>NC_135879.1:114947394-117447394 GCF_964194155.1 Cetorhinus maximus | reverse complement strand
TAGTAAGTTATATTTGTATTTGTAGGTGTTAGGAATGCGTTTTAGCTTTAATGTTTAAGTTTCATTTCTATTTCTGTATCTGTATTTTAAGAAAAGGTGAAATTAAGGTCAAACTATGTTTTAGTTTCACTTTAAAAGATGCCTGCATTTCCATTGATAGTTTTACGATTATTGCAGCAAAGCTAAACAAACAAGAGTAGAGAAACTGGGCTGTTGCCTAGCAACAAAGGTCCAGAGAGGCAGCCCCCTTCCACAGACACACACACAAGAAACTTGAAACAGCAGTTTGATTTGGAAGCTCTTTGAGTTCAGTGGGTTTTGAAAGTAGCTACCAGGAGAGTCTGGAGTAAATAGGACAGATAGCCAGTCCCAAGCTAAAGAGAAGACCCCAAAATCCAGGAGAATGGAACAGGAGAATGTCCTAAGAAGACCTTCTAGTCAAAGGGAAGGACAGGAACCTGGAAAATGTGCTGTTAAGTGAAGTTAAGAGTGAGGGGCAGAGAGAGAGGCTCCAAGCTTCAGATTTAAAGAGACAAAAGCTACAGAAAGCATATTGAAAGTGAGAACAGTTTGTAAGAGGCCAGAAGGTCAAAAGCAACATTGAAGGTCTGTAACTCTTTGTATGGGCATGTGAAGCAGTGGTGTACTGTTGATGGCTGAGTCAGTGAAAGAAAGTGCGTGGAAGATAGCTTGAATGCACTTGGTGACCCAGAAAAGAGGAACATCGAAAGGAGGGTACAAAATCGTTGCGGAAGGCATCTGAGAGAAGGCCTCAGTTTGGGAGAAGACTCCAGAGCGACGTCTTGGAGGGTGGAAATTGTAAACCTTTGTGTGAAAGACAGAGTTCGGTGAGACTGGTTGACTAACGGTTTGAAAAGTGCCTGGGAGAGTTGAGGAGAGATCCATAGCATCTGGTTGAGGTGGCATCTCTCACTTGGTTTCAGAGTGTGGTGTGTCTGACCACTGGGTGTCTATTGGTTTACATGGACTGTGTACTTACTGTGAACATTACAGTATAAGATAGTTTTGTCATAAAAATATAATGTTCAGAATATTATTGTGATATTGTAAAGGTGGGTTAATAGTGGGGTTTGGATTAGTTTCTCTGTGCAGTTGTGTGTGTGGGGGTTTTAATTGAATTGCAGATAGCTAGTCTGGAACTTTTGAGTTATCAAAAGAGAAGCTAGGTCTGAAATGCTAAATATGTAAAGATGGTTGAAGTTTTAGAATGTGAGGTGTGAAGAACATTTGCATTTTTAGATAAGCCAGAGTAGTGAATTTCCAGGAGATGGTGAGGTGTTACACCTAACCTTAAGAGGCTAAGCCTAGCAGTGTGTTTATTTTTCCAAAAGATTACTGATATGAGTGCTATGAAAGATTTATTTTATGGAAAAAGTAAATTTGCAAAGACATATTGGAACCATGGGATTTACATTTAAAAGGGAGAAACATATATAAAGGAGCTGAGGTTATGTGTAAGCAGAAGACATTCTAAGATCTAACAAGTGTGAAAAGCCTCCAGCCTCAAAGTATCAATTTGCTGTCTACAGGAACCGAAGCTAAGAAAACTCACTGTGAATATCACTGTCCAGGGTATTGTGTGCTTTGCCTGGGTCTGTTGAAATTAATCTGTTTTTACTGTTGCCTTAATGGAGGTGTAACTGGGATTCAGATGAATTAAGGGAGCTAGGAGTTTTCATAGTAATTTGTAGACTTATGTATGTGCTCAAGATCATTTCTTTTATGAGTAAATGTTTAATTTAGTTTTGTAAAAAGCCCCTAAGACTTGGTGGACTTATTACTATTGAATTCAAGGCATGCATCTCAAAATAAAAATACAAATAACAAAAACAGTTGTGGCAGCTGCTTCAAATTTCCCTCTGGGATTTGAACTGCTCAGCATTTACCATCCGCTGTGCCATAACAATTTTTGTAACTTGTGTTATCCTTACAAATCTACATATATCTGTAAAGGTATAGTTGTGGGTGAAGGAATACTGTAATATAGTTCATCTTTTCTTGTGAAATAAATGTTTTATTCTTTTGTTAAAAGTTCATCAGCAGGCTTCTGTGACTCTGTTTAGTAGCCCCTCTCCACGTATCTAAACAAACAAATAAAAGTTAGGGTCTATCAAGCTGGGTTCCACTCTGGGATCAGGCTTGTCCGGAGGTAAGCTCAGTTGGGATCATAACAAAGTGGGGGCTCTTATGGGATTTGAAATGCAGACAGCAAGTGATTGAATGTGGAATAATAATTGGTTCAGGATTATCATTGTAGGGTGGAATTGGAAACTCTTGAACATTGGTGGGAAGTGTGAATCCTTATAAAGCAAGTACGTGGAGGTACTGCAGTACTGGACATAGGAATTAGAGTTGCTGTGAGGTATTATACGAATTGGAATTCAAAATGGCTTGAAGGTTGCTGAGGCATTTTTACAGATAGAAGATGTAACTGACTGGTTTATAAAAGTTAACTAAGAGTAATCTAATGGAATTGGTGGATATGTTGGAGTTAGAATTACTCGAAGGGGCGAGGAAAGCAGACATAGTTGGTATAATAGCACAGCATTTAAAACTGGAAGGGATACCAGAGACACCACGCACTCCAAGGGGCGAGTTAGTTGAATTGGCCAAGATCCAGTTGCGAAAGAAGCAACTTGAACTTGAAAAGGAACTGAAGAAACTTGAATTAGAGGCAAAGGAAAGAGAAAAAAAAGAAAGGGCATTTAGGAAGCTGGAACTGGAATTTCAGGCAAGAGAGAAGGAACGAGAAAGGGAATACCAGCTTCGAAAGCTGGACCTTAAAAAGAGGCCTTAGATGCTGAGGAAAGTTCTCATGATGAAAAAACATTCAACCTAAAACCTAGTGGTGAGATGTTTAAGTTTGTGCAAGCATGCTCAAAGTTTGAGGAAAGGGATGTAGAGGCATTCTTTATTTCATTTGAAAAGGTGGCTAAGCAAATGAAGTGGCCAAAAGAAATTTGAACATTACTGTTAGTCTAGGTTGGTAGGTAGAGCTCATGAAGTTTATGCTTCACTTTCAGAAGAAGTATTAGTGGATTATGATGTAGTAAAAAAGGCTAATCTGATTGCATATGAGTTAGTCCCTGAGGCATACAGGGAGAAATTTCAGAATATAAGGAAACAGCCTGGGCAGACCTTTATTGAGTTTGAGAGGGTAAAGCAAAATAATTTTGACTGTTGGATACCAGCATTAAAGGCAGAGACAACATATGAAGCACTTAGGGAAATAATTCTCTTGGAAGAAATTAAAGATTCACTTCCTCTTGTAGTTAGAACCCATGTTGAAGACCAGAAGGTTAAGACAGAAAGACAGGCAGCGGAGATGGCTGACAATTATGAACTGGTCCATAAATCTAAATCTTTTTTCTATCGTTCCCATAAAGCAGAGAAGGATAGAAGATGGGAAGATGAAAGGAAGGCAAGTAGACAGCGAAGAGAAGGGGCAGCTAGAAATTCCCAGGAAATATCTCCTCAGACCAGAAAGGAAGGTGCTGTGGGTAGAAGTGACATTCAAAAGCCTAAGTGTTTTCATTGTAACAAGGTGGGACATGTTTGGGCAGATTGCTGGTAATTAAACAGTAGACCTATTGCAGTAGTAGGAATGTCTAAGGAATCCTCAGGAAAGATTACATCAGAAAAGGAAATGGTTGTTAAAACTGTAGCAGTAATACAGGTGAAACGTGTTCCCTCAGAACATACAGGAAAGGGAATATGGTTCAAGGCAGTCCAGAGAATTCTTTTTTGATCACTTGTGAAGGAAGTCAGGCTATTAGAGGGTCTGGATGTTTTGTGTCAAAGGGAAAAGTGTTCCCTTACTCCTCCAACAAAATAAGTAAACAGATTAAAATTTTGAGAGATACAGGGGAAGATCAGCATTGATGGCTGATGATACAATTTGTGTTCCAGGCAGTTTTATGAAAGGAAAAGTATTGATAAGAGATATTAATGGAATTTATGAACCTGTTTCTTTGCGTAAAGTTAACTTACAAAGTCACTTTGTAAATGGAATTGTTACAGTGGGAAATAATCCTAATTCACCTATTGAAGGGGTAGATTTTATTCTGGGTAATGATTTGGCTGGTGGAGACAGTAATGTGGCAATGACTGTATTACAGCAGGTGTTTGATCATGCTGATCTTAACCAACTTCAGAAAACTATTGTGGCCAAAAATTAGATGCTTTTTGCCGATAACAAGCAATTGAAGGAAAACTTGATTGATGTAGAAAACCAAATTTCATGAATGAAAGAGGAGTTTGATAATGAAAGAAGAGAATTGGTGAGATCAATTGAGAATCAGTTGCAGAAAGTAGAACACTTGACTGAGGACTCGAAATGTCTAAATGATAAACTTGTAGAAGCAAACTTAACAAAGGTCAATCTTCAGTGAAAACTTGAACTTCAAGCATCAGAAGTTGCTGTGAAATATCATGGAATATGCCTTGAACAAGAAAAGGAATTATTGGTAAATCAGACTAATTGGTTGAATGCAGAATTAAAAACCAAAACTAACGAACTGTTAGAGCTTGGTCGTGGAAAGAGCAATGAGATTCTTGAATTTCAATGCAAACTGGTGAACATGAAGGAGAAGATGTGTGGTATGGTATGCCACAGTTCAAAAGTTGAATTGTGGTCCAGTTGAGCAAAGAACTGATTAAAGTAAAATTACTGATGTATCAACCACAGTAATGGACAATGTGAAAACAACTGATGTGACTGCAGAATTGGAAATCAAGAATTGCCAACAAAAAGGACAAAGTGCAAAATGGCCTGGAAGAGTCAATTACCAGAGACACTGATTTACAAGTGCTTGCCTGTGCTGATATACAAAATACAGCAGTTGGAATCCAGGCAAGTGGATAGTTTGCAAAAGACCATTAAAAACCTATAAAGGAGTGGAATGATATAGTTTGTGAGTTATGTAAAAGAGTTGAAGGGTTGGAACGAACTATGAAACTCCACAGAGAGAATATAATTGACATTGCTGAAAGAGAAGTCAGAAAGACCTGTTCAAAATGGGATCTGGAGAAACAACAATATCACCAGAAATTCAAAGATCCAACCAAGCAGGAGTACGAAACCCTTTTGCGTGAACATAAAAAGCATCTCAACAACATCATAGAAATGATGAAAAGAGACTTTGACCAGAGAAGAAATGAGATGTTAACTCACAAACATGGCATTTTTACTTTGCTAAATTGAAATGAGAATTTACCACATTTGAGTTCGGAAAATGAATTTGAAGATGGAATTACGCCTACAGCGAACGAAAAGGACGATTGGGCTGTAGACTTAAATGAAACATTCTTTTGCAATAAGTGGAAAAAGAAAAATAAGAGTTGAGTTATAATACTGTGATGTATTAATTCTACTAATCGTATTGCATTGATTGACTTTGTTTTGCTTCAATCTTTGTAATTGTACAATATGATGTGTAATTGTGAAACAAGATAGAACATTTATTTGTATAGTATGTAATAAGCTATTGTTAGAAGTTTATGATAAATTTGTGAGAGGTGGATGTAAGGCCATTGTAAAGAAACCTTTACAGTTGTGAAGTTTTCTTTCCTCCAAAGGCAGAGGTGTTAGGAAATATAGATAGTTTAAATAAATTTAATTTGTATTTGTAGGTGTTAGGAATGAGTTTTAGCTTTAATGTTTAAGTTTGATTTCTATTTCTGTATCTGTGTGTTAAGAAAAGGTCAAATTAAGGTCAAACTAGGTTTTAGTTTCTCTTTAAAAGGTGACTGCATTTCTACTGAGAGTTTATGACAGTTGCAGCTAAGTTAAACAAACAAGAATAGAGAAACTGGGCTGTTGCCTAGCAACAGGGGTCCAGGGAGGCAGGTCCCTCCCACAGACATACAGAGGAAACGAGAAACAGCAGTTTGATTTGGAAGCTCTTTGAGTTCAATTGGTTTTGAAAGTAGCTGCCAGGAGGGACTGGAGCAAAGGGGACAGATAGCCAGTCCCAAGCTAAATAAAAACCCCAAAATCCAGGGGTATGGACCTTGTTTTTTTTTGTTGCCTATAGATTTCTGTGAGGGGTCTTGTGGGACAGTGGGCAGCATCCTTGCCACTGAGCCAGAAGCTCTTGGTTCAAGTCCCACTCCAGGAATTGATGGCCAAGGAAGATGCATTCATAATGCGGTCAAACAGGTTGAGTATCAACTTGTAAATCCTTCCAACATACATCAATGACAGGCAGTAAGAGCAGGAGAGATTCCTGGTCAGCCATCTGCAGAAGACAAGGCAAACCATTGCAGCCAAGCATAACCATGAAACAATCACAAGTAGTCCATGGTTGCCAATGCCCTTTCAGGGCATGGAACCTGAAGAGAGCGAAAGATATGTGTTCCTATGACAGCCCGGGGAGATACCCATTAGGAGTCTATCATCTTTATACTTACATTTCAAATGAACTTAAATAGCAATTTGTTGGAGATTTTGTATTCTATAAATTCTGTGTGAGAAACATCTTTATTTTGCATCCAGCCAACACAGTATGAATTGCAGGAACATTTTAAAACCTTTCTGTGTAGAATGATGTAAATGCCACTAGCCTTTAAATCGTGTTATTTTTCCAGCTATACTGAAGATGTTCATCACAATGATTCAGCTGGTTATTTTGTACTTGGAGGCAGCAACCATGTGCGTGGTTTTGAGGGATTCATTGGTCCTGTGAAATTATATCGGCTCCTGGCCCTAACAGGACAAGAGGTAACTTCCAAACTCCAATCACGTGAATGCACGCACAAAAATGTTCGCTGTTTTCTCCACCAGAATGTTTGGACCTGTATGTTTGCTGTCACCCACCTTAGTTTTGAATGTTCAGATGTTTGACAGATGACTAACCTCATTTATATGACAAAACTGCTTCAAGAATATTGTGGAAGGGAAACACACACAGCCAGAATTCATACAAAAGCAAAATATTGCAGATGCTGGAAACCTGAAATAAAACTGGAAATCAGGCAGCATTTTTGGAGAGGCACACAGAGTTCATGGCCTGAATTTTCATCCTTGAAGCGAGTAGCAGGAGTCGGAAAAATTCCAGCTGGGCTCGCCGCCTCAAGAGAAAGTGCCTGCGACGGTGAGATCCCCATTGCCAGGTAGTGGGTGCAGGCTGGAGTCAGGCCAGTGGACCCGGGAAGAAGTTCAAAGGCAACCACGGGCCGCCAGGTGTGGAGGCAGGCTGTTTAAAATGCCCACCTCGGCGCTGTGGGCTTCGCTCAGTTAAAATAAAAGAAAAAGGCCCTCCAGCCTTCGCCACTCACAGCCCCTCAACCTCCCCCCGCTCCCCTCTCTCCACATACTACCTATACCTCATTCATATCAGTTCATGCCCCCATGCCAGGGTATACCCCCACCCACGCCATGGCCCCTCATGCTCCCTATGCCAAGCTCTGACACTCCAACCCTGGCAACCTCCTTAAAGATGCTCCTTAAAAACATAAAATAAATGCTGTGGATGCTGGAAATTTGAAATAAAAACAAAATGCTGGAAACTTCAGCAGGTCTGGCAGCATCTGTGGAGAAGGAGACAAAGTTAACGTTTCAAGCCTGTATGACTCTTCTTCAGAGCAACATTTGCTGCATTAGATGTACGTTTTGATGGCAAGATAGTTTCTGGGTCAAACTCCAATATAATGACAATAGTTGAGGGGCTTGATGGAATGGGAGGCTGGGGGTGGTGGAAGTTGCACGCAAGAATGAAGAGGCATCTTAGAACGCTACAGAAATCAATACCTCAGATGTATTATGCCCCTCGAAACCAAGAAACCAGGAAATCTAAAATGATGGAACAAATAGCCCGAGGGCTTTACATTTATTCAGTCATTTGGGTCCATGATATGTGTACAGAAGGCACTTTGATTAGCTGAGAACATGACAAAATTCATTGGGAGTCATTTGAAAATAAAACTCTGATAAGCTTACAAAATATGTCAATCCTGAAAACTTCATACAGTAAATGTTTCTCTCTTCTTCCCTCCTCTTTCACCTTCATTACTAAATAAACTAATGCAATATTATCTTTTCAATAAATGTGCATGATGGCAAGTGGGCAAAGGATCTCTGTGCCATCAAGAACTATTTATGTTTGTTTTTAACACAAGTTCATCTGTATTTAAGGTAATTTCTTATGTTTGCAGATTTCAAATCCCCTTGTAACTAATCATAACTTCCATAAACATATTGAACAGTACAATAAAAAATGCAAATACCTCACGACACTTATCAGGAAGTATTTTCAGACTCTTGGATTACACAAGGAGATACAACAAATGAGTAAGTAAACTTAAGTTTATGGAGCTATTCAGAGAATGAAATTATCGACATATACACATACATGTGCAAGCAAAAGAAATATCAATTGTTACATAGAATCTGAATGTAGAGGAAATAATGAGCTAATTAAAGGTTATGATAAGAAGCTAATGATTTACTCAGTTGCAAATTATAAGTTCCAATGAAGTGCTAATCATCGCAAGGAACCCAACACAGAAGACACAGGTGTAAATTGAAATGTTCAGTAAACTTGTTTTGCAGGCTATAGTATATTAGCATAATAGTATATTATTTGTAAGCCTTAGGCTTATCAAGCTTTCTGGGCTGGATGAAGGAGGTGGATAGTAATTCTTTTTAACCACTAACGACATCGTGGGGGAGGAAAAGAAGAGGGTGATTCTTTTGTCCACATGCAGGAGCAAAATAAACGGGCTGATCCACAATCTCACGTCACCTAACACCCCCGACTCAAAGACTTTCAACGAGTTAATAAAAATTGTACAAAACCACCTGAGACCAAAGCCCTCAGTCACTATGCAGCGCTTCAAGTTCAATTCAAGGAATTGGCTTCCAGGGGAGACAATAGATGACTATGTTGCTATTTTAAAGGCATTAACTGAACATTGTGAATTCAGAACACCTGTTAGTGTTATGTTGAGAGACTGACTGGTATCCGGGATTGGAGATGATACTATTCAAAGGCGTTTGCTAACCAAAGCTAATCTAGACTTCAACAATGCATTAGAATTAGCTACAGCCATGGAGACTGCTGTTAGAAATTCAGAAGCTATAAGGGATGCGCTAAATGGCGCCATCCATCTGGTAGGATAGGACTGACCGGCAACAAAAGGCGTGAAAACATCAGACCCCACAGAAAGGCGGGAAATGCCCCTTATGTACAGATCAGTAAAAACAGCAGTGCTACAGTGAAAACCCACAAAATGAATGAGAGAAATGCATCCAGGCATCTAGTCGGTGATTGACAATTCAAACAAGCCGAATGCTTTTTCAGCCACCGCTATTGTCATATACTGCAGAGATAGGCTGAGACAGCATTTTAAAGACAAAGAGAAAAATCATGAAATGTATCTCAGGGAAGAACTAGAAGAAATAGAATCAGACATCCATTCATTATATAACCTGAAAGTGGGCAGAACCGAGCCAATCCAAGTAGTTATTATAGTCAATAGACAACCCATTAAAATGGAAGTTGATACTAGAGCGTCGATGTCCGTCATTGGAGAACATACATTCAGGTACTTGAATAAAGGAACCCATCCTTTAAGATTGGAAGTTTTGGACACTAGTCTGAAAACATACACGTGTGAAGAAATAAGACTGAAAGGGATATGTCAAGTCAAGGTGGAGTATGAGAAACAGTCTACAAAATTACCCCTATTGGTAATGTCAGGCAGGGGACCAAGTCTCCTCGGAAGGAACTGGCTGGGAGAGAGAAACCTTGAGGGCCCGCTAAGTTCCCAATTGGAAACCAGAAGCGCTATTGCAGAAAAAAATGAGTGTACGAAAACCCAATGGGAGAAGCCCGTAGAAGTGTTACACTGGGACAGAGATCAAGCTGAAGTCAGCATCCGTCTAAAAGAAAAGGAAACCCTACTAAAGGACTTTCGTGCGCTACAAAATTCAATCAGCTCCCAATTTTTGCCACTGAAAAGTTATGAAGAAGAAAAGGAAGAGTTAAACTTGTCTCTGGTTGAGTTAAGGAATGAATTAGCTGAGAAGGGGCAACAATATCGGATTCTCCAGGAAATTATTAATGAGAATAAGAAAGAATTAAAAGAGCTGAAGCAGCAGCTGTGTAAAAGCCCTGAAGCTTTAAAACTAGAAGGCCTTGAGTTTTCAGAACAGCTGTCAGAAAACCCGACTACTGAGCTCGCTCACGTTCAGCTCACGCCCGAGTCTAACCAATAATGAAATTAATGAGAAGACTGAGATATGGATCAGTGCTACCAAGAAAAGGACACACAGGAATAAAAAGAGGAATTATTGACAATCCTGAAAGAAAAACAAATTTAAAAAAATTCCTTTTCCTCTTTCTCCTCCCTTCACACCTCATGCAGCTCACCGCTTTGTTGCTTTGTGCTGGTTGCCTTTTATCTGTCTCAGCCTGGAGGGGAGGGGCAGCAGGAGTGAATGTGACCACACCCGGAAGATGGTGAAATCATCCACTGAGGAGCCTAGTGGACATTTGTCTCCTGAAAAGGAGGTCTTGGAAAAACCAGCCGAGGTTGTTGAACTGCGACGCTCAACACACCTGAGAAAGTCTTCAGAGAGACTTGATTTGTAAATAGTTATTACTGTAAATAGTTAACATATTATTAAGTTTGTCAACTATTTTTTAAGTAATGGGGGAGGGATGTCGTAAAGTGGAGTACCATGTGCCTTTAAGAGAATGCAAGTGGACTAACCATGTGACAGTACGTACCAATCAATGTACAACGGGGGGGCTACTGGTTAATTGTAAGTCTAGAGGTGGTGGTGGTTGTGGGAGCACGCAAGGATTTAGTGCTCTGCCTTCTGTTGCAATAAACAATCACAGTTTGTTCTTATGTTGGTCTCTTTCTGTTATTGATAGCGAGCATCAACGAACAAGTGTATATGAAGGCGCAATTCAAGCTTACTCGACTAGTGTACTCATAAACTCGACATAAAAGTCGTTAAATTTGTTTTTGAATGAATTACACACAACTTGTAGAGTCCCCTTTAATTTCTCTAATATCACTCCTGAAATTGCTATTGTGATGGAAATTTCCTATTGTTTTCTCATGGAATGATTCCCATAAAGAAGGAATTAACTTACAGATCAAAAGACAGCTGAGTACAGTAAGCGACAGAGATCCACTTTGCATATTTTGTCAGGAGACATCCATATTGTAAATTATGGAAATTCTTCACAATTTAACAATGATTATCCATGATTATTTATTTGTTTACAGATAGAAACAACAATTATTATTTAGAGTTGGTCACTAAATATGGACCAATAAACTACGATGAAGAAAAATGTGCAGTGCGTCCCTGGGGGATAAGAACGGAGAAGAAACACAAGGCTTTATTTGATCTACTTCAGACAATGGCTTTGCAACCAATTTTAGGTAATTGCAAAGTGTTTTGTTACAATCCCTGTAGACACCAATAACTTTTAAAAAGAGTTTTGAATTCTTAGTGACTGACTTGAAGGAATCGATGACGAGATTTAAAGTTAAGACTTTTACAGTAACAAACTAAAATCAACAACGCCAAACAGTATTAATAGGCAACAAATGCACTAAACTACAGAAAAAATCCCTTATTAGTGTTTTAACACATTTGAAAACTCCGCGCAACATTTATACACTACCACACACCCTCTGCAGAATTGTAATCTTTACAGGAATCAGTCCAAAGTTATTCCCAGCTTTCAACAAGCTCGCTTCTCCCTGTTTTCGCTGAGTCATAATGTTTAGTGATAGTCAAAATGCCGAACGGACTTCCAGCAGCTTATTCTGGTGACTCCTTCCCCAGACCACGCCAGGATAAATCTTCCACTGCCCTTAAAAGTTCTACGAGTCCCATCTGTTTGACCAGAGAACGCCTTCCCACCTGCATTCTGTCTGACAGCTAACAGAAAAAACACTACCCCCTCTGCTGACTGCAGTAGCTGATGTCCCTGTCTCTGGGCAGAATTATCCGTGCTCGTCGGGAAACCCAGTTTGCAACTGTCGACTCAGCCTGCCGATGGTGGGCCATGTGTCCCACCATCGGACATCCGGAACCTCATTGTAATACGCCAGCATATTATAGGGCCAGCCCACCAGACTCATCACCCCCAACTGCGCCCCCCCATCCATCCAGCCCCCGCCGCTGGATCGTCCGCCCATGTCACTGTGATTGCACTTCAACATGTTTCACAGCAGCATGTAAAAGGCGTGCACTTGGCAGGCTGCACTTTGAGGGGAACTTGGAGGTGAGTGCACATGAAGGATGCCTGTTGAACTTCTAGAGGAGAAGAGGTAGCTGGAGTGAGGTCAAACTGCCCCGCACCCACTGGTGTACACACTGTTGGAGGCTAACTGGTGTCAGCAATGGAGTTCAGCCCACACAGCAGTGCAGGAGTGACATCCTGGACCAAGGGCTCCATGGCGGCTGCCATCCTACCAGTGTTGACCTCGGTGCATTTACATGCCGGCGCTATCACCTCAGAGTGAAGGTGGACAGACTCCTCCATTGTGCCTTGCAATCTGTGGATTGTAGCGGACATCCCTTCCCAATGTTCCTGAGCTTACCTTTGCAGCTCCCGCAACTGTGACATGACCGAGCCCAGAGGCTCGTCATCTGACTTGGACTCAGCAAATCTATGGCTTCCAGCAGTCCTCTGAATGCTGGGGACCTGGAAAAAGCTTCAGCCACCTGCTGTGGATCAGAAAGTATAAGGTGTTCACCAGATTGTGATCCCGAGGTTACCCTAAAGTTGGATCCCACCAAGGTGTTTCTCTCTGCACTGGTGGAGGGTGTGGGTGCGCGCTGTGACAGGATATCAATCTGCAAATGGAAGTATACAATTCAAAGTTACACAATTTCATTTGTGACTTGCAAATTATGGAGGAAGTCTGCCATTTTCCAGTTTTTTTTCTTGCAAGGAATGTTATGTCTACACCTCATAATCTATATTCATTGACAAAGTGACATCAATAAGAGGATGCATTTAAGATCATCTAGCCACTAAGCTAAATAGATCCTCGGCATCCTTCAGTTGATATCCTCTTCCAAATTAAAATGTGAAACTATAATTCAGAGATTATTTAGAAAATGACAAAATGGGCTGCAGCCTGTTAGAGAAATGTAACTCCATTCAGACTAAACTACAGAAAAAACGTCCCTTGCTAGTTTTTTAAAATGCTCGAAAACCCCACACCACATTTATACGTTACAATATTCCAATTTACGTAAAGGAAAGTTAAATTGTTCTAGGAAGCTGTGCATTTTCCATGTGACAAAGGACTTTATCCCTGAAATTCTCGTGTAGGGTACAAATATGGCATGATTCCTCATTTATTTTTTATTGAGTTAATGCCTCTGCTAAAATCATGAAAAAAATAATTTCAGATGATCATGTTAAGCATTTTACTTTTGTATCTTAGTTCCCATGGATCTATAAAATAATCTATCCAAAAATATTGGAATAGTTTAGGGGCTTACAAGGGAAACAGAGCAGAGATAGATGTTATTAAGTAATTAACTTTGCAAAGTGTATGTTTCTTTTTTTTGTATAGTTTTCAGTATCTTTACAAATCTTTTTTGTGATCTTGTGCTTAGACTCCACTCAGTCACCAAACCTACGATCTACACTTATTAAAGTTGGTGAGAAACTTTTCCAGAAGACAGTAGAAATACTTGTTCGTCCAGACAGTACCGAGCAAATGGACCACCTGATCACTTCATTAATGGAAGCTAGCTGCTGTGGTTACCACAGAGCAGCCTACTTCCTGGCAGTTATTTTTGAGACTGGTTTAGGTGTGGAAATACAGCCCTTACAGGTAATGCAATCAATGGGATTGACCATTTCAATTTTATTACCTAGTTAAAATGAAAGGTCCTTTCATGTGTTGCGTTTTTTAATTTTGCTGTAGCTTTTTCCACGTTATAAATTTTCTAAAAGCAGACAGGGTAGATTGGTGCTGATGTGAACTGGTTTTGAAACTCTTCAACAATATGACTTAAATCGTATTATAAATGTTTGATGGTGGCAGACAGGTCAAACTGACCTTGATTTGCTGTAAAGCCAAGGTGGTTTTGACCTGTTTCCCAAGATCTGTGCTCCAGTAAAAATCATAGGAATTGCTAGGCAAGAAAAGACCCAAGGTCCATCACAGATGCTGCCAGACCTGCTGAATTTTTCCAGCAATTTGTTTTTATTTCAGAGTTCCAGCATTCGCAGTATTTGCTTTTATTATACCAAGGTTCATCTAGTTTGCCTTTTACCATCCTGGTAGTCATATTATGTAACAATGTTGGAGCTGTTGACTAATTATAGCAATAAATCTTCATCAATTAGCCTACATCAGACCCATATATCTGGTGATGAAAATCCTGATGTCAACAGTCACCTGTTTTTCCTAGGTGTGCTACATTAACCACATGTCTCAAATTACTTATATACTGTATTGCTATAATTTCTGTAAGAAATCTATCTATTTTGTATTTGAATGAATGAATACCATTTGCTTCCATTATCTCAGCTGGAGGCCTGTTCCACAGATTGATGACTCTCTCAGTAAAATAATGGTCCTGCTATTTACTTGAGGCTGAGAAAAGAGTTTGAGGCAGGGGGAGAGGGGCGCATGGAGGAGGTGCGGTGGGGGAGATTTTCAGAAAGGATAGCCTAAAATATGAGTTTTCCCAAATCCAGATGCCTTGCAGAATTTAACCACGCATTGTCTTTTTCTTAGCTTTCTCAAAAGGCCTCTTGCCTGAAGCCAGCCAAATTGACAAGCTAGTTGCTATCAGGCAGGAAAGCAGCCAGGGAGTGGAAACCAGGTCAAACATCTTGGCGTTGGGGGGTTGTTTGGACATCCTGGGAGGTGTGGTTTTTGGATGTTGGAAGTGTTAACCCCTGATATCGTGGGGTCGGCGGAGGGTGGAGGGAGTTGGGAGACGTACATCACAGGTAGAAATTAGCTGATCATAGTGGAGTGTCAGCTAATCATGGGGGTCCAATGGGGTGGATAAGCTTGTTGGACCTTGAAGATACTTTCCTGCTGCTTCTGTCCTACCAGCAGGGCAATAAAGACACAAACCTCTTGGATTCAGCTCTCACCTCCTCCTTTACCTGCTTGGATTCTGAGGCCAGGGAATCCTAGCCTCCAAGAGTTAAAAGTGAAAATAAACCTGTTTAAAATGGAGGCATGCAGCTGCTTTAAAAGATTTCAATGACCAACTCACCTCCTGAGCTCAGGTTCATTGTCAGCCCCAAACAGCCTCAATTAAAACCAAAAGTGATGGAGGTGGAACAAAAACAGAAAATGCTAGAAAAGCTCAGCAGGCCTAGCAGCATCTGTGAAGAGAGAAACAGAGTTCACGTTTTGAGTCGGTATGACCCTGCTCTGAAGAAGTGTCATACGGACGCAAAACTTCACTTCTGGCACTCTCTCTACAGATATTGCTAGACCTGCTGAGTTTTTCCAACATTTTGTGTTTTTGTTTCAGATTTCCAGCATCCGCAGTATTTTGCTTTTATCTTAGTGATGGAAGTGGGTTTGAAATTTATAAATGTATTTTTGTTCATACCTGCCCTTGGGTATTAAAATTACAGCCAGCACTGATGCTTTAATGGGCTGGATTTTCAGCCTTGAGGCAGGTTAGCGGGAGTTGGGAAATATCTTGGCTCGGCCCGCCTGCCTCCGAAGAAAGTGCTTGCAAAGATGGAATTTTCAATATGAGGGCATGATGCAGGCTGCATTCGGGCCAGCTGACCCAGGCGAGAGCTCGGAGGCAGCCACAGGGGTTATCGGGTGTGCAGGTGGGCTGTTTAAAAGGCCCCCCTTGGTGCTCTGGGACTTCATCCCAGTGATGATGAAAAAAGTAAAGCCCTCTATCGATCACCCCTCACACCTGCTCGCCTCCTCCATACACTCCCCATCCCCCAGCCATACCATCTTATAACACCCACCCCCCATGCCCTTCATTCCAAGCTATGGCACTTCCATGCCCATTCACCCACTATACAGTGTATAGAGCTAATGAACCCTATAGTGACAGTAGGATGTGTAAATAAAAAAGCTATAAAAAAGACATTAATTGATAACTTTCCTCTTTCTTGAAAAAAAATCTTTTTTACTACAGGCCAATAAAAGTATCAATCATCCAGACCATTTAAAGTATCAATAGCTGAAACTGCAAGCACTTGCAACCTCTTTAATCTTGTATAAATAGACATTGTGTAATTGACAGAAGAGATTAGAGATCCAGAGCTGTCAATCAAGCAATGTTTTCCCTGGGGCTCAGGTGTGTCAATGGACTAATGAATTTCTGGGCTCTCAGCCAAGCCTCATTATGCATTCTTGGCTAAAGATTGAAAGATACAGAAAGAAACAGCAGGCCAATGGAGAAAGAAATGGGAAGAATTTGAGTCAAATTAGGTACAGAAAGAGAAATCAATTGAGGGCAAAAAAGATTAGGTCAAGAAAGAAAGGGACAGAAAGAAAAAAAATAAGAAAACAATTTTAAAGTATCAAAAGCCTTTAAGAACAATTTATTAACTGCAGGATTGAGGCTCCACAGTTTCAATTGTTCCCTTTTGGTGGAGGAGGTTGAGTGACTTGGAAGGAACATAAATCTCCTCATTAAAAAGGTCCATAAGCTGTTAGGTACCAACTGTAGCTTTCTGTGGTGAGTTTAGGAAGTATTTATTCCTTGAAACTCACAGGGAGGATGAGGATGAGCTGCTGTTTTACAACTCATGGGTATCTCTTTCTCAATGCAAATATTTGGATAATCTACATACTAATAATGAAATGTCCCATTTAATTGGCAGTTATTTTGCCAGCAAATTTTGATCCATATTAAACTGTTTTGGCTGTGAACAGTGAGAGATGAAACAAACAGAGGCAGGATTTTCCAAGCAGATTTTGGTACCCTGCCATCATAGTCAAATGTGGATCAGAATCCTGCACTGTGTGAGGAACAGTCACCCAGCTGTGATTTTCCCCCAAATTGTCAATTAATGACTAGAGAGTGGGCTTGCCCTCCAATTAAGGACAGTGGGTTGCCTCTTGAAGCTGGAGGGCCAAAAGGAAGCCCTCCAGCCCATAGAGGTCAGCAGGCTGCTTTTTTCATTACAAAAAATGGCCACAGGAGCTAGGCCACCATTGTGGAGGGGAAACCCATCCATAGGGAGACCTGTAGTGGCAGCTAAAGCCAAGCAGGTGGGGAGGGCCTCTAAGCATGCCAGGAGCTAAGGCACCTTGGTCTGCAACCGGAAGGCTGCCTCTGGGCAGCTACACTGTTCCGCAACACCTCTGGGGACCTGGAGGCTGACTGGAAATTTCTGACAATAAACCTTAACAGTCTTATAACAAGCTGAACTGGCAGGTCACCCAGAGAGACAGGCAGAGATTTTTGACACTGAATATTGGAAACCAGTCAGGTAGCCAAAGTTAAGAGTGCGGGAGAGAAGAGTCAGAAATTATTTTCCTAATTTAAGTAAGTCCATCTCTCAAATAGAAGGAAAATTTAGTTTTTTCTTTGTTTTCTTTTATTGTGTAAGGATAGGTTGTATTGAGTGAATTAATTATTGTAATGTGTCCAATCATGGCTGTTGTTCTGTATGTTCACTTTCCTTTTAAATAAAGCAGTTTATCAATTTTAATTTACACTCTTGCCTCGCCTTACACATTATTATTTTGCAAGAGTACAGTTTATGTGCATAGTCTTTTTTAAGTTACGTGCATACTTTTGTGTTTATCCGACTGAGTCAAATGCTTTGTCAGTCATTAAAACCTCACCTACAAAGCCTAGGAATCAATTCCCTAATTTGTTGCTTTCTCTGCTCAGTACATTAAAGTGACAATTGAAAAGAACTACAAAATGCAACTTCTTGTAGTAAATTTTTGTAATCATCCTTTTTAAAAAATGGAATCTCATTGATATTTCATCAGGGCTTGTTGTACAGTCTGCTTGCTGCACAAGGAAATGACAGACTTGCCTTAATGCATCTTGGATATAAGCATGATCAAGGCATTGATGGTTACGCCCTGGACGACGATATATCATACAGTTACTACTTAAACGTTGCACAACAGACTGTTAATGATCGGCATGAATTTGATGGAGAACAGGTAAGTGTTATGGATTTGAATAAGACTTACAATAAAATACATAGCTGAAAATTAAATGACTAACGTGATTTAATTTGAGGGGGAAGCCTCACTGTCAGAATCAATATTTAAATAATCAGTTATCAAGAGTTATGAATTGTTATAAGATTATTGTTTTATTTTGTTTTTTAAGCTGTATGGATATTTTTAAGGGTACTGATGTATCAACCCTGTCTGAATTAAGATGTGGCTAAGTTATGGCCTGCCTGAAGTTGTCAGTTGTATTTCTGTGATTGATGTAGTTCACAGTTAGTGACCTCTCCAAACTGAATTCCCCAGTGACATCAGAGATCAGAAAACAAAATCAAAATTAATCCTTATACACTGGAGATTACTTTAGGAGGGCAATGATGTTGAAGTTTTGATTTATAATTCAAATAATTGGGTGCAAGGTATTATAAGCAGTAAAGTCCTGATGCTATCAATCTATGTCCTAAGAAAGGGTATGAATAACTGCATTGAAAGTGGATGACGTTCACACATGTTTGCATTGTTTTTGAATACTTAAATTTGAAACGCCAGTAGTAGGTAATTGTGAGAGTCAGTGCCCACCTGAATTTATGACAATCTATCATTTAGTTATTATGGAGTAATATTTGTAAACAATGTTTCATTTATGTCATTTTTGTTTGGATGGCTGTGTGTATCTGGCATGTTTCAAGGATAATAAATATTAAATTTGTATTTGTTTTTAACTAAATGTGGGGTACATCTTTCCTATTGATTGTAAGAGACTTTTACACTAGCCTGACACATCTGAACATGGATCCCCATTTGGCTTCTTAATCCAAAGCCAAAAATAATCCAAATCCTGATCCAGCCAGAAAACTGTGTCTCATTCAGACCCAAGTAATTTTTTTCTTAGTTCTGTCCTTGCTGCTAGAGTCTTCTAAGGAGAACAATGCTCTATTTTCAGCTGGTAAAGCCAAACAAAGGCTGTCTCATGTGACCTGATAAAGTTTTTCAAACACAGCCCCCAAAAAATTTCATATCATCTGATCAAAATGACATTGACAGCACCCGTGGAGGATCCCACTACATAGACTCTCGAGAATTGTTTCTGTGCTTTCATTATGCTGTTGTTTTCAGGATGATATTTACCCTGCTTTCCAGCAATATTTAAACCATTCAACACTGGGAGCAGATTCATGAAATTTGAAAAAAAAGTTACAAAATTCAAATAATTCAAAAGAAGCATTATACATCTGATTGCTATGTAGAAATGTGTGAATGCTTAAAATCTAGGCTCTGTTGCTGATTGGAGCTAGGCTTCACCTGTACGAAGCAAACAGCTAGATTGGCTGTCAGAGCAACAGTTCCTTAGATTCGGATATGGTGGGGGTGGGTGGTGTACAGGAGGCCGCCTCCTGGAGCCCTATCCAATTAAGGACAGCAGGTGGGTTCCTGAGGCTACATGCTGTTATGTATGTGCTCGGTTGCTGTATACTTAGATGACTGAATTGTCTCAGAACAATGCAGTGATGATTCTAATTCTAAATCTTTATTTATAATTCTTCAAAACATCGCAGAACTTACAGAATTACCAACACACATGATCTTTGCTAGATCCCAGATCCTTTCTGCAACTTTCTCAAGGTTTGTTAACTCTCTAGCTCCACCCACAGACATAAGCAATCAAGCAAGTGTATAAGGATTAGTTACCATACTAGCATAATCAAACACAGATGAAACAAACCATTGAACACTATGCACGCCTAATCAGAGAGCCTTCAGCTTTGAATGGCCAGCAGCCCCACTGGGAAAGGTGGGTCATTGCTCAGGCAGAAAGGAGAGCATGAGAGTGCCTCAAAATTGAAGTACCCTCAGAAATGTGCATAACATCTTAAAAATAAAGAGGGCTGAACTCAATATGTGCTTCGGAGTGGCAGGGAAACTCATCCAGATGATTGTTTGGGCCACAGTTGCAGCCCTTCCTGCCCATAATTGGTCCATAGAGCCCCAGCTCTGATGGCTTTCCAGCCTGCTGCCGTGCAGCCATTTTTCCGGAGCTGCACTCAGTAAGAGGCAGCTCTGATGCAGGCAAGATCGTGGCAAAGTCCTTTCAGTTCCCCTCAATAAGCCCTTAATTGGCTTCCTGCCACTGCTGGGAGTGTAGCTTCTCCAGCAATATTGCCTAGATGAGGGAACACGTCGGTCCGCTGACCCAATGTAGAATGTCCTGATTTCACTCCTTTTCTGCCTCCAATCCTGCCTGTTCTCATAAAATTCTGCCCCACCATCTCTGTGAAACACTGTGATTAAGTAGCTCAGGTCTGACAAGTGAATCACTTAATGGAACACAAATATTCTGTTCTTCATAAACTGCTGTGATTTGATGGACCGTACTTTGTTGACATATCTATAGTATTTTTCCATTCTCCCATCAGTTCTTTTGTGCAGTCAAAGTAAGTGAGCTACTGTCAGTGATAGGATAACTTGTTAATAAAAACTGCTGGCTCAGCATGCCTGGAGGGAGATGATGTTTTCACTAAACTTACTGGTGGTGTATTGATCGAATTATTAGTTCCCAGGATTCTGCTAACTCATATACCTAGAATAGTTCTTCCAAGGATAATGTTGTTAGACTAATGATTGTGGTCTTAATATTTTTCAGTGGTGGTATCAAGACCTACAGAAAGATGACAAAAATATGACCAAAACAAGACAGCATTCTTCTAGCTTAATTCATATATATTCAGAATAAAATTAAATAAGCAAAAAAATGAAAAGAAACCTTGTAGCTGAAAATATGATAAAAGCATTAAATTGATGAGGAAACTACTAAGAATAGTATTGTGCGCTTTTCAAAATTCCGAGAAGTTCAACCTATACTTTTTCTGAAGCACATACACTATATTAGGTGAACTAATTGTACAAATTAAAAATATTTTTATAATTTACATACCTCATCAAAACAATCATTGTGAGTGTGTTTCTTTTCTTCCTCCTCAAATTAAAAGCTCCTTATTGGGGTACAATTACACAGATGCCGGCCACTCTCTAATACTATGTCCTGTGACTAATATTCATGAATAAGCCTGATCAAAGAATGCTAATTGTGGGTTTTCACGTCCAGAAAATCATAGAATCATGCAACCATTTGGCCCATCATAGCTTTGCCAGCTATTTGAAAGAGCAAGCAACTGTCGACCACATTTAAGAGTACTGTGTGCAGCTCTGGTTGTCATATAAAGGACATAGAGGCACTGGAGAGGGTGCAGTGAGATTTACAAGGATGATACCAGAAATGCATAGGTATACATATCAGGAAAGGATTGACAGGCTGGATCTCTTTTTCTCTTGGAAGAAGCAGGCTGAGGAGTGACCTAATGGAAGTCTTCAAAATCATGAAAAGTTTAGTAGAGTGGATACAGAGAGAATGTTGCCTCTTGTGGGGAAGAGCATAACTAGAGCCATCAATATAAGATAGTCAGCAAGAAACCCAATAGGGAATTCAGAAGAGACTTCTTTGCTCAATGAGTGGTAAGGTTGTGGAACTCACTACCACAGGGGGTGGTTAAAGTGAGTAGTACAGATACATTTGAGGGGAAGCTAGATGTGCATATGAGGGAGAAGGGAACATGTTACAATTGTAGATTTAGATGAGAAAAGTCAAGAGCAAGCTCAAGTGGAGCTTAAACACCATGGACTGGTTTGGCCGAAGGGCACAGAAACAGGCCAATTGTCCAATGTAGTTCTTTTCCCTTGCTCTGTCCCTGTAGCAGTGCATTTCTTTTCTTTTTGAGTATCCAATTCTCTTTTGAAAATTGCTATTGAATCTGCTTCCACTCTTTCAGGCAATTCTTTCCCGATTGTAGCAATTTGTTGAGTTTAAAAAGAATCTCCTCATCTCCCCCTGTATTTTGCCAATCTTCTTAAATCTGTGTCTTCTGGTTACCAACGCTCCTGAAAACAGTCTCTCCATATCCACTATCAAAACCCAGGTCTTGAACAAAAACAAAAATACCTGGAAAAACTCAGCAGGTCTGGCAGCATCTGCGGAGAGGGGCACAGTTAACGTTTCAGGTCCGAATGACCCTTCAACAGAACTAAGTAAAAATAGAAGAGAGGTGAAATATAAGCTGGTTTAAGGGGTGGTGGGACAAGTAGAGCTGGATAGAGGGCCAGTGATAGGTGGAGTTAACCAAAAGATGTCACAAACAAAAGGACAAAGAGATGTTGAAGGTGGTGATATTATCTAAGGAATGTGCTAATTAAGAGTAGAAAGCAGGACAGGCAAGGTACAGGTAGCCCTAGTGGGGGTGGGGTGGGGTGAAGGAATCAAAAAAGGCTAAAAGGTAGAGATAAAACAATGGATGGAAATACATTTAAAAATAATGGAAATAGGTGGGAAAAGAAAAATCTATATAAATTATTGGAAAAAAAAGGGGGGGATCGGAAAGGGGGTGGGGATGGAGGAAAGAGTTCATGATCTAAAATTGTTGAACTCAATATTCAGTCCGGAAGGCTGTAAAGTGCCTAGTCGGAAGATGAGGTGCTGTTCCTCCAGTTTCCCAGGTCTTGACTTCATTTGACATTCAGCCACCCATTTCAAGCAGGGATTTTTGAATAGCAATTTGAACCAGGAACCCATTTTTCCTCCTAGTTCCAGGGGTGCTGATTCAAACTATAGCATGCTAATCACATGGTCAGTTAATTCAATACCAATCAGGGATTGGATCTGGGATCCTCCTGGTCTATATGGTACAGCTACTCACTGGACAAACTAACTCAATCGTTAGCAAAGTGAGTGTTTCTCCAATTACATGAATTTTGTTTTGTGATTTTACATAACGTTTCTCTTCTATAATTTTACTTTGCTGAAATTTGAGTTTTTGGTCATTACAAATTCGGTTTTACAAATTCTTCCAACATGTTATTTTGCCATAACTGTCGTAACCAATCCTGTAATAATAATTTCCTACTTTTTCAGGCTTTTGTTGAACAAGTAAGGTTAATGGATAAATCAGCTTTGCAGAGTCAAACTAAAGAAAACGATGACCTCTTCTTGTGGCTCAGATATCAGGCAAATCATGGGGATGCATTTGCTCAGGTACATTGCACATAACATAATATTTTGCTTTATTCACACATCCTGGTAAATTAACACGACGCCTGCATAACTATTGCTGCTATTTTCATAAAAAAACATTGGATTCTATGAGTGGCCTAACGCTACACTGCCTTGGTATAGTTAAGGGGTGGTGAGAAGTGGGCTTGCGCCTGCACTTGCTGTGTGTAAGTTGCCTATCTTGGTGATTTGTTAAAAGGAATGACTAGGCAGAATCTGGCTGGCTTCTTAGTGCAGGCAGAGGCATGGAGCAAGTTCTTGGCTTTCCCGTTGGATAAATGGTTTGGATAAATCTATTATTGAGAAAGGAAGTAATAAAAGGTCTAACTATTTCATCAGTATAGCAACAATGTAAGCCAGAACTATTATCCTCTGCAGGGCTATGCAAAGGAGATTACTGTTCCTATTTTTGGCTGAGGTTATATTATTTATATTATATTATTATTTGTGCTTGAGGTTATATTCTATCATTCACCACAAAGGGCATCCAACTCTTTGGCGATTTCTGAGTTGCAGGTGAGCCTGTGGATTACCCATTCTGACTGGCATATGGTCCAAAGGAGGTTTGCATTTCGCCACCAAGGGGATTGGGCGGAGGAGGGGCAGGGAGAGATGTACCCTCTCTGGCCTATAAATCACCTACCTCTGCCCCTGTAGGGGAGGAGGGGCGATGGCATAGCGGTATTGTTGCTGGACTAGTAATCCAGAGACCCAGCGAAATGCTCTGGGGACCCAGGTTCGAATCCCACCATGGCAAATGGTGGAATTTGAATTCAATAAAAATCTGGAATTAGAAGTCTAATGATGACCATGAAACCATTGTTGATTGTAAAAACCCATCTGGTTCACTTTAGGGAAGGAAATTTGCCATCCTTACCTGACCTACGTGTGACTCCAGACCCAGAGCAATGAGGTTGGCTCTTAAATGCCCTCTGAACAAAAAACATATCTCTTCCACGGCTGAAACCCTCAACTATGTTTTAGGCACTTTCACACTTTGTAGTGCCTTCCTAGCTGTCTTTCCATCTTTCATCCTTTGTAAACTTCCGCTATTTCAAAACTGCTGCCAATATCCTATCCTCCACCAAATCCTGCTCGCCCATGAAATATGTCCTTGTTATCTGTGTCACAAATTTAAAATCCATTCATGTTTAGATTTCTGCATGCCTTGCTTCTCCTCATGTCTGTAAGCTTCTCCTATCCTGTAACATCCCCTGAATTCTGTGTTCCTCAGACTCTAGAGCATCATTCCTCCTTTTCCTCACTATTAGCGGTCATGCTTTCAGCCGTCTAGGCCTCACACAGTAGAATTCCCTCCATGCACCACATCTTCCTCTCCACTTTCCTCTCCTCCATTTAAGACCTTACTCAAAACTTACCTCTTTGATTGAGCTCCTAATAATTTCTTCTACTATCCTGCCCATTGTTTCATTGTCCGTGTATTTTGGATTATACCCCTCTGAGGTGCCTTGGGATGTTTTTCTATGTTAAAGGTGCTTTCTGGATGCAAGTTATTGATGATGAATATAAAGAAGGTGATATTTGTTCAAATAATAAAATATTTTCCAAAGTGAAATATATTGTGAATAAATTGAGTACCAGAAGCAAGTCTGAGTTTCAGTGTTGCTCAACTACAGCAAAAATGTTGGCCCAGATCTTCTGATCTCGAGATCATTGGAGACTGGATGTATGACCCAAGATACACGTCAACCCTTGCTGAGGTCCCAATGCATTCAATCCGTGGGAATTTCCCAGGGAGCTTCACTTTCCAGTGGGAAATTTCTCTATTCCCAGGGCCCTCCGAAAAAATCTCCAACTCTGAGCTAGAATTGAATCAGAGACTTCGGACAGTTCCTGAATAGTTACCCAGGAAATGTTAGACAGAAAAGTCCTAGTCTAGGTCCTGGATAACTATACAACTGACCTTCCCCTCCCCTGACTACTTCCCCCCCTCACTGATCCCTGACTACTCTCCTCTGACCCCACCATCCCCCCGACTTACCTTACAGCAACTCGTGCCATAAAAAGGGGATGTGTCTTCTGTGCTGATTCTCTCTCGGTGAGGATTCCTGCACTGAGGGGGTTCTTCAGTATCGTCAATTGGAAGTCTGGCCTTTTTAAATATTTCCCAGTGAGAAGGTAGTTTTCAGCCTGATCAGTGTCAGACACAGTGGTTCTGATTCTGATTGGAAGATCTGGGCTATTGTAATTTAACTCATTAAATATTATTGGAAAAAATTGTATCTAAAATTTAAATTAATTGAAGATTTAATCTGGTTTAGTTATTCTATTCTAGCCAAATAAAGGTTTTTTAACACTTGCAGCAAAAACTTGCAAGAATGCTTTACTGGGGACAACAGGGTATCACACGTGATGTGAACGCTGCCTTGGAATGGTACTCTAGAAGTGCAGAAGAGACAAGAGACCCACTTTCGCTGTACGAGTATGGGCTTTTTCTTTTCAAGGTAGGTGTTACAAATTTTGACTACTGTACATATCTTCTCAGGTACTTGGATTCCAGTGCTACGATACATGATCTCAGCTATTTCACTTTTGTCAGTGTTGAGCCACGCTGCGAACTGATGAAACATCAAAGATCTGAAACATTGTTAACTTTGTTTTTCCTCTCCAAAGGTGCCTGACCTGCTGAGTATTTCCAGCATTTTCAATTTTTGTAACACTGAGATAACCCTTAAATGGTATGTAAACTCTGCTGTGTTTCAAACTACTTTTAGGGTCGTGGAGTGAAAAAAAATACACAATTAGGCTTAAAACTAATCAATGAAGCAGCTTCCAAGGTAAGATCTTCACACAATGCAAATCTGTGTTGTTTAACCTTTTTTGTTTATCTGTTTGAATTTAACATTGAAAGAACTTGAGAATCCTGCAGTAATCAGCAACCCTAGTATTCATCATACAGCCTCTGTACTCCACTGGAACAGTATAATATAATTGCAAATGTTGGAAAACATTCTGTATTGCATTAAATTACATAAAATCCATAACACAGAAACAGGCAATTCAGCCCAATTAGTTTTCCCAGTAGTTATATGCCATACAAGTATCTCCCAACCATACTAATCTGTTCCCGCCTTGCCCACATATGCTTGTATTCCCTTCTCCCTCATTTATGCTTCAAGCATCCCCTTATATGTGTCAACGCTATTTGCTTCAACCACGCCATACAAATTCCAAATTCTCGCCAGAGCTGTGTCATTGTTCATATTCCATACTGTCTCACCTTATGATCAGTCTAGGTGAGGGTGCAAAATTAGTGCTGAGCTATTTTTTATTTGTTCACAGGATGAGAGCGTCGCTGGCTAGGCCAGCATTTATTGCTCATTCTTAATTGAGAAAGTGGTGGTGAACTGCCTTCTTGAACTGCTGCAGTCCATGTGGTGTAGGTACATCCACAGTGCTGTTAGGGAGGGAGTTTCAGGATTTTGACCCAGCGACAGTGAAAGAACAGCAATATAGTTCCAAGTGAGGATGGTATATGACTTGGAGGGGAACTTGCAGGTGATTGTGTTCCTATGCACCTGCTGTTCTTCTGCTTCTAGATGGTAGAGGTTGCGGGTTTGGAAAGTGCAGTTCAGAAGACCATAAGACGTAGGAGCAGAAGCAGGCCATTCAGCCCATCGAGTCTGCTCCGCCATTCAATGAGATCATGGCTGATATGATAATCCTCAACTCAACTTTCCTGCCTTTTCCCCATAACCTTTGATTCCCTTACTGATTTAAAAATCTGTCTAAGTCAGCCTTGAATATACTTAACGGCCTAACCTCTACATCCCTCTGGTAAAAAAATCCCACAGATTGACTACCTTTTGAGAGAAGAAATTCCTCTTCATATCTGTTTTAAATGGGTGCCCCCTTACTCTGAGATTATGCCCTCTGGTCCTAGACTCTCCCACAAGGTGAAACAGCCCCTCAGCATCTACCCTGTCAAGCCCCCTAAGAATCTTATATATTTCAATAAGGTCGCTTCTCATTCTTCTAAACTCCAATGAGTACAGGCCTAACCTGCCCAACCTAGTCAACCTCTCCTCATAAGAAAATCCTTCCATACCCGGAATCAACCTAGTGAACCTTCTCTGGACTGCCTCCAATGCCAGTATATCTTTCCTTAGATAAGGGGACCAAAACTGTTCGCAGTATTTTAGGTGTGGTCTAACTAGTGCCTTGTAAAGTTTTTGCAAGACTTCCCTATTTTTATACTCCATTCCCTTTGAAATAAAGGCCAACATTCCACTTGCCTTACCTATTACCTGCTGAACTTGTATGCTAGCTTTTTGGGATTCATTCACGAGGACCCCCTAATGCCTCTGTGCTGCAGCTTTCTTCAGTTTTTCCCCATTTAAATAATATTCAGCTCCTCTATTCTTCCTGCCAAAGTGCATAACCTGATACTTTCCCATATTATGTTCTATTTGCCACATTTTTGCCCACTCATTTAACCTGTCTATACCCCTGTGAAGACTCTTTGTGTCATTCTCACCACTTGCCTTCCCACCTGTTTTTGTGTCATCCGCAAACTTGGTGATAGAACATTCATTACCCTCATCCAAGTCATTAATATAAATTGTAAATAATTGAGGCCCCAGCACTGATCCCTGTGGCACTCCACTAGTTACAGGTTTCCATCCTGAAAATGCCCCCTGTATCCCAATTCTCTGTCTTCTATTAGTTAGCCAGTCCTCTGTCCACGCTAATACACTATCCCCAACACCATGGGCTCTTATGTTACTAAGTAGCCTTATGTGTGGTACCTTATTGAATGCCTTTTGGAAATCCAAATATATTACATCTACTGGTTCCCCTTTATCTATGCTGCTTGTTACCTCCTCAAAGAATTATAATAAATTTGTCAGGCATGATTTCCCCTTCATGAAGCCATGCTGACTGTTGGATTAGATTATGCATTTCTAAATGCTCTGCTATTACATCCTTTATAATAGACTCCAACATTTTTCCAATGACAGATGTTAAGCTAACTGGCCTGTAGTTACTTGTTTTTTTGTCTCCCTCCCTTTTTGAATAAGGGTGTTACATTGGCAGTTTTCCAATCCTCTGGGACTTATCCAGAATCTAAGGACTCTTGGAATATTACTACCAGTGCATCCACTACCTCTGCAGCTATTTCCTTTAATATCCTCAAACGCAACCCATCAGGTCCAGGTGACTTATCGGCCATTGGCCTCATTAGTTTCCCTAGTACTTTTTCTCTAGTGGTAGTTATTGCATTTAATTCCTCCCCCTCTTTTGCCCCATGATTATTTAGTATTTTTGGTATGCTATTAGTGCCTTCTACTGTGAAGACTGATGCAAAGTACTTATTCAACTTCTCTGCCATTTCCTGGTTCCCCATTATTATTTCCCCAGCCTCATCCTCCAAGGGCCCTTTATTGACTTTGGCCTCTCTCTTTCTTTTTATATATTTAAAGAAGCTCTTACTCTACGTTTTTATAATACTTGCTAGTTTACCCTTAAAGTTTATTTTCTCCCTCTATTATTTTCTGGGTCAACTTCTGTTGGTTTTTAAAACTTTCCCAATCCTCTGGTTTTCCACTAATCTTTGTCACATTGTATGTTTTTTCTTTCACTTTGATACTATCCTTAACTTCCTTGGGTAACCGTGGTTGGTTTATCCCCTTCCTACAATCGTTCTTCCTCATTGGGATATATCTTTTTGTTGTGAGTCATGAACTATTTTCTCAAGCATCTGCCATTGTTCATCAACCTTTTTTTCTGCTAAACTCCTTTCCCATTCCACTGCAGCCAACTCTGCCCTCATTCCTTTGTAATTACCCTTATTTAAGTTTAACACAGATGTTTCTGAACTAAGGCCAATATTTTCTATCCCTGTTGTGGGCAGGACCCGCCGTGGGCAAGGTGGCGCCCCAGCCAGAAGTCCATTGACTTGTGGCGGGACCAGAAGATCACAACGGCGGGCGGATGCGGAAGATCCCACCCAAAGTTTCTCACTCTCAAACTGAATGCTAAATTCCACCATGTTATGGTCACTGTTTCCTAGGGGATCTTTTACTATAAGATCATTTATTTAACCTGCCTTATTACACTTTACCAGATCCAAAACAGCCTGCTCCCTGGTTGGATCCACAACATATTTTTCTAGGAAACTGTTCCAAATACACTCTATGAATTCTTGCTTGTGGCTACCTCTGCCAATTTGATTTTCCCAATCTACATGGAGATTAAAGTTACCCATGATTAATATACTGCCTTTTTTACATGCCCTCATTATTTCCTGATTTACTCTCTGTCCGACAGCATAGCTACTGTTAGGGGGCCTATAGACTACTCCCACCAGTGTCGTCTTCTCCTTGTTGTTTCTTACCTCCACCCATATGGATTCCACATCTTCTGATCCCAAGATTATTTCTTGCTTTCGTACTTATTCCATCTCATACTAATAAAGCTATCCTACCACCCTTTCCTTCCTGCCTGTCATTTCAAAAAGTCACATACCCCCGAATATTTATTTCCCAGCTTTGATCACGTTGTAACCATGTCTTCGTAATGGCTATAAGATCATACCCATTAATCTCTATTTGTGCCATTAATTCATTTATTTTGTTCCAAATACTACGTGCACTTAAGTAAAGAACCATTAATTGTGCCTTTTTACCCCTTTGACCCTATTTGCTGCCGTTTTTAGTGTTTGTACACTCTGTTCCTTCCTGTCACACTCTGGGTATCATTGCCTAATTAGGTGCCCTGAAATGCTGCCATATCCTTTTGCTTTGTAAGCCTCTTATCCCCTCTCCAGAACCCTACCTCTCTATAGCCCTAGTTATTCAACTCGCCAGGACACTGGTCAACTCGCCAGGACACTGGAACAGCTCCCTTCCACCACAGTACTGATGCCAGTACCACATGAACTGAAACCCATTCCTCCACACTAACTTTTGAGCCACGCATTTAACTCCTTGACTTTATTAACCCTATGCCAGTTTGCCTGTGGTTCAGGTTGTAATCCTGAGATTATTACCTTGGAGGTTCTGATTTTTAATTTAGCTCCTAACTGTTCAAATTCTTTCAGCAGAACCTCCTTTCTAGTCCTATCAATGTCATTGGTACCAATGTGGACAACGACAGCTAGACCCCTCCCCTCCCACTCCAAGTTCCTCTCCAGCCCTGAAGAGATATCCTTAACCCTGGCACCGGGCAGGCGACACAGCCGTCGGGACTCACGCTCACAGCTTCAGAGAACAGCATCTATTCCCCTAATTAGACTGTCCCCTACCACTACTACATTCCTATTTTCTCCCCCCACTTGAATGGCTCCCTGTACCACGGTGTCGTGGTCAGTTTGTTCATCCTCCCTGCAGCCCCCGTTCTCGCCCACACAGCTTGCAAGAACCTGGTAACTGTTGGACTATTTCAGAGGCTGAGGCTTCTTGAACGCAACCCCCTATGTTGTTGTCCTGTGACCCTTGTTGAGTTGTTGCAGTGCTTCTTATAGATGGTACACACTGCTGCCACTGTGAGTTGGTGGTGGAGGGAGTGAATGTTTAAGGTGGTGGGGTACCAGTCAAGCGCACTGCTTTGTCCTGGATGATGTCAAGCTTCTTGAGTGTTGTTGGAGCTGCACTCATCCAGGCAAGTGGAAGATATTCCATTACATCCCTGACTTGTGTCTTGTAGTTGGTGGATAGGCTTTGGGGAGTCAGGAGATGAGTAATTCTCTGCAGAATTCCTAGTCTCTGACCAGCTTTGTAGCTACAGTATTTATATGGCTGGTCCAGTTCAGTTTCTGGTCAATGGTAACCCCCAGGATGTTAATGGTGGGATATTCAGTAATGCCATTGAATGTAAGAGGGAGATAGTTAGGTTTTCTCTTGTTGAAGATGGTCATTACCTGGCACTTGTGTGGCGCAAATGTTACTTGCCACTTATCAGCCTAAGCCTAAGTGTTGTCCAGGTCTTGCTGCATACCGATACGGACTGCTTCAGCATCTGAGGGGTTGCGCAATCATCCACGACATCCCCCTTCTAACCTTATGATGGAGGGAAGGTCATTGATAAAGTAGCTGAAGATCTTTTGGACTTTTTATACTATTGGTATGCTCTAGGATTGGCTGGATTAATTTAACTTTTAATCCTCCTGGACATACAAAGGAAGAGTTTTTTAATCAAATTTATCACAGTATCTTTACAGTGCAGAAGGAGGCCATTTGGCCCATTGAGTCTGGCTCTCTGAAAGAGCATTCTACCTAGTACCACTCCCCTGTCTTATCCCTGTAACCTTGCAGATTCTCTCTTTTCACTTAGAAATCCAATTCCCTTTTGAATACCTCGATCAAACCTCCCTCCACCTTTCAGGAAGTTTGTTCCAGACTTCAACCATCCTCTGGGTGAAAACATTTTTGCTCACATCACATTTACTCCTTTTTCCAATTATTTTGTATCTGTGCCCTCTAGTTCTTGATGTTCTCTTGAGTGGGAAGTTTCTCACTATTTACCCTGTCCATACCCCTCAGGATCTTGAATACCTCTATCAAGCCTCCTCTCAGCCTTCTTTTCTCCAAGGAAAACAGCCCCAACCTCCCTAGTCTATCCTTATAGCTACAGTTCTTCACCCGGGTACCATTGTTGTGAATTCCCTCGTGCTGTCTCCAATGCCTTCACATCCTTCCTCAAGTATGGCACCCAGAACTGGATGAGCACAGCAGATGAGGCCTAGCTAGTGTCTTATACAAGTTCAATATGACCTCCTACTCGTGTATTCGATGCTTCTATTAATAAAGCCTAAGATACTATATGCTTAATTAACTGCTCTCTCAACATGCCCTGCCATCTTCAGTGACCTATGTATGTATACTCCAAGGTCCCTTTGTTCCTGCACCTCCTTTAGAGCCTCTCCCTTCATTTTATACTGTCTCACCATATCTTTCCTGCCAAAATGAATCACCTCACACTTCTCTGCATTGAACTTCATCTGTCACTTGTCGGCCCAATCCACCAACATATCTATGTCCTTTTGAAGTTTAAGACTATCACCATCACAGTTGACAACATTTCCAATCTTCATATCATCTGCAATTTTTGAAATCATGCCCTGCACACCACAGTCTAGGTTATTAATATATATCCAGGTAAAACCTTTAAAAGGATGTAATTAGATAATTACAAGTCTTACATTAATTTATTATTGAAACAGGGATCACATGAAGCACTTAATGGTTTGGGATGGTATTATGAAACCTTTAAGAAGGACTATGTGAAAGCTGTGGAATATTGGGAAAAAGCAATGAAAATGGGAAACCTGGATGCCTTACATAATCTTGGAGTGATGTATGCAGCTGGACTGTACCCAGGCAAACCTGTAAAAAATGAGGTAAATGACTGCAAAATTCTGAACATGTCTTGTTCATCACGAAAAACAAAAGTATGCTTCAGTTATTTTTTTGAATCTTGCATTCCTCCTCATTTCTCTGTAAATATTGTGTAATGTATTCACTCTGTTTATACATACTCCACAGGAAAACCTCCTTTATGGAATCACAAAGCCACATTGTGCCCATGTGGTCTCTTTGAAAGAGCTACCCAGTCACCCCACTTCCTCCCCTGCTCTTTCCCCATAGCTCTACAAGTTGTTCCTTTACAAGTATGTATCTAATTCCCTTTTGAAAGTTGGTGTTGATTCTTCTTCCATCACCTTTTCAGGCAATGCTTTCCACATCATCATAATTCACTGCGTTTTTTTTTAAATCCTCATTTGTCACCTGAATTTTTTGACAATTATCTTAAACCTGTGTCCCGTTACCGACTCTCCATAGCTACTCTAGTTGTAGGTTCCAGTTTAAAGTTAGTACTCATTTGGAGCAATTGAGACTCTCCGTGACACTCTGGCCAGGCAAAGTGCTGGAGTGTGCATGCCCACGTGTCACAGTTAAAATGCAATAGTTGCAAAACCAAAGCTCCTTGAGGTGTTTTGTCACGTTCTCTTAAAATTGACATGGAGAGCATCACTACAGCTTGTTATGGCACAGCCAATGGTAAATGCCGAGTTGCTCAAATCCCAAAGGGAAACTTGAAACAACTGCCACAACTTGTGCAATTCATATAAATTTCAAGATGTGTGCCTCGAATTCAGTTGAAATAAGACCACCAAATCTTATAGGTTTTTACAAAACTAGATTAAACATTTATTAATAAGAGAAATGATTTTAAACATAGATCTACTACTATGATAACTTCTAAATCCCCTTCTTAATCTGACTCCTAGTTATGGTTTTGTTAAGGCAACAGTAAGACACACAGATTTTAAAAGACCCAGGCAAAGAAACACGTTACCCTGACAATCCAATACAAAGTGAGTCTTAACTTCAGTGCTATGTAGACAGCAGCTTGAGGCATAGATGCTGAAGGCTTTTCACTCTTGTAAGATCTTACAATGCCAACCCTTACATGCAGCCTTCACTCCTCTTTCATATTTTCCTCTTTGAATAAAAATTCCCATTGTTTCACTATGTCTTTGGACTTTATCTTTCTGATAATAAAAATCTCTCATAGCACTAAGTTTTACCAGTAACCTTTGGGAAAAATAAACATACTGTTTCTAAACTTCACTTGGCTAGGTGGCACACTTCACCCCTCCTTTGAAAACAATCAAATCTGGTTTATTTAAAAATGCAAATGTCCTTTTATAACTTACATTATAAACTTGCCCCTTGTTTACCATGTTGACATCAAAGCCTTCAGACCAGCTGCCTTTAATCCAACTAAGTCTCACACACACACACACACACACACACACACACACATATGTATGTAGACACAGATACCACTATTTTATAATAAATTCCAATAACATTATGAGATGTATTATATCTTCCTGACAAGCTTCAGCAATATAAGTGGTATAACTGGCATAAGAATATAAGAAATGGGGACCGGAGTAGGTCATAAGGGCCCTTGAGACTGCTGCATCACTGAATAAGATTATACCTGAACTTCTACCAGTGGTAAAGTCACATATATCACTGCTGTGCTTCTGTACCTTCTTGAGCCCTCTTTTATGTATCAATGTCCTTTTGATGGCAGAGTGCCCAAAATTGCATATAGTCATCCACTTGTTGCCTCATAATGCTCCATGTCAGATTAAAATAGCTAGTTTCAATTTATAATAGCCATAAGTTGCATTTCACAGTTAGGATTTGATAATACTTCACAGTGACGAAATACTTATAGCTAAATCTAATTTCCTTTCCTCTACTAATAGATATTGGCCCAAATCTTCACCCCCCCCGACCTTACCCTTTCTCTCACCACCACCCACCTCAACCTTGACCAACCTGAATCTCTCTCCCACCATCGCCCCCCATAACCCAACCTGACACTCACTCCCACCACTAACCCCCACCGACCTGACCCAACCTGACTACCCATCCCCCGACCCGACTATCTTTCCCACCACCAGTAACCCCCCCCAATCTAACTAGCCCCTTGACCCGAGCTGATACACACTCCCACCATCACCCCTACCGACCCAACCTGACACTTCCTCCCACCACCAATCACTACTGCTCTACCCAACCCGACTACCCACCCCCAGACCCAACCCTTTTCCCACCACCAGCCCGCCAAAGTAACTACCCCTACCTCCACCCAAGCTGAATCTCTCTCCCACCACCATCCCCCCGACCCAACCCGACTACCTCCCCACCATCCAACTTTCTCCCCCACCACCAATCTGACTGCTCACTCATCCACTCACTTACCTACTCACCCACCCAGCCATACACTCATCCACTCCCCCACACACTCACCCCATCCGCTCACCCATGCACCCACCCACGGGCTCGTCCATCTTCGCGCCCGCTCACCCACCCACTCAGCCACTCACCCAGGCGCATACACGTAGTCACCCATGCCTACATACCCGCCCATGCATTCACCCAATCACTCACTAGCCAACTGAAAGACCTTCAAAAGCCACCTGAATATGTCGTAAAAAGGGGGCATGTCCTCTCCTCATCTGTCTTCTCCTGCGCTTGTTAGCCTTCTGCAGGGGTGGCAGCGCTGACCCATTGCTGCTGCTGCCGGAATCGGAAGTTCCGATGAAAGTGTGCAAAACAGTCGGATCACAGAAATCTTCACAGGCAGCAGCAATTCACGCAACATCGATGCTAACCAGTAGACCTGGACCATGGTGTGCACCTGTTTCATGATTTCTTTTGCAATATGCATAACCTATCTATCTCTTTGTTGTTTGATGTGTCCTCTGCAAAAAGGTGGGCTCTTAAATGATATGGAATGGTTGAGCTTCTCCGAACAAAACTGCACATTTTCAACACTAAATCCTTGGACCATTCTTTGACCCACTTCCTTAGTTCACAAAAACCCCTTCTATGATTGTCAATGTCTTTAAAGATCTTCAGATTTCCCTGTAACTTGAGATATCATGAATACATTTTGTATTACAGAAGGTACCCTTGTTCATTTCATTAACGAATAACATGCACAGCAGGAAAATCTCAGCGTGCATCAGTAGATCCATGGGCAGAATTTCACGGTAGCGAGATTTTACGATCCCACTGAAGTCGATGGAGTTTAGAATGGCTCGCTACATTTTATGACCCTGTCCCCGCCGCAATGGGGCTGGAAAATTCTGGCCCATCTTTACATCTGCTAGTCATGGCCTGCCAGCCGCAGATTTTTCCATTTATCAAAGGGTTCTCAAACTTTTCTGGTTGAAGGACATCTTTTCAAATGGATTAGTAATCACTGACCTCCCATTTAAACTACAACACTTATGAAAGTGCTGCACATAAAATGTGCTTTAATAATGCTTTTAATAACACAGGTATTTACTTGTAGGTAAAAGTGAGATGGTTGTGCCTGCATCTCACTTCAGTGTCTACTTATAATGTTTGACAATGAAGGTCATAAATGACCTACCAAATTTTCAGGCCCTCCCAACTCCTCCCTCACCTCCTGCAGAGGCAGAAGATTCCACCCATGGTGTCTGTGAAGATTGGTGATGAGAAGGTTATTACTGGTGTTAATAGCACTTAATTTATTATTATTGAATGAGTCTCTGGTTAGAAACATTTTTATTTCAATGGGCTGAATTTTCCCAGAATTGCATTAAGTGCGGTAGCAGGCGGGTAAAGTGGAGTCCTACCCACTGACGAAAATGGTGAGTTTTCACGCCATGTCGTTCTGAACCCGCCTCATTATTTATTCACTCCCACAATACATGCCGTATCCATGGCAAGCGAGCTCTCATTCGCCCGCCCACCATCACCCCGCTGTTGCATCTCTCTGGCCGCCATCTTTAAAAGGCAGCCACCAGCAAAGCGTTCATCGCCACCAGCTCACCACCGCTGCCAGGAGACATGGCCACACAAGAAAAAAAGACTGCAGCCCTCTCACTTCAACGAGGGGTCCCTCGAGCGACTGCTGGAAGCTGTGAAGGCCAGCCGGGATGTGTTCTACCCCCGCTCTGGCTGCAGGATGGGCAGCAAAGTCACCAACTCAGCGTGGGAGCGATGGCAGTGGTGGTCAGTGTGAACGCCCTGCAGAGGAGGACAGCCACCCAGTACCACAAAAGGATGAATGATCTCCTCTGTTCCACCAGGGTAAGTCACTCTTTTATCACTCCCAACTCACACACTAACAAACCCATCACACATCCACAGGGCTCTCACTCACTGCCGGACAGGTGGAGGGATGCTGGAGATCAGAGTTCTGACAGAATTTTAAAACAGAGCCATCCAGCTGGCCGGTGATGACCGAAGCAGGTCCTGTGCTGATGGTGAGGTTGGCGCTGCTCTACCAAATGAGGATCCAGCAGTGCAACATCCATCAGACAACCATGCCGTATGTGATGTGTCCTCTTTCACAGGCCACTGCCATGCATTAATTATCTCCCCTTGCCTTCGCAGGTGCATCTGCCAAACAGCCGACAGATTCCATGACCCAGGGTCTCCAATCAAGCCCTGAAGAAACCCCTGAAGAGGAATCTGAAGGCACCCTCCCTGAAGATCCATCACAGCACTCACCCACATCCTCCACCAGTGCAGAGTCACACACCTCGGTGGGACGTAGCTTTCAAGTAGCCTCGGGATCATAATCTGGTGAGCACATCACACTGTCTGATCCACAGCAGGCAGAGGCAGGGACTTCCCAGGTCCCCAGCACTCAGAGGACTGTTGGAGGCCAGAACGTTGCTGAGTCTGAGTCAGATGATGAGCCTCTGGACTCGATCATGGCACAGTTGCTGGAGCTGCAAAGACAAGCCTGGGAACATCAGGAGAGGATATCCGCTGCACTCCTCAGATTGCAAGGCACGATGGAGGAATCCGTCCATGTTCAGGCTGAGGTGATAGTGCCGGCATTGCAATGCACCGAAGTCAACACTGGCAGGATGGCAACTGCCATGGAGACCTTGGTCCAGGATGGCACCCCTGCACTGCTGCGCAGGCTTAACTCTATCGCTGATGCCATAGTTGGCCTCGAACAGTGTGCACGTGAGAAGGTTGCCGGGTAGCTTGATCTCACTCCAGCTACCCCTTCCACTCATGGAGTGAGCCAGGGGCCCTCAGGCACCCATAGGGAGGAGGATCAGCAGGCGCACTCTCCGGGGCCATCCACCCAGGTGACTCTGGGAGAGACCGGCCCATCCCAGCCCCCTCTTCCTGTCACCTCCGCAGCTCCAGCTTCGTAGGCCGAGGAGGGAGCCACTGCCACACAACAGGGCTCCAAAAGCAGACCAGGGCCCTGTAAGTCTTGGCTCTCCAGCGGACACCCGCTAAAGTCATCAGAGTCAGGGCATCACAGTCAGCAGGCTGTCTCCACCCCTGCTATGGATGTCCGGGGAGCACCAAGACCCAGCGGCAGGGTTAGGAAAGTTAGGTAAAAGTAGTTGCACAGCCCGGGCATGGGTGTTGATCACTTGTATATGCTGTTCACTATTGTCAATAAACTCCTAAGAATGTCTCCCTGCCTATGGCTCCTTGTTCTGATGAGCAGTGTTCTTGTCACTCTGATGTGAAACCTTTCTGTACAAGATAAAAGGTAGGTGTCTCAGTCCAGGGCCTCTTTCCTGTGCTCTGTGCAGCCTTCAGACCACAGTGATGGTCCAGCCTCACACTCCCTGGAAACGTTACTGATGCCTGCACCTTGCCAGAATGTAGTGCGCAGGCGCCACAGAGTTCCGTCATTCTCTCTGTGTGCTCTCAGCACCTTTAAAGTGGGGCTGGCCCCCATCTCTTCAGCATCTGTGACCAGTGATGCTGTGCACCAGCTTTTTTTTAAATTCATTCATGGGATGTGGGCTTTGCTGGTTGGGCCAGCATTTATTGCCCATCCCTAGTTGCCCTTGAGAAGATGGTGGTGAGCTGCCTTCTTGAACCACTCTATTCCATGTGGTGTAGGTACACCCACAGTGCTGTTAGAGTGCTTAAGAAGGTCTGAGGTGCTGAAGGCGGACACAGCATCAGATGCGTCTAAACTTTCATGGCTGCGACTCTGAGATGGCCCTGATCATGGTGCGCAAGCGAGCTACCCTTGGCCAGACAGGAGTCAGACATTCTCAGAGGCTATGTGAAGATCTATGGAGTGTCCTCACTGCATGTTGTCGTCATCCTCCTGCGATCGAGTGACTATTAGGGCCTCCACTGCATCTCCATGACAGGAGCATTCTCACAGAGGGTATTGGTGCTGCGATAATCCAGACTGGAGTCAAACGTTCACAACTGTGACGTGAGGATCTATGCGGACACCTCACTGCATGTTGTCATCGCCCTCCACAAATCTTGCAGCTATGAGTGCCTCCTGAGTGCGCCGTCCTCATCTAGCTAGTGCGAGAGCCTCATCCCCATCATCGTCACCACTGAGGACCCCCTCACCCTCATCCCCATCGGGGGCGTCCTCATTGGAGGAGACATGCAGCCAGTTCCTCTCCTCATTGCAGCACCAGGTTGTAAAGGGCGCAGCAGGCGACAATGATGCGTGACACCCTCTGTGGACTGTATTGCAGGGCTCCACCAGATCGGTCCAGGCACCGGAACTGAATCTTCAGCATCCTGATGGTTTGCTCTACCAGGTTGTGAGCTGCAGCATAAGCCTCATTATAGAGTCGCTCTGCTGCAATCTGAAGCCGCCACACGGGTGTCATCAGCCACAACCTCTGCGGGTAGCCCTTGTCCCAAGGAGCCAACCCTGTAGCCTCTGTGGACCCTGGAAGACTGCAGGGATCTGTGAGCGACTCAGGGATCTATGAGCGACTCAGGATGTAGGCATCATGCACACTCCCTGGAAACCGTGTGCGTATCTGCAGGATGCATTTCTGATGGTCACATTACGAGCTGCACGTTCAGTGAGTGGAAGCCCTTGCGATTGATAAAGTCCACCGAGTGTAGCAATGGAGACCTGAGCACCACATGAGTGCAGTCAATTGTACTCTGTACCTGTGGGAATACTGAGATCAGGGCAAATCCAATGGCTCTTGCATCCTGGCTGTCCTGGTCCCAGGTGAAATGCACAAAGTTGTGTGCCATGGAGAAGGTGGCATCTGTGACTTCATGGATGCAATTATGGGTGGCGGCTTGTGAAACCCCACAGAGATCACCTGTGGAGCCCTGAAAGGAGCCACTGGCATAGATGTTGAGCGCTGTGGTCACTTTCACAGCGACTGGCTGTGGATCCCCTCCATGTCCCCTTGGCACCAAGTCCTGCAGTAAGTGGCAGATGTGAGCCACCAGGTCCCTAGACATGCGCAGTCATGGGCGTTACAAGTTCTCAGTCATCTGCAGGATTGGCAGGCGGTGTCTATAGACCCTGGGTGTCGCTAGGCCACGGCTCGCTGTCGTTCCTGGGCAGCGTGTGCGGGAGCCCCTGCTGCCCCTTCTTCATGAGGCTACTGCTCCTGCCTTTGCACAGCCAGGAGCCTCAGTCAGTCTCTCCTCCATCTTCTACGGTCTCTGTAGGCCATCAGACATTCACCTAGGCCAACAGGATCCATGATCCTGACATGGTCCTCCTGCAGCATGAAAGAGAGAGAGACGTGCTTATCATAGCTGTACTTAGCACCTTTCCTGGCCTGTGTGACTGCCCCTTAACGCTTCCCGGAGAGTGCTGGTCACACCTCAGATGGCCAGAGATGAGTGCGCTGCATGGCTGCCCTGTCAACCTGCCACATGGGGGACACTGGTCCAAACCGGGATGCTGAGATTAGAAGGGGCTGTGAGCGTCTCCAGCAGTGACTGCTACATGGCCAGCTTTGGTGAGGAGATTGTACAAAGTGTGCAGTCCAACTGCTCCGCGGTCCAAGTGGTGGCGGACTCAAATTCTGTGCCGGGGGTTGGGGTGGGGGGGTAAGGTACTGAGCGCTTGGTGGCCTTTTGGTGCCTCCATGTTGCTTGCACAGGCGGGCAGGCTAGGAGCCTGACGCCAATCATATCACTGTGGCTGCACTTGATCTGTCTCAGTTGCAGAGAAATGGTCAGTTTATACAGTGTCCCTAATGTGTGGCCTCTTCCCTCACTTACCCTGACCCCCGCCTTGATTGCCTGTGCGTGGGATGCAGCGCCAGGTCAGCTCGTGATCGCCCCCCCTCCACCGACGACGGTCACCTCCAAGGCTGGCCAGCACTTGCCCCCGGACACCGCCCCCCCCAAACCACCATCCACAGACTCGCCTCTGGGGCCAGGCATCAGTTGCCACTCCCCCCTCCCCCCGGTGACCCTGAGGCCTGTAAACTACAGGCGAGCTGTGGAGAATGCTGCTGCTCACTTACCTCTGTTCCGCCAAAGTGAAGGCCGCCAAGTGCACGTCGCCCATGTGTTGTTGTGAGGCACGTCGCTGTGCTTTCCTACTGACGTGGACGGACGATACGGTGGGGTTCCAAGAGCCTGGTGGGATGGTTGCGGGAAACGCGGAGTGGACAACTGCGACCTTCATGCCGTCATGAAGCAGGTCACGCCATATTTTCCGCACCCAGCACCTATCACGTCCGCTGCCTGTGGGCTTGTAAAATTCCACACAATATATTTCACGTGAAACTTGTGCATAGGCAATTTAGTTCACAAACCCCTTCGAAAGTCTCTATCGACCTCCAGGAGAGTGCAGACCCCAGTTTGAGAACTACTGCTGTAAGATGTGAATCTTAATTGAAAATAAGAAAAAATCTGTGAATATCTATTTGACATCCAGTACTGGGTGAGCAGAAATTTCCTCCAACAAAATATTGGGGAGACAGAAACCATGGGCTGAATCACCCGCTCCCAGAGGAGATGAAGCCAGATGGAAAGTGTGTGTGTTAGAGAGTGATTGGTGATGTCCCTTGAGCTGGCAGTGAGTGAGATGCCAGTGAATGTTGATGGCCTTGAGAATGTAAGTTTAGAGTAATGAGATGGTTGCCTCACCCTGGTGGCACAGATGAGATCATTCATCCTCTTTCTGCACTGGATGATCAATCTCTTCTGTGCAGCGTTGGCACTGACCACCACTGCCACCCACTCCCAGGCCGGAGTAGTGAGATTGGCTTGACCTCCTGCGGCCAGAACGAGGGTGGATGACATCATGGTGGGCCTCCAAAAGGCATTTCATTGACGGACCACTGAACTCTTCTTGGCTTTCAGGGCCATGTCGTCACTGGAGCAGTCCCGGGCTGCAAACATTGAGAAGTGTGTGCGCGGCTGCAGTTTAGCTATTTCACCCAGAGTGACAAAACAGCATGGTGGGCGATTCAGAGGCCACCTGCCAGAGAGATGGCATGTTTCCTGTGGCTGCATAATTAATGAGGCGGGAAGTGGATAATAAGATGAAAACCCGCCATTGCGGCCAGTGGGTAAAACGTTGTTTTTCACGCCCGCTACCACACTTAGTGCAATTCTGGGACAATTCCATCACAAGGTCTTCGTTCCCTCCTCAAACTCCCTTCTCGAGCCATTGACTCCTTTCCTCTCCTTGACAACTGTCTGAAGCTAACCCTGACCGTTCTCAACCTTTATGCTATATTTGGCACTGAGATCAGCTTTTGACTATATATCTGCTTGATCACCGATACTGCCTACTGGCAGTGCACTCCTGGCTCACTCTCATCTCAAAACATAAATTTGAGCTTATTCAAATCTCTGCTGCCTGTATCCTAACTCACACCAAATGTCATTTACCCATCAGCCCTGTGCTCACTGACTTAAATTGGTTCCCAGTCCAGCAGTGCCCCCATTTTAAAGCCCTCCTCTTTGTTTTCAAATCATTCTGTGGCCTTTCCCCTCCCTATCTCTGCAACCTTCTCCTGCCCCACAACCTTCTGAGATCTGTGCACTGCTCCAATTCTGACCTTTTGCGCACCCTGATTTTTAATTGCTCTATCGTGGTGCTGGTGCCTTCAGCTGCCAGAACCTTAAATCTCTCCACCTCTTCAATTCTCTCCCCCTCTCTCCTTCCCTCGCTCTCCCCTCCCATTGCCTCCAACCCACCCTTTAAAATGTTCTTTAAAACCTACCTCTGTGCCCAAACTTTTGGTCATCTGCCCTAATATCTCCTTATGTGGCTGAGTCAAATTTTGTTTGCTAATACTCCTAGGATGTTTTACTACATGAAAGGCATTATATAATTGCAAGTGTTAGTGGATATTCTATGATAGATGAGTGGTCTAGTATTTTAGTGGGCTACAATATAATCACTTGGGCTCTGATTACTTTTATATGCCCTTGTTTTACTTGTGTGAATTATTATGTTGTAACATCTGGACACAGTCCAGACCTTGTTCAGGAATTTCCTCAGAGCATCTCTCTCTTCACTGCCATAACTTATCCAGAAGTGTGGTTCAAACCCTGTTCTTGTTCATCCAATGGGTTTCCGTTGCAATTCTGGCAATTTTGCAGGGCTCCAAGGAAAATCCCGCCACTGTCTAATCAAATTGCTCTATGTTTATTAATTATGTTTATTAAAATTACATTTATTTTATGTTCTTTCCTTATTAGACTGAAGCATTTCAATATTACTATAAAGCTGGATCTGGTGGACACTTTGAAAGTATAATCCGCTGCTCCTTTTATTGGAGTACAGGAAACTTTGAATCTATTCCACACAACCCCAAAAAGGCAGTCCTGTAAGATGTTTATTTCATGTTCTTTCTTAGCAAACTTTAATTGTAAACAACTACCTAAAAGTCACAGTTTTTTGTGTTTTTCCCATGACAGCTGGACCAGATTTGTTGCTGAACACAATGGGTTTTTGGGTTATATCATGAGAAAAGCTATGCATGCCTATCTTCAGAAATCCTGGTAAGCTTAAGAGCTGCGTCCACAGATCCCAGTGATTGCAAATACTACACTGTTCCAAGATTGCAATTCAATTTTGTTTCTTTGTTTCTTGTCTATTGTAGGAAGTAAATTTAATTACTGCCAGCAGATCTCCCATGGCATTACTCACAATTAATCAGAGAATATGCTGTTTTATGATAATAGGGCAGTTGTCAACAGTGTGACATGAAGAAAGTGACACCTACAGGGCATGTGCAAGACTATTTATATACATGAATTTATATATTAGAGATAGTGTGCCTAAATAAACTTTAAAATTGAAACAATATTGTATCCCACTCTTAATATTTGCTGGCACTGTGCAGGAATTGAGAACTCAGGTATATACCAGAATTAATTATTTCCTTGGATGCCCCATGCACATTTTTACCTACTGTATATTGTCACTCACTATAAAATTGTAAAATTTGGTAAATTCACCTAACCACTTGCATTTCAATATATTGTAGTAAGATAAAAGTTGGCGACTAGTTGCATTGTACTTAAATTGATTTTCAATCTGATCTTTTGTGTCACATTTTCACACCCAATCTTTTTATTATCATTGAAGCTGTAAATAGTATCAGCACTGCTGCTGAATTGGGAGCCAGAAGGATTTATGCCAATGTTTTCTGAAAATTATATGACATACTTCTCAAGTCTCATTTTGCACTTCTCATTATTGCTAATGCAGAATGTCAGTTGTTGAATCTGCATAATTGCATAATGCTCACGTTTAAACTATTTTATTTAGTGTCTAATTTCAAATGAGTCAGATAGTTACTGGTGCAATGTTTATTTTTTCAAAACTATAATCTCAACTACCTAGGAATGAAGCCCTGCTGTATTTCCTTGCCGCAGCAGAAACAGGAATTGAAACATCACAGACAAATGTTGCCTATCTCTGTGAAGAACACCCAGTGAGTAACTGTTAACTGCTACTTTGACAGCTTCTGTTGAAAATTCAGGGCTTCTTAATTTTTATGAACAGTTATTAAAATTTACCTTCATGTTTCTTCTGATTAGGAGCTCACAAGCAACAGTGTTGATTATACCTGGAGATATTATAATTTATCAGCTTTTCAGCAGACGACACATCCTTTTGGTATGTATACTGTGCAGATCTGACCTGAAATCACACTTCGGTAAGTAGCAATGCACTAACCCGTTTCTTAATTGTGTGTAACTTTCAGTTTTAACAAAAATGGGAGATTACTACTATTATGGTCACAAGAAACATAAAAGAGACATCATGCAATCAATTGAGATGTACACCTCTGCAGCCTTATTGAATTATTCTCAAGTGAGTATTGGTGCTGTTCTAGTTGTTGGACCAGTTTATCATAATCCAGCAAATTCTATATGGCTTAATATATTATTCATCCGCAATGTTTCTCATTTGCCTTTCAACAGGCATTTTATAACCTGGGCTCGCTGGTAGAGGAGGGTTTTCACATACCAGAAAGAATTTTAGATCTCCTGAACCTGGGCACAGCAAACCATTTCAACAACTTCTCAATCCTGTTGAAGCTATATGAAAGGTAAAGGAAAGTGCCCTTAAAAACACAATCCGTTCTGATTTCAGCGACTAATCAAACTGTTTAGTATTATGTCACATTTAGTAATGTGATTGTAACCTGAAACTCTGTGCAATGGTTTCATCTTCATCTTCATGTTCATCTTCACGTCAATCAATAACAATGGGTAGTTGCAACATGTGGCACATTATCAACCCAACCCAGGAAAATGTTGAGATAGAAAGAAATATCATGAGCTCAAGAAATCTCAAATGAAAATAGAAAATACCAAGAATATTCAAAGTCTGTTTTTTATTCATTAATGGGATATGAACATGGCTAGCCAGCATTTATTGCCCTTGAGAAAACATTGGCGAACCACAGCCTTGAACCGCTGCAATCTGTAGGGTGAAGGTACCTTCCATAGTGCTGTTATGCTGGATTCCAGGATTTTGCCCAGATAGTGAAGGAACAGCGATATATTTCCAAGTCAGGATGGTGAACGGCTCAAGGGGGAACTTGCAGGTGATGGTGTTCCCATGCACCTGCTGACTTTATCTGTATAGGAGGTAGAGGTCACAAGTTTTGGAGGTTCTGTTGAAAAGATCTTGGTGAGGTCCTGTGGTGGATCTTGTAAATAGTATTAAGTGCAGCCATAGTGCGTTGGTTGTGGAGGGGATGAATGTTTAAGGTGGTGAATGGGGTGCCAATCAAGCAGGCTGATTTGTCTTAGGTAGTGTTAAGTTTCTTTAGTGTTGTTTGAGTTGCATTCATCTAGGCAATTAGACAGTATCCCATCACAGTCCCAACAGTGAATTTAGATGGTGGACAGGCTTTGAGTAGTCAGAAGGTGAGTCACTCACCGCACAGTACTCAATGTCTGACCCACTCTTGCAGCCACACTAATTATCTGGCTGGTCTAGTTAAGTTTCTCGTTGATTATAACCCTTAGGGTGTTTGTGGGGGCTTTGATAATGCTAATGCCATTGAAAGTCAAGGGGAGGTGGATAGACTTCCTCTTGTTGAGATGGTCATTGCCTGGCATTTGTATGGCATGAATGTTACTTTCTACTTATCACACACTATTCTGAATGTTGTCCAGGTCTTGCTGTGTGTGAGCATGGACTACTTCATTTTTGGCGAATGGAACTGAACACTGCAATCAGTGAACATCCCCAGTTCTGGCTTTTATGATGGAGCGAAGGTCATTGGCAAAGGTCATGTCAGTCAGGCTGCAAAAAGATATAAAGACAAGAGCTGAGCACAACGATACCAGAATTAAGAATTTTTATAGTCTGAATAAAAGGGCTGAATTTTCAGGTCTCACCGGGAGCAGGAACAGAGGTAGTAGAGGTCAAAAATACCAGCTGCAGTCAGTATGCCATTTTGCAGATACTGTACCCAGTATCAGCCAGTTTCAACAGGGTTGGGGGGAGGGTAGCCATGAGACCCTGCTAGTCCTAAAGGACATAGCTGCTAGACTGGGTCTGCGGCAGGTGGTGAGGGAACCAACAAGAGGGAAAAACATAGTTGACCTCATCCTCACCATCCTGGCTGCCACAGATGCATCCGTCCATGACTGTACCGGTAGGAGTGACCACCACACAGTCATTGTGGAGTCAAAATCCCGCCATCGCATTGAGGATACCCTCCATCGCGTTGTGTGGCACTACCACCATGCAAAATGAGACAGATTTCGAACAGAGTTAGCAACTCCAGACTGGGCAACCATGAGGCACTGTGGGCCATCAGCAGCAGTAGAATTGTACTCATCCACAATCTGTAACCTCATGGCTTGGCATATCCCCACTCTATCATCACCATCAAGCCAGGGGATCAACCCTGGTTCAATGAAGAGTGCAGGAGAGCATGCGAGATGCAGCACCATGCATAGCTAAAAATGAGGTGTCAACCTGGTGAAACTATAACACAGGACTACTTGCGTGCCAAGCAACATAAGCAGCAAGTGATAGACAGAGCTAAGCAATCCCACAACCAACGGATCAGATCTAAGCTCTGCAGTCCTGGCACATCCAGTCATGAATGGTGGTGGGCAATTAAACAACTCACTGGAGGAGGAGGTTCCACATATATCCCCACCCTCAATGATGGAGGAGCCCAGCACATCAGTGCAAAAGATAAGGCTGCAGCATTTGCAACAATCTTCAGCCGGAATGCCAAGTGGATGATCCATCTCGGCCTCCTCCGGAGGTCCCCAGCATCACAGATGCCAGTCTTCAGCCAATTCAATTCACTCCACAAGATATCAAGAAACGGCTGAAGATACTGGATACTGCAAAGGCTACGGGCCCTAACAATACTCCGGCAATAGTACTGAAGACTTGTGCTCCAGAACTTGCCACGCCCTTAGCCAAGCTGTTCCAGTATAGCTACAACACTAGCATCTACCCAGCTATGTGGAAAATTGGCCAGGTATGTCCTGCACACAAAAAGCAGGACAAATCCAACCTGGCCAATTAGCACCCCATCAGTCTACTCTTGATCATCAGTAAAGTAATGGAAAGGGTCACCAACAGTGCTATCATGCGGCACTTGCTTAGCATCAACCTGCTCACTGATGCCCAGTTTGTGTTCCGCCAGGGCCACTCAGCTCCTGACCTCATTACAGCCTTGGTTCAAGTATGGACAAAAGAGCTAAACTCCCGAGGTGAGGTGAGCATGACTGCCCTTGAAATCAAGGCCACATTTGACTGAGTGTGGTATCAAGGAGCCCTAGCAAAACTGGAGTTAGTGGGAATCAGGGGGAAAACTCTCTGCTGGTTGGAGTCATACCTAGCACAAAGGAAGCTGGTTGTGGTTGTTGGAGGTCAGTTATCTCAGCTCCAGGATATCACTGCAGGAGTTCCTCAGGGTAGCGTCCTCGGCCCAACCATCTTCAGCTGCTTCATCAATGACCTTCCTTCCATCATAAGGTTAGAAGTGGGGATGTTCACTGATGATTGCACAATGATCAGCACCATTCATGACTCCTTAGATACTGAAGCAGTCCATGTCCAAATGCAGCAAGACCTGGACAATATCCAGGCTTGGGCTGACAAGTGGCAAGTAACATTCATGCCGCACAAGTGTCAGGCAATGACCATCTCCAACAAGAGAGAATCCAACCATCACCCCTTGACGTTCAATGGCATTACCATCACTAAATCCCCCACTATCAGCATCCTGGGGGTTACCACTGACCAGAAACTGAACTGGACTAGCCATATAAATACTGTGGCTACAAGAGCAGGTCAGAGGCTAGGAATTGTGTGATGAGTAACTCACCACCTGACTCCCCAAAGCCTGTCCACCATCTACAAGGCACAGGCCAGGAGTGTGATGGAATAGTCCCCACTTGCCTGGATGAGTGCAGCTTTCACAACACTCAAGAAGCTTGACACCATCCAGGACAAAGCGGTCCATTTGATTGGCACCACATCCACAAACATTCGCTCCCTCCACCACTGACGCACAGTAGCAGCAGTGTGTACCATCTACAAGATGCACTGCAGGAATTCACCAAGGCTTCTTCAACAGCACCTTCCAAACCCATGACCACTACCATCTAGAAGGACAAGGGCAGCAGATAGATGGGAACACCACCACCTGGAAGTTCCCCTCCAAGTCACTTACCATCCGGACTTGGAAATATAGTGTTGTTCCTTCACTGTCGCTGGGTCAAAATCCTGGAACTCCCTTCCTAACAGCACTGTGCATGCACCTATACCACATAGACTGCCACGGTTCAAGAAGGCAGCTCACCACCACCTTCTCAAGGGCAACTAGGAATGGGAAATAAATGCTGGCCCAGCCTGCGAAGCCCACATCCCATGAATGAATGAAAAAAAGAGAAGGTGCAAGGCTGCTAAACACAATTGCGGACCACCCTAGCACAAGGAAGGCAGCAGCTGGTAATAGAGGTATGAATTTAAGCATTTGCACTCAGTAATGAAGAGGAGCAACACCCTCCACAAGGAGGGCAGAGCCCCGGGAAACAGGAGGGCAGAGGAGAGAGAGAGACGTGGGGGCAAAGGACACTGAGACCATACCTTGAGCATAGGGTGTTAGTGCCAAAGACGGAGCTTTACCAGAGATATTCAAGAAATAGTGCTACAGGAGACTGTGACTCTCCAGGTAGATGGTCTGTGTCTTTGTCACAGAAGACCTCACACCTCACCGCATTTGTCACCATGTCCTGCATGTAGCCATCAGAGTCACTGCGGCCTTGAATGTTTTTGCTTTTGCTTCTCCCAAGAATCAGCTAACAGCCTTGGTGGTATCTCACAAATGGCTGCACATCACTGCACCTCAGAGGTCATTGATGTCCCCTTTGCCAGGGGTGGACCGTACATCTAATTTCAGACAGACATAATCTTGGAAGCACAAAGGGCAGGAGGTTTTGTCATCATCAGCAAATTCCCCCAGGGCATCATCAATTACGCTCATGTGGCCATAACATGGCCCTCCAGAGAGATGTGGACCTTGAAGACAGTGAGGACCAGGGAGGTCCCAGCTCATTGAAGGAAGAAGAAGAGCAGGACATAGAAGAGGAAGAGGAGGCAGAGGGGGGAAAATGCTGAACACAGAGATGCCCCTGCTGCAGAGGTTAGCGCTTGGGCCTGGCGCAGGGTTCAAGCATCTCGTCAGGATGCGATCAATGTCAGGGATCATCTGATTCATGAACACTTTGACTGAGTACTGTACAAAACGAACAGTATGGTATGGAGGTTACTCTGAGCTGCCTGTGCTTACGCATCCATTTAAGACGCAGCCTGGCACATGGAACCTCTCCCCGCAAATGAAGGATGCACGTCTTCCTAAAGGTTTAATATCACTGTTGATGACCCCTTGCTCTCCTTTTACCAGTTCATACCTCTTTTCTTCACCCACCATTAATAAAAGGAAGCTCACAGGGCATTTTCTATATTTATGGAAGAAAATCATTAAATCATTGTTTACTTTGTTGAAGCAAATTAGACTTCTGTTTTATTTTTTATTCATTCATGGGATGTGTGCTTCGTTGGCTGGGCCTGCATTTATTGAGCGTTGTGGGAGCTGCATTCATCCAGGCAAGTGGGGAGTACTCCATCACACTCCTGACATGTGCCGTGTAGATGGTGGACAGGCTTTTTTGGGGAGTCAGGAGATGAGTTACTCGTCGCAGGATTCCTAGCCTCTGACTTGCTATTGTAGCCATAGTATTAATGTGGCTAGTCCAGTTCAATTTCTGGTCAATGATAACCCCCAGGATGTTGAGAGTAGGGATTCAGTGATGGTAATGCCATTGAATGTCAAGGGGCGATGGTTAGATTCTCTCTTGTTGGAGATGGTCATTGCCTGGCACTTGTGTGGCGCAAATTTTACTTACCACTTGTCAGCCCAAGCCTTCATTTGGACATGGACTTCTTCAGTATCTGAGGAGTCGCAAATGGTGCTGAACATTGTGCAATCATCAGCGAACATCCCCACTTCTGACCTAATGAAGGAAGGAAGGTCATTGATGAAGGAGCTGAAGATGGTTGGGCCGAGGATGCTACCCTGAGGAACTCCTGTAGAGATGTCCTGGAGCTGAGATGGACTGACCTCCAACAACCACAACCATCTTCCTTTGTGCTAGTTATGACTCCAATGAGTGGAGAGTTTTCCCCCCGATTCCCATTGACTCCAGTTCTGCAAGGGCTCCTTGATGCCACACTCAGTCAAATGTGCCTTGATGTCAAGGTTTTAGATGTCCTTATCTTTTATACACATAGCCAAAAGTTGTATTTGTAACAAATATGTATGGCTGTATCCCAGCAGATGTTATCAGTTGTTATTTGTAAATCCCTCTGGGTTGAATGACTGGAATCTGGGCTTGTTCTATATTTCAAAAATGTGAACAGTTGCACAGGAACAACACAGAATTCAAATCCAGGTGCGCAGTTTTGGTCATGTATTAACACATTTCTCCATTTTCTAGGTGTATAACCGTTGATATGGAAGAGGGTTTCGTCCCATGCTCTATAGCTTTGCTTCATGTTCACCTGAAAACAATATGGATTAATATCTGCTCTGCTGCTTTAGTATGTATTCCATCAAACACTGTTTTATTGGTTGTGATTGCACTTTATTTTGCTGCCATTACACGATTTATGAGCTGGTGGTTCAACACTTAAAATATCGCTTTGAAATGTTCTCCCAACCATGTTTCACCAATGATTTTGAATTTTAATGGCCATCACTTTCATGAAAATATTTTGTTTATGAATGTAAAGAGCCATGTGATATTACCATCATCATGATACACATTAATATCACTTACAAGAAAGTATCATATGTTAGTAAACAAAAATGCTTGCCCAATAAGTTTTCACATGCATAATGTCTTTTAATCCCTGGAATGTCAGTGGTGTTCAGAAAATGAAACCTTCCATTTTGTGCACTGTAAAATAAAAAATGTTATTGCTCAGCTTCTGAGAGCTGGAGTCCAAGATTAGTCACTGTGATCAAGGCTTATTCAGGTCAACATCAGCCCATAGTATTTTGAGCTACAGATCTATGTGGTCCAGGATGTACAGTTTCCGCATAAAAATGAAAGCTATTTGTCACTGAGCCTAGAGTATGTACATACTCTTTCCATCCAGAATGTACACTCTTCAAGTAGTGCCTACTGAAGCTGTCGTATTTATTGAAGCGATTGGAACTTAGCTAGTAAATCATCTTTGTGTTTATTTTCAGTTATATACTGCAGGCTCAGTGCTCCTGTCAACTCTAATTGTTTTTGCTGTTAAGCACTACTGGTACTCCACAGGTAAGTTACAGTGGTATCTTGAAGAAATTCTGCAGCCTCTTAATTATGTATATGTTTTCTAGAAATATGGGAAAAATACAATTTACATGAATATAATGTTGAAAATGTTTTACAAGGTAATAGTTCAAAACATAGCCAGTTATATAATGAAAGGCTTGATATAAAATAAGATAGATAATTGTACTATTGAAACCTCGGAAGATTTAGCATGTGTGTTCATCAAACTTAATGTTTTTCACTTTCAACTTGTCTACTTTCAGCATGAAATGTATACAATTACCTTTTCACCTATACTTTCATACATACTATCAAACTGATTCAACATAGTATTTTATTCATGTATGAAAAAAAGCATTATGGTTGATAAAAGTATAGTTAAGTACATGTACAAAAATTTATAGAACTCTATTTGAAATATAGAAGCTCAATTTCTTTTAGAATTAAATATATATTTACTGGTCTTGACTTTTTTAAAAAGATAGCCTATCATGTTCTGTATACTGAAATCATGAATGTGCAATTTTATTGAAATTGCCAGCTGATCTAAGGACGTATGGGATTAGAAATACTGCTATGTTAGTTACATTACTAAGATGGAGAAGTGTTTTCCTTGCTATAATAAAGTCAGGGGCGAGAAGCTTACGGGGCAACCATCCCGCCCAGAGGACAATTTAGGCCCTTAAGTGGCCATTTGGGGAGGGAGTCCAGCAAACATGGGTTCGTCAGTGGGGGCGGGGGCAGCCCTCATTCAAGGGCACTTTGTGTCTGACCTGGGATCCAGCATCAAGAGGGGGTGGTTTTCTGCAGGAAGCCATTGGTGTTGACTTAATGCAGCAGACACTGGGGATTGAATGCCGAACCTGCCTGGTCAGTATGGCTGAGCTACCTACAGACCAATCAGGAAACTAGAAAGCTATTTTATTTATTGGAGGAAGAAAAATCAGAATAAGTGTTACTTTTGTCATGGTGACATGCAACTAGTATAATGACATGTTTCTATGTGAGCTATGTCATTGTGGTGTATGATGGAGAACTTTTTTTTAGCAAAAGTTTTTTCATAAAAATCGAGGCATTCAAGAGGGTATTTGATCATTAATTGAGTATGGGAAAAAGGAAGAGCAATGGCACTAGGTAAAATTGCTCATTTGGAGAGCCAGTGCAGACATGATGGGCCAAATGGCCTCCTTCTGTGCTGTTAAAGTTCAGTGATTCTGTGAAATACTCTGGCTCTTTTAGATGGGGAACACTACTAAATGTGCCATCAGTTTGTAGGCGGCATGCACTTGCGTAGGTGTAAAATTCTATGCAAATCTGGACTTTTAACAACACTAGCGTACTGTTGTAACAGCATCAACTGTGTTTTGTAAAAGCAATTTTAGCCCCGTGTACTTTACATAATATGATAAATCAAACACTAGGAGGTAGTCTTGCTCTTTTACACTCCTCTCAGTATTTAGCTGAAATTTAATAATCTGTGAAATTCTTCCCCTGTGCAGCTGCTTTAAAGGCCATTCAACACATTAGCCCAGTAGGATTGTGATAATCACAACTATTGTACATATTACTGTTGACATCCCAATGATTTATGCTAAAATATTGTTGTGGTTGGTTGAATACAGTGCAAACAATTTATCTCACCTTCTCCTGAAGCAGCTGGTTCATGCTAGGATAAGGTCCAGGGTAGCAGGTTATTCCCCTTACTTACCCAGTCCCCCCCACATCAATACCTCATACATGCAGCTATTTGTTATGCATGAGTTCAAACAGCGCTTGTTTGCACTTTATTTGATATGGGTGACATCACAGTCTAACCAGATCCTGTCCTCGCCTACATATATGCCAGTAATTTTCAGCAGTAGTGACAGAAAAGCAAGCATCAGTGAGAGCTCTGGCTGGCATTTTATTATTTCCCCCTCCAACATTTGGCTTGAATTCAACTCCTATTGATATGAAGAAAATTTTCGAGGTATGGAAGGACTGTTTGGAGCGTGAAATGGGATCCGAGATGTGAAAGTGGTCTATAGTCATTTTCACTTTTTAAAAAAAAAATTACTATTTGTGGTAATTTAGCACAGCTCGTAATTCTCACACCTCTACAAAATAAACACTTTTAGAAGGGATATGTTGTGGTAAAGATTACTGAAAGTTTGTAATCTTGTGATTTCTAACTGTGCTATCCCTGTGAGAATTAGAATGTGCATGCACTCAGCAAAGAAAGATCCTGCAGTTTGAGCTGATGAAGTTTTGTTATTAATTCCTTATTAAATTGAGTCAAGATGTTAAAAGAATGAAGAACTAGCATTTATATAGTGCCTTTCATGGCCTTGGGATATCCTAAAGTGCTTTACAGCCAATGAAGTACTTTTGAAGTGTAGTCACTGTTATAAGATCCCAGTACAGCAGCAATGAGATATATGATCAAACAGTCTGTTTTAATAATGTCGCTTGAGAGATAAATATTGACCAAGGCACCAGGAAAACCTCCCATGATGTTCTTCAAAGAGCATCATGGGATATTTCAGGCCCGCCTGAAAGGACAAATACTGCCGGGTTTAACTTCTCATCCAAAAGATGGTACTTTCGACAATGCAGCACTTCTTCAGTACCTCATTAGAGTGCTAGCCAAAATTTCATGCCTAAGTTCCTGGAGAGGGACTTCATGAGCCAGATTTAGTTAATAATTCAACAATAAGGGAACATTCATTTAACAGTGGTTATACTTTTGCTTCTGTTTTGGTTGTGTTGGCATCACAGCTTATCGTCCATATTCCGTCAACATTTTTTAAATTATGAATGTGATTAACAATGTGATAATGACCAGATAATCTGTTTCTGTGAAGTTGACTAAGGAATACGATTAAATTCTATGTTCAGTTTATAAAAGAGAAACGGAGCACAGATTTAAGGACCTAGACTTTGTTATAGTCATCTTTAAGCATGGGACAGAGATAGACAACAACAAAGTGGTCATATGAACATACAAATTAAGAGCAGCAGTGGGCCATTTGATTGCTCCAGCCCACTTTGCCATTCAATAAGATCTGACTGTGGCCTCAGCTCCACATTCCGACTACCCACGATAACCTCTGACTCCCTTGATCGTCAATAACTTGTCCGCCTCTGTCTTAAAATTATTCAATGACCCTGCCTTCACTGCTTTCCGAAAAGAGTTCCAAAGCCTCACGATCCACTGAGAGAAAAAATTTCTCCTCATCTCCATCTTAAATGAAAGACCCCTTATTTTTAAGCTGTGTCCCCTAGTTTCAGAATCCACTCTGTCAAGTTCTCTCAGGATCTTATATGTTTCAATAAGATCATCCCCATTCTTCTAAAATCAAATGGATACAGGCCCAGCCTGTCCAACCTTTTCTCATAAGATAACACCCCAGCCCAGGTATCACTCGGGTGAACCTTCTCTGAACTGCTTCTAACACATTTGTATTCTTCCTTAATTAAGGAGACCAAAGCTGTACACAGTACTCCAGAGGTGGTTTCACCAAGGCCATGTAAAATTGAAGCATCCATACTTTTATATTCCATTCCCTTTGGAATGAATGGCAACATTCCATTTATCCAGCTTATATTTCACCCCTCTCCTATTTTTACTAAGTTCTGTTGAAGGGTCATGAGGACTCAAAACGTCAACTGTACTCTTCTCCACCGATGCTGCCAGAACTGCTGAGTTTTTCCAGGTAATTTTTATTTTTTGTTTTGGATTTCCAGCATCCGCAGTTTTTTTTGTTTTTATCTCTGTGTTTAATTGACTGCCACTTCTCTTCAAGAAATGCCTACCTTGAAGAAGTTTTGTTCTACTCTCCATCAGGCTTAATTAGCCTTCTATCACTGCTTGCTTGTCCCAAAAACCACCCCCCCACTTCTCTCTCTCCCCCCCCACCCACCCCCCCCTCCACCCCCCTTAAACCAGCTTATATTTCACCCCTTTCCTATTTTTACTTAGTTCTGTTGAAGGGTCATGAGGACTCAAAACGTCAACTGTACTCTTCTCCGCCGATGCTGCCAGACCTGCTGAGTTTTTCCAGGTAATTTTTATTTTTTGTTTTGGATTTCCAGCATCCGCAGTTTTTTTTGTTTTTATTTTTTGTTTTTATTCCATTTACCTTCCTCATCACTTGTTGTACCTGCATACTAACTTCTTGTGATTGATGTACCAGGACACCCAGATCCCTCTGTACCTCAGAGTTTTGCAATCTCTCTCAATTTAAATAATGTGCTGCTTTTCTATTCTTCTTGCCAAAGTGGACAAGTTCACATTTTCCAACCTTATACCCCATCTGCCAATCTTTTGCCCATTCACTTAACCTATCTATGTCCCTATGCAGACTCTTGATGTCCTCTTCACAATTTACTTTCCTACCTGTCTTTGTGCCATTAGCAAATTTAGCAACCATACCTACTCCATCCAAGTCATTAATATAAATTGTAAATAGCTGGGGCCCCAGTACTGACCCATGTGGCACTCCACTCGTCACATCTTGCCAACCCCAAAATGACCCATTTATGCCTACTTACTGTTCCCTGTTCATGAATCAATCCTCTATCCATGCTAATTTGTTACCCCCTACACCATGAGCTTTTATTTTGCATAGTAACCTTTGATGTGGCACCTTGTCAAATGCCTTCTGGAAACCGAAGTACAGCACACCTACAGGTTCCCCTTTATCCAATTTGCTAGTTATTTCCTCAAAGAACTCCAATAAGATAGTCAAACATGATTTATGTTTCACAAAATCACATTGACTCTGCCTGATTGCATTGAGATTTTCTAAGTGCCCCGCTATAACCTCCTTAATAATAGATTCCAGCAATTTCCCCATGACAGATGTTAAGCCAACTGGCCTGTAGTTTCCTGCTTTCACCCTCTCTCCTTTCTTGAATACAGGAATTCATTTTGCCATTTTGCAAAACTAATGATGGTTTAAACTACAGGCGAGCAGTAAGAGGTGTTCAAAAATAATTTAGCTTCAAACAGGGGCAGTAAATACCCTTAAGGGGCATAAGTTCTACTTGGCAAAAACAACAGCCATGTCAACAAAAGAAGTGCAAGATATTATAAAATTAAAGGAAAGAGCATATGAAAATTGCAAGGGAGAGCTACGAAAATGCAAGAAAGCTATGAAAAGGGAATACAAAAAGAAACTTCCAAGGGATATAAAGATCAACACAAAGATGTTATAATTTAGTTAGAAGGGAAAGAGTACTGTAGGATAATGTAGGCCCTTTTAAAACATGTGTGTAATATTGCAAATGAAAATAAGAAATTGCAGATTTCTTTCAATTGCAGACTTGTTGAACAATTATTTTGTCAGCCTACATGTAGAAGAAGATTTTTAAAAATTATTTGTTTATGCTGATGTGGGTTTCTCTTGCATCTATTGCCCACCCTAATTGCCCTTGAAGGTGGTGTTGAGATGCGGTCCAAGTGGCGTAGATACACCCTCAGTTCTGTTTGATACAGCGCTGCAGGATTTTGACCCGTGATAATGAAAGAATGGCAATGTATTTCCAAGTCAAAATGTGACTTGAAGGGAACTTACAGGTGGTGGTGTTCCCATGTGTCTGCTGCTCTTGCCCTTCTAGGTGATAAAAATTCCAGATTTAGAAGGTGCTGCTGAAGGACCCTTGGTGAGTTGCTGCTTTGCATCTTGTACATGGTGCACACTGTAGCCCCTGTGCGCTGGTGGTGGAGAGCATGAATGTTTAGGGTAGTGGATGGAGTGTCAATCAAGCGAGCAGCTTTACCCTGGGTGGTGTTGAGTGTTGTTGGAGCTACAATCATTCTGGGTAGTGGGGCGTATTCCTTCACACTGCAGACTTGTGCCTTGTAGATGGTGAGAAGGCTCTGGGAAATAAGGAGGTGAGTTACTTGCCACAGAGTGTTCATCCTCTGACCTACTCCTGTAACCATTGTATTTATGCGTTAAATTTCTGGTCAATAATGACTCCCAGAATGTTGTTGATGGGAGATTCAGCGATGGTAATGCCATTGAATGCCAAGAGGAAGTAGTTAGAATCTCTTTCATTGGAGATGCTTATTGCCTGGCATTTGTGTAACATAAATGTTGAATTTGTTATGAGACTGATGATTGTTAAAAAGGTATTTTAGTTCCCAGTGACCAACTTAAGAAATTAGATGACAAGATTTCAAGTTTTAAGACTTTTACTGTAACATACAAACTTAAAGCAGCTCAACTAAACATTACCTAGAAGGCAACAAATATTCTAAACTACAGAAATGAAAACCCTTATTAATGTCTTAACATGATCAATAACCCCATGCCACATATATACTTTACATCATATTCTCCGCCAGATTACAGTCTTTATAGGAAACTGTCCACTGTCAACCTAGCTTCCAAAGGGTTCACTTATCCCCATTTTGGTGAGTTGTAAATCCCATGACGGTCGACGCTCCTCTCCCTTGACCTCCTGTGAATGCCCGAACTGACTTTCAGCAGTAAGGCCCACTCCAGTAATTTCTTCACCTGGCCTTGCCAAGACAAATCTTCTAGAGTCTTTAGATTGCCACAGGATGCGTCTCCTTGACCCGACACAGTCCTCCTTCCTGTGTTCTGCCTGCTAGCTTGCAGAGAACCAGTAACTTGCTCCTTTCTGTTGACCACACTAGCTGCAGTCTTTGGCTTGAATCTTCCTGTCAGCTGCAATGTTGTGCACATTCCAGCTACCATCGAAGATCTTCCTGACCCAACACTACTGTGCATTTCTTCTGGAATCTTTGAATCCTAGCTGAAAAAGAAATGTGCAGTGCAGCATTTCCCTTCTAACTCCAGCAAGCGAAGTAGAGTAGGTGGAATGAGAGGGCACACCCACTTTTTACAGCACTCGTTGCTGTATTCTGGTAAGCATTTAAAGGCCCAGTCTTTTAATGATACAGTGTGGGTTAGTGAATGGATGAGTAGATGAACGGGTGAGGTGGGTAGGTGGGTAGATGGATGAGTGGGTAGGTTGGTGAGGCAGGTGGATGAGTGAGTGGTTGAGGTGGATGGGTGGATACATGGATGAGTGGATAGGTCAGTGAGGTGGATAGATGAATGAGTGGGTGAGGTGGATCAGTGGGTGAGGTGGGTAGGTGGATAGGTGGGTGAGTAGGTGAATGGGTGAGATGGATTGTTGGGTAGGTGGATGAGTGGGTGCTCAGGTCGGGGTAGTCGGGTGGTTGAGAGGTTGTCGGCTCAGGTCAGGGGTTAGTAGGATGGTCGGGGGAAGCTGGGTCCAGATTGATGGGTAGTCAAATCCTGTTGAGGGGGTAGTTGGGTGTTTGGAGGGCTAGTAAGGTCTGGCCTGGGGGTTAGTCAAGTTGTGGGGGCTAGTTGGGGGATTATTAGGTGGTTGAGGAGGTAATCAGGCGATCAGAGAGGTATTCTGGTCAGGGGTGGTGGGGGGAAGTGGGGAAGGTTGGTGGGGGGGTGGTGGGGGGGTGGCGGCAGTGCGGTTGTGGTTATTGGGGGATTGGTTGTGGATTTACCCAGTTGTTAGACCATGTTTTAAACTGTCTAACAGTTCCTAGATAAGTATTGAGGTAAATCACGTGGATCTGTCCCAATTCTTTGACTCTAGCTCAGTGTTGGAGACATTCCCACAGGGTCCAGAGCAGCAGGGGGATTACCAATTGGAAGTTTAAACTTCCCAGGCAACCCCCATGTATGTCCACGCATCAGGACTTTCGCAAGGTCCTTGCACATACCTTCCCTTCTACGTCCAGTCTCCAATGATCCGGAGACCAGCAGATTTGAGCCTTTTTCTCTGAGAGACCCATCTCTCACTCTCTCTCTCCCCCCCTTTCTCTCGTTCTCTTTCACATTCTGTCCAAAGACTCTGAGACAGAGGCCCAGATTTTCATGGAATTGTTGAGAGTCTGTGGATCTTTAAAATTGGTGGGTGGGATCCTGATGCGGAAGTCCTACCCATTTCGGACAGAACCTTTTGGGTCAAAATCCCAGATCTCCCTCCTGGCAGCACCGTGGGTGTACCTACACCACATGGACTATAGCAGTTCAAGAAAGCTCACCATCACCCTCTCAAGGGCAATTAGGGATGGGCAATAAATGTTGGCCTAGCCAGTGTTGCCCACATCCGGTAAATAAATAAAGAAAAAACATTTCCACATTGCCGGGTAAATGCCAGTGTTGTAGCTGTACTGGAACAGCTTGGCTAGGGGCGCAGCAAGTTCTGGAGCACAAGTCTTTGATACTATGGCCGGAATATTGTTAGGGCCCATAGCCTTTGCAGTATCCAGTGCCTTCAGCCATTTCTTAATATCATGTAAAATGAATTGAATTGGCTGAAGACTGGCATCTGTGATGCTGGGGATCTATGGAGGAAGCCGAGATAGATCATCCACTCAGCACTTCTGGCTGAAGATTGTTGCAAATGCTTCAGCCTTATCTTTTGCGCTGATGTGCTGGGTGTATTTGTGGAGCTGCCTCCTCCAGTGAGTTGTTTAATTGTCCATCACTATTCACAACTGGATGTGTCAGTACTGCAGAGTTTAAATCTCAGCATGGGAGTTTGGAATTTTTAGAGTAGACATAAATGCTCTTGAAGGACGGATAAGGTCTGTAGAATTGTCAAGCTGTGAAGGTATTTAAATCTTCAGCCCTTTACAAATTGTGAAAATAGGCTGCCTGTGTCAGTGGGAGTTGAAAAAACTCATTCTAGCAGTTACAATAGTTATTTGGTGACATTTTCCCAAGGGCTATCATTATGCCATTATTAATGCCCAGCTGCTTTCCACAAGCTGCAATTATCTCAGCAGGAGGTTCTAAGCTCACAGTTTGATTGACAAAGTTTATGAAAGGAAAGCTGTCTTTGATGTGGAGTTATGAATACATCTACTTATTTTTATAATTGATTAAGTACTTGAGGGGATTTAAAATTTTTTTAATGGGCTTTCATGAATAAAAGTGTTTTTACTATAGTAAAGCCTGTAATAGATTATTTAGAACTTATTTTATTTTATCTCAACATAGCTCCTGAGGTCTGTCCATGTTGGACACTGGGTGAGTTGGCATGGAAGGTGTAATGACCAAGGGTGATGGGTTGGGGCATGAGTTGACATTAAGTTGGCATGGGCTATATAGAGCCATGAGGATGGTTGGGGACATGGGTTAATAGAAGGTACGAGGGGCCATAGGGGTGGGTGACGAGCCTGGGTTTGCATGGATGATGTGGTGTTTAAGGGTGAGGGCTAGGAGGTCTAATATTTAACTAAACAACAGGGATGAAATCCTAGGGAACCAGGCAGGCCTTTTAAACAGCCAGCCTCGATACTCAGCAGCCCCTGCAACCGATCTATGTCTGGGAGTGGCAGGCCCGTCTCCATCCCAAACCTGCCACTGCCACCCAACCCCACCTCCCCTGGAGCAAAACAGATCCCACCATTTGGGCGAGTTTCTCCCAAGGTAAGTGCAGCAAACCAGGATATTTCCCAACTCGCGCTCCCTGACTTGGGAGCAAAAGATCCACACCAGAAATTCTGTCCAGGGCTTGTTGCAACAGAAATTCTCAGCAGGTCTTGGCAGCATCTGTGGAGCGAGAAACAGAGTCTTTTCTTTAGAACTGAAGGATGGTAGAAATGTGATGGGTTTTACAGCTTTGAAAGGCAGGGGGAAGAACAAAAGGGGAGATCAGGGATAGAGTACAGGGGTAGGAGAGATTAAATGACAAAGCTGCCATGGAACAAAAGGCAAAGGGAATAGTAATGGTTGTAGTCAAGAAACAAAGCATTTGTCCAAAGTGAGTGTGAATGGCAGAATAATGAGCTTACTCTCTCGAAAAGCAAAAAAAATGTGAAAAACAAGATTCAGAGCGGAACATGGCAAAAAAAAATCAAAATGGGGGCCAGAGTTCATGGTCTTGAATTTGTTGAACTCGATGTTGAGTGCAGAAGGCCTTAAAGAGCTGAATCGGAAGATGAGGTGCTGTTCCTTGAGCTTGCATCGAGCTTCACTGGAACACTGCAGCAGGTCAAGGACACACTTGTGCATAAGAGCAAGGTGGCGAATTAAAATGACAAGTAACTGGAAACTTGGGGTCATGCTTGTGGACTGAGTGGAGGTATTCTGTAAAGCAGCCGCCCGGCTGCATTTGGTCTCCTCAATGGAGAGGAGACCGCATTGTGAGCAGCGAATACAGTAGACTAAATTGAAAAGTACCTGTACAAGTAAGTCGCTGCTTCACCTGAAAGGAGTGTTTGAGGCCATGAATGGTGAGGAGGTAAAAGGGCAGGTGTTACACCTCTTGCGATTGCATGGGAAGGTGTTGTGGAAAGGGGATGAGATGTTGGGGGTGATGGAGGAATGGACCACAGTGCCACAAAGGGAACAGTTCTTTCGGAATGCTGTCAGGAGAGAGGAGGGGAAGATATGTTTGGTGGTGGAATCACACCGGAGGTGACAGAAATGACAGAGGATGATTCTTTGAACATGGAGGCTGGTGGGGTGGAAAGTGAGGACAAGGGGAACCCTATTGTGGTTCTGGCAGAAATGAGTCAGACACATTTGAGCTGACTGGAGAGAGCCAGTAACAGGCAGAATGTGTCTAACAAACCTAATTGTTTTTCTTAAGGAAGTAACTAACTTAGTAGAAGGGAATGTGTGTGGATGTAGTTTTAATGGACTACCAGAAGGCATTTAATAAGGTTTAATAGGAGAGACAGTTAGCTAAAAATTAAAACTTACAGAATTGAAGGCAAATTATTGACCTGGTTAGGAGATTGGCCAGGCCGTAGAAGACAAAGCAGGAAGATTGGGTATGAACTTAAGTTTGAAGGAAGTGACTAGTGGTGTCCCACAGGATCTATGTTGGATTTTCAACTTTTCACTATGTTTATTAATGACTTGGAAAACACAATAGAGAAACATCTATCCAAATTTACTGATGACAGTAAATTTATTGAGGGCTTAGCAGTTAGTGTAAGTGGGACTGTAAAATTACAAAGAGTCATTAATAAATTAAGTAAGTGCGGGAAAATGTGATGGTGAATTTCAGTGCCAGTAAGTGTAAAGGTCATCCATTTTGGACCAAAAAGGTATAAATCCAAGTACTTTTCAAATGGTTAAAAAGTGTGGAACAATGGCGGACAAAATCAAAAAGATTAATGCAAAGTTAGCCTTCATATCTAGAAGGCTAGAATATAAAGCAGAGGAAATTTGTCTATATTGATTTCAATGAATGGCAGTGCAGGCTCGAGGGCTGAATGGCCTACCTCTATTCCTCTGATGAACTCTCAACTTCGGGACTCAGATGAAAGCTGCTGCCAATGAGTCATGGTTGACTAGAGGGGGAATTTATTTAACTGTTCAATGATGTTCCTTCCAATTCTCTAGCAAAGTGTTGCTTTCTGTTTTCTAAAATGTTTGATAATATGTAATGCTTGCTACTTTTTGACAATTTTTAAAGTACATTTATGTGTTTGTGATGAGATACAAATCAACTATGCAATTTCCTGTATTTTTAGCAATTGTTTTCACCACAAGTACAAATGAATATACTCCAACTTTGAATTCTTCTAGTCAAAACATTCAGTCAGATGAGACAGTACAAGAAGAAACATCACTATCTTCAACTGCAGCAGAATATCCGGAACCTGAATGAGACAAGCTCTCTGCTTTCAGATTGACCTGTCCATGTTGAAAAGTGTAATCACTTACATAATTGCTTATTAGGAATATTTCTGTATATTGCATAGAATCACATGGATCTACAGCAAGGAAAGAGGCCATACAGCCCAACTGGCCTATGCCAATGTTTATGCTTCACACAAATGACTCCTCATCCTCTTCATCTGACCTATTAGCATATCCTTCTATTCCTTTTTCCCTCATTTACTTATGCAGATTCCTCTAAATGCATCTATGCTATTTGACTTAACTACCCCATGTGGCAGCATGTTCCACATACTACCTGCATGGGGAAAGAAGTTTCTTTTGAACTCCTTGTTGGATTCATTGGTGACTATCTTATATTTATGACTGCACGTTTTGGACTCCCACACTATTGGAAACACATTCTCTACATCTGCCCTATCAAACTCCTTCATAACTTTAAAGACTTAAAAGCCCCAATCTGCTCAGTCTTTCCTGATAATTACAATCTCTCAGTTCTGGTATAATCTGTGGCAAAAGATGCAAACAATGATTTACAATGCAGCTTTATCATTTTCTATAATGTGGAGACCAGAACAATGCACAGTATTCCAAGTGTGGTCTAACCAAGGTTCTGTGTAAGTTTAACAGAACTTCTCTGCTTTTCAACTCTATACCTCTAGATGCTTACCCAAGTGGCTTGCTTGCTTGTCCAAATGGATTTGTTAACCTCCAATGCTACTTTAAATGATTTGTGAATCTGTACTTCTGGATTCTTTTTGTTCTAGTTAAATTCTTATATGGATATAGATTGTTAATGGGTATAATTTTAAAAAAATTACAGAAATTATGGAAACATCTGTGGCTGGAGTTCACTAATGTAAAACCAGATTTTATATAATGTACTGCATCAGCCAATGTAAATATTGATTATTTTTTTACTTGTCCAAATGAAATAAATTATGTTGTCAGATCAGCAAATGCAAAAGATTACCAAATAGTTCTAAACCTGAGTGAGGTACATGGTAGCTGCAATCTAAATCAAAAGAGCAGTGATAAACATCTCCTCTTGAATCATTTTGAGACAGCCATTGTCAGAAATCCAATGTTGCTCATTAAAGAAAATAATTATTCCATACTAAATTTTTCCATTACAGCTGCACTCATTTAAGGATAAAAACTGTGATTATCGTGCTCTCATAAATTTGAGAAACAGTTCTCCACATCAAGCTGAAATGGTATTGAATTGTAATCATCCCGATTCTGATGCATGCAGGATTTGAACTTAAATCTATTTTCTGTGAACTTGCTGTTTCTGTCAGATTTTATCCAGTTATGGAGAGGGTGCGGGATTAACTTGATTCAACTAAGCATTTGGGCATTATACGAATTATTTAAGATTTCCAATAAATGCATTCTGCTTTAGACCAGCTATATACTGCACATTGTATTTTGCTGTGGGGTGATCTTGGCTTCACATTGACACAAGTTATGTAGTACAACAAATTTTGAGTGAAGTCACTGAGGTTAAATTCTGGGATGTTATGAGAGCCCACCTCAAGGTTCTCATCAGTATGACAGTAAGCAGTGTGAGGCATGCTTCTTGCACTTTTTCCCACCACCACAGATGGTGGAATTTGAATTCAATAAAAATCTGGAATTAAAAGTCTAATGACCATGAAACCATTGTCGGTTGTCATAAAAAACCCATCTGGTTCACTAATGACCTTTAGGGAAGGAAATCTGCCGACCTTACCTGGTCTGGCCGACATGTGACTCCAGATCTGCAGTAATGTGGTTGACTTGGGAGAGCTGTCTCACAGACCAGTGAAGCAACAGCCTGACATAGTCATCCTCACGCAATCATACCTTACAGATAATGTCCCAGACACCACCATCACCATCCCTGGGTATGTCCTGTCCCACTGGCAGGACAGGCCCAGCAGAGGTGGCTGCACAGTGGTGTATAGTTGGGAGGGAGTTGCCCTGGGAGTCAGCAGCATCGACTCCGGACCCCATGAGTGGCTCGGTAGCACCATTACTGACCGATCTGGCTGTGTCCTAAATGATATAGCTGCCAGACTGGGTCTGCAGCAGATGGTGAGGGAACCAACAAGAGGGAACAACATACTTGACCTTATTCTCACCAACCTGCCTGCCACACATGCATCTGTCCATGACAGTATTGGTAAGAGTGACCGCCACACAGTTGTTGTGGAGACAAAGTCCTGCCTTCACATTGAGGATACCCACCATCGTGTTGTGTGGCACTACCACCTTGCTAAATGGGATATATTTCGAACATATCTAGCAACTCAAGACTGGGCATCCATGAGGTACTGTGGACCATCAGCAGTAGCAGAATTGTACTCGAACGCAATATGTAACCGCATGGGCCAGGCATATCCCCCACTCTACCACTACCATCAAGCCACGGGATCAACCCTGGTTCAGTAAAGAATGCAGGAGCAACACCCGGCATACCTAAAAATGAGGCATCAATCTTTTTATTCATTGGATGTGGGCGTCACTCGCTAGGCCAGCATTTTTTGCCCATCCCTAATTGCCCTTGTTCAGAGGGCATTTTAAGAGTCAACCACCTTGCTGTGGGTCTGGAGTCACTAGGTAAGATTCCCTTCCCTAAAGGACATTCATGAACCAGATGGGTTTTTACAACAATTGACAGTGATTTCACGGTCACCATCAAACTTTTAATTCTAGATTTTATTTATTGAATTCAAATTTCATCATCTGCCGTGGTGGAATATGGACCAGGGTCAACAGAGCATTACGCTGGGTCTCTGGAATACCAGTCCAGTGACAATATCATTATGCCACCGCCTCCCACCTGGTGAAGCTATAAAACAGGACTACATGTGTGCCAAACAGCATAAGCAGTAGGTGATAGACAAGGCGAGACAATCTCACAACCAACGGATCAGATCTAAGCTCCGCCATCCTGCCACACCCAGCCGTGAATGGTGGTGGACAATTAAGCAACTCACTGGAGGAGGAGGCTCCACAAATATCCCTACTCTCTATGATGGAGGAGCCCAGCACATCAGTGCAAAAGATAAGGCTGAAGTATTTGCAACAATCTTCAGCCAGAAGGGTCGAATGGATGATCCATCTCGGCTTTCTCCAGAGGTCCCAAGCCTCACAGATGCCAATCTTCAGCAAATTCGATTAAGTCTGCGTGATATGAATAAACAGCTGAAGGCATTGGATACTGCAAAGGCTATGGGCCCTGACAATATTCCAGTTATAGTACTGAAGACTTGTGCTCCAGAACTTGCTGCGCTCCTAGCCAAGCTGTTCCAGTACAGCTACAACACTGGCATCTACCCAGCAATGTGGAAAATTGCCCAGGTATGCCCTGTACACAAAAAGCAGGACAAATCCAAACCGGCCAATTAATGCCCCATCAGTCTGCGCTCGATCATCGGTAAAGTAATGGAAGGGGTCATCAACAGTGCAATCATGTGGCACTTGCTTAGCAATAACCTGCTCACTGACGCCCAATTTGGGTTCCACTAGTGTCACTCAGCTCCTGACCTCATTATAGCCTTGGTTCAAACATGGACAAAAAAGCTGAATTCCTGAGGTGAGGTGAGAGTGACCGCCCTTGACATGAAGGCAGCGTTCCTCCGAGTGTGGGATCAAGGAGCCTGAGCAAAACTGGTGTCAATAGTAATCACGGGAAAAGTCTCTGCTGGTTCGAGTCATACCTAGCACAAAGGAAGATGGTTGCTGTTGTTGGAGGTTAGTCATCTCAGCTCCAGGACATCATTGCAGAAGTTCCTCAGGGTAGTGTCCTCGACCCAACCATCTTCAGCTGCTTCATCAATGACCTCCCTTCCATCATAAGGTCAGAAGTAGGGATGTTCACTGATGATTGCACGATGTTCAGCACCATTCGTGACCCCTCAGATACTGAAGCAGCCCATGTCTAAATGCAGCAAGACCTGGACAATATCCAGGCTTGGGCTGACAAGTGGCAAGTAACATTCGCACCACACAAATATCAGGCAATGACCATCTCCAACAAGAGAGAATCCAACCATCGCCCCTTGATGTTCAATGGCATTACCATCAATGAATCCCCCACTATCAACATCCTGGGGGTTAGCGTTGACCAGAACCTGAACTAGACTAGCCATATAAATACTATGGCTGCAAGAGCAGGTCAGAGGCTATGAATCATGCGATGAGTAACTCACCTCCTGACTCCCCATAGCATGTCCACTTTCTACAAAGCACAAGTCAGGAGTGTGATGGAATACTCCCCACTTGCCTGGATGAGTGCAGCTTTCACAACACTCAAGAAGCTTGACACCATCCAGGATAAAGCAGCCGCTTGATTGGCACCACATCCACAAACATTCACTCTCTTCATCACTGACGCACAGTAGCAGCAGTGTGTACCATCTACAAGATGCACTGCAGGGATTCACCAAGGCTTCTGAGACAGCACCTTCCAAACCCACGATCACTACTATCTAGAAGGACAAGGGCAGCAGATAGGTGGTAACACCACCACCTTGAGGTTACCCTCCAAATCATTCTCAATCCTGACTTGGAAATATATCGCCATTGCTTCACTGTCACTGGGTCAAAATCCTGGAACTCCCTTCCTAACAGCACTGTGGGTGTACCTACACCACATAGACTGCAGCGGTTCAAGAAGGCAACTCAACACCATCTTCTCAAGGGCAACTAGGGATGGGCAATAAATGCTGGCCTGACCAGCGAAGCTCACATCCCAGGAATGATTAAAAAAAAACACTTATTGCCCTTCTGAAATGACCTAGCAAGCCACTCAGCTGTCCCAAACCGCTAAAAAGTCAATAAAAAGGAATGAAACTGAACGGACCACCCGACATCAACCTAGGCACCAGAAATGACAATGGCAATCCCAGCCCTGTCGACCCTGCAAAGCCCTCCTTACTAACATCTGGGGGCTTGTGCCAAAATTGGGAGAGCTTTCTCACAGGCTAGTCAAGCAACAGCCTGACATAGTCATAATCAACGAATAATACTTTACAGATCATGTCTCAGACACCACCGTCACCATCCCTGGGAATGTCCTGTCCCACCAGCAAGACAGACTCAGCAGAGGTGGCAGCACAGCGGTATACAGTCAGGAGGGAGTTGCCCTGGGAGTCCTCAACATCAACTCCGGCCTCCATGAAGTCTCATGGCATCAGGTCAAACATGGGCAAGGAAACCTGCTTCTGATTACCATGTACCATCCTCCCTCAGCTGATGATTCAGTACTCCTCCATGTTGAACATCACTTGGAGGAAGCACTGAGAGCGGCAAGGACGCGTGGGGGACTTCAATGTCTATCACCAAGAGTGGTTCAGTAGCACCATCACAGAGCAAGCTGGCTGAGTCCTAAAGGACATAGCTGCTAGACTGGGTCTGTGGCAGGTGGTGAGGGACCCAACAAGAGCGAAAAACACATTTGATCTCACCCGTACCAGTCTTTCTGCCGCAGATGCATCTGGCCATGACAGTATTGGTAGGAGTGACCAACGCACAGTCCTTGTGAGGAGGAAGACTAGTCTTCACATTGAGGATCCCCTCCATCGTGTTGTGTGGCACTATCGCCATGCTAAATGGGATTGACTTTGAACAGATCTAGCATCTCAAGACTGGGCATCCATGAGGCACTGTGGGCCATCAGCAGCAGCAGCAGAATTGTACTCAACCACAATCTGTAACCTCATGGCCTGGCATATACCCCACACTAACATTACCATCAAGCCAGTGGGTCAACTCTGGTTCAATGAAGAGTGCAGAAGGGCATGCCAGGTGCAGTACCAGACATATCTAAAAATGAGGTGTCAACCTGGTGAAGCTATAACACAGACTATATGCGTGCCAAACAGCATAAGCAGAACATGATAGACAGAGCTAAACAATTCCACAACCAACAGATCAGATCTAAGCTCTGCAGTCCTGCCACATCCAGTCGTGAATGGTGGTGGACAATTAAACAACTCACTAGAATAGGAGGCTCCACAATTATCGCCATCCTCAATGATGGGGGAGACCAGCACATCAGTGCAAAAGATAAGGCTGTAGTATTCACAACAATCTTCAGCCAGAAGTGCCAAGTGGATGATTCATCTCGACCCCCTCCGGAGGTCCACAGCATTACAGGTGCCAGTTTTCAGCCAATTCGATTCACTCCACATGATATCATGAAACGGATGAAGGCACTGGATACAGAAAAGTCTATGCACCCTGACACTATTCTGACAATAGTACTGAAGACTTGTGCTTCAGGGCTTGCAGCGCCTCTAGCCAAGCTGTTCCAGTACAGCAACAACAATGGCATTTAGTTGACAATGTGGAACTTTGCCCAGGTATGTCTTGTACACACAAAGCTGCACAAATCTAACCCAGCCAATTACTGCCCCATCAGTCTACTCTTGATCATCAATAAAGTGATGGAACAGGTCATCAGCGGTGCTTTCAAGCGGCACTTGCTTAGCATTAACCGACTCACTGATGGTCAGTTTAGGTTCCGTCAGGCCCACTCAGCTCCTGATCTCATTACAGCCATGGTTCAGACATGGACAAAACAGCTGAACTCCTGAGGTGAGGTAAAAGTGACTGCCTTGACATCAAGACTGCATTTGACAGAGTGTGACATCAAGGAGCCCTAGCAAAACTGGACTCAATGGAAATCAGGGGGAAAACTCTCTGCTGGTTGGGGTCATATCTAGCACAAAGGAAGATGGTTGTGGTTGTTGGACGTCGGTGATCTCAACTCCAGAACATCACTGCAGGAGTTCCTCAGGGTTGTGTCCTCAGCCCAACCATCTTCAGCTGCTTCATCAATGACCTTCTTTCCATCATAAGGTCAGAAGTAGGGATGTTCACTGATGATTGCACAACGTTCAGCACCATTCATGACTCCTCAGATACTGAAGCAGTCCATGTCCAAATGCAGCAGGACCTGGACAATATCCAGCCTTAGGCTGACAAAAGGCAAGTATCATTCGTGCCACACAAGTGTCAGGCAATGACCATCTCCAACAAGAGAGAATCTAACCATTGCCCCTTGACATTCAATGGCATTACCATTGCTGAATCCCCCATTATAAACATCCTGGGTGTTACCATTGACTAAAAACTGAACTGGACTAGTCACATAAATACTGTGGCTACAGGAGCAGGTCAGAGGCTAGGAATCCTGCGATGAGTAACTCATCTCCTGACTCCCCAAAGCCTGCCCACCATCTACAAGGCACAAGGCAAGTGTGATGGAATGCTGTCCACTTGCCTGGATGAGTGCAGTCCCAACAACATTCAAGAAGCTTGACACCACCCAGGACAAAGCAGCACAGTTGATTGGCACCACATCCACAAACATTCACTCTTTCCATCACTGATGCACAGTAACAGCAGTGTGTACCATCTACAAGATGCACTGCAGGAATTCACCAAGGCTCCTTAAGCAGCACCTTCCAGACCCATGACCACTACCATGTAGAAGGACAAGGGCAACAGACACATGGGAACACCACCACCTGGAAATTCCCCTCCAAGCCACTCCCCATCCTGACTTGGAAATATATCACCGTTCCTTCACTGTCGCTGGGTCAAAATCCTGGAACTCCCACCCTAACAGCACTGTGGGTGTACCTACACCACATGAGCTGCAGTGGTTCCAGAAGGCAGCTCACCACCACCTTCTCAAGGGCAATTAGGGATGGCCTAGCCAGTGAAGCCCACATCCTGTAAAAATGAATAAAAAATCTTTTTCAACTTTTTAATCGGACAAAGAACCAAGAGTTCTGGTACCTTTTTGCTAATATAAAAAATGTAATATGTCTTTAGAGGTTGCTAAGGAAAGGTCAGCATATGTGTGCGTGCATGCAGAATTCAACTTTTCCTGGACAGAGAAACACAGAAACAAGGGTAGGATATCACACTGGGCAGAATTTTGCCCTTGTTGGGCGGGCTTGGTGGGGGCAGGCCAAGGCGGTTGGAATTCCGAACGTCGCCTGTGACTGGGGCCGGACTGCGATTTCACACTGGTGGGCCAATTAAGGCCCACTCAGTGTGAAATACGTGCTACAGCACTAAGCGCTGCTTGTGGGAAGGGGGTAGGAGGGCGAGCGCAAACATCGCGCATGTTTTTGGGAGCGTGCTGAAAAAGCTCCCTGAGGCACAGAGCTACCTCAGAGAGATGAACAGTTTTGAAAATAAGAAATAAAAAGGAAACAATTTTAAATTGGTAAAAAAACATGTCCCCTCATGTGACTCTGTCTAAACTGGAAGGGCAGCGAAAAATAACAGTTAATTAAATCTTTCATAGCCTTAATAGGCCCTATAATTGTCAGCGGACGCGCTGCCAACTCCCGCGTGCACCTGCCAACCGAAATATCGTGCGAGTGTGCAATGACGTTGGGACACTCGCTCAACGTCATTGCGCGTCATTTTATGCTCGAGCGGGTCGGCCGTGTGCCTGCCCGCTCAGGGAAAAATCCTGCCCACTATCTGTGATTGTAACATCATCAATTTAAGTATCCTAAAAATGTTGTTGCAGAATTGCTGTTCTGCCATCAGATGTCACTCGTGCATTTAGTCAGTAGTGAAGCTATCATTTTTTATAGGTGTATCGTTTTATTTAACATGAAATGGTAATTTCTGCACACTTGTCTTTGACTGTGGTACTAAACTCCTGAAAATTAGGTCTGGGACTTTGAGGGCTAGATTTTCACCCTTGAGGCAGGTAGTTGGAGTCAGGAAATAACCCGGCATGGCCCACAAGGATGGGATTTTCATCGTGGGTGGGAGAGTGTGAGCTGCAGTCCAGCCAGGAGTTTATCGCCTCACAATTCCTCCTCATCTCTGCTTTAAACGGGCGCCCCCTTACTCTGAGATTATGCCCTCTGGTCCTAGACTCTCCCACAAGGGGAATCAACCTCTCAGCATCTGCCCTGTCAAGCCCCCTAACAATCTTATATGTTTCAATAAGGTCACCTCTCATTCTTCTAAACTCCAATGAGTACAGGCCCAACTTACTCAACCTCTCCTTATAAGAAAATCCCCCCATACCAGGGATCAACCTAGTGAACCTTCTCTGGACTGCATCCAGTGCCAGTATATCTTTCCTTAGGTAATGGGACCAAAACAGTTCACAGTATTCTAGTTGTGGTCTAACTAGTGCTTTGCATAGTTTTAGCAAGACTTCCCTATTTTTATACTCCATTCCCTTTGAAATACAGGGCAACATTCTATTTGTCTTCCCTATTACCTGCTAAACTTGTATGTTAGCATTTGGGTTCCATGCACGAGGACTCCCAAATCCCTCTGTGCTGTAGCTTTCTGCAGTCTTTCTCCATTTAAATAATATTAAGCTCCTCTATTCTTCCTTCCAAAATGCATAACCTCACATCTTCCCACATTATATTCCATCTGCCAAGTTTTTGACCACTCACTTAACCTGTCTATATCCCTCTGTAGACTCTTTGTGTCATCCTCACATCTTGCCTTCCCACCTATTATTGTGTCAATCCCAAACTTGGCGTTAGTACATTCACTTCCCTCATCTAAGTCATTGATTTACATTGTAAATAATTGTGGCCCCAGCACTAATCCCTGTGGCACTCCACTAGTTACAGGTTGCCATCCTGAAAATGCGCCCCGCCTCTTATCCCAACTCCCTCTCTTCCATTAGTTAACCAACCCTCTATACATGCTGATATACTACCCCCAACACCATGGGCTCTTAACTTATTAAGTAGCCTTATGTGTGGTACCTTATCGAACGCCTTTTGGAAATCCAAATATATCTACTGGTTCCCCTTCATCTATCCTGCTTGTTACCTCCTCAAAGATTTCTAATAAATTTGTAAGGCATGATTATCCCTTCATGAAGCCATGCTGACTCTGTTTGATTAGATTATGTATTTCTAAATGTTCTGCTATTACATCTGTTATAATAGAGTCTAACATTTTCCCAATGACAGATGTTAAACTAACTGGCCTTTAGTTACCTGTTTTTTTTGTCTCCCTCCCTTTTTGAATAAAGGTTATATTGGTAGTTTTCCAATCTTCTGGGACTTTTCCAGAATCTAACAATTCTTGGAAGAATACTACCAGTGCATCCACTATTTCTGTAGCTATTTCCTTTAATATCCTACGATGCAACCCATCAGGTCCAGGGGACTTATTGGCCTTTAGCCCTATTAGTTTCCCTAATACTTTTTCTCTAGTAATAGATATTGGGTTTTTTTTATTTATTCATGGGGTGTGGGCTTCGCTGGCTGGGCCAGCATTTATTGTCCATCCCTAGTTGCTCTTGAGGAGGTGGTGTTGAGCTGCCTCTTTGAACTGCTGCAGCCCATGTGGTTTAGGTATACACACAGTGCTGTTAGGAAGGGAGTTCCAGGATTTTGACCCAGTAACAGTGAAGGAACAGCGATATATTTCCAAGTCAGGATGTTGAGTGACTTGGAGGGGAACTACCAGGTGGTGGTGTTCCCATCTATCTGCTGCCCTAGTCCTTCTAGCTGGTAGTGGTCATGGGTTTGGAAGGTGCTGTCTAAGGAGCCTTGGTGAATTCCTGCAGTGCATCTCATAGATGGTGCACACTGCTGCTACTGTGCGACAGTGGTGGAGGGAGAGAATGTTTGTGGATGTGGTGCCAATCAAGTGGGTTGCTTTGTCCTGGATTGGGGAGTCAGGAGATGAGTTACTCGTCTCAGGATTCCTAGCCTCTGACCTTCCCTTGCAGCCACAGTATTAATATGGTTAGCCCAGATCAGTTTCTGGTCAATGGTAACCCCCAGGATGTTTATGGAGGTGGGATTCAGTGAAAGACACTACCCTGAGGAACTCCTGCAGTGATGTCCTGGAGCTGAGATGACTGACCTCCAACAACCACAACCATCTTCCTATGTGTTAGGTGTGACTCCAACCAGCGGAGAATTTTCCCCTGATTCCCATAGACTGCAGTTTTGCTAGGGTTCCTTGATACCACACTCAGTCAAATGCTGCCTTGATGTCAAGGGTAGTCACTCTCACCTCACCTCAGGAGTTCAGTTCTTTTGTCCATGTTTGAACTAAGACTGTAATGAGGTCAGGAGCTGAGTGGCCCTGGCTGAACCCAAACTGGGCGTCAGTGAGCAGGTTATTGCTAAGGAAGTGCCACTTGATAGCACTGTTATCACCACTTCCATTACTTTAATGATGATTGAGAGTAGACTGATGGGGCAGCAATTGGCCAGGTTGTATTTGTCCTGCTTTTGGTGTACAGGACACACCTGGGCAATTTTCCACATAGCCGGGCAGGTGCCAGTGTTGTAGCTGTACTGGAACAGCTTGGCTAGGGATGCGGCAAATTCTGGAGCACAAGTCTTCAGTACTATTGTCAGGGCCCATAGCCTTTGCAGTATCCAATGCCTTCAGCTGTTTCTTGATATCACATGGGGTGAATCGAATTGGCTGAAGACTGGCATCTGTGATGCTGTGGACCTCTGGAGCAGGCCGAGATGGATCATTCACTCGGCACTTCTGGCTGAAGATTGTAGCAGTCTTTATCTTCTTATCTCTTGCACTAATGTCTGGGCTCCTCCATCATTCAAGATGGGGATATTTATGGAGCCTCCTCCAACAGTGAGTTGTTTAATTGTCCACCACCATTAACAACTGGATGTGGCAGGACTGCAGAGCTTAGATCTGATCAGTTGGTTGTGGGATAGCTTAGCTCTGTCTATCTCTTGCTGCTTATGCTGTTTGGCACGGAAGTAATCCTGTTTTATAGCTTCACCATGTTGACACCTCATTTTTAGGTATGCCTGGTGCTGCTCCTGGCATACCCTCCTGCACTTTTCATTGAACCAGGGTTGATCCCCTGGCTTGATGGTAAAGGTAGAGTAGGGGGTATGCTGGGCCATTAGGCCAGGTTGTGTTCGAGTACAATTCTGCTGCTGCTGATGGCCCACAGCGCCTCATAGATGCCTAGCCTCGAGTTGCTAGATCTGTTTGAAATCTATCCCATTTAGCATGGCAGTAGTGCCACATAACAGGATGGAGTTTATCCTCAATGTGAAGGCAGGACTTCGTCTCCACAACGACTGTATGGTGGTCACTCCTGCCGATACTGTCATGGACAGATGCATCTGCAGCAGGCAGGCTATTGAGGATGAGGTCAAGTACTTTTTTTCCCTCTTGTTGGTTCCCTCAGTACCTGTCGCAGACCCAGTCTAGCAGCTGTATGATTTAGGACTCGGCCAGCTCGGTCATTAGTGGTGCTGCCGAGCCACTCTTGGTGATGGACATTGAAGTCCCCCACCCAGAGTACATTCTGTGCCCTTGCTACTCTCAGTGCTTCTTCAAAGTGGTGTTCAACATGGAAGAGCACTGATTCATCAGCTGAGGGAAGGCAGTACGTAGAAATCAGCAAGAGGTTTTCTTGCCCACGTCTGACCTGATGCCATGAGACTTCATGGGGTCTGGAGTCGATGTTGAGGGGTCCCAGGGAAGCTCCCTTCCGGCTGTATACAACGGTGCCGCCACAGTTTGTTACAACTGAGTGGCTTGCTAGGCCATTTCAGAGGGCATACATTGCTGTATGGAGTCATGTGTAGGCCAGACCAGGTAAGGACAACAGATTTCCTTCCCTGAAGGGCATTAGTGAACCAGAGGGTTTTTTACAACAATCGACAATGGTAATCATTAGACTTTAATTCCAGATTTTTATTGAATTCAAATTCCGCCACCTGCTGTGGCAGGATTCGACCCCGGGTCCCCAGAGCATTACCCTGGGTCTCTGGATTACTGGTCCAGTGACAAAATCACTACGCCATCACCTTGCCCCACCTTCCAACCTTTTGACCCTTGTTTATTTAGTATTTTTGGAATGCTATTAGTGTCTTCTACCGGGAAGACTGATACAAAGTAATTGTTCAACTCCTCTGCCATTTCCTGGTTCCCCATTATTATTTCTCCAACTTCATTCTATAAGGGCCCTGTGTTCACTTTGGCCTCTCCCTTCCTTTTGATATTTAAAGAAGCTACAAAAATAAGAGTGGTACTGCCAAATCTAGACCTCCCTGGTTGTCTAGAGGAATACAGGGGAAGATCAAACAGAAAAAGAAAGCGTATGATCGGCACAAAGAACTAAGCACTGCAAATAGCCTAGACGAATATAGGAAGTGCAGGGACGAAGTAAAAAAGGAAATAAGGAAATCAAAGAGAGGGCATGAAAAAAGATTAGCAAATAAAGTTAAAGATAACCCAAAGATGTTTTACCAATACATTAATGCTAAAACGTTAGTTAAGGAAAAAGTGGGACCTATCAGAGATGAAGATGGAAACTTGTGTGTAGATGCAGAGGCTATGGGAAGGGTTTTGAATGAATATTTTGTCTCCGTGTTTACAAAGGAAAGGGAGGATGTCGATATAGTAGTCCAGGAGGAACACTGTGAGATATTGGACGGGATAGTCATAAAGAGAGAGGAAGTACTCGAAGGGTTGAAATCCTTGAAAGTTGATAAGTCACCAGGGCCAGATGGATTGTTTCTGAGGCTGCTGAAGGAAGTCAGAGAGGAGATAGCAGATGCTCTGTGGATGATTTTCCAATCTTCACTAGATACAGGGGAGGTACCGGAGGACTGGAGAAATGCAAACGTAGTTCCATTGTTTAAAAAGGGATCAAATGAAATGCCAAACAATTATAGGTCTTACATCGGTGGTGAGCAAATTAGTAGAACCAATCCTGAGAGATAGGATTAACTGTCATGTGGAAAGGCATGGACTAGTCAGGGTTGGTCAGCATGGATTTGTTAAAGGAAAGTCTTGCCTCACAAATTTGATTGAATTCTTTGAGGAAGTAACAAGAAGGGTTGACGAAGGTAGTGCAGTGGATGTTGTGTACATGGATTTTAGCAAGGCATTGGACAAGGTCCCACATGGCAGATTGGTCAGGAGAATAAAAGCCCATGGGATTCAGGGTAATGTGGCAAACTGGATAAAAGGTTGGCTTTGTAACAGGAAACAAAGGGTAATGATCGATGGATGCCCTTGCGAATGGAAAGTTGTCTCAAGTGGTGTTCCACAGGACTCGGTGTTGGGACCCTTGCTGTTTGTGTTATATATTGATTTGGACGTGAATGTGGGGGGCACGATTGGGAAATTTGCAGATGATATAAAGATTGGCCGAGTAGTGGATAGTGTAGAGGATAGCCATAATCTCCAAAACAATATAGATGGGTTGGTGGAGTGGTCGGTAAAGTGGCAGATGGATTTTAACATAGAGAAGTGTGAGGTCATACATTTAGGGAGGTCAAACAGTTACAGGGATTACAAAATAAATGGGAATATACTAAGAGGGGTAGATGAAGTGTGAGATCTTGGTGTACAAGTACACAGGTCCCTGAAGGCAGCTGTTCAAGTAGACAAGGTTGTAAAGAAGGCATATGGAATGCTCTCCTTCATTGGCAGAGGTATAGAATATAAAAGTAAGGATATAATGTTGGAATTGTATAAAACACTGGTGAGGCCACAACTGGAGTATTGTGTGCAGTTCTGGTCACCACATTACAGGAAGGACGTAATAGCTCTGGAGAGAGTGCAGAGGAGGTTTACAAGAATGTTGCCAGGGTTAGAAAAGTGTAGCCACAAGGAGAGAATGGATAGGTTGGGGTTATTTTCGTTAGAACAAAGAAGGCTGAGAGGTGACTTGACTGAGATGTACAAAATTATGAGGGGAATAGTTAGAGTGGACAGGATAAAATTATTTCCCTTGATGGAAAATTCTAGAACCAGGGTCATAGATTCAAGATAGGTGGCAGAAGGTGTAGGGGGACATGAGGAAGAACTTTTTTACGCAGAGGGTAGTGGGTGTCTGGAATTCGCTGCCCAAGTTGGTGGTAGAGGCAGAAACTTTAAACTCTTTTAAAAAATACCTGGATCTGCACCTAAAGTGCTGTAAGCTGCAGGGCTATGGGCCGGGTGCAGGAAGGTGGGATTAGAAAGGGCACCTGGTTGTCCTCGGGCTGGCATGGACAAGATGGGCCAAATAGCCTCCGTCTGTGCTGTAACTTTTCTGTGGTTCTATGGTTCTAAGCTGTTACTGTCTGTTTTTATATTACTTGCTAGTTTACCCTCAAAGTTTATTATCTCCCTCTTTATTATTTTTGGTCATCTTTTGTTGGCTGTTAAAACTTTCCCAATCCTCACCGCCAATCTTTGCCACATTATATGTTTTTTCTTTCAATTTGTTACTATCCTTAACTTCTTTGGTTAACCATGGTTGGTTTATCCCCTTCCTAGAAACCTTCTTGCTCAATGGGATATATCTTTGTTGCGAGTCAATTTTCTTAAATGTCTGCCATTGTTCATCAACTGCCTTTTCTGCTAAATTCCTTTCCCAGTCCACCCCAGCCAACTCTGCACTTACTCCTTTGGAATTACCCTTATTTAAGTTTAGCACAGTTGTTTCCAACCCATGTTTCTCACTCAAACTGAATGCTAAATTTTACCATGTTATGGTCACTGTTTTCGAGGGGATCTTTTACTCTGAGATCATTTATTAAAACTGCTTCATTACACATTACCAGATCCAAAATAGCCTGATCCCTGGTTGGATCCACAATATATTGTTCTAGGAAACTTCCCGAATACACTCTACGAATTCTTGCTCGTGGCTCCCTCTGGCAATTTGATTTTGCCGATCTACATGGAGATTAAAGTCACCCATGATTAATGTACTATCTTTTTCACATGCCCTAATTATCTCCTGATTTATTTTCTGCCCTACAGTATAGCTACTGTTAGGGGGCCTATAGGGTACTCCCACCAGTGTGTTCTTCCCCTTGTTATTTCTTACCTCTACCCACATGGATTCTACATCTTCTGGTCCAAGATCATTTCTTTCGATCGTACTTATTCCATCTTGTACTGACAAAGCTGCCCACCTTTCCTTCCTGCCTGTTTTTTCGAAAGTCACATACGCCTGAATATTTAGTTCCTAGCGTTGATCTCCTTGTAACCATGTCTCTAAAATGGCTATGAGATCATACCCATTAACCTCTATTTGTGCCGTTAATTCATTTATTTATTTTCCAAATACTGCTTGCATTTAAGAGCCATCAATTTTGTCTTTTTACCATTTTTTCCCCCTTTGACCCTATTTGCTGCTGTTTTTTTATGTTTGTACACTCTGGCCCTTCCTGTCACACTCTGGGTATCAATATCTAAATAGTTGCTCTGCAATTCTACCATATCCTTTTGCTTTGTAAGCCGACGTATGCTCTCTCCAAAATTGCCCCTTCACCCTCCCTATTTAGTTTAAATCCCTCTCTACAGCCCTAGTTATTCGATTCACCAGGACACTGGTCCCAGCATGGTTCAAGTGAAGCCTGTTCCACTGGAACAGCCCCCTTCTACCGCAGTACCTGATGCCAGTGCCCCATGAACTGAAACCCATTCCTCCCACACCAATCTCTGAGCCACGCATTTAACTCCTTGACTTTATTAACCCTATGGCAGTTTGCCTGTGGCTCAGGTAGTAATCCCGAGATTATTACCTTGGAGGTTCTGCTTTCTAATTTAGCTCCTAACTGTTCAAATTCTTTCAGCTGAACCTCCTTTCTAGTCCTATCAATGTCGTTGGTACTAATGTTGGCAACGACAACAGGATCCCTCCCCTCCCACTCCAAGTTCCTCTCCAGGAGATGTCCTTAAACCTGGCACCAGGCAGGAAGCACAGCCTTCGGGGCTAATGCTCACGGCTGCAGAGAACAGTATCTATCCCCCTAATTATCCTGTCCCCTACCACTACTAAATTCCCATTTCCTCCCCCTACTTGAATGGTCACTGCATCACGGTGCCATGGTCAGTTTGCTCATCCTCCTTGCAGTCCCTGCTCCCGTCCACAACCTCACAGCTGATGGACAGTTGCAAGGGCCGAGGATCCTCGAATGCTAACCCCTGGGTCCCCATATCAGCTTCATCTACAGTCACACCCCCCTGTCCCTGATCACAGACTAAATTTGAATTACCTAATCTGTGAAGTGTGACCACCTCCTGGAGCAAAGTGTCCAGGTAACTTTCCTCCTTTCTGATGTGACGTAATGTCTGCAGCTCGGACTCTATAACTCGGATCCGAAATTCCTCGAGCCGCAAACACTTACTACAGATGTGTTTGCTCTGGATCACATTGGTGTCCAGCAGTTCCCACATGCTGCATATCCTGCCATCACGATCGTATTTTATTTAATTGCTTAATTAATTTCTGTAGTATCTCTGCTCTTTACACTTGAAGAAACCCTGCTCTTAAAACTTTATAGTAATTTTTTTACACACCAGTATCGATCTTCTACTTAACAAGTTATTTTTAAGATAAGAGAATAAAAGGAAATTAGACTAGAGACCTAAACACAAACTAAAGACATTACTTTTACTTTAAAGTCTAGAAATACTCACCAATCCTACTCACCAATCAGCTGCTCTCCGCGCTCTTCAATGGTCTCTCACTCTTCTTGCACTCTCTCACTGTTAAAGGCCATTCTGCTTCTCGCACTCTCTCACTGTTGAAGACCCCAGGCAGAATTTTCCCAGAATTTCACTAAGTGCGGTAGCGGGTGGGTACCTGCCGATGAAAATGACAGGTTTTCACGCCGTATTGTTCAGAGCCCGCCTCCTTAATTATTCACTCCCGCGAAATACGCCGTTTCCATGGCAGGCAGGCTCTCATTTGCCTGCCCGTCATCATCCCACTGTTGCATCACTCGCCGGTGGCCACCTTTAAAAGGCAGCCACCACCAAAGCGCTCATCGCCACCAGCTCACCACCGCTGCCTGGGAGACATGGCCAGCAAAGGAAAACAAACTGCAGCCCCCCCTGCTTCAGCGATGGGTCCCTCGAGCGACTGCTGGATGTCGTGGAGGCCCGATGGGATGTGCCCTACCCCGGCTCTGGCTGCAGGTTGGGCAGCAAAGTCACCAACCTGGCTTGGGAGGCGGTGGCAGTGGTGGTCAGCACAAACACTCTGCAGAGTAGGACAGCCACCCAGTGCCGCAAAAGGATGAATGATCTCCTCCGTTCCGCCCGGGTAAGTCACTCTTTTCAAACCCAACACACACCCACAGGGCCCTCACTCACTGCCAGTGCAAGGGACATCACCATTCACTCTTTCACATACCATCATTGTCCTCATCCCGTCCATGGGGCCACTCACAGCCCACACAGGCCAGGCATACTTAACATCTGGCCCAACAGGAGTCCTGATATCGTCTCTCCATCTCTATCCATGCAGGACAAACTGGCTCACAACAGGAGGGAAAGGTCGCAGACAGGTGGAGGGATGCCAGAATTCAAAGTTCTCTCAGAATTCGAAAACAGAGCCATCCAGCTGGCCAGTGATGACCAGAATTGGTCCTGTGCTGACGGTGAAGTCGGCGCTGCTCTACCAAATAAGGACCCAGCAATGCAACATCCATCAGACAACCATGCCATGAGTGATGTGTCCTCTTTCACAGGTCACTGCCATGCACTAATTATCTCCCCTTGCTTTCGCAGGCACATCTGCCAAACAGCTAATGGAGTCCACGACCCAGATCCTCCAATCAAGCCCCGAAGAAACCTCTGAAGAGGAATCTGAAGACACCCTTCCTGAAACCCCATCACAGCGCTCACCCACACCCTCCACCAGCGCAGAGGCACACACCTCAATGGGACCTAGCTTTAGAGTAGCCTCGGGACCATAACCTGGTGAGCACATCGCCCTGTCTGATCCACAGCAGGTGGCGGCAGGGACTTCCCAGGTTCCTGGCACTCAGAGAACTGCTGGAAGCCAGAAACCTGTTGAGTCCGAGTCAGATGACGAGCCTCTGGACTCGGTCATGTCACAGTTGCTGGTGCTGCGAAGACAAGCTTAGAAACATCAGGAAGGGATGTCCGCTGCACTCCTTAGGTTGCAAGGCACGATGGAGGAGTTCGTCCATCTTCAGGCTGAGATGATAGCACCATCATTGCAACGAACCGAGGTCAACACTGGCAGAATGGTGGCCGCCATTGAGACCTTGGTCCAGGATATCATTCCTGCACTGCTGCGCAGGCTTAACTCCATCACTGATACCATAGTTGGCCTCCAACAGTGCATACATGAGGGGGATGCTGGGCAGCTCGATCTCACTCCAGCTACCCCTTCCACTCACAGAGTCAGCCGGGGCTATTGGGCACCCAAAGGGAGAGGGATCAGCTGGTGCACACTCCGGGGCCACCCACCCAGTGACTGTGGGAGTGTCTGGCCCATCCGAATTCCCTCATCCTGTGACCTCTGCAGATTCAGCTTCACAGGCCAAGGAGGGGGCCACTGCCATACAGCAAGCCGGGCAGCCCTGTGGAGCCCTGAAAGGAGCCACTGGCATAGAAATTGAGCACCGCAGTCACTTTCACAGCTACTGGCAGTGGATGCCCTCCATGTCCCTTGGCGCCAAGTCCTGCAGTAAGTGGCAGATGTGAGCCACCAGGTCCCTAGACATGCGCAGTCATCGGTGACACTGGTTCTCAGTCATCTGCACAAATGGTAGGCGGCGTCTATAGGCCTTGGGTGACAGTAGGCGCTGACCATTTGGCCTGCTGTCGCTCCTGAACAGCGTGTGCAGGAGCCCCTGCTGCCCCTTCTTCATGTGGTTGCTGCTCCTGCCTTTGCGCGGACAGGAGGCTCAGTCACTCTCTCCTCCATCTTTTATGGTCTCTGTAAGCCATCAGGCAGACAGCTAGATCACCAGGATCCATGATCCTGACGTGGTCCTCCTGCAGCATGAAAGAGAGAGAGACGTGCTTATCATGCCTGTACTTAGCACCTTTCCTGGCCCTGTGTGACCGCCCTTTAATGCTTCCTGGAGAGTGTTGGTCACCCCTCGGATGGCCAGAGATGAGTGCGCTGCATGTTGCCCTGTCAACCTGCGACATGGTGGATGCTGGTCCAAACCAGGATGCTGAGATTACAAGGGGCAGTGAGCGCCTCCAGCAGTGACTGCTTCATGGCCAGTGTTGGTGAGGAGATTGTACAATGTGTGCAGTCCAACTGCTCCGTGGATCAATAAAGCGGTGGCGGACTTGAAGTCTATGCCAGGGGTTGGGGTGGGGGTGTAGGGTATAGAGCTCTTGGAGGCCCTTCGGTGCATCTGCAATGCTTGCAAGGGCGGGCAGGCTAGGAGCCTGACCCCAATCATATCACTGTGGCTGTGCCTGATCTGCCTCAGATGCAGAAGCATTGTCAGTTTATACAGGTGTCTTTAATGCGTGGCCATTTCCCTTGCTTACCCTGCCCCCCAATTCGATAGCCTGTGCGTGGGCTGCAGTGTCAGGGCAGCACTTGACCACCCCTACTCCCCCATCACCAACAACGGTCACCTCTGAGACTGAACAGCACTTGCCCCCGGACACCACCCCACTATGCAGTCGCCTCCAAGGCTGGCCAGCAGTTGCCCACGGACACCCAAACCCACCCTTTTAGTCCCCAGGGCCAGGCATCAGTTGCCCCCGCACCCCTCCGATGACCCTGAGGCCTGTAAAAAACAGATGAATTATGGAGAACGCTGTTGCTCGCTCACCTCAGTTCCCCCAAAGTGAAGGCTGCTAAGTGCACGTTGCCTGTGTGCTGTTGTGAAACACATCGGTGTGCTTTCCCGCCGACATGGACAGACGATACGGTGGGGTTCCCAGAGCCTGGCAGGATGGCCTTTTAATTATACGCTGATGTATTACAATTATCTTCCTGCCGACTGATGGTGGGAAACGCGGGCTGCGGCCGGCGGGCTGAGAGGACGATCGCGACCTGCCTTCAGGCTGTCGTGTAGCGGGTCCCGCCATGTTTTCCACGCGCGCCAACTATCACGCCCGCCGCCAGCCGGCTCGGAAAATTCCGCCCCCTGCTGCTCCTCTCACTCTCTCACTGTTAATGGCCCCACTGCTCCTCTCGCTCTCTCACTGTTAATGGCCCCGCTGCTCCTCTCACTCTCTCACTGTTGATGGCCCCACTGCTCCTCTCGCTCTCTCACTGTTAATGGCCCCACTGCTCCTCTCGCTCTCTCACTGTTAATGGCCCCACTGCTCCTCTCGCTCTCTCACTGTTAATGGCCCCACTGCTCCTCTCGCTCTCTCACTGTTAATGGCCCCACTGCTCCTCTTGCTCTCTCACTGTTAATGGCCCCACTGCTCCTCTCGCTCTCTCACTGTTAATGGACCCACTGGTCCTCTCACTCTCTCATTGTTAAAGGCCCTGCTGCTTCTTCTCACTGCTAAAGGCCACGCTGCTTCGTGCACTCTCTTGCTGTTAAAGGCTGTTTAAAAGGCCTGCCTCAGTGCTGTTGGATTTTGTCCCAATTATAATGAAAGCACAAAACCCCACCACCCCTCACCGCTCTCACCCCACACACTCCCATGCTCCATCCAAGCCACCTCATGCCCAACCCACCCCCAAGATATTCTGGCTTTCAGCTAAGGATACATTATGAGGCTTGGCTGAGAGCCCAGAAATCCATTTGTCTTTTGAAACACCTGAGCCCCAGGGAAAACATTTCTTGATTTTGGCTCTCTGATCTCTCAATTTCACCATGGACAGAATATTGTGCTCATCGTGTGGGTGCGCACCTGACTCGACCGAGCGTAAAATGACGCTTGATGACGTCGGACGACAGTCCCGACACCTTTGCGCACTCGTGCAATATTTCGGCCAGCAGGTACGCATGGGAGTTGGCAGCACGCCCACTGACAATTAAGTAGCCTATTAAGGCCCTTAATCAACAAATTGTTTGGAATTTTTTGCTGCCCATCCAACTGTTTGGTTGATGAACGGGCGAAAAAGCCAAGCGGCCTTTGCATTTTTGGCAAAACCTCATCCACGGGTGGGATGAGGCTTTGTCAAGTGATTAAAAAAATAACTTTTTTACTCATATTTTATATGTCACTACTCATGTGACAGGGTCACATGAAGGGACATGTTTTCATTATTTAAAAATTCTTTATTTATATTGATAAACTTTGTCAGCTCCCTGAGGCAGCTCCTTGCCTCAGAGAGCTTTCACTGTCCGTACCCCTGTGCATGCACACATTTCCGTGCTCCTCCCACCCCCACCCCAGCAGCACTGATTGGCTAGCCAGAGTAAAATCCATGTCGGGGCCTGATCGCCGGCAGCAGTTGGCTTCGCGACCGCTCCCGGGCTTGCCCGCTGCGCCTGCCCGATGAGGGTAAAATTCTGTCCAATGTTTATTTTCACCAGATCAAGAAGTTTCAAGTGCTTGCAGTTTCAGTTATTGGTACTTTATAGGATTTGGATGATTGACACTTTTGTTGGGCCGTAGTACAAAGGAGTTTAAGAAAGTGGAAAGTTATCAATGAATCTCTTCAAGCTTTTGTACATGTTCCACTGTCACTGTAGGGTTCATTGCTTCTATTCAGTGTATGGGTGAATGGGCATGGAAGTGCCATAGCTTAACACGGAGGGCATAAGGGGCCATAAGGGATGTTTCAGGGGCATACCTTTATATAGGTGGCATGAGAGGCTTTGGGGTCGGTGGGGGACATATCTTGGTGTGGGGGACATAAGGGGCCATAGGGGTTGTTTGGGGAGGGTATGAGGGGCCATAGGGTGTAGTTGGGGGCATACCTTGGCATGTAGGGCATGAGGAGAACCTTTTGAACTTACCATTTTTCATTGTGTTGGAGAGGTTCCGGGCTGCGGTCAGGCAGCTGATCCGGGGAAAAGTTTAGAGGCAGCCACAGGAGCTGGCAGGCACGGAGGCGGGTTGTTTAAAAGGCCTGCCTCAGTGCTGTGCAGACTATGGTTCACGACACCTCCGAGGTTCCGTGAACCACCACTCTTTGAAAAGCCGGCCAGATTCCACGAAAATTGCAGAGGACTAGAACATGCCTATCCCCGCAATGGAGCCGGCTTGGTAGAAAGTGCAGGGTTCAGGCTCGTGAGCTATACCAGCCTATGTCCTTAAAAGGCATTTCCAAAAATCAGAAACCCCGGGAATGGGATCAGGAATCTTGTGAGGAGGCAATGGCGTAGTGGTATTGTCGCTAGACTAATAATCCAGAGACCCAGGATAATGCTCTGGGGACCTGGGTTTGAATCCTGCCACAACAGGTGGTGGAATTTGAATTCAATAAAAACCTGGAAATAAAAGTCTAATGATGACCATGAAATGATTGTTGGAAAAACCCATCTGGTTCATTGATGTCCTTTAGGGAAGGAAATCTGCTGTCCTTACCCAGTCTGGCCTACATGTGACTCCAGACCCGACCCACAGCATTGATTCTTAACTGCCTATCTGAATGAGGGCAATTAGGGATGCTATAATAAATGCTGGCCTAACCAGTGATGCCCACATCCCATGAATGAATATAAATAAATCAGGACCTGCCTGTTATTTTTAAGGGGCTTCTGAGTAATTCTGACTCAGTGAAAATCTAGACCTGAATTCCTAATTTCAGAATCAAAAATCCAATGATTTTGTAATTCAAGACAGTTGAATAGAATAACTTTTTTTTGCATTTACTTTGTGCAACAACAAATTAAAGGGCAGCTCATTAATTGATCCAATCAAAACCTATTTATGAAAATGTTTCATATGTAATTTTATTCAGTTTGTTTCTGATTATTGCTTTTTCTGGCATTGTTAGTTTCAAACATTCCTCAAGTTTAGTTTGATTGCAATTTCGGAAATAAAGTTTGTATCAAATATTGTTTTAATAAGAAATGACAGTAATTGTTTTTGATCAATTTTTTCTTATATGTGACTTACATAGAAATCTGGTCAGTGATAAAGTTTGTGTAATATTTTTTAGATGTAACACAATATCAATGTTTTATCACTATCATTCCGAACAACAGAAATTTATGACAATAAATGAATTAATTTATCTCTCAATTTTCTCCCCTTCTCTTTTGGGGTGACACGAGTGCCATGTAGCCATTAACATGCAGCTCAGTTTCCTACCAGGCACCTGGTTAAATGGCCTGCAGGAGACTGCAGTCGGGGACTCTTGGGCCAGTCCCCAGCAACTGGGAGGAGGGAGAGAACCCAAGACCAGGAGGGGAAAGGAGGCTCAGGATAGGAGGAGAGAAGCCCCAATTGAGAAGGAGAAAATAGTACAGCAAACATGAAGGGGATGGGGAAGTCTGGTGATCGGGAGGGAAGGGGAAAGAGGCCACAATCAGGACGGGGAGGAGAAGCTCCAATTGGTGGAGGGTGCAGCAAGTGTCCAGTTTAAATTGAGCTCCCAATTGCACTCAGGCAACTTGATTTAATTATGTTCACGAAGTGATGTGCGTCCCTGCAGAGGGTGATTCAGACCCCTCCCAATAAGGCAACGTTTTGGGGGACATGTTCCCGAGATTTAACGATTTAACCCTTCCAACCCAAACCTCTCTGCAGGCATCGGGTGGTGGTGCAGCGGTAATATCAATATCTTAATATATATCAATACATATTTTGCAGTAGCCTGGTGACTGAATAGTGACCAAAAGCGAGAATCTTAGGGCTGAATTTTACGTCCCACGAGCAGGAGCGCACCCAGCCCGATTGGGTGTAAAATCGGGCAAGTGTCCCGGTGTCATCATACACTCACATGATAATTCACTTGGCGGACATGCGCAAAAGTCGGAAGCACGCCCACCGACAATTAAGAGCGCAATTAAGCCCATTAATGGCGCAAGTCTCTGATTTTCGTGGCAGACGGGCGAATCAGCCAAGTGGCCTGTGCATTTTTTATCAAACCTCATCCAAGGGTGGGATGAAATTTCCGTTATGAAATAAAATAAAAATAAGTATCTGTGGACAGTATTTTTATCAGCTAAATTTCCAGGTGATTGATTGTGATGCATGGACATTTTTTTGCAGCTTTTTAAACCTTTATTTAATGATTTTCAGGTCTGCAGCTCCCTGAAGCAGGTCCCAGCCTGCCTTCAGGAACCTTTCTTGCACACTTACCAACACCCGTGGAAACATCATCGCCCACCCTCTTCCAGCCCCCATCCCTGCAGCGCTGGACTTTTCAGCGCACATTTCACGCAGCCAGCCTGTGAATTAGTCAGCCACGTGAAATTGCAGTCGGGGGCCGATCGCGGTCGGGGGCCCAGTTCCCGACTGCTCCCGGGCCCGCCGATTGTGCGCACCCACCAAAGGTAAAATTCAAGCCTTAGTTTTTTCTTCCCTTGGCCCAAGACACTAAGGCAAATCCCAGTACCCTGGCTGAGGTCAGATGACTTAACGTAGATTAAGAGTCAACCTTAAGATCTTTCTGCGCTGCATATCTCAGTAATTTACCAGTTGCTGCATTTACTTATAAACTATCAGAACTGTCTACCTATACATTTAAAGGGAACAATTCTATCAGTCAAACAAAGAGCTTCCATTTGAAAGTTTGTTTTTAAAAAGTGACTAGTTGATTTTGCATCAGAGAGTTGAAGATCTGTATCCATGCACTCATAGGCAGGAGATAAATGTTTAATTGTCTATATTGCACTGGAATTAAAACACCTTTTTTTTGGAAACAATTGTATTTCAGAAGGGTATGCAAGGTCTAATTCAATGTAATGTTTTGATTTACCATTGTGGTATAATACATTAAACTAAGTGATTGCTATCTATCTTGAAGAATGTTTTTATACAAAAGTAATTCTTCTTAATTAAATCCATTTTTCTGTTGAATATCTGAAAACCTTGTGCCTCTTGTAATTATAAAAGTACTCTTGCACAGAGGACTAGATTTTTCTCTTTCCTTCTGAACCCCATAACTTAACAACCCATTAATAGTGGTATGACTGTGTGACCTGATGGATGTATATTTTAAGGACTTCAATGAGCAATTTCCTAATACACTTAATCTTGTGCTTATTTTATTGCTTACAAGTACTGTAATGTATTTGAGATTTAGTGCTGCACTGCATCTAAATTGGAAAACCCATATCTCTTCCTTCAGTCAACTTTCACATGGAATTAAATTTTAAAACCTTGTTTCAAATGTTTTCCCTGGTGCACTGATTCTGACCAGATCCTCACTTTTTGTTCCTTAGCAAATTTATATTCCCATGCAAAAAAAGAATTGAGTAAAATGGCATGTTATAGGAGTTATACCATAGTGCTTCAGAAATCCTAGGTTCAGAGCTTAATCTGATTTAAGGGCTACTTTAGCCCTCCTTTCATTTTTCATACTTTAAATTTCAAATTCCTTCTGTAACCTTTTCAACCTTGGACAGCATGGATGTCTGCTACTTGATAAGAGAAAGTGTAGGGCCATTTGAAGAGATGGGCTGGCTACACCTAAGAAAGAGTCTGCTTTTAGGAAAAGGTGACTGCTGATGATGGGGACAGGCATGGCAGTTCCCTTCTGAATGGATAATCTACAGAACATCCAAGGTATCTTGCGGATTTGGCTATTTCTTTTCATAAGTTCCACTCCTAGATCACTCTGATCTATGATAGTGACTAAATTGAGCCAGAATGGCATTCCGCTTCTAGTTTTTGCCTCATTGAACACTTTACAATAACGCTTTTGTCAACCTAATCCTGTCTCCAAGTTTTGTGAATTACCTAAAATGATAATTATTTTTTCTAACTCCTATAACATGCCATGAATGGGTGATTGAACGATCATGTCTTGCTATAAAATAATACCTGAATCGCTTGTTGGGTTCATGCCGAGCTATAATTTATTTGCTCTTTATCTTAATGAGCACTTTTTATATCATTTCAACAACTTCTGGGAATTGTATAATCACATTGTTTAAGTACAATGAAAGGAATGAAAACTTGTGTAGCCTAAGTAGGATTTTAACAATGACTCAAACATGTCAGAAAATATTGTTCATGTTACAATGTCATCATAGATTTTTTTTTATTCATTCACGGGGTGTGGGCTTTGCTGGCTGGGCCAGCATTTATTGCCCATCCCTAGTTGCCCTTAAGAAGGTGGTGGTGAGCTGCCTTCTTGAACCGCTGCAATCCATGCGGTGTAGGTACACCCACAGTGCTGTTAGGAAGGGAGTTCCAGGATTTTGATCCAGTGACATTGAAGGAACAGTGATGCATTTCCAAGTCAGGATGGTGAGTGGCTTGGTGGGGAACTTCCAGGTGGTGGTGTTCCCATATGTCTGCTGCCCTTGTCCTTCTAGGTGGTAGTGGTCGTGATCATTGTGACATTCCTAATGTGAGCTTTAATTTTTAAAAATGAAGTACCCTACTTCATAAATTATTTATAATTTGAATCCTGGTTTAAAATTCTCATTCCTGTTTTCAAATACCTCCATGGCCTCGTCCCTCCCTATCTCTGTAATCTTCTCCAGTCTTACAACCCTCTGGGGTGTCAGCACTCCTCCAATTCTGACCTCCTGAGTATCCCCAATTTTAATAGCTCCACCACTGGCAGCCCGGCCTTCAGTTTCCTTGGTCCCAAGCTCTGAAATTTCCCCGTCTTTGCCAAACCTCTTTGCCTTTCTACATTCTGTGCCCCTTTAATACACTACTTAAAACCTGGCTCTTTGACCAAGCTTTAGGTCATCTATCCTGATTATCCCCTTATGTGGTTTGATGTCAAATTTTGTTTGATAACACTCTTGTGAAGTGCCTTGGGACGTTTTATGACACTAAATACTAGTTGCTGTTGTGGTTCACATGCTAATGAAAGCTTTCATTCTTGGGTAATTTAATTTTGTAAATTGAGCTAATGTAATTCAGTAAAACGTTAACCGCCTTTTAATAAATTTACTCTAACTGCTATCCAACAGGCCCTGATCCCAGACCCCAACATAGATAATATCCTAGATCTGTGTGAAATTTAAATGGATGCATATAGGAAGGGAAAATGAGTGACACACAAACTCCATGGATAGTGTTGAAATAGCGAAGGATGAATTTCTTATAGGACATTGTAATCTTAGTGGATTCAATACTCAAAATGTTCAACCAGTACAGAGTAGCAAACATAGCCAAAGCAAATCAGAGGGTTTCATAATTTAACTGTAGTGTGTGTGCTGTGCTCTTGGGGTACTGATTCTAATTCTGACACAAGGGAGACACTCAAACCATGGATGCAGTGCAGAGAAGAGCTTCAAGGCTGAAACATCAAGGTCTGAGTAATGAGGAAAGACTGGAGAAACTTGGATTTTTGTAATGTTGAATTCCATCACTCACAGGTGCTATGGCTTCCATTTCTGAATTCTGACCGAATTATTTACCAAAACTAAGTTGAGCTGAGAGTTTGTGGTCTCCCTAAAATGACGAGTCCTTAGCCAATAATATCTTAAATTTACCAGTTCAGGCTCTAAGCCAGTTGGTTGCTGATAAACATCCTTTAATATATATAACCTTCCTATTTTCATACATCTTTATTTTTTCAGAAATGGTGATTGTTAGCAAACCTCTATCATTATTTTAGTTCTTTGCATTAAAACTAGCCAGCCATCGTGTTTAACTGCAGTGTTCTGATGTTGTGATGAAGGCTGTATAAATGCAAGCTCTTTCTATGTGTCCTTGAACAGCTTTCAGATTCCTCCCCATATAACTAGCTCTTACATGGATCACCATTGGCTCAGCTTCTATCCTCTTAAGTAGATCTCCTATACATTTCTTAATGTGCAGTTAGGCAGTTCACTTGTCCAATAGGTTTTATCTTTGTGACATGCATGCTAATTCACTTTACCTGGCAATTCATTCTGTATGCCTGATAGTTTGCTCCCCTGTTTCATCTCTTTTCTCTGGCTTCTTGCTAACTTCCTCCTCCATACCAGGCCTTGTATCCACAGTGATAGCTACAGTCTCATATCTATTTGTTACAGTAATCCCCTGACTCATTGTTCTGACCTTTATTCCTCTCTTGAACTTGATCCATGCATTTACCCTGTTTTCCAATTTTCTTCAACTTTTGGCAGTCTTATTCACTGTTCGGCAGTGTTCTGCCTTGCCTTTCTCCATATTGGTAAATCTGAGATAACAGCCATGGTTCTGTGGTGGAGCTTTTCTGTCTGTCAGTAGGCTGTGGGTTCAAGTTACATTCCTGGACTTAATTTAAGAAGGAATGAGCTCCAAATCTGGGTTGACATTCGACTGCAGGACTGAGGGCGAACCCAAATGTGTTAACACTAATTGGTGAGGTGAGAATGACTGCCCTTGATATCAAGGCAGCATTTGACTGAGTGTGGCATCAAGGAGCCCTAGCAAAACTGGAGTCAGTGGGAAGCAGGGGGAAAACTGCACTGGGTGGAGCCATTCTTAGCACAAAGGAAGGTGGTTGTGGTTGTTGGAGGTCAGTCATCTCAGCTCTAGGACATCACTGCAGGAGTTCCTCAGGGTAGTGTCTGAGGTGCAACATCTTCAATTGCTTCATCAATTACTTTCCCTCTATCATTGGGTCAGAAGTCTGGATGCTCGCTGATAATTACACTATGTTCAGCACCACTTTTGACTCCTCAGATACTGAAGCAGTTTGTGTCCATATGCAGCAAGACCTGAACAACATCCCGGCTTGGGCTGATAAATGACAAGTAACATTCGTACCACGCAACTGCCAGGCAATGACCGTCTCCTACAAGTGGGAATCTAACCAACTCCCCTTGACATTCAATGACATTACCATTGCTGAATCTCTCACTATCAACATCCTGGGGGGGTCACCATTGACTAGAAACTGAACTGGACCAGCCATATAAATATTGTAGCTACAACAGCAGGTCAGAGATTGGGAATTCTGTAGCAAGTAACTCATCTCCCGACTCTCCAAAGACTGTCCACCATCTACAAGGCACAAGTCAGGAGTGTAATGGAATGCTCTCCACCTGTGTCGATGAGTGCAGCTCCAACAACACTCAAAAAACTCAAAACCCTGTGGTACAAAGGAGCCCATTTGATTGGCACCCCATCCACCAACTTACACATTTACTCCTCCACCACCACTGCACAGTGGCAGCAATGTGTACCATCTACAAGATGCACTGCGGCAACTCACCAAGGTTCCTTCGACAGCATCTTCCAAAGCTGCAACCTCTATCACACAGAAGACACGAACAATAGGTACCGGGGAATGCCACCTCCTGCAAGTTTCCCTCCAAGCCATCCTGACTTGGAAGTATACCTCCCTTCCTTCACTGTCCCTGATTCAAAACCCTGGAACACCCTTCTTGACAGCAGTGTGGGTGTACTTACACCACAGGGACTGCAACAGTTCAAGAAGGCGGATTAGCACCACATTCTCAAGGGCAATTAGGGTGGGCAATAAATACTAACGCAGCCAGCGATGTTCACATCCCATGAAAGAATAAATTTTAAAAGTACCTGTATAGCTAGAGCAGATTTCTGAAGATGCACATCAGGATTCAAGGTTTGAATGTTTGCAACTCACCATATTCAATTGGCTCATATATTTGCACAAAACCTAAAATGGCTTTGAAGAGCAGTGTGTAAATAATGACACGGATTTTGAGATAATAATGATTGTAAAACTGTCAGTGTTCAACATCATTATTCCTCTGAAACAGACAGCCACTTCTAAAGTCCACAAATTCATGGAAATGCACAAGTTGCTGTCAGTGCTTTTAAAATTTGCGGATGATACGATATTTGGGAGAATTGTGAACTGTGAACCGGATAGTAAAGCACTTCACAGAATCGCAGAATCACAGTGCAGAAGAGGCCCTTCGGCCCATCGAGTCTGCACTGACATGTGAAAAACACCTGACCTACCTACCAGCACTTGGCCCATAGCCTTGAATATTAAAACGTGCCAAGTGCTCATCCAGGTACTTTTTAAAGGATGTGAGGCAACACGCCTCCACCACCCTCCCAGGCAGTGCATTCCAGACCGTCATCACCCTCTGGGTAAAAAAGTTTTTCCTCACATCCCCCTAAACCCCCTGCTCCTCACCTTGAACTTATGCCCCCTTGTGATTGACCCTTCAACTAAGGGGAACAGCTGCTCCCTATCCACCCTGTCCATGCCCCTCATAATCTTGTACACCTCGATCAGGTCGCCCCTCAGTTTTCTCTGCTCCAACGAAAACTACCCAGGTCTATCCAACCTCTCTTCATAACTTAAATGTTTCATCCCAGGCAACATCCTGGTGAATCTCCTCTGCACCCCCTTCAGTGCAATCACATCCTTCCTATAATGTGGCGACCAGAACTGCACACAGTACTCCCACTGAGGCCTCACCAAAGTTCTATACAACTCCAACATGACCTCCCTACTTTTGCAATCTATGCCTCAATTGATAAAGGCAAGTGTCCCATATGCCTTTTTCACCACCCTACTAACGTTCCCCTCTGCCTTCAGAGATCTATGGATACACGCGCCAAGGTCCCTTTGTTCCTCAAATCTTCCTTGTGCCATGCCATTCATTGAATACTTCCTTGTCAAATTACTCCTTCCAAAGTGTATCACCTCACACTTTTTAGGGTTAAATTCCATCTGCCACTTATCTGCCCATTTGACCATCCCGTCTATATCTTCTTGTCGCCCAAGACACTCACCTCACTGTTAACCACCCGGCCAATCTTTGTGTCATCTGCAAACTTACTAATCCTACCCCCCCACATAGTCATCTATGTCGTTTATATAAATGACAAATAATAGGGGACCGAGCACAGATCCCTGTGCTACGTCACTGGACACTGGCTTCCAGTCAATAAAGCATCCTTCTGTCATCACCCTCTGCCTCCTACAACTAAGCCAATTTTGAAACCACCTTATCAAATTACCCTGTATCCCATGTGCATTTGCCTCCTTTATAAGTCTCCCATGTGGGAACTTGTAAAAGGCTTTGCTGAAATCCATATAAACTACATCAACTGTACTACCGTCATCTACACACCTGTTCACCTCCTCAAAAAATTCAATCAAATTTGTTAGGCATGACCTCCCTCTGTCAAAGCCATGCTGACTATCCCTGATCAAACCTTGCCTCTCCAAGTGGAGATAGATTCTCTCCTTCAGAACGTTCTCCAATAGTTTCCCTACCACTGACATGAGACTCACTGGCCTGTAGTTTTCTGGCTTATCTCTACAACCCTTCTTAAATAGTGGAACCACATTAGCTGTTCTCCAGTCCTCTGGCACCGCCCCTGTGGCCAGAGAGGAATTAAAAATTCGGGTCAGAGCCTCTGTGATCTTCTCCCTTGTCTCCCTCAGCAGTCTGGGACACAAATCATCCGGACCTGGAGATTTGTCCACTTTTAAGCCTGCCAACACCTCCAATACCTTGTCACCCCCTATATCAATTTGCTTAAGAACCTAGCAGTCTATCTCCCCGAGTTCGATACCTTCATCCTCACTCTCTTGGGTGAAGATGGACGTGAAGTATTCATTCAGCATTCTAGCGATGTCCTCTGGCTCCACCCATAGATTGCCCCCTTGGTCCCTTATGGGCCCTACTCTTTCCCTGGTTATGCTCTTCCCATTGATATACTTAAAGAATATCTTGGGATTTTCCCTACTTTTACCAGCCAGAGCTTTCTCATATCCCCTCTTTGCTCTCCTAATTGCTTTCTTAAGCTCCACCCTGCACTTTCTGTACTCCACTAATGCCTCTGCTGATTTGCTTCCCTTATACCTGCTAAAACCTTCTCTTTTCCTTCTCATCGTAACCTGAATATCTCTGGTCATCCATGGTTCTCTGGGCTTGTTACTCCTTCCTATCGCCCTAGAGGGAACATGTTGAGCCTGCAACCACCCCATTTCCTTTTTGAACACCCCCCACTGTTCCTCTGTAGATTTTCCCACAAGTAACTGTTCCCAGTCTACCTTAGCCAGATCCTGCTTTATTTTACTAAAATTCACTCTCCCCCAATCCAAAACATTTTTTTGCAACTTGTCGATTTCTTTGTCCATAACAAACTTAAACTGTACCATGTTGTGGTCGCTATCGCTAAAATGCTCGCCCACCACTACCTCAGCCACCTGTCCGGCTTCATTCCCCAGAATTAGGTCCAGCAATGCACCGTCCCTTGTTGGACCCTCTACATATTGACCTAAAAAGTTCTCCTGTACACATTTCAAGAAATCCACTCCATCCAAGCCCTTAACACTATGTATATCCCAATTAATGTTGGGAAAGTTGAAATCACCTTATATAATTGCCCTATTGTTATTGTTTTTACACACCTCCACAAATTGGGCACATATTTTCTCCTCAATTTCCCGCTAACTATTTGGGGGTCTATAATAAACACCTAACAATGTGGCTGCCCCTTTTTTATTCCTAAGCTCTATCCACAAAGCTTCATTCAATGCCCCCTCCAAGATATCATCTCTCCTTACTGCAGTAACTGACTCCTTAACTAATAATGCAACGCCTTCTCCTCTTTTACCCCCTCCCCTGTCTCGCCTGAAAATTCTATATCCCGGAATGTTGAGCTGCCAATCCTGCCCTTCCCTCAACCACATCTCAGTGATAGCTACTATATCACAATTCCACGTGTCAATCCTCACCCTTAACTCATCCATTTTACCTGTAATACTCCAGGCATTAAAGTAGAGGCCATTCAGCCTTTCCTTACTCCCTTGAAGCTTACTGCAGCTATACTCCCTCTGACTTGATTGTTTTACTGTATTGTGATGTGTCCCTATTCTGCTAACATTCTGTGTCCCCTCCCCCTGCCGAACTAGTTTAAACTCCTCCCAACAGCAGTAGCAACCCGCCCACAAGGATGTTAGTCCCGCTCTGGTTCAGATGTAGACCATCCCACTTGGACAGGTCCCAACTTCCCCAGAAACGGTCCCAGTGATCCAGGAATCTAAAACCCTCCCTCCTGCACCAACTCTTAAACCACGTATTCATCTGCGCTATTCTCCTTTTCTGAGCTCGCTAGCACGTGGCACTGGGAGTAATCCAGAGATTACAACCTGAGATGTCTTGCTTTTTAGTCTACTGCCTAACTCCCTGAATTTTTGATGGAAGACGTCATCCCTCTTTCTACCTACGCCATTGGTACCAACATGTACCATGAACTCTGCCTTATCACCCTCCCCCTTCAGGATGCCCTGCAGCCGTTCAGTGACATCCCGGACCCTGGCACCAGGGAGGCAACATACCATCCTGGAGTCACATTGACATCCAGATAGCGCCTATCTGTTCCCTTGACTATAGAATCCCCTATTACTATTGCTCTTCCTCCCTTCCTCCCCTCCTGTACAGGCAGACTGTTTGTGGTTCCAGAAGCTTGGCTCTGTCCGCACTCCCTGGAGGAACCAGTGCCCTCATCAGCCTCCAGAATGGAATACCGATTTGCAAATGGGACCCCAGGGGACTCCTGAACTACCTGCCTGTTTCTCTTGGACTGCCTGGTGGTCACCCATTCCCTTCCTTCCTCAAGTCCCTTCATCTTCGGTGTGACCACCTCTCTAAACATGCTATCCACAATGCTCTCAGACTTGCAGATGCTCCACAGTATCCCCAGCCGCCGTTCCAGCTCTGAAACCCGAGCTTCCAGGAGCTGCAGCTGGACACACTTCCTGCACACATGCTGGTCCCGGGCACTGGAAATGTCCCTGGCTTCCCACATGGAGCACGAGGAGCACACCACGGCTTTGAGCGCTCCTGCCATGACTTATCCCTTTAAATTAAACCTTTTAAATCAATTACTCTAGGGCCCTTCTTTCCTGATCCTCATTGCTGTAGAATATACAAACTATAAACCACAAAAAAACCTTAAACTATAAGCGATTGAAGTTGTAAGTATCTTACCCACTACTTACCAGTGATTCCTTTCCCTTGTAGCCTCTGCTGCTGCAGCATGCTCTCAAGATTGAAGAAGTTGGATAGCAAGGAAAAAATGCAAAGAGCACCTCATCCCCTATGCACCGAATTCCCGCTTTGCACCAAATTGCCAACACCCACTCTGGCTGTGCCCCACTCAGGATGTGCTCTCTGCCCTATTCGTGTGCAAGCACACTTCAAAAGCACATAGACAAGTTGGAGGAATGGGCAAATGTGATGACTCTATGGAACAGACTGGTTCTGTCAAGAAACAGTTAAATTTTATTACAGAGACATTTTCAGTGCTTGCATGCTCGACCAGATCTGTCATCCAAAAAGCCCTGCCCCGCAGATTTCCCACACTAAGAGCTCATTGGTTGGAGCGCCCACAGTACATCACATGACTCATGATTGACAGGAAGGAGTGACTATACATCCAATTACCACAGTGAACAAGTAGCAGATGAAAATTAATGCAGAGGGGTATGAAGTTAAGTATTTTGATAGGAAGAATGCAGAGATACAAAATAAAGGGTACAATTTTAAAGGGGGTGCAGAATTAGAAGGAGCTGGGTGTACATATGCATAAATCACTGAAGGTGGCAGGACAGGTTGAGAGAGCAATTACTAAAGCATACAGCAGACAGTTGGCTGCAGTGGACTGGGGAAGGAGTTTAGTAGAAAAGACAGTAGATGAACAATGGCAGACTTTTAAGAAAATAGTTCATGACTCACAATAAAGATACATACCAGTGAGAAAGAAGGATTCTAGGAAGGGGATAAGCCAGCCATGGTTAACCAAGGAAGTTAAGGATAGTATCAAATTAAAAGAAAAAACATACAATACGGCAATATTGTATGGCAACCCAGAGGATGGGGAAAGTTTTTTAAAAAAAAGATGACCAAAAAAATAATAAGAGGGAGAAAATAAAGTTTGAGGGTAAACTAGCAAGTAATATAAAAACTAACAGTAAGAGTTTCTTTCAATATATAAGGATTAGAGAGGCCAAAGAGAACATAGGTCCCTTAGAGAATGTGATTGGGAAAATAGTAATGGGGAACCAGGAAATGGCAGAAGAGTTGAATAAATACTTTGCATTAGTCTTCAGGGTAGAAGACACTAATAGCATTCCAAAAATACTAAATAATCAAGGGGCAAAAGGAAGGGTGTGGGGGAGGAAATAAATACAATAGCTCTCACTAGAGAATAAATACTAGGGAAACTAATGGGGCTAAAGGCCAATAAATTCCCTGGACCTGATGGGTTGCATCCGAGGATATTAGAGGAAGTAGATACACAAATAGTGGATGCACTGGATCCTTAGATTCTCAGATTCTGGAAAAGTCCTAGAAGATTGGAAAACTGCTAATGTAACGCCCTTATTCAAAAAGGGAGGGAGACAAAAAACAGATAACTATAGGCCAGTCAGCTTAACATCCGTCACTGGGAAAATATTAAAGTTAAATTTAGAAATGCTTAATCTAATCAAGCAGAGTCAGCATGGCTTCATGAAGGGGAAATTATGCCTGACAAATTTATTAGAATTCTTTGAGGAGGCAACAAATAGGATAGATAAAAGGGAACCAGTAGATGTGATATATTTGATTTCCAAAAGGCATTCGATAAGGTACTGCAAATAAGGTCACTTAATAATAAGAGCCCATGGCGTTGGGGATAGTATATTCGCATAGACAGGGGATTGGCTAACTAATAGAAGACAGAGAGATGGGATAAGGGAGGCATTGTCAGGATGGCAACCTGTAGCTAGTGGAGTGCCACAGGGATTAGTGCTGGGGCCACAATTATTTACAATATATATTAATGACTTAGGTGAGGGAAGTGAATGTACTATCGCCAAGTTTGTGGATGACACAAACATATATAGGAAGGAAAGTTGTTAGGATGACACAAAGAGCCTACAGAGGGATATAGATAGGTTAAGTGAGTGGGCAAAAACTTGCCAGGTGGAATATAATATGGGAAAATGTGAGGTTATGCATTTTGGCAGGAAGAATAGAGGAGCTGAATATTATTTAAATGGAGAAAGACTGCAGAAAGCTACAGCACAGAGGGATTTGTGAGTCGTCATGCATGAATCCCAAAAAGATAATACACAAGTTCAACAGGTAATAGGGGAGGCAAATTGAATGTTGGCCTGTATATCAAAGGGAATGGAGTATAAAAATGGGGAAGTCTTGCTAAAACTATACAAGGCACTGGTTAGACCACACCTAGAATACTGTGAACAGTTTTGCTCCCCTTATCTAAGGAAATATATACTGGCATTGGAGGCAGTCCAGAGAAGGTTCACTATGTTGATTTTCTTATGAGAGAGGTTGGGTAGAATGGGCCTGTACTCATTGGAGTTTAGAAGAATGAGAGGTGACCTTATTGAAACATATAAGATTGTTAGGAGGCTTGACAGGATAGATGCTGAGAGGTTGTTTCCCTTGTGGGAGAGTCTAGGACCAGAGAGCATAAACTTAGAGTAAGGGGTCGCTCATTTAATAGAGAGATGAGAAGGAATTTCTTCTCTCAGAGGGTAGTCAATCTGTGGAATTCTTTACTGCAGAGGGCTGTAGAGGCTGGGTCGTTAACTATATTCAAGGCTGAGATAGACAGATTTTTAATCAATAAGGGAATCGAAGGTCGTGGGGAAAGGGCAGGAAAGTGAAGTTGAGGATTATCAGATCAGCCATGATCTAATTGAATGGCAGAGCAGACTAGATGGGTCAAATGACCTACTTCTGCTCCTACGCCTTATGGTGTTATAGCATGCTAGGCTTTGTTAATTGGGCCATAGAGTACAAAAGCAAGAAAGTTATGTTAAACTTGTATAGAACACTGGTGCGACCTCAACTGGAGTATTGTGTGTTCAGTTCTGGGGGCCACACATTAGCAAAAATATGAAGATATCAGAAAGAGTGCAGAAAAGATTCACGAGAATGTTACCAAGGATGAGGAACTACAGTTTCACAGGTAGATTGGAGAATTTGGGACTGTTTTCCTTGGAGAAAAGAAAGTTGAGAGGAGATTTGATAGAGGTATTCAAAATCATGAGGGGTCTGAACAGATAGGGAGAAACTGTTCCCGAGAGGGCACCGATTTAAGGTAATTGGCAAAAGAAGTAATGAGGAAAAACTTTTTCATGCAGCAAGTGGTTAGGATCTGAAATGTGCTGCCTGAGTGTGGTTGAGACAGGTTTAATCAAGGGCCATCTGTTACTTGTTCTATGTTGTTCTTGCACACAGTGCTTACCCTTGTTCTGCTATTATCACATTCTGCTTTCTTACCTTCATGCCACTATCAGCACCTTTTTTAGCCCTTGCCACTACCACTAACACTCCCTTTGTCCTTTTGTTCATGACATCTTTGTCAATCTCTCCTTTGCCCCCACCTATCGCTGGCCTTCTATCCAGCTCCACCCCCCTTAAACAGTATAAATTTCATCAGCTTTCTACATCTCTTCAGCTCTGAAGAAGGGTCATACGGACTCGAAACATTAACGCTGTTTCTTTCTCCACAGATGCTGCTAGACTTGCTGAGTTTTTCCAGCATTTTCTGTTTACATTCAACAGGGAATTGGATTGGTACCTGAAAAGGAAAAATGTGCAGGGCTACAGGGAGAAGGTGGGCAAGCGGCTCTAGGTAAATTGCTCCAACGGCAAACCAGCAAAGACACAACAGGCTGAATGGTCTCCTTCTGTGCTGCAACAAGCCCATGGTTCTCTAGAAGGTGCAGTGTTGAGGCATTCCAGAATGCAATCATTGAGAAATCAATTGAATTGGCCAGAACTTCCACTCCAAGGTCTGAAATTAATGGCTGCAGCGGTAACCCCATTCACCAGCTGGAAAGTCGGGACACCCCATGTGGCTATTTCTGGATGTCACAATGGAATTGAATAGCAATCAAGCAGTTAACTGCTGCCATCGGGGCTTCTATTCCTTGAAGAGTGAAGAACCGGCCTCCAAGAACTAATGAACCAATCGGGGAGATGGCAGCTCTTCAGTCCCAGCATTGCCACTGGGAGATGTGGTGGCCACTGCTGGTACTGCAGCAGGTCCTGGCACAGTGAAGATAGTTAGTTGCGTGCAGGTAAGTTGGGTCAGCTCACCAGGGCCAGTCAGGCAGGCCCCAGAAAGGTGAGGGGGAGGTGGGGGGGCGTCATTGTGGAGAGCAGAAGAGAACTCTTTCAGCAGGGGCGGCCCTCTGTGGGCCAAAGGGTGACCGATCAGGAAGGTACCCACTAAGCCTGCAGGGAGGCTACAGCTTTTAATGGACGGCCTCTCTATGTGACATACGGCCTTGCCCTTTCTCAAGCTTCCCCGCCCCTGATTTAATTAGGGAGAGTCAAGAAGGTGACAGGGACTCCGTCACTGGCCTTCTCTTCCAATTCTGCAACCTCCCCCACCTCCCTGCCCACTCATGGGGAGGGAGGTGGCGGTGGTAGCAGGGAATTAAATTCTGCCCTTAATCTCACTGTTAAACACTCTTGAAAAAGTTACACCTGGTTGAATGAAGGGTAACTGAGTTTTAAACAGCATACTAAGGTATCATTGCTCTACTCCTTTACCTGACCTGAAAGAGTAATTTTACATTTATTGTCAAATTTCTCCAACATTATTAGAAATACCACATTTCTAAGATATAAAAGCGAAGGGATTTAGTGTTTTTATCTTGATTTGCTGTGAGAGAATATTTCAATGTGATTGGCTATTTATGCTGCTTGATGAATCATTATTACCGGAAACCTGGAGATCCCCTTGACTTAATACCAGATTTAAACTGATTTTGGGAAAGGGGAAATCCATGACACACAAATCACTCGATTCCTGCAGGCATCTTTCTTTGAAGTTAGCAGTGTGCACCATTGCCTCACTGATGACTGAAAAATCTAGGCCAATATTTCAAAGTATATATACAGTATATAATTTCAACAAGCTAATAAGTTAAATCACAAAAACATGTTTCGTAATGTACTTAATGTATATTTTAAAATCACATGTTAAATGTAGTTAAAAAATTACAAAATAATAGAAAAATAAGTAACACAAAATATACACAAAAGTCCATTATTCAAATTTACAAGACAGTACATATTTAGGCAACTACTCATTCAATACATAAATTATATATCTGTAAAAATACATAAATGTATATTTAATATATAAGGACTGAACTATTGTATAGTTTTTTTAATTTCCTGACAAATTTACAGTTTTTTTTCATAGTACTTGTTTATAAACTTGCTGCCTTTCTTGGATCTATCACTCCGACTTCTTGCTTTCAGGAACGAAGAGTCAATCTGAGCCACCAATCTCTCCAAGGCTGGCAAGATTGTTTATTGTGTGTCTATTCTGTATGGCTCGAGCTTCTGTTGGACAGGACTGGTCTTGCTGGTTATGTCTCTGCCCCAGAGGGTAATTCAGTTAAGAACTGCTGTAGCTCGCACAGTGGCAACAAGAGTGTTCTGAGTCAGGTCAGGGCTGGGAGTACAAACTTGAAACTCTGAGTTCAAGCATCCATTGTTCTGGCATTAAAGCTACAAGGTCTTATGTAAGCTTGTATCAAAACTTCATACTCTAGTTTTTGTCATTATATTTCTATAAATATCAACTGAAAACGGCACATGACAAATGCACATATAATTCCTTATTGATCATTCCCAAAGGCTTAAGCACTGGCTGGAGCAGTGATGGAATAATTTCAGGAAGGTTCATCACTGTAGCAACTCAGGTTACGAAACACTTGGAAGTGAATAAAACAACACATTTTGAAGCCTGCAAGTCAGGGCTATTATTTTAGCACCATCCACCAGAATTGATGCACTCATAGACATTGTTGGAACTTGACCTTGGGAAATATACATATAAAACCCTGAATTGTTCCTGAAAGCTCAGCATTCTTACCCAGTATCACGTACAAAATCGACACTGGGTTGACGACATTGCATTATGAATCATCTTCTATGTGTGAAAGAACTATCCACAAGGGCTCACAGCTCATGACATCCTTTCTTCCAATTAGTCCACAAAGTATTGAAGATTTTCCATTCACCTGCTCACCAACCCCCTTTCACAGCTGTGTTCTATTTATTGCAGGTACACTCTTAATATAGTTCAATGTTATTTTCTCCCATTAAGATGCAATTCCTTGCAATGAACTATTCATTTGCACGATACTGTCAACATTGAGCACAATGAAATGCTGAGTCCCCACTAAATACAATAAACAAGGAAGCACCAGAAAAATTGTCTGTGAGACTACTTTTCAGAGTGCACAGGATAAAGGTATACATTATTGTGCTAATTTTAAAAAATATGCTGCATTTTAAAATAGTACTTATACCAATTTATACTTTTGTTCACATATTATAACTTGCACTTGAGGGCAACGATTGAATACAAATTTCATGAATGCAGCACAGGATAAACTGTTGAAGGAATCTCTTCAGGAATCTATTCAGGAAACCAGAAGCTATAGAAACTGATACAAGTTAATCCTTAAAAAATATTGCACTACTTTGCAAAGGCATATTTTAGCTGTTCTTTCCATTAGTTCTGCTTCTACATAATTGTTGAATTAACTTTTGTTTCATTTTCTACAATGGGAAATGTCTTAATATCTTGTTTTTCATTCTCTAGGATTACTGGATTTTCATAAACCTCAATGGATTTGGTTTGTTCTTCCCTTCTGTCACCACATTCATTATCAGTCTTGCAACACTTACACTTTCTAAAGCACCTAGTGGAACAACATAGTGTAACACGCTGCATTATTCTGTCCCAGGGTGACAGGGAATGCATCCAAATGGGAAGGAAGTCCCAGGATTGTAGTATCTTTGGCAAGAACCTTGGACACTTTGCTTGCATGATGTTGATAACAATTATGATGATTATAATAATTAAGATAGGAATACCTACTCCAGCCAGAACCTGCCAACCAGCAACTGACAGCCCAAATACAATTAGAGGGAGCAGTATGAAACACAGAATCAGGTAGACGATTGCAAACCACCTGTACTTGGAAGTTTGAGTCCCCAGTGCTTTAGCTAGGCGAATTGGAACCCGCATGAATGGTATGGGGTACCAAAGGATGATTCCAGAAATATTGAAAAAGAAATGGCATAAAGCAATCTGCAAAGATACAAAATAGAATATTAATGTACTATTTTGAAACCTTAAAAATAAAACATTTAAAATATACTTTTTTTATCATTACCATAAGACCATAAGATGTAGGAGCAGAAGTAGACCATTTGGCCCACCAATTCTGCTCTGCCATTCAATGAGATCATGGCAGATCTAATAATCCTCAACTCTGTTTTCCTGTCTTTTCTCATACCCCTCGATTCCTTACTGATTAAAAATCTGTCCATCTCAGCCTTGAATATGCTTAACAACCCAGTCTCTACAGCCGTCTGCAGTAAAGAATTCCACAGATTGACTACCCCTCTATTCTTCCTGCCATAGTGAATAACCTCATATTTTCCCACATTATATTCCATCTGCCAAGTTTTTGCCCACTCACTTAGCTTGTCTATAACCTTCTGTAGACTCTTTGTGTCATCCTCACCACTTGCCTTCCTGTCTATTTTTGTGTCGTCCACAAACATTCACTTTCCTCATCTAAGTCATTAATATATATTGTAAATAATTGATGCCCCAGCACTGATCCCTGTGGCATTCCACTAGTTACAGGTTGCTATCCCGAAAATGCCCCCCCTATCCCAACTCTCTGGGGAGAATTTTCAGCTTGGCAAGTGGGCCCCACTTTGGGCATGTGTCCCGATGCTGCCATGCGTCATTTAGATTTTCAGTTCGGCGGGTATGCAGCCGAGTCGGCTGCGCGCCCACTGAACTGTCAAAGGCCTGTTAAGACCATTAAATTAACTAATTAACCCTATTGAGAGCACTGCCCATCCAACCTTAAGGTTGGTGGGCAGGCAAAGAGCCCAGGCAGCCTTTGCATTTTTCATGGAACCTCATCCACAGGCGGGATGAAGTTTCATGAATGTTTTTGAAATCTTGGAAAAATTTTTAATAAAATTAATACACATGTCCCAGCTCATGAGTTTCATGTCACAGTTTCACGTGAGGGGACATGGTATAAAGATTTTTTTTCTCCTTTATTAAACTTTAAAAACTTTAAACTAATCGCTGAGGCAACTCTGTGCCTCAGGGAGGTTTCTGCATTCTTTCACGCGCATGTGCGAAAGAGCGCACTCCCGATCAGGGAACCGCCCCCCAACCACCTGGAAGTTCCCATCCAAGTCTCTCATCATCCTGACTTGGAAATATATCACTGTTCCTTCACTGTCACTGGGTCAAAATCCTGGAACTCCTGCCCTAACAGCACTGTGGGTGTACCTACACCACATGGACTGCAGCGGTTCAAGAAGGCGGCTCACCTCCTCAAGGACAATTAGGGATGGGCAATAAATGCTTGTCCAGCCAGCGACGCCCATATCCCATGAACAAATAAAAAAGTTACGCACTACAGAGCTATATGGAATAGAGAGATGCTTGCTTTGATTACTTGTTTGTATAAAACCATAGAACCTTAATGTAGAAGGGAAGCCATTTGGCCTATAATGCCTGTGCTGGATTTTTGAAAGCTATCTAATTAGGCCCACTTCTCTGCTCTTCCAACATAGCCCTGCAAATTTCTCATTTTCATGTATTTAACCAGTTCCCTTTTAGAAGTTATTATTGAATCAGCTTCTACCACTATCTCAGGCTCAGCCCTGTGTATAAACAGTTAATCCCTATTTCCTCTATCTAGGCCCTTTGTTAATTTTGAATATGGTTAACTGATCTTAGAGGAGTGGCACCTGAAGCTGCTACAGGTGACCTCAGCAACCCTAGAGTAGGGGAGGAAATCAACCAAGATTACTGTGTTTGATCACTGTACATTCAACTTATCTGGGAAAACATTAAATGAATGATGGGTGAAAACAGGATTGCATTAGCTCTGATTGTCCCTGTGACCAAATTCACACATGAAAGGATGAACACTTGAACAAGAGATTGTAGCTGTTCCTTACTATTAGTTACCACATTTGGAAAAGGAAGTATAAGAGAGGAAATTGCAGATGAAAAACTATTTCTATCTTTAAAAGATAGTAAAAAGTAAAAAATAGCTTGGCTGATGACCTTTTAAATTCATTCTCAGAAGATGGACTCACATTTATTCTCCGACCCTTCGTTGCACTGAGAAGATGGTGGTGGACTGCCTTCTTGAACAGTTCAGTAGCTTGTTAGGCCACTTCACAGAGCAGTTAAGAGTATCTTACTCGAATCACATCTAGGCCAGACCAGATGAGGATAGCATGTTTCCTTTCTTAAATGGTTTGGTTAGCTTTGTTCAGTCACTTTTGCTGATACCAGATGTTTTAAAAACTAAATTAGAATTCTTTAACTTTAATTCCCGCCATGGTAGTTATATTCCCTGGATTATTAGTTAGGCCTCTGGATTACTAGTTCAATAGCTGCTGCTGCTACACCACCGCGCCACATGTAAAATTATACATAATTAAACTGATTGCTCTGTTTAATTACTCACCTGCAAAGAGTTAGCTAAAGTTTCTCCTGGACTAGCAAGAGCAGCTATAATAGCTGTTGTGGTTGTACCTATATTGGAACCCAATGTGAGAGGGTAGACTCGCTCGACACTTATCACACCAATTCCTGCCAGAAAATCCAAAAAAAATGAGTAAAATAATATTTGAACTATAACTACTATATTTTCAGATGAAAATGTATTCCTTAAACTTACCCACTAATGGAGTAAGAGCCGAGGTAAAAATAGAACTGCTTTGAACAATAAAAGTCATTCCAGCACCCACTGCAATAGCTATATATCCAGTTAACCATCCAAATGGATATCGGAAATCTGCAAAAGGATTAGAGTATAAATAAACAAGAACTCTTCAAAAATTTGGCTACACCCACACTCAAATGGTTCTTAAGTAACAAATATATCACAAACTATTGATATTGTTACATGTACATTGGACCACACTGAGCTCTACTATATATATTCACATGTTTAAATGCCAAATTTACAAGAAATTAATTAAATTATACAACTATAAAACAACAGTTAAGCTCCCCCTGCATTAGTAATTGTCTTTGTTCATAACATATACAATTTATAATATTAAATGTAGTAAAATTATATTTTTATCACCACAGTAGTCTCTGGTCAAGATCAGATTTTTCCTATTAATGACGCATTTTCTTATGATTAGTATGAAAAATTGTGCAATAAAACCATGAAAATATTTTGATCCAGATTGTTAAATATCATTTATAACATACTTGTTAAAGAAGGAACAGATTTATCTAAATGACTGCAGAATTCTAACTGCCATATGGAGAATAACTGGTAGATAACTGTTGATAACACAGAGAATGACTGTTTATATAGGAGTGCTACCATAAGTACAAATTAATATATAATTTTTTAAAAATCACCAAAACAATTGGGACAATTTTCAGGTATGTCATTTGAACAGTTAGCTGGCAGAGTAGATTGCCCATCCTTTATAGAATGTGCCCCCGATTTTCATAGAGTTTTACAGCACAGAAACAGGCCCTCCATCCCATCGCGTCTGTGCCGGCCGTCAAGCACCTATTCTAATCCCATTTTCCAGCACTTGTCCATAGCCCTGTATGCTATGGCATTTCAAGTGCTCATCTAAATACTTCTTAAAAGCTGTGAGGGTTCCTGCCTCTACCATCCCCTCAGGCAGTTTGTTCCAGATTCCAACCACCCTCTGGGTGAAAAAAGCTTTTCCCCAAACCCCCACTAAACCTCCTGCCCCTTACCTTAAATCTATCCCCCCTGGTTATTGACACCTCCGCTAAGGGGAAAAATTTCTTCCTATCTACCCAATCTATCTATGCCCCCCATAATTTTGTATACCTCTATCAGGTCCCCCCTCAGCCTTCTCTGCTCTAAGGAAAACAACCCTGGCCTATCCAGTCTCTCTTCATAGCTGAAACGCTCCAGCCCAGGCAACATCCTGGTGAATCTCCTCTGCTCCCTCTCTAGTGCAATCACATTCTTCCTACAGTTCCAACATAACCTCCCTGCTCTTATATTCTATGCCTCGGCTAATAAAGGCAAATATTCAATGGAATCAAAACCGGACAGGATCTCTAAATGGCAGCAACTTAGTCCACCAGATTACTGTCCAGGACAGGTAAAATAATTGAAAATTACCCCAATTGTCCTGGTGCTTTTTTAAATATATAAATTCGTACTTAATGGTAACACTAAAAGAAAATTACCCAATGTGTTTTATTAATTAGTCACAAATGTTAGCTCTATTATTCATAATTCTAGATAACTATTGTAAAAAAATCACTTTAAGATTATAGGCTGCCATGCATTAACACTGAGGAATTTGCCTCTTCTTCCCATAATCTGCCAAGTCGAAAAGATACCTTTTACCAAAACACCCACAATGTTCACGTGTGCTTAGATTTCATAGAATTTACAATGTCAATGTGTCTCACAGTGAAAACATGTAACAAATTATTTAAATTCAGCATGTTTAGAACTGCTAGGGCAGCAAATGAAGGAGGAGAGAAATCCATATATTATGTAACCGGAAAGTGTGGGTTAACATTAATTTATCCCACACTATGCACATCTGCATTTGTGATTTGAAATAAGTTTTTCCACTTACCAGTGTTAATAATTTTTTTGATAACTGTAGCAACTTGTCCCTTTAACATGGAATTGAGAAGTTTGACAATAAGTATCAAGCAGGTACACAGGATAATCAAAGAGGCTGCAAGGAGGATGAGACCAATCCCTAAATCAGACAATGTTGAATTCACAAATAGATGATTACCTAAAACAAAAGAAGTAAATCGGAAACATTATACGTAATGCCTGAGTTAATATATCACGAAAAAATAAATAACTCATGTTTCCAAATGGCCTAATGTCCAGCATTATAAGTGTATGAATTCCACAATTTGATACATCATTAACTATATGACAAATATGGTACATAGATCTGTAACTTGCATTGAAATGGTGCCTTTAACATTGCACAATGTCCCAAGATGATTCAAAGGAGTCTAATCAGATGAGAATTGACACTAAGCCAAAGAAGGAAAATTAAGTTATGTAAACAAAAGCTTGGTCAAAGAAGTAGACATTAAAGAGTACCTTAATTTGCAGGGTAGAATTTAATGTTCCCAATGCGGGTCCCACCCATCAGTTGGAGAACTAATAGGAAACCTGCATCACTTCCGTGGAACAGCCCAATCAAATTTCATGCACTGGCCAGCGTAAGGTCTTCCCTGCAGCTTAGGACCCTGGTGGGCAGTTGTAAGAGGCAAGTGTGGGGGAGAGGGGTGGCTTTCAGTGCGCCCCCACTTCCCAATGTCGGATCCACAGAATGGCTCACGGGGGAATCCCACCACCCCCAGTATGCCGCTGGCAAACCTGACAGGGTTTGCTGGCTGCCCTCGGGAAGCACAGGAAAGCCGTGCAACTCACATTTAATCTGTGAGCCACCGCTAAATTCTGGTGGGCTCAGCAATCATTGGTGTCAATTGGCTCACTAATGAGCCTAACTGACATCCTGCCACGAGCGGGCGAGTTCCCTGCATGGGGCTCTTCCCGCCTCCGACTTAATCACGGGAGGTTTTCCTTCTGCTGGGAGACTGACGAGTGGCTAAGTGGGCTTGGCCGATGTTTCCTGCTGTGGCAGACTGGATTAAGTTCCACCCACAGTATTTCACTCTAGCCCAGTGTTGTTATATTATACTGAATGAGTATATATGTTCACTTGTTGCAAGCACAAGTCAGTTCTGAAGCTGTTCACTTTCAAATAATCAAGATGCATTCAATTGGTTTGTTGATAAAGGTATATGCTTTCTTAAATAATATAAAAGCAATTGATTATTGACTTACATTTTTCAAGGTTTATTGTTTGTGATACATTTTTCAGAGTCCACGTGTTGTTGTCATCAGCCCAGCAAAATTCAGGTGATGTGCAATTAAGATAACTGGGGACAGTCACATTTTTCTCTTCCTGTAAGACAAAGAGAGTATTATGTAAAATCAGTATGTTCTTTGCAAACTAACATTATCTGAAACTGAACACAAACCCCATCAGCATTGTCAAATTGTAACTGACCTGCAAAATAATTTTGTCAACTAAACTAAGAACAGTATGCTACCTAATTCCATGTGTGCTCTGCTCAAAGGCAGGTCCTTGGCTCATTGTCTTTTGACGCTTCATCCTGAGCTATTTTTTTTGGCAGCTTTTGTAAGTGGTGGTTTACCACTGCCTTCCACTTCAGGGACAGGGTAAGTAGGCAGATCCCATGTCTAGATCAGCCAGAACAGGAATTGAGCCCATGATGTTGGCATTATTGTGAATCACATGCTAGTCATCTAACCAACTGAGCTAACCAGCCCCCACATACTCCTTAATATTAATTTATATATTGCTGTGCTTTACTGGATGTTTCACTGAACTTTGTCAGTTTATCATTTAACCAAATATAATTTTGAAAATGTATTTACAGCACATTATAACTATAAACAAAATATAAGTACAAAATGAGAAATGGTCATTTTGTCAATTAACTCATGAGTATCAAACTCATAGTTATACATTGATGCATATCACAGCACAATATTCTCTCTTGATCTCTGTGTTCCTCCAATTCTGACCTCTTGAGCGCCCTGATTTTAATTGCTCCACCAAAATTGGTGATTGTTTTTTCAACTGTCTAGGATCTAATTTCTGGAATTCCACTCCACTTCTTTATCTCTCTTTCCTCTTTAAGATGCTTCTTAAAACCACCCTATTTAATCTAGCTTTTGGTTATCTGCCCTATTATCTCATTCTGTGGCTTGGTTTCAAATTTTGTTTGATAATGCTCCTGTGAAGGGCTTTGGGACGTTTTACTATGTTAAAGGTGCTTTGGAAATGCAAGTAGGTGTTGCTTCCTCCATTTTAATTATTGTTTCCTTCTATTTTCTATGTGCATTATCAAGATCTTGTATATAATCAAAGTATTCGCTTCTTTCTCAGTTTCCTGCTTGGCCTTTTTACATTGACCCTTTTATCTAATTTTTTTTCACTCCTGCTTCCACATTGTTTTCAACCTATGTTTTTTCTTGAGTCAATTTATTTCTCTTGACACCGCTGGGTTTCTTTATCCAAGGGCCTTCACTGTTGCAGGACCTACACTAACTTTTACCTCCCACCATTACATAGTTTGAGCAGGCAATAGTTTTTGAAAGCTTCAACACGAATTCAATCCTTTACTTGGTATAAATAAAACAAACCATTACAACCGATAGTTTTTCATTTTAAAAAACAAAAAAAATCTCAAATTACTTAATCCACCAGCTTGTATATCTATATGGTTCAGTGTCACTTTATGGTTTGCTTCACAGACAACTATCATTCATTGTTGCTTAATCTGTTAAATTGGATATTTTAAGGTTGGTGGTGAGTGGATGTGTGACTGTTCCAAACTCGCAACAAAACTATGTGGGTTGGGAAAATTCTAATCCAAGAGCTGCACCACCAGAGGTTCATGGGACGAGTCATTTGTCTGCTCTGTTGAAGACCCTGTTCAAAGTCTCAGGGACAAAGTCATTTGAATAAAAGAGGCAGCACCCACACCATTAATTACACAACAGACCACTAACCTTGCGGGAGCACGAGAATGTCAGACCAGCAACTGGCTGAGGAACGGGAGGCACAAGCTGAGCCAGCACAAGTCACCAAAATCTAAAACTGCTGCATTCCTAAGAGCAATTGAGCATTGCAATCAGTTGTTGGACATTAGATATGATATGTCGGCCCATGTACAGCTATAGTATGTCAAGTACACCTGCTTCATGCAAGCGTGCTTTCCATCATTTGGTGTAAATTGGACAGCAATGGTAGGATTCCTAGGGAAGAAGTTTTGTACCTCACTAGTCCTATCACCAAATAAGACATCATATCCCCCTCAACCACTCCTGCTCTCCACTATGCTCAGAATTTCTTAGAGCAGCCAGATAGGGACAGTGACAGGTTCTGTCCCAAATTCTTCTCCCACACCCAAGTCTACTAATTTTAGGCTAGAGTAACAGTCGCTGCAGCTTCTTTGAAGCTGTCCCTGTGACCTGCTGCACCATTTGGGCAGCTCCTCTTAATAATAAATTGTTGCCAATTTCTTGATTATGCTTGTAGAAACTGATGTACTCAACTGAACAAAATTGGCAGCTTTTCATCACTGTTGGTCATTAATTATAGTCTACACCAGTTTATCTACATTTGTTCACTTACCATACTAGATGTGGTCTTGCACCATTCCTTAACAAGGCTTTGGTTTGTTGCTACTGGATTTCCTGTTGCTATATTGTTTATTACAGATTTATCCAGCTGAAATGAAATAATTTTTACTAATTTAAACATATAATCAAGACAGAAGCATTGCATGAATTTTTGTTTAAATCTCAATGTTGATGAATTTACTGGATTTTTAACGAATTATTCTTGGAATGAGCGCATTGTTAGCAAGGCTGACAGTTATTAGCCATACCTAGATGCCTTTGAGAAATGCAGTTTTTGTACAACTGAATGTCTTGCTTGGGCAGTTAAGAGTCAACCACCTTGATGTGGGACTGGTGTCACATATGGGCCAGATCGGGTAAGAGCACCAGGTTTCCTAGCTAAAAGCACATTAGAAAACCAGCAATTTCATGGTCATCAATACTGGTATCCATTATTTTTATATCTAGGGGCAGAACTTTTCATTTGGCGTTGGGGTGCGTGCCCGACCCGCTCTGCGCGAAATAGCGCGCGATGATGTCAAGCGAACATCCCGACGTCATGGCGCACTCGTGTGATATTTCGGTGGGCGGGTATGTGTGAGAATTGGCAGCGCGCCTGCCAACAATTAACAGGCCCATTAAGGTCATTAATGTAGTAATCAATGGTGATCTTTCATTGCCCGTCCAACGTTACGGTTCGCAAACAGGCAAATCGACCAGGCAGCCTTTATCTTTTTGAGGAAACCTCATCCAAGGGCGGGATGAGGTTTCCAATGTTAATTTTTTTAAAATAAAAATGTTTGAACAGAATTTACACCAGCCATATATTCAGGTGACTGATCCCTGATGCAGGGAAATTTTTTTCGGCATTTGAAAATCTATTTATGGCTTTTGAATTCTTCAGCTCCCTGAGGCAACTCTCTGACTTCAGGGAGCTTTCTGTGAGCATTCCCCTGCACCCACGCTGACTTCAGCACTCGCCCTCCTCCCGACCCACCCTGGCAGCGCTGAGCATTTCAGTGCGTCTTTCATGTTGGCTGGCCGTTAATTGGCCAGCTAGCGTGAAATCGCGGTTGGGTGCCAGTCGCGGGCAGCAGCCCATTTCCTGGCTGCTCCCAGGCCTGTCCACCGCGCCCGCACGCTGAACTCAAAATCCTGCCCCAAATTTTTAAAATTTGAATTGAAATTCTCAAACTGCCAGGTAAGATCTGAAATCTTGTTATTACTACAACAACAACAATAGTGCCTTTAACATCGCAAAATGTCCCGAGGGCTTTACACGAGTTTTATCAAACAGAATTTGATACTGAGCCACATAAAAGAGTTATTAGATTAAGTCAAAAGTTTTCTCGAATTGGTAGGTTCAAAGGAGCATCTTAAAGGGGGAGAGACTTGGAGAGGGAAGTTCAGGCCTCTGCCTTAGTATAATAACCACTTCAGCTACTGTGTCCAACCTTTGACTATAGAGTTTACAGTGCTTCACACAGTATAGAATTATAGAATAATTCCAGCACAGAAAGTAGCCATTCAGCCTGTTGTGTCTGTGCTGGACCACTGCAAGAGCAACTCACTTAGTCCCGCTCCCCTGCCTTTTCCATGTAGCTCTGCAAATTTTTTTTCTCTTCAGCTAATTATCTAATTCTCTTTTAAAAGCCACAATTGAATATGCCTTCACCACACTCTCAGGCAGTGCCTTCTCAAATGCATCCTAACCACCTGTGTGGAAAAAGGTTTTTCTCATGTGGCATTTCTTCTTTTGCTTAACACCTTAAGTTGGTACTCTATGGTTATCAATTCTTCCACCAGTGGGAACATATCTAGCTACTCTTGACCAAGCCCCTCATGATTTTGAAGCCACTATCAAATCTCTTCTCAACTTTCTCTTCTCCAAGGACAGCAGCCCCATCTTCTCCAATCTATCTAGGTAACTGAAGTTCCTCATCCCTGGAACCATTCTTGTGAATATTTTCTGGACCCTCTCTAATGCCTTCATATCCTTCCTAAAGTGTGGTGCCCAGAACTAGACATAACATTCCAGCTGGGGCTGAACCAGTATTTTATACAGGTTTATCAGAACCTCCTTGCTTTAGCACTCTATGTCCCTATTTAATTAAAGCCCAGGATCTTGCATACCTTATTAACTGCTCTCTTAACCTGCCTGCCACCTTCAATGGTTTGTGTATGTATATCCCAGATGCCTCTGCTCCTGCACTTCCTTTAGAATTGTACCATTTATTTTATATTATCTCTTCATGTTCTTCCTAACAAAATGAATCACCTCACACTTCCCTGCATTAAATTTCATTTGCTCCCTGTCTGCCCATCTCACAAGCTTGTCCATGTCTTTTTGAAGTTTAACATTATCCTCCTCATAGTTCACAATACTTCCAAGTTTTGTGTCATCTACAAATTTTGAAATTGTGCCCTGTAGACCCATATCTAGACTGTTAATAAATATAAAGAAAAGAAAGAGTCCACACACTGATGCCTAGGAAAACCCACTATAAAACTTCTTCCAGTCCAAAAAAACTATTCACCACCGGTCTATGTCCTGCCACTTAGCCAATTTCATACCCATGCTCTTACTGTCCCTTTTATTTCATGAGCTCTAACTTTCCTGACAAAAATCACTGTCCCTTAAATGATCCCTGACTGATCTTGACCCATCTTATTCCCCAGGAGCAAATCCAGCAACACCTCCTTTTTCATTGAACTGGAAACATACAGATATAGAAATTTCTCCAGAATACACTCTAGAAACTCTTGACCCCCTCTGCCCTTTACACTATCCTATCATTCATTACTATCCAAATTCCCCCATTATAACTACTCTATAATTCTTGTACCTTCCTGTAGTTTCCTGGCAAATTTTTTCCTCTATACCTTTCCCACTAGCTGGTGGCCCATAGAATACATCTAGCAATGTAATGGTATCTCTATTGTTTCTTAGCTCTAACCAAATCCTTGGCCCATCTGTGACATCCTCTCTCTCCAGCACAGTAATATTCTCCTTAATCAGTCCGGTTATCCTTCTTCCTTTCTTTCCTTCCCTATCTTCCTGAACACCTTGTATTCTGGAATAACTAGTACCCATTCCTGCCTTTCTTTCTAGATTATTGCTACAACATTATGAGCAGAATTTTCTGCTTGTCGGGCGGGCGCGCATAAGAGTTGGCAGCGCGCCTGCCGACAATTAACAGGCCTATTAAGGCCATTAAAAATCTAACTGACTTAAATTTTTTGCTGTCCGTCCAACCTTATGGTTGGCAGGCAGCCAAAAAGGCCAAGTGGCCTTTGCATTTTTTGTAAAACCTCATCCACGGGCGGGATGAGGTTTCAATCTTAAAAATAAAATTTTCACACTAATTTCTAATATGTCCCTGCGTTTCCTGCACGCGCATGCGCGAAGTTCCCCGCTTGCCCTCCTCCCACACCCCCACACAGGCAGCACTGAGTGCTGCAGCACATGTTTCACGCTGGGCAGGCCTTAATTGGCCCGCCAGCATGAAATCGCAGTCGTGGCCCGATCACGGGTGGAGGGCGGCTTCCCAGCCGCTTCCATTTGCCCCCGCCAAGCCCACCTGACGAGCGCAAAATCCTGGCCTTCATTTCCATGTGGCTATCTGCACTGCAACTCACCAATCTTATTTACCTCATTCACATCCATGAATAGTAACCCAAATTAGACCCCATTACATTCCCTCTTACTCTGATCCCACCTGATACCTATTTCCTAATTTAGTACTGTCTGTCCCTCCCAATTCTCTATGCACTTTCGCATTCTTCTCTAATGTTACCTCCCAGTTTTCATGCCAATTTTCTTTTGATCTAAAGGTGGAAGTTAAGCAAGGATAACTTAAAAATAACGATTCAGCATGCTTGACTTTCCATATTTCACTATGGAGGTTTACATGTAAAGGTCTTACAAAGATTTTAGCTGGGAGAGTGATTAATCATGGTTAGCATGAGTGAGTTCAGTGCAGAGGGAAACATAATCAGCAAAGAGAAAGAACCAGAGTTCTGGACTGAAGAAATTACAATAGACTAGAACAAGAATTTTGAAGCTTAGCTTTGTGAAACCATTGAAGCATTAGTGGTGTTTACTGCACCCCTAAGTAGTATATGCTGTGTAGTCTCCTTGATGATTTGAAACAAAAGTTAGAGTCAAGCAACCCAGAAAGCAGACTGCAAAACCCTATATGTATAAATTGTTTGCTAATGTTGAAATAGTTTTAACCCCACAAGGAATTGTCTGCTTTATTCTAGAAGCATCCATTTTGCCTGTAATTAGTATATAATTTAATTCATTCAGCTAAATCCAAAAAGAGAGTCTCTCTTCCTCCCCAAATATACAATAAAATTTTTCACAAAACCACCTTTTTATATAACTCCCTGTATTCACACAAGAAACATTTGTCCTGCTCATTTGAGTCATTAATTTTATGAACAGAGCAATGTTTGGAAAATCAAAGTTTTCTTTAAGGTTTTTTAATGATTTCACGATTCACTCCAAAACCTCTAATGAGAAGCGTGATATCAAACAGAACTTAGATATTAGTCACATAGAAGTATATTAAAAAAAAACAGTTTAACATCTCATCCAAAAGACTGTTACTTTACAGTGCTCCTTCAGCTCTGCACTGCAACCTCAGCCTAGCTTATAGCCAGGATTTTCCCGTCGGCGAGCGGGGGGACTCGCTCGCTGACGCGTAAAATGACGCGCGGTGACATTGGACGGAACTCCTGACGTCACCGCGCCCCATTTAAATTTTCAGGTAGGCGGGGGCTCAGCAAAATCAGCTGTGCGTCCGCTGACCTGTCAATGGCCAATTGAGGTCATTGACAAACTCATTAAATTAATTAATGGACCTGCCCGTCCAACCTAAAGGTTGGTGGGCAGGCCAGGAGCCCTGGCAGGCATTAGAAAAAGCATGAAGCATCCATGGGCGGGATGAGGTTTCATGTAAGTTTCAAAAAATTTAATTAAAGTTTTTTTAAAAGTTGTGGACATGTCCCAACTCATGTGACAGTATCACATGAGGGGACATGTCAGGGAATTTTTTTTTCCATTTCTAATATTTTTTACAGTAGGTCCGAGTGCGAAAGAGCGCACTCTCGGGTTTAGGGAATCCCCCCTGCCCGCACAAGGAGTGCGTAGCGCTTCCGTGCTGATGTCACGCTGGGCGGGCCTTAATTGGCCCACCCACGTAAAATGGCTGCGCGCCTGCAGTTCAACTTCCCCCCCCAACGGGGGGAAAATCCTGGCCTATGTGTTCAGGTTTCGAGAATGGGCTTTAACACGTGACCTTCTGACTCAGAGGCAAGAATGCTATCATTATGTTGTAACGGCTTACCTGTATAATAAGTTTTGTTAAGGGATCAGTAATGACTTTTAGCATATCTGGAGCATCTTCACCACTCTTGATATCAAATGATTTCACAATAACGCCGGTGAGATAGTATAGATAGCCAGAGGCTGCTTCAATTGGTAGCAGGATGATCACTGAGAGCCAATTAAAAAAATCATGCACAGTTGCACCTGCAAAGGCTCTAGAAAGGAAAGAAACATTGTTACCACATTCATAATCGTAACTATACATGTGAGCAGGATGTCCAAACTATAGCTTTTTGGGTACACACTACCAGCAATCCCTGACAATCCAGCCAACAATTTTCAGTAGATTGGTGTTAATAGCATTTAAAATTCTTACTTATTAGTTTATCTGTTTGAATTGTGTGGGCCTAGAGGTTTGGAAAAGGCAATTTTAGGCACTACTTCCTCATTGGTTAATAAATTAAAAATTGTCACACTATTTATCTGTTTGTGGCTGCAGTTTGGGATATATGGGAATATTAATTTAAATGTTATAGGATGAACTTTCTCTCCTCTCTGCCTGGGGATATCTGAGTTTACAGACATAGAGGAGAGGGATTATTGCTGATAATGTACATTGTGCAGAGGAAAGAGATGGACTTTCAAATACAATTTTGAAATTATCCTTCTGGATTTATATTTTATAACCCTTGTTATACTGCCAACAATGTTTTCTTTTTTAACAGTGACCTGCTCACTAAAACCCCAAAGTCTGACCACAGGTCCCTGAAGGTGGCGGGATAGGTGGGTAAGGTGGTAAAGAAAGCATATCGAATGCTTTCATTTGTTGTACGAGGTATTGAATACAAAAGCAGGGACGTAATGTTGGAACTGTATAAAACACTGGTTAGGCCACAGCTAGAATTTTGTGTAAAGTTCTGGTCTCCACATTACAGGAAGGACATAATTGCTCTGGAGAGAGTGCAGAGGAGATTTACAAGAATGTTGCCAGGGCTTGAAAATTGCAGCTATGAGGAAAGATTAGAAAGGCTAGGTTTATTTTCCTTAGAACTGAGGAGACTGAGGGGTGACCTAATTGAAGTATACAAAATTATGAGGGCCCGAGATAGGGTAGACAGTAAAGACCTGTTTCCCCTAGCTAAGGGGTCAATTACCAGGAGCATAGATTTAAGGTGATTGGTAGAAGGATTCGAGGGGACATGAGGAAAAACTTTTTCACCCAGAGGGTGGTGGGCGTCTGGAACTCACTGCTTAGATTGACAGTTGAGGCTGAAATGCTCAACTCATTAAAAAGATACCTGGATCTGCACATGAAGTGCTGTAACCTGCAAGGCTACAGACCAGGAGCTGGAAAGTAGGATTAAAAATGAGCGGCTAGTTTCTTTTTCCTCTGTTCATGGCCCACGCAGACACAATGGGCTGAATGGCCTCTTTGTGCACCGTAGCTTTTCTTTGGTTCTATGGTCTTTTTCCTATTCTGATACCTCATGTACATTTCCAGTTAACACATATCCAAATCAATCTTAACTCTGTCAAATCTGAGAACCTTAAATTTCCCTACATTAAATTGCATCACCCATTTTTCTGCTCACTAATTGAACTTGTGAAGATCTTTTTGAATTTGACATTCAGCATTTGCTGTTGCTCCCAGTTTGGTTTGAGCTATAAATTTGGACATTTTGAACACAATTACTTCATCTAAATCATTTACACAGAATGATAATGGATCGTTTTTATGGTACCACAGAAATAGTCCATCTAGCCTAAATGATCTGTGGTGATGTTTATACTCCACCCTACTTCGTCTCATCTTCTCAGAATAACCTCCGATTCCTTTCTGGCAGCTCAGAGGTGGGACTTCCTGCCTAGATAAGAGTCGAAGCTTCACCTTAAATCAATAACGCCTCTTTTAACCAATTAGTTTACTATCAAATAATTTAGCTCTTACGGCCTTACCCTTCTGCCCTACAAGTCTGCTTTGCCCAGTCCCTGTAGGTTCTGGATTTTTACTGCTGGGGAAAGGAGTTGAAAGGGAGATGGGTGGCGTGTTAACGCACCTTCTGAATTCATTTCGGTCTCCGGATTGCATCAGGGCCACGATAGTGTTGGTGACGGAGGTGCCGATGTTCGTTCCCATTATCACGGGGATGGCAGAATGCACTCCCAACACTGAAAAGCAACAGCAGGCACGAAGGTAAGAGAAGAGGCGGACGGGGACAGGAAGATCTCAATCATTGCAAAGCCTCCCAGAGAGGAAGCCGAACCTCTGGAGCCGGCGGTAATCTTAGGGCGGAGGAGCAGCGTGTACTTACAGCCGGAGGACACCATGCTGACAATGATGGAAGATGAGGTGCTGGAACTTTGCACCAGAACCGTGACCAAGACTCCGATCACCAGCCCAGCCACAGGGTTGGCGAGGACCTCGTTATCTTTGAAAATATCTCCAGCAGCTTTACCTGCAGAAGAGAGGGGAGGGGGGCATAAAAAGAAAAAAGGATTAAGTCTCATCTCATGGAGAGTTGCAAGACTGGGGAAGGTCAAAGGCAAGTACACAGAAGAGAATGGGGCTCTTCTGCGCTAGCGCCCCGTCCCATAACCAGACTCAGAAGACCCCCCACCCCCCAAAGATCTCACCTCCCACAAGCTGGAATGCCGAGCTCAGGATGTCCAGTGAACAAACGAACATGTAGAGGAATCCAAGTAGTAAAGCGATTTTCGACGCCGCTATCAGCACACGACGGATTTTCTTCCCGGTACTCAGGTCTGCCAAGAGGGAAATGTATTATCCATGTTAAAGTTATTTCTGGGGACACACTCCCAGGAATAAAAGCATGAAGGCGGGGACTGGGGAATGTGTACCTGACCACTTGATGCCAATTGCCTCGAGTTTGGGCAATGCCCAGGGATCCTCCGGCTCCTCCTCCTCCACCAGGGTGATGGTCGAATAAGCCCTGGACCCTGAAATAAAGAAACTATCAGAAAGGAAGAGAGGAGCGAGAATCAAATCAGGAGTGAAGCAGAGCAGAAACGGCGAGCCCGCAGGTAGCCAGCACACCAGAGCTTGGGCACTACTCACCGTTCATTGCTGGCTTGAAGTTATCCCCGAGTTCTTCAGTCCCAGAGCTGCTCCGTGAGCCCTCCAGCTCAGCCCGAAGAGGAGCCATGGTCTGCAAGGAGCAGTGTTCAAAGATTTGGTTAATACTGCGGATGCTGCAGATCTGAGATTGAATAACAGAAAATGCTGGGAATAAATACCCGTCAGGTCTGGCAGCATCTGTGGAGAGAGAAAAGCGTGAACTCTGTTTCTCCCTCCACAGATGTTGCCAGACCCGACAGGTTTTCCCAGCATTTTCTGTTTTCGTTTCAAATAATTTAGTTTATGTTTCAACACCGAACCCTCCACAGCGGACTTTCCACTGTTAACAGGTGAGAGTTACCAAAAGAAACACTTTCCCCATCCCTTCTTCCCCATCCTCTAGTCATTTCACACCGGGATTGGTCCAACATATCAAACAGGTTCAAAACATATCAAAACATCAGTTTTGGTCTCCCAACCGCAGGAACCGGCTTAAGAAATTGTTCAGAAAGGGAAGACTAGCAATAAAGGAAGATTTTTTTCAGCCCCAGTAACAAGTGGACGAATTTGATGCTGCTATTGAATTTCGCAAACACAAAGACAAAAGTAGAGACAAAATGAACAAAAGATAAATAACATATATAACATAAGCAAAATTCTAAAGAATCTTAAACAAACGTTGAATATTATTTGCAATAGATAAATAAGTGATTGAATACTAATTCACTAGTTTCGACTAGTTGACTCTTCTGCTCACCGTATCCTTGCTGCTAGAAGACAAAGAATGCAGTAATGTTGAGTGAAGGACACTGCCCACCCTGGCTGGGTTATGTAGAACATGGCAGGGGCAAAGTCTAAACTAAATGACATAGAATCACGTGCTACACCGCAAAGTCTCAAATGACCTCAGTGGTCTTTTGTAATATTTAACTATAGCAGAAATCTATTCAATAGAGCAACTATATTGCTTTAGAGATATAGTTACATAAGCTATGGCTAAATTCCGTCAGCATTTCAAGATAAAGTTAAGAAATATGACTTTTTGAAGAAAGTATTGATTTATTTTCAATCTCATGATTAGCCATATAGTTTGTCGTCGTGTTGGGTATATAATGTGCCCTATGTTAACTCTGCTTCAATGTTTCACTTGCAATACCTGTGATTGGGTTCGCTGGACCAATTGTAGATTCAAGAGCTTAGAAATCTGATTGTGTCTGCGCCATTTTTGACCCATTTAATATTACCAGCAGGAAACACACATGCAAAAGGAGCTGGATCTGCACCTGCTGCCTTATTGGATTGATTTTTCCATAGGTATCTTGGGCGCACACCAGAACTATTTAAAACAATGAACAAAATATTTAAATAAGTGTCATCAGCTTGTTGTAGGATCCTTTGGAGTTAATTGGGTTGCCTGACCACTTGACTTGCCATATGATAAATTCTCCCAGCAACTTGTGGTGCCAGCAGACAGACAGAGCCTTCTTCAGAGCTATGCAAAGGGATCAAGCAGTATTTCGATGATAGTTGCTGGTTTGTCATTTCAGGCTATTGGTTAACTTTTGGGCATTTCTTGGGCTGTTACCCGACTCTGGAAATATTATTTTGACTGCTGAAAGGAAGATTTTGCTGGTGTTGTACCATTTTTTGATTGCCTTCTAAACATTTTTATTGCAGTCACAGATGATATGGCAGAGCCACCTTCAGGTCTAGTGGAGAAGGTTGAGCAGAAGGAAGACAAAAAGAACAGGAACAGCTAGGCAGGAAGAATGAGAAGGAGGGCACTGTGCAGGAGGCCACAGCAAGTCTTTAAGGAGCACTTTTTCTACATGAACTCTGCTTCACAGGGGAGTCTGTCACTGAGCAATGTCATCTGCTGGATTCTTACATCATGGCAGAGACTGCTTTAGTAAACAAGAAGCCTGAAGCAATAATCCAGTAAAATATGAATTCAGATGCCATTGAAAATTAAAGTCAGTTTTTAAAAAATCTTAATATAACGTTTGTATTCGTAAGAGTGATCATGAAGCTGTTCGATTGCCATCAATGATTTACCGGGAAGGGAAACTGCTGGCTTGGTTAGATTTTATCCCTGTGCTAGATGAGAACTTGTGTATAATTTCCCTACATGTAGGCACAGAAGACATCTTTCCTCATTCTATAAGTTGATTATTGAATATCGAATGACACAAACCAAGAAACAAAAATTTCAAAAAAAATTTTCAATGCGTCGTCCTGTGCATTGTTTCCTTTTTCCTGAAAAATAAGATTGAAATTGAATTTACACTGTGGAATATTGGATAACACCACAAATAAAATAGCGAGAGAGGAATTTTAGAAAAACCAGTAGAAGTTGATAGTAAAACAAGAACGAAAATACCTGGAAAAACTCAGCAGGTCTGGCAGCATCTGCAGAGAGGAGCACAGTTAACGTTTCGAGCCCGAATGACCCTTCAACAGAACTAAGTAAAAATAGAAGAGAGGTGAAATATAAGCTGGTTTAGGGGCTGGGGGGAGGGAGGGGGGCGGTGGGACAAGTAGAGCTGGATAGAGAGCCAGTGATAGGTGGAGATAACCAAAATATGTCACAGACAAAAGGACAAAGAGGTGTTGAAGGTGGTGATATTATCTAAGGAATGTGCTTATTAAGGTAGAAAGCAGGACAAGCAAGGTACAGATAACTCTAGTGGGGGTGGGGTGGGGTGAAGGAATCAAAAAAGGCTGAAAGGTAGAGATAAAACAATGGACTTTTCCCACCTACTTCCATTATTTAAAATGTATTTCCTTCATTGTTTTATCTCTACCTTTTAACCTTTTTTGATTCCTTCACCCCACCCCACCCCCACTAGGGCTATCTGTACCTTGCTTGTCCTGCTTTCTACCTTAATAAGCACATTCCTTAGATAATATCACCACCTTCAACACCTCTTTGACCTTTTGTCTGTGCCATCTTTTGGTTATCTCCACCTATCACTGGCCCTCTATCCAGCTCCACCCCCCACCCCCCTTAAACCAGCTTATATTTCACCTCTCTTCTATTTTTACTTAGTTCTGTTGAAGGGTCATTCGGACTCGAAACGTTAGCTGTGCTCCTCTCCACAGATGCTGCCAGACCTGCTGAGTTTTTCCAGGTATTTTTGTTTTTGTTTTGGATTTCCAGCATCCGCAGTTTTTTGCTTTTACATAAGTTGATACTACCCCATGATTCCAGGCTATAGGTTTTTGATGGCTGTCATGCTCTATAAAATATCTGGATCTCTAATTTCCTGGTAGACATTTTTATTATTCACTAAGGATAAATTATTAATCATTAATCAAATGTATTATTAAATAGGTTTCATGCTCTTCCTTGTACCTCCTCTAGGACCAAGCAGCAGGATTAGAGATGACAGCTATCAGCTGAAACTTTGTAAAGTTGCATATGCTAACAATCAGTTTGAGAAGGAGGATGTGGAAATGATGGTTTGATTAACATATTGATGCCCAGAATGAATCAGTGAGTCAATAAATGACGATAACAAGAAAAGCAAGTTAGAAAGTAAAAACAACATGGGAGAACAGTAAAACTTCAAGGTTCCTATGTCTTGATTAGACATTCCCTGCAGATGATACTTTTCCCTGCATTTTCTGAATGCTAATATGCCACAAGAAATAGTACAGAAAAAATGAACTCTTTTCATAGTTTCCTTTGCAGCCATTTATTAGGATGCTGGGAGAAATTTCTATAAAAAAGTTTAGACTTTTATAAAAACAATCAGAATTTCTTTACTTCCTGATCACTTCTCTCCATTTCTTATTGTGTTTTTCTTGACCATCTTTTTGTTTTCTGCCATTTTCCTTTCCTTTCTGTTCTGTCATTTCCTACCTGGTGTTTCACTTCCACCATTTCTCTAATTTTCCTCAGTTTTTTTTTATTTTTGGCTTTTGGATGTTTCTCTAAATTTGTTTCAGTTATGTTGCTTTGAGCATAAAATGAACAAACTTGAAGCAAGACATTATCTCGGAAGGATTTTGTTCCCAAAGAGTTTTGGCTGTGTGTAAAAAACACTCCTTCCCACAGCTGTCCTAACCCACACAGATATAGAGGGTAATTTTTTCAAATTTTAGAAAATGCAACTGGAGGAATACCTGGTTAAGGTGATAAGAGGGTAAGAACAAGTAGATATGATTAAATGCCAAGGAAAATAATTCATTCATGACACAGATTAGATATAATTCAAACAAAACTTCAGAAAATGTCTTAGACAAAGAGAAGAAAGCACTTCCAGAACTCTTCCTCGAACGATTAAATTGCTTAGGGGAGGATCCATACTAGAGTTGATTGTACATAATCGATGAATCAATGGGTTTAATGGGCAGAGTGTTTTTTAATCATTCTATGCCTTATGTTCTTTCCCCTCCAATCTTTAGATTGATCTTCTCTCATTCATGAGTTTCCGAATTCCAAGATAAACAGCATATCCGTATCTACCAAGTGTCGTTGGAGTAAACTGCCTGGTGTGGTCGCTTAGATCAGATAAAATGTTGGGGTGTAAATGATACAGAAAGGGTGCAAGGAGGGTTCTGGCATGTACTAAACCCCATCTGCACCATTTACACAGAAGGCTGAATTAAGATTAGCCTTTTGGGAAACTTAAGTTCAGCTTCAGCTCTGCTGCCTGCATCCTATCCTGCATCAAGTCCATTCATCCATCATCCTGTCTTTGCAGACCTATGGGGAAGAATTTTCTGGCTGATGTGCGGGTGGCGGAGCCCGCACGTCAGTGCTTAAAATGTCGTGCGCTGACATCGCGCGAGCGTCCCGACATCAGCACGTGGCATCGTGATATTTCGGTCGGTGGGCGCGCACAGCAGCAGGGCATGCACCTGCCATTAATTAAAGGCCTCGTTAATGGCCCTTAACTTGCCAATTGTTGAGGATTTTGAGGGGCCCGTGCAAACTTTGGCTCGGTGCACGGGCCCAGCGGGCAGGCGGGTCGGTGATTTTTAAATAAAACTCATGCACTGGCGGGATATGTGGACTCAGGGGGGTTGTTCATGTTTTCCACGAAGTTTTAATTGCAGAAAGTGTTTTCAAGTTGCCTGTGTGAATGTTAGCAGTTCACATCAATTTCCAAGAGCTTTTTGTGTACTTTGAAACCTGTCTACAGACAGTAATCTTTCCCGGGCCTGCAGCTTTCCGGAGGCCTCCATTTAGCCTGGGGGTATGGGTTCTGACATCTCCACTGGAGGTAGCTCCTCTGAGGAGGAAGGGAGGGATAGAATAAGGAGGAGGCCAAGACTGGACAATCAGCCTCCAGGGGAGCCACCTTTGGGAGGACAGGCACAGGCACAAGGGACACAGGGCCAAGAGGTTGTCCAAGGTGCAAGGGGCCGCAGAAGACGCCACTATCCTGCTGCCAGGGTATACAGGCAGTGAAGCACCTACCTCAATATGACTGAGGTGCAGTGCCGAAGGAGGCTCCGACTCTCACGGGAGACAGTCACCTATATCTGTCAGATGATTGGCCCTGAGATCTCCCCTAACTGTGTGGGTGGACACCCCATGCCAGCGGCTCTGAAGCTCACAGTTGCCCTCCACTTCTATGCCTCTGGCTCCTTCCAAGGCTTGGTGTGTGATCTTTGCGGTGTCTCCCAAGTGTCCACACTTGTGTCAAGCAGGTTACAGAGGCTCTGTTCAGACGGGTATTGACCTTCATACACTTCTACTGCGACCAGGCAAGCTAGACACAGCAAGCCAGAGGCTTTGCCGCCATTTCTGGCTTCCCCTGCGTCCAGGGTGCAATAGACTCCACACATGTGGCCATCAAGGCGCCAGCAGGTGAGCCCGGTGCCTTCATCAACAGGAAGGGCTCCCACTCCATGAACATGCATATAGTGTGTGATCACAGGATGCAGATTTTGCAAGTCTGTGCAAGGTACCCAGGCAGCTCCCATGACACCTACATCCTCAAACACTCCCAGGTGCTCCGGCTCGGCTGGATGGTTGGCTGCTGGGTGACAAGGGCTATCCCCTCAGAAGGTGGCTCATGACGCCACTCCGCCATCCAAGAACAGAAGCTGAGCAGCGGTACAATAGGAGCCACGTCTCCACAAGGGCTGTGGTGGAGAGAGCCATTGGTCTTCTCAAGATGCGCTTCCATTGCCTGGACCGCGCAGGGGGCGCACTCCACTACCCCCCAGATCGCGTCTCTGTGATAGTGGTAGCATGCTGCGCTCTGCACAATCTTGCGCTGGAAAGAGGGGATGCAGTTGACGATGAAGACCTTGACGCCCTGGATGAGGCTGCACATGATGAATCCAGCAGTGGCTGAGGATGAGGAAACACAGGGCGATGATGAGGGGCAGCACACCGATCTGCTATTACATCAAGGAGGCAGGGACACCCAGGACAATTTAATCCAACGAACCTTCAACTAGCTCCACACACGTGGATCAGCAGGACCAGCATTGCCTGGCGCTTCCACACGTGGCACTTAGGTGCTACATCTTCCACCTCATCAGCTGCAACTAAGGGCTCAGTACAGAAACATCAATGTCCACTCAAACACTCATGATATGTCTGTGAAAAAGACAAATGCAGCACAAAGGAAATGCCCTCAGCCATGGTTAGAAAAGTGGACTTTATTCTGTCCAACATATAACAGAAATGTCTCTCTTGCAAACATAAGTATATTTTTCCCGAATCTAAGGCCAACACAAAATCACCAGTGACATACCCGTTGAGTGCCTAACGTGCCTTATGCTTTCGTTTGTGGGTGCTACGTCTAGGTGCCGCCCCATCGCTCGGAGTGGCTTGTGAGACAGCCTGCTGACTCTGCTGTCCTGTTGGCGTCGATGGCCTTGGCGGGCATCCTCTGGCCCGTGGAGCCTGTGATGGTCCCGCCTGGGAGGGAGTGGCCAGTTCCAGAACTGGCACCTCCCGAGTTGTCGCAGCCTCAATGGATGCAATGTTGACTGGCAGAGGGGCAGAGGAGCTGCTGCCCTAGTCCGGAGTTCCCTGAAAGGAGCTCGCAGCGACAACAGGCAGCTGCTGCGCCGACGTGAGGTCCCATTGGACCTCCCTGCTCCCCGCAGATGCATGGGCACCGAGCGCTGATGCTTGGTGCCCACAACATCTCCCACATTGGGAATGACCACCTGTGGCCAGTACCGCTGTGAAGGCTTGCAGGTCAGAGCACAACCCAATCAGAAGATTCTCCATCCGATCGAACCCCCTCTCCATGAGAGTCACCAATCTCAGTGGAGGAAGCCTGAAGCTCTGCCCTGAGGTTCATGCCTTCACATGCACTCTGCCTGGACTTCTCCATTGCAGAGACCAACTGAAGCATACCCTCATGTAACCCTGCCAAATGCAAATGCGATTCCTGCCGCTTGTCCTGCAGCTGCTGCATTGGTGACAACTCCGGAGGCACGTCATCAGTACCGGACTCAGCAAGTGTCTCATCCCTACCATCTCCTCCAGCGATCGTGATGTGCCCTCTCCACTGTGACACGGGACACTAGCCGATTGTAAATTCCCCACTGAGGTATGTGTGTCTGCTCTGGTGCCTGGCTGGCTGAAATGATGTGCCGCAAGTTGCACGTCTTGGGCCTCAGGTGTGGAGGGGGAGCTGCGGTGTCTTTGGGCGCGGCTATGTGGCGGTGATGCTGAAATTAACAAGGACAGTGCATCAGTTAGTGTACAGTCAGTTAAACCTTTCATCCCTTTCCCCCCCAGCCTCATAAGTGGCTCACCCTTCAAGACCCTAAGGAGATGAACATTGGTGGGGTGGAAAAGAGTCAAGAGGAGGCCCAAACATTAGACGCACATACAGACAGGCTGGTCAGATGGCCTCAGGAATGCCACATGGCATGTTATGTACCATTGGAGTGGGGAGAGTGCAGAGGTACCTGACCTGGATGCATGCTGGCCTGGAGAGTTGCAGGGCTGAGGAAACATTGCAAACACTTGCGACATTTGCCGTGAAGCACAGGAGATTGACAAGTCACATTATTGACCTTCATACCGTTATGAGGGGCATAGACTGGGTGGGCAGAAGGCAACATTTCCCCTTGGTGCAGGGATGAGTAACGTGATGGCATTTATTTAAGCTGAGTGCCATGAGGTTCACAGATGACATGCTGAGGACCTTTTGGACAGAGTAATGTGGGGTGCACTGGCTGAAAGGGTGGTGGAGGTCCTAAACCCCCTAAGATGCAATAAGTCTTTGGCTGTGCAGCAGCCATGCGATGGCATGTTAGGCCATGGGGATAGTGGTCACAAAAGGGATAAGGTGACTTTGGAAGGTGGTGGAGACGCGATTCCTCAAGGGGACAAGGGACCTTTGTGTATGACCCACACGTCAGAGTGTCTCAGCCTGTGAATGAGCAGTGTTGCAGTATTAACGATTGCAGCAAGCATCAGTGGTTTGGATGGTGGGCAGACAGAGTGGATGGGACTGTGGACCTCAAATACCTGGCCGCTGGACCCCAGCCTCGCCGCCATCTGATGCCCTGGCTGCCTGCCTCCTCCCCAGCTCCATAGCCTGCTACTCAAAGGTCGTGAGGCGCTGGAGCATGGCGTGCCCACCACCAGTCCTCTGGTGCTCCCGCTGATTGTGTTCAGTTTTTGCCTGCAGAACAGAGAAGAGGATTTATTGGGGCTGATTGCTCATGTACTCTGCATGCGCACGCCACACCCCAACTACAGTGGCCCATCTGAGGCCTCCAGTAGCTCCTGTCCACACTACTGGTGATCAGTCCCCAGAAGATAGTACGGCTGGTCCCAACCCCCTCCCCAAGGAGGCACAACTAGGTGCGGCGCCGAGGCCAGCAGATGGCTCTTGGCCACGACACCTTGAGGCTCCCCTTCCACCATCTCATCACCATCAATATGACATGTGTTGGAGTTATGAGTTTGTGTCTAGCTGCCTCCCCTGCAGGTTGCCCCCAAACTACTCAAATGCGACAAACACCAACATATGCTGCAGGGAGAACCCATCTTCTCCTCAACCGCTAAGGCTGATGTAAGCATGGTCAGTACCCGTTTGCCCACCCAGCGTATGCCAAATGCCCAATGCAGTAATGACAGCAAGACGTTGGGGGGCAGGGGTAGGGGGGGGGGGTGGTGGTGGGGCTCAAAGGCTAAGGCTACCTTCTGGGTCAAATGGCCAAGGCCGACATGGTACTCACCCTTCCAGAGTGCAGCAAATCATTGAATCCCTTGTGGCACTGTGTGCCTGTGCACCGCACATCATCATGGGCGCTTACAGTGTCACCAACCTCCTCCCACGCTTGCCTGGTGACATGGGGGGCCCTCCTCCTCCCATCATTTGGATACAATATATCCCGACGGCTGGACACCTCTTAAAGAAGGACAGCAAGGCATGCATCAGAGAAGCGAGGGGCACACTGGCCCCCCTGCTGGCCTCTCCTGCAGCCTGCCCCCCTCCTCCTGCTTATGCTCTTGTGACAGCTGCCTCTCTCTCTCTCCCTGAGTGGCCATGGGGCACTCCCTCAAGCAGGCTGCCTGGCCACTCTTTATACAGACTGCTGGTTCCCCATTGGAACCGACGGTCTGAGCATGCCCACCTCCGTGACTATTTTCCCGTTCTCCACGGGAGTCGCTAACCTGCTGGGCGGGTTAATTGGCTCGCCCGCGGAAAATAGTGGCGCGGCCCGTTTTGGCGGCAGCAATCGGCTGCCCGCCCGCTGCCGAGTCGATCGGGCCCGCCCCCCCGTCAAGGGCAAAATTTTGCCCATGGTTACTACCAATCCTCCAGTGTCTCCAATTTGAAATTCTCATCCTTATGTTCACATCCCTTCATGGCTTCACCTCTCTCTATCTCTTTAACCTCCTCCAGCCTACAAACCATCCCCACAATCCTTCAAACTCTCCATTTCTCTAACTCTGGCCTCTTATGCATCCCTCCCTTTCTTCATCCCACCATTGTGTGGCTGTTCACTCAGTCGTCTAGTCCCCATACTCTAGAATTCTTTCTCTAAACACCTCCAACTCTTTCTGCTCCTTTGGGAGCCTCCTCAAAATCCATCTCTTGACTAAGTTTTTATTCACTCCTCCTAATATCTTCTTCTTGGACTCTGTTTTTTCAGTCTTGTTATACCTATGGGTGCTTTGGGATGGTTTGGGATCAAAGTTAAAGGTGCTATATAAATGCAAGTTGTTTTTATGACTGTTTTAGGAACTGAGCCCTTACAAAAGATTATTGAGTACATAGCTCTTCAGCTCATTGGATAATTAGATACTTAATCAGTTGTGCAAAGATCAGTATCTTAATGTAATGATATCTTATAGTGTTATGTGTCATTCCATAGTTCATTTATAAATATTAATGGAGTATTTACATAGCTTAGTAGCTGCTATAAATGGCACAATGTTGAACAACGCAGTAAACATTAAATGAGACTTTAAATGATTCAGTACACAGTAAATTTGTCAATTGAATTTCATCTTTTTAAACCATTTGTACTTATCATACACTACTGTACTAAAGTGGGTGCTATAATCAGTTTCTATCAGCAAACAGTCCTGTACAATACTGTAATTAAGAAAAAATGGCCTTGATTATTGCACATGCAGCATTCACATAGAACTTCCAATTAATCACTGAGGTAACTGTACAAATGTGAAAAACTTGTGGGTGATATAATTTACGTTGACAGGTGAACCAAATTTGCTGTGAACATTTTACATAGAGAACTTAATAAATTTATTAAAATTTCCAAAGTTTGTTATCATTAAAGTAATGCCTCAGATGGACTTTCATATGATTTGTCATACCTAGCATTTTCCAGCTGTTCAAAATTTAATTGCCTTTTTTTATTTGCACCAACAGTGCCAACTTCAGTACAATAAAAGTTTGCTTGAATGTAAGTTAATTTAAGAAATAAGCATTGGGTGAGGTAATGGAGATGAATGCAGGAATTGCGGGAGGCGTGAAGGGAGAACAGCTTGAAAGTAAGATGAAACAAACGTGAATTAACAATGTTGTTTGTCTCTGCTTTTAAATATACACAGATATGTGCATTCCATTTACAAAGGTGACTTATAGCTGGAATTTTCCGGTCCCACCAGCAGTGGAAATCATCGTGGGTAGGATGGAAAATTTTGACGGACCAGCTAAAGGTCCATTGACTTCGGTTGGGAATTTCTGGTCCCGCGGTGGGTGGGACCACATAGTTATGTAGCATGATAATTGCATACTGTTTGCGTTCCAAGGTTATTATAGGTGCTGTGATATGCAATGTGTTTGTACATATTAATATGTACAATAAAGTAATTTCTGATTGAGAAAGTAGAAAATGCTGTTTTTTAATTATTGAGGATTCTGTTCACCTTTGCGCCAACCCAAATTTCCAGCCGTGTAGCTCAGTGCTGCATCAGCGTTTTCTTTAAACCACATTCTTTTGCGTAAAAGAGGTCAAATTGTAATGCTGCCACAGCTTCTAGTTAAACTGTCAGAAATATATTTTTTTCATGCTTAGAGGATAGAAAGTGATTTAGGGAACAATTAAAACCTTTCATTTAAAACAGTCAGGAAAACAGGGTAAAAAATGGTTTGCTATTTAAGATTGGCTAATGAAGCAAGAAAAGTTGAGTTCAGATAAATATGAAATTTATAACTGTTTAAATTGATCAGTGCTGGCCAGAATAACCGTAGGGATTGAATAGATCAGACTTCACTAATATTTGTATTTTGGCTTGATAAAGAAAGAAAGAAAGAACTTAAATCACTGCAGAATACAATCACACTGAGATGAAACAATGAGGATGAAATAGGACCACATTACATCCATTTTTTTGGGGGGTACAAGATTGAGCAAAAAACACCAATGACGTGACGCAGGGTTATGTTCTACACCTGAATGGAGAAGAATGTACAAAGCCACATTGAGTCGTTTATTATTTAGACATCCTTGGCCACTTTTAACAGACACAATGTCCTTTTGCATATTCTAATAAAGGGCCTAACACATGTTCTACAACCCCACTCCAAAATTGGCCTACTCCAAATAGTTTGTTGGGTTCCTCTGTGGCCTAAACCGTGGTCTTCACCAGTACCATAGGAGGCTGCCAACTAAATAGTAAGTTTTTGGTTGTAACTCATATTGATCTGGAGCGAAGAGGAGGAGTGCAATAATGCAAGTCACTACCAGCGCAAACTTGCTCTGCCCACCAGTCATCTGGCGCTCCCCTCCCAGGATCTACCTGAGACCTGGTGTCACTGCTGGTCTGGTGTCAGATTGCTATCTAAGGCTTATCCGAATTATGGTCATGAGCCCCAATGTCAATTTGCGGCGAGCCTCCAGTTTTTGGTGTAGGTATTGAACATATTGTCAATCTTTCAACCAAAAGTGGGCCTAAATCAGTTTTTCCCCTGGTATGTCTTTTCTAATGCTATGGTGGTTATATCAGTGTGGGAACAAGTGACTGAGAGGTGACAGTGCTTTAAACTAAGTAGATAGATGCAAAGAAGTTCAACTTTGTTCTAATTTTGTTAAACAGGGAATGATTTCCCCTATAATAAAAACAGGAAATGCTGGAAAAGCTCAGCAGGTCTGGCAGCATCTGTGGAGAGAGAAACAGAGTTAACGTTTCAAGTCCGTATGACTTCTTCAGAGCTAAAAGAGAAGTGGAAATGTGATGTAATGGATTTTATACTGTTTAAGAGGGGGTGGAGCAAGATAGAAGGTCAGGGATAGGTGACAGCTAAAGAGAGATTGACAAAGATGTCATGGACATATGACATATGGCAGTGGTAAAGATGGCAGTGGTAATGATTTCTCCTATATACTCACCAAATTAATTTTCACAAAACAATGTGCTACCAACAAAGGTGGAAGATTTACTTTGTGCATCATGGGTTACAAGATCACAACTATAAACAGGAAACATTTCCCCTCCTAAGTGTTTCCTGGTTGGATTTTGAATGAGACTAGCTTTTATTCTTTTAGCTTGTTTTAGAAATTTATACATCGACATAAATGATACCCATGTACGCTGACAACATCCATCTTTATCTCACCACCACCTCTTGCAACCCCGCCACTGTTTATCCAACATCCAGTACTGTACGAGCAGAAATTTCCTCCAATTGAAAATGGGAAGACTGAAGCCATTGTTTTCAGTCCTCGCACAAACTACGCTCCATAGTTTCAAGAAATAGGAGCTTACCTGATTTCTGAGCGGAGGACAGGAACTACAAGTCCAAATATGCCCTGGAGGTTTTCACACGTGTGCTAATCGGGAGCAGGCTGCGCACATGCAGTTCAGCATTGTGAGATCTTTGGGCTGGGAACAAGTGGCCAGGATACCTGTGTGGAAAAAAATGACCCAGGAGTTGGGCGCCAGAACAGAAGAGTCCAGGGATGGGGGACAAGGAGAGGTCCCAGAGAGAAAAAGAGGATTTGGGATGGAGCCACCGGGAGAAGACCACGGGCAGGAGGAGACCACAGTGAGGAGATCACTGGTTGAAACCAATGGGGTGAGAAGCAAAGAAAGAGGCTCCAAGCAGTAAAAGTGCTGCAGTTGACAGGCTCCCAGTAGTGAGGGCTCAGGAAATGCCCTGGAGATTGAAAGGAAAACAGAAGGTTGGTAACACCGTTGGGGCAAAGGTAACTCTTTGGAACTGTGGTGTTCAGCTCGGCATGGCTGGAGAGCTGGAGTTGTGCCTGAGAGTGCAGGTTCAGGAATCCAGGGGACCATAGTAACTGGAGATGAGATTCAAACTGTGGGAGGTGAGCAGTTGTTGAGGCAGTCCAAATCTGAGCAGCTTTGAGGGAATTCAGAGTCTTGATCTTTGAAAGTGAAAGATTTGAAATCCTTCATGTAGGAGACAGAGTTTTAATGAGATTGTGTAACTCACAGAGGATACTGATGTCTGCGAGTGTTGCTAAGAAATCCATGGGATCAGCCTTGGTCACAGCTGCTGTGTACTTTGCATTGTACTGTGCCCAATCACAATTTGCCAGTTAAATCACATGTGCCTCATGTTAATTATGAATGTTAGAGTATAAAATTGTAAAATTGTTTTACTTTTCTGACTTTGTATAGTAAAGTTTATTTTTGTTTGAAACCGTGGAATCTTGTTGCTTTATTCTCTTTCTATGTACCTTGGATCCTACACTTTGTCTACTTTGAACCTAAAGTTACTGGTCCCTAACTAGATTGTACCAAAAACTTGGGGTCTAGTCCAGGATCATAACAATAGGTACCAACTCCATGCCTCTCCCTGCCAATCGCCTGAGACTAAACGAGACTGTTCACAACCTTGATGTCACATTTGACCCAGAGATGAGCTACCAAACACATATTTCCACTATCACTAAGATCACCAATTTCCATCTCCAAAACATCACCCAACTTCGTCCTGGCTTCAGCTCATCCATTGCTGAAACTTTCATTCCAATGCACTCCCAGCTTGTGGCCCACATTCAACCCTCCCTCCCTAAACTTGAGGTCATCCAAAACTCTGCTGTGTATTTCCTAACTTGCACCAAGTGCTGTTTGTCCATCACTCCTGTCATTTTAAAATTCTTATCATTCTTTTCAAAGCTCTCAAAGGCCTCACTCCTCCCTATCTCCCCAATCTCCTCCAGCCCCACAAAGATAACTAAACTCATCTAATTCTGGCCACTTGAGCATCCTCAATTTTAATTGCCCCGCCATTGATGGCTGTGCCTTCAGTTATCTAGGCCCTAAGTTCCGAAATTCCTTCTCTACTCGTCTCTGCTTCTCTCCCTCTCTTTCCTCCTTTAAGACACTCCTTAAAACCCACCTCTCTGACGAAGCTTTTGGACACCTGACCTAACATCTCTTTCTGTGGCTCGATGCCATATTCTGTTTTATATTGCTCCTGTGAAGTACCTTGGAATGGTTTTATTGTACCCGTCCTGAGGCGGGTGGCTGGGCTGAAGTGTCATATTTGTCAAAGCCAGTTAGTCAGCAGTTGAATCAGATAGACACTAGGACCATGTGGCATCCTAGTCACTGAGGAGACAGTTTGAAGCTCAGGCCTCGCATTACCAGCCAACATCTTTGTGAACTCACTGGGAATTAGATTATATTGTTCATCATGGTCTCTCATCATGCCATTTGATGCAAACATTGCTCATAACATGAATACATTAAAGCTATTTAAAGGGGAAGCAGTGTAATGAACTATTTACAGGTATACAAACTATACAACTTCAAAAACAAATAAACAAATCTCTATGAATATTCACACCTGGTAAAATAGCAACTGACTTTTTTCTCTTGGAACTATATCTATAAATCAAGTCCAACAACTGGTTAATATCTTTTATGTTTGATCTGCTGGGAACATCAGCACAGTGGTTAAATGGGGGGCAGGGTGGGAGCAGGATTTCTTGGGGGTCTCTTAAAGCACCGTACAAGTTGTTGTTGTTCTATCTACTGGCCCTCATACCTCGTGAACCATTCAACCTTCTCTTCTTTCAGGGGCACAACCCCAGGTTCTCCAATCTCTCCTCATAACTGAAGTCCTATATCCCTGGAACCATTCTTATAAATCTTTTCTGCACCTCTCCAAAGCATTCACATCCTTTCTAAATTGGAGTGCCCAACATTGGACACAATGTTCCAGTTGAGGCAGGACCAGTTTTATAAAAGTTCATCGTATCTTCCATGCCTCTATTTTTAAAACCCAGGATGCCATATGACTTATGAACTACTTTGTCAACCTGCCCTGCCAACCTTCAATGATTTGTGCACATAGACTCCCAGGTCTCTTTGCCAATGTCCACCCATTCCACCTGCCTTGGAGTCTATTACTATTGTTATGATTCCAGCTGATGTTACTATTGGACAAGTCAGAACCAGAGTGAAACCTAGCTTGATAGACCCTAACTTTTTATTTTGAAACCGTGGAGGAAAGTTATTGAATAAATTCACAGGAGTCTGCTGATGAAATTTTAACACAAAGAGTAAAACATTTATGAAACAAGAAAAATAAACTGTATTACACCGGACAAAAAGGTTAGAAAGATCTCAATACAAACACAAGAAAATGATTCAAATATTCATGATTCCTTCACCCCAGCTGTATCTTTACAGATACATACAAATTCGGAAAGATAAAACAATTTACCATAACCGTCTTAGACTCTAATAATTAGTGTAAGTACGTGGTACATGTGAACCAACTGGTGAGCTGTTGTCAGACACACCACACTCCAAAGTAAATGACAGATGTTACGAAAGCAGATTCTATGAATTTCTCAACAAGTCAACCAGACACTTGTCACACTGTGAGCCAACCGATCTCGCTGAAACTCTGTCTTTTTCACGAGGATTTCCAGTCTCCATGTTTGAAGATCTTGCTTTGGAATTCTCTCCAAAAATCCCTCCCACCCGTATGGCTTCAACAAGGATCCACCTCCAAGGTTTCAATCTCACCTTCTGAGTTTCCTTTCCCCTGGATCTCTGAGTATACCCATGCTTCACCTTCCAAGCACACTTTCAGATCTTCAGCTGTGCCAAGCAAAACACCAAAAGGGTGCCTTTGCTCTTACAACCCGCAGTACAGAGTCACCAACCTTTGGCTGCTCCCTCGGATCCTCCAGGCTTCTCAAACCCAATTTGCTTCAAGTCTGCTCCTCGCAGCTCTTTCTTTAAATTGGATCCTTTTTCTCAGCTCATGTGTTTATCTTGACTCAATGGGATGTACGTCTGATCTCTGTCTTTGTCCCTGCCTGGTGTCAGGAAAATATAATAATTTCCATAATGTTATTGGAATTTATTCTAAAACAGAGTAATAGTGAGATATGTGTGTGTGTGTGTGTATGTGTGTGTGTTTGTGTGAGTCTTAATTGAATTAAAGGCAGCTGGTCTGAAGGCTTTGATATAAACATGGTAAACATGGGGGAAGTTTAAAATGTAAGGTAAAAGGTCATTTGCATTTTAAATAAACCAGACTAGATTGTTTTAAAAGGAGGGGTGAAAAGTGTCACCAAGCCAGGTGAAGTTTAGAAACAGTGTGTTTATTTTTCCCAAATATTACTGGTAAAACTTAGTGCTATGAGAAGTTTTTATCATCAGGAAGATAAAGTCCAAAGGTATCATGAAACAATGGGAATTTGCATTCAATGGGGAAAATACGTATAAAGGAGTGAAGGCTGTGTGTAAGGGTAGGCATTTTAAGATCTTACAAGTGTGAAAAGCTTTCAGCATCTATGCCTCAAGCTGCTGTTTTCAAAGAACTGAAGTTAAGAAAATTCATTTTGAATTCGACTTGTTCAGGATATCATGTTTCTTTGCCTGGGCCTTTTAAAATCTATGTGTCTTACTGTTGCTTTAATGAAAGTGTAACTCTGAGTTAGATTGATTAGAGGATTTAGAAGTTATCATAGATCTACAAATTATTACTATGTATATTTAAAAATAATTTCTCTTATTCATAAATGTTTAATCTAGTGTGTAAAACCTATAAGACTTGGTGGTCTTATTACTACTGAATTCAAGGCATGCATCTTGAAATTTGTACAAACTGAAAAACAAGTTGTGGCAGTTGTTTCAAGTTTCCCTTTGGAATTTGAACAACTCAGCATTTACCATCGGCTGTGCCACAACACTGGGACTTTCTTCTGGGACCTCTTGTTATCCCACTCCCTGGTTCGGGACCTTCTTCTTGTTTTGAGACCTTTTCCCTGTCCCCTTCCCCATGTCCTCCCTCAGACACCTTCTCTCTAATAGCGCTCTGGTTCCAGGTCACCTGACCTCCAGTTTCACGCTGTTTCAATTATTTTATTTTTTTCTTCTGCACATGTGCACAGGGCTGGTCCTTGGACTGAAGACATGAAAACACCAACTGTGCATCTGCAGCCCTTTCCCAGCCAGCGCATGCATGAAAAGCCCGCGTTTCCGACCTAAAGATGGTAAAAGACACAAACGCCGCATGTGCGGTCACTTCACAGCTGGCGCATGAGCAGAAGGCCTGCGGCCCGCTGGGAACTGGAGTTTCTGGCCTCCGAATTCCTGATTTAAAAGTAAGGTAGGCATCTGGTTTTCCACACTTCAGAAACTCTTGTCCCTCTTTACCCATTATACTATTATTACCCCAGTCTATATTAGGATAATAAAAGTCCTCCACCATCACCAGTCTATAGTTCTTGCACCTCGCTGTAATTTTCCGGTAAATTTGCTCTTCTATATCCTCCTCACAGTTCACAATATTTCCAAGTTCAGTGCCATTTGCAAATTTGGAAATTGTGTCCTGCACATTTCATTCTAGGTCAAAAAAGCACCGGTTCTAGTACCAGCTGCTAGGGAACCCTACTGTGTATCTTTTTCCAGTTCAAAAAACAACCATTCACCACTCTTTGTTTCCTATCACTTAACCAGTTTTGTATCATGCTGCCACTGTTCCTTTGATACCATGGGCTTCAAATTTGCTGGGAAACCTATTATGTGGTACTTTATCAAACACCTTTTGGAAGTCTATGTAGACCTCAACAGCAGTCTCTGTTACCTCACCAAAAACTCAATCAAGTTGGTTAAACATGATTTGCCTTTAACAAATCCATGCTGGCTTTCCTTAATTTTCTACATTTGCCCAAGTGACCGTTAATTTTGTTCTGGATTAATCTTTCTAAAGGCTTTCCCACCACTGACGTTAAACTGGTCTGTAATTGCTCAGTTTATTCTTACAGACTTTTTCGAAGAAGAGTGAAAAATTTGCAATTCTTCAAACCTCTGGCACCACCCCTGTATTTAAGGATGATTGGAAGATTATGGCCAGTACTTTCACAATTTTAACCTTACTTCCCTCAGCACCCTCAGATGTATCCCACCCAGTCCTCATAACCTATCACCTTTAACAACAGCCAGCCTATGACTTAAACAGCATTTTCTTCCTTGGTAAAGACAAAAATAAAATATTCATTTAGCACCTCTGCCATGACTTCTGCTTCTATTTATAGGCTTACAGAATGCTTTGGATTTTCCTTTATTTTAGCTGCCAGTATTTTTTCATTCTCTCTCTTTGCCTCCCTTATTTCTTTTTTCCACTGTCCCTCTGAACTTTCTATATCCAGCCTGGTTCTCACTTGTATATCAATCTGACATCTGTCATATACATCCTTTTTTCTGTTTCATCTTACGCTCATCGTCTTTTGCCATCCAGGGAGTTCTGGCTTTGTTTGCCCGACCTTTCCCCCTTGTGGGAATGTACCTGAATTGTTCCCAGAACATTTCCTCTTTAATGGCAGCTCATTGTTCAATTACAGTTTTGCCTTCCATCTTTTATTCCAATTTACCAGGGGGACAGTTCTATTCTCGATCCCACTGAAATTCGCCCTCTTCCAATTAACTATTTCACTCTAGCATTTTTTTTGCCTTTTTCCATAGCTAATCTAAACCTTATGATACTGTGATCACTGTTCCCTAAACGTTCCCATACTGACGTTTGATCCACTTCACCCATCATATTCCCCAGAACCAGATCGAGCAATGCCTCCTTCCTGGTTGGATCACAAACATACAGATCAAGCAAATGTCCCTGAATACATTTCAGAAACTCTTGTCCCTCTTTACCTTTTACACTATTATTACCCCAGTCTATATTAGGATAATAAAAGTCCCCCATCATCACCACTCTATAGTTCTTGCACCTCTCTGTAATTTTGCTCTTCTATATCTTTCCCACTAGTTTGTGACCTATAGATAACACCCAGTGGTGTAATGGTACCCTCATTATTTCTTAAATCTAACCAAAAAGATTCTGACCTGGACTCCCTCTAGCGTATCCTCCCTCTCCTGCTCCATAGCATTCTCCTTAATACTGCCACCCCTTCCCCTTTCTTTCCTTCTCTATCTTTTATGATGTTACAATCCCTGCTGATGTTAATACTGGACAGGTCAGATCGCAGGGTGTAACCTGGTTTAATAGATCTAGCTTTATCTTTTGAAACTGTGGAGGAAAATTACTGAATAAATTCACAGGAGTCTGCTAATGAACTTTTAACACAAAGAATAAAATATTTATTAAACAATAAAAGTGAACTATATTACACCAGATAAAAAGGTTAGAAAGATCTCAATACAAGCACAAGAAAACACTTCAAGTTCACACTATTCCTTTATCCCAGCAATAACTTTACAGATACATACAAATTCAGAAAGATAAATCAGATTACAAGACCTATCTTATACTCTAATATTCAGGGCAAGTATGAGGTACATGTGAATTAATATGCAAATTGTGGTCAGACTCACCACACTCCAAAGTAAATGGCAGATGTGGCCAAAGCAGATTCTATGGATTTCTCAACAACCCAACCAGACGTTTGTCATATTGTGAGCCAACCATTCTCACTGAAACTTTGTCTTTCTCACAAGGGTTTCCAATCTCCATATTTGAAGAACCTGATTTGGAATTATCTCTAAATGTCACTCCCACTCAGACAGCTGCAACAATGGACCACCCCACAGGGTTTCAATCTTGCGTTCTGGGATTCCTTACCTCCGGATCTCCAAGTACACTCAAACTTCACCTTCTGAGCACAATTTCAGATCCTTGGCCATGCCAAGCAGAACATCACTGCTTCAAAAAGCCCTCAGTATGGGGTCACCAACCTTCGGCTGTATCCTCAGATCTTCAGGGCTTCTCTCAAGCCCATTTTGCTTCAGTTCTGCTCCTCACAGCTCTATATTTAACTCAAAGCCTATTTCTCTGCTCCTTTCCTGTAACTTGACTTCAGGGACCTCTTTCTGACCCCTGTCTTTGTCCCTGCTGGGACTTTCTTCTGGGACCTCTCCCTGTCCCCCTCCTGTATCCTGCCCCCGGGACACACTCAGCCAAATGGCACGCCTTATCAGATCACCTGACCTGCTTTTCAAGCCATTCTACATCTTTTCCCCTGTGCAGGCCTGAACCACGTAAAAGACGCGAACTGCGCATGTGCGGCTATTTCCCCAGCCAGCACATGCACGGAAGGCCCAAGGCTCACCGGGAACTGGAGTTCACGACTCCCGAAGGTAACTATTTAAGTTTCATCACAACGAACTCCTTTTATACGGACCCATTCCATTTTTAATTTTCTCAATAAATTGATAAGTTAATTAAACTCAAAAAGCAGGCGGGCTTCCGAATTCAGGGCCTGTTTGCCTCCCACAATATGGTGGACCAGATTCATGACGTCGGGTTTCCAATCGAACATCATGATGCCACCTTTTATGGATGGATTGGAGGGAGGGCCATCCAATCTGGCAGCATTAAGTTGTGTTTTCCTGCTGGTGATGTGCTCAATGCTGCTATTCCACCGAGGAGAGGTTATGTCACATTCTGGTTGTCTGCCTTGGAGGAAATGTGAAGCCTGATGCACTGATGGAGCTGATTCAGAGTTCACAAGATAAAATAATAGAAGTTCCTACCTGCGTTTCTTAAAGCAAGTGAAACTGACAAGAAATGCTGCCATTTTTTTGTCTGGTGATTAAGTTCTGAATTACAAATGGTCTAGCAAAGTGGGACATCATGAACTTTGACTTGACAAGCAACCAATGAGCGTGTGGGTGGGGAGGTTTCAGAGGGAGGTCATGCAATGAATATTCCTGGAATGCACCCAACCAAAATTGATAACCCACCACAATACTTCAATTTGTATACCTTAATGAAGTGTCCACCTGAAATAGGCAGGAGGTTTATTTGACTGTTTTCAGGACCAGTTTGAACCAAGAGTGAGAACCAGGTGGTTTAAGAATGGGGATGGGATGGTAAGTTCAGCAAAGCAATTTATCAGCGCTGCTCTCCCATTCCTAGGGCAGCATTCCTAGGCTGTGGGCGCAAGCGGGTGGGTTTCTGAGCAGCGCCCCCGGTTGGGGACGCACTGCCATTTTATGTGGGTGGGCCAATTAAGGCCCGCCCAGCATGACGTCCGCCCGGAAACGCTGTGCGCTCCCTGTGTGGGCGGGCGGGGTGGGGGGGATGATTCCCTGAGCAGGTCTGTGTGCTCTTTCGCACATGCGCGCAGAAGAGCGCACAGATCTCCCTGAGGCAAAGTGCTGCCTCGGGGAGATGGGTTGAACTTTTACAAATTTATTAAAGGTAAGAAAAAATTTTCCTGACATGAGCTGGGACAAGTCCATTACTTTTATTTACAATTTTTCCGAACAGTTTAAATCCCTCATGAAACCTCAGCCAGCCCCTGGATGAGGTTTCATGTTTTTTAGCAAGGCCACCTGGGCTCTTCACCTGCACGCCAACCTTAAGGTTGGATGGGCCGGTCTAGTAATCATTTTAATTACTTTCCCAGTGACCTTAATAGGCTTTTGACAGGTTGAAAATCTAAATGATGTGGGGAGACGTTGTGATGCACACCCAACATCACCCCGCGTCATTTTACACGACGGCGAGCGGGCCCCGCCCCCGCTCACCGACTGGAAAATGCTGCTTCGAGAGATGATGAAAATCAGCCTCATTTAATTAATTTGTAACAACTGATGTGAGCACAACTATTGCTGAACACAGCCCAGTGAATAACATTCCTTTCATTTGCAGAAGGCTTTTAATAAAATTTTGCATAGAACTAATGTCATAGAATGATCGGGAAAATAGCAGATTGGATTGGAAGTTGGTTGAAATTTGCATGAATAGAAAGTGATTAAATGAGGGTGTGGCGAAGTACAGAAGTTCCCAGGGCTCTGTGCTGACTCCTTTAATGGCTATGATTTTTATTTGTGATATTGGCAAGGGCATTGATTTGGCAAGGTTGCAAACTGATCTAATTAAGCTAAATTATTAGGCTCATAAATTGCATTGATCATTTGAGTTCAAATTTTATGATTTGCACATGCGCCTTATAGGCAGGTGAGGTTTGGAAAGTTTTGGGAATAGACCTTGTGCCTCCTTTACGTCAGGATTGTGTATCCTGTTTTTTTAAATTATTGGTTTCTTTGAGATTGCTGGACAAATCCCTCCAACAGCCTCATTATAACTTAAAAGTTACTTCAATTTCAGCTGATCTGAAATTTGCATGGTTTGGTCAGGAGAATGCGCAGGCAGCATTCCAATATCCCAAGAAATTTTTTTTTAATTCATTCGCAGAATGTGGCATCACTGGCTAGGCCAACATTTATTGCCCATCTTTAATTGTCCTTGAAGTGGCATTTGGTTGGCCACCCCTTTCCATCAGGCATGGTGCACAGTTGTCATTTGTGAAGGGTAACCTGCGTGCTAAGCAGGACAAATGGGCAGATAAGCGGCAGATGGAATTTAACCCTGAAAAGTGTGAGGTGATACACTTTGGAAGGAGCAATTTGACAAGGAAATTTGAACGGCATGACACTAGGAAGTTCTGAGGAACAAAGGGACCTTGGTGTGTGTGTCCATAGAGCTCTGAAGGCGGAGGGGCATGTTAGTGGGGTGGTGAAAAAGTCATATGGGACACTTGCCTTTATCAATCGAGGCATAAATTACAAAAGTAGGGAGGTCATTTTGGAGTTGTATAGAACCTTGGTGAGGCCACAGCTGGAGTAGTGTGTGCAGTTCTGGTCGCCACATTATAGGAAGGATGTGATTGCACTGGCGGGGGTGCAGAGGAGATTCACCAGGATGTTGCCTGGGACGAAACATTTAAGTTATGAAGAGAGGTTGGATAGACTTGAGTTGTTTTCGTTGGAGCAGAGGAGACTGAGGGGCTACCTGATCGAGATGTACAAGATTATGAGGGGCATGGACAGGGTGGATAGGGAGCAGCTGTTCCCCTTAGTTGAAGGGTCAGTCACAAGGGGACGTAAGTTCAAGATGAGGGGCAGGAGGTTTAGGGGGGATGTGAGGAAAAACTTTTTTATCCAGAGGGTGGTGACAGTCTGGAATGCACTGCCTGGGAGGGTGGTGGAGGCGGGTTGCCTCACATCCTTTAAAAAGTACCTGGATGAGCACTTGACATGTCATAACATTCAAGGCTATGGGCCAAGTGCTGGTAAATGGGATTAGGTAGGTAGGTCAGGTGTTTCTCACGTGTTGGTGAAGACTCAGTGGGCTGAAGGGCCTCTTCTACACTGTGATTCTGTGAACTCTCCATCCACCCACTTCACACAGCAGTACTTAACTTCATCAGCCATGGGTAAAGAATCTGCTTGCTGCACCACACCATCATCTGATCAGACGCTCTATTTTGTCCCGCCACATCAAATTTCATTCGATATTTTTATTTTTGCCATTGTTTTGCTCCCTGTGCTCTTCGTGCTTGTAAATAGCCTGAAAAATGGTAAAAATGCATTTTGAGCCTTTCTAAAAGTACACATTAAAAATAATCAAGCAAGAATCCATAGGTGGTCATCAACCAGCGATTCAAAGTTCACATGAGATTAACTATAGGAAAACTAAATTGGAAATTAGGATGTATTTCTTAATCAATAGAGGGAAAAATTAAGGGCATTACATTTCAGTTATATAACATACTGGTAGGCTTTCGTTAGAAAGGATACACAGCACACTATGGTACACTATAGTGTGGATACAGAGAAGGGCAACAAGGATCATGCCTAAACTTTACATATCTCTCATTTATAAGAATAGATTTACAAATGCATTCATTTTGGAAAAGTGTAGGTTAAAATAACAGCAATTTCTATCCACGTAGCCTCCTGGACCCATAAATATCTTTAAATGTGCCGCTACTTAGATGTTGGTTGAATAGTCTGCAATAGTCTCTGTATAGGTGGCTGATTAGGCCAGCAATGCCTAGTACCAATGGACAGAGCATGTGCTGAGTGTGCTGCACCTCAAAATTGCATGAGTGTCCTATTACCAGAATTGGATCCTTATTTACTTATAAATAAATATTGCTGAAAAATACATTTTGCCGAAGCGTTTCGTCTTGCACTTGTCAGGACAATCACAAGAATACCAATGTCAGGGGAAGCAACAACTTTATACTGTATGATGAAAGAGTGCTGATTGGTAGGCAAGTGGACTCTGATTGGTCAAGGCATTGCCCTGAGGAATGAACCAGTGAATGGTTATCACTTATTTCGTTTAGCTGAAACAGGCGCACTCTGTGTACATGGTCATTCTGTTTGCAAAGAACAGAGCCCTGTGTATTAATAAATGTAGCTTGCAGTACAAGCAAATGTGCCACACTGCATTTCTCATAGAACACAACAAAACTGTTTGCGAGAACTGGGCCTAGAGGGGATCCCATGGCAACACCATCTATTTGGGCATACATGGTGTTGTTAAAACTGAACTCAACTTCACAAGTTGCTGAGTTCATAAGCTCAATGAAAACTGTTTCACGCAATGGTGGCAGGTCTAGATCACCATGATATGTGATGCAGTGCAAGTATCTCTGGCTTCCTTAAGTGGAACTTTGGAATATACGGGAATAGTATGGGAAAAAGGCATTGAAGTGGATGATCAGGCATGATCGTATTGAAAAGCAGAACAGGCTTGATGGGCTGAATGGCCTGCTCCTGCTCTTGTGTTCCTCTGAGATGTCTTGGTATCAATATATGCCGCACTTTTACTCGGTCTCATTTTAAAAAAATTCTTTCATAGTATGTGGACGTCGCAGGCAAGGTCAGCATTTGTTGCCCATTCCCTAACTCATAATATCACAGTATCTTTACAGTACAGAAGGAGGCCATTCTGCCCATCAAGTCTGCACTGGCTCTCTGAAAGAGCATTCCACCTGGTCCCACTCCCCTGCCTTATCCCCATAACATTGCACATTCTCTCTTTTCAGTTAGCAATCCAATTCACTTTTGAATACCTCGATCGAACCTACCTCCCAGGAACCACCCTCTCAGGAAGTTTGTTCCAGACTCCAACCATCCTCTGGGTGAAAAAATTTTTCCTCACATCACTTCTACTTCTTTTTCCAATTATTTTGAATCTGTGCCCACTAATTCTTGATGTTCTCTTGAGTGGGAACAGTTTCTCACTATTTACCCTGTCAATACCCCTCAGGACCTTGAATACCTCTATCAAGCCTCCTGTCAGCCTTCTTTTCTCCAAGGAAAACAGTCCCAACCCCTCCAATCTACCTCATAGCTACAGTCCTGGGAGTAATTTATGTGAATCTCCTCTGTGCTCTCTCCAATGCCTTTACATCCTTCCTCAAATATGAGGCCCAGAACTGGACGCAGTGCTCCAGATGAGGCCTCAGTTATGTCTTATACAAGTCAACATGGCCTCCTTACTCTTGTACTCAATGCCCCTATTAATAAAGCCTAAGATACTCTATGCTTTATTAGCTGCTCTCTCAGCATGCCCTGCCAACTTCAATGACCTATGTACATATACACCAAGGTCCCTCTGCTCCTGCACCTCCTTCAGAGGCTCTCCCTTTATTTTATACTGCCTCACCATATCTTTCCTGCCAAAATGAATCACCTCACACTTCTCTGAATTGAACGTCATCCGCCACTTGTCAGCCCAATCCACCAACATGTCTATGTCCTTTTGAAGTTCAAGACTATCACCATCACATTTGGCAATATTTCCAATCTTTGTATCATCTGCAAATTTTGAAATCATGTACTGCACACCACAGTCTAGGTCATTAATATATATCAGGAAGGGCAAGAGTCCCAACACTGACCCCTGGGAAACTCCACCACAAACCTTCCTCCAATCTGAAAAATAACCATTTATCACTACTCTCTGTTTCCTGTCACTCAGCACTTATCCAAGTGTCTACTTTCCCTTTTATTCAATGACCTAGAATTTTGTTCACAAATCTGCTGTGTGACATTGTCCTTGGCTGCCCTTGAACGGAGTGGCTTGCTAGGCCATTTCACGGGACAGTTAAGAGTGAACCACATTTCTGTGGGTCTGGAGTCACATGTAAGCCAGACCAGGTAAGGATGGCAGACTTCCTTCCCTAAAGGACATTAGTGAACCAGATTTTCAATTCCAGATTTAGTATTGCTGAAAAAAGAGACTTTTTTTTTGTCAAAGCTTTTCACCTTGCACTCATCAGGACAATTTGCAAGAAAACACCAATGTCAGAGAAACATGTTTACATTGCATGAGAAAGAGTGCTGATTGGTTATTTATTAATTGAATTTAAATTCCAGTAGCTGTTCTGGTGGGATTTGAGCTTGTGACCCAGAATATTAGCTTGAGCTTCTGGATTAGTAACTCAGTGACAATAACATAACACCACCATCTCCTATGTTTATACTTTGCTTGTTCATTCTGCCTTATGTAACATAATTCAAAAATTTACCCTTTTGAAGGGATATCATTTGCATCTATTAAATACTGATGTTCTTATGAATATGAGTGGGCATATTTTTAAAATGTAGCATTTTTGTTTAAAACAGATTGGAGTATTTGTCTGTAAGCACTTTTCTAACGTAGGAGGCACTAAAAGATAACAGGCCCAGGGCTCACTGTTATTAACATGTAACTCAGACTGGAATTTCCAAGGACTGCACATGCACAGTTAAATATATAAATCAGGGAGCTGCGTTCCAAGTTGCTGTGCTCCTCCACAAGCTGCGGCATTGAAATACGTAGAACGGTGTGAAGTTGATTGGAGATAGGTAAATAAATTTGAATATTGCTAAAAAGAGAGAAATGTTACCTCACATATATACACACTGTAAGTCTTAATTACTGCCAAACAACTGCACAGGCACTGAAAATTAACCAAATGCAGACAGTCATTCCTACAGATATTAACGATTAAATAACTTGTCTTTCTGTCTGTCTTAAAACTCTCCTTTAATCCAAATTCCTTTCCTTCTCTTTTTGCTTTCTGTGCCGGATTTAACACTGAATTAACCATACGAATTGATACTTCCAAGTCCAGACTGCACTGCTTATTAATGATTCTTCAGTTTGCTTGGTTAAAGAGATACACAGTTGCTTGCCCCATTCACGCAGATATGAGATGTCCTTTAGAGAACGCTGCCCTTTTTCGCCAGTTGGCTGACAGGAGCTTCCAGTGCAAAAGCCCACAGGAAAGTGCATGGACAAGTGTAAGTGTAACAAACAGCTGCAGTGTTCATCCACACTAAGAGCAAACTCTGACGCATTGTAAATAGACATTACGGCCTCCTAAATTAGTACTTGCAATATAAAGGATTAACAGATGGGATTTGCTAATGTATGATGTAGATGATGATGTACCACTGACATCAGAGAGAGGAAGGTTGGAACACCATGCCTAGGAGAAACATGCCTAATGTGTAACCTGTTTAGAAGTAGTGCTAATAAACAAGTGTTAAGCAAATGACTACAGTCTGTCTGCTAACCAAGCACCACACCTAGAGTCCATAGACAGAAGGACCATCTCAGAATATGGTGGCAGCAGTGGAGACATCAATGCAAAAAACACATTGGTGTTATTGAAGGAACCAGAGAGTTTAGGAAAACTTGATAGCAGCTCATACTTACACATCGATGGCAGGAAGAAACAAGCTGGAGAGGAACACTCCATCCAAGTAACAATGACTGTATATGGTGAGCAGTCCCTGCCCCTACCCTGCCCATTTGACTGTCTTAATAGCCTGCAAAGAAGCCAGAAGTGAGAGTTATGGAAATTCCATTTTCTTCTGTATCAAGCAGTATTGGGCCTTCACAATAAAGAGCAGAAGCATCAAATCAGTTCCTTTCTTTATGCTGTAAGTTCAGTAGCTGATGACGTTCTCCTGAGGCAGGGTGTGGAAGACTCCACTATGGACTCTGAGACCCTGCTCAAAACAATTGATGCGTATTTTAGGCTGAAGCAGAACTTAGTAATAGAATGAGCACATTTTAACCAAAGGTCACAAAAACCTGGGGAATCGATTGAATTATTTCTAACCGACCTCTATCACCTAGCTAGTTCTTGCAGATACAGGGTGCTGATGGACAAACTAATCTGTGATCGCATAGTCGTGGGTGTCTGGGATGAAAAACTCTCAAGCTTGCTGCAGACCAAAAATAATCTTACTTTAGATCAAGCAGTGCAGTATGCAAGGCAGGCCGGTCTTAGAGAATTTAACCAGGCTATAATTTGGCATGATGTCAAGGCTTCACATGACTCTATTGACTGGGTAGGCCCACGGATAGCGGCCCCCCAACAAGAAAGTCTGCCAAACTAGGCAGTACGGCAGGAAACTCCACACCAGCCATTTTGAGATGCTTGTGTTGTGGTACGAGAAACCAACCAATAACGCCAGGACTGCCCAGCAGGTGTGCGGAATGCTCCCAGTGCGGAAAAACTGGACATTTCAAGTGTTTCTGCAAATCCAACCACTTTAATCAAAGTATAAGACAAGAAAGTAGTTATGAAACACACTCCATCCAAGAAATTGGAAATCAAGATGAAGACGAAATTAGAGTCCCTAGGAGAAGTTGATAGTCTTAGTCCAGCCTATTGGTCAGTTACGGTTTAAGTTCAAGGCTTCGATACCACCTGTAAAATTGATACTGGAGCTGGTGTTAACATACTGGCAGGTGATCTCGACTGGCTTCAGCCAATGACCCTTCATCCATCAGACATCAGATTACAACATCTAGGCGGCACTGACCTTCCATTCAAAGGCAGGATTCTTGTTCCGTTTTGCTACAACAGGTAAAAGATCATTGAGTCTCTCTGTGTTCTCTACAATCAACGCATATCTTTATTGAGTGGCGATGTTGGCATGCTGCTAGGAATCCTAGAAGAACCTGATGACACCCAGCATTCGAATGACTCACTGGCTGGAATTTTCCGGCTTCGTTGGCAATGGGTGTCATGGTGGGTTTGGGGCAATATGGCAAGAAGGCCAAAAGTCGGTTTCACTCCATCATGAAACCAGTTAGTGATTGTCCGCTCCACCTGTCAATGTCAGGCCGTGTTTCCTGCTGCCGCACATTGGGAAAGTCATTTTAATACATTTCCATCTAATTATAAGCCCTGCTTGCCGGAATCATCCCCCATGTCAAATTTACCACCCAGGTTGACATGATTTCACAGCGGCATGCTTCACAACTGCCTTTAAAAGATGTGCAACTGGCAACCTGAACTTTGAGCGGAACTCAGAAGTGAGTGCGCACAACCTTGCACAGTGCTCGCAAGGATCGCCTGTAGGGCGTCAAAGAAGAGGCACTGTGCATTCACTGGGGGTACAGGTAAGTCACTTTTTCCTGGCTGGCTTTCAGTGCAGTGCCAAGGCAAGGGCTCCAGTGCGAGTCAGGCTGGTGGAGAGGGGCTGGGGGGGAAGGCAGTGAAGGAAACACTCAAGCACATGCTGGGGGGAAGGGGGTGAGGGAAGGGGCCACGCACTTGGAAAAGCTTGTCAAAAGTGAGCATTCTTCAACAGCTGAGGCCGTTCAGCTGCAGCTCCATTGATATGCTTGGAGTTGGGCCTCTGAAGCTTTTCTGCCCATTCAAGCAATGCAAAAGCATGAAAATGCCACCAAATGTTCCAGAAACGTTTCACTCCTCAGGTGCAAACTGCAAATTAATGTGTATTTTAGGGGGCAACAGAGCAATTGGCCGACTGGGCAAGTTGTGCAATTGCCTTGTGAAAGGCATAGTCACTGGTGGAGGCGCTCACAGCCCCTTGCAATGCCTTTATTAAGATTTGGGCTAGTATCCATGATGGTTCAAGCTAACAGCGCAGCCTTGCAGTGCAGTTTAGGAGAATGTCTGTGCCTGAGCTGAGAGCACAGCTTGCAGTCCAGTGGGCAAAGCTGCTGCCAATCAGTCAAGTGGAGTTGGGTGGGGTTTCGGACAGCCATGCAGCGCCCTACACACTGGCCGTCCAAGTGGCGGCCAGCACTCTCATGCGTGCGTGAAGGGGCCTTAAGGGACTTAACCAAGAGAGGTTCTTAGTACACCCATGCTGACTCACACACCTCTCTCTCTTAGACCCAGCAGGAGGATAACATCAGGATCATGGAGCCTGGTGATTTAGTGGTATGCCTCATGGCTCACAGAGAGCAGAGAAGAAGAAGAGAGCAACAGAGGCACCTCGCTCGGAAAAGGGAGCAGCACCTTCCTCAAGATGAAGGGGCGGCAGGGCCTGTTGCGCACGCACCTGAGGATTCACAATAAGCTGTCATTCGTAGGCGCCTCACTAGACCCAGGGTCTATAGACGGCGCCTGTCAATCCTGCAAATGGCCGAGAATCAGTATTGCTGAAGACTGTGCATGTCTAGGGAACTGGTCAGTCACATATGCCACCTGCTGCAGGATTTGGCACCAGGGGACATGGAGGGCACCCACTGCCAGTGACCGTGAAAGTGCCTGCAACACTCAATTTTTACACCAGTGGCTCCTTCCAGGTCTCCACAGGTGACTGTGCAGGATCTCACAAGCCTCCACACACAAGTGTATCCAGGAGGTCACTAACACATTTTCACAAAGGCACAGAACTTTGTGCATTTCACCCGGGATCAAGAAAGCCAGGGAGCTAGAGCGCTGGAATTTGCTCATGTCTCTGGTTTTCTACAGGTGCAGGGTGCCATCAACTGCACTCACATGGCGCTTAGATCTTCGTGGCAACAAGCAGTCAACTGCGTCAACCACAAGGGCTTCCACTCGCTGAACGTTCAACTGGTGAGCAACCACAACAAACACATCCTACAGGTCTGTGCATGGTTCCTAGGGAGCATCCACAACTCATCCAAACATATGAACATGTGAACAAAGAGCAAGAGTAGGCCATTCAGTCAGTCAAGCCTGCTCCACTGTTTAATAAGATCATGGCTGATTTAATAGTAACCTGAAAACTGCATCCCGCCCACCCCCGATAACCTATCATCCCATTGCTTACAAAGAACCTATCCACCTCTGCCTTTAAAATATTCAAAGGCCCTGCTTCCACCACCTTTTCAGGAAGAGAGTTCCAAAGACTCACGACCCTCTGAGTGAAAAAATTTTGCCTCAGCTCTGTTTTAAATGGGCGACCCCTTATTTTTAAACAGTGACCCCTAGTTCTAGATTCTTCCGCAAGAGGAAAAATCCTTTCCACATCCACACTGTCGAGACCCCTCAGGATCTTACATGTTTCAATCAAGTCGCCTCTTACTCTCCTAAACTCCAGCGGGTACAAGCCTAGTCTGCCCAACCTTTTCTCATAAGACAACCCACCCATTCCACGTATTAGTCTGGTAAATCTTCTCTGAACTGCTTCCAATGCATTTACATACTTCCTTAAATAAGGTGACCAATACTGCTCACAGTGCTCCAAATGTGATCTCACTAGTGCCTGTACAATTGAAGCATAACCTCCCTACTTTTGTATTCAATTCCCTTCACAATAAATTATAACATTCTATTAGCTTTCCTAATTACTTGCTGTACTTGCATATTAGCCTTATGTGATTCATGCACTAGGACACCCAGATCACTCTGCACCTCAGAGCTCTGCAATCTCTCGCCATTTAGATAATATGCTTCTCTTTTATTCTTCCTGCCAAAATGGACAATTTCACATTTTCCCATATTATACTCCATCTGCTAGATCTTTGCCCACTCACTTATCCTATCTACATCTGTAGCCTCCTTATGTCCACTTCACAACTTACTTTCCTACCTATCTTTGTGTAATTAGCAAATTTGGCAATCATCTCCCATCCATCCCATCATCCAAGTCGTTTATATAAATTGTAAACAATTGAGGCCAAAGCACTGATCCCTGTGACACACCACTCATTGCATCTTGCCAGCCTGAAAAAGATCCATTTACGCCTACTCCCTGCTTTCTGTTAACCAGCCAATCTTCTATCCATGCCAATATGTTACCCCCTATACCATGAGCTTTCATTTTCCACAGTAACCTTTGATGTGGCACTTTATATGCCTTCTGGAAATCTAAGTACAGTACATCCACCGGTTTCCCTTTATCCACAGCACGTTATTTCCTCAAAGAACTCCAATATGTTGGTTAAACACGATTTCCCTTTCAGAAAACCACTGCCTGATGACCTTGAGCTTATCCAAGTGCCCTGCTATAACTTTTTTAATAATAGCTTCTAGCATTTTCCCTACAATAGATGTTAAGCTTACTGGCCTGCAGTTTCCCGCTTTCCCTCACTTTTTGAATAATTGAACTACATTTGCTATCTTCCAATCCAATGGGACCTTCCCTGAATCCAGGGAGTTTTGGAAAAATTAAAACCAATGCATCAACTATCTCACTTCTTTTAAGACTCTAAGATGAAGTCCATCAGGACCCAGGCTCTTGTCTACTTGCAGCTCCAACAATTTACTCAGTACCACTTCTTTGGTGATTGTAATTTTTCTGACTTCCTTCCCCACTTCCGTTTCCTGGTTTATAGCTGCTTCTGGGATGTTACTTGTGTTCTTGGTAGTGAAAACTGATGCAAAATACCTGTTCAATTCATCTGCCATCTCCTTGTTTTCCATTATCATTTCTCCAGACTCACTTTCTATAGGATCAACACTCACTTTGTTAACTCTTTTCTTTTTAAAATATTTGTAAAAACTCTTACTATCTCTGTTTATATTTCTGGCTAGCTTTCTCTCATACTCCAATCTTTCCCTCCTCATTAGTCTTTTAGTCATTCTTTGCTGTTCCTTTTATTCTGTCCAATCTTCTGGCCTTCCAGCTGTCTTTGCACAGTTAAATGCTTTTTCTTTACTATCTTTAACTTTTCTAGTTAACCATGGATGGCGTGTCCTCCCTTGGACTTTTTCTTACTTGTTGGAATGTATCTATTCTGTGCATTCTAAATTATCCCTTTAAATATTAGCCACTGCATTTCTATAGACCTATCTATTAACCTAATTTGCCAATTCACTTTAGCCAGCTCAGCTTTCATGCCCTCATAATTGCCCTTATTTAATTTTCAAAACTTAGTCTCACTCCTCTCTCTCTCAAACTGAATGTAAAATTCAGACATATTATGGTCGCTGCTACCTAGGAGTGCCTTCACAATGAGATCATTAATTACTCCCATCTCATTGCACAATACCAGGTTTAGCCTAGTATAGCCTGCTCTCTGGATGGCTCCAGAACATGCTGATCTAAGAAACTATCCTGAAAACATTCGATGTACTCATCTAGGCTATCTTTGCCCATCTGACTTTTCCAGTCTATATGTAAATTAAAATCTCCCATGATTATTGCTGTGCCTTTCTGACAAGCTCCAATTATTTCTTCCTTTATGCTCAAACCTACCATGTGGTTACTGATAGGGGGCCTGTACACAACTCCCACAAGTGACTTCTTGCCTTTACATTTCTTGTCTCTACTCAAACTGTTTCCCAAAACCCAAACTCCTACATCCTTCGTAGGTTTCAGATCCCTGGCATCTTCCAGAGTCCATAAAGGCTTCAGGGTTGGCTCCTCGGGAAAGGCCTACCCACAGAGGATGTGGCTGATGACACTTGTGCAGCAGTCTCAGACTGCAGCAGAGCGATGATATAACGAGGCTCATGCCCCGATCCAGGCTTTGGTGGAGCAAATGATAGGCATTTTGAAAATGAGTTTCTGGTGCTCGACAGGTCCAGTGGAGCACTGCAATACAGTCTCCAGCAGGTGTCATGCATAACTGGCGCTTGCTGCGCGCTCCACAATCAGACGCGCCAACTGGGGAGGACATTGCTGAGGAGTAGATGGAGGAGCTGCACTTATCCTCCCATGAGGAGGATGTCGAATGGGATGATGAGGATGAGGTCCTCGAAGGCAAGGATGCTGGTGACGAGACAATCGCACTGGCCAGACGAGGCAGGCGCTTGGAAATCCCTCATAGCCACAAGATTCGTGGAGGATGATGACGAGATGCAGTGAGGACAGCCCAGATAAAAGCAAAATACTGCTGGAAATTAGAAATAAAAACAGAAAATGCTGGTAAAACTCAGAAAGTCTGGCTGCATCTGTGAAGAGAGAAACAGAGTTATAGTTTCAAGTCCGTATGATTCTTCTTCAGAGATAAAGGGAAGTAGAAATGTGATCTGATGGATTTTATACTGTTTAAGAGAGGGTGGAGTAGGTGGAACAAGATGGAAGGTCAAGGATAGTTGACAGCTGAGAGATTGACAAAGATGTCATGGACACAAGACAAAGGGAGTGTTACTGGTAGTAGTAAAGAGTAAAGAATGTGCTGATAGTAGCATAAAGGTAAGATAGCAGAAGGTGTTAATAGAAGAACAAGGGTCAGCACTCTGTGAAAAGAAAACATAAAAACAATGATAGATGGCCCTGTGGGGTGGGGTGGGGGGGGGGGAGGATTAAAAATGAGCAAATAAATAAAAATAAATAAATAAATAAGAATTGGATTAAAAAGCGGTCAATATAGAGGAGAGAGTTCATGGTCTGAAGTTGTTGAACTCAGTGTTACATCCGGAAGGCTGTAAAGTGCTTAATTGAAAGATAGAGTCATAGAGGTCTACAGCACAGAAAAAGGCCCTTCGGCCCATTGAGTCTGCGCCGGTCAAACAAGCACCTAACTATTCTAATCCCGTTTTCCAGCATTAGGCCCATAGCCTTGCATGCCATGGAATCGCAAGTGCACATCCAAATACTTCTTAAATGTTATGATGGTTTCTGCCTCAACCACCCTTTCAGTCAGTAAGTTCTAGTTTCCCACCACCCTCTGGGTGAAAAAATTCTTCCTCACATCCCCTCTAAACCTCCTGCCCCTCACCTTAAATCTATGCCCCTTGGTTATTGATCCCTTCACCAAGGGGAAAAGTTCCTCCCTGTCTACCCTATCTATGTCCCTCATAATTTTATACACTTCAATCATGTCCCCCCTCAATCTCCTCTGTTCCAGGGAAAATAACCCCAACCTATCCAATCTCTCCTCATAACTAAAACTCTCCAGTCCAGGCAACAACCTGGTAAATCTCCTCTGCACTCTCTCAAGTGCAATCACATCCTTCCTATAATGCGGATTCCAGAACTGCACGCAATACTCTAACTGTGGCCTAACCAGCATTTTTTATACTGTACCAGCATAACCTCCCTGCTTTTATATTCTATGCCTCAGCTAATAAAGGCAAGTATCCCATATGCCTTCTTAACCACCTTACCTACCTGTCCCGCTATCTTAAGGGACCGGTGGACATGCACAGCAAGATCCCTCTGATCCTCAGTGCTTCCCAGGGTCCTACCATTCATCGTGTAGGTGCTAGTCCTTCAGTTTGTGTTGGGCTTCACTGGAACATTGCAACAGGCCAAGGACAGACATGTGGGCATAGGAGCAAGATGGTGTGTTGAAATAGCAAGTGAAAGGAAGGTCTGGGTCATGCTTGCGGACTGAGTGAAGGTGTTCCACAAAGCGGTCACCCAGTCTGCATTTAGTCTCCCCAATATAGAGGAGACCGCATTGGGAGCAGCGAATATAGTAGACATCCTCACCTTGCATCTATGAGCATTTGACTCCTGTGTCGCTGATGGCAGCGAACATACCCTCAGTGCTTAGGCTCATGTCATGGAGACGCAGCGGAGGCCTTAATAGTCACAAGATTTCAGGAGAATGATGACGACATGCAGTGAGGACACTCCATAGGTCTTCACATTGCCTCTGTGAATGTCTGACTCCTGTCTGGCTGAGGGCAGCTCGCCTGCGCTCTGTGATCAGGGTCATATCATGGAGACACAGCCGTGAAACTTTAAATGTATCTGATCCTTCGTTAGCCTTCAGCACCTGATCCCTTCAGGAGCACAAGTCACTGGTCACAAATATTGAAGAAATGGGGACCAGTCCCACCTCAAAGGTGCTGAGAACACACAGAGACAATGATGGTACTTGGTGATGCCTGCCCGTGACATTCTGGCAGCAATGGCAAGCACCATTGAGGTGCACACATCAGTAATGTGTCCAGTGAGTGTGAAGCCGGACCATTTCTTTGGTCTGAAGGTTACACACTGCACACAGAAGAGGCACTGGACTGAGACACCTGCCTATATCTTGTGCAGGAACCAAGGTTTCACATCTGAGCGACATGAACATTGCTCATCATAACAAGGAGCCATAGGCAAAGAGACATTCTTGGGAGTTTATTTACAATAGTGAACATTAAGTACAAATGATTAACACCCAGGCCCAGGCTGTGCAACTTCATCTTCTTAACCTTCCTAACCCGGCCGCTACTTCTTCGTGCTCCCCCAACGTCCACAGTGGAGGTGGGGGCAGGCTGCTGACTGCTACATCCTGCCCGTAATGACCTTGACGGATGTCCTCTGAAGGGCTGAGACCTGGAGGGCCCCGGCCTGTTTTTGAGAGTAGGCTGTGTGGCAGTATCTCCTTCCTCAGCCTGTGGAGCTGGAGCTACTGAGATCACAGGAAGGGGATTCGGATGGGCTGGACAGTCTCGGAGTCACCTAGGTGGATGGCCCTGGGGTGTGCACCTGCTGATCCTCCTCCATATGGGTGCCCAAGGGCCCCTGGCTGACTCCTTGAGGAGAAGGGGAAGCTGGAGTGAGATAGAGCTCCATTCATCCTTCTCACATTGACACTGTTGGAGGCCAACTATGGTGTCAGTGATGGAGTTGAGCCCGCGCAGCAGTGCAGGAGTGATGTCCTGGACCAAAGTCTCCACGGCGGCCGCCATCCTACCAGTGTTGACCTCAGTGCATTGGCATGCCAGCGCTATCACCCCAGACTGAAGGCAGGCAGACTCGTCCATTGTGCCTTGAAATCTGAGGAGTGCAGCGGACATTCCTTCCCGATGTTCCAAGGTTGCCTTTGCAGCTGCAGCAACTGTGACATGACCGAGTACAAACGTTCCTCATCTGATTCGGACCGAGCAGATTTCTGGCCTCCAGCAATCCTCCGAGTTCCGAAAACCTGGGAAGTCCCTGCCGCCGCCAGACAGTGCGATGTGCTCACTGGATTGTGACCCTGAGGCTACTCTAGAGCTAGTTCCCACCAAGTTGTGTGTCTCAGCACTGGGGAAGGGTGTGGGTGCGTGCTGTGATAGATTTTCAATTAGGGTGTCATCAGATTTTTCATCTGAGGTGTCTTCGGGGTTTGAGTTGAGGACCTGGCTCGTGGCTCCCCTCGGCTGCTTCCCAGATATGCCTGCGAAAGCACGGAGAGATAATTAGTACATGGCAGGGGACTGCGGCACAGGGGAACTCACTCACAGCATGGTTGTCTGATGGATGTTGCACTCACTTGGTTGAGCACCGACGACCTTACCATCAGCACAGGAATGGTCCAGATTGTCGCTGGCCAGCTGGATGAATCTATTTTAAGTCTGTCAGGATCTTGATGTCAGACATTCCTCCACCAGTCTGTCACCTCTTTGTTGTCTTTTTGGAGGAGTCAGCTGTGTTTCTAGTGGGCTGACCAGCCTTCAGATCTTTGCTCCACTGAACCTGCCATGGTATTGTCTAGTCTATCGCTCACTGTCCATGAAGACTCTTCCACAGAGAACGCCTTGCCTGAGTCCGTGTCAGAGTCTATGGAGCATTAAAATAAAAGCAAAATACTGAGGATGCTGGAAATCTGAAACAAAAACAGAAAATGCTGGAAAAACTCAGCAGGTCTAACAGCATCTGTGGAGAGAAAAAAAAAGAGTTAACGTTTCAAGTCCATATGACTCTTCTTCAGAGCTAAAGAGAAGTCTTTAGCTCTGAAGAAGAGTCATACGGACTCGAAACATTAACTCTTTTTTTTTTCTCCACAGATGCTGTTAGACCTGCTGAGTTTTTCCAGCATTTTCTATTTTTGCCTCTGGAGGATCACACTGCTAAAGAGCTGGTAGCTTCCAGAGATGAGAGTCAATAGACACCCATATTCAATCCTAGCTGAAAGCTTTCTTCCCTCCAGAGCTAGAGTGCAGAAGCTGCAGCAGAATCATTAGCACTTCTGAAGCTGCAGAATCCCGTACTGCAATCTTGTCCCTGAGTTGATTGTCTACAAGAAATTCATCTCATTACAGAAGATGGTGCTGTCTTGTCTCCATACCCTCAATGCCATATTTAAACGGCACCCAGACAGACATTCACTTTCCCAGTCTGTTCTTTGCCCACCCCTAGTCCTGTCTCCATCTCACCCTCCTCTCTCGCCTTCCCCACCCCCAATCCTGCTTCCGTCTCACCCCTCCCCGCTGCATATGCCTCCCTTGCCCAGCCTTGATGCAGCTTGTGCTACAGGCACCCAATATGTAGCAGTGAAGGTATCAAAGGAAGATGAAAGCAGCATCTACTGACCTCCAAGTCGTGGATGAACTGAAGCTGGTCAAGTGCGTGCCATTTACATACAGTCAGGAAACAGGCTGTTCTAATTAGCTGCTGACAGGGCACTTAATTTGGAGGGCAACCTTGACTCTAGTGAGTTGGCCTTTTAATGAGCACCCATGAGATGTAAATGATTGCAGATGTGGTTCCCGACATTGCTCAGCAGGAAGCTCAACCCACCTTTTACCCGTCTTGAAAGTCTGGACAACAAAATTCCAAATTATTTTTCCATCTACGGGAAGCTGATTTTTAAAATTCATGCCAAATTTTGTTCCCCTGTCCATCACGATCCCCACTGCTGGCAGGAGTGGAGAATTCCACCCATAGTTTTATATTGTTGTTGAAGATGGGATATTATACTTGGAGGGAGGTGTAGTATAAATGGTTAACAGATGGGATTTGCTAATGTATGATGTAGATGATAATATACCACTGACATCAGTCAATGATGTGTTAGACTCTTGAGAGAGAGAGAGAGAGAGAGAGAAGTTGGAACACCATGCTTAGGAGATATGTGCCCACTCTGTAACCTGTTTAGATGTAATACTAATAAACGAATGTTAAGCGGATACCAGAGTATGACTACAGTCTGTCTACTAACTAAGTACCACACCTAGAGTCCATAGATAAGAAGGACCATACAGTACTCAATAAAAAGAAATGCTGGAATCAGTAACTTAGGGTGGGATATTCTGCTCTGAAGTCTAAGTTTGGTGGTGGGCATGGAAATGGTAGTTATTCCTGCACGGGGGTGGGTGGTGGTGGGCCGGGACAGCTGAACACGCACAATCTTGTGCTGTTCAGCTTATTAATTATTCATCCAGGTGCCATATTTAATTGGCTCCTGGACAAACATTCACCACTGAAGGCAAGGAGCTCTGGATTACTCATCCAGTTCTTGAGGCCGCATCTCATCCTGGAGAAGTTGGCAGATGTGAGCAACCACATTGGGGGATGTGCAAAGACACCTCCAGCATTGCCTTTTGCTCATTTCTAGATAAGAGCACTGCTTGTGATACACCCATGGTCGGGCCAATGGTTGCCATTGCAGTGGACCAAGTTCACCGACACCTAGACCTTCTTTACATTTGCTGCCTCTTACTGCTCAGGCCCTTACTCCTCTTGGCCCTGTGCCAACCTGCGTTTGGCCCTCCCTCTACTCACCCTGCAGTACCAAGGCAGGGTTGCCTGCAGCCAGCATCATCGACACCTCAGTGGATCTGTGAACACATTGAAGTGATAAATTTAGTGATCATATCCTTTACAGGATTCCCTCCATCTCAAAGTCAGAAGGCCACTGCTAAGCCGTTTGCCTGGCCTCTGTCTAGACATGGCATCCACCCCATCCCTTCCAAGTGAAGGACATCCTAGAGGACCAGAGATGGTTGTTCTTCCCATTCACACATGACTGTCCAGGGTGATGAGAGCCATGCGTGAGAAGCCTCCCTCTGACACTGTGCTGCTTGCCTCCACTACCTTCGAGACTCTTTAGAGAGGCCATTGCCTTGGCACCATAGAAAGACTAAATACATGAGCCCTTGTTTATTTTATTTATTTAGCGAATGCATATCACCAGAGCCAAGTGATCGCCTCCTCATTAGCTGAACTTGAGGTAGTTAATCTGCCATTTAGATTGTAGAGAAGACACTCCTTGGTAATGTGCAGCATTATTTGTGTCTCTCCACAAGTGCATAAGGGGTCTTTACTGAGGCCCCAGTGGTGGAGGTTGGTTGCACAGGGGCTCTGACTTGTCCTGAACCTGTTTAGCAAGGACCATTCCTGTGTGGTAGATCAAAGCCTGCCATTCAACAGGTGGGGTTTGTCAACAGTAGCTTATTAGTGACTTCCCATGTTTCCCATTCCTTGATCCAAAGAATGTCTGCTAGTAGACCTTGCTGAGGAAGATTACTTCATATAGGGCACCGAGATGGAAGGTGGGCAGCAGGATTGAATATATCATTGTGGAGTGGTAAATGAGGTACATCACGGATGTTTTAAACCAGCTTGTAGGTTTTCGTCAGTCGGTGGATGAGTGGGAGAATGATGTTTACGAGGGCAGGAAGCCAGGGGAGGGGTGTTGCCCGGGGAGTTCAAGTTATGCGCATTGTTGCATTTAATTGAGTGTCAACAAGGCATGTATGTGATGACCTGTGCCAGACAGGCGCACAGTACTCTGCTGTGGAGTATGGTAGGGCAAGGGGTGAGGTCTGGACTGTTGTGGCAGCTGCACCCCATATAGATCCAGCAACTTTGGTTAATAAGTTGTTTCTGGTTTTGCCCTTTGCTGCTGTTTTCTTCAGATGTCCTCAAAAGGACAGAGTCCTATCCAGAGTGACTCCCAAGTATGTTGGATTGGGGTCACGCTTTAGTCTCTGACCATCCATGTAAATATGCAATTCTTTTTTGGTACTGGCGTTATGGAGGTGGAATACACTGGATATAGTTTTAGAGGAATTCAATATAAACCTCCATATCCTTCAACAGTCTGCCAACTTTGTAAATTCTTCGGTAAGGATCTGATCCAGGGTTAAGGATGGGGCTTGGGTGGTACAACAGATGTCGTCAGCATAGGTGAACTTACGGGGTGTGGCTGTTAACAGGTCATTTGTATATATGTTGAACAGTGTTGGGGTGAGCACTAAGCCCTGTGGTAGAGTGTTGGCCAATCTTCTCCATGCACTTCTCCCTTGTCCAAGTTGGACTGTTGATCATCTGTTGCGGAGGAATGTTTTAACAACTGTCCTGACCTATGCTGGAAGGACTCTGGACATCTTTAGGAGCAGAGCAGCGTGCCACACTGTATCACAGGCAGCTGTGAGGTCCAGCAGCACCACACCTGTCTTCAAGTTCTTTTGGAAGCCATTTTTGATGTAGGTGGTGAGTGCCAGAACTTGATCAGATGTGCTGTGCCTTATACTGGAAACCAGCTTGGCCAACATTAAGGATGGTCTCTACTTCCGGAGATTTGCATTGCAGGATAAGACCTTGTCAGGCATGACCATTCAGCTGGGAGGATAGAGGTTTAGAGTCACGAGTTGACTATCATCCACCAGCCATGCCCCTTGGAGGCATCCACCTCCCTCCCTTCCTTCATCCCTGTCTCTGACTGCAGCCAATGGAAAATTTCACAGAATGAACGGCAGCTCCACACTTTGCTGGGATCTCAATGTTATGAGACCTGTGAGTTGGGAGCAAACCTGCTGCCCTCACCATAGAGAGAACGCAGTTGAACATGGTTGACATCTCGTTGCCTCATATTATTATGATGTCCCTTTAGTTGACCACTTGTGCTGACCCTGAACTCCACCCACCCAAAAAGACCCTCCTCCCACTTCGAGGGATCTCACCGACTGGCTAACTGCGTGGTCAATGTCAGATTTGAAAAATGGTGCGCACCCATCTTGCAAACTCAGTCCACCACCTCTTACCCTCTCCCTGTCACCCACCCTCTTCACCCTTGACCCGCCCAATATCACCATTCCTCTCCCCTCCATCACCCTTGAACCTCCCCCCATTACTTTGGACCCTATCATGATCCATCTCCACATGCCTTCCCTCCTCTCAGAGCCGACACCTGTTACCATCTCCATCCCACCCTGACCCTACCCCTTCCCGTTACCCGAGCCACCTGTCTAGCCTGCCTCTGTGAACCCCGCATGAAATCTTCACCTACCAGACTCTCACCCTGCACCTGCCATCCTACCACACCCCTCTCCTCCTCTGACTGTGATTGTTCCCTCCTAGTACCCAAACCCTGAGTTCTACCCCAAGGACCCCAACATCAGCACCACCAATTCCAGCCTCTAAGACATTTTCTCCCCCCCACTTCCCAGAACACTCTCCCTCCCCCTTCCCCGCTTAGCTTGTCTTTGCTCCATCTTGCCCCCCTTCCAGCCTTTGACTGCCTCCCACGTCCAGCTTTGGCTCAGCTTTTGATACTGGCACTCGATATGAATGAAGTTATGTGCGGTAGCCGAGAAGGCGAAAATAGCGTCTAATGAATTCAAAGTCATGGAAGAGGTGAAGAACGCCAGGTGCAAGGTAGTTATAAACAGTCAATAAAACTGAATGTTCTAATTTCTCGCTGGCGGGGAACTTAATTTGAAGCGGGAGCTTATTTCTGGCAATTTAGCCTTTAAATGAACATGCGTGAAATGCTAATGCACCTAAATGGAGCTCCCACCATTGTTCGTTGGGAAGCTCAACCTGCCTTTAGCCCACCTTGAAAGTCAGGAGAACAAAATTCAAACAGTTTATCCCACCATTGGGAAACAGATTCTTTGCCACCTGCCAAATGAAGTGCCCCCGCCTTCTACGATTCCTGCTGCTGGTGGGACCGGAAGATTCTACCCTTTGTGTTTTTGAAGCTGGCGACCTCACAGTCATAATAATTTAAGCCTTTGCTATTTTTAGGTCACTATTTTTACAGATCACTTATTCTATTGCAATAAATGGGATTTGCTATAGAGAACAGGTTACCAATGGGTGAGAAGAATTTATGTATTTATGCACCAATCATCCAGGACAAAGCAACCTGCTTGATTGGCACCACATTCACAAACATTCACTCCCTCCACCATCAATGCACAGTAGCAGCAGCGTGTACCATCTACAAGCTACACTGCAGGAACGCACCAAGCCTCCTTATACAGCATCTTCCAAACCCATGATCACTACCATCTAGAAGGACAAGGGCAGAAGATAGATAGGAACACCACCACCTGTAAGTTCCCCTCCAAGCCAATCACCATCTTGACTTGGAAATATATCACTGTTCTTTCACTGTCGCTGGGTCAAAATCCTGGAATTCCCTTCCTAACAGCACAGTGGGTGTACCTACACCATATGGATTGCAGCGGTTCAAGAAGGCAGCTCACCACCACCTTCTCAAGGGCAATTAAGGATGGGCAACAAATGCTGACCCAGCCAGCGAAACCCACATCCCATGAATGAATTTTAAAAAATGGAAACAACTTGTCATTAAGCTGCATCGCACTTTGAGTCACAATGTCTTAATGATGAGGCAGAAGGAAAGAAAAGAAAGCAAGTCCTGTGCTCCAAATCCCACATCCTGCCCATTGTGCTGAAAGTTCTGTGGGTCGAGAATTGGCCTGTTTAGTCACATGAAGACCCATAGCAGAAACTCACAACCCCGAGTCATCCTTGAATCAAGGGACAGATGACGATGAGGATCACTGATTTTAAAAATAGTCATATAAGAGTAATGCACCCTCTAATTCCCAGCTTTGTTTTTCTCTGTCCCTTCACGCCCACAACATCACTGCTGCTATTTACTTGCTCAACAGCTTCCTGGCTTCTATGTTTGAAGCTATCATCCCCATTAATTCCAACCTCCACCATTCCCATAGTACAGTTTTCACCAATGTACCCTTAGTTCATTTTGTTCCAGTTTCCATCGTGATTCTAGCAACTGTTCTGGTGAGAGCAATGCAAATTGTGCACTAACTCTCCTTGTCCCCTTCAAGTTCCCTGCAGTGCTCGACATAATTGGGTCCTCCATGCTCCTTCAGTGTCTTTCCTCCACAATCTAGCTTTGTGGCTTCAGCATTGACTGATATTCTTACTTGTTGCATTGTGACTGTACATTTCCTGCGATGTATTACCAACCCCCATGTCAGGATAAACTCCTTAAGAATGCTGCAAGACCTTCAGCCACTCCATTTCTTAGTCTATATGCTGTTCCTTGACCACATCGACTCCCTCCACCGTTGGCATAGGCTGGGATTTTCCATTTCCGTTGACTTCGGGCGTGTTCGGTGGTGTGAGCAGACAATAGGGCGAGAAGGCCAATAATCAGTTTCACGACTTCATGAAACCAGTTTGCAATCATCCACTCCACCCGCTGATGGGCCGCGTTCCCCACTATCGGACGTCGGGAGCCTCATTGTAATACATCAGCATATCATTGTAAGGCCGGCCCGCTGGACTCATCCCCCCCACCTCCCGCTGAATCGTCTGCCCACATTGGTGGGAAAACATGCCGACATGTTTCACAACAGCATATATAAGGCGTGCACTTGGCAGGCTGCACTTCGCTCGGGACTTCAAGGTTTGTATGTCTACCTTGCTTCGGTCAGCGCTCACAGTCATCAGCGCCAGGCTTCACAGATAGCACCACATCACTTATAGGGCGGCTCACGGGCAGGCCTCTATGGGTGGCTTTTCAAGGGCTACAGAGCTAGGGTTTGCTTGGGGAAGGGGGAGAAGTGGCCTCAGGCAAGGGAAGAGGCTGCAGGAATGTACCAGGGAAGGAGGGTATCCCAGGGTGTGTGTGGGGGCACATGTTGATCTGTGCAAGTGGCCTCAAGATGGTGAGGGCTCAGGAGGCAGTCTCCAGAGGAGGTGAGGCCAGATGGAGATGTGTGTGAGAATGAGCGGTGATGTCCCTTGAGCTGGCAGTGAGTGAGATGTCAATGAATGTGTGATAAGCTTGAGTGTGTGAATTTAGAGTGATGAGATTGTTGCCTTACCCTGGCGGCACGGATGAGATCATTCATCCTCTATCTGCATTTGGTGGCCAACCTCTCCTGTGCAGCATTGGCACTGATCACCACTGCCATCACCTACCAAGCTGGTGTGGTAATTTCTCTGCCCCTCTTGCAGCCAAAGCGAGGGTAAAGGAAATCACAGCAGGCCTCCACGGCATCCAAAAGGTGCTCAGGGGCTGCAGTCTTCTTGCCTTTTGGGGCCATGTCTTCTTTGCAGCAATGAGCGCGGCTGCACTTTAAATGTGGTGCTTGGCGTGATGAAGCGGCGAGGTGATGGCGTGGCAAACATGGATCCTGCTGGCCATGGAAATGGTGCCCATCCCGGGAGTGAATAATTAATGCGGCAAGTTTGGGATGATACGGCGTGAAAAAGCTACCATTGCGGCCTGCAGGTGAAGCATTGTTTTTCCCACCCACTGCCGCACTTAGTGCAAATCTGGGATGATTCCGCCCTTACTGTGGTTACTGTGAGTCCTCTACTACTTAGAAGGGCAAGGGCATTGGGTTCAAGGGATCACCATCACCTCCAAGTCACACAATGGACATGTATCACCATTTCTTCACTGTCATTGGGCCAAAATTCAAGAACTCCCTACCTAACAGCACTGCAAGAGTACCTTCACTACAATGACTGATGAGTTCAAAAAGAAGCTCCATCATCACCTTCTCAAGGGAAACTGGAGATGAGCACAATGCCCACATCTTGAGAATAGATAACTTGTTTAAAATGTTGCCCAGATTTTACAGCCAGTGGCAAAATGATGGTGTTCACTGCTGACCCCAAAAAAGCTGCCTACCGAAACTTAGCAGGCTATAAGAGTATAGATTTCCTCTTTTCCATTATCAGTTTCAATTTGGCACTTCTACTGGGGATCTATGATGTCTGACAATAGTATAGACAGTTGGCAGGTTGATCAGCCAATCGGATTGAAGAATTCTCACGAACAGCAAAGCAGGAAGTTAAAAGCAGGGTATATAAATCACATTTAAATCATTGTACAGAAAGTAAAATAAAGGGTAAAATTTTTAGCTCGGTGGATGGGCGCGCACCCAACCCTACCGAGCGTAAAATGATGCGTGATGACGTCGGGCGTGCGTCCTGGTGTCATCGCGCGCTCGTGCATTATTTCAGTCGGCCAGCGCTCATCGGAGTCGGCAGCGCCCCCGCCAACAATTAAATGACCTATTAAGGCCATTAAAAATTTAATTAAAAGAAATTTTTCACTTCCCGTCCAACCTTACTGGCCAAGTGGCTTTTGCACTTTTTTGGAAACCTCAACCACGGGCTGGATGAGGCTTCCGAAAGCAAATAAAAATCAAATAAAAACTTTATTTTTTTCATTGATAACATGTCATTGCTTATGTGAGAGAGTCATATGAGGGGACATGTTTCACAACATTTATGAAATCTTTAATTTTTTTTTAAACGATTTCTTCTCCTGAGACAGAGAGCTGCCTTAGAGAAACTATCAAGTGTGCACTTGCACGCATGTGCGAAGTTTGCGCTCGCCCGGCTTGTCCTCCTCCTCCCGCCCGCACAGGCAGCGCTGAGAGCTGCTGCTCGTGTTTCATGCTGGGTGGGCTTTAATTGATCCGCCAGCATGAAATTGCCTTCCGGGCCCAATCATGGGTAGCAGTTGGCTTCCCAACCGCCCCTGCCTGCCCCCGCCAAGCCAGTATGCCAAGGGCAAAATTCTGCCCAAAGAGTGGGATATGCACATGCAGTTAAAAGTGAACTGTAAATATCAGGACAAAAGCTTGAAAAATATTTTTTATTTTATTAAAAATCTGCAATTTTTAAACGTCCCTCTAAGAGACTGAGAATGAGACTTCACCAGCGGCTGCGATCAACGGGCCTGGGAGCGGCTGGGCAATGGATCCCCGCCCGCGATCGGTCCTCAACCGTTAATTGGCCAGTCAGTGTGATACGTGTATTGAAAGGCTTAGTGCTGCCAGGGTGAGGGTGGGAGGATGGCGAGCACTGAAATCAGCAAGGGTACGGGGGAGCATGGAATGAAAGCTCCCTGAAGGCAGGGAGCTGCCTCAGGGAGCTGAAGAATTTAAATTCAATAAAAACAGATTTAAAAATCTGGTAAAAATGCCTACATATCAGAACGAGTCACCTAAACATATGGATGCTGAAATTTGTGTCCAAACATTTTTATCTTTTCTAAAATCAATCTCGGAAACCTCATCCCGCCCTTGGATAAAGTTTCCTCAAAAATGCAAAAGCTGGCTGACTGATTCGCCTGCCCGCCAACCGTAATGTTGGAGGGGCAGCGAAAAGTCCCCGCTCAATGAAACTTTAATGGCCTTCATCGGCCTCTTAATTGTCGGCAGGTGCGCTGCCAACTCTCGCGCGCATGTGCGAATGCCTCACTCTCATTACTGTAAATCCTGGGCCAGCCTGTAGGTGCAGCAGTCACCTCCTATAGACTCAAGCTCTTTGATTGATACCCTTGCCTGATTGGTAGTTAAAGTGGTATAGACTTCAACACTCATTACTTCCTATTTCTCACTTGATTTTTTTGGCAGGGTCTTTACTCCAGGCTTTCCTTGCCTCAATGGAATACAACAATGGAGTGGGAAAGGTATATGGGCTTACCTTCTAAAGAGGAATACATCCTCTGATATAATTAATGCCATCTTGTTTCCACTGGCATATCTGGGTCCAAGAGCAGGCAATGTATCTGCTGATACTGTCTGATGTCACTATTTTCAAGGTGGAATATCCAGCTTCTTTTACATTTCAGGCCAGTTTTAGAGCAGTGAGCTAACTGAGTTGTATCTCCTGGGATCTCAACATTCTTTACAGAAGCAAGCTGAAAATGGCAATTTGTACAGTGACAGATGTGAAGAAGTGAAATCATGATGTTATGTCACTCCTTTATACAGAGCTGTCCATTCCCAATGACGTCACTGCTGAAACATGCTGCTGTTGCTGCACTATTGTATTTACTTGTTTTATTAGATGCAATTATCCCAAAGCTGTCCTGACTGCACCCCCACCTCCCTGCCACCTTGCACCCTCCATAAGCTCGAGTTCATTGTGAACTCTGCTGCCTAGCTCACACCAAGTCCCTTTCACCCATCACCCCTTGCTCGCTGACCCACGTTGGTTTCTTGCAACCAAGCAACACCTTCATTTTAAAATGTTCATTCTTGTTTTAAAATCCTGGCATGACCTTGAACCTCCCTACTGTAATCTCCTCCAGGCCTAAAACCCTCCAAGATATCTGCACACCTCTAATTCTAGCCTCTTCAGCATCCCTGATTTTAATCGCTCCACCATTGTTGGTGGCTAGTTTGCCTTGGCCCTAAGCTCTGGAACTCCCTCCCAAAACCTCTGCATCTCTTTAACTGGCTTTCTTCCTTTAACACACTCCTTAAAAACTACCTCTTTGATAATGCTTTGGGCCATCTGCCCTAATATCTCATTTGTTTGATAATGTTTGATAACAGTTGTGAGAACAGTTTACTGCTTTAAAGGCACTTTTCTAAATGCAGGTTGTTGTTGAAATGTGATCAGTGGAGACTCTTTGCCTTCGTGGGGAGAAGTGATCAGCCTTCAAACAGTGTTTCCTGCCCCGCTACCTGAAGAGTTGGTGGGGACACATCCTGTTGATGATAACATAAGAACATAAGAAATAGGAGCAGGAGTAGGCCATTCAGCCCCTCAAGCCTGCCCCACCATTCAATAATATAATGGCTGATCTGCCCCAGGACTCAACTCCTCTTTCATACCAGCTCCTCATAGCCCTCAGCTCCCCAATATTTCAAAAATCTATCTACCTCTTTAAATACTTTTGGTGATCTATCCTCCAACTCTCTGGGGTAGAGAACTGCAAACATTCACACCCTCTGAGAGAAGAAATTCCTTCGCATCTCAGTTTTAAATTAGTGACCCCTTATTCTGTTACTATGTCCCCTAGGTCAAGATTCCCCCACGAGTGGAAATATCGTCTCAACATTTACCATGTCAAGCCCCTCAGAATCTTGTATGTTTCAATAAGATCACCCCTCACTCTTCTAAATGCTAATGCATAAAGGCCTAACCTGTTTAGCCATTCTTGATAAATCAACCCCTTCATCCCAGGAATCAGCCCAGTGAATCTCTTTTGAACTGTCTCCAATGCCAGTTTATCCTTTCTTAAATACGGGGACCAAAACTGTACATAGCCTCATCAACACCCTATACAGTTGTAACATGACTTCCCTATTTTAAAACTCCAACCCCCTAGCAATACAGGCCAAAATTCCATTTGCCTTCTTAATTACTTGCTGCACCTGCATGCTAACTTTTTGTGTTTCATGCACAAGAACAACCAGATCCCTCTGTGCTGCACTTTTTTGGAGTCTCTCTTCATTTAAATAATAGTCTGCCTTATGACTTCCTACCAAAGTGCATGACCTCACACTTTCCTACATTAAACTCCATCTGCCAAGTTTTTGCCCACTCACTCAGCCTATCTATATCCCCTTGCAGATTCCTTATGTCCTCATCATAACATGCTCTCCCACCTATTTTTCTATTATCCGCAAATTTGGAAAGATTACACTCTGCCCGCTCTTCCAAGTCATTAATATAGATAGAAAATAATTGAGGCCCTAGGACTGATCCTTGTGGCACTCCATTAAGTTACATCTTTCCAACCTGAAAAAGACCCATTAATCCTGACTCTGTCTTCTGTGTGTTAACCAATCCTCAATCCATGCTAATACATTATCCACAATATCGTGAGCTCCTATCTTGTGCAATGACCTTTTATCGAATGCCTTCTGGAAATCCAAATACACGACATCTACTGGTTCCCCTTTATCAACTCTGCTTGAATCATCCTGAAAGAACTCTAGGAAATTTGTCAAACATGATTTCCCTTTCACAAAACCATGAGGGCTGTGCTTTAACCATTTAACACTCTATGGAGCATTGATTAGCTGTATGTGAGACTTCCGCATCTCACCTCAGCAGTGGCCCCTGAAGCAGCCCTAGAGTCCAAATCCCAGTGTCCAGGACCAGTTGGTCCAAGTGTGGGCAGTCTCACAGCACAGAGGAGAGGTGAGGCCCAGGAGGGAGATGGGGAGAGAGGAGTGCGGAGCCTTGAGTCTTGATGATGAGGCTGCGGGAATTGGGGGGAACAGACCAACTGAAAGTGGACAAAGGGGGTTTGGAGGTTTGCCCAATGTAGAAAGGGGGCTGGCCCTTGATGGAGGTACCCGATCCCCCTTTCCCACCTGAGGCCCATGCAGGGTGACCTGTCCCACTCTTCCCTACATCTGATCTCCTCTTGCTAGACTCAAAATTGAGGCTGGGTGAAGTGGCCTTTAAGGGGCCATTAATTAGCCATTTAAGGGCCTCACTTCGGGCAAGGGCCACAGAACGCTGCCCGGGTAAGTTAATGCCCGACCCCACTCCACCCCACCACCTGCAAACCCACTAGTGAACTACCATTAAATTCTGCCCATGGTTAGTATTTTTTAAAAGTTTGTTTAAATTTATCTTTCAGCTTCTATCTAAATCCATAAATTGTTCATTTCACTAACTGAAATTTTAAATTAAAAGTGAGGGATATTAAATGTGCTTAACATCCTGGTTTGTTGTGTTTAAATACTTCAATGTGATTGGTTGCTTACCCTGTTTACTACGAGATCCCCTTAACTTTAAACTGTTGTTGGGAAAGGGCACAATTGAGTCACTGGTGATTGCAATATCCAGCCAGTGAAGAGCGGGGGTTAAAATTTCAAAGATCTGAAACAAAACCCGAGCTTGTTTTTAAAGAAAACTGATTGAGGCGCAAGAGAGGCAAGTCAGTTATTTAAACGTGCTAATGAGGCTGTGAGCTACAAATTTTAACAGGCTTTGAGATTTAACTGCTGTAGTCTGTGTTTCCCATGGACCAGGAAAACCTGTCAGCTGAAGGGAGTTGGGAGCAGCCAGGCCCAGCCTTTTGTCAGGAAGATATAATAATTTTGATCATGTTATTGGAATTTTGTAAAGTAGAAATTGTGTGTTGGACTTAATTTAATTAGGTACAGCTGGTCTGAAGGCTTTGATGTATCAAGAAGAGAAGCTAGGTTTGAAATGTTAAATAGGTAAACATGGCTGGAGTTTTAAATGTGACATGTACATTTGCATTTTTAGATAAATTAGAGTAGTGAATTTCAAAGAGATGGTAAGGTGTTACACTTAACCAACAGAGGCTAAGCCAAACAGTCTGTTTATTTTTCCCAAACTTACTGATAAAATTAGTACTATGATATATTTTCATTATTAGAAAAGTAGAGTTGAAAAGACATAGCGAAATAATGGGATTTACATTGAAAAGGGAGAAATCTTTGTAGAGGAGATGAGGTTATGTGTAAGGGGCAGGCATTTTAAGACCTAACACAAGTGTGAAAAGCCTCAAATTGCTGTCTACAAGGAAATTAAGCTGAGAAAAACTCACTTTGAATTTGACTGTCCAGGATGTGTGCTTTGCCTGGGTCAGTTTAAATCTGTGTTTTACTGTTGCCTTAACGGAGATGTAACTGGGAGTCAGATTAACTATGGGATTTAGAAGTTATTATAGTAGTAATTTGTAAACCTACGTATGTGCTTAAAATCACTTTTTTATTTAATAAAGGTTTGATTTAGTTTTGTAAGAAACCTATAAGGCTCAGTGGTCTTATTACTACTGAATTCAAGGCATGCATCTTGAAATAAATAGAAATTGTAAAATAGTTGTGGCAAGTTTCAAGTTTCCCTCTGGGGTTTGAACAGCTTGGTATTTACCATCCACCTGCCGTAACAAAATTGGGGGCCCTTTGTGGAATATATTTGAAATTCCTGGATTGGTTTGGAGTTGGTGAATCTTAAGCTTATGAATACGAGAAGCACTTTGAATTCGGGAGTGGGTGTGAGGTATTTTTAAAGTGGTGAGTCTGCAAAAATGGCTGTATCCATGGCTAAAACTTTTCTGGAAGTAAAAGATATAACTCTGATTGGGTTACAAAAAATATCTAAGGGTAAGTTAACAGAGTTAGAGGATGAGTTGCAGTTGAGGTTACCTGTAGGGACAAAGAAAATAGACATAGTTGAAATAATAGCACAACATTTCAAGTTGGAAGTGACACCTGACACTGATGAGTCACAACTGGAGGTCGTGAGACTTCAGTTACAAATGAAGAAGCTTGAGCTTAAACAAGCAAAGGAACTGAAAAAACTTGAATGAGAGGCAAAGCAAAAAGAAAAGGAAAGAGGAAGGACACTTCAAAGGGAGCGAGCAGAAAGGCGGGAGAAAGAAAGGAAGCTGGAACGAGAATTCCAGGCTAGAGAGAAGGATAAATAAAGAGAGGCAAGGGAAAGAGAGAAAGGGAATATCAGCTTAAAAGGTTGGAAGTTAAAAAAGAGATCTCAGATTCTGAGGAAAGTTCTGATGACGAAGAAACCTTGTTCCAAGTTTTTCTCTGGGATTTGAACAGCCCAGCGTTTACCATCTGCTGTGCCATAACACTTTTAGCATTGCTTTTGGGCCATGAGAAGAAGAATTGCTTCCATCTTCCCACTGTCAGACCCTCGAGCAAATCTGTTTCCCTCTTTGCAATTGGTCAGCCTTCCCGTGATCCAAAGCCCCCACAATTGCCCTTGACCTACAATCTCCCCGATATGCAATCTCTTCAACCCCCATGATTTCCACCAACCCATCATCCCTCACTGTCCTCACTGTCACTGTCCTGTGATTTTGTTAAGTCCTACTACAATCTTTCCCTCTATCCCTCTTCCCTCTGCAGCCTTCCAGCCAGGTTTTCCCAACTGACAGCCAGTCAACCTCTCCATCTGGCTGACTGCCATCTGGGAAGTGGTGAAAAATTCAAATTAGGTCCTGCCCCAAAGATTGTCAGGGCCCCCCCATGCTATCTGCATTTCTGTGTTTCCCAGCCTCTGCATCATTGCTGCCCCCTCCCTGCTCACACCACTCCCTTCCGGCCTCCATATAAATACTGGAGCCAGTAAGTTAATAAATCACATAAGGAGTATTCATTTTTCTTCTTAATTGTAACAATTGTATTTGCTAAACAAATTTTGGACAGTTCTGCAGTTGAAAGCAGAAAATATGGGGCAAAATGTTATGGTACCCCAGGGTCCTTAAAACCCAGGGTTGGCCCACCCTCCTACCCCACCCCACCCCAGCCTCCAATTTCATGTGGGGTGGGTGAGGCCTAGGGCGGCCTTCCTGCCCTTGGAGCCTTTAAGTGGCCAATTATTGACCACTTAAGCAACGTTTCCTGGCCGGCCTCAAATTTGAGGCTGTGATTGGCAGGAGTTCAGGAGCAGGGAGGGGGATGCCAGCAGGTCACCCTGCTCAGGCCTCAGGCAGGATGGAGGGGGTGCCTCCCACAATGAGCCCCTTTCCACATCAGGCAAGGCAACCCCACCCTCCAACCAGATCCACCACCTGCACCCCCCACCACCTCCCCACCTCCCACCACCACCACCAGGTGCTCCCTTCCCCCACTGGCCTCTCCATCAAGCCTACCATCCCCTCCCCCCACCTCCCCGCATCTCACCTCCCCTCCCCACTGTGAGACCACATGCCCCTAACCCCCCCCCCCCCACCACACTTACCTGGCCCTGGACTCTGGGATTTATAATCTTGGGACTGCTTGTAGTCCTAGTCCTGGCCACTGATGCCTCTGGAGCTGCTGGAATTACACATCTTGGCTGGCAGCTCACTAAGGTGGGACTTCCATCCAATGAAGGGCAGACGTCCCGACTCCAGCCAATTAATGCCTATGATATTGAGTCTTTCACTGTTATGTAACACAACCTGTAGTTAATGCTGGGTACCAGGCTTTACAATTTAATTTTGTAACAGTTCATCTCCTGAACTATAGTTCTTCAGTGTGATCTTGCAATATGATCTGAACCCCACCAGGCTGACCTCTGAACTGCTTCTCGCTGACTTCCTGATTTAGTCTTGACTTCTACCAGCCTACTGTTGCAATCAGAGAGTGACAACTCTGCATAAAGTAGGTTTTGCACATGAAGATGGAGTTTTGTTCCAAGTCCTTTGACTGAAATGGCAGTATTTCAAAGGTGTGGGGTGATGGTGGTGGGGTGAGGAGACATTTCAATGTCAGACTTGTAGCTGTTGAGGTCACTTTGACAAACGGACCACAGGAGTCTCAGGTACAGGTCACGATTGTTTATTTGAGCAATTACAAGGGGAGAACCATCCCAATGCAGCTTGAGATCGCACTCTGCTAAATTACAAATGTTCATTTTTATGCATTATTGGTCATGTACAAGAACAGTTTCCAGATTCCGATCTCGTCAACATATCAGTTTACATTAAACAGACATCTCGTAACAGGTACATGCATCGTATGTCCCTATTTTTCACCCAGGCAGAGACCTTCCCTCCTATCTAAGCTGGGACCATCTGTTCTTCCCCTATCTGTTGAAGAGCACACTTAATCATTGTTATTGTCAATGCTCTGACTGCAGTCCGGCTCCCAAGGCCTTTCTGTTGTTTGCAGGCCCTAAGGCTGTGCAAGGTTCATCTGGTAACCTTTAACTGCCAATGTGCTTGGTAGCCCTGGTCTCCTGGAGATTTTAAGCAATTCATTCCTTTTCAATAAATTCTCCCTTACCATAAATTCTTACTTGCTTCCTTCCCCCTAACATAGCCATATGGTTAAAAGCTCATTGACTCCCACAGCTTCTTTGACTCCACTTCCTCAGAAACTGAACTGGACTAGCCATATAAATACTGTGGCTACAAGAACAGGTCAGAGGCTGGCAATCCTGCGATGAGCAACTCACCTCCTGTCTATCCAAAGCCTGTCCACCAGCTACAAGGCACAAGTCAGGATTGTAATGGAATGTTCTCTACCTTCCTGAATGAGTGCAGCTCCGAAGCTTGACACCATCCAGGACAAAGCAGCCTGCTTGATTGGCACTACATCCACAAACATTCACTTCTTCCACCACATCCACAAACATTTACTCCTTCCACCACTGACACGCAGTAGCAACAGTGTGTACCATCTACAAGAAGCACTGCAGGAATTCACCAAGGCCCCTTTGAAACACCTTCCAAACCCATGACCACTACCACCTAGAAAGACAAGGGCAGCCTATAGATGGGAATACCACCAACTCAAAATTCCCCTCCAAGTCACTCACCATCTTCAAGTCACTGACTTGGAAATATGTTGCCATTCCTTCACTGCCGCTGGGTCAAAATTCTGGAACTCCCTTCCTAACAGCACTGTGGGTGTACTCACATGGACTGCAACGGTTCAAGAAGGCAGCTCAGCACCACCTTCTCAAGTGCAACTAGAGATGGGCAATAGACGCTGGCCCAGCCAACGAAGCCCACATCCTGTGAATGAATTGTAAAAAAAGAAATTACCCCTGCTTCCTGTAAGGATTATATTCCACTCTCCCGGTCTCCTTGTCTCCTCACATATGTTCTGACAATGTCACCTTTCATACCAGTGCTTCCGATGTCTTCCTTTTTCCTCAGCCAAGGGTTCCCTTCCACCGTAGTTGACAAGGCATACGACTGGATCCATTCTATGTCAAACACTTCACCTCTCACCTAATCTCCTCCTTCCAAGAACCACGATAGGCTTCCCCTTGTCCTCACCTTCCACCTCACTAGCCTTCACATTCAACGATCACCCTCTGCCATTTCCACCACTTTCAGCATGATGCCACCACCTAACACATCTTCCTCTCTGCGTTCAGTATTCTGAGGGATTATCCCTATACAACCTCCTGGTCTGATCCTCAGTTATTCCCAATGCCCCCTTCCCTTTCCATGGCAGCTTTCCATGCATGTGCAGGAGATGCAATACTTGCCCTTCCATCTCTTCCCTTCCCACTGTATATAGCTGCAAACATTCCTTCCAGGTGAAGTAGCAGTTTACTTGTTTAAATTTAGTACACTCTATTTGCTGCTCATGATGTGATCTCCTCAGACAAGTTGGGCTACTCGTCACAAGTCCAGGAAATAAAACGATGAAAGTTGAAAATTAGATTTTAAAAATTATGAAAAAGATAATGGTTGCTTGGTAGTACAGAACTTGATTATTGCTGAAAAGAGAGAAATGTTGCTGAATCTTTTTGTTTGGCACTCATCAGGGCAAATGCAAGAACACTAAATTTCAAATAATCACAACAATTTATACTACAGGAGAAAAGGGTGTCAATAGTTGGCAAGTGGACTCTGATTGACATTGTCATGGAGAAAGAAATGTAGAACTATAGGCTCCCCAAGCTTTCAGGTAATTCAAAAATGGTACAAGGCTTCAACAGTTCCTTTTGTTTGCAAAGGATGGTTCCCTGTGCATGACTGCATGTCACTTCTCGCAGGTATAAATGAGCCACGTTATGAGCTCAACTGATTGTTTTAAATTGATTGTTAGTGTAGCTATTAGCACACTCAGGATTGTCAGCAAGCGCTGTCTATTCATGGACAGTAGACATTATTTTTTTACCCAGGAGCTTGGGGATCCTAGAGTTCCCAAAGACAATCCAACAAAGGGACAAGCTGCCAAAGGAAATTGTCACAGCCTCATCACTTGAAATCTTCAACACTCATAGTTAGGTTATTTCAATTTTAAAGTTTTCATTATTAGGACTACCAGTTCATCAGGTCATGCCTGGTTTAGCTAGTGCTACCAATATAAACGTTAGTGGAATATGGATATTAGTCTGTGATGCCGACACAAATGAAGCAGAAGCAGATTTCCAGCATCAACAGTATTTATTTGTTTTGTGTCACTGCATTACTTTCTTAATCCAACATGAATACTGCTTATTCTATTAATTCAACCATCTTGTAATCAAGATTTTTTTTCCAGCATTCAAATTATCTGGGCTAACAGTAAGGGCAGGTTGACATATTGCCACAAATGCCAGAGTGACACCAATATAAACAAGGTGACAGCCAGAATCAATAGTAATGAAGTAGGCGATAACTGTATCGATTAAATATGCAATTAAAACCAAGGCTAACTCAGATCCAAATCTTTCATCATGAGACTCCATTCAGGAGCAATTTCCCACATGGTTGACAGCCTCATTGGAAGCAGAGATCATGGGGAATTCTTTTGTGAACAAAGTTATTGAGATACGGAAAGGTTTATTAAAATTGTAGTTCGTGCTACTCCCCCACTATTCCCTTGCTGCCCTGCAAATTTTTCCTCTTCATGTGCTTATCCAATTCCCTTTTGAAAGTCATGATTGACAGCCTCCACTAGATTCCCAGGCAGTGCATTCCAGATCTTAACCACTCGCTGCATAAAAAAAGTTTTTCAACATGTTAGTCTTCGGTTTTGTTTTTTTTTTGTCAATCACCTTAAATCTGTCTCCTCTGGCCCTTGACCCTTCTGTCAATGGGAACAGTGTCTCCCTATCTACTCTGTGAAGACCCCTCATGCTTTTGAACCTCTATCAAATCTCCCCCCAACCTTCTCAAAGAAGAATGACCCCAGCCTACACTTCCTTCTGTGCCAAACTTTATAGGATTATTTGAAACAAAGGAATTACCTTGATGTTTCCATGATTTCCACAATAGGCTGCTGAAGGTAATGAGTTAATATTCTTTGTGGAGGATGAAACTTCCCGGTCAACGGTTTATTGAGAGCTCTGGCAAAATGTCAAAAGATTAAAGATGGGTGAGGCATTTCTGCTGATGTAAAAAGATTTTTAAAGCCTACTGTGCGAAACTGTGAAGTGGAATGGGTGAGTCTACAAAGTATAACAGGAGTAGCAGCCACAAGTTTTACAACTGCAATTAATAGAGTTCAAGTTCTAGCATGAATTTAGGATATGCAATAAGTGTAAGCAGAAATATCACTACCTTATCTTGAATCTTCCGATATTTTACCTGAGCTCTCTAAAGAAATGTTTTCCAGTGAATGCCTCTTAGTAAAGAGGCAAATATCTACCTTGAGGACACAGACAATGGAAATTCTTATAAACTATGGGTGGAATTTTCCCCTCCTGCCCGCAGCAGGTTTCATGGCAGGCGGGAGCGAAGAATTTGGAGAGAGGCCAAAAATCGGATTCCTGCTGGTGGGAAAACATTTGCAATTTTCCCCTCACCTCTTTCGTGGTGGGTTGATGGCGGGTCAGGTAACCCGCTGGTCAGTGACGGGAATGCCATTTACAATCATTACCATCTCATGAATGCTTATTAAATATGCTATTCGCTGGAATCACGTGCCATCTTCCAATCTTGCATCATGCCAACGGGAGCTCAGACCGGTCTGAAACATATTTGAAAATGAGTGGTGTACATCGGTCAGCCCTCACTTCACTCGTGACATCGACGTGAGGGCGACATTCAAAGCCTACCTGCAACAGTGCTGCTTCGGTCTCATAGCAAAGGCAGTGTAACACCATGCTGCTACAGGTGTAGGGTTGGTCTGCTCCTGGCGGGTGCCTCCGAATTCTAGGGGGACACCACAGTGCAGCAGCTCTCAGGCAGAGCTGTACCCTCAAACAGAGACCAGCATTGCAACCGGGCGCGGTTGAGGGTGGGAGGTAGGTCTGGTGGGTGGGGAAGGATGATGGACACATGAGGGGGGCAATGGGGTATGAAGGAGTTGCAAGGGGGGGTGGCTGGGGAGGGGGAACAATGGCATGCAGAATGGAGTCCGAGGGTGGGGAATCTGGAGCCCGATAAGGAAAACAAATGCAGACACACAAGGAGGTGGATGGGATTCAAAATGTATGAATGAGATGTGATGGACGCAGACTACAGAATAGGAAGCGGGGTGTGTGTGTTAGTGTGGCAAAAGAGGAATGGATTGCACAGAGACACATGGAGGGGGGTTTAGCGGGGTGAAAGGTTGACTGAGTTGTGATCAGCCATGAGGGAATGGTGAAAGACAATCATCATCCTTGGTCTGGGGCCAACAGGTCAGAACGAGAGAGTTAAGGCAGCCCTGGGGTTTAGTGAGCCATGCTACAGGGCTGTGCATGGTACTCATATTGTACTCCCACTCCAGGGAGGGGCAAGGCCTGTGTGATCAAGCGAGAAAAGGCACAGTGTGCAGGGTATGTTCACGATCGGTGGACTTGGTCTTGCCTGGCTCAGTGCTGGGCTGCAGATGGGATGATCATGGTTGAAGGAGGCATCTGCAGACTGTAGACGGGGAAAACATAATAAAAGGCAGGAGGGGGTGTTACTTGAAGCTTTCTTGGGGGGGGCTGTCTCCTCTATGCGACCGTGCACTCAGCCACTAGATGGGGAAGGGTGAGGTCCACATGAGGCACAGGCACATCAAGTTTCCCTAGAGTACAGGGTGCAATTGATTGCACACATGTGGCCTTGAGGGCTCCATGGCAGCAGCCCCTGAGGTTCATGACAGGAAAGGGTTCCACTCCCTGAACATTCAACTTGTGTATGATTATCGTAAGCACATCATGGATGTTTGTGCCCGGTACCCTGGGAGTTTCCATGGCTCATACATCTTGCCTCAGTGATTAGATGGCTGGCTGCTTGGGGATAAGGGGTACCCGCTCAAACGATGGCTCATGATATCCTTGCACCATCTTTAGAGTGCATTGGAGGAGAGATATAACGCGGCGCATAGCTCAACACGATCCATAATCGAGCAGACCATTAGCATCCTGAAGATGTTCTTCCAATGTTTGGACCGCTCAGGTGCTTCTGCAGTACTCTCCACAGAGGGTGTCCCGCATCATTGTGGGTTTGTTGTGCCCTTCACAACCTGGCACTTCAAAAGGGGGGGACCCTTACCAGAGGGAGGCATGGGAGGAGGCTGAGAGATCCTGGGATGATGAGGAGCAGGATGGGCAAGAACCTGAAGAGGGAGATGAGGGTCAGCCTCCTCGTGAAGATGCCATCGAAGAAACACGACGTGGAAGATGTGCCCATGTCACATTGATAGCCACAAGATCCCTGGAGGAATAAGGTGTAGGCAATGGGAGACGGCCACATATTTCCTGTCCCTTAATGGAATGCCAGTGCACTGAAAGGCATTTCAACCAGTCACATCAAGAGCAAGTTCTGCATTTGGACTTGCACCTTCAACCCTCATGATTCACCAGGCCCTAATCTTTGGAAAGGTGAACGCTGTGTCCGTGCGCTCTGTGAAACAGTTCCTGACTCACCATGAGATTTGGAGAGATACTCAACTAAATATAATTACCTAGCTTCGAAGTGTGAAATAGGGCGCAATTTCCCACCAGTGCGTCCAGCAGAAACACGCCACAGAACCTGCCCACCACAGCACTTAATTACAAAATTGGAAATGTCCGCCCTATATCACAAAGCATCTATTGCACAATTATGCTCAGAGTTAACTTCCTTTCTGTGAACATATTTTAATATATTTTTCTTGATTCCTTGGTGATGTGTTTTTGTTGCCTCCCTCACCCAAGTGGCCATTCTATGGGCAGAATCGTCCCAGATTTGCACTAAGTGCAATAGTGAGCGGGGGAAACAACATTTTACCCACTGGCCACAATGGCAACTTCTCATGCTATATTGCCCCAAACCCGCCGCATTAGTCATGCATTCCCAGGAAACACGCCGTTTCCATGGTGGGCGGGCTCTCATTCGCCCGCCATGTCATAACCTCGCTGATTCATCACGCCGGGCGCCATATTTAAAGTGCAGCTGTGTGCACAGTTTAGTGCTTCCAGCCCACAACTGGTGCATGGAAGACATGGCCCCTAAAGGCCAGAAGACTGCAGCCCCCAGGTTCAATGATGCATCCCTCAAGTTCCTTTTGGACGCTGTGGAGGCCCACCATGACGTCCTCTGCCCCAGCTCTGGCCAAAGGAGGGGCAGCAACATCATGCACCTGGCTTGGGAGGCAGTGGTCAGTGCCAATACCCTGCCAAAGAGGACAGCAACCCAGTGCCGCAAGAGGATGAATGATCTCCTTCGTTCCACCAGGGTATTAACTCTTCTCATCACCCTCAACTCATCCACTCACAAGCCCTTCACACATCCACAGGGATCTCACTCCCTGTCAGTTAAAGGGACATCACCATTCACTCTTTCACACACACCTTCATTGTTCTCATCCCGTCCATGGGACCACTCACCACCCACACAGGCCAGGCATACTTATCACCTGGCCTCGCAGGTGACCTGCTTACACTGTGTCCATCTCTATTCATGCAAGACCAACTAGCACACAACACCCAGAATGAAAAAACAGTAAAAACGGGAAAATAAGAATACTGGTCTGAACTGGTCTTCTATGCCTTAAAATGGAACACTAGTAAAAACTGGTCTGAACTATTTTTCCTCCTGGGGATGGAGAGGTCACAGACTGGTGGAGGAATGCCTGAAATCAAGGTCCTCATGGACTTTGAAAACAGAGCCATCCACCTGGCCAGCAAGTTTCTGGACCGGTCCTGTGCTGACGGAGGGGTTGGCTGTGCTCTACCAAGTGAGGATCCAGCAGCGCAACATCCATCAGACAACCATGCTGTGAGTGATGTGTCCTGTTTCACAGGCCACTGCCATGTGCTAATTATCTCTCCTTGCTTTCACAGGCACATCTGGGAAAGAGCTGACAGAGTCCATGACCCAGGGCCTCCAATAAAGCCCCAAAGAAACCTTTGAAGAGGAATCTGAAGGCATCTTCCTTGAAATCCCGTTACAACACTCACCCACACCCTCCACCAGTGCAGAGACACACACCTCGATGTGGCCTAGCTTTAGAGTAGCCTGAGGGTCACAATCTGGTAAGCACGTCACACTTCCTGATCCACAGAAGGTGGCGGCAGAGACTTCCCAGGTTTCCGGCACTCTAAGGGCTGCTGGAGGCCAGAAATTTGATGAGTCCAAGTCAGATGACCAGCCTCTGGACTCGGTCATGTCACAGTTGTGGAGTTGCAAAGGCAAGCTCGGGAACATCAGGAAGGGATGTCCGCTACACTCCTCAGATTGCAAGGCATGATGGAGGAGTCCATCCCCCTTCAGGCTGAGGTGATAGTGCCGGCATGCCAACACCGAGGTCAACACTAGTAGGATTGCGGCCGCCATGGAGACCTTGGTCCAGGATGTCGCTCCTGCAGAGCTGTGCGGGCTGAACTCCATCACGGACGCCATAGTTGGCCTCCAACAGTGTGTACGAGAGAGGGGTGCTGGGCAGCTCGATCTCAATCCAGCTACCCCTTCCACTCATGGAGACAGCCAGGGGTCCTTGGGCACCCATAGGGAGGAGGATCAGCAGGTGTAGCCCCCAGGGTCATCCACCCAGGTAACTCCAGGAGTGTCCAGCCCATCCAAATCCCCTCTTTCTGTGACCTCAGAATCTCCAGCCCCACAAGCCGAGGAGGGTGCCACTGCCACACAGCTGGACCCCAATAGCAGGCCGGGGCCCTCCAAGTCACGGCCTTCCAGAGGACGCTGCATCTCCGTGATATGAGCCTGATCACAGAGCACAAGCGAGCTGCCCTCCGGCCAGGCAGCAGTCAGACATTCTCAGGGGCTATATGAAGACCTATGGAGTGTCCTCACTGCATGTCATCATCAGCCTCCTGCAATCGAGCGACTATTAAGGCCCCCACTGCGTCTCAGTGACAGGAGCATTCTCACAGAGGGTAAGTGTTCTGGGGTAAGCCAGACTGGAGTCAAACGTTCATAGATGCAATGTGAGGATCCATGGTGTCTCCTCTTGCATGTTGTCATCATCCTCCACAAATCTAGCAGCTATGAAGGCTTCCCGAGCGTGCCTGCCTCATCTGGCCTGTGTGAGGGCGTTATCACTGTCATTGTCGAATTCAAGCACCTCCTCACCCTCATCACCATTGACGTCCGCCTCATCGGAGGAGACCTCCAGCTCCTCCATCTCCTCCTCAGCCAGCTCCTCTCCCTGTTGCAGTGCCAGGTTGTAAAAGGCGCAGCAGTTGACAATGATGCGTGACACCCTCTGTGAACCATATTGCAGGGCTCCACCAGACCAGTCCGGGCAACAGAGCTGTATTTTCAACATCAGCATCACGATGGTTTCCTCCACCAAGTTGCGAGCTGCAGCCTGAGCCTCATTACCTTCACTCTGCTGCAGTCTGAGGCCGCCGCAAGAGTGTTACCAGCCACAGCCTCTGTGGGTAGCCCTTGCTCCTGAGGAGCCATCCCCGCAGCCTTTGTGGACCCTGGAAGGCGTCAGGGACTTGTGACCAACTGAGAATGTAGGAGTTGTGCACACTCCCTGGAAACCGCGCGCAGACCTTCAGGATGTGTTTGTGGTGGTCGCTCACCAACTGCACATTCAGCGAATGGAATCCGTTGTGGTTGACATAGTTGACCCCGTATTGTGACAGAGATCTGAGTACCACATGAGTGCAGCCGATCTGCACCTGTAGGACACCCGAAATCTGGGCAAATCCAATTGCTCTTGCATCCTGGCTCTCCTGGTCCCGGGCAAAATGCAAAGTTGTGTGCCTTCACGAAGATGGCATCTGTGACCTCATGGATGCATTTGTGGGTGGAGGCTTGTGAAATCCCACAGAGGTCACCTGTAGAACCCTGAAAGGAGCCACTGGTGTAAAAACTGAGCTCCGCTGTCGCTTTCATGGCCATTGGCAATGGATGCCCTCCATGTGCCCCAGGCACCAAATAAGACCATAAGACATAGGAGCAGAAATTAGGCCAATCGGCCCGTCGAGTCTGCTCCGCCATTCAATCATGCCTGATAAGTTTCTCAACCCCATTCTCCCGCCTTCTCCCTGTAACCTTTGATCCCCTTACCAATCAAGAACCTATCTATCTCAGTCTTAAATACACTCAATGACCTGGCCTCCACAGCCTTCTGTGGCAATGAATTCCATAGATTCACCACTCTCTGGCTAAAGAAGTTTCTCCTCAACTGTTCTAAAAGGTCTTCCCTTTAGTCTGAGGCTGTGCCCTCGGGTCCTAGACTCTCTTACTAATGGAAACATCTTCCCCACGTCCACTCTATCCAGGCCTTTCAGTATTCTGTAAGTTTCAATCAGATCCCCCCATATCGTTCTAAACTCCATCGAGTATAGACCCAGAGTCAAACATTCCTCATATGTTAAGCCTTTTATTCCTGGGATCGTTCTCGTGAACCTCCTCTGGACCCTCTCCAGGGCCAGCACATCCTTCCTGAGGTACGGGGCCCAAAATTGCTCATAATATTCTAAATGTGGTCTGACCAGAGCCTTTTAAAGCCTCCGCAGCACATCCCTGCTTTTATATTCTAATCCTCTCGAAATAAATGCCAACATTGCATTTGCCTTCCTAACTACCGACTCAACCTGCAAGTTAACCTTAAGAGAATCCTGGACTAGGACTCCCAAGTCCCTTTGCACTCCAGATTTCTGAATTCTCTCCCCATTTAGAAAATAGTCCATGCCTCTATTCTTCCTACCAAAGTGCGTGACCTCACACTTCCCCACGTTGTATTCCATCTGCCATTTCTTTGCCCATTCTCCTAACCTGTCCAAATCCTTCTGCAGCCTCCCCGCCTCCTCAATACTACCTGTCCCTCCACCTATCTTTGTATCACCTGCAAACTTAGCCAGGATGCCCTCAGTTCCTTCATCGAGATCATTAATGTATAAAGTGAAAAGTTGTGGTCCCAACACTGACCCCTGCGGAACTCCACTTGTCACCGGCTGCCATCCTGAGAAGGACCCCCTTATCCCCACTCTCTGCCTGCTGCCAGACAGCCAATCTTCTATCCATGCTAGTACCTTGCCTCTAACACCATGGGCTCTTATCTTACTGAGCAGCCTCCTGTGCGGCACCTTGTCAAAGGCCTTCTGGAAGTCCAAGTAGATAACATCCATCGGCTCTCCTTTGTCTAACCTACTCGTTACCTCCTCAAAGAATTCTAACAGATTTGTCAGGCATGACCTCCCTTTGATGAAACCATGCTGACTTTGCCCGATTTTACCAAGCACTTCCAAGTATTCTGAAATCTCATCCTTAATAATGGACTCTAAAATCTTACCAACGACCGAGGTCAGGCTAATCGGCCTGTAATTTCCCGTCTTTTGCTTCACTCCCTTCTTAAACAGGGGGGTTACATTAGCGATTTTCCAGTCCTCTGGGACCCTCCCTGACTCCAGTGATTCCTGAAAGATCACCACTAATGCCTTCAGCTATCTCCTTCAGAAATCTGGGGTGTAATCCATCTGGTCCAGGTGATTTATCCAACTTCAGACCTTTCAGTTTTCCTAGCACCTTCTCCTTGGTAATGGCCACCATACTCACCTCTGCCCCCCAACTCTCTTGAACTTTGGGGATGTCACTCGTGTCTTCCACTGTGAAGACTGACGCAAAGTACCTATTCAGTTCCTCCGCCATTTCTTTGTTCCCCACTACTACTTCTCCAGCGTCATTTTCCAGCGGCCCAATGTCCACTTTTGCCTCTCTCTTACCTTTTATATATCTAAAAAAACTTTTGCAATCTTCTTTTATATTACTGGCTAGTTTACCCTCATATTTAATCTTCTCCCTCCTTATTTCTTTTTTAGTTGTCCTCTGTTGGTCTTTGTAGGCTTCCCAATCCCCTGGTTTCCCACTGGTCTTTGCCGCATTGTATGCTTTCTCTTTAGCTTTTATGCTGTCCCTGACTTTGCTTGTCAGCCATGGTTGCCTCGTCCTCCCTTTAGTATGCTTCTTCCGAGGGATAAATTTTTGCTGTGTCTCCCAAATTACTCCCAGAAACTCCTGCCATTGCTGTTCCACTGTCTTTCCTGCTAGGCTCATCTCCCTGTCAATTCTGGCCAGTTCCTCCCTCATGCCTCTGTAGTTGCCTTTATTCAACTGTAATACCGTTACATCTGATTCCAGCTTTTTCCTCTCAAACTGCAGGGTAAATTCTATCATATTATGGTCACTTCCTCCTAACGGTTCCTTCACCTTAAGCTCCCTTATCAAATCTGCCTCATTACACATCACTAAATCTAGAATTGCCTGTTCCCTAGTGGGCTCCACCACAAGCTGCCCCAAAAAGCCATCTCGTAGACATTCCACAAATTCCTTTTCTTGGAATCCACTACCAACCTGATTTTCCCAGTCTACCTACATATTGAAATACCCCATGATCACTGTAACTTTGCCATTCTTACACACCTTTTCTATCTCCTGGTGTATCTTGTGCCCCACATCCCGTCTACTGTTCGGAGGCCTGTACATAACTCCCATTATGGTTTTTTTACCTTTGCGGTTCCTCAACTCTACCCACACAGATTCTACATCATCTGACCCTACATCATTTCTTGCTATCGATTTAATTTCATTTCTTACTAACAAAGCAACCCCACCCCCTCTGCCAACTTGCCTATCTTTTCGATAGGATGTATATCCTTGGATATTTAGCTCCCAGTCCTGATCCCCTTGCAGCCATGCCCACCACATCATACCTGCCAATTTCAATCTGCGCCACAAGCTCATTTACCTTATTTCATATACTGCATGCATTCAGATACAACACCTTCAGTCCTGTATTTCCTGTTCCCTTTCTCATTGTCGTCCCTTTATCTGATGTGCTCTTGAAGTTAGATTCCTAGCCCTTTCCAAACACTCTGTCCTATTTTGTGTACTGGAGACTTTAATAGCCTCTCCTGGGCTCTCCTTTCTTTTCAGTTTTTTCATAATTTTCCACGATGTTGAATCCACCCCCCCACATACTAACCTGCTGCTTTGTTTCCCATTAGTCATACTTCTTGGAGTTTTACCCTTCCCTCCCGCCCACTTTCTAGTTTAAAGTCCTGTTGACCACCCTATTTACCCTTTTCGCTAGAACATTGGTCCCAGATCGGTTCAGGTGGAGCCCATCCCAACGGTACAGATCCCTCCTGTTCCAATACTGATGCTAGTGCCCCATGAAATGGAACCCCTCTTTCCCACACCACTCCTTTAGCCACGTGTTTACTTCCCTTATTCTCGCGTCCCTATGCCAATTTGCACGTGGATCGGGTAGTAATCTGGAGATTATAACCCTTGAGGACCTGTTCTTTAATTTAGTTCCTAGTTCCTGATAATCCCCAAACAGGTCCTCTTTCCTAGTCTTACCTATGTTATTTGTCCCGACGTGGACCACAACAACTAGATCCTCCCCCTCCCTCTCCAATATCCTTTCAAGCCGGTCAGAGATGTCCCTCACCCTGGCATCGGGCAGGCAACATACCATGCGGAACTCTCGATCCTGCTTACAAAGGAAGCTATCAATTCCCCTAATTATAGAATCCCCTACAACTACCACTTGTCTTTTTGCTCCCCCCTCTTGAATGGCCTCCTGTGCCACGGTGCCATGGTCAGCTGGCTCATCCTCCCTACTGCCCTCTTACTCATCCACACAGGGAGCAAGTACCTCGTTCCTGTTGGACAAGGTCACAAGGTACTTGCTTCCTGTGTATCAAGTGTATATTGTATCAAGCTTATTGAATGTTGTTGGAGCTGCACTCATCCAGGCAAGTGGAGAGTATTCCATCAGACTCCTGACTTGTGCCTTGTAGATGGTGGGCAGGCTTTGGGGAGTTGGAACATGAGATACTTGCCATAGGATTCCTAGTCTCTGACCTGTTCTTGTAGCCACAGTATTTATATGGTGAGTCCAGTTCAGTTTCTGGTCAGTGGTAACCCCAGGATGTTGATAGTGGGGGATTCAGTGATGGTAATGCCATTGAATGTCAAGGGGTGATGGTTAGATTTTCTCTTGTTGGAGATGGTCATTGCCTGGCACTTGTGTGGCATGAATGTTACTTGCTATTGGTCAACCCAAGCCTGGATATTGTCCAGGTCTTGCTGCATTTGGACATGGACTGCTTCAGTGTCTGAGGAGTCAAGAATGGTGCTGAACATGATGTTGAGGATTCCTCGGGCAGCTCCATCCCAACTGTATTCCACTGTGCCGCCACCTCTGCTGGGTCTCTCTTGCCAGTGGGACAGGGCATACCCAGGGATGGTGATGGTGGTGTCTGGGACTTTATCTACAAGGTATGCTTCTGTGAGTATGACTATATCAGGCTGTTGCCTGACTAGTCCGTGAGACAGCTCTCTCAATTTTGGCACAAACCTCCAGATGTTGATGAGGAGGATTTTTCAGGGTCAACAGGGCTGAGTTGGCCATTGACGTTTCCAGTGCCTAGATCCACCTAGTTTTGTTCCTTTTTGGACTTTTTGGCAGTTTGATACAACTGAGTGGCTTGCTAGGCCATTTCAGTAGATGAACCACATTGCTGTGGGTCTGGTGTACCATGTAGGCCAGACCAGGTAAGGATGGCAGATTTCCTTCCCTAAAGAGCATTAGTGAACCAGATGGGTTTTTACGACAATCGGCAATGGTTACATCATCATTATTAGATATTTATTTCCAGATTTTTATTGAATTAAAATTTCAATGCTATGGTGGGATTCAAGCCCAGGTCCCCAGAGCATTACCCTGAGTCTCTGGATTATTAGGCCAGTGTCAATACCACTACGTCACCCCCTCCCTAGTGAGGGGAAAACAATCAAATGCAACAGGTGAGTGCTTTTCGTACACTGCCTGTTGGCGAAGAGGAACAGGAGAACTTCGCTCCTGTCCGTGCACCCAGCTAACCTGTTTCCCACTCCACACAAGCAGGTCTAATCCATCCAAGACGGTGCATCAACCCAAAATATTCATGCTCCCCTCATTCTTTCTGACCCCCCAGCTCTCCCCTCACCCGATCACAGTCCCTACCCAATCTATCAGTGGCCTCCCCGCATTGTTCTCTCCCATCTTTCCAAACCTAACCACATGCTACAACCCAAACATACCATGATTAATCCATGGCTCCATCCCACCTGATCCCTTCACACCCACAACATATCCACATCCACCCTGATGTCCCATTGATCTATAATCTCTCCTCTCCTCTCTGCTCCACAGTAAATGTAAGAGGACCACCTACCTGGGTTTCTGAGCTCCCAGCCCCCAATAGGCTCTCCCATCCCCCATGCCTCCCCATAAATATCGGGGCCATCGTATTTTGAAATAAAGAAGTAGGTGATTTTGTTAACGTTATGAGGTTTATAAGATTATATTTTGGGATTGTTTCATTAAATTCAGGGTTATTAAAGGGGGCCATGTTACCTTTTCTGAAGTCTGCCTGACGGTAAATCTGGGTGGTTTAATTGTCAAAGATCAAAGGAAGGTTTAGATTGTTTTATTGAGAAGCTGGTGCAAGGTATTTATGCTAGAAGACAATGGCAGCAGTCTCTGAGCATAAGCAGACTGAGGCCTGAATTTTTGCTCCAGGGTCGGGAGTGCAAAGTAGGGACAATTCCCGGCTCTGCAAGCCTGACATGGGAAAAAGTGCCACGGAATTTCAGATTTTATTTCAGGGCAGGGTAGGGGGAGGGTTTTTATGTGAGTTGTGGTGGGTGGCCCCAGAAACATTGCGGAGGCTCCATGTGCAGAGGTAGGCTGGGCGGAAGGCCTGCCTCAGCACACTGGCACTCCGTCAAAGCAATGAATCAAAACAATAAAGCAAAAAAAAACGCCCTTTAGACTTCACCCCTCACACCCCCTCGCCCCCCACAGCCCCTCAGCCCCACACACTCCCCTTGCCCTATCCATGCCAACCCATGCGACCTCATGCCCCCACCCACACCTCTATGGCCCCATATCCTCTGTGCCAACCTATGCCTCTCTGCTCACCCCCATGGCCCTATATAGCCCCTATGCCAACTTAGTGCCAACCCATGCCCCAAACCCTTTTGCCCTTACATGTACCATGACAACTCATCTAGTATCCACCATGGACAGACCTCAGGACCCAAGCTAAGTAAATAAAGTTCTTAAATGACTATTGATTAATTTACTATTTGAAAAAAATGCTTTCATTGATTAAAAAACAATTCACTACATTTAACTTCCCTTAATCACTTATAAAAACAAGCATTGGAATCGATAGTCCCACTTCAAAGAGTTCATAATCATTTGGAGCTGTCAATCAATCATTGAACTGACAGATACCTCACTGTAATCATGAAAGGTTGTGAAATCAGTCATGCAGCACTAATCCTGTAATGAAAGCACTCAGGGCTATGTCAACAGACAGAGTGAAATAGCAAGCACTGATTTTTAAAAAAAACACTGCAGGCAGTTTTTCCAAATATTTAAAGGGCAAGTGTTTTAAATGTCCCAATAGCTTGATAGCTCCTTTTGATGGCTGTCTTGACATTTTCACAGCTCTTTTGGCAGCTGTCTTGGCATTTCCTTTTCACAGTTCCCTTTGACAACTCTCTTGACAATTCCAATAAGTTCAACAGTTCCAATGAGCTTGACAGTTCCAATACATTTTGTTCTTTTTACACACATTCATGATGACTTTTAACAATCTCAAAGGGCACCTTACCTTTCCCAGAGGGCAACTGATCTCCCCCAGAGGTATCCCAGGACCATATCCAAAAGGGTACCTTACCGCTCAAAAGACCTCCGACAGCTTCAGATCTTCTTCGACCAGGTCTAAAGAGCACAAGTCATGTTTTTTGCATGTCACTAATGAAAATCAGATCAACCTGAGGCAACTGTACATGTGCAGCTGCCTCCATGAACCACGGATATGCAATTTAGAATCTGCCCCCAATCCCCCTTTGTCAAAATGGTGAGTGTCATGTTCTGGGGTGAGAATCCTGGATCTGGGCCTCTGCCACCACTTTCATAATGAAGAGGCTCTCTATCTTTACAAAAATTCAGGCTTGAGTCTCCTAAAGTCCCAGAAAGATGTTAAAGGTATTGGGTTGTAAACAATTGTGCTGTAAACTGTCCATGCCCCAAACCCTTTTGCCCTTACATGTACCGTGAAAGGGAGTTAGGATCAAGGATAGCTACTTAGCATTTCCAGCTAGATACCTGGTTAATGTGTTTTATGTTGCTACGGGGGAAAAGGAGGGGAGGGAAAGCCATTTTTGAGATCAGGTTACAGGCTTTCCTACAAATCAGTGAATAACACAGATAGACAGCAGTTCTGTGTGGTCAGCAGAGAGAAAATGTTGCTTGACTCTGCGAGCTACCACAGCCAGATGCAGGAGGGAGATGGTCTCTAGTCGAAGAGACCCATCCTGCAGCCTTCTACATATTCCAGCAGATTTACACTGGCATAGCCAGAGGGAAGAAGAATCATTGGAACAGGTTTTACTGTTTGTGGTAGATTTAAGAAACTCTCTGAAAATTGATGAATGTGTTTGGAGATGGTCACTCAAAGTTACTACTTGACAAAGCGAGGATACAGGAACCCACTGGAAGCTGGGAGCAACTGTGAACTGATTGCAGTAAAACTGTAATTCTGTGGAGAGTGTAATGTATGATGAGTATAAATAGGGAATGTTCATCTCTGTCGTTTAAAGTATAATTTGCCTACAGAAAGAAAATATTGTTTAGTCAATAGTGCTTTTTTAGTCATTTGTTACAGTAAAAGTTTTAAAACATGAAATTTTGTGCCATTCTTTCAGTTAATAACAGGACGTTCAAATCTCTTTTTAAAAGTTATCGATCTCTGCGGCGATCATAACAATTTGTCTCATCAGTTCTGCCACATGAGCCATCAGATCAAATTCCAACTTCCTGCCCACTGCCCATATCCTTTAATATTATCCTTTCAGAAGAGACTGTCAAATTCCCTTTATAAAAGTTGCTACAGAACATTCTTCAACATCATCTTGCAGCAGAGAACTCTAATCACCCTTTTTTCTCATCTCCTGTTTAAATCTCTTACAATTATCTTAAATTTATGATGCTCATTACCACCTTCACAACCATCACTAACTGTGCATCACTCTTTATATTATCATAATCATGATTTTGAATGTTTCACATCACCCTTCCGCTTCAGATAGAAAAGTTCTAGTTTCAGAAGTTTCTCTTCATAGCTGTAATCTTTCTCCCAGTAATATTCTTATGAATCTGTGTTGCACCTTTTCTATTGCATTCTCTACTTCCTATAATTGAGTGTCCAGAATTGTACACACCATTACAGCCTCAGGTCTCATGCATTGCCTCAACATTTATGTATTCTGGATACCAAACAAAGGACTCCATTTGCCTTTCTTATGGTCTATCCACTTCACTTCTACCTTTAATACCCTGTACTTGTTTGAATGGTTTTGCAGTGAAACTGGCGGTGACTGCCTCTAGATAATGAAGTAATTGGAGAAGAAAGCTCATAAAAATCTTATTATCCTGATATGAATTTTGTGATTGTAAGAATGCATTGTCATGTCAGGCAGGTAACCTTTCAAAATAACTCATACAATAAAGATGGCATTTTTCAAAAGCCTTCAAATGAATTTATTACTGTACTTGTAATACTATTTAATACTAAATCCTATTTTCAATTTGGCCTATGGAGTCATTGATGAGTCTTGTTAGAAAATGAGAAGAAGGCCACCACTATTGGCGCAATTGTAGGAATAATTTTATGAAAGTGAAAGTAATTTTCATATTATTTCACTGGCAATTGCTATATCAGTGTCCTGTGAAATAAGTTATGGGATAGTAGGTATGTGATAATGATTGTTTACACAGTGCCTAGCTATCATGTTCCTGAGTAATGAAAGTATCATCTGTACTTTTGTACTAAGTGATCATCCATTTCCAATCCAAGAAAGACAAGGGCGGAATTTGCCCAGGTTTGCACTAAGTGCAGTAGCGGGCGGGTAAAACGATATTTTACCCACAGGCCGCGATGGCGGGTTTTCACGCCGCATTGTCCCAAAACCGCCTCATTATTTATGCATTCCTGGGAAACATGCCGTTTCCATGGTGGGCAGGGTCTCATTTGCCCCCCTGCCATCACCCCACCGTTGCATCACACCGGCCACCATGTTTAAAAGGCAGCTGGCAGCACATTGCTCACCGCTACCAACTCTGCCTGGGAGAGATGGCCAGCAAAGGAAAAAAGACTGCGGCCCCCGGGTTTCATGATGGGTCCCTCGAGTGACCGCTGGATGCTGTGGAGGCCTGCTGGGATGTCCTGTGCCCCCGTTCTGGCCGCAGGATGGGCAGCAATGTGACCAGTCCAGCTTGGGAGGAGGTGGCAGCGGTAGTCAGCACCAACGCCCTTCAGAAGAAGACACCCACCCAGTGCCACAAGAGGATGAATGATCTCCTCCGTTCCGTCAGTGTAAATCACTTTTCATCACTCCCAGCTCACACACTCACAAATCCATCACACATCCACAGGACCTTTACTCACTGCCAGTGCAAGGGACATCACCATTGACTCTCTCACACACACCTTCATTGTCCTCAGCCCAACCATGGGACCACTCACCACCCACACAGGCCAGGCACATCTATCATTTGGCCTGGCAGGCATCTTGCCTACTCCATCTCTTTCCATACAGGACAAGCTGGCACACAACAAGAGGGAGAGGTTGCAAACAGGTGGCAGAATGCCTGAAATCAAAATCCTCACGGACTTTGAAAACAGAGCCATCTTGCTGGTCGGCCACGATCTGGACCGGCCCTGTGCTGACGGTGAGGTTGGCGCTGCTCTACCAAATGAGGATCCAGCAGTGCAACATTCATCAGATAACCATGCCATGCGTTATGTGTCCTCTTTCACAGGCCATTTCCATGCACTAATTATCTCCCCTTGCTTTCACAGGCATGCCTGCCAAACAGCCGACTGAGTTCATGACTCAGGGCCTCCAATCAAGCCCCGAAGAAACCTCTGAGGGGAATCTGGAGGCACTGTCCTAGAAGTTCCGTCACAGCGCTCACACACACGCTCCACCAGTGCAGAGACACATACCTCGGTGTGACCGAGCTTTAGAATAGGCACGGGATCACAGACTGTTGAGCACAGTGCACAGTCTGATCTACAGCAGGCAGCGGCACAGACATCCCAGGTGTCCGGCATTCAGAGGGCTGCTAGAGGCCTGGAGCCTGCTGAGTGCGAGTCAGATGACAAGCCTCTGGACTTGGTCATATGACAGTTGCTGGAGCTGCAAAGACAAACTAGGGAACATCAGGAAGGGATGTCTGCTGCACTCCTCAGATTGCAAGGCACGATGGAGGAGTCTGTCCATCTTCAGGCTGAGGTGATAGTGCCAGCATTGCAATGCACTGAGGCCAACACTGTAAGGATGGCAGCCGCCATGGAGACCTTGGTCCAGGACATTGCTCCTGCACTGCTGTGCTGGCTTAATTCCATCGCTGATGCCATAGTTGGCCTCCAACAGTGTGTACGCGAGAGGGGTGCCGGGCAGCATGATTTCACTCCAGCTACCCCTTCCACTCACGGAGTCAGCCAGGAGCCCTCGGACACCCATAGGGAGGAGGATCAGCAGGTGCACACCCCAGGGTTATCCACCCAGGTGACTCCGGGAGTGTCCGGCCCATCCGAATTCCCTCTTCCTGTGGCCTCAGCCGCTCCAGCTCCACAGGTCGAGGAGGATGCCACTGCCACACAGCAGGATCCCGAAAGCAGGCTGGGGCTCTCGAAATCTCGGTCCTCCAGAGGACACCCATCAAAGTCATCACAGACAGGACGTCATAACTGGCAGGCCGCCTCCACTTCCACTGTGGATGTCCGGGGAGCACCAAGATGTAGAAGAAGGGTTAGGACAGTTAAAGAAAATTGGTTGCACAGCCCAGGCATGGGTGGTGATCACTTGTACGTACTATTCACTCAATAAACTCCTAAGAATGTCATAAAGGCAAAATGCTGCGGATGCTGGAAATCTGAAACAAAAACAAAAAATGCTGGAAAAACTCAGCAGGTCTGACAGAATATGTGGCGAGAAAGACAGAGTTAACATTTTGAGTCTGGATACATTTTTTGTTTTTTGTTTTTGTGTCCTAAGAATGTCTCCCTGCCTATGACTCCTTGTTCTGATGAGCAGTGTTCTTGTCACTCGGATGTGAAACCTTTCTCCACAAGATAAAGGCAGGTGTCTCAGTCCAGGGCCTCTTCCCTGTGTTCTGTGCAGACTTCAGACCACAGTGACGTTCCAGCCTCACAGTCCCTGGAAACATTACTGATGCCTGCACCTCGGCAGTGCTGGTCATTGCTGCTGGAATGTAGTGGGTGGGCGCCACGTAGTTCTCACGTACTCTCTGTGTCCTCTCAGGACAATTAAGGTGGGGCTGGCCCCCATCACACCAGCATCTGCGACCAGTGATGCTGTGCACCAGCTCCTGAAGGACTCAGGTAGTGAAGGCAGGCAGAGCATCAGATGCATCTAAAGTTTCATGGCTGCATCTCTATGTGATGTCCCTCATCATCTGATTGAGGGCAAGTGAGCTGCCCTCAATCAGACAAAGTCAGACATTCACACAGGCTGTGTGAAGACGTATGGAGTGTCCTCACTGCATGTCATCATCATCCTTCTGCGATCGAGCAACTATTAGGGCCTCCACTGCATCTCCATGATAGAAGCATTCTCACAGAGGCTTTTGGTGCTGCCATAAGCCAGACTGAAGTCAAACGTTCACAACTGTGATGTGAGGATCTATGGGGTCACCTCACTGTATGTCATCGTCATCCTCCACAAATCTGGCAACTATGAGGGCCTCCCGAGCATGCCTGCCTTGTCTAGCCAGTGTGAGAGCTGCATCCCTGTCAACGTCACCACCGAGGACATCCTTGCCTCATCTCTGCTGCCGTCCTCCTCATCCAAGGAGACCTCCAGCTCCTCTATCTCCTTCTCAGCCAGCTCGTCTCCCCATTGGAGCACCAGGTTGCAAAGGGAGCAGCAGACAATGTTAATGTGTGACATCCTCCGCGGTCTGTATTGCAGGGTTCCACCAGACCAGTCCAGGCACCGGAACCGCATCTTCAGCATCCCGATGGTCTGCTTCACCAAGTTGTGAGCTGCAGCATGAGCCTCATTATAGCATCACTCTGCTGCAGTCTGAGGCCGCCGCATGGGTGACATCAGTCACGGCCTTTGGGGGTAGCCCTTGGCCCTGAGGAGCCATCCCTGCAGTCTTTGTGGACCCTGGAAGATGCAGGGATCTACGAGCGACTGAGGATGTAGGCGTCATCCACACTCCCTGGAAACCGTGCGCACACCTGCAGAATGCGTTTCTGGTGGTCACATACCAGCTGCACATTCAGTGAGTGGAAGCCCTTGCGGTTGATGTAGTCCACTAAGTGTAGCGTTTCAGACTATAGGGTGGTAATTTGTAGATCTATGTCTGTATTTAAAATCATTTCTCCTATTAATAACTGTTTAATTTAGTTTTATAAAAACCTATAAGACATGGTTATTTATTACTACTGAATTCAAGGCATGCATCTCAAAATTTATACATACTGCAAAACAAGTTCCCCTCCAAGTCACTTACCATCCTGACTTGGAAATACATCGCCGTTCCTTCACTGTTGTTGGGTCAAAATCCTGGTTCTCTCTTCCTGACAGCACTGTAGGTGTACCTGCACCACATGGACAGCAGCGGCTCAAGAAGGCAGCTCTCAAGGGCAATTAGGGCTGGGCAACAAATTCTGGCCCAGCCAGTAAAGCCCACATCCCATGAATGAAGAAAAAAATTTGTGGCAGTTGTTTCAATTTTTCCTTCGGGATTTGAACAACTTAACATTTACCATCAGCTGTGTCATAACAAAAATCGGGGGCTCTTTGCAGGATATATTTGAAATTCCTTGATTGGGTTGGAGTTGGTGATTCTTAAGGTTACGAGTATGAGAAGCACTTTGAAGTCAGAAGTTGGTGTGAGGTTTTTAAGTGGTGAGGCTACAATATGGCTTTGGCAGTTGCTCAGATTTGTCTGGGAATTGAAGTTATAATGTTGACTGGCTTACAAAAGGCAACCAAAGTTCAATTATTGGAACTGGCAGATAAATTACAATAGGGATTACCTGCAGTGGCTATGAAAGCAGATATAATTGAAGATATAGCACAGCATTTAAAGGTGAAAGTGATACCTGACACTAATGAGCTGGAGGTAGTAAGACTTCAATTAGAAATGAAGCAAAGGAAATGAAAGAACTTGAACTGGAGGCAAAAGAAAAAGAAAAACGAAGAGCCTTTCAAAGGGAACAGGCCAAAAGGCAGGAGAGAGAAAAAAACAAGAAAGGGAATCAGAAATGGCAAAGTTAGAAAAGGAGGAAAGAGAGAGAGAGAGAGAGAGTTCCAGCTTAAAATGCAGGCAGTTAAAAAAGAGACACCAGTCGATGAGGCAGGACTTATTTCCAGATCAGAACCCAGTGGGGAGATGTTTAAATTTGTACAAGCTCTTCCAAAGTTTGAGGAAAGAGACATAGACACATTCTTTATATTATTTGAGAAGGTAGCTAAACAGGTGAAATGGCCACAGGAAAACAGGACATTGTTGTTACAATCCAGGTCGGTGGATAGAGAACATGGGGCAGAATTTTCCCCCCATCGGGGGAGGAAGTTCAGGAGCAGGCGCGCCTCCGATCGGCGCCCGGCACCGCCATTTCACGTAGGTGTGCCAATTGAGGCCCGCCCAGTGTGATGTTCGCCGGGAAGTGCTATGCCCTATGCGGGCAGGGGGGGATTCCCTAAACCGAGAGTGCGCTCTTTCGTGCATGCGCGTGAAAGAGTGCACTCATCTCCCTGAGGCTAAGTGCTGACTCATGGAGATCTGCACCAAATTCAAAAATGTTAAAAACAGAAGAATAAAATTTCCCTGACACGTCCCCTCATGTGACACTGTCACATGAGTTGGGACATGTCCATCACTTTTAGTTAAATTTTTATTAAATTTTTAAAATCCTACATGAAACCTCATCCTGCCCATGGATGAGGTTTCATGCTTTCTCTGAAGCCCGCCAGGGCTCCTGGCCTGCCCGCCAACCTTAAGGTTGGACGGACAGGTCCTTTAACTACTGCAGTTACTTTTTAAATGGCCTCAATTGGCGATTGACAGGTTGGCGGGCACACAGCTGATTCGGCTGTGCCCCCACCGACCGGAAAATTGAAATGACGCAGGGTGACATCTGGAGTTTCGCCCAACGTCATGCCGTGTCATTTTACACGTCGGCGTGCAGGTCCCACCCCCCGCTCGCCGACCGGGAATCCTGCCCATGAGGTTTATGCTTCACTGCCAGAAGAAATGTTAGTGAACTATGATGTTGTAAAAAAAAGGCTATTTTGAGTGCACATGAGTTGGTTCCTGAGGCATAAAGGCAGAAATTTAGGAATGTGAGAAAACAGCCTGGGCAAACTTATATTGAGCTTGAGAGAGTAAAACAAAGTAATTTTGACCAATGGATACAGGCATTAAAAATAGAGACAACGTATGCAGCTCTTAGAGAAGTCGTTCTTTTGTAAGAATTTAAAGATTTAATTCATTCGGTAGTGAGAACTCATGTGGAGGAACAGAGAGTTGAATCTGGAAGGGAATCTGCAGAAATAGCTGATGATTATGATTTAGTTCATAGAGTTAAACCTTTTTACTGTCACCCTTTTAAATCAGAAAAGGATAGAAAGTGAGATAAAAACAAAAAACTACTGCCGGTGCTGGAAAGTGGGAAGGTGAAAGGAAGGTGGGTAGTCAGGGAAGAGGAGTAGATGGAAATTCACAAAGTTTTTTTCTCAAAATAAAGAGGAAGGTGCTGAGGGTAGTGGTGACATTTAAATTGAGGTGTTTTCATTGTAATAAGGTTGGACACACAAAGTCAGTGTGCTGGAAATTGCAGGGAAAATCTGTTGGAATTATAGAGGTGCAGAAAAGTTCTGGAAGTAAAAGTACTGTGGGCCCTGAGGTTCAGGTATGGGAAAAACCAGTGGTTTGTGTACAGGTAAAACAGGGAGAATCAGTGATAGGTAAAGAAGTGGGAATGTGTACACAATTTACCCAGGGCAATTTGGAGGAGCAGGTTGCAGAGATATTTAAAGATTTTGTATGTGAAGGGAAAGTCTTGCCATGTGTACAGGGTGGGGTAGGTAAATATGTTAAAATTTTAAGAGACACAGGGGCTAGTTAATCCTTAATGTTGTGGGATAGTGACATTTGTTTCTCAGAAGGAGTATTGCAGGAAAAGGCGATAATAAATGGGGTTCATGGGGATGCTAAACCTATTCCCTTGTGGAAGGTAAATTTAAAGTCAAGTGGAAAACAGGCAAAGTGACTGTTGGAGTGGTGGGAAAATTGCCAATTGCAGGGTTTCAATTTATCCTGGGTAATGATATAGCTGGGTCACAGATGTGGGTGATGCCTAAGATAGTTGAGCAGCCTGTAGAGTTGTCTTCAACATAAGTGTTACAGACAGAGCATCCTGGATTGTTTCCGGATTGTATGATAATGAGATCACAGGCATACAGGTTGAAACAAGAAAAACAGGAAGGACAGGCAGTTCAAAGGCAGGAAGGAGGTGTTGAAATCCAATTAGCTAATACCGTGTTTGATAACATTGTTCGGGAAGAAAGACTAGATGACAATTCAGCTGAAGTGTTTAACTCAAGGAAGTTGATGGAGTTGCAAAAAAAGAATTTGCAAATACAACGCTTATATTAAACAGCTTACTCAGAAACAGAGACAAAATGTATTCCAGAATGTTATTACCTTAAGGGTAATATTTTAATGAGAAAATGGAGGCCTCATCATGCTTCAGCAAATGAAAGCTGGAGGGAGGTATATCAAATTGTTATCCCATTTAGGTATAGAGATGAGATTGTGAGGATAGATCATGAAATTCCAATGGGGGGGACACTTAGGAATTAGAAATACACAGGCGAAGATACAAAAACATTTTTATTGGCCTGGATTGCATAGGGATGTAGTCAAATTCGGCAGAACACGTCAAGTGATAGGGAAAACATAAGCAGTGATTAAGCCAGCAGCTTTAATTTCAATTCCAGCATTTGAAGAATCTTTTGCTGAGAACATAAGAACAAAAGAAATAGGAGCAGGAGTTGGCCATTCAACCCCTGCCTCGCCATTCAATAACATCATGGCTGATCTGCCTCAGGCCTCAATTATTATTTGGAGCCAGATCCTCATAGCCCTCAACTCCCCAATATTTCAAAAATCTATCTACCTCCTCTTGAAATACTTTCAGTGATCTAGCCTCCACATCTCTGGGGTAGAGAATTCCAGGCATTCACTGCCCTCTGAGAGAAGAAATTACTTTGCATCTCAGTTTTAAATGAGTGTCCCCTTATTCTGTAACTATGTCCCCTAGGTCGAGGTGCCCCCACTGGTGGAAACATCTTCTCAACATCTAACCTGTCAAGCCCCATCAGACTCTTCTACGTTTCAATAAGATCACCTCTCATTCTTCTAAACTCTAATGAATAAAGGCCTAACCTGTTTAGCCGTTATTGATAAGTAAACCCTTTCATCCCAGGAATCAGCCCAGTGAATCTCTTTTGAACTGCCTCCAATGCCAGTATCTCCTTTCTTAAATACAGGGACCAAAACTATACACAGTACTCCAGGTGCAGCCTCACCAACACCCTGTACAGTTGTAACAAGACTTCCCTATTTTTAAACTCCAACCCCCTAGCAATACAGGCCAAAATTCCATTTGCCTTCTTAATTATTTGCTGCACCTGCATGTTAACTTTTTTGTTTCATGCACAAGAACACCCAGATCCCTCTGTGCTGCACTTTTTGGAGTCTCTCTTCATTTAAATAATAGTCTGCCTTTTGATTCTTCCTACAAAAGCGCATGACCTCACAATTTACTATATTAAACTCCATTTGCCAAATTTTCGCCCACTTACTCAACCTATCTATATCCCCTTGCACATTCCTTATGTCTGCATCACAACATGCCCTACCACCTATTTTCGTATCATCAGCAAATTTGATATATTGCACTCTGCCCCCTCCTCCAACTCATTAATATAGATAGTAAATAATTGAGGCCCTAGGACTGATCCTTGTAGCACTCCACTAGTTACGTCTTTCCAACTTGAAAAAAACCCATTAATCCCAACTCTCTGTCTTTTGTGTGTTAACCAATCCTCAATCCATGCTAATACATTACCCCAAATACTGCGAGCTCCTATCTTGTACAATAACCTTTTATGTGGCACCTTATTGAATACCTTTTGGAAATCCAAATACACGACATCTATACATTTCTCTTTATCAGCTCTGTTTGTTATATCTTCAAAGAACTCTAGCAAATTTGTCAAACAAGATTTGCCTTTTACAAAACCACGTTGACTCTGTTTGATTGCGTTAAGCTTTTCTAAATGTCCTGCTATTTCTTCCTTAACAATGGACTCTAGCATTTTCCCAACAACACATTTTAGGCTGACTGTCATATAGTTTCCTGCTTTTTGTCTGTCTCCCTTCTTGAACAGGGACATCACATTAGCGGTTTTCCAATCTGCTGGGACCCTCCTGGGATCCAGTGAGTTCTGGAATATTTTGACCAATGCCTCCACTATCTCTGCAGCTACTTCCTTTAAAAGCCTTGGATGCAGGCCATCAGGTCCTGGCGACTTGTCTGCCTTTAGTCCCATTAGTTTGTCAAATACTTTGTCCCTCGTGATAGAAACTGTTACAAGATGTTTCCACCCATTAGCTCCTTGGTTATCCAATGTTTATAGTATCCTCCACCATGAAGATTGTTTTAAATTATCTGCCATTTCCTTATACCCCATTACCAATTTTCCAGTCACACCTCCAAGCGTCCCATGCATGCTTTAGCTATTCTCGTTCTTTTTGTATACCTATAGAAGCTCTTCCTGTTTGTTTTTATATTTCTTGCCAATTTACTTCATAATCAATTTTCTCCCTCTTTATTAGCTTTTTTTGTCAGCTGCAGCTGGTTACTAAAAAATTCCCAATCCCCTGCCCTACCACTATTTTTGCCATTTTGTATGTCTTAGTTTTTGATTGGATATTCTCCTTGACCACCTTTGTTAACCATGGGTGGTTCATCCTTCGCATTGAAGGGTTCTCAAAATTCCCACATTTTTCATATCATCAACAAGGATATGACTTTTGGACTTTTTCCTGAAACCAGACAACAAGAGGAGACAGAATACACATTCTTCCCTTTAAAACAATCAACACAAAACTAAAGCCCATCAAAGTCTTGCATAAATAATCGCTACTAACTACAGGGGCAGGAAGACCACAATCAATGCAATTATGCAAACCCATCAATACTCCACACATACAATGGCTTTCAGTTCAAGACTAGTTACAGGGGCAGGAAGACAATGATAAACATCATGCGAGCCCATTAAAAACAACAAAACAACAATCACCTGGGAAAGCCACCAAAATCAAACAAAGAACTAACCTTGATTTGGATTGAGATAAGAAATTCGAAAAAAAAACAGTATAACTGGGCCAGCAGATCTGAGTGTGAGCAATTTGTTTTTGGGCAGTGAGGAGTTTAAGCAGGGAGCTTAGTCAAGCGGAGGAAGGACATCTGGAGGTTTGCAGGCCCGCAGGCAACATCACGGCGAGGGGCACGGGGTGGCAGGCTCAACCGAAGACAACAAGGCCGCAACTGCAGCCCTCCACAAAGATCGACCACCCACAACCGCACCCTAACTGAAGAACCTTCACAGATTCCACAGACCAGGACCACGTGGGGACAGCAGGCCCCAGAGGACACAAAGAGCGTACCCCAAAACTGCAACCGGCTTACCTGGCTAGATTTCGAACTGTCAAGGAACCCTGCTTGGTGAGCATGCTCCCTGACCTCTCCTAGTTCAATTAATTAGGTTTTGGGGCTGGGACAGGGGTAAGGGGTTTAGTAGTGTGTTTTTCTCTCATTATGCCGTCTATACCCCATTCTTAACTAAGTGTACTTTGGAAATCTGTATAATATCAGTGTAATCCTAATGTTATAAGTTAATTTGTGACTTCTATAAACTCAGTTTTTTTTTCTTGCACCAAAACCAGTTGTCTGCTGCACTTTGTCACAACCCCCCAATAGGTCCAAGGTCTAGAACCCAGGGAGTGGGAGCGATTCGAACCGCTCAGAAGTCAGCGGTGGAGCTGGCACACACAGACCACCAGCCCCTACAGCATCGAGTCCTTTTTTTTGACCGGGATAAATTTTTGCTGAATGTTATGAAATATCTGCTTAAATGTCTGCCACTGCTCATCCACTTACCTTCCCTTTAGTCTATTTTCCCAGTCTGCTTTAACAACTCTTTCTTCATCCCTCTGTAATTGCCCTTATTTAAGTTGAGGACACTGGTTTGAGATCCAAGTTGCTTGCCCTCAAACTGAATTTGCAATTCTACCATGTTGTGATGGCTGCCCCCTAGAGGATCCTTAACTACAATATCTCTTATTAATTCCACCTCATTACACATCACTAGTCTAAAATAGCCTGTTCCCAGGTAGGTTCTGCAACGTATTGCTCTAAGAAACAATCCCGGATGCACTCTACAAATTGGTCTTCCATGTTACCCCAGCCAACCTGATTTGTCCAGTCAATATGTAGATTAAAATCACCCATGACAATTGTAATGCGCTTCTTACACGCCTCCATTATTTCCTGATTTATACTTTGTCCTACAGTGAGGCAACTCTTTGGGGGCCTATAGATGTCTCCCACCCATGACTTCTTCTCCTTGCTATTCCTTATTTCCACCCAAACTGTTTCCACATCATGATCTATTGCACTTATATCACTACTCACCACCACACTGATACCTTCCTTTATTAACAAAGCTACCCCACCTTCTTTTCATTTTTGCCTATTTTTCCGGTACGTCGAATACCCTTGAATATTGAGTTCCCAGTCTTAGCCACCCTGCAATCATGTCTTTGTAATAGCTATCAAGTCATATTCATTTATTTCTATTTGTGCTGTCAACTCATCTATCTTGTGGCAAATGCTGCATGCATCAGATAAAGAGCCTTAAGCTTTGACTTTTTACCATTACTGCTCATTCTGGTTCTGATTTCTGCTGCACTCTCCTGCTTATATTTTCTGCCCCTTCCTGTCACACTTTGATTATCATTCACCTCTTCACTACCCTGCACCTCTGCTTTCTCATTTCTTTTAGATTTTTAAACTTCCCTTCAATTGAACCCCAGCCCCCACCCCTCACCGACTAATTAGTTTAAAGTCCTATCTACAACCCTAGTTATATGATTCGCCACTCATCCCAACATGGTTCAAATGAAGCCCGTCCCTATGGAACAGCACTCTCCTTCCCCAGTAATGGTGCCAGTGCCCCATGAATCGAAACCCATTTCTCCCACACCAATCTTTAAGCCAATCAGTTACCTCTCTAATCTTATTTACCCTACGCCAATTTGCATGTGGCTCAGGTAGCAATCCGGAGATTATTACCTTTGTGGTTCTGCTTTTTAATTTAGCCCCGAGCTGCTCATAGTCCCTCAGCAGAACCTCTTTCCTAGTCCTGCCTATGTCACTGGTACCTACGTGGACCATGACAACTGGATCCTTCCCCCACCACTCTAAATTCCTCTCCAGCCAAGAAAAGATGCCCTTAACCCTCGTACCAGGAAGGCAACACAGACTTTGGGACTCTCTGTCTTGCTGCAGAGAACAGTATCTATTTCCCTAACTATGCTATTCCCTATTACTACTACATTTCTCTTTTCTTCCCCCCAACTTGAATGACGCTCAGTACCAGGGTGCTGTGGTAAGTTCGCTCATCCTCCCTGCAGTCTATGCCATCGTCCACACTGGGAGCAAGAACCTCATACCTATTGGACAAGGGCACTGGATGAGCCTTCTCCAAAGTTAAATTTTGGATCCCCATACCTGCCTCACTTGCAATCACACCCTCCTGTCCCTGACCACAGTCCAGATTTGATGTAATCAATCTAAAGGTTGTGACTATCTCCTGAAACACAGTGTCCAGGTAACTCTTCCCCTCCCTGATGTGTTGCAGTGTCCGCAGCTCAGACTCAAGCTCATCAACTCCGAGCTGAAGTTCCTCGAGCAGCCAAACACTTGCTGCAGATGTGGTCACCGTGGATCGCACCTGCGCCCACAAGCCCCACACACTACAGCTGCAACACATCGCCTACCCAGCCACCTCTATTCTATTTAATTAATTAATTTGGATCATAAATATTTTAAAAGTGAATTTCTTAACTGTACTCTTCAGCTGTAATAATGTCTCCTCACTTAAACCACTTGGCCAATCAAAAGAGATCACCAATCACCTACCTGTTTTCCTTTGACATCACACTTCGGCTCTGACAGGTAGAAACAGGCCTCCCTCTCACACTCTCCTCTAGGTGCTTCTGACTGCCTGTCCCAAGGTCCTCCTCTTGCACTCTCCTCTAGGTGCTGCTGACTGCCTGTCCCAGGGTCCTCCTCTCGCACTCTCCCCTAGGGTCATGATTGATTTTGTAAGACCCCTCCCTAAAACAAAAGTGGGAATCAGTGCTTACTGACAATAATGGGTGTGTTGATCAGATTTCCTAAAGCAATACCTTTGAGAAACATTACAACAAAGTGAATTGTGGAAGAGTTAACTAAATTTTACAAGATATGGTTTACCTAAGGAAATACAGTCAGATCAGGATTCAAATTTTATGTCACAGCTGTTTAAGGAAGTAACGAACAGTTTGGGGATAAAACAATTTAAGTTAACAGCTTATCACCCTGAGTCACAAGCAGTTTTGGAAAGATGGCATCAAACTCTAACAGCTATGATGAGAGCATATAGTCAGGATTATCCACAGGATTGGGATGGAGGAATTCCATTCTTGTTATTTGCTGTTAGGGTCACTCCTAATGCATCGACTGGTTTTAGTCCTTTAAACTTGTTTATGGTCATGAGGTAAGGGGACCACTGACCTTGATTTATGAGAAATTGGTGGGTCAAAATCCAGAAGCTAGTCTCTTGGATTATGTATCAAATTTCAGAGAAAGATTGGTCAGAGCATGTCAGTTAGCTAGGGGACGTTTAAAGATATCACAGCAAGTGATGGAAATGAAAGAAGACAGGAAAGCCACAGCTTGGAATTTTGTTGCTGCAGAAAAGTGCTAGTTCTGGCACCAGTATTGGGTGATTCATTAAAGTTAAGGTTTAGTGGGCCTTACAGGATTGAAAAGAAACTGAGCAAAGTAATTTTTTTAATAAATACTCCAGATGGAAGAAAGAAGCAGAGGGTGTGTCACGTAAATATGCTTAAAAAGCACTTTGACAGGGAAGAGAACCAAAAGGAGGTATTAGTGGTGGTAGACAATGAGAAAGAAGTAGAAATGCCGGATTCTGAAATTGATTTTCCTCTGATCAAATTGGATAATGAGAGGGTACTTGAAAATTTAAATGTAACGTTGAGTTACCTTCCAGGCAAGTGTCAAAGTGATTTGGAAAAGCTATTTCAGACACACAAAGCTATTTGTGGAAATAAGTTGGGGAAGACAGATTTAGCTATACGTGATGTGCCTGTAGGACTTGCATCTTTGGTAAGGCAACATCCTTATAGATTAAATCTGGAAAAGTTATCACAAGTACAGAAAGAAATTGACTTCATACTTCAAAACGATATCATTGAGTCCAGTTGCAGTAACTGGAGTTCACCCAAATTACTGGTACTGAAACCGGATGGAACATAAAGACTATGTGTGGACTATCGAAAGGTGCATGTGATGACAAAAGCGGATCATATCCTATACGAAGGTTGGAAAATTGCATTGAGAAAGTGGGACAATCAGAATTTATCACAAAGATTGACTTGCTAAAAGGATATTGGCAAGTACCCTTATCGGAGAGAGCAAAGGAGATATTGACTTTTGTGATGCCAAATGGACTTTATCTGCTTAAAGTCATGCCATTTGTTATGAAGAATGCACCTGCGATATTTCAAAGACTGACAAGCAAAGTAATTGGAGGTCTGAGCAATTGTGCTGTTTATATTGACGACTTGATAGTTTTCAGTCCTACATGGGAAGAGCATTTACAACATCTGGAAGAATTATTTACTCAATTACAAGAAGCTAATTTGGTGATAAACTTGGCTAAAATTGAATTTGCAAAAGCGCAAATTATGTATCTCGGCCATACCATTGGACGTGTAAGGTGGCTCCAAGAGATGTGAAAGTCAAGGCTATCATGGATTTCCCAGTGCCTACAACAAAATGAGAAGCTTTGAGACTTCTGGGCATGAGTGGGTTTTATCCAATTTTAGCTGTGTGGTAGCTCCACTGACTGAACTATTAAAAAAGAACAAGAAGTTTCAATGGACACAGGAATGTCAGAAGGCATTTGATAATTTGAAAACTGCATTAACTACAACACCAGTTTTGATAGTACCCAATTACGCTAAGCAATTTAAGTTGGCCGTTGACGCAAGTGATATAGGTGTTGGGGCCGTACTGTTATAAGATGACACCGGAATTGAAAAACCAATTTTCAAGGAATTTGAATGCACAACAGAGAAGATATTCAACGATCGAAAAGGACACTTGAGTTTAGTGTTAGCATCGCAGCATTTTGAAATTTACGTGGCAAACAATTCATCAGAAACAATTGTTTATACAGGCCACAATCCTTTAAAGTTTCGGGACAAATTTCGAGACTGAAGTGCATGGCTATTCAGTTGGAGTTTATTATTGAAACAATCTAATCTACAGGTTATACATGTCACTAGAAGAGAAAATCTGATGGCAGATGCTTTATCAAGAGTTTGAAGCTTTAAGGAAAAATTGGACATTTAAAAACCTAGACTCTGAACTGGAATGAATTCTGTTGATGTGAAGGATTTCTGTTTATTGTTGTGTTAATGCATGCATCTGGTAATGTAGTGGTGTAAGCATATAGCCAAGTATAGGAGATAGTATAAGATGGGTTAATAAAACTGAAGCCATCTTTTTAAATTATGATGGTTAATTTTTCGATACGAGGGGTATATCAGGAAGATATAATAATTCTCATAATATTATTGGAATTTATTGTAAAATAGAGTAATAGTGGGATGCGTCTATATATCTATATGTGTCTGTGTGTGTAAGACTTATTGAATTAGAGGCAGCTAGTCTAGGTATTTTGATGTAAGAAGAGCAGTTAGGTTTGAAATTAGGTAAACATGAGGAAGTTTAGAAACATGGGTATCAAGGGAACATTTGCATTTTGAAATAAACCAGACTAGATTGTTTTCAAAGGAGGGTTGAAATGTGTCACCTAGCCGGTTGAAGGTTAGAAACAGTGTGTTTATTTTTCCCAAAGATTACTGGTAAAACTTAGTGCTATGAGAGGGTTTTATTATCAGGAAGATAAAGTCCAAAGACATAGTGAAACAATGGGTATTTGTATTCAAAGGGAAAAATACGTCTCAAGGAGAGAAGGCTGTTTGTAAGGAAAGGCATTTTAAGATCTTACAAGTGTGAAAAAGCCTTCAGCATCTATGCCTCAAGCTGCTGCTTCCAGGGAATGAAGTGAAGAGAACTCACTTTGAATTCAACTTATTCAGGGTATCATGTTTCTTTGCCTGGGTCTTTTAAAATCTGTGTCTTACTGTTGCCTTAACGAAAGTGTAACTGGGAGTTAGATTGATTAGAGGATTTAGAAGTTACCATAGTAGTAATTTGTAGATCTATGTATGTATTTAAAATCATTTCTCTTATTAATAAATCTTTAATTTAGTTTTATAAAAACCTATAAGACTTGGTGGTCTTATTACTACTGAATTCAAGGCATGCACCTCAAAATTTATACAAACTGCCAAACAAGTTGTGGCAGTTGTTTCAAGTATCTCTTTGGGATTTGAACAACTCAGAATTTACCATCGGCTGTGTCATAACACTGATATGTGGTTGGTGTTAATTACATGAATGAAGGTTAATTGTTTACAGGGGGTGGGGGCACTATTGAATAATTACTTGTGCACACTGGTGCGGGTTTGTAGAGATAGGAGCTATACATCTGTAATCTCTCACTTTGGGAATAAATCTAAAACTGAGTAAAGAGTGATTTCTGGCCTCCTCCTTCACCAACAGGCTGTAAGAAGTTTAACAGTTGGAAGTTCATTGCGAGCTCATATGTGACATCAAGATTGCAAACTGTCTGGTCAACTTTAGTCAGTTCCAGGGAGAGGGCTGGAGTCATGGCTAGGGAAAAGGATTTGTAGCAGGGTCTGAAAATTAAAGATTCGGTTTTCCCAATATTTAATTGGAGGAAATTTCTGTTCATCTAGTACTCAATACCAGACAAGCTGCCTGATAATCTAACAGCAGTAGGGGAGTCAAGAGAGGTGGGTTACCATTTCTGGCTCAATTTACCACAAGCAATAAATTAAAACACTGCATTTTATAACCTTTTTGGCCCAGGAAGTGAACTGAGGCACTGGCCGACTGTTTAAAGTGCTTTCAAGCTCAATGGAGATTATCCAAGAGTTTCTAAGCCATTAAAAGTTCTGGATATTGAATACGTTTTGGCCTGGATTTGATGCAACAGGTTTTTTCAGTAGTCAGGAGTTTTCTATAAAACTTTGGTCTTTTCAGGTACCTTATCATAAAAAAGGTAATTAAAGTTTTTAAGCAATGCTGCTGAAGTACTGGAGAAAAGAACTGTGATGCTCTTTTTGCAGCTTATAGTTGTGAGAAAGTTCAACACTGAGTAAGCTTCTGAACTCTAAACTGTCTCCTGACAGTTGATAACATTTCTGTTATTGTTTTACAACATTATTCTTTTAAGGTGGTTCAAATTTATTACCCTGTTGCATCATTTAACAGGAATTTGGTGTTAAAATATCAGGTGTATTGTTGTAAGAGTCATTTCAGTATCATTGACCTTCTGAAGTATGAATATTATTAATTATTATTGATTGTGATTTATGATATTTTAAGATAGCTTAAAGACGTTATCACCTTGTAATGTTGAGAGAAGTGCGATTGTGACACGCTTGTGCTTCAAAGGAAATTTATTGAACAAGTTTATATAAGTTACTGTGTGGGGCTCCGAATTGTTTTACTGTTTTTGAAGATGACTTAGTTTTAGAACATGTGAATGTGTGAGATCTTAAGCAACATTTTTAGAATGATGCCTTTGTAAGGCACCAAAGATGTTTTTCTATAATAAATGTTGAGGTGCTGGCCTACTCATTTGGTCAAGCTAACCATCCACCGCCTCACCACAACATAAGAGCTGTGAAGGTTCTCTCAAGCAGATTTCCCAGCCTCTCCAAACCAAAGAGAGAGGCCACCATGTACTTTGTTCAAAGTCAAGAATTATAGTGTAACATGTTCAAGGGGCTAAATGGCCTACTCCAATTTCTAAGTCAACAGAAAAGGATAGCACTTTCTCAATGCACAACTCATTAGCAGCTCACAGCACTGCATCATGCAGGCTAACACTCATTTCTTTGGAAATCGGCTCAATGTCTTTGAGTGGAATTTTCTGTTATGGAGACTAAGTGCATTGGTGGGCGGGAAAGTGGGCTTGATTCCTGCTGGGCGGTGGGTCAGATTTTCCCACCAGATCTTTCACCTTTCAGCTCACTAATTATGCATCAGTGAGGAGCTTGTCAAATCCTATGGTGGGGCGGGCAGTGATTTGTCCACCCCACCATTGCCTCATGGGGTCGGAGGTCCTGGCGCCATATTTAAATAGCACCCATACAGACATTCACCCACTGCAGACCAGATTTTGAATGCACAATGGTGGCATGGGTGTTCATTCATTGTACATAATCTGCACTATTGTAAATATATTTTGCTTTTATCCCTCTCCAAGTCTTAGGTATTGAATGGCTAATCAGTGTGATGCAAGGTCCCGCGGTTCATTCAAGGACACCAAATGACACCCGCCCCTCCGATTATCTCCCATCTTGTTGCTCAGTTCCAAGGAGTCTCACTCAATCTCATCACAGTTAATCACCTTTATTTCCACATCAGCAACATGAACAAAGGCCCTTCCTCTATGAAAATGATGGATGGACAATACACATGCAACCCTTGCATCTGAGGCACACATGATATGACCTCATGAGAATTGTCCATAGAAGGTTAGTGATTATCCTGATGCTGCTGCACTGAAGTCTATTCTTTGTGGGTGCTATAAGTTTTTATCACAACCCTAGTTCAAGTCTTCACCCAAGTGCACTTTGTAATGGCCTTTATTTTATGACTGTGAGGTTTTGTTATATGTATTATTTAAGGGTTTTGGTAAAAGTATTATTTATCATCAAGCACCATAGCTTTTCATGCCTCCTTGCAGCATTATTTCGCCTCCGCTTTTAAGGCTGAACATTACTCCATTATTAGTTCCCATTCTCCCCATGCATGACATTGAGTGATGGAAGTTGGTTCCACTTGGTAACATCTGAAATGTCTGCTGGATGGGAATGAGTGTGTGATGTCAGAGGTGTGTGCTCATCTTGATGAAACCATCCAATTACCTCTCAGGATGTTACTTTACTCCTGAATGGCTGCCTAGTGTTGCTTGACGGAATTCCTCTGTGAGGTCACAGAACGCCAATCGATATGGAATTCATTACATGACTGCGCAATCAATGACTTAGGGGTCATAGCAAATATTGACCTTCGTGAGATAGACAATGTCGATGACTAATGGTATAAAAGTGATGCTCCAGCATATCTTCTGAGTACTCATCCGTGCCTATGAAGGGACTAAGTTATCATTGGCTGTCGTGTCATAATTGACTGGGCCACGTTTCTCCCAGACGCCAAAGCAATGCAGGACATAAGCTTGGCATGCTGCCAATGAATGCAGGGTAATAATCACACGATGGTCCTGCTGAACCAATATGTGAGTGCAATGTTAACATACCTTGCAGCTTTGCATCCATGCTGTCGTGTGACAGATCACTGTGTCCTGATGTCCAATGGCATCTTAGGGCTCAGGAGCAAGAAGCAGCCTCTGCATTATTCATGTATGAGAGCTGGTGTTTGGAGAGATGGTGCTGTCCAGATATAGTTCCATCTTCAGACGGTCAGACTGGCATGAGTGCATTTATGTGTGCAATAGTTTTTCTGCCTCTTGAAAGCTGTCATGGCCAATGCTCTTTTCTCACCATGGTTGAAAGGACTGCACTATGTGTAGTGGCTTAAGGATGTTCGCTAGTAGACTACTTATCCCATTAGACGGCGGCCACATGCTCCCTCGGCTACTATGCCTTCCAAGGATGACCCCATCGTTAGGGTTGATGGTGACTTATGCTGCCTCTGTGATCACTGTGAGATTAATGACCTTTCGTGAGATGTTGAAGATGACAATGAAGGTCGTGTTGTCTCGAAGCGTGAAGAGAATTGCACTCGTATAAACTTGTCTTCTACCTGGAATTATTCCACCTGGAATCTTGTAGCTATGAGGTTGTTATAGGCATGTCTTCTGCATCATGCCCATGCAATGACATCCTCATGTGACACATCTGAATCCTCACCCTCTTCAAATTCATCCCCTTCAACATCCTCCTCGTCCAAGGAGACATGTAGCTCCTCCATGTCTCACTGTGGCAAAACATCCCCCCATTTGCAGCGCTTGGTTGTGCAGAGCACAGCAAATAATGATGATGCAGGACACCCTCTTTGGCGAGTATTGGAGAGCCCTGCCTGACTGGTCCAAACATCTGAAACGCATCTGTAAAAGAGTAATGGTCTGTTCTATTAAAGACATTGTGGATGAATGTGCATTATATTTCTCCTCAGATGCACTCTGTGGGTGACGAACGGGCGTCATTAGCTATGCCTTTAGGAGGTACCCCTTATCACTGAGGAACCAACCTTCTAAGGGCTGAGGGCCCTCAAAGATCTATGGCATCTTACATCGTGAGTGACTCGCGATGCAAGAGTTGAGAGGGCTCCCTGTGTACCTAGCACAAATATGCTGGATCTGCTTTCTGTGATCACTGATGTTTAGACAGGGAAATCCTTTTCTATTAATGAATCTCATAGGCTGCTCCAGGGAGCTCTCAAGGCCACATGTGTGCAGTCAATGGTGTCCTGCACTTGCAGAAAGCCTGAGATTGCAGCGAATCCCACAGCTCTGGCAGCCTGGCTTGCTTCATCCATGTGGAACTGTACGTAATGGTGAGTTTTATTAAAAAGGGCGTCGGTCACCTCCCTCCTCCCACCACCTGCACAGGTAGCGCTGACTGGCTCGTGTATTATGCTGTGTGGGCTTTAGTTGGCCCGCCCATGTTAAATGGCGGTGTGCAGCCAATCCCGGGTGGCGATCGGCTCTGTGCCCTCCCCCACCTGCTCCCACCTAGCCCACTCGCCATAGGAAAATTTCTCCCCAGAGTTAACGTTTTGAGTCCGTATGACCCTTCTTCAGAGCTTACTTTTTATGTTCAATCCCTCTCATAATAAAAGATAGTATTCCATTAGCCTTCTTAATTACTTGCTGTAATTGCATACTAACTTTTTGTGACTCATGTACTAGAACACCTAGAACCCTTGCACTTATGTCCTGGCTGCAAGCATGGTGCCTTGAATGCCATGACCAATGCAGTGGGTGGATGGAGGCTTGTAAGGCCCATGCTGCCTCTGTGCGGCAGACGCAGCCATTGATTCTTGGAGCCTACATCCATTTTGACAAATGTCTGTGAAGGTCAGATGCCAATTAAGACCAAATGCAGCACAGCACCTAAATTTAGTGGATTCGCACCTGAATGTACACCATTAATAAAGGAGCCAAGCTCCTTAGGCCCTCGAGTCCAGCACTCAGCTGAGCCATGCTCTCCATGGTTTGAGCAAGAAATTTAGAGGGTGCCCCTTCAATTGGCCAAGATTTGCTGTGCTGAATTCCTCCCACATGCCCTGAGACCCCTCCCCGACTGATTTTTTTTTCTAGCTTGATCTTCAAACTGTATTGCTGGAAGGGAAAGTCAAAAATGGTGCTGCTGATGCTCATGTGGGAGACCAGCTTCCAACCATCCCCTATCACCCACCAAGTCCCTCCCATCCTCTTCCATCCTCACCGCATCCTAATTCCCCTTCCTCCTCTCACTATCCAGCCTCCCCTGTTCCCCTTCAACTCATCCATGGTGATATGTCTGTCCTCCACCCTGAAATCCTTAATGTTGATATCCCCATGCCCTTTATCAACCTGAACCCTCCCCTTCTCAAAACCACATGCACCTCGACTTTCTTGGACCTTCCATGAGACCATCCAATAACCCCCCTACGACTTTTCAGCTACTGATTTACAAGATGCAGATGCCTCTCCTGACCATTACTGGACCATCTGCCTCACAGTAACGTGACTGTAACCCCCCCAGGACCAAATTCGGTAAGTGACTGACCATGCCCTGCAGACTGTCACTGCCCAGGGAGGCCTTCCCCAACCCAAGACGGGGACCAAGACATGTGTGCAATGCAGAGCCCTCCAGCATGGCCCACACAATCCCAGGACAGTTTCTCCAGTATGCCTCCAACAGTATGGCCTCAGCCTCACAGCAGTTTCTGACTCCTCCTTGGGCAGTTTTATAACTCTTGCCCCAGCACGGTCTTAACTACTCCACTCTATTCCTACAGCCACATGGGTGCATTCTATTATGCCCTGCACTCTTTGGAAGCCTGAGATGGTGTGGAAGCTGGTGAATTCGCAGCCTAGCTATCTTAGTCCAGAGCAAACCTGACATAATGATGGGCCTTCCTGTAAAGGGCATCTGTGACCTCTATTATGCATCAATGTGTTGCAGACTGAGATGCCGCACAGGTCACCTGTTGATCCTTGGAAAGAACCAGAGGCAAAGAAATTTAGTGCTGCAGTCACCTTCAAAGCCACTGGCAGGGGATACTCCAATACCACGTGGCTTCAGGTCTTCACTATGAATGTGACACATGTGATGTACCAGAGCTCAGGACAAACGCAGACGTGCACGGCATTGCCTCTCACTCATTTATAAATCGCGGACTCTTCTACTTAGGTCAGGCAAGTCGCTCCCGTTGTCTGGGTATCTCCTCCTGACCCTCCTGTTCATGCTGTGGCTCCGTTTGACCATGTGCTTCCTGCTGGAGCTGCGCATGGAGTCACCTCTCCCTCCTTCACCTCCTTCATTGCATAAGGACCCTGACAAAGGCAGCACTGAGCCCTGGATCCATATCTGCTTTTGCCTTCTCTCTAAAAGGAAACATTGAGGGACAAGAAAGTGAAGCTCAGAAGATGAAACGTATGGAAACTGTAAGGGTCCATAGTTTGTCCTGCTCTACTTGCATGGTGGCTGATGCCGCCTTGTCCCTGAGACATTAGCACACACATCGAAGTGACCAAGGTAGTATCGCAGATATGTAACATCTTGAGCCCTGCGTGGGATGCTAAAGTGAGATGAGTGACCCAACCTAGCTCTGTGCTCCAATCTCTGATATAGCATATTAATGACTAATCAGATTTTTAAAATTAATTTACGCAATGACAGTGAAGGAGCAGCGATATATTTCCAAGTCAGGATGGTAATTGGCTTGGAGGGGAACTTCCAGGTTGATGTATTCCCAAGGGCGGAATCGTTCCAGGTTTGCAGTAAGTGCAGTAGCGGGCGGGTAAAATGCCGCATTGTCCCAAACCTGCCACAGTATTTATGCATTCCCAGGAAACACGTTGTTTCCATCGTGGGCGGGATCTCATTCACCCAGCCGCTATCACCTCGCCACTTCATAACGCTGGGCGCCATATTTAAAGTCTAGCTGCGCGCACATCTCAGTGCTTCCAGCCCATGACTGCTGCAGGGAAAATGTCCGCAAAAAGCAAAAAGACTACAGCCCCAGGGTTCAGCGATGCATCACTAGAACACCCTTTGGATGCTGTGGAGGCCTGCCAGGATGTCCTGTACCCCCTTTTTGGCCACAAGGTGGGCAGGGGCTTGACCAACCAGGTTTGGGAGGAGGTGGCAGTGGTGGTCAGCGCCAACGCCCTTCAAAAGAGGACAGCCACCCAGTGCCGCAAGAGGATGAATGATCTCCTCCATTCCCCGGATAAGTCACTCTTCTCATTACTCTCAACTTACACACTCACAAACCCATCACACATCCATAGGGATCTCACTCACTGCAGCTCAAGGGACAACACCATTTACTCTCTCACACTCACCGCTATTGTTCTCATCCCATCCATGGGACCATTCACCACCCACACATGTCAGGCATACTTATCTGGCCTAGCAGGCGTCCTGCTTACACTCCATCTCTATTCATGCAGGACAAGCTGGCACTCAACAACAGGGAGAGGTCACAGACTGGTGGAGAAATGCCAGAAATAAAGGTCCTAGTGGACTTTGAAAACAGAGCCATCCAGCTGGCCGGCGAGGATCTGGACCATTCCTGTGCTGACAGTGAGGCCGGCAGTGTCCCACCATGAGAGGATCCAGCAGTGCAACATCCATCAGACAACCATGCTGTGAGTGACATGTCCTCTTTCACAGGCCACTGCCATTATCTCTCGTTGCTTCCGCAGGCACATCTGGAAAACATCCGACAGAGTCCATCACCCAAAAGCCCCAAAGAAACCTTTGAAGTGGAATCTGGAGGCACCCTCCTTGAAGTCCCGTCACAGCGCTCACCCACACCGTCCAGTGCTGAGACAGACCTCTCGGTGGGACCTAGCTTTAGAGTGGCCTCAGGATCACAATCTGGTGAGCACATCGAACTTTCTGATCCACAGCAGGCAGCTGAAGGGACTTCCCAAGTCCCCAGCACTCTGGGGATTGCTGAAGATGGTTGGGCCGAGGGCACTACCCTGAGGAATTCCTGTAGTGATGTCCCGGAACAGAGATGATTGACCTCCAACAACCACAACATGATCAACGAGTGGATGCCTTTTGGCTTGTTAGGAGTATCAATTCTGATGAACACATGATACGCCTTCATTGATGGAATGCCATATATGTTACAGCTGTGCCTCCTTCACTGTTGCCTGAATTACCAAGTTCTACATTGCTGTATGTTACTCTTGAGATGCAGCGACTGTGATGCGTAGCCACTAAGTTCTGTGTAGCCTTTTAACAGTACTAATGAAGCCATTGGCTTTCAGTGGCTTTCATCGGCTTTCATCGCAAGGAGGTATTCCTTCTTTCTTCCTAAGAAGACTCCTGTTTACTCCTGCGGCAACAAAAGGTTAGAGGGAGACCCCAGAAAGGTCCTTCATGTTCGCCCTTCCCCTCACTGCCATTCCACATCTTCCCTCCCTGTTGCCCACTTTGTGTTCATCAGCCCCACCCTCTCCTCACAGCCCACCCCCAGTTGAGGTGTTTCTGAAAGTGGAGGCCTGCATGAGTACCACAGCACAGCGGTGTTCTTCAGGACAATGTCGGCAAAGAGCAGGAGCAGGCCAACCCTACAGCCCCAGCAGTGTGGCACTCATCGCTACAAGACCAGCACAGCGCTATGGCAGGTAGGCTATGTAAGTTGCATTCACCTCAAAGTTTCCAGAGAACTGAGGTCTAACTTTTGCATGCCACCCCTATTCAAATGGGTTCGAGACCGACGTAATTTCCCACTAGCTTGATGCAAGACTGGAAGGCCTGACAAGGTTCTGGCGAGCAGCTGTTTTAATAGAATTCATGACATGTTAATGAATGCAAATGGCATGCACGCCAATATTCGGCAGGATAACGATCCACCCCCCATGAAACCCGCCATGGGCAGGATGAGAAAATTCCACCCTTTGAATGGATTTCCAGACTGTTAACTTATTGGTGGTGGCCCTTCATCAAAACTATCATGCATTACCAGCATTTTCAAATAAATGCATGCTTCACCAGCAACAGAGGAGTAGGAATATATAAGCATTAGAAATGTTTAGTGTATGTTTGGGGTGATCCCACGGCAGGTTATAGGCCACTCTAGACCCAAAATAACTGGCTGGAGTACACATGCTCCATGATCTTGCCATTAGCTGACCAATTTCACTCCAAAACTTGAAACCAAGTACAATCTTTAGACGGTTTATCTTTATGCTAGTCTAAAATGTGACAGAAATGACTAAAACTTACCTAATGAGTTATGCGATTGCCACAGGCTGTTCTTTGAACTCTGCACCTCACAATATTCTACCACATACATAGGCTGAAATGACACACTAAACCACAAGATAAGTGCAAAGGGGGACAGGAAAGGAGATTTAAATAGTGCCTTACATAATAATATGTTCCTTGGATACTCATCAGCAGAAAATTCAGCAAAAACCACCTGCATTTTACTTTTAAAATGTGGTCATATTTTTATGCAGAAAATCTGTATATTTTGCAACCAGCTGATGTTTGAAAAATGCTGGAAAACCTCAGCAGGTCTGGCAGCATCTGTGAATGAGAAACAGAATTAACATTTCGAGTCTGTATGACTCTTCTTCAGAGTTAAACAGAACGAGAAATGTGATGGATTTTATACTGTTTAAGAGGGGTGGAGCAGGTGGAACAAAATAAAAGGTCAGGAATAGGTGGGAGCTAAGGAGAAATTTGACAAAGATGTCACGGACACAGGACAAAAGGAGTGTTAATGGTAGTATTAAAGACTAAAAGAGATGCTGATAGTGGCATAAAGGTAATAAATGTGTAAATAGCAGAACAAGGGTCAGCACTCTGAAAGCACAACATAAAAACAAGTGACAGATGGCCTTGTGTGTGGAGCGTGGGGAATTGGGGATAAAGGATAGAAAAATACATTTTAAAAAGAATTTAAAAAAAGAATAAATAAATAAAAACTTAAAAACTGGATAAAAATAGAGGAGAGAGTTTATGGTCTGAAGTTGTTGAACTCAATGTTAAGTCCAGAAAGCTGTAATGTACCTAATGGAAGATGAGGTGTTGTTCCTCCGGTTTGTGTTGAGCTTCACTGGAACATTGCAGCAGGCCAAGGATGGACATGTGGGCATGAGAGCAGGATGGTGTGTTGAATTGGCAAGCAGTAGGAAGATCTGTGTCATGCTTGTGGACTGAGCGAAGGTGTTCCGCAACGCGGTCACCCAGTCTGCATTTAGTCTCCTCAATGTAGAGGAGACCTCATTGGGAGCAGTGAATAGAGTTGACCAAATTGAAGGAGGTGCAAGTGAGGAGGAGGTGCTGCCTCACTAAAAGGAGTGTTTGGGCCTTGGATGGTGAGGAGGGAGGAGATAAAGGAATAGTGTTGCACCTTCTGCAATTGCATGGGAAGGTGCCATGGGAAGGGGATGAGGAATTGGAAGTGATGGTGGAGTGGATCAGGGTGTCATGGAGGCAACAGTCCCTGTGGATTCCAACAGTGGGGGTGAGGGGAAGATGTGTTTGGTGGTGGCATCATGCTGGAGTTGGCGGAAATGGCGGAGGATGTTCCTTTGAATGCAGAGGCTGGTGGGGTGAAAAGTGAGTTCCAGGGGGACCCTATCATGGTTCCAGGAGGGAAGGAAGGAGTGAGGGGAAAGGTGCAGGAGAAGGGTTGGACATGGTTGAGGGCCCTACCAACCAGAGTGGGGGAGAACCCTCTGTTAAGATAAAAGGAACACGTGTCTGAAGAGCCATTTTTGAAGGTAGCATCATCGAAACAGATGTGATAGAGGCAGAAGAAAATGGGATGGAGTACTTACAAGAAGTAGGGTGTGAGGAGCTGTAGTGGAGGTAGCTGTGGGAGTCGGTGCATTTGTAATGAATGTTGTTAGACAGTCTAACACTAGAAATGGAGACAGAGAGGCCAAGGAAGGGAAGGGAAGTGTCAGAGATGGACCATGTGAAGGTTAGGGAGGGGTAGAAATTGGAAGCAAAATTGATAAATCTTTTCCAGGTCCAGATAATAGGATGAAGCAACATCGATACAGCCATTGATGAATCAAAAAAAGTTGTGGGAGGGGACCTGAGTAGGACTGGAACAGGAAATGTTCCATATACCCCACAAAAAGACAGGAATAACTGGGGCCCATGCAGGTACCCATAGCCACACCTTTTATTTGGAGGAAACGAGACAAATTTTTTTCGATAAGGTGCCACATAAAAGGTTATTGCACAAGATAGTAGCTCACGTTATTGGGGGTAATGTATTAATGTAATGGATTGAGGATTGGTTAACACACAGAAGACAAAGAGTCGGGATTAATGGGTATTTTTCAGGTTGGAAGGATGTAACTAGTGGAGTGCCACAAGGATCAGTCCTGGGGCCTCAATTTTTTATTATCCATATTAATGACTTGGAGGAGGGGGCAGAGTGTAATGTATGCAAATTTGCTGATGATACAAAAATAGGTGGAGGGCATGTTGTGATGAGGACACAAGGAATCTGCAAGGGGATATAGATAGGTTGAGTGAGTGGACGAAAACTTGGCAGATGGAGTTTAATGTAGGAAAGTGTAAGGTCATGTACTTTGGTAGGAAGAATCAAAAGGCAGATTATTATTTAAATGAAGAGAGATTCCAAAAAATTGCAGCACAGAGGGATCTGGGTGTTCTTGTGCATGAAACACAAAAAGTTATCATGCAGGTGCAGCAAGTAATTAACAAGGCAAATGGAATTTTGGCCTGTATTGCTAGGGGATTGGAGTTTAAAAATAGGGAAGTCTTGTTCCAGCTGTACAGGGTGTTGGTGAAGCCACATCTGGAGTACTGTGTACAGTTTTGGTCCCCGTATTTAAGAAAGGAGATACTGGCATTGGAGGCAGTTCAAAAGAGATTCACTGGGCTGATTCCTGGGATGAAAGGGTTTACTTAACAATAACGGCTAAACAGGTTAGGCCTTTATTCATTAGAGTTTAGAAGAATGAGAGGTGATCTTATTGAAATGTACAAAATCCTCAGGGGGTTTAACAGGGCAGATGTTGAGGAGATGATTCCACTAGTGGGGGAATCTCAACCTAGGGGACATAGTTACAGAATAAGGGGACACTCATTTTAAACTGAGGTGCGAAGGAATTTCTTCTCTCAGGTAGTAGTGAAGGTCTAGAATTCTCTACCCCAGAGAGTTGTGGAGGCTAGATCACTGAAAGTATTTCAAGAGGAGGTAGATAGATTTTTGAAATATTGGGGAGTTGAGGGCTATGAGGAGCTAGCATGAAAGAGGTGTTGAGGCCTGGGGCAGATCAGCCATGATCACATTGAATGGTGGGGCAGGCTTGAGGGGCCGAATGGCCTACTCCTGCTCCTATTTCTTATGTTCTTAAGTTAAAGGAAAAATTGTTCAGTGAGAGAATAAGTTCAGTCAGGTGAGGAGAGTGGTGGTAGATGGGAATTGTTTGGAACTGAAGGAAGATGGTGAGGGATGGAGGTGGAGAGGGATTGGACGTCCATATTGAAGAGAATTCCCTGAGGCCTTGACTAATGAGTCACACTGGGAGTCCAACTTGTGTCCACAGCTTGCTGGTTCAATGCAATCAATGCCCAGGATCCAGTTTAAATTGGGCCTCTGGCCTATGTTTCTGGGCACATGTTGGCATTGTGCTGCCCATTTTGTACCAGAAATCAGCACATGTTGAATTCTTCTCTTTTTGCAGAATTTCAGAATAACTTTGTATGCTTTCAGAGAACTGTGGCTTGGATTTTCACAACGACATCCGAAAATGGCGGATGAGCCTGAAATATGGAAGTCCCACCCAAAACATGGCACCTACCATTTTCGTGGGGGCAGGAATGCATCTAGGTTGCATTTCACACATGTGCATCTTGCAGAGGCAGCTGCCCATAGAAATCAGCAGCTGACTCCATATGTGATTTTGGTGAGGCAGGTGTCAGAAACCCGATGTGAGCAGACTAAACCTTGTAACAACAGGTCTGAACTTTGTAGATTCATTTGGATAGCCAGGGTCCCCTTTTGGGGAGGTGAAGTACCTGTTTGGAAAGGTCCAGGGACATAGTTGGGGGAGGTCAGATGCCCTTTGGGAGAGGTAAGGTTCCGTTTGGAATTGCTAAAAGTAGTCATGAATGTACATAAAAAGTGCATAAATATGTTGGAACTGTGAAGCTCACTGGAACTATCAAAAACAACTGTCTAAAGTGTCAAGATGAAATATCAAAGGGAGCTGTCAAAAACAATTTTCAAAAATGTCAAAATGAACAGTTAAAGGGAGCTCTCAAGCTGTCAAGGCATTTAAATCTCGTGCCCATTAACTCTGAAAAAACTGCCTGGAGTGTTAAAAAAAATTGATTTCTTGCTATTTCACTCTGTCTGGATTAGTGCTGCATGGCTGATTTTACAATCATCCATTATCACAGTATGGTACCTGCCATTTCACAGTTCGATTGACAGATCCAAGCGGTTATGGACTCTTTGAAGTGCTTCCAATTCTTGTTTTTATAAGGGATATGCAACTGAACAAAATATTTGTCATTATAAGGGATTATGTAGTTGAAATGGGTTTTTTATGGATGAGAGTTTTTTTTTAAACATTAAAATAATAAAGGCAGTAAGTTGGCATAGAGGCGATAAAGGGCCATGGGGATGGGCAGAGCAGCATAGGTGGGAGAGAGGGTATGAAGGGTTATAGGGGTGACTGGAGGGACATGGATTGGCATGGATGCGACATGGGGAGTGTGTAGGGGGGTGAGGGGTTGAGGTGAGGGCTGGAGGGCTGTTTTATATTTTTCTGTTTTTTTATTAAATTTCAACACAGTGCCATTGCAGAGAGGCAGGCCTTCCTCCCAGCCCCGCCTCCACACCCGGTATCCTCCACATTCTTTCCAGGTTGCCCAGCTCTACTCCCAGGGAACCCCGCCATTCCAGAACAAAAATCCAACCTCCCAGGCCACTTTCGCTCAGATTAGGTTTGCAGAGTTGGGAAATACCCCCACGGGTTGGGAGCAAAAAAACCAGGCCCTCTTAAGTAAGAATGTTATTTATATTAAGGTTTAGCAGTGCTGCCATGGACTATTTATTGCTTTTCTAATACACATGGGCCTGAATTTTTCATATGGCATGGGTTCCCTTCCCGCCATCCAGAGAGTCGGTGGGGAACACAAATCCGCTGACTCAGAGTGCCCCGCAGCCATTTCACACTTGAATGAGCTGCAGTTGGCTGCAGGCAGGATTCCGACCCTCACTCAGAAGAAAGTACTGCATTAGAGAGCTGCCGGCCAATCTGATTGGCCAGCAACTCTCCAGTCCCAGCAGTGACAAGAGCTGCAGTGGACTGAAGAGGAACTTCAGGAAGGAGCCTGAGCCTAATCCTGGGACCAGAGGACAAGGTAAGGGTAAGGGGTCCCAGAGCGGGGAGGGTAGGGAAGGCGTGGGGCTGCAAAGGGGGTGACCGGGGTGTCAAACGAAAGGCTGGTGGGTGGAGGGAGGTCCAGTGGCCACTGAACCTTAAGGAGGAAGTGCCTGCAATCAGAAGGGGGCTTCTAATGGAGGTGCTTCCTCCCACCCTCCCCCACCGCCGCTACCTTCCTGGCTGAAATCTAAACCAGTTCTTTTTTGGGCCTCCCCTATGCCAGGTAAATCTTCCTGCCTGCCTAAAAATTGAGGCTGGGCAGAAAATGGCCTTTAAGTGTCCAATAATTGGCCACTTAAAGGCTTCAACTGGGGCAAGGGTGGGCTTCCCATTCGAGGCTTTGCCCGCCCCAGCGTAAAATTGCTGCGAGGTTGGGTCAGGCGGGAATCTGGACATAATCCCATTCCTTCAATTTCACACTCCCATACCCTGCCTAAAAATCTGCCAGCGGGGGAGTGTGAAATTCAGGCCCATGGAGTTAGCTAAGTTTAGCTACTGTAAAAGTAAGTTGTCCTACTGTTGCAATTTGCTTACTCTTTACCATTCAAAAAGTCAAAGTCTAGTGCAGTTTTATTATGTAACATTCCAAAGATGAACAAAATCACGCAATATAAGTCATTCTGTGAAATAATTTGAAGAATTTTCTTTGTCCATTCCCTGGATACACTATCTAAATATCTGGAGAGGTGAAAACAATTTCTGTGACACAGAGTTACAAGGGTAAACTGAATTACGGAAGTCAAAAATATATGGATATAAGATATGGATAGTGTGAATAAAAAATGTAATAGAGATGCTTGGCTGAAAAAAGTCATACTAATGCATGCTTGCATCACAAAATTTGAATTTTGAATTTTAACAGACTTGGTCGACACTACCAGGCAAGGCGAGTCAAATGGACTTCTACATTTATATTTATGTTATGGTCATGGGAGATGGAAGTCTGAAAATCTTCAGCAAAGTTACCATGACTATTAACACTCTGTTGTATTCTAACAAGATCTTTTATATTCATAATTTTTCAGTCCTTTACCTTTGATAATATTGAATAGCCATCATTAATCAGATAGAGAGGGAACACCAAAACTTCTTGCGTTAGCATGACATTCCAATTAAACAACTACTTATTCTTAATTTTTACATTACAAAATATTAGACCTGTTCATAGGAACATGAAGCTGCTGAAATGATTAGCTGGAATTTCTGCTTCAGTTCTTCCAACCCATACCAGGGGAAAGTATTAGGAAAGTTTGCGTTGTCAGTCCATGAACTTGGGCAGCAACTACATTATAAGAGCAGATTCATGAATGAATAGAACAACCACCTGCAGCATCAATCCTTAGATCTTGTTTGTTCTTGAATGCAGGAAGTACATTATTTTAACTGTTTCTGCATATTTCAGATTGCTTAAGTATTATGATGGCTGCATGATATTTGATATTCCTTTCTTGCTTTTTATGTGACTTTACCTGTGACCAGGGTCAAGGAGAGAAATCATGGGCGCCAGTGCTTCTCCTGTCCCTGGGCCCCTTATTCCTCCTCCCACTTTAACCCTCCCCATCAATAGTCCATGATATTGTTTCAATATTTACCAATCAATTCATCAAACAATCACAAAGGTCCTAGTAAAATGATGACACCAATCGTTGGCACCTAGTTACAAATATCGTCCAATATGAATGCAGCATTGGTTGTTAATATTAAGAGCAACAACAATATAATGCAGTGTTTGTTTGTGTGCAGACTATTAAACAAACCAGAAAGTACAAATTTTACTTTAACAGCATTGTGTAATATTATTCATTTGACAGGAACATATCCAATTAGTTATCTATTAACGCTGTGCAGACAATAACACAGATTTCAGTGACTGCCGAAACCCTCATTAACATGTTCTGCACATTGCACCATATGGGCATGGTGACAATAAATTCATATTTGGGGGAAGAATTCAATACTTGCATCCCAGATAAACTGCACAAGATCTTTTTCATTCTGTAGAAGTAGGAGACTTTCTTCTGCTTGGGTGCATGCTATTCAATGTAATTATTTCATACAAAGGGTGTAATTGGATTCTATTTTTTCAGTCATCTCACAGAGTAGAAGGATCAAATGACTCCTGAGCAACAAAGCGGAATGATTGCACAACATAGGTCTTCACTGTCAATTAGAAGCATTGGAGCCCTCAGGTGTCTCTGTGCAACACATCTTTTAAGGGGCCAGAGGACAAAGTCTGAATGGTTCACAATTGTATCTGTGTTTTCTTGATCAGCAAGTATGAAGACTCTGCTAATTGCTGCTTCACGTTACAATATATTTTCAATATCTACTCTGCAACACAACTTTATCATAATATTTCAATACTTCAAAAAACTCATAAAAAGCACCAAGATAGAGTGGGATAATAGATAAGTAGACAAAAGGACAAGATTGAAATCAATGGAAAAGATTCTTGTGAATCATGTGCAGTATAAAACAGGTTTCTGATTCACTATGAGCTCATTACGTACTCCTGTCCTGGCAATCTCATCCATCAACTCTGCTCTCAGTAAACTTATATTGGCAAGAAAATAAACAGAACTCCAGCCATGATTCCACCCTCTATTTGCAAGATAATTATGGATGACAAAGGCCATCCAGCCCAATTCATCTCATCCATCCCAGGATGACATATGAACATACTTATTATGAGCAGGTGCAGGCCATTCGGCCACTCAAGCCTTTTCCGCCATTTGATAACATTGCCTACATTATACCAGTGACTACAATTCAAAAGTTACTTAATTGGCTGTAAAGCGATTTTGGACATCGTGAAAGATGTTGTACAAATGTAGGTTTTGGTCCAACCTCCCCCCCAAACCCCCCAATCTCCCCCCCAAACCCCCCAACCTCCCCCCAACCTCCCCCATCCCCCTCCAATTCCCCCCTTGAACCCCTCCTCCAAACAAACCCCCAAACGCCCCCCACCAACACACACACACATACACCATCCAATTGGTTATAAAATTGCAGGGATCACACTTACCAGTTTTCAAGCAAGAACACTCTTCCTGACAGTTGATGCGTTGCTGTTGACCTTTGGGCAGCTTCAGTTTCCCGGCAGGTTTTTCAAAAAAAACCAAAATCAGACCCACAAAGCTGCCCGAAGGTTGGAAGCAGCAGTGTAGCAACTCAAAGAAATTGACACTGACACTAACAGACCAGCTTTAAAAAGATCAGAACTCTCAGCCTGACAGTTCTGATTTTTTTACATCTGTCAGGTCAGTGGCTCTGGTTGCTCAGTCTGGGAGATGAGAAGCTCTGTTTAAAGCAAAGGGCACCCCCCACCCGACAACCCCAGGGCCCTGGTGTTTGGCACTGTCAGCAGCCCCCTCTCCTGAGCCCTACCTGTGTTTGTACACCTGCTACTCTACAAGGCGACTTGGTACCACATGGAAGGAGCTGGGCACCAAATATCAAATGATGACACCTTCACCTGCTGTTCTAAGCACAGCAGCAGTGCAGGGTGGTGCTGTACGCTGAAAATAGGAGGAAGAACACAAAAACAGTGGTCCAGAAATGTGGCAGGATATGGAAAATCATATGATTTCAAGCTGTGCTGTGTACTGCACCTGGACGAGGTGCAGGAAAGAAGTTCAGTGATGTCATCTGAAGGGCCAAGATAGGCCATTTCAGTAGTTGAGTATGTTTTCCATGAAGGAGCAGCATAGGGTCTCTGATGCATTAAACTTTCCTTCCCTCACGATGTTCAACATGGAAATACATATCCTCCAGGTTTCACTACCCTTCTTGTACACCATTTTTTTTCTTTACCCAAACATGTCCATAGCATAATGCCAAGCTAGCAAGATATAAATTGGATTGAGTCACATCTCACTCTTCACAGTCTTCCTTCTCACATGGATTCTTGCATTGAACACTCTCTCTCATCTGCTTCAACTCTATCATTTCGTATAGGAAAAGCAGCATATAATGGATGTTTGTAGCATGCTGAGAGATCCGTGCTTGAAGAGATTGAGTATCATCTTTTTCCCAGGAACTCCTCCAGTTTTCTGTCAGAAGCTCCCTTAAAAAAACAAAAAACAACAATTAGTAATAATTAATTTGGATAAAAAGGAAAGGGAATCCCTGTAGTAACAAACACTAGACACACATGCACAGCATTTGTCATCAATAAGTCACCTTCAGAATACAATAATAGTAAAGCTGAGCATTTTCTTTATATAAAAGCAGAGGGAAAATGTGTAGCATGGATGAATGATGCAGTAGGGCCGAAAGGAAGACAATTTTCTTATTATTCAAAGTGGAATGGAATATTTGTTGATCAGGAATATGAATTCTTGGTCAGTGGCTGGAAAGTGTAATTACAGCTCAGGATATGGTATCATGGCTGAAGACTAGAAAATTCTCTCACAGGTCTCAAGAGGACTTGTTGTTTAGGCTTCATGTCTACCTTGGATTCCTTGGCCTCTTCTGTGGGCTCACTCGTGTGTTTTGACCTGGCTTATGGTAAGATTGCATGGAATGAAGAACACTATGACAAAGAGAGAGACTTTAGCTGGAGAGTATTGCAGTGGATCCTCTGAATAGTGCAATTGGACAATCTTTGCTACAGGATCTTTACTATTCAATCTATAATTGCTCTGGTGGCAGCATGGGTCTCATTATATCAGCATTCTCCTATTCTGCAGGGATACTGCAGAAACATCATTAACCATGGTGTAGGCAGGTTATTTTTATTAATTCACGGGATGTGGGCTTCGCTGGCTGGGCCAGCATTTATTGCCCTTCCCTAGTTGCCCTTGAGAAGGTGGTGCTGAGCTGCCTTCTTGAACTGCTGCAGTCCATGTGGTGTAGGTACCCACAGTGCTGTTAGGAAGGGAGTTCCAGGATTTTGACCCAGCGACAGTGAAGGAACAATGATATGTTTCTACGTCAGGATGGTGAGTGACTTGGAAGGGAACTTCCAGGTGGTGGTGGTGTTCCCATCTATCTGCTTCCCTTGTCCTTCTAGGTGGTAGTGGTCATGGGTTTGGAAAGTGCTCTCTCAGGAGCCTTGGCGAATTCTTGAAGTACATCTTGTAGATGGTACACACTGCTGCTACTGTGCATCGGTGGTGGAGGGAGTGAATGTTTGTGGATGTGGTGCCAATCAAGCATGTTGTTTTGTCCTGGACAGTGTCAAGCTCCTTGAGTGTTGTGGGGGCTGCACTCATCCAGACAAGTGGAGAGTATTCCATCGCACTCCTGACTTGTGCCTTGTAGATGGTGGGCAGGCTTTGGGGAGTCAGGAGGTGGGTTACTCATGGCAGGATTCCTAGCCTCTGACCTGCTCTTGTATCCACAGTATTTATATGGCTAGTCCAGTTCAGTTTTTGGTCAATGGTAACCCCCAGGATGTTGATAATGGGAGATTCAGCGATGGTAATGCCATTGAATGTCAAGGGGCGATGGCTAGATTCTCTCCTGTTGGAGATGGTCATTGCCTGGCACTTGTGTGGCTCAAATGTTATTTGCCACATGTCAGCCCAAGCCTGGATATTTTCCAGGTCTTTCTGATCACCCAGAAGCCAGCCCTTGACTGAGTTTAGATCTTCCAAGACAATTTAGTCTGCCTTATAATATTGCACCCAAAATATTTTATATTTGTCTGCATGATCTGGCGATAGTGATCATGTACTACTCCAGTCAGACATAATGTAAGATTATTGTGCCTTTTGAATGAACCATCTGGCTCATTGGTGTAGCTTCAATCAACTGAAACAAACAGCAGGAACTAGTTTCCTTGGAGCAGTCATCAGCTTAAGTAGCTACAGTGGCAAACCCCCAGACGGGGAAAAGATCAGAGGCTTCTGGTCACTAACTTCTGTCCAGAGATAGAAGGAAAGAACAAAGCCCCACATATTCCAAGTCACTTGATAAAGTTTTCTGAACAAAAAAACACAATGGAAGAATATGCAACTAACAGAAAGCAAAGCACTAAATTCCTCTTTTCTTTCGGACTTAGCACGCACAACCAAGCACCCAAAACTGACCAATCAGGTCATGCAAACATGCTTGATTGTCATATTCCAGCTTTAGTCAGCAATATACAAACCAGTATAAATGCACAAAAAATACACAATTTTGAAAAATAAATCTCGACATCTACCCATAAGGATGTTTGCTGACTCGATGGAAATACAAAAAATTTACTTTGAAACAAGCCATTCAGTTCTGCCATGTGGGCAAACTTACCAAGCTTGCTCATCAAGTTCCAAACTATCTTTGTCCTTGTTGCCTCCATTTACCTATTCAATCTAACCTTGAATGTTGACATAGGGCCTGATTTTAAACCTGTGTCAGTTCTGAGTGGGTGGGCAGCAATGAAACTTAGAAACTCAGTCGTTTCTCCAGAGGTGGGGACCAGTTTTAATTCCTGGATTTCATTTAAATTTCACTAGCTAACTTCCCACTATTCCAGGATGGAAGCAGTGGAAAATCATATAGCCTAGAGGCTGCCTGCAGAGGCCAGCTAAGTGGTGGGATCAGCTACAAGGTCAGAAGAAGGAGTATGAGCCCATGTCATGGAAGGCTTATTGAGTGAGTATATGGAGTTGAGGTATAGATCAGCCATGATCTAGTTGAATGGTAGAGTAGACTAAAGATGCTGAATGGCCAACTCCTGTTCCTATGTTTCTATGTTCCTAATACCCCCAAAGCAAATTATCCAGTCATTCATTTCATTGATGTTTGTGGGATCTTCCTCTGTGCAAAGTGATGGTCATGTTTGACTGCAAAACAAGTCACTGCACTTCAAAGTGATTAATCATGTGAAGTTTTGTGATATTTCTGAGAGGTTTAATCAGCCAGTTCATAAATTAAGTTATCAAATCAGTTGCATATTTAAAGTAGACTGATGAAAGTCCTTGCTGTCTGAACTGGATATCAGGATAAGTCTCTCACCTCATTTTCACTGGATGTAAGTTCTTTCTTGTTTCTAGGCTGTCTGTCTGGTTCCTGTCAGGCAGATACACTTCAAATCGCACCATAAGCAAAGCCATGTGTTAACCAATGATATATTATAGTGGTAAAAAATCATTAGGCAGGACCATCCATTCCCATTTTTGGGCAGGCAGTGTGTGAAATTGAGTGAAGGAAACCTTTCCAACAGCTCGCAAGCACTTCCAAGATTTACTATTGGAAGTGACAAGCACCATGAAATATACCTGTCTAAGTATGGCATCAGGGTTATTCAATGACAGGTGCCACTATGTGTCATATTTGGTGTCTTTACTGTCACATCAACACTGAGCACAAGGAATGCTAGTATGTTACAGACATCAGGAACCCCAATTGCAATATCAAGGGGATTTAAAATTTAAATCTTACCCTTAGAAAATATAATTCATTCCAGGGTGATCAATTACAATCCAAATCTCTATTATTTTTAATTTTAAAAAGAAATAGAGATCCTCTTCAGCTACCTGATGTGATATAATCTATCTTGTTATAAAACCATGTATCGTCTGACTTACTATGAGTTTTATCATGGAAGATTTTAATTTAATTTCCTGGACATCATGTTGAACAAGGTAACAGATGCTAATGAATAGATCTTTTACCTATTTTTGGTCATCATTATGCATTCTTGCGCGATGCAGAGTAAATCTCCCTTTGCTCCCTTCACTGACAACTGTTATCTTTATTGATGCATTTGATTCAAACTCAAGGCCAATTTCCCCTCACGTCAGTGTAAGCCTTTTAAAAAAGGTTTTTATTCCCTTTTGTTTCTTCATAGTCACACAGCATATGTAAATAAGGCAATGTGCTTCAAAACTTCTGCATATGCCCTGATATATTTGACTGATAGAAAGTATACAAGGATAATTTGAGCTGGCACTTCTTCTGACATTCCTCCATACAATTCATCACCTCACCTCTGCTTGGCACCTTCCTGCAATGCTATGACTGAGATTGATTATTTGTATGCGATGAGTTGATAATATGAAACTTGCTCATATTGCTCCACTCCTTAATTTATTGAAGATCCAACAATCTATGACATTCCTTATACATTTGTATACTTCTGAACGTATTCATTCATCACACATTCTGTGTTTTTCCCAATTGTACAGGTATTATGACAGTATTCAAAACAGAGAGTGCTGGAAAAACTCAGCAGGTCTGGCAGCATCTGTGGAGAGCGAAACAGAGTCAACGTTTCGAGTCCAATATGACTCCTCTTTGGAACAGTTTCTCTTCCCACAGATACTGCCAGACCTGCTAAGTTTTTCCAGAACTTTCTGTTTTGATTTCAGATCTCCAGCATCCACAGAATTTTGCTTTTATTATGATAGGATTGTATTATTTACTCTATTCAGTGCTGAGGTATTTTTTCTGGTTTACATTCAAGTCTTCATTCAACTGTGCCTAAGTAACAAACATTCAGTAATCATAAGTCAGTTTTATAACATATCACAGAATCACAGAATTTTAATGGCAGAGAAGGAGGCCATTCGGCCCATCGTATTGCACCGGCTCTCCAAATGATCATTAGGACGTAGTGCCATTGCCCTGCCTTTTCCCCGTACCCCTGAACATTGTTTCTATTCAAATAATCATCTATTACCCTTTTGAATACCTCAGTTGAACCTGCTTCCACCACACTTCCAGGCAGTGCATTCCAGACCGGAACCATTCGTTGTGTAAAATGTTTTTTCTCACGCCACATTTGCTTCTTTTGCAAATCACTTTAAATCTGTGCCCTCTCATTCTTGATCCTTTTACAAGTGGGAACAGCTTCTCCCTATCTACTCTGTCCAACTTCTTCATGATTTTGAACATCTCTTTATCAAGTCTCCTCTCAGCCTTCTTCTCTCCAAGGAGAACAGTCCCAAACTCTTCAATCTCTCTTCGTAACTGAAGTTTCTCATCCCTGGAAACATTCTTGTAAACTTCTTCTGTACTCTCTTCAATGTGTTCACATCCTTCCTATAATGTGGCGCCCAGAACTGTACACAACACTGCAGCTGAGGTCTTATGAGTGTCTTATATAAATTCAGCATAACATCCTTGCTCTTGTATTCTATGCCCCTATTAATAAAGCCCAGGATACTATATGCTTTATTAACTGCTTTCTCCACTTGTCCAGCCACCTTCAATTATCTATGCACACATACACCCAGGTCTTTCCACTCCTGCATCCCTTTCAAAATTTTACCCCTTATTTCATATTGTCTGTCCATGTTCTTCCTACCAAAATGCATCACCTCACACATCTCCACATTGAACTTCATCTGCCACCTTCCTGCCCAGTCCAGCAACTTGTCTATGTCCTTCTGAAGTTCTACACTGTCCTCCTTGCAGTTTACAACATTCCCAAGCCTCGTATCATCCGCAAACTTTGAAATTGTCCCCTGCACACCAAGATCTAGATAATTAACATATATCAGGAAAAGTAAGGGTCCCAATACCAACCCCTGGGGAACTCCATTACAAACCTTCCTCCAGCCCAAAAAATATCTGTTGACCGTTACTCTCTGCTTCCCTATATGCCCATGAAAAAGTAATAGCTAAAATAATAATAAACCATAAAGCAATCTTAATGCTTTTATAAAGTAAATGTATCACATTTTGTGGTTGTAATGCTAACATTTACATTCACATCAGCAAATAACTATAGAAACATAGAAAATAGGAGCAAGAGTAGGCCATTCGGCCCTTCAAGTCTGCTCCACCATTCATCATGATCATGGCTGATCATCCAACTCAACAGCCTGCTCCCGCTTTCTCTCCATATCCTTTGATCCCTTTCACCTCAAGAGCTATATCTAACTCCTTCCTGAAAACATACAATGTTTTGGCATCAACTACTTTCTGTGGTAGTGAATTCCACATGCTCACCACACTGAGTGAAGATATTTCTCCTCATCTCAGTCCTAAATGGTCTACCCCATATCCTCAGACTGTGACCCCTGGTTCTGGACTCCCCCAACATCAGGAACATCCTTCCTGCATCTACCCTGTCTAGTCCTGTTAGAATTTTATAGGTTTCTATGAGATCCCCCCTCATTCTTCTGAACTCCAGCGAAATATAATCCTAACCGACTCAATAGGTCAGTCCCACCATCCCAGGAATCAGTCTGGTAAACCTTCGCTGTACTCCCTCTATAACAAGAACATCCTTCCTCAGATAAGGAGACCAAAACTGCACACAATATTCCAGGTGTGGTCTCACCAAGGCCCTGTATAATTGCAGCAAGACATCCCTGTTCCTCTGCTCGAATCCTCTGGCTATGAAGGCCAACATACCATTTGCCTTCTTTACCGCTTTCTGCACCTGCATGCTTACCTTCAACGACTGGTGTATGAGGACACCCAGGTCTCGTTGCACATTCCCCTCTCTCAATTTGTAGCCATTCAGATAATAATCTGCCTTCCTGTTTTTGCTACCAAAGCGGATAACCACACATTTATCCACGTTGTACTACATCTGCCATGCATTTGCCCACTCACTCAGCTTGTCCAAATCACACTGAAGCATCTCAGCATCCTCTTCACAGCTCACCCTCCCACCCAGTTTTGTGTCATCTGCAAATTTGGAGATATTACATTTAATTCCCTCATCTAAATCATTAATATATATTGTGAGTAGCTGGGGTCCCAGCACCGATCCCTGCGGTACCCCACTAGTCACTGCCTGCCATTCAGAAAAAGACCCGCTTATTCCTACTCTTTGTTTCCTGTCTGCCAACCAGTTTTCTATCCATCTCAATACACTACCCCCAATCCCACACGCTTTAATTTTACATGCCAATCTCTTAAGTGGGACTTTGTCGAAAGCTTTCCAAAAGTCCAAATAAACAATGTCCACTGACTCCCCCTCATCAACTCTACTAGTTACATACTTGAAAAATTCCAGTAGATTTGTCACCCTTTCGTAAATCCATGCTGACTCTGTCCGATTCTGCCACTGTTTTCCAAGTGCTCAGCTATTAAATATTTTATATTGGTCTCTAGAATTTTCCCCACTACTGACATCAGGCTGACTAGTTTATAATTCCCTGTTTTCTCTCTACCTCCCTTTTTAAATAGTGGCATTAGCTACCCTCCAATCTGTAGGAACTGTTCCAGAGTCTATAGAATCTCGGAAGATGACCACCAATGCATCCACTATTTCTGGGGCCACTTCCTTAAGTACTCTGGGATGTAGATTATCAGGCCCTGGGGATTTATCGGCCTCCAATCCCATCAATTTCCCCAACACCATTTCCCTACTAGTACTGATTTCTTTCAGTTCCTCCCTCTCACTAAACCCTATGTTCCCCAACATTTCTTGTATGTTATTTGTGTCCTCCTTTGTGAAGACAGAACCAAAGTATGTATTTAGTTGGTTAGCCATTTTTTTGTTCCCCATTATAAATGTTCCCCTGTTTCTGACTGTAAGGGACCTACATTTGTCTTCACCAATCATTTTCTCTTCACATACCGATAAAAACTTTTACAGTCAGTTTTTATGTTCTCCGCAAGCTTACTCTCGTACTCTATTTTCCCCTTCTTAATCAATCCCTTGGTCCTCCTTTGCTGAACTCTAAACTGCTCCCAATCCTTAGGTCTGTTGTTTTTTTTCTGGCCAATTTGTATGCCTCTTCCTTGGATCTAATCCTATCTCTAATTTCCCTTGTAAGCCATGGTTTGGCCACCTTTCCTGTTTTACTTTTGCACCAGACAGGAATAAACAATTGTTGCAGTTTACCCACGCGCTCTTTGAATGTTTGCCATTGCCTATCCATCGTCATCCTTTTAAGTAAGGTTTCCCAATCCATCATAGCCAACTCGTGCCTCATACCATCTTAGTTTCCTTTATTAAGATTCAGGACCCTAGTCTCAGAATCAACTACATCACTCTCCATCTTAATGAAGAATTCTATCATGAGGCCAAGGGGCCTCGCACAACTAGATTGCCAATTATTCCTTTCTCATTACACAAAACCCAGTCTAGGATGGCCTGTTCTCCAGTTGGTTCCTCAACGTATTGGTCCAGAAAACCATCCCGTATACACTCCAGGAATTCCTCCTCTACGGTATTGTTACTAATTTGATTTGCCCAATCTATATGCAGATTAAAATCACCCATTATTACAGATGTTCCTTTATTGCATGTGTCGCTAATTTCCTGTTTAATGCCATTCTCAACATCACCACTACAGTTTGGGGGTCTATATACAACTAATGTTTTTTGCCCCTTAGTGTTTCTCAGCCCTGCCCACATAGATTCCACATCATCGGAGCTAATATCTTTCCTCACTATTGCGTTAATTTCCTCTTTAACCAGCAATGCAATCCCACCACATTTTCCTTTTTGTCTTCCTTCCTAAATACTGAATACCTCTGGATGTTCAGTTCCCATCCCTGGTCACCCTGCAGCCATGTCTCGGTAATCCCGACTATATCATACTTGTTTACATCTATTTGCGCAGTTAATTCATCCACTTAATTGCAAATGCTCCTCACGTTAAGGCACAAAGCCTGAAGGCTTGTCTTTTTAACATTACTTGTCCTGTTCCCACTATTTTTCACTGAGGCCCGGTTTGATTCTTGCCCTTCATTTTCTGCCTATCACTTTTCTTATTCGCTTTTCTGCCTTTTGTTCTTGTCCTTGATTTCCCCCTCCTCTGACTCCTTGCATAGGTTCCCATCCCCCTACCATTTTAGTTTAAACCCTCCCCAACCACTCTAGCAAATATTCTCCCGAGGACATCAGTCCCGGTCCTGCCCAGGTTCTGTTTGTACTGGTCCCATCTCCCCCAGAACCAGTCCCAAGAATCTGAAACACTCCCCCTCACACCATCTCTTCAGCCACATATTCATCCAATATATCCTGCTATTTCTACTCTGACTAGCACATGGCACTGGTAGTAATCCTGAGATCACTACCTTTGAGGTCCTACTTTTCAACTTCCTTCTTAACTCCCTATATTCTGCTTTTAGGACCTCATCCCTTTTTTTTACCTATGTTGTTTGTACCAATGTGTACCACAACCACTGGCTGTTCACCCTCCCCCTTCAGAATGTCCTGTAGCCACTCTGAGACATCCTTGACCCGAGCACCAGGGAGGCAACATACCATCCTGGAGTCTCGTTTGCGGCCACAGAAATGCATATCTATTCCCCTTACAGTTGAATCCCCTATAACTATCGCATTCCCACACTTTTTACTCCTCCTCTGTGCAGCAGAGCCAACCGTGGTTCAATGAATTTGGCTGTTGCTGCTTTCCCCTGAGAGGCCATACCCTTCAACAGTATCCAAAGCGGTATATCTGTTTTGTGGGGAATAGCCCCAGATTCCTGCACTGCCTGCCTATTCCTCTTGCTCTGCCTGGTGATCACCCATTCCCTTCCTGCCTGTGGGCTCTTAGCCTGCGCTGTGACCACCCGTCCACACGTGCTATCCATGATAATCTCTGCCTCGCGAATGCTCCACAGTGTCCCCAGCCGCCGCTCCAGCTCCAAAACCCGGGCTTCCAGGAGCTGCAGCTGGAGACACTTCTCATGCACATGCTGGCCCCGGGCACTGGAAATCTTCCCGGCTTCCCACCTAGAGCAGGAAGAGCACACCACGGCTTTGAGCTCTCCTGCCATGACTTACCCCTTTAAATTAAATTAAACCTTTTGGAAGATACTTAAGATCAAATAATATCAATTACTCTAGGGCCCTTCTTCCCTGCTCCTTGTTGTTACAGAATATAGCCCTTACAAACGATGAACCACAAAATAAGACCTTATAAACTATAAGCGATAAAAGTAGTAAATACTTACCTGACCGTACTCACGGTACTCAAAGGATCACCTTGTTTCCTCCTCACTGAACTCTCTCAGTCACCAAACCCCAACTTAAACACTCTACTGCAGCCCAAAGCAGCACTGCAGTGCAGACAAAGTCAGCACTGTAAGATGGCCTATTTTTATACTCTCTGAATCTAGCTTCTGAAAAGCTGTTTAAGCCAGTTATCTAATTAACTAGAACAAAAAACAAAAATACCTGGAAAAACTCAGCAGGTCTGACAGCATCTGCGGAGAGGGATAGAGTTGACATTTTGAGTCCGTATGACCCTTCATCAGAATCATCAGTTCTGATGAAGGGTTATACGGACTTGAAACGTCAACTGTATCCCTCTCCGCAGATGCTGTCAGACCTGCTGAGTTTTTCCAGGTATTTTTATTTTTGTTCTAGATTTCCAGCATCCACAGTATTTTGCTTTTATCTAATTACCTAGTTGTAGATGCAAGCAGAGCCTGTATAAACCCTGTTTTAAAGCTGGCCTAAAATTCACCTTCTTCCAACCCAAACAGCAACTTTTAGTTACTAACTAAATTAAAAAAAGACTAGACTTTAGATAGAAATTAGCCCTTAAGTTCCCTCAGTCACAAAACTCCAACTTAAACACTCTACTGCAGCCCAAAGCAGCACTCCAGTGGGGGTTAACCAGTGTATCACAATTTATGACAAAAAGATCAATGTTGTTTACCTGATTTGAACTGGATAGACCTGCATGTGTTGACAGTTTCTTCACAATGTCAGAGTTCTTGCATCATAAAAACAAATGTAGCATAAATGCAAGTGTTTTACACAAAAACGTGATTCATGTATTCTCATTAAGAAGCAGTGAAATAGATATTGCACTTACAAGCATTTGCTTCATGGTTAAAATGTACTATTTACTTCAAGGTTTTTAATCAAGATGTTTTTAAATACTCTTCCTTCCAAAACAAACTGGCTGAATGAAAGACTGGCATTAATGCACATGGTCATATTAAATTTCTACATCCTTTCTTTTACCATCAATGTCATGTCAAAATATAAAGAGATATTTCCAATGCTCCTGCCAGTAGCCGTTGGCACTCATGGTCATAATAAATACAGATCAAAATGCACAATAACCTCTTGCAATAGATGCTGGAAGTATGCAGCTAGTCAACTAGCATCCAAAAGAGAAAGGTTAACGATCATTAATATCTTTCTACAGAAATGCACTAAATGCTTAGAGAAATTGTGTTCTTAAGAACCAAATCTTGGAAATGTCTGTAAAATGAATACGATCATACAAACATACTTACGAACATACAAATTAGGAGCAGGAGTGGGCCATTCAGCCCCTCAAGCCTGCTCCACCATTCAATAAGATCATGGCTGATCTAAATGTAACCTCAACCCCACATTCCCGCCTACCCCCGATAACCTTTCACCCCATTGTTAATCAAGAACCTATCTCGCTGTGCCTTAAAAATATTCAAAGACCCTGCTTCCACCACCTTTTGAGGAAGAGAGTTCCAAAGACTCACAACCCTCTGAGAGAAAAAAATTCTCCTCATCTCTGCCTTAAATGAGCAATCCCTTATTTTTAAACAGTGACCTCTGGTTCTAGATTCTCCCACAAGAGGAAACATCCTCTCCACATCCACCCTGTCAAGACCCCTCAGGATCTTAAAAGTTTCAATTAAGCCACCTCTTACTCTTCTAAATTCCAGTGGATACAAGCCCAACCTTTCCTCATAAGACAACCCGCCCATTCCTGGTATTAGTCTAGTAAACCTTCTCTGAACTGCTTCTAAAGCATTTACATCTTCCTTTAAGTAGGGAGACCAGTACTGTATGCAATACTCCAGATGTGGTCTGACCAATGCCCTGTACAACTGAAGCATTAATGTTTCTCCTTACCAATTTTCTCCACTCCTAGCCAGAAGATAAGATAGTACAGATGTGGACCATCCTCTAATACCATATCTAAGTGGCCATTTTTTATGTCAGACTTCACAGGGATTTTGTCAGGCTATTCAACCAATGGGACCATCTCAGTGGAATTGAATAATGTATTCATCTGCCATCCAAAGCAAGGATTGCTGATTAGTTAGAGTTTTTCTTTATTTGTTCATGGGATGCAAGCGCCACTGGTGAGGCCAACATTTATTGCCCATCTCCAATGGCCCTTGAAAAGGTGGTGGTGAGCTGATTACTTGAACTGCTGAAGCTCATCTGGTGTAGCTACACGCACGGTGCTGTTAGGAAAACAGTTCCAGGATTTTGACCCAGTGACAGTGAGAGAACAGCGATATAGTTCCATGTGAGGATAGTGTGTGGCTTGAGGAGGAACTTGTGGATGGTGGTCTTCCCATGCGTCTACTGCGCTTTTTCTTCTAGGTGGTGGAGGTGAAAGGTTTGGAAAGTGTTGTTGAAAGAAGTTTGGCAAGCAGCTGCAGTGCTTCTTGTGCACACTGCTGCCACTATGCAGTGCTGGTGGAAGGACTGAATGTTTAATGCGGTGGATGTGGTGCTGATCAAGTCGGCTGCATTGACCTGGATGATGTCAAGCTTCTTGAGTGTTGTTGGAGCTGCATTTATTCTGGCAAGTGGAAAGTATTCCATCACACTCTTTACTTGTGCATTGTAGATGATGAACAGGCTGTGGGGAGTCAGGAGATTAGTTACTTGCTGCAGAATTCCCAATCTCTGAGCTGTTCTTGTAGCTATAATGTTTATATGGATGGCCCAGTTCAATTTCTGGTCAATGATAGCCCCAGGATGTTGATACTGGGGGATTCAGTGATGGTAATTCCATTGACTGTCAATGGGAAATGGTTAGATTCTCTTCTGTTGAAGATGGTCATTGCCTGGCAACTGTATGGCACAAATGTGACTTGCCACTTCTCACCTCAAGCCTGAATTTTCTCTAGGTCTTGTGCATTTGGACATGGACTTCTTCAGTATCTGAGGAGTCACTAATGGTGCTGAACATTGTGCAATGCTCAGAGAACATCTCCACTTCTGATCTTAAGGTGAGGGAAGGTCATTGGTGAAACAGTTGAAGATGATTGGGCCTAGAACACTGCCCTGAGAAGGTCCTGCAGCAATGCCTTGAGGCTGAGATGATTGAACTTCAACAAGCACAACCATCTCATTTTAAAGAAAGGAAAGACTTGCATTTATATGACACTTTTCACAATCACCTGATACCTTAAATCACTTTACAGCCAACAAAGTATTTTTTGAAATGTAGTCACTGTTGAAATGTAGAAAACCTGGCAGCCAGTATTGATGGATTCTACCGCTGTTACCATGATATACCTTCAAGCTACGCTTGAAGGATACTGCTTGGACACCATGAAGCAGTCTAAGTTACCAGGAAGTCTTTGTTAAGAATACTGAAAAATGTACATATTTACAGTACGAATGAAGAGGACTCCATACTAGGTATTTACACATTGCTGCTCATCTCTAGACTGGCCTTAGCTCTACATCATGTGCCTTCTTACATCACCATGTGGGCGATACCGTACTCAGTCTCATGTTAACCCTTTAGGTGCCAGGTCCTTCTACTACAAATATGAGCATAACAAACTCCACAAACAGCAATGTGATAACAAAAAAACAAACTATCTGTTCGTTATGCTGATTGAGGGGTGAATATTTGCTAGGGCGCCAGGAATAACTCCCCAGCTCTTCTATATAATAGTGCCATGTGTTCTTGTACATCCACCCAAGCAAGCAGATGGGCCTCAGCTTATTGTCTCATCTGAAAGACAAGATCTCCGACAGCGTAGCTCTCCCTCTGCACTGCATTGGAGTATCAAACTCGATTTTTGTGTTCAAGTCCTGGAGTGGGACTTGAACGCGAAACCTTGTGACTCAGAGGCAACCTTTTGCTAGATATGACTCCAACCAGTGAAGAATATTCCACTGATTCCATTGACTTCAAATTTGCTAGGGCTCTTTGATGCCACACTCAGTCAAATATTCCATTGACGTCAAGGGCAGTCACTCTCACCTCACCCCTGGAATTTAGTTCTTTTGTCTATGTTCTGACTAAGGCTGTAATGAGGTTCGGGGTTGAGTGGTCCTGGTAGAACCCAAATTGAGCCTCAGTGAGCAGGTTATTGCTGAGTAAATGCTGCTTGATAGCACTGTTGATGACACCTTGCTGATGATCGAGATTAGACTGATGGGTCAGTAATTGGTCAGGTTGGATTTGTCCTGCTTTTTGTGGGCAGGACATACCTGGCCAATTTTCCACATAGCCATGTAGATGCCAGTGTTGTAGCTGTACTGGAAGACTGGCTAGGGGAGCTGCAAGTTCTGGAACGCAAGCCTTCAGTACTACTTCTGCAGCAATGTCCCGGGATCATGGTGAGTGATCTTTAACAACCACAACCATCTTCCTTTGTACTAATATGACTCCAACCAGTGTAGAGCTTACCCCCTGATTCCCATTGACTCCAGTTTTGCTAGGACTCCTTGAATCCACACTCAGTCAAATGCTGCCTTTATGTCAAGGGCAGTCACTCTTACCTCACCTCTTCCATTAAGCTCTTTTGTCAATATTTGGACCAAGGCTGTGATGATGTCAGGAACTGAGTGGCCCTGGCGGAACCCAAACTGGGTGTCAGTAAGCAAGTTATTGCTGTGTAAGTGCAATTTGATAGCACTGCCGATAACATCTTCCATCACTCTGCTGATGATTGAGAGTAGAATGATGGGGCGATAATTGGTCAGATTGGATTGGGCAATTTTCCACATTATCAGATAGATGCCAGTGGAACAGTTGGGCTACGAATGCAGCTGGTTCTGAAGCATAAGTCTTCAGCACCACAGCTTGGATATTGTCAGGGCCCGTAGCCTTTGCTGTCTCCAGTGCGGTTAGCTATTTTTTGATATCACATGGAGTGAATTGAATTGCCTGAATACTGGCATCTGTGATTCTGGGAACCTCAGGAGGAGGCCGAGATGGATCATCCACTCGGCACTTCTGGCTGAAGATAGTTGCAAATATTTTTGCCTTGTCTTTGCACTGATGTTGAGGGTTGAGGGTGGGGATGTTTGTAGAGACTTCTCCTACCATTAGTTGTTTAACTGTTTAACACCATTCATGACAGGTGTGGTAGGACTGCAGAGTTTTGATGTTATCCCTTACTTATCAGATTGCTCAGCTCTGTCTATTTCATGCTGCTGTTTAACATGCATGTGGTCCTATGTTGTAGCTTCACCAGGTTGACACCTAATTTTTAGGTATGCCCAATCTGCTCCTGGCATACTCTCCTGCACTGCTCATTGAACCTGGGTTTGTCCCCCTGGCTTGAAGGTAAAGGGATATGCCAGGTCACGAATTTACAGGTTGAGGTTGAAAGCAATTCTGCTGCTGATGGCGCACAGCATCTCATGGGGGAACAGTTTTGAGCTGCTAGGTTTGTTCTGAATCTATCACATTTAGCTTGGTAGTCATGCTATGATGGTAGATGTTCCCAGTGTGGAGATGGGATTTTGTCTCCACAAGGACTGTGCGCTGGTCACTCCTACCAATGCTGTCATGGACAAATACACCTGAAACAGGTAAAGCCATTTACAAGGCACAAGTCAGGAGTGTGATGGAATACTCTCCACTTGCCTGGATGTGTGCAGATCCAACAATGCTCAAGAAGCTTGACACCATCCAACACAAAGCAGCCCGCTTTGTTTGGCACCCTATCTGCCACCTTAAACACACAATCCCTCCACCACTGACACACGGTAGCAACAGTGTGTACCACCTACAAGATGCACTGCAGGAACTCACCAAGGCTCTTTTGACAGCACCTTCCAAACCCGCGACCTCTACCACCTAGAAGGACAACTGACTTGTAACTACATCACCGTTCCTTCACTGTTGCTGGGTTAAAATCCTGGAACTCCCTTCTTCTCCACCACCTTCTCAAAGGCAATTAGCCAATGATGCCCACATCCCGTGCACAAATAAAAAAAAATTGATGAGAATGAGGTCAATTGGGTTTTTCCCTCATGTTATTTCTCTCACCACCTGCCACAGGCCCAGTCTAGCAGTTATGTCTTTCGAGACTCAGCCACCTCAATCAGGAATGGAGCCACCGAGCTACTCTCTTTACACTGTAAACCACTGTGCTGCCACTTCTAATGGACTTGTCCTGCCAGTGGGGCAGGACATACCCAAAAGCGATTTTGAAGCCTTGGGCTGTAAGGTGTGACTCGCTGAGTATGAGTATGTCAGGCTGTTGCTTGAGTAGCCTGTGAGACTGGTTTCCCAATTTTTCGCCCAAGTCCCCAGATGTTGAGGGGAGTGCAGGAGGGGGACCCTGGGACAGGCAGTCAGCAGCACCTAGAGGATCTAGTCTATCTAGCGGATCTAGCATCTAGTCTATACTCAAATAGGAGTAAGGGTAAAGTAAAAGCAAGGGTCCATATTCTATTTAGTTTAGTTATGTCTGGGGAGCTCAGTCCCATGATTTGCACATCCTGCGCTATGTGGGAAATCCTAGATGCTCCTGGTGGTCTGGATGACCATGTGTGCAGGAGGTGCCTCCGACTGGAGCAACTCAAGTTCCGGGTTTTGGAGCTTGAGCGGCAGCTGGGGGCACTACGGTGCATTCACGAGGCTGAGAGGTTCGTGGATAGCACGTTTCAAGACGTGGTCAGCTGGTCACCCTGCAGCTTAAGGGAGTGCAAGCAGAGAGGGAATGGGTGACCGCCAGACAGAAGAAGGGGACCAGGCAGATAGTGAGGGAATCCCCCGAGTGCACCTTGCTCGCAAACCGTTTTTCGGCCTTGGAAAATGGTGAGAGTGACAGTTCCTCTGTGGAGGCCAATCAGAGCCAAGGCCATGCACTGTGAGTGGTCCAGCTGCTCAGGGCGGGAGGAAAAAGCGTTGAGGGGCAATAGTGGTAGGGGATTCGTTAGTCACGGGAGTAGACAGGCTGGTATGTTGCCTCCTGGGTGCCAGGGCAAGGATGTTACAGAACGGCTGCAGGACATTCTGAAAGGGGAGGGTGAACAGCCAGAGGTTGTGGTCCATGTTGGGACCAATGACAGGAAGAAAGAGAAATGAGGTCCGGCAAGCAGACTTTAGGGAGTTAGGTAGGGAATTGAAAAGCAGGACTTCAAAGGTAGTAATCTTCGGATTACTCCTGGCGTCACACAGTAGTGAGTATAGGAACAGAAGGATAGAGCAGATGAATGCGTGGCTGGAGAGATGATGCAGGAGGGAGGGCTTTAGATTCCTGGGGCATTGGGACCATTTCTGGGGAAGGAGGGACTTGTACAAGTTGAACAGGTCCAACATCCTCACAGGGAGGTTTGCCGATGCTGTTATGGTGGATTTAAACTAAATTGGCAGGGGAGTGGGATCTTGAAAAGTAGTTCAGAGGGGAGAGAAGCTGAGACGGAATTAGAAGTTAAAATTCTAGTAGTGAGTCTGGAGGCAGAAGAAACATCGGCTAGATAAGAAAGAAGTGAGTTTAGCACGGCTAAATGGAACATACTTTAATCCAAGGAGCCTGAGGAATAAGACAGATGAGCTGAGGGCACAGATAGCCATGTAGGAGTATGATATCATAGCTATGACTGAGACTTGGCTAAAAGAAGAGTAGGATTGGCAGCTCAACATTCCTGATTATAGGGTATTTGGATGAGATAGAAACAGAGATTGATGAGGGGGTGGTTGCAATATTGATCAAGGAATCAATTATAGCAGTGAGGAGGGACGATATCTTGGAAGGATCATCAAATGAAGCCATATGGGTAGAAGTAAAAAATACAAAAGGAGCAAAAACACTGTTGGGTGTGTACTATAGGCCCCCCAAAAGTCAGGGAGAGATAGAGGATCAAATATGTAATCAAATTTCAGAGAAGTGTAAGAATAATATGGCAGTAATAGCAGGGGATTTTAACTAACCAAATTTTAACTGGTATAGTTTTAGTGTGCAAGGTAGGGAGGGAGCAAAATTCTTAAGTTGCATCCAGGAGAACGTTTTTAGCCAGTACATAGAAAGCCCAACAAAGGAGGGGGCAGTTCTGGACCTAATATTTGGAAATGAGCCCAGACAGGTGGAAGGCATATCAGTAGGGGAGCATTTTTGAGATAGTGACCCTAACTCAGTTAGATTTAGGATAGTTATGGAAAAGGATGTTGGGACGGGAATAAAAGTTCTAAACTGGGGAAAGGCTAATTTTACTAAGATGAGATGCGATTTGGCCCAAGTGGACTGGGAGCAGCTACTTGAAGATAAAATTGTGTCTGAGCAGTGGGAGGCATTCAAGGAGGAAACAGTGAGCGTACAGGGCAAATATGTTGTCGTAAAGACAAAGTGGGGGACCAAGTCCGGAGAACCCTGGATGTCAAGGGACATAAAGGTTAGGATTAAGAAAAAAAGAGAAGCTTATGGCAGATGCGGAGGGCTCAATACGGCAGAGTCCTTAGAGGAGTTTAAAAAGTGCAGAGGGGAACTTAAAAAGGAAATTAGGAAAGCTAAGGGAGTGCATGAGAAAGCATTGGTGGGTAGAATAAAGGAAAACTCAAAGGGTTTTTAAAAAATATATAAAGAGCAAGAGAATGACTAGGGAAAGAATAGGACAATTAAGGGCCATCGAGGTAATCTGTGTGAGGACCCGGAAGACGTGGGTGCAGACCTCAATGAATACTTTGCGTTTGTCTTCACAATGGAAAAGGACGACGCAGATATAGACATCAGGGTGGAGGACTGTGAAATATTAGAGGAAATTAACATAGAGAGAGAGGAGGTACTAGCGGGCTTAGTGGCCTTAAAAGTGGATAAATCTGCAGGCCCGGATGAGATGTATCCCAGGCTGTTGAGGGAGGCAGGGGAAGAGATATCAGGGGCCCTGGCAATAATAATGCTCTCTGGCCACAGGTGAGGTGCCAGAGGACTGGAGGACTGCTAACGTGGTCCCATTATTAAAAAAAGAGGGGAGGGGATAGACCAGGAAATTACAGGTCAGTTAATATAACCTCAGTGGTGGGGAAGTTACTAGAAAGAATTCTGAGGGACCAAAAGCTGCTCCGGGAGAGACACGGATTAATCAGGGATAGTCAACATGGATTTGTTAAGGGAAGGTCGTGTTTGACAAATTTGATCGATTTTTTTGAGGAGGTAACCAGAAGTGTTGATGAGGGTAATGTATTTAATGTGGTCCACATGGACTTTAGCAAGGCTTTTGATAAGGCCCCTCATGGCAGACTGGTCAAGAAAGTGAGAGCCCATGGGATCCATGGCAAAGTGACACATTGGATCCAAAATCGACTGACAGGCAGGAAGCAGAGGGTGATGGTAGAGGGATTATTCTGTGACTGGAAGTCTGTTTCCAGTGGGGTTCTGCAGGGCTGGGTGCTGGGGCCCTTGTGTTTGTGGTGTACATAAATGATTTGGACTTAAATGTAGGGGGTATGATCAAGACATTTGCAGATACATGAAAATTGGTAGGATGGTAAATAGTGAGGAGGATAGCCATAAACTGCAGGAGGATATCAATGGACTGGTCAGGTGGGCAGAGCAGTGGCAAATGGAATTCAACCCGGAAAAGTGTGAGGTAAGAGGTAGAAGGCTAAGAGGGGAGTTGAGGAGAAATATTTTCACCCAGAGGGTGGTGGGAGTCTGGAACTCACTGTCTGAAAGTGTGGTTGAGTCAGAAACTCTCGTAATATTTAAGAAGTGTTTAAATATTCATTTGCATTGCCATAGCCTCCAGGGCTACGGGCCAAGCACTGAAAATGGGATTAGTGTAGTCAGATCTTGGTTGACCAGCATGGACACAATGGGCCAAATGGCCCCCTTCTGCATTGTAGATGTCCATGAGCCTATGGGCAGAAAATTAAGCTCGGTGGGCTGTGTGCGCACGACTTGACCGAGCGTAAAATGACGCGTGATAGTCCCGTGATATTTCATTCGGCGGGTGTGCGCCATAGTCAGCAGCGTGTCCGCCGACAATTAAAAGGCCTATTAAGGCCATTAAAAAGTTAATTAAATTCAAATTTACGCTGCTCGTCCAACCTTATGGTTGGTGGGTAGGAGAAAAGGCAAAGTGGCCTTTGGACTTTTTAGGCAACCTTATGCATGGGCGGGATGAGATTTCCTAAAGCAAATAAAAATCACATTAAAATTTTACACTTGAATTAAAAACATGTCCCTGCTCATGTGACAGTCACATGAGGGGATGTTTTTCATAACATTGATAAGATCTTTAATTTTTTATTCAAAATCAGTTTATCTCCCTGAGGCAGCTCTCTGCCTCAAGGAGATTATGTAGTGCGCACTCGTGCGCATGAGCGAAGGCCATGCTCACCCAGCTCGCACACCTCCCCCCCCACCGCACAGGCAGTGCTCAGCACTGCTGCTCGCCTTTCACGCTGGGCGAGCCTTAATTGGCCTACCGTGAAATGCCTTCCAGGCTCGAGCACGGGTTGCAGTCAGCTTCCCAACCGCCCCTGCCTGCCCCCGCAGAGCCCGCAAGCCAAGGGCAAAATTCTGCCCTATGAGTCTATGAGTTAATGAGGAAACCTTTGCAGGGTTGACTGGGCAGGGGTGCGCCTTAGTGATTTCCAGTGCCTATGTTGATGCCAGATGGTACAACCAGTCTTATTTGATTTTTCTGCAGTGGTTTCATACAACTTAGTGATTTGCTGGGACCATTTCAGAGGGCAGTTTAGATTCAGCCACTTTCCTTGTGGGTCTGGAGTCACACATAGACCAGGCTGGGCAAGGACAGCAGAGTTCCTTACCTGAAGGGTATTAGTGGACTTTTACAACAATTAGTGTTTTCATGATCATCATTAGTGAGACTAATGAGACTAACTTTTTATCCCAGTTTTATTAATTAATTGAATTTAAATTCCCCAGATGCTGTGGTGGGATTTGAACTCATGTCTCTGGAGCATTAGTCCAGGTGTCAAGTAACACTACCACAATGCTACCATTCCCAGGTTAAGGGGGATTTTCAACCTGCCGGATGGGCGGGAATCGGTGTGTATGCATTTAACTCTTGTGAGTTTGTTAGCTAGCGGGAAACGCTGTGGGACTGGCAGGTCTGACATTAACATATACTAAGAGCCAATTGACTGCATCTTTAACCTTGGATTCTGGCTTTAATTGCCAGCTCACAGATTTCTCATGCCCTCCAATTCACTGCTGTCCTTGTTTCCAACAGATGCTCCTGCTCATTAGTGATGCCTGGCTCACCATGTGACAACCCAACTACCTGTCTTTGTGGCACCAACAGGGCATATGTACCTGAGCTGGTGGAGAATGCGCATGTGTCTTGTGATGGTGCTTTGTCAGTGTGCGCACCCTCTTCTAAGGAGCTTTCCTCCTCCCAGTACCAGCTCCTGAGGTGTGCTTGCAGGACCTGTGAGAGTTGTAAGACATGAATTAGAACTGACAAATTTAAAGGCCAGAATTTTACAGCTCCATCGGGGCAGGGACAGAGCCTGGTACGGCGAGTCATTCTAAACTCTATTGACTTCGGCAGGGACATAGAATCCCGCTAACGTAAAATTCAGCCCAAAGTATTCAAAATCAACCTCGTGCAGATCATCATATTTCCACGGCTGCTGACATTAATTCAACTAGAGTGAGTGTTGTGTGTGATTTGGCTGTGTGATATCTAATTTTGTTATCTGGAAAACCCAACTTCTTCATCACCAATCGCCATATATGCCGAGATTCTGCTTACCGTTAGTTCTTTGTCCTCTGCAGCAGTCAGGGTGTCTATCAATGGAGGCCCACCTCCAGTTCCCAACCCTCACTGTGTTCTGTGCTTTCTTTTCCTCCAAGGAAACAAAGCAGAGGGATACAAGTGTGAGAAATGGAATGTTTTGAGAGGAATGAATGACAACAGTTGTGGAGAATGATTTTCTTCAGACAACTCTTCTTAGTGGGAACATTTAACTTTATTTACAAGACATCAACAACAACTACACGTGTGCACCAGACTCCATAACTAAAGAAGAGCTCTCTCTGAAAGGGTTCCCCGTATTGCTGATACATTGGTTTACACAGATCATGTGATCTCACAACACAAGATTATGCTGAAAGCTGCAGTCCTACGTTTATCCAAAACTATCATTACTACATTCCTCCCCTTTAACTTTTCTGTACATTTTGTATTTACAAGGATATTTGTCTCATGACATTACAAGATTTACACAGGTCATGAAATTACAAGTTCAGTCTTTCAGGTGGTTTCCTAATCCGTGTGGAATGTCACAGCTCCACAACTTCCGATTCTGTTGCAGGAAACACAATCTCTGGGACTGGATTAACATCAGGTACCCCATTAGGCACATGCAGTTCAGTGTCTTTCACTCTGACAGAGACATCAGGCATGTCTGTCCTTGGTTGAGCAACTTCAACAGGAACCACTGGTTCAGTTCAGGTTACAGGTGGAACATCATTTTGTTGGGTTATCTCTCTTCTTCTTAAATGGTTCACTTGCTTATAGGTGATCTGGCCCTCCACTTACACGTGGTATGATTATGGTCTGTTCACAGATCTTACTTTACCAGGTAACCACTTCAGTCATCCACCAAAATTCTTTACATATACTGCTTCTCCAACAGTAAATTGTCGCTCACGACTATGCAAATCGTGAGTTGCTTTTTGGTTCCCTTGACTTTTCTCCACTTTCCTCTCCAAATTAGGAAGTATTTGGCTTATTCTTGTCCAAAGACTGCACCTCATCAATAATTCTGCATCTTCTTTCTACATGTCTTTTACTACAGAATTTAAGCATGGCCTTCTTTTTGACTTCACTGTCAGCCAGACTTCTCTCAGATGCGATCACAACTTGTCTTAGTTCAGTAGTTGAGCTACCCATGACTTCATTGACCTTTGTTTTCAAAGCCTCTTTAGCTTCATTTAGCTGATTCTTCAGCTCTTCTGTCTCCTTCTTGTATCTGTTGGCTTCCTCCTGGAAACTTGACATTGTAGCATTTTCTCTGCCAACTAGCTCTTCAGTTTGTTCAGAGAGATGTTAAATTCCTCTTGTTTCTCTTCGTAATTTCTCAGAGACACAAACTTTGACCTGAGGGATCCTTAAAGCGTGTGAAGGTCTTTCAACAGGTTTTCCTTTTCTTTGAGAAGCTCACTTGCTTCATTTTGAACTCTGTCATTCATCAGAGTCTCCTTGGGTTTCTTCTGCTGTTCTGCCATGTCATTGTTTAAGACAATCTTCATTTCTTCAGGTTGCTGAATGTTTACACACTCCTTTTTCATCATGTTGCGGTTCTTGGACTCACCAGGCTCTTTCTGAATTTCCTTGCCTTGTTCCTTTTTCAAGACAGGAAATCTTCCAGCTTCCTTTTTAAATCTCACTGGCCGATCAAGGTTAATTTCCTTCAACCAATTTCGACATAGAAGGCTTGGGCTTCACGGGTAGATGTGCCAATTGGTATCTATAACGAAGAACTGGTGATACCTTTTACTTGGATTTCTTCACCTGTATACGTTTTCAACTTGGTAGATGTTTACTCTAAATTTAATTGTTGATCACCTTTATTTAAATATCAGAAAATGTGTTCTTCTATTACAGTGGTAGAAGCACCCGTGTCTACTTCCATTTTTAATAGTTTATCATTCACTTGCACTGTAACAAATATTGGCTCTGTCTTCCCAACTTTCATGTTGAATAATGAATAAATGTCAGAATTGGTTGTTTCAGGTTCTTCTACACTATAGACTTCATTGGACTTTGTTTGCTGTTTGGAGGCCTGTTTAAATCTCACTTTGCACTGGTTCATTGCGTGTCCGCTTCTGTGATAAAAATAACATTCTACTTTTTAAAATCGCCAATCGCTAAAAGACTGATTGTTTCCATGTCGATGTTTTTCGATTTAGTTGCTAAGCTATTTCGTCTAATTTTTCGGTTAGCAGGGGTTGTTCCCAATTCGTGGTGGAGTCCCGGCTTTTCGCTCCACTTTTGGATGACTGTTCCTGCCCAATTTGGAGAACGGTACCATTTTGCGCTCCTTGAATTGCTTGTGAGTCCCTTACAGCGCTTTCCATCGCCAGCGCTATTTCTTACGCTTTCTTAAATGTCAGGAAGATATAATAATTTTCATAATGCTATTGGAATTTATTGTAAAGTACAGTAATAGTGGGGTCTGTGTCTATGGATGTGTGTGTATGTGTGTGCATGTGTGGCTTAGTTGAATTAAAGGAGCTGGCCTAAAGGCTTTGACAGAAGATAAGCTTGGTTTGAAATGTTAAGTAGGTAAACATAGGTGTAAAGGGAACGTTTCCATTTTTAAATAAACCAGACTAGATTGAATTCAAAAGAGGGAGTGAAATGTTTCACCTATCCAGAAGTTAAGAAACGGTGTGTTTATTTTTCCCAAAGATTACTGGTAAAATTGGTACTATGAGAGATTTTTATTATTAGAGAGGTATAAAGTCCAAAGCCATAGGAGAGGGTTTTCCCCTCGTCGGGCGGGCGCAGCAGGCGGGCTGGAGAGCAGCCGCATAACTGTCCACTGCCCACGATCAGTCCCCAACCATGATTTCACACTGGCTAGTCAGTTAATGGCCATCCAGCAGGAATCGTGTGCTGAAACGCTCAGCGCTGCTGGGGTGGGGGGGGTGTGTGAAGGGGGAGGGCAAGCGCAGAAGTCAGCGCCTACCGAGGCATCAAGGGGAGAATGGCTGGGATTAAGAGAACTGTATCCCAATAATGGGTCAAAGCCTTGAACAGATGAGAAAGCATGGGAATTATTCATCTCCAATGCTGAACCCCACATTCAGTGCATTGCAGTGTGTCTCCATCCTCTGGTGCAGAAGTGGGTGATGATACACTCACACTTTTTATGGCGGGTTTTGCTGCTCATCACACTGCTGTGAACTGCCTCTTGGTACAGAGAAAATTCGTTGGTTGAATAATGATTTTGCCAAATAATTTTATTCACTTAATAATGCTATTCTTTTATCAATTTTCACTGTAGTGTCAAATTTGGCAAGAAACTAACAACAGATTGTAAACTGGATTGCAGTACTGCAAAATGATCACACTGTTGTAATGGATAACTGATGGTGTATTTATGTCATTTGTTTCTTTACAATGGACACATTAGAGTGCAGCGCAATATGCCTATAAAGAAAAAAGAAAATGGTAGGTCAAACTGTTTAGCAATCTCAATCTGGAAAATTTGCAGCCTATTCAGCATCGCAAATACTTGCAGTGGAAAGTACTTAGAGGTGACGTTTCCATTATTCACAGAGACTTCAGCTGCTAGCGGCAATTTTAACTGAACTTTCTTGTTGATAACCTGACAGGATCAGGTGCATGCTGGTTTCACACCACACCCAATTATACTCTCCAGTTGGGGCAAAGCTTTAGAAACAAATAACTCTTTGTTAGAAGAGTTGCTCTATTATCACTGGAGCAGTCGTGACCAGATCAGGTGGAACTGAGATCAATTAAAGTGGGTTCGGTTAATTGACAGCTACATATTAACCAATTTCTGGAAACCAGTACAGACAGGGTACAGGGGTCCAAATTATTTTTACTGAGTTACTGATTGATCTTGTTCAAAGTCTGAGTAAACATTATAGGTGCCTGCTCAAAATTATAATTCACAAATTATGGGAAGCAAAGGAAGGGGCAATGTTTTTGGAACAAGAAGAAACAGGTCTAAGAACTTGACCACCCCTGAAAATTGTCGTGCAGGGTGCTGAGCACAGGGCGCCTGCATATTTGTAGAGACGATGGGGGGGGATTTTCTGCTCCCGTCATTAGCCAGCGTGATGGCAGTGGGAGGGAAAAATATCATGGAAGCGCAGGAATCAGGTTTACATCGGCGTGAAAAGAGGTCACAATTGACCACTCCAGACTTCCATGGCAGCACACATTTTCCACTGCGCTGTGTCAGGAATGGTATTTGAATACATTTGAATATCATGAATGCTCATTATGAAGGCAGCTTCCTGGAATGACACCCCCACACTGGATCAAAAGGCCACGCCAGCGTCCAATTAGACCAGTGTCATTCATGATTGGATATAAATAAGGGACATGCAACTGGCAAACTGCACTTCACTCATGACTTTGGGGTATGTTTACCGACTTTACATCGGTCATCGGTCATGGCTCCTCCGACTCCGTTTCAGGCTGAACAGGCAACAGCGCAAAGATTTCAGAGTGGTTTCAGAGCCAAGGCTCTGCATACCAGGACGGGGGTAGGGGATGATTGAAATGAGCTGGAGGGCAAAGGCTTGACAGGGGTGGGGCAGGGAGAGGGGAGACAGGACAGAGGCAAGGGGAGGGGCTGGAGCACAAAGGTCTGACTGTGGGTGGGGGTGAGGGAGGAGACAAGACAGAGGCAAGGCAAAAAGCTGGAGGGCAAAGGCCTGCTTAGGTGACATGGTGGGGTGGGGGCGTGAGGGGGGGGGTGGTGGAATGCTGGCAAAGGGTGCACTCAGACAGATGATTGGGTGGGCAGTGGTGGGAATGTCCTCAGGGCCAGAATGAGAAGTGAGTCTAGGGCTGAATCCCAAGTGTGAGTCAGGGCCAGGAAGGGCAGAGAGCTGAGTAAAGGAGAGCTTCAGTTTAGATTGCTGAGCTTGCAAAGATTGTCCCAGGCCAGGGAGGGGGAGGGCATGTCAGTCCATTGTCATTAATGCCCAGCAAGGTGCGCAGGGCCTGGTCACCACCTCACGCATGTTGGTCTAAGGGGTTTCGGGCATAATACTGGGCCGCAGATGGCACAGTCGCAGTCAGGGAGGCAACTGCAGCCTATAGGTCAAGAACATGTAGTGTAGGAGCGGGCACCCAATGGTCTCAGGGCCGGGGGGGGGGGACTGGTGTCTCTATATGTCACAGTGCAATAGGCCTCAAGATGGGGAGGGGTAAGGTCCACACAGGGGATAGGTACATCCACCTCAGATGATTCAGGGGGTAAGAGAGGGACGTCCAACACAATGACAATGAGATCAAGGATTACAGGGAGAGCTCTGAGAGTTATTGGAGGGAGGGAAACCTGTACATTTTGCTCCTTCAGGACGATGGGAGGGGTTTCCACAGTCACGCAGGGAGGGTTGAAGATTGTCTGGTAGTAGGATCTCAGCACCACCATCTTGCAACCTGAACCTATGGTGCAGTAGAAAATGAAACTATGAAAACATTCTGGTGGGGAGGGCTCTTGGGTCTTTCAGGGGGAGTGGATCACTGCACTGGTGGGCTGACTTAAGGAGCACCCAACTGAAATCTGTATTCCCAAATGACGAATGCACAGCTGAGACATGTTAGGAGCATTTTAGGAGCCTTAATTCGTAAAGCACATTCTTGCAAGATTAATTCTGATTCATGCCACTAATCAAACCTCCTGCAATAAACCTTTGTCCCAAGTGTAGAAATTCCCCAGTGCAACAATAAATCCAAATCCAAGTGGCTACTGGACAAATTCAAAAGACCACTGGAAGCTGCACCTCTGAACATTGCAGCTGGTGGGTTCAGGGAGGTGAGAGCCCAACCCCGTCTAAAATAATCTCACTGAACATTTGCCCTCATGTGTATTCCAAAGAATGTGGTTGTAGAGTGCACTGGATGAGTATTGCAGTGCCTGAGATAAAAGCAGCACATCCAAGTGCTGTCCAAAGCAACCTCACAGTTTCAGGTCATGGAATAGTGAGGAGAAGGGGAGGGCAAACTGTGTTCCTGAAAACTGTCATTGTGCTGCCAAGGAGTTTTGTGGTGATCAGCTGCCTCGACTGAAACTAACCCTTGAAAGTCACTCACTAGTCACTAACAGGAAGAGGAGCTTTGGAGGCTGATACCCACTCATGTTTTTCTTCAATCCTCCAGCAGAAAGGAGAACATCAGGAAGATGAATGGTACATTTAACCTAGCCTCCATCATCACATGCAGATAGAAGGAAAGGTGGAGAAGAGTGCAACATCAGTGCCAGCCTTGGCAACGGGATGTGCACTGCCCCGAGGAGCAACAGGCAGCAGGGCCTCCAGACCAGAAGATGAAGTTCACAGATCCGCTGAGTGTAGGTAGCTTGCAAGACTGAGGGTGCACAGAAGACGCATGTCATTCCTCCAGATGAGTGAAGATATGTGTTGTTAACGTCACCGCATGTCCAGGGATCTGGTGGGTCACATTGGCCACATTCTCCAGGAGTTGATGTCACGAGGATGGGAGGACGTTCATTGCCAGTGGCTGTCAAAGTCACTGCTGCTCTTAACTTCTATGTAAGCGGCTCCTTCCAGGGCTCCACTGGGGGTCTCTGCGGCATCTCGCAAGCCTCCACTCACAAGTGCATAGCGATGACAGATGCCCTCTTTGCCAAGGCACACAATTATGTCCACCTTGCTAGTTTTCAAGCTAGCCAGGCAGCCTGAGCACTGGACTTTCCTGCTATCTCAGGATTCCCACAGGTGCAGGGTGCCATCGACAGCACTCGTGGCTATAAGAGCTCCCTGACAAGAGCCAATGCAAAACATTAACAGGAAAGGGTTCCACTCTCTCAATGTACAACTGGCCCGTGACACATCATGTAGGTATGCGCAAGATACCCAGGAAGCTGCCATGACGCCTACATCTTGAGTAAATCAAGGATTCTGGACATCTTCAAAGACCCACACCACATCCATGTTTGGCTCCTTGGTGACAAAGGCTACCCACAAAGGAAATGGCTGATGATGCCCATCAGGCAACCACAAACTCTATCTGAGGAAAGGTACAGCAATGCTCATGCCACCACACGAACATTGGTAGAGCAAACCATTGGTGTATTGAAGATGTGATTCCAATGGCCAACTATGGCCCTAGCTAGTCTGACAATGCAGAAGACCATGGAGCCCTTAAGGTTCAGCTTGTTGATAATAAAAAGCACAAATCAGCTGCATTCCATCCTCGTTCTCATCCTATTTTCGCCTTCAGTATTGTCATCTCATCTAGCTAACATATGCACATCGAGATCAGGCCCAATGGTTCAATTGACCCCAAAACATCATCATATGAAATTAACATTGCAAAGCTCACTAAGGGTTTAGGTGAGAGGATATCAGAACTTATGGCCTGGAGCTCCATCCCTCCATGTCCATGATAGCCTTGTGGGTGCAATGCAGACAACTCCAAAGTCGCTAACGGTAAACGCTGTAGTTCTGAGCACCAGGACAATAATGTGTTAGTGAGGGTCAGAGCTCAGGAACATTGAGGTGGGAAGGTGCACACTTGTCAAGTCAACAACGTTGAAGGCAGACATGAGTGTACAGACAGGAGCTCAGAGTGTGGGCTAATAGATTGATCATCCTCATGGCTGACGAAGAGTTCATGGAGATCAAGAAAAGATTACCCGTCTCCATGCACATCTACATCTCTCCTTTGACATTGCACCTTTACCTTTCCACAATGCAGATGAATTGGTGCACTACATGAGCCTCCATCTTATATAGCCAGGAATGAACATCACTTGAACCTGCAAAGTATATCTAAGAGATGCCTTGAACAAGCACACTTTACATTGAGAGTGATGCTTCACTGATGTCAGGAATGAGCTGCGAACCGACACTCCCTGTTATGAGATGGCTGCACACAACATCGAGCTGAGCCACACGATGCAACATCTGTGATAAGTGAGGGGAGAGAACATGGTGTTGAGACCTGACTGACCACCAACCAGTTCAGCAGAGGAGGCATACACAAGAGGAGATGTGGAATGGGTGAAATTCTATTTACGTTGTTGGGAATTATGTACATCTGGTGAATATCTGTGCAACCATTGTGCTCTTAGTATTTCTTAATCTTCCTAACCCTACCGCTGCATCTTAGTGCATCCCTGACATCGACAGCGGACGTGGAGGCAGCCTGCTGACTGCTACCCCTGTTGTCTGTGATGACTTTGGTGGGCATCCTCTGGAGGGCAGAGGACTGGGGGGCCTCGGCCTACTTTGGGTGTCCTGCTGTGGGGAAGATGCACCCATCTTGGTCTGTGGACCTGCAGTTGATGGGGACACAGGAAGGGGAGGATTGGGATCAGCTGGGCACTCCTGGAGTCACCTGGTTGGATGGCCCCGGGGTGTACAGCTTCTGGTCCTCGTCCCTATGGCTGCCCGAGGGCCCCTGGCTGACTCCTCGAGAAGATAGGGCATCTGGAGTGAGATTGAGGTGCCCCCTTTGCATGGCCACTGCTGGTTGCCACCAATACCTACAGCAATGGATTGCAACTCCTGCAGCTGCACAGGCGCTTTTCCTGGACCAAGGTGTCCATGGCAGCCACCACCCTACCAATGTTGACCTCGGTGTGCTGGCATGTCGGCACAATGACCTCAGACTGAACAAGGATGGAATCCTCCATCGCACTTTGCAAACCGCGTAATGCACCTGACAACTCTGCCTGATATTCCCGTGACTGTCACTGCGGATCCAGCATCTGAGTTAGGATCGAGTCTACAGGCTCCTCATCTGACTTGGAAGCAGCAGAATCCTTGCCTCCAGCCGTCCTCCGAGTGTCGGTGACCTTGGATTGGCCTGCCTCCGCCTCCTGTGGACCAGAATCTGTGACGTGCTCACCAGAAGCCGGGTTTGTTCTAAAACTGGGTCCCACTGAGGTGTGTGTCTCTGCGCTGGTGGAGGGTGTGAGTGAGTGCTGTGACAGATCTTCCAGCAGTGTGTCATCTGGATCATCATCCGAGGTGTCCTCGGATCTGGAGATGAGAGGCGGTCACCCAGTGTGTCTAGGGCGTTTGGCTGTGGGGCCTATTAAAGAGAGTAGAGATAATTAGTGCATAGCAGCAGACTCCAAAACACAACAATGTACTCACAGTGTCGCTGTCTGAAGGAGCAGCTGGTGAAGAGTCCTCACTTGGGACTGCGCCATCGACTGCACCATCACCACCGGCATGGTCACATCCTCTCCAGTCAGCTCAACAGCGTGCTCCTCATAGGGAGTGAGGGCCTTGAGCTCAGGCATCCAACCACTGGTCTGGGACCTCTCCCTCTAAGTGTGGGTGAGCTTGTCCTGCATAAAGACAGATGGCGAGGGTGTGCTCAGGATCAGGCCAAGGCAGATGATAAGGATGCTTGGCTTGGTGGGTGCTGAGTGGAGCCGTGCACGGGATGAGTACACAAGCTGTGCAGGATGTGAGCCCTGATGGAGATGTCAAGGTGCTTGTGAGAGAGTGATTGGTGATGTCCCTTGAGCTGGCAGTGTTTGAGATCCCTCTGGAGACTCATCCTGCGAATGACTGATAGGCTTGTGTAAGAATGAGTTGAGAGTGATGAGATGGTTGACTGACTCTGTCAAAACAGATGAGATTATTCATCCTCTTCCTGTGGTGGATGGCTGATCTCTCATGGGCTGAGCTGGCGCTCACCACCCTGGCCATCGCTTCACAAGCCACAGTTGAGAGGTTTTTGGATGAGGATAGAGCACCTGCCAGCGACCCTCGATGGCGTCAAGATGGTGACCCAGCGAAGTATCACTAAACTTGGGCACTGCAGTCTTCTTCTCTTTGGGGGCCATCTCTCTGTTGCATCAGTCCTGGGCTGCAGATATTGAGAAGGCTGTGCGCAGTTATGATTTAAATATGTGCCCGGAGCAATGATCCGCTGAGGTCATGGTGGTGCAGGCGAATCACAGGCCGCCTGCCCGCGATACAACGTGTTTCCTGTTGATGCAAATTTAATAAGGTGAGAAGCATACAATCGGCGCAAAAACCTGCCATTGTGGCTGGCAGGAAAAAGCCATTTTTCCCACCCGCCACCACATTTAGTCCACAGAGCAGAAAATCCCGCCCAGTGTGAAATTGTTGCTGGAATCTCATCACTGAAACATGCATGCAGCCAGCGGTATTCATGCTACTTATTGGCAATGTGTCAATTTGGGGTGGGCAGAATATCAGGCACTTACACTTACAGCAGCCAGCACTTTGAAAGCAAAGAAGAACTGTGGCTAGGCAACAAGAAATGCTAGAAACTTTCAGGCATTGCTTCAGGAACTGCAGAAAGGATAGTCAGATCTTCCAATGCTGCTTTGGAGGTCCTAAGCAGGCAATTAACAGGGGATTGAACTTCTGGCCTAGAAAACCAATTGCACTATAAAACGGGTTGCAAAGGGTGAGTTGCGTGTGTTCACAGTTGTACAAAGACCAAATGCAATTGGTGCTGCCAGCTCAATATTATGAATCAGGTGTGCAGCCAGTCCTGCCACACTACTCATTCGTGTGCCTGTTTGACGAGGTGTGGAAAATCAGAACTAACATCACTTAAAGGCAACCAGCATTTGTTAAAGGAAAGGTGCATTCTGGTTGCAGAAAGTCAGAAAGCTTCTGAAAGGAAGAAATGACATGTTAATTAAGCCCCCAGGTTCCTGATGCTGCTTTGGAGGTCCTGGTCCAAGCAGCAGACCAGAGAGGGAGATCTTGGGACTCTTAAGTGCCCTTTTCATGTTCGAAAAATGGCCTGTATGGTCCAATTTCTTAGCCTTTTTTTACTTATTCTGTTTGTTTGTTTTCTTGTCCTGTTTTTGTTTTTACAAAGCCTCTGTTTTTTTATTTTCCTTTCTTGGATTTCTTCCCATTAATGGTAACCTTCATTTTTCTTTAATCTCTCATTTTCACACTTGCTCTCCCCTTTACTTTTTAAATGATTTCATGTTGTTATCTCTAGTTTCATTCACTCTGAATTTCTCCACTACAAAGATATTTTGGACACAAGGGGAATCAAGGGTTGTTGCGGGGGCGGTAGAGCAATTGGAGGTAGGTGATCATTCACAATATCGTTGAATAGGTGGGGAGGGGTTGCACAATATGGCCTATTCCTGCTCCTATTTTTTATGTTCATACGTTTACATTTTGAGCTCAAAAGTACTCAGTATGTTCTCCAAAAGTTTAGTTCTTTCGTTTATTTGTTTGTTTGTTGATCAGATTGGCTGCAAAAGTTTATTTAACACATTGGAGGAGTCTCCATCGTGCTGTGATAATATCAATGAGTTCTGCCACTACTTTATAGAATACTCCTGATTGTCAGACAACTTCAACAACAACAACAACTTATATTTAAATAGTGCCCTTAATGTGATAAAATGTCCCAAGGTGCTTCACAGGAGCATTATAAAACAAAATATGATATTGAGCTACATAAGGAGATATTACGTCAGATGATCAAAGACGTAGGTTTTAAGGAATGTCTTATAGGAAGGAAGTGAGATTGAGAGGTGGTGAGATCTAGAGAGTGAACACCAGGGACTAGGGTCTAGGGAACAGTCACCAAAGAGGCAATTAAAATTGGGGATACTTAAGAGGCCAGAAAAAGATGAGCACAGTTTAGGGAGGGTACAATGTGCAAGATCATCAAGAGGATTTTGGAATAGTCAAGTCTAGAGGTAACAAAGGCAAGAGTGAGGATTCAGCTGAGCTGAGGTAGGGGCAAAATCAGATGATGTTATGTAGATGGAAATAGGCGTTCTTAGTGATGGTGCAAATATGTGGTTGAAAGCTCATCTTGAGGTCAAATATGGCAGAAATGTTGCAAACAGTCTAGTTCCCAGACAGGTGCCAAGAGGGGGTCGGGGGGGATGAAGTCACTAGCTGTGGAACGGAGTTCGGAGCAGGACTCAAAACAATGGCTTCAGTCTTCCCAATACTTAATGGGAGGAAATTTCTGCTCAACCAGTACTAAATGTCTGATAAGCTGTCTGATAATTTAGTAACAATGGAAGAGCCCAGCGAGGTAGTGATGAGGTAGAGCTGGGTGTCATCCGTGTAAATGTGAAAACTAACTCTGTGCTTTTGAATGAGGTTGCTGAGGGGCAGATGTAGATGAGAAATAGGATGGAGCCAAGGATAGATCCTTAGGGAACAGCAGAGGTAAAGGTGAGGCGACAGGAAGAGAAGCCATTGCAAGTGATACTCTGGCTACAATTAGACAGGTAAGAATAGATAAGAATGAAACCAGGTGACAGCAGCCCCACCCAGCTGGACGACCATGGAGAGGCAATGAGGGAGGATGGTGCAGTCAACCATGTCAAAGGCTGTACACAGGTCAACAAGCACCAGGAGGGAAAGTTTACTTTTGTCACTTTGATAAGACCTGTTTTGGTACAGTGAGGGGTGGAAACCTGTTTACTTCATGTTATTACTATCATGTTTTTCTGGAATTAAAATAATAGATTGGGGCTTGCTTGATTGTTTTGTAGATAAGTGCACTCTCAGTCATAAGGGCTAGGAAGGTCTCAATTATGTCCCAAAATGTCTGTGCTAAATCAGCTGAACTTAGTCAAACTAGAGTGTCACATATAACAAGGATTGCTAAATCCCTTCTGTTTAAATGAATGTACTTGTGGCCCTACATTTAACTTGGATTGAAAAGAAAACCAATTTTCTTCCTCCTGATCACTCTCTTGTCAGCCATGGTGGAAAGTGTATGCAATTGGACTTTTGAAGACAAAGCTGCGTTTGATTATAATGCCCTCCAGAATGAAATAGCATCAGCTTCACTGACAAGACTCTCCCATCAAAAATTATTATTTAAGTGAGGTACAGGGGGAGGTTGACTGTTAACATCCATGAAACTGCACCTTGCATAAGTCACCACCTCCAGGAGACAGAAGAAAAGCAGAAAAAAGGAGAACAAGTGCTAGATTTTTTAAAAAGTAAGTTTAACGACTTGTATTTAAAAAAAAATCAGTGAAATGAATAGACAAGAGCTCTCTTGTCTATATTTTAAACAGTGTAAAACGTTTTCAAGACATTTTACTTCAGCAAAATAAATCTATAAAATCTTTTATGACCTAAATAAGTTAACAATGTCTGGAAGAGTTGTTAAAGGCTTTTTCATGAAGCCTAAATTATAACCATTGTTAAAGTAAAGAAAGTTAAGACCTTCTATTTCAGCTAATAAAATCTAATTTGCTTAATATGTTTTAGATAACTAACCTGAAAAATTCTAAATTTCACTAATTAAGTAGTTCAGGATGTTTATTTTTAATTATCTCAGGAAAAACAACTTCAGAATATAGACCTCACACAGAATAGAGACTTAATTATTAGATCTATTAACACTAATCGCAACTTAATTTAATCTATCCCTATAGTGTGACCCAGTTTTAAACTTCCAAAAAGATATAAAAGCTCTCGGCTGGTCTCCTATTAACAACTAATTGATATGCAAGTTGAACGTTAGTGACATCATTCCTATGAAGTTTTGAACAAAACAAAGAAAACTTAATTTTACATTAAGACGTAATCCCGGATGCATCTTTACTCTGGTTCATATACTTGGATAATCTTCACTGCTGACGGTTCTTTTGATCTGCATTTGTAAGTGATTTCCTTTTCCTTTCCCTCAGAATTATTGGCAATGGAACTGCAAATTGAGCAATTTATAATTATTTTATTACTTAATTTTCCATTTTTATCAACAGTTTGAAAGATATTCCTATTTAAGAAACACTTTACATTTAATTTCTAACTACAACAAATGAAAAATTAAGCAATGCACATCAGTCACAGGAACAAATCTCTGAAAGTGGCATATCTGGAGTCCATCCATTGCTGGCTTTAAAGAGGCATAAATTTCATGAAAAAGTCTTTCATGAACACCTATTACTCAGGCGCAAGGATCAGGATAATGGGGTGGAGACTGTGCCTTGGCCCTCTTTACAGCGCATTGGGTTTTTGGAGTTTCCCTGAAAGCAGTGCTTGGCCTGCACCTGGAATTGGTGAAGGCCCAGCATTCAAGAAGTTAATGAGGCAAGAATAGGCTTTCCTGGCCTTTTGACTCAATTTCTTCTTATTGAGACCCACGAGTTCCCTGACACATGAGCATCCCATGAAGCTGGTGGTGGTCCTTGCAACAGGACTCCACTCAGATCTAAATGTCAGAGTGGGCTTGGCAACAAACTGAATAGGAACCTAAGATAGGCACAATTTTTTTTTAAACCATCTGCCATATTGCAGGCATTGCAGCCTTCTGGCTGCTGTTACCCTCTCAAGTGCATCTCTTTCCTCCCCCATTTTCATGTGCAAGTTCCTTCCAGGAGATAGACGTGCCCTCGGCCAACACACTAAATTTGGTTTCAGCTGAATCTGAATTGGCAGAGTACATATCAGGCACATTATACCACTCCAGTACTGGAGAAGGAGGTGAGGAAGTAGGGGTGGGGATAACAGAGAGAGGTAGGAAAGTCAGGCCCTTTGAGAAGATAGTGCCGATTAGAAAGAGAAGCCATTGCTGGAGCTGTACTGAATAGTTTTGGTGAGATAGGACTGAAACCATAGTCCCACAACGTTAGATGATAGAGTGGCTTTGGAGCAGGGTGTCTTGCTCAATCATGTCAAATGTTGTGGAGGCATCAAGGAGGATGAAGAGGGATAAAGCACCAGGGCACAGAGGATGTAATTTGTGACTCCTGTTAGGGCTGAAAAAAACCCATAAGTTGAATGGACCAGAGTGATTCAAACATGCAATTAAAGGAGAGGCATGAATAGGGCTGGGGGGTGATGAAAGGGAGGTCAGAAACAAGGCAATAATTGATAATCTGCCACCTGTCTTCCCATTCTGCTAACCTGTGCAAGTCCTCCTGAAGTTTCATGCAGTCCTCCCTGCTTTTTTGCCAAATCCTGTACTTTTGTGTTATCAGCAAATTTGTGATTGTGCTCCTTATACCCAATTGAATATCAACTGCCAAAAACAAAGATGGGGAAATACTGAGCCCTGGGAATCACTCACTTCCAAATATTGCCAATCCAAGTAACATGTGCCTTCAGTCTGCCCCCCACCCTTCACAGCTTGGTATCTCCATTTCTCCCTAGTAGCACAGCGAGTTATTCATCTTTGTGAAGACCCTTCCACATAAACGTAAATTGTTGCTGTCTCTTCCATGATCAAGTTTCATTGTTTTTGTTACATGTCAGAAGATTTTGCACTGGTATATTCCAGTGGGGAGACAGGAAATAGTGTCTTATATCTGTCCCATCCCAAAAAGTGTTTTTTTTTCCTCTTTGCCAGTGTCAATTTGAGGATTTGAAATATCTCCAGATGGAGATAGGGAACATCCATAGAGAAGGAATAAATTGATTTCAGATAAGATGCATATGGAGGTACATGCAGGATGAGTACCATATCTGTGATTCATCTCAAGATACATTCACAATTTCTACAGTGCCATAAGCAGTAATTGTCAAGTACAGCGGTGTCTTTGCCTCACAGGAAGGGAGGGTATATTGATGGCTGGATCACCTTGGATCCATCTAGCACAATTGCTGACGGCCTGGGAACCTGCCTCATTGATTTGTAGAATCACAGAATCAAACAACACAAGGAAAATGCAAATACAAGCAATAATGGGAAGATGGGTGAAAGGAAAAATGAATAAAGGTATTAAAAGTGAAGGTATTTCTCACCATCCTATTTATCCTTTCTGAGATGATCTTGCTCATTTTAAAATTAATAGCAGCCTGAAAAACAGCAAAAGGTTTTTTTTTAAATAAAATAGAAAATACTGTAAAGCAAATATGATACAAATAAGATAGATAAGAACAGCAAGAAAATTAAAACAGAGACAAAGAAAAAAGATGCCGTGCTCATGCGTTAGTAGGAGCAGAGCAGTTTCAGTAACAGACACTAAATGCACTTTCCTCAGTTATAATTTTGAAATACATTTTTTTAAAATAAGAGACTCTATCTCGCAGACATTGTGTGCTGAACCTTTTCACTTTTGTTTTACACTTAACAGTGGCATAAAACTTTGCTTTTATAAGCCTTGAATTGTAATTAAAACAATAGGAAAACTTGATTTATTACGGTGGTGTGGGGGGATGCCCCACTGGGTTATTGTCACTGGAGATCCTGGTGTCCCACATGGCACCGTGTTTCAGGCACCTCTGCCTATTTGTAAGGATGAAAACTCAAAGGAAAAGCATCCTCAGGCATCACCTGACCATTCAACTCAACAGCCCACTTGTTAATTTAACGAGCTATAATTAATGGAAAGGTTGGGTACAGGCTGGAGATGTGTAGGTCCTGCAAGGCCTCATATAAACAGAATTTCCTTTCAACACACAGCCATGTTCCCTCGCCAGCCAGTGGGCAGGAGGGGAAAACTGGCTGCAGGAGGCCACAGCTGGGGCCCCATAAGAACGATCCTCCATGATATTAGCTAAGTCATTGCACTTTGGTATCATCTACAAATTACAACACCATACTACCAATTCTCAATCTAAAGCATACTAGTTGTCAGACTTGGCTCAATAGTGGCACTTAGATTGTGGGTTCAAGTTTGACTCCAGAAATCCAAACACATTCTACGCTGGCACTTAAGCACTGAGGGGATATTGCAGTGTTGGAGATGCTGTCTTTCAGATGAGATGTCAAGCTGGACATTAATGATCATACTGCACTATTCCAAGTTGAGCAAGGTATTCTCCTGGTGTCCGGGCCTACATTTATCCTTCAACCACCACCTTGAGCAGATGGCCTGGTAATTTAATGAAAGCAAAATACTGTGGAAATAAAAATGAAAAAATGCTGGAAAAACTCAGCAGGTCTGGTAACATCTGTGGAGAGAGAAACAGAGTTAAAATTTTGAGTCCATATGACTAAATCCTGAAGAAGTCATATGGACTTGAAACTTTAACTCTGTTTCTGTCTCCACAGATGCTGCCAGACCTGCTGAGTTTTTCCAACATTTTTTGTTTTTATTATGGTCTGGTAATTTAGTTCATTGCTGTTTGTGGGAGCTTGCTGTGTGCAAATTAGTTGCCATGTCTCCTACATTACAACAGTGATGATATTTCAAAAGCATTTAATTGGCTGTAATGTGCTTTAAGATATGCTGATGTTGCGAACGGGATTTTATAAATCCAGGGGCAGGATCTATAGGTCAGTGAGTGGGGGGGCGGGGCCTGCTCACCGACAAGTAAAATGACGCGGGATGATGTCGGGTGGAACTCCCGAATTCACCCCGCGTCATTTCCATTTTCAGGTCGGCGGGGCACAGCCAAATCAGCTGTGCGCCCACCGACCTGTCAACGGCCTATTGAGGCCATTTAAAAAGTACTTTACATAATTAATGGACCTGCCCGTCCAACTTTAAGGTTGGCGGACAGGCCGGGAGCCCTGGCGGGCTTAAGAAAAAGCATGAAACCTCATCCACGGGCGGGATGAGGTTTCATGAGGGTTTTTAAATATTTAATAAAGGTTTCACTGAAAGTGATGGACATGTCCCAACTCATGTGACAGTGTCACATGAGGGGGCATGTCAGGGAAATTTTGTTTTTGTATTTTTAACATTTTTAAATTTGGAGCTGATCTCCCTGAGGCAGCACTTAGCCTCAGGGAGATCAGTGCACTCTTTCACGCGCATGTGCGAAAGAGCACACTCCTGGCTCGGGGAATTCCCTCCCCCCGCCCACACAGGGAGTGGATAGTGCTTCCTGGCGGACGTCAAGTCATGTAAAATGGTGGCACACCCCCAATCGGGGGCGCCAATCGAAGGCGTGCCTGCCTGTGCCCGCTCCTGCACTTCCCCCCCAACAGGGGGGAAAATTCTTCCCCAGGTTTTTCTTTCTATTTATGCATAGGGTGAACAACAAGAGTCCCTGTACAGAGCTCTGTGTAACAATACTTTCTACTTTCTGGCAGTGTAAGAAATTTCCATTAAAATCCTTGTACAAAGAAATAATTGAAAAGGCTGATGAAATGTTGGTTTTTAATCTCAATGGGGCAGAAATACAAAAAGGTGGTAGTTATGTTACAGTTATATACATCTGTAGTTAGATCCCATTTCAGTTCAGTTCTGGCTACTATGCTTCAGGAAGGACATCTTAAGGTGTTGAAAAGAGTTCATAAGGATACATAAGGACATAGGATAAAAGAGCAGGTGTAGGCCATATGGCCTCTACAGCCTGCTCGACCATTCAATAGGATCCTGACTGATCTTAAACCTCAACTCCATTTTCCCACCCAAACTCCATATTCCTTGAATTTCCCTAAAGTTAAAATAACTATTGATCTCAGCCTTGAACATATTCAATGACTGAACATCCATAGCTCTCTGGAGATAAAGAGAAACTATTTCCTCTGGCGGGAGAGTACAGAACAAGGGGATATAACTTTTAAGAGTAGAGCTAGGTCATCCAGGGATGATGCACGGAAGGCACTTCATTAAAGAAAATATTGCATTTATATAGCAGTTTTCATGACCACAGAATGTCCCAAAACATAGCCAATTTATAGCCAATGAAGTATTTCTGAAGTGTAGTCACTTTTGTAAGCGCAAATGGTAGACAAAATCTAGCTTTCTCTTCCTCACGAGGTCAATTGAAAATTGAAAAGTTTGAGATTGATGGATTTTTGTTACACAAGAATATTAGGAGTTAGGGAACCATGGTGGGGAGATAGAGTTAAGGTACCAATCAGCCACCATCTGATTGAATGGCCGAACAGGCTTGTGGGGCTGAATGTAAACACCTGTTTACATTTTAAACACACTCTTTTACTTCTGCATCTTATCAGAATTAGAGGATTTTGCAGTCGTCGGGTGGGCTCGGCAGGAGCGGGCGGGGGCGGTCAGGAACCCAACCGCTGCCCGGGATCGGCTCCGCACTGCCATTTTCCGCAGGCGGGCCAATTAAAGCCAGCCCAGCGTAATACGCGATAGTGGCAAGAGCGAGAAGGGGCAGGCGGGGGTGGGAGATCAATGTCCGCCAGGTCCAACGGTGACCCGGCGGCCGATTCAAAAGCGGCCGCAGCAGCCATGTGAAGGCTGCCATTGACTCGGGGGACCCTCAGTATGGAGCACCTCAATGGTGAGCACGTCAGGTGGGGGGGGCGCGGGGGGGGTAGGTCGGCGGGGCATTTGGCCCTGCGTTTTTCCGATGAGTGTCTTGCTGCCCGCCTGGAGGAGGCGGCAGCATGCAGAAACATACTTGTCCCCAGGGATGGGAGGAGGAGGCCCCCCCACCTCACCAAAAATGCCTTGGTGGAGGTGGCATCCAGGGTGAGCTCCCATGATGTGGTGAGGTGCACATGGGTGCAGTACTGTAAGCGCTTCAATGATCTCCTGCAATTGGGAAGGGTGAGTACCGTGGTGGCATGAGTCACTTAGCACAGCAGTTAGGAGCTGTCCCCCCACCTTGGACCTCAGATTTCTTAGAGTGTGAGTGGCAAATGTCAATGAGGCAGCATCTGGGCAAGGGGGTGAGCCCTGGCTGCTTTGGAATGAGTGTCTTGCAGGTCCATGGTCACGAATCGGCTGAGGCCTGCAAGGTTTTCCTCAGGTGGGGTTGGCCAGGCTGCAATGGCAACGCAGGTACAGGGTGGACTAATCAATGCTCCTCTCTGCTTTCAGGAGAAGACATCCCACAACAATGCCGAGAGGTTGTGGACTGGTGGAGGACCAGCCCACCTTCTAATCTTGAGTAGATACGAACAGGAGGCCCTGGAGTTGGAGAGGCGCCATGTGCCTAGGTCAACCGGCCGCGGTGAGGTTGGGGGTTAGAGTGCCATGCACTGAAGTCAGAATGTCTGTAATAGCAACCATTCCACTGTTGTCTCTATATTGATGTGGGCCTCGAACATGGAATCCCCATTGATAATGGAAAGGCGAGGGCACACTGATTCGGGTGCCAGGCATGCACAGTAACAGTGTAATGACTTCAACTAAAGACATGTCCTTGTTCTTCCCTTCAGGTTCACCAGAAGCCCGTCGGGGTCAGGACCCTGAAGGCCCACCGCTCACCCCAGAGGAGGCCGACCTTAGAAACGCACCAATGTCACACCCTCTCAGCCAGGCAGGCACCAACGCAGATACCAGCACCTCAGTGAGCATTAGACCATCGGATAGTATCTTGGTGAGGGCACTTCACACTCGCTTGAGGTGCAGGCAGAGGCAGGTGCCCAGGGTGCCGGCAGTTGGAGGACTGCTAGGAACCAGGAACATGCTCAGTTGGTGGCTGATGATGTGCTTCTGGAGTCGTCCCTGAGGCAGCAGATGCTGGAAGTCCAGCAGGGTGTGCGGGAAGATCTGGTGGAGATACGTGAGGAAACGCGTGCCATGGTCTCCGTGTTGGAGTGGTCCATGCGGAGCATGAGAAATGCAATGATCCTCATGGCCGAGTGCACTGCTTCCTCCACGGAGAGAGTGGCGGCTCTCATGGAGAGGCTGTTCCAGGAGCTAAATCAGGGGTTCCTGGGAATGCACTTGGACCTGCAAGCCCTCACACTGGCAATGACCACAGGTGGTCACTGTCAGTGTGGGAGATGGATTGGGCACACAGTATCCCAGCTAGGCGCCCATCCATCCATGGTGAGCAGGGAGGTCCAAAGCAACTTGACATTGGCGCACGAGCAGCTTGTTGTCCCTGTGGCTCCTCTCAGGGTACTCTAGATGACAGCAGCAGCTCCTCTGCCCCTCTGCCAGTGATCATGGCATCCGATGAGGCTGCCGCGACTGGGGAGATGCCAGCGTGGCACTGGCCGCTCCCTCCCTGGCGGGGCCGGCATAGGCTGCACGGGCCAGAGGACACCCGCCATGGTCATCAAGGCCAACAGGACAGCAGAGTGAGCAGGCTGACTCCAATGCCAGTGCCAGTGAGGGGGGAGGACCTAGATGTAGCACCCGCAAACGAAAACTTAAAGCATCTTAAGCACAGCAAGGGCTTATCATGGGTGATATTTTCTTCCCCCACTTTTACATTAATTATTATTAGGTGTGATGGAGAACACCTTTCCATTTTATTTGTTTTATGTATGCCAGACACCACATCATTAAATGTGTTTGTGTCCAACAAGCCTCTGGGTGCTTCATTAGTTCTGCAGGTGCAGGGTAACCCATGATGTTATGAGTGACTTGTTTGTCATTGAACTTCATTGAAATGGCACATAGTGCATGTTGTTCCCCACCAAGCAAATGTTCCTGTCTAGTATCGAGTATGGAGCCTGCAGCCCATGTTGTGGTGGTTCTTCTTTGGTAGGTTAGCTGAAGGAGTGTTGGGTCAAAGCCTCCCAGGTATCCCTGCCTCTCTGCAGGTTGCCCAGGTCAGCATCTATCCCCTCAGCCTTCTGACTGTGCTCGTCCTCGGACTCACTACTGGACTCATCGTCTGCTGCCAGATCAGCTGTGTCAACATCTTCTTTCTCCACTGCGTCCCCCCTTTCCAGCGCTAGATTGTGCAGAGTGCAGCATGCAACGACCATCAGTGACACACGATCTGGGGAGTGTTGCAGAGCACCCCCGAATGGTCCAAGCATCGGAAGCGCATCTTGAGAAGACCGCTGGTTCTCTCTACCACAGCCCTTGTGGAGGCATGGCTTCTATTGTACCGCTGCTCGGCCTCTATTCTTGGATGGCAGAGAGGCGTCATGAGCCACCTTTTGAGGGGATAGCCCTTGTCTCCCAGCACCCATCCATCCAGCCAGGCTGGAGTACTGAAGAGCCTCAGCACCTGGGAGTGTCTCAGGATGAAAGCGTCAAGGGAGCTGCCTGGGTACCTTGCACAGACTTGCAGAATCTGCATGCTATGGTCACACACTATCTGCACGTTCATGGAGTGGAAGCCCTTCCTATTGATGAAGGCACTGGGCTCACCCACTGGCACCTTGATGGCCACATGTGTAGTGTGCAGTCTATTGCACCCTGGATGTGGGGAACCCAGCAATTGTGGCAAAGCCACTTGCTCACTCTGCCTGGCTGGCCTCATCCGTGCGGTAGTAAATGAAATTCAATGCACGCCTGAACAGAGCATCTGTCACTAGCTTGACACAACTGTGGACAGCTGATTGGGAGTCTCCACAAAGATCACCCACCAATCCCTGGAAAGAACCAGAGGCATAGAAGTTGAGGGCCACTGTGACCCTCAGCGCCACTGGCATGGGGTGTCCACCCACACGTTGGAGCTGATCTCAGGGCCGATCATCTGACAGACGGAGGTCACGGTCTCTCTTGAGAGGTGGAGCCTCCTTCGGCATTGCACCTCAAATTGTTGTAGCTGCATCGTCGTCTGTAAGCCCTGGCAGCAGGATAGTGGCATCTTCTGCGGCCCCTTTCACCTTGGACTTCCTGATGGCCCCGCGCCCCTTGTCCCTGCACCTGTCCTCTGACAGGTTGCTCCCCTGGATGCTGAATATGCACTCCTGGCCTCCTCCCCCTTCTGGCCTTCTCTTCCTCCTCAGAGGAGGTGCCTCCAGCAGAGACCACAATCCACATTCCCAGGGTAAGGGAAGGCTGTCTGATACCTGGAAGGCCCCAAGTGGTAGGACTCCTCCGGAGTCCTGAACTGAAGCCTGTTATTTCTGACAAAGCAGCTCTGAGCAAAATGAAGTTGTCCTGTTCACACAAGCAAGCAGCAGAAACTTATAAGCTAAAGCACTAACAACTCGCATCAGCGAGCCCACTAACCACTCTTATCCCGCCCATGGATGAAGTTGTTGAAAATGTGGCCTGCCCGTTGCGCCCGTACGATGCCCTGAAAATCGCACAGGCTGTGTAAAATCACAGACAACTGGTGCCTCAAGCGCCTTAACTGGCCCACTAATTAATGGCGGGCGTGCCTCTGACCTCATAGCGCCCCTCTAGCGAAATATCGCAACGGTGTATAGTGACGTCGGGGTGCACACCCGATGTCATCGCACATCATTTTACGTTCCGGCATGCCGGGCATGCACCCGCACGCCAAATGTAAAATTCTGCCTATAGAATAGTACAGTGCAGTACATTTGTAGTACATAGTACATTTGGCCCATGGTGCCTATGCCAGCTCTTTAGTAGAGCTAACCAATTAATCTCACCCAGTTCTTTCCCCTCAGTCCTGTATTTTTTTCCCTTTCAAGTATTTATTCAATTAATATCAGCTGTGGTCCAGTTTTTAGCACTTTTGCCTCTGTCACGAGGTTCTGGCTTCAGGTCCCATCCAGGGCCTGAGCACAAAAATCAAGGCTGACACTCCAGAGCAGTACTGAAAGTGTGCTGCACTGTTAGAGGTGCTGCTTTTCAGATGAGATGTCAAACAAAGGCTTTATCTGCCTGCCTGGGTGGATGTGGCTGGGAGTCGGAGCAGAGCAAACCTGCAGGAGACAGTCGGGAGCTGAGGAGCACCTATAAATTCAGAACGGCGATTGCAGAGCGGCCTATCTTGCTGGGAGTCAGAGCGGAGCAGACCTGCAGGAAACAGTCAGGAGTTGAGGAGCGTGCTGTTTCACTGTTTCAGCTGCTGTGAGGCTGCAGTCCGGGAAAAAGATAAAGAGTAACAGTGACCTCACAGGAAGCTAGTACGTTGATTGGCTGGTAAGTGCTCAGTCTAAGGGACAATGTGTGAGAAACCAGCTAAGGACAGGTGAGTTCAGGTAGATCTATAAATAAAAAGAACTAAAACTTTAAAATAATAAACCAAAATTTGAAAACTTTAAAGTTGAAATAAAACAATAAAGATAAAAAAAGCAATAAAAATAAACTAAATTAAACAAACATCTAAAACACATACCTTTGTACTTAAGAAGCATATAACCTTTAGTTATTAGTGGTGTGAACATTCAATAAATACAGTAAATTGTAGCATAAATAGGAAGAAAGTAATTAAAGTAAATTAACTAAATAATATAAGTTAGAATGGCAGGACAGGTGTTATGATGCAGCTGTGGGATGTGGGAGCTTTTGGACGCGAAGGTTTCCATGACAAACACGTCTGCAGGAAGTATAAGCAGCTTGAAGAATTCAGGATCAGGATTATTGATCTGGAAGCTGAAATGCAGACACTGCGCAACGTAAGGGAGAGGGAGAAATACCTCGATACTTTGTTCCAGAAGACAGCCACACCTCTTAGAAGCGGGTCATCTGTTTCGTTTAGCAGTGAGGGACAGGAGGATGTGACTGTCAGTGAGGCAGGTAATGGGACTGAGCAGACAGTAGTGGAGGAGCCTCAGACTTTGTGATTGTTAAAAGGTTTGAGGTGCTCACAATCTGTGCAGATGAAAGAGAGGTCTGCAAGGTGGATGAGCTGACTGGCCATGGCACTGTGGTACAGGAAGCCGCTCAAACAGGGGGAACAAAAAGGAATGTAGTGGTAGTAGGGGATAGTATAGTGAGGGGGATTGATACTGTTCTCTGCAGCAAAGAGCAAGAGTCCAGGCAGGTATGTTGCCTGCCCGGTGCTAGGGTTCGGGACATCTGCTCAGGGCTGAAGAGGAACTTGCAGTGGGAGGGGGAGGATCCAGTTGTCGTGGTCCATGTAGGTACCAATGACATAAGTAGAAATAGGAAAGAGGTTCTGCAAAGTCAGTATGAGGAGATAGGTCCCAAATTAAGAAGCAGAACCTCTTATTACCTGAGCCACATGCAAATTGACATAGGGTAAATAAGATGAGAGAGACGAATGCGTGGCTCAAAGACTGGTGTGGGAGAAGTGGGTTCTGGTTTGTGGGGCAATAGCATCAGTACTGGGGAAAATGGAGGCTGTACCGTTGGAACGGTTTACATCTGAACCGTGCTGGGACGAGTGTCCTTGCAAATCGCATAATTAGGGAAGTAGAGAGGGGTTTAAACTAAACAAGAGGGGTGAGGGATCAAGATTGGGTAGAGGTAACAATTCAAGGTGTAGAGTCAAGAGAGGAGAGCAAAATAGTAATATGAGAAACGAGGGTCAGAGAATGGCAGGAAGGGACAGAGAGAAAACCTAAGAATACATCAACAGTCAAGGCCAGATGTTACAAAGGTAACAAAAAGATAAAACTTAAGGCTCTCTATCTGAATGTGCATAGCGTTCATAACAAAGTAAATGATGGCCCACTTTGAAGTAAATAAATATGATCTGACAGCAATTATGGAGACGTGGCTGCAGGATGGCAAAGATTGGGTCCTTAATATTGAGGGGTACATGACATTCAAGAAGAATAGGAAACTAGGTAAAGGTGGAGGGGTAGCACTGTCAAGCAAAGTGGACATGGTGCGATAGTTAGAGACGACTTTGCTTCAGGAGATCAGGATGTAGAATTGGTTTGAGGAGAGATGAGGATTAGTTGGGGAAAAAAGTTATTAGGGGGAGTGGACTACAGGCCCACTAGCAGTAGCCACAGTGTAGGACAAAATATTCAAGAGAAAATATTGTGTGCTTGTGATAAAGGAATGGCAATATTCATGGGTGATTTTAATCTACATATAAACTGGAAATATCAGATTGGCAGTAGTAGCCTGGATGAGAAGTTCATAGAATGCTTTCAAGATAGTTTCTTAGAGCAGCATGTCCTGGAACCAACCAGAGTGCAGGTTATATTAGACTTGATATTGTGTAATGTGACAGGGTTAATTAATGACCTCAGAGTAAAGGCACTGCTAGGTAGCAGCGACCACAATATGATTGAATTTTACATTCAGTTTGAAAGGGAGAAGAGTGGGTCTAAGACTAGGATCTTAAACTTAAATAAGGGCAACTATGTGGGGATGAAAGCTGAGCTAGCTTAAGTAAACTGGGAAACTAGGCTAGAGGATAGATCAACAGAGAAGCAGTGGCAGACATTTAATGGGATATTCAGATTATTCAGTATTTGGAATAAGTGCATTCCCCTATTATAAAGAAAAATTCTAAGGGGAGGACCCACCATCCATGGTTAACTAAAGAAGTTAAGGAAAGCATCAAACTTAATGAAAAAGCATACAACTCCACAAAGATGAGTGGCAGGACAGATGATTGGACAGAATATAAAGCATGGCAGAGAATGACTGAAAGGTTAATCAGGAGAAAGAAATTAGAGTATGAGAGGAAGCTAGCTAGAAATGTAAAAATGGATATCAAGAGTTTCTACAGGTATTTAAAAAGGAAAAGAATAAGTAAATTAAGAGTTGGTCCTCTAGAGAGTGACAGTGGGGAGTTAATAGTAGATAATAAGGAAATGGTGGAAGAAATGAACAAATATTTTGCTCTGTGTTCACTATAGAGGATACAAAAAACATTCCAGTAATAGTTGCAAATCAGGAGGTGAAAGGGAGAGAGGAACTTGGTGAAATTGAAATCACTAGGGAAACGGTACTGAGCAAATTGATGGAGCTATGGGCGGGCAAGTCTCCAGGTCCCAATGAACTACTTCCTAAGGTCTTAAAAGGGGTTGCTAATGAGGTAGTCGATGCGCTGGTGTTAATTTTCCAAAATTCGCTAGATTCTGGAAATGTTCCATCAGACTGGAAAGTAGCAAATATAACCTCTCTATTCAAGAAGGGAGGGAGGCAGAAAACAGGAAATTATAGGCCAGTTAGCTTGATGTCTGTCATGGGGAAGTTTTTAGATTCAATCATTAAGGAGGCTATAGCTAGGCACTAGGAAGAGCTCAAAGCAATTAGGAAGAGTCAGCATGATTTTGTGAAAGGAAAATCATGTTTAACCAATTTACTGGAGTTTTTTGAAGGAGTAACATGTGTGGTGGATAAATGGGAGCCTGTAGACATACTGTACTTGGATTTCCAGAAGGCATTTGATGAGGTGCCACATCAAAGATTATTATGGAAAATAAAAGCGCATGATGTGGCAGGTAACATATTAGTGTGGATAGAAGATTAGCTGACTGGCAGAAAGCACAGAGTATGCATAAATGGGTCTTTTTCGGATTGGCAGGATGTGACGAGCGGAGTCCCACAGGGGTCTGTGCTGGGGCCTCAACTTCTTACGATTTACATCAATAACTTAGATGAGGGGATTGAAGGTATGGTAGCTAAATTTTCAGATGACACAAGGATAGTTAGGAAAGTATGTTGTGAAGAGGACATGAAGAGGTTGCAGATGGATATAGATAGGTTGAGTGAGTGGACAAAGATCTGGCAAATGGAGTGTAATGGAAAATATGAAGTTGTTCACTTTGGCAGGAGCAACAAAAAAACAGAGTATTAGTTAAATGGAGAACAGCTGCATAATTCCGAGGTGCAGAGGGATAAGGTGTTCTAGTATGAGTCACAAAAAGTTAGTGTGCAGGTACAGCAAGTAATTAAGAAGGCTAATGGAATGCTATCCTTTATTACGAGAGGGATTGAACATAAACGAGTAAGGATGTTATGCTTCAGTTATACAGGGCATTGGTGAGACCGCACCTCGAAAACTGTGTGCAGTTTTGGTCTCCTTATTTAAAGAAGGACGTAAATGCATTGGAAGCGGTTCAGAGGAGGTTTACTAGATTGATACCTGGAATGAGTGGGTTGTCTTATGAGGAAAGGTTGGACAGACTGGGCTTGTTTCCACTGGAGTTTAGAAGAGTGAGGGGTGATTTGATTGAAGTATACAAGATCCTGAACTGTCTTGACAAGGTGGATGTCGAAAGGATGTTTCCTCTTGTGGGTGAGTCCAGAACTAGGGGGCGCTGTTATAAAATTAGGGGTTGCCCTTTTAGGATGGAGATGAGAATTTTTTTCTCTCAGAGGGTTGTGCAACTTTGGAACTCTGCCTCAGAAGGCGGTGGAGGTGGGGTCATTGGATATTTTTAAGGCAGAGGTAGATGGATTCTTGTTAGGCAAGGGAATCAAAGGTTATCGGGGGTGGATGGGAATGTGGAAATCGAAACACAAGAAGATCAGCCATGTTCTTATTGAATGGTGGAGCAGGCTCGAGGGGCCGAATGGTCTACTCCTGTTCCATTTCTTATGTTCTTATGTAAAAGATCTCATGCCACTATTTTGAAGAACAGCTGAGGGGTTATCCATGGTGTTCTGGTCAATATTTATCCTTTAAACAACATTATAAATATAATTCTTGGTCATTATCACTTTGTTGTTTGTGGTGGTTTTCTGTGTGCAAATTGGCTGCTACATTTCCTACATTACTATCGTGAAGTACTTCAAAAGTACTTCTTATGTTGCAAATATCTGATTCCACAATTCATGTGTTTTAGAGATATAATGTGTCAGTTGGAGATTAAAGTGATAAATTTCAAATAAATGTAAAAATTTGATTGATGGACTCGCCCATTGCTTCGATGGATGTGTGCTCAGCAAGTCAAAAAAAAGACCGGTTTAGAGTCACGATTGATGTCGTCGCATGTGTGTCTCAACTTGCCTAACCGATTGCAGTGAAGTCATACAAACATATGGATTAGGAGCAGTATGCTATTCAGCCCCTCAAGCCTGCTCCATCATTTAATAAGATCATGGCTGTCCAACTTTTCCTCGTAACATAAAGCCCCCATTCCAGGTATCAGTCAATTGAACCTTCTCTGAGCTGCTTCTAAGCAGGGTTGGAGGTTAATGGAGGCATTTGCGCCCTGCTCGCTTGTCCTGAAGGACAAAGAGTTGACCTTTTCCTCCTCAAATGTCAAAACCGCTTGATGACAGTCTTCTCCATGTGGGCCTGACCAAGGTTTTTTCCTATGCATTGGGATCCAGCTTACAAGCCCTGAGGTTGGCTTTCAGATTGTCTTTACATCTAAGTTTGGCTTGTCCTGTGGTGTGTGTTCCCGTGCTCAGCTGCCTGTAAAATACTGCCTTTGGTATGTGGAAATCCTCCATGCGAACCACATGACTGACCCTATGCTCTCGATGCCAGCTATGCAGCACTTTGCAAGGACCTTGGTGTTGGGGATTCTGTCCTGCCAACTGATGTTGCAAATAGATCTCAAACAGCATAGATGGCTTTATGTGATGCTGGTAAGTTGTCCAAGTCTTGCACTTATAAAGAAGTGATATGAGAACCACTGCCTGGTAGACTTTGATCTTCGTTCTGAGACAAACTCCATGCTCTTTCCAAAGTCTGTGATTGAGCCTGCCAAACACTGAGCTTGCGTTTTCCAGGCATTGGTTGATTTTGTCAGCCTGCATAGTGTTATTGGAGAGGATACTCCCAAAATAGCAAAACTTCTGGACTGAACAGAGGGGTGTGTTGTTGATAGTGACTGTGGGGTCTTGGAGTATATGGCCAGGGGTGAGTTTTTACAAGATCTCTGTCTTCTACAGACTTAGTGTCAGGCAAGGGCAAAGCGGCCAATAAGCAGCTGAATGTCCTCTGGTGTATGTGTTATGATAATGCAGTCATCCACGAACAAGAGTTCACGTAATCTTTATGCAAACCTTGAGCATTTGCAAGTTGAAGAGTTTGCCATCTGTCCTGAATTAAACGTGTACTCCTGTGTCAAGATCTTTGAGAGCATATTGGAGCATGGCCGAGAAGTAAATGGCAAACAGATATGGAGCCAATACGCTGCCTTGCTTGGTGCCGTTGGCAACAGGAAAGGCATCCAATCACGTACAACTTTGCATCACGCTGGCCATCATGAAACGAGTGAATGACACTGATCATCTTTTCGAGGCAGCCATATTTGTACAGAACCTTCCAAAGGCCTTCCCAGTTTACTGGTCAGGTCAGCGAACACCATATTCAGGTCCTCATTCTGTTTGAGGGAATTTTCTTCAATTTGACAAAGTCCTGCTTTCACATTAAGGATACCCTCCATCGTGTTGTGTGGCACCACCATTGTGCTAAATGGGATAAATTTCGAACACATATTGCAACTCAAGACTGGGCAACCATGAGGTGCTGTGGGCCATCAGCAGCAGCAGAATTGTACTCAGCCACAATCTGTAACCTCATGACCTGGCATATCCCCCACTCCACCATGACCATCAAGCCAGGGGATCAACCTTGGTTCAATGAAGAGTGCAGGAGGGCATGCCAGGAGCAGCACCAGGCATTTCTAAAAATGAGGAGACAACCTGGTAATACTACAACACAGGAAAACTTACATGCCACACTGCATAAGCAACAAGTGATATAAAGAAAGTGGGAAGAAACTTAAGCAAGGAGTCAGGAGGGCTAAAAGGGGTCATGAAAAGTCATTGGCAACCAGGATTAAGGAAAATCCCAAGGCCTTTTATACATATATAAAAAGAGGGTAGCCAGGGAAAGGGTAAGCCCACTCAGGGACAGAGGTGGGAATCTAGAAGAAATGGGAGAGATACTAAATGAGTACTTCTCATCAGTATTCACCAAAGAGAAGGACTTAGCGGTCGATTTGTTTAGGGAAGAGTGTGTAGATAGCCTGGATCATGTTGAGATCAAAAAAGAGGAGGTGTTAGGCGTCTTGAAGAATATTAAGGTGGATAAGCCCCAGGGCCAGATGGGATCTACCCTAGACTACTGAGGGAGGCAAGGGAGGAGATTGCTGGGGCCTTGACAGAAATTTTTGTATCCTTGCTGGCTACGGGTGAGGTCCCAGAGGACTGGAAAATGGCCAATGTTGTTCCATTGTTTAAGAAGGGTAGCAGGGATAATGCAGGAAATTACAGGCCGGTGAGCCTTACGTCAGTGGTAGGGAAATTATTGGAGAAGATTCTTCGTGACAGGATTTACTACCATTTGAAAGCAAATGGGCATATTAGTGAGAGGCAGCATGGTTTTGTGAAGGGGAGGTCGTGTCTCACTAACTTGATCGAGTTTTTCGAGGAAGTGACAAAGATGATCGACGATGGAAGGACAGTGGTTGTTATCTACATGGATTTCAGTAAGGCCTTTGACAAGGTCCCTCATGGCAGACTGGTACAGAAGGTAAAGTCGCATGGGATCGGAGGTGAGCTGGCAAGATGGATACAGAATTGGCTTGGTCATAGAAGACAGAGGGTAGCAGTGGAAGGGTGCTTTTCTGAATAGAGAACTAGTGGTGTTCCACAGGGATCAGTGCTGGGACCTTTGCTGTTTGTAGTATACGTAAATGATTTGGAGGAAAATGTAACTGGGCTAATTAGTAAGTTTGCAGACGACACTAAGGTTGGAGGAGTTGCAGATAGTGAAGAGGATTGTCAAAGGATACAATGGGATATAGATCGGTTGGAGACTTGGGCGGAGAAATGGCAGATGGAGTTTAATCTGGACAAATGCGAGGTAATGAATATTGAAAGGTCTAATACAGGTAGGAATTATACAGTAAATGGCAGAACCCTTCAGTGCATCGACGGGCAGAGGGATCTGGGTGTACAGGTCCACAGGTCACTGAAAGTGGCAACGCAGGTGGATAAGGTAGTCAGGAAGGCATATGGTAGGGGTATTGAGTATAAAAGTCAAGTGGGAAGTCATGCTGCAGCTGTATAGAACCTTGGTTAGGCCACACTTGGAATATTGCGTGCAATTCTGGTCGCCACATTACCAGAAGGATATGGAGGCGTTGGAGAGGGTGCAGAGGAGGTCTACCAGGATGCTGCCTGGTCTGGAGTTTATTAGCTATGAGGAGAGGTTGGAGAAACTCGGATTGTCCTCACTAGAGCGATGGAGATTGAGAGGTGACATGATAGAAGTTTACAAAATTATGAGTGGCATGGACAGAGTAGATAGTCAGAAGCTTTTTCCCAGGGTGGAAGAGTCAATTACTAGGGGACATAGATTTAAGGTGAGAGGAGATGTGCGGTGCAAGTTTTTTCCGCAGATGGTAGTGAATGTCTGGAATTCGCTGCCAGAGGAGGTGGTGGAAGCAGGTACGATAGTGGTGTTTAAGAGGCAGATTGCTAAACACATGAATAGGATGGAAATAGAGGGATACGGACCCCGGAAGTGCAAAATGTTTTAGTTTGACAGGCAATATGATCGGCACAGGCTTTGAGGGCCGAAGGGCCTATTCCTGTGCTGTACTTTTCTTTATTCTTTGGTAGACAGCTAAGCAATTCCACAACCAGTCGTGAATGGTGGTGGACAATTAACCAATTCACTGGAGGAGGAGACTCCACAAATATCCCCATCCTCAACAATGGGGCAGTCCAGCATATCAGTGCAAATGATAAGGCTGAAGCATTCACATCAATCTTCAGCCAGAAGCGCTGAGTGGATGATCCATCTCTGCCTCCTCCAGAGGTCCCCAACATCACAGATGCCAGCCTTCAGCCAATTTGATTCACTCCATGTGATAGCAAAAGCCGGCTGAAGGCACCAGAGGCACTGCAAAGGCTATGTGCCCTGACAACATTTTGTGTTTGACTCCTTCGTAGATGTCAGAGCTCACACTTTATAGCCAAAAGCACTTTTGTGAGGAGCTGAAGAGGATGTGTGGAGGCAACCTTGTCTGGGCCCTTAATATGCCCAACACAATGGCCATACCATGGCGGGTGGGTGGGGAGAAACAATGCGGTGGAAGCTCCAAAAATTGACGCTGGCTTAAAATGACAGCAGAATCTTTTGCTTCAGCCCGCCATGGCAGGTCGAAATTCCTGCCAGAGGCTGGTGTGAAACCGATTTGCATCCTGCTAATGGGATGCAGATGAAGGCCCCACAGAAATAGCTCCCCACATCCAGTCATCTGTGCCGCCAGCGGGGAAATCACACTGATCCAGAACACGTCTGGACCAATGTGGCATGTAGCTATCGACACTTAACTGTAGATGCCTGGGTCTGCCTCTGGAGTTCAGGATAGAGGCCTCCAGCAACCGTGAATGCTGGAACACGCAGCAGTGTGTGCAGGGAGCGTCTATCAGGGGAATCTTCTAGCTTAAGTGTCTTTGAGGAGGTCCATCTTCTAGCTTCAGAGTGTTCCTGGAGGTCCATCTTCTATCATCATTGGTGGGCCAGTTATGTCTGGATTCCTTTTAAAAATGGTGCCCGGATATGATGGTGAGGCGTGAGTAATCTACCCGCCCCACCGCTCGAAGCGTCGCCAATCCCCCCATGCATATTTAACGAGGTAGGGGCTGTGCACAACAGCGCTAATTCCCAGCAGCCTCCACATTGCAGCACCACTACAGTCTGATCCATTTCTTGAGCATGTGTCTAAAAGCCATTCACCTGATTACGCAAGAAAGAATTTCCATTTCACCTGGTTAAATGCTGTTTTTGCTTTGATGGAAGATACAAAGTAGAAAGGGAAGTAGTTGTTTTTGCAATGGTCCTCAGCAACAATTAGACATCTGGTTTTGTTCCTGTAATGGTAGTCCCTTTATAATCCCTGTTTGGTCTGTGTAGACTAAGCTGGCCAATCTGGTGGTTAGGATCATGCTTATAGGTTGCTTGCATGCTTGAGCATGCTTATAGGTTGAATAGAGGATGGTGCCTATGGCTTTTTAGGGTATTCGTATAATTGCACTTTTCTCAAGTATCTGTTTGGCCTGGTGGAAAGATTTCAGTAGGAAACATGCTAGTTTGGGGAACATCAGAGTAGGCTGTGGGTGCTATCTTGGACTGGAGGTTTTGTATTACACTTGGATTGCCTTGGCTGAGATTAGAGAGTCCTTTATCTGTGCATTTTGTTGGAGGAGGGTGAAGGTTGACAAGACATTGGGTAACTGCCTGAGTTGGTCTGATACTTTGAGGTGTATAGTGAGGAATAGATGTCCGCAAACACTTTTTTTGCTCTAATTTAGCTAACCCTCTGTGTTAATTGTACTTACTGCAGGTTGTATGCAAATGTCCCTGTCTTGCCTAAACAAGGGATTGTCCATCCTTGTAGATGGCACACAGACAGTCCTGGCTGATGTCACGGTGAAACGCAAACACAGTATCATGTCTGAAATCTGTGTCACTCTCGCTGAATGTATTACTCTTCACATTTCTGCTGTTTACAGTTCTGTTTAAACTCAGGGACTGGCACTGATTTTTTTTCATTGACAGAATCATCATGCCAGCATTTCGACAGGTTGGAGAGAAGCAACTTCCCAATGAAATACTTTACATGGTGTGGTCCCCTAAGCGGGACCTCATTGCACTTGCTAACAAAACTGGAGAGGTAACTGATTTTGTGTGTTATTACTATACCTGGAAATTGATTCATAATTTTAATATGAATATAAACATACATTTAAATACAGTACCAGTATTGCTTATAACATGAGTACAAGTCTAGATCATGAAAAAAATGGGATGGTCGTTGTTGCATTTACCGTGTAAAAAATGAAGTGTCTGACTATGATAATTCACAATTGCCATGTCGATATTTCAGATAAGTGAGATAATTTCCTTCTCTATACAGACAGGAGTGTTGTGCCACTTAATGTACAATGCATTACTTTGCCACTAAAGTGATGATGTATCCATCTAAGGCTGCAGTGTCTGATGTTAAGTGAGCACAGGCTCAATTCAGACCATCTTGAAACTTGTAGAGTACTTCTAAGTTTCAGGTCCCAGATCAATGGCTGGCTTTCTTTAATGATTGTTTCCCTGCAGCCCATTGTGACGTGTGGTATGCGATGGATGTGTAAAACAAGCCAATATTATAGAAGGATTTGGAAGAGTAATGAAAACTCAACAATGAAAAGCTTTGTATTTCAGCAACTGCTCTATATTTTAGTGTACATAGTATGTGGTGTTTTAGCAGAATTTTTGTTGTTGGTTTTCCCAAAAATTAACTTCTGAATATGATATTAACATACTCTGAAGCATTTCATTACTGTTTGCTCAAATACCGAGCATTGTAAAGTAGAATGAGAGTAATATGATGGCCCAGAACTGCAGGGGGGCGGGAAGGGGGCGGCAGAAGACACTAAGAAATACCCACTCAGGGACTGCATAGGAATTGCCTGTGAAATTCAAAGTTCCGATCAGCAATTACCCTGTACCGGGAACCATCCAATACTCTGAATTAAATCAGAGACTTCGGATGGTTACGACTCCCTTAGCAGAATAATTACCTAGGAAATGTTAGAACTTATAGTTACCCAGTTAGATGACCCCCACCCCACTAGATCCCCAACTACCCCCGCCCAACCTCCTAGTCAGCAACTAACCTCCTGACCCCACCCCGAGCACCCTCCCGACTACGTCCCCCTCGTCCTCACGACTAACCCTCCCAGCTACCTCCCGTTCTCCCCCAGCTACCCTGCAACCCCACCCCCAGCTACCCCCCCCCAGCTACTCCATTCGCCCCCGACCATCCCCCTCACCCCGGATTGCCCCCAACCACCCGATGCACCCTCCGACGCACCCTATCACCCCCCCGACCCTGACTGACCGTCCCAACCCATCCAAGATTCCTTTTCCATCTAAGTCCCTCTCCCTCCCTGACCCACCTGACCCCTCCCCTCCGTCCCATATTATCACCCTTCCCCCAACCCATCCTTCCCCCTCACAACCCATCTTAACCTCTACTCTCCAACTGACTGACCTCCTGACCCATCCTACACCCTCCCGACTGACCACCTGATCCACCCTGACTCATTCTACCCCCTGACCCCATCCCCCATCCTACCCACTTACCTTCCACACTTACCTTCTGCCCTGTCAAAGTGGCTGGGACATTTAAACTTATCTGCTTTATGTCATTGTGTGCCATGAAAAGGGAGTGTGGCCTCACATTCCCTGACTTTGCTGCCCTAGACTGGAGGCCTTGAGAACCCACTGCACTGCATGTTTCTCACCAGGCCCAGGTTGGAAGGTCGGACACAAAATGTGCAGCCACTGACTAGGGCCAATAAAAAGGGGCAGAGTAGCAATCTGATTATGATTGCCACTCTGAGGAAGTTCTGGCCCCCGTGTTGACGGAGGAAAAGCACTTTAATGTTTTTCTCGGCTTTTGTTCGAAGAATTTCAGAGTAATTCATTTGATTAAACTGTATGTTTTTAACATGGAATTAGTGGTGGACAGCTAATATTCAAATTCTGTGACAACTAATTTGCCATATTTTATAGTCTGTGTATCGTTTTAATAACTATTAAATGCAAAGTAGAAAAGCACCGCAGCTATATTGTTGGGGTTGACAGAACTAAAGTTGTTTATTTCTCCCAGCTGCAGTTTGACTCAGTTTTCCAGACAACATAAGATACAAGGATAAATGCAATAGAAAATGATACAGCATATGGCCCAGAGATAGCACTAGTTGATGAACAGATGACCTGAGAATGTATTTCCACAATGTTCAATTCTTTCTCTAAATCACGGGTGAATCTCAGTGCTGCAACAGTGTTATGTGAACCCTGAAGTTACATTTTAACAAGACTGGCTAAGAAAACTGAATTTGACAGAAAACTTGGTGGAGAAAAATAAATGTAATGTGAATCTTCTGAAACCAACCATATCAGTATTCCAGTGATCCTAATGGGATTTTTTTTAAATGTCAAATTTGTAGAAAGCTATAGAGATTCATTAATGCACTGATTTAGAAGGTACACTGATTGATGGCATTATGACAATGATATTTGAAATGAATAGAGGTACAGTTATTTTGACACTGGAAATATAGAAACTTAACAAAACAAAGTATGTTACAATTTGTGGGAAACACAAATTAATGTCAATAAAATTGATATACCATTTTTCAAAACTTTTTGTACTGCTTTTTTATAAATGTTAAACATGACAGTAATGTTTATTCCTTAGAATTTCTGCACTGAATTACATTTTCATTTACAGCTCGGACACCAGTATTGATGGGGTAACCTTAATGTGAAACTGCCGACAACAACCATGTTGCACCATTTTCCTATTTATAAGAATTGACTATGCAAATAAGTTTAATTTAGAGAGAACAAAACCTGTGTAAAATGAAAAAATAGGTACTAATTTTATTGAGAAAGTGATGGATAGCGTATATATATAAAACATTTCAAGATTGCAAGGTTGAATAGACTTCAGTTCATCTAAAACTGAGGTGCCTGTTTCCTTTCCTGCATTAAGCCCTGCTTGATTCCTAGAACTTATGTTACTTGCCCAGTAAAGACAGAAATATCGTTTGGTTTGGCTCTGAGCAATGAAGTGTTGTGAAAATAAAACTTTTGAGAAAGAGCATCCGCAATATAGTTCAATGTAAAAATGGAAAATTATACCAAATGATGTGGTGCTTGTTTAGAAATGACAATGTTCAGTGAAGGAAAAAGGGATCCTTTTCAAATTAGCTAAGCAAAAATGTAGTTGGGTCAGCTATGGGGAATTTTCAAAAATGAGGTGGATAAAGTACAAAGTATATCTGTTCATACAAGGCAAAAAGAGACCACATCAAATAATAGAATTTTGTGGAGAAACAGATTGAAACTGAACTGAAGCATATAAAGAAGGCATTTGATGAAACATCTGATAACAGTGAAAATCATGAATATTGAAAATGCCATGGGAAGGTCAAAGGGAGAGTAGAAAGGCTAGAGGGAATATGAGAAAAGGCTGTTTTTTTTTAATCCTTTTTGATTTATTCATGTAATGTGGGCTTGCTACAACCAGGTTCAGAACACACTTGGTCAAAAACTCAAAGCTAACATACTTGGCAACTGCATCGAGAAGTGGAGCAAATTTAAGGACATTGACACCGAAACGGCAAACACTGTTCTTGTGAGTGCATCAGGATTGGTTCGATGAAAATATCTCTCAATTCGAACCTCTTGGCTAAGATCAAGTGTAGTGTTGCAGGGGCGACACCATGGTCCTGCCAAGGCAAGGTCGGGATGGAAGGGCGATAACCAATCGCAATCCGAATCCATACCGTGGATTACCTATCACCGTCCGAGTCACGGTGAACCACAGCGACGAAGGAGGATCACCTATGGATCGGGGCTTCTTCACCAGGAGGATCCTGTTGAAGGCGTGCGGCTTCCAAGCTACGGAGATCTTCACCCTGCACGACTCCCGCAAAGGTGGTTATTTCGACGTGACTTTCAAGCGAGTGGCAGACTGCGTCCGGCTCCTGAGGGTGTTCGAGGAGAAGAGAGACCTGCCGGAGATGAAGATCCTGACGGCGGAGCCGCACTTCTCTCTGCCGTTGCAACGGGAACGTGAGGTGATGGTGCATGTGTACAACCCCTTCGTCCCTGTCGCCGACGTGGTCACCTTCCTCACCAGGTACTTCGATAAGGTGGGGAGCGGCACCGAGATTCGAGACGACTTGGGGATCTGGACAGGCAAACGCCTGTTTAAGGTCACGCTAAAGACCGATGGTAAGGGAGCCATTTTCCACCCTCCTTCCAGTTTCGCAATCGGGGGAAACCGTGGCTACCTGGTCTACGCTGGGCAACCCAAGCATTGTCGCTCATGCGGCAAGGCTGGTCATGTGGCGGCCAACTGCAGCGCCTCCCTCTGCAAGATCTGCAAACAGGAAGGGCACCAGACAAAAGACTGCAAACAGGCCAAGTGCTGCAACCTGTGTGGCGAGGCAAGTCACCTCTACAGGACCTGCCCCAAACGCTGCCGTACTTACGCACAGGCAGCCAAAGCCGACCAGGGGGAAGCAGAAGAAAGGTTCCGTGTCACTCCAACCACCAAGGCCCCCAGGGAGCTCAACGGGACAAAGGAGGACACAGAGAGAGACAAGGTGGAGAAAGAGATTGAGGCAACAGAGAGCCAATCAACAGCACTACCCCCTGAACCTTCCAGCCCTCAGGACAGCGAATCAATGGAGGAGGAGGCAGCAGTGGAAAAGCAGCAGGGGGAGTGGCGGACGGTGAAGAACAAGAAAAGTAAGAGGGAGCGAAGAAGAAGCAAAGGCGTTTCCCAGAGAAGCGGCAAGAGGCGTCTCCCATCCGACACGGATGACAAGGGCAGCAGCTCTTCGGATGATGAAGTGCCAGAGCGGCACCGACAGAAGAGGCGGCAAAGCTCCAGGGCGTTGGAGGACGAGACACCCGAGCTCCAGAAAATTGGAGACAACAAGGAGCCCAGCGCACCCCAACTTGGCCTGCAACCTGAGGAGGCCAGTGCACCACAGCCCCTGGAATCTGGGAGCAGTGAGGCAATCATCGCACCCCAGCTCCAGGAAGCCGGGAACAGCAACCCCCCAGAGGGGGTGAGTTTTGGAGAAGCTTCTCCAGCAAAGGTCATCTCAAAATCCGCTCACTACGTGAACCTCCAGATGCCACTGGAGCAGAACACGGCCAAGGAGATCTACCTCAGCCCATCCAAAGTGAAGGAATTTGAGGTCACTACGGGTATGAAGGAGCAGACTAAAGGTCTGGGACTCTCAGAGACAGTGGGTTTGGTAGGAGAATAAATGCTTTAATATGGGTTTAAAGATTGTATCCATAAATGTGCGTAGCATTAAATCTACTACGCGATGTGTTGCGACCTTGGACTACCTAGCCAAGGTCAAAGCTGACCTGTTGTTTCTGCAGGAGTGTGCGATACCGCACCTCAGCTCCTACAGGCAATGGTCACGATGGTGGTCCCACGGGCCATCGATCTGGTCGGGCGGAAACGACTCTCGTTCCTCCGGCCTGGGTATTCTGCTGCGGGGAGGCAACTTCACCGTCTCCGAGGTCAAGGAGGTGGTGGGCGGGCGACTCCTGGTAGCAGACGTAATGTACAAGAACGCTCCACTCCGGTTAATTAACGTGTACGGCCCGGCACAAGGGGCTGAGCGGCTGGAGGTTTTTCAGCAGCTCCCACTGCTGCTGGCGACCTCCAGGCCGGTCATTCTGGGCGGGGACTTCAACTGCATCATCGATGCGGCTGGACGATCCGGCAGGGCCGGAAGCAGATTGGACGCTACGTCCAGATCCCTGATGGAAACAGTTAAGGATGCCAAGCTGCACGACGTCTTCAGCAACCCTGCAGACGGAGCGCAGCGTAGATACACCTGGTCGCGGCCAGACGGGTCCATTCGTTCCAGGATAGACTTCCTGTTTGTGTCCCGTGCATTCACAGTCAGATCCACCGAGGTCAAGCCGGTGTTCTTCTCTGACCACTGCCTCCTACTGGCGGACTGCCACTTGGAGGAAGACCTGAGGGTGGGCAGGGGGGCATGGAAGCTAAATGTGCAACTGCTGACCCCAGAGAACATTGAGGAGCTCAAGAGGGATTACAAAGGTTGGAGAACCGTGAAACCCCTCTTTGAGTCCCTGACACACTGGTGGGAAGTGATCAAGGGAAGCATCAAGAGGTTTTTCATCCGCAAAGGCACCCAGAAAGCTAGAAAGGAACAGAGGGAAATGTCCCGACTCCAGGAAAAGATGCAGAATCTGCTCCGGCTGCAGTCGATGGGGGTGGATGTCAAGGAGGAGCTCCAAGAGGTGAAGGGCCAGCAAGCCTCGCACTTTGCCTCGGAGGCCTCCAAGATCATCTTCCGTTCCAGAGTCCGCTCCGTGGAGCAGGATGAGACGTGCTCACGTTTCTTCTTCCAAAAGGTACACAGAGAGCGCTCTGTGATCAGCAGCCTGAAGGAAGAAGACGGCTCAGTAAAGTCATCACGGTCCGACATTCTGAGGATCAGCAAATCCTTTTATGCCGGTCTGTATGACGTGAAGCCCACGGACAGCACGGCCTCCCAGTCCTTCCTGTCCTCTATCACGGAGGTCTTAGACCACAGTACGCGGGAGAGCCTAGACAAACCGCTAACTCCTGACGAACTGACTAAGGCCCTCGAGTCCTTCGAGAAGAGTAAAACCCCCGGAAGCGACGGCCTGCCGGCGGAGTTGTATTCGGCTCTGTGGGACTTGATCGGCCCAGACCTGCTAGAAGTGTACGAGAGTATGCTCCTGGCCGGCAGCATGTCAGAATCCATGAGGAAAGGCATCATCACCCTCATCTACAAGCACAAGGGGGAGAGGGAGGAAATTAGAAATTGGCGACCCATTTCACTGTTGAATGTGGACTATAAGATTCTGTCCAAGGTCATCGCCAACCGGGTCAAATCCGCTCTGGAATTGGTGATTCACCCTGACCAGACCTGCTCTGTGCCAGGCAGGAAGATCTCTGACAGCCTGGCGCTGCTCAGGGATACGATTGCCTATGTACAGGACAGGGGTGTGGATACCTGCCTCATCAGCTTGGATCAGGAGAAGGCCTTTGACAGAATATCGCACACCTACATGGGGGATGTGCTCTCCAAAATGGGCTTTGGGGAGGGAATTCGAAATTGGATCCAACTGCTCTACACTAACATCAGTAGCGCAGTCTCAATCAATGGGTGGGAAACAGATAGCTTTCCGATTAAATCTGGAGTCAGGCAGGGCTGTCCTCTCTCGCCTGCCCTTTTCGTGTGCTGCATAGAACCCTTTGCCGAGTCCATCAGGAAGGATCCGGGCATAAGAGGAGTGACGATCCCAGGCAGTGGAGGCACTCAGGTAAAAGCCTCCCTGTACATGGACGACGTCGCCGTTTTCTGCTCGGATCCGCTGTCGGTGCGCAGACTGATGCACGTCTGCGACCAGTTCGAACTGGCCTCGGGAGCCAAGGTAAATCGTGGGAAGAGCGAGGCCATGTTCTTTGGGAACTGGGCTGACCGATCCTTTGTCCCCTTCACTGTCAGGGCTGACGGCCTGAAGGTGCTGGGGATATGGTTCGGAGGGACCGGGGCATGCGTTAGAAACTGGAAGGAGCGAGTGGCTATGGTGAAAAGGAAACTGGGCATGTGGGAGCGACGCTCCCTCTCCATTGCGGGTAAGAACCTGGTCATCAGGTGTGAGGTACTCTCGCTGTTGCTGTACGTGGCGCAGGTCTGGCCCATTCCACACTCCTGCGCGATGGCGATCACTCGAGCCATCTTCCGCTTTATCTGGAGGTCGAAAATGGATCGTGTCTGCAGGGACGCGATGTACAAGCCTCTAGATAAAGGGGGAAAAAACGTACCCAACATCGCCCTCATACTGATGGCCACCTTTGTGTGTGGCTGCATCAAGCGGTGCGTAGACCCTCAGTACGCAAACACCAAGTGTCACTACGTGCTGAGGTTCTACCTGTCCCCGGTGTTGCGAAGGATGGGTCTGGCCACGCTGCCGCGGAACGCTCCAAGTAGTTGGACCGTGCCGTACCACCTGTCCCTGGTGGAAAAATTTATGCAGAAAAACACCTTTGACCACAAGTCCATCAGGCAGTGGTCAGCACGTAACGTCCTAGAGGCCCTGAGGGATAAGGAGAGGGTGGACCCTGTGGGATGGTTCCCCGAGCAGACTGTCAAAGTCATTTGGCAGAATGCCTCATCGCCAGAACTTACCAACAAGCACCAAGACGTAGCTTGGCTGGTGGTGAGAAAGGCCCTCCCCGTCAGATCCTTCCTACACGCCAGGAGTCTCACCCCCTCTGCACGATGCCCTCGAGGTGGCTGTGGTGGGGAAGAGACCGTTGTTCACCTCCTTGTGGATTGTGCCTTTGCAAAGAAAGTCTGGAGAGAGATGCAGTGGTTGCTGTCGAGGTTCATCCCGAGCAGTTCTGTGACACAGGACTCTGTGCTCTACGGGCTGTTCCCAGGGACACACACCGAGACAAACATCGACTGCAGCTGGAGGATCATCAACTCGGTGAAAGAGGCGCTTTGGTCTGCCCGAAACTTGTTGGTCTTCCAGCACAAAGAGTTGTCCCCGACCGATTGTTGCGGACTGGCACAATCCAAAGTCCAGGACTACGTGCTGAGGGACGCACTAAAGCTTGGGGCAGCTGCCGCAAAGGCGCAATGGGGAAGGGTCGCTGTCTAAGACCTTTCTACCACAGCGCACCGAGAGACTGGGAACTGTTTAGAGCCCCTCGGGCTGTACAGATCAAAATGAAAGGCTGTAAATGATTGTAATATTGTTTGTACTGATGCACCTGGTGATACATTTTGTAAAAGTTTAACCTGGATTGTACCCCTGTAATGTTGTTTTTGAAATGGTTTTGAATGTGATTGAAGATTTTTTATGAATAAAGTATATTTTTACAAAAAAAAAAAAAAAAATCTCTCAATTCGAACTGGCCTCGGGAGCCAAGGTAAATCGTGGGAAGAGCGAGGCCATGTTCTTTGGGAACTGGGCTGACCGATCCTTTGTCCCCTTCACTGTCAGGGCTGACGGCCTGAAGGTGCTGGGGATATGGTTCGGAGGGACCGGGGCATGCGTTAGAAACTGGAAGGAGCGAGTGGCTATGGTGAAAAGGAAACTGGGCATGTGGGAGCGACGCTCCCTCTCCATTGCGGGTAAGAACCTGGTCATCAGGTGTGAGGTACTCTCGCTGTTGCTGTACGTGGCGCAGGTCTGGCCCATTCCAGACTCCTGCGCGACGGCGATCACTCGAGCCATCTTCCGCTTTATCTGGAGGTCGAAAATGGATCGTGTCCGCAGGGACGCGATGTACAAGCCTCTAGATAAAGGGGGAAAAAACATGCCCAACATCGCCCTCATACTGATGGCCACCTTTGTGTGTGGCTGCATCAAGCGGTGCGTAGACCCTCAGTACGCAAACACCAAGTGTCACTACGTGCTGAGGTTCTACCTGTCCCCGGTGTTGCGAAGGATGGGTCTGGCCACGCTGCCGCGGAACGCTCCAAGTAGTTGGACCGTGCCGTACCACCTGTCCCTGGTGGAAAAATTTATGCAGAAAAACACCTTTGACCACAAGTCCATCAGGCAGTGGTCAGCACGTAACGTCCTAGAGGCCCTGAGGGATAAGGAGATGGTGGACCCTGTGGGATGGTTCCCCGAGCAGACTGTCAAAGTCATTTGGCAGAATGCCTCATCGCCAGAACTTTCCAACAAGCACCAAGACGTAGCTTGGCTGGTGGTGAGAAAGGCCCTCCCCGTCAGATCCTTCCTACACGCCAGGAAGCTCACCCCCTCTGCACGTTGCCCTCGAGGTGGCTGCGGTGGGGAAGAGACCGTTGTTCACCTCCTTGTGGATTGTGCCTTTGCAAAGAAAGTCTGGAGAGAGATGCAGTGGTTGCTGTCGAGGTTCATCCCGAGCAGCTCTGTGACACAGGACTCTGTGCTCTACGGGCTGTTCCCAGGGACACACACCGAGACAAACATCAACTGCAGCTGGAGGATCATCAACTCAGTGAAAGAGGCGCTTTGGTCTGCCCGAAACTTGTTGGTCTTCCAGCACAAAGAGTTGTCCCCGACCGATTGTTGCGGACTGGCACAATCCAAAGTCCAGGACTACGTGCTGAGGGACGCACTAAAGCTTGGGGCAGCTGCCGCAAAGGCGCAATGGGGAAGGGTCGCTGTCTAAGACCTTTCTACCACAGCGCACCGAGAGACTGGGAACTGTTTAGAGCCCCTCGGGCTGTACAGATCAAAATGAAAGGCTGTAAATGATTGTAATATTGTTTGTACTGATGCACCTGGTGATACATTTTGTAAAAGTTTAACCTGGATTGTACCCTTGTAATGTTGTTTTTGAAATGGTTTGGAATGTGATTGAAGATATTTTATGAATAAAGTATATTTTTACAAAAAAAAAAAAAAATCTCTCAAATCTTGCAAGCCAAAAATAGAGCAGAGATGGAGTGGCAGACCAATCCAATCCCCACCTCCAAAAGAGACAAGTTTTGACACCTGAAGAGCAAAAGTTCAGAGAGAGCTGCGTGTGATGAAAGACAGATGGTGGAAAAGGAAAGCTGAAGAATTACAACAATATGCAGACTTCCACAGCTTAAAAATGTTCTTCAGTTCTATCAAATCTGTATATGGGCCTTCTAGGGCAGGTGGCACACCATTACTCTTGGACGATGGATCACCCTTGATCAAAAATCAGGCAGAAATAAGAGACAGATGGGTGGAACACTTCAACCTGCTGAACAGACCATCTACTGTCAACCCCACAGCCCTCAACCAGATTTCTCAGTGACCACTCCTTGACAAGCTTGACTTGCATCCTTCTGTTGGAGATCAAGAAAGCCAATAAGCAGAAGAACTCTGGAAGGGCTGGAGGAAAAGATGGAATCCCAGCAGAAATTTTCAAAGCGGCAGGGCCTGACGCTCAGAGGTCTTCCATGATACCCTTTTGTGCATTTGAAATGAAGAAAATATGCCAAATGACTTTTGCGGTGCCACGATTGTTGCTCTCTACAAAAACAAAGACAGCAAAGCAGAGTGTGGCAACTACAGAATTATCTCACTTCTGTCCATAGCAGGAAAGATCTTTGCTTGCATCAACAGACTTATCATTGTAGCAGAAACAAATCCACCTGAGGCTTAGTGTGGCTTTCGATCAGGTTGCAGCTCAGTGGATATGATGTTCACTATGAGACAAATCCAAGAAAAATGCCTCGAGCAGAACATGGCCCTTTACTTCATTTTCATGACCTCGCAAAGCCCTTTGAGACAGTCATCAGGGAGGCCCTCTGGACAATCCTGGAACGGCTTGGTTACCCAAAAAAATTTATCAAGATCATACAGCTGTTCCACAATAGAATGATGGGCCAGGCCCTTTTTAATAGTTGATTCATCAACTACCTTTGAGATCTCAAATGGAGTGAAGCAGGGCTGCATTCTAGCACCACTCCTCTTGAACCTTTTACCTCTGTCCTTAGCCGTGCAGTCAAAGATCTCTAAGAGGTACTGTATCTCCAATATCGTCTTGACCTCTCACTCTTTGACCTGTGACGTCTCAGTGCAAAACCAAAAATTCTGAGAAGCTCCTCTAGAAAGTCCTTTTCAGCGATGATCAAGATGTACAACGTTCTTGTCATTCCTTACCTCCTCTATGGCTGAGAGCCTTGAACTTTATGCCACAAACATATAAGGCAGTTGGAGCAATTTCACATGTGTACTCTTTGCTTCATCCTCAGCATCCGCTTGCAAGACCGGATTGCAAACCTCGAAGCCTTAGACAGATCCCAGACGGCAAGTTTTGCAGCAATGCTCCTGAGAGTTCAACTGTGCTGGGTGGGGCATGTAATTAGAATGGAGGACCATTGCATTTTGAGACAGCTGCTGTATGGAGAGCTAACATCTGGCGAAAGAAACCAAGGTCAGCCACACAAGCGCTATAAGGACATGCTTAAGGGAAACCTGAAGTGGTGTGGCATCAAGCCTAATGCACTGGAAAAATTGGCACGAGAAGGAACTCACTGGCAAGCCCTGATCCATAGATCTTAATGTCCCTTTTGAAAAGGAACAACGTCTTATTGCTTATTGTGAAAAACGTCATAGAGCAGTATCTGTCCATGTCACAACATATAAGTTCCAATGCTCAACTGTTTCCAACTCTGTGCGTCCAGACTGGGTCTACATAACCATCTCCGTGTTCATCGTTGATGAGCCTGCACATCCGTCGTCGTATTCAAACTTGAAGGACAACTATCATCATCAATGTGGGCATCACTGGCCACACCAGCACTTATTGCAACACAACAGCATTTATTACCTATCCTTAATTGCCTTCAAGAAGGTGTTGGTGAATCTGTTTCTTGAACCACTGCAGTCAATGTGGTGAAGAAATTTCCAGACTGCTGGTATTTAGGGAGTTCCTGGATTTTGACCCAGCAATGATAAAGGAATGGTGATACATTTCCAAGTCAGGATGGTGTGTGACTTGGAGGAAATTTGCAGATAGTGGGTTTTCATGAGGCTGCTGTCCATGTCCTTCTAGGTGAAAGAAGTTGTGGATTTTGGGGGAACTGTCAAAGAGGTCTTGATGAGTTGCTGCAGTGCAAGATGGCACACACTGCAGCCACAGTGTGCGTTAGTGGAAGGAATGAATGTTTAAAGATGGATGGGGTGCCAATCAAGCAGGCTGTTTTGCCTGGATGGTGATGAGATTCTTGAGTGTTGTTGAGCTGCATTCATCCAGGCAAGTGGAGAGCATTCAGTGACTCTCTTGACTTTTTCCTTGCAGATGTTGGAAAGGCTTTAGGGAATTAGGAGCTGAGTCATTGCAGAATACCCATCTTTTGACCTGCTCTTGTAGCCACAATATTTATGTGATTGGTCCAGTTCAGTTCCTGGTCAGTGGTAACCCCCAGGATATTGATGTTGTGGGATTCAATGATGTACTGCCATTAAATGTCAAGGGCAGGTGGTTAGTCTGTCCCTTATTGGAGATCATCATTACCTGACAGTTGTATGATACATTTGTTAGTTGTTATAAACATATTAAAAGTGAAAGAATGGTTAAACCTTTTGGACCATTCAGATGAAGGATGTGAAGCAATTGTTGGGGATACCTGTAGAAAAGCAATTAACTCTCAAAGAAATAGCAAACTCAATGTGGATAAGTCACTAATATATATGTGTATATATAGACTTACATGATGTGTTTGTTAGAAAAAATAAGATACGTTATAAGAACAAATGTGACAGCAAGGCTGTTGCTCCAATTGGAGAAGTGTTGGCCAGTGCTGGACAACTTTTACATTTGGTATATAAAGGTGATTTGGTATATGGGGCAGAATCTCAATATGCTGATGAAACAACGAGCAAGATGTAGACAGGATAGCAAATAGGCATGTAGTTAATAGGTACAGTTTATTATGGATGGATGTGAGGTAAGACTCTTTGGGAGGAAAAATGGAGACCATAAGGTTCAAGCACATAATTCATTGAATGCAAGGGTACAAGCTGATAAAAGTATTTAACAAGAGGCTAACAGCATTTTGGTTTCATAAATGGAACATAGAATGTAAGAGCAAAGAAGTGAAAAATTTGTACAAAGTATTGATTAGACTATGGTTATAGTTTTGTGTGCAGTTTTGGTTGCCTCATAGGAAGGGCATTGAAGTTACAGAAGGTTACATACAAACATATGAATTAGGAGCAGAAATAGGTCACTTGGCCCCTCGAGCCTGCTCTGCCATTCAGTAAGATCATAGCTGATCTGAATGTAACCTCAACCCCACATTTCTACCTACCCCTAAAAACCTTTCACCCTCTTGTTAATTAAGAATCTATCTAGCTCTGACTTAAAATTATTTAAAGACTCTGCTTCCACTGCCTTTTGGAGGAGAGAGTTCCAACTCTCAACCGTCAGAGAAAAAAATTTCTCCTCACCTCTGTCTTAACTGTGCGACCCCTTATTTTTAAACAGTGACCCCTAATTCTAGATTATCCCACAAGAGGAAACATTAGTGTTGATTCCATAAGATACAAAGGATTGCAAGCCGTAGTTTGGGGGCAAAACCTGATATGTTGGGGCTATTTCCATTAGAACAAAGAAGATTAAGAAGTTTATTGGAGGTTTTTAAAAATAAGAGTTTTGATGGAATGAATAGGGAAAGACTATTTACCTCCGGTTGGGGAATTGATGTCTAGGGATCATCAATTTAATAAAATGGCCACAAAGGGAATGGGGGGAGAAGTAAGGATAAATTTCTTTAAAAGTAGGGTTGTTGGAGCAAGGAAAGCTTTGCCACAGGAAGAGGTTGAGGCAGACACCATTGCATCTTTTAAAATAAATTTGTATAAATATTTGAAGCAGAAGACAATGCTGAGCTGTGGGGAGAAAACAGAGCAGTGGAAATAGTTTTGGACTGCTTAGCATAGATACAATGGCTTCATTTTATGCTGTAAATTCTCTAGTTCTGCTGCACAGAATCACAGAATTATTATCATGCAGAGGAGGCTATTCGTGTCTGCACTGGCTTTCCAAATGAGAGGCTCACTTTGGGCCATTCCCCTGCCTTCTCCCCATAACTCTGCACATGCTTCCTTTTCAGATATCCGCCCGATTCTCTTTTGAATGCCTTAACTGAACCTGTCTCCATCATGCTCTCAGGCAGTGCATTCCAGACTTCAATCACTTACTGCGTGAAAAAGTTTTTGCTCATGTCGCCTTTGTTTCTTTTACCAAATACTTTAAACCTGTGCCATCTTGTTCTTGAACCATTCACAAGTGGGGACCAGTTTCTCCTTAACTATTCTGTCCAGACCGCTCATGAGTTAGAATACCTCTATCAAATCTCATCTCAGCCTTCTCTTTTCCAAGGAAAACAGTCCCAACTTCTCCAATCTATCCTCATAACTGAAGATCCTCAATCCTGGAAGCATTCCCGTGAATCTTTTCTGCACTCTCTCCAATGCCTTCACATCTTTCCTAAAGTGTGGCACCCAGAACTGGATGCATTACTCCAGCTAAGACCGAACTAGTGTTTTAGTGTTAACATAACCTCCTTGCTTTTTTACTCTATGCTGCTATTTATACAGTATGGTTTATTAACCACTATCTCAACCTGTCCTGCTACCCTCAATGACTCATGCACATAAACACCTAGACCCCTCTGCTCCTGCTACCCCTTTAGAGTTGTACCCTTTATTTTATATTGTCTCCCCATGTTCTTCGTGCCAAAATGAATTACTTCACATTTCTCTGCATTGACTTTCAGCTGCACTTGTTCACCCATTCCACCACCTTGTTTGTGGCTTTTTGAAGTTTGACACTCTCCTCACAGTTCACAACACTTGCAAGTTTCGTATCACCTGCAAATTTTGAAATTGTGCCCTGTATACCAAAGCCTAGGTCATTAATATATACTGGGAAAAGCAAGGGTCCCAAAACTGACCCCAGGGGAACTCCTGCAAATCTTCCTCCCGTCCAGAAAACATCCATTCACCACTAATCTTGTTCCCTTCACTCGGTCAATTGAATTTAGTTTATATTTCCTCCTTATTTGTCCCAAAATGTAACATCTTGGTATTTCTTAGCATGAACTTTCATCCTTTTGCCCAATCTATTAACCTATATCTTCCTGAAGTTGCAGAGTCTTCTTCACATATAACCACATCTCGATTCATTGAAAATTTTGATATTGTGTTTGTGTGCCCAAGCCAGAACATGATACATGTATTAAGCAGCAGAAAAACGCACACCTCAATGCTAATTGTTGGTGGATACCATTGTTTGTATCCATCAGTTTGCAAAGAATCCATCAACCACTAGTCTGTCCTCTGTCAATTAACCAGTTTCTTATTCATGCTGCTGCATCCCCTTTATCGGTGTGTGCCTTAATTTCTTTAGCAAGCCTCCTGCGCAACCTCTCATCAAATTATTTTTTAAAATCCATATACGTAACATTCATTGTACTTCCTATCACTACAATCTGTTATTCCTTCAAAGAATTCATTGTATTTGTCATGCTCAGCTTGCCAATTACAAATCCATGCTGCTCGTCCGGGGAGACGATGGCGTCGTGGTATTGTCGCTGGACTAGTAATCCAGATACCCAGGGTAATGCTCTGGGGACCCAGGTTCAAATCCCACCACGGCAGATGGTGGAATTTAATTAAAAACCTGGAATTAAAAATCTGATGATGATCGTTGTAAAAACCTAATGTCCTTACCTGTGCTACATATGACTCCAGGTTTAAATGCCCTCTGAAATGGGTAACAGACCGCTACAAAGTCACAAAAAAGGAATGAAACCTGATGGGCCACCTGGCAATCCGAGGTGGCGGCACAGTGCCCTGGTCTGCGGCATGTGGTGAGGGAACCAACAAGAAGGAAAAACAGATTTGACACATCCTCACCAATCTGCCTGCCGTTGATGCATCTGTCAATGACAGTATCGGTAGGAATGACCACTGCACAATAATGGAGATGAGTCCTACCTTCAATTGAGGAGACCCTCCATCGTGTTGTGTGGCACTACCACTGTGCTAAATGGGATAGATATCGAACATATTTAGTAACTCAAGACTGGGCACCCATGAGGGGCTGTGGTCCATAAGCAGCAGCAGAATTGTACTTGAACACAATCTGTAACCTCATGGCCTGGCATACCCCCCATTCTACCATCAAGCCAGGGGATCAACCCTGGTTCAATGAAGAGTGCAGGAAAGTATGCCAGGTGCAGCACCAGGCATACCTAAAAATGAGGTGTCAACCTGGTGAAGCTATAACACAGGACGACTTGCATGCCAAACAGCATATGCAGCAAGTGATAGACAGGGCTAAGCGATCCCACAACCAACGGATCAGATCTAAGCTCTGCAGTCCTGCCACACCCATTCTTGAATGGCGGTGGACAATTAAACAAGTCACTGGAGGAGGAGGAGGTTCCACACATATCCCCATCCTCAATGATGGAGGAGCCAGCACATCAGTGTAAAAGATAAGGCTGAAGCATTCACATCAATCTTCAGCCAGAAGTGCTGAGTGGATGATCTATCTCTGCCTTCTCCAGAGGCCCCCAGCATCACAGGTGCCAGTGTTCAGCCAATTCGATTCACTCCACGTGATATCAAGAAACAGCTGAGGGCACTGGATACTGCAAAGGCTATGGACCCTGACAATATTCCAGCAATAGTACTGAAGACTTGTGCTCCAGAACTTGCCACGCCGCTAGCCAAGCTGTTCCAATACAGCTACAACACTGGCATCCACCCGGCTATGTGGAAAATTGCCCAGGTATGCCCTGTACACACAAAGCAGGACAATCCAACCTGGCCAATTACCGCCCCTCAGTCTACTCTCCATCATCAGTAAAGTGATGGAAGGAGTCATCAACAGTGCTATCTGGCAGCACTTGCTTAGCAATAACCTGCTCACTGACGCCCAGTTTGGGTTCTGCCAGGGCCACTCAGCTCCTGACCTCGTTACATCTTTGGTTCAAACATGGATAAAAGAGCTGAACTTCCGAGGTGAGGTGAGAGTGACAGTCCTTGATATCAAGGCAGCATTTGACAGAGTATGGCATCAAGGAGCCCTAGCAAAACTAGAGTCAATGCAAATCAGGGGGAAAACTCTCCGCTGGTTGGAGTCATACCAGCATAAAGGAAGATGGATGTGGGGGTTGGAGGCGAGTCATCTCAGCTCCAGGACATCACAGTAGGAGTTCCTCAGGGTAGTGTCCTGGGCCAAACCATCTTCAGCTGCTTCATCAATGACTCTCCTTCCATCATAAGGTCAGAAATGTTCGCTGATGATTGCACAATGTTCAGCACCATTCACGCCTCCTCGGATACTGAAGCAGTCCATTTTCCATAAGCAGCAAGACCTGGACAATATCCAAGCTTGGGCTAACAAGTGGCAAGTAACATTCATGCCTCAAGTGTCTGGCAATGTGCATCTCCAACAAGAAAGCATCTAACCATCGCCCCTTGATGTTCCATGGCATTACCATCACTGAATCCCACACTATCAACATTCTGGGGGGGTTACCATTGACCAGAAACTGAACTGGACTAGCCATATAAATACTGTGGCTACAAGAGCAGGTCAGAGGCTAGGAATTATGCGATGAGTAACCCACCTCCTGACTCCCCAAAGCCTGTCCACCAGCTACAAGGCACAAGTCAGGAGTGTGATGGAATACTCCCCACTTGCCTGAATGAGTGCAGCTCCCACAACACTCAAGAAGCTTGACACCGTCCAGGACAAAGCTGCCTATTTGATTTGCACTACATCCACAAACATTCACTCCCTCCACCATCGACGCACAGTAGCAGCAATATGTACCATCTACAAGATGCACTGCAGGAATTCACCAAGACTCCTTCGACAGTACCTTCCAAACCCATGACCACTACCATCTAGAAGGAAAGGGCAGCAGATAGATGGGAATACCACAACCTGTAATTTCCCCTCCAAGTCACTCACCACCCTGACTTGGAAATATATCGCCGTCCTTTCACTGTCGCTGGGTCAAAATCCTGGAACCCCCTTGCTTACAGCACTGTGGGCGTATCTACACCACATGGACTGCAATAGTTGAAGAAGGCAGCTCACCACCACCTTCTCAAGAGCAATTAGGGATGGGTATTAAATGCTGCTCTAGCCAGTGAAGCCCACATCCCATGAATGAATAATAAGAATAAATTATCCATGTCTTCTGAGTATTACCTTCATCCTACAACAGAGTTATTGTTAGACAGAATGTAATACTGGGTGAGGAATTCAATATATACCAAAAGAATACCATAGAAATCTTTTGTTTAATTTTAGGTTTTGCTTCATCATCTTGCCCACTTTCAGCGTGTGTGGAGCTTGGCACCAAATGAAAACACAGGAAAAGAAGTAACGTCATTAGCATGGAGGCCAGATGGAAAAGGTAAAGCACCAAATGCACCAGAGTTCATGACCTCACATAGTTGTTGAATTGTATGTGTTTATAATAAATCCTTTTTGTTTTTCTACTAGTTTTAGCATTTATGTGATGTGGAAAAAGCAGAGATCCTACATTTTTTCTCCTTGGAAAACTTAGTCACCTGTATGCATTGGACCGAGGTGATGGATCCAAAAAGGTAATCAAGAACGTCAGGTCTGGCGGCATCTGTGGAAAGGGAAACAGAGTTAACATTTCAGGTCTGTGTCCTCGCGTCAGAACCAAGGTCACCTGCAACATTAACTTTGTTTCTCTCTCCACAGATGCTGCCAGACCTGCTGAATATTTCCAGCATTTTTTTATTTTTATTTCAGATTTCCATCATCCGCGTTGTTTTGCCTTTGTATCAAGATCATAAGCTCAGTCTTATTGGAATTGTTGTAAACAATTTTTTAAAAACTTGTTCTGTAAAAGTTAAACCCAATATCAAATGTTTTGAGGCACTATAGACTAAAATGTTACCTTATTTGGGCCAAATCTAGTTGTAGTGGGACATCTTGCAGCCCCTGCCATTAGGCATTTTTTGGTTGCCTTAAGTTTGACATTTTTTTGATGCTGTAACTTGCTGGAAATGTCAGCTGATAATGTTGTGGAGGAAGCAACAGGACATCTAAGATCTCAGTGAATGACGGAGCCAACAGTTTATCTCCTTAACTATTGTGATTTAATGATTGAGAAAGAAACAGGAATGACTGTGAAGCAGTTGATATACAGTGAATGTTTTTGAGTCATTTAGGTACAGAAGGAAATAAAGTGAGGGAAAGTATGATTGGATTGAGAGAGAAAAAGTATGAAACAAATTAAAAATTTGAACTTTTTAATATCTCAAGATCTAAATAGTTTAAATTATTTCATTCCTGGGAAGAGAGGTTGATTGAGATTGTATTAATCATTATAACATCATTAAAAAGAAACATACGCTCTTAATTACTCGCCCTCACTTCCTCCGGCAAGATTAATGGCCAAAAAATCTGCAAGTTCCTCAAGATAATGAGAAAGCTACGGTTGAGATGCCGCTTGCGCAAATCAAACAGCTGAGTAAAGCAACCAAGTTCTGGAAATTTCCAACTCGTGGCGTATCTCTGAATCCCCTGAAATTGCTGACCAATTTGCACATTAATAATTACATGAATTATTTACACACCGTTATTTTTTCAACAACATTTGGCCTATCATATGCCCTCAGAAAGGTCCTACAATGCTAAACTGTTATGATCCCCATGGAGACTTATAACATCAAAGAACCAAACTCCCTAAATGACACCAACGGAAAAAATCTGATTGACAAGTATCGCTTTTAAAAACTTTTACTGTCACAATCAAACCAAAGTTAACGAAGTAATCATGAATTCACAGGCAGATTGTACTCAATAGAAACTATAAATTATACTTTAAATAGCTGATACAACTAAGGTAAATTTCATAGATTTCTTAGCTAGCCCTCAAAGCACATACGTGGTACCACACGTAGTTCCAATGCCTCGCACAACTCTATCTTCCTCCGGCAGAGTTCAACTGCTCTTTGTCATGCAGGATCCAATCATCATGTAGCCTCTGACAACTGCTTTACTCCATCTGAGTTCCACAGATACAATTACTATCAACAAGGCACTTTTGCAGAGCTTTCTTCACTCAGTTCACGACAGTCTGATGACATAGCTTTCCCAGAGTCACCTAAGTCTAACCGCTCAATAACACATCTGAACGTGATGTGGTCAGCTCTGGTATAAACCACCCAGCTCTTCAGTGTGCCTGGATTGTTCTCAGAGGTTTTCAGATCCCCTATCCTGTTCTGACCACAGTCTGCAATACTCTGAACCCCAAGAGCCCCTGTGCCTGTTCTGACCTCAAGCTGAAATCCAATCTCCCGGTCTCGATTATGCGCCCCAAGTACCTTCTATTTCCCTAGCAATTTAGCAAAGACTCAGTTGTCAGAAGCCCGATCTCACATCCAGGAAATGCAATTAACAAATCCCTCCCCCAGAAAACTGGACCTGGCTTCTGTTTCAGTTATGCGCAGTCTCAAGAAATACAGGTTTTAAAACCATTTCATCACATTAACAGAATTTTAAAAATCTGCTTTGCTAATTATTTGGAAAGGGGCACTCTTTTATTTTGAAAGCGCTCTCCCAATCTATTTTTGAATACATATTTTAGTTTTATTAACTCTTCATTGTTCTCAGCTTGACATTGGTCTTTATTTTAAACATTTGGCACACTTTAAACTCGTAATAGGAAAAAGATGAGTGAACTGTTATGTTGGGGAAGATTTCCACTGCAGCCTTGCATAACAGTCATATACCTTGTTATGCATAGTTGCATCGGAAATCGTCCCCAACATAACACTTCACTTCACTTCTTCACTTCACTTGTTCCTTGTTCCTATAATTAATTTATAAATGTTTATAAATTGCTTTATACATAATACACTGGGAAAACTTTCCTCCATGGTCAGAGTATAACTTTTTTACATTGTTAGTGCAATATAACCCCAAGCGGCAGTAACATAAATGTGTGAGCAAATCATGAGCTCCTTTGGGCGGAACTTGTTTGGAGAGACTAATAAAAATATATGGGGAAACAAATGTAAGCTTCCAAAGGCTCATTAAAAAAGTGAAAAAAAGATATAGCTGAAGATGTGTAGCTATTTCAAATTATTGTTTCATATTTACTGTTCTTAACACTTCTTTCCAGTGCTACTGCCTCAATCAGTTTACTAGATGAAGAAGGAAGCCTTTTCTTGCCCAAGTTGCCTGCACTACCAAAGCGGTAAATTTAATATGACTAAAATAATACCAATGAAATGCCATTGACCCGGATTTTGCAGTTGTAATAAGGCAAAACTGTCAGCGTCTGCCCTCGTTACCACTCTGAAGCTGACAGCAACTTCTGGTGTCTGCACACTTGCAGTTAAGTACAGAGATTCAGAAGTTGCTGTCAATAATTCACTGCTCCTCCGCAGGGTGCACTGTTAAGGTGCAGACGGCACTCTTTAGAAATCACTTGAACTATGTGAACTTGCTGTAAAAATGCCTGATAAATTACACCATCTTGAATAGGTGTAATTAGGAATCTAATGGTGTACCAAGTGATAACTAGTGCTGTACAAGTTCTCTGGCTCTGAGAAACTAATTTTATATATGTGGAATGTCAGATTTCTACATTATGTTAAAAATTCCATGGGTTTTTAATTTTAAAAAAAAGTTTGCTTATTCTATTTTAGCTTCTACCTTATTCCTATGTTTATACCCCAATCTTTAATTTGGCTGTCCGTAAAAATATGAGTGAATGATAATCAGTACATTTTACTTCCTGGTTTGCTGCCTGTTATTGGCTGCTCAGCCTATTTCGTGGCATCACCATTGCTGGATGCCATGAGATCCCCTTGACTTGATGCCAGAATCAAACTAGCATTGGGAATGGTGAAATCCATGCCACAGAGATGACTAAATCTTTGCAGCTTTTCTTGAGTTCAGCTGCGACTGCCACCAGTTCATTGCTTAACCGCAAAATTCCAGGCATTATTGTCCACTGTTTGAATGGCCAGGTGAATTTAATTATCTGTTGGTGGTGTTCAACAATTTTATTTTATTCTGTCAGCTGAATAAAAATCGTTACCCTTGAAGTAATTTAATCCACTATTCTGTTTTGGGTTTCTGCTTGTGGGGTGTCATAGGTATCTCATTAAAGGTTTGGTGCACTTAGTGGGAAAAAAAATCAGAAGTTCAGCCTAATTGCTCTAATTGTAGCTACTGAAACTTCAGTGTTTCATTATTAGCTAAAAGAACTGGCCTTTTGTTATGATTTTCAGTCAAAGATTACCTTTTACTGATTTGGATCTCAGAACTAAAATGGATGATGGAAACTGCATATATAGGATAAAAGTTACGCTTACCATTTAAACGTCAATAAGAAAATACATAAAAGAGAGAAATACTGATGATTAGTATGAAATCCAATTTGAAATAACTTTTCTTTTTTTAAGGCGGGGAGGGCAGAGTAAATTTGTGACACCTCAATGAAAATATACAATTTGGTGCTCATGTACTTGAAAATTAAGTAACTTATTAATCTCAGCAGTGTTATGCTAACATTTTGATTTTGCACATCAATGCATGAGCTGTAGATTTTTTAAATTCCTTGAGCTCTTGAAGTTTGTCTAATTTGTTTGAATTTATTAAGTGTACAAGTGAGGTCCACATGATGTTATGAGTGACAATTTGTGTTTAGAGTCTTGATCTGATTTCAGTACTCTGGCTGTATGATTGTTAAACTTGTTAAGTATTCAAGTGAATGTAAGTTTAAAAAAATAAGTTGTGACATTTTTTGGGTTTAATCATTGCTAATCCTGTTCTGTGAAGGTTAGAAATAGAGATGGTGCTGTGATGAATTGAAAATTGCTGAGCATTTTCTGAATGAGAAGTATTCTGGACAGAGAATTTATGAGAGTTACCTCACAGATATTCTTCAAAGTTTTTATAAATGATCCAGAAGAGGACAGTAATAGCTTTATCTCAATTTTTTTGGATGACCCTGAGATAACAAGGGTCAATACAAAAAAAAGCAAAAGAACGACTTGTATTCATATACACCCTTTTATGGCCACAGGTTGTCCAAGAGCGCTTTACAGCCATTCAGTAAACTTTAGAAGTGTACTGACAATCGTAATGTAGGAAACATGGCAACTAATTTGCAAACTCCCAAAAACAAATGCGATAATGACTAGATAATCTGCTATTTTTGTGTAATGTTGATTGAGGGATAAATATTGGCCAGGACACCAGGGATAACTCCACTGCTCTTCTTCAAATGCCATGTGATCTTATAAGAAAGCAGACGGGGCATCTGTCCAATGTCTCATCCAAAAGACAGTACCTTTCACAGTGCAGCACTCCCTCAGTTCTACACTGGATTGTTAGCCTATGTTTTTGTGCTCAGGTTCTGGAGTGGAATTTGAACTCAAAGCGTTGTGACTCAGAGATGAGAGTGCTACCAACTTAGCTGTGACGGACAATGGAGAATTTGAAAAATTACAAAGGACCTAAATGCATTTTAATGTAGCTAAATGTAACCATACATTTGTGGACGTGGAACGTGCAATGAGAATAATGGGAAAGTAATAACTAAGATCAGGAAAGGGATTTTGGGGTCATAGCAGATTGAGCCATGAGGATTTCAAGCTAACGTCCTAACAGCTGTAAATATAACATAGACTATTGGAATTGGATTGCATACAAAGAGAAATGGAGAATAGAACGAATAAAATAACACTAGAGATGGTACAGTTATAGAACAATACCTGGAGCATTGTGTTCAGTTTTAGAATTTGCACTGGGAAAAGAAACATGTAACATAGCAGGTAAGAACCATTATAATTACAAGGGAACTGGAAATTAAAACTTGGAGATAGACTTCAGAATGTCAAGTCCCCAGCAAAGGCCTCAGCTTCATCCCCCTCAGTGAATTTCAAATTTGACATGAAGCTGGGCTCTTCATCTGCCATCTTCGCTTCTATGCCCCCTTTGTTGGTCAGGAATATTCCCACTGCACACTGGACTCCTTCTCCCATCTTCAGAATTCTTGTCCCACCAGGATCCCTCCCTCTAGCCTCTTGCTGCACTGGGGGTGCCATCTTTCAGGTGAAGCATCAAACCAATACCCCATCTGCCCCCTCAGATTGAAATAAAAGATCCCATTTGACACTATTTCGAAGAAGAGCAGGGGAGTTATCCCTGGTGTTTTACTAATATTTATCCCTTAACCAACGTCACAAAATAGTATTATCTAGTCACTATCATATTGCTACTTGTGGGAGCTTGCTGTGTGCAAATTGGCTACTGCATTTCTGACATTATAACAGTGACGGCACTTCAAAAGTACTTCATTAATTGTAAAGCACTTTTAAAGTCTGATCGTGAAAGGTGCTATATAAATGCAATCTTTTTCTCTTACCCTCTCTGGGCTTTTCAATCAGCTCACTCACTTGAAACCTACCTCCCTCTGAACTTGTAGCACTCCATTCTCTCAGGCCTGAGCTTAACATTGTCATTAAATCTGTTGACAAGTTGTTAACTGGTGAACCGATCTCTACATTTCAAAGGCTGAACACCAACCCTCCAACATCGCTACTGACCTCTCCCAGACTGTCACCCCACAACGAAACGTAAAGATATCGTTTCCCAGACTGAAACTGACTTCAACTCTTCAAAGATCTTTCAACCAACCTCATACTCCCCTTATCTCTCCCTGCATCTTCCTTGAATGGAGGCCCAACAGGCCTCCATCCGCCATCACCTGCCTCCACCTGGCTGAACTTGTTCATATATTGAACAACACTTCCTTTGACTCCACTCAGTTCCTCCAAGTTAGAGGTATGGGCCCTAGCTATGCCTGCCCTTTTGTGGGATGTGTGTAACATTCTTTGTCCTTGTCCTACTTAGGTTCCAACCTTTCTCAAGTACCGGTGAAAATTTGGGACACTGGAAATGGAGGTGGGAGTCCCAAAATCTGGATTTTTTTTTAAAGGTCCATGGAGTCTCCCTGGCTCTGAGAAAACCCGGCCCCATGTTGGAGGTTCCTCTGGAAGATCTAAAGCCACAGTGTGTCTCTGAGAGGATTTCCTCAGACATGGGAAGTAGGTGGTTCTGGAGTACGTGTGCTATGGGCAACAGGGAAATATCCCGATAGTTTCCACAGCATGGTTTATCTCCCTTCTTGCAGATAGTTACAATTGTCACATTTCTAAAGTCAGGTGTGGGGGTGGGAGTTCTTTTTCCTTCCAAATTCATAAGTTGAGAAGTTGAGTACATGAAGACTTGATGTGAGCACAAATCCACCAACTTTGAAAACCTCAACTGGCATACCAGCAAAGCTTTGTTGTTTTTCATCTGTGTGATTGCTTATTGTAACTCTCCCATTGATGGTGGTTCACCCATGGATTCTGCCACAGGGTATGACAGGAAAGCCTGGAGATATCAACTGCCATTGTAGATTCACGGTTGAGGAATTGTTCAAAATGTTCTTCCCAGCTTTGACAGAAGGCATTGTCATCCTTAAGACGAGAAAAAGCATCTTGTAAACAAATGGAATTTTGCCTGTTTGAGCTTCATCTATAGATGGCCCTACTGGCTTCAAAAAAGGCTTTGTATGTGATGATGGTCAGCATATTATTGGATCTCTTGCGTTTTCTCTTCCCACCACATGTCCCTTATCTTCTTTTATCATTGTCTTTGGGCATCGGGTTTGAGCTATTGGAATGCTGCCTTCTTAAGACTATAAGATGTAGGAGCAGAAGTAGGCCATTCGGCCCATCGAGTCTGCTCCGCCATTCAATGAGATCATGGCTGATCTGATAATCCTCAACTCCACTTTCTTGCCTTTTTCCCATAACCCTTGATTCCCTTACTGATTAAAAATCTGTCGATCTCAGCCTTGAATATACTTAACGACCCAGCCTCTACAGTTCTCTGCAGTAAAGAATTCCACAGATTGACTGCCCTCTGAGAGAAGAAATTCCTCCTCATCTATGTTTTAAGTGGGCAACCTCTTACTGTGAGATTATGCCCTCTGGTCTTAGACTCTCCCACAAGGGGAAACAACCTCTCAGCACCCACCCTGTCAAACCTCCTAAGAATCTTTTATGTTTCAATAAGGTCACCTCTCGTTCTTCTAAACCCCAATGAGTACAGGCCCAACCCACTCAACCTCTCCTCATAAGAAAATCCCTCCATCCTTGGTATCAACCTAGTGAACCTTCCCTGGACTGCCTCCAATGCCAGTATATCTTTCCTTAGATAAGGGGAACAAAACTGATCACAATATTCTAGATGTGGTCTAACTAGTGCCTTGTATAGTTTTAGCAAGGCTTCCCTATTTCTATACTCCATTCCCTTTGAAATAAAGGCCAACATTCCATTTGCCTTACCAATTACCTGCTGAACATGTATGCTAGCTTTTTGGGATTTATGAAAGAGGACCCCCAAATCCCTCTGTGTTGCAGCTTTCTTCAGTCTTTCTCCATTTAAATAATATTTAGCTCCTCTATTCTTCCTGCCAAAGTGCATAACCTCACACTTTCCCACATTATGCTCCATCTGCCACGTTTTTGTTCACTCACTTAACCTGCCTATATCCCTGTGAAGACTCTTTGTGTCATCCTCACCACTTGCCTTCCCACCTATTTTTGTGTCATCTGCAAACTTGGTGATAGCACATTCATTTCCCTCATCCAAGTCACTAATATAAATTGTAAATAATTGTGACCCAAGCACTGATCCCTGTGGCATTCCACTAGTTATAGGTTGCCATCCTGAAAATGCCTCCCTTATCCCAACTCTCTGTCTTATATTAGTTAGCCAGTCTTCTGTCCATGCTAATAAATTACCCCGAAGACCATGGGCTCTTATCTTATTAAGTAGCCTTATGAATGGTACCTTATCGAACGCCTTTTGGAAACCCAAATATATTACGTCTACTGGTTCCCCTTTATCTCTCTTGCTTGTTACCTCCTCAAAGATTTCTAATTGTCGGGCATGATTTGCCCTTCACGAAACCATGCTGACTCTGCTTGATTAGATTATGCGTTTCTAAATCCTCTGCTATTACATCCTTCATAATAGACTGCAACATTTTCCCAATGACAGATGTTAAGCTAACTGGCCTATAGTTACCTGTTTTTGTCTCCCTCCCTTTTTGAATAAGGGTGTTACATTGGCAGTTTTCCAATCCTCTGGGACTTTTCCAGAATCTAAGGACTCTTGGAAGATTATTACCAGTGCATCCACTATCTCTGCAGCTATTTCCTTTAATATCCTAGGATGCAACCCATCCGGTCCAGGTGACTTATTGGCCTTTAGCACCATAAGTTTCCCTTGTACTTTTTCTCTAGTGATAGTTATTGTATTTATTTCACCCCTCCCCCTTTTGCTTCATGATTGTTGAGTATTTTTGGAATGTTATCAGTGTCTTCTACCATGAAGACTGATGCAAAGTATTAATTCAACTCCTCTGCCATTTCCTGGTCCCCCATTATTATTTCCCCAGCCTCATTCTCTAAGGGGCCTACATTGACTTTGATCTCTCCCTTCCTTTTTATACATTTAAAGAAGCTCTTACTGTCCATTTTTATATTACTTGCTAGTTTACCCTCAAAGTTTATTTTCTTCCTCTTTATTTTTTTTTGGTCATCTTCTGTTGGTTTTTAAAACATTCCCAATCCTCTGGTTTACCACTAATCTTTGCCATGTTGTAGTTTTTTCTTTCACTTTGATACAATCTTGGTTACTTAACTTGCTTGGTTAACCATGGTTGGTTTATGCCCTTCTTACAATCCTTCTTCCTCACTGGGATATATCTTTGTTGCGAGTCATGGACTATTTTCTTAAACGTCTGCCATTGTTCATCAACCGTCTTTTCTGCTAAACTTTCCCAGTCCAATCCAGCCAATTTTCCCCCATTCCTTTGTAATTACCCTTATTTAAGTTTAGCACAGATGTTTCCGAACTAAGTTTCTCACTCTCAACCTGAATGCTAAATTCCACCATGTTATGGTCGCTGTTTCTTAGAGGATATTTTACTCTGAGAACATTTATTAAACCTGTCTCATTACGCATTGCTAGATCCAAAATAGCCTGATCCCATGTTGGATCCACCACATATTGTTCTAGGAAACTGTCCCGAGGACACTCTACGGATTCTTGCTCATGACTACCTCTGCCAATTTGATTTTCCCAATCTACATGGAGATTAAAGTCACCCATGATTAATATACTGCCTTTTTTACATGCCCTCATTATTTTCTGATTTATTCTGTCTGGCAGCATAGCTACTGTTAGGAGGCCTATAGACTACTGCCCACCAGTGTCGCCTTCTCCTTGTTATTTCTCACCTCCACCCATATGGATTCCACATCTTCCGATCCAAGATCATTTCTTGTTATCGTACTTATTCCATCTCGTACTAACAATGCTACCCCACCACCCTTTCCTTCCTGCTTGACCTTTCGAAAAGTCATATACCCCTGAATATTTAGTTCCCAGCTTTGACCTCCTTGTAATTTGTCTCCTCAATGGTTATAAGGTCATACCCATTAATCTCTATTTGTGCCGTTAATTAATTTATTTTGTTCCAAATACTACATGCATTTAAGTAAAGAGCCATTAATTGTGCCTTTTTACAATTTTTTCCTCCTTTGTTCCTATTTGCTGCTGTTTTTTTTTTGTTTATGTTTATGACTGTCCCTTCCTGTCACACTCTGGGTATCATTACCTAAAAGTAGCTGCCCTGCAATACAGCCATACCCTTTTGCCTTGTAAGCCAGCTTATCCCCTCTCCAGGACCTTCCCCCCCACTGCCCTCTATTTAGTTTAAAGTCCTCTCTACAGCCCTAGTTATTCGATTCACCAAGACACTGGTCCCAACATGGTTCAAGTGAAGCCCATCCTACCAGAACAGCTCCCTTCTACCCCAGTACTCATGCCAGTGCCACATGAACTGAAACCCATTCCTCCCACACCAATCTTTGAGCCACACATTTAACTTCTTGACTTTATTTGCCTGTGGTTCAGGCAGTAATCCCGAGATTATTACCTTGGAGGTTCTGCTTTTTAATTTAGCTCCTAACTGTTTCAAATTATTCCAGCAGAACCTCCTTTCTAGTCCTATCAATGTCATTGGTACCAACGTGGACGACGACAATTGGATCCCTCCCCTCCTACTCCTAGTTCCTCTCCAGCCCTGAGGAGATGTCTTTAACCCTGGCCCTGGGCAGGCAACACAACCTTCGGGACTCACACTCATTGCTGCAGAGAACAGTCTCTATCCCCCTAATTAAACTGTCCTCTACCACTCGTACCTTCCTATTTCCTCCCCCCACTTGAATGGCCCCCTGTACCATGCTGCCGTGGTCAGTTCGTTCATCCTCCCTGCAGTCCCTACTCTCGTCCACACAGCTTGCAAGAACCTCATAACTGTTGGACAGTTTCAGGGGCTGAGGCTCCTTGAACACTACACCCTGGATCCCCATACCTGCCTCACCTGCAGTCCCATCCCTGCAACTTTGGGTTAATTCTGCGAGGCAAGAAAGGCTGCTTGATTTTGTTCCAGGAAGTCACATATTTCGGCATCATTTTAATCAAACCAGTCTAGATGACGGCAATGCTCAAACGCACTGGTCTGCACACACAGGTTTAGCACAGCTAACTTTATTTGATCCCGCTCTCCTGGAATTGAGTTGGATGTGTGAAGATTTCCAGATTAGTCGTGAGCTGAACTTGGAATTCCTCTCTTCGATTGATCTGTTTTAGGGCTGAGATATTGAAGTTCTTTCTCTTGGACATTTGGGCCTTGTGATGTCTTGGGGCTAGGTGGATGTTCATCACCGAACAAGTCAATGATCTGCCCAGCATGCATGAGTGAGTGCTGCAGACATCACTGAGATCTTTGACCCAAATAATGAAATAATACAGGGGGTATCAGTGCTTTGATCTAGAATGACTCCATGTGGTTTTGTACTTGTCCTTGTGTTTGTTATTATGAGGCCATGTTGAACACACTTTGTTGGCAGGAGGAGACCATTTGCATTGGCTTTCCCATCCCGTTTTCCCCAATGGTTCTGCATCAGATATAGGCGTCACAATGAACCCTGATATTAAAGTTTCCAGAGGCAAGATCTTTCTCCTGTTAGTATGGCAGTGAGGATTTCATCAATGTCAGAACAGAACATTTCCTTAACTCTCATCGGAGTCCAGGGTTGGGGGTACATACTGATGATGGCGCGTATTGGTTATGGCAGAATTGGAGGTGAAGTATCATGATTCTTTCATTTATACAACTGGGGAGTTGTGGCACTGCATCCAGATGGCAAAAACAACTCGGTGGACATTCCCTTTGTTATTTAACCACTGCTGCCTCCCACCTTATCACAGACCTTTCCCTTTGTTCTTTTTCCTCCTCTCCTCCTTTCTCTGTACCTGTAATTGTTTAAAACCTGTTACATTTCTACCTTGCAGTTCTGATGAAAGGCCATTAACCGTAAGCGTGAACTTTTGTTTCTCTCTCCACTGATTACTCCTGACCAGCTGAGCATTTCCAGCATTTTCTATTTTTAGTTCAGGACGTGGAACTCTTCTCATTGGAAAAGAGTAGACTAAGAGAAATATGATTAAGATGTTCAAAATAATAAAGTTCAGGAATGTAGCAGATGAGTTGGGGTTATCTGCATTGGGAGCAGAAAGAAGAGACTTGAGTTTCAAGCTGAAAAATGTAAAATAAAGTAGGATGTAAGGAAATGTTCCTCAAGGAGTAGGTGGCTATTGGAATGCTTCCCAAAGGAAGTTGTGGAGGTAACACCATCTTCATGGCAAATTGGACAAATGTCTTAGAGGAACTTGTAATAGAAACATAAAAAATAGGAGCAGGATTAGGGCATTCAATCCCAAGAGCCTGCTCCACCATTCAGTATGATCATGACTGATCCTCTATCTCAACACCGTACTCCCGCTTTCTCCCCATATCCTTTGATGCCTTTGAGTCCAGAAACCTATCTATTTCCTTCTTAAATATATTCAGTGACTTGATCTTCACAGCCTACTATGGTAGAGAATTCCATACATTCACCACCTTGTGATTGAAGAAGTTTCTCCTCATCTCAGTCCTAAATGGTCTATCATCCCTGCATCCAGCCTGTCCATCCCTGTCAGAATTTTATATGTTTCAATGAGATCTCCTCTCATTCTTCTAAACTCCAGTGAATACAGGCCTAGTTGGCCCAATCTCCCCTCATATGACAATCCTGCCACCCCAGGAATCAGTCTGGTAAACCTTCGCTGCACTCCCTCCATGACAAGTATATCCTTTCTTAGGTAAGGAGACTAAAACTGCACACAATATTCAAGGAAGGTGTGGTCTCATCAAAGCCCTGTACAGTTGAAGTAAGACATCCTTGCTCCTGTTCTCAAGTCCTCTCGCAACAAAGGCCAACATACCATTTGCCTTCTTAACTGTTTGCTGCACCTGCATGCTTGCTTTCAGTGATTGGTGTATAAAGACATCCAGGTCCCTTTGTACAGCAACATTTCCCAATCTATCAGCATTTAAATAATGCTCTGCCATTCAGTTTTTCCTGCTGAAGTGGTTAACTTCACACTTATCCAAGTTATACTGCATCTGCCATGTATTTGCCCACTCACTCAACCTGTCTAAATCGCCATGAAGCCTCTTAACACCCCCATATCGCTCATATTCCCAATAAACTTTGTGTCATCAGCAAACTTGGAAATGTTACTTTTGGTTCCTTCATCTAAATCATTGATATATGTTGTGAATAGCTGGAGCCCAAGCACTGACTCCTGTGGTGCCCCACTAGTCACTACCTGCCACTCCGTAAAAGACCCATTTATTCCTACTCTCCTAGCTGCCAGACGTTCAAAGGAAAATTTCTCTATTGGACAAGTATATTAGCACTGTATTTTCTGCTAAATTTTAATTTAGTTACTCTCTTAGAGCATTTGTATAATTGTTATCATATAATTGATCAATGATGCAGCACATAAGGAGGCCATTCAGCCCATCATACCTGAACCGGATGTTTGGTAGAGTTACTCAATTATTCGACTCCCCTGTCCCTTCTCCATAGCTCTGCAATTTTCTTTCCCTTCAAGTAGCACAACCAATTCCATTTAGAAAGTTATTGAAGTTGTTTCCACCAGCCTTTCAGATTATCCGAATGGGATGCATTAAAAAAATTGCCATTGTTTCCACTCCATTTCTTGCGAGTTGACTTGCATCTGTATCCTCCAGTCACCAAACCTTCTGCCACTTGAAGTAGTTTCTCCTTTAGTCATTTGGTAATACAGAGCTTGAGTATTGCTGATAATAGAGACATGTCTAAACTTTTCGTCTTGCACTCATCAGGGCAATTTGCAAGAATACCAATATAAGGGGAAAACGGCAATTTATACTGTATGTGAAGAGAGTGCTGACTGGTTGGCAAGTGGCATTGCCATGGAGAATGCACTAGTGATGTTGACTGTCAGTTAACTGCCAAGCATTGTTGAAATTTAAACCAGGTAGCCCATGATTGCAAAACTCAAAAACACAGTGTCCTATATTAGATGTGATTCTGCGATTGGACAACATTTGCTAAATAATCCTCAGTTTGCTAAGAATTACACTGACAACCAATTTAAGATTGTCAATCAGGCTTGCAGTGTGGTCCATTTGTGTGTACTGGAAGCTACATTTATTAATACACAGGGCCCTGTTCTTTGCAGACAGAAGGAACATGCACACACATTGTAAAAACAGAATTACCTGGAAAAACTCAGCAGGTCTGGCAGCATCGGTGGAGAAGAAAAGAGTTGACGTTTCGAGTCCAACATGACCCTTCAACAGAACTGAAGTATACTTCAGTTCTTTTTTATACTTCAGTTCTGTTGAAGGGTCATGTTGGACTCGAAACGTCAACTCTTTTCTTCTCACCCATGCTGCCAGACCTGCTGACTTTTTCCAGGTAATTCTGTTTTTGTTTTGGATTTCCAGCATCCGCAGTAGCTTTTAGCTTTTTGTTTTTATGCACACACATTGTGTCTGTTTCAGCTAAACAAAATAAGTGACAGCCATTCATTGACTTATTTCTCAGGGCAATACCTTGACCTATCAGGGTCAAGCTGCCTGGTTTAAATTTCAGCAATGCTTGGCAGTCAACTGTCAGTCGCCATCACTGGTGCATTCTCCATGGTAACACAACTTGCCAATCAAACAGCACTCTCTTCACATTTAGTATAAATTGTTGTTTTCCCCATACATTGGTATTCTTGTGAAGTGTACTGATGAATGCAAGACGAAAAGCTTAGACACGTCTTTTTTCAGCAATACTCAGTTTCTCCTTATTTATTCATTTACTCAAGCAAAACATTTCATGATTTGAACTACCTCGATTAAATCTGCCCTTAACCTAGTACCCAGAATCAGACATCATTCTCAAACTGGAGGCTAACCAACAATTCATAAAGATTTAGCATAAATTCCTTGTTTTTGTGCTCTGTTCCTCTGTTTATGTGGCCATGAGTCCCACATGCTTTTTAACAGCCTTCTCATCTTGTTCTGCCACCTTCAAAGATTTGTGTACATATACCATCTGTTTTTTTCTGATTTTGAACCCCCTCTTTTAAAATTGTACTATTTAGTTTTATATTACCACTTCTCATTCTTCCTACCAAAATGCATCACTTCCACATTTCTCTGTGTGAGATTTGAATTGCTAAATGTTGCCTACTTCAGTAGACAAAGGCAAACTATCCCTCCTCTGCAGCCTTTGACACAGTTAATCACGCCATTCTCCTTCAACACTTCTCCATTGACTTCCATCTTGGTGGAACTGCATGCGCCTGGTTCCATTCTTATCTATCTAATTATAGCCCATGGCTTCCCTTCCCATTCTTGCATAGTTACCCATGCTGTCCTCCAAGGATCTATCCTTGGCCCCTCCCTATTTCTTCATGTATGCTGACAATGTACAGTTTTACCTCACCACCACCTCTCTTGATCCCTCCACTGTCTAAATTGTCAGTCTATTTCTCCAAAATCCAGTAGTGGATGAACAGGAATTTCCTCCAATTAACAATTGGGAAGAATGAAGCTATTACCTTCAGTCCTTGCCCTAAATTCTGCCCCCTCACCACCAACTCCATCCCTTTCCTGTTCACAACCTTATTGTCTTATTTCTCCCCAAGATGAGCTTTCAAGCACAAATCCACGGTGTCATTAAGACTACCTCTTTGCACCTTGCAACATTGCCCCTGCTTCAGCTCTTCTGCTGAAACCCTCACCCATGCCTTTGTTACTTCCAGACTTGACTATTCTAATGCACTTCTGGCCAGCCTCCCACATTCCACTCTTCATAAACTGAGGTAATCCAAAATGCTGCTACCCACAGCTTAACTCGCACCAAATTCCATTCTTATACCTCTAAGCCAGCTCCTGGTTAAGCAATGCCTCAATTTTGAAATTCTCACCCTTGTTTTCAAATCCCTTCATGGCTGGGCCCCCCTCCCTATCTCTGTAATTTCCTCCAATCCTGCCACCCTCTAATTCCAGCCTCTTGAGCATCCCTGATTTTCATTGCTGCACCATTGCTGACCATACCTTCAGCTGCCTTGGCCCTAAGCTCTTAAATTCCTTCTCTAAACCTCTCCACCTCTCTACATCCCTTTCCTCCTTTAAGACACTCCTTAAAACTGATTTTTTTGATCTTTTGCCCTAATAAATCTTTATGTGGCTCGATACCGTATTTTTTACAATACCTCATTGAAGCATGTTGGGAGTTTTGCTATTTCCAAGGAACTGTAAAAGTTGAAGTTGTTAGCAAGAAGTGTAGTGGCCCCAACATCAATTCCTGGGGTACACCACTGCAGACTTTTCTACAGTCTGAAAAAGAACTGTTCACCGCTGCTCTCTGTTTTCTTTTCCTTGTGCAATTTGTATCCATGCTGCTACTGCTTCTTTACTCCCATGGGCTTCAATTTTGCTAACATGTCTATTATTTGGTGCTTTATCCGGCCCCTTTTCGAGTTCATATGTATAACATCAACAGCATTACCTTCATCAGCCCTCTTTGTTACTTTATCAGCGAGCTCAATTAAGTTAGTAAAACCCAATTTGCTTTTAACAAATCTATGCTCTTTATTGCGGAAAGGCTGCTACAATGATATAGGAAGGAATCAAAGTGTGTTTATAATTCCAGTTATAAACAAGTGAAGAGGGCACTCAGAGTGCATATCGCTGCCATGCTGTGTTAACTCAGCATTATTACTATTCCTCAGCTCATCCTTGGAACTTTTCTCTGCCTGCTGTAAGTAAAAAGTTGAAAAAAGAAATTCTCTTCCATCTCATTGAGGAGGTTTCAGGCCAATTCACATCCAGCAATCTGCTCTGAAAATTCTGCACACATTTTGACAGCTGTGACAGATTCCAGTCCAGCAGCTGAGACAATCCACAACATTTAAAACAGTTAACAGCATTCTAAGTAAAACAACCCACAACATTCTTTTAAAAAAAATAAATTCATCCTATCTCTCAATGCTAATGGATCCTTTAAAAGATTCTAATATCGGGATCCGCATCTTGGCCAAAAACTAACGTAATGTCCTTTGATCCAGAAGCAGTACAGTAAGCAACATTTGTAATTTCTTCAAAATGTCTGTGGAATCTGCAATTGTTTGAAAATGTTTGAAATGGGCTTTTAAGAGTTTGTCAATTGTGAAGGGATCAGTTGTAATTTTCTTGAATAATTGCCATGTGACCTGGTAGCTCGTGACCTAGAAGTGGCACCAACAGGAACAAAGTTAGGAAAGAAGTTGTGAAGGTGAAAGACACAAAGGAGAGCTACATGCAGAGGAAATGGAGGTTGAAGGCAATCAATGCACAAATGCAGACATAGAGAACAGACAGAGATAGAAAGAGGAACACAGAAAATTATTGTGAGAAGAAGCAAATCACTCTCAGGAAGAGGTCAGTTTTTCTGTTTTGTAGAAAAGGTGACAGGAGCTCTTGGAGGAACAGTGTGAGCTGACTAAAAAGGTCTATAACCTGGAAAGCTGTGTGAATAGCTTGAAGATACAGAGCTGGGTGTTTTCCCAGAATTGGCCAAACTGTGAACCTGTGTTATTGGTTTGTCAGTTGAAAAGGCTGTCTGGAAAACTACAACATCAGGACTGTCACAACCCAAGGGAGAGGGTTTGTATAAGTATGCCTCGCTGCTAATTATCGTTCCTGTGAAACTCAGTGTTGAAAGCTGTTATTGGTCGGACTCCTGACCTACACATATTGTGGAACTGTGTAGCTGCCACATTTGTGCAGGGGGTAGTGCATAAGTTTGTGACTGCATAAGATGTATCTTGGCTGTATCGGCTATTTTAAGTTATATTTAACTTTTGTGGAGGGGATCTTATGATTGCTGGTTGCCTGTTAATTCATATATAAAAGCTACAAAAAGTGGAATCTTGTTGCTAATTTCTTCATTTAGGGGTCATTCAGTAAATTTGGTAATTTTGGTTTACGGTTTCCATATGGAGATTGTAACACTAATCAGTTCTTCCTTGGGCCATACACTATCTGTGTACCAAGGTTTGTTGAAATCTGCCCATTTATTTTTGACATGCATTGTTTACAGACAAGCAGACTAATGGGTGAGAACATTATCGTAAAATTGTTTTTAAAGTTAGCCTGTGGTATAAAAATAATGCTGAGTTGAGTGGGGAAGGGATCTATTTTTCTTTTCAGATTAACCCTTAATCTAATTGCTCCCTCGCATTTTCAGTTACTTAAATGGCTTTTATAATTGTAAAATTATTTTAAGAATTGGCAATACTACACTTATGGTATTTAATATATTTGTCTAATGCACATGTATTTGTTTTTCTTTTATCTGATCAGTTACAGTACCTCTGCAAAGATTTTCAGGTATGTCCAGATGTAGTATGCCTTTAAAATCCATAGTTTTTAAATATTAGATTTAGCTGTCTCCCTAGCCACTAACAAGCATTTTCTCTGTCTTTTTTTTTAGTGAAGAAAAATCAGATGAAGTCACAAAGCTATTAGGTGACAAAAGGTACTTTTCCTTTTTCCATCCCCAAAAAGAGATGCTTTAATGATATGTGTAGTTTGGCTACTGAAAAGAACATTACCAAACTGCTATTTTGTTTGATGCACCATTTAATAGCAGCAACAACATTTCAATCTTAGAAATTATTCTAAAGCTGTGCATTTCCTTAATATCCTAAGTTGGCATTGCTTATAGAAGCAAAATTGCTCTTCATTTTTTTTGCCTATAGTGTAGCCAGTATTACAAGCCCTGTATGTTCTACATTTTTTTCAAACTTGTTCTCAAAATGTGGGCACGATTTTGTTTATTGTTCATCCCATTTGCTCAGCGGAGGTAGCAAAGGGCTTTCTTGAACTGCTGCATTTCTAGTGTCTGTGGTGCTCTCACAATGGTGTTAGGTAGGAAATTTCAAAATACAGAACAACAATGATAAAGGAATGGTGACCTATGTCCCAAGTGAAGGTGGTGTGTGAAGTGGAAGCATAGTAATGGATGTCTAAGTGATGTGTGATGTGGAAGAGATCTTGTGATTGCTGGTATTCACATGTCATTTCTGCTTTTCTCCTTCTTGGTGGTAGAATAGTTCCCTTCCAAACTGTGCACCGTACTGTCTTGGAACTATATTGCCATCCCTTTACTGAAGCTGGGTCAAAAACCTTGAACTCCCTGCAGTGTGTATAACTGCAGCACATGAACTTCAGTTGTTCAAGAAGACTGCTCAACACCGCCCTCTTGAGGGCAATTAGGGGTAGGCAGCAAATGCTAGCTTGCCAGGGACACTCAACAAAGAACAAAGTACAGCACAGGAACAGGCCCTTCGGCCCTCCAAGCCTGCGCCGATCATATTGCCTGTCAAACTAAAACATTTTGCACTTCCGGGGTCCGTATCCCTCTATTCCCACCCTATTCATGTATTTGTCAAGCTGCCTCTTAAACACCACTATCATACCTGCTTCCATCACCTCTGGCAGCGAATTCCAGACACTCACTACCCTTTGCGTAAAAAACTTGCCCCGCACATCTCCTCTAAAGTTTTCTCCTCTCACCTTAAATCTATGTCCCCTAGTAATTGACTCTTCCACCCTGGGAAAAAGCTTCTGACTATCTACTCTGTCCATGCCACTCATAATTTTGTAAACTTCTGTCAAGTCGCCCCTCAATCTCCGTCGCTCTAGTGAGAACAATCCGAGTTTCTCCAACCTCTCCTCATAACTAATAACCTCTAGACCAGGCAGCATCCTGGTAAACCTCCTCTGCACCCTCTCCAACGCTTCCATATCCTTCTGGTAAAATGGCGACCAGAATTGCATGCAATATTCTGACCTAACCAATAAACCATGAAGAAATTTTTAAAAAACTATTGCAGGGGAGGGTGTCGACATTGAAGTAAATTGCTGAGGTGCATCTTGTAGATAGTGTAAATTTTACAGTAAACCTTCTAAACCAGCTGACACTATGATAAATGACCCGTTACTGCCAGTAAATTTAATTTCCTGATATTATGCTTATAATTACCAATTTTTTTTTTGGATTATGTACATTTTCAACACATTTTCCTTTGCTCATTTTTTTTTTTCTTTCGGGTTGCAGTGAAGAGATGTGCCTGAGAAGCCCATATTTTCGGACAATAAGAGCATATGAAATAAGAGCAGAAGTAGGCCACAGGGCCCCTCAAACCTGCCCCGCCATTCAATAAGATCATGGATGACCTGTTTGTGTTTCGAATTCCATATTCCCATCTACCTCTGATACCTTTGATTCCCATGCCTCACAAGAATCTATCTACCTACCTCTGCCTTAAAAATATTGAATGACTCCACCTCCACCACCACCTGAAGCAGAGTGTCCCAAAGTTGCACAAACCTCTGGGAGAAAAAATTTCTCCTCATCTCTGTCCTAAAAGGGCAACCCCTAATTTTAAAACATTGCCCCCTAGTCAGGATCTTATGTACATCACCCTTCTGTCACCCTTCTGAACTCCAGTGGAAACAAGCCCAGCCTGCCCAACCTTTCCTCATAAGATAACCCGCTCATTCCAGGTATCAATCTAGTAAACCTCCTCTGAGGTTTACTAGATTGATACCTATACCAATATGGCATTACCCATACCATTATGGCATCAAGTTAGGTAGCGAGACGATGGGAGAGGATGGCACTACAATTAACATAAATTAAAGTGTGAGATACATTTATTTGTAGATTTAAAGTGGAATTGGGCAATTGAGTGTGGTTTTGCCCTCATCATTACCCAAGAAGAAATCTAGGCTACGGCTTCCACTACTTAGCCTACTGGTAATTGGTAAATATTTTTCATGTTTTAAGATAACAACTCCAACATGCGTGAATTTCAACCCCTGAAAATACTACTCGTGAATATGTCGATCCCCTACCTTCTACCTAAAAATTTGTTGTAAAATACTCGATTTTTACATGATTGTGTGCGGTATTGAAGGTGAAGATTAGTATCTTTCAAATTTAAATTTTTTGTTCATATCCTACCAGGCTAAATACCCTTGTTCTTGGAGGAGATTCTGGATTCATTGAATTATATGCATATGGAATGTACAAAATTGCAACAGTAACACAGGTATAATGACTTTTGCTTTGATTTTATTATGAAAATTGTAGAGCCAAGTGTCTTTGAACATCACCAGAATAAAATTGCACGTTCAGATTATTTCCATGGCTTCCCAAGGTTCCCTTCACAGGATTTAATGCTTGGAATCGTAGGTGGAAAGTCTTCCACTGTTGCAAGCTTAATCACTGTGAGGTCTCTTGGTCTGGTTTTTTCATCAGCCAGAATGGTCCCAGCACTGATCTAATGTCTAATGTCATTGTATTGAAAAAAAATGACAAGCCTTGGTCATGCCTGTTCGCTGCCTGCCCATCCACTACCTTTGCGCAGCGTCAGACCCATTTCTTTTAGGTATTCCTCAAAATATGCCCTCTGCTAGCAATACAAGAGGAGAATGAGGTAGGAAGGCCAGACCCCCTCAGCCCTGCCAACACATTATTTACATGGCATACCTTTGTCCCTGCTTATTGAGTCTCTGCTCCCTTTTCCTGTATTCTTCAGCCAGGGAATAAACATTCCCCAAGCATAGATGACAGGCAAACAGCCATGTGTATCTGGGATACTTTTACAAACTAATAACACTTGTGTTAATTAAAGTCTAGGTTGGTTGTTAGTTTCGCAACTCGCTTTCTTCAACACACGATTGATTTTCTTTACATTGTTACTATCTTCTGTTATTTTCATATGTGATATTTCTGCATTTTTTACATTAATTTGAAAGCTCCCACTTCCACCTGTGACTTGTTACTAGCTGTATTTTCAAGTTGCTGCAACCCAATTCTGGACATGAGCCTCTTATTAGGTACAGCTCCCTATTTACTGAGTTTAGGGAAGGATTTAAGGAGGCATCAGAGGTAAGTGTGTTTACATTCTGAGGTGATCGCACTGCACCCATCCATATCCAACTATCCATGTATACAAGCCAAATTACATCTACCTGAATGCACCTGAGGAGATCCATCTATGCGGCTTGTGATTCACGAGAGGCAATCAGAAAAATAAACTGGCCAGATTTTATGTTCAGTAGCAAAGGAACAGCATTCACCATTCTTTATGTCTATAGCTGCCTGTGTTCATTATGTGGGCTTTTCATGACAATTTATGGTTATTATTGGAATGTCTGGGCAAACGACAGTGCATTTCTTTAACTAGATTGACAAATTCTCATTGAGACATGCAGAGTCCGAAGCGGGAAGCATAAATTAGAATATTTAATTCAATGTCAAGCCATGTACAGAAAGCAAAATAAAGAGAAAGAAATAAAGATGAGAATTAGAAAGAGAGAGAAAGAAAAAAGTTAACATATTTAAAGAAGTCTCCAACAATAATTAAATTATTTAAGAGTGAGACTCCACACTTGTAAAGGCAAAGGAAAAGGTAAAAATGGCATTAATTAAAACTTATCATGCTGTTAAAAACTCACTTAGAATCATAGACTCACAGAAGGAAACCATTTGGCCTGTCATGTCTGTGCTGGCCCTCTGAAGGAGCAACTCACCCAGTGCCACTCCACTGCCTTTTCCCTGTAGCCTTTCACACTTTTCCTTTTTGAGATAATGATCCAATTCCCTTTTGAAAGATTCAATTAACCCAGCCAGGGAATAAACATTCACCAAGCATAGATGACAGGCAAACAGCCATGTGTATCTGTGCAACTGAGACAGAAGGCCACACAGAGCACAGGGAAGAGGCCCCGGACTGAGGCACCTACCTTTTATCTTGTGCAGAAATGGTTTCACATCTGAGTGACAAGAACACCACTCATCAGGACAAGGAGCCACAGGCAGGGTGACATTCTTAGGAGTTTATTGACAATAGTGAACAGTATGTACAAGTGATAACACCCATCCCCAGGCTGTGCAACTACTTTTACCTAACTTTCCTAACCCTGCTGCTACATCTTGGTGCTCCCTGGACATCCACAGCGGAAGTGGAGGCAGCCTGCTGACTGTGACGCCGTCTGCGATGACTTGGCGGGAGACCTCTGGAGTGTCGAGACTTGGAGGATGCCGGCCTACTTTCGGGGTCCTTCTGTGCGGCAGTGACACCCTACTCAGCCGGTGAAGCTGGAGCTGCAGAGGTCACAGGAAGGTGGGATGTGGATGGGCCAGTTACTCCCAGAGTCACCTGGGTGGATGGCCCTGAAGGGTGCATCTGCTGATCCTCCTCTCATGGGTGCCCGAGGGCCCCTGCCTGATTCCGTGAGCAGAAGTGGTAACTGGAGTGAGATCGAGCTGCCCAGCACCCTCCTCGCACGCACACTGTTGGAGGCCAAGTATGGCATCAGCGATGGAGTTAAGCCTGCGCAGCAGTGCAGGAGTGACGTCCTGGACCAAGGCCTCCATGGCGGGCACCATCCTGCCAGTGTTGAGCTCGGTGCATTGCAATGCCGGCATTATCATCTCAGCCTGAAGAAGGAAGGACTGCTCCATCGTGCCTTGCATTCTGAGGAGTGCAGCGGACATCCCTTCTTGATGTTCCCGAGCTTGCCTTTGCAGCTCCAGCAACTGTGACGTGACCGAGTCCAGAGGCTCATCATCTGACTCAGACTCAGCAACGTTCTGGCCTCCAGCAGCCTTCTGAGTGCCAGTGACCTGGGAAGTCCCTGCCTCCGAGTGCTGTGGATCAAAAAGTGCGATATGCTCACCAGATTGTGATCCAGAGGAGCCCCTAAAGCTAGGTCCCACCGAGGTGTGTGTCTCTGCGCTGGTGGAGGGTGTGGTTGAGCCTTGTGACAGGACTTCAGGGAGGGTGCCTTCAGATTCCTCTTCAAAGGTTTTTTCGGAGCTTGCTTGGAGGCCCTGGGTCATGGAATCTGTCGGCTGTTTGGCAGATGTGCCTGCGAAAGCAAGGGGAGATAATTAGTGCATGGCAGCGGCCTGTGAAAGAGGACACATCACTCACAGCATGATTGTCTGATGGATGTTGCACTGCTGGATCCTCACTTGGTAGAGCAGCTCCAAATTCAGCGTCAGCAAAGGACCGGTCCTGGTCATTGCTAGCCAGCTGGATGGCTCTATTTTCTAATTCTGTCAGAACTTTGGCATCCCTCCACCTGTCCACCTTTTCCTCCTGTTGTGTGCCAGTTTGTCCTACATGGATAGAGATGGGGAGAGTGTATCAGATCACCTGCTGTGCCAGATAATAAGTATGACTGGTGTGTGTGGGTGGTGAGTGGCCCCATGAACGGGATGAGGACAATGCTGGTGTGTGTGAAAGAGTGAATGGTGATGTCCCTTGCACTGGCAGTGTGTGATGGGTTTGTCAGTGTGTGAGTTGGGAGTGATGAAAAGAGTAACTTACCATGGTGGAATGGAGGAGATCATTCATCCTTTTGCGGCACCGGGTGGCTGTCCTCCTCTGCAGAGCATTTGCGCTGACCGCCGTTGCCACTGCCTCCCAAGCCAGGTTGGTGACTTTGCTGCCCGTCCTGTGGCCAAAGCAGGGGTAGAGCACATCCTGACGGGCCTCCACGGCATTCAGCAGTCGCTCGAGGGACCTGTCGTTGTAGCGGGGGCTGCAGTCTTTTTTCCTTTGCTGGCCATGTCTCCCAGGCAGAGGTGGTGAGCTGGTGGCCATGAGCGCTTTGCTGGCAGCTGCCTTTTAAAGATAGCGGCCGGCGCGATGCAACAGCGGGGTGATGGCAGGCAGGCGAATGAGAGCCCGCTCGCCATGGAAACGGCCTGTTTCGCTAGAGTGAATAATAACGAGGCGGGCTTGATACAGCATGAAAACCCGCCATTATTATTGGTGGGTAGGACTCCATTTTACCCGCCTGCTACCACACTTAGTGCAATTCTGGGAATATTCCACCCACAGAGTCTATACAGGGATATGGACAGGTTAAGTGACTGGGCAAAAACTTGGTAGATGGAATATAATGTGGCAAAATGTGAGGTTATGCACTTTGGCAGGAAGAATAGAGGAGCTGAATATTATTTAAATGGAGAAAGACTGCAGAAAGCTACAGCACAGAGGGATTTGGGGGCCTTCATGCATGTATCACAGAAAGCTAGCATACAAGTTCAGCAGGTAATAGGGGAGGCAAATGGAATGTCGGCTTTTATTTCAAAGGGAATGGAGCATAAAAATAGGGAATCCTTGCTAAAACTATACAAGGCACTAGTTAGACCACACCTAGAATACTGTAAACAGTTTTGCTCCCCTTATCTAAAGAAAGATATACTGGCATTGGAGACAGCCCAGAGAAGGCTCACTAGGTTGATCCTGGCTATGGGGGGATTTTCTTATGAGGAGAGGTAGAGTAGGTTAGGCCTGTACTCATTGGAGTTTAGAAGAATGAGAGGCGACCTTATTGAAACATATAAGATTCTTAGGAGGCTTGACAATGTTGATGCTGAGAGATTGTTTCCCCTTGTGGGAGAGTCTAGGACCAGAGGGCATAATCTCAGTAAGGGATTGCCCATTTAAGACCGATATGAGAAGGAACCTCTTCTCTGAGGGTAGTGAATCTGATGGCTGTAGAGGCTGCGTCATTAAGTATATTCAAAGCTGAGATAGACAGATTTTTAATCAGTAAGGGAATCAAGAATTATGGGGAAAAGGCAGGAAAGTGGAATTAAGGATTTTCAGATCAGGCATGATCTCATTGGATTGCGGAGCAGACTCGATGGGCCGAATTGCCTGCTTCTGCTCCTACGCCTTATGGTCTTATGTGCACATAATCAAATGCCTTTTGGAATTCATGTACCCCACATCAACCCTCTCTGTTACCTCATCAAAAAAACTCTAGCAAGTTAGTAAAACACAATTTACCCTTAAATCCATGCTGGATTTCCTTAGTTAACAGCATTTACCCAAATGACTTACTTTTGCCCCAAATGATCATTTCGCAAAGCTTCCCCACCACCGAGGACTGGCCTGTATTTACTGGGCTTGACCTTGCACTCTTTTTGAACAAGGGTATAACATTTACAATTCTCCAGTTCTCTGGCACCATCCCTGAGTCTAAGGAAAAATATAGCCAGTGCCTCCGAAATTTTCACTCTCACTTCCTTCTGTATCGTTGGATGCATTTCATCCAGTCCTGGTGACTTATCAACTTTAAGCACAGACAACCTGTCCGATACCTTCTTATCAATTTTAAATCTTTCAAGTGTCTGAACTAACTCCTCTTTCACCATGACCTGGGCAGCAGCATCTTCCTTGGTAAAGATAAATGCAAAGTATTTATTTAATACCTCAGCCATGCTACTTGCCTCCATGCATAAATCCCCCTTTTGGCCCACAATCAGCCCCAATCCCACTCTTTGCACCATTTTATTGTCTATACATCTGTAGAAAACTTTGGATTCCCCTTTATGTTAACCACCAATCTCTTCTCATGCTCTCTTATTGCTTCTCTTGTTTTTGCTTTTTCAAGCCCCCTTCCATGTTCTGTCTGGCTCAGAATTGTATTACCCAACTGACATCTGTTATAAGCTTTTTCTTCTTTATTGTAATTTCTATCTCTTTTTCATCCAGGGAGCTCTGGATTTGTTTGTCCTACCTTTCCCCTTAATGGGAATATACACTGACTGTACTTGAACTGTTCTCCTCTGCTCCATCTTACCCCATAGGAGTTAGCTTTCCCCCAGTTAATTGTTATTATTCTAGATTGCTTCTTGTCCTTTTCCATGGCCAACCTACACCTTATGATACAATGATCTCTATCCACTAAAAGTTCCCCTACTGACACTTGATCCACTTGGCCCATTTCATTCCAACGAGCCAGGTCTAGCAACGCTTCCTTTCTCGTTGGACAGGAAACATACTGCTGTAGAACACACTCTAGGAACTCTTGTCCCTCTCTGTCCTTTATACTACTACAATCCCAGTCTGTATTTAGGTAATTAATGTCCCCCATTATAACTTCTGTATAATTCTTGCATTTCTCTGTAATTTTCTTGCAAATTTGTACCTCTGTATCTTTCCCACTATTTGGTGGCCTATTGACTACACCGAGCAATGTAATTGCATCTTTTTTAGTTCCTTGGCTCTAGCCAAATAGATTTACGCCTGGATGCACAAATCCTAACTTTTTCTGGTATGTTTTGTGGGTGACTAGGTACCATAGCTTCATGTGCTATTTTCGGTGCTGAGTCTATCAGCATGGTGTAGCAAAGTTTATGGAGAAATAGGGAAACTCGGACAGCAGCTTCTGGATTTCATCGTTTTACAACATAAATGCGACACCAGGAGTTGCGTTTGATTTACTTCATAATACTGGTCAGTGCTGAAGCCTCCCTGTTATTCTTATTGTGAAACCCAGGCCACCATTTCTCAAGCCAGACCTTACAGCTCTTGTCTGTGGCTGCCCAGATGACCGCTGTCTTGAGTGTTTGACCCTGTCCAAACAACAGCAGGGGATATTTACTAAAGTTTGAAAATAAAAGTTCATTGATGTGTAAAATAGTCAACAGGTGTTTTGTTTGGCAGGGCTAACTCCTTTACTGCTTTTCCAATGGGAATCCGCAACCAAGGCAACAGAACTCTGGCATATAAACAGAAAATGCTGGAAAAACTCAGCAGTTCTGACAGCATCTGTGAAGAGAGAAACAGAGTTAACATTTCGAGAGTTAACTCTGTTTCTCTCTTCACAGATGCTGTCAGACCTGCTGAGTTTTTCTCGCATTTTCTGTTTTTATCTCAGATTTCCAGCATCTGCAGTATTTTGCTTTTAACAGAGCTCTGGTCTTCTGTAACAGGTTTCCCCAAAGCATGGTGTATTACTAATGGCACATTAGTATTCTAATCTGTACAATCTCCACACAACATAGGAACAGGAGAAGGCCATTCAGCCTGTCGAGCCTGCTTCGCCATTCAAATTGATCACGGCTGATCGAACACTTTAATGCCTTTTACCCACACTATCCCCACAACCCTTTACATTATTGTTAATCCGAAGTCTATCAATCTCTACCTTAAACATACTCGATGACTGAGCTTCCACAGGCCTCTGTGGTAGAGAATTCCAAAGATTCACAGCCCTCTAAGTAAAGAAATTTCTCCTCATCTCAGTCCTAACTGACTTCCCCTTATTTTGAAATTATGTCCCCTGGTTCTAGACTCTCCAGCCAGGGGAAACATCTTACCTGCATCTATGCTGTCTATTCCTTTAAGTATTTTGTAGGTTTCAATGAGATCACCTCTCATTCTTTGAAACTCTAGAGAATACAAGTGCAGTTTCCCCAATCTCTCTTCATGAAACAGACCCACCATCTCCAGAACAAATCTAGTGAGGCTTTGTTGCACCCCCTATATGGCAAAATACACTTTGAGGTAAGGGGACCAAAACTGCACACACTATTCCAGGTGCGGCCTAACCAAGCTTCTATACAATTGAAGCAAGACTTCACTACTGCTGTACTCAAATCCTCTTACGATTTCATAAACAGAGAGGAGCTCCTCAATGTGTAGCCAGTCTTGTTGTAGGCTCACAATTTTGCATGTCATCATTTGCTAAAATGGTAGCAGTCTCCGTGCCTTATTGCTTTCCAAAACCCATGACACTATTATTTAACTAGGCAGGAATATTGGTTGGATTGCTTCTTGAACAGCAAGGATATTCAGCCTTGGCTCATGACCTCCTTGAGACTGTCATAATCGTGGGCAAAAGATCAATATACTCAAACACAGGGACCCGTCAGAATCATGGTTATGCAAATATAGTGTTGAAACAAAGGTTCAGTTGTTTGGACAGATCATCAATAACAACATGCCTGCATTTATATAGCCAAGAGTAGAAAAACATTCCAAAGCATTTCACAGGGATGTAATCAGACAGAACTGGATGCTGCACAAAAGGAAGATCTATTAGGAGACGTGACCAATAGCATAGTCAAAGAGATGGTTTCTCAGGAGGAAAGGGAATTAGAGAAGTGAAGGAATTGAGGGAGGGAATTTCAGAGTACAGAGTTTAAACGACTGAAAGAACAGCACCCGGTGGTGATGGAGAGATCAAGGAGTATTGCAGTGTAACACAGGTTTTCTTTTATTCGTTTTAAGGGATGTGGGCGTCATTGGCGAAGCCAGCATTTATTGCCCATCCCTAACTGCCCTTGAGAAGGTGGTGGTGAGCTGCTTTCTTGAACCACTGCAATCCCTGTGGTATAGGTACACCCACAGTGCTGTTAGGAAGGGAGTTCCAGGATTTTTACCCAGTGAAGGAACGGCGATATATTTCCAAATCAGGATGGTGAATGGCTTGGAGGGGAACTTTCAGGTGGTGGTGTTCCCATGTGTCTGCTGCCCTTGTCCTTAAAGATCATAGTTAACCTTTTGTCAATCAAAAAGCAGTTACAATTTGTGTGGACAAGTAGGACACAAACTCAGGATGAAGGCGCGCCTGCTGAATCAAGCATTGGCGCAAACTGAACATTGGTAGTATTTTGCACACACCTCTAATCACAGGGAGCTTCTGCCAAAATTAGTCAGAAGCTTCATTTTAATGTTATTCAGGATTCCTTTGCTCACTCTCTTCCGAAAGAAATTAGGATTTAAGAACGAATTTGTGGATTTAGAACCTTTTGAGCTTGCACTATTAGGCTATTGGCATTTTGTCCCTGGGCTTTATTTTGGGTCCCATTTCATTTTGAAATTTCTGGTGAGGATTTTGACACTCTTGTTTACTTTTGCTGCCATTTAATATGTAAATGTGTGGGATTTCCAATGAGAATACCTCTTGTTCTTCCAAATACTTCAAAAGGAGATGTACAATCGGAGGAAGAAGAGGTGACCCCAAGACGGGATGTCAAGTAGATGAGAGGACACCAGTGATGTACTTACCAAACCAGCCATTGACCCGCCAACCCACATATATCAACAGATGTGTGTGCTCTCAGAAGCTGCAGTTCATGGATGAAGCTGTGATCGGAATGCTGAATTTTGCAGTCTGCCCTATATATAGACAAGCTCCACCACTAGTCCTCAATTTTCCAATCTTCGGCTCTTTTTAAGTCATTTAGCAGCATGCCATTCAAGCAGGTGGTTGTTGCGTTGTTTACAAACCCATCACACCTCCGATGTCTGAATAACCAGCAACTGAATGAAAGTGCTCTTTATTTTCCCCAAATAACAGAATTCTTCAGAGTCGGAGGCATAATTGGCGTCAGGCTTGTAGCATTTTGAGCTGCCATCACAGTGCAGGCATACTGATAAACTGCTAGGACTGCCACTGTGGTCATCAAAATAAAATTCAGTGCAGTTCAATACTCCAGGTAACAGAAATGACATATTTCTCTTGAGGCAATCCACATTGCCTCCAGACAGACTGACCAAAGTAGGATTGGCTCCTAGGTGGGCAAAAGGTATCCTCTAAAAACATGACTTCAGACAATGCCAATGGTTATAGCTATTTGAGAAGAGTGCCAGTGCAGAGAAGTATATGCAACTGTACACACCATGAATCTGCCTGCAGGCAGATTAGACTCTTGGGATGTTGCCTTCTCCTAAGTATGCGAAACACAAGTGCCAGGCAATGACCATCTCCAACAAGAGAGAATCCACCCATCACCCCTTGATGTTCAATGACATTACCATCACTGAATCCCCCACTGTCAACAACCTGGGGGTTACCATTGACCAGAAACTGAACTGGACTAGCCATATAGATACTGTGGCTACAAGCACAGGTCAGAGGCTAGGAATAGTGCGATGGGTAACCCACCACCTGACTCCCCAATGCCTGTCCACCACAAGGAACAAGTCAGGAGTGCGATGGAATACTCCCCATTTGCCTGGATGAGTGCAGCTCCCACAACAGTCAAGAAGCTTGACACCATCCAGGACAAAGCAGCCCACTTGATTGGCACCACATCCACAAACATTCAGTCCCATCACCACCGACGCACTGTAGCAGCAATGTGTACCATCTACAAGATGCACTGCAGGAACTCACTAAGGACCCTTTGACAGCACATTCCAAACCCATGACCTCTACCATCGAGAGGGACAAGGACAGCAGAGTGGTGGGAACAGGACCACCTGGAAGTTCCCCTCCAAGTCACTCACCATCCTGACTTGGAAATATCTCACTGCTCCTTCACTGTTGCTGGCTCAAAATCCTGGAACTCCCTTCCTAACAGCACTGTGGGTGTACCCACACCATATGGACTGCATCAGACCACCTTCTCAAGGGCAAGTAGGGATGGGCAATAAATGCTGGCCAAGCCAGCGAAGCCCACATCCACAATTAATAACTGTAAGCATCTTAAAGCAGCATTTGACATATTTGCTTCAATAGTTTAGCAAAAATACCTAGCATCACTTATATGTAGTGAGGCAGAAGCAACACAAAACAGTGGGAGAACGAGGACAACCAACCACAACCAGGTAATAGCGGCATGAATCTGCCTGCAGGCTACAAGGCTCTTGGATGCTGCCTTCTCCTAAGTATCCAATCCACCTGAAACATCAGCACGATACCTGTGGCCAAATTCACCCATGTCTATGTTAACCAATTACTATATCTCAACTCCTATGGATCCTATTCCTTCTGAATGCTGAAACATTATCCAAGCGCACTCTGGGTATCTGAGGAGTGTGTTGAAGCAAATAATGTAATGGTGTTCACGAGGCGACAGTAGTGTATTGGGAAAAGAAAGGGACTGAGGGCTCTGGCGAGGATATAGAGTGTGGGATTCGGATTAGTTAAAAATGGCCTTTTCCTGTTACTAAAAATTAATTTGTTTTGTCATGTTTTTTGAGAGAACAGTTTAAGTTTTTTATTTAGAAGATGAATAGTGAAGCATAGATCGGTGTTGCACTAAAAATGATTTCCTTACGAAGATTGCAGGCCGCTGTCTAGATCTTTGCTTGTCCAGTGACCTGAAAGCATTGTCTGTTATCACAGAAGTTCAACTATCCAAGGAACCAGAGCCAATTATCAGTTACTTTCAGGTAGGATTTCTTGACCTTTGCTCAGAAATGTATGTAATATCTAATCTACTTGATATAGGCTTGAATGTTTAATAAAACAAATGTCTCTTAATAACATGTACTTGTAGCTGTGTAAAAATTCCCTCATCTTGTAACAGAAACTATTGCAATTGATTAGGATATCAAATTCATTGAGCTGCTGGAATTTGTTTTATAAGCTATAATTATTCGGTTGAACATCAATTAGAAACATTGTGATTCAACAAATTGTGATTTTGAAACAGAATACTGACTTTCTATTCTGTGATCTTATCATTTGCTTACACAGCTGGATACCACTTTGCTATCAGATTATTTGCCTGAGGTAACTCGCATGGCCCGGAAGTTCACTCATATTTCAACACTCCTCCAGGTACACACACAGTTGCAAATGTGAACTGGTTGGGGTCAACACCTTGGATATGAATTATTCAGACTATTGAACTCATCTGCGCAGTGGTATTGTCACTGGACTAGTAAACCAGAGACCCAGGGTAATGCTCTGGGGACCTGGGTTCAAATCCTGCAGATGGTAGAATTTGAATTTAATAAAAATCTGGAAAAGTCTAATGATGACCATTGTTGTAAAAACCCATCTGGTGTCATTGTTGTAAAAACCCACTAATGTCCTTCCTTTAGGGCCCAGCCAGTGATGCCCACATCATTAAAAAAACCTAAGTAAATACAATCACCTTACAGGCCAAAAAGTTCTAAATTCAGCTCCTAGTTAATTGTCCTTAGTGTTTTTAGTCCAAGGAGGGGAGAAACCGTCATGCAGGATTATTGCTGCAATTGGAACTTTCTGAAAAGCTGAGTGCATGAATGGCTGGTTGTTCTGGAATGACATGTAAATGTATAAAGAATAGTCACTTGCATGGGATAACAAAGAGGTACTAACACATTCAGAAAACTACTCCTAATGTCTTGAGTAGCATTATTACTGAAATATTTCTATTTATGTAGCACAAGTTAAATCCTGAAAAAATAAAACAAACAAACCTGCTGGTAGTGTACAGGTGTACACTTTGATTAATGTGCTGTATACTTTCATTAATGTAATTGTGTTTTGGACATCTGTTATTTAATAGGCTTTTTAATGGAGGAGGAGAGTTTAAACTAGATCCAAAGTTTTTACCATGGGGAAACACAGGTCACAGCATAAAATGTAATTTTAACACTGAGCTAGTAATAAGGCAATGTAGTTATGAATACAAGTCTTAGCTTGCCTTTGCTCAAAGTTTGCCAGTATCTTCTCAGTCACCTGCATGTGGGAGTTTCTAGAAAGGAAATCAAAGAGCACTATTAAAAAGATACATGAAGTCACCCAGTGGATTACTGCACTGACCCCTGGACAGCAATATCATGGCAGAGAGTTTATAAGTCACTAGATTGAATATTTTAATAATTGATAAACTGTTAATAAAAAGTTAATCTTGGTTGCCTTCACTGTATCATTTTTTATCATTAACTTCCTTGTTCTTTCTTAAATCAATAGTACCAAAAGCTGTCTTTGGCCTGCATGTGTGAAGCGTGGGAGGACATTTTAATGCAAATGGACTTAAGATTGACAAAGTTTGTACAGGTCAGCACTGGTGTAAATAATAATTCTATCTTAGCTGTGCAATATATGAAATTTTGCTTCTTGCATTCTCTAGGACCTACAGTGTAAATTGTGTTCTTCAAGAGCTTTCAGATTTAAAATGCATGAATTAACTCATTAACTTGCATTTTTGCATCATGTCCAGTTTTTCAATGTAGGCAGAAGTCCTTACTTCTGCAATGGGATGCCTTCCACTTTGCTATAACACTTCACATTTCTGTTGTATGGACACAAGATAAGACAGCAATTTTGATGCTGAGGGGATTTTTTTATATGCTATTTATCAGAGGATATTTCCAAGGAAAATAATTTTAATCAAGGAGAGTTCAGTTAACATCAGTTGTGAAATTAAACTTAATGGATGAGCTTTTCATTATAACAATATTGCTTCCCAGTACCTCCAAGGTATTCAAACACTAAATCGTAGCTGCCACTTACTATGGCAGGTCGTCATGCCAAATATATGCACCACCTGACATCAAAATATTATGCATCTGTTTGTCAACTAAACCTGGCATTCATAGTCTGCACTTGTATAGACCATTTGAACTGACTATTTTGCTTCCTCTGTTAAAGATAAATCCTGAAAAACAAAATCTTGAAAATGCTTCTTAGATCTGGAGAAAGGTACTGATTTACTGGAAGCATATCCCATCAATTAGAACTTCGGAAGACATTCAATTTTCAGATTGCCCAGAGTTCCAACATGGTAGGCCCAAAGGTCCCTGCATTTGGAGTGAAGACTTTTTTTCTGAACAATGGAATGGCCCTATTTTGTGGCTTTCATGGACATTGTCATATCCACCTCCCTGTGTCCACTGCACAAGAAGTCACAGAATCAGAATCACAGAATTGTTACAATACAGGAGGCGGCTATTTGGCCCATTGTGTCTGCACCGGCCCTCCAAATGAGCATCATGAGTTCGTGCCATTCTCCTGCTTTTTCCCTGTACCATTACACGTTATTTGAATAGAAGCAATCATCTAATGCTCTCTTGAATGCCTTGATTGAAACTGCCTCCGCCACACTTGCAGTTAGTGCATTCCAGACTCAACACTCGCTGAGTGAAAAAGTTTTTTCTCACACCACATTTGCTTCTTTTGCAAATCACTTTAAATCTGTGCACTCTCATTCTTGATCCTTTCACAAGCGGGAACAGTTTCTCCCTATCTGCACTATCCAGCCCCCTCATGATTTTGAGCACCTCTATGAAATCTTCTTTTAACCTTCTCCATTCCAAGGAGAACAGTCTGGGGTGAATTGTGAAATCATGAAACTAGAGTCAAAGTAGGTAGAACTTAGTGGCTCCGCTGCATCTCTTTGGAGCCCTGTTTATCATACTGATCACTAATTCAGCAGTCGGGTTTCAGATCCTCTCCTGTTGTGCGAGGGCAATTACCCAGTTCATGAATTTTGAATTGTCCAAATATGAGTCAAAAATAGCTGAATCTCTTTCACAATCAAAACTTGATTATTATCAAGTCCTTGGGTGGTCTTTACTCATCAACAAATGTCACAGTTTTAAGCTGTAGTGAAAATAGTACAAGATCTTCACTACTAAACCCTTTGTAAACTCCATTCCCTTGCCACTGAATACATTGGCCTTGTTTTGTGTTTGCAGTTAAGCTTCCAGAGCCTCATCCCAGTATGCAACTATTGCCAATGTTGGAGTCAGTTCAAAGGGGCTCTAGTTATAGGTACTTCCCATTCTACTGTGCCTCCTGTGTATCCAACCCAGTAAGAACCAGAGTGGGGTTCATCTACAGGACTTGTGATCAATAGGGAGTAGTTTTTTTCTATTACCTCAGCGAGGGAGACCATCAGCAGAGGGTTATTTGTTCTCAGTGTGATTTGTCCATTCAGCCGAGGAATCTTCTGTCATCTGTGCTGTTTAAGTAGATTCATGCACAATAGCAAAGAAACACCTACTTCATGGTTCCAAAAATCTGACTTTTACCATTCTTCTTCTGTCATTCTGGAAAGGCTGGCTATTATATTGCACACAACTATTGTAATTTCCAAAACAAATAAATATCATATTTTGTTTGCGATCTTGGGGAAGTTTAGTTTTTAAAAAAATACCTTTTACCATTTAACTATTTGTTTTGCTACTCAAAGTCTGAGACCCGGTAACATTATACCAGATAAATTTAAGACCTTAATCCCAATATATTGTAGTCCTAAAAACAATGGGTGATTAATGCCCTACTCTGGATGTCAATCTATTGAGAACTCAAAGGGAAATTTAAACTGATCGAAGCTCTGCCAAAGATATGATAGATCCTAAACATTTTCAGAACTCTGCAAGTACACTTTCATGCGTTGAAAGCCTACATACTAAAAGCAACTGAGGAACATGGAAAGGGAAGTGCAACTGGTGCAATGTAACTTCTTTTGACCTGATGCTGTGGGGTATTAGATAACAAAACTTCTTATCTGATAACTTCAGCGCTTGTATTACTCAGTGGTGCAACTTCTCAACAGCCTCATTCATTAATTCTGTTCTCACTTATAGTAGAACATAGAAATCAAATATTCAAAACTTAATACAAACTTTATCTTTGTATTCGTAGAACTAAGTCCTGACCTGGTAAAATGTATAGATTATCAGGACTGTTACTTTATATGGATGAATGCAACATGGGGATTTAATTTGAGATTACTAAAATAAGGGGCAATGATTTATTTCATTTGGCAGTAAAACTTTAGATAATTCCATCATCAAGCATTATACTGCAAGATAAAGTCTGAATGCTCAGAATATTATAAACTGGCAAATGAGCAACTGCACAATAATGGGAAAATTAGGTTCACCTGCTATGGACCTCGCAAGAGCATTGTTAGGACTGTTGGCAATATGTAATAATCTTTATGCTGTAATTAAACAGTGTTATCTGAACCATCTTCCAAATTACATGAGGACATTTTCCATTCTTAGGTGCTGGAGGCACATGTAGAATAGATTGGAGTGGTTAAAAAATTTAGGAGGGTGATTATCCAAAAGTGCACTGGAATAAGCTGCATGGTATTTTCTGCTCGTGTTGTACTGGATGCTCAAGGTACATGGCTGGGCGATTCATAAGGAGATTGAGGATAAATTGTGGAGAAATGCTCAGAGTGGGTCTGCACGCGCTTAAGGGAGATTGCACAGAACAGCAGTGACCTAGTTGTGTGTGCTCCCAGAGCAGATCTAGGTAGTCATTTTGCAAAAATTGTGTCTTTGCAGCCTGCCCTTCACCAGGAAGCCCTTTCCTTAACCCAAGTTATGTGATCTGTGGCTATTGTACAAACAGAAGAATAGTTCTGTCATCCTGAAAGATGAAGCATTTACAATTAAAACCTGTATGCTATGTGTCAGCAAATGACTGCACATTGTGCAGCAATGTCTTGAGATGTTATGCCTTTGGATATGTGAGTAGGTGAAACAATTGTCCATTTCATTTTGAAGGCATTTTTTCTTAATTCATTCACGGGATGTGGGCTTCGCTGGCTGGGCCAGCATTTATTGCCCATCCCTAGTTGCCCTTGAGAAAGTGGTGGTGAGCTGCCTTCTTGAACCGCTGCTGTCCATGTGGTGTAGCTACACCCACAGTTCTGTTAGAAATGGAGTTCTAGAATTTTGACCCAGCGACAGTGAAGGAGCAGCGATATATTTCCAAGTCAGGATGGTGAGTGACTTGGAGGGAAACTTCCAGGTGGTGCTGTTCCCATCTATCTGCTGCCATTGTCCTTCTAGATGGTAGTGGTCATGGGTTTGGAAGATGCTGTTGAAGGAGCCTTGTTGAATTCCTGAAGTGTATCTTGTAGAAGGTACACTCAGCTGCTATTGTGCATCGGTGGTGGAGCGAGTGATTGTTTGTGGATGTGGTGCCAATCAAGCGGGTAGCTTTGCCCTGGATGGTGTTAAGCTTCTTGAGTGTTGTGGGAGCTGTGCTCATCCAGGCAAGTGGGGAGTATTCATCACACTCCTGACTTGTGCCTTGTAGATGGTGAACAGGTTTTGGGGAGTCAGGGGGTGAGTTACTCATCGCAAGATTCCTAGCCTCTGACCTGTTCTTGTAGTCACAGTATTTATATGGCTAGTCCAGTTCAGTTTCTGGTCAGTGGTAACCCCCAGGATGATATTGGTGGGGGATTCAGTGATAGTAATACCATTGAACATCAAGGGTGATGGTTAGATTCTCTCTTGTTGGAGATGGTCATTGCGTGACACTTGTGTGATGCAAATGTTACTTGCCTTGTCAGCCCAAGCCTGAATATTGTCCAGGTCTTGTTGCATTTGGACATGGACTTCTTCAGTATCTGAGGAATCGTGAATGGTGCTGAACATTGTGCAACCATTAGCGAACATCCTCACTTCTGACCTTATGATGGAAGGAAGGTCATTGATGAAGCCACTGAAGATGGTTGGGCTGAAGACATTACCCTGGGGAGCTCTTGCAGTAATGTCCTGGAGCTGAGGTAACTGACCTCCAACAACCACAACCATCTTTCTTTGTGCTAGGTATGACTCTAGCCAGCAGAGAGTTTTCCCTGTGATTCTCATTGACTCCAGTTTTGCTAGGGCTCCTTGATGCCACACTCGGTCAAATTCAGCCTTGATGCCAAGGGCAGTCACTCTCACTTCACCTCTGGAGTTCAACTCTTTTGTCTATGTTTGAACCAAGGCTGTAATGAGGTCAGGAGCTGAGTGGCCCTGGCGGAACCCAAACTGGGTGTCAGTGAGCTGGTTATTGCTAAGTAAGTGCTGCTTAATAGCTCTGTTGATGACCTCTCCTATTACTTTACTGATGGTGGAGAGTAGACTGATGGGGCGGTAATTGGCCAGGTTGGATTTGTCCTGCCTTTTGTGTACAGGACATACTTGACCAATTTTCCACATAGCCGAGTAGAGGTCAGTGTTGTAACTGCACTGGAACAGCTTGGCGAGGGGCACAAGTCTTTAGCACTATTGCCGGAAAATTGTCAGTCCCCATAGCCTTTGCAGTATCCAATGCCTTCAGTTGTTTCTTAATATCACATGGAGTGAATCGAATTGGCTGAAGACTGGCACCTGTGATGCTGGGGATCTCCGGAAAAGGCCGAGTGGATCATCCACTCAGCACTTCTGGCTGAAGATTGAAGCAAATGCTTCCGCCTTATCTTTTGCATTGATGTGCTGGGCTCCTCCATCATTGCGGATGAGGATACTTGTGGAGCCTCCTCCTCCAGTGAGTTGTTTAATTGCCCACCACATGCACGACTTGATGTGGCAGGACTGCAGAGCTTAGACCTGATCCGTTGGTTGTGGGATTGCTTAGCTCAGTCTATCACTTGCTGCTTATGTTGTTTGGCACGCAAGTAGTCCTGTGTTATAGCTTCACCAGTTGACACCTCATTTTTAAGTATGCCTGGTACTGCTCCTGGCATGCCCTCCTGCACTCTTCACTGACCCAGGGTTGATCCCCTGGCTTAATGATAATGGTAGAGTGGGGGATATGCCGGGCCATGAGGTTACAGATTGTGTTCGAGTACAGTTCTGCTGCTGATGGCCCACAGCGCCTCATGGATGCCCAGTCTTCAGTTGCTAGACCTGTTGGAAATCTATCCCATTTAGCACATGCCACACAACACGATGGAGGGTATCCTCAATGTGAAGGCAGGACTTCGTCTCCACAACGATTGTGCAGTGGTCACTCCTATCAAAACTGTCATGGACAGATGCATCTGCGGCAGGCAGGTTGGTGAGGATGAGGTCAAGTATGTTTTTCCCTTTTGTTGATTTCATCACCAATAGTCGCACACCTAGTCTGGCAGGATGTCCTTAAGGACTCCGCCAGCTCGGTTAGTATTGGTGCTACCGAGCCACTCTTGGTGATGGACATTGAAGTTCCCCACCCAAAGTGCATTGCCCCTTTGCCACCCTCATTGCTTCCTCCAAGTGGTGTTCAACATGGAGGAGCACTGATTCATCAGGTGGGGGAGGGAGGTATGTGGTAATCAGCAGGAGGTTTCCTTGCCCATGTTTGACCTGATGCCATAAAACTTCATAGAGTCGATGTTGAGGACTCCCAAGGCAACTCTCTCCCGAATGTGTACTACTGTGCCACCACCTCTGCTGGATCTGTCCTGCCAGAGGGACAGGACATACCCAGGGATGGTGATGGTGGTGTCTGGGACATTTTCTGTAAGATATGATTCCATGAGGAAGACTATGGCAGGCTATTGCTTGACTAGTCTGTGAGACAGCTCTCCCCAATTTTAGCACTAGCCCCCAGATGTTAGTGAAGAGGACTTTGCAGGGTCGACGGGGCTGAGTTTGCCGTTGTCATTTTTGGTGCCTAGGCCCATGCCAGGTGGTTCATCCGGTTTCATTCCTTAGGCATGTACTAGTAAACGTGAGTTCCATGATTGCATGAAGGCTTGACAATGGTAAATGGGGAGCAGGTTTACTTTGGTTTGTAGCATACAAACTTGGGCCGTCTACCTGATAAAAGTTGCAAAGGTCTTGCCTTGTCGGATTCCTTAAACCCTGCTATCTACTTCAGCATCTGTTCCCAGCTTCTTCAGGTGCTGTGTACAACACTGAGTCTGGTCACCATCTGTTGCCAAGAATGTTGTGCTGCTGTCTCTTGGGAACAGCCTCCTGAAGCATCAAACTTGAAACCTCTCCCTGTATGCACCTTGTTCAGCTGTATATTCATTTTGCCATGCACCAAACATTCACTTGGTGCTTTACTTCTTCATTACTTGTTCACAGATCCTATTTCATGCTTCCATATTGAACCTCTTTTCAGCCTGACATTTCCCCTCCTTTGTCAACCCTGCCCTTGGTTTTGGTGAAATGACAAACATTTTAAAAATATTTTTTAGAACAGTACAAGGACTGGTGCAATAATTGTTCTCATGTAAAATTTTTTCTAAATTAAATGCATACATCCTTTAAAAATTGACCCACTGGCTTGATTTTCCAGTCCTCTCTTTTCCCCTCTCATTGTTAATGACTCTGGTGTGGAATTTGGAGATTATTTAATTTTGCTTAGTCATTTCCATTGTTGTTTAATAACTTATGCTGCTGATGGAGTCTGTGGTGAGAGATTACGTATCACAAAATCTTAAATGCTATATTTTTGTTTTTAGGAGAAAAGCACAAAAACTTCAGTACAGGAGGAGTTCATGGAACTACTAATGTGGGGTAAAGCTAGGTAGGTTTGTTGGGACAGTTTGCCTCAGGAACATATTAATAAAAGCTGCGTATAATAGCATGTAAATGTTCATTATAATTTGGCTTCCAGCCACACTAATATTAAATATGAAATGAAAACAGATTGCAAACAGTGTTTTAGTCTTGTTGCCAGGGAGATGATTGGAGTCGGTGGCTGGGGAACAGAATTTGCGGAGGGGCGATACCAAAAACAAAGACTTCAGTCTTCCCTATGTTTTAATTGGGGTTAATTTCTTCTCATCCAGTACTTAATGTCAGATAATTTAGCAACAGTGGAGGAGTCAAGAGAGGTGCTCGTGAGGTAGAGCTAGGTGTTGTCAGCATACATGTGAAAAGGCTGTACCTGCAGATGATTTTGCCGCGGGGCAGTAAGTTGATGAGAAATATGGAGGGGGGTCAATGATAGAGCTTTGGGGGACACCAGAGGTAACGGTGTTCTGGCAGGAAGAGAAAGCATTGCAAGTGGTACTTTGGCTAAGATTAGATAGACTAGAACGGAATCAGGTGAATCCTAACCAGCTGGTGACAATGGAGAGGCATTGGAGCAGGATGATGTGGTCAACCATATGAAAGCCTGCATACAGGTCAAGAAGGGTGAGGAGGAATAGTTTATCTCTATCACAGCTGCACAGGATGCCATTTGTGAAACAAAAACAGATAATGGTGGAAAAATTCAGCAGGCCTGACAGCATCTGTGGAGAGAGAAACAGAGTTGACATTTCGAGTCTGTATGACTTTTTTTCAGTCATTTGTGACTTTGATAAGGTCCATTTTGGTACTGTGGCAGGGTAGAAACCTGACTGGAAGGATTCAAACATGGAGTTCCAGGAAACATTGGGCACAGATTTTGGAGACAACTATATGTTCAAGGACTTTGGAGAGGAAAGGGTGGGTGGAGATGGGGCAGTAGTTTTCAAGGACAGGAGGGTCAAAGGTTGTGTTTTTGAGGAGAGGGGTAATGATGGCAGATTTAAAGGAGAGAGCGACAGCACTTGAAAAGGGAGAACGAGTAACAAAACCGGCGAACATGGGATTAGGAGGGGGAAGCTGGGTGATCAGTGTTGAGGGAGCAGGAGATGGTTCTCATGGATAGGATGAGCTTGAAGAGTGCATGAGGAGCGATAGGATAGAAACTAGGAAAAGATGCGTCTTCAGGACCAGGGCTGGGGGTATGTTAAAGGAAGTTTGGCCAGGTGGACTAGTGGAAGGGAGGGATGTGGCAGACGCTTTTGATCAGGATGGCCTCGACCTTAGTGACAAAAATGTCTGTAAGCTCTGTGCACTTTTTGTTAGAGGTGAGGGTGGAGAAGACAGGGGAGAGGTGTTCAAAAGGACTGTTTGCAGTTGGGAAATGAAGCTGAGGGTTATCTTTGCATTCCAAGGTGAGACTGCAATGGGAGCTGGACCTGACGATGCTTTAGGTGAGCAGGTCTGGCAGTGGATGGTTAAACCAATTGTTCAACATATCTTTTAAAGTTTGCTCCTTTCAAACTTAATGGCATGGAGATAAGGGCTGTACCAGGGGAATGGCCAGGGTTAGAAAGAGTAATGGTTTTATTGGGGACTAGAGCATCAAGGGTGGAAGAGAGGGTGAGGTTCAGCAAATCAGTAGCTGCAGAAATGTTGTGGCGAATGGAAGATGAAAGACTAGACAGTTGGGATTTTGAATGTGCAGTTGTGAATGAATTGGGGGATAGTTTTTTTGAGGGACGCATACAGAAGGAGGTAGGGTTGGAGCTTGGAAAGGGATGCGGGTGTAGATTGAAACAAGATGGTGGTCAGAGATCGCCTTATCTGTAATTGATATGATGGGACTAGCAAGACTCCGTAAGAAGGCAAGATCAAGGGGTGGCCATGAATATTGGTAGATGAGTTTACATGGAGGGAGAGATTTAGGTATGATAAGATGTCAGTGAACTCAGAAGAGAGAGCATGATGGGTTGAAATGGAGGTTTCCATGAGAACATTTTTATCGTACCTGGGCGGACAGTAGAAAACAGCATTTTAGATAAGGGGTGAGAGTAGTGAACCAAGGTCTGCAGCCATTGCCTGATTTTGAAAACCCACCTGTGGTTGGGAGATACCTCTGCTCTTAGCTATTTATAACAAAATTCTAACTATGCCTCTATACATGCATGTGTAATTCTGTGATAATAAGCAGTGAAAATCATATCTCTGTGACTTTAAACCATAATGATGCTTGTGGGCTGAGGGTGCAAATTTGATTAACTTGTAGCTTGCAGTCAAACAGATTATATCATAACATATTGGGTAAAAATTGACAAGTAATCAACAATTTTACATTTCCTGGCTGTGACCCGTACATTTTGTTTTGTAGTCCGGAGTTGCAGTCTTTGTTAATGAACCAGCCAACAGTTAAGGTGAGTGTATTAAAAGGTGCAAATATAGAATGAAGAAATTTTCTTCATAGACTGCACTAGTCATTCGGAATTTGCCAATCTAACTGTCTATGATACGGATTTCACTTCTTCTCCCTAACTTAATGCTGTCCATTTGTGATTAATACAATTGGTTACATTTATGCATGAACAAATCTTTCACTTTGTTTGAAACTAACAGGGTTTAAAGAAGCTTGGCCAGTCCATAGAATCATCATATTCTAGTATTCAGAAACTGGTTATCAGTCACTTACAAAGGTAGAGTATCCTCCTTTCTGAATTGAGGGAGTGGGACTGTGTATATAGTTTGAGATTGTTTATTCGGCTAAATTAAATTTCCAAGCCTTTGTACCAGGGAATAGCTGCAACATATAGTTTGTTTATATGACTTTGCGATTATGAGATATTTTTAAACATATATTTTGGATATTCCCTGTTTAATGCTGAGGACATAACAATGTTTGCAAACTCAAATGTTGGCTGTAGGTTTGTCAACTAAATGATATCTTAAGGAAAGATTTTTTTTAAAATGGAGTAGAATGCAGTGAACAGTGCTGTTGCAGTCACGCTATATAGATTATTATCATTGTGAAGTGATTTCAGCTTTACTCCAAAACTGCACTTGTTGATCAGTTGTCCTTGCTTAGGGAATATTTTCCTTTGGGCTGTAACTCCACCTACCAAGCAGATATACTCCTGATCCCAACAGAATTTCCTGCCCAGGATCGTTTGCACAGTGAAGATGGGTTTTCCAGCCTCAATCGGGGAACAATTTTCAATTAGCTAAAAAAAAATCAACAAAAAGTGGATTTAAAATCTAAGCTATTTCATGTAAATCAGGTGACGAGGGCCCAAATGGACTGAAGCAGAATGGAATAAGCCACCTGCTACAATTCCTCTTGGTGTTGGCTATCCACTCGGTGCCGAACTATGGACACAGCCTGCATGTAAAGCGGCCAACCTACTTTGAATCAGTTATACTCTTGCAGTGCAATACAGCAACAAAATGAAGACCAGGAATTTGGCACGTAAAAAAATCAGACCTCCAGGAGGGAGGGTAATCAGATTCAGAGGTTTCAGTAACAGTACCGAAGATTGTGTTAAAAGCTAATCACTAAACTGGAGAGAGCTATGTGTCAAGTTTTGACAACACTGTCAACTGAAACAAATTAAGATCTAAATGAAAGCTGTATTGTTTTGTATAGTCAATTTACAGCGCAGTTTTTTTTATTGTTTCTATATGCAGTAGGATAAATTTTCTGATTGTCAAGCAACAGACATAAAGTGGCATAGCTGGATGGATAAACAAGATAAGATCGATTATGAATCTGAAAACATAGCTGCTTTGGGACTGTTGGGTTTAGCTCTATTTGCCCCAATTAAATTTTAACTGTCCCAATCATTCACTGAAATGACATATCTTAACTGCTCAGTTGGATTGATTACTTCATTACATGCCACAATTTCACAGCCAAAGGAATTGCTGGGTTTTCAAATGTAAAGTAAAACCAGTTGCTGCTCCAGCTTTTACATCAAATACGTATACTTCTGTGATCTATGGAAGAAAGGCAGGCAAGTGTGTTGACCCTATATTTCAGGAACAATGTGAAAAACATTTGCTTCAATAGAGTTTTTTTATTGATGTGGCCAACGCTAGAAAGCAGTATTTATTGCCTATCCCTGGTTAATTCTGGGATTGGAGTCACATATACAGCAATGCCAACTCCACTGTCTCATAAATCATGGGACAAATTTTTAAAAATCAAGAGATTTGATTTAAAAAGAATGAGTTTTTTTTTCAAACCTTAACCAAGATAGATTGATGGTTTATAAACCTCATTAGTGGCTTAAGTAATTACTAACAAGTAGGAGATTTGAATCACTGCAGTTCATGTGGTGTAGGTACACCCACAGTGCTGGTAGGAATGGCATTCCATGATTTTGACTCAGCGACATTAAATAACGGAACCACATTAGCAGTTCTACAGTCCTCTGGCACCTTCCCCGTGGCCAGAGAGGAATTAAAAAATAGGGTCAGAGCCTCTGCGATATACTCCCTTGCCTCCCTCAGCAGTCTGGGACACAAATCATCCAGACCTGGAGATTTGTCCACTTGTAAGCCTGCCAATGCCTCCAATACCTTGTCACTCCCGATGTCAATTTTCTTAAGAACCTCGCAGTCTCTCTCCCCGAGTTCGATACCTTCATCTTCATTCTCTTGGGTGAAGACAGATGTGAAGTATTCATTCAACACTCTAGCGATGTCATCTGGCTCCACCCATAGATTTCCCCCTTGGTCCCTTATGGGCCCTACTCTTTCCCTGGTTATCCTCTTCCCATTGATACACTTAAAGAATATCTTGGGATTTTCCCTACTTTTACCAGCCAGAGCTTTCTCATATCCCCTCTTTGCTCTCCTAATTGCTTTCTTAAGCTCCACCCTGCACTTTCTGTACTCCACTAATGCCTCCGCTGATTTGCTTCCCTTGTACTTGCTAAAAGCCTCCCATTTTCCTTCTCATCGTAACCTGAATATCTCTGGTCATCCATGGTTCTCTGGGCTTGTTACTCCTTCCTATCTCCCTAGAGGAAACATGTTGAGCCTGTACCCTCCCCATTTCCTTTTTGAATGCCCCCCACTGCTCCTCTGTAGATTTCCCCACAAGTAGCTATTCCCAATCTACCTTGGCCAGATCCTACCTTACTTTACTAAAATCCACTCTCCCCCAATCCAAAACATTTTTTTGTAACTTGTCTATTTCTTTGTCCATAACAAATTTAAACTGCACCACGTTGTGGCCGCTATCACTAAAATGCTCCCCCACCACCAGCTCAGCCACCTATCCGGCTTCATTTCCCAGAATTAGGTCCAGCACTGCGCCGTCCCTTGTTGGACCCACTACATATTGACCTAAAAAGTTCTCCTGTACACATTTCAAAAAATCCACTCCATCCAAGCCCTTAGCACTATGACTATCCCAATTAATGTTCGGAAATTCACCTAATATAATTACCCTATTATTATTGTTTTTGCACACCTCCACAAATTGTGCACATATTTGCTCCTCAATTTCCCGCTGACTATCTGGGGGTCTATAATAAATACCTAACAATGTGGCTGCCCCTTTTTTATTCCTAAACTCTACCCACAAAGCTTCATTTGATGCCGCCTCCAAGATACCATCTCTCCTTACCACAGTAACTGACTCCTTAACTAATAATGCAATGCCTCCTCCTCTTTTACCCCCTCCCCTGTCTCACATGAGGATTCTATATCCCGGAATGTTGCGCTGCCAATCCTGCCCCTCGCTCAACCACGTCTCAGTGATGGCTACTATATCACACTTCCACGTGTCAAACCTCACCCTCAACTCATCCGTTTTACCAGTAATACTCCTGGCATTAAAGTAGAGACCATCCAGCCTTTCCTTACTCCCTTGAAACTTAATGCAGCTGTACTCCCTCTGACTTGATTGTTTTGCTGTATTATGATGTGCCCCTATTCTGCTAACAATCTGTGTCCCCTCCCCCTGCCGAACTAATTTAAACTTCTCCCAACAACACTAGCAAACCCGCCCACAAGGATGTTAGTCCCGCTCTGGTTCAGATGTAGACCTTCCGGCTTGTACAGGTCCCACCTTCTCCAGAAACGGTCCCAGTGATCCAGGATTTTAAAACCCTCCCTCTTGCACCAACTCAATAGTTATGCTTCAATAAGATTGCCAATCGGACAACCTGCTTAACCTTTCCTCATAAGATAAACAACTCATCCCAGGATTCATTCCAGTGAACATTTTCTGAACTGTTTCCAATGCATCTATGCCCCTCAAGTTAGGTGACCAAACTGTACACAGGTGTGCCCTCACCAATGCTCTGTGCAGTTGTAGTAAGACTTCCGTACTTTTATACTCCATCGCCCTTGCAATGAAGGCCAACATTCTGTTTGCCTTTCTAATTGCTTGTTGTTTCTCCATACTGACTTATTTGGTTCATGTGCAAGGACACCCAGAATCTCACTGTACTGCAGCATTCTGTAGTCTCTCTCCATTTAAATAATATTCTGCTTTTCTATTCTTCTTGCCAAAATGGACAACTTCACATTTCCCCACATTATACTCCTGCCAAATTTTTGCCCACTCACTCAACCTATCTATATCCCTTTGCAGACTCTTTATATCCTCCTCACAACTTGCTTTTCTGCTTATCTTACCATCAGCAAATTTGGCTACAATGATCAATTTATCCCGACTCTGTTTCCTGGTTGTTAGCCAATTCTCTATCCATGCTAATATATTACCCCCAACACCATGAGCCCCTAACTTGTGTAGTAACCTTTTATATTTCATCTTATCAAATGCCTTTTGGAAAACCAAATGCACTATATCCACTGATTTCCCTTTAATCGCCTTGCTTGTTACACCCTCAAAGAACGCTAATAAATTGGTCATACATGATTTCCCTTTCACAAACCATGTGACTTTAATAATATTATGATTTTCTAAATGTCCTGTTGCTACCTCTTTAATAATGGATTCCAGCATTTTCCCAATGATGGGTGTTAGGCTAACTGGCCTATAGTTTCTTGCTTTCTGTCTTCCTCCTTTCTTGAGCAGAGGTGTTACATTTGCACTAATGATTAATAATTATAATTAACTGTAATTATAATTAGTTGTAATAATTACTCCATTACACTGGAGTTAAGAAACAATAGAGATCCCTGCCTGAATTCTGTGAGGAATAGGCAAGGGTTAATATCCAGTGGACAAGGGTGGCTAAAGAAGAGCGCCACAAGGAGAGGTGAAAAGACCAAAATCAAAATAGCAACTCTAAATGTTGGTAGCCTGACAGCAGTGAAGTAACTGACCTAATGGTGAGAAAAGGAATACAAATCATAAGTCTCCAGGAAACAAAGTGGAAGGGTAGCAAACCAAAAGAAATTGGTAGTGGATGTAAACTTTACTACCAAGGACCGGGTGGGAGAAGAAATGGTGTTGGGAACAGTACTAAGCAAGGAAGTTGTGGATACAGTTTTGGAGATACAAATGACGAAGGAGCCAAGATCCTGAAGTCATACCAACTGTTAATACTAAACACCTGGTACCAAAAGGGAAGTGGAAAAGGAAATAATAGATGCAAAGAGAGAGTGTGAGAAGAGATTGACAGATAATGTGAAAGGGGATCCATAAGTCTTCTAAAGATTTGAAGGTAGTAAGAGGAATGGTGTGGTCGATTAAGGACCAAAAAAGGAATCTATGCATGAAGGCAGAAGGCATAGCTGAGGCACTACACGAGTACTTTGCACCTATCTTTATCAAGGAAGATGATGTTTTCAAAGCCATAGTTAAAGACGAGGCAGTTGAGATACTGGATGGGTTAAAAATTGATGAAGAGGCGTTATTAGAAAAGCTGGCTATAAGTTGAAGTTGACAAGTCACCAAGACCGAATGGGATTTATTTGAAGGTGCAGAGGAAAGTAAGGGAGGAAAATGTTGGAGGTGCTGGCCATAATCTTGCAATCCTCTTCAGAAAAGGGGGTGGTGCATGAGGACTGGAGAATTACAAATGTTACACCCCTCAAAAAAGAATGTAAGGATAAACCCAGCAACTACAGGTCAGTCAATTTAACCTCTGTTTTAGGAAAGCTTTAGGAAAGAAAATCTGGGACAAGAGTGGGTTAGTTAAGGAAAACCAGCACAAATTTGTTAAAGGCATATCATGTTTAACTAACTTGATTTGAGTTTTTTGATGTGGTAGCAGAGAGGGTTGATGAAGGTAATGAAGTTGAGGTGGCATTTATGGATTTCAAAAATGCGTTTTTTAGCAAGTATATTAGACGGAATTTTATCAAAGTTGAATCCCACAGAATAAAAGGGAAGGTGGCAGTATGGATACAAAGTTGGCTGAGTTATGGGAAAAAGAGAGCAGTGTTTTTGGACTGGAGGAAGGTATACATTGGGAGTCTGTAATAGTCAGTACTAGGACTGTTACTTTTCATCCATATTAATGACCTTGACTTGGGCGTACAGGACACAATTTCAAAATTTGCAGTTGACATAAAATTTGGAAGTATTGTGAACTGTGAAGAGTATGGTGGATAGAGGATTGGTTCACAGACAGGAAGCAGGGATAACTATATTAATGACTTAGACAAATAGACCAAGAGTTATGGTATCTAAGTTTGCTAACAATACAAAGTTAGATGTAAGCTGTAAGGAGGATACAAAAAGAGGCAGCAGTGGGATACAGACAGGTTAATTGAATGGGCAATGAGGTAGCAGATGGAGTATAACGTGGAGAAATGTCAGGATATTCACTTTGGTGGCAACCTTCTGACTTTTAAGATAATGGTTTGCGCCATGGTAGCCAACTCTATGTTAAGCATTGCCTGGTGTGACTCAGGAGCCCCACTCTGGCATGTTAATCTCTGCCACATTTACAGCAGAGGAAGACAGTGGGCTGAGAAGATGCAGGATTTGCTGGCCTGTTTTCTTTGGGTCCTCTTAGCCAGTTGAGCTTTTCGTAGTACTCCACTTCACTTTGGTGGTAAGAACAAAAAACCAGAATTTTTTTTTAAAGTGTGAAATTTCTAAATGTTGATGTTCGAAGAGACTTGCATAAGGAGCACAAAGTGGCATGTTGGTCTTTATTGCAAGAGTGTTGGAGTACAAGAATAAGGAAGTCTGGCTACAATTGCACAGGGCTTTGGTGAGAGTGGAGCAGTGAGCAGTTTTGATTTCCAAATAAGGAAGGATATAGTTTCACTTGAGGCAGTACAGCGAAGGTTCACTAGAGTGGTTCCTGGGATGAGAGGGTGGTCCTATAATGTGAGACTGAGCACATTGGCCTATACTCTCTGGAGCCTAGAAGAATAACAGGTAATCTCATTGAAATGTACAAAATTCTGAAGGCACTTGACAGAGTAGACACAAGCTGTTTCCACTGGCTGGGGAATGTAGGACGCAGGGGCACAGTCTCAGGACAAGGGGTCAATCATTTATGACTGAAACGAGGAGATATTCCTTCACTCAAGGGGTTGAGGTTGTGAATCTTTGTAATTCTCTACCCCCAGAGGTTGTGGATGCTCTACCATTAAGTATATTTAATGCTAAGATAGACAAATGTTTGGTCTCTTGGGGCATCAAGGGATAAGGGGAGCTGGCAGGAAAGTAAAGTTGAGGCAGAAGATCAGCTGTGATTGTATCGAATAGTGGAGCAGGCTCAAGGGGCAATATGGTCTACTTTTCCTATTATGATAGATTTCAGTAGGACATTGGCCTATGGAACGGACAGATGGTAGATGAAACTTAACGCAGAGATGTGTGAAGTGATATCTTTTGGCAGGAAGTATGAAGAGAGGCAATTTACAATTAAGGGCACAATTCTAATTGAGGTACAGGAACAGATGAAGGTGCAGGGCAAGTTGAGAACATGGTTAAAAAGGCATTCAGGACTCTGGGCTCTTTAAATAATGTACAAAAGCAAGCAAGCTATGATGAACTTGTATAAAACATTGGTTTAGCCTCAACTGAAGTATAGTGTCCAATTCTCGACACCACACTTTAAGAAGGATGTGAAGGTTTTGGAGAAGGTGCAGAAAAGATCTACGAGAATGGTTCCAGGAATGAGGGACTACGGTTATGTAGATAGGGTGGAGAAGCTGGAGTTGTTCTCCTTAGAGAAGGTTGTGAGCAGTTTTGAGGGGTCGAGATAAAGTAGATAGAAGCTGTTCCCATTGACGGAAGAGTGGAAAACCAAATGGCAGCAATTTAAAGTGATTGGCAAGAGAAACAATAGAACACGAGGTAAAGTTTTTTTGTGCAGTGAGGGTGGTGATTAGGATCTGGAATGCACTTCCTGAGAGTGTTGTGGAGGCCGATTCAATTGTGCCTTTCCAAAGAGGAAAATAATTTTATGGCTACAGGTTAAGGACAAGGAGTAGAATTGGCTGAGTTGTTGCTACAGAGAGCCAGCACGGACACAACAGGCTAGATTTCTTCCTTCAGTGTTGGAACCATTCGATGATCCTATTCTACAAGTTTTAAGTATTACTTGGAGAATATTTCTGTCTGTCTCACATCCTCTTTGCAAAGTGCCCCGACACAATACAGCACTCCTCACTTAGAGTGCAATGGATCAGTGATCAAGGAGTGTTAATCATGCTTAGCATTTGCATCTACCCTCAGCCTCACTCCCTATGCTGTATCAGTGCTCTGATGTGAAGCAGTTCAGAAGCCAAAAACTCTGGTGGCAGAGAGATCATAACATTGAGCCTCAATTTTAACCTAAATTCAACTTTATTAGGCCATTAGGCAGGCACCGATGCAGTATTGTAAACCAAAACAAACAGGGTGGCATCAGCTAGTCACGAGGGAAGTGCGTGTTACAAATATAACTTTTCTGGCAAGTTTAGTTGGTCTATATCACGTAAGTAACGCAACTTCATGTCCTTCCGTGATTCAATGCAGGTTCTCTCGCCAAGATATTGGGCGGAATTTTATGGCCCCGTCGTGGCAGGAGCAGAGCAGTAAGACATGGCAAGCCGTTCAAAGGTCCATTGACTTCAGCGGGACTGGAAAACCCTGCCAGCATGAAGGGCCGTAAAATTTCACCCATTATTACAGCAAAGCTTATGTAGGAGCGGGGCAGAACTTTCCGGATTCTGCTCTTGACTGCACATATGTGGTCTCTGGAAGTTGCCATCCAATTTAGTGCTGGTAGCCTCACTTGCCTTTACTACAAACGCTGAGTATTAAGTTCTCTTAAAAGTTAGTATTTGCTTGAAATTTTTTTTATTATTCATTCGTGGGACGTGAGCATCGCTGGCTAGAGCAGCATCTATTACCCATCCATAATTGCCCTTGAGAAGGTGGTGGTGAGCTGCCTGCTTGAACCCCTGCAGTCCATGTGGTGTAGGAACACCCACAATGCTGTTAGGGAAGGAGTTCCAGGATTTTGACCCAGTGATAGTAAAGGAACGGCAATATAGTTCCTTCAGGATGGTGAGTGGCTTGGAGGGGAATTTGCAGGTGGCGGTGTTCCCATGCATCTGCTGTCCTTGCCTTCTAGGTAGTGATGGTTGTGGGTTTGGAAGATGCTGTCTAAGGAGAAAGTTATGAATCTGAGAGTGTGACTATGTCAGGCAGTTGCTTGTCCAGTCTGTGCGACAGCTCTCCCCATTTTGGCACTAGCCCCCAGACGTTAGTGAGGAGGACTTTGCAGGGTCGACAGGGCTGAGTTTGCCGTTGTCATTTCTGGTGCCTAGGTTGATGCCAGGTGGTCTGTCCCGTTACATTCCTTTTAGACTTTTTAGCAGTTTGATACAACTGAGTGGCTTGCTTTGCAATTTTGGTTAAAAGTCAACCATATTGCTGTAGGTCTGGAGTCACATGTCAGCCAGACCAGGTAAGAACCGCAGATTTCCTTCCCTAAAGAACATTAATGGTTTCATTTAATTCCAGACTTTTATTGAATTTAAATTCCACCATCTGCCGTGGTGGGATTTGAACCCGGGTCCCAAAGCATTACCCTGGATCTCTGGATTACTAGTCTAGTGACAATACCACTATGCAACCACCTCCTCCCAGTAAGTGGGCAAAAATTGTCAAAAGTCAAATGCATGCACATATTTTAAAGACCTTTTCTGTCTTCCTACTAGTAAGTGTCCTAATTTAGAATTGGGGTGACTTTAGTAGCAGAAAGATCTACACCACTTCTTCCCCTGGAAAGAGGAGAATTGAGTCTTAGCCCATTTCCCTCCCTGTGCAATCAATGAAAAAAAATGCATTAGGCAGGTGCCATGGTAAGTTTGGAAGCTCCACATTATTAAACCTAATGTGAATTCTTATCTAAAGCAGACCAAAATCTCTCCTCTGCTCCCCTGCACCCTCCCAAATAACATTTCACCACACTGACTCATCACCAAGGTTAAATAGTTTATAAAATAATTCCAAGGGTTCATATGGTACATTTATGTAGAATTGCCATTGAACCTGATTTTATACAATTCCATCCATCGCCTCCCCTCATAATATTTAATGGCCCACCTTTTATTATATACAAGTGTGGAAAATTTGTTCATCTCTCCTTGAACTGCCATTATTGCTATCCCTATTGAGCCATATCATGTCAGAAACCAAGAAAATATCAATGTTGCCTTGAATACAATTATTAATAATAAATTTGATTTTAATATTCATGTGGCTTATTCTCTTTCAGAGTTATAGACAGTAGTATGAAAAGCTTCAAGGCATTTTTCCGATGGCTATATGCAGGTGAAGAAAATCTCATTTATTTTACATACTATTTATTTAATACATTGTTTTTTTTAATTGTAATTTTGAGTGTTGATTCACTTGTGGGTCCTTGATTTAAATCCAGCTAACAATATGGAATGAAAGATGAGCTGTTAAGCAGACAAGTCTAATTCAGCATTATTGGACAAAGTTAAGCATATCGTGCACATTGTGATTTAAGAGGAACTATACCAGACATAGGTATATTTAATGTTACTTAATGCAGAATTGAAAATATGATCACTGTATTACCCTTCACTCTGATAGAAATTGTCAACAAGAAGTAGAGCATGGTCAGACATTGATAATAGATTTATTTTTAAAGCCAATTTTGTGGAATTCTGTTCTGCCTTGTTAAATATCTGCTAAACTATCAATTATCTCATGAAAAATCTTGATTCTAGTTGCCCTAAGAAGTTGTTGTAGGTCTTCTTGCACCTCTGCAGTCCTTGCACAACCTCAACCATCTTCCTTTGTCGTCAGATATTAGTCAAAATACTGAAGGGCTTTCTGTTTGACCTCAGTTTTGCTAGAACTCCTTGGTGTTATATTTGATCAAGTGCTGCCTTCATGTCAAGGATTGTCACTCTCACCTCACGTCTGGAATGCAGTGACCTCAGGGCCACTTTCTGCAATATCCCATCAAATGTTGAACAAGAATGTAGATTGTACTTCAAGTCTGTCCAGGGTTAAGATAACGCAATATGAGCATTGCTAAAAAAGACATTTTGTCAAAGCTTTCCGTCTTGCACTCATCAGGACAATTTGCAAGAATACAATGTAAGGGAAAACAACATACATACTGTATGTGAAGAGAGTGCTGATTGGTTGGCAAGTGGACTTTGATTGGTTGGCAAGTGGACTTTGGTAGAGGCGTTGCCATGGAGAATCTACCAGTTGATAGTGACTGACTGTTCACTGCCAAGGTATTGCCCTGAGGAATCACCCAGCGAATGGCTGTCACTTATTTTGTTTAACTGAAACAGGTGCAATGTGTGTGCATGTTCTTTCTGTCTGCAAAGAACAGGACGCTGTGTATTAATCTATGTAGCTTCCAGTAGACAGAAATACACTGCAAGCCCAACTGACAATCTTAAATTGGTTGTCAGCGTCATTCTTAGCACACTGAGGATTATTTAGCAAATGTTGCCTAGTCACAGAATCACATCTAATGCTGGACACTGTGCTTAGAGTTTTGCAAGGACTGGTTGCTTGGGTACGGTCTGGACCTTGCTCATTGCAAACAACGGAAAGGACATGCTGTTTGATACAATCCACCAGTCTTTGGGACGTACGGCCTACATACTTAGCTGGTACTGAAATTCATATATTTTTTAAAATTCATTTATGGGAAGTGGGACTCGGTGGCTAGGCCAGCATTTATTGTCCATCCCTCATTGCCTTTGAGAAGTTGATGGTGAGTTTCCTACTTGAACTGCTGCAGTCCCTGTGGTGTAGGTATACCCACAGTGCTCTTAAGGAGGGAGTCGTAGGATTTTGATCCAGTGACAGTGAAGGAACGGCGATCTATTTCCAAGTCAGGAGGTGAGTGGCATGGAGGAGAACTTCCAACTGGTAGTGTTCCAATGTATCTGCTGCCCTTGTCCTCTAGATGGTAGCGGTCATGGGTTTGGAAGGTGCTGCCGAAGGAGTCTTGGTGAGTATCTGCAGTGCATCTTGTAGATGGTACACACTGCTGCCACTGTTCGTCAGTGTTGGAGGGAGTGAATGTTTGTGGATGTAGTGCCAATCAAGTGGGCTTCTTTGTCCAGAATGGTGTCAAGCTTCTTGAGTGTTTTTGGAGCTGCACTCATCCAGGCAAGTGGAGAGTATTCCATCACACTCCTGACTTATGCCTTGTAGATGGTGGACAGGCGTTGGGGAGTCAGGAGGTGAGTTACACGTCGCAGGATTCCTAGCCTTTGACCTGCTCTTGTAGCCCCAGTATTCATATGGCTAGTCCAGGTCAGTTTCTGGTCAATGGTAACCCCCTCAGGATGTTGTTAGTGGGGGATTCAGTGATGGTTCGATTCTCTCTTGTTGGAGATGGAGATTGCCTGGCAGTTGTGTGGCGCAAATGTTACTTGCCACTTGTCAGCCCAAACCTGGATATTGTCCAGATCTTGCTGCATTTAGACATGGACTGCTTCAGTATCTGAGGAGTCGCGAATGGTGCTGAACATTGTGCAATCATCAGCAAACATTCCCACTTCTGACCCTATGACGGAAGGAAGGTCATTGATGAAGCTGCTGAAGATGGTTAGGCCTAAGACACTACCTTGAAGAGCTCCTGCAGTGATGTCTTAGAACTGAGATGATTGACTTCCAACAACTACACCCATCTTCCTTTGTGCCATGTTTGACTCCAAATAGCAGAGATTTTTCCTCCTGATTCCCATTGGCTCATTGATGCCACACTCCATCATATGCTGCCTTGATGTCAAGAGCAGTCACTGTCACCTCACCTCAGGAGTTCAATCCTTTTGTCCATGTGACCATAACATGGTAGAATTCTTCCTTAGGTTGGAAAGTGAAGTCGTCAAATCTGAAACTAGGGTCCTAAATCTAAACAAAGGAAACTATGAAGGTATGAGGCATGGGTTGGCTAAGATAGATTGGGGAACTTCATTTAAAGACATGACGGTGGATAGGCAATGGCTAATATTTAAGGAACAAATGTACGCATTGCAGCAGTTATATATTCCTTTTTGGCGCAAAACCGTAGCAAAAGTGCCCCAACCATGGCTAACAATAGAAAATAAAGATAGTATTAGATCCAAAGTGGAGTCATATAAAGTTTCTAGAAAAAGTAGCAAGCCTGAGGATTGGGAGCAGTTTAAAATTCAGCAAAGGAAGACCAAGAAATTGATTAAGAGGGAAAAAATAGAGTATGAGAGTAAACTTACAAGGAACATAAAAGAGGACAGTAAAAGCTTCTGTAAGTATGTAAGAAGAAAAAGATTGCTCAAGACAAATGTAGATCCCTTACAGTCCAAAACAGGTGAATTTGTAATAGAAAAGAAGGAAATGGCAGAGCAATTAAACAATTGCTTTTGTTCTGTCTTCAAGGAGAAAAACACAAATAACTTCCCAGAGATGCGAGGGAATTGAGGGTCTATTGAGAAGAAAGAATTGAAGGAAATTAGTATTACTAAAAGCAAGTGCTGGAAAAATTAAAGGGACTGAAAGCCAATAAATCCCCAGGGCCTGATAATCTACTCCCCAGAATACAAAAGGAGGTGGTCATGGAAATAGTGAATGCGTTGGTTATCGTCTTCCAAAATTCTGTAGATTCTGGAACAGTCCTGGCAGGTTAGAGCGTGGCAAATGTAACCCCACTATTTAAAAAAACAAGGAAGGAAAAAACAGAATTACAAACCAGTTAACCTAACATCAGTGGTAGGCAAAATGCTCGAATCTATTATGAAGGATGTGATAATAGGACACTTAGAAAATATCAACAGAATTAGACAAATATTTATGAAAGGGAAATCACGTTTGACAAACCTACTGGAGTTTTTTGAGGACGTAACCAGCCAAATAGATAAAGGAGAATCAGTGGATGTGGTGTATTTGGATTTTCAGACTGCTTTTGACAAAGTCCCACATAAGAGGTTAGTGTGCAAAATTAAAGCAGATGGGATTGGAGGTAATATATTGGCATGGATTGAGAATTAGCTAGTAGACAGGAAATAGTGTAGGAATAAATGGGTCTTTTTCAGAATGGCAGGCAGTGACTATGTGGGTACCACAGGGATCAGTGCTTGAGCCCCACCCATTCACAATATATTTCAATGATTTGGATGAGGGAACCAAATGTAATATTTCCAAGTTTGCTAACGACACGAAACTTGCTGGGAATGTGAGTGGTGAGGCGGATGTTAAAAGGCTTCCAGGTGATTTAGCCAAGTTGAGTGAGTGGACAAATACATGACAGATGCAGTATAACATGGATAAGTGTGAGGTTATTCATTTTGGTAGGAAAAGCAGAATGGCAGAGTATTATTCAAATGGCGATCGATTGGGAAATGGTGATGTACAAAGAGACCTGGGTGTGCCTGTACACCAATCACTGAAAGCATGCAGGTGCAGCAAGAAATTAAGAAGGCAAATGGTATGTGGCCTTCATTGCAAGAGGACTTGAGTACAGGAGCAAGTATGTCTTACTGCAGCTATACAGGGCCTTAGTGAGACCACACCTGGAGTATTGTGTGCAGTTTTAGTCTCCTTACCTAAGAAAGGATATGCTAGCCATAGAGGGAGTGCAGTGAAGGTTCATCAGACTGACTCCTGGGATGGCAGCATTGTCGTATGAGGAGAGATTGGGCCGACTAGGCCTGTATTCACTGGAGTTTAGAAGAATGAAAGGGGATCTCATTGAAACGTATAAAATTCTGACAGGGCTAGACAGACTGGATGCAGGGATGATGTTTCCTCTGGCTGTGGGGCCTAGGATAAGGGGTCATAATCTCAAGATACAGGGTTAGGCCATTTAGGACTGAGATGAGGAGAAACGTCTTCACTCAGAGGGTGGTGAACCTGTGGAATTCTCTACCACAGAAGGCTGTGGAGGCCAAGTCACTGAATATATTTAAGGAAGAAATAGATTTCTAGACTCTAAAGGCATCAAGGGATATGAGGAGAGAGCGGGAGTATGGTGTTGAGATAGAGGATCAGTCATGATCATATTGAATGGCGGAGCAGGTTCAAAGGGCTAAATGATCCACTCCTTCTATTTTCTATGTTTGAACCAAGGCTGTAATGAGACTAAAAGCTAAGTGACCCTGGCAGAATACAAACTGAGTGTCAGTAAGCAGGTTATTGCTAAGCAAGTGCCACTTGATAGCACTCTTGATGACCCCTTCCATCAATTTAGTGATGATCAAGCGTAGACTGATGGGATGGTAATTGGCAATGTTGGCTTTGTCCTGCTTTTTGTGTACCGGACATACCTGGGCTGTTGTAGCTGTACTGGAACAGCTTGGCTAAGGGCACAGCAAGTTCTTGAGCACAAGCCTATTGCTGGAATATTGCCAGGACCCAAAGCCACATTACTCATTCGTGTGATATTGCACAAACTCATGAACAGGCCTAACGTCATCACTTTTGACCCTGGAAAGCTCCCAGTCTACCTCAGATTACCCTGGAAGGGCAAGGTATCTCAAATATTTAAGCAACAGGTGAAGTTAGCTGTTTCACGCTACTACTATGCAGTAGCAACACAAGTAGTATTCACCACTAACAAGATGCTGCGTCAAGCCAAAATGACGTTCTGCCTATCATACAAATGAGCAATGTGATATATGAATATCAGCGCCAGTGTGATGCTAGGTGTGCAGGCCATACGTCCCAAAGACTGGTGGATCGCATCAAACAGCATGTCCCAGCCACTGCTCGCAATGGGCAAGGTACAGGCCGTACTCAAGCAGCCCATGCTTTCAAAACTCAGTGCCCAACATTAGATGTGATTCCATGACTGGACAACATTTATTAAATAACCCTCAGTGTGCCAAGAATTACGCTGACAGCCAATTTAAGATAGTCAGTCAGGCTCGCAGTGTGGCACATTGTGTGTACTGGAAGCTACAGATATTAATGCACAGGCCCCATTCTTTGCAGACAGAAAGAACATGTACACAAATTGCACCAGTTGTAGCTAAACAAAATAAGTGACAACCATTTGCTGGTTCATTGCTCAGAGCGATGTCTGACCAATCAGAGTCAAGTTGCCTGGTTTAAGTGTTAAATAATGCTTGACAGTTAACTGTCAGTCACTGTGAACTGGTGTATTCTCCATGGCAATGCCTCTACCAATCAGAGTCCACTTGCAAAACAATCAGTACTCTCTTCTCATACTCTCGGTATAATTTGTCATTTTCCCTTACATTATATTCTTGCAAATTGTCCTTATGAGTGCAAGGTGAAAAACTTTGATAAAATCACATTTTTTCAGTAATACTCATGCTCTCTACTACCAAATTATTTATAACTCAATATAATAAATATTTTTATAATGCCATGTCTATATAATTTTAACAATGCATACTGTAAAGAGAATTTCATTTTCCTAATATTACTACGGGATACTGTGAAGCAGGCTTGTGGGGGCTGTGTGTATAACTAATTTAACTAAAATGAAGACAGACTGCAAGGTTTAAATCATCGAAGGTGTAAAAGCAGGCATTTTGAAATGGAGATGGGTGAGCTAAGATGAGATCTCAGTAGATACAGGATGAATGGGAATTTGCATTAGAAGATAAGTGAGGAGTGAATTGTTAGCTGTTGAACTGCAAAGAGGCATAACAGGAAGTTTTATAACTAGCAAAAATCATAAATAAAGCAAAGTTAAGTTTATTTTTCCCAAGACTGCTGGCCATAATGACAACATGAAAGATTTTTATATTCTGGGAAAGGTAACTTCCAAAGAAAGCATTGGGTTTAGAGATAGAAGGGGAGAAAATATATTTAAGGGAAGATTGAAAGCGATATGAGGGGAGTGGCCAAGTGAGACCTTGGGGGGTGGACTCTGCAAAGACAGGCCTTTGAAAAGCAGTCTCTGGCCACCCCAGAGAAGTGCTTGCTTGTTCCAGAAAGCAAGGCTTTGTTTCAGCCTTAGATTTCCATTGTTGAGCCAGACAGAGAGGCCTGTGAAATAGCTCCCTTATAGCAGTGGTGGGTGCTTTGTGATAATGTTACTGGATGTTTTATAGATTAAGAATCTATTTGGACTGTTGCCTGGAAAAGTGTTTATTTTGGAGTCTAGCTAAGTAGAAATCTTCTGGGAAATGTTTTAAACTAAACTTAACTGCGTAACTGTAATCTTGCATGCTTAGATTTTCTTTTCTTTTGTTAATAAATGTTTTAACTTCATATTTAAGACCTCCAAAAGTGGTAGTTAATCTTTACGTCTGACTTCAATGTACATGCCTTCTCGTAATAAAATATAAATTGCAAATTGTTGTGATAGCTTGGCCAAATTTCTCTTTGAAACTTGGGAAGGCCGGCAATTACCACCTGCCATATCATAACAATAACTTAATAAACTGCTTTAGTTCAGGAAACAATTATTTTAAACTAAGAAATTTGCCATGCTCCATTGAGAAGCTCTTGAACTTCAGGTTTTTGCATTAATAGCAGGCACTTAACTTCTATCTGTCTCTGTTGAATTTTCATCTAACCAGGGTTAAGTTGCAGCTTGCTAAACTGATGTTTGTTTCAAATGGCAGCATTTGCAACATTGTTTTCATAATTGTGTGAGCTGATAAGTATTAGCTAAATATTTCATTGAATATATATAATGTTGCTACAAATGCTCATGGTATAATCAGGCTCATTTTGTTTTTCAGCAATGTTGAGGATGTCTGACGATCATGTTTTGCCAGAGCTAAACAAGGTAATCATAGAAGTTCATTCAAAGTTGCAGAGTTGTATTATTTTCTTTAACATTAACAAGGACTAAAACAACCTGCATTTGTATAGCATACTTAAAATAGAAGAATCTTTCTAAGTGCTTCACATAGGTAGATGGACAAAAAAAACCCACCTAAATTGAAAGAGACACTAAGGGGAGCAACCAAAAAAACTTAGTTGAAGAAGTAGGCTTTTGAGGAGGTGCAAGAGGTGGAGAGACCGGGGCCTTTCGTGAGGGAAATCCGAAACATGGGGTTGGGCAGCTGAAAGCACAGCTGCCAATGTTGGGTTGAAGGAGAGGAAGAGGGGCACAAGTGGCCAGAGCCAGGAATGGATAATGTTGGAAATTATTAGGCTGGAGCAGGTTACAGAGATAAAGAGTAGCAAGGCCATGGTGGGCTCTGAACATAATTATGATGCTGCATTACAGCCTAGAAGTAAGGAAGTCCTAACATGGCAGGCTTCAGTACAGGTCGGAAAATTATCAAAACTTATTTTGAATTTATTTATGTTTTAAAATGTGGGAATACCTGGAATTTTAAAAAAACTACTTCAACTTTTGCTCAAAGTTTCTTCCACTTTAACACTTGGTCTTTTAAATTCAGGTCGTTTAAGAAAAATCATCATGTTTTATTTTCCATTTTGATGAAGCAGTTGCAGATAAAGTTCTTTTGTCATTTGCAGTCAGTGGTTTGGACACATCATTTTAGAAATGGGCAAAATAACCGAATGTAATACGCTGCATGTAATTGGCCAATTACCTCCTTTATCAAGCTATGTTATTGCGTAATATTTTTTTAAAAAGGGAAATCTGAAGCAAAAGCAAAATACTAGAAATACACAGCAGGTCAGCCTACCTGTAAAGGGAAAGGCAGGTCAACACACTGGGAGTGTAACCCTTCATCGGAAAGGAACTAAAGTGTAATTTGATGTTTCCAAAGAATACTTTGTAGTCTGCGGCACAACTTTATTAAAGTAATATTAGTCTTTGCTTTTGGAAGAAAATGACTGTTGAATTGCATTTTATTTCATAAAAGTTCACCAGCTAAGGGCATCGACCAGCAATAATTATTGTGAACAATCAAAATCTATAGTTGTAGCCATTCCAATTTATAATTGGAATTAAATACAATCAGAACTAACATTCAACCTCCATCATAGTTTGTTTTTTGTTAGGTAAAGGTAGCAAGGAATATGGAGCAAAGCCAAGAAAATGTAGTTGAGGTTCAGATGAGCTAAGATTTAATTGAATGGCAGAGTAGGTCCAATGAGTTGAACAGCCTAGTCCTGTTCCGAATGGCCTATTCCTGTTCTGAATGTTCCTATGGTCTGTCCCTTACAAATATGTTTCTGTGGACAATGCCATAAGTTTCTTCGCAAATCAATGAAAACCATATCATTAGACACAAAGTTAAAAAATATAAATCTGTTGGTGGCTGTTGTGGTGTCTTTGATGACCGGACCACAGGAGACTCAGGTACAGGTTACGATCGTTTATTCGAGCAATTGCAAGGAGGGCACTATCTCAATGCAGCTTGAGACAGTACTCTGCTAAGCTACAAGTGTTCACCATATTTATGCATTATTGATCACATACAAGAACATCCTCCAGATTCCGATCTTTTCAACATATAGGTTTACATTAAACAGACAGGTCTCTGGTACAAAGGTAACCCTACTTTCACCCAGGCAGAGACCTGCCTTCCTATCTAAGCTGGGACCATCTGTCCTTCCCCTGTCTGTTGAAGAGCACACTTAATCTATGTTATTGCCATCCTCTGACTCCAGTCTAACTCCCAGGACCTTGCTGGTGATTGCAAACCCTGTGGGTGTATAAGGTTCATCTGGTTTAACTGTTTAATTGTTGATTTACTGATTTGTGCTAGCCTGCCTATAGATTCTAATTTAAGTAATTCATTCCCTTATAGTGAATTCTCTCTCACCATAAATTCTCATTTACTTTCTTCCCCCTAACAGTACCCCCTTTTGGCCCTTGGCCTAGCCCAAGGTAGCCAACTACAGTGGTACTGTCCGCCCCTTTACGCACCGCTGCCCATTGATGCTGGCCAGTCATCCAGCTTTGGGTTGTAAAAGGTACCGTCAGACCATCTGTATCATCTGGCCGTTCAGTTCAGGCCTCAGGCTTACTAAATTTCTTCTCCACCTGTTAAAACTCCCCCAGCGCCACCTTTTTGTGACTTCCGAGTGCGATGAATCAAGTATTTTAGATATATAATCAATATCAGTTGAAGTATAATTAGGGCATGGGAGATCGTCCGAATCCACAGGTGTATTTGTACATTTGAGCCCTAGTTCCACCACCACCGTGTGGAGGTACCTATTTGCTCGATATCCTCTTTCAAGGCTCTAACCTGTTGCTGTAGTTTACAGTAAGTTCTGTATATCTGCTGAGCCTGTTTCCGAATGGGGGTTAGGTGCTTGGGTAATAAGGGAATTTCATAGGACAACTGGTTCAAATACTGTGTCAGGTTATCTTTAAGGCTTTCCTTGACCCGAATAGTAGTCGTTCCTCTCTTGTATATTTCAACCAGTTCCACTTTCCCTACCCTTACTGGCGCCTGTGGATGTAGGAACACTGAATGATTATGGATGGGGCATATCCAGTTGTTCCCGTACTGGATTCTTTCCTGTCACGTGGTGATACAATATCTCCCATTCCCTGCATATGCAACATGGGTCAGTTTTTTTGCAGCCTATACAGTTTCCATTGTACAGTTTGCTGCTGCTTTAAATCCACTTAGCTTCATCTGTCTCATATATTGGGTGCGCATACTACTGCGGTGGCCTCTATCCTACATCTTCTAATGTGGTACTAACTATATTCCCTTCTATGTCTACTGCATATGGTGGAATGACATGATACCTAAGATAATAATCCTCCCGTATAACCCCAATATTTTCTACTCGATATAATGTTCTGCCGGGTGTTGACATAGGTATAACAGGTATTACTAATACAATGCCTATTAGCATATTACTATTCACTATACATTCAACATTAATTCTGTATACGCGTGTTAAACCTCTGAGCTGGCAACCGGTCAAGTCATGATCCTTGTGTCGTGAAAGATTAAATAAATGCTCATTAGTTACCCATAAAGGAACTACCCCTTCATCAATCTGTCTTAAATTCTCTCGGGCTTGTTCCAGTGCCCAAGATGCATAGGTGCTGCAAACATAATTTCTGCTCGCTTCGTCTGAAATATTTTTCCCTATTTCAATCAGTTTGTTGATAGTCCCCACATGACTTTCGAGCACTGTAGCCAGGCTTTGGATTAACTGTGTCATGTCCTGGTCTGTATTTAGTTGGGTGTTATGAATTCCCTGTCCCTGCTCTAGAATCTCCTTAAGGTTAAAGCTCAGGTTACGGATCTTCTGGTCAACAGTTGCCAGGTTCTGAATTAACCACTGATGTCCCTTTATTAAATATAGTAGCGGCATCATTTATCAGGCTGCGCTTAATGCGGTTCCCTCCCAAGCCTGATCGCATCTCGCCGTTCAACTGAGATGCTTCAGTCATCAGCTGCCCCATTTGAGCCATATATAGTGCTCGAATATGGGCTGAGCACCATTGGGGCGGGGAAATTCCGGATATGTTCAAGACTACGGGTACCAGCTCGTGGTGTACATTATCATACAAAACTTCTGATTAACCAGTACCAAACCATTCGTCGGTCCTGGATGCATAGTCAGACAAGGTGGGTCAGTCGGTGTGGTTTGAGGGGCTTCAATTATCTCTACTCGGACTGTGGAAGTAGATGTGGAAGGTGGCTGGATAGTGGTGGACCTCCCACGCCCGATCTGAAGCAAGCCCTTACTACAATTCGAAAGCACTTGTTCTCCTACTGTTACATTTATCATTCCCCGTTGCGTGTCGCATTCGGCACTGTCCGTGCTGCACCAAAGTTCCTCCTGCAGTGCGGGATGAGCAGTGATGATCCCCGACCTTGTTGCCAGTACTGATACGCCCACGACCAGGATCGTAGGTCTGTGGAGACATTAACGTCGGCTCCCATTCTCCTGGTTACCGCTTGGTCAATTGTCATGTACCGTTAACTGTGTGTAATGCCTCCATTTACTTCCCGTTCTCATATCTACAAATGCGCATGTATCACCTGTCATAATTACCTCGTATGGTCCATGCCTGTTCACTGCAGGCTCACCTTGACCATCACCTTATTCCCCACTTGGTCCATTGTTGCTCTTTGGATTTGCCTGTTTCCATATCCTTAATCACCTGTCGGTCTCTGACTTCCTTCCTTAACTCATGCAATTGCTTACTTATTTCTCTCACATAGTCTCACATCCTTCCTTTTAGTGGTCCTACATCTCCCACTCCTACTATGATTCCCTCGGGTAACTGCATTGCTCTCCTTGTCATTATTTCAAATGGGGTGAACCTGGTGGTCCTGCTTGGGGTAGTCCTAAGGCGCATTAGAATATTGGGCTATTTCCTTTCTCTTGAATTGCTTTTGTTATTGATTTTTTTAAAGTTCAGTTCATCCCTTCCACCATCCCCGAGCTCTGTGGCTGGTAGGGAATGTGGAATTTCTGTTTAAATTTAAATTTATACATTTCTTTAATGACTCTTCCTGCGAAATGAGTTCCCTGATCTGAATCCATCTGGATAGGCCCCCTCCACTCCTTCCAGTCTACTGTCTCCTGCTGCTGTCCCATGTTGGACCTCAATTCCTTTAAACTGCCGACACAATTCTACAATGCACCTTCTTATCCTTTCTTTCAATGGCTCAGTATCTTCACTTCCAGTGACAGTTCTCTCTGCAAGCCGCTTAACTCTGTCTGTAATCATAGTGTTAATCCTGTGGTCTTACTTTTTGTAGCTCGCAGGCACATTAATACAATCAGTAATACATCTATTTAGCCTTTTTCCAGCTTTCCCTTTACCTATATCTATCTTGTGGTTAATTGATGTTAAGTATTATTTCTCCTTACATTTCAATTCCTGAACTACAGATTCCACATAGTTTTATCTCTAAGTTTTTTTTCCCTGACCTTGATCATCCTAAGACTCTCTTGATTTCAGTTTCTCTATTGTTTTGATCATTTATAATGTTTCCTTGCTCTTTCGGCCGTATTAACTATTCCATGTCAACAAGGATCTGTCTCTAGATCTTTGCTTATCTCCCCCTGTGCGTTTCCAATGTCTCAGTTGATAGCCAGTTTATCAAATTCACTTCCCTTAAAAAAGTTTGTATATTGTGTCCTCTTTCCCTAACTCTTTCTCCTACTTGCCTCATACCATTTTACACATGCAACAGCTACCATCTTATCTTGTTCAGGTTGCCTGGAGAGACTTTAAAATAAATAAAATATTCTCATAACAGTTTTAAAAACAGAAATCAGGCATTGGCATGTTCTTTATCTTCTTCTCAAACAACATTTTATTGTCTAATTTGTGTCTGACCCGTTTCTTTTAGAATTATCCCAGATTCATTAACTCGGCCAAAAATTGGATTTCTGCCAAACTTAGTCAAGGTCTTGAGCTTAGCTTTATATTTTGGGAACAGACTTATAAACACAAAAACTTGCAGCATTTGAATTAGTGCCAATTGTTGTCAAACCTTTTAAAATGAAAATTCCCTTTTGAGAACTTTATCACGAACCAAGCCTCAAATTTTAAACTTTAAGAAATGTAATTTACGCTATCAAAATTAAAACTACCTCTTTCTTATGTGTATTGATTTGTATCCAAGTTATAATTCTCGTACGTTTATCGACACATTCTTTATCTTAGATAGCATCCTAGTGATTCAAAAGTAATCTTCTAAACCACACTGCACTTTACACCTCTAGCCTTGTCCCAACTTCAAATAACAGTGCTGTTGGGATGCAGATTTCCTTTCATATTTAATTCATCTCTTCATAAGAAACCCCTTTTTATCCATTGGAACCACCTAGACCTTGTGTTTATGTCTTTTGGTTTTCCTAGAATCCCTTGAACTTCAGGTAATTTTTTCCCCTCAGAATTTTAGAATACTAACTCGTATGAGTTAATGTAACTCGTATGTATCAATCCCAATCAGCTTGGAAGCTGGTGATGCTAGTCTGCAAAGGGGGTGGTACAAAGGTTGGTTCATCTAACCCTGTCTAGCTTCATGATACCTTCAAATTGTGACCCTTTTTGCCAGAAATCTCAAATCAAACCTTATACTCAAAACTTTGGAATGTTTTAGTATACTTCTCCTTTAATCTAACATGGGGCTTTCAACCCTAAAGTGCTGAACTGCACACGCAAATAACAATTTACGGAAGAAAACACATTAAAGCTCACATACGAATGCTTCTTTGCACACAAACAAACATATATTTAGAGGTATGTATTTATATTCCTGTATCCTTAATGTAACGACTTAAAATTCTCATATTCTAAACGAAACTTCAAATAGCAGTGGGGGAAATAAAGGGATCTTGAAGGCTCCACCTATCGGGACAATCAAACTGACGAAAGCTCACATTTCCCCTGCTACTGCCTGTCAGTGCTTATTAAGGCCCCTAGGGCTACCCCCTTTTTCTCTCTTTCTCTCTTCAGCACAAGCAGCTCTTGTAACTTAGATCAATTCATTTTTTTTAAGTTACAGAAAATTCAGTCGCGGACCTTTCGGGTCCTAATCATCCTTCCACATTTTCAGGAAAATCTCGTCATCCCGCACGGGACATTATACACCCCCAATTCGTTTCTCCCTCCCCCAAGGCTTCCTTGACTGCCCTCTCAAACTCCCTGTGCAGAGCTGTCGCCTTCTCCCGATCTGGGACCAGGTTTCGCCTAGTCTCCACTTCTAAACTGCAGGGGTAATCTTCCCCAGATATCCCCTGGGCATTTAGCCTTCACCAGTATATGGGTATCAAGGGGGTGCATTGCATGGAAATCTTGCATTTCCCGCAATTTGGTCCAGAAATCTGGGTTGTTGTGCCGAGTTTTAAGTTTCAGCAGTTCATTAAGCAAAACCTGCTTCTCCCCCGGGCTGAATGGTACGTGCTTAACTTTCTCTGTAATTTTCTCAATCTCCTCATCCTCCTCCCATTCCCCAGCCCCCTTTCTCCCTTCGGATTTTAGTTCGCCTCTCCTGACTTTACTTTTCCTAACAATTACAGCCATAGGGGCCATGGAGTACGGTGGGGCAGTCTCAGCTCCCTCATAAGTTTCTCCTTTGGAGCTCTCCTCCTCTTGATCAGTATCACTACTAGCTGCTGCCACTGCTCTGATCTGTCCTGGATCTGACTTTGTTTCTCTCTCTCTCTAATCGACTGGAATTTAGTATTAACCCGTCTGCACAACTGTAGCTAATGTGATAATGTGATAATAACCATCATCCCTTTCTTTTCCTTATCCTTTTTTTCGCTCTAACCACCACTGTTTTTGTTCTCCGGGGGTTCCCTGTGGATTCCACCCCTCCTTCTGCATTTTTGTGATTAGTTTTGACTGCTGTTCCGCTATGAACCTCGTAATGGAGTCCGTGGTTCCCCAGTCGAGTTCCATAGCACTATTCTGTTTCCCTGACGGCACTCTGTTCTTATTTCTGTCTATCTCTGCGCGGTACGTTCGCATGGTCCTAACAACTTAGTTTCTTGCGGTATGTGCAGTTTCACTGGGGTCTGGCCTCCCTGTGTGGCTTCGGCTAAGGTTATATTTCAAACCATAACCCGCCAGCACGGCTCTGCCTCCTATCTCTGGTAATGGTTCTGGCCTTCCTGCGCGGCTTTGGCCCCACTAGCCCGCCTGCACGGCTCCGCCTCTTACCCCTGGCGCCTCCTATCTCCTGTCCTGAGTCCTCCTCCTGATTCTTTGATACTTTACCAGACTGTTCTCAGGTAGGCTTACTGCACTATCTACAGGTGGTAAATGAATATACTCACCCACTTTGCAGCGCCATCCCGAGGATCCGATCCAAGTATCCTGCCAGCTACGCCAAATTGTTGTGGTGTCTTTGATGAACAGACCACAGGAGACTCGGGTACAGGTTACGATCGTTTATTCGAGCAATTGCAAGGAGGGCACTATCTCAATGCAGCTTGAGACAGTACTCTGCTAAGCTACAAATGTTCACCATATTTATATATTATTGGTCACATACAAGAACATCCTCCAGATTCCGATCTCGTCAACATATAGGTTTACATTAAACAGACAGGTCTCTGGTACAAAGGTAACCCTACTTTCACCCAGGCAGAGACCTGCCTTCCTATCTAAGCTGGGACCATCTGTCCTTCCCCTATCTGTTGAAGAGCACACTTAATCTATGTTATTGCCATCCTCTGACTCCAGTCTAACTCCCAGGACCTTGCTGGTGATTGCAAACCCTGAGGGTGTATAAGGTTCATCTGGTTTAACTGTTTAATTGTTGATTTACTGATTTGCGCTGGCCTGCCTAAAGATTCTAATTTAAGTAATTCATTCCCTTATAATGAATTCTCCCTTACCATAAATTCTCATTTACTTTCCTCCCCCTAACAGTGGCCAAGGTGGAACGATTGAGGCTTATTAAATCAAATGGAAACTCAGATGCTTATTATTTACATAGCCATTTATCTTAATTTTATTTTAAATACAGATGACACATAGAGATGTATCCTTTGTTGCTGACTTCCTGTCTGAGCACTTTATTCTATTGTAATTATTCTGCATTCATTTAGATTTCACATATGACCAGGATTTACAATTATTAATTGGAGGAAAGAACAAAATGCCGAGGAATTCTGTTCCTTTAGGAAATTGATGGCTTTCCAGACCCGTGGTATAAAGTCATATTATTCTATAATGAATCCTTGCAATTCAGTGAAGACTTTTTGGAACTTTATATACTTGGATAATTTATTGATTTTTTTTTGCAGATTACTTCTAAGAACATAAGAAACAGCAGCAGGAATAGGACACATGACAACTTGTACCTGCACCACCGTTTAATAAGATCATGATTCTCGACCTCAACTCCACTTTCTTACCTGGGCCAGAATTTTCCTGTTGGCGTGTGGGGGCAGACCCCACACGCCCGTGCATAAAATGACACGTGGTGACATCGGGCAAGCGTCCCGACATCACCGCGCGCCATCGCAATATTTCATTGGGTGGGCGCGTGTTGATCTCCGATATGCGCCCGCCATTAATTAACGAGCCACATAAGGCTCTTGAGGCACCAATCAACGGCGATTTTTCAGCGCAACAGGCAGGCGGGTAGGGCACATTTGTATGAACCTTATTCACAGCCAAGATAAGAGGGCTCAGTGGGGTCGCAAGTGTCAAATATTGATTTTTCAAAGTTACTGATACTTACCCGTGTGATCTGCAATATTTCAAAACGCATACCAGCTGCTTGGACTGGGCTTTCAACCTTCAGGTCAGCACTCTGCAGTGAGGAATCTTTTTTGGGCCTGCAGGTTTCAGGAAGCCCTCCCTTAGCCTGGGAATGGGAGCTGAACACTCCACTGGAGGCATCTCCTCTGAGGAGGAAGGGAGGGGGAGGAGGCCAGGTGTGCATATTCAGCCTCCAGGGGAGCCACCTTTGGGAGGATAGGCACAGGCACAAGGGGTGCAGGGCCAAGAGATAGCCCAAGGCAGAAGGGGCCACAGAAGATGCCACTATCCTGCTGCCAGGGTGTACAAGCGGCGAAGCAGCTACCTCAATATGTCTGAGGTGCAGTGCTGAAAGAGGCTTTGCCTCTCAAGAGGGACAGTCAACTATATCTGTCAGATGATTGGGCCTGAGATCTCCGTGAACTGTGTGGGTGGACACCCCATGCCAGTGGCTACGAAGGTCACAGCTACCCTCAACTTCTATGTCTCCGGCTCCTTCCAGAGGTCGGTGGGTGATCTTTGCAGTGTCCACACAACCAAAGAAACTTTAGGAAACAAAATGACAAAGGTGTTCAAAATCACACCAACTCATGAAGACCTCATTGTGGGCCAGCACAAATGCACCAGTGATAAACCCGTGGTGTGCTTAAGGTGCCTTATGTTTACGTTTTCGGGTGCTACGCCTTGGTGCTGATCCTTCCCTGGGAGTGGCATCTGAGGCAGACTGCTCACTCTGCTGTCCTGTTGGCCTCGATGACCTTGGTGGTCGTCTTCTGGCCCGTGGAGCCTCTGCTGGCCCTGCTTGGGAGGGAGCTGCCAGTTCCATAGCTGGCATCTCCTCAGTCGTCGCAGCCTCACCGGATGCAACAGTCACTGGGGAGGGGCGGAGGAGCTGCTGCCCTCATCCAGAGTGCCCTGAGAGGAGCCCGTAGAGACGACAGGCAGCTGCTGCGCCAACGCAAGGTCGCTTCAGACCTCCCTGCTCACCGTGGATGGATGGATACATAGCTGGGAAACTTGGTGCCCAGACCATCTCCCACATTGGCAATGACCATCTGAGATCAATACCGATGTGAGGGCTTGCTGGTCCGAGTGCATCCCCAGGAAGCCCTGACGGGTCTCCTGGAGGAGGCGCTCCACGAGAGTCGTCACTCTCTCCATGGAGGACACATGGTGCTCGGCCATGAGGCTCAGTGCTTCGGCGATAGTCCGCAAGTCTCCTCCACCACGGACACCAAGCCAAGCATAGCCTCATGTATCTCCACCAGATGCTCCCACACACCCGGCCGCATTTCCTGCGTTTGCTGCATCGCGGACAACTCCAGAGGCACTGACTGAGCATGTGTCTAGCCCCCTGCAGGCACATGGACATTCTCTGTCTCTGCCAGCTCCTCCAGCGACTGTGAAGTGCCCTCACCGCTGTGCCCCGGGACACTAGCCAATGTTCTAACTCCCACCGAGGTGCTAGTACCTGCCTGGCAGAGATGGTGTGACACTGGTGAAACTTCAGGGCCCTCAGGACCCTCTGCTACTCCACCTCCCAACCCTGCTCCACTGATGCTGAAAGGAAGGACAAGGACACTGGATCAGTTAACGTGGAGACAATGTCATTGTGCATCCCTGTCCCCCGGATCATTATGCACTCATCCTTCCATAAGCAATGGTCAAGCCATGTTGCAAACTTCAATCACTGAACATTCAGCACTGCTATGGATGTTGGGAGAACAATGGTGGACGTACATACCTGCCCATGGCACCCCAGCCTCACCTTGGACTTGGACGCATGGCGCCTCTCCAAATCTAGGGCTTCCTGCTCGAAGCGGCTGAGAACCGCCAACTGTGCCAGCCCTCCACCAGTCCTCACCCGCTCAGCGGCATGATGTGCATTCTTCTCCTGAAAAAAGAGAGAAGAGTATTGATTAGTGCTACTTGTACCTAGACTGTCTTCGTGGACGGCCCACCCCAACCAGAGTGGGAAATTGCAGGGCTCCACTGTCTCCTCACCCCACTGCTGCAGAACACTCTCATAAAGATGCTAGGCCTGTCCCCCCCACCCTTTGCCAAATGCTTCCTACGTCACAATAGGCACCATACGGTCTAACCTTCCATATCAAGAAGGCGCAGGCACATGGAGCGCAGAGGGCAGCAGATTGATCGGTGTCACGCCACCTTGAAGCTCCCCTCCCAGCATGTCATCACCCTGACTTTGATACGTCCTGCAGTTCCAGCACTGCGCCGAGGTGCAGCTCCTCCAGGTTGCCCCCAAAACAGTAATGTGGGTCTCAGCATATCTCATGCTGCGGGGGCAGAACCCATCTCTTCACCACCCTCTCAGGGTGACCTCAGCATCGGCAATATCTGCTGGCCCTCCCAGCGAAGGACACATGCCGTCATTGATTCAATGCAGTCACTACACTCAAACTTGGGGGGAGGGGGGCACCAGGGGGTATAGCCTACCTGCTGGGTTAAGTGACCAATGCCAACATGGTACTCACCCTTCCAGAGCGCAACAAGTCGTTGAAACGCTTGCAATACTGGATCCAGGTGCACCACACCACGTCGCGGGAGCTCACCACCTCCGCCACCTCCTCCCAGGCATGTTTGGTCATGTGGGGGGGGGCCTCCACCTCCCATCCTGGGGTAAGAGGACCTCCCGCCATGCTGCCACCTCCCCGAGGAGGGCAGCAAGACAATCATTCAAAAAAGGAGGGGCACAGTGCCCACCTGCCCCACACTCCTGCCTGGCCTGTTCACCAGCAGCACTCTGGGGAGCCCTTCCGCTGGTCATGATTCACAGCCTTTGAAAGGCTCCAGCAACTTTTTAATACAGACCGCCGGGTCGCCATTGGACCCAGCGGTCATTGCAATCCAGCCACTGTCCGCCCTCCTGTCGTCCCCGGGAGTCGCGATTCACGCTGGGCGGGCTTTAATTGGCCCAGCCACATAAAATGGCAGCGCGGACCCGATCACAGGTGGCGGTCGGGTCTGTTCCTGCTCTGCCTGCCCAAAAGGCAGAAAATTCTGCCCCTGATCCCCAAATCCCTTGATTCCCTTAGAATCCAAAAATGTAATAATCTCAGTCTTAAATATGTATAACGACTGAGCAATTCCGAGAATTCCAAGCTTCACAACGCTCAATTTCTCCTTATTTCAGTCTGAAATTGCCAATCCCTTATCCTGAGACTTTGCTGCTTAGATTAGTCTCACCAGCAAGGGAAGCATCCTCTTAGCATCATCCTAATCAAGCCCTTTCAGAATCTTATATATTTCGATGAGATCACCTCCTATTCTTCTACATTCCAGAGATTAAATTCCCATTCTACTCAAACTCTCCACATAGGAAGCCTTCTTATTTAAGGAATTAATCCACTGAGTCTTTGTTGCACTCCCTTCAAGGCAAGTATATCCTGCCTTGGGTACAGAGACCAAAACTGCATGCTGTACTCCAGGTATGGTCTCACCAAAGCACTGTAGAAGTGCAGCAAGACTTTCTTACTCCAACACTCTTTCAATGAATGCTAACTAACCATTTGCCTTCCTAATTGCTTGCTGTACCTGTACCTGATTACCATTTCATCCTTATTGGTCATTGGTCACTTTTGACAATTTCAGTCCTAGGAAGAAGACTCTTTGATGAGCAAGTTGCAACCGTCTTGGAGGGTTTCTAAATCCCCCAGTAAAACTATTCCCAATATGGCTTCTCAAATATAGAGTATGTCCATTTCAGCAAAAAGGTGTCCTCGTTATTTTTAGGGAGATCATCCATGCTTTCAACCCAGAGCAGCATTCAAATAATCCATTTGTCTTTCTGTGTCATTCCCTGGCAGGGCAGAAGCCAGCAGGGAAACTTGGATTCATTCTGGTGATATTCCATTGGCCAATTTATTAAGGGTTTTTCTTAATATTGTCTGTAAGATAACTAGAGTAGCTTGCACACACTTAACAAACATTATTGTCTTGATCTGACAATTGAAGATAATGAAGCATCAAAGCAGTATGTCATTTTAAGCTGCCTATAACATTTAGTTCCACTGCTGATTCCTGTCCTTCTTTGATCGTGACTGTATGTGAATACTGAAAAAGCAAAGTTCTGGATTAATTCTGGATAGGTTTGGTCACCTTTCATTTGAAAGATGTTCACCCTCTTAACCCAATAGTACCTTGATTTTTTTTTTGTTAGTGCGGGACTGTTTGGAGCTGTTATGTTTAGTTTGTGTATTACCTTGCTTGCACTGTCTCTTGACGCCCTGCAGCCAGAAAATGAAAGGTTCAGTTCAGAATGAGACACTGTACACATTGGAGTAGTGAAAGATAATCTTACTAACAAGGCAACATGAACCTCCAAAATGTCATTGATTTCTTTCCCTCTGAGTGAGCAAAATTTAATTATTATTACAGATTAAACAAGGAATGAGGAAGTTAAATAATCACTGATTGTCTAAATAACCTGAACTGCAATTTTTGATAAATGATGATAGTGATTTTCTGTATACTGATGCTAAGTAATTGTATGTGCACCAAAAAGGGAATGTAACTTTCTTATGTTGGATAAAAGTACAATTTAGAATGCAATCTATACCACAATTATGCTGATAGATTATTCAGAAAATGTCACCCAATATGCTGATTTTCAACCAAGTTTTGTCTCTTGTTTTGTGAAGGCACCAGAGCTTTATGATCAAAAGGGTCAGTATTTTAATGTGGAGAGAGTTGGTCAGGTATGCCTTTCTTGTATCATTAAGCTTGGTCTGGCTTAATATTTCGTGATATTGATTTTCCAAAAACTCATGTTGAGTTTGAATAGTGTGTTTCAAGTATCATCTTTCTATTTACAATTTGAGAATGATGCGCCAAATTTTTATAAATATTAACTCAAATTTACAAGTCAATTGGAGGAAAAGGACTGATATTTCCCATAATTATTTTACAATGTGTAGGATAACGTACATAGGGCAGAAATTTTCGCTTGGCAGGCGGGCGTGCGGCCAACCCACTCGAGTGTGAAATGACGCGCGTTGACTCGGCCAAGCGCGTCGTCGTCAACACGCAGTTGCACGATATTTCGGTCGGCGGGAACGGACAATTAAGAGGCCTGTTAAGGCCATTAAGTAACCAGTTAAATCACATTCTTCACTGCCCATCCAACCTAACGATTGGCGGGCAGGCAAAGAGGCCAAGTGTCCTGTGCAATTTTTTTGGAAACCTCAGGCATGGGTGGGATGAGTTTTCCAAAAGCAAATAAAATAAAAACTTTAATTTTTTATTGACAACATGTCCCTGCACATGAGGGGACATGTTTTATTATTTTCATTTTTTATATATCTCTTCATCTCTGAGGCACTCCACCCGCGCACTCACACTGCCCCTCTGCCTCCCCGCACAGGCAGCACTCAGCACTGCCACTCGTGTTTCACGTTGGGCGGGCCTTAATTGGCCCGCCAGCATGAAATCATGGTGCGGAGCCAATCGCAGGCATTCCCAACAGTCCCCGCCAAGGGCAAAATTCTGCCCATAAAGTAGTTGACTCCTGAAGAGATTATAGAAAACTTATATATTCTTGTAAGAGTGTAATTGAAACGTGATAATTTTTGATTAAGCTTCAAAGAATAAATGTTTTTTGAATGTTTTATTTCATTCCTCTCCAGAAAGTCATGACTTTTCAATATTGAAATGGAAGTTGATTAACTTTGCTCAATTGTAATTTATTTTTGCAGTATTTAAAAGATGAGGATGATGACCTAGTAACTCCTCCAGAGACTGAGGGAAATCCTTGGTTTTGCAGAAATCTTGCAGAACAGTATCCATCTTAAAGGTACCAATAATATTGAGCACTTTCAATTCAAAGTCAGAGGTAAAAGGGGGACTAGGGTAAAGGACTTAAAATCTAGACCATACTGTTCTATGGATGGATGGCTTTCTCTGCTAGCAGTTTGAGTAGCCTCAAATAAGTTCCTTCCCTCCCTCCCCACCAGACGGCCGTCACCTTCCCTTCCTCCCCACCGGATGGCCGTCACCTTCCCTTCCTCCCCACCGGACGGCAGTCACCTTCCCTCCCTCCCCACCCGACGGCCGTCACCTTCCCTCCCTCCCCACCCGACGGCCTTCACCTTCCCTCCCTTCCCACCCGACGGCCGTCACCTTCCCTCCCTCCCCACCCGACGGCCGTCACCTTCCCTCCCAACAATGTTCAGCCCTCCCCTCTCACCCCATAAAAATACTCAACCCTGACCCTACACCCCTGACAAAGCTGACTCTTCTGACATCAACCCGACAGGGGCAAGTGAATCTGGATGGTGAGTTGGGAGAGGGGGCGTGGGAAGGGCTGTGCAATGTTGTGGGGGAAGGAGAGGTCAACACTCTTGGCTGGGGGGAGGTGTTGAACATAGCTGGGGTGCCTGGTGCTGCGGGGGGAGTGAACATTGTTTGACGGGGGGCGGGGTGAACATTGCTGGGGTGGGAACAATGCCGGGACAGGATGGCGGCTGAACTTTGCCAGGAGGGGGTGAGCATTGCCCAGACAATGGGAGTGGGAGGGTGGAACATTGCCAGAAGGAAGGTGAACATTGCTGGGGATGCTGGATGCTTTAACATTCCAGCTGATTTACTTAGCCTTAGGCTGATTTTGCACCTGCTAGGAAAAAGTCTAAAATTAATCTGTGTGAAAACTAGGGTAAGTATAGCAGAAACAGACCATGTCTCTTGGTTTTGGCCAATCTTATACCACTATTGTTGGAATCATGGAGCAATCCGGGCAGGGTAAAGCCAGCAATTGGAACTTTAAACTTCTGGCTTAAGTACTGCAGTTGTGCACAGGTTGGGACTTCCTCAGGATCCCAAAAGTATCAGCAATGTAAATTAATTCGGAGAACTATCCCCTTATTGGAAGATTTGGGCGATTAAGTTTGTATTAAAGATTTGATCATTTCCTATTGCTCCCCCCCACTAACATCAAAATAATAAGTTATGTAAACTTTGCCCTTTGGATATGGGCTTTCTTCACTTTATTAACTCAGCATTGTTAAACTAACTTGCCCTAACTTTAGAACATAAGGTGCCTCTTCCAGCCCAAAACGAAAGACCGTTCCAGAATGAGAGGCACCCAGAAAAGTGAACTTTTGACTCCTCCCTCAGTGAGCTTGGCAAGAATTGGCTCACCAAGCTGCCAAATCACCTTGAATGAGAAACCTCCCACATTGGTATCAGGCTTCTGCAGAATAACTAGTATAAAAGTTTTCAACCTCTTTCTTTTCCTCTGATTCTCTTTTCAGATGCCTTGCATACAAATTTTCAATATTTAATATAGTACAGAGTTTAACTTCCAGTGCAGATAATTTTATTTATCCCCATAATTTAGGATTTTGCATCAAATTGTTAACTTATTTGTAGTACAGCGCCAGGATAATTGTGACTTTTAAAAAAATTTCTTTGCAGAAAGTCCCTTGCTTTTTCCATATTTTCCCAAGAAAATCGCTACATTATGTTAAAAGGCTAGTGGAAGCACAGATTGATAGTTGCCTACAAAAGCCAGCTGTAAGTATTCCATCACGCAATCACCTTTGTTACAGTAAGAACACCACAAAATTAGTTTCATAATTTTCCGTTAATTTTTTTTTGGTTTCTTTCATAGGAAGTGATCGGAAATTCTGTACGTCAAGTAGCCTACATGCCGCTGTACAAGCTGCATTCAACGTAAAATTTTATTTTTATGTTTGCAACAAGAAAATTAGCAGAATTTTAAAATGTATTAAATAAAAAATAAACAAAAAATTGAAACAAAGCACTTACTGTATATTAATTTTGATTCTCGGCATAACTAGCTGCTATTTTACTGGAGTAGTTTCCGAATTTAGTTGCAATTAACTGTCGTATGTTTTTGTTAATATACTTGCTTCTGTTTAATTTCAGTGAGGGTATCGTGCCCAGATTTTCACTACCATCATTGTAAGTTCTTTGGTATCTTTAATTGTTAGTGTTTACAATCAGTCATTTATGGAATTGAGATAATCAGTTTTCTTCTGTAATTTTAGTTTTCCCCCCTAATTTTCTGGCAGCTAAACTGAAACCTGCTGTACATTTTCTTAACAGTTGGAATGATAAGTCTGCAAATCTACAGTATGTAGTCTTTACAATGCACAGCATTGAATCTTCCAGAATCTACATTATGCGAAGACCCACTGATCTTTCAAGGTGAGAACTGGTGCAAAATGTGATATTTACAACTGTCGTGATTTTGTAAAACTCATGAATTATTTCTCTGATTCTATGAAAGTTGCGTGGCAGTCAGCTGAGGTCAGTTAACTCGTCAAAGACTAGGGATCAAATCTTGCTCCTTCCTGGTCTGAATGCTTAACTTACTCACCGAGCTGTTGGGGGAGCCGTATACTTATTTTTGAAAATAACAATTCAGATGCTGAAATCTCGAACAACGATAAAGAAAGCTGAGTAAGGTGCTTGGTGATTCAGTGGTTACCCCTGGGTAGGACCCAGTGAAATGAAACAGATTTCTCCTTTTTGGCTATTAGGGTCCTAAGTGAAATCTCAACCTGGTGTCCATGGCACTTAACTAGGCACAATTCCGCACAGTGAACAAAATTTATTGTACTAAAAATGCCCAAAGATGGCTGTTGTAGAAATTAAAAACTTTTTGTTGATATAATGGAAGATGGTCTTCCAAAGCTGAATTTAAGGCAAGTGTTTTCTTATTTTAAAAAGGGCTGTATTTTTTCGTCATATACCTGGCCTGGCATTACTTAGTGCTAGCACTGATATCCAGAGGCAGAAAAGTATTATCACATCCTTCACTTTAGTGAGCATCCATTTAGTTTTACTAAAAAATACCTTTTGAAGATCTGAACATTTCATATCTATCTTAACAATTACAATAATGCAGTGCTTTATTGAAATTTTTGACTGGATTGGATTTCAGCTATAGTTTAATTTGAAAATTTCATAGTGAAAGAGATTTTTAATTGAAGAAATGTGAAGATCATATTGAATACTGATCTGAAATAGTTTTTTTAATGAAATGTCTTAATACTTATCCAGGTGAAATTTTAATTTAGCTTATACTGTAGCTTAATTTTAAATATTTCTATTTGTGATGGTTTTATACAGGTGTATTTCTAACTGGCTGCTTGCTGTAGAGTTTGGAGATTTTTTGTGTAGCACCAGGAGTGACAATAACAAAGAAAAGTGAGGTTCCAATTATGTTATACTATGTTTAGCTTGTTCATATTTTCTAGCATGAGCCCTTGAGAAACTTTGGCTCTGAATATTTAGTCTTGTAAAATCATTTAAAATTATTCTAATATATGATATACTGAAATGATTTAGCAAGTGAGGTATTGTGTACATAGACTTTGAATGGTAGCTGCAGAGCCGCATCAGTTTCTGTTTTGGTGTCATTTGCTGAGCATCTATGTTGCAAATTGAGAAGGCTAATATAAAGTGGACAGGGGGATATCAAATGCTGGAAATCTGAAATAAATACCAAAAATGCTAGAAATATAGAGCAGGTCAATACGCATTTTAAAAGAGGAAAGACAAACTCATTTTTTGGGTGGGTACATTTTATCAGAGCAAATCAAGTAAGGAGTACTGTGATATCTTTACAGGACAGAAAAGAGACTGCATGCAACACATGGAGCAAAATTTTTAGCTAGGCGGGCAGACACACACATTGACATCGGGTGAGCATCCCGACGTCAATGCGCAGTCGCGCAATGTTTCGTTCGGCGGGTGCACACCAGAGTCGGCTGCATGCCCGCCGGCAGTTAAAGGGCCTGTTAAGGCCATTAAAGGATCAGTTGATTGGAATTTTTTGCTGCCCATCCAACCTTACAGTTGGTGGGCAGGCGAAAAGACCGTGACCTCTGCACTTCTAAGGAAACCTCTTCCACAGGTGGGATGAGGTTTCCTAAAGCAAATAAAAATAAAATAAAAATTGAAAACTTATTGCCATGTCCCTGCTCTTGTGACAGAGTCACATGAGCAGGGACATGTTTTATCACATTTATTTATTTATTTATTTTGAAAATGCTTCATCTCCCTGAGGCAGCTCTGTGCCTCGGAGATTATGAAGTGTACACTTGCACGCATGCGTGAATGTCGCACTCGCCCTGCTCGCCCTCCTCCCTCCACCCGTACAAGCAGCGTTGCCGCTCACATTTCACGCTGGGAGGGTCTTAAATGGCCCACCAGCGTGAAATCACCTTCCGGCCTCAATCGCGGTCAGCTTCCTGCCTGCCCAACAAGGGTGAAATTCTGCCATGAAGTTCAAAGTATCCGACAAACTAGTTTATTCTAGGTTGACAAAATGTACATACATCCAAAATGGCCACAAGAGGGTGCTGTCACATTCAAAGAAAAAGTACACAATCTTCAAATTCCATACAACTTATAAACGCCTCTTGTTTTTCATTTATTTACAAACCTAACCTAACCACTGGTTTCCTATTCCTAAGAGGAATCCCCCCTTTCTTGTCTCAAAGTTTCAGAACTTTGGAAAGACCTTTACCCTTGGCATGAATCTGAGAAGTTTTCTTCAACAAAGACTGATTTTGCTCTTGACCGTACAATGCAAATTTCACTTCATCAGTTATTTCTGTCTAACTGACTTGGATTTGAACTGGCTTCAGGCACCAGTTGTGTTGGAGTAACCATTGGTACTCTACTCGTAACTCAATTATCCAATTCGTTAGATTCATTTGATTCTGACCAACTTCCTTTTTCATTGTGAACCTCTGAAGGTAAAACATTATCCATGTGTACAAGCTTAACCTTTCCACTACATCATGACCAAATATGTTAGAGGACCCCATAATTTCACTGATAGCTACTTCAACCATTTATGTTGTTCTTTCACCTTAACCTTCTGATTCAACTTCAGTTTTCTTTCTCTCACATTACACCTATCATAACTCTGTTTCTACCTAGATTGTTTTTCTTCTACTGACTGTACTAAGTGTGGCTTCAGCAATGAAAACCTCATTCTAGGCTGTGTTCTAAGAAACAATCAGCTGGTGTTGTGCCGTTGGTAATGTGAGGTGTATTATGGTAAATGATCAAAAAATTCGACCTCAACTTGATGAGACTTGATGTTTCTTCTAATTTGTATCTAACATTTGCCTTATAATAGCATGCTTAACAATTTGTATTGTGTGCTCTGCTGCTTCACTTGAAGCAGGATGATATGGTGGAACTCTAATGTGTTTTACCCCATTCATTTTCATGAATTTTACAAATACTTCTGATCAAAACAGACCCACTGTCAAAGACACAATTTCCTCTGGGAACCCATAAGCTACAAATAAAACATGCGAAATACCTAGAGTTTTGCTAGTTGTTGTTCGATTCATTGGGAACCTCTCAACCCACTTCAAATGGCTATCTATCGCAATGAATAGCTGTTGCCCTTCAAATTCTGCAAAATCTATGTGCAGCCTCTGCTACACTCTAGTTGTCCATTTTCATGGTTGCAAAGGAACCAATGGCACCTTCTTTTATACTGCATCACGTGCTCTACGCTGTTTCACTGTGTCTTCTATGCCTTTATCTAACCCTGACCACCAAAGATAGCTTTTCGCTAGCCTCTTTGTCAAGCTCATCCCTAAGTGTTGATCATGAAGACCACATAGTAACTCCATCTGTACTTTTCAGGAATTACAACTCTGGCTCCCCACATCTCAGAAGCTTTATCAATGGACAACTTATTCTTACTGGGTTTAGAAATCAGGCCATTTTATATGTGTTTCTATGTTGGCCACCTATTTGTGATATAGTTGTATGCCCTTGCCAATACAGGGTCCCTACGAGCTGTTCTACCAATGCCATCTGCTGTGACTGGCATCTCATCTACGTATGGAAAAGAAAATCTTTCCTGTTGGGCTGTACCTTGGAGGGAGATGGTAATCTAGGCATCGCAGCGGGATTACAATGATCTTCCAATCATCTGTATTTAACGTTGTACTGATAAGCAGACAAAATCAAAGCCCAAGATAAAAGCAAAATGCTGCGGATGCTGGAAATCTGAAACAAAAACAGAAAATGCTGGAAAAACCCAGCAGGTCTAACACCATCTGTGGAGAGAAAAACAGGGTTAACGTTTCGAGTCCGTATGACTCTTCTTCTGAAGAGTTCTATTAGATCTGCTGAGTTTTTCCAGCATTTTCTGTTTTTGTTTAAAATCAAAGCCCGTCTCTGCATTCAAGTTGGAGTTAAAGTGGGCACTGGAGACTTTGGATTCAAAATAGCCATCAGTGGCTTATGATCAGTTTTGATCATGGAACTCTGACCATACTAGTACTTATGAAATCATCTTAGTCCAAAAATCAAAGACAAGGATTCAAGTTGTATCTGAGCATAATTCCACTCACTGGCACTGAAGGTGCGGGAGACAAATGCAATTGGTCTCTCCCCACCATTATACAACACATGAGAGATCACAGCACCTACTCCATATGGAGAGGCATCACATGCTAGCATAATCTTTTTAGACACATCGTGATGGCTAAGCATGTAACATCTACCAATTTACTTGTACACAGCTGGAATGCCTTGTCACACTCCCTTGCCCAATTCCACAGAGCACCCTTCCTCAAGAGTTCATTCAATAGGTGCAATAAGGTTTGCAAATTTGATATGAGTTGACTGTAATAATTCACTAAGTCCAAAAGAGATCCGAGCTCAGAGATATTCTGAGGCTGTGGCACATTTATTGATTGAATCTTACTCTTGGAAGGATGTAGCCCATCTAATTTTTTGTAGCCCATCTTTGTCTACCCTATGATTCAAATACTCTACAGAGTTATGAAACATTTCACATTTGTGTACCTTCACCTAAACTCCAAATGTTAGAGCACCTTATTCAGCCTATCATCATGGGTGTGCCTGTTTGGAGCTGCAATAAGTATGTCATCCAAACTACTCCCTGAATTCCCTGCTAAATTTAGTTCATTATCCCTTGAAAAATTCCAGGGGCTGAAGAAACACCCAGTGGCACCCTATGGAACTGAAATAGACCCATGTGTGTATTAATAGTCAAATGTGACTTAGACTCATCATCTAACTTATGTTGCAGTTAGGCATTTGTGAGTTCTAATTTTGAAAATATCTGGCCTCCTGACAACATTGTAAACAGATCCTCCAAGTTTGGCACATTCCAGTACCTGATTTACAGTTACCTTTATGACCTTCCTATATCCTTACATACCACCTGACTTTGGTACTACCAGTATGGGAGTAGCCCAATTACTCTGTTCTACTTCAGAGATAATGGGCAGAATTTTCCAGCCCTGGCCGCCAACGGGATATTTAGGTCCCGCCAAAGTAAATTGACATTTGGCTGGCTCACTGCCAGAAAATCCTGCACCATGTTCTCAGTCTCAAGTCTTTTCCTTTCTTGCTCTACTTTTTCTTTTCGAGCATATGGCACTGGACAAGCCCTGCTGTAAACTGGTCTTGGGTTCCTCTGGACCTGTAAGTTGGCCTTATACCCTTGAATCAGTTTTCTCTTTTCACTCAACACCTGTGGGTACTAGACGACCACGTCATCTTGTGTTGTGAATTTCGCTTCTACATTAAAAGGCTCGTTCCAATTTAACTTAAGTCCTGTTAACCTAACAAGGCTGGTTTTTCATCTTTCACCACAATGATGGACAATTTTGCATATTGATCCTTATATGTTACTGGAATGGACACACTTCCCATCATGGAAATGTTCTTTTCTCCATAACTTTGTAATTCTATGCATGATTTCTCCATTTGAAGTTGACCCAACTTTTCACAGTATAGTAACTCGGGAATCAAGCTGACTGCATCCATGTCAACCTCCATGTTTACTGTAGCTCCATCCAATGCTACCTGGACTATGTGCCCTGTGAATTTTCACTAAATACCGTTGATTTCAGATTTTATGGGTCTTAACCGACCCCTTATCAACCTGGTGCTGTTCAACACCTTATGCAAAAGAGAAAACTGATGTTTCTTGCAGTCAGATTTTTCTCTGTTTACATTCTTTCGCTGTACCTTGGGTAGGATGCCCCTTCTTGCAGCTGTGGCATTCTGCCTTCACAAATGGATAATTCTGTGCTCAATTTTGGCCTAAGCATAGAACTTTGTCGTACCTCTGCTACTACTAACTGCTATTATCAGGGCCTTCTGCTTATTCAGCTGCAGCTTATTTACTTCAGCAGATGACTGGCAATTGTTAACTCTGACTTCTCTCGAGTCACATTCCGTCATGTTCATGGACAATGTTGTTTCTCTCTTGAAATTCTCCAAATTTACAACGGATGGGCAGCTTTTTCAAAGCCTTGATTAAGTCTCCAATGTCCTCACTGGGCAACTAATTCCTTGTTTCAAACTGATAACTTTCTGCAATCTCCAATAGCTTGGGACTGTCCAACAGCAGCATGTCTTTTGGCTTTACTGTGTGAGCAAATTCTTGAATGTTTCATACACTCCTGGGTATGCTTCGCTCAAAAAGGCTACTCTTTTCCTTTTCCCCACTGCCTGACTGACGGCCACATTATCGGGAACATCGAGGGTATTATTAGCAGTGTACACCTGTAGCCAGTCCATATACTCTCCTACAGCTTCCCGACCGCTCCCAAGGCCTGCCCGCCGAGCCCACCCAACGACCAGAAAATCCTGGCCATGTTGTTTGAAGTAAGAATAATGCATTGTTGAAAGAAGGTCAAATATTCATATGCTGAATGTGGCCATATAAGCAGTTTACTTATCTGACCAAAGTACCTACAAGTTATTCAGTGATGCACCAGTGTTGCTTTTAGCATTGTGTGTTCTGTACCTATTGAATACATTAAAGAACTCAGTCCATAAACACAGCACAATGCAAATGCATTGAGAAAATACCATGAAATATTTTTAGTTTGTTTTGTCAAACTCATAATGACTTGCATATAATACATTTAGGTTTCTCAGTTTTAAAAAAATGCAGGTAGCCTGGCAATTTAATTGCAGAAATGGTGTAGTTTTATTTACTCTGATGTTAAACCAAAGTAAAAACTGCATACCTTTCGATACCACTATTTGTTGGGAAGTACATGGCAAACATCAAATAATTAACTTAGTTTATTGAAGAAAAATTCATTGTCTTCGCACAAGTGAACTGAATGGGCACTTAGATATGAATGCAAATACAGTGTTGTTGCAATTGTACCTAAAAGTTTTTTAATTTCCCTTCAAAAAAGGCATGTTTGTTTTTTGCATAGTTTTGTTATGCATAAAATCAAATCTCATAAAATGTTAATGTCTCTATCAAATGAACCAATATGAACACAGGATTTTAATCTATTCATTTCAATTTTAGAGAACCTGGATAAGCATAACACTTCTTGGAAAATCAGTTAGGTGTATCACGATATGATGGAACTGAATTTCTAAGGCCATTGTAATCTTGCGCTTAATCTTGCACTTTAAATACATTCATGGGTTGTGGATGTCACTGGCTTGGCCAGCATTTATTGCCCATCCCTATTTGCTCTTGTTGAGAGGGCATTTAAGGGTCAACGTCTGGAGTCACATGTCGGCCAAACCAGGTGAGATTTCCTTCCAGTGAATCATTAGGGAACCAATCAACAAGTTTCAGTAGACATTTAATTCCAGATTTTTATTTAATTCAAATTCCACTATCTGCCATGGTGGGATTTGAACCCTGGTCTTTGGATTACCAGTCCAGTGACTATACCACTATGCTACTGCCTTCCTCAGCATCAATACAAAGGAACTGCTGGCAGCTTTTTATTGATGGACATTTCAAATCTAACCAAAGTATGCAGTCATGCACAAGTCTTAATATGGTGGTTTCAATATGATACTGGAATTTAAAGTTCTCATCCAGTACAAATAGTACCTTTTCTGTTACATTGTGCCTGTTTACATATTTTATAAGTGTGTGGTTTTAGAATTTACAGGAGTAAAAAAGTCTACTTTATAATACAAAACCAAACTAGCATTTAAAGATATTTTCAAATCTTAGTCATGTTTTTTTCATAAAGTTCTAACCATCCTTTAAATTGAAATCAAATCTGAATAAATATAATCTGCCTGTCTGAATTATCAGGTGTAATTGTTGTTGTTTTAAGATGATCTTGTGTTGCTATGTAGGTTTGATACTAAATCCATAACAACATGCAGTCATACAGGGAATGACAAGCTAGTGAAAATAACTATCATCAGCCCACATTTTTTAATTAGTTTTTAATTGCCTTTGAATAAGTTTCATTTTAATCCATCCAAAACCAGCTTGTGTAGATCATAATTGCTCTTCCAATAAATTTTAAATCTGTCTTCAAATATTTTCTTTTGTTTGATCTCAGCCCAGGCTATTTTTCTATTTATTCTTGTACATCGTCCTTTAGTCTTTTTTTCTGTTTTTCTCTTCATCTTTGCTTTTCACCTTTTACCTAATTATTTTTTAGTTTTAGTTTATTATTTATTTCTCTTTAAGCTTTTCTCCAATTCTGCTTTTAGTATGTTTGACTATCCAAGTCAATGAAAATTTGCTAACCCTCTTGGTTTAGGCTGTGATTTGTCCTTGTCCTAGGTAATTTCCAAAATTTCTGAAGCTTATTTCAGTGGGTTGTAATCTCCGACTACTGTCAGAAAGCGCTGGCCCGCAGGAATTACAAGAAATAAATACCTACTTACCTGGTCTTGAAAATTATGTTGACACTTCCGTTCGCCAGAGCTGATTGAGGCCTGCATCGAAATACTCCTTGCAGGCTCCAGCAAAGTCTATCTCTAGCATGTTCAAGGAAGCCACGGCCCCATTTTTTTTAACAGCACTAGCTGTCGTAAAGCAGGTAAGTTTAAAGGGCCAGGGAAGTTGACAGACCATGGGTAGGTATGTGTCTAAGGTAAGTGGATAGGGTTTGGGGGGGTGGGGCGTGGTTCTGGGTGTTCTGGTGGGAGCTGTTGGAGTTCTAGGGGGGATTGATGGTGTCGGAGTTCAGGGGCTGGAGGGTGTTGGAGGTGGGGGGGGTAGGGAGGTGGAGGGTGTCCGGGCTGGGGAGGGGGCGGGGGGTGTGGGGGAGGTCGGGGGTGGGGATGTTGGGTGTCGGAGATCAGGAGGGTGGGGGTTGTCGAGGGTGGAGGTGTCAAGGTGATCAGTAGGGGCACCAGAGGTGTGGGGGGAGTTCCATGGGGTCGGCCTGGGTCTTTACAATAGTTACTCAGAAGTTAGAAGAGGTTTTAATTCTTTTAACTTATTCTGGGAACCATTAGTATAACCCCGGCGCAACCATCCAATGTTTGCAATTTAAGCCATGTTTTCAGATGGTTCCCAGTGCAGCGCAATTGTCCAGAGGAAGTTTACACTTCTGGGCAATTGCCATGCAAACCCTTACCTGGGAAATCCCCAGAGGGATTTCCCCAGTGCATCTTTCGGGTACTCCCCAAAATCCAACACTGGGGAGCACGGAAGTTACAGGCCATTATGTCAACACAGACACATGCTGCCAATGCTTCTTTTAGCACTGTCAGCCTTGACTCGGCGGTAGCACTTTTGTCTCTGGATCAGAACAGTGTGGGTTCAAGCCGCATTCCAGACACTTGAGGATATAAGCTAGGCTGACATTTCATTACAATACTCCCGCACTGTTCCCGATGCTGTCTTTTGTTGTAAAGTTGTTTGGTGTCTCACTAAGAGGTCTGGAGGCTTGTATGTTTGAACATTAACTGTTTATTGGTAACCCATAATTATATACATCTCCAAGGTACAGTGCTGCATGGGTGCTGTCTCCATGCTGGTTCCTTCCAGATTGTACTATACACAGTCTAACTTCATGTGATTCTTTACATCATACCGTGGGTGGTACTGTTTCCCCAGTCTCACATTAACCCTTACTGTCCCGAACACCCTTCTACTATACCTTTCAGGGGAGATGTTAAGTTAAGGCTACTCCTCCTACCTGCTCATGTGAATGTAAAAGATTTCGTGGCACAATTTGGGAAAAGTCAAGGGAGGTCTGCTGGTTACCTGGCCAAAATTTCTGTCAAACAACATCATTTAAAAAAAAATTAACTGGCTATCTGTCTCATTGCTGCTTGAGGGAATTTACTGTCTGAAAACTGGCTGTCACATTGCCTACACTACAACAGTGACTACACTTGTATACTAAAGTACTTAATTGGTTCTGGGGCTTTGGGGCATCCGAAGGATGTGAAAGGTCTTATGCAAGTTCTTTTTTTAACACAGTGGCAGACACATTATCTGACCTCATAATCATCTGCTGTGTTGTTATGGATCTACCTTTTACATTAAATACCAATACAAAATTCACTTTAAAACAATCTAAAACAATCACTAAACAATCACTTTAAAACAAGCCATATTAAAAATGGCTATTAAATGAAATTAAAAGTTTAGGATTTTGCATGACTCAAGCCTTGTCAGATGACACCTTACTTGGCAACATGTTAACACCAGTATTCTGTTGGACATAACAGAAAATGTTGGAAATACTCTCTCTACAGATACTGCCTGACGTGTATGTATCTGTAGAGATCTGTATCAGAACAGGGAAAAGTTAAAAATGTAGGTTTGGAGCAAGGGGTAGGTGGGGCAAAGAAGGCCTGAGATAGGGTGAAAAACAGGAGAGATTGAATAACATAAGAGTCATTTAGAAGAGTCCAGAGCCAAAGGGAATGGTGATGGGGCAAGAAAAAAAAACCTAAAGATGTATCTAGAGTACGTGTGCTGCTGACTGAAAGCAAAGATGAGAAAAACGGAAGCAAAATGAGGCAGAGATTATGATCTCAAATTGTTGAACTCCACACTTTTTGTTGCATTCATTCACGGGGTGTGGGCTTCGCTGGCTAGGCCAGCATTTATTGCCCATCCCTACTTGCCCTTGAGAAGGTGGTGGTGAGCGGCCTTCTTGAATCGCTGCAGCCCATGTGGTGTCGAAAGGGAGTTCCAGGATTTTGACCCAGCGACAGTGAAGGAACGGCGATATATTTCCAAGTCAGGATGGTGAGTGACTTGGAGGGGATCTTCCAGGTGGTGGTGTTCCCATCTGTCTGCTGCCTTTGTCCTTCTAGATGGTAGTGGTCTTGAGCTTGGAAGGTGCTGTCTAAGGAACCTTGTGAATTTCTGCAGTGCATCTTGTAGATGGTGCATGCTGCTGCTACTGTGCATTGGTGGTAGAGGGAGCAAATGTTTGTCGATGTGGTGCCAATCAAGCAGGCTTCTTTGTCCTGGACAGTGCCAAGTTATTTGAGTGTTGTGGGAGCTGCACTCATCCAGGCAAGTGGGGAGTATTTCATCACACTTCTGAATTGTTCCTTGCAGATGGTGTACAAGACATACCAGGGCAATTTTCCACATAGCCGGGAAGATGCCAGTATTGTAGCTGTACTGGAACAGCTTGGTTAGGGTCGCAAGTTCTGGAGCACAAGCCTTCAGTATTATTGCTGGAATATTGTCAGGGTCCATAGCCTTTGCAGTAGCTAGTGCCTTCAGCCGTTTCTTGATATCACGAGGAGTGAATCGAATTGGCTGAAGACTGGCATCTGTGATGCTGGGGACCTCCGGAGGAGGCCGTGATGGATCATCCAGTCAGCACTTCTGACTGAAGATTGTGGTAAATGCTTCAGCCTTATCTTTTGCACTGACATGCTGGGCTACCCTATCAATGAGGATGGGGATATTTGTGGAGCCTCCTCCTCCAGTGTTTAATTGTCCACCATCATTCACGACTGGATGTGGCAGGACTGCAGAGCTTAGATCTGATCTGTTGGTTGTGGGATCGCTTAGCTCTTTATCACTTGCTGCTTATGTTGTTTGGCACGCAAGTAGTCCTGTTATATAGCTTCACCAGGTTGACACCTCATTTTTAGGTATGCCTGGTGTTGCTCCTGGCATGCCTTCCTGCACTCTTCATTGAACCAGGGTTGATTCCCTGGCTTGATAGTAATGGTAGAGTGGGGGATATGCCAGGCCATGAGGCTACAGATTGTGGTTGAGTACAATTCTTCTGCTGCTGATGACCCACAGTGCCCCATGGATGCCCAGTCTTGAGTTGCTAGATCTGTTCGAAATCTATCCCATTTAGTACGGTGGTAGTGCCATACAACACGATGGAGGGTATCCTCAATGCGAAGGCGGGACTTCATCTCCACAACGACTATGTGGTGGTCATTCCTATCGATCTGTCATTGACATATGCATCTGCCTCAGGCAGGTTGGTGATGATGAGGTCAAGTATGTTTTTCCCTCTTGTTTCCCTCACCACCTGCTGCAGACCCAGCCTAGCAGCTATGTCCTTTAGGACTTGGCCGGCTTGGTCAGTAGTAGTGCAACCAAGCTACTTTTGGTGATGGACATTGAAGTCCCCAACCCAGAGTCCATTCTATGCCCTTGCCACCCTCATTGCTTCCTCCAAGTGGTGTTCAACACGGAGGAACACTGATTCTAGGCTAAGGGAGGGCGGAACATGCAGGAGGTTTCCTTGCCAATGTTTTGACCTGATGCCATGAAACTTCATGGAGTCCAGCGTCAATGTTGAGGACTCCCAGGGCAACTCCCTCCTGACTGTATACCACTTTGCCACCACCTCTGCTGGGTCTCTGCTGCTGTTGGGACAGGACATACCCAGGGATGGTGATGGTGGTGTCTGGGATATTATCTGTAAGATATGCTTCCATGAGTATGACTTTGTTAGGTTGTTGCTTGACTAGTCTGCCCCCAGCTCCAAAGGAGGACTTTGCAGGGTCGACAGGGCTGAGTTTTCTGTTGTCGCTTCCGGTCAATGCTGGGTGGTCCATCCAGTTTCATTCCTTTTTTGAGGCTTTGTAGTGGTTTGATACAACTGAGTGGCTTGCTCAGCCATTTCAGAGGGCAGTTAAATGGAGTCGCATTTTAAGGACGGCAGATTTCCTTCCCAGATGGGTTTTTACAACAATCGACAGTGGTTCTTGGTCATCGTTAGACTTTTAATTTCAGATTTTTATTGAATTCAATTCCCCAGAGCATTACCCTGGGTCTCTAGACTACTGGTCCAGTGACAATACCACTATGCCATCGCCTCCCCACTGCTGCCTGGCCTGCTGAGTATTTTCAGATTTCCAGCATCCACAGCATTCTGCTTTTCGTTTAACCTTTAGATTGAATTCAATTTGTTGCTTAGTTAGCATTTGTCTTTATCCCTGGTATAGGATATTACCTAATGGGTTTTTAATATTTCTTCTATTATACAGCAAATTGAGTTCTGTTGCTTCACAATCTTTTGCATTTCTACTTTAAAACACCGGGCATTAGAAATTGATCAAATAAGCATATTTTTCAAAGAAAACCTGTGTTGAAAGCTATATCGAAAGATAAAGGCATGCAATACCGATGAGGCTTATGGTGATACTTTGGACCTTTTTTCAGTTCAGAAAATAAGGATTATTTTGCTTTCTTTTAGTCAGTTCAGCTTTTTGGACATTGGTTTTTATGATGATGAAATGCTGACAGTACTGTTGAAGGGATACACTGACAAAGAAGAGAAAGGTCGAGTCTTGGCGCAGGTACCACTATCGTCAATTTACATCAATGTGGAAACAGAGGAAGAATTCAGCTTGGATACTGGCAAAAAGTAATACAGTATTTGAACTATACTAATAGGATATTTTAAATTCAAATCTTTGTTTTGTTCTAATCTAAATAATTTAAACATTCTGTGTCAATGGGTATTGCAATAGTGTTGTAAAGTCCTCTCAAACAATCAGATCTGTAAACCATAAATCAATTGGTTCTTATAACTGTCTAGCTATCCACCAGTCTAACTGTAAAACCAGTTCTGTTATCATTTCTGATTGCAGCAAAAAGAATTGCCTCATCGATGTCCTGTATCGCCCAAAAGTAAGATAATAAACACAAACACCCCTTCAACAATTCAGGAAAGAAAACAAACCTACCTAAACTATCTTTCAATTGGTCCAGCAATTTTGTCATATATGGCTTGTAGCTTCCCACCAAACCTCATGAATGTCCCCAACTTTAAGTACACACCCTCCTAATAACTTCATAATGCATCTGATCATGATTTGCTCCTTTATCGGCAAGAACAAAATGAAGTAGGAATCCAATTAATCAATTAATATCTGTTCAAGAGCCATACTTTGGAAGAGTAACTGGTTTGATTTAAAATGGATTAGAATATTCTAACATTTCTGCAATTATCTCATAGTATTTCTTTTCATGGTGTATCTTATGGGATCTCAAATTTCCTGCAATGAGCCTTATAATGATGAGCCTTATAATGAGGAGCATAAATTGGGTCTATGTTCTGTGGAGTTTAGAAGAATCAGAGGTGACCTCTTGAAACATACAATATTTTATTGAGGTTTGATAGGGTAGACACAGAGAGGTTGTTTCCCCTGGTTGGAGAATCAAGAGCATTGAGGGTACAGCCTCAGGATATAGGGTCAATCATGTAGGGCTGAGATGAGAAGAAATTTCTTCACTCAAAAGGTTGTGAATCTTTGGAATTCTCTACCCCAGAGGGTTGTGGGTGTTCCATCATTGAATATAATTAAAGCTGAGATGGACAGATTTTTGATGTCTCACAGAATCAAGGGATGCGGAGAGTGGGCAGGAAAGTGGAGTTGAGGCAGAAAATCAGCCACAAGTTTATGGAATGGCAGAGCAATTTCAAGGAGCTGGCCTATTCCTGCTATTTCTTATATTTATCAACACATTAAGCTGTTTAATCATTGAAATAATATTTTCTGTAAACATTTAGATGGTAAAAGGGAGATTTACGGTTGCTGAACTTATATTTTTATACCCAAGTTTTTGTAACTATCAACTGCAAAGTAGTTTCACTACTTCCACTTCCATCAATATCTGTATCCTACTTTAAAAACATGCTTTCAGAAAAGCAAACCAATAAGAATTGAGAACAAAGGGGGAATACCCATTGCCCAAACTATTGTTATATAGACAAAATGCTGTCAAATCACCTGAACTAAAAGGTTCTCTCCCACCAAATTAAGCTATTTACTTGATTGGAGACCGTTGGGTGTGAATGAACAAAAAGCCTGAATATTCTTTCCTATTGAAAGGGAATGGTGCTTTTTACTTTAAGAATGGGAGGGGGATTTCTGTCATGTAAATTTTCTGTCCGCACTGTTGTGCTTTGTAATATATATAAAATTGTCTGCTGAACTCATACAATCCTGTACATAAGCAGTATGTTGATATCTCTCATACCATTTTTAAACAATTATCTTTATCCTTAGTCTTATTGTTCAGTTACAACAGAATAACTGGGAAGCAGTGATACTGTTCAGGGTAGTGCCCTCGGCCCAACCATCTTCAGCTACTTCAGCAATGAGTTTCCTTCCACCATAAGGTTAGAAGTGGGGATGTTCGCTGATGATTGCACAATGTTCAGCACCATTCGCGCGACTCCTCAGATACTGAAGCAGTCCATGTCCAAATGCAGCAAGACCTGGACAATATCCAGGCTTGGGCTGACAAGTGGCAAGTAACATTCGCGCCACACAAGTGCCAGGCAATGATCATCTCCAACAAGAGAGAATCTACCCATCACCCCTTGACGTTCAATGGCATTGCCATCACTGAATCCCCACTATCAACATCCTAGGGGTTACCATTGACCAGAACTGAACTGGACTGGCTATATAAATACTGTTGCTACAAGAGCAGGTCAGAGGCTAGAAATCGTGTGATGAGTAACTCACCTCCTGACTACCCAAAGCCCATCCACCATCTACAAGGCACAAGTCAGGAGTGTGATGGAATACTCCCCACTTGCCTGGATGAGTGCAGCTCCCACAGCACTCAAGAAACTTGACACCATCCAGGACAAAGCAGTCCGCTTGATTGGCACCACATACACAAACGTTCAATCCCTCCACCACTTCTGCACAATAACAGCAGTGTGTACCATCTACAAGATGCACTGCAGGAATTCACCAAGGCTCCTCAGACAGCACCTTCCAAATCATGACCACTACCATCTAGAAGGACAAGAGCAGCACATAGATGGGAACACCACCACCTGGAAGTTCCCCACCAAGTCACTCACCATCCTGACTTGGAAATATATCGCTGTTCCTTCACTGATGCTGAGTCAAAATCCTGGAACTCCCTTCCTAACAGCACCTTGGGTGTACCTACACCACATGGACTGCAGCAGTTCAAGAAGGCAGCTCACCACCACTTTCTCAAGGGCAACTTGGGATGGGCAATAAATGCTGGCCCAGCTAGCGAAGCCCACATCCCATGAATGAATTTTTAAAAATTCCCACAAATCCACTTTATAAGTGGATCATCATTGATTACCTTAATTTATTTCACTAATTTCAAGTGTTTGATATAACAATATTTTAAAAATTTTCAGAACAGTAGTGTAGACCATGTGATACGAAAGTTTTGAAAAAGCCTCAATCCCTGTGGGCTTCCCTAATTTTAAAGTTATTAATCTAATATATGTAAGCTAAAGTTAAAGAATGAAAAAAGCCATACTGAAGCAAAGGAATGTAACTTTAGTCATCAATTGACTTTACAACTCCATCTCCCACAAAATAATTTTGCATGGGCCTCAAAGACAGCAGTTAGCCGTACAATCTACTGGATAGACCAACATTTTGAAAAAGAGTAAATGGATATTCTGTTCACCCTTTTTAAACATTTGTCAATGAAGTGAAAATAATAAACAATGCTTTCAATTTCCATCTATCTAAACTGTATAAAACAAATCATAACATTCCCACTAAACAGAGTGGGCAGGAAAGTGGAGTTGAGACAGAAGATCAAGCCATGATTTTATAGAATGGTGGAGCAGGTTTGCGGGGCTGTATGATCCATTCCTGCTCCTATTTCTTATGATTATCAATGCTTAAGCTATTAAATAATTGAAATAGAATTTCCTTTAAGCATTTAGATGGTAAAAAGGAGATTCATTGTTGTTGAATTTATATTTTTGCACACAAGATTTTATACCTGTAAACAGCAAAGTGCTTCCACTTTCAATAATATCTGTATCTTACTTTTAATTCAAAAAGAAGTACTCCAGCCCTATATGTTGTTCTTTGTGCTGCTCTGCCAAATTTCAGTTCAGTACTCCAAATTGAGTTTTGGTTTTATTTACAGGCTAGATGAGCAGACCAATCAAGTTCCTGTTCAAACTGTTACTGTTGAAAATCAGTCTCGGACCTTAGAGAATATGAAAGCACAGTATATTGCAGTAAATGGTATTCGTAAAGTATCTTGTGTTGTAAGTGTTTTCATAAACCAGTACATGTATTTCAACTCTAACTTTGTCCCATAGCCTTAAAGGCCTGGTATGCAGAGGCTGATTGTTGCCTATCTCTGTAACCTGATCCAGCCCTACAATCCTTTGATATCTCTGTTCTCCTCCAATTCTGGCTGTTTGCACTTCTCTGATTTTAATCCTGGCACAATTAGCAGCTGTGCCTTCAGCTACCTAGGCCCAAAATTCTAGAATTCCCTCTCTAAACCTCTCTGCCTCTTTTGCCTCCTTTTAAAACATTCTTTAAAACTTACCTCTTTGAGCAAAGTTTTTGTTGACTGCCCTAATATCTCCTTATGTGCTTGGTGTTAAGTTTTGTATGACAAGGCTGCTATAAAGCATCTTGGGATGTTTCACTACATTGAAGGCGCTATGTAAATAGATACATAATTTTTTGCTTTAACATAAATTTTGATGTTGATTGGCAAGGAATGATTGTGAATGAAGGTGGAAACTCCCTGATGTACTTCTCCAATCCCTATGATAGCTGTCTTGTACATATGTGCCTAAAGATTTTTTAATTGCTATATTATTAGAAAACCAAGGAACTTTAAGGACCGCAAATTGTACTGCAGTGATCTTGTCGGGTGTTCTAAAGTCAGTGAGTCTGAAAATTCAGCAAACTTGCCAATGGGTGTGGGTGCTAGCTATGCTGTGGACTCCAAGTTAGTTCTAACTGATGACTTGTGCTGTTCTTGCTGGCCATTGGTTGATCATTTTAACAACATGCTATAAATGTCAAGAACAATAGAGTTCATGAGTTAGCTAACTCTATAATTTAAAGTTTGCTTCTAAACTTCACCTTGTACTTGATCAAGCATTATTAATTAAAACGATTCCTGTTCTGGGTGCCAGGTGGATTGTTTAATGAGAAAAGTTAGTCTAGTTTTTCCCATTTATTCCCTTTTATCTTCTAAAGGCGACAACTCATCCTGCAGGTAAGCTTCACAGATGTTGGCATCTCTCATTACTCGTCAGAGTAACTGTAAACCTATGCAGTGAATATTGATAGGCTATTGGATCATGGAATGTTTTCAGATTATAACCAATAACTTCAATGATAATGACACCATCTTCCTCCAGCTAGGTGCAACTGCTCTCGCCTGGCTCCATTCTTATCCATCCGGTCACAGCCAGACAATCAGCTGCAATGGCTCCTCTTTCCACTCCTGCAACATTACTCTGGTGTTCCTCCAAGCTTCTATCCTTGATCCTTCCTGCTTCTCATTTATGTGCTGCCCATTGGCTACATCATCTGAAAACAGGCCAGGTTCCAAATCTAAAACAAAAACAGAATTACCTGGAACAACTCAGCAGGTCTGGCAGCATCGGCGGAGAAGAAATCAGTTAACGTTTCGAGCCTTCATGGCCCTTCGGCAGAACTGAAGCATAGTTAGAAGAAGGGAGAAATATAAATTGGTTTAAGGTGGGTGGGGGGGGTGTAGGGGAGAGAGAGACATTGAGGGTGTGGTGATTGTGGAGATGAGCAGATAATCAAAAGATGTCACAGACAAAAGGGTCAAAGAGGTGTTGAAGGTGGTGATATTTGTCTGAGAAAAGTGCTAATTAAGAATGGAAGACAGGATATTCAAAGTACAGCTCTAGTGGGGGTGCGGTGGAAAGACTAACAAGGTTTTAGTTTAGATTTAAAAATAATGGAAATAGGTGGGGAAAGAAGAATCTATATAAATTATTGAAAAAAAGCGGGGGGGGGGAAGAAACGGGGTGGGGATGGGGGGAGGGGGAGTTTAAGATCTAAAGTTGTTGAATTCAATATTCAGCCCGGAAGGCTGTAAAGTGCCTAGTCGGAAGATGAGGTGCTGTTCCTCCAGTTTGCGTTGGGCTTCACTGGAACAATGCAGCAAGCCAAGGACAGACATGTGGGCAAGAGAACAGGGTGGAGTGTTAAAATGGCAAGCGACAGGGAGGTTTGGGTCTTTCTTGCGGACAGACCGCAGGTGTTCCGCAAAACGGTCGCCCAGTTTGTGTTTGGTCTCTCCAATGTAGAGGAGACCGCATTGGGAGCAACGAATGCAGTAGACTAAGTTAGGGGAAATGCAAGTGAAATGCTGCTTCACTTGAAAGGAGTGTTTGGGCCCTTGGACGGTGAGGAGAGAGGAAGTGAAGGGGCAGGTGTTGCATCTTCTGCGTGGGCATGGGGAGGTGCCATAAGTGGGGGTTGAGGAGTAGGGGGTGATGGAGGAGTGGACCAGGGTGTCCCGGAGGGAACAATCCCTACGGAATGCCGTCAGGGGGGGTGAAGGGAAGATGTGTTTGGTGGTGGCATCATGTTGGAGTTGGCGGAAATGGCGGAGGATGATCCTTTGAATGCGGAGGCTGGTGGGGTGATAAGTGAGGACAAGGGGGACCCTATCATGTTTCTGGGAAGGAGAAGAAGGCGTGAGGGAGGATGCGCGGGATATGGGCCGGACACGGTTGAGGGCCCTGTCAACGACCGTGGATGGAAAACCTCGGTTAAGGAAGAAGGAGGACATGTCAGAGGAGCTGTTTTTGAAGGTAGCGTCATCAGAACAGATGCGACGGAGGCGAAGGAACTGAGAGAATGGGATGGAGTCTTTACAAGAAGCGGGGTGTGAGGAGCTGTAGTCGAGGTAGCTGTGGGAGTCGGTAGGCTTGTAATGGATATTGGTGGACAGTCTATCATCAGAAATTGAGACAGAGAGGTCAAGGAAGGGAAGAGAAGTGTCAGAGATGGACCATGTGAAGATGATGGAGGGGTGGAGATTGGAAGCAAAATTAGTAAATTTTTCCAGGTCCCGACGAGAGCATGAAGCAGCACCGAAGTAATCATCGATGTACCGGAGAAAGAGTTGTGGGAAGGGGCCGGAGTAGGACTGGAACAAGGAATGTTCCACATACCCCATAAAGAGACAGGCATAGCTGGGGCCCATGCAGGTACCCATAGCCACACCTTTTATTTGGAGGAAGTGAGAGGAGTTAAAGGAGAAATTGTTCAGTGTGAGAACAAGTTCAGCCAGACGGAGGAGAGTAGTGGTGGATGGGGATTGTTGGGGCCTCTGTTCAAGGAAGAAGCTAATCCGCAGTAGCTTTTAGCTTTTTGTTTTTATCTCAGGTTCCAAATCTATGCTGATAACATTCATCTCTACCTCACCATCACCTTCCACTATCTCTAAATTATCAGTCTGTTTATCCAATATTCAGTACTGGATGAGCAGAAGTTTCCTCCAACTGAATATTGGGAAGACCAAAGACTTCGGGCCTAGAATTTTATCAGCTTAGTCCCCACTGAAACAGCAAAACCATTTCCAATTTGGGATTTCGGTTGATTAATTACTAGACTTTGCAGAGGCTCTTTCACTAAACTGTGGCAGTATCGTCCTGCTTCCAGGTTGCCTGCCAATTGGGAGGATCGGCAGATGCCATTCCTAAACAAGCAATGAAGGATCTCTATTTAAAGGGACCTCAGCAGAACTCTCACTCAGGACTCTAAGTGAAGCATTCAAGATATAAGTGGGAAGCAATAAACTGGTGGAAAATGGAAGCGCGACATGGGAAGGCTGTCCCAGTTCTCGGACACTTCCCTGGAGGTTATGTTAAGTGCAGTGAGAGCAAGAAGAGAAGAAGATCAGCCAGTCTTGCCAAGCAGGTGTGCCTGCAAGTTACAGAGGCAGTGAACAGAAGGAGTCTGTCCCAGGACCTGGATCCAGTGCCGCAAAATGTCTGATAGCCTCATGAAGTACAACAAGGTGAGTTTCCTACAACTCTCAGTTGGCAGCCATCACTCACCTCCCTGGCATTCTTCTGCACAGCACCCCTCTGATCAACACACCTTGCTGTCATAAATATTCCTTTCTCTCCAGCCTCCTCCTCAAATCTCCATCTCAACAGACAACACTCAAATTCACTGTCATCCATTGTTCTGCACAAAGCTGACTGATGCACACCACCTTTAAACAAACATGAACCAGGTGCCACGAGACTCTCATGCACCACTGACTTTATCCCAAGGGTAGAACAGAGTGAGCAGGTGGTTTCTTGGTCATAAGGGCTACTCTTGGAGGACCTGGCTGATTCACCTGTCAGGAATCCTGGCAATGATGCTGAGGAAAGACACAACAGGAGCCACATCAACAGGGCAATCAATGAGCAAGCCATTTCAGATACCTTTACAGCTCTGATGACACTCTAATATACACTGGCATAGCTCTACTTTGGTGGTGGTCTGCTGTGCTTTGCACAGCATGGTGCTGCAGAGAGGAATTAAGCTGCAGGAGGACAAAGCTGCAGACCATTCGTCTTCTTCCATGGAGGAGGAAGGGGAGCATGAAGTGGCCAGCACGACTACAGATACACATCTGGCTACCAGAGAACCCACGCCAGCCTTATAGAGACATGGTTCAGATAGCTAACAAGTCTAAAGCCACATGGAAGTGTAACCCTGAACTCTCTGAATACCCCATGCTCATGGCTCCCCACCGCCCGCCCCAGCTCCTAGCAACAAAGCATTCCCACAGATACCACTTAATTGGTAATTAATGTTTAAATATCTGACCTGATACTTTCAGGGGGTTTCCCGCTCACTTCTAAAAGCGCCTCTGTTTAATTGGAAGGTGTGAACTTGTCAGGTTCCCCAATTGCAGGCTGAGGATTTTGTCAACAGCGTGCCATTCCCGATGTCGTGACCAGAACTGTGCACCTCTTACACTCTCTCATTCCCATTTCCCATACAATCACATGCTAACAGCATGCATGGAAAGCAGGCGTGATGCAGCAGAGGAGAAAGGATTTCATTGGTGAAACCTGCCATCAGCTGACAATGCAGCAGGTATGGGTGTGCTATAAAAGAGCCTCCTGGTCAAACAGGGAGTCTCTGCATCACAGCCACAACTTTCCTGCCCAACCCCATTGCCCCATTGCCATTAACCAAGACTTGAGTGTATGAAGGTGGCACAGGTGTTTTTCAAATTTAAATTGCACTTGAAACTGTTTCACATTACATTGGCTTCACTTTATTCATCATTATTTGTTGAAATTAGCTTAGTCAGAGCTAAATGTATTGGCACACATCATGGTTGGCACACATTGATGATTACATGGGAGTTCACCAGCCATATAAATACTGTGGCTACAAGAGCAAGTCAGAGGCTGGAAATTCTGCAGTTATTAACTCAACTACTGATTCCCCAAAGCCTGTCCACCATCTACACGACACAAGTCAGGAGTGTGATGGAATACTCTCCATCTCTCCATCCGTCTGGATGAGTGAAGCTCCAACAACACTCAAAGCTCAATAACAGCCAGGACAAAGCAGCTCGCTTGCATCTCATCCACCAGCTTAAACATTCACTCCCTCCACCAATGATGCACTGTGGCAGCAGTGTGAACCATCTACAAGATGCACTGGAGCAACTCACCAAAGCTCCTTCAACAGCACCTTCCAAACCCATGACCTCTACCACCTAGAAGGACAAGAGCAGCAAATGCCTGGGAACACCATCACCTGCAAGTTCCCCTCCAAGCCACATACCATCCTGACTTGGAACTATATCGCCATTCCTTCACTGCTGTTGGGTCAAAATCCTGGAACTGCCTTCCTAACAGCACTATGGGTGTACCAACATCAGATGGACTGCGCCAATACCTTCTCGAGGACATTTAGGGATGGGCAATAAATGCTGGCCTAGCTAGCGGTGCTCGCATCCCATGAACAAATAAATAAAAGTTGGGGACATTTCTTTTATTGTGGATGAAACTATGTTGTGGGTTTTCTGTTCACTCTTCATTGAATATTCATGTTAGTGTTGTACCTGCCATTCTTTGGTGCATTGTTGAACTTGCAGGCTCAGCTGTCCCTTCCTTCTACGCACTGTAAAGGACATTGTCTGAGATCACTCTTAGTGACATAATTGAAATGTTGTAGGTGAACTCAAAGCCCAGTAAGGTTTCTGCCAGCCATCACCCTGAGATGGACCCACATGTAGATAGTACTGACCCTGCTCTTTAGGTCCATAATTTTCATCCCTTGACTGACTTCGCACCAACCTCCCACCATGGCCAAGACACCAGGCCCTTCCCACTTCACTCCTCCATGGCCCCAACCCAACTCCACAAGCCTTCTCCTTTACCCTGATAACTCTGAGTTCTCTGTGTTCCTCCAATTCTGACCTCTTCACACCCCCATATTTATCGCTCCACTGTTGGTAGCCATGCCTTCAGCTGCCTAGGCCTTTTGCTCTGGAATTCCCGTCCTAAACATTTCTGTGTCTCTGCCTCTCTTTCCCCCTTTAAGATGCTCCATAAAGCCTACCTTTTTAACTGAGTTTTTGTTCAGCTGCTGAAATATGTTACATGGCTTAGTGTCAAATTTTGATAATTTTGTTTAATAATGCCCATCTGAAGCAACTTGGGATATTTTACTACATTAAAGGTGCTATGTGAATGCAAGATGTTCTCGATAGAGACTTATAAGACCATAAGACATAGGAGCAGAAATTAGGCCATTCGGCTCATCGAGTCTGCTCCGCCATTCAATCATGGCTGATAAGTTTCTCAACCCCATTCTCCCGCCTTCTCCCTGTAACTTCTGCAATACCTCATGTGTTTTAGAAATCTACAGTCACAATAGCCAATTAGTGGGGGGGGCAGGACTATTTTATAATCTGGTCAGGTGCTGCCGAATTTAACAGCAGTATCTCATTAACATTTTTGTCTCCTGTTTCCTGGCTGCAGCCAGCCAGATTGAAAGATTGACTGATTGTCGTGTATGTAAGCCTTTAGCACTAGACTACAGCCAAGGAACAGAAATTAAGAAGGGAGGGATCGGAAAGGCCTAAGGCGGGGGCCATCGGGCAGAGGAGGAGAGCAGAAGGGTTTTGGGGGTTGGTTGGATGGAGATCGATAGAAGTCCACATCTGGAGACTGTAGAGGAGGGAGGGTTTGGAAAGACTGAGGAGGAAATGGAAGATCATAGCAAATGGGGAGTGTCCTATCATGGTTGGGAGCCGAAGCAGTTATGTGGAAAAGGCACTTACCTGCTGGATCTAGCAGTCCTTGTCTCTATTCAGCTGTTGGACTAAATTTGAAATAGATTTATCTGAGGCATGCAACCTCGTTAAATGACTAACTCACCACCTACCAGTGGGTTGGTTGATTTTCCCTCCACTACCTCAGTTAAACCCAAAAGTTGATGGGTTCAAGGTGGGTTAGTGTCTGACTTAAGGTTTTTAACATTTAAACAGTCCTCCAAATCAAACCCACACATTTTGGGGTTTAAAATTCCATTCTATGTGTCTGAAATGTTTCCCAATCACTGATTACTCTACAGTATTCAAAACTGCCTTTTAAGTACGTGGATGTTATAATATTTAAATGAGGTTATATTTGATAAATGAAAATAAATCTTCCCAAAGGTTAAAGCACTACCACAGCATTTGAATGTGATGGGTATGTGCACATGATCTCTCACGACTTTTAGGGCGAAGTGCAAAACAGGGCTAACTTGCTTCTCCATGGCAAGTCTGGGAGAACCAATTGGGCAAATTGACCCTCGAAATATAATGTCTGCAAATTGGAAGATAATGTAGGGGAATGTGAAAATGAGGAAGCAGAAAAATTTATTTACAGGGAAGGAATAAAGTGATGAAGGAAAAGGGGTTTCATTATATATAGACACATATCTATTGTACTTTAGGGTACATATAAGTATTGCATTAATATACTTTAAGATCTCTATACTTGTGCTAATCCTTTTGATGCTGGAGGTGTGCTTGTTAAAAACTAGCACAAATCCCAAAATGTGGAGTATTTATACCGGGATTGCAGTTGGTTTTAACCCTCGGGCTTTTTGGTGAAGTTTTAAATGTGTTAATGCACCGTAAATGGGACCGACAATATGCTAAGCTTCAGGTAAACAAGTTTTTAAAAATGAACATGTTGACTTCCAGAAAGGGAGCATCTGGATAATTTTAAAAACTGTAGCACCAAAAAGTCTACACTTTATTATTTTGTTCCTTTTAATCCCTTTTACTAATGTATCTATATGCATGTTTCTAAACTTATTTTATCTATATAAAACTCAGTTTGTTAAATCCAATGGGCCAGATTTTACTGAAGCAGGATATCTAGCAGCATTTGCTATTTGTTAGATTTGCCCTGCACTCTTCAGCTCAAAGTTTTTTTTTATCCATAATGTTCCTAAAAGTTCAAGTTGTTAACGTTTCATTGAAGAAACAGGACCCGAGTGAACAAGGAAATCAACAGGCATTTTAACCCATCAGATTTAAGGGTTGTGAAGTGAACAGAGGAAGGTCTCAGGGTGAGGATAAAGTGAGTAAATTCAATGTAAAATCAGGACAGAAAGAGAAATATAGAAATGGAAATGAATATTAAAATTGGGTTAAGAGAGACTAAGACACACAGGGCGGAATTTCCACTCCCATTGGCAGCAGGTGAGTTTGGCAGCGTGAGCAAACAATATGGCGAGAAGACCAAAAATCAGTTTTACGCCATCATGAAACCAGTTCGCGATCAACCACTCCACCTATCGATGGCGGGCTGCCTTTCCCACCGTCCCATGCCACGAATCTAATTTCAATATTTTAGCATCTCATTATAAGCCCTGCGCGCCAGCATCATTCCTCCACGCTGGATCATCCACGCATGCCGTCATGTTTCACAACTGTACATAAGCAACACACACCTGCCGAGCTGCACTTCGCTCGGGACTTTGAGGTTTGTTTGCCTACCTTGCTTCGGGCAGCATTCACTGTCATCAGCACCAGGATTCACAAGCAGCATCACATCACTCCTAGGAGGGCTCACAGGCAGGTCTCTACCTATCAGAACAGCCATAAGGCGGGGGTGGCTTTTCAATAGCTGCAGGGCTAAGGCTTGCTTGAGGAAGGGGGAGAAGTGGCCTCAGGCAAGGGAAGGGCTGTACTGTGGAAGGGGGGATATCCCAGGGTGTGTGTGGGGGCACATGTTGATCTGTGCAAGTGGCCTCAAGATGGTGAGGGCCGAGGAGGCAGTCTCCAGAGGAGATGAGGCCAGATAGAAATGTGAGGATGTGTGTGAGGGGCAGTGTCCCTTGAGCTGGCAGTGAGTGAGATGCCAGCGAATGTGTGGGCTTGAGAGCGAGAGTTTAGAGTGATGAGATGGTTACCTTACCCTGGCGGTACAGATGAGATCATTCACTCTCTTTCTGCACTGGATGGCAAACCTCTTCTGTGCAGCATTGGCACTGACCACCACTGCCACCGCCTCCCAAGCCGGAGTGGTGAGGCTGCTGGACCTCCTGCAGCCAGAGCAGGGGTGGAGGACATCATGATCATGGCGGGCTTACGAAAGGCATTCCAATGACGGGTCACTGACTCTTCCTGGCTTTCAGGGCCGTGTCTTCACTGGAGCAATCCAGCGCTTGCAAGCATTGAGAACAATGTATGCGGATGCAGTTTAGATATGACACCCAGAGTGAGGAAACGGTGAGGTACCAGCATGGTGGGCGATTCGGAGGCCACCCACCAGCAAGACAACGTTTTTCCTGTGGCTGCATAATTAATGAGGCGTGAAGCAGACAATACAGACAATACACCCGTCATGGCCAAGGGGTAAAACACCTTTTTTCATGCCTGCTACTGCACTGGGCAGAAGCGCCCAAGAACTGCACCAAGTAAAAGGAAAGTTTAAAATCTGACCTTTTTAAAATCTCCCTAAAATTCTAAATTTGAAGGAATGAAACTCCACATTGGGTAATAGTTGGTTTACCTTGCCAGCGATTGGCCGTAATTAACAATTATCATGTCATACATATACTACTATCCCTAACTATTAGCAGTTCATTAAGTTCACATAGACTGCATGGATACAGCTATGACGTTAAATGCATTTCAGTGGTGAGGCAGACAACAAAATGCCATTTTCACAAAACTCTCACAGCAAATTTGGATATCTGCTGCTTGCCTGAAGTTGTCAAACTACTTGTATGCCATTAGTCTGACTGTTATTTTGATAGCACATTCTGACCTGGTAGGAACTTCAAATGACCAGATTTTTTCCCCCACTTTTTGATGAATAATCTCACTCTGTATTGTGTGCCTAAATATTTAATGAAAAAAATTAAGCGTATGTATAAAACCTCATCAAATTTCAATGATATTCTGAACTAGGTGCATAGAATGTGTGTGTGCATTAACTTACTTAACATAATTCCACAGCTCAGTTCAAACTTGCGACATGTGCGTGTTTTTGAAATGGATGTAGAAGATGATGGAGAGGTGGATGAAGAGGAGGAAGAGCCAGAGCCTCGAGATGTTAGTGGGATAAAGGATGAGATGGAAGAGACAGTGAATGCTCAAGACGATTCTGATGTCAACGATGCTGCTGGTGTCGAGAACCCTGTATTGCTTGAGGATAATGCTTCCAGCCTGGAGTCTGTACCTGGAACCTGGAGTTAGTTAGTTAAATGTAAATTGCTGTCATGAAAAATACAGCTTGGGTCTGCCCAGAACTTACCCAGTTTATTTTTTACACATGTTGGAGATTAATATATACTGAGTCAGTATTGGCTGGTGCAATTTGCTGTGAATGCTATTTTCACAGATTAGGTCATATTGCACGTACTGTGAAATTTGTTACTTTGGCACAACAGTGGAATCAACACTGTTCTTCGCCTCTAGGCCTTACTTGAATCCACTCCAACTGATAAGTTTGCACTAATTCCTACCAGATGTGACCCTAGGACCTAAAACCACCCCAAATTTGCAAATGTTAGTAAATTGATCAATTTACAAGGTGCCAAAATGAGCATGGGAAATTAAAATGTTGTCCTTGTACAGGAGAGGGCACCGTTCAGGTTTGGGAGGAGAAAGTACATGAGTTAAATTTTCTTATGTGCTAGTTGTAGTGAGATTGTGAGCCTGTTCTTTGTAAATTCATTGACAATTTCACAAAAACTTTCCCTCCATTGTTAGAGGTTGATTTACTGTGCTGACTTGGGAATGCAAGGTGCTCTTCACTAATATCTTAACTAACTTAAGGAACACAAAAGTGTAAGAAGGGAGCTCTGACTAATTCTTCTGTGTGTTGCTGAAATTTTGACATTGCCATATGAATAAATGTTGCATTATTTTCTGTAAGATAACGTAAAGACTTTTAATTAGCGTGAAGTGTAAAAGCAGTCATCTCTGCCATCTGAATTGTGTTGACTTGTGCACTATCATTAAATGTAACTACAGTACAGGAAGTGTTTTGTAATATTAGGACACACCGGATTGTAAGTGAAGCATCTTATTCTGTACTGTATGGATGTTCTCAGAACTTTACCTCATTTACTTTAGATCACTTGTATGTAATAGCAAATGCATCCAAGTGAATACTTCTAAGTCCTGTATACGATTTTATTTTGTTTCCTTATTACATCAGACTGGATCATCCAGGATGTTGATCGTGTGTTTCATTACTAAAATTCAGAACTGATGTCACATTTATAAGTTTTACATATCTTTAAATGTGAGAGTGCAAGTGAAAAGGCAAATGGAATTCTGGGTTATATACCAGAGAACAAGGGTGTGATATTGAATTTGTACAAGACTGGTATACAATTGGAGACATGTCGGTCTGGGCACCCCATGCTGAAAATCAGTTAGAGACGGTGTGTACGGCCCTAATCACTGGAAGTCACCAGGTCTGGGAAGTATAGATTCAAACAAAGGCTGAAAAGTTGGGGTATTTTTCATAGAGTTGAAAGGTTAAGGGATATATAAAGTGCTGCAGCTATTGACACCACAAAATTTCCTGCATATGTACACATGAAGTCTTTGACATCATAGTGATCTCCTACCTGGCTGGATTAGGGAATAGGATCGCTAATTCTTTAAAAATCTGGGGAATATTGTGGATGATGTTTAATTCAGAGGGATTCACAAATGTAATTGCAATTAGAAGTGACCATGGACAGGGTAAACATGAAATACAAAGCAAAAAATGCTCATAAAAATTCAGAAATATAGCGCAACAAGAAAAATACAAACTTCAATTGAACATAGCGAGATCATTGTGACTTTGCTCCTGTATCAACACGTTCCTGGAAATCTCCAGATTTGAGTTGTTCCTTGGGTCCCTTCACTTCTCACGCGTTTTAAAAAAGGACCTCTGCCCCGTCCCTTCTGTACCACCTCCTATCCTCTTCCAGCTAGTCATCCAGGGAAGGATTCTGCTGGGTTTCAAGGAGCTGGAGCGGATTGGAGCAGAACTTTTAACAGCTTTGGTGAGATTTTGACCAGGCCTAATCTGACTGCATAACTTTGCCCTCTCCCACCCTGATTCTTCAGGATTTGAGTTGACCATCAGTGGTCAATTCCTACTTCAAGGCTAAATATGTAGTCTGGTGTGAAATGTACAATTATTGTGTTTTTATAATTGCATGGGCTTGCACATGGATTTGAGGCACGAGTGTATCTCTGACCTCCTCAACTGTCAAAGTTAAAACATTATAGAGATTGCCAACTGAACAAGCCCTGACGCTAGGAGTTGTTTTTTCTCTAATTCAGTTTGGAAGCTTCTACCTCCTGACACCACTTGATGACTTCACTGTCTGCTTTGCAGTGTGAATGCATAAATAAAACTTTCAAGCAGTGCCAGGAGTTACAATGATTTAAAAATCCTGAAATGTTACAATAAAAGCAGTCAACTATTTTTCCCAGTGGTTGGTAGATTGGTAACAAGGGGACATGCACTAAAGACTATAATTGAATGAACAAAGGGAGAAGTTGGAAGAAATTCTTTTCATAGATTATTAGAACATGAACTATTTGTTTCTGAGAAAAATATAAATTCTGAGCTTTCTGTGCCTCCTTGTTCTTTTATATGGGGTCAGCTGGTTGAATCTCCCCTAAGCGCCAAAGGCAATTGGATGTTGAATGATGTATGACTTTGTTCCATACACCTCTGCTGCTTGAAGCCAAAAGAGCAGGTACCCTGATTCTGCCTAGGTGTCAAAATGCTCATCTCTGCACAGCCCCATCAGCAGCACTGTGGCACCTGTCTGCACAGACAAGCAAAAGATGGCCTCATTTTCCAAGCTTTGGCCTCCTATTAGTTTATTTAGGACCATTCCAGTATTTCATTTGTTTCAAAAGAACTCCAAATGACCTTGCTGAAATCTCTACCACTTTCATGTCTGACAAAATTGGATATTGTAGCTGGCCAAAAACACATCTATGATCCCCAAGAAAGCACATAAATGCATGTATTTTCACTCTTCAAATATTGGTGGCTCTGTAACAAATACCGTCTTGTTAGTGTAAAAGAAGGGGCCTTTCAACCCCTCATTTGCCATAGGCTTATTGTTACTCATTTGCCTTGCTTAAGAAGTCCTGTGCTTTCTCCCAAAGGGCAGATCAGGTCCTACACTTAAAGCAGGCACAGGAAAAATGTGGCCATTAATTGAGGCATGTAGGACTATTCCAAGATGCCAATGGTCCTGCCTCAGTTGGCCCTATTGTTAAGATATTAACCATGCATCTAATACCAATGTGCCAGGAATCATAGAATAGTACAACACAGAAAGAGGTCATTCAGCCCAATAAGTCTGCACCAATTCTCTTGAAGAGCAATCGAGCTACTCCCACTCTTGCAGTTAGTCCCACTCCTCTGCTCCTTCCCCATATCCCTGTATTTCTTTCCCCCTTCTGCAAGCATTTATCCAATTCTCTTTTGAAGGTTCCTGTATCCACTACCTTTTCAGGCAGTGCATTCCAAATTCTAACCACACTTTGTGTAAAATAAGTTTGTCCACATGTTGTATCAGGTTCTTTTGCTAGTCATGTTAAATCTATGCCAACTGGTTATTGACCCTTTCAGCCATTGGAAATAGTTTTGTCTTGTTTTTTTTTTGATCAGATAACTCACTTCCACAGCTACATCTCTTTCCCCAGCAGCTGTCTCTGGCTTTGACCTAGTCCACATGGATTCCAACTGAAATCCTACCCTTCACATTATGCATCGACCCTTGATTACAGATATCTTCAAGATATCCAACATTCCTTAAACCACTACTCTCACCGCACCTGAAATCCACATTCAACAGCCAACAAAATGTCCCAAGGTGCAAAGCACAATTTGTTACTGAACTACATATTAGGTCAGACGAAAGAGTTAGGTTTTAAGGAGCAATTAAAATCAGAGGTGCTGAAAAAACCAGAATTAGAGAAGTGCAGATATCTTGGAGAGTGGTGGGTTTGGAAGAGATAATAGAGATAGGGAGGATTGAGACCATGGAGGGATTGGAAATCAAGGATGAGAATTTTTAATTCAGGGCATTGTTTTACTGGGACCAATGTAGGTCAGTGAGCACGTGGATGATGGGTGAACGGGACTAAGTGTGAGGTCAGACACAAGCAGCAGAGTTGAGTGATCTCGGGGCCAGCCAGCAGTGCATTGGAATAGCCAAGTCTAGAGACAACATAGGCATGGATGAGCTGATGCAGGGGCAAAGTTACGGGAGGTGGAAATAAGCATTTTTTGCGATGGGGGCGGGGGCATCAAGACATGGTAGTGAATTAGACCTGGGTGTCATCAGCAAACGTGGAAACTGACAGATGATTTTTGCCCAGGGGCAGCATGCAGAACAGAATGAGGAGGCCAGGAATAGATCCTTGGGGAAATACCAAAGGGAACAGTGCCGGAGCAGGAAGAGAATCCAGTGGAAGTGATTCTCCGACTACAATTAGATAAGACTGGAACCAGGAGAGTGCAGTCCACCCAGCTGGATGACCATTGAGAGAGATCATGGTCCACCGTTCCATGTTACCCTTCACCTCATCTAGCATTTTAGCACAAAACTTTTTCTTCTTTTCAGGCTTCAAGATTCAACAATCCTTGGGCAACAACACTCCTCCAGAACCTCCTCTCCTCTTTTGCCTGATCCTTTTCCCTTCTTCTAATCTCACCCTTTGTTGTGTTTTCACTATCCCCTCATGGACTGCAGCGGTTCAAGAAGGCAGCTCACCACCACTTTCTCAAGGGCAATTAGGGATGGGCAATAAATGCTGGCTTGGCCAGTGACGCCCACATCCTATGAATGAATAAAAGAAAGACTTTTCCCTCCCCTGGAGGTACTGCGGTCCAGCATTATTTAATAGACTGCTTTCCTTCTATGCCTAATTGTTGTTGGGAAAGCCACGTATTTAAAATTGCACCTTTTTTTTTCCTTTGGAACTTCAACCTTTACAATGCAGCAAGGTGCCAGAATGAAATTGCTTTCCCCCTCCCTGCTGACATGAGTACCTGGTTACATTATATAAATATCCTGAACTTGGGATGGGTTCAGGGATGCATCCCTGGGAAAGGGAGAAAATCTGACCCAGATCCTTACTCCACATTTCCTTTCCTACTCCCACTCCACTTGCAGAATGTTAGAAGAGGAATTATTTTATATCTTAATAAACCAAATGACCAATTTAAAGATTGGAAGTATATTCACCATTTATAAAATAAATATAGTGAAAATATAAATTGATATTTATGACATCTCATTTTACAACTCATTAAGTTTGCATTAAATTTTTGTATACTATTTTGTAAAAGAGTGCATGTTTTTAATAAAAGATATAAGCAGAAGTAAAGCAATAAATGTTCTGTACAATCTGCTCTTTAAATATACATTGGGAAGTGATATTTCTGTTCAGGGAACATTCATGTGCTTAGGCATTCTGGAATGCTATTGCGGTTGTTCCTAATTTGCTTGTAATGTACATTGAGATGGAGTAATATTGATTTACCAGCTTTGTCTCTACTCTTGTACCAGACAGATTTTATATCAGAGATAACCGTTGTTCCAACATACTCAAAAAAGGCAAGCACGTTTTTTTTTCATTACAAGCCTACCAACTCCCACAGCGACTTCGATTGCAGCTCCTCACACCCTGCTTCCTGTAAGGGCTCCATCCCATTCTCTCAGTTCCTTCACCTCCACAGCATCTATTCTGATGATGCTACTTTCCAAAACAGCACTTCTGACATCTCTTCCTTCTTCCTTAAACAAGGTTTCCCCCCGCTGTGGTTGACAGGGCCCTAAGCCCTGTCCGACCCATCTCCCGCGCCTCTGCCCTCACACCTTCCCCTCTCCTCCCTCCCAGAACCATGATAGGGACCCCTTTGTCCTCACTTTTCACCCCACCAGCCTCCGCATTCAAAGCATCATCTTGTGCCATTTCCGCCAACTCCAGCATGATGCCACCACCAAACACGTCTTCCTCTCACCCTCACCTCCCCCACCCCCGTCAGCGTTCTGTAGGGACTGTTCACTCTGGGACACCCTGGTCCAATCCTTTATCACCCCGACACCTCATTCCTTCCCTTGGCACCTTCCCGGAAATCGCAAACCCTGCCCCTTTACCTCCTCTCTCCTCACTGTCCAAGGGCCCAAACATTCATTTCAGGTGAAGCAGCACTTCACTTGCACCTCCTTCAATTTGGTCTACTGCATCCGTTGCTCCCAATGTGGTCTCCTGTACATCGGGGAGACCAAACGCAGACTGGGTGACCACTTTGCAGAACATCTTCAGTCTGTCCACAAGCATGACCCAGACCTTCCTGTCGCTTGCCATTTCAACACACCATCCTGCTCTCATGCCCACATGTCCATCCTTGGCCTGGTGCAATGTTCTAGTGAAGCCCAACGTAAACTGGAGGAACAGCACCTCATCTTCCGATTAGGCACTTTACAGCCTTCTGGACTTAACATTGAGTTCAACAATTTCAGACCATGAACTCTCTCCTCCATCCTCACTCCTTTTTTCTACATTCATTTTTATTTTTATCCACTTATTTTTATTTTTATTCATTTATCCATGGTTTTATCCCCTTTTTATCGCCCCTTCTATCCCATTTTCTATCCTTTTTTTCCCACCATCACCACCTCCCTCCCTCAACCCTATCCCCTGCAGTGCCATCTGTCACTTGTTCCATGTTGTTCTTTCACACAACGCTACCCTTGTTCAGCTATTATCACATTCTGCTTTCTTACCTTTATATCACTATCAGCACCTTTTTTAGCACTATCCACGACTAAACACTCCCTTTGTCCTTTAGTTCATGACATCTTTGTCAATCCCTCCTTTGTCCCCAACTATCGCTGAACTTCTATCCAGCTACACCTGCCCCACCCCCCTTAAACAGTATAAATGTCATCACATTTCCACTTCTCTTCAGCTCTGAAGAAGGGTCATACGGATTCGAAACATTAACTCTGTTTTTCTCTCCACAGCTGCTGCCAGACTTGCGGAGTTTTTCCAGCATTTTGTGTTTTTGTTCCAGATTTCCAGCATCTGCAGTATTATGCTTTTATTTAAAAGAAAAGTCTTACACCAGATGATAAGAAATGGGCCCCAAGCTGCAAGAGTGGGACAATGAGAAATGCAGAGAGCGGCGGATGTGTTCTAACACCTGAAACACCTTTGGCCACATTTTATTCCCAAACTGGATGGTCAGAGTTGTACAATCTCCATCAGTAACAAACTGATAGGTGCATAGGAGTTAATCAGGCACAGGATCTGAAGTCTAGCGGAAGAAATCCATGTATGGATTCTTAGACAGATTCTTCATTGATATTGGCTATATGTACCATGACAACATGACAAAATTGTTTGGTTACTTAGAAGAGTTCATCTCCCAAGGTTAGTTGATAGAATTAAAAGCAACTTGCTTGTCATTTGGTGCTCATGTAATAAAAAAGGGACAGTTTAAATTCAAACCCACAGCAGCAACCTCAACAGAAGAATGGGTTCTTAAATATCTGAAGATTTGACTGATGATTAATAGCAGAAACCTTGATGTTATCTCAATGTACAACTTTCCCTCATCCCAAAAAAGCTTCCAAATGCAAAGAATAGACATGCCTGCAGTTTTCTAATCCCAAGTGTGCAACATTAGCACCAAACTTTTACAAACATAACTCTGACTGCTCTTTAGCCAGGCTCAACTTTCAAAATCAGATATGTCACTAATAACTTTCCAGAGCACACCAGGTATTATTAGGATTTTGATAAGACTTGCTGATGATTTTGTTAGTTGATAGTTGTATCTAGTATTTTATGACTTGGTGGTACTGCTACAAGCAGCTGCCTGGTGCTGGAGTACCTGAACCATAGAACAATAGCTTTTACTGCATAGGAGGCATTGCATCCAAAAGTACTGTCTACTTAGTCCCATTATCTCATCCATTTCTAGTCCTCTTTTAAATTTTTCTGTTTCAGACATTGAAACCCTTCCTTCTTGTGAGATTTTATGCATTCTACTTTTTTATTTTTTCATGGGATGTGGGCATCGCTGACATTTGTTGCTCACCTGTTGCCCTTTAGCTGAGTGGCTCGCGAGGCAGAGGATAGTTAAGAGTCAGCCATGTTGCTGTGCGTCTGGAGTCACATACAGGCCAGACCAGGTAAGGATGGCAGATTTCCTTCCCTAAAAGGCATTTGTTCAAATAGAAGGAGTCCCAGTTTCTCTAGTCACATAAACTTCTAATGCCTGGTAATTAATACCTTGATTCTCTTCTGCACCACCTCAACATTCGTATCCATTTTAAAGGTGCACAATCTGACTTAATTTCTATTCAAATGCAATAGGCATTTTTGGCACAACATTCCAACATTAAAGCTGCTTTTGCTCACCAGCATTCATTATCTGATATGTAGATGATCCGCACATTTCTAATAAAACATGATCTCAGAGTATCCTTGAAGTTCCTTGATAGATCATTACATGAGTAATTGTAATGCAGTAGGAGGGGGAGAATCCAGTGCTTGTGGTCCACATGAGTACCATTGACATAGAGCAAGGAGCGAAGATGTGCTGAGGGACTATAAGCAGCTAGGGGCTAAATTAAGGAGAACCACAAAGGTAATAATCTCTGGATTACTACCTGAACCATGAGCAAATTGGCATAGTTTAAATAAGATTAGAGGGTTGGATGCATAGCTCTAGGACCAGTGTGGGAGAAATGGGTCTTGATTCATGGAGCACTGGTACTGGGGGAAATGGGAGCTGTATTGATGGCAGGGAACTACTGGCCAGTTAGTCTAAAATCTGTCATAGGGAAAATGCTAAACTTTATTATTAAAGAGGTTATGGCAAGGCAATTAGTAAATCTTAATTACATACGAACACCCGACTTAAGGGCAGGAGTAGGCCACTTAGCTCTTCGAGCCTGCTCCGGCATTTATCAAGAACATGGCTGATCTGACTGTAAACTGCCGCCTAGCCCTGATAATATTTCACCCCCCTGTTTATCAAGAATCTATCTAGCTCTGCCTTGAAAACAAAGACTCTGCTTCCACTACCCTCTGAGAGAAAAAAAATCCCTTTATCTCTGTCTTAAATGAGCGATCCCTTATTTTTAAACAATGCCCCTAGTTCTAGATTCTCCCACAAGAGGAAATATCCTCTCCACATCCAACTTGTCAAGCTCCCTCAGGATCTTATATGTTTCAATCAAGTATCTTCTTACTCTTCTAAACTACAAGTCTAGCCTATCAATCTTTCCTCATAAGACAACCTGCTTATTCCTGGTATTAGTTTAGTAAACCTTCTCTGAACTGCTTCTAATGCATTTGCATCCACCCTTAAATAAGGAGATCAATACTGTATACAATACACCAGATGTGGTCTCAGCAGTGTCCAGTACAACTGAAGCATAACCTCCCTACTTTTGTTATCAATTCCCCTCACAATAAATAATAACATTCTACTATCTTTTATTATGACACAGCCAATGATAAAGGCTGGGTTGTTCAAATTCCAGAGTGAAACTTGAAACAACTGTCATAACCCATTTTTGCAATTTGTATGTTTCGAGATACAGGCTTTGAATTAAGACTACCGAGTCTCAAGAGGTTTTTTATAAAACTAAATTAAACATTTATTAATACAAGAAAGATTGTAAACACATACATATGTCTACAAAATTACTATTATAATAACTACAAAAATCCCCTAATTAATCTGAATCTCAGTTACACCCCCGTTAAGGCAACAGTAAAAATCATAGATTTAACAGACTTCTGGCAAAGCACACCCTAGACAGTCACATTCAAAATTAGTTTCTTTCAGCTCTTGGTCCTTGCAGACAGACTTGAGGTTTACAGGCTGGAGGCTTCTCACATTTGTTGGATCTTAAAATGCCTCTACCTTGCACACAATCTCCTTTATACATATCTTTCTCTTTGAATGTAAATTTTCCACTGTATCACTAGGCTTTTAACTTTACCTCTTCTAACAATAACATCCTTTCATCCCACCAATTTTATTAGTAAGCTGAAAAGAAATAAACACATTGCTTGGCACCTTCTAGCTAGGTGTAAGATTTCACCCGCAGTTTCTATTAACAAATGCAAATTTACGCTTTACCTTCTACCTTCCTTACGTTTATCTAATTACCATCTCAAAACTACTGTGTATTAAAGCACCCAGGCTAACTGCCTTTAATCCAATTAAGACATACACAGAAACACATAGACACAGACCCCATTAGAACTCTATTTTAAAAAGTAATTTCTAATAACATTATTGACATTAATATCTCTTCATGACACTTTCTAATTACTTGCTGTACCTGCATACTAGCCTTTTTGTGATTCATGCACTAGGACAGCCAGATCCCTCTGAATCACGGATTTCTGCAATCTCTCACCATTTAGATAATGGGCAGAATTTTGCCCTCGGTTGGCGGGCGGGCCCCACCGGCTGACCGGCGGGCGGGCAGCTGAACTCTGCCGCTGAAATGGGGCCCGCCGCCATTTTGAGTGGACGGGCCAATTAAGGCCCGCCCAGTGGCTTGCCCAACAGGAAGCGCAATGTGCTTCCTGTGCGGGGGGGGGGGGCGGTGGAGAGATTCACCATCTGTCAAAGTGCGCTCTTTTGCGCATGCGCACGAAAGAGCACACTGCTCCCTGAGGCTAAGTGCTATCTCAGGAAGATTACTGACAGTCTAAAAAACTTTAAAAGTAGAAAAATTAAAAAATTATTAACATGTCCCCCTCATGTGACAATGTCACATGAAATGGGACATGTTAATAAATATCACATAAAATGGATTAAAATTTTTAAAAATGGACATGAAACCTCAGCCCGCAAGTGGATGAGGTTTCATGTATTATGAGAAGCCCGCTGGGGCTCCTGGCCTGCCAGCCAGCCTTAAGGTTGGATGGGCAGGTCTTTAATTATCTTAATTACCCTGTCAATGGCCTCAATTGGCCATTGACAGGTCGGCGGGCGAATAGCTGATTTCGCTGTCCGCCAGCCCTCCTAAAAATTTAAATGGACCGCGATGATGTCATCCCGTATCATTTTCCCATCGGCGAGCAGGCCCCACCCCCAAATCGCCGACGGGAAAATTCTGGCCAATAAGTTTTTTTTAATTGCTTTTGCCAAAATAAACAATTTCACATTTTCCCACATTATACTCCATTTGCTAGATCATTGACCTCTCACTTAACCTATCTATATCTCTTTGCAGCCTCCTTTTGTCCTCTTCACAACTTACTTTCCTACCTATCTTTGCATTATCATCAAATTTAGCGACCATTCCTTCCATCCCTTCATCTGAGTGATTTATATAAATTGTAAAATGTTGAGGCCACAGCACTGATCCCTAAGGCACACACCGCTTGGTGCATCCTACAAACCTGAAAAAGACCAATTTATGCCTACCCTCTGTTTCCTGTTAGCTAGCCAAACTTCTATCCATGCCAATATGTTACCCCCTACAACATGAGTTTTTATTTTCTGCATTAATCTTTGTTGTGGCACCTTATCAAATGCCTTCTGGAAATCCAAGTATAGCACATCCATCAGTTCCCCTTTTTCCACAGCACATGTGGATCCTTCAAAGAACTCCAGTAAATTGGTTAAACATGATTTCCCTTTCACAAAACCATGTTGACTGTCCCTGATTGCCTTGAATTTATCCAAGTGCCCTGCCATAACATCTTTAATAATATCTTCCAACATTTTCCCCATGACAGATGTTAAGTAACTGGCCTGTAGTTTCCTGCTTTCTGTCTCCCTCCATTTTTGAATAAAGGAGTTACATTTGCTATTTTCCTATATAATGGCACCTTCCCCAAATCCTGGGAATTTTGGAAAATTAAAACCAGTGCATCAACTATCTCACTAGCCACTTCTTTTCAGGCCTTAGGGTGAAGTCCATCCGGACCCAGGGATTTGTCAGCCCGCAGCCCCAACAATTTACTCAATACCACTTCCCTGGTGATTGTAATTTTCATGAGTTCCTCCCTCCCTTCCAATTCCTGATGTACAGCTATTTCTGGGATGTTACTTATATCCTTTATAGTGAAAACCGATGCAAAATTCCTGTTGACTTCATCTGCCATCTCTATTTTCCATTATTAATTCCCCAGACTCACTTTCTATAGCACCAACGTTCACTTTGTGAACTCTTTTCTTATTGAAGCATCTATAGAAACTCTTACTATCTGTCTTTATATTTCTAACTAGCTTTCTCTCAAATTCTGATTTTTCCCTCTTTAGTAATCCTCTTGTCATTCTTTGCTGTTCTTTATATTCTGTCCAATCTTCTGGCCTGCCACCTGTCTTAGCACAATTATATGCTTTTTCTTTAAGTTTGATACTGTCTTTAACTTCTTTATTTAACCACAGATTGTGGGTCCTCCCCTTGGATTTTTTTTCTCATTGGAATATATCTATTCTGTGTATTCTGAAATATCCTGTTAAATGTGTGCCACTGCATCTCTATTGACCTCATTTTCCAGTTCACTTTAAATTATTTAAATTTAAAATACTGGTCTTGGTCCCACTCTTCTCTCCCTCAAAGTGAATGTAAAATTCAATCATATTATGATCACTGTTACCTAAGGGTGCCTTCACTATGAGGTCATTAGTTAATCCTATCTATTGCATAATACCAGGTCTGGTATAGCCTGCTCTCTCATTGGCTCCAGAACATGCTGTTCTAAGAAACTATCCCAAAAACATTCTATGAACTCCTCACCTATGCCCATCTTCTTTTTCCAGTCTATATGTAGATTAAAATCCCCTAGCCAGGATATTCAGGTCAGCGAGCGGGGGGTGGGGGGGGGGCAGGGGGGGCGGGGCCCACTCACCGGCACGGAAAATGACGCGGGATGACGTAGGGCGGAACTCCCGACGTCACCCTGCTTCATTTCAATTTTCAGGTCGGTGGGAGCGCAGCCAAATCAGCTGTGCACCCGCCGACCTGTCAACGGCCAATTGAGGCCATTTAAAAAGTAATTGAAATAATTAATGGACCTGCCCATCCAACCTTAAGGTTGGTGGGCAGGCCGGGAGCCCTAGTGGGCTTCAGAAAAAGCATAAAACCTCATCCACAGGCAGGATGAGGTTTCATGAGGGTTTTTAAAAAGTTAACATGAGGGGACATGTCAGGGAAATTTTAATTTTGCCCCTTCACCATTTCCAAATTTGGCATTGATCTCCCTGAGGCAGCACTTAGCACTCTCGGCTAAGGGATTCCGCACACCCCCCGCCCGCACACGGAGCACATAGTGCTTCCTGGCGGACGTCACGCTGGGCAGGCCTTAATTGGCCCGCCCACGTAAAATGGCGGTGCAGCTCCGATTGGGAGCGCCAATTGGAGGCGCACCTCCCCGCACCCACTCCTGCACTTCCCCCCCAACAGGGGAAAATTCTTCCCCCTTTGTTTACCGCTGTGCCTTTCTGACAAGCTCCCATTATCTTTTCCTTTATACTCTGTCCTACCATGTAGTTACAATTAGGGGACCTATACATCACTTCCACAAGTGACTCCTTGCCTTTATCATTTCTCAGTTCAATCCAAACCGCTTCTACATCCTGGTTTCCTGAACTTAGGTCATCCTCTCTAATGCGCTAATACCATCATTAATTAGGAGAGCCACCCCTCCACCCTTTCCCTAGCTTCCTGTCCTTTCTAAAAGTCACATATCTTTCAATATTCAAGTCCCAATCTATGCCATCCTGCAGCCATGTCTCTGTAATTGTACTTATTTATTTCTATTTGCACTATCAATTCATCTGTTTTGTTTTGAATGCTACATGAATTCAGATACAGAGCCCTTAGCTTTGTCCTTTTATTATTTTTGTAATCTCTAGCCTTGTCTGCTGTTTTACTCATAGTTTTGTACTCTCTATCCCTTTCCGTCACGTTACGTTTATCATTTCCTACCTTTCTCTCTTTGCCTTGCCTCTACTCTTTGGTTTACCACATCTTCCCAAATTTTATCCCTTGCCCCCACTAATTAGTTTAAAACTCTCTCTACTTCCCTAGTTATGCGGCTCGCAAGAACACCGGCCCCAGCATGGTTCAGGTTTAGACCATCCCAACAGTACAGGTCCCACTTCCCCCAATACTGATGCAATGCTATTGCAAACAGGCAGAGCCAACATGTTTTTGTGTAAGAGAATTCATGTTTGACTAATTTATTAGAGTTCTTTGAGGAAATAACAGACAACATGGATAAAAGGAAATCGGTAGATCTAGTGTACTTGGATTTCCAAAAGGCATTTGTTAAGCTGCCACATCAAAGGTTACTCTGCAAAATAAGAGCTCATGGTGTAAAGGGTAACATATTATCAAGAATAGAGAATTGGTTAGCTAAGAGGAATCAGAGAGTGGGGATAAATACATTGGCAAGTTGTAATTTCCAGGTTTGCAAGCTGTAACTAGCAGAGTGCCACAGGGGTCAGTGCTGGGGCCTTAACTATTTGCAATCTATATCAATAACTTGGATGAAGGGACCAAGTGTATGGTAGCTAAATTTGCTGATGATGCAAGGATAGGTCGGAGAGTAAGCTGTGAAGAGGACATAGTGAATCCGCAAAGGGATATAAACAGGTTAAGTGAATGGGCAAAACTTTGGCAGATGGAGTATAATGTAGGAAAATATGAACTTGTCCATTTTGACAGGAAGAAAGAAAAGCAGCATATTATCTAAGTGGAGAGAGATTGCAGAACTCTGAGGTGCAGAAGGACCTGGGTGTCCTGGTACATGAATCACAAAAAGTTAATATGCAGGTACAGCAAGTGATTAAGAAGATAAATGGAATGTTGTCAATTTTGCAAGGGAAGTGAAATAAAAAAAATAGGCAAGTTTTGCTACTGTTATACAGGGCTTTGGCGAGACCACATCTGGAATACGGTGTACAGTACAGTTTTGGTCTTCTTACTTAAGAAAGGATATAATTGTATTAGAAGTTGTTCAGAGAAGGTTCATGCTACTGATTCCTAGAATGAAAGGTTATCTTATGAGGAAAGGTTGGACAGGTTGGGCCTGTGTCCATTGGAGTTTAGAAGAACGTGATCTTATTGAAACATATAAGACCCTGAAGGGACTTGACAAGGTAAATGCTGAAAGGATGTTTCCCATTGTGGGAGAGACTAGAACTAATGGATACAGTTTAAAAATAAGGGGTCTCCCATTTAAGATGGAGATGAGTAGAATTTTTTCTTTCAGAATGTCATTAGTCTGTGGAATTCTCTTCCTCAGACAGCAGTGGAGGGACGGTCATTGGATATTTTTAAGGCTGAGTTAGATTCTTGATTGACAAGGGAGTCAAAGGTTATAGGGGGTAGACAGGAAAGTGGAGCTGAAAGTAGAGGCTGCATCTTATCAAATGGTGGAGCAGCCTCAAGGGCCTAAATCATATGTTCATGTGTTGATCGAGGCTGCTTGCCATGCTGGATTATGTCTACTCTGATTTAGACATGATGCAGGGTGAGTCTGTTATCTGTACCTGCCAGAATGAAGACTGAACAAAATGTATGAGTTAGCCAAATTATTGAGGTGGAAATTGGCCAATACCCAGAAATATTACAAACATCAAGAACCAGAATCATGTTGAATAGTGCAATTAAAAGAACAGATGGAAGCCAAGTTTCAAAGCTGTTATCGGGAACATTTGAAATGAAAGAAGTTCAGAATTGTTGGTATTAATGTCTAAACACATCCCCCGTTTCTTGGACTTGCAGAAGGTCAACAGCTGAGCTTCAAACAGTATAGCTTTGTTCTTGAGCAGTGGATTTTAAGGAGCAAGCTGTACTTATCAAGTTCTGCAGGCTCAGCTGCATCCGCTGCTGAAAACCTAATTTGATATTTTTCTTGTACAGAATTTCTACACACTACTGCTAGTTTTGCAGATCAAGATCAAGGCAGCTGTTACATTCAACAAATTGGATATCAATCCTTCCAGAACATCAAAAAATACTGCCAAGTAAAAGGTTACTGTTGAACCAAAGCTGATAAAGCCAAAATTATAACAAAAAATCTGGACAAATCTTTGTTTTTACAAAACTGGCTGATCATTCTAACTAGGGATTTGAAAAAGACAGACCTCCAGGAACATGGATTCTGCTCTCCTTTTCTATACATTTGCCTGTTTTTCATCCGCTGCCTCACTGGAAACCTTCATGACATATTCAACCCAATGTCCACCGAAACTAAAACTGAATGAAGCCATTACTAAAAATATATCTGTTCTGAACCTCAGTGGCCTCAGACTCAGGAGAAGCTATCATGACTGCCTGAGGCACTACAAACAATTACAGGTGAGGAGCTGCAGTTTCTTCATCTTAAATTAATAGTTTTTTATATATTGAAGAAAAGATCTTAGTTTCTTTAAAGCATATTGTATTATTTTAAATAGTGTGCTTCTTTTGTAATTTCACAATTACGGGAATTAAGTGACATTGGAAGTTAACCTTCTGTATTTAAAATACCATAAAGTGCTATATAATTTTTTTCAGAGTTAAGGCAGCTGGAATACTTGGAACAACTTTAAAAGGTTTTTTGATCAAAGTAGCAGTGGTTGAATAATTACTTAGAGAGCCAGAGTAACAAATAATGTGTTATTATGTACTCCCAAAATACTGTGTTCAGAATGTGATCCATCTTCCAGAAATATTCCAAGAACAAAATGTGTTGCCTGTTTTGGGGTATGTAAATGTGGATCTGATTGTATTGTGAAGCTTAAACCTAAGCTACTGTTACTGTTCAAAATGAAGGAAAGTGCCAATTTAACTATGGCAAAATCCAATGTGCCTTTTTTTTTAATTCCCAGGAGGTATAATTGCACTTTTTTTTAATTTATTCATGGGCTAGGGGCATCACTGACTAGACCAGCATTTATTACCCATCCCTAATTGCCCTTGAGAACTGAGTGACTTGCTAGGCCATTTCAGAGGGCATTTAAGAGTCAATCACATTGCTTTGGGGTCTGGAATCACATATAGGCCAGACCAGGTAAGGATGGCAGATTTCCTTCCCTGAAGGGCATTATTAAACCAGGTGGGTCTTTATGACAATCAACAGATTCTTTACTGAATTCAAATTTCACCATCGACCATGGTAGGATTCAAGCCCAGCCCTCTGGATTACTAGGCTGGTGACAATACCACTATGCCACCACCACCTCCCCTTTGTAGTGGTAGTGTATAAACACTGATCATGTTCATATGAAATTATGTTGCTCATTATTTTAATAGATCCATTAAACCATTTAGAATAAACAGGATAATACCCCTACAAGAAGAAGGGGCTAAAGAAAGAATTTCATGCAAAGCTGTTTGTAGATAATTTGTCATCAAATGGATTTTCCAGAGGATTAAAAATTGAGGTTAAATTTGAGGAAAATTCTTGTCAGGCTTATTTATAAACAGCAAACTAAAGTTAGAAAGTAAACACTTAAGAGAATGTTACCTACAAAAAGCCTGACAATTAATGCAGATCTACATGACATACAAGTGTAAATTTTAAAATTGCTCTGGTATGAGGGTCTGTACGCTGAGAGCACATATCAGAAATTCTGGGGGCAGAGGCCGATTCACATGATTGGAAGAAAATTTTGCACATATTGCACTCGCCCACGGACTCTTCAGATAACCCCAGACTCCTCTAGTCTATTTGATGTTTATTTTCCTATGCAGAGGAATGGTGATAAATGACTGCAACAACATTGTGCAGGGTAGTTCATCATGTTGATCAAAAACAATATAGTAACCCGCACTGTGATCTGGAAAGTGAAAGTTATCAATTGTTCTCCTGACAAAACACTAAAGATAGATGTGGAGTTAGAAATGATCATCAAGCTTATATTTAACGTCAAATAGATTTTGTTAATGTGCATCTTTCATATTTGGTTCCAGGTGCTCCTTCTGAATAGTTCTAATTTAGAGGCTGTAGAGGAGACAGCATTTACAAGCATATCCAGTCTTAGGCAACTCTATCTACATGACAACAGGTTAATAGAGTTTCCTTCAAAACCAATGGCTCCACTCACTTTGCTTCAAGTCCTAGTTATCAGCAACAATTACATCAAAGAAATTAAATCAGGTATGTCTATCTACCCATCTACATTGACAAATGGGTTATTTTTGACACAAATGACAAGTGACTTAACCACAAATTTCTCCCTCAAACAGCACCACCAAAATAGACTAACTGATCATGGAATGTTACTAGGGCAGACATGATTTTTCGCTTTTATTCTTCCATCAGGTAGAAGCAAGGCCAAAAATTGCTGCCTATCCCTAATGCCTTGAACCGAGTGGCTTATTTGACTATTTCAGAGGGCAGTTTCCAGAAGGCATTTGATAATGTGCTACATCAAAGGTTATTGCGGAAAACAAAAGCTCATAGTATAAGAGGTAACATATAGGCATGGATAGAAGATTGGCTGGCTAACAGGAAGCAGAGAGTTGGCATAAATGGGACTTTTTCTGGTTGGCAAGATGTAACAAGTGGTATTCCATAGGGATCAGTACTGGGACCTCAACTGTTTACAATTTATATAAATGACTTGGACGAAGGGATGGATGGGATGATTGCCAAATTTGCTGATGACACAAAGATAGGTAGGAAAGTAAGTTGTGAAGAGGACATAATGAGGCTACAAAAATATATAAGTAGATTAAGTGAGTGGGCAAAGATCTGGCAAATGGAGTACAATGTGGGAACATGTGAAATTGTCCACTTTGGCAGGCAGAATAAAAGAGAGGCATATTATCTAAATGGTGAGAGATTGCAGAGCTCTGAGATGCAGAGAGATCCGAGTGTCTTAGTGCATGAATCGCAAAGGGCTAATATGCAAGTACAGCAAGTAATTAGGAAAGCCAATAGAATGTTATCATTTATTGCAAGAGGAATTGAATACAAAAGTAGGGACGTTATGCTTCAGTTATACAGAGCACTAGTGAGAGCACACCTGGAGTACTGCGTACAGTACTGCGGTCTGTCCGCAAGAAAGACCCAAACCTCCCTGTCGCTTGCCATTTTAACACTCCACCCTGTTCTCTTGCCCACATGTCTGTCCTTGGCTTGCTGCATTGTTCCAGTGAAGCCCAACGCAAACTGGAGGAACAGCACCTCATCTTCCGACTAGGTACTGTACAGCCTTCCGGGCTGAATATTGAGTTCAACAACTTTAGATCTTAAACTCCCCCTCCCCCCATCCCCACCCCGTTTCTCCCCCCTCCCCTTTTTTTTTCAATAATTTATATAGATTCTTCTTTCCCCACCTATTTCCATTATTTTTAAATCTAAAACTAAAACCTTGTTAGTCTTTCCACCCCACCCCCACTAGAGCTGTACCCTGAGTGTCCTGCCTTCCATTCTTAATTAGCACTTTTCTTAGACAAATATCACCACCTTCAACACCTCTTTGATCCTTTTGTCTTGACATCTTTTGATTATCTGCTCCTATCACTGCTTGCTTATCTCCACAATCACCACACCCTCAACTTCTCTCTCCCCCCGCCCCCCACCTTAAACCAGTTTATATTTCTCCTTTCTCCTAACTATGCTTCAGTTCTGCCGAAGGGTCGTTAAGGCTCGAAACGTTAACTGATTTCTTCTCCACCGATGCTGCCAGACCTGCTGAGTTTTTCCAGGTAATTCTGTTTTTGTACTGCGTACAGTATTGGTCTCCTTATTTAAGGAAGGATGTAAATGCATTGGAAGCAGTTCAGAGAAGATTTACCAGAATAATACCTGGAATGGGTGGGTTGTCTTTTGAGGAAAAGTTGGACAGGCTAGGTTTGTACCCGCTGGAGTTTAGAAGAGTAAGAGGCAACTTGATTGAAATATGTAAGATCTAGAGAGGTCTTGACAGGGTGGATGTGAAGAGGATGTTTCCTCTTGTGGGAGAATCTAGAACGAGGGGGGTCACTGTTTAAAAATAAGACGTTGCCCATCAGAGTCTTTGGAACTCGTTTCCTGAAAAGACAGTGGAAGCAGAGTCTTTGAATATTTTTAAGGCAGAGGTGGATAGATTCTTGATAAACAAGGGGGTGATAGGCCATCGGGGATAGGTGGAAGATCAGCCATGATCTTATTAAATGGTTGTCCAGGGTGGAGGGGTTGATTGGTTTACTTCTTGTTTGTATGTTCAGTTAAGCATTGCTGTGGTTCTGGAGTCACATGTAGGAACCGATGTCCCCAGATCCATTAGCCTGGGCCTATGGATTATTAGTCAAGTGACATTACTACTACACCATGGTCTCCCATTAGTGACTCCATTATAGCACTTCAGAAAAGTAATTGATTAAAATAAAATTGGTTTAAGCTACACTGAAAAGTTTCAATGTGATAAAGTAAATTTTATGATATTTTAATTCATACAATTTAATATTTCTTTCACTATTGAGTAATATGCTCACAGTAAGTTTACTTTCATTTGTTACAAAAGAAAGGACTTGCATTTATGCATGATGACTTCAGGATGTCCCAAAGTGCTTTAAAGTCAATTACTTACTTTTTAAGTTGTGATATAAGGAAAACTACATCAAAAAATCCACAGTAGATGCAAGTATTTATAGAGTATAATTTGATGCAGCAGGCCTAATTAAATTACAGCTACATGCTTACAGATTACAGGACTAAAGTCATCAATTGATTCTCAGACTCTGAGAGAGATACAAGTTCAATTTGAGCTTCATATGGAATTTGCTCATTGAGGTGAAGCTAAATTCTGTTTGACCTACAAATATCACTGCACTTTCTGTGTTAAATAGGCCAACTAGCATTGCTCAGACACTGCATTTTTGACAGTCTTTCGGTGGAATCGTCCCAGATTTGTACTAAGTGCGGTAGTGGGCGGGTTTTTACCTGCCTGCCGCAAAGGCGGCTTCTCACACCGTATCGTCCCAAATGCACCACATTAATTATGCATTCCCAGGAAACACAGCGTTTCTGTTCTGGAGTGCTGCTTTGGGCTGCAGTAGAGTGCTTAAGTTGGAGTTTGGTGACTGAGGGAATTTAAGGGTTAATTTCTATCTAAAGTCTAGTCTTTCTTTAATTTAGTAATTAACTAAAAGTTGCTGTTTGGGTTGGAAGAAGGTGAGTTTTAGGCCAGCTTTAAAACAGGGTTTCTACAGGCTCTGCTTGCAGCTACAACTAGTTAATTCGATAACTGGCTTAAACAGGTTTTCAGAGGCTAGATTCAGAGAGTATAAAAACAGGCCACCTTACAGTGCTGACTTTGTCTGCACTGGAGTGCTGCTTTGGGCTGCGGTAGAGTGTTTAAGTTGGAATTTGGTGACTGAACGAGTTTGGTGATGAGGGAACGAGGTGATCCTTTGAGTACCATGAATACGGTCGGGTAAGCATTTACTACTTTTATCACTTATAGTTTTTAAGGTCTTATTTTGTGATTCATCGTTTGTAAGGGCTATATTCTGTAACAACGAGGAGCAGGGAAGAAGGGCTCTAGAGTAATTGATATTATTTGATATTAAGTATCTTCCAAAAGGTTTAATTTAATTTAAAGGGGTAAGTCATGGCAGGAGAGCTGAAAGCCGTGATGTGCTCCTCCTGCTCTATGTGGGAAGCCGGGAACATTTCCATGTGTGCGGGAAGTGTCTCCAGCTGCAGCTCCTGGAAGCCTGGGTTTCGGAGCTGGGGCGGCAGCTGGGGACACTGTGGAGCATCCGCGAGGCAGAGAGTATCGTGGATAGCAAGTATAGAGAGGTGGTCACACCGTAGGCTAAGAGTCCACAGGCAGGAAGGGAATGGGTGACTACCAGGCAGTGCAAGAGGACTAGGCAGGCAGTGCAGGAATCTCCTGTGGCTATTCCCCAGTAAAATGGATATACCGCATTGGATACTGTTGAGGGAATGGCCCCTCAGGGGAAAGCAGCAACAGCCAAATTCGTTGCACCATGGTTGGCTCTGCTGTAAAGGGGAGGAGTAAAAAGTGTAGGAATGCAATAATTATAGGGGATTCAATTGTAAGAGAAATAGATATGCGTTTCTGTGGCTGCAAACGAGACTCCAGGATGGTATGTTGCCTCCCTGGTGCTAAGGTCAAGGATGTCTCAGAGCGGCTACAGGACATTCTGAAGGGGGAGGGTGAACAGCCTGTCGTCGTGGTACACATTGGTACAAACAACATAGGTAAAAAAAGGGATGAGGTCCTGAAATCAGAATATAGGGAGTTAGGAAGTAAGTTGAAAAGTAGGACCTCAAAGGTAGTGATCTCAGGATTACTACCAGTGCCACGTGCTAGTCAGAGCAGAAATAGCAGGATATATCAGGTGGATATGTGGCGGAAGAGATGGTGTGGAGGTGGAAGGTTTCAGATTCCTGGGACATTGGGACCAGCTCTGGGGGAGGTGGGACCAGTACAAACTGAACGTGTTACACCTGGGCAGGACCGGGACTGATATCGTAGGGGGAATATTTGCTAGAGTGGTTGGGGAGGGTTTAAACTAAAATGGCAGGGGGATGGGAACCTAGGCAAGGAGTCAGAGGAGGGGGAATCAAGGAGAAGAACAAAAGACAGAAAGGGGAATAAGAAAAGTGATAGGCAGGGAAATCAAGGACAAGAATCAAATAGGGCCTCAGTGAAAAATAATGGGAACGGGGCAAGTAATGTTAAAAAGACAACCCTTAGGGTTTTGTGCCTTAACGCGAGGAGCATATGCAATAAAGTGGATGAATTAACCGCGCAAATAGATGTAAACAGGTGTGATATAGTCAGGATTACGGAGGCATGGCTGCAGGGTGACCAGGGATGGGAACTGAACATCCAGGGGTATTCAGTATTTAGGAAGGACAGACAAAAAGGAAAAGGCGGTGGAGTTTCATTGCTGGTTAAAGAGGAAATTAATGCAATATTGAGGAAAGATATTATCTCCGACGATGTGGAATCTGTATGGGTAGAGCTGAGAAACACTAAGGGGCAAAAAATGTTAGTGGGAGTTGCATGTAGACCCCCAAACAGTAATGGTGATGTTGGGAATGGCATTAAACAGGAAATTAGAGATGCATGAAATAAAGGAACATCTGTAATTATGGGTGACTTTAATCTGCATATAGATTGGGCAAATCAAATTAGTAACAATACCGTAGAGGAGGAATTCCTGGAGTGTATATAGGATGGTTTTCTGAACCAATACATTGAGGAACCAACTAGAGAGCAGGCCATCCTAGACTGGGTATTTTGTAATAAGAAAGGAATAATTGGCAAACTAGTTGTGCGAGGCCCCTTGGGGATGAGTGACCATAATTCTTCATCAATATGGATAGTGACGTAGTTGATTCTGAAACTAGGGTCCTGAATCTTAATAATGGAAACTACGATGGTATGAGGCGCGAGTTGGCTATGATGGATTGGGAAACTTTACTTAAAGGGATGACGGTGGATAGGCAATGGCAAACATTCAAAAAGCGCATGGATGAACTGCAACAATTGTTTATTCCTTTCTGGTGCAAAAGTAAAACAGGAAAGGTGATCAAACCATGGCTTAGAAGGGAAATTAGAGATAGTATTAGATCCAAAGAAGAGGCATACAAATTGGCCAGAAAAAACAACAGACCTGAGGATTGGGAGGACTTTAGAATTCAGCAAAGGAGGACCAAGGGATTGATTAAGAAGGGGAAAATAGAGTACGAGAGTAAGCTTGCGGGGAACATAAAAACTGACTGTAAAAGTTTCTATAGGTATGTGAAGAGAATAAGATTGGTGAAAACAAACGTAGGTCCCTTACAGTCAGAAACAGGGGAATATATAATGGGGAACAAAGAAATGGCTGACCAACTAAATACATACTTTGGTTCTGTCTTCACAAAGGAGGACACAAATAACATACCAGAAATGTTGGGGAACATAGGGTTTAGTGAGAGGGAGGAACTGAAAGAAATCAGTATTAGTAGGGAAATGGTGTCAGGGAAATTGATGGGATTGAAGGCCGATAAATTCCCAGGGCCTGATAATCTACATCCCAGAGTACTTAAGGAAGCGGCCCTAGAAATAGTGGATGCATTGGTGGTCACCTTCCGAGATTCTATGGATTCTGGAACAGTTCCTACAGATTGGAGGGTAGCTAATGTAACCCCACTATTTAAAAAGGGAGGTAGGGAGAAAACAGGGAATTATAGACCAGTCAGCCTGACATCGGTAGTGGGGAAAATTCTAGAGTGCATTATAAAAGATTGAATAGCTGAGCACTTGGAAAACAGTGGCAGAATCAGACAGAGTCAGCATGGATTTATGAAAGGGAAATCATGCTTGACAAATCTACTGGAATTTTTCGAGGGTGTAACTAGTAGAGTTGATGAGGGGGAGCCAGTGGATGTGGTTTATTTGGACTTTCAGGAGGCTTTCGAACAAGTCCCACATAAGAGATTAGCGTGTAAAATTAAAGCGCATGGGATTGGGGGTAGTGTATTGAGATGGGTAGAAAACTGGTTGGCAGACAAGAAACAAAGGGTAGGAATAAACGGGTCTTTTTCCGAATGGCAGGCAGTGACTAGTGGGGTACCGCAGGGATCGGTGCTGGGACCCCAGCTATTCACAATATATATTAACGATTTAGATGAGGGAACTAAATGTAATATCTCCAAATTTGCAGATGACACAAAGTTGGGTGGGAGGGTGAGCTGTGAGTAGGATGCAGAGATGCTTCAGTGTGATTTGGACAAGCTGAGTGAGTGGGCAAATGCATGGCAGATGCTGTATAATGTGGATAAATGTGAGGTTATCCACTTTGGTAGCAAAGGTAGGAAGGCAGATTATTATCTGAATGGCTATAAATTGAGAGAGGGGACTGTGCAACAAGACCTGGGTGTCCTCGTACACCAGTCACTGAAGGTAAGCATGCAGGGGCAGCAGGTGGTCTTCATAGCCAGAGGATTCGAATACAGGAGCAAGGATGTCGTGCTGCAATTACACAGGGCCTTGGTGAGACCACACTTGGAATATTGTGTGCAGTTTTGGTCTCTTTATCTGAGGAAGGATGTTCTTGCTATAGAGGGAGTGCAGTGAAGGTTTACCAGACTGATCCCTGGGATGGCGGGGCTGACATATGAGGAGAGATTGAGTCGATTAGGATTATATCCGCTGGAGTTCAGAAGAATGAGAGGTGATCTCATAGAAACTTATAAAATTGTAACAGGACTAGACAGGGTAGATGCAGGAAGGATGTTCCTGATGGTGGGGGAGTCCAGAACCAGGGGTCACAGTCTGAGGATACGGGGTAGACCATTTAGGACTGAGATGAGGAGAAATTTCTTCACCCAGAGAGTGGTGAGCCTGTGGAATTCGCTACCACAGAAAGTAGTAGAGGCCAAAACATTGTATGTTTTCAAGAAGGCATTAGATATAGCTCTTGGGGCAAAAGCGATCAAAGGCTATGGGGAGAAAGCGGGAGGAGGATATTTGATGAGTTGGATGATCAGCCATGATCATAATGAATGGCGGAGCAGGCTTGAAGGGCCAAATGGCCTACTGCTGCTCCTAGTTTCTATGTTTCCATGTTTCTATGTTTTCATGGCAGGCAGACTCTCATTCACCCGTCATGCCACCACTTCACTGCTTCATCACACCGGGCACCATATTTAAAGTCCAGCCATGCTCACGCCTCTCAATGCCTCCAGCCCACAACTGCTGCAAAGAAGACATGGCCCCGAAAGGCAAAAAGACTGCAACCCCCAGGTTCAATGACGCGTCCGTCAAAGACCTTTTGGACACAGCAAAGGCCCGCCATGATGATCTCTATCCTCGCTCTGGCCGCAGAATGGACAGTAACACCACTAAGCTGGCTTGGGAGGCAGTGCCAGTGGTGGTGAGTGCCAACGTCCTTCAAAAGAGGACAGCCACCCAGTGCTGCAAGAGGATGAATGATCTCTTCCATTCCGCCAGGGTAAGTTACTCTTCCCATTACTCTCAACTCACACACTCACAAACCCATCTCATATCCACAGGCCCTCATTCACTGCCAGTTCAGGGACGTCACTATTCACTCTCTCATACACATCTTCATTGTTCTCATCGCATCCGTGGGACCACTCACCACCCACACATGCCAGGCATATTTATCATCTGGCCTGGCAGGCGCCTTGTTTACACTCTCTCCATCTCTATTCATGCAGGACAAGCTGGCACACAACAACAGGGAGAGATCACAGACTTGTGGAGGAATGCCTGAAATCAAGGTCCTCATGGACTTTGAAAACAGAGCCATCCAGCTGGCCGCCGAGGATCTGGACCGTTCCTGTACTGACGGTGAGGTCAGCGGTGCTCTATCAACTAAGGGTCCAGCAGTGCAACATCCATCAGACAACCATTCTGTGAGTGATGTGTCCTGTTTCACAGGCCACTGCCATGAACTAATTATCTCCCCTTGCTTTCGCAGGCACATCTGGGAAACAGCTGACAGAGTACATGACCCAGGGCTTCCAATAAAGCCACAAAGAAATCTCCGAAGAGGAATCTGAAGGCACTCGCCTTGAGATCCCGTCTCTGCGCTCACCCACACCCTCCACCAGCAGAGAAACATAAACCTTGGTGGAACCTAACTTTAGAGTAGCCTCGGGACCACAATCTGGTGAGCACATCGCACTTTCTGATCCACAGCAGGTGGAGGCAGGGACTTCCCAGGTGTCCGGCACTCAGAGGATTGCTGGAGGCCAGAACGTTGCTGAGTCTGAGTCAGATGACGAGCCTCTGGACTCGGTCATACCACAGTTGCTGGAGCTGCAAAGGCAAGCTCGGAAACATCAGGAAGGGATGTCCGCCACACTCTTCAGATTGCAAGGCACGATGGAGGAGTCCGTTCATGTTCAGGCTGAGGTGATAGCGCCAGCATTGCAATGCACCGAAGTCAACATTGGTAGGATGGGGGCTGCTATGGAGACCGTAGTCCAGGACGTCGCTCCTGTACTGCTGTGTGGGCTGAACTCCATCACTGATGCCATAGTTGACCTCCAGCAGTGCGTACACGGAAGGGGTGCCTGGCAGCTCGATCTCACTCCAGTTACCCCTTCTCCTCAAGGAGTCAGCCAGGGGCCCTTGGGCACCTATAGGGAGGAAGATCAGCAGGTGTACCCCACTGGGGCCATCCATCCAGGTGACTCTGGGGGTGACCGGCCCATCCGAATCCCCACTTCCTGTGACCTCAGCAGCTCCATCTCCACAGGGTGAGGAGGGTGCCGCTGCCACACAGCAGGATCCCAAAAGCAGGCCAGGGCCCTCCAGGTCTTGGCCTTCCAGGGGACACCATCTAGGTCATCGCAGACAGGGCGTCACAGTCAGCAGGCTGCCTCCACCGCTGTGGATGTCCCGGGAGCAGCAAGACGTAGCGGCAGGGTTAGGAAAGTTCAGAAGATGTAGTTGCACAGCCTGGGCATGGGTGTTAATCTCTCGTACTCCCAACAATGTCTCCCTGCCTATGTTCTTGTCACTCAGATGTGAAACGTTCCTGCACAAGATAAAGGCAGGTGTCTCAGTCCAGGGCCTCTTCCCTGTGCTCTGTGCAGCCTTCAGACCAAAGTGATGGTCCGTCCTCATACTCCCTGGACATATTGCTGATGCCTGCACCTCAATGGTGCTTGTCGTTGCTGCCAGGATGTAGTCGGCTAGCGCCACAGAGTTCGGCATTCTCTCTGTGTGCTCGCAGCACCTTTAAGGTGGGGCTGGCCCCCATCTCTTCAGCATCTGTGACCAGTGACCCTGTGCTCCTGAATGGGTGAGGTGCTGAAGGTCGACAAAGGATCAGATGCTTCTAAAGTTTCATGGCTGCATCTCTATGATATGACCCGGATCACAGAGACCTCAGCCAAACAGGAGTCAGACATTCACGGAAGCAATGTGAAGATTTGTGGAGTGTCCTCACTGCATGTTGTCATTATCCTCCTGCAATCAAGCGACTATTAGGGCCTCAACTGCATCTCTATGACAGGAGCATTCTCCCAGAGGTTATTCGCGCTGCCATAAGCCAGACTGGAGTCAAACGTTCACAGATGCAATGTGAGGATCTACGGTGTCTCCTCACTGCATGTTGTCATCATTCTCCATAAATCTAGCAGCTATGAGGACCTCCCAAGCGTTCCTGCCTTATGTCTAGCCAGTGCAAGGGCCTTATCCCTGTCATTGTCGTCTTCGAGGACCTCCTCATCCTCATGCCCGTCGATGTCCCCCTCATCGGAGGAGACATGCAGCTCCTCCATCTTCTCCTCAGCAAGTTCCTCTCTCTGTTACAACTTGGAACTGCAAAGGGTGCAGCAGACGACAATGATGCATGACACCCTCTGTGGACTGTATTGCAGGGATCCCCCAGACTGGTCCAGGCACCGGATCCTCATTTTCAGCATCACAATGGTTTGCTCCACCAAGTTACAAGTTGCTGCATGAGCCTCATTATAACTTCACTCTGTTGCAGTCTGAGGCCGCTGCACGGGTGTCATCAGCCACGTCCTCTGTGGGTAGCCCTTGTCCCTGAGGAACCATTCCTGCAGCTTCTGTGGACCCTGGAAGACGTCAGGGATCCGTGACCGACTGAGAATGTAGGAGTTGTGGACACTCCCTGTGCACAGACCTGCAGAATGTGTTTGTAGTGGTTACAAGCCAGCTGTACATTCAGCAAATGGAAGGCCTTGCAATTGACATAATTGACCGCTTGTTGCCATGGAGATCTGGGTCCACATGAGTGCGGTCGATCACTCCCTGCACCTGTCGGAAACCCAAGATCTGGGCAAATCCAATTGCTCTTGTATCATGGCTCTCCAGGTCCTGGGAAAAATGCAAAGTTGTGTGCCTTCGCGAAGATGGCATCTGTGACCTCATGGATGCATTTGTGTGTGGAGGCTTGTGAAATCCCACAGGGGTCACCTGTGGAGCCCTGAAAGGAGCCACTGGCATAGAAATTGAGCATCGCAGTCACTTTCATGGCCACTGGCCATGATGCCCTCCATGTCCCTGTGGTGCCAAATCCTGCAGTAGCTGGCAGATGTGACCGACAAGTTCCCTAGATATGTGTAGTCTTTGGCGACACTGGTTCTCGGTCATCTGCAGGAATGGAAGGCAGTGTCTATAGACCCTGGGTGTCGCTAGGCGTCGGCTGTGGCTCTTCAGCGGCATGTGCGGGAACCCCAGCCGTCCATTCTTCAAGAGGGTGCTGCTCCTGCCTCTGCGCAGCCAAGTGCCTCAGTCACTCTCTTCTCAGTTGTCTCCACTCTCTGTAAGCCATGTGGCACACAGCTAGTTCACCAGGCTCCATGATCCTTGTATACTCCTCCTGCAGGATGAAAGAGAGAGATGTGTGGGTTAGCCTGGGTGTATTAAGAACCTGTCCTGGTAACGTCTGATGGCTCCTTGATGCATTCTGGAGAGTGCTGGCCAAATCACAATTTTGATGGCCAGAGATTAGTGCGCTGCATGGCAGCCTGAAACCACACCCACATCTGCCCCACTCCACCCTACCGATTGGCAGCAGCTTTGCCCATTGGACTGCATGCTGTGCTTTCAGCTCAGGCGCAGGCATTCTCCTAACCCACACTGCAAGGCTGCACTGTTAGTTTGAACCATGGGGGAGACTGGTCCAAACCGGGTTGATGACATTACAAGGGGCTGTGAGTGACTCCACCAGTGACTGCTCCATGGGCAGCTTTAACAAGGAGATTGTACCATGTGCCCAGTTGTCCAACTGTTCTGCAGTCCACTAAAATGCTCATTAGTTTGCAGTCTGTGCCAAAGGAGTGAAAAGCTCTGGAGCCCTTGATGGCACTTTCATGCCTCTGCATTGCTTGGGTGGGCAGAGAGGCTAGAGGCCCAATTCCAATCACATCAATGTGGCTGCGCCTGAACTGTCTCAGCTGCACAGGAATCGTCGCTTTATACAAGGTGCCCCTAATGCTTAGCCGCTTCCCTCGCCCACCACCCCCACACCACCCCCCACTGCATGTGCTTGTGCACTACCCCTAACTGCAGGGCAGCCCTTGCCCCCGCAACCCCCTGTCCCCCACCCCCAGCCCCCCGCTGGCCCCCCCATAGCCTCCTTGCTATGTTGTCCGCTCACACCACTGAACACACCCGACGGCAGCAGGCACAGGGAATCTCGGCCTGTGGCTTTAGATGACAAGTTGCAGTGCTGCACACGATGAGAAACCTGATCGCTTTGTGATTAGATACCTGGTCAGTTGCCCGGGTAATGATTAGTTTGAATCGGCTGGATTTATTAGGAGTTCTAGTGAATGACACATTCTTTGGCATTCATCATTCTAAAATTGTACTGGATATGTATCCAGTATATCAATCATATGATGCTCATTAATTTGTGGTATACTAAAATAAATGCTTTTTACTAAATGTTTATGTTTTGATTATGCTAGCTTTGTGCTTATCAAGATGATTTAAAAGGTACCTGAGTATGCACCTGAAGTGCTGTAACCTGCAAGGCTGTGGACCAGTTGCTGGAAAGTGGGATTAAAATGAGTGGCTAGTTTCTTTTTTTCTTTTTTTTTTGACTGGCGCAGACACGATGGGCTGAATGGCCTCTTTCTGCGCTGTACTTTTACTATGGTTCTGTGATGATGTAGATCAGTGCTGCAGAATGAAACACGTCTGCCACTAATCTGGGGAAAGGTTGAAAACCTGGCACCAGCACCAGCACCAGCACCGGCACAACGGGCTGACTGGCTTTCTCCTGTGCTGTAATTTTTTTGTTCAACTGTTTTTCACCAATACTAGCTTGAAGCATCAGCAATTTCTGATGGTAATATGAGACACTAGATTATGAACAACATATGTGGAATCATATATATACACATACGTACATACGAATTAGGAGCAGGAGTAGGTCATTCAGCCCCTCGAACCTTCTCCGCTATTTGATAAGATCATGGCTGATATGGTTGTGGCCTCAACTCCACTTTCCTTCCTATCCTCCAAACCCTTTGACTCCCTTGTCAATCAAGAATAATCTAACTGAATCTTAAAAATATTCAGTGACCCAACCTCCACCACTCTCTGGGGAAGAGAGCCCCACAGACTCACGACCTCTGAGAGAAAAAAAAAATCTCCTCATTTCTGTCTGAAATGGAAGAAGCCTTATTTTTAAATTGTGGTCCCTAGTTCTAGCTTCTTGCATAAGGGGAAACATCATCTGAGCATCCACTCTGTCAAGTCCCTTCAGGATCTTATATGTTTCAATCACCTCTCATTCTTCTAAACTCCAATTGATACAGGCCCAACTTGTCCAACCTTTCCTCATAGGATAACCCCCTCATTCCAGAAATCAGTTGAGTGAACCTTCCTATGGTTCCTGTGGACCACCGACAGAGACCAGTTTCTATGCTGTAAATTCTATGTAACCAACGAATACAAGGTAGGTTTATGCAACCTGTCCTTGTAAGTTAACCCTTTCAGCCCCAGTATCAGTCTGAATCTGTGCTGCATCCCCTCCAGGCCAATATATTCTTCCTGCACTATAGTGCCCAGAACTGAACACAATCTGACCAAGGCTCTGTATAACAAAAGCAGAACATCTTTCCCTTTGTATTCTAGTCCTCTTGAGATAAAGACCAATAGCCTTTCAGATTGCTTTTTGTCCCCATCCAGTTGCTTTTAGAGATTTGTGTACTTGGCATACTCAAATCTCCTTGTTCCTCTGCAGTTTCTAGCTTCTTATCATTTAGAAAATACCCTGCCTTGTCTTTCTTGATCTAAAGTGGACAACCTCACACTACCCACCATTGAACTCCATTTGTCATAGTTTTTCCCACTTGCTTAATCTGTCTATGTTCTTTGTAATTTCCAGCTCCAATTATTAGATCTCCTATGTTTTGGATGAGCTGTCACACTGAGAGACCATCTGCCCACTCAGGTGGATGCAAAAGATCCCACCTCATCAGGGGAGTTCACCCTGGTATTCTGGGCCCGTATCTATTCATAAATCAAAATCACCAAAATTTGGTCAGTTTCATTTGGATTATTTAGTTATTATCACATTGTCTTGTTGGAGCTTGCTGTGCACAAATTGGCTGCCACATTTCCAACAACAACCACCACACTTCAAAGAGTACTTCATTGCCTGTAAAGCACCTGGGTGCAACCTGAGGCTTCAAAAGGAGCCATAGAAATGCAAGTCTTTCTTTCTTTCCCAACTTGGTGGCATCTTCCAACTTGGCTATGTAACCCTCTATATTCCTCTTTCAAGACTTTGGTAAGTATGATGAAAAACCGAGGCCTTACAATGGATGCTGTAGGAACACCATTCATCTCATCCTGCCAATTTCAGTAGATACATTTTATCCCCACGCTCTGCCCCTTACTTCCCAACAAATTTCCAACCCATGCTGCCAGCACTCGCTGAGACTGTACTGAAATGTTTGCCCAGATTATGGGCTCAATTGTCAGGAGTGGGGCTTGAAAGCTGACATTTTCCTCACACGATTTGCAAGATAAGCGTTAACATTGATTACAGAAAATGCATGTTAAAAAGTCCCATTCCGATATCGCTTCGATAATGAAACTGGTTGCAAAATTACCTACGCGAATCATAACTTGCAAGATAACGGTGTTGAATTCAGAAAATGTTCTATTGGGCAGATGGGGGTGGGTGGCGGGGTGGAAAGAAGGGCAAAGATGGGTGACAAGGAGAAAAACTTGAAACAAAGTATGAACAGATAAAACAGTTAATAAGGTAATTGGTGATTAAATTCAAGGGAGAATTGGGTAGATACTTGAATGGGAAACATGTGCATGGTTATGGGGAATGGGCACGGTATAGTGGGACTAAAGGCAAAATACCACGGATGCTGGAAGTGTGAAATAATAACAAAATGCATGAATTTCACTAACTCCCAAACCATTTTTGTGCATCATAAAAGTGGCCACATCTACTAGAAAAATCTAGGCACTAGTGCAAATGCTTGAGCCTGTGAGTTACTAATGATTTGTTTAATTCATTGCCATGATGCTAAATAGGGTTTTAACAACAGCTTCAAAATTACGGATTTTGGAATATTAAAAATCTATTTTGATGTACTCCCTGAAGGTGTCCAGTTGCTGAGCGGGGTGTATTGGATCACATAGAGGAAAGGTAAGGTTGGAGGGGTTGCAAATTCTGCTTGATTTTTTGCCAATAGATGAGAAATCCTGGGAGACCCACTGACCTCTGTGCCCACCTCTCCGATATGCATTCCTGGAGTGCAAAGGTGCACAGTAGAAGCACAAATTTGTAAAAATCTTTCTTTATAAGATTCATCATATTAATATGTAACAGTTTTTCTTTCAGGTTCACAGGCAGTGGGCTGAATTTTCATCTGCATTAGCTGGGTATCAAAATCATGTTGCTTCTATGGTGGGTGGATAATCTGTTCTGTCAGGTTAATGCTCAATTATGAAGCCAAAAATCTACCCTGGTGTAATTCAAAATGTTATATATTGATATAAAAGGAATATTTTTGTAATAAGCTTTGTTTTTGATTAGGTGCTTTTGAGAATTTGCTGGAGCTCAGGGAGCTGTACTTGGGGCCCCAAACACAGTTTCAAGACTTTCAATATCAAGCGCTAGTCCCTCTGAGAAAAATTAAGGTAAGCATAAGCTTTGTGGAGGAACAATGCTTTGACAAGATGCCAAGGTAGGTACAGATGATCAAGGCCATTCGGTCCCTCTCTGCTCACCGCTTCCATAAAAACTCCTGTACTGTACTTGCTGTTTTCTTTTCTTTAATCAATTCCTTATAAGGCAGAGGCAGATATATTCTTGTTAGGCAAGGGAATCAAAGGTTATGGGGGTTAGATGGGAATGTGGAAATTGAAACACAAGATCAGCCATGATCTTACTGAATGGTGGAGCAGGCTCGAGGTGCCGAGTGGCCTACTCCTGTTCCTATTTCTTATGTTCTTATGCCTCCATTTTGGGTTTCAGTTTTAAAAGAATTTTATCAAAGGCCTTTTGGAAACCTAAAGGCACATCATATGGATTTCCAGACTCCACTTTCTCAATAAAGTCAGTGATAACTCAGGCAGAAACTTTTGCCTCTAAAGCCATGCAATCCATTAGATGATTCACATACAAATAGTCCTTAGATTTGTTTTTGATCATCAATTTCATTGCTTTACCAAATTTTGATGCAAAACTGCTGGGTCTTTAGTTGCCCAGATCCCTTAATGAACGTAATACCATGTTTCCAACCTAAGGACACCTTCTCAACATTTGGTGACTCCCTTTGATGATTGCCAGCATTTCACAAATTTCATCCCAATCTCTCACTGACACAGGATGGATACCATTCCTTCAGAGAGGATTGGGATGTTAATAAACAATTTCTCTCAAATCTAGTAGCCAACCTTTTTAAATTTATACACATTTAGGCTATAGTAGCCGGCAATGTTGAATCTGATAGATATAATGAATTGGATCATGTTGTAATGACAAGCATTAAGAGAGACCTCAAATTCCACTTCCTGTCAACTGTCAGGTCATCAATATGTCAAACTGAGAACTGCCTCTTTTGGGTTCTCTGATGCACTGGGCCATGACGCAATTGTGCATTACATTTACCAGTTCTTACTCTAACCTGCTTTAGCATTCCCAATTCATACTTAGTTGGTTCAACTCAACAATTAAGATAACCTTCCTCTGTTCACATAGGTTAATTAATATAATTTTCTGTGTTCACATCAACTCATTAATTTAACCTTCCTCTGTTCACATATGCTCCTTATCATTCATAAATGATCCTGTCCTCCCTTTCATTCTGAGTTGGTAGTACGTAGCAAATCTCTGACATGACTTTACCTCTGTTAGAAACCACATTATTGCACAGAGTAGTGTTTCCTTTTTCACTTAGTCTAATTCCTTTACCTGCAAGTATTACAATCCCAGCTGATGTTAATACTGGACAAGTCAGATCCCAGAGTGAAACCTGGCTTGATAGATCCTAACTTTTATCTATTTTATGCAAACCGTGGAAGTAAGTTACTGAACAGTCTATTGATGAACTTTTAACAAGAAGAATAAAACATCTATGAAACAAGAAAAATGAACTATATTACACCAGACTTGAAGTTTGGACAGATCTCGATACAAACACAAGAAAATGATTCAAATATTCATGGTACCTTCACCCCAGATACATTTTTACAGATACATACAAATTCAGAAAGGTAAACAATTTGCCGTAACTGTCTTATACTCTAATATTCAGGGAAATACGTGGTACATGTGAACCAACTGGTGAACTGTGGTCAGACACACCACACTCCAAAGTAAATGACAGATGTGTCCACAGCATAGAGTCACCAACCTTCAGCTGTCTTCTTGGATCTTCAGGCTTCTCTCGAGACCACTTTGCTTCAAGTCTGCTCCCTGCAGCTCTCTCTCTGTTTCTGACCTCTGTCCTCATCCCTTACCTGGGACATTCTTCTGGGATCCATTTCTGCCTCATTCCCTGGTTTTGGATCTTTGTCTTTTTTTGGGACCTTCTCCTGGTCCCTCTCCCCGTGTCCTGCTTCCTTCTCACAAATGGAGCTCTTTTCAGGTCACCTGACCTGCAGTTTAGCACTGCTTCATTTTTCTTTTTCCATTTCTTCTGCACATGTGCGCAGGGCCGGTTCTCGGCCTGAAGACAGGAAAATGGATAAATTGTGCATGTGCGCCCCTTTCATGGCCAGAGCATGCATGAAATCAATTAACTGCACATGTGCAACCGTCTCCCAGCCGCGCATGCGCAGGAGACACAAAAATGGAAGACAACTCAAACTGCCACCAGTTCTCTAGGTCTGGTCTAACTAGTATCTTGTATAGTTTTAGCAAGACTTCCCTATTTTTATACTTCATTTCCTTTGAAATAAAGGCCAACATTCCATTTGCCTTCCCTATTACCTGCTGAACTTGTATGTTAGCTTTTTGTCGTTCATGTATGAGGGACCCAAATCCCTTTGTGCTGCAGATTTCTGCAATCTTTCTCCACTTAAATAATATTCAGCTCTTCTATTCATCCTTCCAAAGTGCATAACTTCACATTTTCCAACATTATATTCTACCTGCCAAGTCTTCGCCTGCTCACTTAACCTGCCTATATCCCTCTGCAGGCTCTTTGGGCAGAATTTTCCCCATGTCCGGCAGGCGATGTGGGAGCGGGCGTGGACCTGATCGCCACCCGCGATCGGGTCCGCACTGCCATTTTACGCAGGTGGGCCACTTAAGGCCCGCCCAGCATAGTTCATGACTCTTGAGGATAGTGGGAGTGGGCGGGCGGCTGCGGGCATGCACAGATTGTCAGGTCCAATGGTGACCCGGTGGCCTGTTTAAATGAAGGCCTGGCAGCATTTTCAAGGCTGCTCACAATGGCTGGGAGAAGAGCACAGCAGAGGAGTAATGTGCAGCACTTAAGTTTGGAGGGTAGGCCATTGGGGCAAGCCAGGCTGGAGGGTAGGCCATTGGGGCAGGCCAGGCTGCAGGGTAGGCCAGCGGGGCAGGCCAGGCTGGAGGGTAGGCCAGTGGGGCAGGCCAGGCTGGAGGGTAGGCCAGCAGGGCAGTGTGCCCCTCATTTTTCCGACGAGTGCCTAGCTGCCCTCCTGGAAGGGGTGGCAGTGCGGTGGGAGGTCCTTCTTCCAAGGGACGGGAGGTGGAGGCCCCCCCCCACCCCACCCACCACCCCACCCCCCCCCCCCCCCCCCCCCCCCCCACCCCCCCCCCACCTGACCAAATGTGCCTGGGAGGAGGTGGCCGAGAATTTGAGCTTCCATGGTGTGGTTTGGCGCACATGGCTCCAGTGCCGCAAAAGGTTCATTGACCTCCTGCGCTCGGGAAGGGTGAGTACCATGTTGGCTGAGGTCACTTAATGCAGCCATCACCCTTTCCCCCCAGCCTCCCCCACCCGGCAACTCTGAGTAAAGTTACAGTATTGAATCCCCCATGGCATGTTTCTCTCACTGGGTGGGCCAGCAGATATTGCCCATGCCTAGTTCACCCTGAGAGGGTTGTGCTGAGATGGGTTCTGCACCCACAGCACGTGTGACACTGACACCCAGAGTATAGAATGAGGGTGAAAGTCAAGGATCTGCACCTAGGCGCAGTGCTGGAACTGGTAAGCATGTCAAAGTCAGGGTGCTAACATGCTGGGAGGGAGCTTCCAGGTGGCGGGGCACCAATCCATCTGCTGGTCTTTGCGTTCCACGTGCTTGTGCCTCCTTGCTCAGCAAAGGTACACCTTGTGGTGTCACATGTGAAGGAGGCAGCATTTGGGCAAGGGGAGGGTCAGCCCTGGCTTCTTTGTGTGAGTGTGCGGCAGCTGCGGGGTAACGAAGAACTGGATCCCTGCAATGTCCCACTCTGGATGTGTTGGCTGGGATACGATGGGAATTCAGGTGCAGACTGGACTAATCAATGATCTTCTCTCCTTTCCAGGAAAAGTCTGCACACAATTCCACTGAGCGGATGTGGACTGGCGGAGGCCAGGCCCAGTTGGCGATCCTAACACCTTTTGAGCAGCAGGCCATGGATCTGCAGAGGCGCCATGCCCACAGGTCCACCGGTGGTGGTGAGGCTGGGGTGCCACGGGGAGGTATGTTTGGCGAGCACTTAGGTCACCATGTGTGTCCCAGCAGCCATGGCACTGCTGAATGCTCAGCGATTGAAGTTTGTAACATGGGTTGACCATTGATAATGGAAGGATGAGCACATAATGATCCAGGGGAGCAGCATGCAAATTCGCATTGTCTACACTGTAACTAATCAAATGTCCTTGTTCTTCCCTTCAGCATCACTGGAGCAGGGCCGGGAGGAGGAGGCAGAGGGGCCACCTCTCACCCCTGAGGACCTAGAGGAAATCCACTCACCAACGTCACACCATCTCTGACAGGGCAGGCACCAGTGCAGATATTAGCACCTCGGTGGGAATTAGATCTTTGGCTAGTATCCAGGGGCACGGCAGTGAGGGCACTTCACACTTGCTTGAGTTGCAGGCAGAGACAGAGAGTGCCCAGGGCGCCGGCAGTCGGAGGACTGCTGGGACCAGGCATATGTTCGGTTGGTGGCTGATGATGTGCCTCTGGAGTCGTCTGTGAGGCAGCAAACGCGGGCAGTGCAGCAGAGTATGCGGGAGGATCTGGCGGAGATACATGAGGCTATGCGTAGCATGGTACCCGTGCTTGTGGAGTCCACGTGGAGCCTCACTGATGCATTGAGCCTCATAGCCGAGTGCCATGCTTCCTCCATGGGGAGGGTGGCGACTCTCGTGGAGAGGCTCCTCCAGGAGAACAATCAGGGCCTCCTGGTGTTGCGCTCGGACCTGCAAGCCCTCACAGTGGCATTGGCCTCAGCTGGTTATTGCCCGTATGGGAGATGGTTTGAGCACAAAGTATCCCAGCTCGGTGCCCATCCATCTATGGTGAGCAGGGAGGTCCGAAGCGACCTCACGTCGGCGCAGCAGTTGCCTGTCATCTCTGCGGGCTCCTCTTAGGGCGCTCCGGATGAGGGCAGCAGCTCCTCCGCCCCTCTGCCAGTGACTGTGGCACCTGATGAGGCTGCAGTGACTGGGGAGGTGCCAGCTGTGGAACTGGCCGCTCCCTCCCAGGCAGGGCCATCAAAGGCTCCATGGGCCAGAGGACGACCACCAACCGGACAGCACAGTGAGCAGGCTGTCTCAGATGCCAGTGCCAGCGAGGGGGGAGTACCTAGGCGTAGCACCCATATGCGTAAATTTAAGGCATCTTAGGCACGCCACGGGTTTCTCACAGATGCTTTTATGTTGGCTCATTGTAGTTTATTGAAGACTTGATGTGATGTCCAACACCTATTTTTTTGGTTTATGAAGTTACATTTGTTCTCTCAATAAGTTTTGACATGTTGCCATGCCTCAGGGTGATTCCTTACTTCCGCAAGTGGATGGGAACCCATGGTGTTATGAGTGAGTTGTTTGAGTTTGAGCTTTATTGACAAGGGCCTCAGTTAATGTTAGTATCCAGGCAGATTTAGGTATCGAGTGTGGAGCCTGTAGCCCAGGCGTGTGTTGAAGGTCCATCTGTGGTAGGCTAGCTGAAGGTTCTTTGGATTAAAGCCTCCCGGGTGTCCCCGCCTCCCTGGAGTCTGCCTGGGTCAGCGTCTATCCCCTCAGCATTTCCCTGTGCGTGCTCATCCTCAGACTCACTACAGGACTCATCATGTGCAGCCGGAGCAACTGCGTCTACATAGTTGGTTTATCCCCTTCCTAGAATCCTTCTTCCTCACTGGGATATATTTTATTTAATTTATTTATTAATTACTCTAGTATCCTTACTCTTTACACTTGAAGAATCTCCTGCTCTTTACACTTTATTGTAATTAGTTTACTTGCACCAGTATCGATCTTATACTTAAGAAGCTATTTTTAAGAAAAAGAGAGAAAAAAAAGATTAGAGACCTAAACACAAACTAAAGACCTTACTCTTACTTTAAAAACTAGAATTACTCAGCAATCCTCCTCACCCATCAGCTGCTTTCCCTTCACTCGTGTTACATTGTGGTTCGTGACATCACTCCGCCGCTGGTCTCACTGCAGGTAGGCCCCTCAATCCATGCCTTTTATCCTCTCCCGCTAATCTCTCGCTGAAAATACACTATTCTGAGCCTTAGGAATAGAATAAACCTTAATCACTTACCAGACACTTACCAATTAACCAGCTTCTTCTCCCCGAGCAGAGCAAGAATCAATTCCTGGAGGCTGATAAAGTTCAGACAAAAGCAATCAAACACCTCTTTCCCTTCCTCCACTTAACTACCTGAAGCACTCAACTTGCAGATGCTGCTGATGCCATGCCTCTGCTGCCCTTTCCTTCTAGCTGCTAGAGCTCATGGGCCTCAGGGTGCTGCTGAAGCAGCAGCAGTGCATCATTCACAGAGCACATACAGCTGCCAAGGGGTCGGTGGTGGAGGGACTCAATGTTGAGGGTCCTGAATGGGCTGTCAATCAAGTGGCCTATGTAGTCCTGGACGGTGTCCAGCTTCCTGAGTGCTATTGGAGCTACCTTTATCCACACCCTCCGCCAGCCCAGAGACACACATCTCTGCACCCTCCACCAGCCCAGAAACACACACCTCTACACCCTCCACCAGCCCAGAAACACACACCTCTGCACCCTCCACCAGCCCAGAGACACACACCTCTGCACCCTCCACCAGCCCAGAAACACACACCTCTGCACCCTCCACCAGCCCAGAAACACACACCTCTGCACCCTCCACCAGCCCAGAAACACACACCTCTACACCCTCCACCAGCCCAGAGACACACACCTCTACACCCTCCACCAGCCCAGAGACACACACCTCTGCACCCTCCACCAGCCCAGAGACACACACCTCTGCACCCTCCACCAGCCCAGAAACACACACCTCTACACCCTCCACCAGCCCAGAAACACACACCTCTACACCCTCCACCAGCCCAGAGACACACACCTCTACACCCTCCACCAGCCCAGAGACACACACCTCTACACCCTCCACCAGCCCAGAGACACACACCTCTACACCCTCCACCAGCCCAGAAACACACACCTCTGCACCCTCTACCAGCCAAGAGACACACACCTCAGTGGCTCATAGACCTAGTTTAGGCTCGGGCTTGCTCTCTGGTGGGCACCTTACAAATATGTGTCCACAACAGGAGGAAGCAGTGACAGCCAAGGTCCCTGGCACTCAGAGGACTGCTGGACCCCTGCTAAGTCTGAGTCAGACGATGAGCCTCTGAAAGCGGTCATGGAGAAGATGCTGGAATATGAGTGAGATGCAGGGAAACATCAGGCAGAGTTGTCAGAGGCTCTCAAGAGAGCGGCACAAGAGGTGGAGGAGTCCATCTGTATCCTCTCTGATGTAGTGGCTCTGACATGTGAGCGCATTGAAGTCTCCATGAGGCAGAGTGTGGACACTGGTTCGGCTGAACACCCAGTCTCTGCCAGATAAAAACAAAATACTGAGGATTCTGGAAATCTGAAATAAAAACAGAAAATGGTGGAAAAACTCAGCAGATCGGGCAGCATCTGTGAAGAGAGAAACAGAGTTAACACTTTGAGACTGTGTGACTCTTCTTCAGACTTGAAACTCCCACTACTGGTACCCTCAGTTTGCCGCCCAAAATCCCAGCACAGACCCTCCCTCTGAATATACCCCAACCCCCCCACCACCAAGTCTCCCAGGTTTCCCACACACCGCCCCCCGCCACCACTCCAAGTCTCCCTGGTTTCCCACCCGCTATTTGTCTTCCAGCAACCCACCCCCACCCCCAGTCATTGCGCACCCTACCTACCTGTGGTCCTTTGGTGATCCAGACCAGGGCTTTTCAGGTCTGGTCGTGAATCAGACTGGCGTGAATTCCTGCTGGCGGGGCAGAGGATTAGCTGGTGGGAGGAACATTCTGGTCTGATGCTGATTCGAATACCATTAATGATGTGCTAATCTGCTTCCTGACAACCTTCAGTGGGAATGGCTGCCCACCACTATGCCACCATGACAGTGGGGACCGCAAGCTGCAGCTGTCATTTTTCGCCATCGGGAAATTGATTTTGTTCCTCCCCTCAAATTCTCCATCCCCGCCTGCCTCAAACCCCACCGCTGGAGGGAAGGGAAAATTCTGGCAAACGTTTCAGGTCAGCGACCCTCTGTCAGGAGTGCTTAGAGGTGTTAGTTTTTGAACAAGGCAGGGAGAGGTGAGAGGGGAGGAAAGAAGAAAAGGGAAGGTCTATGATGGGGTGGAAAGCAAAGCAGATAAATAACACGAGGGATAATAATACAAAGCAAAAATAGATGGTAATGGGACAAATAAAGAAACAAAAGATGCGTCTAGAGGAGATGTAAATGGGAAAAGCACAATTATCAGCAACAGCTACCATTCCCCTCCAAAAAGGGACACAGGTTATGATCTGAAATGGTTAAACTGAATGTTGATTCCAGAAGACTCTGAAGAGCCTGATCAAAAGATGAGTTGCTGTTCCTTGAGCTTACGTTGAGCTGCATTGGAACAGCATAGGAGGTCTTCAAATACTCTTTTCCTCAGTCGGTCAAAGGCGGAACTGGCACATCGACTCCAATGTCTGCCTTCGTCGAGAGGAGGCTCCCAAAATATGAAAAATGATCCACATTTTCCAGGATTTCCCTGTTGATTGATCAACAGGGCAGAGGTGTTTCCAGATGCGCAGTGAAAGGTCAGTTTCTCATGTGCTTTGGAGAAGGAGTCACCAATAACTTGGAGCTGAGTTTATGAGTCAGCACACAAGTATCATCTGCATTCTAAAGCTCTATAAATGAAGTTGGAGTGGTTTGGATTAAAGGTGGCATAAATTGAACAGTTTCCAATCTCTTCTGTAGATTATCTCCATGCCTTTTGGTAATTTGCTGGAGCTGAAGTGCAGAATTGCAGTGAGGAAAATGGAGTATAGGGTTGGTGCGATGACACAGACTTGTTTGTCCCAGTTTTCACTGAGATAGGGCTTGCGGTGGTTCCATTGGTGAGGATCTCGACTGGCCTGTCATCAAGGAATTGTTGGAGGATGCTAACAAATTTCTGAAGGCAGCTAAATTTAAGGAGAATACTCCAAAAGTCTTTGCAGTTGACAGGGTCAAAGGTTTTTGTGAGGTTGAAAAGGCCATGTACAGCAATTGGTACTGTTCCTTTCATTTATCTTGGATTTGCATGTGCAATGAAGATTGTGTCTGTGGTGCCTCTCAATGGACAAAAGCTGCACTGCGACTCTGAGAGGTAGTTGAGAAGGATCCTTGCAATGACCTTCCCTATGGCGGACAGCAGGGAGACTCCTCTATGGTTACCGTAATCAGACTTGACTCCCTTCTTAAATATTGTCACGATCACAGTGTCCCTGAGATACTCCGGCATGCACTCCTCTTCCCAGATGAGGGATATGAGGTTGTGCAGCCATTCCAGGAGTGTATCTCCATCTTGTTTTAGAATTTCAACAGGGCTTCCATCTGCACAAGAGGCCTTGCTGTTTTTAAGCTGTCAAATGGCTTTTTCAGCCTTGCATTGACTGGGGTAGCACTGAGACTGAGCTAGATGGTATTAAGGAATGGAGTTGAGAATGTTTGAGTCAAAGACAGAGTTTCGGCTGAGAAGTTCTTCAAAATGGTATCTCCAGCAAGCACTGACTGCTCTGTCCTTGATGCTTGACTCTCAGTGGGTTGGGCCCTTGAGTATTTGGGCCATAGATCATCATGACAGCGCTGAAGGAACCATGCATGTCCTTGGTGTCCATGAGTTTTTGGATCTCCTGTGCTCTTTCTGCCCACCATTTATTCTTTACAACTTGGGTTTTATGGATCTCAAATCCAAGACTAAGGTCATGGTTACCGAGCAACAGTGATCCCTGAGCTCCTATATCTTTGGAGACTTGGATAACCTACATCAGGCACCACGAAGTGCTGGAGAAGTACCAGCAGCAGTGTCTTTGCAAGATCCTCCAAATCCGGTAGCAAGAAACATGGCCCAACAGCATCCTCTCCCAAGCCAACTTTCCCATGTAATGACCACAGCCGACGTTAATTGCTGTGCAAACCAAATCCCAGAAGGAAACTTGGCTTACGGGCCATAACCTTTCTCTTGTATTCTGAAAATGAGAAGGGGACATACTGATCTCAGCATTAAGAAGTCCAGTAACACTTTTGAGATTTTAAAAATTAAAAGTAAAAGTATTTTTAACAAGTATAACAGAAAAGTTAAGCACACAAGATTACAGATACATAGCCTTACAAAACATTTCCCCAAAAAGACTCTCCACTTCTCAGACCCACAAGTAAACACCTTCCAGGCAACACTCCCTTATAGATGTTTAACTATAAGAAATCCAGTAATATTATCCAAGGCAAGCTGCTGTAGCTTCAATAAAGGCATACCACATGACCTGTAACTCTCCTCCACTCTGCTGTGAAAATACAAACTTCAGAATAAAACTGCTTTTTGCAGCCCAAGACTTTTCTGGCTTGACTGGATGATTGATTCAAACTACACCCTCTCTCCGCCACAGCTCCAGCTATAGCTCCAGCTGCTACATTTCACACCCCTAGCTCAATAGCCCAACAACTCAAACAGCTACAGCACACCTAAGATCTCCACAGTAACTCTAAAATACATGTTTTCCCTTTTATCTCATTGTTTTCACACCTCTTTGAAGCTCAAATCGTTCCAAATGTAAGATCTTTCATGGTTCTACTTTGTCTTTGCTTTCAGGTCAATAAAATATAATATTCCCCCCCCAAATTCTATTTACCTGTGGAACTCCTGCAAGATTCAAACATGTTTCTTTCACCTCTGATTTTCCCCTTTGATATTCAAACACACTCTCCACTTATCTAAAAATGCAAATATTAGATCTAACCTATTCACTTGTCCCTCAAACCAGCACCTCTATCCTCTTCATGTTTTAAACCTCCCAGACAACCTGTCTCCTATTAATCTCTGCCCAGCTTAATTAAATCATGCATACACACATACACACGCACACGCACACATACAACCTTTTCACAGAACAACACAATATTCCCCAAAAATATATTTTTTAAAAACATCCAGCATCTCACACCCAGCATTGAGGTGCTAATCACTCAAAACCAGCTCTGCTGGATGGGACATGTCATTCATATGCCTGACACCAGACTCCCAAAGCAATTGCTGTATTCAGAACTTGGTTACAGCAGGGGATTCCCAGAAGGATAGCAGAAACACTTTAGGAATATCCTCAAAGCATACCTGCCAACTCGTGGGTGACCCCTGCTTGTGACCCACCAAAATGGAGAAGGTTTATTTGAGAAGGCAACAAACACATTGAGAGACTTCATTGGGAACATACAGAGGCGAAGTCGAGGTGTCGGACAGAGTGCACAAATCTCCAAACAACCCATATACCAGACCCTTAAAACACCACCTGCCCCGCATGTGGCAGAGTCTGCAAATCACACTTTGGACTTATCAGCCACCTCAGAACCCATCAAACTGGAGCAGAAGTAAGTCATCCTAGATCCTGAGGGACTGCCTAAGAAGAAGAAGATAGGAGGCCAAGGACAAAGATCAGAGTTCTGATGAAATGTCATCTCAACCTGAAGCGTTAACTCCGTTTCTCTGCATAGATGCTGCTGGACCTGCTGAGCATTTCCAACCCATTTTGTTTTTATTTAAGAGTGGGAGCAAGGTGAAGAAATAAAATGACAGGCGGCCAGAAACTCAGGATCATGCGTATGGACTGAAGAGAGATGTTCAGCAAAATAATCACCCAATTTGCATTTGGTCTCCACAATGTAGAGGAGATCACATCATGAGCAGTGAATGCAGCATATTAAATTAAAAGAAATACACGTAAATTGCTGTTTAACCTGGTTTGGGGCCGTGGATGGTAAGAAGGAAGGAGTTAAAAGGGCAGATGTTGCGTCTCTTGTACTGGCATGGAAAGTGCAGTGGGACGGGCAAGGTGTGGGTGATTGAAGAGTGGACCAGGGTGTCACGCAGGGAACAGTCCCTTCAGAATGCTGGATGGGGAAGAAGTGTTTGGTGGTGGTGTCACGTTGAAAGTGGCAGCTGTTGAATGCAGAGGCTGGCGGGGTGATTGAGAACAAGTGGAACCTAACTGTGGTTCTGGAAAGGAGGGGAAATGAAATGGACATGGTAAAGAGGCCTGTCACCCACAGTAGGGGAAGACAGGGGTTGGTGGTGGAATCTTCAGTTGAGGAGAAAGAGCAACACAGTTGTAGTGCTGATATGGCTGGTTGCATCATCAGAACAGTTGCAAAATTAAAAGATTAGAATAAAGGGCTTGGAAGGAGTACAGTTCAGAACCACAGGAGGGATACCAGGGCTTAAAGGGTTAAATTATGAGGACAGGTTGCATAAACCTGGCTTGAGAGAAGATCTAATTGAAGTATTTAAAATTACTTTGGTATTCAATAGAATAAAAAGAGACAACTTATTTCCTCTGGTGTGGGAAATCTAGAAAAAGAGGCCACAATCTTACAATTGGAATTAGGTCATTAGGATTGAAATCGGGGAGACTTTTTTCACTTTGGAGGGTAGTGGAAATTTGGAACCTGTTTCCCAAGAAGTTCAGAATGCTGGATTGGGTAGTTGAAATTCTGAAGACTGGATTTTTGTTGGGTTTGTGTATCAGTGGATATGGAACGAAGACAGGAAATTGAGGTTGAAGTACAGAACTTCTAACTGAAGGCTGGAGCAGGTTTGTGGGGTTCAATGATCTACTCTGGTTCATATGCCCCATGTTTCCTGAGCATTCTGTGTCTGACTAGCTTTATTCATTTACATCTACTGAGATAACCATGGTTTCTTATTCTTATCACATTACCTGTTGTTCTTTTAGGCAATTAATTATCTGCTAACATTTACATTTATGTAAATGTGTCTTAATAAAGGTTTTCCTACTTGTTTGAAAAGCCCATTTCTAAACTACTTTTCTGAAGATTTCCTTGTTTGGACTATTTGGACTCAAGAAGCAACAAAGTGTCTCTCTGGAGACAAGGGAATGAGGGGCAGGGCATGAGTGTGAAATCAGTCAGAAGAGGATGGGCTTCCTTGTTACAAAACATTCTTATGTTATTTTGGATCTGCAGCTGACAGCAGAAAATTCTAGAAAATTATTTCACATTAGCATAATGTTCCGCTATGAGGTGAGACTGGAGTCAAGGCAGATCTAATTATCCAAACCAAGTCAAACCTTCCTTAACTTTTGAATGACCTCCAGACAGTACACAATAAGATGGGATGAAATTTTAATCTCCTAATGTTGCACAGCAGGATGAAATTCAACTTATGCCATTTACCCAAACCTGCGTTGATCCAATTCAGCAAGTTAAACCTATTGGTAAAGGATGAGCTCTGTCCTTCACTACTATGGGGTGGTGAGGGAATATTTGTACCATACACAAAACTTTATGACTTTCTTAATCATTACCACACTAAATCAAAAGGGTTTATGCAAGTGAAATATTGATTTTTTTAATCCCCTTGCCTGCCAGAGTTATTTAACCTTTTTCTAAACAAAAGAGCTCAAGGCTGCTAAGCATTTTTCTGACAATAAGGTCAGAATGCCTCACCTTGCTGACCCGGACCCAATTTGAGTCAGTATTGGGTCTGAGCCAGTTCATTGGAAATGAGGAACCCAGGAACTTTTAAGTGCAGAAATAGATCTGGGCTAATAAACTATCAGAACAGAATGAGGTTCAGGCATGAAAACAGCAGTGGCCCTTCAACACTGAAAAGAGCAACTGTTTCTGCAGGATCCAAAGGCAGGGGTTTGGCGGGGGTGGAGGGGGGTATGGTATGGTATATTACTCACACGTAATTAATATCCAGGTGTCAGAAGTGAAAGTGTCACTTGTGATGTCAGCATTCTTTCCAGCGGAGGCACTGGTCTGGTTCACTACTCCAAACGAACCCACGGAAATACTCTTTTGCCATTAATTTGGCTCACACTCCAAGCATTTGGCAATGCTAGTCCAAATGAAGCATTTCTGTTGCGCAGGTCAGAATGACTGCAAACATCCCACTCAAACTCTGATAAAAGTCTAGTTTGTACCAGTACAGTTTTCCAAGACCTCTGGACCTTTACATTTATGATCAGCACAACAAGTGAGAAAGTGCTGTAAATATCTGACAAATCAGATGTGCTAAAGTCAGTCAATTTATTAATCAGCCGCCAAGGAGCAAACACAGATCCATCCTGAAACATTTACAGACAAGTATGCAGAAAGGCAATGAGACCAATCCTCTGGAATTTCCTCTGAGAAGCTGGTAAACAATTGGGGCTGAATAGTGCTAATATGACTACCTCCATGCATATAGAGCGTGAAAAGATACTGACTAAAGTTAAATTATTTCCGTCAGGTGCTGATTCTCAGAGGCCTCAACCTCACATTTGTACCAGTCATTAATCAAATGCAGTTGCTTCAGGACCTGGACTTATCCAATAATAAGATCGATAGAATATTATCACAATACTTTTATAAACTGACCAAACTACAGACACTACGATTGTCAGGTAACAGCATACACTAACTATTGTTTCTATTGAATGTAAAAAGTTTATTTCTCCTAAAGTTATTCAGGAGTTGTTTTAGTGCTTCTAATTTACCTGCAAATCATTGAAATTATTTAATTGCAATTTTTTCCAACAGGGAGATAATTATTTTATTCCACAGTCAGTGTATAGTTTGACAAGTATATAGGGAAATTAGAAATAAAAACAGATGTTGGAAATAAACGGCAGACATTTTATGTGAAAAGTCAGGTTAAGGTTTTGATTAGATTTAAGGGCTGAAAACTATAAGAGAAGTATTTTGACAGCATCATTTTTCCACAGCTGATGTTTCCCCTCAACAGTCAATGCGACACTTGACTGTGTCTGTTCTATTTCCTACACCTCTGCTCTCAATCTTCTCTAACCCTCGTTCACACCTTCTGTCCCACCAGCCTTTGGATTAATCAGATCATCAGGTGCCACCTACAACACGATCCCACCTTACCTTTTCCCCTCACCCCTCTATGCTCAGAGAGACTGTTCCCTCTCTCAGTTACCATTCTTCAGTCTCCTACCATCTCTGCTTTGGGCTGCTCTTCCCCTTAGACTTGTCAATAGAGCTGCAACAGGAGTAACACATCCATTTACCTCTTGCCACGGCACTGTCCACTTAGACAGCAATTTGCATGTAGGGGTGGATTTTAACTGTTACCACCTATTTAACCACCTATTTAACTTCCTACCCGATTTCTCTTTCTATTGATTCTTCCTACAATTCCCACTGAGCTCTCCCTTTGGTCTTCTACACTGGTTCAGCTATTCTCAACCTTACCATCAAAAACAGCAGAGATTAAAATTAGAAATCCATGGGCTGGGTGCACAGTTGCACAACTTGGAATAATGAAGTGGAAAATCTCTCCAAACGTCTTATATTTCACAAAACACTGCAGCCCCCTGGTTGAACATTGGAATCAGTGACATTAGTCTTCAACTTTATGCCTAATTTTGGTTCTGTTTTAAATCTGCACTCGCAGGTGTTTGGTTTCTTTCCAAATGTCCCCTGATTTTCCTTGGCTGAACCTTGCACCAACTTATCTGTTTGCGCATTCCTTTGTTTTTCTGAAAATGTTTTCCATTCGTTCAGTTCCATCATCTTAATTTCCTTCTTTGCTTTAAATAGCCACCAGTTTATTTAATCCATTAGCTTCCTCTCTGATTCAGTATTCAATGTCAATTTGTTCTTCTCTCCCTTTTTCCTGCTTTACTAAAATGCTTGTTTATCTTTTAGTTTTTAATTCTGAAAAGATCTGCTCAGAACATTAATTTTTCCTCTCAACAGATCCTGAAATACTAACTGACAAAAGGCAGAATCTTTCCCTTGTCGGGCAGGCGCGGGAGTAAAATAGGCGCAATGACATCAGGCGAGCGTCCTGATGTCATCGTGCATTCACACAATATTTCGGTTGGCAGCGCGCCCACCAACAATTAAGAGGGCCGTTAAGCCCATTAATTAATTAATTAATTATAATTTTTCCCTGCCCAACCAACCTTATGGTTGGCAGGCGGGTGAATAGGCCAAGTGGCCTTTGCATTTTTTGTGAAACCTCATCCACAGGCGGGGTGAATTTTCAACCAGTGATTAAAAAAAACTTCTAAAACTCATTGTTAACGTGTCCCTGCTCATGTGACAGTCACATGAGGGGACATGTTTTCCTTATTTTTCAATTCCTTATTTGTAATGTTAAAAATCTTCAGCTCCCTGAGGCAGCTCCGCGCCTTCAGGTGGCTTTCACTGACCACACCCCTGCGCACACGCACACGTCAGCGCTCACGTTTCTGCCGTCCCCATCCCGGCAGCAGTGAGACTCTGAGTGCGCCTTCCACACTGGCTGCCAATTGGCCAGCCAGCATGAAATCACGGTCAGGGCCCACCCGCTGTGCCCACCCGATGAGGTAAAAATCCTGTCCATAGTGTTTATTCAGCATTTGTCATTGTTTCTTTTATTTCTAATGTATTACATTTATGACCACTTTCAATTCACATTTTCATAAAATACATTTCCTTATGGTTCATTTTAATTAATATTTACTTTCACGCTTGGGGCTACTTTCGTAAACAGACTTGGTGTCAGATTGTGTTTGATAACAGTCCTGTGAAGTGCATTGGAACATGTTACTATGGTAAATATGCTATATAAATAGAAACTGTTGTTGTGTAACACAAGATTTACAAATAAGAACAAATCTATGGCAGAGACAGGTACTGACCAGGCTGTCATGTGCTTCTCTCAATTTATTTTCTTTTAGCACAACCGCTTTGGTTTTTTTTTATTAAATGAACAGGTGAGAAAGTTCAGACAACTCATCTGACACCAGATTAAATACGCGATATTTAATAACACTGTCCAGTAAAACGTAGGGACACAAAACTGAGCCCTTGCATAGGGTCCCACATGACAATCACTACTATGAGAATCATGTAGAAATTGCCATTTCTTTCTGTCTGATGAGCCTTTGTATTCATTGACTGATGACCCCAGTTTCAAAATCACTTCTACTTTGTTTGCTAATATATTAATCAATTGTTTACGCAAACTGTTTACTTAATTATCTTACTCCATTCATTTATGATCGTCTTTTTGCAAACAAGATATGACAATATTCAAAGTTAACTCTAACAAAATAAACTTGCCTCAAATGTTACTATTTGCCCCAGTTTAACACTTGGACCCTTATGTCTATATTTTCCATTTATCAGCTGTTTGATTAATATTTTATGTTTGCTCACTTCAAAATTGTGAATTGTTTTTGCAGGGTCAGGAATTACATTTATAAGCAAATCAGCTTTCAGTTCTCAGAAGAATCTGAGGCTGTTGGACTTGTCCAGGAATGAGCTGGTCACCCTTTCCAAAGAAACACTCAATCCCATTGTTCGGTCAGTAGGTGGTGCTGTAGGCATCAAACTGGCCCAAAACCCATTTCACTGTGATGCCAGCATGTGCTCTATGAAGAAATGGTTGGACACTGTAAAGGTACAAGTCTACTGTCTATTTTTTGAAATTAATAGCAGAACATTCACATTTCATTTATAAAGGAACTGTTGAAATTCAAGTTAGCTTTTCAGAAAGCTCAGGCAAAATTAAAGACAATAGGAATCAGGGGGATAACTCTCCACTGGTTGGAGTCATACCTAGCACAAAAGAAGATGGTTGTGGTTGTTGGTGGTCAAACATCTCAGTTCCGGGACATCACTGCAGGAGTTCCTCAGGGTAGTGCACTAGGCCTAACAATCTTCCTACCATCATAAAGCCAGAAGTGGGGATGTTTACTGATGATTGCCCAATGTTCAGCACCATTTACCACTGCTCAGATGAAGCAAACTGTGTCCATATACAGGAAGACATGGACATAATTCAGGTTTGGGCTGATAAGAGGCCAGTAACATTCATACTACACAAGTGTCAGGCAATGACCATCTCCAACAGGAAAGAATCTAACCACCACCCCTTGACGTTCAATGGCATTACCACCACTGAATCCCCCACTATCAACATCCTGGGGGTTACCATTGACTGGAAAATAAACTGGACTAGCCATATAGATACTGTGGCTACAAGAGCTGGTCAGAGGCTAGGAATCTTGCGGTGAGTAACTCACCCCCTGACTCCCCAAAGCCTGTCCACCATCTATAAGGTGCAAGTCAGGAGTGTGATGGAATACTCCACTTGCCTGGATGAGTGTGACACCAACACTTGAGAAGCTCAACACCATCCAGGCAAAGCAGCCCAAGTGATTGGCACCCTAGCCACCACCTTAAAATTTCACTCCACCACGACCAATGCTCGGTGGCAGCACAAAATGCACTGCAGGAATTCACCAAGGCTCCTTTGACAGCACCTTCCAAACCTGCGACTGCTACCATCTAGAAGGACAAGCACAGCAGGCACATGGGAACACTGCCACCTGGAAGTTCCCCTCCACGCCACACGCCACCCCGATTTTGAACTATATCGCTGCCCCATCACTGTCGCTGGGTCAAAATCCTAGAACTCCCTTCCTAACAGCACTGCGGGTGTACCTACAGCACACGGACTGCAGCAGTTCAAGAAGGTGGCTCAAACGCAATTAGGGATGAGCAACCAATGTTGATCTTGCCAGCGACACTCGCATCCTGTGAAAGAATGAAATAAAATGTACAATATTCGGTTTTTCCCCTTGTTGTCAATTGCACTCTCTTCTCTCTAACATACAAACGTTCCATCCCACACCTACAACCACACCCCCATTCCGTTCCCCCCAATAATTAATTCAGACCTCAAATACATCTTTGCTGTCTGACATGACCTCTCCCTGGAAATGCCTTATTGACCCTGACCCTGACCATGCTGCATTTGGAACTTGGTCCCACAGCTCCAAATCCAAATCTCCCACTTATGCTCTCTATGTTGAAAACATAGAAACTAGGAGCAGGAGTAGGCCATTCGGCCCTTCGAGCCTGCTTCACCATTCAATATGATCATGGCTGATCCTCTATCTCAACACCATATTCCCACTTTCTCTCCATACCACTTGATGCCCCTGATATCCAAAAAATTATCAACTTCTTTCTTGAACATACTCAGTGACCCGGCCTCCACAGCCTTCTGTGGTAGAGAATTCCACAGGTTGACCACCCTCTGAGTGAAGAAATCTTTCCTTATTTCAGCCCTAAATGGCCTGCCCCATATTCTGAGACTGTGGCCCCTGATTCTAGACTCCCCAACCAGGGGAAATAACCTCCCTACATCCAGTCTGTCTAGCCCTGTTAGAATTTTATATGTTTCAATCAGATGATCTCTCATTCTTCTAAACTCTGGTGAATACCGGCCCAGCCAAACCAATCTCTCCTTATACAACAATTCTGCCATCCCGGTATCAGCCTAGTGAACCTTCGCTGCACTCCCTCTATCACAAGTATATCCTTTCTTAGGTAGGGAGACCAAAACTGTATGTAATAGTCCAGGTGTGGTCTCACCAAGGTCCTGTATAACTGCAGTAAGACATCCCTACTTCTGAACTCAAATCCTCTTGCAATGAAGGCCAACATACCATTTGCCTTCCAAATTGCTTGTTGCACCTGCCTGTTTACATTCATTGACTGGTGTACAAGGACACCCAGATCCCTTTGTACATCCACATTTCCCAATATATCACCATTTAAATAACATTCTGCCTTTCTGTTCTTCACACCGAAGCGTATAACTTCACATTTATCCACATTATACTGCAACTGCCATGTGTTTGCCCACACACACACAACTTGTCTAAATCGCCCTGAAGCCTCCTTGCATCCTCCTTACAACCATGCCCAGTTTTGTGTCATCAGCAAACTTGGAAATATTGCAATTGGTTTCCTCATCCAAGTCATTTATATATATCGTGAATAGCTGGGGCCGAAGCACTGATCCCTGCTGTGCACCACTGGTCACCACCTGCCACCTGGAAAAAGACCCATTTATTCCCACTCTCTGTTTCTGGTCTGTCAGCCAATTCTCAATCCATGCCAGTATATTACCCCAATCCCATGTGCTTTAATTTTGCCCACCAGCCTCTTATGTGGGACCTTATCAAAAGCCTTCTTGAAATCCAAATACACCATATCCACTGGTTGTCCCTTATTCATTCTACTAGTTACATCTTCAAAAACTACAGTAGATTAGTTAAGCATGATTTCCCTTTCATAAACCCATGCTAACTTTGTCTAATCCCGTTAATGCTTTCCAAGTGTTCTGTTACCATGTCTTTTATAATAGACTTTAGCATTTTCCCCACTACTGATGTTAAGCTAATTGGTCTGTAATTCTCTGTTTTTTCTCTCTGTCCTTTTTTAAATAGTGGGGTTACATTTGCCACCCTCCAATCTGTAGGAACTGCTCCAGAGGCGATAGGATTTTGGAAGATGACCACCAACGCATCCAATATTTCCAGGGCCACTTCCTTTAGTACTCTAGGATGCAGATTATCAGGCCCTGGAGATTTTTCAGCCTTTAACCCCATTAATTTCCCTAGCACCATTTTTTTACTAATACTGATTTTCTTCAATTCCTCCCTCTCACTAGACCCTTGGTTCCCTAATATTTCTGGAAAATTATTTGTGTCCTTTTTTGTGAAGACAAAACCAAAATATGTGTTCAATTCTTCTGTCATTTCTTTGTTCCCCCGTTATAATTTCCCCCGTTTCTGACTGTAAGGGACCTATATTTGTCTTTGCTAATGCTTTTCTCTTCACATATTTATAGAAGCTTTTACAGTCAGTTTTTATGTTCCTTGCAAGTTTACTCTCATACTCCATTTTCCCCTTCTTGGTCAATCTTTTTGTCCACTTTTGCTGAATTCTAAACTGCTCCCAATCCTCAGGCTTGCTGCTTTTTCTGGCAATTTTATAAGTCTCCTCTTTGGATCTAATACTATCCCTAATTTCTTTTGTAAGCCATGGTTGAGCCACCTTTCCTGTTTTATGTTTGCGCCAGACAGGAATGAATAATTGTTGTAATTCATGCATATGTTCCTTAAATATTAGCCATTGCCTATCCACTGTCAACCTTTTTAGTGAGGTTCCCCAATCCATCATTGCCAACTCGTGCCTCATACTCTCGTAGTTCCCTTTATTTAGATTCAGGACCCTAGTTTCAGATTCAACTTTTTCCCTCTCCATCCTAATGAACAATTATATCATTTTACGGTCGCTGTTCCACAAAGGACCCCGCACAACAAGATTGTTAATTAATCCTTTCTCATTGCACAATACCCAGTCTAGGATAGCCTGCTCTCTAGTTGGTTCCTCAACATATTGGTTTAATAAGCCATCACGTAAACACTCCAGGAAATCCTCCTCCTCAGTATTATTGCTAGGTTGGTTTGTCCAATCCTGCTCAGGTTCCCATCCCCCTGTCATTCTAGTTTAAACCCTCCCCGACTGCACTAGCAAACACCCTCACTGAGGACATTGGTCCCTGTCCTGCCCAGATGCAACCTGTCCTTTTTGTACTGGTCCCACCTTCCCCAGAACCATTCCCAATGTCCCAGGAATCTGAATCCTTCCCCCCTACACCATTTCTTCAGCCACGTATTTTTTTTTATTCATTCAAGGGATGTGGGCATCGCTGGCTAGGCCAGCATTTATTGCCCATTCCAAATTGCCCTTGTTCAGAGGGCATTTAAGAGTCAACCACGTTGCTGTGGGTCTGGAATCACATGTAGGCCAGATTCCCTTCCGTAAAGGGTATTAATGAACCAGATGTGTTTTTACAACAATCAGCAATGGTTTCATGGTCTTCATCAGACTTTTAATTCCAGATTTTTATTGAATTCAAATTTCACCATCTGGCATGGTGAGATTCGAACCTGTGTCCCAAGAGCATTACGCTGGGTCTCTGGAATACTAGTCCAGTGACAATACCACTACACTACCGCCTTCCCATCATCTGATATATCCTGTTATTTCTACTCTCGCTAGCACGCAGCACTCGTAGTAATCCTGAGATTACTACCTTTGAGGTCCTACTTTTTAATTTATGTCCTAACTCCCTATATTCAGCTTGTAGGACCTCATCCCTTGGTACCAATATGTACCATGAATACTGGCTGTTCACCCTCCCTCTTCAGAATGCTCTGCAGCCTCTCCAAGACATTCTTGACCTGGCACCAGGGAGGCAACATACCATCCTGGAGTCTCTTTTGCAGCCACAGAAATGCCTGCCTGTTCCCCTTACTATTGAATTCCCCTATTACTTTAGCCCTGCCACTCTTCTTCCTCCCCTCCTGTGCAGCAGAGCCACCCGTGGTGCCATGGACTTGGCTCCTGCTGCTTTCCCCTGAGAAGTCGTCTCCCCCAACAGTATTCAAAACAATACATCTGTTAGAGATGGGGGTACAGCCACAGGAGATTCCTGTACTACCTGCCTTCCTCCACTCTACCTGGTGGCCACCCATCCCCTTTCTGCCTGTTCATTCTTTACCTGCAGTGTGACCACCTCACTGAATGTGCTGTCTACAATAATCTCTGCATCGCGGATGCTCCACAGTGAATCCACCCGCAGTTCCAGCTCCGAAATTCAGTTAGCCAGTAGCTGCAGCTGGATACACTTCCTGCACACATGGTTGCCAGGGACACTGGAAGTGTCCATGATTTCCTACATAGCGCAGGAGGAGCATAACACGGGTGCGAGCTCTGCTGCCATGACTTCCCTTTAGATTAAGCTCATTAGTTATTCCCTTTAAAGAATACTAATTATGCTAGGGCTTTATTCCATTCCAAACGCTCCTACTACAGTCCAAAGTCCTCACCTTATTTTGTTTAAGCTAATGGACTGCAGCAGTTTAAATTAGTAGAAAAAGTAGAAGTAGAAGTAGAAGTACTCACCTGACCCTACTTACCAATCAGCTGCCTCCCCTGTATCATCACTATTTGAATCGTGGCTTCCTTGCACCGCTTTACAGGCCGAGTCCAGCTCCCACTCTTTTTAAATCTCTGCTCTGACTCTCAGCTCCCGCTCTTTTTAAATCTCTGCTCTGACTCTCGGCTCCCGCTCTTTTTAAATCTCTGCTCTGACTCTCGGCTCCCGTTCTTTTTAAATCTCCGCCAATCTCTCCTCTAGGTGCTGCTGACTGGCTGTCTCAGGGTCCTCCTCTCACAGTCTCCTCTGAATGCTTACTGAAAATAGATTACACACACTTAGGCAGCCTGCTACAATACTTTTACAAAAGCTACTTCATTCTGGCATATACTCTTTGTGGTACATCTAAGAGCCCCATTTCAAGGCAGTAATCTATCTCAGAGTGCACATGATGGTCCCAACTTCATGGCTCTTGCTGCTCATATCAGCCGTAAGATTAATTCTTTGACTCAATCCTGGAATTCAAGGCATTGTTTATATTCATCTATGTAATAAAATATATAATATAATCTCATGTCTGAGTTAGAGAGTGTAGCATCTGATATGAATGTGTCAGTTCTCTCCTTTCTCGCCAATTTAATATATTCCCTTTTCTATTTTCTAAATTGATTATTTTCTGCTTTTATTATCCCCTAGTCATATTGCATAAAACTGCTGGACTCCCAAACTTGGTTTCCCATTGGATCACACCTTGTCATAAAACATTTATTAGTGATCAAACCTTCCGACGATGAAGGGTGGCCTTAGTATGAAGATGAAGATGGACTTCATCTCCACAAGGACTGTGCAATGATCACTCTTACTTTCTTCATACAGTATTGGATGTGAGAAGCATGGAGAATCATTCTCCTGACTTTAATTAAATAGCAAGTTGTTGTATTTTGGTTGCAACTGGCTAAGGAATAATTGCTGAGCGATAGGTATATTTGAACTAAAACTGGTTTACAAATAGTTGTTTGGTAGTACAGAACTTGAGTATCAATGAAAAAAGAGACACTCTTCATCTTGCATTCATCAGGACATTCACATGAATATGAAATGTAAAGGGGATAACAATTCATACTTCATGAGAAGAGGTTGCTGATTGGTTGGCAAGTGGACTCTGATTGATAGAGGCGTTGCCATGGAGAATGCACTAGTTAACTGATGACTGACAGTTAATGCCAAGCTTTGTTTAAATTCAAACCAGGCTGGTTGACTCTGACTGGGCAAGGTATTGCCCTGGGGAATGAACCAGAGAATGGCTGTCGCTTATGAATGAAAAGCTTTGACATGCCCATGTCTCTTTCTTCAGTGATATCACTGGTTTATTGGATAAACTACAGACAGATATACATGACTAGATATTACTCATTCTAAGTCATGAGCATTTTCCCTCTTGGTCATGTGTTTCATACATCGTCATGTGGGTGGTACTGTTTCTCCAGTCCCAAACATTAACCCATTCAACCCTCATCACCCTAATACTACATAATCTACAGCATTCCCTTGGTAAGGTGTAATGAAAAGTATGCCAAGAACAAATGTACACCAGGTATATTCCAGAGCTCATACAGGCAATAATATTGGGCTCTTGTTCTTCATGGTTACAGGTACAGCTGGATATGCAGTGTAATAGTCCCAACAGCATCAGAGGACTCTGGATGAGCCAACTGTCACTCTCTCTTTTTAACTGCTCAAAAGAGCCTAATTTTGCATTTTTACCAAAAGCATCTCATGCAAACAAAACTGGCATCACACATTCATTTCTGGGAACAGGTAACATTCAAATATTATGGCTTTATTCTAGTTGTTAAGTTGTAGATTTTTACTTTATTTTCATGGAAGCTTTTTCCACTTCAGTTTGTGATTTTTTTTTTTGCATTTTATCAGGGACCATTGGCATCGTAATTGTTGCTGCAGCTGCATTTTTCACTCTCATCCTCTCCGTAATATACTTATCATCAGTGAAGTCAATTCAACAGTCATTTCTCACGAGACACTGTGGCTGCAACAGTGGAGAATCTGCTCAGCAAGAGAATGAAGAGCAAGACACGAGCAGTTCTCTTATATAAGCAGGATGCATGCTTCATTTTCAAAATTAGCTTCAACAACACTTAAATGAACACGAAGAGATTCAACTCTGACTTACTACTGCAAAAAGGAGACATATGATGCCAGCGCCCATTAATTTTTGATTCTTGGTCTATACTAATATACTCTGCCTCCGGTATGGTGAGTGAGAATTTGGAAAGAAGAGGCTTGTATTTACATACCACTTTTCCCAATTGTAGGATGTCCCAAGCACATTACAGTCAACAAAGTACTATTTTTACAGGCAATGGTTTATTGAGTTGCATTTCAACAAATGGAACAATATGGGCCCATCAATTTTAACTGATAGAGATTATAATATTTTTAGCAGCTGAGTACTGTACCTACTCAGAATCAGCAGTTCGTTTGGAGCACAGCTCTTTTAGTTTTGTTTTCTGCTGATTGCTATATTATTAGAACATTATTCCCATTTAGTTCCATTACTTAAGACAAGATATAATTTAAACATATGCTTCATAAATTGTAGAAATTAAATTGTGATGCAATAATTTTATACTTGTTTACAAATACCTTATTTTAAAATCTTAATATCTTCAGGTGTGTTCAGGTCTGAATAGGCCATGTTATCTTTCCAGGAGAAATGTTTATTGGGATTGAGAAGTACTCTTACTAAAGGCAGTATGATTAATTACCACCATCTTTGGGGCCCCTCCAATTTTGCACAAAGTGTCTCTTTCTTATTCCACAGTACAATTTCTACTGCTAAAGCTTGATGGCTGCCTGTAGAAGTTATGTTATTTAAGATTCATTAAAAAGAAGGGGTGGATGGGGGAAAGAGAGCAACAAACAAACTAGATAACCAGTAATTCAGGCAGTGATTACACACCGGAGAAAACAATTCAAAACTAATTAACTCCAAACACCTCAAATTAGGCTGGTATGGAGGGTGGTAGAGAGATTGTGTGGAAAATAAATGACAAGCAAAATCCATACCAGATGTCAATAACCTTACTTTCTGCTTCAATAATGAACCAACACTTTAAAATAACAGATTAACTGGTCATTTCCAGACATGCCAAACCTTGCAAGTATATCACGAGACACAAGATTTCAAAGTAAAATTGAGCCACACTTTTGAATTTTGCCAAAGGACTCAAAAATCTCAGGATTTTTGAATGGCAACTTAAATCTGTCCCCTCAGCAGAAGGGATGGGGCCTGCAGTGGTAGACCAGTGATCCACATGCACGGTGACTCTGTCAAGAGGGGTGTAAGGCCTTTAGTGGCACCATCTGCAGCTGTGTGGCACCGTCTGCAACTGTGTGGCACTCTTTGGTTGGCCTCCAGACCATGGTGAAGTGAATGATGGTAGCATCATGAAGCCTGATCTTAGTCCAGGTCTCGACTGAGCTCCTTTTCCTTTAAATCACTCGCTTTAAACCAACCACCTGTATTTTTCTCTCTGTCGGCATGCTGTCAGCATGTATTTTTTTATTCATTCATGGGATGCGGGATTCGCTGGCTGGGCCAGCATTTATTGCCCATCCCTAGTTGCCCTTGAGAAGGTGGTGGTGAGCTGCCTTCTTGAACCGCTGCAGGCCATGTGGTGTAGGTACACCCACAGTGCTGTTAGGAAGACAGTTCCAGGATTTTGACCCAGCGACAGTGAAGGAACAGCGATTCTATTTCCAAATCAGGATGGTGAGTGACTTGGAGGGAAACTTCCAGGTGGCTGTGTTCCCATCTATCTGCTGCCCTTGTCCTTCTAGGTGGTAGTGGTCGTAGGTTTGGAAGGTGCTGTCTAAGGAGTAATGGTGAATTCCTGCAGTGCACCTTGTAGATGGTACACACTGCTGCTACTGTGCGTCAGTGGTGGAGGGAGTGAATGTTTGTGGACGTGGTGCCAATCAAGCGGACTGCTTTGTCCTGTATGGTGTCAAGCTTCTTGAGTGTTTTAGGAGCTGCACTCATTCAGGCAAGTGGGGAGTATTCCATCACACTCCTGACTTGTGCCTTGTAGATGGTGGACAGGCTTTGGTAAGTCAGGAGGCGAGTTACTCACCACAGGATTCCTAGCTTCTGACCTGCTCTTGTAGCCACAGTATTGATATGGCTAGTCAAGTTCAGTTTCTGGTCAGTGGTAACCCCCAGGATGTTGATAGTGGGGGATTCAGTGATGGCAATGCCATTGAACATCAAGGGTCAATGGTTGGATTCTTTCTTGTTGGAGATGGTCATTTGCCACTTGTCAGCCCAAGCCTGGATATTGTCCAGGTCTTGCTGCATTTGGACATGGACTGCTTCAGTGTCTGAGGTGTGAATGATGCTGAACATTGTGCAATCATCAGCGAATATCCCCACTTCTGACCTTATAATGGAAGGAGGGTCATTGATGAAGCAGCTGAAGATGGTTGGGTTTAGGACACTACCCTGAGGAACTCCTGCAGTGATGTCCTGGAGCTGAGATGACTGACCTCCAACAACCACAACCATCTTCCTTTGTGCTAGATATGACTCCAACCAACAGAGAGTTTTCCCCGATTCCCATTGACTCCAGCTTTGCTAGGGCTCCTTGATGCCACTCAGTTAAATGCTGCCTTGATATCAAGGGTAGTCACTCTCACCTCACCTTGGGAGTTCAGCTCTTTTGTCCATGTTTGAACCAAGGCTGTAAGGATGTCAGGAGCTGAGTGGCCCTGGCAGAACCCAAACTGAGAATTAGTGAGCAGGTTATTGCTAAGCAAGTGCAGCTTGATAGCACTGTTGATGACCCCTTCCATTATTTTACTGATGATGGAGAGTAAACTGATGGAGTGGTAATTGGCTGGTTGGATTTATCCTGCTTTTTGTGTACAGGACATACCTGGGCAATTCTCCACATAGCCGGATAGATGCCAGTGTTGTAGCTGTACTGGAACAGCTTGGATAGGGGCGTGGCAAGTTTTGGAGCACAAGTTTTCAGTACTATTGTCAGGGCCCATAGCCTTTGCAGCATTCAATGCCTTCAGCCGTTTGTTGATATCACGTGGAGTGAATCGAATTGGCTGAAGACTGGGAGGAGGCCGAGTTGGATCATCCACTCAGCACTTCTGGCTGAAGATTGTTGTGAATGCTTCAGCCTTATCTTTTGCACTGCTGTGCTGGGTTCCTCCATCATTGAGGATGGGGATATTTGTGGAGCCACCTCCTCCAGTTAGTTGTTTAATTGTCCACCACCAGTTTACACTGGACCCAAGGAGGGGCTCGTGGCTGCAGGCTTTAATGTCATCACCGGGCACTCTGCAGGAACACCAAATGGGACAATATATTTTTTCTATACAAATGCATAAGAGAATGTGAAAGGAACCTGAGTTGATGCCTTGTTACCTGGCTGTATCTAATCTGAGGCAGCGCCTGCAAGATACAAATTCATGTTTCCTCCCCACTACCTCCTTGTTGCATTTTGATTAGATCAACATTAAAAATAAATTAAAGCTTAAAAAAGGTTGAGGTCCAAAAAACAAACATCTGCTAAAAACCAGTGCCTCATTTCAGTCTCTGAGCAAGAGGGAATATTTTATAAAAACATCTTGAACCCTAAAGGTTAAACTGGACACCAACTCTGGAAATAAATCTGGAATTATAAAGCTAGTTTCAGTAATGGTGACCATGAAACTATCAATTATTGTTGTAAAACCCATCTGGTTCATGTACGTTCTTTTAGGAAGGAAATCTGCCATCATTACTGGGTCTGGCCTACATGTAACTCAAGACCCAGATCAATGTGGTTGGTGCTCAACTGCCCTTGTAATGGCCCAGCAAGCCACTCAGTTCAAGGGCAATTAGGAATGGGCAACAAATGCTGGCCTCATCAGTGATGCTCACGTCCCGTCAAAGAGTAAAGAGAAAATAACTCGCAAAAAACTATTCAGCCTTTTATGAGAATGGGAAAATCTTTTTGATTTGATTCCATGCACAGTAAAGTTTGTTGCGGATTTTTTTTGTCTGTTTCATATTTTGTTCTATGTGCCCTTTCTCTCAAAGGTAAACAGCTTTAAAATACCTGCTTTTATTATTTGGGTGTGTTTTCTAAACTTAGATTTGCTAGCCTCTCCTCTATCTGGTAGCTGTGGGCTGATTCTGTAACCTCCTCTATCTTTACACCGCTCCTAGATTCCAGCTTTCCTCCAATTCTGACTTCTCAATTCCACAACTGGTGGCTGCAATTTCAGCCGTCAGGCCCTACAACTCTGGAATTCCCTCCCTAAACCTCTGCACCTCTCTACTTCTTCTTTCCTCTGATAAGACATTCCTTAAAACAAGCTGTTGGTCACCTGGTCAAATATCTTGGGTGGTTTGGGGTCAAAGCTTTGCCTGATAATGCTCCTGTGAAGCATCTTGGGACATTTTACTAAGTTAAAGGCTCTATATCAATGCAAGTTGTCTGAGCTCCATTTTCAGATCTCGGTCACGGCGATGCTGAGGATGCAGAATTGGTGTCAGGGTGCCTGGATTTGGAAGATTAAAAATCACCAAAAAATTGCTGTGCAAGTTTGTTGAATATCGAAGCAGCCAAGATCCAAAACAGAAACTAAAGAGTTAATAAATGTACAATATCAAGCTTCAGCTATTACTCTCCTAATGTCATAAAAATGGCTTCAATCACTGCACATACTTATCAGTCAAGTTTTTTTCCTTTTGATTTAAATGCCATCATTTTGTGGAATCAAAACAATAAACTTCACATTTGACTGTTGAAGGCAATTACTGGTAAACTATGAGAAGAATGCATGGCAATTAAACACTATATCATTACTCTGGTAACTAATTCAAAGACTTCCTGATTCACATCCAAAATAATTAAAAATATTGTAAATCTCAAATCCCTACAAGTCACAGCCAGAACTTTCAGATGCAATACAACCAGCTCTTACAGCTTGTATGTTCAGCAAGACTCTTGATGGAGCGACCAGTGTTCCATTATTGTTCTTTTAAATTATTATGATCCTTCTTTGCAATGATAAATGATTTATAGCTCGAAAGAAGACAAAAGAACAAAGCAGTGCATTCAAATCCACAAGATACATAATTTGTTCGACAGGAGAATTTTAGAATTTAAGCCATCTCTTATAGCTGTGCGAGCTACTTAGATTCCATTTAGCTTAAAGAAGTGAGGTCTTTGATGTGGTCCCTTTGATATTTATCAAGTGAGTTATTTTGTTAAACTTGAAACAGGACTATCCAGGGTCAAATATCTGAATGCAACATTAATCCAAAGAAAAACATGCAAGCAACTTGTGTGCTCCTCCTCCAAACTCAAATGCAATCTCACCAAACTGAAATTAATTAAACAGGCCAAATATAAATAAAATCCATGAATATTTAGTCTCCATAAGCTATTACGATGGTGAATTAGAGTACAGCAAGTTCCCGCTCGACATTGATTCAGTTGACATTATTTCACTTTAATGTTGTTAATGAAGTACTGTTAATATGTCCATTTAATGTTGCGAGTTCCACTTTAATGTCGTTTGCCAGACTTCCTGTTCCTTGTCCTAAGTGCCTAGTGCTTCTGCCCTTTCCCTCAGTCCTGAAGTGCCTCTTTCCCCCCATCCTCCATTCTTACTTTTAAAGTCCCTGGTGTCTGTTGTCACCACAGGAACTCCACCACCTCACTCCCCGACTTTGCGCTTGGTCCTGCCCTCGCCCTCAAGTCTCTCTTCCCTCCCCCACCCCCAGCTCCTGTGCCCACTTGGTGTCTGTTGCCACCGCCACAGACGTCCTCAGCTGCTCCCCTTCTGGCCTCACACTGAAAGCCTGGGCTCCATCTAGTGGCAGAGGTTAGTCAGCACAGGTGGCAGCTGAAGTCCCAGGTCTTCAGCTGCTACCTACACCAACCAAACTCTGCCAATAGATGGAGCCTGGTCAATCTTAAAACTCAGTGACTAGTTTTTCTAACATTTATTTACATTTACTGTGCATTGTATTTATTTTATATTTTTTAAGTTATTTCATTTTAAAGGTTATTCATTTATGGATATAGGCATTTAGGAATGTACAGCCCTTCAACGTATAGTGTTTAAATGTTTTGTTTGCTGAAAAAGGTCCTAAAGTGCTTAATTATACAGTATTTCTTTCATATTTAGTGATTTATTTTATTTTGCAAGTTATTTCAGCTAGGAATACACAGTGCTGCACGTGTACGATACAGTATTTCAACTTGTACATTGGTTTTCCTGGGCAAGAAATGTCCAAGGGAACCTAATTGTGGTTTTAATTCCTATGTGAACCTATGGATTCACTTAATGTTGTTTCATGATTTTCAGGAACGAACGCAACCACAACTTTAAGTGAGGACTTGCTGTCAATGTCAAATATTACTCAACTTACATTATTGATAGGAAAGCCAAAATGTAAAAAGTTTTATTGACACACTGCATTTTTTCCCCTTCTATTCTTTCATAGGATGTGGGCATCGCTGGCAAGGCCAGCATCTGTTGCCCATCCCTGACTGCCCTTGAATTGAGTGGCTTGCCAATTCAGATGGCAGTAAGAGTCAACCACATTGCTGTGCATCTGACGTCACATGTAGGCTGGACCGGGTAAGGACGGAAGATTTCCAGCCCTGAAGGACATTAGTGAACCATGACAAATCAATGATAGTCTCCGTTACTGGATCTCACTCTCGATTCCAGATTTTTTTAATTGATTTGCTGTGGTGGGATTTGAACCCACATTCCGAGAACATTACTGGATTATGAGTCCAGTGACAATACCACTATGCCACCATCTCCACAGATATGGGAAAAATAGTTGAAAAGGTTACACAGAACTTTCCATTCAAATCAAATGAGAACACACATTTAGAAAAATGCATTTTAATCTACAAGTGCCATTTCAGAACTGCTGTACAAACAGGGTGAGAACATAGGAGAGACAGATTTTCACACCAACGAACAAACACAATATATGATGGTGGTTTTATATCTGTGATAGCATTTCCAATGTTTTAAAAATTATTTCTACACAAGTGTTCTCCGGTATGTTCATGGAACTTTGCTTCCAGGTTCACAGAGGCTGAATATTGCGTCAAACATATTGTGCAAACAAGGCACTAACATTGGGAAAGAGGCGATGGAGAAGCTGTGCAAAGATGCACCTCACTGGTAATCTCAAACACCTCAAGATTCTCCACAAAGAGAGTTTATTTTGCTTGTGAAGATGGAAATTAGACAGTGCTTATCCAGGAAAGCCACACAGTCTGTCCCCTCCGCTGCTGTTTCTTCTTTTTCTCTGGTTTCCTTTTTGATTTCCCAGTTATCCAATTCAGAGTTTTCTTCTTTCTGGCACGCATTTTTTGGGCTTGTTTTTTAGATTTCTTTACAGTGGTCTCTCTCTCGGTTTCCAAAATTTTTCTTTTACGTGGCTCTGCCTCTCCGCTGTATACAAGAGAAAAGAAATAATGAAGCACTTAATAGCTTTATGAATTCTAAATTGTAGTACACGGTCTGGTGCTGTAGGAACTCCAACAGACTGTGCCAGCAGGTGGTAGGGTGCATGTCTGCAGTTGTCAGTGCACACAAGGTGAATTACTGACCTCAGGCAAACACCAATCAAGTACTTCCCATAAGGAAGGAGGGAGGTGACCCACCTTGCACCATATGTGCAAGGGCAACACTGCCAAAGGCTTAGGAGGAGGTCATCTGCCTGCCTTCTCAGTCACACCCATGAAAAGATCAAAGACGTTCAACCTTCACACATGTACCATCCTACTGCAGAAAAATCACAAGTCTATAGTCTGTGAAGTCATGCTGGAATCATATGATTTTGCTCACTCCCATAACAACAAGAGAACAAATTATTGTTGAAATGGAAATATCTCAGGGGAACAAGACATCAGTGCGGAGACCTGTATCACCAATGCCACTGGATCCGCCAAATTCAAATTGGCAAACTCTGTGGCATAAACAAGAACAATAATTGATGGCTCCAACTTCTGACTTTGGGCCAGCCAATCCTCATGCTGACTCTGAATCAGAGAGAGTAGGTGAACAGACCAGTGCTCGAGGTGAAAGAAGACCATACACACACTAAAAATAAGGTTCTGTAACATTCCCTCTTGCTTGTGAAACCTCTCTCCATAAGCAAAGTATATCACTCATTGAAACTTACAAAATTCTTAAAGGGCTAGACATGGTAGCTGCAGAAAGGATGTTTCCCCTGGCTGGCGGAGTCTAGAACCAGGGGATACAGTCTCAGAATAAGGGGCAGGCCATTTAGGACTGAGAGGAGGGGGAATTTCTTCACTCAGAGGGTAGTGAATCTTTGGAATTCTCTATCCCAGAGGGCTGTGGAAGCTCAATCATGGAGCATGTTCAAAACTGAAATCGATAGATTTCTGGAAACTAATGACATCAAAGGATATGGGAATAGCACGGGAAAGTGGCAGAGGTAGATGATCAGCCATGATCTAGTTAAATGGTAGAGCAGGCTCGAGGGGCTGTATGGCCAATTCCTGCTCCTATGTTCCTGTCATAGCACAAAAAGGAAGATCACCAATTCTGGCCTAACTTTAAGCCCTGCATTAAGTGCTCAGGCTGCAGTAAAATGCAGAAATCTAATAAGCCTAAGGCTGAATGAGATAAGACAAATGTTGACGATCAAAGTGAATTGTAGATGAATGAAGGAGTCAGGATACCCTAAAGGAATTCACCACAAATCAGGTTCTTTTATTTTACCCCAATCAGATAGATTGACACATGAGATAGCTGCAGCGTAAACAGCCAAGCAAGACAAAGAACTGCATTCTTTGCTTTGTAATAGATTTAACCATAACTGCCTACTATGGCATAGTCTTAGCTTCATCACATCAAAATGACACTTTTTCAAAAGCAGAAATACATAAGAATGAACAAAATTTAAATTCCATGATAGGTGTAATTTTAGGATTTAGGAGAAGAAAACCTTATTGCGTGAGAAAGATTTGTTAACAGTAAGTATAACGAAGGGGCAAAGCAGTCTAAAATAATAAACTCGAGAAACAGTCGTGTAGAGATGAACATTACAGCAATAATAGAGGAGAAAGCAGAGATGATTAGAATAATAGAACAAGACAACACAGAAGGAAAAAGTGCACATCAAAGAGTATAAAAGGATCAGCGTTGTATTTTCATATGCAAATATAGAGCATTAGAAATAAATTCATAGAACTAAATGGGCTCATCTGAATAGAAAGACTTGCTGTTGGAAAGTGAGACCGACACCTGAATATTCCAGCTACAAAATTTTCAAGGGAAAGGAGGAAAAAAGAGAGAACGGTTGGGCTATTAAGGACACAACTACAGCTTTGGAAAGGTGATGGTTCATTGACGTTAGTGCTCAGGAAGCCTGTCTGTGTTGAGCTAAGAAATAATATAGGATTTGTTGCTCTATTGATAGTATACAACACATCACAAAATAGTGGGAAAAATCAAGGTTGAGGTTTATCGGCAAGTTAGCGAGGCTTGCAGTAGTAACAGAGTTGTAATCACGGAGGAATTTAACTATCCAAGGGTAGACAGAAATAAAATTTCAGTAAAGGAGTCTTCCCAATGACGACACTGCATGTCCAAATGTTGGATCTGAACCTGCGTGACAAAACAAGTAAGCTGAAAGCGGAACACTTGGAAAATAGTGACCATATCCTAATTACATTCACATTGTAAACAGAATAGGAAAAAGACAGGTCCAACATATTGGTATTGAACTGAAAATCTGCTCATTTCAGTGAGATGGAAGACAATCTGGCCCTGAAAATGGCAGACCAATTCACTAACGTAGAGGCCAAAAAATGTAATTTTAAAATTAGGAGTCTTAATAGAGTAAATAGGGAAAGAGTATTTCTTCTATTTGTGAAATCAGTGGGTCAGCAACTTAAATTGGCCACAGAATGTGACAGGAAATTAAAGGTTTCTTCACACAGAGGGTTAATGGGGGAACACTTTGCTACAGGGAGTAGTTGAGGTAGAGACCAATGCTTCTTTTAAGGAAAAATTGGATAATTATTAGAAGCAGAGGAAGGTACAAGGACATAGGAAGAAAACAGAACAATAGGATTAGTTTCAGATTGCTGTAGCAAAGAGTCAACAAAGACATAATGGGCCAAATGGCCTCCCTCCGTCCTTCAAACCTTTATGATTTTTCAAATTATGAGATGATTAAATATAGATATATATTAGGATCTTTTCATAAGTAATTAGTGAAGTTATAGCAAAAGGGAGTTTTTGTTTTTGAGGTGTATGAGAAATATAGGACAGTGCAGGGAAAACAGGAAAGAAAGAGGGGCAAATAGGAAGTCTAAATCGTTTGAAAGACGACTGCTGGTCATTCCTAGAAAAATAATAGCAAGGGTATTTAAAAGCACATACAAAATAAAAGAATAGTTAAAGAAAGGCTAAAATTACTTAGAGATGAACGGGGTCATCTTATACTTGAGCGTGATGGGATACTCAAGACGATGTTAAGATTAAGTACCTACGTTTTGTGCATACTTATTTTTCTAAAAAGAAACTGAGCCTGTAGGACTACCCAAAGAGGATGCAGAAAAGCCACTATTAAAGATAAATATTCAGAAGGAAATCTCACAAACAAATTTAATGAATTAACCATGGTTTTACAGAAATACTTGTACATAAGAACATAAGAAATAGGAACAGAAGTAGAGCATTCGGTCCCTCGAGCCTGCTCTGCCATTCAACAAGATCATGGCTGATGATCTTGTGTTTCGATTTCCACATTCCCATTTAACCCCTATAACCTTTGATTCCCTTGCCTAACAAGAATCTATCTACCTCTGCCTTAAAAATATTCAATGACCCTGCCTCCACCACCCTCTGAGGCAGAGAATTCCAAAGTCGCACAATCCTCAGAAAAAAATCCTCCTCATCTCTGTCCTAAAAGGGTGACCACTAATTTTAAAACAGCGCCCCCTAGTTCCAAACTCACCCACAAGAGGAAACATCCTTTCGACATCCACCTTGTCAAAGCCGTTCAGGATCAAATCACCCCTCACTCTTCTAAACTCCAGTGGAAACAAGCCCTGTCTGTCCAACCTTTCCTCATAAGACAGTCCACTCATTCCAGGTATCAATCTAGTAAACCCCCTTTGAATCGCCTCCAATGCATTTACATCCTTCCTTAAATAAGGCAGCCAAGACAGCACACAGTATTCGAGGTGCGGTCTCCCCAATGCCCTGTATAACTGAAGCATAACATCCTCACTTTTATGTTCAATCCCTCTCGTAATAAAGGATAGCATTCCATTAGCCCTCTTAATTATTTGCTGCACCTGCATACTAACTTTTTGTGACTCATGTACTAGAACACCCAAGATCCCTCTGCACCTCAGAATTATGCAGCCATTCTCCATTTAAGTAATACTCTGCTTTTTTGTTCTTCCTGCCAAAGTGAACAACTTCACATTTTCCCACATTAAACTCCATTTGCCAGATCTTTGCCCACTCACTCAACCTATTTATATTCATCCGCAGCCTCCTCATGTCCTCTTCTACAGACTAGGATAGTGTCAAAAGATGGCAGAAATTATAGTTAGGTTCAGAATAGCAAAAATAGATCAGTATGTCACACCTATAATATTCTTGGGTTAATCAACACGTATTAGTAAAAGGCAACTGTATTTGAAATTGATTTTTTTTGAGGCAGAATGCATAGATAAGGATAGGGCATTGATGGATTTTCGGAAGATAAGATGTCACATAAGGAACTTGTTATGAAAGCAAAGTTCTGTTGTATTCAAGAAAATGAAGCATATGGATTGAGAGATAGGGGATTAGAAGGCACAAAGTAGGGCAAAATGAATATTCATCAGACTGATGGGATGTGGATAGTTGTGCGTATGGGGGCGTGATGGCTCCTCTTTGGTTCACTACATAAATTATCTAGAATTAGGCATGCAAAGAACGATGTAGAAATTTTCTGACAAAAATAAATTACAAGGCATGACAAACTGAGGAAGAGTGAAGGACATTTAAGGACAGAGGCAAAGACATGAATTAGTCTATATTAGAGTGGGTCCAATGGGCAGCAAAGATATTGGGAATTGTAAAACATATGTTCACTTTGTTGCTGTGAGCTTCCAAACTCTGTCAAACAAGAGATAAAACTAGTTGGTTTACTATGTCTCAAATCAGTCATTTGATTGTGAACATTGGGACAAGGAAGTAAGAACTTAAATCATCAGATCAAAAAGGTGATTAACATTCTATTCAAAACAAATTAAGCTGTTATGTCAAATAATACATTAAACTCACATGGTGGTCCTGTTTGGGAATGCTGTGTGAGGACACTCTCTGCGTTTGTGCTCAGTACTTCCACATATAAAGCATCCATCTCTGGCTGTCCCACATGTGTGTTCCTGAAGGAGACAACGACAGCAGGTGTCACAGTGAACCCAGGCTGGAAAACACAAAAATATTTCTTAGATCAATAACAATCTGTACTTTTACTTTAAAAAATGGTGTTGTTTTGACAGCCACATCTTAATGCTAAAACAGCAAATAGATAGAGACTGGTTTAGCAAGTTCTTGCTTTTCCACAACAGAAATTGTTTTCATGCAGAAAGCCAGGCCAAGTACTTGTAACTTCAATCGTGGTAACAGCATTAAAATAAAAACCTGAAAGCTCCATTTTCTTTGCAAAATTTCAAAATAGAATACACTTGCTACTAAGGCATTTGAACTGTAAAATAAAACTTAAATATAATATTGAAAAATAAAGCGTGACCTGCACTCCAAAGTCTCTTTCTAAATTAATTCCAGGTAGCAAACCATTGTCTTGGCTTTAACTGAAATACAACATTTACAGGAAAATTTTTCCTCAAACCAGAATGTTTTCACTTGTGATTTTGAGCAAGGATAGATCATTTGATAGGCTACATTCCCATCAGGGTATGCATTTCCTGCTAAATGGAATAATTAGAGAAATGCATAAAAAACAAAATACACTAAAATAAAGTAAAATTTATTAACTTCTGTCATTTATTTCAATTTAGTGCAAACATTTTACTCGGTTCTCATCTATCGAGATCTCACCGTGCCAGTGTTTTAACCAGCCCATAAAGTAGCATTAAAAATATCCTACTAGCTCACTGTCAAGGTTTCCCCCTTAAGGCCAGGTGATTGCCTTGAGCATCATACATTCAAGGAAATCTGGATACGCTATTAACAAAATGAAACAAATAAATTAAGTTCCCCTAGCACTGGTCTCAACATTCGCATCCACATTCAGCAGAACACTGTTGCGGTAATATATAGGATATGCACAATGCATTGCAGTAACTCATCAGAGTGACTTGAACAGCACTGCCCAGCACGCTGCATTCAAGAAGGACAGGAACAATAATCTCACATCCAAATCACACACTATCCTCAACTGCCATGATTTTGACCCAGTTACAGTGAAATAAAGGGACTCCCTACCTAAGAGACTCCCTACCTTTACCACATGGACTGCAGCAGTGCAATGAAAAGACCGATTACCATCTTCTCAGCCACATAAATGTGGCTTTGCCATTGTCACCCACATCCCAAGAACAAACAAAAAGATAAACCTGCAAGGATTAAAATCAATTTTGTTTGAAAACACAACAAGTTACTTCATAAAAGGAAACAAACTGAGTGGAATTATTCTTAACAGAATTCAATCATTTCTTTCTAGGCCAGACAATAACCAATGTGTCAGTAGCGTCATTTTTGTGGATTAAATATTCTTGTACTTTGACTATCTGCACATCTAGCAAACAGACCAAATAAACATTAATACACTAACTGGCTAATGAGTCCTACTCACATGATTTTACGCATCTGTTGCAGGTCTGACAGTGTTTCCATTCCCTGCCATCCTAATAGGAATATAAAACAGCTTTAGTCAAAACCAGAAACTTCAGAAAAATACATTTTAGAACATAACATTGACAGCCATCATTTATGTTCCCCTTCATAAGATTAAAAGTGGTGAGAAAATGACAACACTGAGGAAGGTTCTTCAAGTGCACCAGTTCCATGATCAATCTCTGGTTATAATTGCATTGCTGCAAATACAGCCATCTAATGACCCTGTGTGAGACGTAATCTTTTGTAGAAGATTTCTTGTCACATACACAGGCCCCAATCAAAGTGACTGCCAACTATTCCAAATTTGTGCCATTCTGAAGACAGAGGAAAGAGATATGCAAACTTGGCTTAAGGGTGTATTTTCTAATTTTCTCTCCATTTTTGTGGCAAGTTACTTTCCTCTGGCCTTTGGTGCAAAATGACAACAATGCATCCAAGATTGGGAAAGGAGTGCATGGAAGGTGGCAAGCACAGAGCCACATATCATGGCCTGGTTGTGAGGTCATTGTGAAGCACTCTCTACAGTGAAGAGTAACACCTCATCAGTAAGCAGAGGTCACAGTCAGCACAGAAAGCAATTTCCCAGGCAATGGCCATGTACTCCAAAGAAGCGAAAAGGTATCTGCACAAAATTCAAGCCATTGTTGCTAAAAGCATTACTTCACAATATACAGCAAGAACAACAGCTTGTATTTATATAGCTCCTTTATGGTGACTGAATGCCTCAAGTTGCTTCACAGCAGCTATTAAGCAAAACTTAACATCAATCCACATAAGGAGATATTAGAGCAGGTGACCAAAAGCCTGGTCAAACAACTAGGTTTTAAGGAGTGTCTTAATGAAGGAAAGTGAGGTCGAGAGAAGCTTAGGGAGGGAATTCCAGGACTTGGGGCCCTGGCAGCCACCAATGGTGAAGTGATTAAATCCAGGGATGTTCAAGAGGCTAGAATTAGATGAGCACAGATATCTAGAAGGGTTATGCAGGAGATTACAGAGATATGGAGGGGCCAGGCCATGGGGAGAATTGAAAACAGGAGGTGTTTGAAAACAAGGATGCAAATTTTAAGATCGAAGTGTTGCTTAACCATCAGCCAATGTAGTTAGCGAGCACAGGGGTGATGGGTGAATGACACTTGGTGCCAGTTAGGACATGGACAGCAGAGTTTTGTATAACCTTAAATTTACAGAGGGTAGAACATGAGAGGCCAGACAGGAATGCACTGGAATGAGGGTTCCAGCACCAGATCAGCTGAGGCAGGGGCAAATTTGAGTGATGTTATCGTGGTGGTCTTAGTGAATATGCGGTCAGAAGCACATGCTGGGGTCAAACAGGACACCAAGATTGCGAACAGTCTGGTTCAATCTCAGACAGTATTTACTTGGAGGAAATTTCTGCTCATCCAGTACTGGATGTCAGATATGCTGGATATGGTCAGTGTAGAAACTGAAGCTAAGTTTACCGATGATGTCACTGAGGGGCAGCATGTAGATGAGTAGCAGAATAGACATTTGACCCTTAGGGGGGAGGCGATGGCATAATGGTGTCGCTGGGCTAGTAATCCAGAGACCCAGGGTAACCCTCTGGGGACCCAGGTTCGAATCCCGCCACGGCAGATGGTGGAATTCGAATTCAATAAAAAAAATGGAATTAAAAGTCTAATGATGATCATGAAACCTGTCGATTGTTGTAAAAACCCATCTGATTCACTAATGTCCTTCAGGGAAGGAAATCTGTCGTCCTTACCAGGTCTGGCCTACATGTGATTCCAGACCCACAGCAATGTGGGTGGCTCTTAAATGCCCTCTGAAATGGCCGAGCAAGCCACTCAGTAACAAACCGCGACAAAGACACAAAATAGGAATGAAACCGGACAGACCACCCTAGGCACAGGAAACGACAACGGCAATCGCAGCCCTGTCGACTCTGCAAAGTTCTCCTTACTAACATCTGGGGGGCTAGTGCCAAAATTGGGAGAGCTGTCTCACAGATGAGTCAAGCAACAGCCTGACATAGTCATCCTCATGGAATCATATCTTACTGATAATTTCCCAGATACCACAATCACCATCCCTGGGTATGTTCTGTCCCACTGGCAGGACAGACCCAGCAGAGGTGATGCCACAGTGATATACAGTGGGAAGGGAGTTGCCCTGGGCATCCTCAACATCGACTCAGGACCCCATGAAGTCTCATGGCATCAGGTCAAACATGGGCAAGGAAATCTCCTGCTGATTACCAAGTACCACCCTCTCTCAGCTGATGAATCAGTGCTCCCCCATGTTGAACACAACTTGGAGGAAGCACTGAGGGTGGCAAGGGGACAATGTTCTCTGGGTGGGGGACTTCAATGTCCATCACCAAGAGTGGCTTGGTAGCACCACTACTGACCAGACTGGCCGAGTCCTGAAGGGCATAGCTGCTAGACTGGGTCTGTGGCAAGTGGTGAGGGAACCAACAAGAGGGAAAAACATACTTGACCTCATCCTCTCCGACCTGCCTGCCACAGATGCATCTGTCCATAACAATATCGGTAGGAGTGACCACCGCATAGTCATTGTGGAGACGACGTCTCGCCTTCACATTGAGGATACCCTCCATTGTGTTGTGTGGCACCACCAGTGCGCTAAATAGGATAGATTTTGAACAGATCTAGCAACTCAAGACTGGGCAACTATGAGGCACTGTGGGTCACCAGCAGCAGAATTGTACTCGAACACAATCTGTAACCTCATGGCCTGGCATATCCCCCACTCTACCATTACCTTCAAGCCAAGGGATCAACCCTGGTTCAATGAAGAGTGCAGGAGGGCATGCCAGAAGCAGCACCAGGCATACCTAAAAATGAGGTGTCAATCTGGTGAAGCTATAAAACAGGACTACTTGCGTGTCAAGCAGCATAAGCAGCAAATGATAGACAGAGCTAAGTGATCCCACAACCAACTGATCAGATCGAAGCTCTGCAGTCCAGCCACATCCAGTCATGAATGGTGGTGGACAATTAAACAACTCACTGGAGGAGGCTCCACAAATATCCCCATCCTCAATGGTGGAGGAGCCCAGCACATCAGTGCAAAAGATAAGGCTGAAGCATTCGCAACAATCTTCAGCCAGAAGTGCCGAGTGGATGATCCATCTTGGCCTTCTCCAGAGGTCCCCAGCATCACAGATGCCAGTCTTCAGCCAATTTGACTCACTCCACGTGATGTCAAGAAACAACTGGATACTGCAAAGGCTATGGACCCTGACAACATTCCGGCAATAGTACTGAAGACTTGTGCTCCAGAATTTGCCGCGCCCCTAGCCGAGCTGTTCCAGTACAGCTACAACACTGGCATCTATCCGGCTATGTGGAAAATTGCCCAGGTATGTCCTGGACACAAAAAGCAGGACAAATCCAACCCAGCCAATTACTGCCCCATCAATCTGCTCTCGATCATCAGTAAAGCAATGGAAGGGGTCATCAACAGTGCTATCAAGCGGCACTTGCTTAGAAATAACCTGCTCACTGATGAGTTTGGGTTTGGGTTTCGCCAGGGCCACTCAGCTCCAGACCTCGTTACAGCCTTGGTTCAAACATGGACAAAAGAGCTGAACTCCCGAGGTGAGATGAGAGTGACTGCCCTTGACATCAAGGCAGCATTTGACAGAGCTTGGCATCAAGGAGCCCTAACAAAACTGGAGCCTATGGGAATCAGGGGGAAAACTCTCTGCTGGCTGCAGTCATACCTAGCACAAAGGAAGATGGCTGTGGTTGTTGGAGGTCAGTCATCTCAGCTCCAGGACATCACTGCAGGAGTTACTCAGGATAGTGTTCTACGCCCAACCATCTTCAGCTGCTTCATCAATGACCTTCCTTCCATCATAAGGTCAGAAGAGGGGATATTCGCTGATGATTACACAATGTTCAGCACCATTCGCGACTCCTCAGATACTGAAGCAGGCCATGTCCAAATGCAGCAACACCTGGACAATATCCAGGTTGGGCTGACAAGTGGCAAGTAATATTTGCGCCACACAAATGTCAGGCAATGACCATCTCCAACAAGAGAGAATCCAACCATCGCCACTTGATGTTTAATGGCATTACCATCACTGAATCCCCCACTATCAACATCCTGGGGGTTACCATTGACCAGAAACTGAACTTGACTAGCCATATAAATGCTGTGGCGACAAGAGCAGGTCAGAGACTAGGAATCGTGCGATGAGTAACTCGCCTCCTGACTCCCCAAAGTCCACCAACTACAAGGCACAAGTCAGGAATGTGATGGAATACTCCCCACTTGCCTGGATGAGTGCAGCTCCTACAACACTCAAGAAGCTTAACACCGTCCAGGACAGAGCAGCCCGCTTGACTGCCACCACATCCACAAACATTCACTCCCTCCACCACCGACACACAGTAGCAGCAGTGTGTACCATCTACAAGATGCACTGCAGGGATTCACCAAGGCTCCTTAGACAGCACCTTCCAAACCCACGACCGCTGCCACCTAGAAGGACAAAGGCAACAGATAGATGGGAACACCACCACCTGGAAATTCCCCTCCAAGTCACTCACCACTGACTTGGAAATATATTGCCATTCCTTCACTGTTGCTGGGTCAAAATCCTGGAATTCCCTTCCTAACAGCACTGTGGGTGCCTACTGTGGACTGCATCGGTTCAAGAAGGCAGCTCACCACCGCCTTCTCAAGGGCAAGTAGGGATGGACAATAAATGCTGGCCTAGCCAGCGAACCCCACATCCTGTGAATGAATTTAAAAAAAAACCAGAGCCAACTGTATGGGAACCATTTCAGATTATTATCTGGCTACAATTAGATTGATAAGAATGAAACGAGATGAGAACAGTTCCACTCAATTGGGTGACAGGGGAGAGGTGTTGGAGGAGGATGGTGTGGTCAACTGTGTCAAAGGCTGGAGGCAGGTTGAGAAGGACGAGAGGAGAAAGTTTACGTTCATAACAGTCACATAGGATGTTACTTGTGACTTTGATAAGAGCCATTTCAGAACTGTGGTAGGGACTCAAACATGGAATTCTGGGAAAGATAGGCAGGGATTTGGGCACCAACACCTTGAAGGAATTTGGAAAGGGAGGATGGAGATGGGGCAGTAGCATACAACTACAGTAGGATGAAGATTTGTTTTTGAGGAGGGGGGGAAATGACAGCAGATTTAAACATGAGAGAGACAACACCCGAAGAGAGGCAACTTAACAATATCTGCTAAATGGAAGCCAGGAGGGAAAGTTGGTAGTCAGCAGTTTAGTGGGAATAGGATCAAGGGAGTAGGAAGTGGGTCGCATGGACAAAGTGAGCTTGGAAAGGACATGAGGGCAGAGGAAAGAAAGTAGAGAAAAGTATAACAATTTCCAAAGTACTGCAGTGTCTAAAAATGATGCAAGTCAGTCTTGTAAGTTGTACCATATAGAGTTTCCAAGACAGTTATCAAAGCACTTTGGGCACTTGTCAAAGCATTTTGCTTCATTCACCGGGATAATTTACCAAAATTGTGTAATGTGTTAAATCATAATGTAAAACTAAGATTGTCTCCAAGTGGCACAAGTAAAAATTTGTTTACTTTAGACGTACAGGCTTGGTATATCTCACAGTGTCTGTTTGCCGAGGATATATATCGCTGACAAAGTGAACAGAACCTAGGGGAAAAAGGCAGGAATTTGTAAAAGTGCAACTCAAAGCCAGCGAATACGCATCTGTGTTTTTAAACATGAAACTATTTTGCCAACTTGAGCAAAATTATAAATATTGACTCGCTTGATTAAAGTTAATTAGCAACCGTTAAAGTAAGTGAGTCACATAAGGATAGAGACAGAGTGATTGAAGTAGATACAACTTGCATTGGAGGCAGTACAGCAAAGGTTCATTAAATCGGTCCCCGGGATGAGGGGGTTGCCCCTTGATGAGAAGGCAAGTAAATTGGACTTATATTGTGTGGAGTTTAGAAGAATTAGAGGTTATCTCATTGAAACATACAAGATTCTGAAGAGGCTTGAAAGGGTAGACATGGAGAGATTGTTCCTACTGGTCAAGGAATCTAAAACACAGGGACACGGTTTCAAGATAAGGGGCCAATTATTTAGGACTGAGATGAGGGGAAATTACTTCACTCAAAGGGTTGTGGATCTTTGGAGTTCTCTACCCTAGAGGATTGTGGATGCTCCATCGTTGAATACATTTAAGGCTGGGATAGACAGGTTTTTGATCTCTCAGGGAATTAAGGGGTATAAGGAGTTGAAGTCTAAGATCAGCCATGATCGTATTGAATGGTGGAGCAGGCTTGATGGGCTGTGTGATCTCCTGCTCCTATTTCTTGTGTTCTTGATGAATAACTCTTCTCGTCTGCTTCTTGGTTTGTTTCCCAATGTCATCAGTTCAGACCAAACCACCGTCATGAGCTATGAGGACACGATGAGATCCTTGCTCTGGGAGGTTGGGAAGCTGCAGTCCTGACATTCGTTACATTGCATGGAACTTTAAAAACTTCAATTGCATTCCCTGGTAACTTATTGTTAAAACATTTACGATAAGAACCTTTTCACTCAGGTTGTCACTCTGATACAGGGTATTTTGAGTTAAGGGCATTTAATTAGAACACGAAAACATTTTCACCAGGTGACAGTCTTTGAGCCTAGAACTTACCTGTACCCTTCTTCAGCAGGCAAAATAATGTCTTTAGGAGGAAGGTTGGTAAATATCCGCACTAGAGATTGTTTTCGACCAGTGTTCCCATGCTTGTATAATGCATGGTTATCATAATCCACCTAAAATTAAAATCATGATTATTGACTTTCAGGTACCATCTATTCTTTCAGTTTATCTGAAGAGTTCCTCCACCTCCAATTCACACGTGCATTAGTTCCAAACTATAAATACAACATTATCAAATCTATTAATATATTACTTACACATGACTCATTCCTTGAAAAAAATATTTCATGACACTTAATCCAATCTTTCACAGAATCACAGATTGCAAAAGAGGCCCTTCGGCCCATCGAGTCTGCACCGAGAAACAGCTGACCTACTTACCTAATCCTATTTAGCAGCACTTGGCCCATAGCCTTGAATGTTATGACGTGCCAAGTGCTCATCCAGGTACTTTTTAAAGGATGTGAGGCAACCCGCCTCCACCTCCCTCCCAGGCAGTGCATTCCAGACCATCATCACCCTCTGGGTAAAAAAGTTTTTCCTCACATCCCCCTAAACCTCCTGCCCCTCACCTTGAACTTATGTACCCTCATGGCTGAACCTTCAACTAAGGGAAACAGCTGCTCTCTATCCACCCTGTCCATGCCCCTCATAATCTTGTACACCTTGATCAGGTCACCCCTCAGTCTTCTCTGCTCCAATGAAAACAACCCGAGTCTATCCAATCTCTCTTCATAACTTAAATGTTTCATCCCAGGCAACATCCTGGTGAATCTACTCTGCACCCACTTTAGTGCAATCACATCCTTCTTATAATGTAGCGACCAGAACTGCACACAGTACTCCAGCTGTGGCCTCACCAAGGTTCTATACAACTCCAACATGATCTCCCTACTTTTGTAATCTATGTCTCGATTGATAAAGACAAGTGTCTCATATGCCTTTTTCACCACCCCACTAACATGCCCCTCCGCCTTCAGAGATCTATGGACACACACGCCAAGGTCCCTTTGTTCCTTAGAACTTCCTAGTGTCATGCCATTCATTGAATACTTCCTTGTCAGATTACTCATTCCAAAGTGTATCACCTCACACTTTTCAGGGGTAAATTCCCTCTGCCATTTATCTGCCCATTTGACCATCCCATCTATAACTTCCTGTAACCCAAGACACTCAACCTCACTGTTAACCACCCGGCCAATCGTTGTGTCATCCGCAAACTTACTAATCCTACCTCCCACATAGTCATCTATGTCGTTTGTATAAATGACAAATAATAGGGGACCCAGTTCAGATCCCTGTGGTACACCACTGGACACTGGCTTCCAGTCACTAAGGCTTCCTTCTGTCATCACCCTCTGCCTCCTACAACTAAGCCAATTTTGAATCCACCTTATCAAACTACCCTGTATCCCATGTGCATTTGCCTTCTTTATAAGTCTCCCATGTGGGACTTGTCAAAGGCTTTGCTGAAATCCATATAAACTACATCAACTGCACTACCCTCATCTACACACCTGGTCACTTCTTCAAAAAATTCAGTCAAATTTGTTAGGCATGTCCTCCCTCTGACAAAGCCATGCTGACTATCTCTGATCAAACCTTGCCTCTCCAAGTGGAGCTAGTTCCCTGGCTTATCTCTACAACCCTTCTTAAATAGCAGAACCACATTAGCTGTTCTCCAGTCCTCTGGCACCTCCCCCGTGGCCAGAGAGGAATTAAAAAGTTGGGTCAGAGCCCTTGCGATCTCCTCCCTTGCCTCCCTCAGCATGTCTGGGACACAAATCATCCTGACCTGGAGATTTGTCCACTTTTAAGCCTGTCAACACCTCCAATACCTTGTCGCTCCCTATATCAATTTGCTCAAGAACCTCGCAGTCTCTCTCCCCGAGGTCGGTACCTTCATCCTCATTCTCATGGGTGAAGACGGATGTGATGTATTCGTTCAACACTCTACCGATGTCCTCTGGCTCCACCCTTAGTCCCTTATGGGCCCTACTCTTTCCCTGGTTATCCTCTTCCCATTGATATACTTATAGAATATCTTGGGATTTTCCCTACTTTCACCAGCCAGAGCTTTCTCATATCCCCTCTTGGCTCTCCTAATTGCTTTATTAAGCTCCACCCTGCACTTTCTGTACTCCACTAATGCCTCCGCTGATTTGCTTCCCTTGTACTTGCTAAAAGCCTCTCTTCTCCTTCTCATCGTATCTTGAATATCTCTGGTCATGCATGGTTCCCTGGGCTTGTTACTCCTTCCTATCACCCTAGAGGGAACATGTTGAGCCTGTACTCTCCCCATTTCCTTTTTGAACACCCCTCACTGCTCCTCTGTAGATTTCCCCACAAGTAACTGTTCCCAGTCTACCTTGGCCAGATCCTGCCTTATTTTACTAAAATCCACTCTCCCCCAATCCAAAACATTTTTTTGCAACTTGCCGATTTCTTTGTCCATAACAAGCTTAAATTGTACCATGTTGTGGTTGCTATCACTAAAATGCTCCCCCACCACCACCCCAGCCACCTATCTAGCTTCACTCCCCAGAATTAGGTCCAGCACTGCGCCGTCCCTTGTTGGACCCTGTACATATTGACCTCAAAAGTTCTCCTGTACACATTTCAAGAAATCCACTCCATCCAAGCCCTTAACACTATGTCTATCCCAACTAATGTTGGGAAAGTTGAAATCACCTAATATTATTACCCTATTGTTATTGATTTTACACACTTCCACAAATTGTGCACATATTTGCTCCTCAATTTCCAGCTGACTATCTGGGGGTCTATAATAAACACCTAACAATGTGGCTGCCCCTTTTTTATTCCTAAGCTCTACCCACAAAGCTTCATTCGATGCCTCCTCCAAGATATCATCTCTCCTTACTGGAGCAACTGAGTCCTTAACTAATAATGCAATGCCTCCTTCTCTTTTACCCCCTCCCCTGTCTCGCCTGAAGATTCTATATCCCAGAATGTTGAGCTGCCAATCCTGCCCCTCCCTTAACCACGTCTCAGTGATGGTTACTATATCACAATTCCACGTATCAATGCTCACCCTTAACTCAACCTTTTTACCTAATATTTAAAATATTTCAGCTGTGGTTAAATTTAAACTTTGCTTTGTTGTTGTAATGCCCAGAAAAAGAACTCGATTCAAAAATCTACACAAAGTAGATGCTAAGAATACAGCAGATTGCCCACATTGCCAAACACAGAACTCTACTTGCTGGGATTTTTAAACCAGCAAGCTGGCTCCTGTAAAAGAATGTTGAAGGGCAACAGTCCACAGTTTCCTTATTTCTTCCTTATTTACAGTCAGGTACAAATGAATGCATTGACTTGGTCACCAGCCACCAGCCATGCAGCTGTTCCCTCGGTTTTTACCAGAGGAAGACCTTCAGCCCCAAATAGAGACTCTTTCCTTTGGTATACCACCTGCAATATGTCTCAGTCCCGAAACATCCAAAGCTGCAGTGCTGCACCATGTACCACTCTACGGTTTCAAACAATTAGAAAACTGTTCTGACTCATATTACAGCTTCCCCTGTTAAAATTACACTGCAGTCATTTAAAAGCTGCTCATTCATATGTCTTGCAATCCCCAACCAAGCCTGCCCCAGGACAAACACACTAAATAATCTCTTACATTGGCGAGGGTTGGGTAGAAATTCCAGTTCTTCCACACACTAAAAGCAACATGTTAAATTTCCTAATCTGAGTTACGAGGGTTAGAGCAATAATTTAGCCTCAAGCTCCGCACATGAAGAATATGTCAAAAGCAATGGAGTGTAAAGTCCCCAACAGAGAGTCAATATTTTCAAGGGAGAGGAAGAGAACAGACAATTAGCATGAAAAAACTATTTCTACTACATTAAAGTGCTTGAGAGGCCCTCAGCACAAAACTGTTCTTAATTCAGCAACAACTGGGAATTTCACTTGAAAAGGCCAAAAAGACAGTTGATACAGAAACATTAACACCTCAGCCCCATTTCTATAAGCTTAATAAAAACAAGGGCGTTCGTAGCACAGGTACCATTAAACACAGGCGTGCTATCCAATTCTGAAATATTTTTGGAATTGGCTATAGGAAAAGTAAAAACTTGATCACAAAGCGATCAACTACTAACGTCATACCAGCCTGAGGCAAAAGCTACTTTAAACTCAGTGTAACATTACCTGACTTGATTACAATTTTTCCGAGGGCAGGATTTTCTGCCTGTCGGGCGGGTGGGCCTGACCCAATCTCTGGTGGGCGGGGAGTCGATCCCCGCCAGCGAAGCGGGCCCTGTCGCCATTTTACATGGGCAGGCCAATTAAGGCCCGCCCAGCGTGACGTCCGGCGGGAAGCGCTGTGCGCTTCCTGTGCGGGCGGGGTGATTCCCTAAAAGCAAGAGTGCGCTCTTTCGCGCATGCGCACGAAAGAGCGCACATCTCCCTAAGGCTAAGTGCAGCCTCAGGGAGATCGCTTCCACTTTGAACAATATTAAAAATAGAAAAAAAAAATTCCATAACATGTCCCCCTCATGTGACAATTTCAGATGATTTGGGACATGTTCATAATTTACAGATTAATTTTATTAAAATTTTTAACACCCTGCATGAAACCTCATCCCGCCGGTGGATGAGGTTTCATGTTTTCTCTATTTGCCACTGGGTCTCCTGGCCTGCCCACCAACCTTAAGGTTGGACGGGCAGGTCCTTTAATTGTTTAAATGGTCCTGTCAATGGCCTCAATTGGCCATTGACAGGTCGGCGGGCCCACAGCTGATCTCGCTGCGCCCCCGCCTTCCTGAAAATTTAAGTGGGGCGGGATGACGTCGGGGTTTCCGCCCAACATCATCCCGCGTCATTTTACGCGTCGGCGAGCAGGCCCCGCCCCCTGCTCGCCGTCGGCAAAATTCTACCCCAAGAGTGCTACCCCCAATCCCAATGTGGAGAGCAGCAGGTGGCAGTGGGAATTGAAGTGGCAGAAGGTCAACCAGGGAAAGGTCCCCAGGACCGAAGGTTAAGTTCTAATGGTGGAAGGTAAACAGTCATCACTTGGGAAAGGGAGAAAAATGCTGAGATTGGGAGCAGCAAGGTTTCCTTGCGAGGCCCCAAAGCAGTATTACTGGTCCTCAAGGCCCACACAGAAACCATTAAAGATCTACAAATCTTTCCTTGTCTGGCCCCTTCTGGCAATAGATCATTCTGATATCAGTAAACCTAGGTGTCAATAGTAGCGTATGTCACTTCACAGGCTGGGGTTGAAGTAACAAAGTAAGGATGCAAGGTGAACAAATTCAGCACTGTGCTGCTCAAAAAAACCCTGGTGCACCCAACATTTTTGTGAGAAACTCTGTACAGAGCCTCATTTAAACTTGCAAAATTGGACAAGGACTGGTCACACTCTCATTAACATATTATAACCGTTGCATGACTGGACTCCCCCAAAACCATCCTTGTAAAATTATTGCGAGAGGACTAGAATATAAAAGTAGGGATGTTTTGCTGAGGCTTTATAAGGCTCTGGTCAGACCACATTTAGAATATTGTGAGCAATTTTGGGCCCCGAATCTCAGGAAGGATGTGCTGGCCCTGGAGAGGGTCCAGAGGAGGTTCACGAGAACAATCCCAGGAATGAAAGGCTTAACATATGAAGAACTTTTGAGGACTCTGGGTCTATACTCGATGGAGTTTAGAAGGATGAGGGGGGATCTGATTGAAACTTACAGAATACTGAAAGGCCGGGATAGAGTGGACATGGGGAAGGTGTTTCCATCAGTAGGAAAGACTAGGACCCGAGGGCACAGCCTCAGAGTAAAGGGAAGACCTTTTAGAACAGAGATGAGGAGAAACTTCTTTAGCCAGAGAGTGGTGAATCTATGGAATTCATTGCCACAGAAGGCTGTGGAGTCCAGGTCATTGAGTGCATTTAAGACCGAGATAGATAGGTTCTTGATTGGTAAGGGGATCAAAGGTTACGGAGAGAAGGCGGGAGAATGGGGTTGAGAAACTTATCAGCCATGATTGAATGGCGGAGCAGACTCGATGGGCCGACTGGCCTAATTTCTGCTCCTATGTCTTATGGTCTTATGGTACATCAGGACTTGGGCACAAAATATCCTAGGCCAGAAGTTATAAACATTGCTTGATTGATGCACACAAATGGCGGCTTGGAAGTGTTCTTCGGAGGTTGGCGTTAAAGTTCACTCTCAGTGCAGAGCGGGGACAGCCAAGTCCAGATAGTGACATACGAAACATGTGTCCACGCTGGGCTTTTTCACAGCTCAGAACTTCTAGCTTTGCAATGGAAATGCTTGCTCTCAAAACCCACCACCCCCACATGCCCCTTCCCACCTGTCATGTGCAAGACCAAGGGCTAATCTTTGTGGTTATTCTGAAATAAAAATGGGAAGAAGTGCAGGGAGGGAAGCACTGCTGCTGTACCAAATCTGATTGCCAGAATGGGATACAAACATACATCAGACTACACTGCATATCACATGGGTCTCTGTTCGCTCTCCATTCATAATGACCACACAAATGGACCGGGGGCAGAGTATGATACCTTCTGCTCCTGCTGTTTAATGGTCCTGTAAATGAAATTCAAGCTCCCTTGTTCAGGAAGATCCATCAGTTTTACCACCTAAAAGACAAATTACATTTAAAACTCAGCCCCTGTGGGGCTACATGTTTACTAATCTCTATCTCAGCTTCTTTGATCCATATCAAAAAATACTAGTTGCAGATTAACATGTGTCGATTTGTGTCACTGATCTAAAATTTAAGCTTGCATTGGATCTTAACAAAACGTACCGTTTGCAGACAGTGGGATCGCCAGATATACCAAGAAGATGCTCACCTGGTAGTCCAGCATGCTCAAAGTTGGGAAACATTGCAGAATGCGAAGTTCAAAGAAGTATGGAAAAATCCAAAACATTGGCAACTCATCATCAACTGAGTGAAAACAAGACATAATGAGAAAACATTGAAGTGCCAAGTTCCTCAGAATAAGCACAAAATAAGAAGTGGCCATTTACCTACATCACTGCAAGTTCTTCCCTTTTTTTTAAACAGCTGAAATGTGCTCAGCCCCTGGTCTCTCTACCAGTTGATACCTTTTCATGAAGTATTTACTGATGGTGTAAATTTCAAATAAAATGAAAAATCGAGGCTGAAATTACGGCAACTGCCATGCATTCTCTCAGTAAACGATGCTGAGCTGTAACAGCCTCATGTTCTGTGTGGTGGGGCTCAGAAGTGTAAATTATGAAGACAGGTGGCATTCCTTGAATACAGGAGATTGAGAGGCAATTTGAAGGAGGTCAAAATGTCAGCTGGATTAATCCTTTGATGGGTAAAAAGCCAGGCAGGAGATGAGGAGAACTTTTTTTTTAAACTGAGTAAATTGGTATGATCTGGAATGCATTGCCTGCGAGGGCAGCAGAAGCAGGTTTGACAGCAACCTTCAAAAGGTAACTGGCTGAATACTTGAAAAGGAAAAATCTGCAGGGCTATGAGGACAGAGAGTGGGAATAATTAGTAGCTCTTTCAATATCTATGCACACAAATCCATACCTGGGTAACAGTTCCAAACAGGTGATATTGCCTTGGCCATCTCAACATAGGAATCAAAGTATTCTGATTAGCTGTGGTTCTGCTAAACTACCTACATGTGATTCCATTACAGATCTGCAGACAAGGCTCTCTTTACAAAAAACATTAAATTTCAGTTAAGTTCAATTTACCTGCTTTTACACTGCTGTTGAATTTGTTCTGATCCCAGAAAGATCAGCAGCTGACACTCACCATTTAAACTACTATATGCTTATTCTTATGTGATGGCAGATTCACAGACTCATGAAAAACTGCCAACAAGTCTACTGTCAAGACTAAAGAAGCAAGATCAAGAAGCATAAATGGCTGACAAGGCGGCTCATGGCTTCCAAAATCAGAGCAAAAAACAATGTCAGTAAATATAACAATTTTGATATTATAAATGAACCAACTAACTGATCTGAATTGACATCCAGATCGCGAAGCCCATTTGGACCAGTGAGAACTGGCAGTTGTTCTCTTCAAACATCCCCTCTCCTACCCAATAATTTCCCCCATACTCTTTATCTCATTCATTTTTGCCATCGCTGCATTAAGAACTACATCACAAGAACATTGTGAAAAGATACTGGTATACTTTGCTTCCATACCCAAAGATATTTTAAAATTTGCATCCAGAGACCTTTTGATGCACTTTAGCATGGAATCATACAAACTGGGTTCATGCCTTATCTTATGCTATTGGGGAGGGTTTAAACTAAATTGGCAGGGGTGAGGAAAGCAGGAGGTATTATCAGAGAGGAATACCATGGTGCACAGAATACTGGGAGGGATGGAGAACACCAGAGTAGGGAATAGCAAATTATTAGGTGGATTCAGAGTTAGGGAGAAAGTAAAATCTAAATCAGAGTTACTATGTAATCATGAAGCGTGGTCAATAAGATTGGCGAGTTACGGCACAGATTGCCATGTGGAAATATGATGTTATGGCTATGACAAAGGCCTGACTCAAAGGGCAGGACTGGTGTTAAATATTCCTGGATGCAGGGTGTTCAGGAAAGAAAGGGGGAGGGGTGGAAATATTTTTGCAGTGCTGGAGAAAGAGGGTATCCCAGGCAGGTCAAGGACAGAATCAATTTGGCTGGAGCTACGGAACAAAAAAGCTGCAATTACGTTGCTCAGTGTAGTCTATAGGCCACCAAATAGCGGGAAAGGTATAGAGGAATAAATTTGCAAGGGAAGTACAAAGAGGTGCTAGAGCAGTTATAATGGGGGACTTTAATTATCTGAATATAGACTGGGATAGTAGTAAAGGACACAGAGAGGAAAAAGTTTCTAGAGTGCGTTCAGGAGAATTTTCTACAGCAGTATATTTCCAGTGCAACAAGGAAGGAGGCACTGCTAGACCTGATTCTTGGGAATGAGGTGGGCCAAGTGGATCAATGTCAGTAGGAGAACATTTAGGGGACAGTGATCAGTGTATCATAAGGTTTAGGTTGGGCTAGGTAGAGACAGAGAACAATCCAGAGGAGGAATAATTAACTGGGAGAAAGCCGACTTCAATCACGTGAGAATGGATTTGGGCCCAATAAATGGGAATCAGTTGCTAGGAAAACATGAATAATGGGCTACCTTTAAAGGGATAGATCAGGCACAGTCACAGTATACTCCCACGAAGGAGAAAGGTAGGGCAAACAGATCCAGAGCCCCCTGGATGACAAAAGCAATAGAAATTAAGATAAAGAACACAAAGTATGTTTATGACAGATGTCAGGTGCACAAGACAACAGAGAACCAGGTTGAAAATAGAAGGTTCAGAGGGGATAAGCCCAGCAACTCAGTTTATCTTCACTGGTGGGGAAGCTTCTAGAACCAATAATTCGAGACAAAATTAAAAGTCACTTGAACAAATGTGGGTAATTAAGGAAAGCCAGCATGAATTTCTTAAGGGCATATTGTGTTTAGCTAACTTGCTAGAGTTTTTTTCACAAAGGTAGTAGAGAGGATTGTTGAGGGTAATGCTATTGATATGGTGTACATGGACTTCCAAAAGGCATTTGATAAAGTGCCACACAACAGACTTGTGAGGAAAGTTAGAGCTCGTGGAATGAAAGGAACAGTAGCAACGTGGATATGAAATTGGCTGAGTGACATGAAACAGGGTAGTGGCTAGTGGATGTTTTTGGACCGGAGAAAAGTCTGTATTGGAGTTCCCCAGGGTCGGTGTTGGGACCTTTCTTCTTCCTGATATACATTAATGACCTAGAGCTTGATGCATAGTGCATAAACTAAATTACAGGAGAAAATTACCCTTCAGTTGTACAGACCCTTGCTCAAACTCCATCTGGAGAACTACATTCAGTTTTGGGCACTGCACTCAGGAAGTATATGTTGTCCTCAGAAGGGGTGCAACACACATTCAATAGAACAATAGCAGGGTTTAGGGAGTTAAGATATGAGGACAAGCTGCAGAAACTTGGCCTCTTTTTCCTCGAGTAAAAAAGATTGAGGGATGATCTGATTAAGATGCTTAAAATGTTAAAAGGATTTGATAGGATTGGTCTGGAGAAGCCACTTCCTTTGGTGGGGAAATCAGGAAAAAGGGGACAAAAATCTTAAAATTAGAGCTAAGCCATCCAGGAATGAAATCAGGAAGTACTTTCTTACACAAAAGGGTGATAGAAATCTGGAACATACTCCCCCATCAATGTGATGACAATTAGTTTTGAAAACAAAGGACGACAGATATTTGTTAGGTATTAGTATCAAAGGATATGGATTACAGGTAGGTAATTGGAATTAATAAGGACCCCGAGTAAGACATAGTTCTTCAGTGAACCAATTAAATAATGATAAACATACTTCAGAAGCTGCCTAGCCTACTTCTATTCCAAATGTTTCTATATTCCCAAGTGCAAAATATTCCTCCACCATACATCTGAATACACATTATACTGAGATTCCAAACTTTCATTCCGTGAAATCTTCCAATCTTTTTGAAGCTGTGGGCCAGAGCCTCCACCAGGTCGCCAAATGGTGGGTCAGTCACCATAAAAATAGACTCTCCTTTGTCTTGACATAAGGTTTGAAATGCTTCAGAGGCAGACTATGGAAAGTTAATAAAGTAAATCAGTGTACAGGCATATATGCAATTTTCAAACAAGTTTTCCAGATTTACAGACAATTACATTTTTTAAAAAAAGAAACATGAAACAAGTATTAAAAACATTAGTACTTTGATATGCAGGAGTTATAACTTTATGACAACTTCCTTGCTTTTTAACTGTGTAACACCAGTAACACATTGTAATATATGTAATGGAAATAAAAGATTTTCTCAACATGTAGAACTGTAGATGTTGAAAAGACCCAAATAAGGAGCATTTATCTTTGGAAACAATAGATTGATATTGAATAATATGATGCAACATGCAAATTAAGTCACTGTTTAAAAGGTACCCATCTCTTTGGCTTTGGTTACAAGCAGATATTTTTAAATTTGCTCCTGGGCATGGCTAAGAGGGAACACCATGAAATAATTAACAAAAACAATACACACTGTCCCAATTTAATTCAATTCACAATCAGCTGAATTGAGCTGCTTTAATTCCTCCCTCCTTTTTAGAGACGGAGGCAGATGGTAATATCATAACAATGCAAAGTGGTGATGTGTTACAGGTCAAGCTCGATCAACACAATGCTTTCTTACTATCTATTCAAGCCTCATGATTCTATATTTTGTCATAACTGTGGAAAGGTAGAAAAAAAAGCAAGAAAGGGATCAACACAGTCCTGAGGAATATGTCAGCAACAGCACATGACTTCAATTAAGTGGAGAGTCTAGAGAAACTGGGATTGTTCTCCTTAGAGCAGAGAAGGTTAAGAGGAGATCTGAAGTTAAGGTTTTGACAGTAAATAGGAAGAAACTGTTTCCGCTAGTGAGGGTATCAGGAACCAGAGGACAAAGATGTAAAAGTAATTGACCAAGGTCAGGACAAGAAAAGGAGAATCTATTTTTTAAAAGATGATTTGAAATGCATGACGGTGGAAGCAGGTTCAATAGTAACTTTTTTAAAGTTACTATATGAATATTTGAAGAGGATAAATTTACAGAGCTATGGAGAGACAGAAAGGAGTAGAACTAATTGGATAGCTCTTTCAAACAGCTAACACTGGCACAATGAGCCAAATGGCTGCCTCCCTTGCAATATGATTCCACGAGTACATGGAGAGGCCGAGCTGGAACACAGGTAGTGTTATTAGTAGGTGAGATAGCCTAACTAATACTACTAAGTAATGAAGGCACGAGCTGTGAGAAAACTTGCTTTTAAATTTGTAGCGTATTAATAAATTAATTGTGTAATGCAGCAGAATAATAGAGGCACAATAAAATTTAATTTAAGATAATGCGAAAAGAGGGGGGGGGGGGAAGAGTTTGTTAGAAACAGAATTGCATGCTTTGATAGGTTAACCAGTATTGGTGCAACTTGAATTCTGAAAATCGTAAGCAGTTAAAGTGATGGGTGGTGAAAATTTAGAGAATTAGAAAGAATTTAAAGTATGGACACCGGCATTTGATCCAGTCAATCAATGTTGGTCTTCATCCCCCACAAAGACTGTAAGTCTAATTTTTAAAAATTAATTCACGGGATATGGGCTTCGCTGGCTGGGCCAGCATTTATTGCCCATCCCTAATTGCCCATGAGAAGGTGGTGGTGAGCTGCCTTCTTGAACCGCTGCAGTGTCACACGAGATGGGACATTTTAATAAATATCACAAAAACTTTATTAAACTTTTTAAAAACAGACATGAAACCCCATCCCGCCGGTGGATGAGGTTTCAATATTTTTCAGAAGCCCGCTGGGGCTCCTGGCCTGCCCACCAACCTTAAGGTTGGACAGGCAGGGCCTTTAATTGGTTTAACTACCCTGTCAATGTCCTCAATTGGCCATTGACAGGTCGGTGGGCGAACAGTTGATTGCGCTGTCCTCCCACCTTCCTGAATATTTAAATGGGGCGGGATGACATCGGGGGTTCCCCCCGACATCATCCCGCAACAGCGAGTGGGCCCCACCCCCAGCTCACCGACGGAAAAATTCTGCCCTATGTGTGTAGATGTTCTGTCTGCAAAGAGCAGGGCCCTGTGTGTTAATATATGTAGCTTCCAGTACACGCAAATGCACCACACTGCGAGCCCAACTGACAATCCTCAACTGGTTGTCAGTGTAATTCTTAGCACACTGAGGATTAATTAAGCAAATGTTGTCCAATCACGGAATCACATCTCATGTTGGACACTGTGTTATGGGTTTTGCCAGCATGGGCTGGTTGGGTACGGTCTGCACATGTCCGTTGCAAACAGCGGCTGGGACGTGTTGTTTGATACAATCCGCCAGCCTTTGGGATGTACGGCCTACATACCTAGCATCATACTGGCACTGAAATTCATAAACCACATTTATCCTTCTAACCAGTTTTCAATCCAATTTGCTACCCTACCCCAAATTCCATAATCTTTAATCTTCTCCAGTTATTTCTTGTGTTGTGCCTCGTCAACAGCTTTACAGAATTCCTTTTACGCGACATTCACTACATTTCTTTCAAAACAGCACTGCGAGAGTAACATCAACGTATGGACTGCAGCAGCCCAAGTGCAGCTTACCACCATTTCACAGAGAATTAATGATGAAAGGTCATGACATGAAACATTAACTGTTTCTCTCTCCACAGATGCTCCCAGATAAAAATAAATGCTGGCCTTCCTAGTGGCTTAAAAAAGAAATTGTACCACATCAAATTTGCTGTTGCTTAGAAATGGACATTTCCACTGACTCTGGGGTTTTAATCCAAAACTATGGCAATCAGGCAACAAATTACACAATGCCTAACAAGAATAGAAATTTACAGGATTTGTCACAAGATGTAACAGTGCACCAAATCACATGCCAATTATGAGATACTATAAATGTCAAAGTAAGGTGACTCAGGTCCTAAAGAGCAGAATCTATATTAAAACTGAAATACCACAGTCAATAAAAAATTAAAATTAGAACTATGCTATATCTGTCATATAAATGTTTTAGTTTTGGTTTATGTCTGAATTCAGGAGTTCTGAATTACATATGAATTCTCCAGCTAGTCTATTACTATGTTTCATCACCAGCAGCAAGACATCAAGCCTATTCTGTCCAAGCAGCAGCACATTAAGTGTTGTCAGGAGACAAAAAAAGACGATGTTGCTTGTTTTCCGCTACCAATTGCAAAGAACCAAATAAAAAATTCTCAAGAGAATTTTAATTAACTAAAATCTCCAGCTCTGGCAATTTCAATGCCAAATTTCCTTATACAATTTCAAAATATCCACCCTGATGCTGCTCACTATATGCATTTAGTTTAAATTGTAATGAAATTTAAATATTTCACTTATAAACTCCACAGTTTAACCCGCACATGTACTTGTATTGGTTGGGCCTCAATACTCCCTTTGATCTAGGGAATCAGAGGAGGAGCAAAATAGGAACAGCAGAATAGAAAACATGAGAGCTCTTGGGTATAAAAAAGGTGCAACCTTTGTACTGTTTGCTTTATAGTCTAAGAATCTGTAGGGAACAGAGAAGGGTGTGACAGCTTTACCATCGATCTTGAGACCAGCAGAAAAGAATCTCTTGAAAAATCAGATAGTGACCAAGGGAACAGGTAAGATAAAACTTTATTTTGGATGCTACACAGGATGTGGTAAATGCAGTATTTAGCTAAATAAAATACAGTATTCAGCTCTATTAACATCAAATAAACTGTGAAAAGTGACCAGTTACAACTGGTGTAGTTACTAGTAGAGGTATACAAACAAAAAATAATGGTAGGTTGTTTCTGCAGTGCTTAATTTTGTTCCTACTCAAGTCAGGAATTGAATAGCTACAATGGAACTCTAGCACCAGGCACCTAGCTTAATCAGCAGTGTGCCTGGTGTCTAAGTAATGTCACGGCAAGAATCTATAAATTGGAGAGAAACTTATGAGATAAACTAGATTAAAGGATGAATACTGCTTGAAGCATGAAAGAAAATGCAATCGATAATGTATGTGCATCAATAGATAATTAACATTTCCAATGAGGCATGGGAGGGGGAAAAACAGGGTGAGGGAGAGTGCAAAAGATAGTATAACAAGGGCAAAGTTTCAAAAAGTAAGGGATATAATTTAAAGATTGGGAGTAACCGTGGAATTTAGATGGAATTGTACAAAATGAAGTATTTGTATGTAATGTATGTAATATAAATTGCCAATTAAATAAAGGCTTTAATTCAAACAGTATAAATAAATTCAAGAAACAACCTGAAGCTCTGTGCAGAAAAAGAGGTTTGAACAACATAGTGCACTGCTAAATCTGACTCCTTTATCCCAGCTGGAAAATCATAGACACATGTAGAACGGAATCTGAGAGTCTGCCTTCAGCAATAGAAACTGACTTGCCAGTGTAAATTTTGGAAACGATCCCTCAATCCAACTAAAACAGTGCCAGTGTAAAAGAGGGCTTAAAGAGGGTCACAGGGATGAATTAGATTTCTTTGAGAAAGAAAGGATGAGAGGGAAAGTGGTTCAAGTCAATAAAGCGCCGAGTAGAAATGTGAAGATGGAAGCAAACTATCTAATCTGGCTTCTCTATAGAACTAGAAGGCATATGTACAAAATTACAAACCTCAGGTGGTTCTGGCACACATCAGAAGGTCCCTAGCAAAATTAGATATTGATTTACTAATTTTAAAAAAGGACCTGTATAAATCGAAGTTTCTTAAACAGGGAGAAAACTACTTTTGCTTTAAAGTGTTCCCCAGCTGCCGATTGAAACCCAGAATATAGTAAATGTCAAATGTGTTGTACCAAAAGCTTGTTCTATCCAGGTTTGTAAAATGCAGCAAAATGTGAGAACAATCTTTAACAGGACTGCAAATTACACAAGATAATAGGAATTAATTGAACAAGTACAAATACTTTGTGGGTTGAATTTTATGCTGATTGGGCAGGCGAGCGCCCGACCCAATCAGGCGTGAAATTGCACCAGATGACAGCAGGTGAGCGCTCAACATCATCCTGTGCGATATTTCGGTCGGCGGGTATGTGCAAAAGTCAGAAGTGTGCCCACCGATAATTAAGAAGGCAATTAAGCCCATTAACGGCACAATTGTCTGTCATTTTACGTAGCCCATCCAACCTTACAGTTCGCAAATGCGTGAATCGGCCAGGCAGCCTTTACATTTTTCATTAAACCTCATCCAAGGGCAGGATGAGGTTTCCGTTATTAAATAAAATAAAAATAGAAATCGGTGGACAGCACTTTTATAATCTATATGTTCAGGCGCCTGATTGTGATGCTTTGACGTTTTTTTTCTGATTTTAAAAACATTATTTGCCGGGTTCATGGAGCTGTCAGCGCTCGCCCGTGCCGATCTCATTCCCCCGCCCTCCTCTCACCCCCATCCTGGCAGCACCGAGCTTTTCAGCGTGCGCTTCACGCTGGCTGGCTGTTAGTTCAGGCCCATGTAATGTTCCTGCATTTGCGTTCGGTTATGCATTGCTTCAAAACTCCCCCCCCCAGTGACAGAGTGTGAGCTTCTCCTTTTGTTTTCCATTTGACCACTGCTAACATTTCCAAGGTTTTAATGGAATGTATAACAAGCATTATTATATAACACATTTTACTGGCCAAACTGCTCTTGCAGAATTGTGAACTAGCTGTCAATTATATACCTAAATGGAAATATTTTCACCTTGAACCAGGGTATTGTTCACTTTGTGCGCACAGCATTGTGTAGAGTTACATTGGATGAAGATTGAGAAATTTAGATCTATAAGTGGAGATGTGTGGAAAGAGGGTAGATAGGCAGTAAAGGTTGGCTGCACTTAAGAAGTGTTCTTTAATTCTTGACTGCAATGGGGACAAGTTGCTGGTTGACTTGGCTGCAAACTTTTCTGGTTTTAGGCAGCTTTGGCTCAGCTCCCAGGTCCCTCTGCAATTATTGGCAGCACTTCGCGATTCCTCCCCTTTATTGGGATGGTTGACAGGCAAGGAAACCCTACGTGCTGAACTTGCAAATTATTATTTTCATAATCAAAGAATATTTCTATAAGAACACTTCCTTCAAATTGACATTGAGGAACTAATTTGAACAAAACTTCAATTAAAGTCTTTTATGGAAACCTTATGTAGCAACGACCAATCTAATCAGATACATGCTGGCACCTACCTTTCCCCCAAAGAAATAATGATTAAACATGTTGTAGTGGCAGAACTCCTCCTCTGAATAAAACTGGGAATACCTAAAGTCAAAAAAAAAGATTTATTATTGCAGGAATTCTCACAAATTGTGCACACAGGCTGTGGGATCTGGATGTTAAATAGAGCAACAGTTAAGAATGGACCTTCTTTGGAGGATTTTTTTAATCTAATGCATCAAGGTGAGAAATAGAGATAGAGATCTGTCAGTACAGAGATCTTGGTAATTTTCTCACATTTTGCACCCACTGTCAGCATCAATCAATCCTTCCGGAGTTGAGCACAAAATTTAGATGACTAATGTTAAACAAAGGCCCCATCTGCTCCATCAGTGATAATATCGGAAATAAAACACAGCAGCTCTTCTGATGGCCTGGCCAAAATATATCCTGCAACCACCACAAAAACAATTTGATATTCCAGCCATTTCATTGTTGTTTGTGGGACCTTCCTGTCTGCTAATGGGCTGCTGCATTTCCCTACAAACACTAACAAAAATGATTCATTGGCTGTGAAGTGCCCTGAGGGTGTTGGAGGGACTAATAAAATGAAAATTTGTCTTTTTTTTTACACAGTGTACAGCAAAAAAAATACAAGTCAATAAAGGGTGGTCAAAAGCTTGATTATCACATTTTTCCAATCCAGAAATCTTCCATCCACCACCACACCCCACCCCACCCCAACCCCAACGATTTGCTTTTTGCCAACCAGCCACCTTGATTACCTGAAAGTTGATAACCCAAACTCCAACCTGGCACGTTTCTGGGTGATCATCCAGCTCTGCCACCATAAAGCCAGTACGTGCTGAATGGAAAGATTAAGCTCAGTTCCATTTTTCACCGCTTTGCCAGGGTAATTTATGAGAGTTTGCTAACAACACAACAGGAAAAACCATGTAATTGGGGGAAGACGGTGGCGTAGTGGACTAGTAATCCAGAGGCCCAGGTTAATGTTCTGGGGACATGGGCTCAAATCCCACCACGCCAGCTGGTGGAATTTAAATTCAACTAATAAATCTGGAATTGAAAGCTAGTCTCAGTAATGGTGCCAATGAAACTATTATTGACTGCTGTAAAAGCCTATTCGGCTCACTAATGTCCTTTAGGGAAAGAAATTTACCCAGTCTGAGCTACATGGGACCCCAGACCCACCGTAATGTGCTTGACTCTTAACTGTCCTCTGCAATGGCCTAGCAAGCCACTGAATTCAAGGGCAATTAGGGGTGGGCAACAAATGCTGGCCTAGTTAGCGATGCTCACATCCCATCAAAGAATTTTTAAAAAATCAACCCTAAGTGTCAGTCCTCTCACCTAGAGGCCGTACATAGTTTACTATCAACCACAGGGTTAGTGCATGAATTGCCGGCCTCAGCATCTGGTAAATGTTTATATAAACATATTATATCAATTATGAAATTAGATTTTCTCTGCAGGCTGTTCAATATTAAATTAGATACAAGCAATATTAGTATACATTGCAAAAACAGAAAATGCTGGAAAAACTCAAAAGGCCTAAAAGCATCTGTGGAGAGAAAGGCAAAGTTAACATTTTGAGTCCGTATGACTCTTCTTCAGAGCTTTGCTTTTATCTTAGTATGCATAACCTTCATATGAACATAAATGCTTATTTCCCCAAATTAGCAGAGGGACGGGAGCACTGGGGGGGACTGCTGGACAAAATGTATTTTTCTAGTCATGTGGCATTTGCATCTCTCACGCCAATAATCTTTCGCTTACCTCAGACTTGTCATTATAACAACAACTAGCATTTATATAGTACCTGTAATATAGAAGAATGTTCCAAGGCACTTCACAGAAGCAATAACAACTTGTTTTTATATAGCACCTTTAATGTAATAAAACATCTCAAGCTGCTTGACAGGAGCATTATCAAATAAAATTTGACATTAAGTCAGATAAGGAAATTTTAATCAAAAATGACCAAAAGCTTGGTCAAAGAGTAGATTTTAAGGATATCTTAAAGGAGAAAAGGTAGAGAGATGGATAGGCTTAAGGTGGGTATTTCTGAGCATGGGGCCTGGACAACTGAAGGCACGGCTACCAATGGTGGAGCGATTAAAATTAGGAATGCTGAAGGGGCCAGAATTGGAGGAATGCAGAGAGACCTCAGAGGGTTGTAAGGCTGGAGGACGTTATAGAAAAGGCGGGCGGGGGTGGAGGGAAAGGAAATAGAGCGATTTGAAAAGAAGGATGAGAAATTTAAAGCTCAACTCGGAGCCAATGAAGGTCAAGGGGCACAGGGGAATGGGTGAACAGGACTTGTTAGGGTATGGGCAACAGAGTTTAGCACTCAAGTTTATGGAGGGTCCACGGTGGGTTAGGCCACAACTGGAGAATTGCATCCAGTTCTGGACACCATATGAGGATCTTTGAGAGAGTGCAATAGAGATTTTCCAGAATGGTTCCAGGGATGAGGGTGTGGGGAGATTTGATAGAGGTATACAAGATTATGACAGGTTTAGATAAGTAGATTTTAAAAAAGCTGTTCCGTTTAGCTGATGGTACATGGACCAGGGTTTTGGGCAAGAGGTGCAGAGGAGATGTGAGGAAGAACTTTTTTACTCAGCGAGTGGTAATAACTTGGAGCTCATTGCCTACAAGGCCAGCAGATGTGCATACAATGAATGATTTCAAAAGGAATCTGGATGGGCATTTGAAGGAAATAAACTTGCAGGATTCAGGCGACAGAGCAGGGGAATGGGACTAACTGGACTGCGCTACAGAGAGTTAGCATGAACTTGACAAGCTGAATGGCTTCCTTTTGTGCCATAATGAGTCTGTGAGGAGAGCATTAGAATGGTCAAATCCAGAGGCAACAAGGGGATGGATAAGGGTTTCAGCAGGGGCTAAGGTGGAGATGTGTTTAGTCAAGTGATATTCATTCACTAGTTGAGCTGAAACTGCTCAAACTCCTCTGAACTCAGGTTCCTTTCATCAAAAGAAAGAGAAGGCTTTTATCTCATCAATATGGAATGCATCTGGTTCCTGGACCCCAGGAATATTTAGAAATCAGGCCAATTCAAAACTATTTTGATGGGACATATCAAATTTCTGAATATGCGGAATTGACAAGGCCTTAACAGTCACCAGGAATTCACAAAGACTCACCGTTGATTTTGGATGCAGGTTTTTGTCATATAGGTGGGGCCTCGTTGGGTAACAGCACGCTGTTCTCTCCCTGCTTTCTCTGGCTCTCAATCCTGGTCTCTCTCCTTCTCCAAGTCCCACTACTCCTGCCTTGCTCTCGTTGACTTTTAATCCAGAAGTACTACTGCCCCCGAAATACCAGGAAATAGGGGCGAGAAACAAAACCATCTATTGATTTACTTGTCTGGTTTTTGGCAGACTCCACATAGATTGAGCAAGTCAGGTCAAAACATGTCCACAGAGGTCACATTCTTCTTTAAGCAACTTGTACTATATTACAGTCTAGCGCAATTATAACTAGCTTGAGAGCAGTAATAGGATTGTACTATGTTTTAAATGTCTTTGATTAACGTTGCATTGGTTGATTGATTTAAAAACTCAATTAGAGAAAAACTGATTTACTGTGTCACATCAAAATCAAAGGAGTTTGCAACATACATTGTTTTATTTAGCTTTTATTGTAGACACTTAAGTGGGACTAAATACTCTGGATTACCTCTCATACAAAACAATTCAATAGTAAAGTTACAGCTCTGAGTGTTAAAGCAGGAAGGTCTCGGGTTTGAAGTCCTTACTATACTGAATTAGATGATCCCACCTACTGCGACAGTAGGAGTGCTACAGTTGGCCTCAGAGCTCTTGGATTAAGTACCTGTAATGGAAAATCAAATCAAGATTCTAGCTCCAGTCACCCCTGATATAGTGTAAGTGTGTGGACAAGTGACAAGCACAGGATTGGGCACAGATGTCATACTCTCTCTTCACCCCTATGTCCAAATGGTCTATTGACACTCACGTCAGGTTTCACACATGAATAAAGGTCACTTAGTTGAGTGGTAGTGGCATCCTTACATCAGAAGATTGTCGATTCAAGCCCCACTCAGAGCAAAACATACATCTGAAAACTATAAAGAAAGATAGCTTAATATTTTGGGTAGAGATTCTTCATCAGAATCTTGTTGCAAAAATTTTACCCAAAACATTGATTTATTTTGCTCCCTGTCTGTCCTGTTTTACTGTCTTTATTTCTTTCCATTGCCATCGTCCAGAAAGTCAGAGTTAAAGGTAAAAGAAATGATCCTGCTGGAAGAGCCAAACAGAAGTCAGAGCTTACCTGCCAACAATTTATGTTCAGAGATGTGGTTACCCAGGCTGTCGTCAGCTCTTCTCCACAAGGCAAAGATTACCATCTCCATTCATCCTTCTCCCCTCCCTCCTCCCCAAACACTTCTAGCCATCTGCAATTGATCATATCTCCTTTTTGTTTCATGTGTAAGGACAGCAGTCTTCATCAGTGTCTGTCTCAGTAAGGAGCTTTATTGAACTGAACTTAAATCTCGGCCCCCCCATCCAAGGCAGAGTGCCTCATGGCAGAGTCACATAATTATGGTAAGCCAGTTAGTCAGTGCAGCATTGCATTTCCAAAACCCAAACATCCCCCTTTTCATATTAGAAAACAGGATACAAACATCCCCTTTTTCTCCCCAGTGAACAAAAAACACATTGGCATGCACAATCCTATGTGACTGAGTTGCCCAAGTTACCCACTGTTCTCATGGATTGACAACTGTTTGGTCTATTATTCAGTGTTATGACCGACGCTGTTGGTAAAGCGGAGTTATTTAAAAATCCCGGAGGGAAACTTTAAATTATTACTTATGACAGATGTTTAAGTGTTATGTTTGAGATGCGACTCTAAGCTCAGGAATCAGACCACTAGTTCCCGAGGTTTTACATTAAACTAAATTAATCATTTTATTAATTTACACAGGTTAAGATATATACACATGGCTACAAATTACTACTATCATAATTTTTAACAAATTCCCAAACTAACCTCCAATAACAACAACCCATAGGCTTAACCAAAACACCAGGCAAAGCATTTTCACCTTACAAATTCAAAATGGGATTCTTTCCACTGTGGAGCCAGTTGGAGGCTTGCAGCTGCCTTTTGATCTTACATTGTCTCTGCCCTGCATACCCGAAAACTTCTTCCTGACCACCCAATTGCTGCAAAGGAACAGCTTCGCTAGTTCAAATAGGCCTGTGGTTGCGCTGGTATATTTGGTTCATTCATTTCCACTGTGTACGGTCGAGGTGACAATTTCTCTACATGTGCCATGTTTCCACATGGGCCAACTCCTGTTGAAAGCATTGAAGGTTTGCACCCTGACTGGCTCTCCAATGCGCAGCTCTGGCAATGGTTTGGCGGTCTTGTCAAACTGAAATTTGGCTGTCATTTCACCTTGATCTTTTTACTCACGCCTGTTATTACTTCAGGTTTCAGTAGCTCTTCTGCTATTGGAAGTGTAGTTTGTGTGTGGCGTGACATCAGACTCTGGCCAGGACTACCTTCCTGTAGAACTGCTTCATTTACTTTCAGCTTGTGCATTTCATTGCACTGACATGGTCGGCAACCACCTTGCGGTTTACTTGACATTGTCTCCCTCTCTCTGGGGTCTTCAGTCTCCCTCGCTCAGGAGTTTTTTTGTTGTCCTTTATCTGCCGGCACGCTCAAGGTTACCAGCCCAAGCTTTAGACTTGCTCCAGCTGAGATGAGTGGCCCCATCTATGATTTGGAATTCTAGGTCTTCCTGCTTGGCATTGCAATGGGCTGTCAGACTAATTCATCCCGTCGGTATGAGTATTGTGCCATCACATAGCCTCAACCTTACTTTCGAGGGCTTCATTTTCAGGGTGGCACATTGAACCACTTCACACAGATTTGTGAAGGTCATTATGTTGCATGACGCACCAGTGTCTATCTGACACATCTTGTTCACTTGATACAATGATGACCCCAGAGGTAAAGTAACAGTCACAAACCATTTGTCACCTAAGGGCTTGACTGAACCAATCTGTTGTATCGTGTATAGTTCATCACCAGACTCGTTTGCTGATATCTCTCCAGTGGCCATCTGTACAGGCTTGTTTTTTTGGTCAAACACTTGTGTGCGAAATGATTTTGCTTCTTGCAGTCAAAACACTGTTTTCCCCATGCTGGGCAATCCTTCTTTTCCCATGCCTGCTGTCCTTTGCAGTATCTGCATCCTGCCCTTTGTCTGCGATCGCTTAGCTCTTTTGGCTTGGACTCTCTCTCAGTATAATGTGCTCTGCCATACATATGCTATAGCTCACAACTTCTGCATTTTGACATGTCTATCGCTTTCTTTAGCGTCAGTTTCTCATCTTTCAATAGACTTCTCTCATCGAGGGGTCTCTCACGCCGAGGACCAATTTATAATCATATCATCTTTTAGCTGTCCAAATTCACATGATTCTGCTGGATGTGTTACTGCCGTGACATACCATTCAATGGTCTCGTTTTCACTCTGAACTCTAGTGTTGAATACATATCGTTCATATGTAACATTCATTTGGGGTTCAAAATTTGTATTCAAGGCTTTCAAAATCTGTCATCCTTTTTCTTTGCTCAATTTCTAGATTTAGGGCAATATACACTTTGTAGCAGTCCTCCCCAGCACTGTTACAGTGTGACTACTCTTATTGGTTCAGGCTTGTTCATTAAGTCTGTTGCAATCTCTCAGTTTTGCCATCAAGTGGAAAAACTGTCAGTTTTGCCATGCATCATTTTTCAATGATACTGGAGATGGGATTGGAAAATTTACTGCAGCCATTGTTTATTCACTCAGTATTTTTTATTTGCAGCCTCTGTCTGTTTTCTTTGTCCTTTTTCTCTGCAGCCAGTAATTTCACTTGCAGCTTTTGTGTGATTTCCTTTTATTCTTTTTTCAGCAGCAATTTGTTTTGCAGATTTGAACCTGTGTTCCTGGGGTGCTCAGTGTCTTCTTTGCAGGGTTCACAAATCTATTTTTTCTTCACTTCTGTACACCATGCTTCATGTATAAGGACCACTGTCTTCATCAGTGTCTGTCTCAGTGAGAGGCTTTATTGAACTGACCTTAAGAGGCAGAGTGAATCATGGCAGAGTTACATGACTATGGTAAGCCAGTTAGTCAGTACTGCATTGCATTTCCAAAACCCAAACACATATCTTAGTTATGAATTTGGAATGCATTTACTTGACACCCAAGCCAATCAAACTGAAACTGGTATTTCGCTTATTCATTTACCCAGTTGCAGCAAAGAAGGTGTATGCAATTTACTTACACTCCCAGAAATGAGTACAGTACTGTCGCTTTATATTAATGCACTAGTAATCCAGGGGACACAAGTTCAAATCCCACCATGGCAGTTTATGAATGTGAATTCAGTTTAAAAAATCTTCAAATTAAAAGCTTATGTCATTAAAAATGACCATGAGGCTGTCAGGCTATTGTAAAAACTAAACAGATTCATTAGTGTCTTTTAGGGAAGGAAACTTGCCATGCTTACTGAAACTTGTCTATGTATAATTCCTGCCCCACACCAACATGGGAATATTAACTGCCCCCTGATGTGGCCTAGCAACCACTAAATTGTACCAGGAAAACTCGTTGTTCGAAAGGTGCCCAACTACAGATGGGCAATAAAAATGTCAGCTGTGCCTGTGAGAAGGAAAGGGGGGATAAAAAAGAGGGAGGTGCGTTCCCCCACATTTTTTTTCACTTTCACTCTAATAAATGCGAAAGATTTACTTTTAAAAGAAAACACCAATGCAATATTAAGATTACTCTTCAACACAGCAGTGCTCTGTGGCACTATTTATTTAAATGCTGACTTTCAAATCAGCACACGAGGCCTGTGGGCTGCCAGATCCTCTCTGACTGCTACAATGCAACCTAGTGCCTCAAATTAGCCCTTCCGTCAACTACATACAATTATTCAAGTATGACTTCATACCGCTCAACATACTGAAACCTTCCAAAGATCCCACCCACTAACTCAGCCCCACATGCAGCAGGGAGCTCATCAGAAAATCACAGATATACTCTGGGTTTCTGAGAGTTTGGGTGACAGGTGGAGTAACTGCTCAGCATACAGGAGGCGGAGAATTTCCTGAAGTCATCCTCCTGCAGTTACAGAGAATTGAGGAGGATTTTAAGTGGGTGGCCATTTGGGCAGGGATTCTCAGAGTGTGGAGCACTTTCAAACTGGCTTTCAGCGCTAAATGCTGGCAAGGGTGATGATAGCTTGGAGGGATGCAGGCTACAGTGCAATGGGGCAAGTGCCTGCATGGGGAACAGGGCGGTGGGTACAGCAAAGTGTAGAAATACTGTGGTCATAGGGAACCGGGGTAAAAGACATCACTGAATGGGTGCAGGACATTCTGCAGGGAAAGGGGAACAGCCAAAGTTCATGTTTCATTTTAGAATCAATGATGTAGGTAGAAAATAGATTGAGTTCTTATCGAGCGTTTTTCATAAATAGACAGGATGTAAATGGGAAATCAAAGGTACCAATCCCTGGACTATTTCCAATGCCAAGTACTGATGAGTATAAAATGGCTGAAGAACTGGTGCAGGAGGAAGAGCTTCAGGCACCCGAGGTATTGGGTCCAGTTCTGGGGCAAGAGGGACCTGTACAAAATGGACTGGGACCAATCTCCTCGCAGGAAGATCAGCCAGAACCATGGTGGCGGGGTACCAGTAATGAAGCAGGTACAAGATACACACAGGACTGGGAGAGACAAACAGTGTTAGAATAGGGAACAGCTCAGAAATAGGAATTATCAGACAGGGGTGGAATGCAAGACAGGCTAAGAAATATTTAAAATGTATCTGCATAAATATCAGCAGCGTGGTAAATGAGGTTGTTCAGCTGCTGGCACAAGTGGGATTATGAAATGGTAGCAATAACATAAACCAGGATCAAACAAGTAGAGGAATAGGCACTTAATATTCCTGACTACACCCTGTATTCAGGAACATAGGCCCTTTCAATCCTTGAGCATGCTTTGGATTTCCTTTCTCGCCTTTCTGAAATAGTGGTATGGTATTTAGGAAAGACAGGGCAGGCAAAAATATGGGGGTAGGGGGCGCGGTGACAGTAGTGATCAAAGGTACATTAAAGCACTAGAAAGGAATGATGTACTTAACAGTTCAAGACAGAATTAGTTTGATTAGAATTACAGAACAATAGACAAGCTATTATGCTGTTGGGTGAAGATTAAGAAGAGCAAATTTGAAGGCAAATTGCAGCAAGATGCAGGAACTTTAGTGCAGTGAAAATGGGGACTTTAAATTTCCTAATATCGACTGGGAAAATAACAGAGTGGATGTACAACGTCAAACTATTCATTAAAAGGCAGAAAGTTAGACTTTTGAAATAACATTCAATATGTAAATTGTCTGATAAATAAATGACTTAAAACTGTAGAAGCGAATTTAAAATCCTGAGCCTCACAACCAGTAAGAATGAGCAGACCATGGAACCATAGAAAAGTTACAGTACAGAAAGAGGCCATTTAGCCCATTGTGCCTGCACCAGCCAAAAAGAGAAAAAAGAAACTAGCCGCTTGTTTTATTCACACTTTCCAGCACCTGGTCCGTAGCCTTGCAGGTTACAGCACTTCAGATGCAGATCCAGGTACCTTTTAAATACATTGAACGTTTCAGCCTCAACCAGCAACTTAAGCAGTGAATTCCAGATGACTATCACCCTCTGGGTTAAAAAGTTTTTCTTCGTGTCCCCTTTAATCCTTCTACCAATCACCTTAAACCTATGCCCCCTGATAATTGACCTTTCAGCTATGGGAAACAAGTCTTTCCTGTCTACCCCATCTAGGCCCCTCAATTTTGTATACCTCAATTAGGTTACCCCTTAGCCTCCTCTGTTCTAATCCTAGCCTATCCAATATCTCCTCATAGCTGCAATTTTCAAATCCTGGCAATATTCTTGTAAATCTCCTCTGCACTCTCTCCAACACACTATGTCCTTCCCGTAATGTGGTGATCAAAACTGTACACAAAATGCCCAACCAGCATTTTGTACAGTTCCATCATTACAGCCCTGCTTTTGTATTCAATACCTCCCCCATTAAAGGAAAGCATTCTATATGCTTTCTTGACCACCTTGTCCACCTGTTCTGCCACCTTCAAGGACCTATGGACATGCACTACAAGGTACTTCACTTCCTCAACCCCTCTCAATAACTTCCCACGTATTGTGTATTCCCTTGCTTTGTTTGCCACCCCTCCTCCCCCCCCCACCCCATATGCATTATCTCACAATTTTCCAGATTGAATTCCATCTGCCACTTCTCTGCCCACTCAACCAAACCATTGATGTAATTCTGGAGTCGACAGCTATCCTCTTCACTATCAACTACACAGCCAGTTTTTGTGTCATCTGCAAATTTCCCAATCATGCCTCCCACATTCATGTCCAAGTCATTAATATATACAACAAACAACAAGGGCCCCAACACTGAGTCATGTGGAACACCACTCGAGACTGTTTTCCATTCACAAAACATCAATCGGCCATTACTCTGTTTCCTGTCACTGAGCCAATTTTAGGTCCAACCTGTCACCTTCCCCTGTATCACAAGAGATCCCACTTTCCTGTCCAGTCTGCCATGTGGGACTTTGTCAAAATGCCTTACTGAAATCCATATAGACAACATCCACTGCACTACCCTCATCAATCCTCCTCGTTATTTCCTCAAAAAATTGTAAGTTAGTAGAGCACGATCTTCCCCTCACAAAGCTATGCTGACTATCCCTGATCAACCCATGCCTTTCTAAGTGACAGTTTATCCTGTCTCAGAATTGTTTCCAATAATTTGTTCACCACCAAAGTCAGACTGACTGACCTATAATTTTTTGGTCTATCCCTCTCCCCCTTTTTAAATAATTGTACATTGTTCGCAGACCTCCAATCCTCTGGTACGTCGCCTGTATCTAGTGAGGATTGGAAAATGATCCTCAGAGCATCTGCTATTTCCTCCCTGGCTTCCTTTAACAACCTGGGATAAAATCCATCTGGCCCTGGTGATTTATCCATCTTCAAGGATGCCAGTCCCTCCAGTACTCCCTCTCTCATTGTGCTTATTGTGTCTTATATTTCACACTCCTCCTCTTTAACTAGAATATCTGCATCATCTCTCTCCTTAGTGAAGAAAGAGACAAAGTACTGATTGAGAACCCTGCCCATATCTTCTGCATTAACCCACAAGTTACCATGTGCATCTCTGATCGGCCCTACATTTTCCTTACTTATTCTCTTGCTCTTAATGTTCTGATAAAACATCTTAGGATTTTATTTGATTTTACCTGCCAATATTTTTGTATCCTTTCTTTGCTTCCTTAATTTCCATTTTTATTTCACTCCTGTACTTTCTACACTCCTCTAGGCTTTCTACAGTATTAAGTCTTCTTTAACTGTCATAAGCTTTCTTTTTCTGCTTTATCTTGGCCTGTATGCTTCTGGATAACCAGGAGACTCTAGATTTGGCAGTACCATCCTTCTTCTTTGTGGGAACATGTCTACACTGTGACCATAGAATCTTGCCTTAGAATGTCGTCCACTGATTTGACGCAGATTTTCCTTCCAATAGCTGTATCCAGTCCACTCTTGTCAGCTCACCCTTCAGCTTTGTAAAATTTGTCTTCCCCCAATTTAGAACTTTTATTCCTGTTCTATCATTCTCTTTTTCCATAATGATGCTAAATCTAAGTATATTATGGTCACTATCTCCAAAATGGTCCCCCACTGCTACTTCATCCACTTGCCCAGCTTCATTTCCCAAGACTAAATCTAGAATTGTGCCCCCTCTCGTTGAGCTTGTTATGTGCTGGCTAAAAAAAATTCCCTTGAATGCATTTCAAGAATTTTGTGTCCTCTGTGCCCTTCACACTGTATCCCAATTGATATTAGGTTAGTTGAAGTCCCCAACGATTACTGCCCTATTGTTTTTGCACTCAGAAATCTGTCAACATATTTGCTCTTCTAACTCTCTTCACTATTTGGGGATCTGTAGTATACTCCTGGCAGTTTGGCTGATCCATTTTTATTTCTGAGCTCAACCCATATGGCCTCATTTGATGCTTCATTTAGTATATCATCCCTCCTCACAGCTGTAATTGATTCTTTAATCAATTTTGCTACACCCCCACATTTTTTATCTCCCTCCCTATCCTGCCTGAAAACTCTATATCCAGGGATGTTGAGGTGTCATTTTTGCCTCTCCTTAAGCCAGGTTTCTGTTATAGCGATGATATCATGCTACCATGTGTCGGTGCTCTCAGCTCATCGGTTTTACCTACAATGCTCCTTGCATAATTCTCCATCTCCCATTCCCTGCTCTGAATTTGCCCTCAGGTTCCCAGCCCCTGCCAATCTAGTTTAAACCCCACCTCCCCCCCCCCCCCCCCCCCACAACAGCACTAGAAAATCTCCCTGTGAGGATATTCACCCCAATCCTGTTCAGGTGTAGACCGTCCGGCTTATACACATCCCCCCTTCCTCAGAACCAGTCCCAATGCCTCAGAAATCTAATGTCCTCCCTCCTACACCAGCCTTCCAGCCATGTTTTTATTCGTTCAGTTCTCCTATTTCTATACTCGCTTGCACGTGGGACTGAGAGTAATCCTGAGATTACTGCATTAGAGGTCCTGCTTTTCTATCTCCTTCCTAGCTCCCTAAAGTCTGCTTTCAGGACTTCATCCCCTTTCCTACTCAAGTCATTGGTACCAACGTGGACCATGGCCTCTGGCTGATCACCCTCCCCAAGAAGAATGTCCTGCAATTGCTCCGTGACATCCTTGACCCAGGCACCAGGGAGGCAACATCCCATCCTGGAGTCACGCCTACATCCCAGAAATGCCTGTCTTTTCCCCAAACTAACAGATCCGCTATTACTACTACTCTTTCCCTCTTCTTTCTCCCCTCCTTTATGGCAGAGCTGCCTGTGATGCCACAAACTTGGCTCTGACTGCACTCCTCTGAGGAGCCAACACCCTTACTGGTATCCAAAACAGAAAACTGATTGGTAAGCGGGACCCCAGGAGACTCCTGCACTGCCTGCCTAATTTTCTTGGACTGCCCGGCAGTCACCCATACCCTTTCTGCCTCCAGGCTCCTAAGCTATGGTGTAACTACCTCTCTGAAAGTGCTATCCACATAGCTCTCAGCCTCATGGATGTGCCACAGTGACTCCAGCCACCGCATGACCTCCGAAATCCGGAGCTCAAGGTTCTGCTGCTGGTGATACTCCCTGGCTCAGGGTCTTCCTCTCACACTCTCCTCTAGATGCTGTTGATTGTCTGTCCCAGGGTCCTGCTCTCACACTCATTCCACTCCTCTCAAAATAGAACAATGGTAGCATCCCACATGTTACAGGGCTTGCATTCCACATGACCAAGCTGTCCTGCCATGGCTCCAATTTACTTCCCTTGTGTTAACTTTATTCTACTTTGGTTTACTTACGGAACTTTATTTTACCTGGCCTGAACTTAATTTTATTTCCCTATTGCTTATATTTCTTGCTTAAATGGAAGTAGCCCCTTCTTTTAAAAAGAATGTGTTTTTCTAATTCTCAGCTACTTGATGACACTCCCTAACAGCAGATTCTCACCAACCAATGAACTTATGCTTTTCCTGTGATGTTAGGTACTAGGTGCTGATGACTGCCTGTCTCAGGATCCTCCTCTCGCACTCTCCTCTAGGTGCTGACGACTGCCTGGCTCAGGGTCCTCCTCTCACTCTCTCCTCTAGATGCTGTTGATTGCCTGTTCCAGGACCCTCCTCTCACACTCATGCCACTCCTCCCAAAATAAAGAGAGGGAGGAATACCTGAGTGTATATAAAAAAAAAACTTTCTTAATCAGTATGTTTCCAGCCCAATGAGGGAGGAAGAAAGCAGTGTTGGATCTAACTATGGAAGGAAGAGGAGCATGCTTCAGTGGGAGAGCATTTGGAAAGCAGGGAAACGGTCACAGAGAAATCAAATGTGAAAACTAATTTCAATGAGTTGAAAAGGGATCTGGTGCAGGTGGATTGGAGTTAAAGGTTGGCAGGTAAAACCGTAAAGGAGCAATGAGTGGCCTTCAAAGATATTTCAGATACAGACTGGACACCTACAGGGGGAAAGGAAGGGCTAAAAAAAGCTAGAGCTTCCTGGACATAGAGATTAAAATGAAACAGCAAAAATGAGGCTTATGATAGATTTCGGATTCATCATTCAGTAGTGAACCTAGCTGAACACAAGAAAATGAGGGGCAAAGAGAGTGTATGGGAATAGATTAGCAGGTGGAATAAAGAGGAGCCCAAATATTCTCTCTAAATAGTAAAATTGTAGCCAAAGGAGGTATGGGACCAAAAACTAAATGTTCTTGTGGAGGCAGAGGGCATGGCTAAAGTACTAAATGAGAATTTTACATCTGTCTTCACTAAAGAAAGGAATGTTGCAAATGTCACAGTAAAGAGGAGGCAGTAAAGAAATTGGATAGGATGAAAATAGATTAAAGAGATATTTAAAAGGTTGGCAGTGCTCAAAGCAGAAGTCACCCAGTCCAGATGGAATGCATCCTAGGATGCAGAGGGAAGTAAAGGTGGAAATTTCAGAAGATTTGGCCAATCTTCCAATCCTCCTTGGATATGGGGTGATGCCTAAGAAATGCAAATGCTCCATTCGTTTAAAATATATGATGGGATGGGGTGTGGACAGGAGGGATATATCCGGAAAATACAGACCAATTAGCTGAATATCAGTGGTGGGGAAAATTTTAAAGACATTAATTTGCAACAAAATTAATTAGCACTTGGCAAAACAACCAGAGGTGTCATGAGGGAAAAAATTATCCTCTAAGCGATGATCTAGAACACACTGTCTGAAATGGTGAAAAATAACTTTCAATGAAGAATTGAATAAATATTTGAACTAGAAACGTTGCAGGGCCACCAGGAAAGAGTAAGGCAGTTGTACTAACTGGATATCTCTTTCAAAGGGATGGTACAGGCACAAATGAGCCAAATTACCTCCTTCAGTGTAATATCATGCTATGATTCTACACTGCAGCTTTTATGTCATTGCTGCTGTATGTTCGGCCCCACAGGCTGGGCGGACTTTTGGAAAATATCCCCCCTTACCTTAGTTTGTCTGTTATCAATAAACCCTGAAGCTAATGGAGCAAATTCCAAAACATTCATCCGTCCTCAAACCTGCCCCATTCAACCCTGGTCAGCTGTGCACAGAACAAACATGGCTTAACCAGAACCTTCCCAAAGTGAGAGTTTTATTTAATACTGCTGGGTTGTTGAATATTAACCAAAAAACTTTTCTACCCCTTTAACTGATAGAAAGAGAGACTGGACAAGTTAGTGGGACATATAAGGGAAGGTTGGTGGGTAAGGTAAAGCAAAATAGTAAACAATTTTATAAGCATATAAAAAGTAAAATAGTTAAAGGAAAGGCAGGACTGATAAGAGATGAAAAAGTAAATCTTACAGAAGAGAATAATGGCAGAGACGCCAAATGAGTGCTTTGCCATACTTTTCATTGAAGTCTGCCATAGTGGAGCAGCTAGAAAAGGTAACTACAAATATGAAAAAGAATTGCTGAAACTCACTGTAAAAGACAGCAAGCCCTGACGGCTTGCCTCCTAGAATGCCAACAGAAATCAAAACTAGAGGTTGTGGTCACAATCTTTCAAATATCCTTATGCAGGGATGTTGTTTCCTCTAGCTGGTGGGTCTAGAACAAGGGGTCACAATTTCAGGAAATGGGATAGGCCATTTAGAACTGAGATGAGGGGCAAAAATTTCCCCCCCGTTGGTGGGGTTGAGTGGGGGCGGGTGCAAACCCGATCGGCGCCCCCAATCGGGGACGTGGCGCCATTTTACATGGGCGAGCCAATTAAGGCCTGCCCAGCGTGAAGCTCGCCCAGAAACACTGAGCGCTCCCTGTGTGGGCGGGTGGGATTCCCTGCATGCGCACGAAAGAGCGCAGAGATCTCCCTGAGGCACAGAAGTGCCTCAAGGAGATCGGTTTGACATGTGTAAATTTCAATAAAGGGAAATAAAAACTTTTAAAACATGTCCCCTCATATGGCACTGCCACACGAGCTGGGACATGTAAATTAATAATTTTTAAAATTTTTATTAGATTTTAAAACACTTCATGAAACCTCATCCTGCCTGTGGATGAGGTTTCTGGAAAAGTGCGAAGGCCGCCTGGGCTCTTCTCCTGCCCGCCAACCTTAAGGTTGGACGGGTAGCTCAGCTAATTGAATTAATTAATATTTAAATGGCCTTAATAGGCCTTTGACAGTTTGGCGGGTGCGCAGCTGAGTTGGCTGCGCGCCCGCCAAACTGAAAATCTAAATGACACAGGGAGACATCAGGACACCCGCCCAACATCACCCCCGTCATTTTACGTGTCGGCGAGCGGGCACCATCCCCGCTCGTCAACCGGAGAATTCTGCCCGAGGGGAAACTTCTTCACTCAGCGGGTGGATTCTGTACCACAGAGGACTGTGGAGGTCAAGTCACTGAATATATTTAAGAAGGAAACAGATAGATTTCTAGACTCTAAGGGTCAAGGGATATAGGGGAGAATGGGAGTATGGCGTTGAGATTGAGGATCAGTCATGATCATATTGAATGGCACAGCAGGTTCGAAGGGCAAGATTGCCTACTCCTGCTCCTAATGTCTATGTTTCTAACAAATGAAAGTTGGTCAGAAGCATAGAGGGATGCCAAAATAACACCTCTGCTTCAAAAAAGCGATAAAAGGATAAAAACCAGGTAACTAGATCATTCAGCCTAACCTCAAAAGCAGATAAGCTTAAGCCATAATACAAGGTCAAATTAAAACTTGCCTCGACAGAAAAATCAGCTTAATTAAGGACAGACTGCACTGATTTGAGGAGTTAATGGAGTATATTTATAAAAGAAATGGAGTAAATGTCCATATGGATTTTCAAAAGGTTTTTGAAAAGATGCCCAGGGAGCTTGTGCCTTAAGGGGCAGCAGTGACAGTTAGCTAAAGGCAGAAAACATAGTGGTGGGTAATGGATATTTTTCCAATTAAATATTAATGTCCAAGGGAAAACAAGAAGCATAGAGTACAAAAAACAAAGAGGTAATAGTAAAATCATTGGTTAGGCCAGTTAGAATGATGTGTTTAGCTTTGAGCGCCTTACTTTAGGAAGGGTTTCAAGGTCATGAATTGGAAACAGAAAGGATTCAGTATGATACCAGAGATGTGAGGTGTTATGATTATGAGAAGGGATGAGAAAAATTGGCACTCTTTTTTTCTTAGAACGATTGAGGTTAAATAAATGCTGATTCAATGAGAGGCCTTGATAAAATAAAATATAGTAAACTGCTTCAATGCTTGACAATTAGACAAGTAAAAGACAAAATCAAGGAGTCACCACAATAGTTAAGGGAAGGGTTAAGAGATTTTATTCTATGCAGATGGTGGTTAGAAGATAGAATGCCCCACCAAAAGCAGTGGTGGGAGCAGAATGCATAACAGCATTTAACAGGGGAGTGGATAAATATTTGAAAAGAAGGTTTTAAAGGGTATGAAAAAAACACAAGGGAAAGGGACGAAGCAAAAAGTTCTTTCAACATGGAGATCAGCACAATGATTGAATGACCTCCCTTCTGTGCTAAAAATTTCAATGATTTTATTTAACTTTCCAATCAAACATAGAACAGTAATATAAATTTATAACCATCCTTTAATTAATTAAGAGCCATGAAGCATCAGAAAACAAATCAGTCAACCATACTCCTCCTAAAGAAACTCCCTGACAATTATTCTCAATTCAAAGACCTCTCCAGTGTATAGTTGGGATTTTGATCTGCACATGTGTTTGATTAACTGTTATTAATAAAAGAGCAGCAAGTGGCTAGCATCACATCCCCACTGATATGCTTTGAACCTAGAATATAAATAGATGGGTGAAGCGAAAGTGAAGCGAAAGAGACAATATTTTAAACCAGAATTATTTAACACCCATTCCCTAAACCTTTTAAGTTTCTGACTTGGCTGAGAGGTAAGGAAAATATTGATCTTCTGGAAAACAATACCAGTTGATGCTATATCAATGTAAAATCAAACGACTTTGCCCAAAAGATAAAAATCTGTCCCAACACAACCATCTCAAAACTGGTTTAAATGTTTTAAAAGTTTCAGTTTTTGGGCGAGTAATTGTTGTAAATATTTGTTGGAAACATGGAATCATTTCAGTACACTAGATTGAAAACCTCTCAGCCCTGCAATCTCACATAAGTTAAATAATTACAGCAGAAATAAATATGAAAAGCTGTTCATTAACCTGCGGAAGGCAAACATAGCTGATCTCACCCTTTACTCTGGCATTACAGTAGTTATGCTTGAACATTTTCTTCAATAGAATGGAATTTTGTTCCACCAAACTTGTTGCCAGTCACTCTGAGGGTTCAATTTGGATCAGTCCACTTTTACCAAGGGGTAATGGGGGGTGATACACACACACCAAAGTTAACTCATGCAAATACTAGTCAGGTTATTCTGTAAACATCTAATGATAAACTAAGAAACATACCCTGAAGAAAGATAACATTAAAAAGAAATAGAGTAGTTACATTGACTTAACTTGTCATACCTCTTTCATAAACCAATCCAACAGCAGCTGTTCCTGTTTACCTTCTACTCAAACTCTGCAGGTTATCGTTTATTACACTGCACACACTCCGGTACGGATGGCGGAAAACGCAAAGCCCTTACCTTCTAACCTTGCACATCAGCAACATGCTAGCTGTTCAAATGTTACTCCGGAACTTGATGCTAATACACAGGCAACCAAGGTACCAAAGGAAGGGAGGATGTCTCCAGTTCATTCACAACTGATGAGGCACCAAGATTCAGGTGACAAAAAACCGCAAGAGTCCACGAGCCCAGCACTAGCTCAGAACACAGCAGAAAGGAGTACAGAGCAGCTATTACTTCAGGTACTGTCTCTTTTGGAAAAATTCCCTTTTCTTTACGATGGATAGTAAAGAAACCAACAGGAGCTCTATCGTCCTTTGTCAATAAGTACCATTCTTGCTCTGCTTCCTTTCAAGTGATGTAAAACCATTCAAGTAAATTTATTTTTAAAGGGATACCATGTTTATGAAAAAAAATGAGCATTCTTTTGGAAGAGTTAAAAAATGCATAATTTTTGTCATGATGTAATGTGCAAGTAATGTGCTGATGGGTTGGTGAAGTTTATTTTGCTGTGTCACATTGTAAACAGAAGGCTTGTCAATTCAAAAGGGGATAAGAGCCATTTTAAATTATTGCAGGAACAAAATTCTGCTGGAGATACCATGCGATACACTAGTACTATTTTCTGTTATGAATGCAGCTTTATACTTTCAAACTTATGTATAAATACAGTAATTTATAAAGGTGAGATTACACATTTTCCTTAATTCTTTGCATAAATATGAAGTGATCAAATGTTTGATCTGAGAGAAAATTTGTTTTAAGGTGTTGATTAACATAGCTGGAGGTGGAGTTGCATCAACTTCCTGATTGTATTGTATGAGAAAGATTCAGATAGGCCAGCTCTGTGTTTACATGTGCACTGCTACACGATCAGACACAATTTGTTTGAGCTAGAATGTGATTGAACAGCTGGAGTTTAAAATGTGGTGTGAGGGATGAAGTCCAGTTGTGCTTAAAGACACGTGGTCTAGGGCTTAGTCAGCAGCCTATTTTGTAAACCTCAGTATGTGAAAAAATTTAGGTTCTTCAGTGGTGCCTCCCATAATCTAATAGCTGATTGTAACCTGGGTTCAAACGTGACAAATAGTCATGTACAGAAAGTGCTTCCAGCAACCAGGTAGCCAGACTGCAGTATGTACCAACAGCTTTCCAAAAAGATAGGTGAAGAGAGTAGGGGAATGTCAAAAATGTACATTCGATACACTTGCTATTAATTATAATTCTACTGTAAAACTGTGGGCTGAATTTTGCCCTTGATGTGTGGGCGGGCCCGACCGACTTGGCGGCGGGCAGGCAGCCGATCGCCGCTGCCGAAACGGGCCCCGCTGCCATTTTAAGTGGGCGGGCCAATTAAAGCCCGCCCAGCGGGCCGCCCGATGGGAAGTGCTATTCGCTTCCTGTGCGGGCGGGGAGGGAATTCCCCAACTGTCAAAGTGCACTTTTTTGCGCATGCGCACGAAAGAGCACACATCTACCTGAGGCAAAGTGCTGTCTCAGGGAGATCGGTGAAACTCTGTGAAACATTAAAAATCGAAAAATAAAAAAGTCATTAACATGTCCCCTCATGTGAAAATGTCACACGAGATGGGACATGAGAATGAAATACACAAAAACTTTATTGAACTTTTTTACACCCAATATCAAACCTCATCCTGCCACTGCGCCGACCCGAAGTTCGCACGGGCCCCTCAAAATCCTCGTCGATTGGTGACTTAATGGTCTTAACAAGGCCTTTAATTAATGGCGGGCGCGCGTCGCGTTGCATAGCACGCCCGCCGACCTAAACATCGCAATGCCGTGTGCTGACGTTGGGACGCTCGCGCGACATTTTAAGCGCTGACGTGCGGGCTCTGCCACCCGCACGTCAGCCAGAAAGGTTCAGCCCTGTCATTCTAATACAATACACTACATTATAATCCTAGATCAGGTCTTCAGAGCTGTATGCTAATTGAATCAATCTGTGGGTCAAATGCATTTGCTAGTTCCTAGCTGCCTTGCCAGCTGAAGCACCCAAAGTGTCTAATGCAAGTGAGGGGTGAGGGTGCAATGGAGGAAAGAGTGCAAATGTGGGGGGTCAAGGGGAGAAGGCTGATAAGATGCTCTACCCCCAGTTGGATTACATGTCCAAGCCATTTATTTAAAAACTGTTTGTCTGCATAGCTCTATTAGCCAGATTGGCTGGATATTCCAATGCCCTGCATGTATCAGAATTTAATTATTTGCACAGACCAAATTAATAGATTTTAATGTAGCATAACACTGGAATTGATAGACAGTTACCTAAATTATTGACTTACCTAAACAAGTGTTTTCCCTAATTGTTGTTTAGATGTCAAAGTCAATAGTAATTTGAGCAGTTGCGATAGTTGTAGCTTTGGTTTACGTTCTCTCCTCCAGGAAATCCTGGTTCTTTAGCTCTGCAGACCCAGCAGGGTGCACTCCACTGGAGACAACTCAGTAATCAACTCCATCGGAATCAGAGTGATGAAAATTTTTTAATGCACAGGTATCCCAACAAATGATATTGTTTCTTTAAATCACCGCAATAATTAATCAGTGTTGCATATAAATAACGAGCAGAACTGTAATTTTAAAATGGGGAGTGAATTACATTTGCATGGCCTGGTCTCGCCCACTTCATCTGAACACTACACTTGGTCTTGACTCTCTGTGTACAATGACTCAGGAGATCTAGATTTTTAAATTCTACACCTCTTCCAAAAGCATGTCCAGACTTTAGACAAATTCTAACCAGAACAGTACTGTCAAACATACAGCATGACAAGTTTAGACATGTAACACAGGTAAGTGTGCAGTAAAGAAAATAGAAACTAATGAACTCCCTTCATAGCCATTAAAATTTTGCAAACAAAAAAAAACTGTTCCTCATCGCAATGATTTCAACTTCAAAATTTTTATTACTATTTTTTATTCTGGCAATATGGGCATTGTTGTAAAGGCCAGGATTTTGTGGCCCATCTCTAGTTGCCGTGATACTGGTGGTAGGTGATGGCCTTCGGATGTACCTGCGGCCCATTTCATTCTACATCATGGATTTGGAAGGTGGTACTGAAGAAAGTGTGGTAACCTTGCTGCAAAGTATTCTGAAGATAGTGCTCAATGTCACCATTACACACCAGCGGCAGAGGAAGCAGCTGCTTAAAGTGGTGAATAGGGTGCCAGTCAATAAGACTGCTTTGTCCCAGGTGGTGTCGAACTAAGAGTGTTGTTGCAGCTGCACCCACCCAGAGAAATGGAGAACATTCCATCACATTCCTGATTTGCGGGGGTGGGGGAAATCAGATGATGAGTCGTTTGATGCAGGAACCCAGTCTCTGATCTGTAGCCACGGCATTTATGCGGAAGGTCTGGTTTAGTTTCTGACCAATGGTGACTCCCCACTCCGCAGACTGTTGATCCTAGGGGATTCAACAATGGCAACATCATTGAATGTCAAGGGGAAGTGGTTAGGCTCCCTCATCAAAGATGCTTCTTGCTTGGCATTTGTTTGTTGCAAATGTTACTTGTCAGTGACCAGCCCAAGCCTGAATGCTGGCAATGTCTTGCTGCTTGCAGGCAAGAACTGCTTCAGTATCTGAAGAGTGGCAAGTGGAATTAGATGTGTGCAATCATCAGTAAACAGCCAGGCTTCTGACCTAATGATATAGGGAAGGCCATTCATGAAGCAACTCAAGATGGTTGCAATGAGGACACTGCCCCTAGTAACTCATGCAGCTATGCCCTGGAATAAGAGTAGGCCACAACTTGCTGCAACAGGGCACCCAATTTCATCTTTCAGTTAGACTTATCCTTGCACGGTTAGGTTTTTAAATTTTTTTGCATGACAAGTTAATGAAAGTGCAAGTTGATAATATCGCAGCAAGAAAAACTATCCAACTGGAATCTAAGTGAACAGGACAAGCAACTATGCATCTCTTTAGCCAGACTGAAGGATTGTAAAATAATCAGCAAAAGGAATGATAAGGAAGTTTAAATTAGAGTGGATGAATTCAATATCAAATCAGTTGCAGAAAGAGTGAAGACAACAGGGGGAATAAGATTGACTGGAGAGAGAGAGAGAGAGGGGAAAAAATGTAGAAAGGAAAAGTAAAAAAGATAAGACTTTAAATTTAATTTTAAAGAAATCTCCAATATCAAATAATATCCTGAAGGAACAAAACTCTGCACTTGTTATGCTTAACTTTCAATGCCAAAGAGGTTATTTGGCAGTAATTAATTTATTAAAAGGGTACATGCACTTTAAACAAGACTTAACTTTCTGTGGCAAACTTTCTTTAGTTTGTATCTACTGTACAAATACAGCAGCTTCATGAAATTTAATGCATTCCAATGGTAAGGCAAACAGCTAGATGTCATTTTCATGAAGCTGTCAGAGCTGCACAACTTGGACTGCAATTTTTGCATGTCTACTTTTAACTGTGGATCTGCACTTGAAATTACTGTATCATTTATGCAGACATAATGGTGTGTGCCATTAACTTCATTGTAATTTTGAAATCAAATTCTGGCTTTGTCTTTATTTATAAAAGGAGATATCTTTTTAAAAAAAGTCAGTTAAGCATATATCCTCTTGCAGGGATTGCAATTTTCCATATGACTAATCACAGGTGATGCACCTATGCATCAGTCAAAAAGTTGCAAGTTCAAGACCCACTCTTGGATTTGAGCGCTTACGTACATTGAGCAGTACATACTAAGAAGCTGTTGCATTATTGGAAGTAGTGTTTTTTGGATGAGACAATAAATTGTATTTTTTAGGGAGACACAAAAATCCTATAGCATTATGTGAAAAGGAATTATTTAAGTATCTTCACCAGCATTCCCCTGTCAAGCACCACCACCGAATATAAATTATCTGGTTATTTATCTCATACTTGTTGCATATAAATTGAAGGACATGTTTACCAATATAACAACAATGACTACAATTCAAAAAAAGCATTCATTCTATGTGAAATCCTTTGGGACATACCAAGAAAGTTCTTTTACTACTGCACTTGCAACTCTCATTCTATTGAACAAGTATATACAGACTAAGCTAGTGTAGCATCACAGTGATTATCAGCTCAAACGGTAAAAACACTACAGCATTTTCAAATCGCCTGATGACAATTATTGAACACTATTCAGAACTAGAGATAATTTAAGTAAGTTACATTTGTATTTGTTGGTGTTAGGGATTAGTTTTAGCTTCAATGTTTAAGTTTGATTTGTATTTCTATATGTGTGTGTTAAGAAAAGGAGAACTTGAGTTTTAGTTTCACTTTAAAAAATGCGTGCATTTTAATGAGATTTTACAACTCAAAAAGAAGGTAAAACAAACACGCAGTAGAAAAAAACTGTGCTGTTGCCTAGCAATGGGGTCCAAAGAGGGAGGCCACCCTCCCCCATCCAACACACATATAAAGAAACCAAAAGCAGTTTGAGTTCAGTTGATCAGTGTGCTCTAAAGTTGAAAGGAGTTGCCAGCAGAAGAAATATAGGAGAGGGACAGATAGCAAGCCCCAAACTGAAATTGAAACCAGCTGCCAGGAGAAGCTGGACAGGAGGGAGCTGCAGGATGTCAATTTCCCCAAAGAATATAAGGAAAGGGTTCCCGAGAAGACCTACTAGCCAAAGGGAATGAACAGGAAAATGGAAAAGGTCCTGTTAAGTGAAGTTAAGAGTAGGAGCAGAGAAAGGCTCCAAGCTTAAAGGGGGAAGCTGCAGGATGCAGATTTAAAGCAATATAGGCTTTCAAGAAGCCAGAAGATCCAAGGAGACAGCTGAAGGTCTGTAACTCTTTACTACGGGCATGGGAAGCAGTGGTGTTTTGCTGGCATGGCTGAGCATTTGATAGAGTTCGCAGAAGGAAGTTTAAATGCACGCGGCAATCCAGGAGAGGGGGACATTGGAAGGAGAGTTTGAAACCTTGGAGGTGGACCTTTGTGGATGGCGTCTGAGAGAAACCATCAGTTTGGGAGAAGAATCCAAAGCGAGTTCTTCAGGAGTGGAGATTGGAAACTTTTGTGTGAAAGATGGAGTTCAGTGAGGCTGGTTGGCTCATGGGATGACTAGGGTCTGGGGAGAGTTGATGAGGGATCCATACCATCTGTTTGGGGTGGCATCTGTCATTTTGTTTCAGAGTGAGGTGTGCCTGACCACAGGTCACCTATTTGTTTATTTACTGTGTACATTAGAGCATAAGATAGCTTTTGTAACTTGTGTTATCCTTGCAAATCTGTATATACCTGCAAAAGTATCGTTGTGGGTTAAGGAGTATTGTAATATAGCTCATTGTTTCCGGTTGAATAAATGTTTTATTCTTTTGTTAAATCAGCTGACTTCTGTGGCTGTTTGGGAGCCACTCTCCACATATCTAAACAAAAAATAAAAGTTAGTATCTAACTAACTGCTGGGTTCCACCCTGGGATCTGGCTTGACCATGGAGTAACATCAGCTGGGATCATAATACTTCATCTTCAAGTCATTCGCTATGCAAGATAAGAAATACTTAAACTACGTTTCCAGAATATTAGGGAAAAAGTATAATTTTGTGATGCTGGTTACCATATAAATAGTGACCAGGATATTGGGTCAAAATCCACGCTCTTCTTTGAATAGCGGCACAGGATCTTTTATGTTCACCTGCGGGGACAAATGAGGACTCCGTTTATTGTCTTATTTAATTGATGACACTGAAGACGTCAGCTTAGATTTTGTGCTCAAGTCTCTGAAGCTGGCCTCAAACTTTGAAACCAAGACTGAGTAATTTGAACAGTAGACCACACGGAACAGGTGGTAGAAGAGCAAAGACATAAAAACAGAGATCCAGGCAGGGTGGGAAATGTAAAAAGGCAAGGAACTGATTCTCTGTGTGGGTAGCGGATGGCACTTGGATTTTTAATGCAAATGGAATATGGGAACAATCAATATTAGTGCCAACACTATAAAACCCTGAGATTTTTGAAAGTATTTGTCCAATAGTTTAGTCACACAGGAAACTTAAAACTTCAATTTTCTACATGTTTACATTTCTTCGGTGAATCACGAAAACTAATGAAACAAATTACAACATTCACAGACCACAAATGTTGCTCTTAAATGATGCTATTGTTGAGTTTTGAATGATGCCAATGGATGTTACAAAATTTGAATAGCTAAGTCTATTCAATGTGCATCTCTCAGCACTGAAAAAAATTCTAGATTACAAAAGCCCCCTAATAACCTGCGTCCATTTAAGTGTTAGGTATAAGTGACAGGGACAGATACCAAGAAGGAAAAATAAATTTGTTAGTTCGACTCCACAAAAATTTGGCCCAAAGTGTCCAAGACTGCCACAATGCAATTGGTTGAAAAAGCCCAGAATTTTATGCAATATAGCCACGTAGAAAGCATTGCGAACGTGGACACTACCTAGCTGTGTATTAGAGAGAGGCAATGACTACTTCTTCAGTATGATGGAAGAACTCACTGCTTTGAAGAGCATGCAGGGAATGATAAAGGTATAAATAAATCAAAATGTATTTACAATTTCTACATTTTGTTGCATTTTTGATTAGTGTACATTGCTTTACTAGCAGAATCCGATCTCCTGCATCCAGACGTGACAAGTTGCGTACTTTATATGGCCATGGGGCAAGCTTAATGGCCTGACCATTTATGGTGCTGCCGCTGAGAATGAAAAAAGACTTGGAAGACCTCTGTCAGAAAAATGACCAATGTTCTGCATTTTGTTATCTCTGCTACCATTGCTTAAGAAGCAGATACAACATTAAATATATTGTCTATCATTTATGTTGCAGGTGTAGTGGGCCAACTCTGGTTAGCACTGCTCTATATACCAAAAAGGTCTGGTGGCTAGAGGCTAATCTGCAGCAAGATGTAAATTGGGGCCAAGACGATCACTTTATTTCACCAAGAACAACCACCAGTTTCAACATGTACTGTGGTAAATTAGTTTTGCAAGGATCTGTTGCACCACTATGACATACACTGGTTCAGCATGGTATAACATTAGAGTTATTTGGGGAACATCATGAAATACATCTCTTAACGAACAGAGGAAAAGTCCTCTGTCAGCATTCTAAGCTGATGCATTTCTATTAGACTTCATTGAAATAACCTAAAAGAGACCGCAAGGGATTATTGCATTGTGACAAAACTGTTTCGCCACAGGCAGGCTTTTGAAAGTAAACTCCAGCTGTTTGAAAGCTTGTGGTGTTAGTTGCAATTCCTCATATGCACTGCAATACAGCTGGAAAGTCTAATGACTGTGCCTGTTACAAATGAAGGATGAGAAATGTGATACATGAGTTTACCAGGCACGTCGAAGACTTCCACAAAAGGTCTCCAGACTGGCAGATGTTTAAAAATCTTTTCACAGTCAGCGTCGAGAATGTCATGCCAGGTATTAAAATGAAATTTGAGTTCCAACATAATCACCAGTTGAAGAGTAAAGTTGATGAGGTGGGAGCTTGAAGGTTCGCAATGTCAGGCCCAGTTCATACAGTCATTAGCTAGTAGCACTGATGTGCAAGAATAAGCATTTTCAGAAATTAATCTGCAGCTGTTCACAACAAAACTGACACCAGGAATGAAACACCTGGTGAGACAAACTAGTCCAGATCCTGGATTGAGAAACAGACCGATCATTTTGTACAATGAATAGCTCTTCACTAAACGTAAACATTAAGGTTGAAATGTTGCACACAAAACTGGCACCAGGAAGATGAGAGAGAATGTTTATCCAATAAATGCGCGAGTACTCATTTGAAAAGAATGTGATTCAGTTGGACAGTGTTTAACCTGGATTTTGCATGACACAAAGTGTTTTAATTATTTTCTTAAGACATGGGTTCAAGTCCCCTGCTCCAAAAGATTGGGTATCCCTGCCCTGGCATATATATTTTAAGTGAAATACAGCACTGTCAAATTGATCATCAGCTCAGCATAGTGAACCTGATACAATAATTGAAAATACATGAAGTAGAAATGTTTGGTATGTTTTTGATTTGACGAGTCAGATGGGTTTTACTACTGTTACTTTTTAATTTGAAGTCACTTAATATAAAATTGCCCATGAATCAAAGCTTTTTCAAGCACAAAAATAGTAAACTAAATTAGGTAGATTAATTTTTTTTTCATGTACTTTGCAGATGACACCAAAACAATCTCATGATCTCTGTGCTAAAAGAGACAAAGTAGAAGCACACATCCGGTCCCTGAAGAACAGAAACACTGTTCTTACAGTAAGAGCTATTATGCATATTTATGAAGCTATTAGTAAGCAAGTAACCCACTAGTCTCAAACCTTGAGATAAAAACAAAAAGCTAAAAGCTACTGCGGATGCTGGAAATCCAAAACAAAAACAGAATTACCTGGAACAACTCAGCAGGTCTGGCAACATCGGTGGAGAGGAAAAGAGTTGACGTTCCGAGTCCTCATGACCCTTCGGCAGAACTGAAGTATAGTTAGGAGAGAGGTGAAATATAAGCTGGTCTAAGGTGGGGGGCGGGGGGAGAGAGAAGTTGAGGGTGGGGTGGTTGTGGGGACAAGCAAGCAGTGATAGGAGCAGATAATCAAAAGATGTCACACACAAAAGGATCAAAGAGGTGTTGAAGGTGGTGATATTATCTAAGAAAAGTGCTAATTAAGAATGGATGGCAGGATACTCAAGGTACAGCTCTAGTGGGGGTGGGGTAGAAAGACTAACAAGGTATTAGTTGTAGATTTAAAAATAATGGAAATAGGTGGGAAAAGAAGAATCTATATAAATTATTGAAAAAAAAGGGGAGGGGGAAGAAACGGGGTGGGGATGGGGGGAGGGGGAGTTTAAGATCTAAAGTTGTTGAATTCAATATTCAGCCCGGAAGGCTGTAAAGTGCCTAGTCGGAAGATGAGGTGCTGTTCCTCCAGTTTGCGTTGGGCTTCACTGGAACAATGCAGCAAGCCAAGGACAGACATGTGGGCAAGAGAGCAGGGTGGAGTGTTAAAATGGCAAGTGACAGGGAGGTTTGGGTCTTTCTTGCGGACAGACCGCAGGTGTTCTGCAAAGCGGTCACCCAGTTTGCGTTTGGTCTCTCCAATGTAGAGGAGACCGCATTGGGAGCAACGAATGCAGTAGACTAAGTTAGGGGAAATGCAAGTGAAATGCTGCTTCACTTGAAAGGAGTGTTTGGGCCCTTGGACGGTGAGGAGAGAGGAAGTGAAGGGGCAGGTGTTGCATCTTCTGCATGGGCATGGGGAGGTGCCATAGGTGGGGGTTGAGGAGTAGGGGGTGGTGGAGGAGTGGACCAGGGTGTCCCGGAGGGAACGATCCCTACGGAATGCCGCCAGGGGGGGTGAAGGGAGGATGTGTTTGGTGGTGGCATCGTGCTGGAGTTGGCGGAAATGGCGGAGGATGATCCTTTGAATGCGGAGGCTGGTGGGGTGATAAGTGAAGACAAGGGGGACCCTATCATGTTTCTGGGAGGGAGAAGGCGTGAGGGGGGATGCGCGGGATATGGGCCGGACACGGTTGAGGGCCCTGTCAACGACTGTGGGTGGAAAACCTCGGTTAAGGAAGAAGGAGGACATGCCAGAGGAGCTGTTTTTGAAGGTAGCGTCATCAGAACAGATGCGACGGAGGCGAAGGAACTGAGAGAATGGGATGGAGTCCTTACAGGAAGCGGGGTGTGAGGAGCTGTAGTCGAGGTAGCTGTGGGAGTCGGTAGGCTTGTAATGGATATTGGTGGACAGTCTATCATCAGAAATTGAGACAGAGAGGTCAAGGAAGGGAAGAGAAGTGTCAGAGATGGACCATGTGAAATTGATGGAGGGATGGAGATTGGAAGCAAAATTAGTAAATTTTTCCAGGTCCCGACGAGAGCATGAAGCAGCACCGAAGTAATCATCGATGTACCGGAGAAAGAGTTGTGGGAGGGGGCCGGAGTAGGACTGGAACAAGGAATGTTCCACATACCCCATAAAGAGACAGGCATAGCTGGGGCCCATGCGGGTACCCATAGCCACACCTTTCATTTGGAGGAAGTGAGAGGAGTTAAAGGAGAAATTGTTCAGTGTGAGAACAAGTTCAGCCAGACGGAGGAGAGTAGTGGTGGATGGGAATTGTTCGGGCCTCTGTTCAAGGAAGAAGCTAAGGGCCCTTAGACCATCCTGTTGGGGGATGGAGGTGTAGAGGGATTGGACATTCATGGTGAAGAGGAAGCGGTTGGGGCCAGGGAACTGGAAATTGTTGATGTGACGTAAGGTGTTAGAGGAATCACGGATGTAGGTGGGAAGGGACTAGCCAAGGGGAGAGAGAAGGGAGTCAAGATAACGAGAAATGAGTTCCGTGGGGCAGGAACAGGCTGACACGATCGGTCTGCCACGACAGTTCGGTTTGTGGATTTTGGGTAGGAGGTAGAAGCGGGCAGTCCGAGATTGAGCGACTATCAGGTTGGAAGCTGTGGGAGGAAGATCTCCAGAGGAGATGAGGTCAGTGACAGTCCTGGAAACAATGGCTTGATGTTCTGTGGTGGGGTCATGGTCTTGGGAGAGGTAGGAGGAAGTGTCTGCGAGTTGACGCTCAGCCTCCGCAAGGTAGAGGTCAGTGCGCCAGACAACAGCACCACCCTTGTCAGCAGGTTTGATGACAATGTTGGGGTTGGACCTGAGAGAACGGAGTGCAGTAAGATCAGAGAGAGACAGATTAGAATGGGTGAGAGGAGCAGAGAAATTGAGACGGCTAATGTCACGCCGACAGTTCTCAATGAAAAGATCAAGAGAAGGTAAGAATCCAGAGGGAGGGGTCCAGGTGGAGGGAGAATATTGGAGGTGGGTAAAAGGATCCGTTGAACGGGGAGAGGACTCCTGCCCAAAGAAGTGAGCACGGAGACGAAGACGGCGGAAGAAGAGTTCAGCATCATGCCGAGCCCGAAATTCATTGAGATGAGGGCGTAAGGGTATGAAACTAAGTCCTTTGCTGAGCACTGAACGTTCAGCATCGGAGAGGGGAAGGTCAGGGGGTATAGTGAATACGCGGCTGGGGCTGGGATTGGAAGATGGAGTGGGGACGGAGGGACAAGCAGGGGTGGAGGGTCCCAGATGGGTGTTGGTGTCGATGAGTTGTTGGAGCTTGCGTTCCTTAGCACTTGAGAGAAAGAGAAAAAGTTTCTTGTTGAGGCGTCGGATGAGGCGAAGAATAAAATGAAACTGGGGGCACGCGCAGCTTTGAAAAAGGGTGCGGCGGTGCTGCTGGAGGGAGAGGTCGAGTGTGTTCATATGGCGGCGCATGGCACTGAGTGTGGATCTCAGAATGCGACGGGAACAGCAGTCCGAGAAACGTTTTATGCCCCGGAGATACCTGTAATCCTGGGTGGGTTCAAAACAAGAGGGATGGAATTTCAGTTGAAATCCACATCGGGTGAGTCGGAGACGGAGTCCAGTCCTACTCCGGCCCCCTCCCACAACTCTTTCTCCGGTACATCGATGATTACTTCGGTGCTGCTTCATGCTCTCGTTGGGACCTGGAAAAATTTATTAATTTTGCTTCCAATCTCCACCCCTCCATCATCTTCACATGGTCCATCTCTGACACTTCTCTTCCCTTCCTTGACCTCACTGTCTCAATTTCTGATGATAGACTGTCCACCAATATCCATTGCAAGCCTACCAACTCCCACAGCTACCTCGACTACAGCTCCTCACACCCCGCTTCCTGTAAGGACTCCACCCCATTCTCTCAGTTCCTTCGCCTCCGTCACATCTGTTCTGATGACGCTACCTTCAAAAACAGCTCCTCTGACATGTCCTCCTTCTTCCTTAACCGAGGTTTTCCACCCACAGTTGTTGACAGGGCCCTCAACCGTGTCCGGCCCATATCCCGCGCATCCCCCCTCACGCCTTCTCCCTCCCAGAAACATGATAGGGTCCCCCTTGTCCTCACTTATCACCCCACCAGCCTCCGCAGTCAAAGGATCATCCTCCGCCATTTCCGCCAACTCCAGCACGATGCCACCACCAAACACATCCTCCCTTCACCCCCCCTGGCGGCATTCCGTAGGGATCGTTCCCTCCGGGACACCCTGGTCCACTCCTCCATCACCCCCTACTCCTCAACTCCCACCTATGGCACCTCCCCATGCCCACGCAGAAGATGCAACACCTGCCCCTTCACTTCCTCTCTCCTCACCGTCCAAGGGCCCAAACACTCCTTTCAAGTGAAGCAGCATTTCACTTGCATTTCCCCTAACTTAGTCTACTGCATTCGTTGCTCCCAATGCGGTCTCCTCTACATTGGAGAGACCAAACGCAAACTGGGTGACCGCTTTGCAGAACACCTGCGGTCTGTCCGCAAGAAAGACCCAAACCTCCCTGTCACTTGCCATTTTAACACTCCACCCTGCTCTCTTGCCCACATGTCTGTCCTTGGCTTGCTGCATTGTTCCAGTGAAGCCCAACGCAAACTGGAGGAACAGCACCTCATCTTCCGACTAGGCACTTTACAGCCTTCCGGGCTGAATATTGAATTCAACAACTTTAGATCTTAAACTCCCCCTCCCCCCATCCCCACCCCGTTTCTTCCCCCTCCCCTTTTTTTTCAATAATTTATATAGATTCTTCTTTTCCCACCTATTTCCATTATTTTTAAATCTACAACTAATACCTTGTTAGTCTTTCCACCCCACCCCCACTAGAGCTGTACCTTGAGTGTCCTGCCATCCATTCTTAATTAGCACTTTTCTTAGATAATATCACCACCTTCAACACCTCTTTGATCCTTTTGTCTGTGACATCTTTTGATTATCTGCTCCTATCACTGCTTGCTTGTCCCCACAACCACCCCACCCTCAACTTCTCTCTCCCCCGCCCCCCACCTTAGACCAGCTTATATTTCACCTCTCTCCTAACTATACTTCAGTTCTGCCGAAGGGTCATGAGGACTCGAAACGTCAACTCTTTTCCTCTCCACCGATGCTGCCAGACCTGCTGAGTTGTTCCAGGTAATTCTGTTTTTGTTTTAGTCTCAAACCTTTAACTGAAGTGCAATTACACCCTAACCATTCTGAATCTGACTGTATTATGCTTCATTAATTGCTCTTCTTTCTATTTTGATGTTTCTAACTCACATTTCTGCAATTGTGCAGAGCTCAGCAGAACACCAAAAAGAACAGATTTCCGGGCATTATGAAAGAATGAGAAAAATCCTGAACAGCGATGAGAAAGCAACTCTGGAACTCATTGACGTTGATAAGAGGGTTGCTTTGGGAAAACTCCAAAAGATCATCAAAGAATGGACCAGCAACTTAGATCAAATAAATAAATCCATTAAAGCTACACAAAAAGTCATTGACCAAGAAGAAAGCCAAATGCAAGATCAAGCTCAAGAAGACAGCAAATTGCTGTCAAGTCAGGCCACAGTAGGTCACAATTACATTAGTAATTCAATCTTTTATCGGTAATGTAATGACCAAATAAATAGAGAACTACATTAAGCTACATTCCAGGCAAACACAAGTCCCTTATTTAATTTAAGGAAGTTTCTTGCACAGTGATATCTAATTTTCTCATTGAACAAAAATATTGATCTTTCAGTCAACGTAAATACATATATAGACCAGTTAATAAAAGACCACATATGCAATTCAGTTTATTAGCGTGTTTTACTATAAAATTTATAAACAATGCAAGACAGATTGAATCCAAAGTATTCTTATGTAACAACATATTACTGCTATTCATACTAAATATCTTTCAAAGTATCTGGGTAACTCTCCAGTTACAAGCTTAAAAGTTCTAAACCAGAAGGTATGACGCTCAAGTAGGACATCCTCCCACAACTGTGGAAGTCCTCCCCTTTGCATGGTCAGGCTCTGGTTTTTAGATAAGCTGGTGTACATGTCAAACAGAAACTCAACAACCTATACAAAAGGAACTCTTCCCCTCTCCCCACACCACTCAGTGTACACTCTGGCCTAACTAGATGGAATAGCTTGTACATATCACTCCTGGGTAAAATTGGCACAATAATAAATATCTCCCTTGCTTTCTGTACGACCTTCAAATGCAGCTTATTGTGGTACAAGCCCAACAAGTCAGCTATGGGCATTCTTAAGCTTCGCTGGGAGATTAAGATGCCACAAGTATGCAACAACCAAGAACCTTTAGAATTCCAGAACCAAATTTCAGGCAGATGTTCATCCTAGAGAGATGAACTCAGGCCCAATTTGCTTGCGGCCTGGTCTCAAGCCTCCCATCAAAATCCATGTCTGGGACAGGAGGCCATAGCTCCTGATCAAACAATTCCACAAATGATCATTTGTGCCCTCAGAAGAAGCAAAAATGCCCCAGTCTTGTTGCAATCCTCCCACCTTGGAGGAAGCTCATGTGGCACAAGAATGGAATCACCAGGTCTGGCAGCATCTATCCTACCCTACATCATATCAACAATTTCCAGTTCCCTGGCCCCAACTGCCTCCTCTTCACCATGGACGTCCAATCCCTCTACACCTGATGGCTCACCGTTTCTTCCTCGAATAGAGGCCCGAACAATCCCCATCCACCACTACTCTCCTCCGTCTGGCTGAACTTGTTCTCACACTGAACAATTTCTCCTTAAACTCCTCTCACTTCCTCCAAATAAAAGGTGTGGCTATGGGTACCCACATGGGCCCCAGCTATGCCTGTCTCTTTATGGGGTATGTGGAACATTCTTTGTTCCAGTCCTACTCCGGGCCCCTCCCACAACTCTTTCTCCGGTACATCGATGATTACTTCGGTGTTGCTTCATGCTCTCGTCTGGACCTGGAAAAATTTATTAATTTTGCTTCCAATTTCCACCCCTCCCTCACTTTCACATGGTCCATCTCTGACACTTCCCTTCCCTTCCTTGACCTCACTGTCTCAATTTCTGGTGATAGACTGTCCACCAATATCCATTACAAGCCTACTGACTCCCACAGCTACCTCGACTACAGCTCCTCACACCCCGCTTCCTGTAAGGACTCCATCCCATTCTCTCAGTTCCTTCGCCTCCGTCGCATCTGTTCTGATGATGCCACTTTCAAAAACAGTTCCTCTGACATGTCCTCCTTCTTCCTTAACCGAGGTTTTCCACTCACGGTGGTTGACAGGGCCCTCAACCGTGTCCGGCCCATCTCCCGCGCACCCGCCCTCACAGCTTCTTCTCCCTCCCAGAAACATGATAGGGTCCCCCTTGTCTTCACTTATCACCCCACCAGCCTCCGCATTCAAAGGATCATCCCCCGCCATTTCCGCCAACTCCAACGTGATGCCACCACCAAACACATCTTCCCTTCACCCCCCCCCCCACCCCCCGGTGGCATTCGGTAGGGATCGTTCCCTCCGTGACACCCTGGTCCACTCCTCCATCACCCCCTACACCTCAACCCCCTCCCATGGCACCTTCCCATGCAACCGCAGAAGATGCAACACCTGCCCCTTCACTTCCTCTCTCCTCACCGTCCAAGGGCCCAAACACTCATTTCAAGTGAAGCAGCATTTCACTTGCACTTCCCTCAACTTAGTCTACTGCATTCGTTGCTCCCATTGCAGTTTCCTCTACATTGGAGAGACCAAACGCAGACTGGGTGACTGCTTTGCAGAACACCTTCAGTCTGTCCGCAAGCATTACCCTGACCTCCATGTCGCTTGCCATTTTAACACTCCACCCTGCTCTCATGCCCACATGACCATCCTTGGCTTGCTGCATTGTTCCAGTGAAGCTCAACGCAAACTGGAGGAACAGCACCTCATCTTCCGACTAGGCACTTTACAGCCTTCCGGACTGAATATTGAGTTCAACAATTTTAGATCATGAACTCTCTCCTCCATCCCCACCCCCTTTCCAATTTTCCCCCTCCTTTTTGTTTTTTCCAATAATTTATGTAGAATTTTCTTTTCCCACCTATTTCCATTATTTTTAAATATATTTCCATCCATTGTTTTATCTCTACCTTTTAGCCTTTTTCGATTCCTTCACCCTACCCCACCCCCACTAGGGCTATCTGTACCTTGCTCGTCCTGCTTTCTACCCTTAATTAGCACATTCCTTAGATAATATCACCACCTTCAACACCTCTTTGTCCTTTTGTCTGTGACATCTTTTGGTTATCTCCACATATCACTGGCCCTCTATCCAGCTCTTCTTGTCCCACCCCCCACTTAAACCAGCTTATATCTCACCCCTTTTCTATTTTTCCTTAGTTCTGTTGAAGAGTCATGCGGACTCAAAACATTAACTGTGCTTCTCTCCACAGATGCTGCCCGACCTGCTGAGTTTTTCCAGGTATTTTTTTTGTTTTGGATTTCCAGCATCCGCAGTTTTTTGCTTTTATCTATCAGAATCACCAGGTTAGGCTGGATCTGATATCAGGGTCAGATTGAAGGTTCCCAGTGTGCCAATTCCTGTATCTCCAGAAGAAGCACTACTACAGGAACCCTGCAACATTTGGCAGATTTTAGTGTTAGCTAGCTCACACTTCCCCCATGCAGCCCTCCCAACACCACCAAACTTCTTCCCATATTCCCAACAGATCACTGCAGATGCATTTGCCACCCTGTGCAGCATGCTCACCTTCACGCGCTAACATGGGGCAGAAAACCAGAGGGACATTTATGAGATCTAGACCATCGGTTAAAGAAACAAGGTGCAGGACAGCCTGTGCAAGGTCACATTCCACACCATATAAAATCTACAAATTTCATCTTTTCATAACAGAAGACTGTTGAACAGAGATGCACCTCGATCAACATACTCTGGTCATTCCCCACATTCAGCTTCTTTTTCCACAGGGTAAAATTAAGCACACTATAGGCTGCATGTTATAAAAATGTTTTGCAATATTTCTACTAACATCTTTTGGTCCTTTCTGTTCAGGCTATTAAATTCACAGAATATGTGTAAGTTTCCAAATTTAGCCTTGGTTTTTAAATGTTACTGATTGACCCATTTGTTAATTTACAATTTCTAGTTTAAGCATTCATCCAGCAACATTAATTATTAAATTTAGATCACAGGATTCTGAGCAGTACCTGTTATGCCTGTAGCTGACGCTGTAGCAGTTATTTTTAATCAGACAACATGTGCTAGTTCATATTATGGTTTCAAGCAGCCAGATGGCAACAAATCCCACCAGTGGTGTTTCTGCAGTAACCAATGGCCCTTAATTCATGGTCACTGCCCACCACTGACCACAATCCAGCAATCTCCATGGTGTGGATTTGCCCTTTCCTGATATCAGTTTGAACCTGGCACCAAATCAAGGGGATCGCTTGACGACCAGCAGCAGTGTTGTCATTAAGTGGGCTAGGCAGCCAATCACAGACAAAGCAGAAAGTAAAATACATTGAATTTTTCAATTTTAATTAAAATTTTAGAGAGAGTGAAATAAATAATTGGGGCATTCACATGGGATTAAGGTAGAAGCTGAAATATCACAAACCGTTTTTAAAAATAAAAATTATTTTAAGTGATTTTTTTTCCCATAATGGAGGAATTGACATTCCACAAATATAAAATTAGTTTTTCAGGGCTGATGAGGCTGTTCAGCAGTAATTATGAAATTAGTATGTTGTTTAAAAACCCATTTACATGGGGTTCAACAAGGTGCAACTTTTTAAGGGAGGCCAATAGCGTAAAAGGGCAAGCTCTCCTCAGTTCAGTGACTTCTACATGATTGCATTCTGGTGGGGGGAGGGGGAGGCTCGTGTTGGAGTGCTTCAACAGTGTTCCCCATGGAGAAGTGCAAATTCATCGACAGCAACTTCTGGATTTCTGCGTTTAACTGCGCATATGTGAACACCAGAAGTTGCTGTTAAGTTTCAGAGCAGTAATGACAGCAAATGCTGAGAGATTAAGAGGCCAGTGTATTCTCGTCTAGGAGTGTCAATTTACTAATGTCCAGATTTAGTGTCATTTATGCAGGAGTAAGATCTGACACATTGGAGGATGTCCAGTGAAATCAGAAGGTCTTGGAAGATGGCCCCTAACAGCAGAAATTGGTCCCAGGATCCAGCAAAAGTTTGCATTACTTATATCAACATATGGAAATCAGGCATTGTCAAGCTGCTAAACTAGTGCCTAGCGTTTATCATATTATTAGTGTGCAATGATCTGAAGTTAAACCTCTCCATCATTTGCCCATAAAGGCTCTACCATAAAATGTATTTGGCCAATCTCAATCTAGTACAAAATAGCCAAGGTATAAAACTGCCCATAATGGATCACTATTTGGCAATCTCAATCAGATATTGAAGAAGATGACTGATATAGGAAATGGAAAAATTTACAAGCAGCTGCTAATTTGAGGCATTGTTTGGGACAAGCAAAGTAAGTTTGAGTCTACATTTGACCAACCTATTTCTGACTGGAAGCACTCAAGGCAGATATTGATTATCTCTCAGTGATGGTTCTGCTGGCGTGATCATCTAACCAAAAACTTCAGTGAAAGATTTATTTATTTTAGATAGAAAATAATAAGCATCTCCCTCATTTTGCTGATGGGACAAACAGATGGTGTACTCTTGTTCATGGATGTGGACCTAATGTAGTGCTAGCCACAATAAGTCAGGATTTTCTCGGGTGGAGTTGTGGGTTTTGTGATTTTTATGGGAGTAATTTAAGGTTCTGATGTAACTTGAGGTAGTGAGTATTCTGGAGCATAGTGGAGAGTCCGTGGCAGATAAAAGAATTGAGAATTTGAGGTATTGATCTACAGTAGTGTAAGTTGTTGAGAAGACTATGGACAGGGTGCATTTGAGAGTTACCTGGGTAGTCGGTGATCAAGATGCATGGCATAAAATAGTAATTGGAAAAGGGGGTACCCTCTTTGTGAGGGAAGGGTATAAATGTGCTTGTGATGAATAATTGATGGGTTAGTGAGTGAACGACAGCCAAGGGGTGGATGAGAAATTTGGATTATAGGTGATACGGATTGAAGGGCACCAAGTATTTGAGTGAGTAATCAGGGAAGAAATAGTTTGGAGGTTGGTAGCAAGTCCTGGATTAACAATGGCATTGGTGCGATCATAGGGCATAAGAAGTGGAAAATACAAACATACATACGAACAAGGAGCAGGAGTAGGCCATTCAGCCCCTTGAGCCTGCTCCGCCATTTAATAATATCATGGCTGATCTGATAGCAACCTGAAATCTGTATCCCGCCTACCCCCAATAACCTATCACCCTCTTATTTACCAAGAGCCTATCCACCTCTGCCTTAAAAATATTCACTCTGTTTTCACCACTTTTTCAGGAAGAGAGTTCCAAAGACTCACGACCCTCTTAGTGAAAATATTTCGCCTCATCTCTGTTTTAAATGGGCGATCCCTTAATTTTAAACAGTGACCCCTAGTTCTAGATTCTCCCACAAGAAGAAACATCCTCTCCACATCCACCCTGTCAAGGCCCTTCAGGATCTTTTAAGTTTCAATCAAGTCACCTCTTACTCTTCTAAACTCCAGTGGATACAAGCCCAGTCTGTCCAACCTTTCCTCAAGACAACCCGCCCATTCCATGTATTAGCCTGGTAAACCTTCTCTGAACTGCTTCCAACATATTTACATCCTTCCTTAAATAAGGTGACCAATACTGTACACAGTACTCCAAATGTGGTCTCACTAGTGCCCTATACAACTGAAGCTAAACCTTCCTACGTTTGTATTCAATTCTTCTCACAATAAATTATACCATTCTATTAGTTTTCCTAATTACTTGCTGTACTTGTATATTAGCCTTTTGTGATTCACGCACTTGGACACCCAGATCCCTCTGCACCTCAAGAGCTCTACAAACTCTCACCATTTATGCTTCTCTTTTATTCTTACTGCCATAATGGACAATTTCACATTTTCCCACACTATACTCCAACTGCCAGATCTTTGTCCACTCACTTAACTTATCTATACCTGTTTGCAGCCTCGTTATGTCCTCTTCACAACTTACTTTCCTACCTACCTTTGTGTCATCAGCTAACTTGGCAACCATCCCTTCACTCAAGTCACTTATACAAATTGTAAACAGTTGAGGTCCCAGCACTGATCCCTGTGCCATGCCACTCATTACATCTTGTCAACCTGAAAAAGACCCATTTATGCCTACTCTCTGCTTCCTGTTAGCCAGCCAATCTTCTATCCATGCCAATGTGTTACCCTCTATACCACCAGCTTTCATTTTCCGCAGTAACCTTTGATGTGGCACTTTAACAAATGCCTTCTGGAAATTGAAGTACATCCACCGGTTGCCCTTTATCCACAGCACATGTTATTTCCTCAAAGAACTCCAATAAGTTGGTTAAACACTATTTCCCTTTCACAAAACTATGTAGACACTCCCTGATGGCCTTGAGCTTATCCAAGTACCCTGCTATAACTTCTTTAATAATAGCTTCTAACATTTTTCCTATGACAGATGTTAAGCTAACTGGCCTGTAGTTTCCCACTTTCTGTCTCCCTCCCTTTTTGAATAATTGAGCTACATTTGCTATCTTCCAATCTAACAGGACCTTCCCTGAATCTAAGGAGATTTGAAAAATAAAAACCAATGCATCAACTATCTCATTAGGCACTTCTTTTAAGACGCTAGGATGAAGTCCATCAGGACCAGGCTCGTCAGTCCACAACTCCAACAATTTACTCAGTACCACTTCACTGGTGACTGGAATTTTACTCACTTGCTTCCCCACTTCCATTTCCTGGTTTATAGCTGCTTCTGGAATTACACTTCTATCTTCAATAGTGAAAACTGATGTAAAATACCTGTTAAATTCATCTGCCATCTTCTTGTATTCCATTATCAATTCTCCAGACTCACTTTCTATAGGACCAATGCTCACTTTGTTAACTTTTCTTTTTTAAAATATTTATAAAAACTCTTACTATTTGTTTTTGTATTTCTGGCTAGTTTTCTCTCATACTCTAATTTTTCCCTCCTTATTAATCTTTTAGTCATCCTTTGCTGTTCCTTATATTCTGTCCAATCTTCTGACCTGCTGCCTGTCTTTGCATAATTATATGCTTTTTATTTAAGTTTGATACTATCTTTAACCTTTCTAGTTAACGCAGATGGCGTGTCCGTCCTTTGGATTTTTTCTTACTTGTTGGAATGTACCTATTTTGTGCATTCTGAAATATCCCCTTAAATATTAGCCACTGCATCTCTGTTTCTCTGTTGACCTATCCCTTGACCTAATTTGCCAATTCACCTTAGCCAGCTCAGCTTTCATGCCCTCATAATTGCCCTTATTTAAGTTTAAAAATTTAGTCTCAGACCCACTCCTCTCCCTAAAACTGAGTGTAAAATTCTATCAAATTATGGTCACTGCTACCTAGGGACGCCTTCACTGTGAGATCATTAATTACCTTCATCTCATTGCACAATACCAGATCTAGTATAGCCTGCTCTCTGGTTGGCTCCAGAACATGCTGATCTAAGAAACTATCACAAAAACAGTCAACATACTCCTCATCTAGGCTATCTTTGCCATCTGACTTTTCCGGTCTATATGGAAATTAAAATCTCCCATGATTATCGCCATGCCTTTCTGACAAGCTCCAATTATTCGTTCCTTTATGCTCAACCCTACCATGTGGTTACTGTTAGGGGGCCTGCACACAACTCCCTGGAAGGGTTGCAATTTGATATAAATACAAATGAAGAAGAGAATTGGAAGGAGGAATGCATATGGAAGACTACAGGGATAGAGCAACCCAAGTACATAGGAGAAAGCATGAAAGAAAATTTAAAAAAGAGAGCATAAACCAAAAGTAGGCAGACTAATTTCATCCACAATTCATTTAACACTGACCCGCTCCAGGCCAAGCCTGCGCCTTGATTTTACTTGATTGATTTTGGGAATACCTACTGGCTTAGTTTTAGGGGAACTCATTGCTTTAAATCAGCATCCAGTTTTAAATTGCTCATTGCCCAGACAATAGTTGATTTTAATTAAAGTAATTAATTCAGGACATGGCAAATTCAAAATTTCCTTTAAAAAAAAACTAAAGTTAAAACAGATTAATTTTTCAAAGTTGCAAAATATCAGGAAACAATTGGAAAGCTTGCTGTGGGTAGTGCTGGAAGATGGAAAATAGAGGTACAGCAGTGCCAAGTATTGGGATTCCTTGTAACATAAGTATATTTCCCATTTAAAAATACTTCTTTCTATTATTCACAGGTGTGGCAAAATTGGGAAAGAAGTAGAAAAACCTAGGACATAAGCGGTGGACACTTAACTCTTAATATTGTGAAGGATAGTCACAGAAAATTTACAAAACAGGAGGAGACCATTTGACCCATGTCTGTACCAGCCAAAAAAGTGCTATCCAGCCTAATCCCAATTTCCAGCTCTTGGTTCGTAGCCTTATAGGTCTGGCACTTTAAAAAAAAAAATACTTGGATATGCACTCAAAGAGATGAGGGATTCTGCCTCAATGGCCCTTTCAGCCAGTGAGTTCCAGATCTCCACTACCCTCTGGGTGAAAAAAATTCTCAATTCAAAAGATATATGAATGTCAATTGCGGCGGGAGATTCACTTTTAGTTAAAGCAATGAATCATGTTTTAAAGAGAAATTAAAAGCAATTATAGTTTTGATTTAACACTTGATCATTTATCAACCAAAATCTAATATTTTTCATCCCAAGTTATTCAAAGCAAATAGAAAATGAAATCCAGGCCATTAAAATTGATGAAATCAGATTTCAGAAGTTATCAAAATTCATACGGAACATTTCAACCAACCTATATTCTCAGTTGCAAAGGAAGACGTTTTTATTAGGTACGGTGTATTATATCGGTATATGTTCAAACATCCATTCCCGTTTATATGTTCTAAAGTCATAGCGATCATACACGAGGGCCAATTCAAACATTTTGTTAGTCTAATTAGTAAAGACAGCTGGAAAGAACAGAGGGAGAAAAGTAACTCTCCAGAGATCATATTGGAGAACTGAGGGCCTATTCAACCAACACTAGGTACGAACATGGGTATCTGTTACCTTTCCAGCACTTTGTAGTGAAGATAAAGAAAACAATTTTATCATTTAAGTTATACCATTTGTCCATTAGCAAATGAGATAACATTATCGTTTGTATGTGCTACTATCATAAAGTATGAGAGGCTACCATATTTCAAAATAAAACTGTAGAGTTCCATTTTTTTGCAGCAGCAGCCTAGTTAAGTTTAAGATTAGGAAGGGGATCTGACAAAACTTATCATGGTAAATCATTCATTAGGATAAAGGTTTCAAACACCAAGGGACACAAGTTAGAAATTAGGAACCAGGAGTGAGAAGAAAAGTGAGCTGAAACAATTTCTTTCAACAAGTAGCAGCCTGTGGAATATGTTACACATTAAAGACCACTGAAGCATATAACATAAATGGGCTGAAAGGACAATTACATGTGATTCTGCAGTGATAAGTGAGAAGATAGGTAAAGAAAGAATTGATCTCGAAATATGCTTTTGGGTCTAATAGCCATTTCCCAATCAATTTTTTTTACGCTCTTATGAATTGCATTTTTTTTAAAGAAAAGGCTTAGAATAAAACATTAGATAGCACTACAAAAACACTTTTCAATATAATATCTATCAGGGTCGTTCAATATTTCCATGCAGCAAACAAGATTGATCTGTCTTGTGCACTTTACAATTGTGCTGACATCAATTCTCAGTACCAGTTTTCCAAGGAGCTAAATATCAAGGATTTGTATTAACACAATTTGCAAACGTTTTATCTTGACCTTGCACAAAAAAAAAGTGATAGTGTTTTTATACCAGACTGCAAGACAGAGAATTTTTATTTCCCTCAACTTTAAAAATCACAGAATCATCGAAAGTTTACGGCACAGAAAGAGGCTACCTGGCCCATTGTGTCTGCGCCGGCCAAAAAATGAGCCACGGAGCCCAATGCCACTTTCCAGCATTTGGTCCGTAGACCTGAAGATAACAGAGCTGGAGGTGCATATCCAACCTTTTAAATGAGTTGAATGTTTCTACCTCTACTACCCTTTCAGGCAGTGCAGACCCTCACAACCCTCTAGGTGAAAAATTTTATCCTCATGTCCCCTCTATCTACCAATCACTTTAAACCTATGCCCTCTAGTTACTGACCTCTCTACTAAATTGGCCCTTCCCGTCCACTCTATCCAGGCCCCTCACAATTTTGTACATCTCAATCAAATCTCCCCCTCAGTCTCCTATGTTCCAAGGAGAACAATCCCAGCCTATCCAATCTTTCCTCATTGCTGCAATTTTCCAGTCCTGCAACATTTTCGTAAATCTCCTCTGTGCCCTCTCCAGTGCAATTACATCCTTTCGGTAATGAGGTGACCAGAACTGCGCACAGTGCTCAAGTTGTGGCTTAATGTTTTATATAGTTCTAGCATAATCTCCCTACTCTTATATTCTATGGGCAGAATTTTCTGCCTGTCAGGCGGGTAGGCCCGACCCAATCTCCGGCGGGTGGGGAGCCGATCCCCGCCGGAGAAACGGGCCCCGCCACCATGTTAAGTGGACGGGCCAATTAAGGCCTGCCCAGCGTGACATCCAGCGGGAAGTGCTATGCGCTTCCTGTGCGGGCGGGGGGGGATTCCCCAAAAGCAAGAGTGCGCTCTTTTGCGCATGCACACGAAAGAGCGCACATCTCCCTGAGGCTAATTGCAGCCTCAAGGAGATCGCTGACACTTTGGAAAAATATGAAAAATAGAAAAAAAATTCCCTAACATGTCCCCCTCATGTGACAATGTCACATGATATGGGACATGTTCATAATTTTCATAATAATTTAATTAAACTTTTTAAAACGCTGCATGAAACCTCATCCCACCGGTGGATGAGGTTTCATGTTGTCTCTATTTGCCGCCGGGGCTCCTGGCCTGCCCACCAACCTTAAGGTTGGACGGGCAGGTCCTTTAATTGTATAATTGATCCTGTCAATGGCCTCAATTGGCCATTGACAGGTTGGCGGGCCCGCAGCTGATTTCGCAGCAGGCCCGCCTTCCTGAAAATTTAAATGGGGCGGGATGATGTCAGGGGTTCCGCCCGACGTCATCCCACGTCATTTTATGTGTCAGCGAGCGGGCCCCGCTCCCCGCTCACCGATGGCAAAATTCTCCCCTATGCCTTGGCTAACAAATGAAAAGACTCCTTATGCCTTCTTAACCACTTTATCAATCTGTCCTGCTACCTTCAGGGATCTGTGGACATGCACTCCAAGGTCCCTCACTTCTGCTACCTCTCAGTATCCTCCAATTTATTGTATATTCCACTGCCTTATTTGAAGTCCCCAAATGCATTACCTCACACTTCTCTGGGTTGAATTCTATTTGCCACTTTTCTGCCCACCTGATCAGTCTACTGATATCTTCCTACAGCCCCCAGCAATCCTCCTCACTATCTATTTCCACGCCAATTTTGTGTCACCTGCAAACCTCTGGGTCGTTCTCCCTACGTTTATGTCTAAATCATTAATATATACCACACAGACTCTCATCTCCGCCTAGATCACTCAGCTCCTGGCCTCATCACAGCCTTGGTTCAAACATGGACAAAAGAGCTGAACTGCAGATGTGATATGAGAATGACCGCCCTTGACATCAAGGCAGGATTTAACCGAGTGTGGCATCAAGGAGCCCTAGCAAAACTAGAGTCTATTGGAATCAGGGGGGAAACTCTCCGCTGGTTGCAGTCATACCTAGCAGAAAGGAAGATAGTTGTGGTTGTTGGAGGTCAATCATCTCGGTTCCAGGACATCACTGCAGGAGTTCCTCAAGGTAGTGTCCACGGCCCAACCATCTTCAGCTGCTTTATCAATGACTTTCCTTCCATCATAAGGTCGGAAGTGGGGATGTTCGCTGTTGATTGCACAATGTTCAGCACCATTTGAGACCCCTCAGATACTGAAGCAGTCCATGTCCAAATGCAGCAAGACCTGGACAATATCCAGGCTTGGGCTGAGAAGTGGCGAGTAGCTTTTGTGCCACACAAGTGTCAGGCAATGACCATCTCCAACAAGAGCGAATCCAAGCATCGCCCCTTTAACATTCTATGGCATTACCATCACTGAATCCCCCACTATCAACATCCTGAGAGTTACCAGAAGCTGAACTGGACTAGCCATATAAATACTGTGGCTACAAGAGCTGGGAAGGGAATCCTGCAACAAGTAACTCACCTCATGACTCCCCAAAGCCTGTCCACCATCCACAAGGTACAAGTCAGGAATGTGATGGAATACTCTCCACTTGCCTGGATGAGTGCAGCTCCAACAACACTCAGGAAGCTTGATACCATCCAGGGCAAAGCAGTCTTCTTGATTGGCACCACATCCACAAACATTCACTCCCTCCACCGCAAACGCACAGTAGCAGCAGTGTGTACCATCTACAAGATGCAATGCACGAACTCACCAAGGCTCCTTAGACAACACCTTCTAAACCCACAACCACTGTCATCTAGAAGGACAAGGGCAGCAGATAGATGGGAACACCACCACTTGCAAGTTCTCCTCCAAGCCACTCGCCGTCCTGACTTGGAAGTACATCGCTGTTCTTTCGCTGTCACTGGGTCAAAATCGTGGAATTCCCTTCGTAACAGCACTGTGGGTGCTACACCACATGGACTGCAGTAGTTCAAGAAGGCAGCTCACCACCGCCTTCTCAAGGGCAACTAGGGATGGACAATAAATGCTGGCCTAGCCAGCGAAGCCCACATCCCATGAATGAATAATAAAAAAAAGCAGGGGTCTAAGTCCTGAGCTCTGCGGAACTCCACTGGAAACAGCCTTCCAGTAGCAAAAACATCTATCAACAATTACACTTCGTTTCCTTTCACTGAGCCAATTTTGTATCCAGCTTGTTATATTTCCCTGGATCCCATGGGCTTTTACTTTTTTTAAACCAGTCTGCCACATGGGACCTTGTTAGAAACCTTGTTAAAATCCATGTAAAATCCATCCATCTAAATCTACAAAGAATTCACATTAAGTGACCTTGAAACACGGATAACATTTCACAGCATCTTTAAAAGTATGGTAAATATAGCTAGGGTATGTGGGGACATTTCAGAAATTGAAAAAGGGAAATGACAAAATACTACTATAAATGTAGCAGGGCATGACAGAATAACACAGCTCTTAGGTTTCTTAAAATGGGCATATTTTTTATAATGCAAAATCACTTATGTCCTTTAGGGAAGGAAATCTGCAATCCTGACCTAGTCTGGCCTACTTATGACTCCAAACCCATAGCAATGTGGTTGACTCTTAAAAACAATGCCCTCTGAACAAGGGCAATTAGGGATGAGAAATAAATGCTGGCCTAGCCAACGACGACCCCATCCCAAAAATAGATTTAAAAAAACAAATCAGTACAACACTCAGGAGGTAAAGTGCAGATCGTCCCGTAAAATCATCAGCAATAATGTGCTGAGTTTTTTAATGATTACTTTGATAAATATTAAAATATCAGACTGTGGAAGGACTGTGACTACAGGTATGCTTATCTTCTCAGAATATCATATCAGTTACCTCAAAGATAGGAAATGAAGGGGTTGATTTTTGAGCTATTTATTAGGTGCCTACTCCTGCTGGAAATACTGACTGGAATTTCTTTCCTGCCTCCCCAGAATATTCACCAGTTATCCTCGACATCACATCAGCACATAAAAATGTGCTGGTTTCCAAGGATCTAACTAGCTTGACTGTAGCTAGTGAGTCACTGAGTGTTCCTGAGAGCCCTTTGCAATTTGACAAGGTCTATAACATCTTAGCTGCCAAAGGTGTGATGAAAGGAAAACATTACTGGGAGGTGGATGTCAAGCCTTCTGCACAGTGGTGCGTTGGAATTGTGTATGGATCCATAGAACAGAAAGGGAAGCACAAGTCTACAAAACTGGGAAGAAACAGACAGTCCTGGTGTATTGAACTAAAAGCTAGCCAGCTTTTAGCTTGGCATAATGATAGAAATGTCAATTGTAGTATGAAGCCCTCAAAATTGGAAAAGGTAGGGGTGTATATTGACTACGAGAAAGGACTGGCTGCATTTTATGATGCCAGTAGCATGAAGTTAATACAAGAATTCTCCAGTGTCACATCAAGTCTTTTCGACAGAATGCACCATCATTTCACTGAGCCAATCAACCCTGCTTTTCGTCTCTTTCCTTTTGCTGCTGGTCCTACCTGCTCTGATAAGTTGGAGATATGCAAACTAGAAATTTAGAAAGCAGGCAGGCATGTTAGTGCTCCAACAATAGTTTTAAGGCTTATAGTGAGCACTCGTACACACAAAGATAAAGAGAATTGACTGGCAGTTTTCTCGGCATTCTTACTGAAATTTCAGTTGTACAACATTATCTACAAAACAGAAAATAGCCCAAATAAATATGAGAAATAATATACAAATACATTACCAGCAATATCCCCAAGCAACTAATCCTCGGAGGGGGAGCATGCAACATGGCGCATGCATTTTAAGAGCTGTATATCACTAATGTGCTACTGAACTGTATTAAACCCCTGCAATATAAAATATCAGTAATAATTCCTGTTTAAAGACCAAAGCTTCAATGACCATTTTTAGAGACAAGATCATTTACCATTACATTGTTGTCATGCTTGTTAGGAGCTTTTCAATATGTTTAAGTATATAAAAATCTAGTTCAGTGAATTTTTTTTTATTCCCTTAGGTGCTGGAAGCATCTTAGCAGCTGTGTCAGGCTTTAAGGCCTTCAGTTTCAGAATTGATTCAGCACTAAAAATCATATTTAAAAATTTCTCAATATATAACAAAAATAGGAAGCATTTTGCTTTAAAGCTTATACGAAGTATAAATAGATCACGTACTTGTACATAAACTACTTAAAACATACAACATTTTAGCCTTTATATCTTGTTTTATGGTCCTGAAGAATTCTTCATCCTGGGCACTCACTCAATAAGGTGAAGATCATTCCTGTGGAGCTTATCAACCTAGATAGGAACTAAGTTTGTTCAGTCTATTTTTGTGACTTCTATCTCCAGGTTAATCTTCAATTTCTATTTTAGAATTTCTCAGTGCTTTATTTAGCTTGGTTTTTAATTTGAATTCTCTCTGTATTACACTCAATTTCTTTACATTTGTTAAAATTATTAAACAAGGAAAAAGATGAAAATGAATTATCTCATCAAGAAACACTACACAGCTTGCAAAGCTAAGAACTTACTCTCCTTGCAATCCAGGGCTGTTAATTTTCATTATGTAAAAACAGTTACTATTCTAGTTGAGATTTGTTTATTAAATTCTGCTAAATATGTTTTGTTTCTCTAATAGACTCAGTATGATTTAAAAAGAAATTCTTGCAGCCTTTGCATTTAGGTATGGTATATGAAATGCAGAAGAGAAGAATAGTAGCCAAACTATATAGTTGACTTATTCTTTACAGCTTTTGCATACTGAAGATAGCAAAGGAAACAACATCTGAAATGTTTGTTCTGTACAATGAGGCATGAATGAAAAATTTTGAATTCTATACATTGTCACTGACAGTATAAATAAATTGTATGCTTGTACCTGTCATCTCCAATGGCAATCGACTCAAACTCATCATTCACAATTAGGCAAAATTTTCAAAGTATGTGCTATGGGTTGTTCTTGTTTTTTGGTTCCCAGATGTTGTTAATAATTACATTTTCATCAGTATGCTCCCAGGAGTTTGTTTCTCTAATTTGTAATGGAATGCACTGATTTGCAATACTGCATACTCGAACCTCAGCGGCTGATGTACAGTGGGTTATCAGATTGCCATTTCAACGTTATGACTCGGTTCAGATCCAGTCTGGACTCAGGATAAAAGTCATAATTCTTTTCCCTTCTCTCCTGCCTGATGAAATTTACTGCATTGAATAAGTTTGGGAATTCTCAATGCAACTCCTAGTGGGCATGGTCCCTCAACAAAACCACACTTAATTCAACACCTTTTTTTTTGCACTTAGAGAAGTCACAAGGTTGTCTGGTGTGGAAAATCAATACTCCAATTCCGATATTCTTCTGAGGTTTCAGGTTAAAGCAACAAAAACAAAATTCTACATTTGCAAGTGCTGGAGCTGAACTGGGAACTGGCAGCATACCTGTTGAAGATCCATCAGCAGTGCTATCATGCTATAAAGGCTGTTCCCCTCTCCTTGAAGCTATCCACAATGAGTGACAGCAGAAAGGAGTGTTGAATTTCCCAGCATTGACATACCTTAACTTGGAAAGCATATAAATTAATTCCAAACATTTAAAAATAGGAACAGAATATAACTTTACCTGAAATCAATATCCAGAAGCTGACTCTTTATAACTGGTTCCTTCTTTTCAGATTGGTGCACCCTTATTAGCTCATGTAGCCTGAAAATTAATCCAAGAGTTACCATTAACTTTATAGAGCAAGTGTCATCTCCATACTTTAATAAATCCACCTGGCATGGCAACCAGTTTTGAATTACGCTTGTGAATTATATCAGTACTGCTCAAAGAGGTTTCACGTCCGGATATTTAATGGAGAGCAAGATTTCGGAAAGGAATCCAGGAGTCCGAGTTCCCCCAATACTGCGGAGTTTTAACTTCACCACACATTTCTTTTATACTTGATATGTTCAGCCTGATTGGCAGGCTTGACTTCCAGCCTTGACTTCCAGACAGGCAGAGTGGGTTCAGGAATAGGCAAGTCCAATCCATGCTGGCGGCAGAGTCCAATCCCTAATCTTAGAGCATTCCAACTCTGGGGGTTGTTGCAAGGGAGGTTCCTTGGTGGGAAGCTCAAGGTGCTGGGGTAGGGAGAGGATGGGGAGGGAAGCAGCATACCTGTTGAAGATCCATCAGCAGTGCTATCATGCCATAAAGGCTGTTCCCCTCTCCTTGAAGCTATCCACAACTTCCTTCATCTGCCTGGCTTCCCTAGGCTTGGCAAGTCTGTCCAGCTACTTTGCAGGTTTTACAGAAGGTTAAATAAGAGGCTGGCAGCCTCATTAAAATATTTAAATTGCTAACCCACTCCCATGTCCCACCTCTGCTTAACCCAGGAGTGAGCATTTTGGAGGTATGTTGGGTTCAGGTTTCAGGATCAAAAAATGTTAATATCTAACCCAACCAATCAATTTGTGGGTGTTAAAGTTCAGCTCTCTGTGAAAGCTAGTCACCAAGATGAAACTGATATCAGAGACAAAGGCTGAAGAGACTGAATTTAATAGAAATTTTACAGCGAGAATAATTACATCTGGGAAAAATGAAAATAACTTGCATGCAAATTACTGCAATAGAACAGATTTGTAGGAATTGAAGTTATAATTTCAGGAAATGTTCAGTTCCTCTGCACAAAGATTTCAATTCTATCCATTTGTACCAACACAATGTACACATTTTAACTTTTCTTTAAATGAACTGTAGTGAAATGGCCTGCTGCCTGTTGTTATATTTAAAGAATGAACCGATGAGTGAGGCATCAGCGAGCAGCCAAGACTCAAGGAACTGCACCCCAAAACCATTCATCGCCATCAGAGAGGACAGTGGGGGGAAAATAAAGAAAGAAATTTATCTTTTGATTTCTTTCTAGCCCATTCAACACGTGTAAACAGCCTGACCTTGTGCGTCTACTAACGTTGCTCCACATGGGCCAACAGGTGGTATACACAGACTAGGATTATCTATTCCTCAGATTTCCTTACTTTTACTCATGAAAAGGAATGCGCCCTCTACACAGCACTGCTTCACAGCAAAATAGTTAAGATCGGAAACTTGTCACAAGCTAGGAACTAAAATTGGATGCCATCACTGAAGCTGCTTTTACATCAGTCATTGGGGATGGGGAGTATTGGGGCTAGCAACTTATGTTCCAATTTCTTTTTAAAACCGGGTCTTCATGGTGAAGAGTCTAATCCAGCAAATTAGGGTTACCATGATGTGTATGGTGCGATTCTCTTGAAAATTGTTCTGCTAAAATCTTTACTTAAGTCTATTAGATTTTTGCCTCATTTACCTTGGAAATGACTCACAGGAACGTGGCTTCCTATTAGCTGGCACCACTTGTTCACAGAATCCTAAAGTCAGACAGATATCAGGGAAATTATTGGCTCATTGGTTGGGTTTAAGATGTTGTAGTGCAGGGAGATAAAGAGAGTCACAGCTTGAAATACTTCATTAACACTGACATACCGTGGCGTTCCAACACACAGCACCCTTCTAAAGCCCAATGAAACAATTAAATCCAATAAGAATTGGCAAGTGCGGTCAGCGAACAGGTACTGAGCATTAGTCTTCTTATTCTCGAGCGGAAGCAGCAAATGGCTGGGTCTTTTCAGCTGACCGAGAGAGACGTCTCCAATCAGACGATGAGACGAATGCTAGTCCCACTCTTCAGGAAGCAACAAAATCTGACAATCTGAGCAGAATATTCTGTTTGCCGAGGGTAAAGACACAAATTGCCGAAACCTGCACGAAAACAGATATAAATAATCCATGCAAATTAATAGTTTCTTCAGCAAAAAAATGCTGACATTTTTCTAATTGGCAGAAAGTAGTTAAAAACAAAGTCAAAAGTTATTCAGAAATTCTGCACGTAGAGCATTATACAGTTCCCATGTCATTGAACTCCATTTAAAAATGCTCATCATTCAAAATTTGAAATGAGATGTACAAGATCTTGCAGAAACTGCATCTATTTGAAATTTTGTTAAAAACATCGGTTAGGAAATAGAGCAAGTTTAAGCAAGTTATTTTGGGATTTGTAGATGTTAGGAATGAGTTTTAGGTTTAAAGTTTGAGTTTGATTTGTATTTCTGTGTCTGTTAAGAAAGGTCAAATTGAGTTTTAGTTCTCTTTAAACAGGTGCTTGCATTTCTAATGAGGGTTTTAGACTTAAGAAGTTAAGCAAACACAAGAGTAGAAAAAAAACAGTGCTGTTACCTAGCAACAGGGGTCCAGAGAGGCTGGTCCCACCCACAGACACATACAATAAAACTAAAGAAATAGCAGTTTTAAGTTCAGTTTGAAGCCAGGACCCCAGAAAGACTGGACACTGCGAGAAGGAGCTGCAGATTTCCCAAAAGGAACCAAAAGGTCCCAAGGCCAAAGGAGTGAGACAGAAACAGGGGAAAGTCCAAAGCAGGTTTTCTAGTCAAAGGAGGACAGGAACCTGGAAAAAGTCCTGTTATGTGAAGTTAAGAGTGAGGGGCAGAGAGAAAAAGGCTCCACACTTCAGATTTAAAGAGACAAAAGCTGCAGAAAGCAGATATAAAGTGAGAACAGCTTGCAAGAGGCAAGAAGGTCCAGGGAGATAACTGAAGGTCTGTAACTCTTTGCTATGGGCAAGTGAAACTGTCATGAAACTATAATAATTTTCACAACATTATTGTGATTTATTGTAAAGGTAGGTTAATAGTGGGGTTTGGATTAGTTTCTCTGTATGTGTGTGGGGAGGATTTAATGGAATTAGAGACAGCTAGTCTGGAGCTTTTGAGTGATTATAATGGAAGCTAGGTTTGAAATGCTAAATACGTAAAAATGGCTGAAGAATGTGAGGTGTGAGGAACATTTGCATTTTTAGATAAACCAGAGTAGTGAATTTCAAAGAGATGGTAAGGTGTTACACCTTGCCATATGAAGCCAGGTCAAACAGTGTGTTTATTTTTTCCAAAGGTTACTGATAATATGAATACTATGGAAGATTTATGTTATGGAAAAAGTAAAATTGCAAAGACATATTGGAACAATGGGATTTACATTAAAAAGGGAGAAACATGTATAAAGGAGATGAAGTTGTGTACAAGGGGGAAGGCATTCTAAGATCTAACACAAGTGCGAAAAGCCTCCAACCTTTATGCATTAAGTTGCTGTGTACAGGAACCAAAGCTAAGAAAACTCACTTTGAATATCACTGTCTAGGGTATTGTGTGCTTTGCCTGGGTCTGTTTAATTCTATTTGTTTTACTGTTGCCTTAACAGAGGTGTAACTGGGAGTCAGATTAATTAGGGGATTTAGCAGTTGTTATAGTAGTAATTTGTAGACATATGTATATGCTTAAAATCTGTTCTACTATTAATAAATGTTTAATTTAGTTTTGTAAAAAACCTCTATTACTAACGAATTCAAGGCACACATCTCGAAATAAAAATAGAAATTGAAAAACAGTTGTGGCAGCTGTTTCAATTTCCCTCTGGGATTTGAGCAGCTCAGCATTTACCATCTGCTGTGCCATAACAGAAGCAGTGGTACTGTTTTCGGCCGAGCCGGTGACAGAGTGCGTGGAAGACAGCTTGAATGCATGTGGTGACCAAGGGAAGAGGAACATCAGAAGGAGAGTTCAAAACCCTGGAGGTGAGCCTTTGCGGAAGGCATCTGAGAGAAAGTGTCGGTTTGCGAGAAGTTTCCAAAGCAAGTTCTTGGGCAGTGGAGATTGGAAACCCTCGAGTGAAAGACAGAGTTCAGCAAGACCAGTTGGCTCACAGTGTGACAAGCATCTGGGGGGGGCGGGGAGTTGAGGAGAGGTCCATAGCATCTGCCTGGGGTGGCATCTGTCACTTGGTTTCAGAGTGTGGTGTGCCTGACCACAGGGTGCCTATTGGTACATGGACTGTGTGTTTACTGTGAACATTTAAGTATAAGGTAGCTTTTGTTACTTGTGTTATCCTTACAAATCTGTATATCTGTAAAGGTATAGTTGGGGGTGAGGGAGTATTGTAATATAGTTCATCTTTTCTTGTTTGATAAATAACTTATTCTTCTGTTAAAAGTTCATCAGCTGACGCCAGTGACTCTGTTCAGAAGCTACTCTCCACAACTAAACAAACAAATTCAAAGTTAGGATCTATAAAGCTGGGTTCCACTCAGGGATCAGGCTTGTCCAGGGGTAACCTTAGCTGGGGGCCTTAACACATCCGATATTCAAACTGATGATCTTTATTCTAGGAACTTAAAAACTCTGCAGAGTTCACACAACATAATATATGACTGCTGCTTTAGCATACGATGGCCCATCTCACCACTGAAGTTATTGGCAGCCTATTGTAAAGTTTATTGCCATTCAGCTTATCAAGTCTCCATTGGTGTTACTCTCCAGAAGCCATCCAGGCATATCTTCCTGCTGACTCCCCACATTCCTTTACAATATTTTTTCAAAAGAACCACCTAACTCCCTTTTAAAAGAGTCTATTGACTCTACTTCAACAATGGTGTGAGATAGTGGGAATGGTAGCGTAATGTTACTGGACTGGTAATCCAGAGGCCTGGAAGAATGCTCTGCAGGCACAAGTTCAAATCAGGTGGGAGATTTTAAATTCAATTAATTAAAATAAATCTGGAAGCAGCCGATTGCAGTAACAGTGACTACAAAGGTACCAGATTGTCGTAAAAATTCACCTGGTTCATGATGAGGACAGATTACATACTCAAGGCTTGATTATAGAAGATTAAGGAGTGATATCATGGAGCTGTTTAAGATGAATGAGGAAAGATAGGGAGGATGGAGGGAAACTCTTCTCTGGCAGGAAATCCAAAACAACCTTACGATTAGAGTTCGGCTGCTCAGGGGTGATGCTCAGTAGCACTTCTTCACACAAATGTTTAATTTAATGTTTACTATGAGGGTCCCGCCCGTCAGCTGGAGAGCAAGCAGGAGCCCCGCATTGCCTCTGTTGTGGAAGTCCCGCAGCATTAAGTGACCAGCGTTGGGCCTTTGCCAGGGTTATGGACTCCTGGAGTGGAGATTGCACCCCACTAAGAGTTGCCAGCCAATCAGAGGCCAGCAGCTCTCCATTGCCCAGTGCCACCAGGAGCAATGGCACTCCACCAGAGGCCCAGAAACACAGAGACCTCGGCCCAAAGGTGAATGAGGGCAGGATGGGGGTTGCAGGGTAGGTGTTGCAGGAGAGGGGTCGAAGGCAAGGGCAGGGGGTGACTTTCAGCAGGCTCCCCTCTTCCCTGTTTCTGGATCCTCAATCAGGCAGAATATCTTTGAACAAGGGATCCCCTCCCTTCTCCCCAAGAGCCTGCAATCAAATCCAACGGTATTTGCTTCTCAGACTCCCTGCATGACAACTCCCCTTCCCGCCAGTGGGGGGCAGCATTAATTACAGATCTCAGTTGGTGTCCAGGCAGGAAGGCTGCTCATGATTATTCCCACCCACACTTCATGGGGCAGAGGCAGGAAGGTAGCGAGGTCCCCATTCCATACCCTCTTGCCCAAGTAAATACCACCCCCCACTCCAAACTCACCTCCGGGGAGGGGATCATTAAATTCTGCCTTTAAATTTCCTTTAAATACTGTGAAGGAAATCTAAAAGTCTCACCTTCAAAAAAGCTGTTGAGGCTGGAAATTGATAATTTCAAAAGTGATTTTGATATATTTTTGTTAAGCAATGTTATTGAGGGTTAAAGGAATCAAGGCAGGCAGGTAAGAGTTAAAATACAGATTAGCCATGATCTTCTTGTATTGCACAGAACAGGCTTGAGGGGCTGAATGGTCCATTCTTGTTCCTTCCAATGTCCCTAGTATACAGGGCTGTAGAGGGAGGGGCATTTTTTAAAAAGCAGATTAGAAAAAGGGACAGAATGTTCTCCATGGCAAATCCACTGGGTGGCAGTGAAGAGCATGTGATGTAGAAGAGGCTCTTTTAATGGCATCAGGAATGCTGCCGTAGCCATGCCAACATGGAGAAAGGAGTATGTTGGTCGACAGTTAACCATCACTTAGGCTCCCAATGCCATTCAATGCTCATTCCAAGTTAGATCCTCCCTCTCCCAAGTGAAACTGCTGACCTGCAATTTACTGTTCAGTTATATTCAATGGACAACCTTCAAGTTTTGAATCTTCACCAGAAATACATACAATCTTTGCCACTCATCTACTCATCTCCTGACCCTGCTCAGTGGTCACTGACTCCAAATGCACAATAGTCCAGTTCAGATGCTACATTTCTTCCCAAAACACCCAGTGCTTTCTGTTTACTCTCTTTCACTCTCCAACACATTCAGTCTAAGGACATAATGCTTATCAGCAGAAATACTCTTTGCAACAATAACCCATGAACCTTCTACTAAATGAACTTTTTAAGGAAGACGACTGCCACTCCAGCCATTTTTCTTCACAGGGACAGGTTTATTGCTGCTTGTGAGGGATACAGTTAACGTTTCGAGTCCGAATGTTCAGTCATTATTGAGTTCAACAACTTTAGATCATGAACTCTTTCCTCCATCCCCGCCCTCTTTCTGATCTCCCTTTTTCCAATAATTTATATATATTTTTCTTTTCCCACCTATTTCCATTATTTTTAAATGCATATCCATCCATTGTTTTATCTCTGCCTTTTAGCCTATTTCGATTCCCCCCCACCCCACGCCCACTAGGGCTATCTGTCCCTTGCTCATCCTGCTTTCTACCTTTAATGTCCCCATTAGCACATTTCTTAGATAATATCACCACCTTCAACACCACTTTGTCCTTTTGTCTACGACATCTTTTGGCAATCTCCACCTATCACTGGCCCTCTATCCAGCTCCACCTGTCCCACCGCACCCCCCCACCCCCCACCCCTTAAACCAGCTTATATTTCACCTCTTTTCTATTTTTCCTTAGTTCTGATGAAAAGTTATTCCGACTTGAAACTGTATCCCTCTCCGCAGATGCTATCAGACCTGCTGAGTTTTTCCAGGTATTTTTGTTTTTGTTCTAGATTTCCAGCATCCGCAGTATTTTGCTTTTATCTTATTGCTGCTTGTGTCAGTGTAGCCAATTCAAAAATAGTATAAAGGCCAACTGAGCTGAAGGTAAACTAAAAGGTTTTGCTCCTTAAAACATTTCCTTAAAAATAATTCTCCTTTTGTTTCTCTTTCTATGTTTGAAACTCTTAAATTTTGAATTTCTCTAACTCAATTTGTCACTTATGCCCTCCCTCCTGATTTCTTCTTAAACTCTCCATTTGAATATCAGGTTTGAATCAGGATTAAAGAAAAGAACAGCTTTCATTTATATGGCTTCTGTCACAACCTTCGGACATGCAAAGCTGCTTTCCCTGGGACCTGCAGAGGGCGCTGCACTGTTTCCATCTCTCACTTCAAGCCACTTGCAGGGTGAAATGTGGTGATTGAATGGTCAAGAGTAGGTCTAACTAACTAACAGCGGGCGTCGTTCGTTAGCCTGCCACTGCAACTTCTAGACCAGTAAATATGGACACTTGTGCTGCATTGGATCCTTAAGTTCCCGCACTCCTGAGAATTTCTGTCACTGGATACAGTAATCTCTAGCATCCCTACCATATAACTATCTAGTATACTGTACCAGTTCATTACCTCTCCACATATTGCTTGTGAGTAAACGGTGGTTGTCGACTTCGATTAAATTCTTCTCTTGCTGATTGCCGGGCCTCTGATATCTGATAATGACAGTGCAATACAAGCAATGGTTAAAGTCACACCTGAAGCAATAGATGAACCATTCTTAGTCAAGCTAAATGCCAAATTAAACAAGTCAACAGTTCATCACTATCAGCAGCGGAAATTGGAGGAGAAAGATCAAAGGTCAGTCAATCATAGCACTCAAACTTACAACATGTCAATCTAACAATCTGCTCAATACATGGGTAGCAAAACAGACACAGAGAGGAGGGAAGCACTTTACTTTTCTATCTCAAAATGTAAAGCTATGACATTGTTAGAGACAATTGTAACAAGGGCAGATGTCACAATAAATCGATCCTGGTAAATGACAAAGTCTTGAGAGAAATTCTGCAGCTCCCAGAGGTATAAAGTGCATTTGTCCTAGCTTATTCCAACTCCTGGCAAACCCTTCTCAGCTCAACGTTAATTGTAAATAAAACCGTGTACAAAAGTGCGAGCTCTGGTGTTGTGTTGATTTTTTTTTGCTACTGACACAAAAAGTGGAGGCTGAAGCCAGTTCCAAGTTGTGCACGAGTGTGAACAGTTTGGTGGGCTGTTGCTTCAATGATATGTCTGAACTGAGAGCCCAGGCAGAACCCTTTGATGTTGGAAAGGGTCAACTCTAGCATGGAGAACACTATCTGCATCACTACTGGCTTTCCAATGTACTGAAACAAAAGGCTACAAAATTTAATGGTGATGGAAGGTGTCATTGACAGTGCTATTAAGTGGCACATACTCACCAATAACCTGCTCACTGATGCTCAGTTTTGGTTTCACTAGGACCACTCAGCTCCTGACCTTATTACAGCCTAGGTCCAAATATGGACAAAATTTCTGAAGTCGAGGGGTGAGGCAAGAATGACAGTGGGCCGTAACATCGTTGAAGTGGCAATCAGCGTTGGTTTGCAACTCCGTGCCCAAATACTTACAGGATTTTCCTCCCAATCCTATCTTGCCCAACCTTCCGACTCAGGCTGGGCGACATCCAGACAGGCAAGCTCGTCCGCAAGGTCCAGAGTCGAACTCCAGCTCCGTCCAATTGAAGGAGGACATGCCCCCATTTTTATGGCATTAGCTGTCATGAACCACGTAAGTTAAAGGTCCCAACAAGGTTTAAAGATCCTTGACAGGCCTCAGGAGCGTGAGGGTCGGACCTTGGGCAGGTGTGGAAGTGAGAGGTGGGTCCGCTGGAGGGGGAGAAAAGGAGTCTCGTTAGGGTGGTTGGGAGTGGGGGTGGGGGTGGGGGTGGGAGTGGGGGGCGTTGAGGAGCAGGAATATCGTGGGGTATGGTTAGTCAAGGCTGGGGGGAGGAGGAAAAAGAGTGGGGGGTGGATCAATCTGGGTCTTTACAAGAGCTACCCAGAAGTTAGAAGAGATTTTAATTCTTCTAATCCATTCTGGGTAACTATTTGTGTAGCCCAGTTGGAACCATCCGATGTTTGAGATTTAAATCGCATTTTCGGATGTTTCCCAGAGCAGGGCAATTGTCCAGAGGAAGTTTGTCCTTCTGGGCAATTGCCATGCAAACCTTTACCCCCCAAATCTGACACCGGGGAGCTCGGAAGTTACGGCCCATAATTTGAGTGTGGCATCAAGGAGCCCTAACAAAACTGGAATCAATGGGAATCAGGGGGAAAATTCTCCACTGGTTGGAGTCATACGTAGCACAAAGGAAGATGGTTGTGGTTGTTGGACGTCAATCATCTCAGCTCCAGGACATCACTGCAGGAGTTCCTCAGAGAGGTGTCCTGGGCCCAACCATCTTCAGCTGCCTCATCAATAACTTTCCCTCTGCCATACAAACAGAAATGGGGATGTTTGCTGCTGTGCATAATATTCAGTTATATTTGCATCTTTTCCGATAATGAAGCAGTCCATGTACACATGCAACAAGGCCTGGGCAACACTCATGGGAATTCTGCAGCAAGTTACTCACTTTCTGACTCTGTAAAACCTGTCCAAGACACTAGTCAGGAATGTGATGGAATACTCTCCACTTGCCCGGACAAGTGCAACTCCTACACTCAAGAAGTTCGACACAATCCAGGAGAAAGCAGCCCACTTAACTGACACCCCATCTAGCATCTTGAACATTCATTCTGTCCACCGTGGCTGCAGTGTGTACAGTATATGAGATACGCAGCAGCAGCTTACTAAGCCTCCTTCAATGCACATTCCAAAACTGCAAGCTCTACCATCTAAACAATGTGCAGGAACACTACCATTTGCAAGTTCCCTTCCGAGTCACACACCACTGCCCTTCACTGTCGCTGGGTCAAAATCCTGGAACTCCCTCCCTAACAGCACTGTAGGTATACTACACCACACAGAGTGCAGCAGTTCAAGAAGATGGCTCACTACCACGTCCAAGGTAGTTAGGAATGGGCAATAAATGCTGGCCTTTCCAGTGATGCATACAGCCCAAGAACAAATTTTAAAAAACAACTTTCATCCCACTGAATTCCCATTTTCATCAAATTCCTGTCGTCAATCTATTTAGCAAGCCACTGCATTTGCAGGATTCGCCCAGCTCTGCGTACATAAGCCATAAGAAGTCTGACACCTTTTAAAAGTTGATACATACAAACAGGAGATAGGAAGGCAGTTGAATAATGACAAGTTAAACTATCCAAGGGGAGAGAATTGAAAGTTGGCATGACTGGCCAACAGAAGGAAGAGGAGAACCCAAGAGGCGGGGGTGGGGGGGGGTGGGGGAAGGGATAAGAGTAGGCTTGGGTGCAGAACAGCAGGCAAAGTTTGTATGCAAATCATTAATGTCTTTGTATTTTCTCCCCTACCCTTTCTAACTTCTCAGCAGCAAATATCCCCAAATAACCAAGTGAGCAAGCTGGGCCCAGGGCATGGGGGTGGAAGTGAAGGGTTTAAAGAAAGGCTTACATTTACATAGCACTTTTCACACTATAATGTAGCACTTTTGAAGTCATTGCTGCAATGTAGGAAACATGGCAGCCAATTTGCACACAGCAAGCTCTCACAAACAGTAATGTGATCATGGCAGATATTCTGCTCTTTTTAAAGAGATGCTGATTGAGAGGGACAACTTATCTGCTCTTCTTTGAAATAATGCAATGGGTTTTTTACTTCCATCTGGGAGGTTAGACAGGCCCACAGTTTAATATTTCTTCCAAAAGACTGCACCCCGACAGTGCAGCACCCCTTCAGCACTGCACTGAAGGTTTGTCTTCAAATCCATGGAATGGGACCCACAACTTTCTGACTCAGAAGCAAGAGTGCTCACAGCTGAGTCATGGCTGACACACTAAGGGGGGAAATCTAGAGTGTTAGGCTGAGGCAACTGAAGATTCTGTCCTTAAAGGTGAAATGAAGAGATTGGAAAAACATCAAAGGTCAAAGGAAGGACTGAATAGTGATGCAGGACTGGAGGAGGTTGCAGAGACATAGTTGGGCAAGACTATGACAGATTTGAGGCAAAGATTCTAAACTTAATGGCCTGAATTTTCCAGTTGGCGATTTGGGTCGGGGCCCGCTCGCCGACGGGAAAACGACTTGGGATGACGTCGGGAGGAACCCCCGACGTCATCCCGATCCATTTAAATATTCAGGAAGGCGGGCGGACAGCGAAATCAGCTGTCCGCCCACTGGCCTATCAATGGCCAATTAAGGCCATTGACAGGTTAATTAAGGTAGTTAAATGCCCTGCCCGTCCAACCTTAAGGTTGGCGGGGGGTTGGCGGGCAGGCCAAGGGACTTGAGTCAATGGCACAGGAACCAAGTTCAGAGTGAAAGTGGGAAGTGATGCCTCCAGTTCTCAATATTCAGTTGGAGAAAATTCTGACTCGCCCATAACTTGATGTTAGACAGACAGTCTCACAGCACATAGGTGGTCAGGGGATCAAGGGAAGGTAAATAGGTAGAGCTGAGCTTCATCATGGAAATCAATGCTGTTCTGTCACTAGCTGGTAGGAGGTGCATGAAAACAGTTTTGGTCCTCTTCTGTGGGGAGTATCTGGTCTGCATCTTAGCCTCACATTTTAACACTACATAACATAGCACATATCAGGTCATTCAACTTTGTGTTCTCAAATTGGGGGACTTTTGGGTAAGGGACATGAAAAGGCATTCCATTTTACAGGGTTAGGGAATATAAACTATTTCCACCATAACCATTTCTTAGCTAATATCACCACCATCTCTTTGCCTTTTTGACTATGACATCTTTTGGCAATCTCCACCTATCACAGGCCCTCTATCCAGCTCTACCTGTCTCACCCCCCCCCCCCTTAAACCAGCTTATATTTCACCTCTCTTCTATTTTTCCTTAGTTCTGTTGAAGAGTCATACGGACTCGAAACGTTAACTGTGTTCCTCTCTGCAGATGCTGTCAGAGCTGCTGAGTTTTTCCAGGTATTTTTATTTTTGTTTTGGATTTCCAGCATCCGCAGTTTTTTGCTTTTAATCAAGGCAATGTTGTTCTAAATTCATGGACAGTCTATTAATTATTCATCCCTACCTTTTCATCTTCCCACTGGAAGAAGTTACAGTCCTTTCGATCTCTGCAGGCTGCACAGGCATAAAACCTCCTGGCTTCTTGCTTTTTGCGATTTACCTTTACAAACAACAAAGTTGGACCTGGAACAAATCAGCAAAGAAACGCACAGTTACAGTAAGCTTAACACTTGCTTCACCTTTTGTAATATGTATAAATTAGAAAATCTGTGGCCGTTTGATGGCCTATGTTAGTGAAGTAATGCACTGTGTAATAGGATAGTTGGATGAGAACAAACATCCCACCAGAACAAGTTCAATATGCTTGAGGAAGAGTAAGTGAGACTTAGCACTTTGTCAATGAGACAGGGAAAAGATTGGAAGATAACTCAACTCGGTGCTTTTGTCCACCTACCAATTTAGAAAGTACATTTACCGTAAGGTAAGCATGTTTCAATAGATGAATAACAGGAATTAACGCTCAATCACGCCCTGGAAATTACAGCATTCTGTCAGCTCAACAATAACATTTCAAAAACCAGTTCTGCATACCTTTCTCTAACCAGCTCATGGGATAGTTACAGAACAGCACAGAGTGAGTCCGAGGAGGAAACTGTCTTCTCAAAATACCTGCATTAATATAGGGCTTCATCACTTGGATCAGGATATCCCAGATTGCTTTACAAGCAATAAAGTACTTATAAAGTGCAGTTATTGTTATGTAAACGAATGCAGCAGCCAATTTGCACTCAGCAAGGTCTCACTTACAGTAAATGAACTGAATGACTGGTTAGTAAAGGGACAATGCACAGTGAGGAGAGCAAGTCCTACCAAGGGAAGAAAAACAAGAGGCAATTAGTTTTAGAAAAGCAATGCAATATACAAATAAAAATTGGCTTCTTCAGTTGAATTGCAACTGATCTCAATACAACTGAGATCACTAAATATCTAGGTGAAGATAAAATAATTAGAAGCAGCTAACATGACTTTCAAGATAGTGGAAATCTGGAACTCTCTGCCCCAGAAGACACTGTGGACGCTGGGTCAAACTGAAATTTTCAAGTCTGAGATTGTTAAGTAGGATAGCAAGAAGAATGGATTAATGGTGGGTAAGTAGAGTTGAGGTATACATCAGCCAATAATTGAATAAATGGAACATGCTTGAGCGACTGAATGGCCAATTCGTCGCCCTATTTAGAAAAAAAGACCATCCTTAAGCCTGAAAGGAGTTCTTTCAATAAGTAGACAGAAGATGGATAAAAAAACACAGTACAAACCTCAAAAATCCTCTCTCAAAGTATCCAAAGAGATGACTGAAGGTGATTAAGGAGCTTGCAATTAGTGGAAGGTGGAAAGTTGAATTAAAAATTGACTAGAAGGGAGAAAGAGGGAGTAGAATAGGAATTAAAGGCAATTTCTCAGAATAGTTTGAAGTGGGTAGTGGGTTCCAAAAGTGTCTCCTTCTGGAATTGCTTCTGTTCAATGTGTACTTCAGTTGCTTGGATGTAGGGCTAAAGAGAAAGTCTCCAAGTTTGTATATGATACTAAAATAGGAAGCATCAAATAATTCTGAGAACCATGGGAATGTAAACTGACAGTTAAAAAAATTAAAATGGGAGTCTTCCCTGGTGTATTACTTCTTTTTATTCATTCATGGGATGTGGGCTTTGCTGGCTGGGCCAGCATTTATTACCCATCTCTAGTTGCCCTTGAGAAGGTGGTGGTGAGCTGTCTTCTTGAACCGCTGCAGTCCATGTGGTGTGGGTACATCCACAGTGCTGTTAGGAAGGGAGTTTCAGGATTTTGACCCAGCGATGGTGAAAGAATGGCGATATATTCCCAAGTCAGGTTGGTGAGTGACTTGGAGGGGAACTTGCAGGTGGTGGTGTTCCCATCTATCTGCTGCCCTTGTCCTTCTAGATGGTGGAGGTCGTGGATTTGGAAGGTGCTGTCTAAGGAGCCTTGGTGAATTCCTGTTGTGCATCTTGTAGATGGTACTGACATGACTGACATTACATGCCAGTAAACTTAAAGAAGTTCAGTGTATGTGAAATGCTTTGAGATATTTGAAAAAAGCAATTAATATGTAAGTATACATGTTAGAAAAAGTCACAAGCAACTCCCTTTAAAGATATTAAACAACTTGCTGCATATGATTTCACTATCTTAAGGTAAAGGGATGGGCAAGAAAGAACATGGTTAATCTGACAAGAAAGTGAATTCCTTTTATCCACCTACCAATTTGGGAAGGTACATTTACTGTAAGATAAGCATGTTTCAATGGATGAACAACAGGAAATAACACTCAGTCACACCCTGGAAACTACAGCATTCTAGCAGCTCGACATTACATTCCAAAAAAACAATTCAGCATACCTTCCTCTATCATATTATGGGACAGATCCTGTAAAGCAGCAACTATTCAGTGTTTGGCAAGAGAGTAAGATTAAGAAAACAAACTGTGAATGTTGGAAATTTATATCTGAATGTCTGAAAATGCTCGGCAACGACAATAAGTCAAGCAGCACCAGAAAAGTGTCAAGCACTCAACAGGTGTTCATGCATTTCAAGTTTACAAAGTGCTCTACTCATCTTCTATGAAATGAAAAAAGAGAACAAGTAAATCAATATACTGACTGAATCCAATCCAGTGACATAATAAAGACAAAATACTGAGGACGCTGGAAATCTGAAACAAAAGCAAAAAATGCTGGAAAAACTCAGCAGGTCTGACAGCATCTGTGGAGAGAAACAAAGTTTACGTTTCGAATCTGCTCTGAAAAAGAGTCATAAGGACTTGAAACGTTAACTCTGTCTTTTTCTCCACAGATGCTGTCAGGCCTGCTGAGTTTTTCCAGCATTTTTGTTTTTGGTCCAGTGACATAATCATAGGTTTGTGAAATTTCATTATTCACAAGGTGATTTTAAATAAGTCTTTTGAATCCCAAACTTACGTTAATGTCACGTAATACCAAATCCAAGCCAATTTGGGGAGGTGGGGGGTGGGGGGGCAATAAGTTCAATTCCGAAGAAAGGTCATTGAGCTGAAACTTCAGCCGTTTCTTGCTCCACAGATGCAGTCAGGCTTAGAGTGTTTCCAGCATCTTCTATTTTTATTTCAGATTTCTGTAGAATTTTGCTCGTGAAAAAGAATATCGTCTTTGAAAAATTAAATTTGAGCCTTTTTCCGGTGATGTAATTGTACAGTGTTTGCCACCGATTATTATTTTAACCAATTAATACCATTGACCAACAAAACACAAACAGCTTTTCTTTGGTATCAAAGTGAAAAATGTTCAACTCCCCCGCTCTGTTAAATTGCTAACCTTATTGGCAGTGGAGTGACTGCAGGCAAGTGCAGAGGTCAAATAATCTCAAATGACCGTAAAAGGAGATTATGTCAGGAAAGAAATAGAAAGGTATGCCCTGATAAACAGGGAAATATTACTGGACTAATAATCTAAAGAATACAAATTCAAATTTCACTGCGGTTGACTCTTGACTGTTCTCTGAAATGGTTCAGCAAGCCACTCCATTAGAGACAATTAAGGATGGATAATAAGTGCTGGCCTTGGCAGTGACATCCACAACATGTGAACAATTTAAAAAAAAGGATATTTGAAAATTTGGACATTATTCTTAAAATCTGGAAATAAAATGCTGCGAACAATAAAAGTGACTATGAAGCTGTTGGATTATCGGAAAAATGTTTTTTTAAGGAAGGAAACTTGCCGTTTTTTAGGCAGCCTGATTGATATTTGGTCCCACACGTGATTGATTCATAACTGGGCTCTGGAGTAGCCATGCAAGCCACTCAGATTGGAAGGTATGAACAGAAGTAGGCCATTCAGCTCTTCGAGCCAGGTCTGCCATTCAACTAGATCATGGTTGATCTGTACATTAAACTCCATTTACCTGTTTTGGTTCCATATGCCTTAATTTAGTCTGTTTAGATCATCATTCATCCTCTTGCGGCAATGTCCTCTTTTGAAGGACATTGGCGCTGACCACCACTGCCACCACCTCCCAAGCCCATCCTGCGGCCAGAGTGGGCGGGGGTAGAGGACATCCTGGCGGGACTCCAAGGCATCCAAAAGGCATTCCAGTGATGCGTTGCTGAATCTGGGGACTGCAGTCTTTTTGCCTTGCAGGGCCATGTCTTCCCTGCAGCAGTTGTAGTCTGGAAGCACGGAGATGTGTCTATGCACGGCTGGACTTTAAATATGATGCCCGCTGTGATGAAGCGGTGAGGTGATGCCGAGTGGGCGGATGAGAGCCTGTCCGCCATGGAAACGGCATGTTTCCCGGGAATGCATAAATAAAACAGTGCAAATCTGGGACGATTCTTTCCTTAGCCTGCTTACAGGAACTCCCACAGAGAAATGAACACAAGGTGAAACTGACGAAGGGTCACAGACCTAAAACATTAACTCAATTTCTCACTCCACAGAAGCTGCCAGACCTGCTGAACATTTCTAGCATTTTCTGTTTTTATAAACAGAATAAAACTGTTGGAATGAAAGCCTGCACCATGCACCAACTCTATTCCAATGAGTTTTGTGAGCTGGTCAGGACAATTAATTCAGCACAGAAGTTTCATACACAATGTAATTCATCAACGTAATTCAAGTCTTATGGTCTTATGGTTCAAATAGCCCCTTTTGTTCAGTGTCACAAACAGACATAGCTTAAGCTATTGTCCAGTTTTTAAAATTTTAGAAATTAGCTATGAGGACATATAATATATGTATAATTTAGAAAAGTATATAGGGTGAGCTCTTAGCCCCCTGACACATTTATCCATTATGCTTTTTTGGTTATGGTACATATAGAATACAATCTTAACCAATACACTTACGGTTATGTCAACTAAGTCCTAACAATATAATAGTAAAATAAACAATCCTACAACATGAAGATCTGATACAGAATCGTGATCCAAAAGACATAAGTCAAGTACCAAATTACTCCTATTTTTCTAGTTTATCAGCTGTGGATCAGTTGCTAGCACTGCCACCTCTGAAGTCAGAAGACTGTGGGTTCAAGTCCCACTCCAGAGACCTACATGCAAAAATTTAGGCTGACACTCCAGTGCAGTACTGAAGGAGTGGTGTGCTGTCGGACATGACACCTTTCAGGTGAGATGTAAAATTAAGGGCCCTTCTCTCACAGGAGGACGTAAAATATCCCATGACATAATGTCAGAGAAGAGCAGGGGGTTAAGCCCTGGTGTCTGGGTCAATATTTACCTCTCAATGAACATCAGTAAAACAGTAAATTGCCATGTTGCTACTTCTGGGGTATTCTGTGCGCAAGTTTTTTGCCACGTTTACTACATTACAAAAATGACTTCATAGCACAATGGGATGTCCTGAGGTTGTGAAAAGCATTGTATTAATTCAAGTCTTTCTTTTCTTCAGTAAAATGTTCTCTTAGTAAACAATCATTTACGATACCTACAAATTATTTAGCTGCCCTACAGAAGATTCCACCTAGACGAGAAGGTAGTCAACCTGTCAGCATGGAAACAATTAAAATCAATCAGAGATATATCGAGATTGAGAGAGACGATAGACGACTCACTATTAGACCATTGAACTTTAGGAAATTAAAATGCCACATTAGATAAACATAATGTAATTAAGGTGTTTTTGTAATTTGTGCCTAAAGTGCCCCATGTGTGATGCCCTCCATAGTTGCATAGTCAGCCAATACTCACTGTCTACGCTCACACAAAAGATAGCAACTTGGGTGAGTTTTTGAAGAGCCACAAGGATCCACTGAATCATACCCCAACAGGCAAGAGCCCAGAGGAGAAAAACATTCAAACTGCAGCATGCCAATGCTGAGTCATTCAATAGTCTTATGATTTATATATGTTTTAATGCTCAAGACTCATGTAGAAAACTAAATATAGTTTTCTATCATTTTAAATTTCCTGCAGTGAATTGTGATTAGAATCACAGAATTGCTACAGTACGGAAGGAGACAATTCCACCGATCAAATCCACACCACCTCTCTGCAAGAGCAATTTAGCTAGTCACCGTCCTCTGCCCTTTTCCTGTAGTCCTGTAACTTTTTTCTCTACAGGTGCTTATCCAATTTCCTTCTGAAAGCCCTAATTGAATCTCTCTCCACCACGCTCTCAAGCTGTGCATTCCAGATCCCATCTACTTGCTGGGTATAAAACATTTTCCTCATGTCACTTTTGGTTCTCTTGCCAATCACATTAAATCTGTGAACTTTTGGTTCTTGATCCCTCAACAAACGAGAACAATTTTTCTCTTTCTCTCTGTCGAGACTCCCTATGATTTTGAATACCTCTATCAAATCTTCTTAACACACTTCAGAAACTCTTTTCCCTGTCTGTCTGGGGATTTAGTTTTGTCTCCAAGTGATCATTGTTGCCTTGGAGGAGGGAGAGCTCACAACCCCAATTACTTGTCACATAACCCACGGTTTGGGAACCCCCTGCTTTACACCATTATTATCCCAGCTACATCAGGATAAGTAAAGTTTCCCATTATCACTGCTCTATAGTTCTTGCACAAATTTAAAATGCTACAAATCACATGACTCACAAATGAGGACAATGCTGAATGAACACAGTCCATCTAAAAACATGGGTCAGCAGAATTGAAGAGGTAGATTACTGGAAGGTTGAATCTGGAGACTTTGTTGTCTCAGAGATAAAAACAAAAAACTACTGCAGATGCTGGAAATCCAAAACAAAAACAGAATTACCTGGAAAAACTCAGCAGGTCTGGCAGCATCGGCGGAGAAGAAAAGAGTTGACGTTTCGAGTCCTCATGACCCTTCAGCAGAACTGAGTAAAGTTAGGAGAGGGGTGAAATATTACTCAGTTCAGCTGAAGGGTCATGAGGACTCGAAACGTCAACTCTTTTCTTCTCCGCCGATGCTGCCAGACCTGCTGAGTTTTTCCAGGTAATTCTGTTTTTGCCTTTGTTGTCTCTATGGCTCAGTACCACTTTAGATACTATATTTATCTAATGAGATATTTGTCAGAATTTTTAAAATGGTCTGTTGATTGAGATAGCTCAAAATAAATGCCTTTTTTAATCTCCACTTTACTTTCTGATCATGAGTGAAGTATAAGGATGAAAGTCAGCGGACATGAAGATATTGTCCCAAAATACCAGGAAATAATTATCCACTGTGCATAGGGACTTAGGAACAGGTATAGGCTGAACTTGTTCAACTATTCAAGAGATTATGGCCGTTCCATACTTCAACTCCATTTACCCACCTTTGTTCTGTATCCCTTGATACCTAACAAAAATCTATCGATCTCAATCTTGAAAATTTTAATTGACCCAGCATCCAATTTCATCTTCCCTCTCTGACTTATATCTCTCCTGGTCTTCTAAAGATCACATTGGAGCAATTGGGGGAGGTGGTGGTATAGTGGTATTGTCAGTGGGCGAGTAATCCAGAGACCCAGGTTAATGGTCTGGGAACCTGTGTTTTAATCTCACTACAACAAATGGTGGAATTTGAATTCAATAAAAAAATCTGTAATTAAAAGCCTAGTGATGACCATGAAACCATTGTCATAAAACCCATCTGGTTCACTAATGTCCTTTAGGGAATGAAATCTGCCATCCTTACCTGGTCTGGCCTACATGTGACTCCAGACTCATAGCAAAGTGGTTGACTCTTAAGTGACTGGATCCTACACCACATGGACTGTAGTGGTTCAAGAAGGTGCCTTACCACCACCTTCTCAAGGGCAATAAATGCTGGGCTAGCCAGCAATGACCACTTCCCAGGAATGAATTTTTAAGAAGTTCACTTTGGAGCAAAGGAGATTGAGATGAGATTTGATAGATGTGTACAAGATCATGTCAGGTTTAGGTAAGCTAGACAAAGAAAAGCTGTTCCCATTAGCTGATTGTACAAGGACTAGAGGAATGTAAGGTTTGTAATGCAAATGTAGCGTTTTGAATAAGAGGTGCAGCGGGGATGTGAGGCTGCATTTTTTTAATGCAGTGTGGTAATGACCTGGAACTCGCTGCCTACGAGGGTGGTAGAAGTGGAGACGATCAATGATTTCAAAAAGAACTTGGATGGGCACTTGTAGGAAATAAACTTGCAGGGCAATGGGCATTGAACATGGTAATGGGACTGGCTGGATTGCTCTAAGGCGAGCTGGCATGGACTCAATGGGCCGAATAGCCTCCTTCTGTGCCATTATGACTCTAGATTATTTTTTGTCTCCCTGCTACCCATCATTATATTTGGGTCATGATCGCTCAGCAGATCTGGTCGTGGACAGTGTCATGCTTGTGCGTCTAGTGGTATTGTAGTTGTGAGGTACTCTCCAGAAAATTCAGCAGCGGCCACACAGAAAATAATGCAGTTAGAATAGGAAATGAAGATCATGCAGGCTCAGTGGCTTTTGCAGGGAATAATTGCTGATGTGTGAGGTTATAAATGGTTCTTCTACCAAATGCCATAACTTCCATTTACAGTATCTGCTCCTGTGCTGCTCCAAACACATCACTAGTACAGGACACCTCCTCGTGATGTCCACTGATTTTTAAGAGCATAACAAGTCAGTGGGCATCTATGAGTTTTTGAAAACCTCACCTTGGTTACCTGAACCATCCTCAAATTGAACTAAAGCCAGCAATGATGATAGTCTGGAAGTTGGGCACCAAAGATTTCATAACAATAGAAGCATTCATGAGAAATGCTCGTATGGGGAGATAATGTTTCGACTGCAGATGCCACTGATTTTGGTATGTACTCGCTGGAAGACTGCACAGCAGACAATTGTTGGTCAAATCAAATCATACCATCTTCTAATGGAGGTGACTCTCAACACACGCCCTCTGTCTATGTTACAGAATCATAGAATGGTTAGCAGGCCTACTAAAGCCTGTGTTTCCAAGCAAATCATTAGGAATAGTGAGCATACTAGTTCTCATCTTTGGATCAACTGCTTCCTCATTGTAATGGTTTGTAGTCTATTTGAAACAGTCAGAAGATTATTCCAAAGCATAAGGCCAGGATTATTGAAGGTTATGCTAATAACGATGCTGAATCAGAGGGATGGGGGGGGGGGGGGGTGCGGGGGGGTGACAGTAGGCCAGAATTAGAAGAACAATGGGTTTGAATTGTGTTGCAGAGCTAGAAGAGGTTGCAGAGGGCGGTTCAAGGTTGTTGCAGGGAAATGTAAATGAGGATGTTGAAGTTAAGTGTGTTCAGAAATGGGGGAAAGCTTTGGGGGTTAATGAGGACAGGTGTGACAGCAGTACTTAATTTAGGTAAAGATCCAGACATAGTTTTGATATAGTACAAGTTTATTTAGGTGGATTTTGGGAAACAGGTAAGGTCTGAAGAAACTTTTGCTTTGAGAGCCTGGATGAGTAATTGAATCTGACCTGGGTGTATCTGATAATAAATATTGTGTCTTTCTTCCTGTATTTAACATAACCTTACTTGGAATTAACCTTGGGTTAGAATAATATTTGGCAAACATATCATTAACTATAATTTCATGCTTTGGGTTCACTATCTGCATATATGAATATGTGAGTATGATGAACCATCTCCAACAATTTCTCTTTTCACTGAGTGATCAGGACTGTGCACTATGTGGAAGCAGAGAAGGAAACCCAGAAATCTTGGGAACGCAGAGATCCTGCTGCATTTAATGGCAGGACCTCCATATCTTTTTTGCCTGTCTGGCAGTTGGCCAGATTGACAGGTTGGTCAGCTGTCAGGTGGAAAAACCACCTGAAAAACTAGGATGAAAGTCTTACTTAAGCATTCCCACAGCATGAGATGGGTGCACAAGGAGCAAGGAGAGGAAATAGAAACCAGACAGAAGAGAAAAGAGAGAGCAGCTGATAGCTGAAAATTTTCAATGAGTAAAGGTTGACTCACCAAATAAAATCACTTCGTATCTGTTCTCACCCAGTCCCCTACCCGTCACAAAATCCTCCTTGCAGTGGTGAGGCATGCTGAGCTCATGACTGAAACTCTTTCCTGGAGGGGACATTAAGAAAGATAACCAATCCTAGATAGAGGGTGATATCAGCATCACTGTCTGCAACTCACTGGTGCTGGGTGCAGCTTCTCAGATGTTACTGGTCAGTATCATCACAGCCTGACTATTCCCAACAATGTCTTAGGAGCCTGGTGAAAATGTCCTATTCAAAGCATTCAGTACAGTGCTGTTAGCTGCCATTCTGGAAGTTATCAATGACAATAGAAACTCTTCCTGATTTCTTGATGCCATAACCATCTCCCAGGTTGTTACAGTGTCCAGGGTGTTCTGCAGGTCATGAGAAACTTTCTACATTGTGTTGTATAAGTGACTTTGGTTCATCCCACCATCTTGACTGTGTGGGTAGAAGGGAGGCAGTGGTGTATTGGTAATGTCACTGGACTAGTAATCCAAAGGCCCAGACTAGCGCTCTGGGGACACAGGTTCAAATCCCACCATGACAGCTGCTGGAATTTGAATTCAATTAATAAAGTCTGATCACAAAACTATCATCAAGCAAAAACCAGATGGTAGAAAAAAACCACCTCATTTGCTAATGTCTTTAGGGAATGAAAGCTGCCATCCTTACCTGATTCCAGGTTGACTCTTAACTACCCTCTGAAATGGCCTAACAAGCCACTCAGTCAAGGAATGGGCAACAAATGCTGGCCTTGACAATGACACTCACATCCTATGAAAGAATAAAATTAAAATCCACTTGAGATTGATCCTAAATCATTGATCGTTTGACAACTGGATCCCTGAAATTTAGGTTCCTTGGCTAAGGGTTGTCAATTTTTGCCCCTCCATGGAGGAATGACACTCTCCCTCTCTTCCACTTCTGAGTCCTCATTATCGATTATCGTTGTTGCTCAATGACTCACTGAATAAAACCTTTGTGAATTCAATTCCTTGATAGTGGGTTTCTCTGTATTAATTGCTGTGCAAGTATGATGCCAGGACAGAGTTGATACGGACGTGGCACCCCAACCACAAACACTCACTCCCTCCACCACCGACACACAGTAGCAGCAGTGTGTACCATCCACAAGATGCACTGCAGAAACTCACCAAAGCTCCTTAGGCAGCACCTTCCAAACCCACGACCACTACCATCTAGAAGGACAAGGGCAGCAGATAGATGGGAACACCATGACCTGGAATTTCCCCTCCAAGTCACTCACCATCCTGACTTGGAAATATATCGCCGTTCATTCACTGTCGCTGGGTCAAATTCCTGGAGCTCCCTCCCTAACAGCACTGTGGATGTACCTACACCACATGGACTGCAGCAGTTCAAGAAGGCAGCTTACCAACACCTTCTCGAGGGCAATTAGAGATGGGCCATAAATGCTGGCCTAGCCAGCTACATCCATCCCATGAATGAATAAAAAATGGCAGAATTAGATTGGATAAATGGATGAAGAAAAAGGTTTTGAAAAGGTAAATATGATTAGGACTATCTGCTCATGAAGTGTCTAAATGCCAACCTGGACTGGTTCGGCCAAATGGTCTGTTTCCATTTAACTTCTATGTATTTCTATGCACCATATAATGTATGGCAATGTACAAGTATTGTTACCTGCAGGTAAGGAATAATAATACAGTAAAATCCCAATGAGTCAAATTCATTTTAATTGGAGCTTAGTAATAGCCAAGGAGGCCCTGTGCCCACATGAATGTGTCTCTATGTAATCCAATATGCCTACAAACGTGGTTTATGTCAAAAACACTCTTCAAGCCAGTGATGTCGGTGTGCACGGGGCACTTGTGTGTAATGATGACAATCTTCCTTTTCTTTCGTTGAAACATTTTGTCAACTTTCCTGATCCACAACTCAAAATTGCTGGAGGCCAGGCGGTTTTGTTAGCCTCATGCTGCATGGGCAGCATCTTGAAATTCGCGAAGCAATGTGGCTTCTTGGACTTTTCTATCGCAAGAAGTGGCAACTATTTGGTGCTATCCATCTTGGCACAGGCCATAGTAGTGACATGTTCCTTGCTTCGCTTTCCACCATGACAAGTTTCACCCTGGCAAAAGACAGTAAAACAGTCTGGTTGCATCTGGTAAAAATGTCTCTTGGTGCATATTCATTCAAGACATAGGCGAAACTATTTTGCAGCCAATCATCTGTCATTGCTGCTGTAACTGCTGCACCCTCACTGCTTACCTTGTGGAAGATGATGCCGTATCTTGGCTTGAATTGGTGCAGCCATCCATCACTGCAGGTGAACTCAATGTGGCCCAGTTTCTTTGCCGAGGAGACTCCCCTTTCCTGCAGGATTGGACCAAAGAAGGGAACATTCTCCACTCAGGCTGCCTTGAACCACATTAGCAGAGCTATTTCAACATTGGGATAGACAGCCATTCTCCTCCTCTTCCTTTCTGGAGAGAATGCCTGTTTGTCGAACTGTTCCAAGATGTTCGCCTTGTGTTTCATAATGGTGGACAAACTCGCTGGGGGAGTCTCCCACTCCTTTGCACTGGCAGCTTTCTGCTTCGCACCACGGTTTTGCACTTGCTCTATCAACTTCACTTTCTCCCCGATCGACAACACTTTTAAATTCCTTACAGGTTTAGACATACCTGCAGGTTTTGTATGCAGGGAAAGGTCGCTATCTAAGACCTTTCTGCCATAGTGCACCGAGGGGCTGGGAATTGTATAGACCTCTCGGGCTGTACGGCTTGCAATGACTGTATGCATTGAATACTAACTGTATTATAATTGTATTGAAGCACCTCAGAGTGCTACATGATGTATGTTGATAACTCCAATCCCATTGCACTGTCTGTAATGACCATATTGAAATGATTGTAATATTCATTGATTGTATTGAAGCACCTCGTGATCCATGTGTAAAAACTGAATATGATTGCACTTTTTGTGATGGCAATTTAGAAATGTTTTGTAATGTTCTTTCAGATATTTTATGAATAAAAAATATTATTCAAGGCCTTTGTTTAACTAGCCTCCGTTTGTTAGTTCAAACCCCATCCCCGACCTTACCTTGCGAGCTCTAGCAAAGATCAGGAAAAGACCTGGGCATGATTTTCTCTCAAACTTCGCTTCAAATTCCTGCACTTCTCTGAACATCAAGACCACATTTCTGTGCGGTACTACATTGGAATAAACCACAAGATTCTGCTTCTATCTTTAATCTACTGCTCTATGCTCTGAGGAAAATATCCTGAAAAATCTCTCTCAAACTTGGCTTCAAATTCCTGGATTTCTCTTGTCATCAAGAAGACACTTTTGCTCTGGACTACACTGGCCATACCATAAGGCCTAAATTCTGTCTCTGATCAGCTGCTCTTTTGCAATATTTAAAGTAACTTTGATCAGTTTACTGCACCACTCCTTCCCTACCACTGCTGTGAGTGAGAATCTGCAGTCTCCTGCTGAGTCTGTGATTGATCCCTGGTTATACAATTTTTTCAGTTTCAGTTTGTTCCTGGCTGGGAATTCACTCACTGAAGAACAAACCTCTGCTACTTCTGCATTTTATCCTCCAACATTGCCATCACCTTTCTGATTCTGCAACTGACTCTGTACTCCTGCATCATCATTCCCATGAAAGTACCTCCAACAGTGTGTGCTCCAATACTTATCCTCAAATAAATTCTGGATGTCACTCACTTGTCTCTAAACTCAGACAACAGTTCATTAATGCTCCATGCTGATTCTACCCTACCTAAGTCATCCCCCCGGGTCCTCTGACCTTGATTCTGACTGGACTCCTTGGGCTAAATCTTACCTATGTTGAGTGGGCTGGGCGGGCGCGGAGCCGATCGCCACCCACGATTGGCTGCGCGCCGCCATTTTATGTAGGTGGGCCAATTAAGGCCCACCCAGCATAACCAGCAGCCGATAGCACTCTATCGCCACTATCCTGCTGCCAGGGTATACAGGCGGCGAAAAAGCTACCTCAAAATGTCTGAGGTGCAGTGCCAAAGGAGGCTCCGTCTCTCAACGGAGACAGTCAACTATATCTGTCAGATGATTGGGCCTGAGATATCTCCTAACTGTGTAGGTGGACACCCCATGCCAGTGGCTCTAAAGGTCACAGCTGCCCTCAACTTCTATGCATCTGGCTCCTTCCAGGGCTCAGTGGGTGAACTTTGCGGTGTCTCCCAATCAGTTGTTCACACTTCTGTCAAGCAGGTCACAGACGCTCTGTTCAGATGTGCAGTGACCTTCATCCACTTCCGCTGCGACTAGGCAAGTCAGACACAATGAACCAGAGGCTACGCGGCCATTGCTGGCTTCCCCCGCGTCCAGGGTGCTATAGACTGCACACATATGGCCATCAAGGCGCCAACAGGAGAGTCCAGTGCCTTCGTCAACAGGAAGGGCTTCCACTCCATGAACGTGCAGATAGTGTGCACAGGATGCAGATTCTGCAAATCTGTGCAATTACCTAGGCAGCTCCCATGACGCCTACATCCTCAGACACTTCCAGGTGCCGGGACTTTTCAGTGCTCCAGCCCGGCTGGATGGATGGCTGCTGGGTGACAAGGGCAATCCCCTCCGAAGGTGGCTCATGATGCCTCTCCGCCATCCAAGAACAGAAGCTGAGGAGCGCTACAATAGGAGCCACACCTCTAGAAGGGCTGTGGTGGAGAGAGCCATCAGTCTTCTCAAGATGCACTTCCGATGCCTGGATCGCTCGGTGGGTGCACTCCAGTACCCCCCAGATCATGTGTTGGTGATAGTGGTTATATGCTGCGCTCTCCACAATCTGGCACTGGAAAGGGGGGGATGCAGTGGACAATGAAGACATTGACGCAGTGGCTGAGGCTGCACAAGACGAGTCCAGCAGTGAGTCCGAGGATGAGCTTGCACAGGGAAATGAGGGGGTAGACCCTGACCCGGGCATACTCCAGGGAGGCAGGGACACTTGGGAGGCTTTAATCAAATGAACCTTCAGCTAGCACACAACAGATGGACCTCCAGGACAAGCCTGGGCTGTAGGTGCGATTCCTAAGTGCAAAATCTGCCCGGTTAGGAACAGTAACTAAGGGCCTTGTTAATAAAGCTGAATGTCCCACAAAGCACTCCTAACATTTTTGGAAACCATACATATGCAGAAGAAAAGAGGCACCCTCAGCTAGGGTCACATGTCTGAATTTAATATCACAGGCCAAGAAACTGAATGAAACAAAATGACAAGGGTGTTCCAATTCTAAGAAAATTATAAAGACCTCATTGCGGGGCAACACAAAAGCACCAGCGATAAACCTGTGGTGTGCCTAAGGTGCCTTATGTTTAGGTTTCCGGGTGCTATGTCTTGGTGCTGACCCCTCGCTGGGAGTGGCATCTGAGACAGCCTGCTGACTCTGCTGTCCTGTTGGCCTCGATGACCTTGGCAGTCATCCTCTGGCCCGTGAAGCCTGTGCTGGCCCAGCCTGGGAGGGATCTGCCAGTTCCACAACTGGCATCTCCCCAGTCGTCGCAGCCTCACCGGATGCTACGGTTACTGGGAGAGGGGTGGAGGAGCTGCCACCCTCATCCAGAGCGCCGTGAGAGGAGCCCACAGAGACGACAGGCAGCTGCTGCGCCGACGTGAGATCGCTTCGGACCTCCCTGCTCACGGTGGATGGATGGGCACCAAGCTGGGAAACTTGATGCCCACAACTTCTCCCACTCTGGCACTGACCAGCTGAGATCATTGCCGATGTAAGGGCTTGCTGGACCGAGCGCATCCCCAGGAAGCCCTGATGGGTCTCCTGGAGGAGCCTCTCCACGAGTCGCCACTCTCTTCATGGAGGACGCATGGTGCTCGGACATGAGGTTCATTGCTTCGGTAATCGTCCACATAGATTCCTCCACCACAGAGACCAAGCCAAGCACAGCCTCATGTATCTCCCTCAGATGCTCCCGCATGCCTGGCCGCATTTCCTGCCCCTGCTGCATCGCGGACGATCCCAGAGGCACATCATCAGGCACCGACTGAGCATGTGCCTGGTCCCCTGCAGTCCTCCGACTGTTAGCGCCATGGGCATCCTCTGTCCCTGCCAGCTCCTCCAGCAAATGTGAAGTGCCCTCACCGCTGTGTCCCGGGACACTAGCTGATGTTCTAACTCCTGCCGAGGTGCTCTGCGCTGGTGCCTGCCTGGCAGAGATGGTGTGACATTGGTGAGACTTCAGGGCCCTCAGGTGTGAAAGGGGGGCCTCTGCTGCTCCTCCTCCTGGCCCTGCTCTGCTGATGCTGAAAGGAAGAACAAGGACATTGGATCTGTTAAAGTGGAGACAACAACAAAGTGCATCCCTGTTCCCTGGATCATTATGCGCTCGTCCTTCCATAAGCAATGGTCAAGCCATGTTTCAAAATTAAATCACTTAACATTCAGCACTGCTATGACTGTTGGGAGAACAATGCTGACCTCACTGCTGGGCATAAATACCTGGCCGTGGCACTTCAGCCTCACCGACACCAGTAGACCTGGGCGCATGGCGCCTCTCCAAATTCAGGGCCTCCTGCTCAAACCGGCTGAGAATGGCTAATTGCGCCTGGTCGCCGCCAGTCCGCACACGCTCTGCAGCGTTATGTGCATTCTTCTCCTGAAAAAGAGAGACGAGTATTGATTAGTACAAATTGCACATGGACTCTCTTCGTGGACGACCCAGCCCAACCAGAGTGGGACATATCAGGGCTCCAGTGTCTCCTCACCCTGCTGCTGCTGAACACTCACACAAAGACTCTAGGCCTGTTCCCCAGCCTCCCACCCCCACCTTGGCCACATGCTGCCTACATCACATCAGGCACCACACGGTCTAACCTTCCATAACAAGGAGGTGCAAGTACATGGAGCGCAGAGGACAGCAGATCGATCGGTGCCACGCCACCTTGAAGCTCCCCTCCCAGCATGTCATCACCCTGACTTGGACATGTCCTGCAGTTCCAGCACTGCGCCCAGGTGCAGCTCCTCCAGGTTGCCCTCAAACCAGTCATGTAGGTCTCAGTGTAACACATGCTGCGGGCACAGAACCCATTTTTTCACCACCCTCTCAGGTTGACTTTGGCATGGGCAATATCTGCTGGCCCACCCAGCGAAGAACACATGCTGTCAATGATTCAATACAGTCACTACACTCAGACTTTTCAGGGGGAGGGCAGCAGGGGGAAAGCCGACCTGCTAGGTTAAGTGACCAATGCCAACATTGTCCTCACCCTTCCAGAGCGCAACAAGCCGTTGAAACACTTGCGACACTGGATCCAGGTGCATCACACCACGTCGTGGGAGCTCACCACCTCCGCCACCTCCTCCCAGGCACGTTTCGTCATGTAGGGGGGGCCTCCTTCTCCCGTCCTGGGGAACCAGCATCTCCCGCCGTGCTGCCACCTCCTCGAGGAGGGCAACAAGGCAATCATTGGAAAAGTGAAGGGCACACTGGCCCCCCGCCCTACCCTCCGGCCTGGCCTGCCCCAATGGCCTACCCTCCGGCCTGGCCTGCCCCGATGGCCTACCCTCCGGCCTGGTCTGCCCCGATGGCTTACCCTCCGGCCTGGCCTGCCCTGATGGCTTACCCTCCGGCCTGGCCTGCCCTGATGGCTTACCCTCCAGACTTGCATAACCTCCATTGCCCCTCTGCAGAGACCTTCGCCCAGCCATTGCGAGCAGCCTTTCCAAGGCTGCCAGGCCTTCCTTTATACAGGCCGCCGGGTCGCCATTGGACCCAGCGGGCTGAGTGCACCTGTCGCCGCTCAGCCACTCCCGCTACGCACAGGAGTCGTGAAGTACGCTGGGCGGGCCCTAATTGGCCCGCCTGCGTAAAATGGTGGCTCAGACCCAATTGTGAGCGGCAATCCAGTCCATGCCCGCCCCTGCTCTGCCCACCCCCCGCCATCCAGAAAATCCTGCCCCAAATCTATGTATCTTGAGCTTTCCCAGAATCCATTTGCTTATACATTTTAGCTCCGGACCTGAGCCCATCAATCTATTTCCGCTTTTTCCTTTCTTTTCAATTTCTTTTCTCCCCTTTGACTCCTATCTTCCATTGTCATGTCTCCTTTCACTTCCCCCCCTCTCAGGTACCGTGTTCTCCCAATTCCTCACCTCAACCCTCAGTATTCCTCGATCTTCCTGCTCTCTTTCTGGCATCCCAGGCTTGATCCCATATTAGAAAAGCCTACAGCTTTCCTTTGTGCCTCTCTTGGCATCCTCCAAAGGGCTCTCAATGCACTTAGCACTGGCTCATTACAAGCAGCAACCTCGCCTGACCAGTGTCCCTGATGGGGCTCATCTTGCCAACCTCCTTCCCATTCAACTCACCTCTCTCACTGCTGACCCTGTGGATTCTGCCAGCCAATCAGATCTCACTGCCCACCAATGCATCTCCCTCCAGAATCTCCATTTACTTATGAACAAGGCCCTTGCCATCCAGAAACTCATGGCCTTAATGGAAACCTGGCTGAGGAGTAACACCACCTTCCCCCTCAGTGACGCCTCCCTGCCTGGCTATATCTTCCACCATTTTCCCCACCAAGACTGTCACGGTGGTGTGGAGCTTATCACCAGGTCACAGCTTGACCTGAACCACCCCGCCCCACACTTTTCTGGCACTTTCTCCTCATTTGAGCATCTCACCTTGTTCCACCTCTTTCACCTCTCTTTCAAAATCCTCGTTTTCCACCACCCTACCATGTACCCTACCCTATCCCTGTAATCTCCTTCAGGCCCACAACCCTCAGAGATATCTATGGTCATCTAATTCTGGCCTCTTGAACATCCCTGATGAGCTACTGTTCCTCGAGCTTAAATAGAGCTTCATTGGAACACTGCAGTAGGCAAAAGACAGAGATTTTTTTATTTTTGGAAAAATATACTTTATTCATAAAACATCTGAAAGAACATTACAAAACATTTCTAAATGGCCATCACAAAAAGTGCAATCATATTCAACTTTTACACATGGATCACGAGGTGCTTCAATACAATCAATGAATATTACAGTCATCTCAATATGGTCATCACAGACAGTCAAACAATGCAATGGGATTAGAGTTATCGACATACATCATGTGGCACTCTGAGGTGCTTCAATACAATTATAATACATTTAGTACACATTACATACAATCTTTGTGAGCCGTGCAGCCCGAGGGATCTATACAATTCACAGCCCCTTGGTGCACTATGGTGAAGGTCTTAGACAGCGATCTTTCCCCATTGCGCCTTTGCGGCGGCTGCCCCAAGCTTTAGTGCGTCCCTCAGCACGTAGTCCTGGAACTTGGAATGTGCCAGTCTGCAATGCTCGGTCAGGGACAACTCTTTGCACTGGAAGACCAACAAATTTTGGGCAGACCAAAGAGTGTCTTTCACCGAGTTGATGATCCTCCAGCTACAGTTGATGTTTGTCCTGGTGTGTGTCCCTGGGAACAGCCCGTAGAGCACAGAGTCCTGCGTCGCAGCACTGCTCGGGGTGAACCTCAACAAAAACCACTGTATCTCTCTCCAGACCTTCTTTGCAAAGGCACAATCCACAAGGAGGTGAACAACGGTCTCTTCCCCACCACAGCCACCTCGAGGGTAACGTGCAGAGGGGGTGAGACTCCTGGTGTGTAGGAAGGATCTGACAGGGAGGGCCTTTCTCACCGCCAGCCAAGCTACATCTTGGTGCTTGTTGGAAAGTTCTGGCGATGAGGCATTCTGCCAAATGATTTTGACAGTCTGCTCGGGGAACCATCCGACATCATCCACCATCTCCTTTTCCCTCAGGGCCTCTAGGATGTTACATGCCGACCACTGCCTGATGGACTTGTGGTCAAAGGTGTTTCTCTGTATAAATTTTTCCACGAGGGACAGGTGGTCCGGCACGGTCCAACTACTTGGAGCGTTCCGCGGCAGCGTGGCCAGACCCATCCTTTGCAACACCGGGGACAGGTAGAACCTCAGCATGTAGTGACACTTGGTGTTTGTGTACCGAAGGTCTACGCACGGCTTGATGCAGCCGCACACAAAGGTGGCCATCAGGATGCGGGCGATGTTGGGCATGTTTTTTCCCCCTTTATCTAGAGGCTTGTACATCGCGTCCCTGCGAACAAGATCCATTTTCGACCTCCAGATAAAGCTAAAGATGGCTCAGGTGATCGTGCAGGAGTGAGGAATGGGCCAGACCTGCACCACTTACAGTAACAGCGAGAGTGCCTCACACCTGATGACCAGGTTGATGTCAACGTGAGAGAAAGATGGAAAATTAAAATAAGGGATGACTGGAAGCTCCAGCACATGCTTGCAGACTGAACAGAGGTGCTCCATAAAGTGGTCACCCTACCTGTGTTTGGTCTCCCCAGTTTACAGCAGGCTGCAATAGTACGTTAAATTGAAAGAAGTAAAAGTATATCAGCGTTTCACCTGAAGGAGTTTCATGGGAAGGAGCGTTTGCAGCCTTGATGAAGAGAAGAGGTAAAATGGCAGCTGTTGCTTCTCCTGCTGTCACATGGAAAGATGCCTTGGGAAGGGGAGTATGTTGGGGATGATTGAGGAGTGGACCAGGGATAGTGGAGGAAACAGAATGCTGAAAGAGGAGAGGATCAGAGGGAAAGGTGTGGTGACATCACACTGGAGATGACAGAAATAGCAGAGGATGATTCATTGAACATGGAGGCTGGTGGGGTGGAAGATGAGGGCAAGGGGAACCTTATCATGGCTCTAGGAGGGAGGGGAAGAGGGTAAGAACAGGAGTGCAGGAAATGGTACACGGTCGAGGGCCCTGTGATGCTTTGGACTGAAAATAACTCACACAGGGACCCTGCTTAATCAGTCATGTTGCACACTTTATTCACCATTCCTAGCAGTATCACAATATGATCAGCTCTTACAATATGCGACACTCCCTCTCCACTTTGAAAAATGATTACCTCTCAATATCACAAGATTTTTTTCTTATTTTATCAAGCTGACTTACACATTAAAATGTACAATAATACATGGACATAATTTCCCAGAATACAATAAGACTAAACCAATATCAATGATACCTGAAGTTTAACAGGCTAGGTTACATATTTATTTTTATTGTAATCACAACTAATATATATATGACCAGTACTACCAGAGTAATTTGCACGTGTAAAAAAATTATTTTCCCTTATCGCCAGTACGTGTTTACAAACGTGTCAGTATTTGTCAAGAAATAACGAAAAGAATAACTGCTTTCTTAAAATAAACACTGCAATATGTGGGTTAATGTAACTTCAACTAGTTCTATTAAGGGATAATGATTGCTTCAGACTGCAATATCTGTATCTTGTATTTTGTGTATGATTTTCAAACATATACAATATTTAATTGCACTTCTTCAAGTATTTCAAACAAATGGCCCTTTTTTCAACATAACAAAATATAACAAGTAATAACTCAACCTCTCTTAAAATGGGAAATAGTTTTGTTCTTCCAATTTTCCAATTTATCTTTAGTTTCCTGTTTCTTCCTTATATACTCTCAATTAACCTATCTAGCTGCTTTCTCTTTCTGTCTAGATCTCTTCTCTATTTCCATTTCAATGAGGTTGACTCTGCTTTTTCAAAATCTCTGTGTCAACCTTGGCCTTTGACTTTGACCACCAACTCCATTTAATGGTTGGAACCCTGACTCACTTTGTTCTACTGGTGCATCCTGTGATACCGGCAAACTTTCAGTTTTTTGTGACTTTCAATTTCTTTCTGACTTTCCCTTTGGATTGTAGGGGCAATTTGGACTACAGGAGGGTTATCATGCTCTCCTTCCATCAGATTTCCTCCTTCAAGGAAAAGATCTACATGACACTGATGGATCCCCTCTCCGACCTATACTAGAATTCATCTAGTCTCTTTATAACAACTCTAATTACATATCTCCTTATCATCTCAATGGTTTTTCACCATGACCTTCTGACCAGCACTGAACTCTCTAATTTTCATGCCTGGTGTATCATGACTGATCTTCGCTTTACTTTGAACTTTGCTTAATTTGCTATTGATGTTAGGCTTAAACAAATTAAACCTTATCCCAGGGGTATGTTTAAACATTAACTCATAAGGTGAGCAACTTATTGTAGACTGTGGAGTTATTCTGTAAGAAAACAGGAAATTGTCTAGCCCCTGTTGAAGGGAAACATGGGAATTACTGCCTAGCTTGTCACCTAGCAAATACTTTTGCAAAAAACCTCTTTACACTGTACACTTCTTTCTGCAGCACCATTTGATGCTAGGTGATATTGTCCAGGATTTTTCAGATGGTGGGGTTTTCTGCCCCACCACCTGTAGAGTTGGCAGGGAAGGCACCTCTGCCAATTACAGCAGCCTCTCAGCCATTTAACGCTCCGAGGAAGATGCGTTTGGTGGTGGCATCACGTTGGAGGTGACAGAAATGGTGGAGAATGATTTATTGAATATGGAGGCTGGTGGAATGGAAGATGAGGGTATTGGGAACTCTATTTGATATATAAAACCTCTCGAGAACTGGTGGTCTTATTCCTGAATTTAGAGCTGCAACTCAAAACATACCAATTGAAAAATAGGTTATGACAGTTGTTTAAAGTTTCCCTCTGGGATTTTAAATAACTCAGCCTTTACAAACTGTTGTATCATAACACAGAGCAGTCAGGGTATCTCTACCTGAAAACTAGGAAAAATAATAGAAATTACTTTCCAAGTCTATCCCAGGCTATGATAAATGGATCAGGTTTTCCCATTTCTGTATTTGCTTGCACCCTCCTCTCTCAGGTTTTTCCTCCCAGGATCTCATTTCCATCTTGGTCCTGCTCCCTCCTTTCAGGCTTTCCCTCCCCAGATCCTGTTTTTGCCCAGTTGCCTCTTCTCTGCATAAACTTTGTGATTAAACTATTAAAAAAATGGATTGCTAAAAAAAAACATTAATCAGAGGTTAACTATGATTAATTGGCAGTTCTAAAATACAAGTAATAATTCAGCAGTGCTACCTACATGAAACTAATGTCCTGTATTTTATGTAAAAGACATGCTGCATCTTGATATTTGCTATACACAGAGCATTGGGATAACTGAAAATGATCCAGCAAGTCTAACAAAATAGTAAACCAGAAATGAGCAAACCAAATTAAGATTTGTTTTTATTTAAACAGAAAAGGGTGTAAATCATAATAATTTTATCCAAGCTATATTTATAAACATAAAATTTATGATTGTAAACTGTTGAATTGCTAAACTGAAAACTAGCTGTTGGGAATGTCCTGCAAATCTGAAAAATTATACTATTAAGTGAAAAGTAGTTGAAGCTATAATTCTAATTCATATTATATTTTAATTCTGAAATTAAGTTATTGTTCCATTGACAATGGTTATGCTGAAAATTGTCTGGATTATGAGGAAAGAGTGAAAAGTGGTTGTTCGTTTACTGTGAAGCACCAACACACTGCTCCAGGACATGTTCCTGGGCATAATGAGAGTTTATCACAGGGGATTATACTATACATTATTCTCTTTAAATTGAAGCAGTGATTTAGCTGGTCTCAGCCTACAAGGCTCTATTTCTGCAAATATGCTTGAGGCTAATTAGAGTTTAGAACTGCTCTTTAAGTCTGCAAATTGCGAGGTGCTTATAAATTTACATCTCCGAATTAATCTGCAACCTTCCTCATCAAATATAATCTGTAATAAACATCAGCAAGAAATTGTTCTAAAAATATAATCTTGACTGACATGCAGATACTTTCAAAACAAGCCCACAGATTAAAAACACTGGATGCACACATTTCCTGTAGATATCTCACATATGCCCTGTAACATTATGTACAAACTATACTTGTCTACAACTGCCATATACATATTTGGTTGGAATCCTGCCAACTCTCTATTCACATATCTAAAGTAGGCCTGAGGTCCACCAAAATTCAGCAGCTTACTTCATCCCACTTTTTCCCTGGTCTTGTCATGTCCCCAATCCGACTCTGAACAACTCAGCCTTTGCCAGACTGCTTTTACTACTGCCCCAATTGATAGACTATTAAAACTGTATTCCCACTGAAACCATTTTCACCTGCTGCTTTACAAAGCACAGAATCAATTTAAATATGCTCTCCAGGTCACAGAGAAAATGTTACTTTTTAGAACAGGAAAAAAAGCTCAATAAATGATTTTCCACATTAATATGGAAAGTCTTCATTTGTCAAACTTCTCCCATTTTGAAGCTGGCTCAGGTCTGGTACAACTATGCCTGGGGCGAGAACATGGTTAGAAGGAATTACAAAAGGAGTTTCTCCTTTATTCCTTTTTTTGCTATATATAAGCAAATTGGATTTTGAAATAGAGTAACATTTCAATTCCTGTTATGATATGCCGGAGTGGCAAACAATGAGGAAGATACAAACCACCTGCAAGAGGACATAAGTAGGTTAGCTGAATACGCAGGCAAGTGGCAGATAGAATTTATTACATTGAAGTATGAGGTGACATACTTTGGCAAAGAGATGGGGAAAGGCAATCTAGAGTTAATGGTAGAATTCTGAAAGTGTGCAGGAACAGAGGAACCTGATGTGCATGTGCATTGATTTTTGAAGGTGGCAGGACATATTGAGAGGGTGGTTAGCAAAGCATATGGGATCTTGGGTTTCATAAATAGAGGCACTGAGTACAAAAGCAGGTAAGCTATGCTGAACCTTTATAAAGCTCTAGTTAGGTCCCAACTAGAGGATTGAGTTCAGTTCTGGTCATCATATTTTAGGAAAAACATGATTGGCCCTTGGGAGGGTGCAGAAGAGATTTACCAGAATGGTTCCAGGGATGGGGGCTTTTAGTTACAAAGTTGGTTTGGTAAAGCTGGGGTAGTTCTCCTTGGAGCTTAGGAGATTGAGGGGAGATTTGATAAGGGTCTACAAGATTATGACAGGCTTTGATAAGGCAGACAAGGAAAAACTCTTCCCATTAGCCGATGGTACAGGAACTAGGGGACACAACTAGGAATATGGGCGAGAGATGTAGGGGGAAATGTGAGGAAGAACTTCCTTTTAAACAATATGATAATGATCTGGAATTTGTGGCCCACAAGAGTGGTGGAAGCAAAAACAATGAGTTCAAAAGGAAACTGGATGGGCACTTAAAGAGAATAAACTTGCAGGGTTACAGGAATCAAGCGAAGAGTGAAAATGACTACTGCTCCATGGGGAGCCAGCATGGACCTGATGGGCCCAATAGCCTCCTTCTGTGCCATAAATGACTATATATTCCAATAAAAATGCAAATTTTATTTGATCACCAAAATCAGGGGCTTTGATGAACAAATCCCAGTAGGTTAAAGTATGCCCAGGTATCTGAGTGACACCAAAAGCTCTGAATAAAAAAGAAAAGTACTTACGCACGAAAGATAATTTTATAACTTCATCTGATTTTATTGTCAAAATATAATTTTGCAGGCTATTTTATTTTGAACCCTGAGTATTTGAGTTGAGAAGGTTTTTCAAAAATACTGGTTTGATAGATAGCTTTTGATTTTTTAGTAGATCTTGCTGACTGGTCATTAGTTTAGTGCTTATAGTTTTCTGCTATTTGGTTTCCATTCCACATCAGGTGAAACTGTCAAAAGTTCACATATGGTAAACTGTGGATGCTGCTTAGATTATGCAGCATTCTCATTACTGATCTAATACAATGGTAATACCAAAAAACATTTCACAAGTAGAAAAATATATATTCAAGCCAAAATGTATAAAGTAGAATGGAGTAAGATTAGGATACTAAACAGGATACAAGACTTCAGAAAATGTTTTAATCTAAACTGAGAATCATGCAAATAAGTAAAATAGCCCTTACAACTAAATGTACTTACAGGCTCTCCACTCATCAGGATGTTTAAATGGAAAAGCTAATCCATTGTCGATTGCTGCAATTTTAATGACAGGTTCTTTGCAATGTGTCCATTCAGAGTCCTATTAAGTAGAATAGGTTTTTAAACTTTATAACAAACTTTTTGCATAGTAGTAGTGTTTAAGAAATCCACTTCATAGGTAATTATATTAATGCCCATTAAATAAAAGAAAATATAGTGTCTAGTTATCATATTAAGGCCAACTGCACCGCCATCCCAGAAGTGCTCAACTAATTCATCAGACCCCAGATCTTCACGGCCCTCACATTCCAAGGCATGAATGTCTAATACATTTATTTACATTAGGAAAGCCATCATCAGAGAGGCTTGCATGGGTCTATGAACTAATATGGGTCAACCTTCAGTGGAATGGAGTAAAAAACAAACATGGTGAAGAAAAAGGCTAAATTAATTTAGTTTTTATATATCAATCCAACAAAGTTTTTGACCAAGTTTATGGAGAGTGCTGGAGAAACGTGAACTGACAAAGAATGAGCAAGAAATGGTGTTAGTCATCCAAGCTTAGATCCTTCGAGATTTGCAGGTTGTTAAATAACAGGTCAAACAGGGGTAAGGACATGGAGAGATTTAAAAACAAGGATGAGAAATCTACCAAATTAATCACCTGACTAGTTCATGCATGTAATTCAAGCCTTAATACTGATTTACAAAATATATATTTTACATAGTTCAAAACCTACCCATAACTAAGATAAGCGAATGCCATTGCTCGTTTTTAATTTTGCCAACTTAAATCATGAGATCCAATCATAAGATTCAAACCCAGGAAGGTTTGGTGCAGTAAAGATTAAGTAAGAATATTTACCATTTTCTCTATTAATTAACAAGAATAGAATCAAAGCTAGGCAATTATTTTAGGTATTTTAGGGGTCTCTCGTGTATCAGTTTATATTTTGTCAGGGTGGGCAGCAAGCGTAGAGTAGTGGTGGTGGATGAGGAGAGGCGGAGATGATGGAAGATCTGTCTGAGGCTGAACTACATCGTTTGCAACCTTAGTATATTTAACCACAAGATGGGCTTGTGATCACAGTCTGCACAAATATGGCTGTCATTCCACTCCACAACATCACCCAGTCTGCCTCAGCTTATCTGCTGCTGAAACCCTCATCTATGGTTGCTGCTTCTAGACTTATCTATTCCAACGCACTCCTGGCTCACCTTCCATCCGAAACTCAGCTGCCTGGGTCCTCAATTTCTCCAAGTCTGTCCAGCCAGCACTCCTGTGCTCACCAATCTACATCAGCTCCGGGTTAAGTACTGCCTTGATTTTAAAATTCCCAAATCCCTCCATGGCCTTGACCCCAACAGTAATCTCCTCCAACCTTACAATATCTGCACTCCTACAATTCTAGCCTCCTGAGCATCAGTGCTTTCAACTGTTCCATCAGTGGCTGTGCTTTCAGCTGCCTAGGCTCTAAAGCACTGAAATTCCCAACCTAAACCACTACTTTGTTTAAAAGGGAGATGATGGCATAGTGGTATTGTTGCTGGATTAGCAATCCAGAGATCCAGGGTAATGCTCTGGGGTCCTAGGCTCAAATCCCACCACGGCAGATGGCAGAATTTGAATTTAATAAACATCTGGAATCAAAAGTCTAGTGATGACCATGAAAACCATTGTTGTTAAAACCCATCTGGTTCACTAATGTCCTTTAGGGAAGGAATCTGCTGTCCTTACCTGGTCTGGCCTACATGTGACTCCAGACCCACAGCAATGTGGTTGACTCTTAAATGCCCTCTGAACAAGGGCACTTAGGGATGGAATTACGCCTAGCCAGCAATGCCCACATCCCATGAATGAATAAAAAAAGGATGCCTTTAAAACCTCCTCTTTGACCTATTGCTCATCTGCCCTAAAATCTCATGTGGCTCGGTCTCAAATTTTATTTGATAATGCTCCTATGAAGCACATTTGGCACATTTTACTATGTTAAAGGCACCTTATAAACATTAGTGACTCAAATTGGCTATCCGAAAACCAGCAATGTCCAAAAGTCGGACTTTTTTTTTTAAAAAAGCTACCATGCATGAATCTTTATTAGATTAGTAAAATACCTTAACAGCTTGTTGGACTCAGTGCTGCATTGGCACAATGTTATTGTGACTAGTTATTGGCTTTGCGTGCTTAGCTTTTCCTGTACTGAGTGACCCTTGACCTGACAGGCCTGAAAACCGGCAAGATCTGAAATCTGGTACAGACGCGGTCCAAGATTGATTATTTTGAGGCACTCTACCTGTACAAGTTATTGCTGTTGTACTGTACCCTGGTATTACTGATAGTTGATATTTGAGCCAACAAGACTCTGCTTCCACTGCCTCTTGGGGAAAGAGTACCAAAGGCTCATAAAACACACAAAAAAAATTCTCCTCATTTCTGTCTTAAAGGGACAACCTCTTATTTTTAAACAGTGGATTCTCCAACAAAGGGAAACATCCTTGCCACATCCATCCTGTCAAGACCCCTCAGGATCTTATGTTTCAGTCAAGTCGGTTTTTACTTATCTAAATGCAAGCGTATACAAACCTAGCCTGTCCAACCTTTCCTCACAAGACAACCCGCTCATTCCAGATATTAGTAAACTTTCCCTGAACTGCTTCCAATGCATTTACATCCTTCCTTAAATAAGGAGACGAATACTGAACATGGTATTGATGATGTTGTCTCACCAATGCCTTACATAACTAAAGCATAACCTCCCTACTTCTGTATTCAATATTCCTTGCAATAAACATTCTATTGTCTTTCCAAATTACTTGCTATACCTGCATATTAACCTTTTGCAATTCGTGCACAAGGACACCTGGATCCATCTGCATCTCAGAGCTCTGCAATCTCTCACCATTTAGATAAGCTTTTTTATTCTTCCTGCCAAAATGGACAATTTCACACTTTCACATGTTCTACTCCATTTGCCAGGTCTTTGCCCACTCACTTAACCCATCTATATCCCTTTGTAGCCTCTTCCTGTCCTCTTCACATTTGTGTCATCAGCAAATTAGCAACCATGACGTGCTAATATGTTACCCACTACCTGAGCTTTTATTTTTTGCAATAGCCTTTGATGTGGCACTTTATCAAACGTCTTCTGGGAATCTTAGTACAGAACATTCACCGGTTCCCATTTATCCACAGCAGATGTTACTTCTTCAAAGAACTCCAACAAATTGGTTAAACATGATTTCTCTTTCATAAAACCATGCTGACTCTGCCTGATTACTTTGATTTTTTCCAAATGCCCTGTTATAATGTCTTTAATAATAGCTCCTAACATTTTCCCTATGACAGATGTTAAGCTAACTGGCCTGTAGTTTCCTGCTTTTGGGCTGTCTCCCTTTTTGAATAAAGGGGTTACATTCACTATTTTCCAATCTTCCCAAATCTAGGGAATTTTGGAAAATTAAAACCAATGCATCACCTATCTCACTAGCCACTTCTTTTAAGGCCTTAGGATGAAATCCATCAGAACCTGGGGACTTGTCAGCTTGGAGTTCCAACAATTTGCTCAGTTCCACTTCCCTGGTGTCTGTAATTTTCTTGAGTTCCTCCCTCGCTTCCATTTCCTGATTTAAAGTAATTTTTGGGGTGTCACTTGTATCCGCTAAAGTGAAGACCGATGCAAAATACCTGTTCAATTAATCTGCTGTCTCTTTATTTTCTATTATTGATTCCCCAGACTCACTTTCTATAGGATCAACAATCACTTTGTTAACTCGTTTCTTTTTAAAATATCTATACTCTTACTGCCTTTATATTTCTAGCTTGCTTTCTCTAGTGCTCTAATTTTCCTTCCCTTTCATTCTTTTAATCATTTTTTGCTGTTGTTCATATCCTGTCCAATATTCTGATCTGCCACCCAATTTTGTGCAATTATATGCTTTTTCTTCAAGTTTGATGCCATCTTTAATTTTAGCCAACCACAGATAGTGGGTCCTCCCTTTTTCTTTCTTATCGGAATGTATCTATACTGTGCATTTTGAAATATCCCCTTAAATGTCTGCCACTGCATCACTATGGACCTATCCCTTAAACTAGTCTGCCAGTTCACTTTTGCTAGCTCTGCTTTCATGCCCTCATAATTGCCCTTATTTAAGTTTAAAATAGCCTTGGGCCCACTGTTATTTCCCTCAAACAACGTAAAATTCAATCATATTATGATCACTGCTCGGGGCACATTCACTATGAGGTCATTAATCAAACCTATCTCGTTGCACGATACCAGTATAGCCTGCTCTCTGGTTGGCACCAGAACTTACTGTTCTAAGAAACTAGCCCAAAAACATTCTATGAATTCCTCATCTAGGCTACCTTTGTCCATCTGGTTTTTCCAGTCTATATGTAAATTAAAACCCCCCATGATTATCGCTGTACTTTTCTGACAAGCTCTCATTGTTTCCTGTCCTACCATATGGTTACTGTTAGGGTCCTGTACACCACTCCCATAAGTGACTTATTGGCTAGCATTTTTCATCTCTACCCAAACCGCTTCTACACCCTGGTCTGAACTTAGGTTCTCTCTCTCTATTGTGCTAATACCATCATTAATTAACACAGCCACCCCTCCACCTTTTCCAGCTTCCTGTCCTTCCCAAATGCCATGTACACTTCAATATTCAGGTCATCCTGCAGCCGTGTCTCTGTAATAGTTACCAGATTGTACATATTTATTTCTATTAGCACCGTAAGTTCATCTGCTTTATTTCAAATGCTATGTGCATTCAGATAGAGCCTTTAGTTTTGTCCTTTTATTATTTGTGATTTATTCTTAGATTTGTACTCTGTCCCTTTCTGTCATGGTCTGTTTATCATTTTCCACATTAATACCTCTCTCTTGCCTTGTCTTTATTCTTTGCTTTAACACATCTTCCCAAATTTGGTCTCTTACCCCCACTATTTAGTTTAATGCCTTCTATCTACTTCCCTAGTTATGCGGCTTGCTAGAACACCAGTCCCAGCATGATTCAGCTGTCGACTGTCCCAACGGTACAGCCCCACTTCTGGTGCCAGTGCCCTACAAACCAGAACCCACTTCTCTCACACCAGGTCTTTCAGCCACGCATTTATCTCTCTAATTTTATATGTCCTATGCCCCAGAGATTACAACCTTTGAGGTTTTGCTTTTTAATTTAGTGCCTAGCTCCTCATACAGGCTATGCAGAACCTCTTTCCTTGTTCTACCCATGCTGTTGGTACCTACGTGGACCACAATGACTGTATCCTCCCCCTTTCACTGCAAGTTCCTCTCCAACCCAGAGCATATGTCCAAAACCTAGCAGTGGGCAAGCAACACAGCCATCTGGATTCTTGCCCTCTGCTGCAGAGAACAGTATCAATTCCCTTCACTATCCTGTTCCCTACGACCACTACATTCCTTTTTCCTCCCCCCACTTGAATGGCTTCCTGTGCCATGGTCAGTCAGCTCACTGGAGCTGTGCGACTGACATCTTACATGCAACACTATGAAGTTCATGGGAAGTGGTCCCACTATGTAGATGTACACAAATGGCAAGTCTTTAATTATGTATAGTTGCAGACCAAGAGCTGAGATGGTTGTGTTTTCTAGGCAAGCTTCCATTGGGGTGAAATGATTGAAGTTGATCCATTAAGAACCAACCCAACTATGCTTTATGGTGGAGATTTGGAGGATTTACTGACCAAAAGTAATAATGCTATAAAAGGTGAAGCAATATCTACTGCAGAGCTATTAGATCTGTGAAGCTAGCCATTATTTTCTACAATACAAATTGAACATAGATAAAAGTCAGAAATAACTATCTAACAAGCAGAATTTTATGGTCCCCCGCCAGGTCTGCAGACAGGGGTTCCTGTAAAATTCCCTGGGTGGCCTTCCCGTCGCACACCCTCTACCTGTGCCACTTAAGGGCTGCTTTCCGCCCAGCCTCAAAATTGAGGCTGGCAGGAGGGTTTCAGGGGTAGGGGGAAGCCCAGCAGGTCGCACTCCCTTAAAGGACCCTCTTTCCACATCGGGCACCCACCCACCAACCATCCCCCCCAACCCCAAAGGTCTGCCCCCTGCCAGTGCTCCCACCCCGCCATTGACCCGGCTTCAGCTGATTAATGCCCCTTGGAGCATAAATGGACGTGGGGCCACTGTGGTCAGTGGAGGTGCATCTCCCACTGGCCCTTTGGGTGGCAGGGTGGGAAACCCTGCCACCCGAAAAATCCTGCCCCAGGTAGTCACGTTATGGCATACAAAATATTTATGCTTCTTCCCTAGTGTTTTGGGAAGACAATTTCATACAAACTATTCTTTTTATAACATTTTTTAAAATGTGTTTGCATTGTTTCATTGACAAATGTTAACATTAAATTTTAACAGATAAAGCAAGGTACACAGTTGCAATTTTTTACTCCTTTGAGTTTTGTTACACTTTACAGAAAGATCTCTGTATTTAATGAGAATTTCCAGCACCAACCTCATCAGAAGGCTCTTTTCTGGCTTCTGGCTTTTCATATTTCATTAGCCAGTTATCATTTCCTCTATCTGTGGAACGATGGAAGGAAAGAGAAGTCAAATACTCTGGGATCTAATTCTTATGTTTATGAATCTCCTAAAATATTAACCACAATTTCCCTTTCTATATGTATTGCCTTCAGGGTTCTTGGTTGTTCAATCTGACCAAAGTTTCTTGTAGTCATTTGCATGAATTTTAATGTTAACCTTTCAACATTTCTCTTAGCTGCATTACAGTCAATTTCAAATTGCCAATTCATTTAAAACAACCAGCTGAACAGAGAATCAGAAATTGACATTATCTACCTAATCTCTTCATTATAATGGCTGATCTGCTTCTAAACTCTATCTCCTGACTTAGGTTTTTAAGTAGGGGGCATTAAGGAACATGGAACCAATCACTCAGTTTTGAAATTGTCAACTGACAAAGCCTCAACAGCTGAATGAAGTGTTTCATAAGAACATAACTAGAAGCAGGAATAGGCAAATTCAGCCCCTCGAGCCTGCCTCACCATTCAATACAATCACGGCTGATCTCATTTCAGATTTCTGCCACTGTGTAAAGAAGTTTCCTGATACGGTCCCTGAACAGTCTAACTCCAATTTTATGTCCCTGGTTCTGGACTCCCTAAATCAGGATCAAAAGTTCACTTCCATCTACTCCATCAAAATGTTTAATCGTCTTAAAATCTCAATTAAATCATTCCTTAATCTTCTATATCCAATTCATTCTCTTCCTATATTTTAATGTTTTCACTTGGTTATATCCAATTTCATTAATTTAGCTACAAAATGACATTTATGTACCAATAGCCCAAGATATTTTATGGTTCTTTTAAAGTACTTAGCCACTTTTGGGAAGGTAACAGGGCGAAAGAGCTCTTTATGTTATGTTAGTATCTTTTACTGTGTGGTTCTCTATTAAGTTTACTTCCTAAACATCTTCTAGAAAGCAAACGTCTACTAGGGATACACTGGGTATGGAAGTATTTACACTGGGTACAAAAGTGTTTATTGTACTGGGCTAGCAATCCAAAGGGTAATATTTCAAATCCAAAAATGGCAAGCTGTAAAACCGAATTCAGTAACTGTGTTAATTTGCAGGCCAGCACCAGAAAAACAATAATCAGAAAACCCAACTGGCCCACTGACAGCCTTCAGGGCAGAGCGCTCTGTTACCTCTACCTAATCTGGTTTATACATCAACCCAATCTCGCCATGCATGGTTGATACCGAATACTGCTAGAGGTATCCTAGCAAGTCAATTAGTTATCATGGCTGTAAATGCAGAAGTTATATTTTGTGAATTATAAGTTTGTTATAACACTGATTGCCACTGTGCATTCATCATTGTCTGCATTGAAAATTCCAGGTTTTGTCACTTGGTCTTTCAACTGTTTTCATGCTGCCATATTCTCATTCGTATCATTTCCAGTTCACTAGATATGTGAAGCAGGCTCAGTGCACCGAATGCATTGACAATAGCTACTAAATTAATATGCTTGAATTGGGAGAGGGGGTAAATTGGGAGGAGAGACTTTCTTTTAAATTCTAATTTTCTACCTCTAAAGGCAAGGCAAGTGCAATCAAAATTAGAGGACAAAGAAAAATAAACACAAACCTAACTTCAATGGCAAAAACATTTTCCAGGGCCAATAGATTTCTCTGCACAAAGTTTACAATCTTACTTGGAAAAGAGAATTGATATTTACCTGTATTCCTAATGATGTAATCTAAGATCACCAATTTCTCAAACTGAGACTGAAATTGCTTGCGAGTGTTTTCTGGCAATGGTTTCTACAAACAGTTGAAAGGAGCTAACCTATAGAAACAGGATACAGGCTGAGGTCTGTAAGGACTATTTTGTGTTTATGCTTCCTAGAAGTCTAAGACCCTCAATAGAAACAGCTATAGTAGAGAGTCTATTGCGTTGTTGCTCATAAGGTAAGGATCATTCAGCAGCAGACTTCTGCAGTGGCTCAGTTGTAAATTAATGCACCTTATGCATTTCATAAACAGCAATAACAGCTCCAAGCATTTAAAGCCATATTAAACAAATACCTACTGAAACTAAACCTGACTGAACACAGCAATATGTTAGATTAATTTAACTTTAAATTCTTCATCCATATTTTTCAAGGGCACAGTCATTTATTAAGTCAAGTAATACAGTCTATTCAGATCTGCAAGCTCTATTTGCTCTGTAGTCCTGGCAGTTATGGACACCTATGTGACTGTGATTGCATCTATTTTTATACTGTTCTGTATTTTAAAAGCTCTGTCACACTGCCCACATATGGGAACATTCTGCTGTCACAGTAACCTGCTGAAATTAGTCACGGGATCATAGAACTGAAAAAAGTTAATTATATAACAGAAGCATCACACAAACCTTGGCCACAAGTATACCGCTCCCTCTAAATTTTGTACTGCCACATTGGCAGTTACATGCACCTAACATTAGAATGGGCAGGAACTGTCAAGATGAAACTAAGCAGTGATCTACATAACCTTGGAAAAAAACATTCCACACATCGAAAACAGCATCACCTACATTCAAATTCTATATCCATTTCTAAATAATTATCATATTTCTATACTCAAGCAACCACCACAAATTGAAAGACACGAAACCAACCATAAAACCTCAGGCTACGATTACCTACAAAAGATTGTGAAGATTAATACCTTTGGCAGCAGTCCAATCCTATGGAACCTGCGACCAACCTTTGGCACTTCTTCAAGAGCATATTTCTTTCCTCTGGATTTTGCACGATCTATTGCACTATAGTTGAATGTTTCACTTGCAAGCCAAACTACCTATGTTTAAAAAAAAAATGCATAAAATCGACTTATTATTGGAGTACATGCTGAGATTGAATCAGCTGTGAACAGTGTTCTGAATTCACTTCTTGGAATGAATACCTTGAAAAATCACTAATTGTAGGATCATGCACATTGCTATTTAACATTATGATGCTAAAAATACACTTGCACTGACAGAGTGGTTCGACAAAATGCTTGCATTTATATGGCTTACCGCTAGAGCCCCCTGCTGGCAATAATGAACTTCCATTTATATAGTGTCGAACATTAAAATAGGCTTGGAACTAAAGAGGGATAAGATTAATCGAAGCCCTATTTGAAGATATGGGTGCTGAGAAAGTTTATTAAGTCAAGTGGAAATGCAGACAGGACTACAGGAGGGCTTTTAGAAAGTGGGACTAATTTATGTAGACCACGACAATATGGTGTGAACTCATTAAAACTTAGTCTAAGACTGTTTGGGCAGTACAGAGGGTGCTTCTCTTGGCATATGGCCTTTCTGAAACTTGTCATGCTCATGATCAAAAATTTGTGCCACCAGCAAAATTAACACTACTTTACTGTAATTTTGAGTACAGAAATAAGTTATATGGGGGTACATAATCAAGGACTGTAGTAAGTCTACAACCATGAAGAACTTGGTTCTACAAAAATATGAATTTGTGGATAAAAGCAAAAAACTGCGGATGCTGGAAATCCAAAACAAAAGTAAAAAATACCTGAAAAAACTCAGCTGGTCTGACAGCATCTGCGGAGAGGAGCACAGTTAACGTTTCGAGTCTGTATGACTCTTCAACAGAACTAAGGAAAAATAGAAAAGAGGTGAAATATAAACTGGCTTGGGGGGGGCGGGGGGGGATGTTGGGAACAGGTAGAGCTGGATAGAGGGCCAGTGGTAGGTGAAGATAGCCAAAAGATGTCATAGACAAAAGAACAAAGAGGTGTCGAAGGTGGCGTTATTATCTAAAGAATGTGCTAATAGGTGACATTAAGGGTAGAAAACAGGACGAGCAAGGTACAGATAGCCCTGGTGGGGGTGGGGTGGGGGGAAGGAATCGAAATAGGCTAAAAGGTAGAGATAAAACAATGGATGGAAATACATTTAAAAATAATGGAAATAGGTGGGAAAAGAAAATTCTATATAAATTATTGGAAAAAAGGGGGAACAGAAAGGGGGTGGGGATGGAGGAGAGAGTTCATGATCTAAAATTGTTGAACTCAATATTCAGTCTGGAAGGCTGTAAAGTGCCTAGTCGGAAGATGAGGTGCTGTTCCTCCAGTTTGCGTTGAGCTTCACTGGAACAATGCAGCAGGCCAAGGACGGACATGTGGGCATGAAAGCAGGGTGGAGTGTTGAAATGGCAAGCGACAGGGAGGTCTGGGTCATGCTTGCGGACAGACCGAAAGTGTTCCACAAAGCAATCACCAGTCTGTGTTTGGTCTCTCCAATGTAGAGGAAACTGCATTGGGAGCAGCGAATGCAGTAGACTAAATTGAGGGAAGTGAAATAGTGAAGCAGCATTTCACTTGCACTTGCCATAGTTCCTGTGTTTATTTATGAATGAGGAAACAATAATTTAATTTATAGAATGCCTTTATATTGAGAAAAAGCAAGAGTAATTTTATAGAGGCATGATCAGACAATAGGCACTGACTAAGCATTAGTTAAAGTTAGGCAACTACAGGCAATAAGTGGAATGGAAGAACATAATGTTACAGTCAAGATGACAACTTGCTTTTAATTAAGGCATGTCTGGGAACTAAATGTTCCTGACTACAAATGGGAGGATTGGACAACAAGGATAAGTTACAGAAGTTGCTACTTCAATATCCTAGGATTCCTTACATCCTTGTGAAAGCAGAAGAATTGCAGTGGTCATGAAGTCCCACCACCTTCTTAGGGCAACAAAAGCAACCCTACCCTTGTCTACATGGACTGCAGCAACTCTCCAAACCTCCTTGAGCAACACCTTTCAATCCACAATCTCTACACAAGGGCAGCAGACCAATGGGAACACCTCCTGTAAGTAAACCCTCCAAAACCCAGAAAAGTGTGAGGAAATGCACTTGGGGAGGGCTAACAAGGCAAGGGGTGACACTATGAATGGCAGGACACTGGAAAGTGAAGATCAGAAGGACCTTGGTGTGCATTTCTACAGATCCCTGAAGGGAGCAGGGCAGGTAGATAAGGTGGTTAAGACGACATGTGGGATAATAAAAAGAGGCTTTTTATTATACGGGTATCTTTTACAAGGAACACTTGTCACAATCATCAGTTTAAACTTGATGGTGACTTTAAGTTTTTAATTTGCAATAGGGGAATTAGTAGCAGCAGTTGTACTGATTTCAAATTCTCAATGCATGTGCAGCATCAGTGCCACTGCTACTGTGTCGCTGTGGTAATGACAAGAAAAATGGTAGTTAGAAAGAATACTTTGGAAGAAACCAGATTGAAGTGGATTGTGTGACACTGGAACAAGTAGATAAGTTTGTCTATTTAGGACAAATGATAACAGAAGATGTTAGATCTAATGCCAACATCAGAAAAAGGACAGAAATCCTGAGCAGCGTGTGCAGGAGCCCCTGCTGCCCCTTCTTCATGTGGTTGCTGCTCCTGCCTTTGCATGGACAGGAGGCTCAGTCACTCTCTCCTCCATCTTCTACGGTCTCTCTAGGCCATCAGGTATACAGCTAGGTCACCAGGATCCATGATCCTGACGTGGTCCTCCTGCAGCATGAAAGAGAGAGAGACGTGGTTAGCATGCCTGTACTTAGCACATTTCTTGGCCCTGTGTGACCGCCCTTTAATGCTTCCTGGAGAGTGTTGGTCACCCCTCGGATGGCCAGAGATGAGTGCGCTGCATGTTGCCCTGTCAACCTGCGACATGGTGGACGCTGGTCCAAACCAGGATGCTGAGATTACAAGGGGCAGTGAGTGCCTCCAGCAGTGACTGCTACATGCCCATGTACATGCTACATGCTACATGTTGTTGGTGAGGAGATTGTACAATGTGTGCAGTCCAACTGCTCCGTGGTTCAATAAAGCGGTGGCGGACTTGAAGTCTATGCCAGGGGTTGGGGTGGAGGGGTAGGGTATAGAACTCTTGGAGGCCCTTCAGTGCCTCTGCAATGCTTGCATGGGCGGGCAGGCTAGGAGCCTGACCCCAATCATATCACTGTGGCTGTGCCTGATCTGCCTCAGATGCAGAAGCATTGTCAGTTTATACAGGTGTCTTTAATGCGTGGCCATTTCCCTTGCTTACCCTGCCCCCCAATTTGATAGCCTGTGCGTGGGCTGTAGTGCCAGGGCAGCACTTGACCACCCCTACTCCCCCATTACCAACAATGGTCACCTCTGAGACTGAACAGCACTTGCCCCCGGACACCAACCCACCACCCGACTATGCAGTTGCCTCCAAGGCTGGCCAGCAGTTGCCCCCGGACACCCAAACCCACCCTTTTAGCCCCCAGGGCCAGGCATCAGTTGCCCCCGCACCCCCCAGTGACCCTGAGGCCTGTAAAAAACAGGCGAATTATGGAGAACACTGTTGCTCACTCACCTCAGTTCCCCCAAAGTGAAGGCTGCCAAGTGCATGTTGCCTGTGTGCTGTTGTGAAACGCATCGGTGTGCATTCCCGCTGACATGGACGGACGATACGGTGGGGTTCCTGGAGCCTGGCAGGATGGCCTTTTAATTATACGCTGATGTATTACAATTATCTTCCTGCCGACTGATGGTGGGAAACGCGGGCTGCGGCCGGCGGGCTGAGAGGACGATCGCGACCTGCCTTCAGGCTGTCGTGTAGCGGGTCCCGCCATGTTTTCCACGCGCGCCAACTATCACGCCTCCGGCCAGCAGGCTCGGAAAATACCGCCCCCTGCTGCTCCTCTCACTCTCTCACTGTTAATGGCCCCGCTGCTCCTCTCGCTCTCTCACTGTTAATGGCCCCGCTGCTCCTCTCACTCTCTCACTGTTAATGGCCCCGCTGCTCCTCTCGCTCTCTCACTGTTAAGGGCCCCACTGCTCCTCTCACTCTCTCACTGTTAATGGCCCCACTGCTCCTCTCGCTCTCTCACTGTTAATGGCCCCGCTGCTCCTCTCGCTCTCTAACTGTTAATGGCCCCGCTGCTCCTCTCGCTCTCTCACTGTCAATGGCCCCACTGCTCCTCTCGCTCTCTCACTGTCAATGGCCCCACTGCTCCTCTCGCTCTCTCACTGTCAATGGCCCCACTGCTCCTCTCACTCTCTCACTGTTAATGGCCCCACTGCTCCTCTCGCTCTCTCACTGTTAATGGCCCCACTGCTCCTCTCGCTCTCTCACTGTTAATGGCCACACTGCTCCTCTCGCTCTCTCACTGTTAATGGCCCCACTGCTCCTCTCACTCTCTCACTGTTAATGGCCCCGCTGCTCCTCTCGCTCTCTCACTGTTAATGGCCCCTCTGCTCCTCTCGCTCTCTCGCTGTTAATGGCACCACTGCTCCTCTCGCTCTCTCACTGTTAATGGCCCCACTGCTCCTCTCGCTCTCTCACTGTTAATGGCCCCTCTGCTCCTCTCGCTCTCTCGCTGTTAATGGCACCACTGCTCCTCTCGCTCTCTCACTGTTAATGGCCCCTCTGCTCCTCTCACTCTCTCACTGTTAATGGCCATGCTGCTCCTCTCACTCTCTCACTGTTAATGGCCGTGCTGCTCCTCTCGCTCTCTCACTGTTAATGGCCCCTCTGCTCCTCTCACTCTCTCACTGTTAATGGCCCCGCTGTTCTTCTCACTCTCTCACTGTTAATGGCCCCACTGCTCCTCTCACTCTCTCACTGTTAATGGACCCACTGATTCTCTTGCTCTCTCACTGTTAATGGCCCTGTTGCTCCTCTCACTCTTAATGGCCCCACTGCTCCTCTCGCTCTCTCACTGTTAATGGCCCCACTGCTCCTCTCACTCTCTCACTGTTAATGGACCCACTGATTCTCTTGCTCTCTCACTGTTAATGGCCCTGTTGCTCCTCTCACTCTCTCATTCTTAATGGCCCCACTGCTCCTCTCGCTCTCTCACTGTTAATAGCCCCGCTGCTCCTCTCACTCTCTCACTGTTAATGGCCCCGCTGCTCCTCTCACTCTCTCACTGTTAATGGCCCCGCTGCTCCTCTCACTCTCTCACTGTTAATGGCCCCGCTGCTCCTCTCGCTCTCTCACTGTTAATGGCCCCGCTGCTCCTCTCACTCTCTCACTGTTAATGGCCCCGCTGCTCCTCTCGCTCTCTCACTGTTAATGGCCCCGCTGCTCCTCTCACTCTCTCACTGTTAATGGCCCCACTGCTCCTCTCACTCTCTCACTGTTAATGGCCCCACTGCTCCTCTCGCTCTCTCACTGTTAATGGCCCCACTGCTCCTCTCACTCTCTCACTGTTAATGACCCCACTGCTCCTCTCACTCTCTCACTGTTAATGGCCCCTCTGCTCCTCTCGCTCTCTCGCTGTTAATGGCACCACTGCTCCTCTCACTCTCTCACTGTTAATGGCCCCACTGCTCCTCTCGCTCTCTCACTGTTAATGGCCGTGCTGCTCCTCTCGCTCTCTCACTGTTAATGGCCCCTCTGCTCCTCTCACTCTCTCACTGTTAATGGCCCCGCTGTTCCTCTCACTCTCTCACTGTTAATGGCCCTGTTGCTCCTCTCACTCTCTCACTGTTAATGGCCCCACTGCTCCTCTCACTCTCTCACTGTTAATGGCCCCACTGATTCTCTCGCTCTCTCACTGTTAATGGCCCTGTTGCTCCTCTCACTCTCTCACTCTTAATGGCCCCACTGCTCCTCTCACTCTCTCACTGTTAATGGACCCACTGCTGCTCTCACTCCCTCACTGTTAATGGACCCACTGCTGCTCTCACTCTCTCACTGTTAATGGCCTCACTGCTCCTCTCACACTCTCACTGTTAATGGCCCCGCTGCTCCTCTCGCTCTCTCACTGTCACTAGAAAACCCGTCCACAAGGATGTTAGTCCCGTCTGGTTAAGACGTAGACCGTCCTGCTTGTACAGGTCCCACCTTCCCCAGAAACGGTCCCAGTGATCCAGGAATCTAAAACCCTCCCTCCTACACCAACTCTTAAGCCACGTATTCATCTGCGCTATTCTCCTTTTCTGAGCTCGCTAGCACGTGGCACTGGGAGTAATCCAGAGATTACAACCCGAGATGTCTTGCTTTTTAGTCTACTGCCTAACTCCCTGAATTTTTAATGGAAGACCTCATCTCTCTTTCTACCTATGCCATTGGTACCAACATGTACCATGAACTCTGCCTTATCACCCTCCCCCTTCAGGATGCCCTGCAGCCGTTCAGTGACATCCCAGACCCTGGCACCAGGGAGGCAACATACCATCCTGGAGTCACGTTGATGGCCACAGTAGCGCCTATCTGTTCCCTTGACTATAGAATCCCCTATTACTATTGCTCTTCCTCCCTTCCTCCCCTCCTGTACAGGCAGACTGTTTGTGGTGCCAGAAGCTTGGCTCTGTCCGCACTCCCTGGAGGAACCAGTGCCCTCATCAGCCTCCAGAATGGAATACCGATTTGCGAGTGGGACCCCAGGGGACTCCTGAACTACCTGCCTGTTTCTTTTGGATTGCCTGGTGGTCACCCATTCCCTTCCTTCCTCAAGTCCCTTCATCTTCGGTGTGACCACCTCTCTAAACGTGCTATCCTCGATGCTCTCAGACTCGCGGATGCTCCACAGTGTCCCCAGCCGCCGTTCCAGCTCTGAAACCCGAGCTTCCAGGAGCTACAGCTGGACACACTTCCTGCACACATGCTGGTCCCGGGCACTGGAAATGTCCCCGGCTTCCCACATGGAGCACGAGGAGCGCACCGTGGCTTTGAGCGCTCCTGCCATGATTTATCCCTTTAAATTAAACCTTTTAAGTCAATTACTCTAGGGCCCTTCTTTCCTGATCCTCGTTACTGTAAAATATACAAACTATAAACCACAAAAAGACCTTAAACTATAAGCGATTAAAGTAGTAAATATCTTACCCACTACTTACCAGTGATTCCTTTCCCTTGTAGCCTCTACTGCTGCAGCACGCTCTGAAGATTGAAGAAGTTGGATAGCAAGGAAAAAATGCAAAGAGCACCTCATCCCCTATGCACCGAATTCCCACTTTGCACAAATTGCCAATACCCACTCTGGCTGTGCCCCATTCAGGATGTGCTCTCTTCCCTGTTCGTGTGCAAGCACACTTCAAAAGCACAGAGACAAGTTGGAGGAATGGGCAAATGTGATGACTCTATGGAACAGACTGGTTTTGTCAAGAAACAGTTAAATTTTATTACAGAGACATTTTCAGTGCTTGCACGCTCGACCAGATCTGTCATCCAAAAGGCCTTGCCCCGCAGATTTCCCGCACTAAGAGCTCATTGGTTGGAGCTCCCACAGTACATCACATGACTCATGATTGACAGGAAGGAGTGACTATACATCCAATTACCACAGTGAACAAGTAGCAGATGAAAATTAATGCAAAGGGGTATAAAGTTAATTATTTTGATAGGAAGAATGCAGAGGTACAAAATAAAGGGTACAATTTTAAAGGGGGTGCAGAATTAGAAGGAGCTGGGTGTACATATGCATAAATCACTGAAGGTGGCAGGACAGGTTGAGAGAGCAATTACTAAAGTATACAGCAGACAGTTGGCTGCAGTGGACTGGGGAAGGAGTTTAGAAGAAAAGACGGTAGATGAACAATGGCAGACGTTTAAGAAAATAGTTCATGCCTCACAATAAAGATATATACCAGTGAGAAAGAAGGATTCTAGGAAGGGGATAAGCCAGCCATGGTTAACCAAGGAAGTTAAGGATAGTATCAAATTAAAAGAAAAAACATACAATATGGCAATATTGTATGGCAACCCAGAGGATGGGGAAAGTTTTTTAAAAAACAACAAAAGATGACCAAAAAAATAGTAAGAGGGAGAAAATAAAGTTTGAGGGTAACCTAGCAAGTAACATAAAAACTAACAGTAAGAGTTTCTTTCAATATATTAAAAGGATAAAAGAGGCCAAAGAGAACGTAGGTCCCTTAGAGAATGTGACTGGGGAAATAATAATGGGGAATCAGGAAATGGCAGAAGAGTTGAATAAATACTTTGCATTAGTCTTCAGGGTAGAAGACACTAATAGCATTCCAAAAATACTAAATAATCAAGGGGCAAAAGGAAGGGTGTGGGGGAGGAAATAAATACAATAGCTATCACTAGAGAATAAATACTAGGGAAACTAATGGGGCTAAAGGCCAATAAGTTCCCTGGACCTGATGGGTTGCATCCGAGGATCTTAAAGGAAGTAGATACACAAATAGTGGATGCACTGGATCCTTAGATTCTCAGATTCTGGAAAAGTCCTAGAAGATTGGAAAACTGCTAATGTAACGCCCTTATTCAAAAAGGGAGGGAGACAAAAAACAAGTAACTATAGGCCAGTTAGCTTAACATCCGTCACTGGGAAAATATTAAAGTTAAATTTAGAAATGCTTAATCTAATCAAGCAGAGTCAGCATGGCTTCATGAAGGGGAAATTATGCCTGACAAATTTATTAAAATTCTTTGAGGAGGCAACAAATAGGATAGATAAAGGGGAACCAGTAGATGTGATATATCTGGTTTCCAAAAGGCATTCGATAAGGTACTGCAAATAAGGCCACTTAATAATAAGAGTCCATGGCATTGGGGATAGTATATTCGCATAGACAGGGGATTGGCTAACTAATAGAAGACAGAGAGATGGGATAAGGGAGGCATTGTCAGGATGGCAACCTGTAGCTAGTGGAGTGCCACACGGATTAGTGCTGGGGCCACAATTATTTACAATATATATTAATGACTTAGGTGAGGGAAGTGAATGTACTATCGCCAAGTTTGTGGATGACACAAACATAGATAGGAAGGAAAGTTGTTAGGATGACACAAAGAGCCTACAGAGGGATATAGACAGGTTAAGTGAGTGGGCAAAAACTTGCCAGGTGGAATATAATATGGGAAAATGTGAGGTTATGCATTTTGGCAGGAAGAATAGAGGAGCTGAATATCATTTAAATGGAGAAAGACTGCAGAAAGCTACAGCACAGAGGGATTTGTGAGCCGTCATGCATGAATCCCAAAAAGATAATACACAAGTTCAACAGGTAATAGGGGAGGCAACTTGAATGTTGGCCTGTATTTCAAAGGGAATGGAGTATAAAAATAGGGAAGTCTTGCTAAAGCTATACAAGGCACTGGTTAGACCACACCTAGAATACTGTGAACAGTTTTGTTCCCCTTATCTAAGGAAATATATACTGGCATTGGAGGCAGTCCAGAGAAGGTTCACTATGTTGATTTTCTTATGAGAAGAGGTTGAGTAGAATGGGCTTGTACTCATTGGAGTTTAGAAGAATGAGAGGTGACCTTATTGAAACATATAAGATTGTTAGGGGGCTTGACAGGATAGATGCTGAGAGGTTGTTTCCCTTGTGGGCGAGTCTAGGACCAGAGGGCATAAACTTAGAGTAAGGGGTCGCTCATTTAAGACAGAGATGAGAAGGAATTTCTTCTCTCAGAGGGTAGTCAATCTGTGGAATTCTTTACTGCAAAGGGCTGTAGAGGCTGGGTCGCTAACTATATTCAAGGCTGAGATAGACAGATTTTTAATCAGTAAGGGAATCAAAGGTCATGGGGAAAGGGCAGGAAAGTGAAGTTAAGGATTATCAGATCAGCCATGATCTAATTGAATGGCAGAGCAGACTAGGTGGGTCGAATAACCTACTTCTGCTCCTACGCCTTATGGTGTTATAGCATGCTAGGCTTTGTTAATTGGGCCAGAGTACAAAAGCAAGAAAGTTATGTTAAACTTGTATAGAACACTAGTGCGACCTCAACTGGAGTATTGTGTGTTCAGTTCTGGGGGTCACACATTAGCAAAAATATGAAGATATCAGAGAGTGCGCAGAAAAGATTCACGAGAATGTTACCAAGGATGAGGAACTACAGTTTCACTGGTAGATTGGAGAATTTGGGACTGTTTTCCTTGGAGAAAAGAAGTTTGAGAGGAGATTTCACAGAGGTATTCAAAATCATGAGGGGTCTGAACAGAGTAGATAGGGAGAAACTGTTCCCAAGAGGGCACCGATTTAAGGTAATTGGCAAAAGAAGTAACGAGGAAAAACTTTTTCATGCAGCAAGTGGTTAGGATCTGAAATGTGCTGCCTGAGTGTGGTTGAGACAGGTTTAATCAAGGGCCATCTGTTACTTGTTCTATGTTGTTCTTGCACACAGTGCTTACCCTTGTTCTGCTATTATCACATTCTGCTTTCTTACCTTTATGCCACTATCAGCACCTTTTTTAGCCCTTGCTTGCCACTACCACTAACACTCCCTTTGTCCTTTTGTTCATGACATCTTTGTCAATCTCTCCTTTGCCCCCACCTATCGCTGGCCTTCTATCCAGCTTCACCTGCTCCACCCCCCTTAAACAGTATAAATTTCATCAGACTTCTACTTCTCTTCAGCTCTGAAGAAGGGTCATATGGACTCGAAACGTTAACGCTGTTTCTCTCTCCACAGATGCTGCTAGACTTGCTGAGTTTTTCCAGCATTTTCTGTTTACATTCAACGGGGAATTGGATTGGTACCTGAAAAGGAAAAATGTGCAGGGCTACAGGGAGAAGGTGGGCAAGCGGCTCTAGGTAAATTGCTCCAACGGCGAACCAGCAAAGACACAACAGGCTGAATGGTCTCCTTCTGTGCTGCAACAAGCCCATGGTTCTCTAGAAGGTGCAGTGTTGAGGCATTCCAGAATGCAATCATTGAGAAATCAATTGAATTGGCCAGAACTTCCACTCCAAGGTCTGAAATTAATGGCTGTAGCGGTAACCCCATTCACCAGCTGGAAAGTCGGGACACCCCATGTGGCTATTTTTGGATGTCACAATGGAATTGAATAGCAATCAAGCAGTTAACTGCTGCCATCGGGGCTTCTATTCCTTGAAGAACCTGCCTCCAAGAACTAATGAACCAATCGGGGAGATGGCAGCTCTTCAGTCCCAGCATTGCCACTGGGAGATGTGGTGGCCACTGCTGGTACTGCAGCAGGTCCTGGCACAGTGAAGATAGTTAGTTGCGTGCAGGTAAGTTGGGTCAGCTCACCAGGGCCAGTCAGGCAGGCCCCAGAAAGGTGAGGGGGAGGTGGGGGGGCGTCATTGTGGAGAGCAGAAGAGAACTCTTTCAGCAGGGGCGGCCCTCTGTGGGCCAAAGGGTGACCGATCAGGAAGGTACCCACTAAGCCTGCAGGGAGGCTACAGCTTTTAATGGACGGCCTCTCTATGTGACATACGGCCTTGCCCTTTCTCAAGCTTCCCCGCCCCTGATTTAATTAGGGAGAGTCAAGAAGGTGACAGGTACTCCGTCACTGGCCTTCTCTTCCAATTCTGCAACCTCCCCCACCTCCCTGCCCACTCATGGGGAGGGAGGTGGCGGTGGTAGCAGGGAATTAAATTCTGCCCTTAATCTCACTGTTAAACACTCTTGAAAAAGTTACACCTGGTTGAATGAAGGGTAACTGAGTTTTAAACAGCATACTAAGGTATCATTGCTCTACTTTACTTGACCTGAAAGAGTAATTTTACATTTATTGAATGTCAAATTTCTCCAACATTATTAGAAATACCACGTTTCTAAGATATAAAAGCGAAGGGATTTAGTGTTTTTATCTTGATTTGCTGTGAGAGAATATTTCAATGTGATTGGCTATTTATGCTGCTAGATGAATCATTATTACCGGAAACCTGGAGATCCCCTTGACTTAATACCAGATTTAAACTGATGTTGGGAAAGGGGAAATCCATGCCACACAAATCACTCGATTCTTGTAGGCATCTTTCTTTTAAGTTAGCAGTGTGCACCATTGCCTCACTGATGACTGAAAAATCTAGGCCAATATTTCAAAGTATATATACTGTATATAATTTTAACAAGCTCATAAGTTAAATCACAAAAACATGTTTTGTAATGTACTTAATGTATATTTTAAAATCACATGTTAAATGTAGTTAAAAAATTACAAAATAATAGAAAAATAAGTAACACAAAATATACACAAAAGTCCATTATTCAAATTTACATGACAGTACATATTTAGGCAACTACTCATTCAATACATAAATTATATATCTGTAAAAATACATAAATGTATATTTAATATATAAGGACTGAACTATTGTATAGTATTTTTAATTTCCTGACAAATTTACAGTTTTTTTTTCATAGTACTTGTTTATAAACTCGTTGCCTTTCTTGGATCTATCACTCCGACTTCTTGCTTTCAGGAACGAAGAGTCAATCTGAGCCACCAATCTCTCCAAGGTTGGCAAGATTGTTTATTGTGTGTCTGTTCTGTATGGCTTGAGCTTCTGTTGGGCAGGTCTGGTCTTGCTGGTTATGTCTCTGCCCCAGAGGGTAATTCAGTTAAGAACTCCTGTAGCTCGCACAGTGGCAACAAGAGTGTTCTGAGTCAGGTCAGGGCTGGGAGTACAAACTTGAAACTCTGAGTTCAAGCATCCATTGTTCTGGCATTAAAGCTACAAGGTCTTATGTAAGCTTGTATCAAAACTTCATACTCAAGTTTTTGTCGTTATATTTCTATAAATATCAACTGAAAATGGCACATGACAAATGCACATTCAATTCCTTATTGATCATTCGCAAAGGCTTAAGCACTGGCTGGAGCAGTGATGGAATAGTTTCAGGAAGGTTCATCACTGTAGCAACTCAGGTTATGAAACACTTGGAAGTGAATAAAACAACACATTTTGAAGCCTGCAAGTCAGGGCTATTATTTTAGCACCATCCACCAGAATTGATGCACTCATAGACATTGTTGGAACTTGACCTTGGGAAATATACATATAAAACCCTGAATTGCTCCTGAACAGCTCAGCATTCTTACCCAGTATCACGTACAAAATCGACACTGGGTTGACGACATTGCATTATGAATCATCTTCTATGTGTGAAAGAACTATCCACAAGGGCTCACAGCTCATGACATCCTTTCTTCCAATTAGTCCACAAAGTATTGAAGATTTTCCATTCACCTGCTCACCAACCCACACAGTTGTGTTCTATTTATTGCAGGTACACTCTTAATATAGTTCAATGTTATTTTCTCCCATTAAGATGCAATTCCTTGCAATGAACTATTCATTTGCACGATACTGTCAACATTGCGCACAATGAAATGCAGAGTCCCCACTAAGTACAATAAACAAGGAAGCACCAGAAAAATTGTCTGTGATACTACTTTTCAGAGTGCACAGGATAAAGGTATACATTATTGTGCTAATTTTAAAAAATATGCTGCATTTTAAAATAGTACTTATACCAATTTATACTTTTGTTCACATATTATAACTTGCACTTGAGGGCAACGATTGAATACAAATTTCATGAATGCAGCACAGGATAAACTGGTGAAGGAATCTCTTCTGGCAGATATATTATTAACAGCACTAACTATTCAGGAAACCAGAAGCTATAGAAACTGATACAGGTTAATCCTTAAAAAATATTGCACTACTTTGCAAAGGCATATTTTAGCTGTTCTTTCCATTAGTTCTGCTTCTACATAATTGTTGAATTAACTTTTGTTTCATTTTCTACAATGGGAAATGTCTTAATATCTTGTTTTTCATTCTCTAGGATTACTGGATTTTCATAAACCTCAATGGATTTGGTTTGTTCTTCCCTTCTGTCACCACATTCATTATCAGTCTTGCAACACTTACACTTTCTAAAGCACCTAATGGAACAACATAGTGTAACACGCTGCATTATTCTGTCCCAGGGTGACAGGGAATGCATCCAAATGGGAAGGAAGTCCCAGGTTTGTAGTATCTTTGGCAAGAACCTTGGACACTTTGCTTGCATGATGTTGATAACAATTATGATGATTATAATAATTAAGATAGGAATACCTACTCCAGCCAGAACCTGCCAACCAGCAACTGACAGCCCAAATATAATTAGAGGGAGCAGTACAAAACACAGAATCAGGTAGACGATTGCAAACCACCTGTACTTGGAAGTTTGAGTCCCCAGTGCTTTAGCTAGGCGAATTGGAACCCGCATGAATGGTATGGGGTACCAAAGGATGATTCCAGAAATATTGAAAAAGAAATGGCATAAAGCAATCTGCAAAGATACAAAATAGAATATTAATTTTCTATTTTGAAACTTTAAAATATACTTTTTTTATCATTAGCATAAGACCATAAGATGTAGGAGCAGAAGTAGACCATTTGGCCCACCGAATCTGCTCTGCCATTCAATGAGATCATGGCAGATCTGATAATCCTCAACTCCATTTTCCTGTCTTTTCCTATACCCCTCGATTCCTTACTGATTAAAAATCTGTCCATCTCAGTGTTGAATATGCTTAACAACCCAGTCTCTACAGCTGTCTGCAGTAAAGAATTCCACAGATTGACTACCCCTCTATTCTTCCTGCCATAGTACATAACCTCATATTTTCCCAAATTATATTCCATCTGCCAAGTTTTTGCCCACTCACTTAGCTTGTCTATATCCTTCTGTAGACTCTTTGTGTTATCCTCACCACTTGCCTTCCTATCTATTTTTGTGTCGTCCACAAACATTCACTTCCCTCATCTAAGTCATTAATATATATTGTAAATAATTGATGCCCCAGCACTGATCCCTGTGGCACTCCACTAGTTACAGGATGCTATCCCGAAAATGCCCCCCTATCCCAACTCTCTGGGGAGAATTTTCAGCTTGGCAAGCAAGCCCCACTTTGGGCATGTGTCCCGATGCTGCCATGCGATATTTTGGATTTTCAGTTCAGCGGGTACGTAGCCGAGTCGGCTGCGCGCCCACTGAACTGTCAAAGGCCTGTTAAGACCATTAATTAACTAATTAACCCTATTGAGAGCACTGCCCGTCCAACCTTAAGGTTGGTGGGCAGGCAAAGAGCCCAGGCAGCCTTCGCATTTTTCATGGAACCTCATCTACGGGCAAGATGAAGTTTCATGAATGTTTTTGAAATCTTGGAAAAATTTTTAATAAAATTAATACACATGTCCCAGCTCATGAGTTTCATGTCCCAGTTTCACGTGAGGGGACATGGTATAAAGATGTTTTTTCTCCTTTATTAAACTTTAAAAACTTTAAACTAATCTCTGAGGCAACTCTGTGCCTCAGGGAGGTTTCTGCGTTCTTTCACGCACATGCGCGAAAGAGCGCACTCCCGACTCAGGGAACCGCCCTCCAACCACCTGGAAGTTCCCATCCAAGTCTCTCATCATCCTGACTTGGAAATATATCACTGTTTCTTCACTGTCACTGGGTCAAAATCCTGGAACTCCTGCCCTAACAGCACTGTGGGTGTACCTACACCACATGGACTGCAGCGGTTCAAGACGGTGGCTCACCACCACCTCCTCAAGGATAATTAGGGATGGGCAATAAATGCTGGTCTAGCCAGCGATGCCCATATCCCATGAACAAATAAAAAAGTTACGTGCTACAGAGCTATATGGAATAGAGAGATGCTTGCTTTGATTACTTGTTTATATAAAACCATAGAACCTTAATGTAGAAGGGAAGCCATTTGGCGTATAATGCCTGTGCTGGATTTTTGAAAGCTATCTAATTAGGTCCACTTCTCTGCTCTTCCAACATAGCCCTGCAAATTTCTCATTCTCATGTATTTAACCAATTCCCTTTTAGAAGTTATTATTGAATCAGCTTCTACCACTATATCAGGCTCAGCCCTGTGTATAAACAGTTAATCCCTATTTCCTCTATCTAGGCCCTTTGTTAATTTTGAATATGGTTAACTGATCTTAGAGGAGTGGCACCTGAAGCTGCTACAGGTGACCTCAGCAACCCTAGAGTAGGGGAGGAAATCAACCAAGATTACTGTGTTTGATCACTGTACATCCAACTTATCTGGGAAAATATTAAATGAATGATGGGTGAAAACAGGATTGCATTAGCTCTGATTGTCCCTGTGACCAAATTCACACATGAAAGGATGAACACTTGAACAAGAGATTGCAGCTGTTCCTTACTATTAGTTACCACATTTGGAAAAGGAAGTATAAGAGAGGAAATTGCAGATGAAAAACTATTTCTATCTTTAAAAGATAGTAAAAAGTAAAAAATAGCTTGATCTGGCTGATGACCTTTTAAATTCATTCTCAGAAGATGGACTCACATTTATTCTCCGACCCTTGTTGCACTGAGAAGATGGTGGTGGACTGCCTTCTTGAACAGTTCAGTAGCTTGTTAGGCCACTTCACGGAGCAGTTAAGAGTATCTTACTCGAATCACATCTAGGCCAGACCAGGTGAGGATATCATGTTTCCTTTCTTAAATGGTTTGGTTAGCTTTGTTCAGTCACTTTTGCTGATACCAGATGTTTTAAAAACTAAATTTGAATTCTTTAAATTCAATTCCCGCCATGGTAGTTATGTTCCCTGGATTATTAGTTAGGCCTCTGGATTACTAGTTCAATAGCTGCTGCTGCTACACCACCGCGCCACATGTAAAATTATACATAATTAAACTGATTGCTCTGTTTAATTACTCACCTGCAAAGAGTTACCTAAGGCTTCTCCTGGACTAGCAAGAGCAGCTATAATAGCTGTTGTGGTTGTACCTACATTGGAACCCAATGTGAGAGGGTAGACTCGCTCGACACTTATCACACCAATTCCTGCCAGAAAATCCAAAAAAAAATGAGTAAAATAATATTTGAACTATAACTACTATATTTTCAGATAAAAATGTATTCCTTAAACTTACCCACTAATGGAGTAAGAGCCGAGGTAAAAATAGAACTGCTTTGAACAATAAAAGTAATTCCAGCACCCACTGCAATAGCTATATATCCAGTTAACCATCCAAATGGATATCGGAAATCTGCAAAAGGATTAGAGTTTAAATAAACAAGAACTCATCAAAAAATTTGGCTATACCCACACTTAAGTGGTTTTTAAGTAACAAATATATCACAAACTATTGATATTGTTACATGTACATTGGACCACACTGATCTCTACTATATATATTCACATGCTTAAATGCCAAATTTACAAGAAATCAATTCAATTGTACAACTATAAAACAATAGTTAAGCTCCCCCTGCATTAGTAATTGTTTTTGTTCATAACATATACAATTTATAATATTAAATGTAGTAAAATTATATTTCTATCACCACAGTAGTCTCTGGTCAAGATCAGATTTTTCCTATTAATGACGCATTTTCTTGTGAAAAATTGTGCGATAAAACCATGAAAATATTTTGATCCAGATTGTTAAATATCATTTATAACATACTTGTTAAAGGGGGAACAGATTTATGTAAATGACTGCAGAATTCTAACTGCTATATGGAGAATAACTGGCAGATAACTGTTGATAATACAGAGAATGACTGTTTATATAGGAGTGCTACCATAAGTACAAATTAATGTATAATTTTTTAAAAAATCACCAAAACAATTGGGACAATTTTCAGGTATGTCATTTGAACAGTTAGCTGGCAGAGTAGATTGCCTATCCTTTATAGAATGTGCCCCCGATTTTCATAGAGTTATATAGCACAGAAACAGGCCCTCCAGCCCATCGTGTCTGTGCCGGCCATCAAGCACCTATCTATTCTAATCCCATTTTCCAGCACTTGTCCATAGCTCTGTATGCTATGGCATTTCAAGTGCTCATCTAAATACTTCTTAAAAGCTGTGAGGGTTCCTGCCTCTACCATCCCCTCAGGCAGCTTGTTCCAGATTCCAACCACCCTCTGGGTGAAAAAAGCTTTCCCCCAAATCCCCACTAAACCTCCTGCCCCTTACCTTAAATCTAAACCCCTGGTTATTGACACCTCCGCTAAGGGGAAAAATTTCTTCCTATCTACCCTATCTATCTATGCCCCCCATAATTTTGTATACCTCTATCAGGTCCCCCCTCAGCCTTCTCTGCTCCAAGGAAAACAACCCTGGCCTATCCAGTCTCTCTTCATAGCTGAAACACTCCAGCCCAGGCAACATCCTGGTGAATCTCCTCTGCTCCCTCTCCAGTGCAATCACATCCTTCCTATAGTGTGGCGACCAGAACTGCACGCAATACTCCAGCTGTGGCCTAACTAACGTTTAGTACAGTTCCAACATAACCTCCCTGCTCTTATATTCTATGCCTTGGCTAATAAAGGTAAATATTCAATGGAATCAAAACTAGACAGGATCTCTAAATGGCAGCAACTTAGTCCACCAGATTACTGTCCAGGACAGGTAAAATAGTTGAACATTACCCCAATTGTCCTGGTGATTTTTTAAATATATAAATTTGTACTTAATGGTAACACTAAAAGAAAATTACCTAATGTGTTTTATTAATTAGTCACAAATGTTAGCTCTATTATTCATAATTCTAGATAACTATTGCAATATAAATCACTTTAAGATTATAGGCTGCCATGCATTAACACTGAGGAATTTGCCTCTTCTTCCCATAATCTGCCAAGTCGAAAAGATACCTTTTACCAAAACACCCACAATGTTCACGTGTGCTTAGATTTCATAGAATTTACAATGTCAGTGTGTCTCACAGTGAAAACATGGAGCAAATTCTTTAAATTCAGCACGTTTAGAACTGCTAGGGCAGCAAACGAAGGAGGGGAGAAATCCGTATATTATGTAACCGGAAAGTGTGGGTTAACATTAATTTATCCCACACTATGCACAGCTGCATTTGTGATTTGAAATAAGTTTTTCCACTTACCAGTGTTAATAATTTTTTTGATAACTGTAGCAACTTGTCCCTTTAACATGGAATTGAGAAGTTTGACAATAAGTATCAAGCAGGTACACAGGATAATCAAAGAGGCTGCAAGGAGGATGAGGCCAATCCCTAAATCAGACAATGTTGAATTCACAAATAGATGATTACCTAAAACAAAAGAAGTAAATCGGAAACATTATACGCAATGCCTGAGTTAATATATCACGAAAAAATAAATAATTCATGTTTCCAAATGGCCTAATGTCCAGCATTATAAGTGTATGAATTCCACAATTTGATACTTCATTAACTATATGACAAATATGGTACATAGATCTGTAACTTGCATTGAAATGGTGCCTTTAACATTGCACAATGTCCCAAGGTGATTCAAAGGAGTCTAATCAGGTGAGAATTGACACTAAGCCAAAGAAGGAAAATTAAGTTATGTAAACAAAAGCTTGGTCAAAGAAGTAGACATTAAAGAGCACCTTAATTTACAGGGCAGAATTTAATGTTGCCAATGCGGGTCCCACCCATCAGTTGGAGAACTAATAGGAAACCTGCATCACTTCCGTGGAACAGCCCAATCAAATTTCGTGCACTGGCCAGCGTAAGGTCTTCCCTGCAGCTTAGGACCCTGGTGGGCAGTTGTTAGAGGCAAGTGTGAGGGACAGGGGGTGGCTTTCAGTGCCCCCCCACTTCCCGATGTCGGATCCACAGAATGGCTGACGGGGGAATCCCACCACCCCCGGTATGCCGCTGGCAAACCTGACAGGGTTTGCTGGCTGCCCTCGGGAAGCACAGGAAAGCCGTGCAACTCACATTTAATCTGTGAGCCACCGCTAAATTCTGGTGGGCTCAGCAATCATTGGTGTCAATTGGCTCACTAATGAGCCTAACTGACATCCTGCCACGAGCGGGCGAGTTCCCTGCATAGGGCTCTTCCCGCCTCCAACTTAATCACGGGAGGTTTTCCTTCTACTGGGAGACTGATGAGTGGCTAAGTGGGCTTGGCCGATGTTTCCTGCTGTGGCAGACTGGATTAAATTCCACCCACAGTTTTTCTCTCTAGCCCAGTGTTGTTATACGATACTGAATGAGTATATATGTTCACTTGTTGCAAGCACAAGTCAGTTCTGAAGCTGTTCACTTTCAAATAATCAAGTTGCATTCAATTGGTTTGTTGATAAAGGTACATGCTTTCTTAAATAATATAAAAGCAATTGATTATTGACTTACATTTTTTAAGGTTTATTGTTTGTGATACATTTTTCAGAGTCCACGTGTTGTTGCCATCAGCCCAGCAAAATTCAGGTGATGTGCAATTAAGATAACTGGGGACAGTCACATTTTTCTCTTCCTGTAAGACAAAGAGAGTATTATGTAAAATCAGTATGTTCTTTGCAAACTAACATTATCTGAAACTGAACCCAAACCCTATCAGCATTGTCAAATTGTAACTGACCTGCAAAATAATTTTGTCAACTAAACTAAGAACAGCATGCTACCTAATTCCATGTGTGCTCTGCTCAAAGGCAGGTCCTTGGCTCATTGTCTTTTGACGCTTCATCCTGAGCTATTTTTTTTGGCAGCTTTTGTCAGTGGTGGTTTACCACTGCCTTCCACTTCAGGGACAGGGTAAGTAGGCAGATCCCATGTCTACGTCAGCCAGAACAGGAATCACATTCTAGTCATCTAACCAACTGAGCTAACCAGCCCCCACATACTCCTTAATATTAATTTATATATTGCTGTGCTTTACTGGATGTTTCACTGAACTTTGTCAGTTTATCATTTAACCAAATATAATTTTGAAAATGTATTTACAGCACATTATAACTATAAATAAAATATAAGTACAAAATAAGAAATGGTCATTTTGTCAATTAACTCATGCGTATCAAACTCATAGTTATACATTGATGCATATCACAGCACAATATTCTCTCTTGATCTCTGTGTTCCTTCAATTCTGACCTCTTGAGCGCCCTGATTTTAATTGCTCCACCAAAATTGGTGATTGTTTTTTCAACTGTCTAGGATCTAATTTCTGGAATTCCACTCCACTTCTTTATCTCTCTTTCCTCTTTAAGATGCTTCTTAAAACCATCCTATTTAATCTAGCTTTTGGTTATCTGCCCTATTATCTCATTCTGTGGCTTGGTTTCAAATTTTGTTTGATAATGCTCCTGTGAAGGGCTTTGGGACGTTTTACTATGTTAAAGGTACTTTGGAAATGCAAGTAGGTGTTGTTTCCTCCATTTTAATTATTGTTTCCTTCTATTTTCTATGTGCATTATCAAGATCTTGTATATAATCAAAGTATTCGCTTCTTTCTCAGTTTCCTGCTTGGCCTTTTTATGTTGACCCTTTTATCTAATTTTCTTTCACTCCTGCCTCCACATTGTTTTCAACCTGTGTTTTTCTTGAGTCAATTTATTTCTCTTGACACCGCTGGGTTTCTTTATCCAAGGGCCTTCACTGTTGCAGGACCTGCACTAACTTTTACCTCCCTCCATTACATAGTTTGAGCAGGCAATAGTTTTTGAAAGCTTCAACACGAATTCAATCCTTTACTTGGTATAAATAAAACAAACCATTACAACCGATAGTTTTTCATTTTAAAAAACAAAAAAAATCTCAAATTACTTAATCCACCAGCTTGTATATCTATATGGTTCAGTGTTACTTTATGATTTGCTTCACAGACAACTATCATTCATTGTTGTTTAATCTGTTAAATTGGATATTTTAAGGTTGGTGGTGAGTGGATCTGTGACTGTTCCAAACTCGCAACAAAACTATGTGGGTTGGGAAAATTCTGATCCAAGAGCTGCACCACCAGAGGCTCATGGGACAAGTCATTTGTCTGCTCTGTTGAAGATCCTGTTCAAAGTCTCAGGGACAAAGTCATTTGAATAAAAGAGGCAGCACCCACACCATTAATTACACAACAGACCACTAACCTTGCGGGAGCACGAGAATGTCAGACCAGCAACTGGCTGAGGAACGGGAGGCACAAGCTGAGCCAGCACAAGTCACCAAAATCTAAAACTGCTGCATTCCTAAGAGCAACTGAGCATTGCAATCAGTTGTTGGACATTAGATATAATATGTCGGCCCATGTACAGCTATAGTATGTCAAGTACATCTACTTCATGCAAGCGTGCTTTCCATCATTTGGTGTAAATTGGACAGCAATGGTAAGATTCCTAGGGATTCCTCACCAGTCCTATCAGCAAATAAAACATCATATCCCCCTCAACCACTCCTGCTCCCCACTATGCTCAGAATTTCTTAGAGCAGCCAGATAGGGACAGTGACAGGTTCTGTCCCAAATTCCTCTCCCACACCCAAGTCTACTAATTTTAGGCTAGAGTAACGGTCGCTACAGCTTCTTTGAAGCTGTCCCTGTGACCTGCTGCACCATTTGGGCAGCTCCTCTTAATAATAAATTGTTGCCAATTTCTTGATTATGCTTGTAGAAACTGATGTACTCAACTGAACAAAATTGGCAGCTTTTCATCACTGTTGGTCATTAATTATAGTCTACACCAGTTTATCTACATTTGTTCACTTACCATACTAGATGTGGTCTTGCACCATTCCTTAACAAGGCTTTGGTTTGTTGCTACTGGATTTCCTGTTGCTATATTGTTTATTACAGATTTATCCAGCTGAAATGAAATAATTTTTACTAATTTAAACATATAATCAAGACAGAAGCATTGCATGAATTTTTGTTTAAATCTCAATGTTGATGAATTTACTGGATTTTTAAGGAATTATTCTTGGAATGAGCGCATTGTTAGCAAGGCTGACAGTTATTGGCCATACCTAGATGCCTTTGAGAAATGCAGATTTTGTACAACTGAATGTCTTGCTTGGGCAGTTAAGAGTCAGCCACCTTGGTGTGGGACTGGTGTCACATATGGGCCAGATCGGGTAAGGGCACCAGGTTTCCTAGCTAAAAGCACATTAGAAAACCAGCAATTTCATGGTCATCAATACTGGTATCCGTTATTTTTATATCTAGGGGCAGAACTTTTCATTTGGCGTTGGGGTGTGCGCCTGACCCGCTCTGCGCGAAATAGCGCGCGATGATGTCAAGCGAGCATCCCGACGTCATGGCGCACTCGTGTGATATTTCGGTGGGCGGGTATGTGTGAGAATTGGCAGCGCGCCTGCCAACAATTAACAGGCCCATTAAGGTCATTAATTTGTAATCAATGGTGATCTTTCGTTGCCCGTCCAACGTTACGGTTCGCAAACAGGCAAATCGACCAGGCAGCCTTTACCTTTTCGAGGAGACCTCATCCAAGGGCGGGGTGAGGTTTCCAATGTTAATTTTTTAAAAATAAAAATGTTTGAACAGAATTTACACCAGCCATATATTCAGGTGACTGATCCCTGATGCAGGGACATTTTTTTCGGCATTTCAAAATCTATTTATGGCTTTTGAATTCTTCAGCTCCCTGAGGCAACTCTCTGACTTCAGGGAGCTTTCTGTGAGCATTCCCCTGCACCCCTGACTTCAGCACTCGCCCTCCTCCCAACCCACCCTGGCAGCGCTAAGTATTTCAGCGCGTCTTTCATGTTGGCTGGCCGTTAATTGGCCAGCCAGCGTGAAATCGCGGTTAGGTGCCAGTCGCGGGCAGCAGCCCATTTCCTGGCTGCTCCCAGGCCCGTCCACCGCGCCCGCACGCTGAACTCAAAATCCTGTCCCAAATTTTTAAAATTTGAATTTAAATTCTCAAACTGCCAGGTAAGATCTGAAATCTTGTTATTACTACAACAACAACAATAGTGCCTTTAACATCGCAAAATGTCCCGAGGGCTTTACACGAGTTTTATCAAACAAAATTTGACACTGAGTCACATAAAAGAGTTATTAGATCAGGTCAAAAGTTTTCTCAAATTGGTAGGTTCAAAGGAGCATCTTAAAGGGGGAGAGACTTGGAGAGGGAAGTTCAGGCCTCTGCCTTAGTATAATAACCACTTCAGCTACTGTGTCCAACCTTTGACTATAGAGTTTACAGTGCTTCACACAGTATAGAATTATAGAATAATTCCAGCACAGAAAGTAGCCATTCAGCCTGTTGTGTCTGTGCTGGACCATTCCAAGAGCAACTCACCTAGTCCCACTCCCCTGCCTTTTCCGTGTAGCTCTGCAAATTTTTTTTCTCTTCAGCTAATTATCTAATTATCTTTTAAAAGCCACAATTGAATATGCCTCCACCACACTCTCAGGCAGTGCCTTCTCAAATGCATCCTAACCACCTGTGTGTAGAAAGGTTTTTCTCATGTGGCATTTCTTCTTTTGCTAAACACCTTAAGTTGGTACTCTCTGGTTATCAATCCTTCCACCAGTGGGAACATATCTAGCTACTCTTGACCAAGCCCCTCATGATTTTGAAGCCACTATCAAATCTCTTCTCAACTTTCTCTTCTCCAAGGACAGCAGCCCCATCTTCTCCAATCTATCTAGGTAACTGAAGTTCCTCATCCCTGGAACCATTCTAGTGAATATTTTCTGGACCCTCTCTAATGCCTTCATATCCTTCCTAAAGTGTGGTGCCCAGAACTAGACATAACATTCCAGCTGGGGCTGAACCAGCATTTTATACAGGTTTATCAGAACCTCCTTGCTTTAGCACTCTATGTCCCTATTTAATTAAAGCCCAGGATCTTGCATACCTTATTAACTGCTCTCTTAACCTGCCTGCCACCTTCAATGGTTTGTGTACGTATATCCCAGATGCCTCTGCTCCTGCACTCCCTTTAGAATTGTACCGTTTATTTTATATTATCTCTTCATGTTCTTCCTAACAAAATGAATCACCTCACACTTCTCTGCATTAAATTTCATTTGCTCCCTGTCTGCCCATCTCACAAGCTTGTCCATGTCTTTTTGAAGTTTAACATTATCCTCCTCATAGTTCACAATACTTCCAAGTTTTGTGTCATGTACAAATTTTGAAATTGTGCCCTGTAAACCCATATCTAGACTGTTAATAAATATAAAGAAAAGAAAGAGTTCACACACTGATACCTAGGAAAACCCACTATAAAACTTCTTCCAGTCCAAAAAAACTATTCACCATCGGTCTATGTCCTGCCACTTAGCCAATTTCATACCCATGCTGTTACTGTCCCTTTTATTTCATGAGCTCTAACTTTGCTGACAAAAATCACTGTCCCTTAAATGATCCCTGACTGATCTTGACCCATTTTATTCCCCAGAACCAAATCCAGCAAAACCTCCTTTTTCATTGAACTGGAAACATACAGATATAGAAAATTCTCCAGAATACACTCTAGAAACTCTTGCCCCCCTCTGCCCTTTACACTATCCTATCATTCATTACTATCCAAATTCCCCCATTATAACTATTCTATAATTCTTGTACCTTCCTGTAGTTTCCTGGCAAATTTGTTCCTCTATACCTTTCCCACTAGTTGGTGGCCCATAGAATACATCTAGCAATGTAATGGTATCTCTATTGTTTCTTAGCTCTAACCAAATCCTTGGCCCATCTGTGACATCCTCTCTCTCCAGCACAGTAATATTCTCCTTAATCAGTCCGGTTATCCTTCTTCCTTTCTTTCCTTCCCTATCTTCCTGAACACCTTGTATTCTGGAATAACTAGTACCCATTCCTGCCTTTCTTTCTAGGTTATTGCTACAACATTATGAGCAGAATTTTCTGCTTGTCGGGCGGGCGCACATAAGAGTTGGCAGCGCGCCTGCCGACAATTAACAGGCCTATTAAGGCCATTAAAAATCTAATTGACTTAAATTTTTTGCTGTCCGTCCAACCTTACAGTTGGCGGGCAAGCAAAAAGGCCAAGTGGCCTTTGCATTTTTTTTAAAACCTCATCCACGGGCGGGATGAGGTTTCAATCTTAAAAATAACATTTTCACACTAATTTCTAATATGTCCCTGCTCATGTGACAGTGTCGCATAAGGGGACATTTTTTTTACCATTTTTAAATTAAGTATTTTAAATTTTTTATATCTTCAGCTCCCTCAGGCAGCTCTGTGCCTCAGGGAACGTTTCCTGCACGCGCATGCGCGAAGTTCCCCGCTTGCCCTCCTCCCAAACCCCCACACAGGCAGCACTGAGTACTGCAGCACATGTTTCACGCTGGGCAGGCCTTAATTGGCCCACCAGCATGAAATCGCAGTCGTGGCCCGATCACGGGTGGAGGGCGGCTTCCCAGCCGCTTCCATTTGCCCCCGCCGATCCTGGCCTACATTTCCATGTGGCTATCTGCACTGCAACTCACCAATCTTATTTACCTCATTCACATCCATGAATAGTAACCCTAATTAGACCCCATTACATTCCCTCTTACTCTGATCCCACCTGATAGCTATTTCCTAATTTAGTACTGTCTGTCCCTCCCAATTCTCTATGCACTTTCGCATTCTTCTCTAATGTTACCTCCCAGTTTTCATGCCAATTTTCTTTTGATCTAAAGGTGGAAGTTAAGCAAGGATAACTTAAAAATAACGATTCAACATGCTTGACTTTCCATATTTCACAATGGAGGTTTACATGTAAAGGTCTTACAAAGATTTTAGCTGGGAGAGTGATTAATCATGGTTAGCATGAGTGAGCTCAGTGCAGAGGGAAACATAATCAGCAAAGAGAAAGAACCAGAGTTCTGGACTGAAGAAATTACAATAGACTAGAACAAGAATTTTGAAGCTTAGCTTTGTGAAACCATTGAAGCATTAGTGGTGTTTACTGCACCCCTAAGTAGTATATGCTGTGTAGTCTCCTTGATGATTTGAAACAAAAGTTAGAGTCAAGCAACCCAGAAAGCAGACTGCAAAACCCTATATGTATAAATTGTTTGCTAATGTTGAAATAGTTTTAACCCCACAAGGAATTGTCTGCTTTATTCTAGAAGCATCCATTTTGCCTGTAATTATATATAATTTAATTCATTCAGCTAAATCCAAAAAGAGAGTCTCTCTTCCTCCCCAAATGTACAATAAAATTTTTCACAAAACCACCTTTTTATATAACTCCCTGTATTCACACAAGAAACATTTGTCCTGCTCATTTGAGTCATTAATTTTATGAACAGAGCAATGTTTGGAAAAACAAAGTTTTCTTTAAGGTTTTTTAATGATTTCACGATTCACTCCAAAACCTCTAATTAGAAGCGTGATATCAAACAGAACTTAGATATTAGTCACATAGAAGTATATTTAAAAAATCAGTTTAACATCTCATCCAAAAGACTGTTGCTTTACAGTGCTCCTTCAGCTCTGCACTGCAACCTCAGCCTAGCTTATAGCCAGGATTTTCCCGTCGGCGAGCGGGGGGACTCGCTCACTGACGCGTAAAGTGATGCGCGGTGACATCGGATGGAACTCCTGACGTCACCGCGCCCCATTTAAATTTTCAGGTAGGCGGGGGCTCAGCAAAATCAGCTGTGCGTCCGCTGACCTGTCAATGGCCAATTGAGGTCATTGACAAACTCATTAAATTAATTAATGGACCTGCCCGTCCAACCTTAAGGTTGGTGGGCAGGCCAGGAGCCCTGGCAGGCATTAGAAAAAGCATGAAGCATCCATGGGCGGGATGAGGTTTCATGTAGGTTTCAAAAAATTTAATTAAAGTTTTTTTAAAAGTTGTGGACATGTCCCAACTCATGTGACAGTATCACATGAGGGGACATGTCAGGGAATTTTTTTTTCCATTTCTAATATTTTTTACAATAGGTCCGAGTGCGAAAGAGCGCACTCTCGGGTTTAGGGAATCCCCCCCCGCCCGCACAAGGGGTGCGTAGCGCTTCTGTGCTGATGTCACGCTGGGCGGGCCTTAATTGGCCCACCCACGTAAAATGGCTGCACGCCCGCACTTCAACTTCCCCCCCAACCAGGGGAAAATCCTGGCTTATGTGTTCAGGTTTTGAGAATGGGCTTTAACACGTGACCTTCTGACTCAGACGCAAGAATGCTATCCCTGACATGTATAGTGATTAAAATTATCTTCATTTGATATAAGATATAATAAATTTGCTCCTATGTTTTACTTAAACTCACTGATACAGCAATATGCTTAATTAGGTACAATTGCACAATAATATAAACAATTTTTTACAGCTGTTTACTTACTGGGAGTTATAGGAACTCAATGCAAAATTAATCAATTTAATAATGTCATCTTCTAAATCACATGAAGGTGATTTTCTTCATCAAAGTGCTTCAGAAACAGTGTCTGGGTGCTACGGAAGATAAAAGAGGCTGAAGCCTGATATACCACCTCTTTGTCCCTTCTCCACTGTCAGGGAATTTCCAGGCCTTTCCTCTGTGAGCGGACCTGGGCCTGAAATAAGCACAGGACTAGGGTTGTGAAGGAAATGAGGTGGGAGGACAATCCTGGCTTCTCCATCTCCAGTTCTATCCATGGGACCTGAAAAAGATACTGGAGGGGTTTGCACTGGGACCTCCTCAGTCTGATAGTGTCTGGGAGAAGCCTGGAGCAGAATTATACATCAGGCTAGATAACCTTTAACCTTTTCCCAACAGGATCTTTTGGCCTTGAGGCTTCCTAGCTATGGTTCTCTAGCAGCAACAAGAATGTTGCTCAAGATTGGTGGCCAGGATAATAGCTGCAGAAATGAGAGCCTACAGATGCCCCCCTGAATTCGCTCAATGTTCCACTGCAAAGCGTAATCCAGGGAGATTGAGAGCTTGACGGGCACTGGATACTTTGGGCACACAGCATCAGTCTAGCACCCAGCATAGAAGAAGGGAAGGAGAAAAGAAGCCCTATTATTTGGGTGGGTTGGGTTAATGATTCAATAATGATTCTATTATCATTATGTTGTAATGACTTACCCGTATAATAAGTTTTGTTAAGGGATCAGTAATGACTTTTAGCATATCTGGAGCATCTTCACCACTCTTGATATCAAATGATTTCACAATAACGTCGGTGAGATGGAAAAGATAGCCAGAGGCTGCTTCAATTGGTAGCAGGACGATCACTGAGAGCCAATTAAAGAAATCATGTACAGTTGCACCTGCAAAGGCTCTAGAAAGGAAAGAAACATTGTTACCACATTCATAATCATAACTATACATGTGAGCAGGATGTCCAAACTATAGCTTTTTGGGTACACACTACCAGCAAACCCTGACAATCCAGCCAACAATTTTAAGTAAATTGGTGTTAATAGCATTTAAAATTCTTACTTATTAGTTTATCCTGTTTGAATTGTGTGGGCCTAGAGGTTTGGAAAAGGCAATTTTAGGCACTATTTCCTCATTGGTTAATAAATTAAAAATTGTCACACTATTTATCTGTTTGTGGCTGCAGTTTGGGTTATATGGGAATATTAATTTAAATGTTATAGGATGAACTTTCTCTCCTCTCTTCCTGGGGATATCTGAGTTTACAGACATAGAGGAGAGGGATTATTGCTAATAATGTACATTGTGCAGAGGAAAGAGATGGACTTTCAAATACAATTTTGAAATTATCCTTCTGGATTTATATTTTATAACCCTTGTTATACTGCCAACAATGTTTTCTTTTTTAACAGTGACCTGCTCACTAAAACCCCAAAGTCTGACCACAGGTCCCTGAAGGTGGCAGGATAGGTGGGTAAGGTGGTAAAGAAAGCATATTGAATGCTTTCATTTGTTGTATGAGGTATTGAATACAAAAGCAGGGACGTAATGTTGGAACTGTATAAAACACTGGTTAGGCCACAGCTAGAATTTTGTGTAAAGTTCTGGTCTCCACATTACAGGAAGGACATAATTGCTCTGGAGAGAGTGCAGAGGAGATTTACAAGAATGTTGCCAGGGCTTGAAAATTGCAGCTATGAGGAAAGATTAGATAGGCTAGGTTTATTTTCCTTAGAACTGAGGAGACTGAGGGGTGACCTAATTGAAGTATACAAAATTATGAGGGCCCGAGATAGGGTAGACAGTAAAGACCTGTTTCCCCTAGCTAAGGGGTCAATTACCAGGGGCATAGATTTAAGGTGATTGATAGAAGGATTCGAGGGGACATGAGGAAAAACTTTTTCACCCAGAGGGTGGTGGGCGTCTGGAACTCACTGCTTAAATTGACAGTTGAGGCTGAAATGCTCAACTCATTAAAAAGGTACCTGGATCTGCACATGAAGTGCTGTAACCTGCAAGGCTACAGACCAGGAGCTGGAAAGTAGGATTAAAAATGAGCAGCTAGTTTCTTTTTCCTCTTTTCATGGCCCACGCAGACACAATGGGCTGAATGGCCTCTTTGTGCACCGTGGCTTTTCTTTGGTTTTATGGTCTTTTTCCTATTCTGATACCTCATGTACATTTTCAGTTAACACATATCCAAATCAATCTTAACTCTGTCAAATCTGAGAACCTTAAATTTCCCTACATTAAATTGCATCACCCATTTTTCTGCTCACTAATTGAACTTGTGAAGATCTTTTTGAATTTGACATTCAGCATTTGCTGTTGCTCCCAGTTTGGTTTGAGCTATAAATTTGGACATTTTGAACACAATTACTTCATCTAAATCATTTACACAGAATGATAATGGATCGTTTTTATGGTACCACAGAAATAGTCCATCTCGCCTAAATGATCTGTGGTGATGTTTATACTCCACCCTACTTCGTCTCATCCTCTCAGTATAACCTCCGATTCCTTTCTGGCAGCTCAGAGGTGGGACTTCCTGCCTAGATAAGAGTCGAAGCTTCACCTCTTTTAACCAATTAGTTTACTATCAAATAATTTAGCTCTTACGGCCTTACCCTTCTGCCCTACAAGTCTGCTTTGCCCAGTCCCTGTAGGTTCTGGATTTTTACTGCTGGGGAAAGGAGTTGAAAGGGAGATGGGTGGCGTGTTAACGCACCTTCTGAATTCATTTCGGTCTCCGGATTGCATCAGGGCCACGATAGTGTTGGTGACGGAGGTGCCGATGTTCGTTCCCATTATCACGGGGATGGCAGAATGCACTCCCAACACTGAAAAGCAACAGCAGGCACGAAGGTAAGAGAAGAGGCGGACGGGGACAGGAAGATCTCAATCATTGCAAAGCCTCCCAGAGAGGAAGCCGAACCTCTGGAGCCGGCGGTAATCTTAGGGCGGAGGAGCAGCGTGTACTTACAGCCGGAGGACACCATGCTGACAATGATGGAAGATGAGGTGCTGGAACTTTGCACCAGAACCGTGACCAAGACTCCGATCACCAGCCCAGCCACAGGGTTGGCGAGGACCTCGTTATCTTTGAAAATATCTCCAGCAGCTTTACCTGCAGAAGAGAGGGGAGGGGGGCATAAAAAGAAAAAAGGATTAAGTCTCATCTCATGGAGAGTTGCCTTTGATCTTCCCCAGTCTTGCAAGTACACAGAAGAGAATGGGGCTCTTCTGCGCTAGCGCCCCGTCCCATAACCAGACTCAGAAGACCCCCCCCCAAAGATCTCACCTCCCACAAGCTGGAATGCCGAGCTCAGGATGCCCAGTGAACAAACGAACATGTAGAGGAATCCAAGTAGTAAAGCGATTTTCGACGCCGCTATCAGCACACGACGGATTTTCTTCCCGGTACTCAGGTCTGCCAAGAGGGAAATGTATTATCCTTGTTAAAGTTATTTTTGGGGACACGCTCCCAGGAATAAAAGCATGAAGGCGGGGACTGGGGAATGTGTACCTGACCACTTGATGCCAATTGCCTCGAGTTTGGGCAATGCCCAGGGATCCTCCTCCACCATCGAATAAGCACTGGACTCTGAAATAAAGAAACTATCAGAAAGGAAGAGAGGAGCGAGAATCAAATCAGGAGTGAAACAGAGCAGAAACGGCAAGCCCGCAGGTAGCCAGCACACCAGAGCTTGGGCACTACTCACCGTTCATTGCTGGCTTGAAGTTATCCCCGAGTTCTTCAGTCCCAGAGCTGCTCCGTGAGCCCTCCAGCTCAGCCCGAAGAGGAGCCATGGTCTGCAAGGAGCAGTGTTCAAAGATTTGGTTAATACTGCGGATGCTGCAGATCTGAGATTGAATAACAGAAAATGCTGGGAATAAATACCCGTCAGGTCTGGCAGCATCTGTGGAGAGAGAAAAGCGTGAACTCTGTTTCTCCCTCCACAGATGTTGCCAGACCCGACAGGTTTTCCCAGCATTTTCTGTTTTCGTTTCAAATAATTTAGTTTATGTTTCAACACCGAACCCTCCACAGCGGACTTTCCACTGTTAACAGGTGAGAGTTACCAAAAGAAACACTTTCCCCATCCCTTCTTCCCCATTCTCTAGTCATTTCACACCGGGATTGGTCCAACATATCAAACAAGTTCAAAACATATCAAAACATCAGTTTTGGTCTCCCAACCGCAGGAACCGGCTTAAGAAATTGTTCAGAAAGGGAAGACGAGCAATAAAGGAAGATTTTTTTCAGCCCCAGTAACAAGTGGACGAATTTGATGCTGCTATTGAATTTCGCAAACACAAAGACAAAAGTAGAGGCAAAATGAACAAAAGATAAATAACATATATAACATAAGCAAAATTCTAAAGAATCTTAAACGTTGAATATTATTTGCAATAGATAAATAAGTGATTGAATACTAATTCACTAGTTTCTACTAGTTGACTCTTCTGCTCAACGTATCCTTGCTGCTAGAAGACAAAGAATGCAGTAATGTTGAGTGAAGGACACTGCCCACCCTGGCTGGTTTATGTAGAACATGGCAGGGGCAAAGTCTAAACTAAATGACATAGAATCACGTGCTACACCGCAAAGTCTCAAATTACCTCAGTGATCTTTTGTAATATTTAACTATAGCAGAAATCTATTCAATAGAGCAACTATATTGCTTTAGAAATATAGTAACATAAGCTATGGCTAAATTCCGTCAGCATTTCAAGATAAAGTTAAGAAATATGACTTTTTGAAGAAAGTATTGATTTATTTTCAATCTCATGATTAGCCACATAGTTTGTCGTCGTGTTGGGTGTATAATGTGCCCTATGTTAACTCTGCTTCAATGTTTCACTTGCAATACCTGTGATTGGGTTCGCTGGACCAATTGTAGATTCAAGAGCTTAGAAATCTGATTGTGTCTGAGCCATTTTTGACCAATTTAGTATGACCAGCAGGAAACACACATGCAAAAGGAGCTGGATCTGCACCTGCTGCCTTATTGGATTGATTTTTCCATAGGTATCTTGGGCGCACACCAGAACTATTTAAAACAATGAACAAAATATTTAAATAAGTGTCATCAGCTTGTTGTAGAATCCTTTGGAGTTAATTGGGTTGCCTGACCACTTGACTTGCCATATGATAAATTCTCCCAGCAACTTGTGGTGCCAGCAGACAGACAGAGCCTTCTTCAGAGCTATGCAAAGGGATCAAGCAGTGTTTCGATGATAGTTGCTGGTTTGTCATTTCAGGCTATTGGTTAACTTTTGGGCATTTCTTGGGCTGTTATCCGACTCTGGAAATATTATTTTGACTGCTGAAAGGAAGATTTTGCTGGTGTTGTACCATTTTTTGATTGCCTTCTAAACATTTTTATTGCAGTCACAGATTATATGGCAGAGCCACCTTCAGGTCTAGTGGAGAAGGTTGAGCAGAAGGAAGACAAAAAGAACAGGAACAGCTAGGCAGGAAGAATGAGAAGGAGGGCACTGTGCAGGAGGCCACAGCAAGTATTTAAGGAGCACTTTTTCTACATGAACTCTGCTTCACAGGGGTCTGTCACTGAGCAATGTCATCTGCTGGATTCTCACATCATGGCAGAGACTGCTTTAGTAAACCAGAAGCCTGAAGCAATAATCCAGTAAAATATGAATTCAGATGCCATTGAAAATTAAAGTCAGTTTTTAAAAAATCTTAATATAAAGTTTGTTTTCGTAAGAGTGATCATGAAGCTGTTCGATTGCCATCAATGATTTATCGGGAAGGGAAACTGCTGGCCTTACCCAGTCCAGCCTATCCACACCAATGTGGACGATTCTTTATTGTCTCTGAAGTTGCTCAGCAAGCCACTCAGTTGGAGTAAACCACGAAGGCAACTTGGGATGAGTACCAAATGTAACAACCGCGTGCCAAGAATTAATTTAAAATGTCTAAACAGGTTTCAAAATCTGATGCTGAATGTCATTCCTAATATTTTCCCTATATGATCAATTCTGTGTGAGATCTGTTTAGATAAAATAATATAAAAATAGATGGTTTTATTAGCTAATTATTATATAACAAACTTTTCTAGGGAGAAAAAAAATGAAGTTTTATTTTCACAGGAATGCAAATCTAATTTTAACAGGTCAATATGTTTCTGAACATCAAATATATGTAACTTTTCAGTGATATCAGTTGTGTTACTAACATAATGCAGCCCTGCATCATGACAATTTTATTTTTGGCACGTGGAGTTCATTTTGCCCTGTTTGACTGCAATTGGCTGAGGTGGGAAATACCACAGTGCCTAGGGTAGATTTTACCCCTGTGCTAGATGAGAACTTGTGTATAATTTCCCTACATGAAGGCACAGAAGACATCTTTCCTCATTCTATAAGTTGATTATTGAATATCGAATGACACAAACAAGAAACAAAAATTTCAAAACTTTTCAATGCGTCGTCCTGTGCATTGTTTCCTTTTTCCTGAAAAAAAAATTGAAATTGAATTTACACTATGGAATATTGGATAACACCACAAATAAAATAGTGAGAGAGGAATTTTAGAAAAACCATTATAAGTTGATCGTAAAACAAAAACAAAAACACCTGGAAAAACTCAGCAGGTCTGGCAGCATCTGCGGAGAGGAGCACAGTTAACGTTTCGAGTCCGAATGACCCTTCAACAGAACCAAGTAAAAATAGAAGAGAGGTGAAATTTAAGCTGGTTTAAGGGGGGGTGGGACAAGTAGAGCTGGATAGAGGGCCATTGATAGGTGGAGATAACCAAAAGATGTCACAGACGAAAGGAAAAAGAGGTGTTGAAGGGGGTGATATTATCTAAGGAATGTGCTAATTAAGGGTAGAAAGCAGGACAAGCAAGCTACAGATAGCCCTAGTGGGGGTGGGGTGGGGTGAAGGAATCAAAAAAGGCTAAAAGGTAGAGATAAAACAATGGATGGAAATACAATTAAAAAGAATGGAAGTAGGTGGGAAAAGAAAAATCTATATCCTGACGGAAAGAAGAGCAATAAGTCTTCAAGTTGGCATTCCTTGAAGAGAAGTGGCAGTCAATTAAACACTAAGATAAAAGCAAAAAACTGCGGATGCTGGAAATCCAAAACAAAAGCAAAAATACCTGGAAAAGCTCAGCAGGTCTGGCAGCATCTACGGAGAGGAGCACAGTTAACGTTTCGAGTCCGAATGACCCTTCAACAGAACTAAGTAAAAATAGAAGAGAGGTGAAATATAAGCTGGTTTAAGAGGGGGTGGGACAAGTAGAGCTGGATAGAGGGCCATTGATAGGTGGAGATAGCCAAAAGATGTCACAGGCAAAAGGACAAAGAGGTGTTGAAGGGGGTGATATTATCTAAGGAATGTGCTAATTACAGGTAGAAAGCAGGACAAGCAAGGTACAGATAGCCCTAGTGGGGGTGGGGTGGGGTGCAGGAATCAAAAAAGGCTAAACGGTAGAGATAAAACAATGGATGGAAATACATTTAAAAATAATGGAAGTAGGTGGGAAAAGAAAAATCTATATCCTGACAGCGAGAAGAGCAATACTTCTTCACAGTATGGATTCCTTGAAAGAGAGGTTGAGGTCAATTAAACACTAAAATAAAAACAAAAAATTGCGGATGCTGGAAATCCAAAACAAAAGCAAAAATACCTGGAAAAGCTCAGCAGGTCTGGCAGCATCTGCGGAGAGGTGCACAGTTAACGTTTCGAGTCCGAATGACCCTTCAACAGAACTAAGTAAAAATAGAAGAGAGGTGAAATACAAGCTGGTTTAAGAGGGGGTGGGTCAAGCAGAGCTGCATAGAGGGCCATTGATAGGTGGAGATAGCGAAAAGATGTCACAGACAAAAGGACAAAGAAGTATTGAAAGGGGTGATATTATCTAAGGAATGTGCTAATTAAGGGTAGAAAGCAGGACAAGCAAGCTACAGATAGCCCTAGTGGGGGCAGGGTGGGGTGAAGGAATCAAAAAAGGCTACAAGGTAGAGGTAAAACAATGGATGGAAATACATTTAAAAATAATGCAAGTAGGTGGGAAAAGAAAAATCTATATCCTGACAGAGAGAAGAGCAATACTTCTTCAAGGTAGGAATTCCTTGAAGAGAGGTGGCAGTCAATTAAACACTAAGATAAAAGCAAAAAACTTCGGATGCTGGAAATCCAAAACAAAAACAAAAATACCTGGAAAAGCTCAGCAGGTCTGGCAGCATCTACGGAGAGGAGCACAATTAACGTTTCGAGTCCGAATGACCCTTCAACAGAACTAAGTAAAAATAGAAGAGAGGTGAAATACAACCTGGTTTAAGAGGGGGTGGGTCAAGCAGAGCTGCATAGAGGGCTATTGATAGGTGGAGATAACGAAAAGATGTCACAGACAAAAGGACAAAGAAGTATTGAAGGGGGTGATATTATCTAAGGAATGTGCTAATTAAGGGTGGAAAGCAGGACAAGCAAAGTGCAGATAGCCCTCGTGGGGGTGGGGTGGGGTGAAGGAATCAAAGAAGGCTAAACGGTAGAGATAAAACAATGGATGGAAATACAATTAAAAAGAATGGAAGTAGGTGGGAAAAGAAAAATCTATATCCTGACAGAGAGAAGAGCAATACGTCTTCAAGTTGGCATTCCTTGAAGAGAAGTTGCAGTCAATTAAACACTAAGATAAAAGCAAAAAACTGTGGATGCTGGAAAACCTAAACAAAACCAAAAATACCTGGAAAAGCTCAGCAGGTCTGGCAGCATCTACGGAGAGGAGCACAATTAACGTTTCAAGTCCGAATGACCCTTCAACAGAACTAAGTAAAAATAGAAGAGAGGTGAAATACAAGCTGGTTTAAGAGGGGGTGGGTCAAGCAGAGCTGCATAGAAGGCCATTGATAGGTGGAGAGAACGAAAAGATGTCACAGACAAAAGGACAAAGAAGTATTGAAAGGGGTGATATTATCTAAGGAATGTGCTAATTACGGGTAGAAAGCAGGACAAGCAAGCTACAGATAGCCCTAGTGGGGGCAGGGTGGGGTGAAGGAATCAAAAAAGGCTACAAGGTAGAGGTAAAACAATGGATGGAAATACATTTAAAAATAATGCAAGTAGGTGGGAAAAGAAAAATCTATATCCTGACAGAGAGAAGAGCAATACTTCTTCAAGGTAGGCATTCCTTGAAGAGAGGTGGCAGTCAATTAAACACTAAGATAAAAGCAAAAAACTTCGGATGCTGGAAATCCAAAACAAAAACAAAAATACCTGGAAAAGCTCAGCAGGTCTGGCAGCATCTACGGAGAGGAGCACAATTAACGTTTCGAGTCCGAATGACCCTTCAACAGAACTAAGTAAAAATAGAAGAGAGGTGAAATACAACCTGGTTTAAGAGGGGGTGGGTCAAGCAGAGCTGCATAGAGGGCTATTGATAGGTGGAGATAACGAAAAGATGTCACAGACAAAAGGACAAAGAAGTATTGAAAGGGGTGATATTATCTAAGGAATGTGCTAATTAAGGGTAGAAAGCAGGACAAGCAAGGTACAGATAGCCCTAGTGGGGGCGGGGTGGGGTGAAGTAATCAAAAAAGGCTACAAGGTAGAGGTAAAACAATGGATGGAAATACATTTAAAAATAATGCAAGTAGGTGGGAAAAGAAAAATCTATATCCTGACAGAGAGAAGAGCAATACTTCTTCAAGGTAGGCATTCCTTGAAGAGAGGTGGCAGTCAATTAAACACTAAGATAAAAGCAAAAAACTGCGGATGCTGGAAATCCAAAACAAAAGCAAAAATACCTGGAAAAGCTCAGCAGGTCTGGCAGCATCTACGGAGAGGAGCACAATTAACGTTTCGAGTCTGAATGACCCTTGAACAGAACCAAGTAAAAATAGAAGAGAGGTGAAATATAAGATGGTTTAAGGGCGGCTGGGACAAGTAGAACTGGATAGAGGGCCATTAATAGGTGGAGATAACCAAAAGATGTTACAGACAAAAGGAAAAAGAGGTGTTGAAGGGGGTGATATTATCTAAGGAATGTGCTAATTAAGGGTGAAAAGCAGGACAAGCAAAGTGCAGATAGCCCTCGTGGGGGTGGGGTGGGGTGAAGGAATCAAAAAAGGCTAAACGGTAGAGATAAAACAATGGATGGAAATACAATTAAAAAGAATGGAAGTAGGTGGGAAAAGAAAAATCTATATCCTGACAGAGAGAAGAGCAATACGTCTTCAAGTTGGCATTCCTTGAAGAGAAGTTGCAGTCAATTAAACACTAAGATAAAAGCAAAAAACTGCGGATGCTGGAAAACCTAAACAAAAACAAAAATACCTGGAAAAGCTCAGCAGGTCTGGCAGCATCTACGGAGAGGAGCACAATTAACGTTTCAAGTCCGAATGACCCTTCAACAGAACTAAGTAAAAATAGAAGAGAGGTGAAATACAACCTGGTTTAAGAGGGGGTGGGTCAAGCAGAGCTGCATAGAGGGCCATTGATAGGTGGAGAGAACGAAAAGATGTCACAGACAAAAGGACAAAGAAGTATTGAAAGGGGTGATATTATCTAAGGAATGTGCTAATTACAGGTAGAAAGCAGGACAAGCAAGGTACAGATAGCCTTGGGGGGGGCAGGGTGGGGTGAAGGAATCAAAAAAGGCTAAAAGGTAGAGATAAAACAATGGATGGAAATACATTTAAAAATAATGCAAGTAGGTGGGAAAAGAAAAATCTATATCCTGACAGACAGAAGAGCAATACTTCTTCAAGGTAGGCATTCCTTGAAGAGAGGTGGCAGTCAGTTAAACACTAAGATAAAAGCAAAAAACTGCGGATGCTGGAAATCCAAAACAAAAGCAAAAATACCTGGAAAAGCTCAGTAGGTCTGGCAGCATCTACGGAGAGGAGCACAATTAACGTTTAGAGTCTGAATGACCCTTGAACAGAACCAAGTAAAAATAGAAGAGAGGTGAAATATAAGCTGGTTTAAGGGCGGCTGGGACAAGTAGAACTGGATAGAGGGCCATTAATAGGTGGAGATAACCAAAAGATGTTACAGACAAAAGGAAAAAGAGGTGTTGAAGGGGGTGATATTATCTAAGGAATGTGCTAATTAAGGGTGGAAAGCAGGACAAGCAAGGTGCAGATAGCCCTCGTGGGGGTGGGGTGGGGTGAAGGAATCAAAAAAGGCTAAACGGTAGAGATAAAACAATGGATGGAAATACAATTAAAAAGAATGGAAGTAGGTGGGAAAAGAAAAATCTATATCCTGACAGAGAGAAGAGCAATACGTCTTCAAGTTGGCATTCCTTGAAGAGAAGTTGCAGTCAATCAAACACTAAGATAAAAGCAAAAAACTTCGGATGCTGGAAATCCAAAACAAAAGCAAAAATACCTGGAAAAGCTCAGCAGGTCTGGCAGCATCTACGGAGAGGAGCACAGTTAACGTTTCGAGTCCGAATGACCCTTCAACAGAACTAAGTAAAAATAGAAGAGAGGTGAAATATAAGCTGGTTTAAGAGGGGGTGGGACAAGTAGAGCTGGATAGAGGGCCATTGATAGGTGGAGATAACCAAAAGATGTCACAGACAGAAGGACAAAGAAGTATTGAAGGGGGTGATATTATCTAAGGAATGTGCTAATTAAGGGTTGAAAGCAGGATAAGCAAGCTACAGATAGCCCTAGTGGGGGTGGGGTGGGATGAGGGATTCAAAAAAGGCTAAAAGGTAGAGATAAAACATTGGATGGAAAACTTTTAAAAATAATGGAAGTAGGTGGGAAAAGAAAAATCTATATCCTGACGGACAGAAGAGTAATAAGTCTTCAAGTTGGCATTCCTTGAAAAGAAATGGCAGTCAATTAAACACTAAGATAAAAGCAAAAAACTGCGGATGCTGGAAATCCAAAACAAAAACAAAAATACCTGGAAAAGCTCAGCAGGTCTGGCAGCATCTGCGGAGAGGAGCACAGTTAACGTTTCGAGTCCGAATGACCCTTCAACAGAACTAAGTAAAAATAGAAGAGAGGTGAAATATTAGCTGGTTTATGAGGGGGTGGGACAAGTAGAGCTGGATAGAAGGCCATTGATAGGTGGAGATAACCAAAAGATGTCACAGGCAAAAGGACAAAGAAGTATTGAAGGGGGTGATATTATCTAAGGAATGTGCTAATTACAGGTAGAAAGCAGGACAAGCAAGGTACAGATAGCCCTAGTAGGGGTGGGGTACCTTTTAGCCTTTTTTGATTCCTGCACCCCACCCCACCCCCACGAGGGCTATCTGTACCTTGCTTGTCCTGCTTTCTACCCTTAATTAGCACATTCCTTAGATAATATCACCACCTTCTACACCTCTTTGCCCTTTTATCTGTGACATATTTTGGTTATCTCCACCTATCACTGGCCTTCTATCCAGCTCTACTTGTCCCCCCCCCCTCCTTAAACCAGCTTATATTTCACCTCTCTTCTATTTTTACATAGTTCTTTTGAAGGGTAATTAGGACTCGAAACGTTAACTGTGCTCCTCTCCGCAGATGCTGCCAGACCTGCTGAGTTTTCCCAGATATTTTTGCTTTTGTTTTGGATTTCCAGCATCCGCAGTTTTTTGCTTTTATCTTAGTGTTTAATTGACTGCCATTTCTCTTCAAGGAATGCCAACTTGAAGACGTATTGCTCTTCTGTCCGTCAGGATATAGATTTTTCTTTTCCCACCTACTTCCAATATTTTAAAAAGTATTTCCATCCATTGTTTTATCTCTACCTTTTAGCCTTTTTTGATTCCTTCATCCCACCCCACCCCCACGAGGGCTATCTGTACCTTGCTTGTCCTGCTTTCAACCCTTAATTAGCGCATTCCTTAGATAATATCACCACCTTCTACACCTCTTTGACCTTTTGTCTGTGACATATTTTAGTTATCTCCACCTATCAATGGCCCTCTATGCAGCTCTGCTTGACCCACCCCCTCTTAAACCAGGTTGTATTTCACCTCTATTCTATTTTTACTTAGTTCTGTTGAAGGGTTATTCGGACTCGAAACGTTAACTGTGCTCCTCTCCGCAGATGCTGCCAGACCTGCTGAGCTTTTCCAGATATTTTTGCTTTTGTTTTGGATTTCCAGCATCCGCAGTTTTTTGCTTTTATCTTAGTGTTTAATTGACTGCCACTTCTCTTCAAGGAATGCCAGCTTGAAGACGTATTGCTCTTCTGTCTGTCAGGATATAGATTTTTCTTTAACCACCTACTTCCATTATTTTTAAATGTATTTCCATCCATTGTTTTATCTCTACGTTTTAGCCTTTTTTGATTCCTTCACCCCACCCCACCCCCACTAGGGCTATCTGTAGCATGCTTGTCCTGCTTTCTACCCTTAATTAGCACATTCCTTAGATAATATCACCACCTTCAACACCTCTTTTTCTTTTTGTCTGTAACACCTTTTGGTTATCTCCACTTATCACTGGCCCTCTATCCAGCTCTACTTGTCCCACCCCCCCTTAAACCATCTTATATTTCACCTCTCTTCTATTTTTACTTAGTTCTGTTGAAGGGTCATTCGGGCTCGAAACGTTAGCTATGCTCCTCTCCGCAGATGCTGCCAGACCTGCTGAGTTTTTCCAAGTATTTTTGTTTTTGTTTTGGATTTCCAGCATCCGCAGTTTTTTTGCTTTTACGTAAGTTGTTACTATCCCATGATTCTAGGCTATAGGTTTTTGATGGCTGTCATGCTCTATAAAATATCTGGATCTCTAATTTCCTGGTAGAAATTTTTATTTTTCACTAAGGATAAATTGTTAATTAATCATTCATCAAATGTATTATTAAATAGGGTTCATGCTCTTCCTTGTACCTCCTCCAGGTCCAAGCAGCAGGATTAGAGGTGACAGCTATCAGCTGAAACTTTGTAAAGTTGCATATGCTAACAATCAGTTTGAGAAGGAGGATGTGGAAATGATGGTTTGATTAACATATTGATGCCCAAAATGAACCAGTGAATCAATAAATGACAATAACAAGAAAAGCAAATTAGAAAGTAAAAACAACATGGGAGAACAGTAAACCTTCAAGGTTCCTATGTCTTGATTAGACATTCCCTGCAGATGACACTTTTCCCTGCGTTTTCTGAATGCTAATATGCCACAAGAAATAGTACAGAAAAAATGAACTCTTTTCATAGTTTCCTTTGCAGCCATTTATTAGGATGCTGGGAGAAATTTCTATAAACACGTTTAGACTTTTATAAAAACAATCAGAATTTCTTTACTTCCTGATCACTTCTCTCCATTTCTTATTGTGTTTTTCTTGACCATCTTTTTTTTTCTGCCATTTTCCTTTCCTTTCTGTTCTGTCATTTCCTACCTGGTGTTTCCCTTCCACCATTTCTCTAATTTTCCTCAGTTTTTTTTTTCATTTTTGGCTTTTGGCTGTTCCTCTAAATTTGTTTCAGTTATGTTGCTTTGAGCATAAAATGAACAAACCTGAAGCAAGACATTATTTCAGAAGGATTTTGTTCCCAAAGAGTTTTGGCTGTGTGTGAAAAACACTCCTTCCCACAGCTGTCCTAACCCACATAGATATAGAGGGTAATTTTTTCAAATTTTAGAAAATGCAACTGGAGGAATACCTGGTTAAGGTGATAAAAGGGTAAGAACAAGTAGATATGATTAAATGCCAAGGAAAACAATTCATTCATGTCACAAATTAGATACATTTTCTGAAGTTTTGTTTGAATTATCTTAGACAAAGAGAAGAAAGCACTTCCAGAACTCTTCCTCGAATGATTAAATTGCTTAGGAGAGGATCCATACTAGAGTTGATTGTACATAATCGATGAATCAATGGGTTTAATGGGCAGAGTGTTTTTTAATCATTCTATGCCTTATGTTCTTTCCCCTCCAATCTTCAGATTGATCTTCTCTCATTCATGAGCTTCCAAATTCCAAGGTAAACAGCATATCCGTATCTACCAAGTGTCGTTGGAGTAAACTGCCTGGTATGGTCGCTTAGATCAGATAAAATGTTGGGGTGTAAATGATACAGAAAGGGTGCAAGGAGGGCTCTGGCATGTATTAAACCCCATCTGCACCATTTACACAGAAGGCTGAATTAAGATCAGCTTTTTGGGAAAGTGAAGTTCAGCTTCAGCTCTGCTGCCTGCATCCTATCCTGCATCAAGTCCATTCATCCATCATCCTGTCTTTGCAGACCTATGGGGAAGAATTTTCTGGCTGACGTGCGGGTGGTGGAGCCCACACGTCAGTGCTTAAAATGTCGTGCGCTGACATCGCGCGAGCGTCCCGACATCAGCACGTGCATCGCGATATTTCGGTCAGTGGGCACGCACAGCAGCAGGGCACGCACCTGTCATTAATTAAAGGCCTCATTAATGGCCCTTAACTTGCCAATTGTTGAGGATTTTGAGGGGCCCGTGCAAACTTTGGCTCGGTGCACGGGCCCAGCGGGCAGGCGGGTCGGTGATTTTTAAATAAAACTCATGCGCTGGCGGGATATGTGGACTCAGAGGGGTTGTTCATGTTTTCCACGAAGTTTTAATTGCAGAAAGTGTTTTCAAGTTGCCTGTGTGAATGTTAGCAGTTCACATTAATTTCCAAGAGCTTTTTGTGTACTTTGAAACCAGTCTACAGACAGTAATCTTTCCCGGGCCTGCAGCTTTCCGGAGGCCTCCATTTAGCCTGGGGGTATGGGTTCTGATATCTCCACTGGAGATAGCTCCTCTGAGGAGGGAGGGAGGGATAGAATAAGGAGGAGGCCAAGACTGGACAATCAGCCTCCAGGGGACCCGCCTTTGGGAGGCCAGGCGCAGGCACAAGGGGCGCAGGGCCAAGAGGTTGTCCAAGGTGCAAGGGGCCGCAGAAGACGCCAATATCCTGCTGCCAGGGTATACAGGCAGTGACAAAAACAGAAATACCTGGAAAAACTCAGCAGGTCTGGCAGCATCGGCGGAGAAGAACAAAGTTGACGTTTCGAGTCCTCATGACCCTTCAACAGAACTAAGTAGAAATAGGAAAGGGGTGAAATATAAGCTGGTTTAAGGGGAATGAGGGGGGTGGGGGGAAGAAGGGGGTGGGGGGGGCGGTTGTTGGGACAAGCAAGCAGTGATAGGAGCAGATAACCAAAAGATGTCACAGACAAAAGGATCAAAGAGGTGTTGAAGGTGGTGATATTATCTAAAAGAATGTGCTAATCAAGATTGGAGAGCAGGACGAGCAAGGTAGCTCTAGTGGGGGTGGGGTGAAATAAACCATGGGTGGAATACATTTAAAAATAATGGAAATAGGTGGGAAAAGAAAAATCTATACAAATAATTGGAAAAAACAAAAGGGAGGGGGAAGAAATGGAAAGGGGGTGGGGATGGAGGAGGGAGTTCAAGATCTAAAGTTATTGAACTCAATATTCAGCCCGGAAGGCTGTAAAGTACCTAGTCGGAAGATGAGGTGCTGTTCCTCCAGTTTGCGTTGGGCTTCACTGGAACAATGCAGCAAGCCAAGGACAGACATGTGGGCAAAAGAGCAGGGTGGAGTGTTAAAATGGCAAGCGACAGGCAGGTCTGGGTCATTCTTGCGGACAGACCAAAGGTATTCTGCAAAGCGGTCGCCCAGTCTGCGTTTGGTCTCTCCAATGTAGAGGAAACCGCATTGGGAGCAACGAATGCAGTCGACTAAGTTGGGGGAAATGCTGCTTCACTTGAAAGGAGTGTTTGGGCCCTTGGACGGTGAGGAGAGAGGAAGTGAAGGGGCAGGTGTTGCATATTTTGCGTGGGCATGGGGAGGTGCCGTACGTGGGGGTTGAGGAGTAGGGGGTGATGGAGGAGTGGACCAGGGTATCCCGGAGGGAACGATCCCTACGGAATGCCACCAGAGGGGGGTGAAGGGAAGATGTGTTTGGTGGTGGCATCGTGCTGGAGTTGGCAGAAAAGACGGAGGATGATCCTTTGAATGTGGAGGCTTGTGGGGTGATAATTGAGGACAAGGGGGACCCTATCATGTTTCTGGGAGGGAGGAGAAAGCGTGAGGACGGATGCGTGGGAGATGGGCCGGACACGGTTGAGGGCCCTGTCAACTACCGTGGGTGGAAAACCTCGGTTAAGGAAGAAGGAGGACATGTCAGAGGAACTGTTTTTGAAGGTAGCATCATCAGAACAGATGCGATGGAGGCGAAGGAACTGAGAGAATGGGATGGAGTCCTTACAGGAGGCGGGGTGTGAGCAGCTGTAGTCGAGGTAGCTGTGGGAGTCGGTAGGCTTGTAATGGATATTGGTGGACAGTCTATCACCAGAAATTGAGACAGAGAGGTCAAGGAAGGGAAGGGAAGTGTCAGAGATGGACCATGTGAAAATGATGGAGGGGTGGAGATTGGAAGCAAAATTAATAAATTTTTCCAGGTCCCGACGAGAGCATGAAGCAGCACCGAAGTAATCATCGATGTACCGGAGAAAGAGTTGTGGGAGGGGGCCGGAGTAGGACTGGAACAAGGAATGTTCCATATACCCCATAAAGTGACAGGCATAGCTGGGGCCCATGTGGGTACCCATGGCCACACCTTTTATTTGGAGGAAGTGAGAGGAGTTAAAGGAGAAATTGTTCAGTGTGAGAACAAGTTCAGCCAGATGGAGGAGAGTAGTGCTGGATGGGGATTGTTTGGGCCTCTGTTCGAGGAAGAAGCTAAGGGCCCTCAGACCATCCTGGTGGGGGATGGAGGTGTAGAGGGATTGGACGTCCTTGGTGAAGAGGAGGCGGTTGGGGCCAGGGAACTGGAAATTGTTGATGTGACGTAAGGTGTCAGAGGAATCACGTCGCTTGCCATTTTAACACTCCACCCTGCTCTTTTGCCCACATGTCTGTCCTTGGCTTGCTGCATTGTTCCAGTGAAGCTCAACACAAACTGGAGGAACAGCACCTCATCTTCCGACTAGGCAATTTACAGCCTTCCGGACTGAATATTGAGTTCAACAACTTTAGATCTTGAACTCCCTCCTCCATCCCCACCCCCTTTCCATTTCTTCCCCCTCCCTTTTGTTTTTTCCAATTATTTATATAGATTTTTCTTTTCCCACCTATTTCCATTATTTTTAAATGTATTCCACCCATGGTTTATTTCACCCCATCCCCACTAGAGCTACCTTGCTTGTCCTGCTCTCCAATATTAATTAGCACATTCTTTTAGATAATATCACCACCTTCAACACCTCTTTGATCCTTTTGTCTGTGACATCTTTTGGTTATCTGCTCCTATCACTGCTTGCTTGTCCCAACAACCCCCCCGCCCCCCCCTTCTCCCCCCCCTCCCCCTTAAACCAGCTTATATTTCACCCCTTTCCTATTTCTACTTAGTTCTGTTGAAGGGTCATGAGGACTCGAAACGTCAACTTTGTTTTTCTCCGCCGATGCTGCCAGACCTGCTGAGTTTTTCCAGGTATTTCTGTTTTTGTTTCGAATTTCCAGCATCTGCAGTTTTTTGTTTTTATACAGGCGGTGAAGCACCTACCTCAATGTGACTGAGGTGTAGTGCCGAAGGAGGCTCCGATTCTCAAGGGAGACAGTCAACTACATCTGTCAGATGATTGGCCCTGAGATCTCCCCTAACTGTGTGGGTGGACACCCCATGCCAGTGGCTCTGAAGCTCACAGTTGCCCTCCACTTCTATGCCTCTGGCTCCTTCCAGGGCTCGGTGGGTGATCTTTGCGGTGTCTCCCAAGTGTCCACACCTGTGTCAAACAGGTTACAGACGCTCTGTTCAGATGGGTATTGACCTTCATACAATTCCTCTGCGACCAGGCAAGCTAGACACAGCGAGCCAGAAGCTTCGCGGCCATTGCTGATTTCCCCCGCGTTCAGGGTGCAATAGGCTGCACACATGTGGCCATCAAGGCGCCAGCAGGTGAGCCCGGTGCCTTCGTCAACAGGAAGGGCTCCCACTCCATGAACGTGCAGATAGTGTGTGACCACAGGATGCAGATTCTGCAAGTCTGTGCAAGGTACCCAGGCAGCTCCCACGACGCCTACATCCTCAGACGCTCCCAGGTGCTCCAGCTCAGCTGGATGGTTGGCTGCTGGGTGACAAGGGCTATCCCCTCAGAAGGTGGCTCATGATGCCACTCCGCCATCCAAGAACAGAAGCTGAGCAGCGGTACAATAGGAGCCATGCCTCCACAAGGGCTGTGGTGGAGAGAGCCATCGGTCTTCTCAAGATGCACTTCCATTGCCTGGACTGCTCAGCATGCGCACTCCAATACCCCCCAGATTGCGTCTCTCTGATAGTGGTAGTCTGCTGTGCCCTGCACAATCTTGCACTGGAAAGGGGGGATGCAGTTGACGATGAAGACCTTGATGCCCTGGATGAAGCTGCACATGATGAATCCAGCCGTGGCTCAGAGGATGAGGAAACACAGGGCGATGATGAGGGGCAGCACGCTGACCCGCTATTACATCAAGGAGGCAGGGACACCCGGGACAATTTAATCCAACGAACCTTCAGCTAGCTCCACACACATGGATCAGCAGGACCAGCATTGCCTGGCGCTTCCACACGTGGCACTAAGGTGCTACATCTTCCACCTTATCAGCTACAGCTAAGGGCTCAGTACAGAAACATCAATGTCCACTCAAACACTCATGATATGTCTGTGAAAAAGACAAATGCAGCAAAAGGAAACGCCCTCAGCCATGGTTAGAAAAGTGGACTTTATTCTGTCCAACATATAACAGAAATGTCTCTCTTGCAAACATAAGTATATTTTTCCCGAATCTAAGGCCAACACAAAATCACCAGTGACATACCCGTTGAGTGCCTAACGTGCCTTATGCTTTCGTTTGTGGGTGCTACGTCTAGGTGCCACCCCATCGCTCGGAGTGGCTTGTGAGACAGCCTGCTGACTCTGCTGTCCTGTTGGAGTCGATGACCTTGATGGGCATCCTCTGGCCCGTGGAGCCTGTGATGGTCCCGCCTGGGAGGGAGTGGCCAGTTCCAGAACTGGCACCTCCCCAGTTGTCGCAGCCTCAATGGATGCAGTGTTGACTGGCAGAGGGGCAGAGGAGCTGCTGCCCTAATCCGGAGCGCCCTGAGAGGAGCTCGCAGCGACAACAGGCAGCTGCTGCGCCGACATGAGGTCCCATTGGATCTCCCTGCTCCCCGCAGATGCATGGGCACCGAGCGCTGATGCTTGGTGCCCACAACATCTCCCACATTGGGAATGACCACCTGTGGCCATTACCGCTTTGAAGGCTTGCAGGTCAGAGCGTAACCCAATCAGAAGATTCTCCATCCGATCGAACCCCCTCTCCATGAGAGTCACCAATCTCTCAGTGGAGGAAGCCTGAAGCTCTGCCCTGAGGTTCATGCCTTCACGTGCACGCTGCCTGGACTCCTCCACCACAGAGACCAACTGAAGCATACCCTCATGTAACCCTGCCAAATGCAAATGCGATTCCTGCCGCTTGTCCTGCAGCTGCTGCATTGGTGACAACTCCGGAGGCACGTCATCAGGACCGGACTCAGCATCTGTCTCATCCCTACCATCTCCTCCAGCGATCGTGATGTGCCCTCTCCACTGTGACACGGGACACTAGCCGATGGTAAATTCCCCACTGAGGTATGTGTGTCTGCTCTGGTGCCTGGCTGGCTGAAATGATGTGCCGCAAGTTGCACGTCTTGGGCCTCAGGTGTGGAGGGGGAGCTGCGGTGTCTTTGGGCGCGGCCATGTGGTGGTGATGCTGAAATTAACAAGGACAGTGCATCAGTTAGCGTACAGTCAGTTAAACCTTTCATCCCTTTCCCCCCCAGCCTCATAAGTGGCTCACCCTTCAAGACCCTAAGGAGATGAACATTGGTGGGGTGGAAAAGAGTCAAGAGGAGGCCCAAACATTAGACGCACATACAGACAGGCTGGTCAGATGGCCTCAGGAATGCCACATGGCATGTTGTGTACCATTGGAGTGGGGAGAGTGCAGAGGTACCTGACCTGGATGCATGCTGGCCTGGAGAGTTGCAGGGCTGAGGAAACATTGCAAACACTTGCGACATTTGCCGTGGAGCACAGGAGATTGACAAGTCACATTATTGACCTTCATACCGTTATGAGGGGCATAGACTGGGTGGGCAGAAGGCAACATTTCCCCTTGGTGCAGGGATGAGTAACGTGATGGCATTTATTTAAGCTGAGTGCCATGAGGTTCACAGATGACATGCTGAGGACCTTTTGGACAGCGTAATGTGGGGTGCACTGGCTGAAAGGGTGGTGGAGGTCCTAAACCCCCTAAGATGCAATAAGTCTTTGGCTGTGCAGCAGCCATGCGATGGCATGTTAGGCCATGGGGATAGTGGTCACAAAAGGGATAAGGTGACTTTGGAAGGTGGTGGAGACGCGATTCCTCAAGGGGACAAGGGACCTTTGTGTATGACCCACACGTCAAAGTGTCTCAGCCTGTGAATGAGCAGTGTTGCAGTATTAACGATTGCAGCAAGCATCAGTGGTTTGGATGGTGGGCAGACAGAGTGGATGGGACTGTGGACCTCAAATACCTGGCCGCTGGACCCCAGCCTCGCCGCCATCTGATGCCCTGGCTGCCTGCCTCCTCCCCAGCTCCATAGCCTGCTACTCAAAGGTCGTGAGGCGCTGGAGCATGGCGTGCCCACCACCAGTCCTCTGGTGCTCCCGCTGATTGTGTTCAGTTTTTGCCTGCAGAACAGAGAAGAGGATTTATTGGGGCTGATTGCTCATGTACTCTGCATGCGCACGCCGCACCCCAACTACAGTGGCCCATCTGAGGCCTCCAGTAGCTCCTGTCCACACTACTGGTGATCAGTCCCCAGAAGATAGTACGGCTGGTCCCAACCCCTTCCCCAAGGAGGCACAACTAGGTGCGGCGCCGAGGCCAGCAGATGGCTCTTGGCCACGACACCTTGAGGCTCCCCTTCCACCATCTCATCACCATCAATATGGCATGTGTTGGTGTTATGAGTTTGTGTCTAGCTGCCTCCCCTGCAGGTTGCCCCCAAACTACTTAAATGCGACAAACACCAACATATGCTGCAGGGAGAACCCATCTTTTCCTCAACCGCTAAGGCTGATGTAAGCATGGTCAGTACCCGTTTGCCCACCCAGCGTATGCCAAATGCCCAATGCAGTAATGACCGCAAGACGTTGGGGGGCAGGGGTAGGGGGGGTGGGTGGTGGGGCTCAAAGGCTAAGGCTACCTTCTGGGTCAAATGGCCAAGGCCAACATGGTCAACATGGTACTCACCCTTCCAGAGCACAGCAAATCATTGAATCCCTTGCGGCACTGTGTGCCTGTGCACCGCACATCATCATGGGCGCTTACAGTGTCACCAACCTTCTCCCACGCCTGCTTGGTGACATGGGGGGCCCTCCTCCTCCCATCATCCGGATACAATATATCCCGACGGCTGGACACCTCTTGGAGAAGGACAGCAAGGCATGCATCGGAGAAGCGAGGGGCACACTGGCCCCCCGCTGGCCTCTCCTGCCGCCTGCCCCCCTCCTCCTGCTCATGCTCTTGTGACAGCTGCCTCTCTCTCTCCCCGAGTGGCCATGGGGCACTCCCTCAAGCAGGCTGCCTGGCCACTCTTTATACAGACTGCTGGTTCCCCATTGGAACCGACGGTCTGAGCACGCCCACCTCCGTGACTATTTTCCTGTTCTCCACGGGAGTCGCTAACCTGCTGGGCGGGCCTTAATTGGCCCGCCCACGGAAAATAGTGGCGCGGCCCGTTTCGGCGGCAGCAATCGGCTGCCCGCCCGCTGCCAAGTCGGTCAGGCCCGCCCGCCTGTCAAAGGCAAAATTCTGCCCAAGGTCACTACCAATCCTCCAGTGTTTCCAATTTAAAATTCTCATCCCTATGTTCACATCCCTTCATGGCTTCACCTCTCTCTATGTCTTTAACCTCCTCCAGCCTACAAACCATCCCCACAATCCTTCAAACTCTCCATTTCTCTAACTCTGGCCTCTTATGCATCCCTCCCTTTCTTCATCCCGCCATTGTGTGGCTGTTCACTCAGTCATCTAGTCCCCATACTCTAGAATTCTTTCTCTAAACACCTCCAACTCTTTCTGCTCCTTTGGGAGCCTCCTCAAAATCCATCTCTTGACTAAGTTTTTGTTCACTCCTCTTAATATTTTCTTCTTGGATTCTGTTTTTTTAGTCTTGTTATACCTATGGGTGCTTTGGGATGGTTTGGGATCAAAGTTAAAGATGCTATATAAATGCAAGTTGTTTTTATGACTGTTTTAAGAACTGAGCCCTTACAAAAGATTATTGAGTACATAGCTCTTCAGCTCATTGGATAATTAGATATTTAATCAGTTGTGCAAGGATCAGTATCTTAATGTAATGATATCTTATAGTGTTATGTATCATTCCATGGTTCATTTATAAATATTAATGGAGTATTTACATAGCTTAGTGGCTGCTATAAATGGCACAATGTTGAACAACGCAGTAAACATTAAATGAGACTTTAAATGATTCAGTACACAGTAAATTTGTCAATTGAATTTCATCTTTTTAAACCATTTGTACTTATCATACACTACTGTACTAAAGTGGGTGCTATAATCAGTTTCTATCAGCAAACAGTCCTGTACAATACTGTAATTAAGAAAAAATGGCCTTGATTATTGCACATGCAGCAATCAAAATTTTCCATCCTACCCACGATGATTTCCACTGCTGGCAGGACCAGAAAATCCCAGCTATAAGTCACCTTTGTAAGTGGAATGCACATATCTGTGTATATTTAAAAGCAGAGACAAACAACATTGTTAATTCACGTTTGTTTCATCTTACTTTCAAGCTGTTCTCCCTTCACGCTTTCCGCAATTCCTGCATTCATCTCCATTATCTCACCCAATGCTTATTTCTTAAATTAACTTACATTCAAGCAGACTTTTATTGTACTGAAGTTGGCACTGTTGGTGCAAATAAAAAAAGGCAATTAAATTCACATAGAACTTCCAATTAATCACTGAGGTAACTGTATTAATGTGAAAAACTTGTGGGTGATATAATTTATGTTGACAGGTGAACCAAATTTGCTGTGAACATTTTACATAGAGAACTTAATAAATTTATTAAAATTTCCAAAGTTTGTTATCATTGAAGTAATGCCTCAGATGGACTTTCATATGATTTGTCATACCTAGCAGTTTCCAGCTGTTCAAAATTTAATTGCCTTTTTTTATTTGCACCAACAGTGCCAACTTCAGTACAATAAAAGTCTGCTTGAATGTAAGTTAATTTAAGAAATAAGCATTGGGTGAGGTAATGGAAATGAATTCAGGAATTGCGGGAGGCGTGAAGGGAGAACAGCTTGAAAGTAAGATGAAACAAACGTGAATTAACAATGTTGTTTGTCTCTGCTTTTAAATATACACAGATATGTGCATTCCATTTACAAAGGTGACTTATAGCTGGGATTTTCCGGTCCCACCAGCAGTGGAAATCATCGTGGGTAGGATGGAAAATTTTGACGGACCAGCTGAAGGCCCATTGACTTCGGTTGGGAATTTCTGGTCCCGCGGCGGGTGGGACCACATAGTTATGTAGCATGATAATTGCATACTGTTTGCGTTCCGAGGTTATTATAGGTGCTGTGATATGCAATGTGTTTGTACATATTAGTATGTACAATAAAGTAATTTCTGATTGAGGAAGTAGAAAATGCTGTTTTTTAATTATTGAGGATTCTGTTAGCCTTTGCGCCAACCCAAATTTCCAGCTGCGTAGCTCAGTGCTGCATCAGCGTTTTCTTTAAACCACATTCTTTTGCGTAAAAGAGGTCAAATTGTAATGGCTGCCACAGCTTCTAGTTATACTGTCAGAAATATTTTTTTTTCATGCTTAGAGGATAGGAAGTGATTTAGGGAACAATTAAAACCTTTCATTTAAAACAGTCAGGAAAACAGGGTAAAAAATAGTTTTCTCTTTAAGACTGGCTAATGACAAAAGTTGAGTTCAGATAAATATGAAATTTATAACTGTTTAAATTGATCAGTGCTGGCCAGAATAGTTTCAATTTGGCACTTCTACTGGGGATCTATGATGTCTGACAATAGTATAGACAGTAGGCAGGTTGATCAGCCAATCGGATTGAAGAATTCTCACGAACAGCAAAGCAGGAAGTTAAAAGCAGGCTATATAAATCACATTTAAATCATTGTACAGAAAGTAAAATAAAGGGTAAAATTTTTAGCTCAGTGGATGGGCGCGCACCCGACCCTACCGAGCGTAAAATGATGCGTGATGACGTCGGGCGTGCGTCCTGGCGTCATCGCGCGCTTGTGCATTATTCCGGTCAGCCAGCGTTCATCGGAGTCGGCAGCGCCCCCGCTGACAATTAAAAGACCTATTAAGGCCATTAAAAATTTAATTAAAAGAAATTTTTCACTGCCCGTCCAACCTTACAGGCGAAGTGGCTTTTGCACTTTTTTGGAAACCTCATCCACGGGCCGGATGAGGCTTTCGAAAGCAAATAAAAATCAAAGAAAAACTTTATTTTTTTCATTGATAACATGTCCCTGCTGACGTGAGTCATATGAGGGGACATGTTTCACAACATTTATGAAATCTTTAATTTTTTTTTTAAACGATTTCTTCTCCTGAGACAGAGAGCTGCCTTAGAGAAACTATCAAGTGTGCACTTGCACGCATGTGCGAAGTTTGCGCTCGCCTGGCTTGTCCTCCTCCTCCCGCCCGCACAGGCAGCGCTGAGAGCTGCTGCTCGCGTTTCATGCTGGGTGGGCTTTAATTGATCCGCCAGCATGAAATTGCCTTCCGGGCCCAATCATGGGTGGCAGTTGGCTTCCCAACCGCCCCCGCCTGCCCCCGCCAAGCCAGTATGCCAAGGGCAAAATTCTGCCCAAAGAGTGGGATATGCACATGCAGTTAAAAGTGAACTGTAAATATCAGGACAAAAGCTTGAAAAATATTTTTTATTTTATTAAAAATCTGCAATTTTTAAACGTCCCTCTAAGAGACTGAGAATGAGACTTCACCAGCGGCTGCGATCAGCGGGCCTGGGAGCGGCTGGGCAATGGATCCCTGCCCACGATCGGTCCTCAACCGTTAATTAGCCAGTCAGTGTGATATGTGTATTGAAAGGCTCAGTGCTGCCAGGGTGAGGGTGGGAGGATGGCGAGCACTGAAATCAGCACGGGTACAGGGGAGCATGGAATGAAAGCTCCCTGAAAGCAGGGAGCTGCCTCAGGGAGCTGAAGAATTTAAATTCAATAAAAACAGATTTAAAAATCTGGTAAAAATGCCTACATATCAGAACGAGTCACCTAAACATATGGATGCTGAAATTTGTGTCCAAACATTTTTATCTTTTCTAAAATTAATCTCGGAAACCTCATCCCGTCCTTGGATAAAGTTTCCTCAAAAATGCAAAAGCTGGCTGACTGATTCGCCTGCCCGCCAACCGTAATGTTGGAGGGGCAGCGAAAAGTCCCCGCTCAATGAAACTTTAATGGCCTTCATCGGCCTCTTAATTGTCGGCGGGTGCGCTGCCAACTCTCGCGCGCATGTGCGAATGCCTCACTCTCATTACTGTAAATCCTGGGCCAGCCTGTAGGTGCAGCAGTCACCTCCTATAGACTCAAGCTCTTTGATTGATACCCTTGCCTGATTGGTAGTTAAAGTGGTATAGACTTCAACACTCACTACTTCCTATTTCTCACTTGATTTTTTTGGCAGGGTCTTTACTCCAGGCTTTCCTTGCCTCAATGGAATACAACAATGGAATGGGAAAGGTATATGGGCTTACCTTCTAAAGAGGAATACATCCTCTGATATAATTAATGCCATCTTGTTTCCACTGGCATATCTGGGTCCAAGAGCAGGCAATGTATCTGCTGATACTGTCTGATGTCACTATTTTCAAGGTGGAATATCCAGCTTCTTTTACATTTCAGGCCAGTTTTAGAGCAGTGAGCTAATTGAGTTGCATCTCCTGGGATTTCAACATTCTTTACAGAAGCAAACTGAAAATGGCAATTTGTACAGTGACAGATGTGAAGAAGTGAAATCATGATGTTATGTCACTCCTTTATACAGAGCTGTCCATTCCCAATGACGTCACTGCTGAAACATGCTGCTGTTGCTGCACTATTGTATTTACTTGTTTTATTAGATGCAATTATCCCAATGCTGTCCTGACTGCACCCCCACCTCCCTGCCACCTTGCACCCTCCATAAGCTCGAGTTCATTGTGAACTCTGCTGCCTAGCTCACACCAAGTCCCTTTCACCCATCACCCCTTGCTCTCTGACCCACATTGGTTTCTGGTCCAGCAACACCTTCATTTTAAAATGCTCATTCTTGTTTTAAGATCCCGGCATGACCTTGACCCTCCCTACTGTAATCTCCTCCAGGCCTAAAACCCTCCAAGATATCTGCACACCTCTAATTCTAGCCTCTTCAGCATCCCTGATTTTAATCGCTCCACCATTGTTGGTGGCTAGTTTGCCTTGGCCCTAAGCTCTGGAACTCCCTCCCAAAACCTCTGCATCTCTTTAACTGGCTTTCTTCCTTTAACACACTCCTTAAAAACTACCTCTTTGATAATGCTTTGGGCCATCTGCCCTAATATCTCCTTATTTGTTTGATAATGTTTGATAACAGTCCTGAGAACTGTTTACTGCTTTAAAGGCACTTTTCTAAATGCAGGTTGTTGTTGAAATGTGATCAGTGGAGACTCTTTGCCTTCGTGGGGAGAAGTGATCAGCCTTCAAACAGTGTTTCCTGCCCCGCTACCTGAAGAGTTGGTGGGGACACATCCTGTTGATGATAACATAAGAACATAAGAAATAGGAGCAGGAGTAGGCCATTCAGCCCCTCAAGCCTGCCCCACCATTCAATAATATAATGGCTGATCTGCCCCAGGACTCAACTCCTCTTTCATACCAGCTCCTCATAGCCCTCAGCTCCCCAATATTTCAAAAATCTATCTACCTCCTCTTTAAATACTTTCGGTGATCTAGCCTCCAACTCTCTGGGGTAGAGAACTCCAAACTTTCACACCCTCTGAGAGAAGAAATTCCTTCGCATCTCAGTTTTAAATTAGTGACCCCTTATTCTGTTACTATGTCCCCTAGGTCAAGATTCCCCCACGAGTGGAAATATCTTCTCAACATTTACCCTGTCAAGCCCCTCAGAATCTTGTACATTTCAATAAGATCACCCCTCACTCTTCTAAATGCTAATGCATAAAGGCCTAACCTGTTTAGCCATTCTTGAAAAATCAACCCCTTCATCCCAGGAATCAGCCTAGTGAATCTCTTTTGAACTGTCTCCAATGCCAGTTTATCCTTTCTTAAATACGGGGACCAAAACTGTACATAGTACTCCAGGTGTGGCCTCATCAACACCCTATACAGTTGTAACATGACTTCCCTATTTTAAAACTCCAACCCCCTGGCAATACAGGCCAAAATTCCATTTGCCTTCTTAATTACTTGCTGCACCTGCATGCTAACTTTTTGTGTTTCATGCACAAGAACAACCAGATCCCTCTGTGCTGCACTTTTTTGGAGTCTCTCTTCATTTAAATAATAGTCTGCCTTTTGATTCTTCCTACCAAAGTGCATGACCTCACACTTTCCTACATTAAACTCCATCTGCCAAGTTTTTGCCCACTCACTCAGCCCATCTATATCCCCTTGCAGATTCCTTATGTCCTCATCATAACATGCCCTCCCACCTATTTTTCTATCATCAGCATATTTGGAAAGATTACACTCTGCCCGCTCTTCCAAGTCATTAATATAGATAGAAAATAATTGAGGCCCTAGGACTGATCCTTGTGGCACTCCATTAAGTTACATCTTTCCAACCAGAAAAAGACCCATTAATCCTGACTCTGTCTTCTGTGTGTTAACCAATCCTCAATCCATGCTAATACATTATCCGCAATATCGTGAGCTCCTATCTTGTGCAATGACCTTTTATCGAATGCCTTCTGGAAATCCAAATACACGACATCTACTGGTTCCCCTTTATCAACTCTGCTTGTTATATCCTCAAAGAACTCTAGGAAATTTGTCAAACATGATTTCCCTTTCAGAAAACCATGATGGCTGTCCTTTAACCATTCAACACTCTATGGAGCATTAATTAGCCAAATGTGAGACTTCCGCATCTCACCTCAGCAGATATCCCGTAGTCTCTGCAGTGGCCCCTGAAGCAGCTCTAGAGTCCAAATCCCAGTGTCCAGGACCAGTTGGTCCAATTGCGGGCAGTCTTACAGCACAGAGGGGAGGTGAGGCCCAGGAGGGAGATGGGGAGAGAGGAGTGCGGAGCCTTGAGTCTTGATGAAGAGGCTGCGGGAATTGGAGGGAACATGCCAACTGAAAGTGGGCAAAGGGGGTTTGGAGGTTTGCCCAATGTAGAAAGGGGGCTGGCCCTTGATGGAGGTGCCCCATTCCCCTTTCCCACTTGAGGCCCATGCAGGGTGACCTGTCCCACTCTTCCCCACATCTGATCTCCTCTTGCCAGACTCAAAATTGAGGCTGGGTGAAGTGGCCTTTAAGGGGCCATTAATTAGCCATTTAAGGGCCTCACTTCGGCAAGGGCCACAGAACGCTGCCCGGGTAAGTTAATGCCCCACCCCACCACCTGCAAACCCACTAGTGGACTACCATTAAATTCTGCCCATGGTTAGTATTTTTTAAAAGTTTGTTTAAATTTATCTTTCAGCTTCTATCTAAATCCAATAAAGTGTTCATTTCACTGACTGAAATTTTAAATTAAAAGTGAGGGATATTAAATGTGCTTAACATCCTGGTTTGTTGTGTTTAAATACTTCAATGTGATTGGTTGCTTACCCTGTTTACTACGAGATCCCCTTAACTTTAAACTGTTGTTGGGAAAGGGCACAATTGAGTCACTGGTGATTGCAATATCCAGCCAGTGAAGAGCGGGGGTTAAAATTTCAAAGATCTGAAACAAAGCCCGAGCTTGTTTTTAAAGGAAACTGATTGAGGCAAGTCAGTTATTTAAATGTGCTAATGAGGCTGTGAGCTACAAATTTTAACAGGCTTTGAGATTTAACTGCTGTAGTCTGTGTTTCCCATGGACCAGGAAAACCTGTCAGCTGAAGGGAGTTGGGAGCAGCCAGGCCCAGCCTTTTGTCAGGAAGATATAATAATTTTGATCATGTTATTGGAATTTTGTAAAGTAGAAATTGTGTGCTGGGCTTAATTTAATTAGATACAGCTGGTCTGAGGGCTTTGATGTATCAAGAAGAGAAGCTAGGTTTCATGGCTGGAGTTTTAAATGTGATGTGTAAAGAGAACATTTATATTTTTAGATAAATTAGAGTAGTGAATTTCAAAGAGATGGTAAGGTGTTACACCTAACCAACAGAGGCTAAGCCAAACAGTCTGTTTACTTTTCCCAAACTTACTGATAAAATTAGTACTATGATATATTTTCATTATTAGAAAAGTAGAGTTGAAAAGACATAGCGAAACAATGGGATTTACATTGAAAAGGGAGAAATCTTTGTAGAGGAGATGAGGTTATGTGTAAGGGGCAGGCATTTTAAGACCTAACACAAGTGTGAAAAGCCTCAAATTGCTGTCTACAAGGAAATTAAGCTGAGAAAAACTCACTTTGAATTTGACTGTCCAGGATGTGTGCTTTGCCTGGGTCAGTTTAAATCTGTGTTTTACTGTTGCCTTAACGGAGATGTAACTGGGAGTCGGATTAACTATGGGATTTAGAAGTTATTATAGTAGTAATTTGTAAACCTACGTATGTGCTTAAAATCACTTTTTTATTTAATAAAGGTTTGATTTAGTTTTGTAAGAAACCAATAAGGCTCAGTGGTCTTATTACTACTGAATTCAAGGCATGCATCTTGAAATAAATAGAAATTGTAAAATAGTTGTGGCAAGTTTCAAGTTTCCCTCTGGGGTTTGAACAGCTTGGTATTTACCATCCACCTGCCGTAACAAAATTGGGGGCCCTTTGTGGGATATATTTGAAATTCCTGGATTGGTTTGGAGTTGGTGAATCTTAAGCTTATGAATATGAGAAGCACTTTGAATTCGGGAGTGGGTGTGAGGTATTTTTAAAGTGGTGAGACTGCAAAAATGGCTGTATCCATGGCTAAAACTTTTCTGGAAGTAGAAGATATAACTCTGATTGGGTTACAAAAAGTATCTAAGGGTAAGTTAACAGAGTTAGAGGATGAGTTGCAGTTGAGGTTACCTGTAGGGACAAAGAAAATAGACATAGTTGAAATAATAGCACAACATTTCAAGTTGGAAGTGACACCTGACACTGATGATTCACAACTGGAGGTCGTGAGACTTCAGTTACAAATGAAGAAGCTTGAGCTTAAACAAGCAAAGGAACTGAAAAAACTTGAATGAGAGGCAAAGCAAAAAGAAAAGGAAAGAGGAAGGACACTTCAAAGGGAGCAAGCAGAAAGGCGGGAGAAAGAAAGGAAGCTGGAACTAGAATTCCAGGCAAGAGAGAAGGATAAATAAAGAGAGGCAAGGGAAAGAGAGAAAGGGAATATCAGCTTAAAAGGTTGGAAGTTAAAAAAGAGATCTCTGATTCTGAGGAAAGTTCTGATGACAAAGAAACCTTGTTCCAAGTTTTTCTCTGGGATTTGAACAGCCCAGCGTTTACCATCCGCTGTGCCGTAACACTTTTAGCATTGCTTTTGGGCCATGAGAAGAAGAATTGCTTCCATCTTCCCACTGTCAGACCCTCGAGCAAATCTGTTTCCCTCTTTGCAATTGGTCAGCCTTCCGGTGATCCAAAGCCCCCACAATTGCCCTTGACCTACAATCTCCCCGATATGCAATCTCTTCAACCCCCATGATTTCCACCAACACATCATCCCTCACTGTCCTCACTGTCACTGTCCTGTGATTTTGTTAAGTCCTACTACAATCTCTCCCTCTATCCTTCTTCCCTCTGCAGCCTTCCAGCCAGGTTTTCCCAACTGACAGCCAGTCAACCTCTCCATCTGGGAAGTGGTGAAAAATTCAAATTAGGTCCTGCCCCAAAAGTTGTCAGGGCCCCCCCATGCTATCTGCATTTCTGTGTTTCCCAGCCTCTGCATCATTGCTGCCCCCTCCCTGCTCACACCACTCCCTTCCGGCCTCCATATAAATATTGGAGCCAGTAAGTTAATAAATCACATAAGGAGTATTCATTTTTCTTCTTGATTGTAACAATTGTATTTGCTAAACAAATTTTTTGAACAGTTCTGTAGTTGAAGGCAGAAAATATGGGGCAAAATGTTATGGTACCCCAGGGTCCTTAAAACCCAGGGTTGGCCCACCCTCCTACCCCACCCCACCCACCTCACCCCACCTCACCCCACCCCAGCCTCCAATTTCATGTGGGGCGGGCGAGGCCTAGGGCGGCCTTCCTGCCCTCGGAGCCCTTAAGTGGCCAATTATTGACCACTTAAGCAACATTTCCTGGCCGGCCTCAAATTTGAGGCTGTGACTGGCAGGAGTTCAGGAGCGGGGGGGATGCCCAGCAGGTCACCCTGCTCAGGCCTCAGGCAGGATGGAGGGGGTGCCTCCCACAATGAGCCCCTTTCCACATCAGGCAACCCCACCCTCCAACCAGATCCACCACCTGCACCCCCCACCACCTCCCCACCTCCCACCACCACCACCAGGTGCTCCCTTCCCCCACTGGCCTCTCCATCAAGCCTACCATCCCCTCCCCCCACCTCCCCGCATCTCACCTCCCCGCATCTCACCTCCCCTCCCCACTGTAAGACCACATACCCTGCCCCCCCAACTTACCTGGCCCTGGACTCTGGGATTTATAATCTTGGGACTGCTTGTAGTCCTAGTCCTGGCCACTGATGCCTCTGGAGCTGCTGGAATTACACATCTTGGCTGGCAGCTCACTAAGGTGGGACTTCCATCTGATGAAGGGCGGACGTCCCGACTCCAGCCAATTAATGCCTATGATATTGAGTCTTTCACTGTTATGTAACACAACCTGTAGTTAATGCTGGGTACCAGGCTTTACAATTTAATTTTGTAACAGTTCATCTCCTGAACTATAGTTCTTCAGTGTGATCTTGCAATATGATCTGAACCCCACCAGGCTGACCTCTGAACTGCTTCTCGCTGGCTTCCTGATTTAGTCTTGACTTCTACCAGCCTACTGTTGCAATCAGAGAGTGACAACTCTGCATAAAGTAGGTTTTGCACATGAAGATGGAGTTTTGTTCCAAGCCCTTTGACTGAAATGGCAGTATTTCAAAGGTGGGGGTGATGGTGGTGGGGTGAGGAGACATTTCAATATCAGACTTGTAGCTGTGACTTGTGGTCACTTTGACAAATGGACCACAGGAGTCTCAGGTACAGATCACGATTGTTTATTTGAGCAATTGCAAGGGGAGAACCATCTCAATGCAGCTTGAGATCGCACTCTGCTAAATTGCAAATGTTCATTTTTATACATTATTGGTCATGTACAAGAACAGTTTCCAGATTCCGATCTCGTCAACATATAAGTTTACATTAAACAGACATCTCGTAACAGGTACATGCATCGTATGTCCCTATTTTTCACCCAGGCAGAGACCTTCCCTCCTATCTAAGCTGGGACCATCTGTTCTTCCCCTATCTGTTGAAGAGCACACTTAATCTTTGTTATTGTCAATGCTCTGACTGCAGTCCGGCTCCCAAGGCCTTTCTGTTGTTTGCAGGCCCTAAGGCTGTGCAAGGTTCATCTGGTAACCTTTAACTGCCAATGTGCTTGGTAGCCCTGGACTCCTGGAGATTTTAAGCAATTTATTCCTTTTCAATAAATTCTCCCTTACCATAAATTCTTACTTACTCCCTTCCCCCTAACATAGCCATATGGTTAAAAGCTCATTGACTCCCACAGCTTCCTTGACTCCACTTCCTCAGAAACTGAACTGGACTAGCCATATAAATACTGTGGCTACAAGAGCAGGTCAGAGGCTGGCAATCCTGCGATGAGCAACTCATCTCCTGTCTCCCCAAAGCCTGTCCACCATCTACAAGGCACAAGTCAGGAGTGTAATAGAATGTTCTCCACCTTCCTGAATTAGTGCAGCTCCAACAACACTCAAGAAGCTTGACACCATCCAGGACAAAGCAGCCTGCTTGATTGGCACCACATCCACAAACATTCACTCCTTCCACCACTGACACGCAGTAGCAGCAGTGTGTACCATCTACAAGAAGCACTGCAGGAATTCACCAAGGCTCCTTTGAAGCACCTTCCAAACCCACGACCACTACCACCTAGAAGGACAAGGGCAGCCTATAGATGGGAATACCACCAACTCAAAATTCCCCTCCAAGTCACTCACCATCTTCAAGTCACTGACTTGGAAATATGTTGCCATTCCTTCACTGTCGCTGGGTCAAAGTTCTGGAACTCCCTTCCTAACAGCACTGTGGGTGTACTTACATGGACTGCAACGGTTCAAGAAGGCATCTCAGCACCGCCTTCTCAAGTGCAACTAGGGATAGGCAATAAACGCTGGCCCAGCCAACGAAGCCCACATCCCGTGAATGAATTGTGAAAAAGGAAATTACACCTGCTTCCTGTAAGGATTATATTCCACTCTCCCAGTATCCTTGTCTCCTTCACATATGTTCTGATGATGTCACCTTTCATACCAGGGCTTCCGATGTCTTCCTTTTCCCTCAGCCAAGGATTCCCTTCCACCGTAGTTGACAAGGCATATGACTGGATCCATTCTATGTCAAACACTTCACCTCTCACCCAATCTCCTCCTTCCAAGAACCACGATAGGCTTCCGCTTGTCCTCACCTTCCACCTCACTAACCTTCACATTCAACGATCACCCTCTGCCATTTCCACCACTTTCAGCATGATGCCACCACCTAACACATCTTCCTCTCTGCGTTCAGTATTCTGAGGGATTATCCCTATACAACCTCCTGGTCTGATCCTCAGTTATTCCCAATGCCCCCTTCCCTTTCCATGGCAGCTTTCCATGCATGTGCAGGAGATGCAATACTTGCCCTTCCATCTCTTCCCTTCCCACTGTATATAGCTGCAAACATTCCTTCCAGGTGAAATGGCAGTTTACTTGTTTAAATTTAGTACACTCTATTTGCTGCTCATGATGTGATCTCCTCAGACAAGTTGGGTTACTCATCACAAGTCCAGGAAATAAAACGATGAAAGTTGAAAATAAGATTTTAAAAATTATGATAAAGAAAATGGTTGCTTGGTAGTACAGAACTTGATTATTGCTGAAAAGAGAGAAATGTTGCTGAATCTTTTTGTTTGCACTCATCAGGACAAATGCAAGAACACTAAATTTCAAATAATCACAACAATTTATACTACAGGAGAAAAGGGTGTCAATAGTTGGCAAGTGGACTCTGATTGACATTGTCATGGAGAAAGAAATAGGCTCCCCAAGCCTTCAGGTAATTCAAAAATGGTGCAAGGCTTCAACAGTTCCTTTTGTTTGCAAAGGATGGTTCCCTGATCATGACTGCATGTCACTTCTTGCAAGTATAAATGAGCCTCGTTATGAGCTCAACTGATTGTTTTAAATTGATTGTTAGTGTAGCTATTAGCATACTCAGGATTGTCAGCAAGTGCCGTCCATTCATGGACAGTAGACATTTTTTTACCCAGGAGCTTGGGGAGCCTAGAGTTCCCAAAGACAATCCCACAAAGGGACAAGCCACCAAAGGAAATTTTCACAGCCTCATCACTTGAAATCTTCAACACTCATAGTTAGGTTATTTCAATTTTAACATTTTCATTATCAGGACTACCAGTTCATCAGGTCATGCCTGGTTTAGCTAGTGCTACCAATATAAATGTTAGTGGAGCTTGCCTGGCTCAGTGCTGGGCTGCAGATGGGATGATCATGGTTAAAGGAGGCATCTGTAGACTGTAGACAGGGAAAACATAATAAAAGGCAGGAGGGGGTGTTACTTGAAGCTCTCTTCAGGGGACTGTCTCCTCTATGCGACCGTGCACTTAGCCACTGGATGGGGAAGGGTGAGGTCCAAATGAGGCACAGGCACATCAAGTTTCCCTAGAGTACAGGGTGCAATTGATTGCACACATGTGGCCTTGAGGGCTCCATGGCAGCAGCCCCTGAGGTTCATGACAGGAAAGGGTTCCACTCCCTGAACATTCAACTTGTGTGTGATTATCGTAAGCACATCATGAACGTTTGTGCCCGGTACCCTGGGAGTTTCCATGACTCATACATCTTGCCTCAGTGATTAGATGGCTGGCTGCTTGGGGATAAGGGGTACCCGCTCAAACGATGGCTCATGATACCCTTGCGCCATCTTTAGAGTGCATTGGAGGAGAGATATAATGCGGCACATAGCTCAACACGATCCATTATCGAGCAGACCATTAGCATCCTGAAGATGTTCTTCCAATGTTTGGACCGCTCAGGTGCTTCTGCAATACTCTCCACAGAGGGTGTCCTGGATCATTGTGGGTTTGTTGTGCCCTTCACAACCTGGCACTTCAAAAGGGGGGACCTTTACCAGAGGGAGGCATGGGAGGAGGCTGAGAGATCCTGGGACGATGAAGAGCAGGATGGGCAAGAACCTGAAGAGGGAGATGAGGGTCAGCCTCCTCGTGAAGATGCCATCGAAGAAACACGACGTGGAAGATGTGCCCATGTCACATTGATAGCCACAAGATCCCTGGAGGAATAAGGTGTAGGCAATGGGAGACGGCCACATATTTCCTGTCCCTTAATGGAATGCCAGTACACTGAAAGGCCTTTCAACCAGTCACATCGAGAGCAAGTTCTGCATTTGGACTTGCACCTTCAACCCTCATGATTCACCAGGCCCTAATCTTTGGAAAGGTGAACCCTGTGTCCGTGCGCTCTGTGAAACAGTTCCTGACTCACCATGAGATTTGGAGAGATACTCAACTAAATATAATTAACTAGCTTCGAAGTGTGAAATGGGGCGCGATTTCCCACCAGTGCATCCAGCAGAAACACGCCACAGAACCTGCCCACCACAGCACTTAATTTCAAAATTGGAAATGTCCGCCCTATATCACAAAGCATCTATTGCACAATTATGCTCAGAGTTAACTTCCTTTCTGTGAACATATTTTAATATATTTTCCTTGATTCTTTGGTGGTGTTTTTGTTGCCTCCCTCACCCAAGTGGCCATTCTATGGGCAGAATTGTCCCAGATTTGCACTAAGTGCAATAGTGAGCGGGGGAAACAACATTTTACCCACTGGCCACAATGGCAACTTCTCATGCTATATTGCCCCAAACCCGCCGCATTAGTCATGCATTCCCAGGAAACACGCTGTTTCCATGGCGGGTGGGCTCTCATTCGCCCGCCACGCCATTACCTCGCTGATTCATCACGCCGGGCGCCATATTTAAAGTGCAGCTGCGTGCACAGTTCATTGCTTCCAGCCCACAACTGGTGTATGGAAGACATGGCCCCTAAAGGCAAGAAGTCTGCAGCTCCAAGGTTCATTGATGCATCCCTCAAGTTCCTTTTGGACGCTGTGGAGGCCCACCATGACGTCCTCTGCCCCAGCTCTGGCCAAAGGAGGGGCAGCAACATCATCCACCTGGCTTGGGAGGCAGTGGCAGCAGTGGTCAGTGCCAATACCCTGCCAAAGAGGACAGCTACCCAGTGCCACATGAGGGTGAATGATCTCCTTCGTTCCACCAGGGTAATTCACTCTTCTCATCACCCTCAACTCAAACACTCACAAGCCCAACACACATCCACAGGGATCTCACTCCCTGTCAGTTCAAGGGACATCACCATTCACTCTTTCACACACACCTTCATTGTTCTCATCCCGTCCATGGGACCACTCACCACCCACACAGGCCAGGCATACTTATCACCTGGCCTCGCAGGTGACCTGCTTACACTGTGTCCATCTCTATTCATGCAAGACCAACTAGCACACAACACCCAGAATGAAAAAACAGTAAAAACTGGAAAATAAGAATACTGGTCTGAACTGGTCTTCTATGCCTTAAAATGGAACACTAGTAAAAACTGGTCTGAACTATTTTTCCTCCTGGGGATGGAGAGGTCACAGACTGGTGGAGGAATGCCTGAAATCAAGGTCCTCATGGACTTTGAAAACAGAGCCATCCACCTGGCCAGCAAGTTTCTGGACCGGTCCTGTGCTGACGGAGGGGTTGGCTGTGTTCTACCAAGTGAGGATCCAGCAGCGCAACATCCATCAGACAACCATGCTGTGAGTGATGTGTCCTGTTTCACAGGCCACTGCCATGTGCTAATTATCTCTCCTTTCTTTCACAGGAACATCTGGGAAACAGCTGACAGAGTCCATGATCCAGGGCCTCCAATAAAGCCCCAAAGAAACCTTTGAAGAGGAATCTGAAGGCATCTTCCTTGAAATCCAGTTACAGCGCTCACCCACACCCTCCACCAGCGCAGAGACACACACCTCGATGTGGCCTAGCTTTAGAGTAGCCTGAGGGTCACAATCTGGTGAGCACATCACACTTCCTGATCCACAGAAGGTGGCGGCAGAGACTTCCCAGGTTTCCGGCACTCTAAGGGCTGCTGGAGGCCAGAAATTTGATGAGTCCAAGTCAGATGACCAGCCTCTGGAGTCGGTCATGTCACATTTGCTGGAGCTGCAAAGGCAAGTTCGGGAACATCAGGAAGGGATGTCGGCTGCACTCCTCAGATTGCAAGGCATGGTGGAGGAGTCCATCCCCCTTCAGGCTGAGGTGATAGTGCCGGCATACCAATACACCAAGGTCAACACTAGTAGGATTGCGGCCGCCATGGAGACCTTGGTCCAGGATGTCGCTCCTGCAGAGCTGTGCGGGCTGAACTCCATCACGGACGCCATAGTTGGCCTCCAACAGTGTGTACGAGAGAGGGGTGCTGGGCAGCTCGATCTCAATCCAGCTACCCCTTCCACTCATGGAGTCAGCCAGGGGTCCTTGGGCACCCATAGGGAGGAGGATCAGCAGGTGTAGCCCCCAGGGTCATCCACCCAGGTAACTCCAGGAGTGTCCAGCCCATCCAAATCCCCTCTTTCTGTGACCTCAGAATCTCCAGCTCCACAAGCCGAGGATGGTGCCACTGCCACACAGCTGGACCCCAAAAGCAGGCCGGGGCCCTCCAAGTCACGGCCTTCCAGAGGACGCTGCATCTCCATGTTATGAGCCTGATCACAGAGTGCAAGCGAGCTGCCCTCTGCCAGGCAGCAGTCAGACATTCTCAGGGGCTATATGAAGACCTATGGAGTGTCCTCACTGCATGTCATCATCAGCCTCCTACAATCGAGCGACTATTAAGGCCCCCACTGCTTCTCAGTGACAGGAGCATTCTCACAGAGGGTATGTGTTCTGGCGTAAGCCAGACTGGAGTCAAACGTTCATAGATGCAATGTGAGGATCCATGGTGTCTCCTCTTGCATGTTGTCATCATCCTCCACAAATCTAGCAGCTATGAAGGCTTCCCGAGCGTGCCTGCCTCATCTGGCCTGTGCGAGGGCCTTATCACTGTCATTGTCGAATTCAAGCACCTCCTCATCCTCTTCACCATTGACGTCCTCCTCATCGGAGGAGACCTCTAGCTCCTCCATCTCCTCCTCAGCCAGCTCCTCTCCCTGTTGCAGTGCCAGGTTGTAAAAGGCGCAGCAGTTGACAATGATGCATGACACCCTCTGTGGACCATATTACAGGGCTCCACCAGACCGGTCCAGGCAACAGAGCCGTATTTTCAGCATCAGCATCACAATGGTTTCCTCCACCAAGTTGCGAGCTGCAGCATGAGCCTCATTATACCTTCACTCTGCTGCAGTCTGAGGCCGCTGCAAGAGTGTTACCAGCCACAGCCTCTGTGGGTAGCCCTTGCTCCTGAGGAGCCATCCCCGCAGCCTTTGTGGACCCTGGAAGGCGTCAGGGATTTGTGACCGACTGAGAATGTAGGAGTTGTGCACACTCCCTGGAAACCGCGCGCAGACCTGCAGGATGTGTTTGTGGTGGTCGCACACCAACTGCACATTCAGCGAATGGAATCCGTTGTGGTTGACATAGTTGACCACGTATTGCGACAGAGATCTGAGCGCCACATGAGTGCAGCCGATCTGCACCTGTAGGACACCCAAAATCTGGGCAAATCCAATCGCTCTTGCATCCTGGCTCTCCTGGTCCTGGGCAAAATGCAAAGTTGTGTGCCTTCACGAAGATGGCATCTGTGACCTCATGGATGCATTTGTGGGTGGAGGCTTGTGAAATCCCACAGAGGTCACCTGTAGAACCCTGAAAGGATCCACTGGTGTAAAAACTAAGCTCCGCTGTCACTTTCATGGCCATTGGCAAAGGATGCCCTCCATGTGCCCCTGGCACAAAATTCTGCAGTAGCTGACAGATGTGACGGATCGGTTCCCTAGACATTTGCAGTCTTCGGTGACACTAGTTGTCGGTCACCTGCAGGAATGAAGGGAGGCGTCAATAGGCCCTGGGTCTAGCTAGGCATTGACCAGCGACAGCTCACTGTGGCTCTTCGGCAGCATGTGCAGGACCCCGAGCCACCCCTTCTTCTTAAGGGTGCTGCTTCTGCTTTTGCACATCCAGGTGCCTCATTCGCTCTCTTCTCTGTCGTCTTTGCTCTCTGCATGCCACTAGGCATACAACTAGTTCACAAGGCTCCATGCTCGTGAGGTACCCCTCCTGTAGGATGAAAGAGAGAGTCAGCTGACGTGGTCAGCTTTGGTGTACTAAAAACCTCTTTTGGTTCAGTCTGAAGGCCCCTTAACACATCCTGGCCAGTGCTGGCTACCACATGGCTGGCCAGAGATTAGTGCACCGCATGGCTGTCCGAAACCCTACTCTCTCCGCCCAACTCCACTTGACCGATTGGTGGCAGCTTTGCCCATTGGACTGCATGCTGTGCTCTCAGCTCAGGCACAGGCATTCTCCTAACCCGCACTGCAAGGCTGCACTGTTAGCTTGAACCATGGGGGAGACTGGTCCAAATCGGGATTGTGACTTTACAAGGGGCTGTGAGCACCTCCAACTGTGACTGCTCCACGGCCAGCTTTACAACGTGCCCAGTTGTCCAATTGTTCTGCAGTCCACTAAAACACTCATTAGTTTGCAGTCTGTGACTGAGGGATGAAAAGCTCTGAAGCACTTGGTGGCACTTTCATGCCTCTGTGTTGCTTGAGTGGGCAGATAAGCTAGAGACACGATTCCAATCATGTCAATGTGGCCGCATCTGAAGTGTCTCAGCTGCAGAGGAATGGTCACTTTATACAAAGTTTTTCTAATGTATGGCCGCCTCCCTCCCATCCAACCCTACACGTGTTTGTGCGATACCTTCAACCACAGGGCAGCCCTTGCCCACATCCCCAAGTCACTTCAACCGCAGGGCAGCCCTTGCCCCGCCCTCCATAATGTGCCCTCAACCTTGAAGTCCTACGGGCGACCCTAGTGAGCGCTGCGCAGCGTTACTGTGCACTCACCTCCGAGTTCCCCTCAAAGTGCAGCCAGCCAAGTGTACGCCCTATCTATGCTGTTATGAAAAACATCAGTGTGCAATCACATCAACGATCCAGCATGGGGTGATGATTCAGGTGGGCTGACCTTATAATGACACGCTGATCTATTACAACGAGGTTCCCGATGTCCGATGGCGGGAAACCCGGCCAGCCATCGACAGGCTGAGCGGACACTCACAATCTGGATTCTCGATGTTATACAACAGATTTCTGGCCTTCTTGCCATATTGTCCGCTCGCGCTGCCTAGCATGCCCGGCACCAACGGGCATGGAAAATTCCACTCTATATGTGAGCCTTGAGAATGAGTATTGTAAGCTATTCAACTGCAGCGACAGCACAGGAAAACCCAACCCTGCCCTCACCTCATTTGCAATTGCGCACTTTTTGGTAATGTGCAGGTACTTTGGGTGATTTTTCCCTCCATAACCAAGAGGCCTGTTACTCCTGGGGCGGTGTTGGGACCTGCTTACTTGCCCTATCCGTGGTGGAGATTGTGGTGCTCTGCGTCAGACGAGGCTTTGGGCACAGAACTGAAGAAGAAGAAGAAACAAGAGGCACCCAATCCTGGCACTCTTAGCACTTTCCTGGTTGGCAGCCACCTCAGCATAGATGAGGGATCCAAACAGGAACTTTCCTCGTCTGCAAGTCTTTGTTGCAAACTTGTAAAAGTAATGATCTATCATTGCAACTTGGATTTCTGTTTTAGATCGGACTATACCATTTATGCTTCATGTTGAATATCTATTAGTTTCTCAGCTCTGTCAAGTGGCAATGGGGGAAATCTGTACTCTGCAATGCCTGTTTTGGGCACTAAGAGGCCTCCTAAATTAACAAACTGGATTGGCGATTTATGCGCACACTTCCACCAGAGGCCATTTTCATAGAGGGTTTTGTGCATACGCATCTAATGAATACTGACATGATACTGCTTCGGTGCCACTTGTGCTGAGATCTTAATATCAACCTCAACCTAAGCGCAAGAAACAGCATCTCATCTTTCAATTAGACCTGGCCTTTTGTTTTTTCCTCACCTGCTCCACTGGCCCGACTTGTGTGCTTGCTTAAAAACTGTTAAATCTCTAACTTCCTCCAGTGTTGATGAAAGGTCATCCACCTGAAACGTTAACACTTTCCCTGATGCTGCTGACCTGTTGAGTTATTTCCAGCATTTTCTGTGCTTATGTCAGATTTCCAGCATCAGCAGGATTTTGTTTTTCTTCTATTATTTAAAGTATCAAGGCATTCAATAGAGTGGGTGCATTTATTTCCTCTGGTGGGGGAATTCAGAATAAGCTGGGTACATTCTTAGATTTAGAGCTGGCTGTTCAGGACTGAAATTACAAACCAATTTTCACACAAAAGGTGGTGGAAATGTGGAATTAACTTCCACAAAAGGTTGGAGGTGCTGGATCAATTGGCATTTTCAAAACTGAGACCGATAAGCCTGAATGACTTATTCCTGTTCCTATATAATGCTGCTGTTAGATGGGACTGGTGCACAACAGCAGACCGAATGGTTCCTGCTCTCCGATCCAGTAACTGTGATAGTGATTATAAAGATTCTCCTGTCATTAAGCTATTCATTAGGTGGATAATTGATAGCCAAGGTCAAGGATATAATTGTGGTCTGAAAATTTGATTGTACCACACCTGTTTTAAGGCATCAAATGATTGCTAAAGGTCCAATATGGCTAGTGGTGTACTTGTGCTCATTTAACATTGAAAGTGCATTACCCACTATATTGGATTGACTTCCACTGTAGGTGTCCAGGCAATGCCTAGGAAGTATTAAAAAGCCTCATTCAATATTTAACCGTGTGTCCTTGTTATAGGTCCCTTTTGTGAAATTGGACTGCCCCAGTGTCTGAATGACCATGTGGTATACTCATTCAGCAACCCAGGATGCTAACAGGGAAGAAGGGTTCCTCAGCAGTGCTATTTAAAGGGTTCACCACTGTATACAGGTTAGTTGTTTTTTTTGTGCCTTTTTCATCAGGGAAGTTGTTGGTCTGGGAGTGTAGGATCTCCTGGAAGCCATATCATCATTGGTCTTAGAGGCAAAATGAACTGCACTCATCCAGCCAAATGCGGGGTATTCCATCATACTCCTGACTTGTGCCTTGTAGATGGTGGATAGGCTTTGGGTAGTCAGGAGGTGAGTTACTCATGTTATGACACAGCAGTTGGTAAAGGCTGAGTTATTTAAAATCCCAGAGGGAAACATTAAACAACTATCATAATCTATATTTTCAATTGGTATGTTTGAAATGCAACTCTTAATTCAGAAATGAAACCACCAAGCCTCCAGAGGTTTTCTATATAAATTAAATTAAACATTTATTTATTTTGCAAGGTATTTAACACATACACATGTCTACAAATTACTACCATAATACCTATTAAACAAATACCCAAATTAATCACTCCCAGATAATCTTCCCCAAGACAACAACAACCCATAGGCTTTAAACAGACACCAGGCAAAGCACATTTTATCTTCCAAATTCAAAATGAGGTTCCTTTCAATTTTGTTCCTTCATACAGTTGTAGGCTTACAGATGGCTTAGATCTTCCATGCCTCTAACTTCCACACACAAAGCTTTTCTGTATATACCTAGCCTTCCCTTTGAATGCAACTTCTCATTGTATCACCAGGCCTCTTGAACTCCATCTCTTCTAAGAATAAAACCCCTTTCCTAGTACCAATTTTATTAGTCACATAAACATATTGCTTGGTGTTTCCTAGCTAGGTGCATGATTTCAGCCCCAGTCTTTGAATGGTTTATTCAACAAAATGCAAACCCTCTACCTTACTGTTTACATCTCAAAACTACTATACATCAAAGCACCCAGACTAGCTGGCTTTAATCAAATTAAGACACACACACTCACACCCACAGACACAGACCCTACTACAAGTCCAATTTAAAATAATTTCCAACATTATATACATTAATATCTCTTCATGACACTAGCTACAGAATTCCAAGCCTCTGACTTGCTCTTGTAGCCACAGTATTATTACCAGGCCCAGGCGAGGGGAGTGCAGATGGTGCCAAACACTGGGGCTTAGGGGCTAGTCGGGGGGTGGTAGGTGGGAGGTGTGGTGGTGGGATGGCAGTGAAGCACGGTTTAGTGAGCAGCTGGTGAGTGGAGGAGTTGGGGGGTGGTGGGGGGCTGGTGAGGCTGTGGGGGTGGGGGTAGGTGGTGTGGGAGTAGGAGGTATGGGAGTTAGAGTGGAGAGGTGGGAGTGGGTGGTGATAGTGTCCAGGGGGTGGGCATGGGTGGTGGGGAGGTGGGGGGTGCTGGGGTGAAGGAGGTCATGTGGGGGAGTCGGTTGGGGGGGTTAGGGAGGTGAGGGTGTCACTTTTAGTTCATTCTCAGTGTACAATACAATTTGTAGGCCAGCTTCTGGGGGAAGGGGGAATAATTCTTGAGTTAAGGCTGTACTGAATTTTTGTACCATGTATCATTCTTTGAAAAATTCAGATCAACAATTCAATCTACATTTTTTCTGAGCTTCTGGTGGATCCCTGATTGACAAATCCTGGGGGTAGTGTCATTAGCGTAAAAGGGGCAGGTGCCATTTATGGTATATTGTGGGTCAATGCCAGAGAAGTCAGAATAGTAAGGTTGTATTAGTTACAGAGTTGAATCGTTTTGTAAATGCAGTGACTTTTTGTAGCCGCTTTAGTGAACATCAGTTACTTGATTTGTGATTAATTATCCCTAATGAATTAGCATTGGGACTCCAGTTTAACCATTGCTACAGTCATTGTGTTTATTGCAGCAGATGTAACGAAAGAAAGACAAAACCTACATTTATACAGCACCTTTCATGATGTCCCAAATCACTTTACAGCCAATTAAGTTGTAATCACTGCATTATATTGTTGCTGCTCTTAATATTAATGACCCATGCTGCAGATATATCAGACGATGCCAAAAATGGGCGTCATCATTTTAGTAGAACCTTTTTATGATTGTTTGGTGAATTGATTGGTAAATATTGAAAAGGGAAAAAATATCATGTATGATTGAGTGGGAGGGTTGGGGGTGGCGTGGATTAAGGGGCCCAGAAGAAGGAGAAGCACCAGGGTCCATGATTTCTCTCCCTTGCCCTGATTATTATGGCTGTCCAGTTCAGTTTCTGGTCAATGGTAACCCCCTGCCCTCACCCAGGATGTTAATGGTGGGGAGATTCAGCAATGGTAGCACCATTGAAAGTCAGGGGGAGATGGTTAGGCTCTTGGCACTTGTCTGGCACAAATATTACCTGGTACTTTTTAAAAAATTTTGCTGTGGGATGCGGATGTCACTGGCTAGGCCAGCATTTATTGCCCATCCCTCATTGCCCTTGTTCAGAGGGCATTTAAGAGTCAACCACATTGCTGTGGGCCTAGAGTCAAATATAGGCCTGACCAGGTAAGCAGAGCAGATTTCCTTCCCTAAAGGACATCAGTGAACCAGATGGGTTTTTACAACAATCGGCAATGGTTTCATCGTCATCTTCAGACTTTTAATTCCAGATTTTTATTGTATTCTAATTTCACCATCTGCCATGGTGGGATTTGAACCCAGGTTCCCAGAGCATTACCCTGGGTGTCTGGATTACCAGCCCACTGACAATGCCACTATGCCTTCTATCACCCAAGTCTGAATGTTGTCCAGGTCTTGCTGCATGAGTGCATGGTCTGTGCCATTATTTGGGGAGTTGCAAGTGGAACTGGACATTGTGCAATCATCAGTGAATATTCCCACTCCTGGAGTTAAGATGAAAGAAGGTCATTGACGAAGCTGCTGAAGATGGTTGGGCTGAGACCACTGCCCCAAGGAAGTCCTGCAGTGATGTCCTGGGGCTGGGATGACTGACTTCCAACAACCACAACCAAGATGGTTGTGTTAAGTATGTCCTTAGCCAGAGGAGACTTTTCCTCAATTCCAATTGACTTCAATTTCACTAGGGCTCCTTGAAGCTACACTTGTTCAAATGCTGCCTTGATGTTAAGGGCAGTCTCTATCACCTCACCTCTGGAATGCAGCTCTTTTGTCCATGTTTGGAATAAGGCCATAATGAGGCCTGTAGCTGAGTGGCCCTGGCAGAACCCAAACTGGGTATAAAGTGAATAGGTTATTGTTGCGTAAGTGCCACTTGACAGCACTGTTGACAACACCTTCCATCACTTTGCAGATGATCGAGAGTAGGCTGATGGGATGGTAATTAGCCAGATTGAATTTGTCCTGACCTTTGTGGATTGTCAATAGATTGACATTGTACCTGTATTGGAACAGCTTAGTTAGGGTTGCAGCTGGTTCCAGGACAGAAGGCTTCAGCATTACAGCTGGGAGGTTGTCAGGACCTAGAGCCTTTACTGTATCCAGTGTCTTCAGTTACTTCTTGATTTGATATGGAGTGAATTGGCTGAAGACTGGTATCTGCGATGCTGGGGCCTCAGGGTGAGGCCAGGATGGATCAGCTACTCAGCACTTCTGGCTGCAGATGGTTGTAAAAATTTCAGACTTGTCTTTTGCACTCATATGCTGGGGTCATTGAGGATGGGAATGTTCATGGAACCTCCTCTTCACGTTAGTTGTTTGATTGTCCATCATGGGGTGGAGATAGTGATACAGTGGCAATGTCACTGGACCAGTAACCCAGAGGCCAGGCTAATTCTCTGGGGAATAGGGTTCAAATTCCACCACGGCAACTGGTGGGATTTAAATTCAATTAATAAAATCTGGAATTGAAAGATAGTCTCAGTAAGTGTGACCATGAAACTATCATTGATTGTCATAGAAACCCATTTGGTCACTAATGTCCTTCCTTCAGGGAAGGAAACCTGCTGTCCTTACCCATTCTGGCCTACATGTAACTCCAGACCCACAGCAATGTTGGTGACTCTTAACTTCCCTCAGAAATGGCCTAGCAAGATACTCAGTTCAAGGTCAATTAGGGTTGGGCAAAAAATGCTGGCTTTACCAGTGACGCCCACATACCCACATCCCATGACAAAATAAAGAATTCACAACTGGATGTGGCAAGACTGAGTTTTGATCTGATCCATTAATTGTGGAATTGCTTAGCTTTGTCTATCGCATGCTGCTTCCACTTTAGCTAACATTTAGTCTTGTTTTTAAGCTTCACGAGGTTGACACCCCATTTTTATGTTTGCCTGGTGCTGCTCCTGCCATGCTCTCCTCATTTCTCATCGAAGCAGGGTTGGTTCCTTGCTTTAATGATCATTGTAGACTGAGGGATGTACCGGGCTCTGAGCTTACATATTGTGGTGGAATAAAATTATTCTGCTGCTGATGCACAGCACATCATGGATGCCCAGTTTTGAGCTGCTAGATCTGTTCTGAATCTATCCCATTTAGTATGGAGATAGTGCACACTACATGTGTGGGTGTCTTCAGTGTGAAGATGGGACTTAGTCCCCACAAGGATGTGTGGTGGTCACTCCTAACAATAAGGTAATGGACAGATGCATCTGCTACAGGTAGATTGGTGAGGGTGAGGTCAAGTAGGTTTTCTCTCATGTTGGTTCTCTCACCACCTGCTGCAGGCTTAGTATGCCAAATATGTTCTTAAGGATTCAGCCAGCTTGGTTATTAGTGGTGTGACTGAGCCACTCTTGGTGATGGACAATGAAGTGCCCCACCCAGAATACATTCTGTACCTTTGCTAACCTCAGTGCTTTTCCTAAGTGGCGCTCAATATGGAGCAGTGCTGATTCAACAGCTGATGGGGTGGGGACGGCAAGTGGTAATCAACAGTAGATTTTCCCTTGTGTTATATTGATTTAAAATAAAAGCGATTGTGAAACAAAACTGCTTCTGTCTGCTTTAGGAAACAATGAAAGCCATTTATTAAATGATTATCAGTACATTGTAGATTCTTACTTCTTGTATAGAATCATTCCCCTGATTATACTGCAACTTACCAGGATTGATTCTTTGCAGTTTTATAGTGGAGGGGACTATAACATTCTGTTAAAGGTTAATCACATCTTATAAATATCAAAGTGGTACAATAATTATTAAACTAGAAAATAAAGTGGATGTCTGATATAAGTGGTAAAACGTATTTTAATAATTAAACATTTTGAAAATAAAAGTGCATTCATGTTTCAAAGTTCTTACTTTATCTAAAATTAAAAATAAATAAAACATTTCTTAAAATACATGTCCTTCTGGTGTTTGATTTATCTTAATGCCATTGTGACATACTTCATTTTGAATTTGGCACCATCTGCTGTCTAATTCATTCTTCATTAACAAATTCCATGTATTTTCAAGATTATTAGTGGGATATATTTCTGACTTCCTCCAGGATACCTTGTTTACAGTTAGTAATAGATGCTATGGGCAGAATTCCCCCTCCTACCCATGGTGGATTTTGTGGCAGGCAGGAGCGGAAAATTTGGGGGAGGACAAAAATCATATTCTGGCTGGTGGGAAAACAGTTTACAATTTTCCCCTCACCTTTTTCATGATGGGTGAAAGGCGGGCTGGGTAACCTGCTGATCATTGTCGAGAACACTATTTGCATTCATTACCATCTCATGAATGCTCATTAAATATGCTACTCGCCAGGATCACGTTCCACCTTCCAATCTTGTGTCACGCCAGTGGGATTCAGACCGGTCTGAAACACATTTGAAAATGAGTGGCATGCATCGGTCAGTCCTCACTTCGCCCATGACTTTGAGGTGAGTGGAACATTTAAAGCCTACCTGTAACAGCGCTGTTCAGCAATGGCAGCGTAATGTCACACTGGTGAGGGTAATGGGGTGGTCTGCTCATGGTGGGAGCCTCCATACTCTGGGAGGACACCATTGTGCAGCTGCTGTCAGGTATGGCTGTACCCTCAACAGAAACCAGCATTGCGACCAGGGGGAGGGGTAGCTGACACGTGGTGGGGGGTAATGGGGTATGAAGGGCTGGAAGGGGGAATGGGAAGGGGTAGCAGACACTTGGGGGTAATGGGGTATGAAGGCACTGGAAGGGGGGAGGATGCATTGTAATATGTGTTCTTCAGATGTCTCGATGATGAGATCTTAAGACTTGTATACTTAAACGTGAATGCTTTATTGTTAACTTCTAACTATTTACAGCTCCGAGGTGTAATCATGCATTGTGCTGTTACCTCCATGCAGGCTGGTTCCAGACTTCTTTCTAGGCTGTACTCTCAGTCTATTACCATGTGACTCTACACATCATACTGTGGGTGGTGCTATTCTCCTGTCCCAAGTTAACCCTTGCTCTGCCGAGCACCTTTACATTAGAATGGCACACAGGCACATCATACAACATCCCCTTTTCTTCTTCAACAATTGTGTGTAATACAATCTTTACTGGCTACCCCTGCTCCCCAGCTCAAGTCCCTGACTTTATAAATTCAGATGGTCTTGAGGCTTGACAGTTTTTAAATATCTTGGTCTGTCACGTTTGGAGGAATGGTAGTAGTACTCTGTGTTTCTGGTACTTGATTATCTCCATTTGATTTGCTTTTTGCACTCCTTCGAGTTGTGTTTCTCTTTCTTAACAACTCACCTACTTTTTCCAGACACTGTGGGTTTGTCCTGTTCTTTCAGAAGGGAATGTGCACTCCGTTCATTCCTAAAGTGGACTCAAATTTTCTTTTTACATGGTGTCCACCATATTCTTGCAGGACCTTGACATTTTGTAAATTGAATCTTCATACCCACTTGCTTCACAATTTCAGCCAAACGTTTATTTGCTGTTTTATTTCCAAACTATTTTGCAAGCTTATGAATCTTTACATTCAGCTCAACTTTATCTTCTTCTAGTACCTTGCACTTTAGCGTTGGATTTACATTTTCCCATCTCATTTCTGTCTTTTCTTTCTCTGTCTGCAACAAAACTTTGTCCTTGACATTCATTTGGATTCACAGTCAGCCAGGCTATCTCCTGCAAAGTCTTAACTTGTTGCAGGGCTGTAAGATTTCGGGGTTCAGGGGCCACAGATGCCTAAATAGGCTGTCAACTAGCCATAAGTAATTTTAAGATGGTTTATTAAGTTTATTAAGAAACAACAGTTCGGATATGATATATTAACTAATTAGACAGAAAAAGTATATGACCCGTAACAGGTTGTGATAACAACATTTCACTCTCTAACCCAAGTGTTCGGAAACGCTTTCCTTGATCTCTCGGATCTTCCTCCTCCTCCTCAGGTCCATCTTCCATCTGAAGGAGGCAGCTGCCTAATGAGCACTGGCACCTCACCAGCACCTCAGCATCCTCCCCACCATTATTACACTGTAATGGACTTGATTTTCCAGACAGGTTTCTCATTGGAAACATCAAACTTTATTTACAGGCTTTAGCAGCAGTTACATGCTTCCATCAAGCTCCACAACTAGAAGAAGAACTCCCACACTAAGGCTCCCTACACTTAGAGCTGATTCATTCACACTGTCACATGATATTATACAATACAATAAGTCTTAAAGCTACAGTCACTGCATCCCTTAAAGCTACAATTACTACATTCCTCCTCATTTAAGTTTTTTGTACAGTTCGTATTGACAAGAATAGCTACCTTCATGAAATTACAAATATATACATGGGTCATGGAATTATAAATTCAATCTCTCAGGTGGTTTCCTTATCCAGATGGAACATTGTAGCTCCATGACTTTCGAATCCCTTACAGGATCCACATTATCTGGAACCGCAGCAACACCAGGTACCTCTTTAGACACAGGAAATTCAGTATTACCTACTCCGACAGAGACATCTGGTATGTCTATCCTTGGTTGACCAATTTCAACAGGGACCACAGGTTTTTGTTGGAGTATCTCCTTCTCAAATGAACCACGTGTTTGCAGGTGATCCGGACTTCCACTTGTACATGGTACGACAAGGGTCTAGTCACAGAAACTATTACACCAGGTGACCAATTCAATCCACCACTGAAGTTTCAAACATATACTGCTTCACCAACAGTAAATTCTTGCTCTCGACTATGCAAATCATGAGTCACTTTTTTATTCCCTTGATCTTCCCCTCGAAATTGGAAAGTATCAGGCTTAATCTAATTTGAAGGTGTCGCTTCATAAGTAGCTCTGAAGGTGTTGAACCTATAGTAGCATGGGGGGTTGTTCATTATCTTATCTAAACCGTCTTCCTTTTTGTCTTCTTCTTTCTACCACAGAGTTAAGTCTTGGCCTTCATTTTGACTTCACAATTGACCAAACTTCTTTCAAGTGAAATCTCAACTTTTCTTAGTTCAGTAATTGTGCTACCCATGACTTCATTATCCGTTCGCATCTTAGGGAATAAATATCAGAATTGGTGGTTTCTGGTTCTTCCACATTATGTACTTCGATTAACTTAGTTTACTGCCTGAGAGTCTGTCTCAACCTTGCTTTACAATGCTTCAGTATGTGCCCTCTTTTATGACAAAAATAGCATTCCACCTCTTTAAAACGGCTAGTTTCAGGAGTACAATTGCTCCCACAGCGGTAATAATTCATTTTCAATTTTACTGCTGAGCTGTTTCCAGTATTTATTTTAAATTTTTGGGTAGCAAGGACTTTCTCCCCACTTGCAGACGAATCCCGGCTTTTCGTGCCATACCCAGCTGTCCATTTCTGGCCCAACTGGAATACAGTGCCATTTTGTGCACCTTGTATAGCCTGCAGGTCCCGTTCGCCATTTTCCTTTGCGAGCACTATTTCCAATGCTTTTTTAAAATTGAGGTTTATTTCAGCTAATAATTGTCATTGAATGGTGCCCTCTTGTAAACTGCAGACCAAACAATCCCTGAGCATATCGCTTAGTGTCTCCCTGAAATCATAGTATTCAATCAGTTGTTTCAATTTCACTACGTATGTAGCAGTGGTCTCCTCCCCGGGGCTCTAACACTTCAATAAGCCTGAACCTCTGCATGGTGGCTGAGGGTTTGGGTTGAAAGTGTCCCTTAACGAGGTCTACCAATTCACCGAAGGTCTTCGAATCGGGTGCGTCCAGCACCATCAAACTTTGGATTAAGTTATAGGTTTTATCCTGAAAATGCTTAGGAGGAATGCTCTCCCCTTTTCCTCCCCCATTATTTTGTTTGCCTGGAAATAGAACCCGAGGTGTTCTAGATATTGACACCAATCCTTGGTCTGTGTGTCCATAGATCCCTGAAAGCGGAGGGGCATGTTAGTGCGGTGGTGAAAAAGGCATATGGGACACTTGCCTTTATCAATCAAGGCATAGATTACAAAAGTAGGGAGGTCATGTTGGAGTTGTATAGAACCTTGGTGAGGCCACAGCTAGAGTACTGTGTGCAGTTCTGGTCGCCACATTATAGGAAGGATGTGATTGCACTGGAGGGGGTGCAGAGGAGATTCACCAGGACGTTGCCTGGGATGAAACACTTAAGTTTTGAAGAGAGGTTGGATAGACTTGGGTTGTTTTTGTTGGAGCAGAGCAGACTGAGGGGCGACCTGATCGAGGTGTACAAGATTATGAGGGGCATGGACAGGGTGGATAGGGAGCAGCTGTTCCCCTTAGTTGAAGGGTCAGTCACGAGGGGACACAAGTTCAAGGTGAGGGGCAGGAAGTTTAGGGGGGATGTGAGGAAAAACCTTTTTACCCAGAGGGTGGTGATGGTCTGGAATGCACTGCCTGGGAGGGTGGTGGAGGCGTGTTGTCTCACATCCTTTAAAAAGTACCTGGATGAGCACTTGGCATGTCATAACATTCAAGGCTATGGGCCAAGTGCTGGTAAATGGGATTAGGTAGGTAGATCAGGTGTTTCTCACGTGTCGGTGCAGACTTGATGGGCCGAAGGGCCTCTTCTGCACTGTTTGATTCTGTGATTCTGTGAATCCTCTGTGGATGGTTCGAAGGGGTCAGTCCTGCCAAAATGTGGCATGTCTGGTGAGATAATCATCCTTTTCTTCTGTTTAAACAAGATACTCACAGCAAGAGACAAAGCCAGACCCAGTTTATCCTCATCGCCAGATTGTTATGAACTTGATTTTCCAGCCAGGTTTCTCATTGGAAACATCAAACTTTATTTACAGGCTGCAGCAGCAGTTACATGCTTCCAGCAAGCTCCACAACCAGAAGAAGAACTCCCAGTCTAAGGTTCCCCATGCTTACAGCTGATTCGTTCACACTGCCACATGATATTATACAATACAATAAGCCTTAAAGCTACAGTCACTACATTCCTTAAAGCTACAATTACTACAGACACCAATATATATACCCTTTTTGTGGGGCTGGCAGCTTACCCAGTGTCTATCATCTATCTAACTATTCTGACTGATGGACACAGGACAGGTACTCCAAACATCATTGTGGTTATCACTTCCCTTGTTCGTCATCCTGCTCTAGGTCAGTTGTTTTACATCTTGCTTAGGGTCATATCTTGGTCTTTTCTAAACACTTGGGGGATAAGGGGGTGCACAGGACACTATCTAACAACTCAGGAACCTGAAAAAGGCGGCCTTAACTAAGTGACCTTGCTGTTTCTAAAGATTGTTCGGAGGTCAAAGTGTTTAGAAAGAGAGACAACCAATACTGCTTAGAAAATCTTATAAAATGCAGAAGATACCCACTTAAATAAGAGTTCTTTTTTATTTATTCAGGACCCCAATTTCTTACACCACTGTAATTGTGCAATTCATGGCTTCATTACCCGCTCGCAGTTTGGAAAGTTCTACGGCTTTTCCTTTCAATGTTTCCTCTTTTCCATTCAACTGCTTCTTCAGCTCTTCAGTCTCTTTTTTGGCTTCCTCCTGGAGAATTGAACATTGCTGAGTCTTCTCTGCCAACTGGTTCTTCAGTTTGTTCAGGGTGAGGTTGCATTCAATTTGCTTCTCTTTGGAATGTTCCAGAGGAATAAACTTTGATGTGAGGGATTCTTGTAGCCTGTGAAGGTCTGTCAACAGGTTTTCCTTTTCTTTACAAAGCTCGCTTGTTTCATCTTGAGCTTTCCTGTAATTCAGCATAATATCTTTGAGTTTCTTCTGCTGTACTTCCTTTCTGCTGGTACAGACAGTCTTCATTTCTTTATGTTGCTAAATGGTTACATATTCATTTTGTATTTGATCTTGGAGACAATCAACTGTTCTTTCAACTGTTTATTTTCTTGTTGGCCTCATGCCAACTCACTATGGGCTTCAGTGCATTGTTTTGTGGCTATTGATAGTTCCAACTCAGCCAAGTAATATTCAACATCCTTTTCAGCTCCTCATGTTTTTCCATGGCTACATATTAATTCTTCAAGAGTCTTTCAGGGTCGCAAATTCTTTGTGTACCTTTTTTGCCTGCTGCCTTGCCTAGCTTTTTTATTCATGTTCGTTTTATTCATTCACACGATGTGCGCTCCGCTGGTTGGGCCAGAATTTATTGCCCATCCCTAGTTCCCTTGAGAAGGTGGTAATGAGCTGCCTTCTTGAACCACTGCAGTCCATGTGGTGTAGGTACACCCACAGTGCTATTAGGGAGGGAGTTCCAGGATTTTGACCCAGCAACAATGAAGGAACAGCAATACATTTCCAAGTCAGGATGGTGAGTGACTTGGAGGGGAAATTCCAGGTGGTGGTGTTCCCATGTGTCTGCAGCTCATGTCCTTCTAATTGGTAGTGGTTGTGGGTTTGGAAGGTGCTGCCTAAGGAGTCTTGGTGAATTCCTATAGTGCATCTTGTAGATGGTGCACGCTGCTGCCACAGTGCATGGATGGTGGATGGAGTGAATGTTTGCGGATGGGGTGCCAATCAAGCGGGCTGCTTTGTCCTGGATGGTGTTGAGCTTCTTGAGTGTTGTGGGAGCTGCACTGATCCAGGGAAGTGGGGAGTATTCCATCACACTGTCTTGTAGATGGTGGACAGGCTTTGCAGAGCCAGGAAGTGAGTTACTCGTCATAAGATTCCTGGCCCTTTGACTTGCTCTTGGAGCCACAGTAATTATGGCTAGTCTAGCTCAGTTTCTGGTCAGTTCTAACCCCAGGATGTTGATAGTGGGAGATTCAGTGAGGGTAATGCCAGTGAATGTCAAGTGGCGATGGTTGGATTCTCTCTTGTTGGAGGTAGTTATTGCCTGGCACTTGTGCAGCTCAAATGTTACTTGCCATTTGTCAGCCCAAGCCTGGATATTGCTCAGGTCTTGCTACATTTGGACATGGACTGCTTTTGTTGCCCTTGGCACTTAATTGGGAGTTGCCCTCTTTCTGGGGTCTCTTGTTGCCCTTGGCGGAGTTCCCCACTCACTCTGGTGGATTCCTCACTTCCAAGTCTGTAGTGAAGCTTCTTCAACTTTTCCTTTAAGTTTTATTCTTAGGTACGCATCTCTCTAATTCCACTTTAGCTGCCTTTAGCTTTTCGTACCTTGGAATGCTGCTCTGGGTTCATGCATTTATCTGCCACCTTTCATATCATCACGGATCACCATGTCAAATTATGGTGCTATCTCTGATGTGATATCTTGTAGAAGTAACCACCATTACCAACCATGATTTACTATGCTGATAGCGGTGATATCCCACCTCTGCCAACCATGTTGTAATATGGTGCACAGGGCACTCGTCAAACTGCAACACCAACAACTTACTCAGCACCACTTCTCTGATTATTGTAATTTCCCTGAGTTCCTCCCTCCTTTCCATTTCCTGATTTATAGCTGCTTCTGGGATGTTATGTGTATTCTCTATAGAAGACTGATGCAATATATTTGTTCAATTCATCTGCCATTTCCTTGTTTTCCATTATCAATTCTCCAGACTCACTTTCTATAGGAACAAAGCTCACTTTGTTAACTCATATCTCTTTTAAATATTTATAGAAACTCTTCTATCAGTTTTTATATTTCTGGATAGCTTTCTCTCGTACTCTAATTTTTCCCTCCTTGTTAATCTTTTAGTCATCCTTTGCTGTTCCTTATATTCTGTCCAATCTTCTGGCCTTCCACCTAGCTTTGCACAATGATATATTTTTTCTTTAAATTTGTTGCTATCTTTAACCTTTCTAGTTAACTGCGGATGGTGTGTCCGTCCCTTGGACTTTTTCTCACTAGTTGGAATGTATCTACTCTGTGTATTCTGAAATATCCCTTTAAATGTTTGCCACTGACACTCTATCGACATATCCCTTAAACTCATTTGCCAATTCACTTTAGCCAGCTCAGCTTTCATGGCCTCATAATTGCCCTTATTTAAGCTTATAAACATTCTCCTCTCCCCCTCAAGCTGAATGTAAAATTCAATCATATTATGCTCACTGTTACCTAGGGATGCCTTCACTATGTGATCACTAATTTATCCCCTCTCATTGCACAATACCATGCCTAGTACAGCCTACTCTCTGGTTGGCTCCAGAACATGCTGTTCTAAGAAACTATCCTGGAAACATTGTATGAACTCCTCATCTAAGCTACTTTTGCCCATCTGACTTTCCTAGTCTATGTGGATTAAAATCTCCCATGATTATCACCGTATCTTTCTGACAAGCTCCTATTATTTCTTCCTTTATGGTCCATCCTACCATGTGGTTACTTTTGGCGGCCTGCACATGACTCCCACACTTGATTTCTTGTCTTAACCATTTATCATCTCTACCCAGGCCGTTTCCATTTCCTGAATTTAGGGCATCCCTCTCTATTGTGCTAATTCCATCATTAACTAACAGAGCCACCCCTCTACCTGTTCCTCACTTCCTGTCCTTCTTAAATGTCCTATATCATTTAATATTCAGGTCCCACTTATGTGTGCATAAGCATGAACATATAGTTCCTAAATCAGATTGGAATAGTATCATAATGTAACTCATGGAGGCCCCTAGGCATCCACAGACAGCTCGTCGGCGAAGCCGGAAGGAAGATAGAGCCACAGCAATGCCAGCAGAAGCTCTCTGATCAGTGTAAGAAGGAGACCATGAATAGTGAGCAACAAGGAAGGGGGAAGAGTGGGTGGCAATCAGGTCATGAAGGTGGGTGGTGGTGATTGGCAAGTGAGTGGGGGATACGAAAGCTGACTGTAGCTCATGAACTTTCAATGCGAGGTCAGGAGGAGCATTCCTACTTCTTCCAGCTCCACATCCAGGTAAGTACATTGTTAAATCTTAACTTGTAGGTTGCAGCTTGCATTGGAACCTCTGTGGACCCCTTTCTAAGTGCAAATAGACCTGGTTTTTTTGAGTGCAGTTGACGCTGGTTGCTTTAGGGCCAACCTATTGCATCGAATAGGTGTAAATCCAATTATTTTCATATGCAAAGGGTTTAATAACTATTTCAGGCATTGAGCCTTGATACCAATTTTGTTGCCTATATAAGAGGCACATTTTGTCTCATAATGATTGTGTTCCTCTTGCCTGACCTGTTGGAGATTTAGGAGGCCAGGTAGCATCTGAAAAATGGATACTGCATAGCAGAAATTCTAGGCAACTATTTTGTAACAACTGGGGATAAGATCATGGCCACCGACTTTTATTAAGTGATATCCTATGATAATTACTGATGCTTCAGGGATGAAGTTCTGCAGTTTATTTGTTGTTAATGGAAATCATATAAGTGCCTTTACATGTGCGGTCTTGTGTTGAAGTTATCATTCCCAGGATTTGGGATGGAGTCTGTGGCTTTTATTGCACATACCCCTTTACCAACTATTTCAATATTATTTCATACTACGGTTAAAACTGAGAATACACTGTAAAATGATATTCAAAATGTGGAGTTAGTATTGGAGGTTTGAAATTCTACAGAATTTCTCCATGGTTTGGAAGTATGATATGGCGGGATGTCTGCTCAGCGCTTTGACATGCCAATGACCCTGCCCAATATCCTGGGGAATTGATTATTTAAAGTCAGAATGCAGAAGTAAAGACCCATAAAAAAAACCCACCGGATTCTCCTGGACCATGATTTGTCGCACTTTTTAGATGAGGTGGGGACTGGTTTCCAATTTTTGGTCTTAACCCAAATTGTAGTCACCCTGCTGCCAGACTGTGGGGGATTGATTCATCTGGCATCACTATGAAGGGGGAACCAGGTATTTGGCAGAAATGGGTCAAGCCAGTGAAGTTTGGCTTGCTGATGGATTCCATTTCATGGCACTGTTTTGTAACTTTCCAAGAGACCTTTTGCAAAGATTATATTTGGTGTTTGGGGTTAATTCCAGGGCATGAATCTTTGTGCTGCCTCTGACTGTCTACCCCTTTCTCAATCCAACAGGCTCCATGATGAGGAAATATGCCACAAACTCAAAATTCCAATTCAGCAGAGCTGGCACACATCTCCTCACAGGGAAGTGGAAAATTTGTCAGAACTAGCTTTTGCAGGATCCCATTCTTTTGTTTCTCAGTGGGAGAAGCCTTCTTCAAGAAGACGTATCTCAGGAGTTCCTGGGCCACCATGGAGGTGATCAATTACCTTCACCAAGAATCCCTCTGATGCCATTTGCAGCAAAGAAACTCATTTCTTTACGCCATAGCCGGACGTCTTCTCTGCCTTTGGAGTGGCACAATGCTGCTGAAACATTCTGCCAGGAGGTCAGAGTGAGCACTGATAATGTGGCCTTAATTTTCCAGGAAATTTCACTATTGTGGTTTATTGAATCATTCAAAATATTTTTTGAAAAATTGTTATACTGACATTTATTTCCCTTAGTTTCTGCAATTTTAATGTACAAATTAGGTTTTAAATACAATTTTAAGAAATCAAAGAACTTACGTTTCACAATTGCATAATTAAATGTGTCCTTTGGTTAAAATTTTTACTTCAAGACTCCCAGTTTCCTTAAAAAGTTTAAATTTAACTAGATATTTTTACCTTAAAGCCGTAGGAGGGATTTTCCAACTGAGCAGTTGGAGTGTGCAGAATTTCCCAGCAATGGAAATGGTGCAATATTTAACATGTGGTCATTAACATCTCCCAACACATAATCTGTGGATTTGTGATCTGTTGATATTGGAAGTAGCTTTGTTTTTGTAATAAACTTAGTGTACCCGACAGGTTTCTTACTTGAAACAAATAACTTTATTTACAGAGCTTTTGTGGAAGCTATATGTTTGAACCAGGTCCACAACTAAAAAGCTCCGCCCCTAAGATTACATGCATTTAGGGCTGACTCGTCATTACAATCACATGATCCCTAAAAGCAGTAGGAAAGGCTTTACCGACAATCACTACATTTCTCCCCCTTTAATTGTTTTACATGTCTTATTTACAATAATATCTTAATCCACAACATATACATATATACAGAGGTCATGCGATTATAGATTAAGCCTCTGAGGTGGTTTTCTAATTCTGTTCGGGCAACGTAGCTCTACAATTTGAGATTTTCTCACTGGATTGACATGATCAGGAACTGCAGCATCAGGGACATCCTTAGACAATGGCAGTTCAGAATTAGGTAATTCAACAGGGATATCAGGTATGTCTATTCTAGGTCGATCTGGCAGCTCAGGGATTAAAGGTTCAACATCAATTACACATGGAATAACTGGTTGTTGGAATGTCTCTCTACTCCTTAGATAATATACATGTTTTCGAACAATCCGGTCTTCCACTTCCACTTGTTATGACAAAGGTCCAGTTTCAAAGACAATTATACCAGGAACCCAACTAGGTCCATTCCTAAAATTTTGCACGAGGACTGTCTCTCCCACAGTAAATCTTCGAGCTTTGCTATGAATATCATGATTCACTTTCTGACCACTCTGGTTCTTCTCTACCTTCCCCATCAGTAATTCAGATGGTGTTGAACCTATAGTTGCATGAGGAGTCGTAAGATAATTGAGAAGAAAACGTGAAATTTGAATTTCTAGCGTTCCTTTGGATAACTTCTTTATTCCTGATTTGAAAGTTTGCACTGCTCTTTCTGCTAACCCATTGGATGAGGGATGATATGGTGCTGTTTTAATATGTTTAATTCCATTTAAACTCATGAATCTCAGAAATCCGTATTAGAGAAAGCAATACCGTTATTCGAAACAATGACTTCTGGTAGGCCATGGGCAGGATTTTTGGGTCGTCAGACTGGCAAGCCCAGGAGCGGCCAGGAAACGGTCCACTGCCCGCGATTGGTCCCTGACCGCAATTTCACACTGGCTGGCCAATTAACAGCCAGCCAGCGTGAAAGACGTGCTGAGAAGCTCAGCACTACTGGGATCGGGGTGGGAGGAAGGCGAGCCCTGCGTGGGCGAGCACTGCATGGGGCAGCGTGCTCCAAAAGCTCCCTGAAGGCAGGGTGCTGCCTCAGGGAGCTGAAGAATTTTAAAAACAGAAATAAATCTTTTGAGAAAGTGCAAAACATGGCCACACATAGGTCTCAGTCACATGAACAAGGACATATGTAAAAATGCTGTCAAAGCATTCTTTTTTTATTAATGTTGGAAACCTCATCCCACCCGTGGATGAGGTTTCCTAAAAAATCTAAAGGCCGCCTGGCCAATTTGCCCGCCCTCCAACCATAAGGTTGGATGGGCCGTGAAAAATAGCTTTAAATTAATTGATTAATGGCCTTAATAGGCCTCTTAGTCATTGCCAACTCTCACACTCGCCCACCAGCCAACATATTGCATGAGAGTGCGATGACGTTGGGACACTTGCACGACGTCATCACGCGCTACCTTACACCTGATTGATTGGGCGCGTGCCCACCCAGAGGACGTAGAATCCTACCTCATGTATACTAAAACATTGGATATTGGCGCAGCTTTTCAATAGTTGCACACGATGTCAGTGATCTAACTTCATACACATCCACCTACTTCGAATGTGCAACTACGAGCAACAAATATATGGTACCTAAAATGGACCTACATAATCAATATGTAGTCTAACCCAGGGTCAACCAGGCCACTCCCACGGATTCAGTGGAGCTGAAACAGGCAACTTCTGTTGTTGCTGACACTGGAGACAGTGCTTGGCCATGCTTTCAATGTCACTGCCTATGCCTGGCCACCAGTCAGAGCTTTGCACAAGCATCTTCATCTTCAAAATGCCTGGATGCGCATTGTGAAGTTCTGACAAGAGTTGTCTTCTTCCTTGTGAAGGAACAATGACTCTTGATCCCCACAACAAGATTCCATCTTGACAACTTAACTCAGTTTTACGGGCATGGAATGGTCTCATCTCTTCAAAGACTGGTGCATTCGATCATCCTTCGACCTGGTCTCGGACTTTTGACAAAATTGGATCGCTGTTTGTCCAATTCCGTATTTGCTTCGCACAGACAGACGAAGAGTCTCAGAAATTCAACACAAGCACAACTTCTTATGGCACTGAAGCATGACTGAGTGCGTCTGCATTTGCAATATGCACACCTGGACGGTGCATAAAGGTGTATTCGTACGTTGATAAAATCAAAGCCCAACATTGAAATCTGGCTGAGGCCGAGGCTATCAGAGGAATTGCTTTATCCTCACTAAATAAACCCATTAGTGGCTTATGATCCGACACTATTGTGAAATGTCGACCAGGCAGATAATGATGGAATTTCTTTACTCCAAATATTAAGGATAAACCTTTTTAAAGTTGTGAATAACCCTTCTTGGCTGCAGAGAGGCTTCTGGAGACATAGCCTATTTGCCTTTCAAAACTATCTTCCGTCCTGTGTGACAACACCGCTCCAACACCATAGGGAGATGCATCGCAGGTTAATATTAATTCTTTTGATGGGTCATAATGTACTAGTAGACATGATGAGTGTAATAGCTTCTTGACTTTTTACGAAGGCTTCTTCTTGTTGCACCTTCCATTACCAACGATGGTTCTTTTTCAATAATAAGTGTAAAGAGGCTAACACTGTTGACAAGTTTGACAAGAAGTGACCGTAATAATTTATTATGCCAAAAAAGATTTGAGTTCAGTGACACTGGTAGGAGCGGGCACCTCCTTGATTGCCCTGACTTTCTCCTCTACTGGATGCAACCCCATGGCATCCACTTGACGACCCGAGTAAGTGACTTCAGTCGCTTGAAAAGTACAATTCTCTTTCTTCAATTGTGCACCAGCTTCCAAAAATTTTCTTAAAAGCTCTTCTAGGTTGTCCAGATGTTCAGCTTCCATTGACCCTGTGATCAGGATGTCATCCAGGTACACTGCTACTCAGGGATGTCCTTGCAATCGACTTTCCATGGTGCCTTAGAAGATTGCATATGATACTCCAAAGGGTAGGCATATATATTGGTGCAGGCCCTTGTGCGTGTTGATGGTTACATAGCCTCTAGACGTGCTGTCCAACTCTAGCTGTTGGTATGCATGGCTCATGTCCAGTTTCGTATAGGATTTGCCTCCAGCTAGCTTTGCATATAAGCCTATTCTCAGGATAGGATATTTATCTAGTTTGCCTGCCTTCTTCACAGTTAATTTGTAGTCTCCGCAAATGTGAATAGTTTGATCAGGTTTCATCACAGGGACTATGGGCACTGCCCATTCTGAAAGTTGGACTAGTTGGATGATGCCCAGCTTTTCAATGTGGCACAATTCTGCATCCACCTTCTCCTTTAGGACATAAGGCACAGATCTGGCCTTAAAGAACTGGGGTGTTGCCTCCGAATCTACATATATTTTTGCTCGTAAGCCTTATATCTCTCCCAATTCATCAAGAGATACGCTGTTGTATTTCCTTAACAGCTCAGGAATTCCTCCTGTCCTCACTTGAAATATTTCTGACCAGTTGAGCTTAATTTCTTTTAACCAGTGGTGGCCCAGAAGACTGGGTCCTTCACCTGTCATGATGATCACTGGAAGCTGGGCTGTCTGTTGCCTATAGGACACAGGTACTGTGGCGATACCTTTCACCTGTATTGATTCTCCAGTGTACGTCTTCAGTTGAGCTGTAGTTTGTTTCAGATTCAGTGCCTGTGTACCTTCATCTAGGTATTTAAATGTGTGTTCTCCCACCACTGAGGTTAAAGCTCCTGTGTTACCTCCATGACTAGAGGCTTCCCATTCACTTGAAGGGTGACGGTTATAGGTTCAGTTTTTACTGCTTTGACATTGTATAGGGCAAAGATATCAGAATCAGCAGCTTCTGGTTCAGTTGTGTTGTGCACTTCAATCATCTTGGTTGGCTGTCTCGATTTCGCCCTGCATTGCTCTATCACATGCCCGATTTTATGGCAATAGTGGCATTCTGCCTCCTTAAATATGCAGGTTTCCGGTGCATGGTTACCCCCATGTCGGTAACGCTTTAATTTCTGAATCACATTGGTGAGATGCTTCCAGTATGCCTTTTCATTTTTCAAGCAATAGAGACCGTCTCCTGTTTCGTGGGTGTCTCTCTGGTTTTCAGGCAACGCCTGGCGGTAGGTTCCCATCCGAACTGAAGAACGGCGCCATGTTGCATACTCTGTAAAGCCAGCGAATCCCTCTCAGCACTCTCCATTGCTAGTGCTATTTCCATGGTGTGCTTCAAATCAGTATTAACTCCTGCAAGTAAACAGTTCTGAATGGTGTTGCCACAATTCAAACAATCCCACAACATGTCATTGGGTGTATTTCCGAAACCTCAGTGCTCAGTCAACTGTTTCAACTTCGCGATATAAGTTGCGATGTACTCTCCTGGGGCCCTTACTCTGGAGTTGAACTTAAATTTTGGTAAAATTACCAATGGCTTTGGCTGAAAATGTGCCTTCACAAGGTCTACCAGCTTGTTCAAAGATTTAGAATTGGATGTGTTCGGGGCCATCACACGACAAATGAGGTTATATGTCTTGCTCCTACAGGCACTTAAAATAATTGCTTTTTGCTTCTCCTCTGCTGTTATTTCATTCGCCACAAAATAAAAACCTAGGCGCTCTACATATTGGCTCCAGTGTTCTATGGATGAGTCATAAGGGTCAATTCTGCTGAAGTAAAAACAAAAAACTACTGCGGATGCTGGAAATCCAAAACAAAAACAGAATTACCTGGAAAAACTCAGCAGGTCTGGCAGCATCGGCGGAGAAGAAAAGATCGACGTTTCGAGTCCTCACGATCCTTCAACAGAACTGAGTATAGTTAGGAGAGGGGTGAAATATAAGCTGGTTTAAGGTGGGGGTGGGGGGGGTGGAGAGAAGTTGAGGGGGGGGGTGGTTGTAGGGACAAGCAAGCAGTGATAGGAGCAGATAATCAAAAGATGTCACAGACAAAAGGATCAAAGAGGTGTTGAAGGTGGTGATATTATCTAAGAAAATGTGCTAATTAAGAATGGATGGCAGGACACTCAAGGTACAGCTCTAGTGGGGGTGGGGTGGAAAGACTGACAAGGTATTAGTTGTAGATTTAAAAATAATGGAAATAGGTGGGAAAAGAAAAATCTATATAAATTATTGAAAAAAACAGAAGGGAGGGGGAAGAAACGGGGTGGGGATGAGGGGAGGGAGTTTAAAATCTAAAGTTGTTGAATTCAATATTCAGCCCGGAAGGCTGTAAAGTGCCTAGTCAGAATTCTGCTGAAGAGTGGCATACTTCTCTTTCTTTTCTTAAGAATTAATATACTCACATTCACGAGGGCGAGGTGAAGCATCGGAATTAATTTATCCTCGTCACCAATTGTAAGAAACTTGGTGTACTGAACAGGTCTCTTACTTGAAACAGATAACTTTATTTACAGAGCTCTTGTAAAAGCTACATGCTTGAATCAGATCCACAAGTAAAAAGCTCTGTCCCTAAGATTACCCATGCTTAAGGCTGATTCGTCAATACAATCACGTGGCCTCTAAAAGTAGGAAAGGTTTTACCTACAATCATTACAGCTTTTCTGAAATTATTCAAAAGGAATTGAGGATTTAACTTTTAAGGCTTTATTTTGGTAAGTTTGACATTACTAGTGAATGAAAAGAAAAATTGGGCAGTGTGTATGATGAGCGACTGACCCACGACTGCCCATTTCACGTCCCTGTTACAGTTAAAATTGCCACCTGAAGATTCGAACTGGGGGGGGGGCGCATTTTAACCCGCATAGATGTAAATAGGGGCAAAAGGGAATCCCAACCTCAACATGGCTCCATCACACCCACTTTCAGCTTTAATGGAGGCCTTTGGGGCAGCGGATTACTAACCTGCTCTCCAGAAGCAGGTCTGTTATTAAAATATTTTAATGAAGATGTGTGCCTCACATTTTAGCTGCATTTTAGATTTTAATGGCTACAGGAGTTCTTTTTTTACTTCATTCATGGGATGTGGGCTTCGCTGGCTGGGCCGGCATTTGTTGCTCATCCCTAATTGCCCTTGAGAAGGTGGTGGTGATCTGCCTTCTGGAACCGCTGAAGTCCATGTGGTATAGGTACACCCACAGTGCTGTTAGGGGGTGAGTTCTAGGATTTTGACCCAGCGACAGTGAAGGAACAGCGATATATTTCCAAGTCAGGATGGTGAGTGGCTCGGAGGGGAACTTCCAGGTGGTGGTGTTCCCATGTGTCTGCTGTCCTTGTCCTTCTAGATGTTAGAGGTCGTGGGTTTGGAAGGTGCTGTATGAGAAGGCTTGGTGGGTTCCCGCAGTGCATCTTGTAGACAGTACACGCTCCTGCCACTGTGCATCGGTGGTGGAGGGAGTGAATGTTTGTGAATTGGGTGCCAATCAAGTGTGTTCCTTTGTCCTGGATTGTAAGACCATAAGACATAGGAGCAGAAATTAGGCCATTCGGCCCATCGAGTCTGCTCCGCCATTCAATCATGGCTGATAAGTTTCTCAACCCCATTCTCCTGCCTTCTCCCCGTAACCTTTGATCACCTGACCAATCAAGAACCTATCTATCTCGGTCTTAAATACACTCAATGACCTGGCCTCCACAGCCTTCTGTGGCAATGAATTCCATAGATTCACCACTCTCTGGCTAAAGAAGTTTCTCCTCATCTCTGTTCTAAAAGGTCTTCCCTTTACTCTGAGGCTGTGCCCTCGGGTCCTAGTCTTTCCTACTAATGGAAACATCTTCCCCACATCCACTCTATCCAGGCCTTTCAGTATTCTGCAAGTTTCAGTCAGATCCCCCCTCATCCTTCTAAACTCCATCGAGTATAGACCCAGAGTCCTCAAACGTTCCTCATATGTTAAGCCTTTCATTCCTGGGATCATTCTCGTGAACCTCCTCTGGACCCTCTCCAGGGCCAGCACATCCTTCCTGAGATACGGGGCCCAAAATTGCTCACAATATTCTAAATGTGGTCTGACCAGAGCCTTATAAAGCCTCAGCAACACATCCCTGCTTTTATATTCTAGTCCTCTCGAAATAAATGCCAACATTGCATTTGCCTTCCTAACTACCAACTCAACCTGCAAGTTAACCTTAAGAGAATCCTGGACTAGGACTCCCAAGTCCCTTTGTACTCCAGATTTCTGAATTCTCTCCCCATTTAGAAAATAGTCTATGCCTCTATTCTTCCTACCAAACTGCATGACCTCACACTTCCCCACGTTGTATTCCATCTGCCACTTCTTTGCCCATTTTCCTAACCTGTCCAAATCCTTCTGCAGCCTCCCCGCCTCCTCAATACTACCTGTCCCTCCACCTATCTTTGTATCATCTGCAAACTTAGCCAGGATGCCCTCAGTTCCTTCATCTAGATCATTAATGTATAAAGTGAAAAGTTGTAGTCCCAACACTGACCCCTGCGGAACTCCACTAGTCACCGGCTGCCATCTTGAGAAGGACCCCCTTATCCCCACTCTCTGCCTCCTGCCAGACAGCCAATCTTCTATCCATGCTAGTACCTTGCCTCTAACACCATGGGTTCTTATCTTACTGAGCAGCCTCCTGTGTGGCACCTTGTCAAAGGCCTTCTGGAAGTCCAAGTAGATAACATCCATTGGCTCTCCTTTATCTAACCTACTCGTTACCTCCTCAAAGAATTCTAACAGATTTGTCAGGCATGACCTCCCCTTGATGAAACCATGCTGACTTTGCCCTACTTTACCATGCACTTCCAAGTATTCTGAAATCTCATCCTTAATAATGGACTCTAAAATCTTACCAACGACCGAGGTCAGACTAATTGGCCTGTAATTTCCCGTCTTTTGCTTCACTCCCTTCTTAAACAGGGGGGTTACATTAGCGATTTTCCAGTCCTCTGGGACCCTCCCTGACTCCAGTGATTCCTGAAAGATCGCCACTAACGCCTCCACTATCTCTTCAGCTATCTCCTTCAGAAATCTGGGGTGTAATCCATCTGGTCCAGGTGATTTATCCACTTTCAGACCTTTCAGTTTTCCTAGCACCTTCTCCTTGGTAATGGCCACAATACTTACCTCTGCCCCCCGACTCTCTTGAACTTTGGGGATGTCACTCGTGTCTTCCATTGTGAAGACTGACGCAAAGTACCTATTCAGTTCCTCCGCCATTTCTTTGTTCCCAACTACTACTTCTCCAGCGGCATTTTCCAGTGGCCCAATGTCCACTTTTGCCTCTCTCTTACCCTTTATATATCTAAAAAAACTCTTGCAATCTTCTTCTTTATTACTGGCTAGTTTACCCTCATATTTAATCTTCTCCCTCCTTATTTCTTTTTTAGTTGTCCTCTGTTGGTCTTTGTAGGCTTCCCAATCCCCTGGTTTCTCACTGCTCTGCACCACATTGCATGCTTTCTCTTTAGCTTTTATGCTGTCCCTGACTTCCCTTGTCAGCCATGGTTGCCTCGTCCCCCCTTTAGTATGCTTCTTCTTCCTGGGGATGAATTTTTGCTGTGTCTCCCAAATTACTCCCAGAAACTCCTGCTATTGCTGTTCCACTGTCTTTCCTGCTAGGCTCATCTCCCAGTCAATTCTGGCCAGCTCCTCCCTCATGCCTCTGTAGTTGCCTTTATTTAATTGTAATACCGTTACATCTGATTCCAGCTTTTTCCTCTCAAATTGCAGGGTAAATTCTATCATATTATGGTCACTTCCTCCTAAGGGTTCCTTCACCTTAAGCTCCCTTATCAAATCTGCCTCATTACACATCACTAAATCTAGAATTGCCTGTTCCCTAGTGGGCTCCACCGCAAGTTGCTCCAAAAAGCCATCTCGTAGACATTCCACAAATTCCTTTTCTTGGGATCCACTACCAACCTGATTTTCCCAGTCTACCTGCATATTGAAATCCCCCCATGATCACTGTAACCTTGCCTTTCTTACACACCTTTTCTATCTCCTGGTGTATCTTGTGCCCCACATCCTGACTACTGTTCTGAGGCCTGTACATAACTCCCATTGTGGTTTTTTTTTACCTTTGCGGTTGCTCAACTCTACCCACATAAATTCTACATCATCTGACCCTACATCATTTCTTGCTATCGATTTAATTTAATTTCTTACTAACAAAGCAACCCCACCCCCTCTGCCAACCTGCCTATCTTTTCGATAGGATGTATATCCTTGGATATTTATCTCCCAGTCCAGATCCCCTTGCAGCCATGTCTCCGTGATGCCCACCACATCATACCTGCCAATTTCAATCTGCGCCACAAGCTCATTGACCTTATTTCGTATACTGCATGCATTCAGATACAACACCTTCAGTTCTGTATTTCCCATCCCCTCTCTCATTGTCGTCCCTTTATCTGATGTGCTCTTGAAGTTAGATTCCTAGCCCTTTCCAAACACTCTGTCCTATTTTGTGTACTGGAGACTTTAATAGCCTCTCCTGGGCTCTCCTTTCTTTTCAGTTTTTTCATAATTTTCCATGAAGTTGAATCCACCCCCCCACACGCTAACCTGCTGCTTTGTTTCCCATTAGTCATACTTCTTGGAGTTTTACCCTTCCCTCCCCCCCCACTTTCTAGTTTAAAGTCCTGTTGACCACCCTATTTACCCTGTTCACTAGAACATTGGTCCCAGATCGGTTCAGGTGGAGACCGTCCCAATGGTACAGATCCCTCCTGTTCCAATACTGATGCCAGTGCCCCATGAAATGGAATCCCTCTTTCCCGCACCACTCCTTTAGCCACGTGTTTACTTCCCTTATTCTCGCGTCCCTATGCCAATTTGCACGTGTATCGGGTAGTAATCCGGAGATTATAACCCTTGAGGACCTGTTCTTTAATTTAGTTCCTAGTTCCTGATAATCCCCAAACAGGTCCTCTTTCCTAGCCGTACCTATGTTATTTGTTCCGACATGTACCACAACAACTGAATCCTCCCCCTCCCTCTCCAATATCCTTTCAAGCCGGTCAGAGATATCCCTAATCCTGGCACCGGGCAGGCAACATACCATGCGGGACTCTCGATCCTGCTTACAAAGGAAGCTATCAATTCCCCTAATTATAGAATCCCCTACAACTACCACTTGTCTTTTTGCTCCCCGCTCTTGAATGGCCTCCTGTGCCACGGTGCCATGGTCAGCTGGCTCATCCTCCCTAAAGCCCTCTTCCTCATCCACACAGGGAGCAAGTACCTCGTACCTGTTGGACAAGGTCACGAGGTACTTGCTCCCTGTGTATCAAGTGTATATTGTATCAAGCTTCTTGAATGTTGTTGGAGTTGCACTCATCCAGGCAAGTGGAGATTATTCCATCACACTCCTGACTTGTGCCTTGTAGATGGTGGGCAGGCTTTGGGGAGTCGGAACATGGGATACTTGCCATAGGATTCCTAGTCTCTGACCTGTTCTTGTAGCCACAGTATTTATATGGTTAGTCCAGTTCAGTTTCTGGTCAATGGTAATCCCAGGATGTTGAAAGTGGGGGATTCAGTGATGGTAATGCCATTGAATGTCAAGGGGTGATGGTTAGATTTTCTCTTGTTAGAGATGGTCATTGCCTGGCACTTGTGTAGCATGAATGTTACTTGCTATTGGTCAGCCCAAGCCTGGATATTGTCCAGGTCTTGCTGCACTTGGACATGGACTGCTTCAGTATCTGAGGAGTCAAGAATGGTGCAGAACATGATGTTGAGGATTCCCAGGGCAGCTCCATCCCAACTGTATTCCACTGTGCCGCCACCTCTGCTGGGAACAGGCATACCCAGGGATGGTGATGGTGGTGTCTGGGACTTTATCTACAAGGTATGCTTCTGTGTGTATGACTATATCAGGCTGTTGCCTGACTAGTCCGTGAGGCAGCTCTCTCAATTTTGGCACAAGCCTCCAGAGGTTGATAAGAAGGACTTTTCATGGTTGACAGGGCTGAGTTGGCCATTGACGTTTCCAGTGTCTAGATCCAGCCAGTTTTATTCCTTTTTGGACTTTTTGGCAGTTTGATACAACTGAGTGGCTTGCTAGGCCATTTCAGTAGATCAGCCACATTGCTGTGGGTCTGGTGTACCATGTAGGCCAGACCAGGTAAGGATGGCAGATTTCCTTCCCTAAAGAGCATTAGTGAACCAGATGGGTTTTTACGACAATCGGCAATGGTTACATCATCATTATTAGATATTTATTTCCAGATTTTTATTGAATTAAAATTTCACCATCTGCCATGGTGGGATTCAAACCCAGGTCCCCAGAGCATTACCCTGAGTCTCTGGATTATTAGGCCAGTGTCAATACCACTACGTCACCCCCTCCCTAGTGAGGGGAAAACAATCAAATGCAACAGGTGAGTCCTTTTCGTACACTGCCTGTTGGCCAGGAGGAACAGGAGAACTTCGCTCCTGTGTGTGCACCCAGCTAACCTGTTTCCCACTCCACACAAGCAGGTCTAATCCATCCAAGATGGTGCATCAACCCAATATATTCATGCTCCCCTCATTCTTTCTGACCCCCCTCACCCGATCACAGTCCCTACCCAATCTATCAGTGGCCTCCCTGCATTGTTCTTTCCCATCTTTCCAAACCTAACCACATGCTACAACACAAACATACCATGATTAATCCATGGCTCCATCCCACCTGATCCCTTCACACCCACAACATATCCACATCCACCCTGATGTCCCATTGATCTATAATCTCTCCTTCTCTCCTCTCTGCTCCACTGTAAATGTAAGAGGACCACCTACCTGGGTTTCTGAGCTCCCAGCCCCCAATAGGCTCTCCCCTCCTCTATGCCTCCCCATAAATATCGGGGCCATCGTATTTTGAAATAAAGAAGTAGGTGATTTTGTTAACATTATGAGGTTTATAAGATTATATTTTGGGATTGTATCATTAAATTCAGGGTAATTAAAGGGGGCCATGTTACCTTTTCTGAAGTCTGCCTGACGGTAAATCTGGGTGGTTTAATTGTCAAAGATCAAAGGAAGGTTTAGATTGTTTTATTGAGAAGCTGGTGCAAGGTATTTATGCTAGAAGACAATGGCAGCAGTCTCTGAGCATAAGCAGACTGAGGCCTGAATTTTTGCTCCAGGGTCGGGAGTGCAAAGTAGGGACAATTCCCGGCTCTGCAAGCCTGACATGGGAAAAAGTGCCACGGAATTTCAGACTTTCTTTCAGGGCAGGGTAGGGGGAGGGTTTTTATGTGAGTTGTGGTGGGTGGCCCCAGAAACATTGCAGAGACTCCATGTGCAGAGGTAGGCTGGGCGGAAGGCCTGCCTCAGCACACTGGCACTCCGTCAAAGCAATGAATCAAAACAATAAAGCAAAAAAAAACAGCCCTTTAGACTTCACCCCTCACACCCCCTCGCCCCCCACAGCCCCTCAGCCCCACACACTCCCCTTGTCCTATCCATGCCAACCCATGCGACCTCATGCCCCAACCCACACCTCCATGGCCCCATATCCTCTGTGCCAACCTATGCCTCTCTGCTCACCCCCATGGCCCTATATAGTCCCTATGCCAACTTAGTGCCAACTCATGCCAACCCATGCCCCAAACCCTTTTGCCCTTACATGCACCATGACAACTCACCCAGTATCCACCATGGACAGACCTCAGGACCCAAGCTAAGTAAATAAAGTTCTCAAATGACTATTGATTAATTTACTATTTGAAAAAAATGCTTTCATTGATTAAAAAACAATTCACTACATTTAACTTCCCTTAATCACTTATAAAAACAAGCATTGGAATCAATAGTCCCACTTCAAAGAGTTTATAATCATTTGGAGCTGTCAATCAATCATTGAACTGACAGGTACCCCACTGTAATCATGAAAGGTTGTTAAATCAATCATGCAGCACTAATCCTGTAATGAAAGCACTCAGGGCTATGTCAACAGACAGAGTGAAACAGACAGATTTTTAAAAAACACTGCAGGCAGTTTTTCCAAATATTTAAAGGGCAAGTGTTTTAAATGCCTCAATAGCTTGATAGCTCCTTTTGACGGCTGTCTTGACATTTTCACAGCTCTTTTGGCAGCTGTCTTGGCATTTCCTTCTCACAGTTCCCTTTGACAACTCTCTTGACAATTCCAATAAGTTCGACAGTTCCAATGAGCTTGACAGTTCCAATACATTTTGTACTTTTTACACACATTCATGATTACGTTTAAGAATCTCAAAGGGCACCTTACCTCTCCCAGAGGGCATCTGATCTCCCCCAGAGGTATCCCGGGACCATTACCAAAAGGTACCTTACCTCTCAAAAGAACTCCGGCAGCTTTAGATCTTCTCCGGCCAGGTCTAAAGAGTCATGTTTTGTGCATGTCACTAATGAAAATCAGATCAACCTGAGGCAACTGTACATGTGCAGCTGCCTCCATGAACCACGGATATGCAATTTAGAACCTGCCCCCAATCCCCCTTTGTCAAAATGGTGAGTGTCATGTTCTGGGGTAAGAATCCTGGATCTGGGCCTCAGCCACCACTTTCATAATGAAGAGGCTCTCTGTCTTTACAAAAATTCAGGCCTGAGTCTCCTAAAGTCCCAGAAAGGTGTTAAAGGTATTGGGTTGTAAACAATTGTGCTGTAAACTGTCCATTTACTTTTAAGGTGAAAGGGAGTTGGGATCAAGGATAGCTATTTAGCATTTCCAGCTAGATACCTGGTTAATGTGTTTTATGTTGCCTTGGGGGAAGAGGAGGGGAGGGAAAGCCATTTTTGAGATCAGGTTACAGGCTTCCCTACAAATCAGTGAATAACACAGATTGACAGCAGTTCTGTGTGGTCAGTGCAGAGAAAATGTTGCTTGACTCTGCGAGCTACCACAGCCAGATGCAGGAGGGAGATGGTCTCTAGTTGAAGAGACCCATCCTGCAGCCTTCTACATATTCCAGCAGATTTACACTGGCATAGCCAGAGGGAAGAAGAATCATTGGAATAGGTTTTACTGCATGTGGTAGATTTAAGAAACTCTCTGAAAATTGATGAACGTGTTTGGAGATGGTCACTCAAAGTTACTACTTGACAAAGTGAGGATACAGGAACCCGCTGGAAGCAACTGTGAACTGATTGCAATAAAACTGTAATTCTGTGGAGAGTGTAATGTATGATGAGTATAAATAGGGATTGTTCCTCTCTGTAGTTTAAAGTATAATTTGCCTACAGAAAGAAAATAGTGTTTAGTCAATAGTGCTTTTTTAGTCATTTGTTACAGTAAAAGTTTTAAAACATGAAATTTTGTGCCATTCTTTCAGTTAATAACAGGACGTTCAAATCTCTTTCTAAAAGTTATCGATCTCTGCTGCGATCATAACAATTTGTCTCATCAGTTCTGCCACACGAGCCATCAAATCAAATTCCAACTTCCTGCCCACTGCCCATACCCTTTAATATTATCCTTTCAGAAGAGACTCAAATTCCCTTCATAAAAGTTGCTACAGAACATTCTTCAACATCATTTTGCAGCAGAGAACTCTAATCACCCTCTGTGAAAAGGCTTTTTTCTCATCTCCTGTTTAAATCTCTTACAATTATCTTAGATTTGTGATGCTCATTACCACCTTCACAACTATCACTAACTGTGCATCACTCTTTATATTATCATAATCGTTCTTCACATCACCCTTCCGCTTCAGATAGAAAAGTTCTGGTTTCAGAAGTTTCTCTTCATAGCTGTAATCTTTCATCCCAGTAATATTCTTTTGAATCTGTGTTGCACCTTTTCTATTGCATTCTCTCCTTCCTATAATTGAGTGTCCAGAATTGTACACACCATTACAGCCTAAGGTCTCATGCATTGCCTCAACACTTATGTATTCTGGATACCAAACAAAGGTCTCCATTTGCCTTTCTTATGGTCTATCTACTTCACTTCTACCTTTAATACCCTGTACTTGTTTGAATGGTTTTGCAGTGAAACTGGTGGTGACTGCCTCTAGATAATGAAGTAATTGGAAAAGAAAGCTCATAAAAATCTTAAACAAAAACAGAATTACCTGGAAAAACTCAGCAGGTCTGGCAGCATCGGTGGAGAAGAAAAGAGTCGACGTTTCGGGTCCACATGACCCTTCAACAGAACTGAAGTATAGTTAGGAGAGGGGTGAAATATAAGCTGGTTTAAGGTGGGGGGCGGGGGGAGAGAAGTTGAGGGTGGGGTGGTTGTAGGGACAAGCAAGCAGTGATAGGAGCAGATAATCAAAAGATGTCACAGACAAAAGGATCAAAGAGGTGTTGAAGGTGGTGATATTATCTAAGAAAAGTGCTAATTAAGAATGGATGGCAGGACACTCAAGGTACAGCTCTAGTGGGGGTGGGGTGGAAAGATTGACAAGGTATTAGTTGTGGATTTAAAAATAATGGAAATAGGTGGGAAAAGAAAAATCTATATAAATTATCGAAAACAAAAAAAAACAAAAGGGAGGGGGAGGAAACGGGGTGGGGATGGGGGGAGGGGGAGTTTAAGATCTAAAGTTGTTGAATTCAATATTCAGCCCGGAAGGCTGTAAAGTGCCTAGTCGGAAGATGAGGTGCTGTTCCTCCAGTTTGCGTTGGGCTTCACTGGAACAATGCAGCAAGCCAAGGACAGACACGTGGGCAAGAGAGCAGGGTGGAGTGTTAAAATGGCAAGCGACAGGGAGGTTTGGGTCTTTCTTGTGGACAGACCGCAGGTGTTCTGCAAAGCGGTCGCCCAGTTTGCGTTTGGTCTCTCCAATGTAGAGGAGACCGCATTGGGAGCAACGAATGCAGTAGACTAAGTTAGGGGAAATGCAAGTGAAATGCTGCTTCACTTGAAAGGAGTGTTTGGGCTCTTGGACGGTGAGGAGAGAGGAAGTGAAGGGGCAGGTGTTGCATCTTCTGCGTGGGCATGGGGAGGTGCCATAGGCGGGGGTTGAGGAGTAGGGGGTGATGGAGGAGTGGACCAGGGTGTCCCGGAGGGAACGATCCCTACAGAATGCCGCCACGGGGGGTGAAGGGAAGATGCGTTTGGTGGTGGCATCATGCTGGAGTTGGCGGAAATGGCAGAGGATGATCCTTTGAATACAAAGGCTGGTGGGGTGATAAGTGAGGACAAGGGGGACCCTATCATGTTTCTGGGAGGGAGGAGAAGGCGTGAGGGCAGATGCGCGGGAGATGGGCCGGACATGGTTGAGGGCCCTGCCAACGACCGTGGGTGGAAAACCTTGGTTGAGGAAGAAGGAGGACATGTCAGAGGAACTGTTTTTGAAGGTAACGTCATCAGAACAGATATCACCACCTTCAACACCTCTTTGATCCTTTTGTCTGTGACATCTTTTGATTATCTGCTCCTATCACTGCTCGCTTGTCCCTACAACCACCCCACCCTCAACTTCTCTCCCCCCGCCCCCCACCTTAAACCAGCTTATATTTCACCCCTCTCCTAACTATACTCAGTTCTGTTGAGGGGTCATGTGGACTCGAAACGTCGACTCTTTTCTTCTCCACCGATGCTGCCGGACCTGCTGAGTTTTTCCAGGTAATTCTGTTTTTGCTAAATCCCTTCTGTTTAAATGAATGTACTTGTGGCCCTACATTTAACTCGGATTAAAAAGAAAACCAGTTTTCTTCCTCCTGATCACTCTCTTGTCAGCCATGGTGGAAAGTGTATGCAATTGGACTTTTGAAGACAAAGCTGGGTTTGATTATAATGCCCTCCAAAATGAAATAGCATCAGCTTCACTGACTAGACTCTCCCATCAAAAATGATTATTTGAGTGAGGTACAAGGGGAGGTTGACTGTTAACATCCATGAAACTGCACCTTGCATAAGTCACCACCTTCAGGAGACAGAAGAAAAGCAGAAAAAAGGAGAACAAGTGCTAGATTTTTTAAAAAGTAAGTTTAATGACTTGTATTTTTTAAAAATCAGTGAAATGAATAGACAAGAGCTCTCTTGTCTATATTTTAAACAGTGTAAAACATTTTCAAGACATTTTACTTCAGCAAAATAAATCTATAAAATCTTTTATGACCTAAATAAGTTAACAATGTCTGGAAGAGTTGTTAAAGGTTTTTTCATGAACCTAAATTACAAACATTGTTAAAATAAAGAAAGTTAAGACCTTCTATTTCAGCTAATAAAATCTAATTCGCTTAATATGTTTTAGATAACTAACCTGAAAAATTCTAAATTTCACTAATTAAGTAGTTCAGGATGTTTATTTTTAATTATATCAGGAAAAACAACTTCAGAACATAGACCTCACACAGAATAGAGACTTAATTATTAGATCTATTAACACTAATCGCAACTTAATTTAATCTATCCCTATAGTGTGACCCAGTTTTAAACTTCCAAAAAGATATAAAAGCTCTCGGCTGGTCTCCTATTAACAACTAATTGATATGCAAGTTGAACGTTAGTGACATCATTGCTATGAAGTTTTGAACAAAACAAAGAAATCTTAATTTTACATTAGGACCTAATCCCGGATGCATCTTTACTCTGGTTCATATACTTTGATAATCTTCACTGCTGACGGTTCTTTTGATCTGCATTTGTAAGTGATTCCCTTTTCCTTTCCCTCAGAATTATTGGCAATGGAACTGCAAATTGAGCAATTTATAATTATTTTATTACTTAATGTTCCATTTTTATCAACAGTTTGAAAGATATTCCTATTTAAGGTACATTTTACATTTAATTTCTAACTACAACAAATGAAAAATTAAGCAATGCACATCAGTCACAGGAACAAATCTCTGAAAGTGGCATATCTGGAGTCTATCCATTGCTGGCTTTAAAGAGGCATAAATTTCATGAAAAAGTCTTTCATGAACACCTATTACTCAGGCGCAAAGATCAGGATAATGGGGTGGAGACTGTGCCTTGACCCTCTTTACAACACATTGGGTTTTTGGAGTTTCCCTGAAAGCAGTGCTTGGTCTGCACCTGGAATTGGTGAAGGCCCAGCATTCAAGAAGTTAATGAAGCAAGAATAGGCTTTACTGGCCTTTTGACTCAATTTCTTCTTATTGAGACCCACAAGTTCCCTGACACATGAGCATCCCATGAAGCTGGTGGTGGTCCTTGCAACAGGACTCCACTCAGATCTAAATGTCAGAGTGGGCTTGGAAACAAACTGAATAGGAACCTAAGATCGGCACAATTTTTTTTTAAACCATCCGCCATATTGCAGGCATTGCAGCCTTCTGGCTGCTGTTACCCGCTCAAGTGCATCTCTTTCCTCCCCCATTTTCATGTGCAAGTTCCTTCCAGGAGATAGACATGCCCTCTAAATTTGGTTTCAGCTGAATCTGAATTGGCAGAGTACATATCAGGCACATTATACCACTCCAGTACTGGAGAAGGAGGTGAGGAAGTAGGGGTGGGGATAACAGAGAGAGGTAGGAAAATCAGGCCCTTTGAGAAGATAGTGCCGATTAGAAAGAGAAGCCATTGCTGGAGCTGTACTGGATAGTTTTGGTGAGATAGGACTGAAACCATAGTCCCACAACGTTAGATGATAGAGTGGCTTTGGAGCAGGGTGTCTTGCTCAATCATGTCAAATGTTGTGGAGGCATCAAGGAGGATGAAGAGGGATAAAGCACCAGGGCACAGAGGATGTAATTTGTGACTCCTGTTAGGGCTGAAAAAAACCCATAAGTTGAATGGACCAGAGTGATTCAAACATGCAATTAAGGGAGGCATGAATAGGGCTGGGGGGTGATGAAAGGGAGGTCAGAAACAAGGCAGTAGTTGATAATCTGCCACCTGTCTTCCCATTCTGCTAACCTGTGCAAATCCTCCTGAAGTTTCATGCAGTCCTCCCTGCTTTTTTGCCAAATCCTGTACTTTTGTGTTATCAGCAAATTTGTGATTGTGCTCCTTATACCCAATTGAAAATCAACTGCCAAAAACAAAGATGGGGAAATACTGAGCCCTGGGAATCACTCACTTCCAAATATTGCCAATCCAAGTAACATGTGCCTTCAGTCTGCCCCCCAACCCTCACAGCTTGGTATCTCCATTTCTCTCTAGTAGCACAGCGAGTTATTCATCTTTGTGAAGACCCTTCACAAATGTAAATTGTTGCTGTCTCTTCCATGATCAAGTTTCATTGTTTTTGTTACATGTCAGAAGATTTTGCACTGGTATATTCCAGTGGGGAGACAGGAAATAGTGTCTTATATCTGTCCCATCCCAACAAGTGTTTTTTTTCCTCTTTGCCAGTGTCAATTTGAGGATTTGAAATATCTCCAAATGGAGATAGGGAACATCCATAGAGAAGGAATAAATTGATTTCCGATAAGATGCATATGGAGGTACATGCAGGATGAGTACCATATCTGTGATTCATCTCAAGATACATTCACAATTTCTACAGTGCCATAAGCAGTAACTGTCAAGTACAGCGGTGTCTTTGCCTCACAGGAAGGGAGGGTATATTGATGGCTGGATCACCTTGGATCCATCTAGCACAATTGCTGATGGCCTGGGAACCTGCCTCATTGATTTGTAGAATCATAGAATTAAACAACACAAGGAAGATGCAAATACAAGCAATAATGGGAAGATGGGTGAAAGGAAAAATGAATAAAGGTATTAAAAGTGAAGGTATTTCTCATCATCCTATCTATCCTTTCTGAGATGATCTTGCTCATTTTAAAATTAATAGCAGCCTGAAAAACAGCAAAATGTTTTTTTTAAATAAAATAGAAAATACTGTAAAGCAAATATGATACAAATAAGATAGATAAGAATAGCAAGAAAATTAAAACAGAGACAAAGAAAAAAGATGCCATGCTCATGCGTTAGTAGGAGCAGAGCAGTTTCAGTAACAGACACTAAATGAACTTTCCTCAGTTATAATTTTGAAATACATTTTTTTTAAATAAGAGACTCCATCTGGCAGACATTGTGCGCTGAACCTTTTCGCTTTTGTTTTACACTTAACAGTGGCAAAAAACCTTGCTTTTATAAGCCTTGAATTGTAATTAAAACAATAGGAAAACTTGATTTATTACGGTGGTGCGGGGGGATGCATGGAAGGGTTGGGTACAGGCTGGGGATGTGTAGGCCCTGCAAGGCCTCATATAAACAGAATTTCCTTTCAACACACAGCCAGGTTCTCTCGCCAGCCAGTGGGCAGGAAGGGAAAACTGGCTGCAGGAGGCCACAGCTATGGACCCATCAGAACGATCCTCCATGATATTAGCTAAGTCATTGCACTTTGGTATCATCTGCAAATTACAGCACCATATTACCAATTCTCAATCTAAAGCATACTATATGTCAGACTTGGCTCAATAATGGCACTTAGATTGTGGGTTCAAGTTTGACTCCAGAAATCCAAGCACATTCTACGCTGGCACTTAAGCACTGAGGGGATATTGCAGTGTTGGAGATGCCGTCTTTCAGATGAGATGTCAAGCTGGTCATTAATGATCATACTGCACTATTCCAAGTTGAGCAAGGTATTCTCCTGGTGTCCGGGCCTACATTTATCCTTCAACCACCACCTTGAGCAGATGGTCTGGTAATTTATTGAAAGCAAAATACCTTGGAAATAAAAATGAAAAAATGCTGGAAAAACTCAGCAGGTCTGGTAGCATCTGTGGAGAGAGAAACAGAGTTAACGTTTCAAGTCCATATGACTAAATCCTGAAGAAGTCATATGGACTTGAAACTTTAACTCTGTTTCTGTCTCCACAGATGCTGCCAGACCTGTTGGGTTTTTCCAGCATTTTTTGTTTTTATTATGGTCTGGTAATTTAGTTCATTGCTGTTTGTGGGAGCTTGCTGTGTGCAAATTAGTTGCCATGTCTCCTACATTACAACAGTGATGATATTTCAAAAGCATTTAATTGGCTGTAATGTGCTTTAAGAGATGCTGATGTTGCGAATGGGATTTTATAAATCCAGGGGCAGGATCTATCGGTCAGTGAATGGGGGCGGGGCCTGCTCACCGACACGTAAAATGATGCGGGATGATGTCGGGCGGAACTCCCGAATTCACCCCGTGTCATTTCCATTTTCAGGTCGGCGGGGCACAGCCAAATCAGCTGTGCGCCCACCGACCTGTCAACGGCCTATTGAGGCCATTTAAAAAGTACTTTACATAATTAATGGACCTGCCCGTCCAACCTTAAGGTTGGCGGACAGGCCGGGAGCCCTGGCGGGCTTAAGAAAAAGCATGAAACCTCATCCACGGGCAGGATGAGGTTTCATGAGGGTTTTAAAATATTTAATAAAGGTTTCACTGAAAGTGATGGACATGTCCCAACTCATGTGACAGTGTCACATGAGGGGGAATGTCAGGGAAATTTTGTTTTTGTATCTTTAACATTTTTAAATTTGGAGCTGATCTCCCTGAGGCAGCACTTAGCCTCAGGGAGATCAGTGCACTCTTTCACGCGCATGTGCGAAAGAGCACACTCCTGGCTCGGGGAATTCCCTCCCCCCGCCCACACAGGGAGTGGATAGTTATTCCTGGCGGACGTCAAGTCATGTAAAATGGTGGCACACCCCCAAACGGGGGCGCCAATCGAAGGCGTGCCTGCCTGTGCCCGCTCCTGCACTTCCCCCCCAACAGGGGGGAAAATTCTTCCCCAGGTTTTTCTTTCTATTTATGCATAGGGTGAACAACAAGAGTCCCTGTACAGAGCTCTGTGTAACAATACTTTCTACTTTCTGGCAGTGTAAGAAATTTCCATTAAAATCCTTGTACAAAGAAATAATTGAAAAGGTTGATGAAATGTTGGTTTTTAATCTCAATGGGGCAGAAATACAAAAAGGTGGTAGTTATGTTACAGTTATATACATCTGTAGTTAGATCCCATTTCAGTTCAGTTCTGGCTACTATGCTTCAGGAAGGACATCTTAAGGTGTTGAAAAGAGTTCATAAGGATACATAAGGACATAGGATAAAGGAGCAGGTGTAGGCCATATGGCCTCTACAGCCTGCTCGACCATTCAATAGGATCCTGACTGATCTTAAACCTCAACTCCATTTTCCCACCCAAACTCCATATTCCTTGAATTTCCTTAAAGTTAAAATAACTATTGATCTCAGCCTTGAACATATTCAATGACTGAACATCCATAGCTCTCTGGAGATAAAGAGAAACTATTTCCTCTGGCGGGAGAGTACAGAACAAGGGGATATAACTTTTAAGAGTAGAGCTAGGTCATCCAGGGATGATGCAAGGAAGACACTTCATCAAAAGAAAATATTGCATTTATATAGCAGTTTTCATGACCACAGAATGTCCCAAAACATAGCCAATTTATAGCCAATGAAGTATTTCTGAAGTGTAGTCACTTTTGTAAGTGCAAATGGTAGGCAAAATCTGGCTTTCTCTTCCTCATGAGGTCAATTGAAAATTAAAAAGTTGAGATTGATAGATTTTTGTTACACAAGAATATTAGGAGTTAGGGAACCATGGTGGGGAGATAGAGTTAAGGTACCAATCAGCCACCATCGGATTGAATGGCCGAACAGGCTTGAGGGGCTGAGTGTAAGCACCTGTTTACATTTTAAACACACTCTTTTACTTCTGCATCTTATCAGAATTAGAAACTTATAGGCCAGGATTTTGCAAACGTCGGGTGGGCTCGGCAGGAGTGGGCGGGGGCGGTCAGGAACCCAACCGCTGCCCGGGATCGGCTCCGCACTGCCATTTTCTGCGGGCGGGCTAATTAAAGCCAGCCCAGCGTAATACGCGATAGTGGCAAGAGCGAGAAGGGGCAGGCGAGGGCGGGAGATCAATGTCCGCCAGGTCCAACGGTGACCCGGCAGCCAATTCAAAAGCGGCCGCAGCAGCCATGTGAAGGCTGCCATTGACTCGGGGGACCCTCAGTATGGAGCACCTCAGCGATGAGCACGGCAGGCGGGGGGGTAGGTCGGCGGGGCAGTTGGCCCTGCGTTTTTCCGATGAGTGTCTTGCTGCCCTCCTGGAGGAGGCGGCAGCATGCAGAAACATACTTGTCCCCAGGGATGGGAGGAGGAGGCCCCCCCACCTCACCAAAAATGCCTTGGAGGAGGTGGCATCCAGGGTGAGCTCCCATGATGTGGTGAGGTGCACATGGGTGCATTACTGTAAGCGCTTCAATGATCTCCTGCAATCGGGAAGGGTGAGTACCGTGGTGGCATGGGTCACTTAGCACAGCAGTTAGGAGCTGTCCCCCTGCCCTGAACCTCCGAGTTCTTAGAGTGTGAGTGGCAAATGTCAATGAGGCAGCATCTGGGCAAGGGGGTGAGCCCTTGCTGCTTGGAATTAGTGTCTTGCAGCTCCATGGTCACGAATTGGCTGAGCCCTGCAAGGTTTTCCTCAGGTGGGGTTGGCCTGGCTGCAGTGGCAACGCAGGTACAGGGTGGACTAATCAATGCTCCTCTCTGCTTTCAGGAGAAGACATCCCACAACAATGCCGAGAGGTTGTGGACTGGTGGAGGACCGCCCCACCTTTTAATATTGAGTAGATACGAACAGGAGGCCCTGGAGTTGGAGAGGCGCCATGTGCCTAGGTCAACCGGCCGCGGTGAGGTTGGGGTGCCACAAGGAGGTAAGAGTGCTGTGCACTGAAGTCAGAATGTCTGCGATAGCAACCATTCCACTGTTGTCTCTATATTGATGTGGGCCTCGAACATGGAATCCCCATTGATAATGGAAAGGCGAGGGCACACTGATCCGGGTGCCAGGCATGCACAGTAACAGTGTAATGACTTCAACTAATGACATGTCCTTGTTCTTCCCTTCAGGTTCACCAGAAGCCGGTCGGGGTCAGGAGCCTGAAGGCCCACCACTCACCCCAGAGGAGGCCGACCTTAGAAGCACACCAACATCACACCCTCTCAGCCAGGCAGGCACCAACGCAGATACCAGCACCTCAGTGGGCATTAGACCATCAGATAGTATCTCGGTGAGGACACTTCACACTCGCTTGAGGTGCAGGCGGAGGCAGAAGGTGCCCAGGGCGCCGGCAGTTGGAGGACTGCTGGGGACCAGAAACATGCTCAGTCGGTGGCTAATGATGTGCTTCTGGAGTCGTCCCTGAGGCAGCAGATGCTGGAAGTCCAGCAGGGTGTGCAGGAAGATCTGGCAGAGATACGTGAGGGAAAGCATGCATGGTCTCCGTGTTGGAGTGGTCCATGCGGAGCATGAGCAATGCAATGACCATCATGGCCGAATGCACTGCTTCCTCCATGGAGAGAGTGGCGACTCTCATGGAGAGGCTGTTCCAGGAGCTAAATCAGGGGTTCCTGGGAATGCACTTGGACCTGCAAGCCCTCACACTGGCAATGACCACAGGTGGTCACTGTCAGTGTGGGAGATGGATTGGGCACCCAGTATCCCAGCTAGGTGCCCATCCATCAATGGTGAGCAGGAAGGTCCAAAGCGACTTGACATTGGCGCACGAGCAACTTGTTGTCCCTGTGGCTCCTCTCAGGGTACTCCAGATGACAGCAGCAGCTTCTCTGCCCCTCTGCCAGTGATCATGGCATCCGATGAGGCTGGCCGCTCCCTCCCAGGCGTGGCCGGCATAGGCTCCATGGGCCAGAGGACACCCGCCATGGTCATCAAGGCCAACAGTACAGCAGAGTGAGCAGACTGACTCCAATGCCAGTGCCAGTGAGGGGGGAGAACCTAGATGTAGCACCCGCAAACGAAAACTTAAAGTATCTTAAACACAGCAAGGGCTTATCACGGGTAATATTTTCTTCCCCCACTTTTACATTAATTATTAATAGGTGTGATGGAGAACACCTTTCCATTTTATTTGTTTTATGTATGCCAGACACCACACCATTAAATGTGTTTGTGTTCAACAAGCCTCTGGGAGCTTCATTAGTTCTGCAGGTGCAGGGTAACCCATGATGTTATGAGTGACTTGTTTGTCATTGAACTTCATTGAAATGGCACATATTGCATGTTGTTCCCCACCAAGCAAATGTTCCTGTCTGGTATCAAGTATGGAGCCTGCAGCCCATGTGGTGGTTCTTCTTTGGTAGGTTAGCTGAAGGACTGTTGGGTCAAAGCCTCCCAGGTATCCCTGCCTCCCTGGAGGTTGCCCAGGTCAGCGTCTATCCCCTCAGCCTTCTGACTGTGCTCGTCCTCGGACTCACTACTGGACTCATCGTCTGCTGCCAGAGCAGCTGCGTCAACATCTTTCTCCACTGCGTCCCCCCTTTCCAGCGCTAGATTGTGCAGAGTGCAGCATGCAACGACCATCAGTGACACACAATCTGGGGGGTATTGCAGTGCACCCCCGATCGGTCCAGGCATCGGAAGGGCATCTTGAGAAGACCGATGGTACTCTCTACCACAGCCCTTGTGGAGGCATGGCTTCTATTGTACCGCTGCTCAGCCTATATTCTTGAATGGCAGAGAGGCATCATGAGCCACCTTTTGAGGGGATAGCCCTTGTCACCCAGCACCCATCCATCCAGCCAAGCTGGAGTACTGAAGAGCCTCAGCAGCTGGGAGTGTCTCAGGATGAAAGCGTCAAGGGAGCTGCCTGGGTACCTTGCACAGACTTGCAGAATCTGCATGCTATGGTCACACACTATCTGCACGTTCATGGAGTGGAAGTCCTTCCTATTGACGATGGCACCGGGCTCACCCACTGGCACCTTGATGGCCACACGTGTAGTGTGCAGTCTATTGCACCCTGGATGTGGGGAACCCAGCAATTGCGGCAAAGCCGCTGGCTCACTCTGCCTGGCTGGCCTCGTCTGTGCAGTAGTAAATGAAATTCAATGCACGCCTGAACAGAGCATTTGTCACTAGCCTGACACAACCGTGGACAGCTGATTGGGAGACTCCACGAAGATCACCCACCAATCCCTGGAAAGAACCAGAGGCATAGAAGTTGAGGGCCACTGTGATCCTCAGCGCCACTATCATGGGGTGTCCACCCACACAGTTGGAGCTGATATCAGGGCCGATCATCTGACAGATGGAGGTCATGGTCTCTCTTGAGAGGTGCAGCCTCCTTCGGCATTGCACCTCAAATTGTTGTAGCTGCATCGTCGTCTGTAAGCCCTGGCAGCAGGATAGTGGCATCTTCTGCGGCCCCTTTCGCCTTGGACTTCCTGATGGCCCTGCGCCCCTTGTCCCTGCACCTGTCCTCTGACAGGTTGCTCCCCTGGATGCTGAGTAGGGACACCTGGCATCCTCCCCCTTCTATCCTTCTCTTCCTCCTCAGAGGAGGTGCCTCCAGCGGAGACCACAATCCACATTCCCAGGGTAAGGGAAAGCTTTCTGATAACTGGAAGGCCCCAAGTGGTATGACTCCTCTGGAGTCCTGAACTGAAGCCTGTTATTTTTGACAAAGCAGCTCTGAAGCGAAATGAAGTTGTCCTGTTCACACAAGCAAGCAGCAGAAACTTATAAGCTAAAGTACTAACAACTCGCATCAGCGAGCCCACTCACCACTCTTATCCCGCCCGTGGATGAGGTTGTTGAAAATGTGGCCTGCCCACCTGCCCGCCCGTACGATGCCCTGAAAATCGCACAGGCTGTGTAAAATCACAGACAACTGGTGCCTCAAGGGCCTTAACTGGCCCATTAATTAATGGCGGGCGTGCCTCTGACCTCATAGCGCCCGCCTAGCGAAATATCGCAACGGTGTGTAGTGACGTCGGGATGCACACCCGATGTCATCGCACATCATTTTACGTTCCGGCATGCCGGGCATGCACCCGCACGCCAAATGTAAAATTCTGCCTATAGAATAGTACAGTGCAGACAGAAGCCATTTGGCCCATGGTGCCTATGCCAGCTGTTTAGTAGAGCTAACCAATTAATCTCACCCAGTTCTTTCCCCTCAGTCCTGTATTTTTTTCCCTTTCAAGTATTTATTCAATTAATATCAGCTGTGGTCCAGTTTTTAGCACTTTTGCTTCTGTCACGAGGTTCTGGCTTCAGGTCCCATCCAGGGCCTGAGCACAAAAATCAAGGCTGACACTCCAGAGCAGTACTGAAAGTGTGCTGCACTGTTAGAGGTGCTGCTTTTCAGATGAGATGTCAAACAAAGGCTTTATCTGCCTGCCTGGGTGGATGTGGCTGGGAGTCGGAGCAGAGCAAACCTGCAGGAGACAGTCGGGAGCTGAGGAGCACCTATAAATTCAGAACGGCGATTGCAGAGCGGCCTATCTTGCTGGGAGTCAGAGCGGAGCAGACCTGCAGGAAACAGTCAGGAGTTGAGGAGCGGCTGTTTCACTGTTTCAGCTGCTGTGAGGCTGCAGTCCGGGAAAAAGATAAAGAGCAACAGTGACCTCACAGGAAGCTAGTACATTGATTGGCTGGTAAGTGCTCAGTCTAAGGGACAATGTGTGAGAAACCAGCTAAGGACAGGTGAGTTCAGGTAGATCTATAAATAAAAAGAACTAAAACTTTAAAATAATAAACCAAAATTTGAAAACTTTAAAGTTGAAATAAAACAATAAAGATAAAAAAAGCAATAAAAATAAACTAAATTAAACAAACATCTAAAACACATACCTTTGTACTTAAGAAGCATATAACCTTTAGTTATTAGTGGTGTGAACATTCAATAAACACAGTAAATTGTAGCATAAATAGGAAGAAAGTAATTAAAGTAAATTAACTAAATAATATAAGTTAGAATGGCAGGACAGGTGTTATGATGCAGCTGTGGGATGTGGGTGCTTTTGGACGCGAAGGTGATCCATGACAAACACGTCTGCAGGAAGTGTAAGCAGCTTGAGGAATTCAGGATCAGGATTATTGATCTGGAAGCCGAAATGCAGACACTGCGCAACGTAAGGGAGAGGGACAATTACCTGGATACTTTGTTCCAGAAGACAGCCACACCTCTTAGAAGCGGGTCATCTGTTTCGTTTAGCAGTGAGGGACAGGAGGATGTGACTGTCAGTGAGGCAGGTAATGGGACCGAGCAGACAGTAGTGGAGGAGCCTCAGACTTTGTGATTGTTAAAAGGTTTGAGGTGCTCACAATCTGTGCGGATGAAAGAGAGGTCTGCAAGGTGGATGAGCTGACTGGCCATGGCACTGTGGTACAGGAAGCCGCTCAAACAGGGGGAGCAAAAAGGAATATAGTGGTAGTGGGGGATAGTATAGTGAGGGGGATTGACACTGTTCTCTGCAGCAAAGAGCAAGAGTCCAGACAGGTATGTTGCCTGCCCGGTGCTAGGGTTCGGGACATCTGCTCAGGGCTGGAGAGGAACTTGCAGTGGGAGGGGGAGGATCCAGTTGTCATGGTCCCTGTAGGTACCAATGACATAAGTAGAAATAGGAAAGAGGTTCTGCAAAGTCAGTATGAGGAGATAGATCCCAAATTAAGAAGCAGAATCTCAAAAGTAATAATCTCTGGATTATTACCTGAGCCACATGCAAATTGACATAGGGTAAATAAGATGAGAGAGACGAGTGCGTGGCTCAAAGACTGGTGTGGAAGAAGTGGGTTCTGGTTTGTGGGGCACTAGCATCAGTACTGGGGAAAGTGGAGGCTGTACCGTTGGGACGGTTTACAACTGAACCGTGCTGGGACGAGTGTCCTTGCAAATCGCATAATTAGGGAAGTAGGGAGGGGTTTAAACTAAACAAGAGGGGTGAGGGATCAAGCTTGGGTAGAGGTAACAATTCAAGGTGTAGAGTCAAGAGAGGAGAGCAAAATAGTAATATGAGAAACGAGGGTCAGAGAATGGCATGAAGGGACAGAGAGAAAACCTAAGAATACATCAACAGTCAAGGCCAGATGTTACAAAGGTAACAAAAAGATAAAACTTAAGGCTCTCTATCTGAATGCACATAGCGTTCATAACAAAGTAAAGGATGGCCCACATTGAAGTAAATAAATATGATCTGACAGCAATTATGGAGACATGGCTGCAGGATGACAAAGATTGGGTCCTTAATATTGAGGGGTACATGACATTCAAGAAGAATAGGAAACTAGGTAAAGGTGGAGGGGTAGCACTGTTAAGCAAAGTGGGCATGGTGCAATAGTTAGAGATGACTTTGCTTCAGGAGATCAGGATGTAGAATTGGTTTGAGTAGAGATGAGGATTAGTCGGGAAAAAAAGTTATTAGGGGGAGTGGTCTACAGGCCCCCTAGCAGTAGCCACAGTGTAGGACAAAATATTCAAGAGAAAATATTGTGTGCTTGTGATAAAGTAACGGCAATAATCATGGGTGATTTTAATCTACATATAAACTGGAAATATCAGATTGGCAGTAGTAGCCTGGATGAGAAGTTCATAGAATGCTTTCGAGATAGTTTCTTAGAGCAGCATGTTCTGGAACCAACCAGAGTGCAGGTTATATTAGACTTGATATTGTGTAATGTGACAGAGTTAATTAATGACCTCAGAGTAAAGGCACTGCTAGGTAGCAGCGACCACAATATGATTGAATTTTACATCCAGTTTGAAAGGGAGAAGAGTGGGTCTAAGACTAGGATCTTAAACTTAAATAAGGGCAACTATGTGGGGATGAAAGCTGAGCTAGCTTAAGTGAACTGGGAAACTAGGCTAGAGGATAGATCAACAGAGAAGTAGTGGCAGACATTTAAGGGGATATTCAGATTATTCAGTATTTGGAATAAGTACATTCCCCTATTATAAAGAAAAATTCTAAGGGGAGGACCCACCATCCATGGTTAACTAAAGAAGTTAAGGAAAGCATCAAACTTAATGAAAAAGCATACAACTCCACAAAGATGAGTGGCAGGACAGATGATTGGACAGAATATAAAGCACGGCAGAGAACGACTGAAAGGTTAATCAGGAGAAAGAAATTAGAGTATGAGAGGAAGCTAGCTAGAAACGTAAAAATGGATAGAATTGTTTCTACAGGTATTTAAAAAGGAAAAGAATAAGTAAATTGAGAGTTGGTCCTCTAGCGTGACAGTGGGGAGTTAATAGTAGATAATAAGGAAATGGTGGAAGAAATGAACAAATATTTTGCTTCTGTGTTCACTATAGAGGATACAAAAAACATTCCAGTAATAGTTGCAAATCAGGAGGTGAAAGGGAGAGAGGAACTTGGTGAAATTGAAATCACTAGGGAAACGGTACTGAGCAAATTGATGGAGCTATGGGCGGGCAAATCTCCGGGTCCCAATGAACTACTTCCTAGGGTCTTAAAAGGGGTGGCTAATGAGGTAGTCGATGCGCTGGTGTTAATTTTCCAAAATTCGCTAGATTCTGGAAAGGTTCCATCAGACTGGAAAGTAGCAAATATAACCTCTCTATTCAAGAAGGGAGGGAGGCAGAAAACAGGGAATTATAGGCCAGTTAGCTTGATGTCTGTCATGGGGAAGTTTTTAGATTCAATCATTAAGGAGGCTATAGCTAGGCACTAGGAAGAGCTCAAAGCAATTGGGAAGAGTCAGCATGGTTTTGTGAAAGGAAAATCATGTTTAACCAATTTACTGGAGTTTTTTGAAGGAGTAACATGTGTGGTGGATAAATGGGAGCCTGTAGACATACTGTACTTGGATTTCCAGTAGGCATTTGATGAGGTGCCACATCAAAGTTTATTATGGAAAATAAAAGCGCATGATGTGGCAGGTAACATATTAGTGTGGTTAGAAGATTGGCTGGCTGGCAGAAAGCACAGAGTATGCATAAATGGGTCTTTTTCGGATTGGCAGGATGTGACGAGCGGAGTCCCACAGGGGTCTGTGCTGGGGCCTCAACTTCTTATGATTTACATCAATGACTTAGATGAGGGGAGTGAAGGTATGGTAGCTAAATTTTCAGATGACACAAAGGTAGTTAGGAAAGTATGTTGTGAAGAGGACATGATGGATATAGATAGGTTGAGTGAGTGGACAAAGATCTGGCAAATGCAGTGTAATGTGGGAAAATATGAAGTTGTTCACTTTGGCAGGAGGAACAGAAAAGCAGAGTATTAGTTAAATGGAGAACAGCTGCATAATTCTGAGGTGCAGAGGGATAAGGTGTTCTAGTATGAGTCACAAAAAGTTAGTGTGCAGGTACAGCAAGTAATTAAGAAGGCTAATGGAATGCTATCCTTTATTATGAGAGGGATTGAACATAACCGAGTAAGGATATTATGCTTCAGTTATACAGGGCATTGGTGAAACCGCATCTCGAAAACTGTGTGCAGTTTTGGTCTCCTTATTTAAAGAAGGACGTAAATGCATTGGAGGCGGTTCAGAGGAGGTTTACTAGATTCATACCTGGAATGAGTGGGTTGTCTTATGAGGAAAGGTTGGACAGACTGAGCTTGTTTCCACTGGAGTTTAGAAGAGTGAGGGGTGATTTGATTGAAGTATACAAGATCCTAAATGGTCTTGACAAGGGGAATGTCGAAAGGATGTTTCTTCTTGTGAGTGAGTCCAGAACTAGGGGGCGCTGTTTTAAAATTAGGGGTTGCCCTTTTAGGACGGAGATGAGGAGAATTTTTTTCTCTCAGAGGGTTGTGCAACTTTGGAACTCTCTGCCTCAGAAGCCGGTGAAGGTGGGGTCATTGGATATTTTTAAGGCAGAGGTAGATGGGTTCTTGTTAGGCAAGGGAATCAAAGGTTATCGGGGGGTGGACAGAAATGTGGAAATCGAAACACAAGAAGATCATCCATGATCTTATTGAATGGCGGAGCAGGCTCGAGGGGGCGAATGGTCTACTCCTGTTCCTATTTCTTATGTTCTAATGTAAAAGATCTCATGCCACTATTTTGAAGAAGAGCAGAGGGGTTATCCATGGTGTTCTGGTCAATATTTATCCTTTAAACAACATTATAAATATAATTCTTGGTCATTATCACATTGTTGTTTGTGGTGGTTTTCTGTGTGCAATTGGCTGCTACATTTCCTACATTACTATCGTGAAGTACTTCAAAAGTACTTCTTATGTTGCAAATATCTGATTCCACAATTCATGTGTTTTAGAGAAAAAATGTGTCAGTTGGAGATTAAAGTGATAAATTTCAAATAAATGTAAAAATCTGATTGATGGACTCGCCCGTTGCTTCGATGGATGAGTGTTCAGCAAGTCAAAAAAAAGATAAAAGCAAAGAACTGCAGATGCTGGAAATCCAAAACAAAAACAGAAACAGAAATACCTGGAAAAACTCAGCAGGTCTGCCAGCATCGGCGGAGAAGAGCACAGTTGGCATTTCGAGTCCTCATGACCCTTCAACAGAACTAAGTAAAAATAGGAAAGGGTTGAAATATAAGCTGCTTTAAGCGGGGTGGGGGTTGGGCGGGGGGGGAAGGGAGGCTGTTGGAACAAGCAGCCAGTAACAGGTGGAGATAACCAAAAGATGTCACAGACAAAAGGACAAAGAGATGTTGAAGGTGGTGATATTATCTAAAGGAATGTGCTAATTAAGAGTAGAAAGCAGGACAGACAAGGTGCAGATAGCTCTAGTGGGGGTGGGGGAATACTAAAAGGGGTAAAAGGTAGAGCTAAACAATGGGTGGAAATACATTTAAAAATAATGGAAATAGGTGGGAAAAGAAAACTCTGCATAAATTATTGGAAAAAACAAAGAGGGGGAAGAAACGGAAAGAGGGTGGGGATGGAGGAGAGGGTACAAGATCTAAAATTGTTGAATTCAATATTCAGTCCGGAAGGCTGTAAAGTGCCTAGTCGGAAGATGAGGTGCTGTTCCTCCAGTTTGCGTTGAGCTTTACTGGAACAATGCAGCAATCCAAGGACAGACATGTGGGCATGAGAGCAGGGTGGAGTGTTGAAATGGCAAGCGACAGGGAGGTCTGGGTAATGCTTGCGGACAGACCGAAGGTGTTCTGCAAAGCGGTCACCCAGTCTGCGTTTGGTCTCTCCAATGTAGAGGAAACCGCATTGGGAGCAACGAATGCAGTAGTCTAAGTTTAGGGAAGTGCAAGTGAAGTGCTGCTTCACTTGAAAGGAGTGTTTGGGCCCTTGGACAGTGAGCAGCGAGGAAGTGAAGGGGCAGGTGTTGCATCTTCTGCGGTTGCATGGGAAGGTGCCATGGGAGGGGGTTGAGGAGTAGGGGGTGATGGAGGAGTGGACCATGGAGGAGGGAACGATCCCTACGGAATGCCGCCGGGGGGGTGAAGGGAAGATGTGTTTGGTGGTGGCATCATGCTGGAGTTGGCGGAAATGGCGGAGGATGATCCTTTGAATGCAGAGGCTGGTGGGGTGATAAGTGAGGACAAGGGGGACCCTATCATGTTTCTGGGAGGAAGAAGGCCTGAGGGTGGATGCGCGGGAGATGGGCCAGACATGGTTGAGGACCCTGTCAACGACCGTGGGTGGAAAACCTTGGTTAAGGAAGAAAGAGGACATGTCAGAGGAACTGTTTTTGAAGGTAGCGTCATCAGAACAGATGCGACGGAGGCGAAGGAACTGAGAGAATGGGATGGAGTCCTTACAGGAAGCGGGGTGTGAGGAGCTGTAGTCGAGGTAGCTGTGGGAGTCAGTAGACTTGTAATGGATATTGGTGGACAGTCTATCACCAGAAATTGAGACAGAGAGGTCAAGGAAGGGAAGGGAAGTGTCAGAGATGAACCATGTGAAAATGATGGAGGGGTGGAGATTGGAAGCAAAATTAATAAATTTTTCCAGGTCCCGACGAGAGCATGAAGCAGCACCGAAGTAATCATCGATGTACCGGAGAAAGAGTTGTGGGAAGGGGCCAGAGTAGGACTGGAACAAGGAATGTTCCACATGCCCCATACAGAGACAGGCATAACTGAGGCCCATGTGGGTACCCATAGCCACACCTTTTATTTGGAGGAAGTGAGTGGAGTTAAAGGAGAAATTGTTCACTGTGAGAACAAGTTCAGCCAGACGGAGGAGAGTAGTGGTGGATGGGGATTGTTCGGGCCTCTGTTCGAGGAAGAAGCAGAGAGCCGCCAGACCATCCTCGTGGGGGATGGAGGTATAGAGGGATTGGACGTCCATGGTGAAGAGGAGGCGGTTGGGGCCAGGGAACTGGAAATTGTTGATGTGATGCAAGGTGTCAGAGGAATCACGGATGTAGATGGGAAGGAACTGGACAAGGGGAGAGAGAAGGGAGTCAAGATAGCGAGAAATGTGTTCTGTGGGGCAGGAACAGGCTGACACGATCGGTCTGCCGGGACAGTTCTGTTTGTGGATTTTGGGTAGGAGGTAGAAGCGGGCCTTCCGAGGTTGGACGACTATCAGGTTGGAAGCTGTGGAAGGAAGATCTCCAGAGGAGATGAGGTCAGTGACAGTCCTGGAAACAATGGCTTGATGTTCAGTGGTGGGGTCATGGTCCAGGGAGAGGTAGGAGGAAGTGTCTGCAAAAAAAAGACCAGTTTAGAGTCATGATTGATGTCGTCGCATGTGTGACATTAAGTCAAGTCTCAACTTGCCTAACCGATTGCAGTGAAGTCATACAAACATATGAATTAGGAGTGGTATGCTATTCAGCCCCTCAAGCCTGCTCCACCATTTAATAATATCATGGCTGTCCAACCATTTAATAATATCATGGCTGTCCAACCTTTCCTCGTAACATAAAGCCCCGATTCCAGGTATCAGTCAATTGAACCTTCTCTGAGCTGCTTCTAAGCAGGGTTGGAGGTTGATGGAGGCATTTGCGCCCTGCTCGCTTGTCCTGAAGGACAAAGAGTTGACCTTTTCCTCCTCAAATGTCAAAACCGCTTGATGACAATCTTCTCCATGTGGACCTGACCAAGGCTTTTTCCCATGCATTGGGATCCAGCTTACAAGCCCTGAGGTTGGCTTTCAGATTGTCTTTACATCTAAGTTTGGCTTGTCCTGTGGTGTGTGTTCCCGTGCTCAGCTGCCTGTAAAATACTGCCTTTGGTATGTGGAAATCCTCCATGCGAACCACATGACTGACCCTATGCTCTCGATGCCAGCTATGCAGCACTTTGCAAGGACCTTGGTGTTGGGGATTCTGTCCTGCCAACTGATGTTGCAAATAGATCTCAAACAGCATAGATGGCTTTATGTTGATGCTGGTAAGTTGTCCAAGTCTCGCACCTATAAAGAAGTGATGTGAGAACCACTGCCTGGTAGACTTTGATCTTCGTTCTGAGACAAACTCCATGCTCTTTCCAAAGTCTGTGATTGAGCCTGCCAAACGCTGAGCTTGCGTTTTCCAGGCATTGGTTGATTTTGTCAGCCTGCATAGTGTTATTGGAGAGGATACTCCCAAGATAGCAAAACTTCTGGACTGAACAGAGTGGTGTGTTGTTGATAGTGACTGTGGGGTCTTGGAGTATATGGCCAGGGGTGAGTGTTTACAAGATCTCTGTCTTCTTCAGACTTAGTGTCAGGCGAGGGCAAAGCGGCCAATAAGCAGCTGAATGTCCTCTGGTGTATGTGCTATGATAATGCAGTCATCCACGTAACAAGAGTTCACGTAATCTTTATGCAAGCCTTGAGCATTTGCAAGTTGAAGAGTTTGCCATCTGTCCTGAATTAAATGTGTACTCCTGTGTCAAGATCTTTGAGAGCATACTGGAGCATGACTGAGAAGTAAATGGCAAACAGATATGGAGCCAATACGCTGCCTTGCTTGGTGCCGTTGGCAACAGGAAAGGCATCCAATCACATACAACTTTGCATCACGCTGGCCATCATGAAACGAGTGAATGACACTGATCATCTTTTCGAGGCAGCCATATTTGTACAGAACCTTCCCAGTTTACTGGTCAGGTCAGCGAACACCATATTGAGGTCCTCATTCTGTTTGAGGGAATTTTCTTCAATTTGACATGCTGCAAAGATCATGTCCATTCTTCCTTTATGGAAGCCACGCTGTGATTCTGGATGTACACAGTCAGTGAGATGAGTGACAATCTGATTAAGAATAACCTTCGCAAGAATTTTTCCTGCAGTTGAAAGAAGTGATATTTGATGGACTTGCTGGTTGTAGAGATGACTTATGGAGGCATCCTTGTAGTCTTGGGCACAGTACCCTGGTTCCACATTAGGCAGAAAAGACTACTGAGTTTTCCAGCCATGTCAGTCCCTCCTTACTTGAATACTTCAGGTCGCATGCCATCAGCTCCTAGCGATTTGCTCATAGAAAGCTGCTTTATGGCCTTCATGACTTCTGCTTGTAAAGGATCAAGAGCAAGCTCTCCCAGAATGTGGTGCTGTGGAAGTGACTTAATGGTATCATTGCACACAATGGATTGTTGGTTTAGGAGATTGCTGAAGTGCTCCGCTGAGAGAGAATCTCATGCTCATTTATTAGGAGCTGATTGCCATCTGCTCAGAGGACGGGTGTGACACCACTGATTTTGGGACTATAGACTGATTGCAGGCCTCCATATCCAGCCTTCAGGTTGTTTTTATCAGCGGCTGCTTGAAGCTCATAAGCCTTGGTTTCCACCATCAGTTCTTTCTCTCTCTTGGTTTGGCCTGCAGCTGGTGTTTTGCGCATTGGTATCTAGTGTTCCTTGCTGATGATTTTATATCAGATCTGCAAGACCTCTGCACGTTGTGCACTTTGTCTAGAAGCTTGCCTATGACTTGGTCATTGTTGTCGAACCAGTCTTGGTGCTTCCATTTAATGAATCCTAGGCCCTCAGATGTGCTGCTGTAAGTAACGTCCTACATATATTTTCATCTCATTTCTATATTTTTTAGCTCTGATGAAGGGTCATACGGACTCGAAACGTCAACTGTATCCCTCTCCGCAGATGCTGTCAGACCTGCTGAGTTTTTCCAGGTATTTTTTTGTTCTAGATTTCCAGCATCCGCAGTATTGCTTTTATCCTTCATATATAACCTCTTTAAAGCGCTCATATTAGGACAGATGGATGTAGTATTAATTCTAAATCTTTAAACGATTTATTAATCTGTGTCAAAGGTTGCGATGCACCAGCCACTGCCAAATTTAAGACTTGTTAACCCGATCGCCACCACGCCCGTCGGGGGAATTGCGCGCTCACGCTGGCCCATCCGCTTGCGCGTTCTCGCTGCTCAGACCCATGCGCAACTGCCTCGCCGCGCACCGCGTTTTGTTCTCGCGATACCTTCGCGGGGTGGGTGGGGAGGAAGAGGAGTGAGTGCGCATGCGCGCTGTCGGTTTAAAAGTGAGCGCTGCTGACTGGAGCTTCTGGCTGAAGTGGTATGCAGGTAAATAATGGCTGTTACCAGTTTAGCAATTCAGCTCATGGTGGTCTTGACTTGTAAAACAGTGGCGGCTTCAAGGCGGAGGCGGAGAGAAAGCCCCGGGAGTAGCTCCCATCCTCAGGCCGCCCTCGCTCACCAGGCACTTTTCTCTTGTGACCTGCCTTTTTGATGCGCTCGGAGTTGAAAAATATCTTCATAACCGGTTATAACGCTGCAAATTTATTGTGCGCCAAATCAGTTTCAGACTCTTACAAGAAGCCCTCTTTTTATTAGCAACATAGGGACATCAGGAGGCCATTCAGCCCCTCCAGCTGCTTCAGCCTTTTATGGAGATCAAACTACATCCACCTGTTTTGACTCCATATCCCTTAATGTCTTTGACTAATAAGATTCTGTTGCTCTCAGATTTACAATTAATTGAGCATACATCTGCTTTTTTTTTAAAATGGGAGGAATTTCTGCTCTTTTAACACGCTGTGTAAAGAAGGGTTTCTTAACTTCTCACCAAAATGGCCTGGCTCTAATTTAAAAGTTAAGTTTCCCTTGACCTAGACTCTCCCACCAGTGTAAAAGGTTTTTCTCGAGCTTATCAATTCTTTTAAAAATCAAGTTGCCCCTTATATGTCAGGGAACGAAAGCAAACTTTGTGTAATCTCCTACTGTAACCCTTGCAGCCATGGTAACAATTCTGGTGAATTTGTGCTTCAATCCTTTAAAGACTAATATATTTTTGCTAAGGTGCAATGGAGTTTTTTGGAGTTAATGGAGTTTTTTTCTAATGAAGCTAATATGGCTAATAAAATTATTAATTTTGATTCTAATTTCCACCCCTCCATCATTTTCATGTGGTCCATCACTGACACTTCCCTTCCCTTCCTTGACCTCTCTGTCTCAATTTCTGGTGATAGACTGTCCACCAATATTCATTACAAGCTTACCGACTCCCACAGCTACCTTGACTACAGCTCCTCACACCCCACTTCCTGTAAGGACTCCATCCCATTCTCTCAGTTCCTTCACCTCCGTCGCATCTGTTCTGATGATGCCACTTTCCAAAACAGTTCCTCTGACATGTCTTCCTTAAACGAGGTTTTCCACCCACGGTGGTTGACAGGGCCCTCAACCGTGTCTGGCTCATCTACCGCGCATCTGCCCTCACACCTTCCTCTCTCTCCCAGAACCATGATAGGGTCCCCCTTGTCCTCATTTATCACCCCACAAGCCTCAGTGTTCAAAGGATCATCCTCTGCCATTTCTGCCAACTCCAGCATGATGCCACCACTGAACACATCTTCCCTTCATCCCCCCTGGCGGTTTTCCGCAGGGATCGTTCCCTCCGGGACACCCTGGTCCATTCCTCCATCACCCCCTACACCTCAACCCCCTTCCATGGCACCTTCCCATGCAACCGCAGAAGGTGCAACACCTGCCCCTTTACTTCCCCCCTCCTCACCGTCCAAGGGCCCAAACACTCCTTTCAAGTGAAGCAGCACTTCACTTGCATTTCCCTCAATTTCGTCCACTGCATTCGCTGCTCCCAATGTGGTTTCCTGTACATTGGAGAGACCAAATGCAGACTGGGTGACCGCTTTGCGGAACACCTTTGGTCTGTCCGCAAGCATGACCCAGACCTTCCTGTCGCTTGCCATTTCAACACACCACCCTGCTCTCATGCCCACATGTCCATCCTTGGCCTGCTGCAATGTTCCAGTGAAACTCAATGCAAACTGGAGGAACAGCACCTCATCTTCCGACTAGGCACTTTACAGCCTTCCGGACTTAATATTGAGTTCAACAACTTCAGATCATGAACTCTCTCTTCCATCCCCACCCCCTTTCCGATCCCCCTTTTTCCAATAATTTATAATTTAAAAAAAATATATTTTTCTTTTCCCACCTATTTTTAAATTTATTTTGATCTATTGTTTTATCTCCACCTTTTAGCCCATTTCGATCCCTTCCCCCCACCCCACCCCCACTAGGGCCATCTGCCACTTGTCCTGCTAGCTAATGTCCCCATTAGCACATTCCTTAGATAATGTCACCACCGTCAACACCCCTTTGTCCTTTTTGTCTATGACATCTTTGGTAATCTCTTCTTTGCCTCCACCTATCACTGGCCCACTATCCAGGTCTACCTGTCCCACCCCTCTCTACCAGCTTATATTTCACCTCATTTCTCTATTTCCTTAGTTCTGATGAAGAGTCATACGGACTCGAAACATCAACTGTGTTCCTCTCCGCGGATGCTGTCAGATCTGCTGAGTTTTTCCATCTATTTTTGTTTTTGTTTCAGATTTCCAGCATCTGCAGTATTTTGCTTTTATCTTAGGCTAATATGGCTGATGTGTATATGGACTCGCAAGAGGTGTTGGATAAGGTGTTGCATCATAGGTTTGTTAGCAAAGTTGAAGCCCATGGAATAAGATGGACAGTGGTCGCATGCATAGAAAATTGGCTGAGTGATGGGAAACAGCAGTGGCAGATGCTTGTTTTCTGACTGGAGGAATGTATACAGTGGGGTTCCTCATGGGTTGGTACTAGAGCCACTGTTCTTGATATATACTAATGACCATACTTCAGTGTACAGGACAAAATTTGCAAAAGACAGAACTTGGAAGTGTTGTGAACTGTGAGGAGGATAGTAATGAACTTCAAGAGGATAGAGGTAGACCAGTGGAAGCTGAAATTTAATGCAGGCAAGTGTGTTTGGTAGGCAGAATAAGGAGCAGCAATATAAAATAAAGGGTGTAATACAAAAGGGAGTTCAGAAACGGAGACCTGGGGTATGCATGTACACATATTGTTGAAAATAACAGAGGAGGTGAAGAAAGTTGTTTTTAAAAAAAGGATATAGGGCCCTGAGCTTTATAAGAACATAAGAAATGTGAGTTGACATATGTCTTATGGCCCCTTGAGACTGTTCTGCCATTTAATTTGATTCATATATTCAATTTATAAATAGAGGTGTAGAGTACAAAAGCAAGGAAGATATGATGAATATTTACAAAATGTTGGTTTGGCCTCAAGTGGAGTATGATGTCCAATTCTGGGCATCACACTTTAGGAAGGTTGTGAAGGCTTTAGAGAGGGTGCAGAAAATGTGAGAAAGGTTTCCAGGAATATGGGACTTCAGTTACTTGGATGGATTGAAGAAGCTAAGATTGAGAGATGATTTGATGGAGATTTTCAATATCACATGGGATCTAGACAGAGGTGGAGAGAAACTGCTTCCATTGGTGGAAGGGTCGAAAAGCAGAAATTTAAAGTGATTGGGGGCAAAAGAATCAAAGGCAACATGAAAAATGGTTTGTTGCCATGAGCAGTTACAATCTAAAATTGAGTCGTGGAGGCAGATTCAACAGTAGTTTACAAAAGAGTTGGTTAAGTACCTGAGGGGGAAAAATTTGCATGGCTATGGTGAAAGAGTGGGGGAGTGGCAGTAGCTAAATTGTTCTTGCAAAGAGCTAACATGGGCTTGACAGTCTGAATGGCTTCTTTCTGCGCTGTAGCCATTCTGATTCAGGCCTATACAATGTACTCTCAATGTAGCATAAGTAGGGCTTTGAATAGTTGGAGTAAAACTTACTCCCCATAGTAGAATCATAATGATACAGCATACAAGGTGGCCTTTTGATCGATCGTGCTGTGCCGGCTCTTTGAAAGAGCTTTCCTATAACTCAAACTCCCTTCTCTTTCCCATAACTCTGATTATTCCCACCTCAAGGTTTTATCCAATTCCCTTTTGAAAGTTATTGTTGAATCTCCTTCCACAGCCTTTCAGACAGTACATTCTAGATTATGATTTGCTATGTAAATTTTTAAATAAATTTCTCTTCGTCTTCCACCCCCATCCCTGTTCTTTTGATGATTACCTCCAATCTGTGCCCTCTAGTTAGCGACCCTTCTGCCACTGGAAAAATTTCTTCTTATTTACGCTATCAAAACACTTCATGATTTTGAAACCATTTATCAAATCTCCCTTATGTACTCTAAAGGAGAGCAACCTCCATTTATTTAATCTCACCACATAAACTGAAGTCTTTTATCCCCATTCTTAGAGTCATAGAGTCATTTATGGCTCAGAAGGAGGTCATCTGACCCATTGAGTCTATGCTGGCTCTTTCCATTGCCCTACAGGTTTATTTCCTTCAAGTGCACATCCAATTTCCTTTTGAAATCATTGATAGCTTCCACTTCCACTAGCCTCATAGGCAGCAAATTCCAGGCCATTACCACTCGCTGTGTATGTGTGTATATATATGTATATGTATAAAAAAAATTCTTCCTCACATTCACCCTGCATCTCTTGCCCAAAACCTTAAAACTGTTCCGCTTAGACCTTGCACCATCAGCTAATGGGAATAGTTTTCCCATGTCTACCTTATCTAATCCTGTCACAATCTTGTACACTTCTATCAAATCTCCCCACAATTTCCTTTGCTCCAGGTAGAAAAACCCCAGCTTCTCCAGCTTAACCTTGTAACTAAAAGCCCACATCTCTGGAGCCATTCTGGTAAATCTGCTCTGCGCACTCAGGACTGTCGAGGACCCTCACTTAAGTGCAATGACAAGAACTGAATGCAATACTCTAGTTGTGGCCCAACCAGAGCTATATAAAGCTCCTTTAAAGTTCCTCGTAAATCTCTGCACTACCTCTAAGGTTTTGTCACCTATCCTAAAGTGTGATGCCCAGAATTAGATACACGACTGTGTCCTAACTAATGTTTTATAAAGATTCATCGTGACTTCTTTGCTTTTGTGCTCTGTGCCTCTTTTTGAAGTTATGGGTCACCTATGCTTTTATCCTTCTCAAATTGCCCTGCATCTTCAAAGACTTCTGTGTGTACACTGTCAGATCTCTATATTCCTGCACACCTTAAAAATTATATATTGCCCCTCCTCATTGTTCTAGCCAAATTTTTTTAAATTCAATTCATGGAATGTGGACATTGTTGGCTGGGCCAGCATTTATTGCCCATCCCTAATTGCCCTTATTCAGAGCGCATTTAAGAGTCAACCACATTGCTGTGGGTCTGGAGTCACATGTAGGCCAGACCAGGTAAGGATATTATTAAACCAGATGGTCATCATCAGGCCTTTAATTCCAGATTTTTAATGAATTAAAATTCCACCATCTGCTGTGGTAGGATTTGAACCCAGGCCCCCAGAGCATTACCCTGGGTCTCTGGAATACTAGCCCAGTGACAATACTACTATGCCACTGCCTCCTTAAAACACTTCCCATTTCTCTGTAGTAAATATCATCTACCGTGTGTCTGCCCATTTCACCAGCCTGTCTACATCTTCCTGAGGTCTATGCTGGTCTCCCTGCTATTTTCTATATCTCCCAGTTTTGTGGCATCTGCAAACCTTGAAATTGTGCGTCAAGTACCCAATTCCAGGTCATTTATATACATCAAAAAGAGCACTGGTCCCAAAAGTGACTTCTAGGGCCACCACTGCATTTCGGCCACCACCAGCTGCTCACCATTAATCTCTGTCCCTTAGCCAATTTTGTGTAAGCACAGCCACAACCACCTAAACTTCAACTTTGCTGACTTGTCTGCTTTGTGATGTTTTGTCCAGCACCTTTTGGAAACTCTTTCGAGTTACCAACAGTCACAGATTGCAACTTCTTTCGAGTACAATCACAGTTCTTGGTTTTCCAGGAGTGGGACATGAACCCACAACCCTCTGATTCAAAGGCGAGGGTGCTATGAACTGAGCCACAGCTGACACCTCAGCACCTTTTGGAAGTCCATATGCATCATACATCAACCTCACGATCCTCGTCAATGCTCTCCATTACTTCAACAGTGAACTCAGTTAAGCTAATCAAATGTGATTTGCCTTTAATGAGCCCTTGCCGGTTTTCATTCATTAATCCATATCTTTCATGTGCCAATTAATTTTGTCCTGGATTAATTTCACTAAAAGCAAAAAAAAGCTTCCTTGTCACTGATGTTGGGCTGACTGGCTTGTAGTTACCAGGTTTAACCCTCTCCCCTTTTGAACAGAGGTCACTTGCAATCCTCTGGAATCATTCCCGTATCTGAGGAGGATTGGAAGATTGTAGTTAGAGCCTCCAAATTAACATCCTGTTTTCTTTAGCAATCTAGGAGGCATTCCATCTGGACCAGGTGACTTCTTGACTTTGAATGTTGCCAACAATTTATGTACTTTATTTTTGTGCTATGCAATTTTTCTAAGTACTCCTTTACTGTGAAGTTGGCAGCATCCTCTTTCGTGAAGGCAGATGTTATCCTCATACACGCTCAGACTAACTATTTTCTGCTTTAATATTCTTTATCAAACAGCATATTTCAACAATGGCTTGCTGCAGATAATTCCATGTTCAAACCACCCTCTGTGAAGAATTGTTTTCTAAACCTAGGTTTAGTTTGCTTTGATTCACAGGATGTGGGTGTGACTAATAAGGTTTTTTTATTCATTCATGGGATGTGGGCGTCGCACAGTCATTGTGGAAACAAAGTCCTGCTTTCACATTAAAGATACCCTCCATCGTGTTGTGTGGCACCACCATTGTGCTAAATGGGATAAATTTTGAACACATATAGCAAATCAAGACTGGGCAACCATGAGGTGCTGTGGGCCATCAGCAGCAGCAGAATTGTACTCAACCACAATCTGTAACCTCATGACCTGGCATATCCCCCACTCCACCATGACCATCAAGCCAGGGGATCAACCTTGGCTCAATGAAGAGTGCAGGAGGGCATGCCAGGAGCAGCACCAGGCATTTCTAAAAATTAGGTGACAACCTGGTAATACTACAACACAGGAAAACTTACATGCAACATGGCATAAGCAACAAGTGATATAAAGAAAGTGGGAAGAAACTTAAGCAAGGAGTCAGGAGGGCTAAAAGGGGTCATGAAAAGTCATTGGCAACCAGGATTAAGGAAAATCCCAAGGCCTTTTATACGTATGCGAAAAGCAAGAGGGTAGCCAGGGAAAGGGTAGGCCCACTCAGGGACAGAGGTGGGAATCTGTGTGTGGAGCCGGAAGAAATGGGAGAGATACTGAATGAATACTTCTCATCAGTATTCACCAAAGAGAAGGACTTAGCGGTCGATTTGTCTAGGGAAGAGTGTGTAGATAGCCTGGATCATGTTGAGATCAAAAAAGAGGAGGTGTTAGGCATCTTGAAGAATATTAAGGTGGATAAGTTCCCAGGACCAGATGGGATCTATCCTAGAGTATTGAGGGAGGCAAGGGAGGAGATTGCTGAGGCCTTGACAGAAATCTTTGTATCCTCGCTGGCTACGGGTGAGGTCCCAGAGGACTGGAGAATGGCCAATGTTGTTCCATTGTTTAAGAAGAGTAGCAGGGATAATCCAGAAAATTACAGGACGGTGAGCCTTATGTCAGTGGTAGGGAAATTATTGGAGAAGATTCTTCGTGACAGGATTTACTACCATTTGGAAGCAAATGGGCGTATTAGTGAGAGGCAGCATGGTTTTGTGAAGGGGAGGTCGTGTCTCACTAACTTGGCCGAGTTTTTCGAGGAAATGACAAAGATGATCGATGATGGAAGGGCAGTGGATGTTATCTGCATGGATTTCAGTAAGGCCTTTGACAAGGTCCCTCATGGCAGACTGGTACAGAAGGTAAAGTCGTACGGGATCAGAGCTGGCAAGATGGATACAGAATTGGCTTGGTCATAGAAGACAGAAGGTAACAGTAGAAGGATGCTTTTCTGAATGGAGAGCTGTGACTAATGGTGTTCCGCAGGGATCAGTGCTGGGACCTTTGCTGTTTGTAGTATACGTAAATGATTTGGAGGAAAATGTAACTGGGCTAATTAGTAAGTTTGCAGACGACACTAAGGTTGGAGGAGTTGCAGATAGTGAAGAGGATTGTCAAAGGATACAACAGGATATAGATCGGTTGGAGACTTGGGCGGAGAAATGGCAGTTGGAGTTTAATTCAGACAAATGCGAGGTAATGCATTTTGGAAGGTCTAATACAGGTAGGAATTATACAGCAAATGGCAGAACCCTTAAGTGCATCGATGGGCAGAGGGATCTGGGTGTACAGGTCCACAGGTCACTGAAAATGGCAACGCAGGTGGATAAGGTAGTCAGGAAGGCATATGGCAGGGGTATTGAGTATAAAAGCTGGGAAGTCTTGCTGCAGCTGTATAGAACCTTGGTTAGGCCACACTTGGAATATTGCATGCAATTCTGGTCGCCACATTACCAGAAGGAAATGGAGGCATTGGAGAGGGTGCAGAGGAGGTTTACCAGGATGCTGCCTGGTCTGGAGGTTATTAGCTATGAGGAGAGGTTGGAGAAACTGTGATTGTTCTCACTAGAGCGACGGAGATTGAGTGGCGACTTGATAGAAGTTTACAAAATTATGAGTGGCATGGACAGAGTAGATAGTCAGAAGCTTTTTCCCAGGGTGGAAGAGTCAATTACTAGGGGACGTAGATTAAAGGTGAGAGGAGAAAACTTTAGAGGAGATGTGCGGGGCAAGTTTTTTACGCAAAGGGTAGTGACTGTCTGGAATTCGCTGCCAGAGGAGGTGGTGGAAGCAGGTACGATAGTGGCGTTTAAGAGACAGATTGACAAATACATGAATAGGATGGGAATAGAGGGATACGGACCCTGGAAGTGAAAAATGTTTTAGTTTGACAGGCAATATGATCGGCGCAGGCTTGGAGGGCCGAAGGGCCTGTTCCTGTGCTGTACTTTTCTTCGTTCTTTGATAGACAGCTAAGCGATTCCACAACCAGTCGTGAATGGTGGTGGACAATTAACCAATTCACTGGAGGAGGAGGTTCCACAAATATCCCCATCCTCAACAATGGGGAAGTCCAGCATATCAGTGCAAACGATAAGGCTGAAGCATTCACATCAAACTTCAGCCAGAAGCGCTGAGTGGATGATCCATCTCTGCCTCCTCCAGAGGTCCCCAACATCACAGATGCCAGCCTTCAGCCAATTTGATTCACTCCATGTGATAGCAAAAGCCGGCTGAAGACACCGGAGGCACTGCAAAGGCTATGGGCCCTAATAACATATTGTGTTTGACTCCTTCATAGATGTCAGAGCTCACACTTTATAGCCAAAAGCACTCTTGTGAGGAGTTGAAGAGGATGTGTGGAGGCAACCTTGTCTGGGCCCTTAATATGCCCAACACAATGACCATACCATGGCGGGTGGTTGGGGAGGAACAATGCGGTGGGAGCTCCAAATATTGACGCTGGCTTAAAATGACAGCAGAATCTTTTGGTTCAGCCTGCCATGGCAGGTTGAAATTCCGGCCAGAGGCCGGTGTGAAACCGATTCACATCCTGCTAATGGGATGCAGATGAAGGCCCCACAGAAATAGCTCCCCACATTCAGTCGTTTGTGCCGCCAGAGGGGAAATCACATTGATCCAGAACATGTCTGGACCAATGTGGCACGTAGCTATCGACACTTAACTGTAGATGCCTGGGGCTGCCTCTGGAGTTTAGGATAGAGGCCTCCAGCAACCGTGAACGCTGGAACAAGCAGCAGTGTGTGCAGGGAGCATCTATCAGGTGATTCTTCTAGCTTGTGTCTTTGAGGAGGTCCATATTCTAGCTTCAGAGTGTTCCTGGAGGTCCATTTTCTATCATCATTGGTGGGCCAGTTATGTCTGGATTCCTTTTAAAAATGGTGCCCGGATATGATGGTGAGGCGTGAGTAATCCACCCGCCCCACCAGTTGAAGCGTCGCCAACCCCCCCCATGCATATTTAACGAGGTTGGGGCTGTGCACAACAGTGCTAATTCCCAGCAGCCTCCACATCACAGCACCACTACAGTCCAATGTTGGAGGAGTCTGATCCATTTCCTGAGAATGTGTCTAAAAGCCATTCACCTGATTACACAAGAAAGAATTTCCATTTCACCTGGTTAAATGCTGTTTTTGCTTTGAGGGAGGATACAAAGTAGAAAGGGATGTAGTTGTTTTTGCAATGGTCCTCAGCAACAATTAGACATCTGGTTTTGTCCCTGTAATGGTAGTCCCTTTATAATCCCTGTTTGGTCTGTGTAGACTAAGCTGGCCAATCTGGTGGTTAGGATCACTTTTGAGCATGCTTATAGGTTGAATAGAGGATGGGGGTCTATGGCTTTTTAGGGTACTCGCATAATTGCACTTTTCTCAAGTATCTGTTTGGCCTGGTAGAAAGATTTCAGTAAGAAACATGCTAGTTTGGGGAACATCAGAGTAGGCTGTGGGTGCTATCTTGGACTGGAGGTTTTGTATTTTACTTGGATTGCCTTGGCTGAGATTAGGGAGTCCTTTATCTGTGCATTTTGTTGGAGGAGGGTGAAGGTTGACAAGACATTGGGTAACTGCCTGAGTTGGTCTGATACTTCGAGGTGTATAGTGAGGAATAGATGTCCGCAAACACTTTTTTTGCTCTAATTTAGCTAACCCTCTGTGTTAATTGTACTTACTGCAGGTTGTATGCAAATGTCCCTGTCTTGCCTAAACAAGGGATTGCCCATCCTTGTAGATGGCACACAGACAGTCCTGGCTGATGTCACTATGAAACACAAACACAGTATCATGTCTGAAATCTGTGTCACTCTCGCTGAATGTATTACTCTTCACATTTCTGCTGTTTACAGTTCTGTTTAAACTCAGGGACTGGCACTGATTTTTTTTCATTGACAGAATCGTCATGCCAGCATTTCGACAGGTTGGAGAGAAGCAACTTCCCAATGAAATACTTTACATGGTGTGGTCCCCTAAGCGGGACCTCATTGCACTTGCTAACAAAACTGGAGAGGTAACTGATTTTGTGTGTTATTACTATACCTGGAAATTGATTCATAATTTTAATATGAACATAAACATACATTTAAATACAGTACCAGTATTGCTTATAACATGAGTACAAGTCTAGATCATGAAAAAAATGGGATGGTCGTTGTTGCATTTACCGTGTAAAAAATGAAGTGTCTGACTATGATAATTCACAATTGCCATGTCGATATTTCAGATAAGTGAGATGATTTCCTCCTCTATACAGACAGGAGTGTTATGCCACTTAATGTACAATGCATTACTTTGCCACTAAAGTGATGATATATCCATCTAAGGCTGCAGTGTCTGATGTTAAGTGAGCACAGGCTCAATTCAGACCATTTTGAAACTTGTAGAGTACTTCTAAATTTCAGGTCCCAGATCAATGGCTGGCTTTCTTTAATGATTGTTTCCCTGCAGCCCATTGTGACGTGTGGTATGCGATGGATGTGTAAAACAAGCCAATATTATAGAATGATGTGGAAGAGTAATGAAAACTCAACAATGAAAAGCTTTGTATTTCAGCAACTGCTCTATATTTTAGTGTACGTAGTATGTGATGTTTTAGCAGAATTTTTGTTGTTGGTTTTCCCAAAAATTAACTTCTGAATATGATATTAACATACTCTGAAGCATTTCATTACTGTTTGCTCAAATACATTGTAACTGTTTGCTCAAAACAACAATTGTTTGCTCAAAATCATTGTAAAGTAGGATGAGAGGAATATGATGGCCCAGAACTGCGGGGGGGTGGAGAGGGGGCGGCAGAAGACACTAAGAAATCCCCACTCAAGGACTGCATAGGAATTGCCTGGGAAATTCAAAGTTCCGATCAGCAATTACCCTGTACCGGGAACCATCCAATACTCTGATTTAAATCAGAGACTTCGGATGATTCCGATTCTCTTAGCAGAATAATTACCTCGGATATGTTAGAACTTATAGTTACCCAGTTAGATGACCCCCCCCACCCCGCCCGACCTCCTAGTCAGCAACTAACCTCCCGACCCCACCTCGAGCACCCTCCCAACTACGTCCCCCTCATCCTCACGACTAACCCTCCCAGCTACCTCTTGTTCTCCCCCAGCTACCCTGCAACCCCACCCCAAGCTACCCCCCCAGCTACTCCATTCGCCCCCGACCATCCCCCTCACCCCGGATTGCCCCCAACCACCCGACGGATCCTCCGACGCATCCTACCACCCCCCGACACTGACTGACCATCCCAACCCATCCTAGATTCCTTTTCCATCTAAGTCCCTCTCCCTCCCTGACCTACCTGACCCCTCCCTTCCGTCCCATATTATCACACTTCCCCCAACCCATCCTTCCCCCCGACAACCCATCTTAACCCCTACTCTCCAACTGACTGACCTCCTGACCCATCCTACACCCTCCCGACTGACCACCTGATCCACCCCCAGAGTCATTCTACCCCTTGACCCCATCCCCCATCCTACCCACTTACCTTCCACACTTACCTTCTGCCCTGTCAAAGTGGCTGGGACCTTTAAACTTATCTGCTTTATGTCATTGTATGCCATGAAAAGGGAGTGTGGCCTCATATTCCCTGACTTTGCTGCCCTAGACTGGAGGCCTTGAGAACCCACTGCACTGCATGTTTCTCACCAGGCCCAGGTTGGAAGGTCGGGCACAAAATGTGCAGCCACTGACTAGGGCAAATAAAAAGGGGCAGAGTAGCAATCTGATTATGATTGCCATTCTGAGGAAGTTCTGGCCCCCGTGTTGATGGAGGAAAAGCACTTTAACGTTTTTCTCAGCTTTTGTTCAAAGAATTTCAGAGTAGTTCATTTGATTAAACTGTATGTTTTTAACATGGAATTAACGGTGGACAGCTAATATTCAAATTCTGTGACAACTAATTTGCCATATTTTATAGTCTGTATATCATTTTAATAACTATTAAATGCAAAGTAGAAAAGCACCGCAGCTATATTGTTGGGGTTGACAGAACTAAAGTTGTTTATTTCTCCCAGCTGCAGTTTGACTCAGTTTTCCAGACAACATAAGATACAAGGATAAATGCAATAGAAAATGTTACAACATATGGCCCAGAGATAGCACTAGTTGATGAACAGGTGACCTGAGAATGTATTTCCACAATGTTCAATTCTTACTCTAAATCACGGGTTAATCTCAGTGCTGCAACGATGTTATGTGAACCCTGAAGTTACATTTTAACAAGACTGGCTAAGAAAACTGAATTTGATGGAAAACTTGGTGGAGAAAAATAAATGTATTATGAATCTTCTGAAACCAACCATATCAGTATTCCAGTGATTTTAATGGGATTTTTTTAAATGTCAAATTCGTAGAAAGCTAAAGAGATTCATTAATGCACTGATTTAGAAGGTACACTGATAGATGGCATGACAATGATATCTGAAATGAATAGAGGTACAGTTATTTTGACACTGGAAATATAGAAACTTAAAGCAAAATACGTTACAATTTGTGGGAAACACAAAATAATGGCAATAAAATTGATATACCATCTTTCAAAACTTTTAGTACTGCTTTTTTATAAATGTTATACATGACAGTAATGTTTATTCCTTAGAATTTCTGCACTGAATTAAATTTTCATTTGCAGCTCAGACAGCAGTATTGATGGGGTAACCTTAATGTGAAAATGCCGACAACTACCATGTTGCACCATTTTCCTATTTATAAGAATTGACTATGCAAATAAGTTTAATTTAGAGAGAACGAAACCTGTGTAAAATGAAAAAATAGGTACTAATTTTATTGAGAAAGTGATGGATAGCATATATATATATAAAACATTTCAGGATTGCAAGGCTGAATAGACTTCAGTTCATCTAAAACGGAGGTGCCTGTTTCCTGCATTAAGCCCTGCTTGATTCCTAGAACTTATGTTACTTGCCCAGTAAAGACAGAAATATCGTTTGGTTTGGCTCTGAGCAATGAAGTGGTGTGAAAATAAAACTTTTGAGAAAGAGCATCCACAATATAGTTCAATGTAAAAATGGAAAATTATACCAAATGATGTGGTGCTTGTTTAGAAATCACAATGTTCAGTGAAGGAAAATGGGATCCTTTTCAAATTAGCCAAGCAAAAATGTAGTTGGGTCAGCTATGGGGAATTTTCAAAAATGAGGTGGATAAAGTACAAAGTATATCTGTTCATACAAGGCAAAAAGAGACCACATCAAATAATAGAATTTTCTAGTGAAACAGATTGAAACTGAACTGAAGCATATAAAGAAGGCATTTGATGAAACATCTGATAACAGTGAATATCATGAATATTGAAAATGCCATGGGAAGGTCAAAGGGAGAGTAGAAAGGCTAAAGGGAATATGAGAAAAGGCTGTTTTTTTTTAAATCCTTTTTGATTCATTCATGTAATGTGGGCTTGCTACAACCAGGTTCAGCACACACTTGGTCAAAAACTCAAAGCTAACATACTTGGCAACTGCATCGAGAAGTGGAGCAAATTTAAAGACATTGACACCGAAACGGCAAACACTGTTCTTGTGAGTGCAACAGGATTGGTTCGATGAAAATATCTCAAATCCTGCAAGCCAAAAATAGAGCAGAGATGGAGTGGCAGACCGATCCAACCCCCACCTCCAAAAGAGACAAGTTTTGACACCTGAAGAGCAAAGTTCAGAGAGAGCTGCGTGTGATGAAAGACAGATGGTGGAAAAGGGAAGCTGAAGAATTACAACAATATGCAGACTTCCACAACTTAAAAATGTTCTTCAGTTCTATCAAATCTGTATATGGGCCTTCTAGGGCAAGTGGCACATCATTACTCTCGGCCGATGGATCGCCCTTAATCAAAAATCAGGCAGAAATAAGAGACAGATGGGTGGAACACTTCAACCTGCTGAACAGACCATCTACTGTCAACCCCACAGCCCTCAACCAGATTTCTCAGTGACCACTCCTTGACAAGCTTGACTTGCATCCTTCTGTTGGAGATCAAGAAAGCCAATAAGCAGAAGAACTCTGGAAGGGCTGGAGGAAAAGATGGAATCCCAGCAGAAATTTTCAAAGCGGCAGGGCCTGACGCTCAGAGGTCTTCCATGATACCCTCTTGTGCATTTGAAATGAAGAAAATATGCCAAATGACTTTTGCGTTGCCACGATTGTTGCTCTCTACAAAAACAAAGACAGCAGAGCAGAGTGTGGCAACTACAGAAGTATCTTACTTCTGTCCATAGCAGGAAAGATCTTTGCTTGCATCAACAGACTTATCATTGTAGCAGAAACAAATCCACCTGAGGCTTAGTGTGGCTTTCGATCAGGTTGCAGCACAGTGGATGTGATGTTCACTATGAGATAAATCCAAGAAAAATGCCTCGAACAGAACATGGCTCTTTACTTCATTTTCATGACCTCGCAAAGCCCTTTGAGACAGACATCAGGGAGGCCCTCTGGACAATCCTGGAACGGCTTGGTTATCCAAAATAATTTGTCAAGATCATACAGCTGTTCAACAATAGAATGATGGGCCAGGCCCTTTTTAATTGTTGATTCATCAACTACCTTTGAGATCTCAAATGGAGTGAAGCAGGGCTGCATTCTCGCACCACTCCTCTTGAACCTTTTACCTCTGTCCTTAGCCACGCAGTCAAAGATCTCTAAGAGGGACTATATCTCCAATATCGTCTTGACGTCTCACTCTTTGACCTGTGACGTCTCAGTGCAAAACCAACAATTCTGAGAAGCTCCTCTAGAAAGTCCTTTTCAGCGGTGATCAAGATGTACAACGCTCTTGTCATTCCTTACCTCCTCTATGGCTGAGAGCCTTGAACTTTATACCACAAACACATAAGGCAGTTGGAGCAATTTCACATGTGTACTCTGCTCCATCCTCAGCATCCGCTTGCAAGACCGGATTGCAAACCTCGAAGTCTTTGACAGATCCAGACGGCAAGTTTTGCGGCAATGCTCCTGAGAGCTCAACTGCGCTGGGTGGGGCATATAATTAGAATGAAGTACCTTTGCATTCCGAGACAGCTGCTGTATGGAGAGCTAGCATCTGGCGAAAGAAACCAAGGTCGGCTACATAAGCGCTATAAGGACATGCTTCAGGGAAACCTGAAGTGTTGCGGCATCAAGCCTAATGCACTGGAAAAATTGGCATAAGAAGGAACTCACTGGCGAGTCCTGATCCATAGAGCTTATGTCGCTTTTGAAAAGGAACAACGTCCTATTGCTTATTGTGAAAAACGTTATAGAGCAGTATCTGTCCATGTCACAACATATAAGTTCCAATGCTCAACTGTTTCCAACTCTGTGCATCCAGACTGGGACTACATAACCACCTCCGTTTTCATCGTTGATGAGTCTGCACATCCGTCGTCGTATTCAAACTTGAAGGACAACCATCATCATCAATGTGGGCATCACTGGCCACGCCAGCACTTATTGCAACACAACAGCATTTATTACCTATCCTTAATTGCCTTCGAGAAGGTGTTGGTGAATCTGTTTCTTGAACCACTGCAGTCAATGTGGTGAAGAAATTTCCAGACTGCTGGTATTTAGGGAGTTCCTGGATTTTGACCCAGCAATGATAAAGGAATGGTGATACATTTCCAAGTCAGGATGGTGTGTGACTTGGAGGAAATTTGCAGATAGTGGGTTTTCATGAGGCTGCTGTCCATGTCCTTTTAGGTGATAGAAGTTGTGGATTTTGGGAGAACTTTCAAAGAAGTCTTGATGAGTTGCTGCAGTGCAAGATGGCACACACTGCAGCCACAGTGTGCGTTAGTGGAAGGAATGAATGTTTAAAGATGGATGGGGTGCCAATCAAGCAGGCTGTTTTGCCTGGATGGTGATGAGATTCTTGAGTGTTGTTGAGCTGCATTCATCCAGGCAAGTGGAGAGCATTCGGTCATTCTCTTGACTTTTTCCTTGCAGATGTTGGAAAGGCTTTAGGGAATTAGGAGCTGAGTCATTGCAGAATACCCATCTTTTGACCTGCTCTTGTAGCCACAATATTTATGTGATTGGTCCAGTTCAGTTCCTGGTCAGTGGTAACCCCCAGGATATTGATGGTGTGGGATTCAATGATGTACTGCCTTTAAATGTCAAGGGCAGGTGGTTAGTCTCTCCCTTATTGGAGATCATCATTACCTGACAGTTGTATGATACCTTTGTCAGTTGTTATAAACATATTAAAAGTGAAAGAATGGTTAAACCTTTTGGACCATTCAGATGAAGGATGTGAAGCAATTGTTGGGGATACATGTAGAAAAGCAATTGACTCTCAAAGAAATAGCAAACTCAGTGTGGATAAGTTACTAAGTCCTGATAGCGAGCTCTAGATGGTTGAATGAAATCAGAAAGGAGAGAGCAGTGGCTTGTGGCCCTGGCTTCAATTTTAAACCCTTAAATATACAAATTGTGCCGTGGAACTGGAGATTCAGCAGTCTAATATTGTTCAAGTAGCAAAAGGATTAATTGAGTAACTATAGGCTAGATAGGCTAATGGCAATTGTAGAGGGTATTTAGATTGCATAATATTAGTGAGTGTTTAGAAATAGATGGGTTAATCGTAGAGAGCCAGGTTTGTTGAAGGCAACTTGTGTTTGAGTTTTTTAAGAAGCAACTGATTGGATAAATAATAGGGATTTGATACATGTGTATATATAGACTTTCATGATGTATTTGTTAGAAAAAATAAGATACGTTATAAGAACAAATGTGACAGCAAGGCTGTTGTTCCAATTGGAGAAGTGTTGGCCAGTGCTGGTCCACTTTTACATTTGGTATATAAAGGTGACTTGGTATATGGGGCAGAATCTCAATATGCTGATGAAACAACGAGGAAGATGTAGACAGGATAGCAAATAGGCGTGTAGTTAACAGGTACAGTTTATTATGGATGGATGTGAGGTAAGACTCTTTGGGAGGAAAAATGGAGACCATGAGGTTCAAGCACATAATTCATTGAATGCAAGGGTACAAGCTGATAAAACTATTTAACAAGAGGCTAACAGCATTTTGGTTTCATAAATGGAGCATGGAATGTAAGAGCAAAGAAGTGAAAAATTTGTACAAAATATTGATTAGACTATGGTTATAGTTTTGTGTGCAGTTTTGGTTGCCTCATAGGAAGGGCATTAAAGTTACAGAAGGTTACATACAAACACATGAATTAGGAGCAGAAATAGGCCACTTGGCCCCTCGAGCCTGCTCTGCCATTCAGTAAGATCATGGCTGATCTGAATGTAACCTCAACCCCACATTTCTACCTACCCCTAATAACCTTTCACCCCCTTGTTAATTAAGAATCTATCTAGCTCTGACTTAAAATTATTTAAAGACTCTGCTTCCACTGCCTTTTGGAGGAGAGAGTTCCAACTCTCAACTGTCAGAGAAAAAAATTTCTCCTCACCTCTGTCTTAACTGTGCGACCCCTTATTTTTAAACAGTGACCCCTAATTCTAGATTCTCCCACAAGAGGAAACATTAGTGTTGATTCCATAAGATACAAAGGATTGCAAGCCATAGTTTGGGGGAAAAACCTGATATGTTGGGGCTATTTCCATTAGAACAAAGAAGATTAAGAAGTTTATTGGAGGTTTTTAAAAATAAGAGTTTTGATGGAATGAATAGGGAAAGTCTATTTACCTCTGGTTGGGGAATTGATGTCTAGGGATCATCAATTTAATAAAATGGCCACAAAAGGAATGGGGGGAGAAGTAAGGATACATTTCTTTAAAAGTCGGGTTGTTGGAGCAAGGAAAGCTTTGCCACAGGAAGTGGTTGAGGCAGACACCATTGCATCTTTTAAAATGAATTTGTATAAATATTTGAAGCAGAAGACAATGCTGAGCTGTGGGGAGACAACAGGGCAGTGGAAATAGTTTTGGACTGCTTAGCATAGATACAATGGCTTCATTTTATGCTGTAAACTATAGTTCTGCTGCACAGAATCATAGAATTGTTACTATGCAGAGGAGGCTATTCGTGTCTGCACTGGCTTTCCAAATGAGAAGCTCACCTTGGGCCATTCCCCTGCCTTCTCCCCATAACTCTGCGCATGCTTCCTTTTCAGATATCCGTCCGATTACCTTTTGAATGCCTTAACTGAACCTGTCTCCAGCATGCTCTCAGGCAGTGCATTCTAGACTTTAATCACTTACTGCATGAAAAAGTTTTTGCTCATGTCGCCTTTGCTTCTTTTACCAAATACTTTAAACCTGTGCCATCTTGTTTTTGAACCATTCACAAGTGGGGACCAGTTTCTCCTTAACTATTCTGTCCAGACCGCTCATGAGTTAGAATACCTCTATCAAATCTCATCTCAGCCTCTCTTTTCCAAGGAAAACAGTCCCAACTTCTCCAATCTATCCTCATAACTGAAGATCCTCAATCCTGGAAGCATTCCCGTGAATCTTTTCTGCACTCTCTCCAATGCCTTCACATCTTTCCTAAAGTGTGGCACCCAGAACTGGATGCAATACTCCAGCTAAGACCGAACTAGTGTTTTAGTGTTAACATAACCTCCTTGCTTTTGTACTCTATGCTGCTATTTATATAATATGGTCTATTAACCACTACCTCAACCTGTCCTGCTACCCTCAATGACTCATGCACATACACACCTAGACCCCTCTGCTCTTGCTACCCCTTTAGAGTTGTACCCTTTATTTTATATTGTCTCCCCATGTTGTTCGTGCCAAAATGAATTACTTCAGATTTCTCTGCATTGAATTTCAGCTGCACTTGTCCACCCATTCCACCACCTTGTCTGTGGCTTTTTGAAGTTCTACACTCTCCTCACAGTTCACAACACTTGCAAGTTTCGTATCACCTGCAAATTTTGAAATTGTGCCCTGTATACCAAGGCCTAGGTTATTATTATATACTGGGAAAAGCAAGGGTCCCAAAACCGAACCCAGGGGAACTCCTGCAAATCTTCCTCCAGTCCAGAAAACATCCATTCACCACTACTCTTGTTTCCTTCACTCGGTCAATTGAGTTTAGTTTATAGTTCCTCCTTATTTGTCCCAAAATGTAACATCTTGGTATTTCTTTGCATGAACTTTCATCCTTTTGCCCAATCTATTAACCTATGTCTTCCTGAAGTTGCAGAGTCCTCTTCACATATAACCACATACTCGATTCATTGAAAATTTTGATATTGTGTTTGTATGCCTAAGCCAGAATATGATACATGTATTAAGCAGCAGAAAAACGCACACCTCAATGCTAATTGTTGGTGGATACCATTGTTTGTATCCATCAGTTTGCAAAGAATCCATTAACCACTAGACTGTCCTCTGTCAATTAACCAGTTTCTTATTCATGCTGCTGCATCCCCTTTATTGGTATGTGCCTTAATTTCTTTAGCAAGCCTCCTGTGCAACCTCTCATCAAATGATTTTTTAAAATCCATATACATAACATTCATTGTACTTCCTATCACTACAATCTGTTATTCCTTCAAAGAATTCATTGTATTTGTCATGCACAGCTTGCCAATTACAAATCCATGCTGCTCGTCCGGGGAGACGATGGTGTCGTGGTATTGTCGCTGGACTAGTAATCCAGAGACCCAGGGTAATGCTCTGGGGACCCGGGTTCAAATCCCACCATGACAGATGGTGGAATTTGATTAAAAACCTGGAATTAAAAATCTGATGATAATCGTTGTAAAAAGCTAATGTCCTTACCTGTGCTACATATGACTCCAGGTTTAAATGCCCTCTGAAATGGGTAACAGATCGCTACAAAGCCACAAAAAAGGAATTAAACCTGATGGGCCACCTGGCAATCCGAGGTGGCGGCACAGTTCCCTGGTCTGCGGCATGTGGTGAGGGAACCAACAAGAAGGAAAAACAGATTTGACCACATCCTCACCAATCTGCCTGCAGCTGATGCATCTGTCCATGACAGTATCAGTAGGAATGACCACTGCACAGTTATTGTGGAGATGAGTCCCGCCTTCAATTGAGGAGGCCCTCCATCGTGTTGTGTGGAACTATCACTGTGCTAAATGGGATAGATATCAAACATATCTAGCAGCTCAAGACTGGGCACCCATGAGGCGCTACGGGCCATAAGCAGCAGCAGAATTGTACTTGAACACAATCTGTGACCTCATGGCCTGGCATACCCCCCATTCTACCATCAAGCCAGGGGATCAACCCTGGTTCAATGAAGAGTGCAGGAGAGTATGCCAGGTGCAGCACCAGGCATACCTAAAAATGAGGTGTCAACCTGATGAAGCTACAACACAGTTCTACTTGCATGCCAAACAGCATATGCAGCAAGTGATAGACAGGGCTAAGCGATCCCACAACTAACGGATCAGATCTAAGCTCTGCAGTCCTGCCACACCCATTCGTGAATGGCGGTGGACAATTGAACAACTCACTGGAGGAGGAGGAGGTTCCACACATATCCCCATTCTCAATGATGGAGGAGCCAGCACATCAGTGTAAAAGATAAGGCTGAAGCATTCACATCAATCTTCAGCCAGAAGTGCTGAGTGGATGATCCATCCCAGCCTTCTCCAGAGTCCCCCAGCTTCACAGGTGCCAGTGTTCAGCCAATTCAATTCATTCCACGTGATATCAAGAAACGGCTGAGGGCACTGGATACTGCAAAGGCTATGGACCCTGACAATATTCCAGCAATAGTACTGAAGACTTATGCTCCAGAACTTGCCACGCCCCTAGCCAAGCTGTTCCAATACAGCTACAACACTGGCATCCACCCGGCTATGTGGAAAATTGCCCAGGTATGCCCTGTACACACAAAGCAGGACAAATGCAACCTGGTCAATTACCGCCCCTCAGTCTACTCTCCATCATCAGTAAAGTGATGGAAGGGGTCATCAACAGTGCTATCAGGCAGCACTTGCTTAGCAATAACCTGCTCACTGACGCCCAGTTTGGGTTCTGCCAGGGCCACTCAGCTCCTGACCTCATTACATCCTTGGTTCAAACATGGATAAAAGAGCTGAAATTCCGAACTGAGGTGAGAGTGACAGTCCTTGATATCAAGGCAGTATTTGACCGAGTATGGCATCAAGGAACCCTAGCAAAACTAGAGTCAATGCAAATCGGGGGGAAAACTCTCGGCTGGTTGGAGTTATACCAGCATAAAGGAAGATGGATGTGGTGGTTGGAGGCGAGTCATCTCAGCTCCAGGACATCACTGTAGGAGTTCCTCAGGGTAGTGTCCTGGGCCAAACCATCTTCAGCTGCTTCATCAATGACCTTCCTTCCATCATAAGGTCAGAAATGGGGATGTTCGCTGATGATTGCACGATGTTCAGCACCATTCGCGACTCCTCGGATACTGAAGCAGTCCATTTCCATATGCAGCAAGACCTGGACAATATCCAAGCTTGGGCTGACAAGTGGCAAGTAACATTCACGCCACAAGTGTCACGCAATGACCAGCTCCAACAAGAAAGCATCTAACCATCGCCCTTTGATGTTCCATGGCATTACCATCACTGAATCCCACACTATCAACATTCTGGGGGGTTACCATTGACCAGAAACTGAACTGGACAAGCCATATAAATACTGTGGCTACGAGAGCAGGTCAGAGGCTAGGAATCATGCGATGAGTAACCCACCTCCTGACTCCCCAAAGCCTGTTCACCAGCTACAAGGCACAAGTCAGGAGTGTGATGGAATACTCCCCACTTGCCTGAATGAGTGCAGCTCCCACAACACTCAAGAAGCTTGACACTGTCCAGGACAAAGCTGCCTATTTGATTTGCACTACATCCACAAACATTCACTCCCTCCACCATCGACGGACAGTAGCAGCAGTATGTACCATCTACAAGATGCACTGCAGGAATTCACCAAGGCTCCTTCGACAGCACCTTCCAAACCCATGACCACTACCATCGAGAAGGAAAGGGCAGCAGATAGATTGGAATACCACCACCTGGAATTTCCCCTCCAAGTCACTCACCACCCTGACTTGGAAATATATCGCTGTCCTTTCACTGTCGCTGGGTCAAAATCCTGGAACCCCCTTGCTTACAGCACTGTGGGCGTATCTACACCACATGGACTGCAGTAGTTCAAGAAGGCAGCTCACCACCACCTTCTCAAGAGCAATCAGGGATGGGTATTAAATGCTGCTCTAGCCAGTGAAGCCCACATCCCATGAATGAATAATAAAAATAAATTATCCATGTCTTTTGAGTATTACCTTCATCCTGCAACAGAGTTATTGTTAGACAGAATGTAATACTGGGTGAGGAATTCATAATATATCAAAAGAATACCATAGAAATCTTTTGTTTAATTTTAGGTTTTGCTTCATCGTCTTGCCCACTTTCAGCGTGTGTGGAGCTTGGCACCAAATGAAAACACAGGAAAAGAAGTAACATCATTAGCATGGAGGCCAGATGGAAAAGGTAAAGCACCAAATGCACCAGAGTTCATGACCTCACATAGTTGTTGAATTGTATGTGTTTATAATAAATCCTTTTTGTTTTTCTACTAGTTTTAGCATTTAGTCTTGCAGACACACGCCGAATTGTTTTATGTGATGTGGAAAAAGCAGAGATCCTACATTTTTTCTCCTTGGAAAACGTAGTCACTTGTATGCACTGGACCGAGGTGATGGATCCAAAAAGGTAATCAAGAACGTCAGGTCTGGTGGCATCTGTGGAAAGGGAAACAGAGTTAACATTTCCTCGCGTCAGAACCAAGGTCACTGACCTGCAACATTAACTCTGTTTCTCTCTCCACAGATGCTGCCAGACCTGTTGAGTATTTCCAGCATTTTTTAATTTTTATTTCAGATTTCCATCATCCGCATTATTTTGCCTTTGTATCAAGATCAAAAGTTCAGTCTTATTGGAATTGTTGTGAACAATTTTTAAAAATTGTTCTGTAAAAGTAAAACCCAATATCAAATGTTTTGAGGCACTATAGACTAAAATGCTACCTTATTTGGGCCAAATCTAGTTGTAGTGGGACATCTTGCAGCCCCTGCCATTAGGCATTTTTTGGTTGCCTTAAGTTTGACATTTTTTTGATGCTGTAACTTGCTGGAAATGTCAGCTGATAATGTTGTGGAGGAAGCAACAGGACATCTAAGATCTCAGTGAATGACGAAGCCAACAGTTTATCTCCTTAACTATTGTGATTTAATGATTGAGAAAGAAACAGGAATGACAGAGAAGCAGTTGAAATACAGTGAATGTTTTAGAGTCACTTAGGTACAGAAGGAAATAAAGTGAGGGAAAGTATGATTGGATCGCGAGAGAAAAAGTAAGAAACAAATTAAAAATTTGAACTTTTTAATATCTCAAGATCTAAATAGTTTAAATTGTTTCATTCCTGGGAAGAGAGGTTGATTGAGATTGTATTAATCATTACAACATCATTAAAAAGAAACATACGCTCTTAATTACTCGCCCTCACTTTCTCCGGCAAGATTAATGGTCATAAAATCTGCAAGTTCCTCAAGATAATGAGAAAGCTACGGTTGAGATGCTGCTTGCGCAAATCAAACAGCTGAGTAAAGCAACCAAGTTCTGGAAATTTCCAACTCGTGGCATATCTCTGAATCTCCTGAAATTGCTGACCAATTTGCACATTAATAATTACATGAATTATTTACATGAATTATTTACACACCGTTATTTTTTCAACAACATTTGGCCTATCATATGTCCTCAGAAAGGTCCTACAGTGCTAAACTGTTATGATCCCCATGGAGACTTATAACATCAAAGAACCAAACTCCCTAAATGACACCAACGGAAAAAATCTGATGGACAAGTATCGCTTTTAAAAACTTTTACTGTTAAAATCAAACCAAAGTTAACGAAGTAATCATGAATTCACAGGAAAATTGTACTCAATAGAAACTATAAATTATACTTTAAATAGCTGATACAACTAAGGTAAATTTCATAGATTTCTTAGCTAGCCCTCAAAGCACATATGTGGCACCACACGTAGTTCCAATGCCTCGCACAACTCTATCTTCCTCTGATAGAGTTCAACTGCTCTTTGTCATGCAGGATCCAATCATCATGTAGCCTCTGACAACTGCTTTACTCCATCTGAGTTCCACAGATACAATTACTATCAACAAGGTACTTTTGCAGAGCTTTCTTCACTCAGTTCACGACAGTCTGATGACAGAGTCACCTAGGTCTAACTGCTCAATAACACATCTGTATGTGATGTGGTCAGCTCTGGTATAAACCACCCAGCTCTTCAGTGTGCCTGGATTGTTCTCAGAGCTTTTCAGATCCGCTATCCTGTTCTGACCACAATCTGCAATACTCTGAACCCCAAGAGCCCCTGTGCCTGTTCTGACCACAAGCTGAAATCCAATCTCCCAGTCTCGATTATGTATCCCAAGTACCTTCTATTTCCCTAGCAATTTAGCAAAGACTCATTTGTCAGAAGCCCGATCTCACATCCAGGAAATGCAATTAACAAACTCCTCCCACAGAAAACTGGACCTGGCTTCTGTTTCAGTTATGCGCAGTCTCAAGAAATATAGGTTTTAAAACCATTTCATCACATTAACAGAATTTTTAAAATCTGCTTTGCTAATTATTTGGAAAGGGGCACTCTTTTATTTTGAAAGCGCTCTCCTAATCTTTTTCTGAATACATATTTTAGTTTTATTAACCCTTCATTGTTCTCAGCTTGACATTGGTCTTTATTTTAAACATTTGGCACACTTTAAACTCGTAATAGGGAAAAGATGAGTGAAGTGTTATGTTGGGGAAGATTTCCACTGCAGCCTTGCATAACAGTCATATACCTTGTTATGCATAGTTGCATCGGAAATCTTCCCCAACATAACACTTCACTCACCTTGTTCCTATAATTAATTTATAAATGTTTATAAATTGCTTTATACATAATACACTGAGAAAACTTTCCTTCATGGTCAGAATATAACTTTTTTACATTGTTAGTACAATATAACCCTAAGCGGCAGTAACATAAATGTGTGAGCAAATCATGTGCTCCTTTGGGCAGACCTTGTTTGGAGAGACTAATAAAAATATATAGGGAAACAAATGTAAGCTTCCAAAGACTCATAAAGTGAAAAAAAAATAGCTGAAGATGTGTAGCTATTTCAAATTATTGTTTCATATTTACTGTTCTTAACACTTCTTTCCAGTGCTACTGCCTCAATCAGTTTACTAGATGAAGAAGGAAGCCTTTTCTTGCCCAAGTTGCCTGCACTACCAAAGAGGTAAATTTAATGAGATATGACTAAAATAAGACCAATGAAATGCCATTGACCTGGATTTTGCAGTTGTAATAAGGCAAAACTGTCAGCGTCTGCCCTCATTACCACTCTGAAGCTGACAGCAACTTCTGGTGTCTGCACATTTGCAGTTAAGTACGGAAATTCAGAAGTTGCTGTCAATGATTCACTGCTCCTCCGCAGGGTGCACTGTTAAGGTGCAGACGGCACTCTTTAGAAATCACTTGAACTATGTGAACTTGCTGTAAAAATGCCTGATAAATTACACCTTCTTGAATAGGTGTAATTAGGAATCTAATGGTGTACCAAGTGATAACTAGTGCTGCACAAGCTCTCTGGCTCTGAGAAACTAATTTTATATATGTGGAATGTCAGATTTCTACATTATGATAAAAATTCCATGGGTTTTTAATTTTAAAAAAAGTTTGCTTATCCTATTTTAGCTTCTACCTTATTCCTATGTTTATACCCCAATCTTTAATTTGGCTGTCTGTAAAAATATGAGTGAATGATAATCAGTACATTTTACTTCCTGGTTTGCTGCCTGTTATTGGCTGCTCAGCCTATTTCGTGGCATCACCATTGCTGGATGCCTTGAGATCCCCTTGACTTGATGCCAGAATCAAACTAGCATTGGGAATGGTGAAATCCATGCCACAGAGATGACTAAATCTTTGCAGCTTTTCTTGAGTTCAGCGGTGACTGCCGCCAGTTCGTTGCTTAACTGCAAATTCCAGGCATTATTGTCCGCTGTTTGAATGGCCAGGTGAATTTAATTATCTGTTGGTGGTGTTCAACAATTTTATTTTATTTTGTCAGCTGAATAAAAATCGTTACCCTTGAAGTAATTTAATCCACTATTCTGTTTTGGGTTTCTGCTTTTGGGGTGTCATCGGTATCTCATTAAGGGTTTGGTGCACTTAGTGGGAAAAAAAAACAGTAGTTCAGCCTAATTGCTCTAATTGTAGCTACTGAAACTTCAGTGTTTCATTACTAGCTAAAAGAACTGGCCTTTTGTTATGATTTTCAATCAAAGAATACCTTTTACTGATTTGGATCTCAGAACTAAAATGGGTGATGGAAACTGCATATATAGGATAAAAGTTACGCTTACCATTTAAACGTCAATAAGGAAATACATAAAATAAGAGAGAAATACTGATGATTAATATGAAATCCAATTTGAAATAACTTTTCTCTTTTTTAAGGCGGGGAGGGCAGAGTAAATTTGTGACACTTCAATGAAAATATACAATTTGGTGCTCACGTATTTGAAAATTAAGTAACTTATTAATCTCAGCAGTGTTATGCTAACATTTTGATTTTGCACATCAATGTATGACCTCTAGATTTTTTAAATTCCTTGAGCTTTTGAAGTTTGTCTAATTTGTTTGAATTTATTAAATGTACAAGTGAGGTCTACATGATGTTATGAGTGACAATTTGTATTTAGAGTCTTGATCTGATTTCAGTACTCTAACTGTATGATTGTTAAACTTGTTAAGTATTCAAATGAATGTAAGTTTAAAAAAATAAGTTGTGACATTTTTTGGGTTTAATCATTGCTAATCCTGTTCTGTGAAGGTTAGAAATAGAGATGGTGCTGTGATGAATTGAAAATTGCTGAGCATTTTCTGAATGGGAAGTATTCTGGACAGAGAATTTATGAGCGTTACCTCACAGATATTCTTCAAAGTTTTTATAAATGATCCAGAAGAGGACAGTAAATGCTTTATCTCAATGTTTTTGGATGACCCTGAAATAACAAGGGTCAATACAAAAAAAGCAAAAGAACGACTTGTATTCATATACAGCATTTTATGGCCACAGGTTGTCCAAGAGCGCTTTACAGCCATTAAGTAAACTTTAGAAGTGTACTGACAATCGTAACGTAGGAAACATGGCAACTAATTTGCAAACTCCCAAAAACAAATGCGATAATGACTAGATAATCTGCTATTTTTGTTGATTGCGGGATAAATATTGGCCAGGACACTAGGGATAACTCCACTGCTCTTCTTCAAATGCCATGTGATCTTATAAGAAAGCAGACGGGGCATTGGTCCAATGTCTCATCCAAAAGACAGTACCTTTCACAGTGCAGCACTCCCTCAGTTCTACACTGGATTGTTAGCCTACGTTTTTGTGCTCAAGTTCTGGAGTGGAATTTGAACTCAAAGCGTTGTGACTCAGAGATGAGAGTGCTACCAACTGAGCTGTGACTGACAATGGAGAATTTGAAAAATTACAAAGGATCTAAATGCGTTTTAATGTAGCTAAATGTAGCCATACGTTTTTGGACGTGGAATGTGCAATGAGAATAATGGGAAAGTAATAACTAAGATCAGGAAAGGGATTTTGGGGTCATAGCAGATTGAGCCATGAGGATTTCAAGCTAACGTCCTAACAGCTGTAAATATAACATAGACTATTGGAATTGGATTGCATACAAAGAGAAATGGAGAATAGAACGAATAAAATAATACTAGAGATGGTACAGTTATAGAACAATACCTGGAGCATTGTGTTCAGTTTTAGAATTTGCACTGGGAAAAGAAACATGTAACATAGCAGGTAAGAACCATTATAATTACAAGGGAACTGGAAATTAAAACTTGGAGATAGACTTCAGAATGTCAAATCCCCAGCAAAGGCCTCAGCTTCATCCCCCTCAGTGAATTTCAAATTTGACATGAGGCTGGGCTCTTCATCTGCCATCTTCGCTTCTATACCCCTTTTGTTGGTCAGGAATATTCCCACTGCACACTGGACTCCTTCTCCCATCTTCAGAATTCTTGTCCCACCTGGATCCCTCCCTCTAGCTTCTTGCTGCACTGGGGTGCCATCTTTCAGGTGAAGCATCAAACCAATACCCCATCTGCCCCCTCAGATTGAAATAAAAGATCCCATTTGACACTATTTCGAAGAAGAGCAGGGGAGTTATCCCTGGTGTTCTACTAATATTTATCCCTTAACCAACGTCACAAAATAGTATTATCTAGTCACTATCATATTGCTACTTGTGGGAGCTTGCTGTGTGCAAATTGGCTACTGCATTTCTGACATTATAACAGTGACGGCACTTCAAAAGTACTTCATTAATTGTAAAGCACTTTTAAAGTCTGATCGTGAAAGGTGCTATATAAATGCAATCTTTTTCTCTTACCCTCTCTGGGCTTTTCAATCGGCTCACTCATTCGAAACCCACCTCCTCTGAACTTTTAGCACTCCATTCTCTCAGGCCTGAGCTTAACATTGTCATTAAATCTGTTGACAAGTTGTTAACTGGTGAACCGATCTCTACATTTCAAAGGCTGAACACCAACCCTCCAACATCGCTACTGACCTCTCCCAGACTGTCACCCCACAACGAAACATAAAGATATAGTTTCCCAGACTGATACTGACCTCAACTCTTCAGAGATCTTTCAACCAACCTCATACTTCCCTTATCTCTCCCACGTCTTCCTTGAATGGAGGCTCAACAGGCCTCCATCCGCCATCACCTGCCTCCATCTGGCTGAACTTGTTCTTATATTGAACAACACCTCCTTTGACTCCACTCAGTTCCTCCAAATTAGAGGTATGGGCCCTAGCTATGCCTGCCCTTTTGTGGGATGTGTGTAACATTCTTTGTTCTTGTCCTACTTAGGTTCCAACCTTTCTCAAGTACCTGTGAAAATTTGGGACACCGGGAATGGAGGTGGGAGTCCCAAAATCTGGATTTTTTTTTAAAGGTCCATGGAGTCTCCCTGACTCTGAGAAAACCCAGCCCCATGTTGGAGGTTCCTCTGGAAGGTGTAAAGCCACAGTGTGTCTCTGAGAGGATTTCCTCAGACATGGGAAGTAGGTGGTTCTGGAGTACGTGTGTCAGGATGTCCCTTGCTATGGACAACAGGGAAATATCCCGTTAGTTTCCGCAGCATGGTTTATCTCCCTTCTTGCAGATAGTTACAATTGTCACATTCCTAAAGTCAGGTGTGGGGGTGGGAGTTTTTTCTTCCAAATTCAGAAGTTGAGGACATGAAGACTTGATGTGAGCACAAGTCCACCAACTTTGAAAACCTCAGCTGGCATACCAGCAAAGCTTTGTTGTTCTTCATCTGTGTGATTGCTTATTGTAACTCTCCCATTGATGGTGGTTCACCTATGGATTCTGCCACAGGAAAGCCTGGAGATATCAGCTGCTGTTGTAGATTTACGGTTGAGGAATTGTTCAAAATGTTCTTCCCAGCTTTGACAGAAGGCATTGTCATCTTTAAGAAGAGAAAAAAGCATCTTGTAAACAAATGGAATATTGCCTGTTTGTACTTAGTCTATAGATGGCTTCAAAAAAGGCTTCGTATGTGATGATGGTCAGCATATTATTGGAACTCTTGTGCTTTCTCTTCCCACCACATGTCCCTTATCTTTTATCATTGTCTTTGGGCATCAGGTTTGAGCTATTGGAATGCTGCCTTCTTAAGACTATAAGACGTAGGAGCAGAAGTAGGCCATTCGGCCCGTTGAGTCTGCTCCGCCATTCAATGAGATCATGGCTGATCCGATAATCCTCAACTCCACTTTCTTGCCTTTTCCCCATAACCCTCGGTTTCCTTACTGATTAAAAATCTGTCGATCTCAGCCTTGAATATACTTAACGACCCAGCCTCTACAGTTCTCTGCAGTAAAGAATTCCACAGATTGACTGCCCTCTGAGAGAAGAAATTCCTCCTCATCTCTGTTTTAAGTGGGAAACCTCTTACTGTGAGATTATGCCCTCTGGTCTTAGACTCACCCACAAGGGGAAACAACCTCTCAGCACCTACCCTGTCAAACCTCCTAAGAATCTTTTATGTTTCAATAAGGTCACCTCTCGTTCTTCTAAACCCCAATGAGTACAGGCCCAACCCACTCAACCTCTCCTCATAAGAAAATTCCTCCATCCTTGGTATCAACTTAGTGAACCTTCTCTGGACTGCCTCCAATGCCAGTATATCTTTCCTTAGATAAGGGGAGCAAAACTGTTCACAGTATTCTAGATGTGGTCTAACTAGTGCCTTGTATAGTTTTAGCAAGACTTCCCTATTTTTATATTCCATTCCCTTTGAAATAAAGGCCAACATTCCATTTGCCTTACCAATTACCTGCTGAACTTGTATGCTAGCTTTTTGGGATTTATGAAAGAGGACCCCCAAATCCCTCTGTGTTGCAGCTTTCTTCAGTCTTTCTCCATTTAAATAATATCTAGGTCCTCTATTCTTCCTGCCAAAGTGCATAACCTCACACTTTCCCACATTATGCTCCATCTGCCACGTTTTTGCTCACTCACTTAACCTGCCTTTATCCCTGTGAAGACTCTTTGTGTCATCCTCACCACTTGCCTTCCCATCTATTTTTGTGCCATCTGCAGACTTGGCGATAGCACATTCATTTCCCTCATCCAAGTCATTCATATAAATTGTAAATAATTGTGACCCCAGCACTGATCCCTGTGGCATTCCATTAGTTACGGGTTGCCATCCTGAAAATGCCACCCTTATCCCAACTCTCTCTCATATTAGATAGCCAGTCTTCTATCCATGCTGATACATTACCCCCAACACCATGGGCTCTTATCTTATTAAGTAGCCTTATAAATGGTACCTTATCGAACGCCTTTTGGAAACCCAAATATATTACGTCTACTGGTTCCCCTTTATCTGTCTTGCTTGTTACCTCCTCAAAGATTTCTAATTGTTGGGCATGATTTCCCCTGCACGAAACCATGCTGACTCTGCTTGATTAGATTATGCGTTTCTAAATCCTCTGCTATTACATCCTTCATAATAGACTGCAACATTTTCCCAATGACAGATGTTAAGCTAACTGGCCTATAGTTACCTGTTTTTGTCTCCCTTTTTGAATAAGGGTGTTACATTGGCAGTTTTCCAATCCTCTGGGACTTTTCCAGAATCTAAGGACTCTTGGAAGATTATTACCAGTGCATCCACTATCTCTGCAGCTATTTCCTTTAATATCCTAGGATGCAACCCATCCGGTCCAGGTGACTTATTGGCCTTTAGTCCCATTAGTTTCCCTTGTACTTTTTCTCTAGTGATAGTTATTGTATTTATTTCATCCCCCCCCCCCTTTTGCCTCATGATTATTGAGTATTTTTGGAATGTTATCAGTGTCTTCTACCATGAAGACTGATGCAAAGTATTAATTCAACTCCTCTGCCATTTCCTGGTCCCCCATTATTATTTCCCCAGCCTCATTCTCTAAGGGGCCTACATTGACTTTGATCTCTCCCTTCCTTTTTATATATTTAAAGAAGCTCTTACTGTCCATTTTTATATTACTTGCTAGTTTACCCTCAAAGTTTATTTTCTTCCTCTTTATTATTTTTTTGGTCATCTTCTGTGGCTTTTTAAAACTTTCCCAATCCTCTGGTTTTACCACTAATCTTTGCCACATTGTAGTTTTTTTCTTTCACTTTGATACAATCTTGGTTACTTAACTTCCTTGGTTAACCATGGTTGGTTTACGCCCCCCTTACAATCCTTCTTCCTCACTGGGATATATCTTTGTTGCGAGTCATGGACTATTTTCTTAAACGTCTGCCATTGTTCATCAACCGTCTTTTCTGCTTAACTCCTTTCCCAGTCCAATCCAGCCAATTTTCCCCCATTCCTTTGTAATTACCCTTATTTAAGTTTAGCACAGATGTTTCCGAACTAAGTTTCTTACTCTCAACCTGAATGCTAAATTCCACCATGTTATGGTCGCTGTTTCCTAGGGGATCTTTTACTCTGAGATCATTTATTAAACCTGTCTCATTACACATTGCTAGATCCAAAATAGCCTGATCCCATGTTGGATCCACCACATATTGTTCTAGGAAACTGTCCCGAGGACACTCTATGGATTCTTGCTCATGGCTACCTCTGCCAATTTGATTTTCCCAATCTACATGGAGATTAAAGTCACCCATGATTAATATACTGCCTTTTTTACATGCTCTCATTATTTTCTGATTTATTCTCTGTCCGACAGCATAGCTACTGTTAGGAGGCCTATAGACTACTGACCACCAGTGTCGCCTTCTCCTTGTTATTTCTTACCTCCACCCATATAGATTCCACATCTTCCGATCCAAGATCATTTCTTGCTATCGTACTTATTCCATCTCGTACTAACAAAGCTACCTCACCACTCTTTCCTTCCTGCTTGTCCTTTCGAAAAGTCATATACCCCTGAATATTTAGTTCCCAGCTTTGACCTCCTTGTAACTTTGTCTCCGCAATGGCTATAAGGTCATACCCATTAATCTCTATTTGTGCCGTTAATTAATTAATTTTGTTCCAAATACTACGTGCATTTAAGTAAAGAGCAGTTAATTGTGCCTTTTTACCATTTTTTCTTCCTTTGTTCCTATTTGCTGCTGTTTTTTTTTGTTTATGTTTTATGTTTATGTTTATGACTGTCCCTTCCTGTCACACTCTGGGTATCATTATCTAAAAGTAGCTGCCCTGCAATACAGCCATACCCTTTTGCCTTGTAAGCCAACTTATCCCCTCTCCAGGACCTCCCCCCTGCCCTCTATTTAGTTTAAAGTCCTCTCTACAGCCCTAGTTATTTGATTCACCAGGACACTGGGCCCAACATGGTTCAAGTGAAGCCCATCCCACCAGAATAGCTCCCTTCTACCCCAGTAGTTCTGCATCAGATATAGGCGTTACAATGAACCCTGATATTAAAGTTTCCAGAGGCATGATCTTTCTCCTGTTAGCATGGCAGTGAGGATTTCATCAATGTCAGAACAGAACTTTTCCTTAACTCTCATCGGAGTCCAGGGTTGGGGGGTACATACTGATGATGGCGCGTATTGGTTATGGCAGAATTGGAGGTGAAGTATCATGATTCTTTCAGTTATACAACTGGGGAGTTGTGGCACTGCATCCAGATGGCAAAAACAACTCGGTGGACATTCCCTTTGTTATTAAACCACTGCTGTCTCCCACCTTATCACAGACCTTTCCCTTTGTTCTTTTTCCTCCTCTCCTCCTTTCTCTGTACCTGTAATTGTTTAAAACCTGTTACATTTCTACCTTGCAGTTCTGATGAAAGGCCATTAACCGTAAGCGTGAACTTTTGTTTCTCTCTCCACTGATTACTCCTGACCAGCTGAGCATTTCCAGCATTTTCTATTTTTAGTTCAGGACGTGGAACTCTTCTCATTGGAAAAGAGTAGACTAAGAGAAATATGATTAAGATGTTCAAAATAATAAAGTTCAGGAATGTAGCAGATGAGTTGGGGTTATCTGCATTGGGAGCAGAAAGAAGAGACTTGAGTTTTAAGCTGAAAAATGTAAAATAAAGTAGGATGTAAGGAAACGTTGCTCGAGGAGTAGCTGGCTATTGGAATGCTTCCCAAAGGAAGTTGTGGAGGTCACACCATCTTCATGGCAAATTGGACAAATGTCTTAGAGGAACTTATAATAGAAACATAAAAAATAGGAGCAGGATTAGGGCATTCAATCCCAAGAGCCTGCTCCACCATTCAGTATGATCATGACTGATCCTCTATCTCAACACCGTACTCCCGCTTTCTCCTCATACCCTTTGATGCCTTTAGAGTCCAGAAACCTATCTATTTCCTTCTTAAACATATTCAGTGACTTGGTCTTCACAGCCTACTGTGGTAGAGAATTCCATATATTCACCACCTTGTGATTGAAGAAGTTTCTCCTCATCTCAGTCCTAAATGGTCTATCATCCCTGCATCCAGCCTGTCCATCCCTGTCAGAATTTTATATGTTTCAATGAGATCTCCTCTCATTCTTCTAAACTCCAGTGAATACAGGCCTAGTTGGCCCAATCTCCCCTCATATGACAATCCTGCCACCCCAGGAATCAGTCTGGTAAACCTTTGCTGCACTCCCTCCATGACAAGTATATCCTTTCTTAGGTAAGGAGACTAAAACTGCACACAATATTCAAGGAAGGTGTGATCTCATCAAAGCCCTGTACAGTTGAAATAAGACATCTTTGCTCCTGTTCTCAATTCCTCTCGCAACAAAGACCAACATACCATTTGCCGTCTTAACTGTTTGCTGCACCTGCATGCTTGCTTTCAGTGATTGGTGTATAAAGACATCCAGGTCCCTTTGTACAGCAACATTTCCCAATCTATCAGCATTTAAATAATGCTCTGCCATTCAGTTTTTCCTGCTGAAGTGGTTAACTTCACACTTATCCAAGTTATACTGCATCTGCCATGTATTTGCCCACTCACTCAACCTGTCTAAATCGCCATGAAGCCTCTTAACACCCCCATATCGCTCATATTCCCAATAAACTTTGTGTCATCAGCAAACTTGGAAATGTTACTTTTGGTTCCTTCATCTAAATCATTGATATATGTTGTGAATAGCTGGAGCCCAAGCACTGACTCCTGTGGTGCCCCACTAGTCACTACCTGCCACTCCGTAAAAGACCCATTTATTCCTACTCTCCTAGCTGCCAGACGTTCAAAGGAAAATTTCTCTATTGGACAAGTATATTAGCACTGTATTTTCTGCTAAATTTTAATTTAGTTACTCTCTTAGAGCATTTGTATAATTGTTATCATATAATTGATCAATGATGCAGCACATAAGGAGGCCATTCAGCCCATCATACCTGAACCGGATGTTTGGTAGAGTTACTCAATTATTCGACTCCCCTGTCCCTTCTCCATAGCTCTGCAATTTTCTTTCCCTTCAAGTAGCACAACCAATTCCATTTAGAAAGTTATTGAAGTTGTTTCCACCAGCCTTTCAGATTATCCGAATGGGATGCATTAAAAAAATTGCCATTGTTTCCACTCCATTTCTTGCGAGTTGACTTGCATCTGTATCCTCCAGTCACCAAACCTTCTGCCACTTGAAGTAGTTTCTCCTTTAGTCATTTGGTAATACAGAGCTTGAGTATTGCTGATAATAGAGACATGTCTAAACTTTTCGTCTTGCACTCATCAGGGCAATTTGCAAGAATACCAATATAAGGGGAAAACGGCAATTTATACTGTATGTGAAGAGAGTGCTGACTGGTTGGCAAGTGGCATTGCCATGGAGAATGCACTAGTGATGTTGACTGTCAGTTAACTGCCAAGCATTGTTGAAATTTAAACCAGGTAGCCCATGATTGCAAAACTCAAAAACACAGTGTCCTATATTAGATGTGATTCTGCGATTGGACAACATTTGCTAAATAATCCTCAGTTTGCTAAGAATTACACTGACAACCAATTTAAGATTGTCAATCAGGCTTGCAGTGTGGTCCATTTGTGTGTACTGGAAGCTACATTTATTAATACACAGGGCCCTGTTCTTTGCAGACAGAAGGAACATGCACACACATTGTAAAAACAGAATTACCTGGAAAAACTCAGCAGGTCTGGCAGCATCGGTGGAGAAGAAAAGAGTTGACGTTTCGAGTCCAACATGACCCTTCAACAGAACTGAAGTATACTTCAGTTCTTTTTTATACTTCAGTTCTGTTGAAGGGTCATGTTGGACTCGAAACGTCAACTCTTTTCTTCTCACCCATGCTGCCAGACCTGCTGACTTTTTCCAGGTAATTCTGTTTTTGTTTTGGATTTCCAGCATCCGCAGTAGCTTTTAGCTTTTTGTTTTTATGCACACACATTGTGTCTGTTTCAGCTAAACAAAATAAGTGACAGCCATTCATTGACTTATTTCTCAGGGCAATACCTTGACCTATCAGGGTCAAGCTGCCTGGTTTAAATTTCAGCAATGCTTGGCAGTCAACTGTCAGTCGCCATCACTGGTGCATTCTCCATGGTAACACAACTTGCCAATCAAACAGCACTCTCTTCACATTTAGTATAAATTGTTGTTTTCCCCATACATTGGTATTCTTGTGAAGTGTACTGATGAATGCAAGACGAAAAGCTTAGACACGTCTTTTTTCAGCAATACTCAGTTTCTCCTTATTTATTCATTTACTCAAGCAAAACATTTCATGATTTGAACTACCTCGATTAAATCTGCCCTTAACCTAGTACCCAGAATCAGACATCATTCTCAAACTGGAGGCTAACCAACAATTCATAAAGATTTAGCATAAATTCCTTGTTTTTGTGCTCTGTTCCTCTGTTTATGTGGCCATGAGTCCCACATGCTTTTTAACAGCCTTCTCATCTTGTTCTGCCACCTTCAAAGATTTGTGTACATATACCATCTGTTTTTTTCTGATTTTGAACCCCCTCTTTTAAAATTGTACTATTTAGTTTTATATTACCACTTCTCATTCTTCCTACCAAAATGCATCACTTCCACATTTCTCTGTGTGAGATTTGAATTGCTAAATGTTGCCTACTTCAGTAGACAAAGGCAAACTATCCCTCCTCTGCAGCCTTTGACACAGTTAATCACGCCATTCTCCTTCAACACTTCTCCATTGACTTCCATCTTGGTGGAACTGCATGCGCCTGGTTCCATTCTTATCTATCTAATTATAGCCCATGGCTTCCCTTCCCATTCTTGCATAGTTACCCATGCTGTCCTCCAAGGATCTATCCTTGGCCCCTCCCTATTTCTTCATGTATGCTGACAATGTACAGTTTTACCTCACCACCACCTCTCTTGATCCCTCCACTGTCTAAATTGTCAGTCTATTTCTCCAAAATCCAGTAGTGGATGAACAGGAATTTCCTCCAATTAACAATTGGGAAGAATGAAGCTATTACCTTCAGTCCTTGCCCTAAATTCTGCCCCCTCACCACCAACTCCATCCCTTTCCTGTTCACAACCTTATTGTCTTATTTCTCCCCAAGATGAGCTTTCAAGCACAAATCCACGGTGTCATTAAGACTACCTCTTTGCACCTTGCAACATTGCCCCTGCTTCAGCTCTTCTGCTGAAACCCTCACCCATGCCTTTGTTACTTCCAGACTTGACTATTCTAATGCACTTCTGGCCAGCCTCCCACATTCCACTCTTCATAAACTTGAGGTAATCCAAAATGCTGCTACGCACAGCTTAACTCGCACCAAATTCCATTCTTATACCTCTAAGCCAGCTCCTGGTTAAGCAATGCCTCAATTTTGAAATTCTCACCCTTGTTTTCAAATCCCTTCATGGCTGGGCCCCCCTCCCTATCTCTGTAATTTCCTCCAATCCTGCCACCCTCTAATTCCAGCCTCTTGAGCATCCCTGATTTTCATTGCTGCACCATTGCTGACCATACCTTCAGCTGCCTTGGCCCTAAGCTCTTAAATTCCTTCTCTAAACCTCTCTACATCCCTTTCCTCCTTTAAGACACTCCTTAAAACTGATTTTTTTGATCTTTTGCCCTAATAAATCTTTATGTGGCTCGATACCGTATTTTTTACAATACCTCATTGAAGCATGTTGGGAGTTTTGCTATTTCCAAGGAACTGTAAAAGTTGAAGTTGTTAGCAAGAAGTGTAGTGGCCCCAACATCAATTCCTGGGGTACACCACTGCAGACTTTTCTACAGTCTGAAAAAGAACTGTTCACCGCTGCTCTCTGTTTTCTTTTCCTTGTGCAATTTGTATCCATGCTGCTACTGCTTCTTTACTCCCATGGGCTTCAATTTTGCTAACATGTCTATTATTTGGTGCTTTATCCGGCCCCTTTTCGAGTTCATATGTATAACATCAACAGCATTACCTTCATCAGCCCTCTTTGTTACTTTATCAGCGAGCTCAATTAAGTTAGTAAAACCCAATTTGCTTTTAACAAATCTATGCTCTTTATTGCGGAAAGGCTGCTACAATGATATAGGAAGGAATCAAAGTGTGTTTATAATTCCAGTTATAAACAAGTGAAGAGGGCACTCAGAGTGCATATCGCTGCCATGCTGTGTTAACTCAGCATTATTACTATTCCTCAGCTCATCCTTGGAACTTTTCTCTGCCTGCTGTAAGTAAAAAGCTGAAAAAAGAAATTCTCTTCCATCTCATTGAGGAGGTTTCAGGCCAATTCACATCCAGCAATCTGCTCTGAAAATTGTGCACACATTTTGACAGCTGTGACAGATTCCAGTCCAGCAGCTGAGACAATCCACAACATTTAAAACAGTTAACAGCATTCTAAGTAAAACAACCCACAACATTCTTTTAAAAAAAATAAATTCATCCTATCTCTCAATGCTAATGGATCCTTTAAAAGATTCTAATATCGGGATCCGCATCTTGGCCAAAAACTAACGTAATGTCCTTTGATCCAGAAGCAGTACAGTAAGCAACATTTGTAATTTCTTCAAAATGTCTGTGGAATCTGCAATTGTTTGAAAATGTTTGAAATGGGCTTTTAAGAGTTTGTCAATTGTGAAGGGATCAGTTGTAATTTTCTTGAATAATTGCCATGTGACCTGGTAGCTCGTGACCTAGAAGTGGCACCAACAGGAACAAAGTTAGGAAAGAAGTTGTGAAGGTGAAAGACACAAAGGAGAGCTACATGCAGAGGAAATGGAGGTTGAAGGCAATCAATGCACAAATGCAGACATAGAGAACAGACAGAGATAGAAAGAGGAACACAGAAAATTATTGTGAGAAGAAGCAAATCACTCTCAGGAAGAGGTCAGTTTTTCTGTTTTGTAGAAAAGGTGACAGGAGCTCTTGGAGGAACAGTGTGAGCTGACTAAAAAGGTCTATAACCTGGAAAGCTGTGTGAATAGCTTGAAGATACAGAGCTGGGTGTTTTCCCAGAATTGGCCAAACTGTGAACCTGTGTTATTGGTTTGTCAGTTGAAAAGGCTGTCTGGAAAACTACAACATCAGGACTGTCACAACCCAAGGGAGAGGGTTTGTATAAGTATGCCTCGCTGCTAATTATCGTTCCTGTGAAACTCAGTGTTGAAAGCTGTTATTGGTCGGACTCCTGACCTACACATATTGTGGAACTGTGTAGCTGCCACATTTGTGCAGGGGGTAATGCATAAGTTTGTGACTGCATAAGATGTATCTTGGCTGTATCGGCTATTTTAAGTTATATTTACCTTTTGTGGAGGGGATCTTATGATTGCTGGTTGCCTGTTAATTCATATATAAAAGCTACAAAAAGTGGAATCTTGTTGCTAATTTCTTCATTTAGGGGTCATTCAGTAAATTTGGTAATTTTGGTTTACGGTTTCCATATGGAGATTGTAACACTAATCAGTTCTTCCTTGGGCCATACACTATCTGTGTACCAAGGTTTGTTGAAATCTGCCCATTTATTTTTGACATGCATTGTTTACAGACAAGCAGACTAATGGGTGAGAACATTATCGTAAAATTGTTTTTAAAGTTAGCCTGTGGTATAAAAATAATGCTGAGTTGAGTGGGGAAGGGATCTATTTTTCTTTTCAGATTAACCCTTAATCTAATTGCTCCCTCGCATTTTCAGTTACTTAAATGGCTTTTATAATTGTAAAATTATTTTAAGAATTGGCAATACTACACTTATGGTATTTAATATATTTGTCTAATGCACATGTATTTGTTTTTCTTTTATCTGATCAGTTACAGTACCTCTGCAAAGATTTTCAGGTATGTCCAGATGTAGTATGCCTTTAAAATCCATAGTTTTTAAATATTAGATTTAGCTGTCTCCCTAGCCACTAACAAGCATTTTCTCTGTCTTTTTTTTTAGTGAAGAAAAATCAGATGAAGTCACAAAGCTATTAGGTGACAAAAGGTACTTTTCCTTTTTCCATCCCCAAAAAGAGATGCTTTAATGATATGTGTAGTTTGGCTACTGAAAAGAACATTACCAAACTGCTATTTTGTTTGATGCACCATTTAATAGCAGCAACAACATTTCAATCTTAGAAATTATTCTAAAGCTGTGCATTTCCTTAATATCCTAAGTTGGCATTGCTTATAGAAGCAAAATTGCTCTTCATTTTTTTTGCCTATAGTGTAACCAGTATTACAAGCCCTGTATGTTCTACATTTTTTTCAAACTTGTTCTCAAAATGTGGGCACGATTTTGTTTATTGTTCATCCCATTTGCTCAGCGGAGGTAGCAAAGGGCTTTCTTGAACTGCTGCATTTCTAGTGTCTGTGGTGCTCTCACAATGGTGTTAGGTAGGAAATTTCAAAATACAGAACAACAATGATAAAGGAATGGTGACCTATGTCCCAAGTGAAGGTGGTGTGTGAAGTGGAAGCATAGTAATGGATGTCTAAGTGATGTGTGATGTGGAAGAGATCTTGTGATTGCTGGTATTCACATGTCATTTCTGCTTTTCTCCTTCTTGGTGGTAGAATAGTTCCCTTCCAAACTGTGCACCGTACTGTCTTGGAACTATATTGCCATCCCTTTACTGAAGCTGGGTCAAAAACCTTGAACTCCCTGCAGTGTGTATAACTGCAGCACATGAACTTCAGTTGTTCAAGAAGACTGCTCAACACCGCCCTCTTGAGGGCAATTAGGGGTAGGCAGCAAATGCTAGCTTGCCAGGGACACTCAACAAAGAACAAAGTACAGCACAGGAACAGGCCCTTCGGCCCTCCAAGCCTGCGCCGATCATATTGCCTGTCAAACTAAAACATTTTGCACTTCCGGGGTCCGTATCCCTCTATTCCCACCCTATTCATGTATTTGTCAAGCTGCCTCTTAAACACCACTATCATACCTGCTTCCATCACCTCCTCTGGCAGCGAATTCCAGACACTCACTACCCTTTGCGTAAAAAACTTGCCCCGCACATCTCCTCTAAAGTTTTCTCCTCTCACCTTAAATCTATGTCCCCTAGTAATTGACTCTTCCACCCTGGGAAAAAGCTTCTGACTATCTACTCTGTCCATGCCACTCATAATTTTGTAAACTTCTGTCAAGTCGCCCCTCAATCTCCGTCGCTCTAGTGAGAACAATCCGAGTTTCTCCAACCTCTCCTCGTAACTAATAACCTCCAGACCAGGCAGCATCCTGGTAAACCTCCTCTGCACCCTCTCCAACGCTTCCATATCCTTCTGGTAAAATGGCGACCAGAATTGCATGCAATATTCTGACCTAACCAATAAACCATGAAGAAATTTTTAAAAAACTATTGCAGGGGAGGGTGTCGACATTGAAGTAAATTGCTGAGGTGCATCTTGTAGATAGTGTAAATTTTACAGTAAACCTTCTAAACCAGCTGACACTATGATAAATGACCTGTTACTGCCAGTAAATTTAATTTCCTGATATTATGCTTATAATTACCAATTTTTTTTTTTGGATTATGTACATTTTCAACACATTTTCCTTTGCTCATTTTTTTTTTTCTTTCGGGTTGCAGTGAAGAGATGTGCCTGAGAAGCCCATATTTTCGGACAATAAGAGCATATGAAATAAGAGCAGAAGTAGGCCACAGGGCCCCTCAAACCTGCCCCGCCATTCAATAAGATCATGGATGACCTGTTTGTGTTTCGAATTCCATATTCCCATCTACCTCTGATACCTTTGATTCCCATGCCTCACAAGAATCTATCTACCTACCTCTGCCTTAAAAATATTGAATGACTCCACCTCCACCACCACCTGAAGCAGAGTGTCCCAAAGTTGCACAAACCTCTGGGAGAAAAAATTTCTCCTCATCTCTGTCCTAAAAGGGCAACCCCTAATTTTAAAACATTGCCCCCTAGTCAGGATCTTATGTACATCACCCTTCTGTCACCCTTCTGAACTCCAGTGGAAACAAGCCCAGCCTGCCCAACCTTTCCTCATAAGATAACCCGCTCATTCCAGGTATCAATCTAGTAAACCTCCTCTGAGGTTTACTAGATTGATACCTATACCAATATGGCATTACCCATACCATTATGGCATCAAGTTAGGTAGCGAGACGATGGGAGAGGATGGCACTACAATTAACATAAATTAAAGTGTGAGATACATTTATTTGTAGATTTAAAGTGGAATTGGGCAATTGAGTGTGGTTTTGCCCTCATCATTACCCAAGAAGAAATCTAGGCTACGGCTTCCACTACTTAGCCTACTGGTAATTGGTAAATATTTTTCATGTTTTAAGATAACAACTCCAACATGCGTGAATTTCAACCCCTGAAAATACTACTCGTGAATATGTCGATCCCCTACCTTCTACCTAAAAATTTGTTGTAAAATACTCGATTTTTACATGATTGTGTGCGGTATTGAAGGTGAAGATTAGTATCTTTCAAATTTAAATTTTTTGTTCATATCCTACCAGGCTAAATACCCTTGTTCTTGGAGGAGATTCTGGATTCATTGAATTATATGCATATGGAATGTACAAAATTGCAACAGTAACACAGGTATAATGACTTTTGCTTTGATTTTATTATGAAAATTGTAGAGCCAAGTGTCTTTGAACATCACCAGAATAAAATTGCACGTTCAGATTATTTCCATGGCTTCCCAAGGTTCCCTTCACAGGATTTAATGCTTGGAATCGTAGGTGGAAAATCTTCCACTGTTGCAAGCTTAATCACTGTGAGGTCTCTTGGTCTGGTTTTTTCATCAGCCAGAATGGTCCCAGCACTGATCTAATGTCTAATGTCATTGTATTGAAAAAAAATGACAAGCCTTGGTCATGCCTGTTCGCTGCCTGCCCATCCACTACCTTTGCGCAGCGTCAGACCCATTTCTTTTAGGTATTCCTCAAAATATGCCCTCTGCTAGCAATACAAGAGGAGAATGAGGTAGGAAGGCCAGACCCCCTCAGCCCTGCCAACACATTATTTACATGGCATACCTTTGTCCCTGCTTATTGAGTCTCTGCTCCCTTTTCCTGTATTCTTCAGCCAGGGAATAAACTTTCCCCAAGCATAGATGACAGGCAAACAGCCATGTGTATCTGGGATACTTTTACAAACTAATAACACTTGTGTTAATTAAAGTCTAGGTTGGTTGTTAGTTTCGCAACTCGCTTTCTTCAACACACGATTGATTTTCTTTACATTGTTACTATCTTCTGTTATTTTCATATGTGATATTTCTGCATTTTTTACATTAATTTGAAAGCTCCCACTTCCACCTGTGACTTGTTACAAGCTGTATTTTCAAGTTGCTGCAACCCAATTCTGGACATGAGCCTCTTATTAGGTACAGCTCCCTATTTACTGAGTTTAGGGAAGGATTTAAGGAGGCATCAGAGGTAAGTGTGTTTACATTCTGAGGTGATCGCACTGCACCCATCCATATCCAACTATCCATGTATACAAGCCAAATTACATCTACCTGAATGCACCTGAGGAGATCCATCTATGCGGCTTGTGATTCACGAGAGGCAATCAGAAAAATAAACTGGCCAGATTTTATGTTCAGTAGCAAAGGAACAGCATTCACCATTCTTTATGTCTATAGCTGCCTGTGTTCATTATGTGGGCTTTTCATGACAATTTATGGTTATTATTGGAATGTCTGGGCAAACGACAGTGCATTTCTTTAACTAGATTGACAAATTCTCATTGAGGCATGCAGAGTCCGAAGCAGGAAGCATAAATTAGAATATTTAATTCAATGTCAAGCCATGTACAGAAAGCAAAATAAAGAGAAAGAAATAAAGATGAGAATTAGAAAGAGAGAGAAAGAAAAAAGTTAACATATTTAAAGAAGTCTCCAACAATAATTAAATTATTTAAGAGTGAGACTCCACACTTGTAAAGGCAAAGGAAAAGGTAAAAATGGCATTAATTAAAACTTATCATGCTGTTAAAAACTCACTTAGAATCATAGACTCACAGAAGGAAACCATTTGGCCTGTCATGTCTGTGCTGGCCCTCTGAAGGAGCAACTCACCCAGTGCCACTCCACTGCCTTTTCCCTGTAGCCTTTCACACTTTTCCTTTTTGAGATAATGATCCAATTCCCTTTTGAAAGATTCAATTAACCCAGCCAGGGAATAAACATTCACCAAGCATAGATGACAGGCAAACAGCCATGTGTATCTGTGCAACTGAGACAGAAGGCCGCACAGAGCACAGGGAAGAGGCCCCGGACTGAGGCACCTACCTTTTATCTTGTGCAGAAATGGTTTCACATCTGAGTGACAAGAACACCACTCATCAGGACAAGGAGCCACAGGCAGGGTGACATTCTTAGGAGTTTATTGACAATAGTGAACAGTATGTACAAGTGATAACACCCATCCCCAGGCTGTGCAACTACTTTTACCTAACTTTCCTAACCCTGCTGCTACATCTTGGTGCTCCCTGGACATCCACAGCGGAAGTGGAGGCAGCCTGCTGACTGTGACGCCGTCTGCGATGACTTGGCGGGAGACCTCTGGAGTGTCGAGACTTGGAGGATGCCGGCCTACTTTCGGGGTCCTTCTGTGCGGCAGTGACACCCTACTCAGCCGGTGAAGCTGGAGCTGCAGAGGTCACAGGAAGGTGGGATGCGGATGGGCCAGTTACTCCCAGAGTCACCTGGGTGGATGGCCCTGAAGGGTGCATCTGCTGATCCTCCTCTCATGGGTGCCCGAGGGCCCCTGCCTGATTCCGTGAGCAGAAGTGGTAACTGGAGTGAGATCGAGCTGCCCAGCACCCTCCTCGCACGCACACTGTTGGAGGCCAAGTATGGCATCAGCGATGGAGTTAAGCCTGCGCAGCAGTGCAGGAGTGACGTCCTGGACCAAGGCCTCCATGGCGGGCACCATCCTGCCAGTGTTGAGCTCGGTGCATTGCAATGCCGGCATTATCACCTCAGCCTGAAGAAGGAAGGACTGCTCCATCGTGCCTTGCAATCTGAGGAGTGCAGCGGACATCCCTTCCTGATGTTCCCGAGCTTGCCTTTGCAGCTCCAGCAACTGTGACATGACCGAGTCCAGACTCATCATCTGACTCAGCCTCAGCAACGTTCTGGCCTCCAGCAGCCTTCCGAGCGCCAGTGACCTGGGAAGTCCCTGCTTCCGCCTGCTGTGGATCAAAAAGTGCGATATGCTCACCAGATTGTGATCCAGAGGAGCCCCTAAAGCTAGGTCCCACCGAGGTGTGTGTCTCTGCGCTGGTGGAGGGTGTGGTTGAGCATTGTGACAGGACTTCAGGGAGGGTGCCTTCAGATTCCTCTTCAGAGGTTTTTTCGGAGCTTGCTTGGAGGCCCTGGGTCATGGAATCTGTCGGCTGTTTGGCAGATGTGCCTGCGAAAGCAAGGGGAGATAATTAGTGCATGGCAGCGGCCTGTGAAAGAGGACACATCACTCACAGCATGATTGTCTGATGGATGTTGCACTGCTGGATCCTCACTTGGTAGAGCAGCTCCAAATTCAGCGTCAGCAAAGGACCGGTCCTGGTCATTGCTAGCCAGCTGGATGGCTCTATTTTCTAATTCTGTCAGAACTTTGGCATCCCTCCACCTGTCCACCTTTTCCTCCTGTTGTGTGCCAGTTTGTCCTACATGGATAGAGATGGGGAGAGTGTATCAGATCACCTGCTGTGCCAGATAATAAGTATGACTGGTGTGTGTGGGTGGTGAGTGGCCCCATGAACGGGATGAGGACAATGCTGGTGTGTGTGAAAGAGTGAATGGTGATGTCCCTTGCACTGGCAGTGTGTGATGGGTTTGTCAGTGTGTGAGTTGGGAGTGATGAAAAGAGTAACTTACCATGGTGGAATGGAGGAGATCATTCATCCTTTTGCGGCACCGGGTGGCTGTCCTCCTCTGCAGAGCATTTGCGCTGACCACCGTTGCCACTGCCTCCCAAGCCAGGTTGGTGACTTTGCTGCCCGTCCTGTGGCCAAAGCAGGGGTAGAGCACATCCTGACGGGCCTCCACGGCATTCAGCAGTCGCTCGAGGGACCTGTCGTTGAAGCGGGGGCTGCAGTCTTTTTTCCTTTGCTGGCCATGTCTCCCAGGCAGAGGTGGTGAGCTGGTGGCAATGAGCGCTTTGCTGGCAGCTGCCTTTTAAAGATAGCGGCCGGCGCGATGCAACAGCAGGGTGATGGCAGGCAGGCGAATGAGAGCCCGCTCGCCATGGAAACGGCCTGTTTCGCTGGAGTGAATAATAACAAGGCGGGCTTGATACAGCATGAAAACCCGCCGTTATTATTGGCGGGTAGAACTCCATTTTACCTGCCTGCTACCACACTTAGTGCAATTCTGGGAAAATTCCACCCACAGAGTCTATACAGGGATATGGACAGGTTAAGTGACTGGGCAAAAACTTGGTAGATGGAATATAATATGGCAAAATGTGAGGTTATGCACTTTGGCAGGAAGAATAGAGGAGCTGAATATTATTTAAATGGAGAAGGACTGCAGAAAGCTACAGCACAGAGGGATTTGAGGGCCCTCATGCATGTATCACAGAAAGCTAGCATACAAGTTCAGCAGGTAATTGGTAAGGCAAATGGAATGTTGGCTTTTATTTCAAAGGGAATGGAGCATAAAAATAGGGAAGCTTTGCTAAAACTATACAAGGCACTAGTTAGACCACACTTAGAATACTGTAAACTGTTTTGCTCCCCTTATCTAAAGAAAGATATACTGGCATTGGAGACAGCCCAGAGAAGGCTCACTAGGTTGATCCTGGCTATGGGGGGATTTTCTTATGAGGAGAGGTAGAGTAGGTTAGGCCTGTACTCATTGGAGTTTAGAAGAATGAGAGGCGACCTTATTAAAACATATAAGATTCTTAGGAGGCTTGACAAGGTTGATGCTGAGAGATTGTTTCCCCTTGTGGGAGAGTCTAGGACCAGAGGGCATAATCTCAGTAAGGGATTGCCCATTTAAGACCGATATGAGAAGGAACCTCTTCTCTGAGGGTAGTGAATCTGTGGAATTCTTTACCACAGATGGCTGTAGAGGCTGGGTCATTAAGTATATTCAAAGCTGAGATAGACAGATTTTTAATCAGTAAGGGAATCAAGAATTATGGGGAAAAGGCAGGAAAGTGGAATTGAGGATTTTCAGATCAGCCATGATCTCATTGGATTGCGAAGCAGACTCGATGGGCCGAATTGCCTGCTTCTGCTCCTACGCCTTATGGTCTTATGTGCACATAATCAAATGCCTTTTGGAATTCATGTACCCCACATCAACCCTCTCTGTTACCTCATCAAAAAAACTTTAGCAAGTTAGTAAAACACAATTTACCGTTAAATCCATGCTGGATTTCCTTAGTTAACAGCATTTACCCAAATGACTTACTTTTGCCCCAAATGATCATTTCGCAAAGCTTCCCCACCACCGAGGACTGGCCTGTATTTACTGGGCTTGATCTTGCACTCTTTTTGAACAAGGGTATAACATTTACAATTCTCCAGTTCTCTGGCACCACCCCTGAGTCTAAGGAAAAATATAGCCAGTGCCTCCGAAATTTTCACTCTCACTTCCTTCTGTATAGTTGGATGCATTTCATCCAGTCCTGGTGACTTATCAACTTTAAGCACAGACAACCTGTCCGATACCTTCTCCTTATCAATTTTAAATCTTTCAAGTGTCTGAACTAACTCCTCTTTCACCATGACCTGGGCAAGCAGCATCTTCCTTGGTAAAGATAAATGCAAAGTGTTTATTTAATACCTCAGCCATGCTACTTGCCTCCATGCATAAATCCCCCTTTTGGCCCCCAATCAGCCCCAATCCCACTCTTTGCACCATTTTATTGTCTATACATCTGTAGAAAACTTTGGATTCCCCTTTATGTTAACCACCAGTCTCTTCTCATGCTCTCTTTTTGCTTCTCTTGTTTTTGCTTTTTCAAGCCCCCTTCCATATTCTGTCTGGCTCAGAATTGTATTACCCAACTGACATCTGTTATAAGCTTTTTCTTCTTTATTGTAATTTCTATCTCTTTTTCATCCAGGGAGCTCTGGATTTGTTTGTCCTACCTTTCCCCTTAATGGGAATATACACTGACTGTACTTGAACTGTTCTCCTCTGCTCCATCTTACCCCATAGGAGTTAGCTTTCCCCCAGTTAATTGTTATTATTCTAGATTGCTTCTTGTCCTTTTCCATGGCCAACCTACACCTTATGATACAATGATCTCTATCCACTAAAAGTTCCCCTACTGACACTTGATCCACTTGGCCCATTTCATTCCAACGAGCCAGGTCTAGCAACGCTTCCTTTCTCGTTGGACAGGAAACATACTGCTGTAGAACACACTCTAGGAACTCTTGTCCCTCTCTGTCCTTTATACTACTACAATCCCAGTCTGTATTTAGGTAATTAATGTCCCCCATTATAACTTCTGTATAATTCTCGCATTTCTCTGTAATTTTCTTGCAAATTTGTACCTCTGTATCTTTCCTACTATTTAGTGGCCTATTGACTACACCGAGCAATGTAATTGCATCTTTTTTAGTTCCTTGGCTCTAGCCAAATAGATTTACGTCTGGATGCACAAACCCTAACTTTTTCTGGTATGTTTTGTGGGTGACTAGGTACCATAGCTTCATGTGCTATTTTCAGTGCTGAGTCTATCAGCATGGTGTAGCAAAGTTTATGGAGAAGTAGGGAAACTCGGACAGCAGCTTCTGGATTTCATCGTTTTACAACATAAATGCGACACCAGGAGTTGCGTTTTATTTACTTCATAATACTGGTCAGTGCTGAAGCCTCCCTGTTATTCTTATTGTGAAACCCAGGCCACCATTTCTCAAGCCAGACCTTACAGCTCTTGTCTGTGGCTGCCCAGATGACCGCTCTCTTGAGTGTTTGACCCTGTCCAAACAACAGCAGGGGATATTTACTAAAGTTTGAAAATAAAAGTTCATTGATGTGTAAAATAGTCAACAGGTGTTTTGTTTGGCAGGGCTAACTCCTTTACTGCTTTTCCAATGGGAATCCACAACCAAGGCAACAGAACTCTGGCATATAAACAGAAAATGCTGGAAAAACTCAGCAGTTCCGACAGCATCTGTGAAGAGAGAAACAGAGTTAACATTTTGAGAGTTAACTCTGTTTCTCTCTTCACAGATGCTGTCAGACCTGCTGAGTTTTTCTCGCATTTTCTGTTTTTATCTCAGATTTCCAGCATCTGCAGTATTTTGCTTTTAACAGAGCTCTGGTCTTCTGTAACAGGTTTCCGCAAAGCACGGGGTATTACTAATGGCACATTAGTATTCTAATCTGTACAATCTCCACACAACATAGGAACAGGAGAAGGCCATTCAGCCTGTCGAGCCTGCTTCGCCATTCAAATTGATCACGGCTGATCGAACACTTTAATGCCTTTTACCCACACTATCCCCACAACCCTTTACATTATTGTTCATCCGAAGTCTATCAATCTCTACCTTAAACATACTCGATGACTGAGCTTCCACAGGCCTCTGTGGTAGAGAATTCCAAAGATTCACAGCCCTCTAAGTAAAGAAATTTCTCCTCATCTCAGTCCTAACTGACTTCCCCTTATTTTGAAATCATGTCCCCTGGTTCTAGACTCCCCAGCCAGGGGAAACGTCTTACCTGCATCTATGCTGTCTATTCCTTTAAGTATTTTGTAGGTTTCAATGAGATCACCTCTCATTCTTTGAAACTCTAGAGAATATAAGTGCAGTTTCCCCAATCTCTCTTCATGAAACAGTACCACCATCCCCACAACAAATCTAGTGAAGCTTTGTTGCACCCCCTATATGGCAAAATACACTTTGAGGTAAGGGGACCAAAACTGCGCACACTACTCTAGGTGCGGCCTAACCAAGCTTCTATACAATTGAGGCAAGACTTCACTACTACTGTACTCAAATCCTCTTACGATTTCATAAACAGAGAGGAGCTCCTCAATGTGTAGCCAGTCTTGTTGTAGGCTCACAATTTTGCATGTCATCATTTGCTAAAATGGTAGCAGTCTCTGTGCCTTATTGCTTTCCAAAACCCATGACACTATTATTTAACTAGGCAGGAATATTGGTTGGATTGCTTCTTGAACAGCAAGGATATTCAGCCTTGGCTCATGACCTCCTTGAGACTGTCATAATCGTGGGCAAAAGATCAATACACTCAAACACAGGAACCCGTCAGAAATATGGTTATGCAAATATAGTGTTGAAACAAAGGTTCAGTTGTTTGGACAGATCATCAATAACAACTGCTTGCATTTGTATAGCCTAGAGTAGAAAACATTCCAAAGCATTTCACAGGGATGTAATCAGACAGAACTGGATGCTGCACAAAAGGAAGATCTATTAGGAGAGGTGACCAATAGCATAGTCAAAGAGGTGGTTTCTCAGGAGGAAAGGGAATTAGAGAAGTGAAGGAGTTTAGGGAGGGAATTTCAGAGTACAGAGTTTAAACGACTGAAAGCACAGCACCGGGTGGTGATGGAGCGATCAAGGAGTATTACAGTGTAACACAGGTTTTCTTTTATTCATTTTAAGGGATGTGAGCGTCATTGGCTAAGCCAGCATTTATTGCCCATCCCTAACTGCCCTTGAGAAGGTAGTGGTGAGCTGCTTTCTTGAACCACAGCAATCCCTGTGGTATAGGTACACCCACAGTGCTGTTAGGAAGGGAGTTCCATGATTTTTACTCAGTGAAGGAACGGCAATATATTTCCAAATCAAGATGGTGAATGGCTTGGAGGGGAACTTTCAGGTGGTGGTGTTCCCATGTGTCTGCTGCCCTTGTCCTTAAAGATCATAGTTAACCTTTTGTCAATCAAAAAGCAGTTACAATTTGCGTGGACAAGTAGGACACACACTCAGGATGAACGCACGTCTGCTGAATCAAGCATTGGCGCAAACTGAACATTGGTAGTATTTTGCACACACCTCTAGTCACAGGGAGCTTCTGCCAAAATTAGTCAGAAGCTTCATTTTAATGTTAAAGTATTATTTAATAATCAACACGCACTCAATTTTCCATGTAGAATGCTGGCACCATGTTCACAAATGTTTAAATTGGCTATTCAGGATTCCTTTGCTCACTCTCTTCTGAAAGAAATTAGGATTTAAGAACAAATTTGTGGATTTAGAATCTTTTGAGCTTGCACTATTAGGCCATTGGCATTTCGTTCCTGTGCTTTATTTTGGGTCCCATTTCATTTTCTTGAAATTTCTGGTAAGGATTTTGACACTCTTATTTACTTTTGCTGCCATTTAATATGTAAATGTGTGGGATTTCCAATGAGAATACCTCTTGTTCTTCCAAATACTTCAAAAGGAGATGTACAATTGGAGGAAGAAGAGGTGGCCCCAAGACGGGATGTCAAGTAAATGAGAGGACACCAGTGATGTACTTACCAAACCAGCCATTGACCCGCCAACCCACATATATCAACAGATGTGTGTGCTCTCAGAAGCTGCAGTTCATGGATGAAGCTGTGATCGGAATGCTGAATTTTGCAATCTGCCCTATATATAGACAAGCTCCACCACTAGTCCTCAATTTTCCAATCTTCGGCTCTTTTTAAGTCATTTAGCAGCATGCCATTCAAGCAGGTGGTTGTTGCATTGTTTACAAACCCATCACACCTCCGATGTCTGAATAACCAGCAACTGAATGAAAGTGCTCTTTATTTTCCCCAAATAACAGAATTCTTCAGAGTCGGAGGCATAATTGGCGTCAGGCTTGTAGCATTTTGAGCTGCCATCACAGTGCAGGCATACTGATAAACTGCTAGGACTGCCACTGTGGTCATCAAAATAAAATTCAGTGCAGTTCAATACTCCAGGTAACAGAAATGACATATTTCTCTTGAGGCAATCCACATTGCCTCCAGACAGACTGACCAAAGTAGGATTGGCTCCTAGGTGGGCAAAAGGTATCCTCTAAAAACATGACTTCAGACAATGCCAATGGTTATAGCTATTTGAGAAGAGTGCCAGTGCAGAGAAGTATATGCAACTGTACACACCATGAATCTGCCTGTAGGCAGATTAGACTCTTGGGATGCTGCCTTCTCCCAGGTATGCGAAATACAAGTGCCAGGCAATGACCATCTCCAACAAGAGAGAATCCACCCATCACCCCTTGATGTTCAATGGCATTACCATCACTGAATCCCCCACTGTCAACATCCTGGGTGTTACCATTGACCAGAAACTGAACTGGACTAGCCATATAGATACTGTGGCTACAAGCACAGGTCAGAGGCTAGGAATAGTGCGACGGGTAACCCACCACCTGACTCCTGTCCACCACAAGGAACAAGTCAGCAGTGTGATGGAATACTCCCCATTTGCCTGGATGAGTGCAGCTCCCACAACAGTCAAGAAGCTTGACACCATCCAGGACAAAGCAGCCCACTTGATTGGCACCACATCCACAAACATTCAGTCCCATCACCACCGACGCACTGTAGCAGCAATGTGTACCATCTACAAGATGTACTGCAGGAACTCACTAAGGACCCTTCGACAGCACCTTCTAAACCCATGACCACTACCATCGAGAAGGACAAGGACAGCAGAGAGGTGGGAACAGGACCACCTGGAAGTTCCCCTCCAAGTCACTCACCATCCTGACTTGGAAATATATCACTGCTCCTTCACTGTTGCTGGCTCAAAATCCTGGAACTCCCTTCCTAACAGCACTGTGGGTGTACCCACACCACATGGACTGCATCAGACCACCTTCTCAAGGGCAAGTAGGGATGGGCAATAAATGCTGGCCAAGCCAGCGAAGCCCACATCCACAATTAATAACTGTAAGCATCTTAAAGCAGCATTTGACATATTTGCTCCAATACAGTTTAGCAAAAATACCTAGCATCACCTATATGTAGTGAGACAGAAGCAACACAAAACAGTGGGAGGACAAGGACAACCAACCACAACCAGGCAATAGCGGCATGAATCTGCCTGCAGGCTACAAGGCTCTTGGATGCTGCCTTCTCCTAAGCATCCAATCCACCTGAAACATCAGCACGATACCTGAGGCCAAATTCACCTATGTCTATGTTAACCAATTACTATATCTCAACTCCTATGGATCCTATTCCTTCTGAATGCTGAAACATTATCCAAGCGCACTCTGGGTATCTGAGGAGTGTGTTGAAGCAAATAATGTAATGGTGTTCACGAGGCGACAGTAGTGTATTGGGAAAGGAAAGGGACTGAGGGCTCTGGCGAGGATATAGAGTGTGGGATTCGGATTAGTTAAAAATGGCCTTTTCCTGTTACTAAAAATTAATTTGCTTTGTCATGTTTTTTGAGCGAACAGTTTAAGTTTTTTATTTAGAAGATGAATAGTGAAGCATAGATCAGTGTTGCACTAAAAATGATTTCCTTACGAAGATTGCAGGCCGCTGTCTAGATCTTTGCTTGTCCAGTGACCTGAAAGCATTGTCTGTTATCACAGAAGTTCAACTATCCAAGGAACCAGAGCCAATTATCAGTTACTTTCAGGTAGGATTTCTTGACCTTTGTTCAGAAATGTATGTAATATCTAATCTACTTGATATAGGCTTGAATGATTAATAAAACAAATGTCTCTTAATAACATGTACTTGTAGCTGTGTAAAAATTCCCTCATCTTGTAACAGAAACTATTGCAATTGATTAGGATATCAAAATCATTGAGCTGCTGGAATTTGTTTATAAGCTATAATTATTCGGTTGAACATCAATTAGAAACATTGTGATTCAAGAGGTTACTTCAACAAATTGTAATTTTGAAACAGAATACTGACTTTCTATTCTGTGATCTTATCATTTGTTTACACAGCTGGATACCACTTTGCTATCAGATTATTTACCTGAGGTAACTCGCATGGCCCGGAAGTTCACTCATATTTCAACACTCCTCCAGGTACACACACAGTTGCAAATCTGAACTGGTTGGGGTCAACACCTTGGATATGAATTATTCAGACTATTGAACTCATCTGCGCAGTGGTATTGTCACTGGACTAGTAAACCAGAGACCCAGGGTAATGCTCTGGGGACCTGGGTTCAAATCCTGCAGATGGTAGAATTTGAATTTAATAAAAATCTGGAAAAGTCTAATGATGACCATTGTTGTAAAAACCCATCTGGTGTCATTGTTGTAAAAACCCACTAATGTCCTTCCTTTAGGGCCCAGCCAGTGATGCCCACATCATTAAAAAAACCTAAGTAAATACAATCACCTTACAGGCCAAAAAGTTCTAAATTCAGCTCCTAGTTAATTGTCCTTAGTGTTTTTAGTCCAAGGAGGGGAGAAACCGTCATGCAGGATTATTGCTGCAATTGGAACTTTCTGAAAAGCTGAGTGCATGAATGGCTGGTTGTTCTGGAATGACATGTAAATGTATAAAGAATAGTCACTTGCATGGGATAACAAAGAGGTACTAACACATTCAGAAAACTACTCCTAATGTCTTGAGTAGCATTATTACTGAAATATTTCTATTTATGTAGCACAAGTTAAATCCTGAAAAAATAAAACAAGCAAACCTGCTGGTAGTGTACAGGTGTACACTTTGATTAATGTGCTGTATACTTTCATTAATGTAATTGTGTTTTGGACTTCTGTTATTTAATAGGCTTTTTAATGGAGGAGGAGAGTTTAAACTAGATGCAAAGTTTTTACCATGGGGAAACACAGGTCACAGCATAAAATGTAATTTTAACACTGAGCTAGTAATAAGGCAATGTCGTTATGAATACAAGTCTTAGCTTGCCTTTGCTCAAAGTTTGCCAGTATCTTCTCAGTCACCTGCATGTGGGAGTTTCTAGAAAGGGAATCAAAGAGCACTGTTAAAAAAATACATGAAGTCACCCAGTGGATTACTGCACTGACCCCTGGACAACAATATCATGGCAGAGAGTTTATAAGTCACTAGATTGAATATTTTAGTAATTGATAAACTGTTAATAAAAAGTTAATCTTGGTTGCCTTCACTGTATCATTTTTTATCATTAACTTCCTTGTTCTTTCTTAAATCAATAGTACCAAAAGCTGTCTTTGGCCTGCATGTGTGAAGCGTGGGAGGACATTTTAATGCAAATGGACTTAAGATTGACAAAGTTTGTACAGGTCAGCACTGGTGTAAATAATAATTCTATCTTAGCTGTGCAATATATGAAATTTTGCTTCTTGCATTCTCTAGGACCTACAGTGTAAATTGTGTTCTTCAAGAGCTTTCAGATTTAAAATGCATGAATTAACTCATTAACTTGCATTTTTGCATCATGTCCAGTTTTTCAATGTAGGCAGAAGTCCTTACTTCTGTAATGGGTTGCCTTCTACTTTGCTATAACACTTCACATTTCAGTTGTAGGAACACAAGATAAGACAGCAATTTTGATGCTGAGGGGGTTCCTTTATATGCTATTTATCAGAGAATGTTTCCAAGGAAAATAATTTAATCAAGGAGAGTTCAGTTAACATCAGTTGTGAAATTAAGCTTAATGGATGAGCTTTTCATTGTAACAATATTGCTTCCCAGTACCTCCAAGGTATTCAAACACTAAATCGTAGCTGCCACTTACTATGGCAGGTCGTCATGTCAAATATATGCACCACCTGACATCAAAATATTATACATCTGTTTGTCAACTAAACCTGGCATTCATGGTCTGCACTTGTATAGACCATTTGAACTGAATATTTGCTTCCTCTGTTAAAGATAAATCTTGAAAAACAAAATCTTGGAAATGCTTCTTAGATCTGGAGAAAGGTACTGATTTACTGGAAGCATATCCCATCAATTAGAACTTCGGAAGACATTCAATTTTCAGATTGCCCAGAGTTCCAACATGGTAGGCCCAAAAGTCCCTGCAATCGGAGTGGAGACTTCTTTTCTGAACAATGGAATGGCCCTATTTTGTGGCTTTCATGGACATTGTCATATCCACCTCCCTGTGTCCACTGCACAAGAAGTCACAGAATCAGAATCACAGAATTGTTACAATACAGGAGGCGGCTATTTGGCACATTGTGTCTGCACCAGCCCTCCAAATTAGCATCATGACTTAGTGCCATTCTCCTGCTTTTTCCCTGTACCATTGCACGTTATTTGAATAGAAGCAATCATCTAATGCTCTCTTGAATGCCTCGATTGAAACTGCCTCCGCCACACTTGCAGGTAGTGCATTCCAGACTCAACACTCGCTGAGTGAAAAAGTTTTTTCTCACACCACATTTGCTCCTTTTGCAAATCACTTTAAATCTGTGTCCTCTCATTCTTGATCCTTTCACGAGCGGGAACAGTTTCTCCCTATCTGCACTATCCAGCCCCCTCATGATTTTGAGCACCTCTATGAAATCTTCTTTTAACCTTCTCCATTCCAAGGAGAACAGTCTGGGGTGAATTGTGAAATCATGAAACTAGAGCCAAAGTAGGTAGAACTTAGTGGCTCGGCTGCATCTCTTTGGAGCCCTGTTTATCATACTGATCACTAATTCAGCAGTCGGGTTTCAGATCCTCTCCTGTTGTGCGAGGGCAATTACCCAGTTCATGAATTTTGAATTGTCCAAATATGAGTCAAAAATAGCTGAATCTCTTTCACAAACAAAACTTGATTATTATCAAGTCCTTGGGTGGGATTTGCTCATCAACAAATGTCACAGTTTTAAGCTGTAGTGAAAATAGTACAAGATCTTCACTACTAAACCCTTTGTAAACTCCATTCCCTTGCCACTGAATACATTGGCCTTGTTTTGTGTTTGCAGTTAAGCTTCCAGAGCCTCATCCCGGTATGCAACTATTGCCAATGTTGGAGTCAGTTCAAAGGGGCTCTAGTTATAGGTACTTCCCATTCTACTGTGCCTCCTGTGTATCCAACCCAGTAAGAACCAGAGTGGGGTTCAACTACAGGACTTGTGATCAATAGGGAGTAGTTTTTTCCTATTATCTCAGCGAGGGAGACCATCAGCAGAGGGTTATTTGTTCTCAGTGTGATTTGTCCATTCAGCCGAGGAATCTTCTGTCATCTGTGCTGTTTAAGTAGATTCATGCACAATAGCAAAGAAACACCTACTTCATGGTTCCAAAAATCTGACCTTTGCCATTCTTCTTCTGTCATTCTGGAAAGGCTGGCTATTATATTGCACACAACTATTGTAATTTCCAAAACAAATAAATATCATATTTTGTTTGTGATCTTGGGGAAGTTTAGTTTTTTAAAAAAAACCTTTTACCATTTAACTATTTGTTTTGCTACTCAAAGTCCGAGACCAGGTAACATTATACCAGATAAATTTAAGACCTTAAACCCAATATATTGTAGTCCTAAAAACAGTGGGTGATTAATGCCCTACTCTGGATGTCAATCTATTGAGAACCCAAAGGGAAATTTAAACTGATCGAAGCTCTACCAAAGATATGATAGATCCTAAACATTTTCAGAACTCTGCACGTACACTTTCATGCGTTGAAAGCCTACATACTAAAAGCAACTGAGGAACATGGAAAGGGAAGTGCAACTGGTGCAATGTTAACTTCTTTTGACCTGATGCTGTGGGGTATTAGATAACAAAACTTCTTATCTGATAACTTCAGCACTTGTATTACTCAGTGGTGCAACTTCTCAACAGCCTCATTCATTAATTCTGTTCTCACTTATAGTAGAACATAGAAATCAAATATTCAAAACTTAATACAAACTTTATCTTTGTATTCGTAGAACTAGGTCCTGACCTGGTAAAATGTATAGATTATCAGGACTGTCACTTTATATGGATGAATGCAACATGGGGATTTAATTTGAGATTACTAAAATAAGGGGCAATGATTTATTTCATTTGGCAGTAAAACTTAAGATAATTCCATCATCAAGCATTATGCTGCAAGATAAAGTCTGAATGCTCAAAATATTATAAACTGGCAAATGAGCAACTGCACAATAATGGGAAAATTAGGTTCACCTGCTATGGACCTCGCAAGAGCATTGTTAGGACTGTTGGCAATATGTAATAATCTTTATGCTGTAATTAAACAGTGTTATCTGAACCATCTTCCAAATTACATGAGGACATTTTCCATTCTTAGGTGCTTGAGGCACATGTAGAATAGATTGGAGTGGTTAGAAAATTTAGGAGGGTGAATATCCAAAAGTGCACTGGAATAAGCTGCATGGTATTTTCTGCTCGTGTTGTACTGGATGCCCAAGGTACATGGCTGGGCGATTCACAAGGAGATTGAGGATAAATTGTGGAGAAATGCTCAGAGTGGGTCTGCATGCGCTTAAGGGAGATTGCACAGAACAGCAGTGACCTAGTTGTGTGTGCTCCCAGAGCAGATCTAGGTAGTCATTTTGCAAAAATTGTGTCTTTGCAGCCTGCCCTTCACCAGGAAGCCCTTTCTTTAACCCAAGTTATGTGATCTGTGGCTGTTGTACAAACAGAAGAATAGTTCTGTCATCCTGTAAGATGAAGCATTTACAATTAAAACCTTTATGCTATGTGTCAGCAAATGACTGCGCATTGTGCAGCAATGTCTTGAGATGTTATGCCTTTGGATATGTGAGTAGGTGAAACAATTGTCCATTTCATTTTGAAGGCATTTTTTCTTAATTCATTCACGGGATGTGGGCTTCGCTGGCTGGGCCAGCATTTATTGCCCATCCCTAGTTGCCCTTGAGAAAGTGGTGGTGAGCTGCCTTCTTGAACTACTGCTGTCCATGTGGTGTAGCTACACCCACAGTTCTGTTAGAAATGGAGTTCTAGGATTTTGACCCAGCGACAGTGAAGGAGCAGCGATATATTTCCAAGTCAGGATGGTGAGTGACTTGGAGGGAAACTTCCAGGTGGTGCTGTTCCCATCTATCTGCTGCAATTGTCCTTCTAGATTGTAGTGGTCATGGGTTTGGAAGATGCTGTTGAAGGAGCCTTGTTGAATTCCTGAAGTGTATCTTGTAGAAGGTACACACTGCTGCTATTGTGCATCGGTGGTGGAGGGAGTGAATGTTTGTGGATGTGGTGCCAATCAAGCGGGTAGCTTTGCCCTGGACGGTGTTAAGCTTCTTGAGTGTTGTGGGAGCTGCGCTCATCCAGGCAAGTGGGGAGTATTCCATCACACTCCTGACTTGTGCCTTGTAGATGGTGAACAGGTTTTGGGGAGTCAGGAGGTGAGTTACACATCGCAAGATTCCTAGCCTCTGACCTGTTCTTGTAGCCACAGTATTTATATGGCTAGTCCAGTTCAGTTTCTGGTCAGTGGTAGCCCCCAGGATGATATTGGTGGGGGATTCAGTGATAGTAATACCATTGAACATCAAGGGGTGATGGTTAGATTCTCTCTTGTTGGAGATGGTCATTGCGTGACACTTGTGTGGTGCAAATGTTACTTGCCTTGTCAGCCCAAGCCTGAGTATTGTCCAGGTCTTGTTGCATTTGGACATGGACTTCTTCAGTATCTGAGGAATCGCGAATGGTGCTGAACATTGTGCAACCATTAGCGTACATCCCCACTTCTGACCTTATGATGGAAGGAAGGTCATTGATGAAGCCACTGAAGATGGTTGGGCTGAAGACATTACCCTGGGGAGCTCTTGCAGTAATGTCCTGGAGCTGAGATAACTGACCTCCAACAACCACAACCATCTTTCTTTGTGCTAGGTATGACTCTAGCCAGCAGAGAGTTTTCCCTCTGTTTCTCATTGACTCCAGTTTTGCTAGGGCTCCTTGATGCCACACTCGGTCAAATGCAGCCTTGATGCCAAGGGTGGTCACTCTCACTTCACCTCTGGAGTTCAACTCTTTTGTCTATGTTTGAACCAAGGCTGTAATGAGGTCAGGAGCTGAGTGGCCCTGGCGGAACCCAAACTGGGTGTCAGTGAGCTGGTTATTGCTAAGTAAGTGCTGCTTGATAGCTCTGTTGATGACCTCTCCTATTACTTTTCTGATGGTGGAGAGTAGACTGATGGGGCGGTAATTGGCCAGGTTGGATTTGTCCTGCCTTTTGTGTACAAGACATACTTGACCAATTTTCCACATAGCTGAGTAGAGGTCAGTGTTGTAACTGCACTGGAACAGCTTGGCGAGGGGCACAAGTCTTTAGCACTATTGCTGGAAAATTGTCAGGCCCCATAGCCTTTGCAGTATCCAATGCCTTCAGCTGTTTCTTGATATCACATGTAGTGAATCGAATTGGCTGAAGACTGGCACCTGTGATGCTGGGGATCTCCGGAAAAGGCCAAGATGGATCATCCACTCAGCACTTCTGGCTGAAGATTGTAGCAAATGCTTCCGCCTTATCTTTTGCATTGATGTGTTGGGCTCCTCCACCATTGCAAATGGGGATACTTGGGGAGCCTCCTCCTCTAGTGAGTTGTTTAATTGCCCACCACATGCACGACTTGATGTGGCAGGACTGCAGAGTTTAGACCTGATCCGTTGGTTGTGGGATTGCTTAGCTCTGTCTATCACTTGCTGCTTATGTTGTTTGGCATGCAAGTAGTCCTGTGTTATAGCTTCACCAGTTGACACCTCATTTTTAGGTATGCCTGGTGCTGCTCCTGGCATGCCCTCCTGCACTCTTCATTGACCCAGGGTTGATCCCCTGGCTTAATGGTAATGGTAGAGTGGGGGATATGCTGGGCCATGAGGTTACAGATTGTGTTCGAGTACAGTTCTGCTGCTGATGGCCCACAGCGCCTCATGGATGTCCAGTCTTCAGTTGCTAGACCTGTTGGAAATCTATCCCATTTAGCACTTTAATAGTGCCACACAACACGATGGAGGGTATCCTCAATGTGAAGGCAGGACTTCGTCTCCACAACGATTGTGCAGTGGTCACTCCTATCAAAACTGTCATGAACAGATGCATCTGCGGCAGGCAGGTTGGTGAGGATGAGGTCAAGTATGTTTTTCCCTTTTGTTGTTTCCGTCACCAATAGTCGCAGACCTAGTCTGGCAGGATGTCCTTAAGGGCTCCGCCAGCTCGGTTAGTTTTGGTGCTACCGAGCCACTCTTGGTGATAGACATTGAAGTTCCCCACCCAGAGTACATTGCCCCCTTGCCATCCTCATTGTTTCCTCCAAGTGGTGTTCAACATGGAGGAGCACTGATTCATCAGATGGGGAAGGGAGGTATGTGGTAATCAGCAGGAGGTTTCCTTGCCCATGTTTGACCTGATGCCATGAAACTTCATAGAATCGATTTTGAGGACTCCCAAGGCAACTCTCTCCCGAATGTGTACTACTGTGCCACCACCTCTGCTGGATCTGTCCTGCCAGAGGGACAGGACATACCCAGGGATGGTGATGGTGGTGTTTGGGATATTTTCTGTAAGATATGATTCCATGAGGAAGACTATGTCAGGCTATTGCTTGACTAGTCTGTGAGACAGCTCTCCCCAATTTTAGCACTAGCCCCCAGATGTTAGTGAAGAGGACTTTGCAGGGTCGACAGGGCTGAGTTTGCCGTTGTCATTTTTGGTGCCTAGGCCCATGCCAGGTGGTTCATCTGGCTTCATTCCTTAGGCATGTACTGGTAAACGTGAGTTCCATGATTGCATGAAGGCTTGACAATGGTAAATGGGGAGCAGGTTTACTTTGGTTTGTAGCATACAAACTTGGGCCTTCTACCTGACAAAAGTTGCAAAGGTCTTGCCTTGTCAGATTCCTTAAACCCTGCTATCTACTTCAGCATCTGTTCCCAGCTTCTTCAGGTGCTGTGTACAACACTGAGTCTGGTCACCATCTGTTGCCAAGAATGGTGTGCTGCTGTCTCTTGGGAACAGCCTCCTGAAGCATCAAACTTGAAACCTCTCCCTGTATGCACCTTGTTCAGCTGTATATTCATTTTGCCATGCACCAAACATTCACTTGGTGCTTTACTTCTTCATTACTTGTTCACAGATCCTATTTCATGCTTCCATATTGAACCTCTATTCAGCCTGACATTTCCCCTCCTTTGTCAACCCCGCCCTTGGTTTTGGTGAAATGACAAACATTTTAAAAATGTTTTTTAGAACAGTACAAGGACTGATGCAGTAATTGTTCTCATGTAAAGTTTTTTCTAAATTAAATGCATTTAAAAATTGACCCACTGGCTTGATTTTCCAGTCCCCTCTTTTCCCCTCTCATTGTTAATGATTCTGGTGTGGAATTTGGAGATTATTTAATTTTGCTTAGTCATTTCCATTGTTGTTTAATAACTTATGCTGCTGATGGAGTCTGTGGTGAGAGATTACGTATCACAAAATCTTAAATGCTATATTTTTGTTTTTAGGAGAAAAGCACAAAAACTTCAGTACAGGAGGAGTTCATGGAACTACTAATGTGGGGTAAAGCTAGGTAGGTTTGTTGGGACAGTTTGCCTCAGGAACGTATTAATAAAAGCTGTGTATAATAGCATGTAAATGTTCATTATAATTTGGCTTCCAGCCACACTAATATTAAATATGAAATAAGAACAGATTGCAAACAGTGTTTTAGTCTTGTTGCCAGGGAGAGGATTGGAGTCGGTGGCTGGGGAACAGAATTTGTGGAGGGGCGATACCAAAAACAAAGACTTCAGTCTTCCCTATGTTTTAATTGGGGTTAATTTCTTCTCATCCAGTACTTAATGTCAGATAATTTAGCAACAGTGGAGGAGTCAAGAGAGGTGCTCGTGAGGTAGAGCTAGGTGTTGTCAGTATACATGTGAAAAGGCTGTCCCTGCAGATGATTTTTCCCCGGGGCAGTAAGTTGATGAGAAATATGGAGGGGGGTCAATGATAGAGCTTTGGGGGACACCAGAGGTAACGGTGTTCTGGCAGAAGAGAAAGCATTGCAAGTGGTACTTTGGCTAAGATTAGATAGACTAGAACGGAATCAGGTGAATCCTAACCAGCTGGTGACAATGGAGAGGCATTAGAGCAGGATGATGTGGTCAACCATATGAAAGCCTGCATACAGGTCAAGAAGGGTGAGGAGGAATAGTTTATCTATATCACAGCTGCACAGGATGCCATTTGTGAAACAAAAACAGATAATGGTGGAAAAACTCAGCAGGCCTGACAGCATCTGTGGAGAGAGAAACAGAGTTGACATTTCGAGTCTGTATGACTTTTTTTCAGTCATTTGTGACTTTCTGCCATTTGTGACTTTGATAAGGTCCATTTTGGTACTGTGGCAGGGTAGAAACCTGACTGGAAGGATTCAAACATGGAGTTCCAGGAAACATTGGGCACAGATTTTGGAGACAACTATATGTTCAAGGACTTTGGAGAGGAAAGGGTGGGTGGAGATGGGGCAGTAGTTTTCAAGGACAGGAGGGTCAAAGGTTGTGTTTTTGAGGAGAGGGGTAATGATGGCAGATTTAAAGGAGAGAGCGGCAGCACTTGAAAAGGGAGAACGAGTAACAAAACCGGCGAACATGGGATTAGGAGGGGGAAGCTGGGTGATCAGTGTTGAGGGAGCAGGAGATGGTTCTCATGGATAGGATGAGCTTGAAGAGTGCATGAGGAGCGATAGGATAGAAACTAGTAAAAGATGCATCTTCAGAACCAGGGCTGGGGGTATGTTAAAAGAAGTTTGGCCAGGTGGACTAGTGGAATGGAGGGATGTGGCAGACGCTTTTGATCAGGATGGCCTTGACCTTAGTGACAAAAATGTCTGTAAGCTCTGTGCACTTTTTGTTAGAGGTGAGGGTGGAGAAGGCAGGAGAGAGGTGTTCAAAAGGACTGTTTGCAGTTGGGAAATGAAGCTGAGGGTTATCTTTGCAATCCAAGGTGAGACTGCAATGGGAGCTGGACCTGACGATGCTTTAGGTGAGCAGGTCTGGCAGTGGATGGTTAAACCAGTTGTTCACCATATCTTTTAAAGTTTGCTCCTTTCAAACTTAAAGGCATGGAGATAAGGGCTATACCGGGGGAATGGCCAGGGTTAGAAAGAGTAATGATTTTATTGAGGACTAGAGCATCAAGGGTGGAAGAGAGGGTGAGGTTCAGCAAATCAGTAGCTGCAGAAATGTTGTGGCGAATGGAAGATGAAAGACTAGACAGTTGGGATTTTGAATGTGCAGTTGTGAATGAATTGGGGGATAGTTTTTTTGAGGGGCGCATACAGAAAGAGGCAGGGTTGGAGCTTGGAAAGGGATGCGGGTGTAGATTGAAACAAGATAGTGGTCAGAGATCGCCTTATCTGTAATTGATATGATGGAACTAGCAAGACTCCGTAAGAAGGCAAGATCAAGGGGTGGCCATGAATATTGGTAGATGAGTTTACATGGAGGGAGAGATTTAGGTATGATAAGATGTCAGTGAACTCAGAAGAGAGAGCATGATGGGTTGAGATGGAGGTTTCCATGAGAACATTTTTATCGTACCTGGGTGGACAGTAGAAAACAGCATTTTAGATAAGGGGTGAGAGTAGTGAACCAAGGTCTGCAGCCATTGCCTGATTTTGAAAACCCACCTGTGGTTGGGAGACACCTCTGCTCTTAGCTATTTATAACAAAATTCTAACTATGCCTCTATACATGCATGTGTAATTCTGTGATAATAAGCAGTGAAAATCATATCTCTGTGACTTTAAACCATAATGATGTTCGTGGGCTGAGGGTGCAAAATTGATTAACTTGTAACTTGCAGTCAAACAGATTATATCATAACATATTGGGTAAAAATTGACAAGTAATCAACAATTTTACATTTCCTGGCTGTGACCTGTACATTTTGTTTTGTAGTCCGGAGTTGCAATCTTTGTTAATGAACCAGCTAACAGTTAAGGTGAGTGTATTAAAAGGTGCAAGTATAGAATGACTGCTCTAGTGATTCAGAATTTGCCAATGTAACTGTCTATGATACGGATTTCACTTCTTCTCCCTAATTTACTGCTGTCCATTTGTGATTAATACAATTGGTTACATTTATGCATGAACAAACCTTTCACTTTGTTTGAAACTAACAGGGTTTAAAGAAGCTTGGCCAGTCCATAGAATCATCATATTCTAGTATTCAGAAACTGGTTATCAGTCACTTACAAAGGTAGAGTATCCTTCTTTCTGAATTGAGGGAGTGGGACTGTGTATATAGTTTGGGATTGTTTATTCGGCTAAATTAAATTTCCAAGCCTTTGTACCAGGGAATAGCTGCAACATATAGTTTGTTTATATGACTTTGCGATTATGAGATATTTTTAAACATATATTTTGAATATTCCCTGTTTAATGCTGATGACATAACAAAGTTTGCAAACTCAAATGTTGACTGTAGGTTTGTCAACTGAATGATATCTTAAGGAAAGATTTTTTTTAAATGGAGTGGAATGCAGTGAACAGTGCTGTTGCAGTCACGCTATATAGGTTATTATCATTGTGAAGTGATTTCAGCTTTACTCCAAAACTGCACTTGTTGATCAGTTGTCCTTGCTTAGGGAATATTTTCCTTTGGGCTGTAACTCCACCTACCAAGCAGATATATTCCTGATCCCAACAGAATTTCCTGCCCAGGATCGTTTGCACAGTGAAGATGGGTTTTCCAGCCTCTACCGGGGAACAATTTTCGAATAGCTAAAAAAAAATCAACAAAAAGTGGATTTAAAATCTAAGCTATTTCATGTAAATCAGGTGACGAGGGCCCAAATGGACTGAAGCAGACTGGAATAAGCCACCTGCGACAATTCCTCTTGGTGTGGGCTATCCACTCTGTGCTGAACTATGGACACAGCCTGCATGTAAAGCGGCCAACCTACTTTGAATCAGTTATACTCTTGCAGTGCAATACAGCCACAAAATGAAGACCAGGAATTTGGCACATAAAAAAATCAGACCTCCAGGAGGGAGGGTAATCAGATTCAGAGGTTTCAATAACAGTGCCGAAGATTGTGTTAAAAGTTAATCATTAAACTGGAGGGAGCTATGTGTCAAGTTTTGACAACACTGCCAACTGAAACAAATTAAGAACTAAATGAAAGCAGTATTGTTTTGTATAGTCAATTTACAGCGCAGTTTTTTTTATTGTTTCTATATGCAGTTGGATAAATTTTCTAATTGTCAAGCAACAGACATAAAGTGGCATACCTAGATGGATAAACAAGATAAGATCGGTTATGAATCTGAAAACATAGCTGCTTTGGAACTGTTGGGTATAGCTCTATTTGTCCCAATTAAATTTTATCTGTCCCAATCATTCACTGAAATGACATATCTTAACTGCTCAGTTGGATTGATTACTTCATTACACGCTACAATTTCACAGCCAAAGGAATTGCTGGGTTTTCAAATGAAAAGTAAAACCAGCTGCTGCTCCAGCTTTTACATCAAATACATATACTTCTCCAGAAATACTTTGATCTATGGAAGAAAGGCAGGCAAGTATGTTGACCCTATATTTCAGGAACAATGTGAAAAACGTTTGCTTCAATAGAATTTTTTTTATTGATGTGGCCAACACTAGAAAGCAGTATTTATTGCCTATCCCTGGTTAATTCTGGGATTGGAGTCACATATACAGCAATGCCAACTCCACTGTCTCATAAATCATGGGACAAATTTTTAAAAATCAAGAGATCTGATTTTAAAAAATTGAGTTTTTTTTTCAAACCTAAACCAATATAGATTGATGGTTTATAAACCTCATTACTGGCTTATGTAATTACTAACAAGTAGGAGATTTGAACCACTGCAGTTCATGTGGTGTAGGTACACCCACAGTGCTGGTAGGAATGGCATTCCATGATTTTGACTCAGCGACATTAAATAGCAGAACCACATTAGCAGTTCTACAGTCCTCTGGCACCTCCCCCGTGGCCAGAGAGGAATTAAAAATTTGGGTCAGAGCCTCTGCGATCTCCTCCCTTGCCTCCCTCAGCAGTCTGGGACACAAATCATCCGGACCTGGAGATTTGTCCACTTGTAAGCCTGCCAACGCCTCCAATACCTTGTCACTCCCTATATCAATTTGCTTAAGAACCTCACAGTCTCGCTCTCCGAGTTCGATACCTTCATCTTCTTTATCTTGGGTGAAGACAGATGTGAAGTATTCATTCAACACTCTAGCGATGTCATCTGGCTCCACCCATAGATTTCCCCCTAGATCCCTTATGGGCCCGACTCTTTCCCTGGTTATCCTCTTCCCATTGATATACTTATGGAATATCTTGGGATTTTCCCTACTTTTATCAGCCAGAGCTTTCTCATCTCCCCTTTTTGCTCTCCTAATTGCTTTCTTAAGCTCCACCCTGCACTTTCTGTACTCCACAAATGCTTCCACTGATTTGCTTCCCTTGTACCTGCTAAAAGCCTCCCATTTTCCTTCTTATCGTAACCTGAATATCTCTGGTCATCCGTGGTGCTCTGGGCTTGTTACTCCTGCCTATCTCCCTAGAGGGAACATGTTGAGCCTGTACCCTCCCCATTTCCTTTTTGAACGCCCCCCACTGCTCCTCTGCAGATTTCCCGACAAGTAGCTATTCCCAATCTACCTTGGCCAGATCCTGCCTTATTTTACTAAAATCCACTCTTCCCCCAATCCAAAACATTTTTTTGCAACTTGTCTATTTCTTTGTCCATAACAAATTTAAACTGCACCATGTTGTGGCTGCTATCACTAAAATGCTCCCCGACCACCACCTCAGCCACCTGTCCGGCTTCATTCCCCAGAATTAGGTCCAGCACTGCGGCGTCCCTTGTTGGACCCTCTACATATTGACCTAAAAAGTTCTCCTGTACACATTTCAAGAAATCCACTCCATCCAAGCCCTTAACACTATGTCTATCCCAATTAATGTTCGGAAAGTTGAAATCACCTAATATAATTACCCTATTGTATTGTTTTTACACACCTCCACAAATTGTGCACATATTTGCTCCTCAATTTCCCGCTGACTCTCTGGGGGTCTATAATAAATACCTAACAATGTGGCTGCCCCTTTTTTATTCCTAAACTCTACCCACAAAGCTTCATTCGATGCCGCCTCCAAGATATCATCTCTCCTTATTGCAGTAACTGACTCCTTAACTGATAATGCAATGCCTCCTCCTCTTTTACCCCCTCCCCGTCTCACATGAGGGTTCTATATCCTGGAATGTTGAGCTGCCAATCCTGCCCCTCCCTCAACCACGTCTCAGTGATGGCTACTATATCACATTTCCACGTGTCAATCCTCACCCTCAACTCATCTGTTTTACCAGTAATACTCCTGGCATTAAAGTAGAGGCCATCCAGCCTTGCCTTACTCCCTTGAAACTTAATGCAGCTGTACTCCCTCTGACTTGATTGTTTTGTTGTATTATGATGTGCCCCTATTGTGCTAACAATCTGTGTCCCCTCCCCCTGCCAAACTAATTTAAACTCCTCCCAACAACACTAGCAAACCCGCCCACAGGGATGTTAGTCCCGCTTTGGTTCAGATGTAGACCGTCCGGCTTGTACAGGTCCCACCTTCTCCAGAAACGGCCTCAGTGATCCAGGAATCTAAAACCTTCCCTCTTGCACCAACTCAATAATTATGCTTCAATACGATTGCCTATGGAAAACCTGCTTAACCTTTCCTTATAAGATAAACAACTTATCCCAGGATTCATTCCAGTGAACATTTTCTGAACTGTTTCCAATGCATGTATGCCCCTCAAGTTAGGTGACCAAACTGTACACAGGTGTGCCCTCACCAATGCTCTGTGCAGTTGTAGTAAGGCTTCCGTACTTTTATACTCCATCGCCCTTGCAATGAAGGCCAACATTCTGACTTTTTTGGTTCATGTGCAAGGACACCCAGAATCTCACTGTACTGCAGCATTCTGTAGTCTCTCCATTTAAATAATATTCTGCTTTTCTATTCTTCTTGCCAAAATGGACAACTTTACATTTCCCCACATTATACTCCTGCCAAATTTTTGCCCACTCACTTAACCTATCTATATCCCTTTGCAGACTCTTTATATCCTCCTCACAACTTGCTTTTCTGCCTATCTTCTTACCATCAGCAAATTTGGCTACAATGATCAATTTATCCCAACTCTGTTTCCTGGTTGTTAGCCAATTCTCTATCCATGCTAATATATTACCCCCAACACCATGAGCCCCTAACTTGTGTAGTAACCTTTTATGTATCATCTTATCAAATGCCTTTTGGAAAACCAAATGCACTATATCCACTGATTTCCCTTTAATCGCCTTACTTGTTACACCCTCAAAGAATGCTAATAAATTGGTCATACATGATTTCCCTTTCACAAACCATGTGACTTTAATAATATTATGATTTTTTAAATGTCCTGTTGCTACCTCTTTAATAATGGATTCCAGCATTTTCCCAATGATGGGTGTTAGGCTAATTGGCCTATAGTTTCTTGCTTTCTGACTTCCTCCTTTCTTGAGCAGAGGTGTTACATTTGCACTAATGATTAATAATTACAATTTATTGTAATTATAATTAGTTGTAATAATTACTCCATTACTCTGGAGTTAAGAAACAATAGAGATCTCTGCCTGAATGCTGTGAGGAATAGGCAAGGGTTAATATCCAGTGGACAAGGGTGGCTAAAGAAGAGCGCCACAAGGAGAGGTGAAAAGATGACCAAAATCAAAATAGCAACTCTAAATGTTGGTAGCCTGACAGCAGTGAAGTAACTGACCTAATGGTGAGAAAAGGAATACAAATCATAAGTCTCCAGGAAACAAAGTGGAAGGGTAGCAAACCAAAAGAAATTGGTAGTGGATGTAAACTTTGCAACCAAGGACTGGGTGGGAGAAGAAGTGGTGCTGGAACAGTACTAAGCAAGGAAGTTGTGGATACAGTTTTGGAGATACAAATGACGAAGGAGCCAAGATCCTGGAGTCATACCAACTGTTAATACTAAACACCTGGTACCAGAAGGGAAGTGGAAAAGGAAACAATAGATGCAAAGAGAGAGTGTGAGAAGAGATTGACAGATAATATGAAAGGGGATCCATAAGTCTTCTAAAGATTTGAAGGTAGTAAGAGGAATGGTGTGGTCAATTAAGGACCAAAAAAGGAATCAATGCATGAAGGCAGAGGGCGTGGCTGAGGCACTACACGAGTACTTTGCACCTATCTTTATCAAGGAAGATGATGTTTTCAAAATCATAGTTAAAGACGAGGCAGTTGAGATACTGGATGGGTTAAAAATTGATAAAGAGGCATTATTAGAAAAGCTGGCTATAAGTTGAAGTTGACAAGTCACCAAGACCGAATGGGATTCATTTGAAGGTGCAGAGGAAAGTAAGGGAGGAAACTGTTGGAGGTGCTGGCCATAATCTTGCAATCCTCTTCAGAAAAGGGGGTGGTGCATGAAGACTGGAGAATTACAAATGTTACACCCCTCAAAAAAGGATGTAAGGATAAACCCAACAACTACAGGTCAGTCAATTTAACCTCTGTTTTAGGAAAGCTTTAGGAAAGAAAATCTGGGACAAGAGTGGGTTAGTTAAGGAAAACCAGCACAAATTTGTTAAAGGCATATCATGTTTAACTAACTTGATTTGAGTTTTTTGATGTGGTAGCAGAGAGGGTTGATGAAGGTAATGAAGTTGAGGTGGCATTTATGGATTTCAAAAATGCGTTTTTTAGCAAGTATATTAGACGGAATTTTATCAAAGTTGAATTCCACACAATAAAAGGGAAGGTGGCAGTATGGATACAAATTTGGCTGAGTTATGGGAAAAAGAGAGCAGTATTTTTGGACTGGAGGAAGGTATACATTGGGAGTCTGTAGTAGTCAGTACTAGGATTATTACTTTTCATCCATATTAATGACCTTGACTTGGGGGTACAGGACACAATTTCAAAATTTGCAGCTGACATAAAATTTGGAAGTATTGTGAACTGTGTAGAGTATGGTGGATAGAGGATTGGTTAACAGACAGGAAGCAGGGATAACTACATTAATGACTTAGACAAATAGACCAAGATTTATGTATCTAAGTTTGCTAACAATACAAAGTTAGATGTAAGCTGTAAGGAGGATACAAACAGAGGCAGCAGTGGGATACAGACAGGTTAATTGAATGGACAATGAGGTAGCAGATGGAGTGTAACGTGGGGAAATGTCAGGATATTCACTTTGGTGGCAACCTTCTGACTTTTAAGATAATGGTTTGCGCCGTGGTAGCCAACTCTATGTTAAGCATTGCCTGGTGTGACTCAGGAGCCCCACTTTGGCATGTTAATCTCTGCCACATTTACTGCAGAGGAAGACAGTGGGCTGAGAAGATGCAGGATTTGCTGACCTGTTTTCTTTGGGTCCTCTTCTTAGCCAGTTGAGCTTTTCGTAGTACTCCACTTCACTTTGGTGGTAAGAACCCAAAAAACCAGAATTTTTTTTTAACAGTGTGAAATTTCTAAATGTTGATGTTCGAAGAGACTTGCATAAGGAGCACAAAGTGGCATGTTGGTCTTTATTGCAAGAGTGTTGGAGTACAAGAATAAGGAAGTCTGGCTACAATTGCACAGGGCTTTGGTGAAAGTGGAGCAGTGAGCAGTTTTGATTTCCATATTTAAGGAAGGATATAGTTTCACTTGAGGCAGCACAGCGAAGGTTCACTAGAGTGGTTCCTGGGATGAGAGGGTGGTCCTATAATGTGAGACTGAGCAAATTGGCCTATACTCTCTGGAGCTTAGAAGAATAACAGGTAATCTCATTGAAATGTACAAAATTCTGAAGGCACCTGACAGAGTAGACACAAGCTGTTTCCACTGGCTGGGGAATGTAGGACACAGGGGCACAGTCTCAGGACAAAGGGTCAATCATTTATAACTGAAAGAGGAGACATTCCTTCGTCAAGGGGTTGAGGTTGTGAATCTTTGTAATTCTCTACCCCCAGAGGTTGTGGATGCTCTACCATTAACTATATTTAATGCTAAGATAGACAAATGTTTGGTCTCTTGGGGAATCAAGGGATAAGGGGAGCTGGCAGGAAAGTGAAGTTGAGGCAGAAGATCAGCTGTGATTATATTGAATAGTGGAGCAGGCTCAAGGGGCAATATGGTCTACTTTTCCTATTATGATAGATTTCAGTAGGACATTGGCCTATGGAACGGACAGATGGTAGATGAAACTTAACGCAGAGATGTGTGAAGTGATATCTTTTGGCAGGAAGTATGAAGAGAGGCAATTTACAATTAAGGGCACAATTCTAAATGAGGTGCAGGAACAGATGAAGGTGCAGGGAAAGTTGAGAACATGGTTAAAAAGGCAGTCAGGACTCTGGGCTCTTTAAATAATGTACAAAAGCAAGCAAGCTATGATGAACTTGTATAAAACATTGGTTTAGCCTCAACTGAAGTATAGTGTCCAATTCTAGACACCACACTTTAAGAAGAATGTGAAGGTTTTGGAGAAGGTGCAGAAAAGATCTACGATAATGGTTCCAGGAATGAGGACTACAGTTATGTAGATAGGGTGGAGAAGCTGGAGTTGTTCTCCTTAGAGAAGGTTGTGAGCAGATTTGAGGGGTCTAGATAAAGTAGATAGAAGCTGTTCCCATTGACGGAAGAGTGGAGAACCAAATGGCAGCAATTTAAAGTGATTGGCAAGAGAAACAATAGGATATGAGGTAAAGTTTTTTTGCGCAGTGAGGGTGGTGATTAGCATTTGGAATGCACTTCCTGAGAGTGTTGTGGAGGCCGATTCAATTGTGCTTTTCCAAAGAGGAAAATAATTTTATTGGTACGGGTTAAGGACAAGGAGTAGAACTGGCTGAGTTGCTGCTAAATAGAGCCAGCACGGACACAACAGGCTAGATTTCTTCCTTCAGTGTTGGAACCATTCTATGATCCTATTCTACAAGTTTTAAGTATTACTTGGAGAATATTTCTGTCTGTCTCACATCCTCTTTGCAAAGTGCCCCGACACAATACAGCGCTCCTCACTTAGAGTGCAATGGATCAGTGATCAAGGAGTGTTAATCATGCTTAGCATTTGCATCTACCCCCAGCCTCACTCCCTATGCTGTATCAGTGCTCTGATGTGAAGCAGTGCAGAAGCCAAAATTTCTGGTGGCAGAGAGATCATAGCATTGAGCCTCAACTTTGTCATATATTCAACTTTATTGGGCCATTAGGCAGGCACCGATGCAGTATTGTAAACCAAAAGGGTGGCGTCAGCTAGCCACGAGGGAAGTGCGTGTTACAAATATAACCTTTGAAACCTGGCTACACTTTCAATTTAATTAAAATGCAACAAGTTGGTTTACCTACACACTGCAAATTAAGGTGATCTGATTCTTATTCAGTCTCATAATTGCACATGTGGCCAAGTTGTTGAGCTTTATACATTACCGTAGAGAGGGACTGACTCAATATCATCTTGACCCAACTCCATGAGCAATTATAAGCATCAGAAAAATGGTGAGATTTCACAGCTCTCTTTGTAAGATTGTAAGTGAGGCTGGTTTATGTTGAGTAATCGTGACCCTCATGATCAATCACAAGAGTTGGCATGTCTGCATCTAGCACAGACTAGGTAGATGACCAGTTTTATTCCCCAAGGGACATCAGTGAGCCAGTTGTGTTTTTACAGCAATTTTGTAGCTATCACAGTGATTCTTTCTGGCACGAGCTTGTAAAATACAAGATTTATAAATAATCAATTTCACAAGTTGTTCTGGTTGGATTTAAAGGACCAGTGTTGTTTGCCTCATACTATATACTACCATACTTTATTACACCAGTTGGAAAAATGATCCACCTTGGTCCTAAATGACCTTATTAAGTCAAATTTACAGAAGGCAATTCAGTCCATGTGATGTTTTGCACTAGCAGCTTTTTAAGGTAGATTTTCTGGTCGTCTACTTAAGTTATAAAGCAGACAGCAAAGTGATTGGAAAATAAATTCTGTTACGCTAGATTTCCACTCACTTAACATCCATTTCAGTTTTCTGGTGAGATTTTAATTGGTGGTAGCAGATTTCACCAGTTCACAGTTAATTGTTTTCTAATTAGGCATCAATAATGCCACTTAGCCTTCCATTCTGATGTACTCCGTTGGCTGTTAAAGCACTTTGCAACAGCTACAGCCATGAAAGGTGTTACATAAATGCAATTTCCTTCTTTCAAGGAGGCTGAAGTGTGGGGATCTGGAGTTTGAAATTCCATTTGGTGGTAGAAGTATGAAGAAGTAGGTGTGACTGCTACAAAATGGTGATGTCCAAATAATGTGTGACATACACAATGGAGAGAACAGGTTTTTAGAATTGCAACAATTTACTTTCACAAATTAAATAAAATTTATCTGGTAATACTTTCAGGATGCAAAAGTTGTTATGATGTGCAATATTTTCTTTGATCTTGTAAGCTAATTTTCTTGTGTTGTCTTTCTGTCTTGCTATCAAACAGTGGCTCAGAGGCACTCCTGTACCATTTAAATGAGTTAAAGGGAATGGCTATGTGGAAACAGAAATACCAACCTTTAGGCTTAGATGTGCCAGCCATAGAAGGTACATTATAAATGTTTTTAAGCTTTTTAAGTGCTGAATACCGTTACAATTTTACAAAGTATCTGACCATTACCTAAAATATTTTTTTAAATTGGTGAGAATTAAAGAATTCCTGAAGCCCCTTGATAGCACAGAACTTGAATATTGCTGAAAAGAGAGACATGTTGTCCAAGTTTTTTGCCTTGCACTCATCGGAACAAACACAAGAACGTCAAATTTCAAGCAATCACAATTTATACTACAGGAGAAAATGGTGCTGATTGATTGGCAAGTTGACTCTAATGGGCCGAGGTATTGCCATGGAGAAAACAAAGGGAGACTATTGTCCCCTAAGCTCCTGGATAATTCAAAAAAAGGACAAGGCTTGAACACATTGCCTTTGTTTGCGGAGAATGGGTCCCTGTGTATGAATGTATGTTGCTTCTAGCTCATAATGAGCCATGTGACAAGCTTGACTGGTAATCTTAAATTGGTTGTTTGTGTATTATTAGCACACTCTGGATTGTTTAGTGAGTGCTGCCGAATCTCAGAATCACATCTAACAGTAGACATTTGTTTTGGGTTTTGCAAGCATGGGCTGGTTGAATTTGATCTGTACTCTGATGACACAAACAACAGAAAGGAATATGCTGTTTGATTCGGTCTGCCAGTTGTTGAGATGTATAGCCTACATACCTGACATCGCACCAGCACTGAAATTCATACATGACGTTGCTTAATTGTGTTGTAGGCAGAACGTCTTTTTGGACTGATGACAGCATCCTGAAAGCCCGTGCTTGCAAAACCCAAAACAAAACAATTACTGCTAGATATGATTCCACGATTGGGCGGCACTTGCTGAACAATCCTGAGTGTGCTAATAGCTACGCTAACAACCAATTTAAGATAATCAGTTGAACTTGTATAATGTAAATAAATGTAGGTCATTTATGCTTGCTAGAAGTGACAAACATTCATTCGCAGGGACCCATTCTGTGCATCAAAAGGAATATGTTCAAACCTTGCACCCTTTTTGAATTACCCAGGAGCTTGGAGAGCCTATAGCTCCCTGTTGCTTTCTCCATGGCAACACCTCGATTAAACAGAGTTGTCTTGTCAACCAGTCAGCACCATTTGCTCCTCTAATATAAATTGTTGTGATTGTTTGAGGTTTGGCATTCTTGCCCTGTTTTCCCTGATGAGTACAAGACAGAAAGCTTCGGCAACATGTCTCTCTTATCAGCAAAATACCTGAAGTCTTTATTCATATCATTGTTTCAATAACATGTTTAACTTTTATGCAAAATTCTGTAGTTTAAAGTAGATATTCTTGATATTTTGAACATTTATTTGTGAGGACTGCACTAATTCATTGAATTATTTTTCAAAAAACCAATGTACTTAAAGTGCTCTATTTGGGAATTTTATTAATTACACTAATAGGCTGCCATTTAGTTTATTATTCCGACCACTGACTGACTTTATTGTAGATACTTTTGATTAATTCCTGGCTTGAATTGAGGTATTTATTATATGCCAACAAAACACAGATCAAGTTTTGCCCCATGAGGCACAGAGACAGCCTACTGACAGGACTTTACCCTCAGTATTATCACATGTTGGCAATTACAGGTGCAAAAGCAACCCAGGGTCACTTGCTGTCCATTACAATCTCCAATACACTCCCCAAGCACTTAATGCTCAGACATGGAAACTTGCAGTTTATGAATCAAGGCCGTAACTCCATGCCTTGCCACTCTTTGGTATGGCATATTAGAACTCTACCAAATCACCCAACAATTAAATTTTGGTGCTAAGATAAAAGCAAAACACTGAGGATGCTGGTAATCTGAAATAAAAACAGAAAATGCTGGAAAATCTCAGCAGGCCTGGCAGCGTCTGTGGAGGGAGAAACAGAGTTAACGTTTCAAGTACATATGCAGACTCAAAATGTTAACTCTGTTTCTCTCTCCACAGATGGTGCCAGACCTGCTGCGTTTTTCCAGCATTTTCTGTTTTTATTTTATATTAAATTTTAGTGTTTATTCAGTACTTGAAACGAGAGAGCAGAGGTACAGGGTAGTGAAGAGGCGAACAATAATCAAAGTGTGACAGGAAGGGGCGGAAAATATAAGCAGAAGAGTGCAGCAGAAATCAGAACCAGAATGAGCAGTAATGGTAAAAAGTCAAAGCTTAAGGCTCTTTATGTGAATGCACGCAGCATTTGTAATAAGATAGATGAATTGACGGCACAAATAAAAATAAATGAATATGACTTGATAGCTATTACAGAAATGTGGTTGCAGGGTGATCAAGACTGGGAACTCAATATTCAAGCGCATTCGACGTTCCGGAAAAATAGGCAAAAAGGAAAAGGAGGTGGGGTAGCTTTGTTAATAAAGGAAGATATCAGTGCGGTGGTGAGTAGCGGTATAGTGCAATAAATCATGACGTGGAATCAGTTTGGGTGGAAATAAGGAATAGCAAGGGGAAGAAGTCACGAGTGGGAGTCGTCTACAGGCCCCCGAAGAGTTGCCTCACTAGGACAGAGTATAAATTGGGAAATAATGGAGGTGTGTAAGACGGGCGCTACAATTGTCATGGGTGATTTTAATCTGCATATTGACTGGACAAATCAAATTGGCAGGAGTAACATGGAAGATGAATTTGTAGAGTGCATGAGGGATTGTTTCTTAGAGCAATACGTTGCAGAACCTACCTGAGAACAGGCTATTTTAGATCTAGTAATGTGTAATGAGGTGGGATTAATAAGAGATATCGTAGTTAAGGATCCTCTAGGGGTTAGCGATCACAAGATGGTAGAGTTTCAAATTCAGTTTGATGGTGAGCAACTCGGGTCTCAAACCAGTGTTCTCAACTGAGATATTGCAATTACAGAGGTTTGAAGAAAGAGTTGTCTAAAGTGGGCTGGGAAAATAGACTAAGGGGAAGAGGATGAGCAGTGGCAGACATTGAAACAGATATTTCATAAAGCCCAACAAAAATTTACCCCCCAATCAAAAAAAAGGACTCAATGAGAAGAATGAACCCCCCCACCGTGGTTAACAAAAGCGGTCAAAGAGAGTATCCAATTAAAAACTAAGGCATACAAAGCGGTGAAAAGCAGTGCTAGGCCAGAGGATTGGGAATTTTTTAGGAACCAGCAGTGGATAACTAAAAAGCTAATAAAGAAGGAGAAAATTGATTATGAAAGTAAATTGACAAGAAAGATAAAAACAAACAGCAGGAGCTTCTATGGATATAAAAAAGAGAGTGGCTAAAGTGAGCGTGGGACCCTTGGAGGATGTGACTGGAGAATTGATAACGAGGAACAGGTAAATGGCACATAATTTAACCCAATACTTTGTTTGGATCTTCACAGTGGGGGACACCATAAACATCCCAAAGATATCAGATAAGCAAGGAGCTAATGGGAGGAAAGATCTTGTAGCAGTCTCTATCACAAGGGACAAAGTATTTGACAAACTAACAGGACTAAAGGCAGACAAGTCACCAGGACCTGATGGCCTGCATCCAAGGGTTTTAAAGGAAGTGGCTGCAGAGATAGTGGAGGCATTGGTCGAAATATTCCAGAACTCACTGGATTCCGGGAAGGCCCCAGCAGATTGGAAAACCGCTAATGTGACACCCCTGTTCAAGGAGGGAGGGAGACGAATGGCAGGGAACTATAGGCCAGTCAGCCTAACATCTGCCGTTGGGGAAAATACTAGAGTCCATTATTAAGGAAGAAATAGCAGGACATTTAGAAAAGCTTAACACAATCAAACAGAGTCAGCAGGGTTTTGTGAAAGGGAACTCATGTTTGACAAATTTGCTAGAGTTCTTTGCGATATAATAAGCAGAGTTGATAAAGGGGAACTGGTGGATGTAGTGTATTTGGATTTCCAGAAGGCTTTCGATAAGGTGCCATATAAAAAGTTATTGCACAAGATAGGAGCTCACAGTACTAGGGGTAATATATTAGCATGGATTGAGAATTGGTTAGCACACACAAGATAGAGAGTCGGGATTAATGGAACTTTTTCAGGTTGGAAGGACGTAACTAGTGGAGTGCCGCAAAGATCAGTCCTAGGGCCTCAATTATTTACTATCTATATTAATGACTTGGAGGAGGGGGCAGAGTGCAATGTATCCAAATTTGCTGACGATACAAAAATAGGTGGGAGGGCATGTTGTGATGACATAAGGAATCTGCAAGAGGATATAGATAGGTTGAGTGAGTGGGCAAAAACTTGGCAGACGGAGGTCAATATAGGAAAATATGAAGTCTTGCACTTTTGTAGGAAGAATCAAAAGGCAAACTACTATTTAAATGGAGAAAGACTCCAAAAAGTGCAGCACAGAGGGATCTGTGTGTTCTTGTGCATGAAACATAAAAAGTTAGCATGCAGGTGCAGCAAGTAATTAAGAAGGCAAATGGAATTTTGGCCTGTATTGCTAGAGGGCTGGAGTTTAAAAATGGGGAAGTCTTGTTCCAACTGTACAGGGTTTGGTTGAGGCAGCACATCAAGTACTGTGTACAATTTTGGTCCCCTTATTTAAGAAAGGACATTGGAGGCATTTCAAAAGAGATTCACAAAAAAATCAGCTACAAGGCTGATTCCAGGGATGAAGGGGTTGGCTTATCAATAACGGCTAAACAGGTTAGGCCTTTATTCATTAGAGTTTAGACGAATGAGGGGTGATCTTATTGAAATGTACAAGATTCTGAGGGGGCTTGACAGAGCAGATATTGAGAAGATGTTTCCACTAGTAGGGGAATCTCGAACTAGGGGACAGTTACAGAATAAGGGGGCACTCATTTAAAACTGAGATGCAAAGGAGTTCCTTCTCACAGAGGGTAGTAAATGTCTCGAATTCTCTACCCCAGATAGTTGTGGAGGCTAGGTCACTGAAAATATTTAAAGAGATGTAGATAGATTTTTGAAATATCGGGGAGTTGAGGGCTATGATGAGCTGGCATGAAAGAGGAGTTGAGGCCTGGGGTAGATCAGCCATGATCTTACTGAATGGCAGGCCAGGCTTGAGGGGCCTAATGGCCTTCTCTTGTTTCTTATGTTCTCATGACCTAAGTAAATTTTTTGTTTTCTTTCAAAGATGCCATAAATGCTGTGGGAACATTTATATTGAAAGCAAATGAATTGTTACAGTAAGTACAAATGGAACCAAGGTGTTGGGTAAGGCTTTTTTTTGTGTACAGAAGTTGTTTCAGCAGTAACAAGTGCAAAGTACAATTGAGCAACAATTGCAAGTGAATGATGAAATGCATGGGTGTCCTGAAAGATGGTTACCTGTGGTTGAAAGCCATAGTTCAGGATGCGACAAATTGTATCATTTGGCATAATAAAGGATTACAGTGCTGTAGGTAGAAGTATATTTAAATAAATACTCTTATCTCCACACATATAGCTTCTTTCTTAAAAGAGTTTCTGCTCGTTAAAAATATATCTGCACAGCATCCCTAAGAAATTCTGACATTTCAAGTTGAGTGAAGACATTAATTCCTTCTCTGTCAATAAATAGACAGTTCTAAATAATGTAGATCTCTTTTTTTTTGGTAATACTTCTATCCTATATCAATAATTTTATAATAATATTAAACATTGGTCTTGATTTTGCAGTCAACAGAGAATGAACGGCACCAGCCATTCATTACACTTATACACTTGCCCACAGACTTGCTATTTTTGACTGAAACTTGCAGTAATTAGAAATCCATTTTGGTGCAACACTCTGTACTGGGGATTTGGGGTCCATTTGAGCAGAGCAAGCCACTGTGTATACCCAGAACCAATCAGATTGAAGAGTCCTTACATCAGGCATGCAAATTCTGAACCAGGAAGTGTAAGTTACAATAATTAATTCAACCGATGTACTGAAAGCAAAATAAAGAGGGGAAAGAAAGGTGGGATTAAGAGAGAATTAAAAGAAAAAGAGAAAGTAAAAAAAATCTTACTTTTTTAAAATTTCCAACATTAATTAAAATCTGAAGGAATGAGACTCCGTTTGAAAAAGTTAATTTTCTGTGTTAGAAAGGATGGTTGGTAGTAATTAAGACTTACCACACCATTACACAATTACTTACACTGAAATGGGCAAGTCCTAACCTTTTCTGGCAAGTTTAGTTGGTCTATATCACGTAAGTAACGCAACTTCATGTCCTTCCGTGATTCAATGCATGTTCTCTCGCCAAGATATTGGGCGGAATTTTATGGCCCCGTCGTGGCAGGGGCAGAGCAGTAAGACATGGCAAGCCGTTCAAAGGTCCATTGACTTCAGCGGGACCGGAAAACCCTGCCAGCATGAAGGGCCGTAAAATTTCACCCATTATTACAGCAAAGCTTATGTAGGAGCAGGGCAGAACTTTCCGGATTCTGCACATATGTGGTCTCTGGAAGTTGCCATCCAATTTAGTGCTGGTAGCCTCACTTGCCTTTACTGCAAAAGCTGAGTGTTAAGTTCTCTTAAAAGTTAGTATTTGCTTGAAATTTTTTTTATTATTCATTCGTGAGACGTGAGCATCGCTGGCTAGAGCAGCATCTATTACCCATCCATAATTGCCCTTGCGAAGGTGGTGGTGAGCTGCCTGCTTGAACCCCTGCAGTCCATGTGGTGTAGGAACACCCACAATGCTGTTAGGGAGGGAGTTCCAGGATTTTGACCCAGTGCTAGTAAAGGAACGGCAATATAGTTCCTTCAGGATGGTGAGTGGCTTGGAGGGGAATTTGCAGGTGGCGGTGTTCCCATGCATCTGCTGTCCTTGCCCTCTAGATGGTGGTGGTTGTGGGTTTAGAAGGTGCTGTCTAAGGAGAAAGTTATGATTCTGAGTGTGACTATGTCAGGCAGTTGCTTGTCTAGTCTGTGCGACAGCTCTCCCCATTTTGGCACTAGCCCCCAGACGTTAGTGAGGAGGACTTTGCAGGGTCGACAGGGCTGAGTTTGCCGTTGTCATTTCTGGTGCCTAGGTTGAAGCCAGGCGGTCTGTCCCGTTACATTCCTTGTAGACTTTTTAGCAGTTTGATACAACTGAGTGGCTTGCTATGCAATTTTGGTTAAAAGTCAACCATGTTGCTGTAGGTCTGGAGTCACATGTCGGCCAGACCAGGTAAGAACCGCAGATTTCCTTCCCTAAAGAACATTAATGAACCAGGTGACAATGGTTTCATTTAATTCCAGACTTTTATTGAATTCAAATTCCACCATCTGCCATGGTGGGATTTGAACCTGGGTCCCAGAGCATTACCCTGGATCTCTGGATTACTAGTCCAGTGACAATACCACTATGCAACCACCTCCTCCCAGTAAGTGGGCAAAAATTGTCAAAAGTCAAATGCATTCACATATTTTGAAGACCTTTTCTGTCTTCCTACTAGTGAGTGTCCTAATTTAGAATTGGGGTGACTTTAGTAGCAGAAAGATCTACACCACTTCTTCCCCTAGAAAGAGGAGAATTGAGTCTTAGTCCATTTCCCTCCCTGTGCAATAAATGAAAGAAAATGCATTAGACAGGTGCCATGGTAAGTTTGGAAGCTCCACATTATTAAACCTAATGTGAATTCTTATCTAAAGCAGACCAAAATCTCTCCTCTGCTCCCCTGCACCCTCCCAAATAACATTTCATCACACTGATTCATCATCAAGGTTAAATAGTTTATAAAATAATTCCAAGGGTTCATATGGTACATGTACGTAGAATTGCCATTGAATCTGATTTTATACAATTTCATCCACCGCCTCCCCTCATAATATTTAATGGCCCACCTTTTATTATATAAAAGTATGGAAAATTTGTTCATCCCTCCTTTGAACTTGAACTGCCATTATTGCTATCCCTATTGAGCCATACCATGTCAGAAACCAAGAAAATATCAATGTTGCCTTGAATACAATTATTAATAATAAATTTGATTTTAATATTCATGTGGCTTATTCTCTTTCAGAGTTATAGACAGTAGTATGAAAAGCTTCAAGGCATTTTTCCGATGGCTATATGCAGGTGAAGAAAATCTCATTTATTTTACATACTATTTATTTAATACATTGTTTTTTCTTATTGTAATTTTGAGTGTTGATTCACTTGTGGGTCCTTGATTTAAATCCAGCCAACAATATGGAATGAAAGATGAGCTGTTAAGCGGACAAGTCTAATTTAGCACTATTGGACAAAGTTAAGCATATCGTGCACATTGTGATTTAAGAGGAACTGTACCAGACATAGGTATATTTAATGTTACTTAATGCAGAATTGAAAATATGATCACTGTATTACCCTTCACTCTGATAGAAATTGTCAACAAGAAGTAGAGCATGGTCAGACATTGATAATAGATTTATTTTTAAAGCCAATTTTGTGGAATTCTATTCTGTCTTGTTAAATATCTGCTAAACTATCAATTATCTCATGAAAAATCTTGATTCTAGTTGCCCTAAGAAGTTGTTGTAGGTCTTCTTGCACCTCTGCAGTCCTTGCACAACCTCAACCATCTTCCTTTGTCGTCAGATATTAGTCGAAACACTGAAGGGCTTTCTGTTTGACCTCAGTTTTGCTAGAACTTCTTGGTGTTATATTTGACCAAGTGCTGCCTTCATGTCAAGGACTGTCACTCTCACCTCACGTCTGGAATGCAGTGACCTCAGGGCCACTTTCTGCAATATCCCATCAAATGTTGAACAAGAATGTAGATTGTACTTCAAGTCTGTCCAGGGTTAAGATAACGCAATATGAGCATTGCTAAAAAAGACATTTTGTCAAAGCTTTCCATCTTGCACTCATCAGGACAATTCGCAAGAATACAACAATATATACTGTATGTGAAGAGAGTGCTAATTGGTTGGCAAGTGGACTTTGATTGATTGGCAAGTGGACTTTGGTAGAGGCATTGCCATGGAGAATCCACCAGTTGATAGTGACTGACTGTTCACTGCCAAGGTATTGCCCTGAGGAATGAGCCAGCGAATGGCTGTCACTTATTTTGTTTAACTGAAACAGGTGCAATGTGTGTGCCTGTTCTTTCTGTCTGCAAAGAACAGGGCGCTGTGTATTAATCTACGTAGCTTCCAGTAGACACAAAAACACTGCGAGCCCAACTGACAATCTTAAATTGGTTGTCAGCGTCATTCTTAGCACACTGAGGATTATTTAGCAAATGTTGCCCAGTCACAGAATCACACCTAATGCTGGACACTGTGTTTAGAATTTTGCAAGCACTGGCTGCTTGAGTACAGTCTGGACCTTGCTCATTGCAAACAACGGAAAGGACATGCTGTTTGATACAATCCACCAGTCTTTGGGACGTACGGCCTACATACTTAGCTGGTACTGAAATTCATATATATTTTTTTAATTCATTTACGGGAAGTGGGACTCGGTGGCTAGGCCAGCATTTATTGTCCATCCCTCATTGCCTTTGAGAAGTTGATGGTCAGTTTCCTTCTTGAACTGCTGCAGTCCCTGTAGTGTAGGTGTACCCACAGTTAAGTGCTGTTAAGGAGGGAGTCGTAGGATTTTGATCCAGCGACAGTGAAGGAACAGCGATCTATTTCCAAGTCAGGAGGTGAGTGGCATGGAGGAGAACTTCCAACTGGTGGTGTTCCAATGTATCTGCTGCCCTTGTCCTCTAGATGGTAGCGGTCATGGGTTTGGAAGGTGCCGCCGAAGGAGTCTTGGTGAGTTTCTGCAGTGCATCTTGTAGATGGTACACACTGCTGCCACTGTTGGTCAGTGTTGGAGGGAGTGAATGTTTGTGGATGTAGTGCCAATCAAGTGGGCTTCTTTGTCCAGAATGGTGTCAAGCTTCTTGAGTGTTTTTGGAGCTGCACTCATCCAGGCAAGTGGAGAGTATTCCATCATACTCCTGACTTATACCTTGTAGATGGTGGACAGGCGTTGGGGAGTCAGGAGGTGAGTTACACGCCGCAGGATTCCTAGCCTTTGACCTGCTCTTGTAGCCCCATTATTTATATGGCTAGTCCAGCTCAGTTTCTGGTCAATGGTAACTCCCTCAGGATGTTGTTAGTGGGGGATCCAGTGATGGTTAGATTCTCTCTTGTTGGAGATGGAGATTGCCTGGCAGTTGTGTGGCGCAAATGTTACTTGCCACTTGTCAGCCCAAACCTGGATATTGTCCAGATCTTGCTGCATTTAGACATGGACTGCTTCAGTATCTGAGGAGTCGCGAATGGTGCTGAACATGGTGCAGTCATCAGCGAACATTCCCACTTCTGACCCTATGAAGGAAGGAATGTCATTGATGAAGCAGCTCAAGATGGTTGGGCCTAGGATACTACCCTGAAGAGCTCCTGCAGTGATGTCTTAGAACTGAGATGATTGACTTCCAACAACTACACCCATCTTCCTTTGTGCCACGTTTGACTCCAACTAGCAGAGAGTTTTCCTCCTGAATCCCATTGGCTCATTGATGCCACACTCCATCATATGCTGCCTTGATGTCAAGAGCAGTCACTGTCACCTCACCTCTGGAGTTCAACCCTTTTGTCCATGTGACCATAACATGGTAGAATTCTTCCTTAGGTTGGAAAGTGAAGTCATCAAATCTGAAACTAGGGTCCTAAATCTAAACAAAGGAAACTATGAAGGTATGAGGCATGGGTTGGCTAAGATAGATTGGGGAACTTCATTTAAAGACATGACGGTGGATAGGCAATGGCTAATATTTAAGGAACAAATGTGCGCATTGCAGCAGTTATATATTCCTTTTTGGCGCAAAACCACAGCAAAAGTGCCCCAAGCATGGCTAACAATAGAAAATAAAGATAGTATTAGATCCAAACTGGAGTCATATAAAGTTGCTAGAAAAAGTAGCAAGCCTGAGGATTGGGAGCAGTTTAAAATTCAGCAAAGGAGGACCAAGAAATTGATTAAGAGGGAAAAATGGAGTATGAGGGTAAACTTACAAGGAACATAAAAGAGGACAGTAAAAGCTTCTGTAAGTATGTAAAAAGAAAAAGATTGCTCAAGACAAATGTAGGTCCCTTACAGTCCAAAACGGGTGAATTTGTAATAGAAAACAAGGAAACAGCAGAGCAATTAAACAATTGCTTTCGTTTGTCTTCACGGAGAAAAACACAAATAACTTCCCAGGGATTCAAGGGAATTGAGGGTCTATTGAGAAGAAAGAATTGAAGGAAATTAGTATTACTAAAAGCAAGTGCTGGAAAAATTAAAGGGACTGAAAGCCAATAAATCCCCAGGGCCTGATAATCTACTCCCCAGAATACAAAAGGGGGTGGTCATGGAAATAGTGGATGCGTTGGTTATCGTCTTCCAAAATTCTGTAGATTCTGGAACAGTCCTGGCAGGTTAGAGCGTGGCAAATGTAACCCCACTATTTAAAAAAACAAGGAAGGAAAAAACGGAATTACAGACCAGTTAACCTAACATCAGTGGTAGGCAAAATGCTCGAATCTATTATAAAGGATGTGATAATAGGACACTTAGAAAATATCAACAGAATTAGACAAATATTTATGAAAGGGAAATCACGTTTGACAAACCTACTGGAGTTTTTTGAAGACGTAACCAGCCAAATAGATAAGGGAGAATCAGTGGATGTGGTGTATTTGGATTTTCAGACTGCTTTTGACAAAGTCCCACATAAGAGGTTAGTGTGCAAAATTAAAGCACATGGGATTGGAGGTAATATATTGGCATTGATTGAGACTTAGCTAGCAGACAGGAAATAGTGTAGGAATAAATGGGTCTTTTTCAGAATGGCAGGCAGTGACTATTCGGGTACCACAGGGATCAGTGCTTGGGCCCCACCCATTCACAATATATTTCAATGATTTGGATGAGGGAACCAAATGTAATATTTCCAAGTTTGCTGACGACACGAAACTTGCTGGGAATGTGAGTGGTGAGGCGGATGTTAAGAGGCTTCAAGGTGATTTAGCCAAGTTGAGTGAGTGGACAAATACATGGCAGATGCAGTATAACGTGGATAAGTGTGAGGTTGTTCATTTTGGTAGGAAAAACAGAATGGCAGAGTATTATTCAAATGGCGATCGATTGGGAAATGGTGATGTACAAAGAGACCTGGGTGTGCCTGTACACCAATCACTGAAAGCATGCAGGTGCAGCAAGAAGTTAAGAAGGCAAATGGTATGTGGCCTTCATTGCAAGAGGACTTGAGTACAGGAGCAAGTTTGTCTTACTGCAGCTATACAGGGCCTTGGTGAGACCACACCTGGAGTATTGTGTGCAGTTTTAGTCTCCTTACCTAAGAAAGGATATGCTAGCCATAGAGTGAGTGCAGTGAAGGTTCACCAGACTGACTCCTAGGATGGCAGCATTGTCGTATGAGGAGAGATTGGGCCGACTAGGCCTGTATTCACTGGAGTTTAGAAGAATGAAAGGGTATCTCATTGAAACGTATAAAATTCTGACAGGGCTAGACAGACTGGATGCAGGGATGATGTTTCCTCTGGCTGTGGGGCCTAGGACAAGGAGTCATAATCTCAAGATACAGGGTAGGCCATTTAGGACTGAGATGAGGAGAAACCTCTTCACTCAGAGGGTGGTGAACCTGTGGAATTCTCTACCACAGAAGGCTGTGGAAGCCAAGTCACTGAATATATTTAAGGAGGAAATAGATTTCTAGACTCTAAAGGCATCAAGGGATATGGGGAAAGAGCAGGAGTATGGTGTTGAGATAGAGGATCAGTCATGATTATATTGAATGGCGGAGCAGGTTCAAAGGGCTAAATGATCCACTCCTATTTTCTATGTTTCTATGTTTGAACCAAGGCTGTAATGAGACTAAAAGCTAAGTGACCTTGGCAGAATACAAACTGAGTGTCAGTGAGCAGGTTATTGCTAAGCAAGTGCCGCTTGATAGCACTGTTGATGACCCCTTCCATCAATTTAGTAATGATCAAGCGTAGACTGATGGGATGGTAATTGGCAATGTTGGCTTTGTCCTGTTTTTTGTGTACCGGACATGCCTGGGCTGTTGTAGCTGTACTGGAACAGCTTGGCTAGGGGCACAACAAGTTCTTGAGCACAAGCCTTCAGTACTATTGCTGGAATATTGCCAGGACCCAAAGCCACATTACTCATTCGTGTGATATTGCACAAACTCATGAACGGGCCTAACGCCATCACTTTTGGCCCTGGAAAGCACCCAGTCTACCTCAGATTACCCTGGAAGGGCAAGGTATCTCAAATATTTAAGCAACAGGTGAAGCTAGCTGTTTCACGCTGCTACTGTGCAGTAGCAACACAAGTAGTATTCACCACTAACAGGATGCTGCGTCAAGCCAAATTGACGTTCTGCCTATCACACAAATGAGCAATGTGATATATGAATATCAGAGCCAGTGTGATGCTAGGTGTGCAGGCCGTACGTCCTGAAGACTGGTGGATCGCATCAAACAGCATGTCCCAGCCACTGCTCGCAACGGGCAAGGTACAGGTCGTACCCAAGCAGCCCATGCTTTCAAAACTCAGTGCCCAACATTAGATGTGATTCCATGACTGGACAACATTTGTTAAATAACCCTCAGTGTGCCAAGAATTACGCTGACAGCCAATTTAAGATAATCAGTCGGGCTCGCAGTGTGGCACATTTGTGTGTACTGGAAGCTACATATATTAATGCACAGGGCCCCATTCTTTGCAGACAGAAAGAACATGTACACAAATTGCACCTGTTGTAACTAAACAAAATAAGTGACAACCATTGGCTAGTTCACTGCTCAGAGCGATGTCTGACCAATCAGAGTCAAGTTGCCTGGTTTAAGTGTTAAACAATGCTTGACAGTTAACTGTCAGTCACTGTCAACTGGTGCATTCTCCATGGCAATGCCTCTACCAATCAGAGTCCACTTGCAAAACAATCAGTACTCTCTTCTCATACTCTCGGTATAATTTGTCATTTTCCCTTACATTATATTCTTGCAAATTGTCCTTATGAGTGCAAGGTGAAAAATTTTGATAAAATCCCATTTTTTCAGTAATACTCATGTTCTCTACTACCAAATTATTTACAACTCAATATAATAAATATTTTTATAATGCCATGTCTATATAATTTTAACAATACATACTGTAAAGAGAATTTCATTTTCCTAATATTACTACGGGATACTGTGAAGCAGACTTGTGGGGGCTGTGTGTATAACTAATTTAATTAAAATGAAGACAGTCAGACTGCAAGGTTTAAACCATCGAAGGTGTAAAAGCAGGCATTTTGAAATGGAGATGGGTGAGCTAAGATGAGATCCCAGTAGATACAGGATGAATGGGAATTTGCATTAGAAGATAAGTGAGGAGTGAATTGTTAGCTGTTGGATTGCAAAGAGGCATAACAGGAAGTTTTATAACTGGCAAAAATTGTAAATAAAGCAAAGTTATTAAGTTTATTTTTCCCAAGACTGCTGGCCATAATGACAACATGAAAGACTTTTATATTCTGGGAAAGGTAACTTCCAAAGAAAGCATTGGGTTTAGAGATAGAAGGGGAGAAAATATATTTAAGGGAAGATTGAAAGCGCTATGTGGGGAGTGGCCAAGTGAGACCTTGGGTGGGTGGACTCTGCAAAGACAGGCCTTTGAAAAGCAGTCTCTGCCCCCCGGAGGTGCTTGCTTGTTCCAGAAAGCAAGGCTTTGTTTCAGCCTTAGATTTCCATTGTTGAGCCAGACAGAGAGGCCTGTGAAATAGCTCTCTTATAGCAGTGGTGGGTGCTTTGTGATAATGTTACTGGATGTTTTATAGATTAAGAATCTATTTGGACTGTTGCCTGGAAAAGTGTTTATTTGGGAGTCTAGCTAAGTAGAAATCTTCTGGGAAATGTTTTAAACTAAACTTAACTGCGTAACTGTAATCTTGCGTGCTTAGGTTTTCTTTTCTTTTGTTAATAAATGTTTTAACTTCATATTTAAGATCTCCAAAAGTGGTAGTTAATCTTTACGTCTGACTTCAATGTACATGCCTTCTCGTAATAAAATATAAATTGCAAATTGTTGTGATAGCTTGGCCAAGTTTCTCTTTGGGATTTGGGCAGGCCGGCAATTACCACCTGCCATATCATAACAATAACTTAATAAACTGCTTTAGTTCAGGAAACAATTATTTTAAACTAAGAAATTTACTATGCTCCATTGAGTAGCTCTTGAACTTCAGGTTTTTGCATTAATAGCTGGCACTTAATTCAACAGAGACAGATAGAAGTTCTCATCTAACCAGGGTTAAGTTGCAGCTTGCCAAACTCATGTTTGTTTCAAATGGCAGCATTTGCAATATTGTTTTCATAATTGTGTGAGCTGATAAGTATTAGCAAAATATTTCATTGAATATATACTGCTACAAATGCTTATGGTATAATCAGGCTCATTTTGTTTTTCAGCAATGTTGAGGATGTCTGACGATCATGTTTTGCCAGAGCTAAACAAGGTAATCATAGAAGTTCATTCAAAGTTGCAGAGTTGTATTATTTTCTTTAACATTAACAAGGACTAAAACAACCTGCATTTGTTTAGCATACTTAAAATAGAAGAATCTTTCTAAGTGCTTCACATAGGTAGGTGGACAAAAAAAAAACACCTAAATTGAAAGAGACACTAAGAGGAGCAACCAAAAAAACTTAGTTGAAGAAGTAGGCTTTTGAAGAGGTGCAAGAGTTGGAGAGACCGGGGCCTTTCGTGAGGGAAATCCAAAACATGGGGTTGGGCAGCTGAAAGCACACCTGCCAATGGTGGGTTGAAGGAGAGGAAGAGGGGCACAAGTGTCCAGAGCCAGGAATGGATAATGTTGGAGCAGGTTACAGAGATAAAGAGTAGCAAGGTCATGGTGGGCTCTGAACATAATTATGATGCTGCATTACAGCCTAGAAGTAAGGAAGTCCTAACATGTCAGGTTTCAGTACAGGTAGGAAAATTATCAAAACTTATTTTGAATTTATTTATGTTTTAAAATGTGGGAATACCTGGAATTTAAAAAAAAATACTTCAGCTTTTGCTCAAAGTTTCTTCCACTTTAACACTTGGTCTTTTAAATTCAGGTCGTTTAAGAAAAGTCATCACATTTTATTTTCCATTTTGATGAAGCAGTTGCAGATAAAGTTCTTTTGTCATTTGCAGTCAGTGGTTTGGATACATCATTGCAGAAATAGGCAAAAATAACCGAATGTAAAACACTGCATGTAATTGGCCAATTACCTCTTTTATCAAGCTGTGTTATTGCGTAATTTTTTTTAAAAAGGGAAATCTGAAGCAAAAGCAAAATACTAGAAATACACAGCAGGTCAGCCTACCTGTAAATGGAAAGGAAGGTCAACACACTTCGAGTGTAACCCTTCATCGGAAAGGAACTAAACTGTAATTTGATGTTTCCAAAGAATACATTGTAGTCTGCTGCACAACTTTATTAAAGTAATATTAGTCTTTGCTTTTGGAAGAAAATGACTGTTGAATTGCATTTTATTTCATAAAAGTTCACCAGCTAAGGGCATCGACCAGCAATAGATATTGTGAACAATCAATATCTATAGTTGTAGCCATTCCAATTTATAATTGGAATTAAATACAATCAGAACTAACATTCAACCTCCCTCATAGTTTGTTTTTTGTTAGGTAAAGGTAGCAAGAAATATGGAGCAAAGGCAAGAAAATGTAGTTGAGGTGCAGATGAGCTAAGATTTAATTGAATGGCAGAGTAGGTCCAATGGGTTGAACAGCCTAGTCCTGTTCCGAATGGCCTATTCCTGTTCTGAATGTTCCTATGGTCTGTCCCTTACAAATATGTTTCTGTGAACAATGCCATAAGTTTCTTTGCAAATCAGTGAAAACCATATCATTAGACACAAAGTTAAAAAATATAAATCTGTTGGTGGCTGTTGTGGTGTCTTTGAGGAACGGACCACAGGAGACTCAGGTACAGGTTACGATCGTTTATTCAAGCAATTGCAAGGAGGGCACCATCTCGATGCAGCATGAAACAGTACTCTGCTAAGCTACAAGTGTTCACCATATTTATGCATTATTGATCACATACAAGAACATCCTCCAGATTCCAATCTTGTCAACATATAGGTTTACATTAAACAGACAGGTCTCTGGTACAAAGGTAACCCTACTTTCACCCAGGCAGAGACCTGCCTTCCTATCTAAGCTGGGACCATCTGTCCTTCCCCTGTCTGTTGAAGAGCACACTTAATCTATGTTATTGCCATCCTCTGACTCCAGTCTAACTCCCAGGACCTTGCTGGTGATTGCAAACCCTGAGGGTGTATAAGGTTCATCTGGTTTAACTGTTTAATTGTTGATTTACTGATTTGCGCTGGCCTACCTATAGATTTTAATTTAAGTAATTCATTCCCTTATAATGAATTCTCCCTCAACATAAATTCTCATTTACTTTCTTCCCCCTAACAGTCCCCCCTTTTGGCCCTTGGCCTAGCCCAAGGTAGTCAACTACATTAAATCACAGTAGGAGTGGGAGATGTAGGACCACTAAAAGGAAGGATGCGAGACTATGTGAGGGAAATAAGTAAGCAATTGCATGAGTTAAGGAAAAAAGTCAGAGACCGACAGGTGATTAAGGATATGGAAACAGACAAATCCAAAGAGCAACAATGGACCAAGTGGGGAATAAGGTGATGATCAAGGTGAGCCTGGAGTGAACAGGCATGGACCGTCCCTTTACGCACCACTGCCCATTGATGCTGGCCAGTCATCCAGCTTTGGGTTGTAAAAGGTACTGTCAGACCATCTGTATCATCTGGCCGTTCAGTTCAGGCCTCAGGCTTACTAAATTTCTTCTCCACCTGTTAAAACTCCCCCAGCGCCACCTTTTTGTGACTTCCGAGTGTGATGAATCAAGTATTTTGGATATATAATCAATATCAGTTGAAGTATAACTAGGGCATGGGAGATTGTCCGAATCCACAGGTGTATTTGTACATTTGAGCCCTAGTTCCACCACCACCATGTGGAGGTACCTATTTGCTCGATATCCTCTTTTAAGGCTCTAACCTGTTGCTGCAGTTTATAGTAAGTTCCGTATATCTGCTGAGCCTGTCTCCGAATGGTGGTTAGGTGCTTGGGTAATAAGGGAATTTCGTAGGACAACTGGTTCAAATACTGTGTCAGGTTATCTTTAAAGCTTTCCTTGACCTGAATAGTAGTCGTTCCTCTCTTGTATATTTCAACCAGTTCCACTTTCCCTACCCTTGCTGGCACCTGTGGATGTAGGAACACTGAATGATTATGGATGGGGCATATCCAGTTGTTCCCGTACTGGATTCTTTCCTGCCACGTGGTGATACAATATCTCCCATTCCCTGCATATGCAACATGGGTCCGTTTTTTTGCAGCCCATATAGTTTCCATTGTACAGTTTGCTGCTGCTTTAAATCCACTTAGCTTCATCTGTCTCATATATTGGGTTTGCATACTACTGCGGTGGCCTCTATCCTACACTCTTCTAATGTGGTACTAACTATATTCCCTTCTATGTCTACTGCATATGGTGGAATGACATGATACCTAAGATAATAATCCTCCCATATAACCCCAATATTTTCTACTCTATATAATGTTGACATAGGTATAACAGGTATTACTAATACAATGCCTATTAGCATATTACTATTCACTATACATTCAACATTAATTCTGTATTCACGTGTTAAACCTCTGAGCTGGCAACCGGTCAAGTCATGATCCTTGTGTCGTGAAAGATTAAATAAATGCTCATTAGTTACCCATAAAGGAACTACCCCTTCATCAATCTGTCTTAAATTCTCTCGGGCTTGTTCCAGTGCCCAAGATGCATAGGTACTGCAAACATAATTTCTGCTCGCTTCGTCTGAAATATTTTTCCCTATTTCAATCAGTTTGTTGATAGTCCCCGCATGACTTTCGAGCAAGTTAGCCAGGCTTTGGATTAACCGTGTCATGTCCTGGTCTTTATTTAATTGGGTGTTGTGAATTCCCTGTCCCCGCTCTAGAATCTCCTTAAGATTAAAGCTCAGGGTACGGATCTTCTGGTCAACAGTTGCCAGGTTCTGAATTAACCACTGATATCCCTTTATTAAATATAGTAGCGGCATCATTTATCAGGCTGCTCTTAATGCGGTTCCCTCCCAAGCCTGATCGCATCTCGCCGTTCAACTGAGATGCTTCAGTCATCAGCTGCCCCATTCGAGCCATATATAGTGCTCGAATATGGGCTGAGCACCATTGGGGCGGGAAAATTCCGGATATGTTCAAGACTACGGGTACCAGCTCGTGGTGTACATTATACAAAACTTCTGATTAACCAGTACCAAACCATTCGTCGGTCCTGGATGCATAGTCAGACAAGGTGGGTCAGTCGGTGTGGTTTGAGGGGCTTCAAAAATCTCTACTCAGACTGTGGAAGTAGATGTGGAAGGTGGCTGGATAGTGGTGGACCTCCCACGCCCGATCTGAAGCAAACCCTTACTACAATTCGAAAGCACTTGTTCTCCTACTGTTACATTTATCATTCCCCGTTGTGTGTCGCATTCGGCACTGTCTGTGCTGTACCAAAGTTCCTCCTGCGGTGCGGGATGAGCAGTGATGATCCTCAACCTTGTTGCCAGTACTGATACGCCCACGACCAGGATCGTAGGTCTGTGGAGACATTAACGTCGGCTCCCGTTGTCCGGGTTACCGCTTGGTCAATTGTCATGTACCCTTTAAAAGTGTGTAATGCCTCCATTTACTTCCTGTTCTCATATCTACAAGTGCGCATGTATCACCTGTCATAATTACCTCGTATGGTCCATGCCTGTTCACTCCAGGCTCACCTTGATCATCACCTTATTCCCCACTTGGTCCATTGTTGCTCTTTGGATTTGTCTGTTTCCATATCCTTAATCACCTGTCGGTCTCTGACTTTTTTCCTTAACTCATGCAATTGCTTACTTATTTCCCTCACATAGTCTCGCATCCTTCCTTTTAGTGGTCCTACATCTCCCACTCCTACTGTGATTCCCTCGGGTAACTGCATTGCTCTCCTTGTCGTTATTTAAATGGGGTGAACCTGGTGGTCCTGCTTGGGGTAGTCCTAAGGCGCATTAGAATATTGGGCTATTCCCTGTCTCTTGAATTGCTTTTGTTATTGATGTTTTTTTAAGTTCAGTTCATCCTTTCCACCATCCCCGAGCTCTGTGGCTGGTAGGGAATGTGGAACTTCTGTTTAAATTTAAATTTATACATTTCTTTAATGACTCTTCCTGTGAAATGAGTTCCCTGATCTGAATCCATCTGGATAGGCTCCCTCCACTCCTTCCAGTCTACTGTCTCCTGCTGCTGTCCCATGTCGGACCTCAATTCCTTTAAACTGCCGACACAATTCTACAATGCACCTTCTTATCCTTTCTTTCAATGGCTCAGTATCTTCACTTCCAGTGACAGTTCTCTCTGCAAGCCGCTTAACTCTGTCTGTCATCATAGTGTTAATCCTGTGGTCTTACTTTTTGTAGCTCGCAGGCACATTAATACAATCAGTAATACATCTATTTAGCCTTTTTCCAGCTTTCCCTTTACCTATATCCATCTTGTGGTAAAATGTTGTTAAGTATTATTTCTCCTTACATTTCAATTCCTGAACTACAGATTCCACATAGTTTTATCTCTAAGTTTTTTTTTTCCCTGACCATGATCATCCTAAGATTCTCTTGATTTCAATTTCTCTATTGTTTTGATCGTTTATAATGTTTCCTTGCTCTTTAGGCCGTATTAACTATTCCATGTCAACGAGGATCTCTGTCTCTAGATCTTTGCTTATCTCCCCCTGTGCGTTTCCAATGTCTCAGTTGATGGCCAGATTATCAAATTCACTTCCCTTAAAAAAGTTTGTAAATTGTGTCCTCTTTCCCTAACTCTTTCTCCTACTTGCCTCATACCATTTTACACATGCAACAGCTACCATCTTATCTTGTTCAGGTTGCCTGGAAAGACTTTAAAATAAATAAAATATTATCATAACTGTTTTAAAAACGGAAATCAGGCATTGACATCTTCTTTATCTTCTTCTCAAACAACATTTTATTGTCTAAATTATGTCTGACCCGTTTCTTTTAGAATTATCCCAGATTCATTAACTCGGCCAAAAATTGGATTTCTGCCAAACTTTGTCAAGGTCTTGAGCTTAGCTTCATACCTTGGGAACAGACTTACAAATACAAAAGCTTGCAGCATTTGAATTAGTGCCAATTGTTGTCAAACCTTTTAAACTGAAAATTCCCTTTTGAGAACCTTATCACGAACCAAGTCTCAAATTTTAAACTTTAAGAAATGTAATTTACGCTATCAAAATTAAAACTACCTCTTTCTTATGTGTATTGATTTGTATCCAAGTTATAATTCCCGTATGTTTATCGACACATTCTTTATCTTAGATAGCATCCTAGTGATTCAAAAGTAATCTTCTAAACTACACTGCACTTTACACCTAGCCTTGTCCCAACTTCAAATAACAGTGTTGTTGGGATGCAGATTTCCTTTCATATTTAATTCATCTCTTCATAAGAAACCCCTTTTTATCCATTGGAACCACCTAGACCTTGTGTTTATGTCTTTTGGTTTTCCTAGAATCCCTTGAACTTCAGGTAATTTTTTCCCCTCAGAATTTTAGAATACTAACTCGTATGAGTTAATGTAACTCGTATGTATCAACCCAATTAGCTTGGAAGCTGGTGATGCTAGTCTGCAAAGGGGGTGGTACAGAGGTTGGTTCATCTAACCCTGTCTAGCTTCATGATACCTTCAAATTGTGACCCTTTTTGCCAGAAATCTCAACTCAAACCTTATACTCAAAACTTTGGAATGTTTTAGTATACTTCTCCTTTAATCTAACATGGGACTTTCAACCCTAAAGTGCTGAACTGCACACACAAATAACAATTTACAGAAGAAAACACATTAAAGCTCACATACGAATGCTTCTTTGCACACAAACAAACATACATTTAGTGGTATGTATTTATATTCCAGTATCCTTAATGTAACGACTTAATATTCTCATATTCTAAACGAAACTTCAAATAGCAGTGGGGGAAATAAAGGGATCTTGAAGGCTCCACCTATCGGGACAATCAAACTGACGAAAGCTCACATTTCCCCTGCTACTGCCTGTCAGTGCTTATTAAGGCCCCTAGGGCTACCCCCTTTTTCTCTCTCTCTCTCTTCAGCACAAGCAGCTCTTGTAACTTAGATCAATTCATTTTTTTTAAGTTACAGAAAATTCAGTAGCGGACCTTTCGGGTCCTAATCATCCTTCCACATTTTCAGGAAAATCTCATCATCCCGCACGGGACATTATACACCCCCAATTCGTTTCTCCCTCCCCCAAGGCTTCCTTGACTGCCCTCTCAAACTCCCTGTGCAGAGCTGTCGCCTTCTCCCGATCTGGGACCAGGTTTCGCCTAGTCTCCACTTCTAAACTGCAGGGGTAATCTTCCCCAGATATCCCCTGGGCATTTAACCTTCACCAGTATATGGGTATCAAGGGGGTGCATTGCATGGAAATCTTGCATTTCCCGCAATTTGGTCCAGAAATCTGGGTTGTTGTGCCGAGTTTTAAGTTTCAGCAGTTCATTAAGCAAAACCTGCTTCTCCCCCGGGCTGAATGGTACGTGCTTAACTTTCTCTGTAATTTTCTCAATCTCCTCATCCTCCTCCCATTCCCCAGCCCCCTTTCTCCCTTCGGATTTTAGTTCGCCTCTCCTGACTTTACTTTTCCTAACAGTTACAGCCATAGGGGCCATGGGGTACGGTGGGGCAGTCTCAGCTCCCTCATAAGTTTCTCCTTTGGAGCTCTCCTCCTCTTGATCAGTATCACTACTAGCTGCTGCCACTGCTCTGATCTGTCCTGGATCTGACTTTGTTTCTCTCTCTCTCTAATCGACTGGAATTTAGTATTAACCCGTCTGCACAACTGTAGGTACAGTGTGATAATAACCATCATCCCTTTCTTTTCCTTATCCTTTTTTTCGCTCTAACCACCACTGTTTTTGTTCTCCGGGGGTTCCCTGTGGATTCCGCCCCTCCTTCTGCATTTTTGTGATTAGTTTTGACTGCTGTTCCGCTATGAACCTCGTAATGGAGTCCGCAGTTCCCCAGTCGAGTTCCATAGCATTATTCTGTTTCCCTGACGGCACTCTGTTCTTATTTCCGTCTATCTCTGCGCGGTACGTTCGCATGGTCCTAACAACTTAGTTTCTTGCGGTATGTGCAGTTTCACTGGGGTCTGGCCTCCCTGTGGGGTTCGGCTAAGGTTATATTTCAAACCGTAACCCGCCAGCCTCCTATCTCTGGTAATGGTTCTGGCCATCCTGCGCGGCTTTGGCCCCACTAGCCCGCCTGCACGGCTCCGCCTCTTACCCCTGGCGCCTCCTATCTCCTGTCCTGAGTCCTCCTCCTGATTCTTTGATACTTGACCAGACTGTTCTCAGGTAGGCTTACCGCACTAACTACAGGTGGTAAATGAATATACTCACCCACTTTGCAGAGCCGTCCCGAGGATCCGATCCAAGTATCCTGCCAACTACGCCAAATTGTTGTGGTGTCTTTGATGAACAGACCACAGGAGACTCGGGTACAGGTTACGATCGTTTATTTGAGCAATTGCAAGGAGGGCACTATCTCAATGCAGCTTGAGACAGTACTCTGCTAAGCTACAAATGTTCACCATATTTATACATTATTGGTCACATACAAGAACATCCTCCAGATTCCGATCTCGTCAACATATAGGTTTACATTAAACAGACAGGTCTCTGGTACGAAGGTAACCCTACTTTCACCCAGGCAGAGACCTGCCTTCCTATCTAAGCTGGGACCATCTGTCCTTCCCCTATCTGTTGAAGAGCACACTTAATCTATGTTATTGCCATCCTCTGACTCCAGTCTAACTCCCAGGACCTTGCTGGTGATTGCAAACTCTAAGGGTGTATAAGGTTCATCTGGTTTAACTGTTTAATTGTTGATTTACTGATTTGCGCTGGCCTGCCTAAAGATTCTAATTTAAGTAATTCATTCCCTTATAATGAATTCTCCCTTTCCATAAATTCTCATTTACTTTCCTCCCCCTAACAGTGGCCAAGGCGGAACGATTGAGGCTTATTAAATCAAATGGAAACTCAGATGCTTATTATTTACATAGCCATTCATCTTAATTTTATTTTAAATACAGATGACACATAGAGATGTATCCTTTGTTGCTGACTTCCTGTCTGAGCACTTTAAAGAGGTAAGCTCTCAATTGTAATTATTCTGCATTCATTTAGATTTCACATATGACCAGGATTTACAATTATTAATTGGAGGAAAGAACAAAATGCCGAGGAATTCTGTTCCTTTAGGAAATTGATGGCTTTCCAGACCCGTGGTATAAAGTCATATTATTCTATAATGAATCCTTGCAATTCAGTGAAGAGTTTTTGGAACTTTATATACTTGGATAATTTATTGATTTTTTTTGCAGATTACTTCTAAGAACATAAGAAACGGCAGCAGGAACAGGACACATGACAACTTGTACCTGCACCACCATTTAATAAGATCATGATTCTCGACCTCAACTCCACTTTCTTACCTGGGCCAGAATTTTCCTGTTGGCGTGTGGGGGCAGACCCCACACGCCCGTGCATAAAATGACACGTGGTGACATCGGGCGAGCGTCCCGACATCACCGCGCGCCATCGCAATATTTCGTTGGGTGGGCACGTGTTGATCTCCGATGTGCGCCCACCATTAATTAACAAGCCACATAAGGCCCTTGAGGCACCAATCAACGGCGATTTTTCAGCACAACGGGCAGGCGGGTAGGGCACATTTGTATGAACCTTATTCACAGCCGAGATAAGAGGGCTCAGTGGGGTCGCAAGTGTGCTCTGTCAAATATTGGTTTTTCAAAGTTACTGATACTTACCCGTGTGATCTGCAATATTTCAAAACGCATACCAGCTGCTTGGACTGGGCTTTCAACCTTCAGGTCAGCACTCTGCAGTGAGGAATCTATTTTGGGCCTGCAGGTTTCAGGAAGCCCTCCCTTAGCCTGGGAATGGGAGCTGAACTTTCCACTGGAGGCACCTCCTCTGAGGAGGGAGGGAGGGGGAGGAGGCCAGGTGTGCATATTCAGCCTCCAGGGGAGCCACCTTTGGGAGGATAGGCACAGGCACAAGGGGTGCAGGGCCAAGAGATATTCCAAGGCAGAAGGGGCCCCAGAAGTCACCACTGTCCTGCTGCCAGGGTGTACAAGCGGCGAAGCAGCTACCTCAATATGTCTGAGGTGCCGTGCTGACAGAGGCTCCGTCTCTCAAGAGAGACAGTCAACTATATCTATCAGATGATTGGGCCTGAGATCTCCGCGAACTGTGCGGGTGGACACCCCATGCCAGTGGCTATGAAGGTCACAGCTACCCTCAACTTCTATGTCTCCGGCTCCTTCCAGAGGTCGGTGGGTGATCTTTGCAGTGTCCACACAACCAAAGAAACTTTAGGAAACAAAATGACAAAGGTGTTCAAAATTACACCAACTCATGAAGACCTCATTGTGGGCCTGCACAAATGCACCAGTGATAAACCCGTGGTGTGCCTAAGGTGCCTTATGTTTACGTTTTTGGGTGCTACACCTTGGTGCTGATCCCTCCCTGGGAGTGGCATCTGAGGCAGCCTGCTCACTTTGCTGTCCTGTTGGCCTCGATGACCTTGGTGGTCGTCTTCTGGCCCGTGGAGCCTCTGCTGGCCCTGCTTGGGAGGGAGCTGCCAGTTCCATAGCTGGCATCTCCCCAGTCGTCGCAGCCTCACCGGATGCAACAGTCACTGGGAGAGGGGCGGAGGAGCTGCTGCCCTCATCCAGAGTGCCCTGAGAGGAGCCCGCAGAGACGACAAGCAGCTGCTGCGCCAATGCAAGGTCGCTTCAGACCTCCCTGCTCACTGTGGATGTATGGATACCTAGCTGGGAAACTTGGTGCCCAGATCATCTCTCACATTGGCAATGACCATCTGAGATCAATGCCGATGTGAGGGCTTGCTGGTCCGAGCGCATCCCCAGGAAGCCCTGACGGGTCTCCTGGAGGAGGCGCTCCACGAGAGTCGCCACTCTCTCCATGGAGGACACATGGTGCTCGGCCATGAGGCTCACTGCTTCGGCGATAGTCTGCATAGTCTCCTCCACCACGAACACCAAGCCAAGCATAGCCTCATGTATCTCCCCCAGATGCTCCCGTACACTCGGCCACATTTCCTGCGTTTGCTGCGTCACGGGTGACTCCAGAGGCACTGACTGAGCATGTGTCTGGCCCCCTGTAGTCCTCCAACTGCTGGCACCATGGACATTCTCTGTCTCTGCTAACTCCTCCAGCGACTGTGAGGTGCCCTCACCACTGTGCCCCGGGACACTAGCCAATGTTCTAACTCCCACCAAGGTGCTAGTATCTGCCTGGCAGAGATGGTGTGACACTGGTGAAACTTCAGGGCCCTCTGCTGCTCCTCCTTCCAACCCTGCTCCGCTGATGCTGAAAGGAAGGACAAGGACATTGGATCAGTTGACGTGGAGACAATGTCATTGTGTATCCCTGTCCCCCGGATCATTATGCACTCATCTTTCCATAAGCAATGGTCAAGCCATGTTGCAAACTTCAATCACTGAACATTCAGCACTGCTTTGGCTGTTGGGAGAACAATAGTGGGCATACATACCTGCCCATGGCACCCCAGCCTCACCAACACCAGTGGACCTGGACGCATGGCGCCTCTCCAAATCTAGGGCTTCCTGCTCGAAGCGGCTGAGAATCGCTAACTGTGCTGGCCATCCACCAGTCCTCACCCGCTCAGCGGCATGATGTGCATTCTTCTCCTGAAAAAAGAGAGAAGAGCATTGATTAGTGCTACTTGTACCTAAGCTGTCTTCGTGGACGGCCCACCCCAACCAGAGTGGGACATTGCAGGGCTCCACTGTCTCCTCACCCTGCTGCTGCCGAACACTCTTACAAAGATGCTAGGCCTGTCGTCCCCCCCACCCCCTTGGCCAAATGCTGCCTATGTCACATTAGGCACCACACGGTCTAACCTTCCATATTAAGAAGGCGCAAGCACGTGGAGTGTAGAGGGCAGCAGATCGATCGTTGCCATACCACCTTGAAGCTCCCCTCCCAGCATGTCATCACCCTGACTTTGACACGTCCTGCAGTTCCAGCACTGCGCCTAGGTGCAGCTCCTCCAGGTTGCCCCCGAAACAGTCATGTAGGTCTCAGCATATCTCATGCTGCGGGGGCAGAACCCATCTCTTCACCACCCTCTCAAGATGACGTCAGCATCGGCAATATCTGCTGGACAACCCAGCGAAGGACACATGCCATCATTGATTCAGTGCAATCACTACACTCAAACTTGGGGGGAGGGGAGCACCAGGGGGCATAGCCTACCTCCTGGTTAAGTGACCAACGCCAACATGGTACTCACCCTTCCAGAGCGCAACAAGTCGTTGAAACGCTTGCGACACTGGATCCAGGTGCACTGCACCACGTCGCGGGAGCTCACCACCTCCGCCACCTCCTCCCAGGCATGTTTGGTCATGTGGGGGGGGGCCTCCTCTTACCATCCTGGAGTACGAGGACCTCCCGCCGTGCTGCCACCTCCCCGAGGAGGGCAGCAAGACAATCATCCAAAAAAGGAGGGGCACAGAGCCCCTCTGCCCTACTCTCCTGCCTGGCCTGCTCACCAGCAGCACTCTGGGGAGCCCTTCTGTTGGTCATGATTCACAGCCTTTGAAAGGCTGCAGCAACTTCTTAATACAGGCTGCCGGGTCGCCATTGGACCCAGCGGTCATTGCAATCCCACCAGCCCTCCTGTCGTCCCCGGGAGTCGTGATTCACGCTGGGCGGGCCTTAATTGGCCCGCCCACATAAAATGGCAGCGTGGACCCGATCACGGGTGGCGATGAGGTCTGCTCCTGCTCTGCCTGCCCGACAGGCAGAAAATTCTGCCCTTGATCCCCATATCCCTTGATTCCCTTAGAAACCAAAAATGTAATAATCTCGGTCTTAAATATGTATAACGACTGAGCAATTCTGAGAATTCCAAGCTTCACAACGCTCAATTTCTCCTTATTTCAGTCTGAAATTGCCAATCCCTTATCCTGAGACTTTGCTGCTTAGATTAGTCTCACCAGCAAGGAAAGCATCCTCTTAGCATCATCCTAATCAAGCCCTTTCAGAATCTTATATATTTCGGTGAGATCACCTCCTATTCTTCTAAATTCCAGAGATTAAATTCCCATTCTACTCAAACTCTCCACGTAGGAAGCCCTCTTATTCCAGGAATGAATCTACTGAATCTTTGTTGCACTCCCCCCAAGGCAAGTATATCCTGCCTTGGGTACAGAGACCAAAACTGCATGCTGTACTCTAGGTATGGTCTCACCAAAGCACTGTATAAGTGCAGCAAGACTTTCTTACTCCAACACTCTTTCAATGAAACTCTTTCGAGTTATCAACAGTCACAGATTGCAACTCTTTCGAGTACAATCACAGTTCTTGGTTTCCGGGAGTGGGACATGAACCCTCAACCCTCTGATTCAAAGGCGAGGGTGCTATGAACTGAGCCAATGAAGGCTAACTAACCATTTGCCTTCCTAATTGCTTGCTGTACCTGTACCTGATTACCATTTCATCCTTATCGGTCATTAGTCACTTTTGGCAATTTCAGTCCTAGGAAGAAGACTCTTTGATGAGCAAGTTGCAACCGTCTTGTAGGGTTTCTAAATCCCCCAATAAAACTATTCCCAATATGGCTTCTCAAATATAGAGCATATCCATTTCAGCAAAAAGTTGTCCTCATTATTTTTAGGTAGTTCATCCATGCTTTCAACCCAGAGCAGCATTCAAATAATCCATTTGTCTTTCTGTGTCATTCCCTGGCAGGGCAGAAGCCAGCAGGGAAACTTGGATTCATTCTGGTGATATTCCATTGGCCAATTTATTGAGGGTTTTTCTTAATATTGTCTGTAAGATAACTGGAGTAGCTTGCACACATTTAACAAACATTATTGTCTTGATTTGACAATTGAAGATAATGAAGCATCAAAGCAGTATGTCATTTTAAGCTGCCTATAACATTTAGTTCCACTGCTGATTCCTGTCCTTTGATCGTGACTGTATGTGAATACTGAAGAAACAACGTTCTGGATTAATTCTGGATAGGTTTGGTCACCTTTCATTTGAAAGATGTTCACCCTCTTAACCCAATAGTACCTTGATTTTTTTTTTGTTAGTGCAGGACTGTTTGGAGCTGTTATGTTTAGTTTGTGTATTACCTTGCTTGCACTGTCTCTTGACGCCCTGCAGCCAGAAAATGAAAGGTTCAGTTCAGAATGAGACACTGTGCACATTGGAGTAGTGAAAGATAATCTTACTAACAAGGCAACATGAACCTCCAAAAGGTCATTGATTTCTTTCCCTCTGAGTGAGCAAAATTTAATTATTATTACAGACTAAACAAGGAATGAGGAAGTTAAATAATCACCGATTATCTAAATAACCTGAACTGCAATTTTTGATAAATGATAGTGATTTTCTGTATACTTATGCTAAGTAATTGTATGTGCACCAAAAAGGGAATGTAACTTTCTTATGTTGGATAAAAGTACAATTTAGAATGCAATTTATACCACAATTATGCTGATAGATTATTCAGAAAATGTCACCCAATATGCTGATTTTCAACCAAGTTTTGTCTCTTGTTTTGTGAAGGCACCAGAGCTTTATGATCAAAAGGGTCAGTATTTTAATGTGGAGAGAGTTGGTCAGGTATGCCTTTTTTGTATCATTAAGCTTGGTCTGGCTTAATATTTCGTGATATTGATTTTCCAAAAACTCATGTTGAGTTTGAATAGTGTGTTTCAAGTATCCTCCTTCTATTTACAATTTGAGAATGATGTGCCGAATTTTTATAAATATTAACTCAAGTTTACAAGTCAATTGGAGGAAAAGGATGGTATTTCCCATAATTATTTTACAATGTATAGGATAACGTACATAGGGCAGAAATTTTCGCTTGGCAGGCGGGCGCGCGCCCAACCCACTCGAGTGTGAAATGACACGCGTTGACTCGGCCGAGCGCGCCGTCGTCAACACGCAGTTGCACGATATTTCGGTCGGCGGGCACGGACTGGAGCCGGCAGCATGCCCGCCGACAATTAAGAGGCCTGTTAAGGCCATTAAGTAACCAGTTAAATCACATTTTTCACTGCCCATCCAACCTAACGATTGGCGGGCAGGCAAAGAGGCCAAGTGTCCTGTGCAATTTTTTTGGAAACCTCAGGCATGGGTGGGATGAGTTTTCCAAAAGCAAATAAAAATAAAAACTTTAATTTTTTATTGACAACATGTCCCTGCTCATGTGACAGAGTCACATGAGGGGACATGTTTTATTATTTTCATTTTTTACATATCTCTTCATCTCTGAGGCACTCCACCCGCGCATTCACACTGCCCCTCTGCCTCCCCGCACAGGCAGCACTCAGCACTGCCACTCGCGTTTCACGTTGGGCGGGCCTTAATTGGCCCGCCAGCATGAAATCATGGTGCGGAGCCAATCGCAGGCATTCCCAACAGTCCCCACCAAGGGCAAAATTCTGCCCATAATGTAGTTGACTCCTGAAGAGATTATAGAAAACTTATATATTCTTGTAAGAATGTAATTGAAACGTGATAATTTTTGATTAAGCTTCAAAGAATAAATGTTTTTTGAATGTTTTATTTCATTCCTCTTCAGAAAGTCATGACTTTTCAATATTGAAATGGAAGTTGATTAATTTTGCTCAATTGTAATTTATTTTTGCAGTATTTAAAAGATGAGGATGATGACCTAGTAACTCCTCCAGAGACTGAGGGAAATCCTTGGTTTTCCTTCTTGCAGAACAGTGTCCATCTTAAAGGTACCAATAATATTGAGCACTTTCAATTCAAAGTTAGTGGATAAGGGGGACTAGGGTAAAGGACTTAAAATCTAGACCATACTGTTCCATGGATGGATGGTTTTCTCTGCTAGCAGTTTGAGTGGCCTCAAATAAGTTCCTAATAGTTTCCTTACTTGGCACAGATTGATAATTCTACCAAGGTGAATTCTAACTGGGAAATATCCTACTTCTGACTGAGGCACATTGTTGTGATCTTCCAATCGGGATCGGAGAGGGAGCCTCCGACGCTGACTGAGATTTAACCTGCTCACTGGCCATTTTACATTGGAGCTTTTGCACCTTCCGATGCCAGCTCCATCATGGGTACAGGGATAAATACGGTCAAGAGGCTAATTATCGAGTGTAATTCCAGCGTATCTACTCCCCTTTTTGTCATGAATTGAAGTCATGCCTCTTAAGGTCTGTCCTTCTGTTAATGACTTACATTGTGTAAAATTGCACAACCTCTCCTCACTAAGAGTGCTAACTCCCATCAACGCCTGACAACCTTCACCCCTCCCTTATTTCCAACCGTCTTCACCCCTCCCTCACCCCCGGCAGTCTTCACCCCTCCCTCACCCCTGACAGTCTTCACCCCTCCCTCACTCCTGACAGTCTTCATCCTTCCCTCATCCCCGACGGCCTTCACCTTCCCTCCCTCACCCCTGACGGCTTTCACCTTCCCTCCCTCATCCCCGACAGCCTTCACCTTCCCTCCCTCATCCCCGACGGCCTTCACCTTCTCTCCCTCCCTCCCCACCTGACGGCCTTCACCTTCCCTCCCTCCCCACCCGATGGCCGTCACCTTCCCTCCCTCCCCACCCGACGGCCTTCACCTTCCCTCCCTCCCCACCCGATGGCCTTCACCTTCCCTCCTTCCCTCCCAACCCGATGGCCTTCACCTTCCCTCCCTCCCTCCCCACCCGATGGCCTTCACCTTCCCTTCTTCCCTCCCAACCCGATGGCCTTCACCTTCCTTCCCTCCCTCCCCACCCGACGGCCGTCACCTTCCCTTCCTCCCCACCCGACGGCCTCCGCCCTCACCCCCAACAATGTTCAGCCCTCCCCTCTCACCCCATAAAAACACTCAATCCTGACCCCACACCCCCGACAAAGCTGACTCTTCTGACATCAACTCGACAGGGGCAAGTGAATCTGGTAGGTGAGTTGGGAGAGGGGGCGTGGGAAGGGCTGTGCAATGTTGTGGGGGAAGGAGAGGTCAACACTCTTGGCTGGGGGGAGGTGTTGAACATTGCTGGGGTGCGTGGTGCTGCGGGGGGAGTGAATATTGTTTGAGGAGGGTGTGCCAGGGGGGGGTGAACATTGCTGGGGTGGGAACAATGCCGGGACAGGATGGCGGCTGAACTTTGCCAGGAGGGGGTGAGCATTGCCCAGACAATGGGAGTGGGAGGGGGGAACATTGCCAGAAGGAAGGTGAACATTGCTGGGGATGCTGGATGCTTTGACACTCCAGCTGATTTACTTTTACACCTGCTAGGAAAAAGTCTAAAATAAATCTGTGTGAAAACTAGGGTAAGTATGGCAGAAACAGCCCATGTCTCTTGGTTTTGGCCAATCTTATACCACTATTGTTGGAATCATGGAGCAATCCGGGCAGGGTAAAGCCAGCAATTGGAACTTTAAACTTCTGGCTTAAGTACTGCAGCTGTGCGCAGGTTGGGACTTCCTCAGGATCCCAAGAGTATCAGCAATGTAAATTAAATCGGAGAACTATCCCCTTATTGGAAGATTTGGACGATTTTGTTTGTATTAAAGATTTGATCATTTCCTATTGCTCCCCCCCACTAACATCAAAATAATAAGTTATGTAAACTTTGCCCTTTTGATATGGGCTTTCTTCACTTTATTAACTCAGCATTGTTAAACTAACTTGCCCTAACTTTAGAACATAAGGTGCCTCTTCCAGCCCAAAATGAAAGACCGTTCCAGAATGAGAGGCACCCAGAAAAGTGAACTTTTGATTCCTCCCTCAGTGAGCTTGGCAAGAATTGGCTCACCAAGCTGCCAAATCACCTTGAATGAGAAACCTCCCACATTGGTATCAGGCTTCTGCAGAATAACTAGTATAAAAGTTTTCAACCTCTTTCTTTTCCTCTGATTCTCTTTTCAGATGCCTTGCATGCAAATTTTCAATATTTAATATAGTTCAGGGTTTAACTTCCAGTGCAGATAATTTTATTTATCCCCATAATTTAGGATTTTGCATCAAATTGTTAACTTATTTGTAGTACAGCGCCAGGATGATTGTGATTTTTTTTTAAATTTCTTTGCAGAAAGTCCCTTGCTTTTTCCATATTTTCCCAAGAAATCGCTACATTATGTTAAAAGGCTAGTGGAAGCACAGATTGATAGTTGCCTACAAAAGCCAGCTGTAAGTATTCCATCACGCAATCACCTTTGTTACAGTAAGAACACCACAAAATTAGTTTCATAATTTTCCGTTAATTTTTTTTTGGTTTCTTTCATAGGAAGTGATCGGAAATTCTGTACATCAAGTAGCCTACATGCCGCTGTACAAGCTGCATTCAACGTAATATTTTATTTTTATGTTTGCAACAAGAAAATTAGCAGAATTTTAAAATGTATTAAATAAAAAATAAACAAAAAATTGAAACAAAGCACTTACTGTATATTAATTTTGATTCTCGGCATAACTAGCTGCTATTTTACTGGAGTAGTTTCCGAATTTAGTTGCAATTAACTGCCGTATGTTTCCGTTAATATACTTGCTTCTGTTTAATTTCAGTGAGGGTATCGTGCCCAGATTTTCACTACCATCGTTGTAAGTTCTTTGGTATCTTTAATTGTTAGTGTTTACATTTATGGAATTGAGATAATCAATTTTCTTCTGTAATTTTCGTTTTTCCCCCCAATTTTATGGCAGCTAAACTGAAACCTGCTGTTCATTTTCTTAACAGTTGGAATGATAAGTCTTCAAATCTACAGTACGTAGTCTTTACAATGCATAGCATTGAATCTTCCAGAATCTACATTATGCGAAGACCCACTGATCTTTCAAGGTGAGAACTGGTGCAAAATGTGATATTTACAACTGTCGTGATTTTGCAAAACTCATGAATTATTTCTCTGATTCTGTGAAAATTGCGTGGCAGTCAGCTGAGGTCAGTTAACTCGTCAAAGACTAGGGATTAAATCTTGCTCCTTCCTGGTCTGAATGCTTAACTTACTCACCAAGCTGTTGGGGGAGCTATATACTTATTTTTGAAAATAACAATTCAGATGCTAAAATCTTGAACCAACGATAAAGAAAGCTGAGTAAGGTGCTTGGTGATTCAGTGGTTACCCCTGGGTAGGACCCAGTGAGATGAAACAGATTTCTCCTTTTTGGCTATTAGGGTCCTTAGTGAAATCTCAAACTGGTGTCCATGGCACTTAACTAGGCACAATTCCGCACAGTGAACAAAATTTATTGTACTAAAAATGTCCAAAGATGGCTATTGTAGAAATTAAAAACTTTTTATTGATACAATGGAAGATGCTCTTCCAAAGCTGAATTTAAGGCAAGTGTTTTCTTATTCTAAAAAGGGCTGTATTTTCTCGTGGTATACCTGGCCTGGCATTACTTAGTGCTAGCACTGATATCCAGAGGCAGAAAAGTATTATCACATCCTTTACTTTAGTGAGCATCCATTTAGTTTCACTAAAAAATAACTTTTGAAGATCTGAACATTTCATATCTATCTCAACAATTACAATAATGCAGTGCTTTATTGAAATTTTTGACTGGATTGGATTTCAGCTATAGTTTAATTTGAAAATTTCATAGTGAAAGAGATTTTTAATTGAAGAAATGTGAAGATCATATTGAATACTGATCTGAAATAGTTGTTTTTTTAATGAAATGTCTTAATACTTATCCAGGTGAAATTTTAACTTAGCTTATACTGTAGCTTAATTTTAAATATTTCTATTTGTGATGGTTTTATACAGGTGTATTTCTAACTGGCTGCTTGCTGTAGAGTTTGGAGATTTTTTGTGTAGCACCAGGAGTGACAATAACAAAGAAAGGTGAGGTTCCAATTATGTTATACTATGTTCAGCTTGTTCATGTTTTCTAGCATGAGCCCTTGAGGAACTTTGGCTCTAAATATTTAGTCTTGTAAAATCATTTAAAATTATTCTAATATATGATATACTGAAATGATTTAGCAAGTGAGGTATTGTGTACATAGACTTTGAATGGTACTGCAGAGCTGCATCAGTTTCTGTTTTGGTGTCATTTGCTGAGGATCTATGTTGCAAATTGAGATGGCTAATATAAAGTGGACAGGGGGATATCAAATGCTGGAAATCTGAAATAAATACCAAAAATGCTAGAAATATAAAGCAGGTCAATACGCATTTTAAAAGAGGAAAGGCAAGCTGTGATTTTTTCGGGTGTGTACATTTTATCAGAGCAAATCAAGTAGGGAGTACTGTGATATCTTTACAGGACAGAAAAGAGACTGCATGCAACACATGGAGCAAAATTTTTAGCTCGGCGAGCAGGCACACACATTGACATCGGGTGAGCATCCCGACGTCAATGCGCAGTCGCGCAATGTTTCGTTCGGCGGGTGCACACCAGAGTCGGCTGCATGCCCGCCGGCAGTTAAAGGGCCTGTTGAGGCCATTAAAGGATCAGTTGAATGGAATATTTTGCTGCCCATCCAACCTTACAGTTGGTGGGCAGGCGAAAAGGCCGTGGCCTCTGCACTTTTTAGGAAACCTCTTCCACAGGTGGGATGAGGTTTCCTAAAGCAAATAAAAATAAAATAAAAATTGAAAACTTATTGCCATGTCCCTGCTCATGTGACAGAGTCACATGAGCAGGGACATGTTTTATCACATTTATTTATTTATTTATTTTGAAAATGCTTCATCTCCCTGAGGCAGCTCTGTGCCTCGGAGATTATGAAGTGTACACTTGCACGCATGCGTGAATGTCGCACTCGCCCTGCTCGCCCTCCACCCACACAAGCAGCGTTGCCGCTCACGTTTCAAGCTGGGTGGGTCTTAAAGGCCCACCAGCGTGAAATCACCTTCCAGCCTCAATCGCGGTCGGCTTCCTGCCCGCCCAACAAGGGTGAGATTCTGCCATGAAGTTCAAAGTTTCCGACAAACTAGTTTATTCTAGGTTGACAAAATGTACATACATCCAAAATGGCCACAAGAGGGTGCTGTCACATTCAAAGAAAAAGTACACAATCTTCAAATTCCATACAACTTATAAACGCCTCTTGTTTTTCATTTATTTACAAACCTAACCTAACCACTGGTTTCCTATTCCTAAGAGGATACCCCCTTTCTTGACTCAAAGTTTCAGAACTTTGGAAGGACCTTGACCCTTGGCATGAATCTGAGAAGTTTTCTTCAACAAAGACTGATTTTGCTCTTGACCGTACAATGCAAATTTCACTTCATCAGTTATTTCTGTCTAACTGACTTGGATTTGAACTGGCTTCAGGCACCAGTTGTGTTGGAGTAACCATTGGTACTCTACTCGTAACTCAATTATCCAATTCGTTAGATTCATTTGATTCCGACCAACTTCCTTTTTCATTGTGAACCTCTGAAGGTAAAACATTATCCATGTGTACAAGCTTAACCTTTCCACTACATCATGACCAAATATGTTAGAGGACCCCATAATTTCACTGATAGCTACTTCAACCATTTATGTTGTTCTTTCACCTTAACCTTCTGATTCAACTTCAGTTTTCTTTCTCTCACATTATACCTATCATAACTCTGTTTCTGCCTAGATTGTTTTTCTTCTACTGACTGTACTAAGTGTGGCTTCAGCAATGAAAACCTCATTCTAGGCTGTGTTCTAAGAAACAATCAGCTGGTGTTGTGCCGTTGGTAATGTGAGGTGTATTATGGTAAATGATCAAAAAATTCGACCTCAACTTAACGAGACTTGATGTTTCTTCTAATTTGTATCTAACATTTGCCTTATAATAGCATGCTTAACAATTTGTATTGTGTGCTCTGCTGCTTCACTTGAAGCAGGATGATATGGTGGAACTCTAATGTGTTTTACCCCATTCATTTTCATGAATTTTACAAATACTTCTGATCAAAACAGACCCACTGTCAAAGACACAATTTCCTCTGGGAACCCATAAGCTGCAAATAAAATATGCGAAATACCTAGAGTTTTGCTAGCTGTCGTTCGATTCATTGGGAACCTCTCAACCCACTTCAAATGGCTATCTATCGCAATGAATAGCTGTTGCCCTTCAAATTCTGCAAAATCTATGTGCAGCCTCTGCTACACTCGAGTTGGCCATTTTCATGGTTGCAAAGGAACCAATGGCACCTTCTTTTATACTGCATCACGTGCTCCACGCTGTTTCACTGTGTCTTCTATGCCTTTATCTAACCCTGGCCACCAAAGATAGCTTCTCGCTAGCCTCTTTGTCAAGCTCATCCCTAAGTGTTGATCATGAAGACCACATAGTAACTCCATCTGTACTTTTCAGGAATTACAACTCTGGCTCCCCACATCTCAGAAACTTTATCAATGGACAACTCATTCTTACTGGGTTTAGAAATCAGGCCATTTTATATGTGTTTCTATGTTGGCCACCTATTTGTGATATAGTTGTATGCCCTTGCCAATACAGGGTCCCTCCGAGCTGTTCTACCAATGCCATCTGCTGTGACTGGCATCTCATCTATGTATGGAAAAAAAATCTTTCCTGTTGGGCTGTACCTTGGAGGGGTATGGTGATCTAGGCATCACAGCGGGATTACAATGATCTTTCAATCATCTGTATTTAACGTTGTACTGATAAACAGACAAAATCAAAGCCCTAGATAAAAGCAAAATGCTGCGGATGCTGGAAGTCTGAAACAAAAACAGAAAATGCTGGAAAAACCCAGCAGGTCTAACACCATCTGTGGAGAGAAAAACAGAGTAAACGTTTCGAGTCCATATGACTCTTCTTCTGAAGAGTTCTGTTAGACCCACTGAGTTTTTCCAGCATTTTCTGTTTTTGTTTAAAATCAAAGCCCGTCTCTGCATTCAAGCTTGAGTTAAAGCGGGCACTGGAGACTTTGGATTCAAAATAGCCATCAGTGGCTTATGATCAGTTTTGATCATGGAACTCTGACCATACTAGTACTTATGAAATCATCTTAGTCCAAAAATTAAAGACAAGGATTCAAGTTGTATCTGAGCATAATTCCACTCACTGGCACTGAAGGTGCGGGAGACAAATGCAATCGGTCTCTCCCCACCATTATACAACACATGAGAGATCACAGCACCTACTCCATATGGAGAGGCATCACATGCTAGCATAATCTTTTTAGACACATCGTGATGGCTAAGCATGTAACATCTACCAATTTACTTGTACACAGCTGGAATGCCTTGTCACACTCCCTTTTCCAATTCCACAGAGCACCCTTCCTCAAGAGTTCATTCAATAGGTGCAATAAGGTTTCCAAATTTGGTATGAGTTGACTGTAATAATTCACTAAGCCCAAAAGAGATCCGAGCTCAGAGATATTCTGAGGCTGTGGCACATTTATTGATTGAACCTTACTCTTGGAAGGATGTAGCCCATCTTTGTCTACCCTATGATTCAAATACTCTACAGAGTTTTGAAACATTTCACATTTGTGTACCTTCACCTAAACTCCAAATGTTAGAGCACCTTATTCAGCCTATCATCATGGGTGTGCCTGTTTGGAGCTGCAATAAGTATGTCATCCAAACTACTCCCTGAATTCCCTGCTAAATTTGGTTCATTATCCCTTGAAAAATTCCAGGGGCTGAAGAAACACCCAGTGGCACCCTATGGAACTGAAATAGACCCATGTGTGTATTAATAGTCAAATGTGACTTAGACTCATCATCTAACTTATGTTGCAGTTAGGTATTTGTGAGATCTAATTTTGAAAACATCTGGCCTCCTGACAACATTGTAAACAGATACTCCAAGTTTGGCACATTCCAGTACCTGATTTACAGTTACCTTTATGACCTTCCTATATCCTTACATACCACCTGACTTTGGTACTATCAGTATGGGAGTAGCCCAATTACTCTGTTCTACTTCAGAGATAATGGGCAGAATTTTCCAGCCCTGGCCGCCAGCGGGATATTTAGGTCCCACCAAAGTAAATTGACTTTTGGCTGGCTCACTGCCAGAAAATCCTGCCCCATGTTCTCAGTCTCAAGTCTTTTCCTTTCTTGCTCTACTTTTTCTTTTCGAGCATATGGCACTGGACAAGCCCTGCTGTAAACTGGTCTTGGGTTCCTCTGGACCCGTATGTTGGCCTTATACCCTTGAATCAGTTTTCTCTTTTCACTCAACACCTGTGGGTACTAGACGACCACATCATCTTGTGTTGTAAATTTCACTTCTACATTAAAAGGCTCGTTCCAATTTAACTTAAGTCCTGTTAACCGAACAAAGCTGGTTTTTCATCTTTCACCACAATGATGGACAATTTTGCATATTGCTCCTTATATGTTACTGGAATGGACACACTTCCCATCATGGAAATATTCTTTTCTCCATAACTTTGTAATTCTATGCATGATTTCTCCATTTGAAGTTGACCCAACTTTTCACAGTATAGTAACTCAGGAATCAAGCTGACTGCATCCATGTCAACCTCCATGTTCACTGTAGCTCCATCCAACGCTACCTGGACTATGTGCCCTGTGAATTTTCACTAATCACCCTTGATTTCAGATTTTATGGGTCTTAACCGACCCCTCATCAACCTGGTGCTGTTCGACACCTTATGCAAAAGAGAAAACTGATGTTTCTTGCATTAAGCTTTTTCTCTGTTTACATTCTTTTGATGTACCTTGGGTAGGATGCCCCTTCTTGCAGCTGTGGCATTCTGCCTTCACAAATGGATAATTCTGTGCTCAATTTTGGCCTAAGCATAGAACTTTGTCGTACCTCTGCTACTACTAACTGCTATTATCAGGGCCTTCTGCTTATTCAGCTGCAGCTTATTTACTTCAGCAGATGACTGGCAATTGTTAACTCTGACTTCTCTCGAGTCACATTCCGTCATGTTCATGGACAATGTTGTTTCTCTCTTGAAATTCTCCAAATTTACAACGGATGGGCAGCTTTTTCAAAGCCTTGATTAAGTCTCCAATGTCCTCACTGGGCAACTAATTCCTTGTTTCAAACTGATAACTTTCTGCAATCTCCAATAGCTTGGGACTGCAGTGGTGTTCAAGCTTATACAAAATGTCCAACAGCAGCATGTCTTTTGGCTTTACTGGGTGAGCAAATTCTTGAATGTTTCATACACTCCTGGGTATGCTTCCCTCAAAAAGGCTACCCTTTTCCTTTTCCCCACTGCCTGACTGACAGCTACATTATCGGGAACATCGAGGGTATTATTAGCAGTGAAATACACCTGTAGCCAGTCCAAATACGGTCACAACTATACTCTCCTATAGCTTCCCGACCGCTCCCAAGGCCTGCCCGCCGAGCCCACCCAACGACCAGAAAATCCTGGCCATGTTGTTTGAAGTAAGAATAATGCATTGTTGAAAGGAGGTCAAATATTTATATGCTGCATGTGGCCATATAAGCAGTTTACTTATCTGACCAAAGTACCTACAAGTTATTCAGTGTTGCACCAGTGTTGCTTTTAGCATTGTGTGTTCTGTACCTATTAAATACATTAAAGAACTCAGTCCATAAACACAGCACAATGCAAGTGCATTGAGAAAATACCATGAAATATTTTTAGTTTGTTTTATCAACTCATAATGACTTGCATATAATACATTTAGGTTTCTCAGTTTTAAAAAAATGCAGGTAGCCTGGCAATTTAATTGCAAAAATGGTGTAGTTTTATTTACTCTGATGTTAAACCAAAGTAAAAACTGCATATCTTTCGATACCACTATTTGTTGGGAAGTACATGGCAAACGTCAAATAATTAACTTAGTTTATTGAAGAAAAATTCATCGTCTTCCCACAAGTGAACTGAATGGGCACTTAGATATGAATGCAAATACAGTGTTGTTGCAATTGTACATAAAAGTTTGTTAATTTCCCTTCAAAAAAGGCATCTTTGTTTTTTGCATTGTTTTGTTGTGCATAAAATCAAATCTCATAAAATGTTAATGTCTCTATCAAATGAACCAATATGAACACATGATTTTAATCTATTCATTTCAACTTTAGAGAACCTGGATAAGCATAACACTTCTTTGAAAATCAGTTAGGTGTATCACAATATGATGGAACTGAATTTCTAAGGCCATTGTAATCTTGCGCTTAATCTTGCACTTTAAATACATTCATGGGACGTGGACGTCACTGGCTCGGCCAGCATTTATTGCCCATCCCTATTTGCTCTTGTTCAGAGAGCACATGTAGGCCAGACCAGGTGAGATTTCCTCCCAGTGAATCATTAGCGAACCAATCAACAAGTTTCAGTAGACATTTAATTCCAGATTTTTATTTAATTCAAATTCCACTATCTGCCATGGTGGGATTTGAACCCCGGTCTTTGGATTACCAGTCCAGTGACAATACCACTATGCTACCGCCTTCCTCAGCATCAACACAAAGGAACTGCTGGCAGCTTTTTATTGATGGACATTTCAAATCTAACCAAAGTATGCAGTCATGCACAAGTCTTAATATGGTGGTTTCAATATGATACTGGAATTTAAAGTTCTCATCCAGTACAAATAGTACCTTTTCTGTTACATTGTGCCTGTTTACATATTTTATAAGTGTGTGGTTTTAGAATTTACAGGAGTAAAAAAGTCTACTTTATAATACAAAACCAAACTAGCATTTAAAGATATTTTCAAATCTTAGTCATGTTTTTTTCATAAAGTTCTAACCATCCTTTAAATTGAAATCAAATCTGAATAAATATAATCTGCCTGTCTGAATTATCAGGTGTAATTGTTATTGTTTTAAGATGATCTTGTGTTGCTATATAGGTTTGATACTAAATCCATAACAACATGCAGTCATACAGGGAATGACAAGCTAGTGAAAATAACTATCATCAGCCCAGATTTTTTAATTAGTTTTTAATTGCCTTTGAATAAGTTTACTTTTAATCCATCTAAAACCAGCTTGTGCAGATCATAATTGCTCTTCCCATAAATTTTAAATCTGTCTTCAAATATTTTCTTTTGTTTGATCTCAGCCCAGGCTATTTTTCTATTTATTCTTGTACGTCGTCCTTTAGTTTTTTTTTCTGTTTTTCTCTTCATCTTTGCTTTTCACCTTTTACCTAATTATTTTTTAGTTTATTATTGATATATTTATTTCTCTTTAAGCTTTTCTCCAATTCTGCTTTTAGTATGTTTGACTATCCAAGTCAATGAAAATTTGCTAACCCTCTTGGTTTAGGCTGTGATTTGTCCTTGTCCTAGGTAATTTCCAAAATTTCTGAAGCTTATTTCAGTGGGTTGTAATCTCCGACTACTGTCAGAAAGCGCTGGCCCGCAGGAATTACAAGAAATAAATACCTACTTACCTGGTCTTGAAAATTATGTTGACACTTCCGTTCGCCAGAGCTGATTGAGGCCTGCATCGAAATACTCCTTGCAGGCCCCAGCAAAGTCTATCTCTAGCATGTTCAAGGAAGCCATGGCCCCATTTTTTTAACAGCACTAGCTGTCGTAAAGCAGGTAAGTTTAAAGGGCCAGGGAAATTGACAGACCAGGGGGTAGGTAAGTGGATAGGGTTTGGGGGGTGGGGGGTGGGGCGTGGTTCTGGGTGTTCATGTGGGAGCTGTCAGAGTTCTAGGGGGGATTGGGGGTGTCGGAGTTCAGGGGGTGGAGGGTGTCGGAGGTGGGGGGGGTAGGGAGGTGGAGGGTGTCTGGGAGGGGGCGGGGGAGGTGGGGGGTGGGGGTGTTGGATGTTGGGGGGGGGTGTTGGAGATCAGGAGGGTGGGGGGGTATCGAGGGTAGAGGTATCAGGGTGATCAGTAGGGGCACCAGAGGTGTGGGGGGAGTCCTATGGAGTCGGCCTGGGTCTTTACAATAGTTACTCAGAAGTTAGAAGAGGTTTTAATTCTTTTAACTTTTTCTGGGAACCATTGGTATAACCCCGGCACAACCATCCAAAGTTTGCAATTTAAACCACGCTTTCAGATGGTTCCCAGTGCAGCGCAATTGTCTAGAGGAAGTTTACACTTCTGGGCAATTGCCATGCAAACCCTTACCTGGGAAATCCCCAGAGGGATTTCCCCAGCGCATCTTTCGGGTACTCCCCCAAATCCAACACTGGGGAGCACGGAAGTTACAGGCCATTATGTCAACACAGACACATGCTGCCAATGCTTCTTTTAGCACTGTCAGACTTGACTCAGTGGCAGCACTTTTGTCTCTGGATCAGAACAGTGTGGGTTCAAGCCGCATTCCAGACACTTGAGGATATAAGCTAGGCTGACATTTCATTACAATACTCCTGCACTGTTCCTGATGCTGTCTTTTGTTGTAAAGTTGTTTGGTGTCTCACTAAGAGGTCTGGAGGCTTGTATGTTTGAACATTAACTGTTTATTGGTAACCCATAACTATATACATCTCCAAGGTACAGTGCTGCATGGATGCTGTCTCCATGCTGGTTCCTTCCAGACTGTACTATACACAGTCTAACTTCATGTGATTCTTTACATCATACCGTGGGTGGTACTGTTTCCCCAGTCCCACATTAACCCTTGCTGTCCCGAACACCCTTCTACTATACCTTTCAGAGGAGATGTTAAATTATGGCGGCTACTCCTACCTGCTCAGGTGAATGTAAAAGATTTTGTGGCTCAATTTGGGAAAAGTCAAGGGAGGTCTGCTGGTTACCTGGCCAAAATTTCTGTCAAACAACATCATTTAAAAAAAAATTAACTGGTTATCTGTCTCATTGCTGCTTGAGGGAATTTACTGTCTGAAAACTGACTGTCACATTGCCTACACTACAACAGTGACTACACTTGTATACTAAAGTATTTAATTGGTTCTGGGGCTTTGGGGCATCCAGAGGATGTGAAAGGTCTTATGCAAGTTCTTTTTTTAACACAGTGGCAGACACATTATCTGACCTCATAACCATCTGCTGTGTTGTTATGGGTCTACCTTTTACATTAAATACCAACACAAAATTCACTTTAAAACAATCTATAGCCATATTAAAAAATGGCTATTAAATGAAATTAAAAGTTTAGGATTTTGCATGACTCAAGTCTTGTCAGATGACACCTTACTTGGCAACATGTTAACACCAGTATTCTGTTGGACATAACAGAAAATGTTGGAAATACTCTCTCTACAGATACTGCCTGACATGTATATATCTGTAGAGATCTGTATCAGAACAGGGAAAAGTTAAAAATGTAGGTTTGGAGCAAGGGGTAGGTGGGGAAGGAAGGCCTGAGATAGGGTGAAAAACAGGAGAGATTGAATGACAGAAGAGTTAGTCTTCCAGAGCCAAGGGGAATGGTGATGGGGCAAGAAAAAAAAACCTAAAGATGTATCTAGAGTACGTGTACTGCTGACTGAAAGCAAAGATGAGAAAAACCAAAACAAGCAAAGAAACGGAAGCAAAATGAGGCAGAGATTATGGTCTGAAATTGTTGAACTCCACACTTTTTGTTGCATTCATTCATGGGGTGTGGACTTCGCTGGCTAGGCCAGCATTTATTGCCCATCCCTAGTTGCCCTTGAGAAGGTGGTGGTGAGCGACCTTCTTGAACCGCTGCAGTCCATGTGGTGTCGAAAGGGAGTTCCAGGATTTTGACCCAGCAACAGTGAAGGAACGGCGATATATTTCCAAGTCAGAATGGTGAGTGACTTGGAGGGGAACTTCCAGGTGGTGTTGTTCCCATCTGTCTGCTGCCTTTGTCCTTCTAGATGGTAGTGGTCTTGAGCTTGAAAGGTGCTGTCTAAGGAGCCTTGTGAATTTCTGCAGTGCTTCTTGTAGATGGTGCATGCTGCTGCTACTGTACATTGGTGGTAGAGGGAGCAAATGTTTGTGGATGTGGTGCCACTCAAGCAGGCTTCTTTGTCCTGGACAGTGCCAAGTTATTTGAGTGTTGTGGGAGCTGCACTCATCCAGGCAAGTGAGGAGTATTTCATCAGACTCCTGAATTGTCCCTTGCAGATGGTGTACAAGACATACCAGGGCAATTTTCCACATAGCCGGGAAGATGCCAGTATTGTAGCTGTACTGGAACAGCTTGGTTAGGGTCGCAAGTTCTGGAGCACAAGCCTTCAGTATTATTGCTGGAATATTGTCAGGGCCCATAGCCTTTGCAGTATCTAGTGCCTTCAGCCGTTTCTTGATATCACGAGGAGTGAATCAAATTGGCTGAAGACTGGCATCTGTGATGCTGGGGACCTCCGGAGGAGGCCAAGATGGATCATCCATTCAGCACTTCTGGCTGAAGATTGTGGTAAATGCTTCAGCCTTATTTTTTGCACTGACATGCTGGGCTACCCTATCAATGAGGATGGGGATATTTGTGGAGCCTCCTCCTCCAGTGTTTAATTGTCCACCATCATTCACGACTGGATGTGGCAGGACTGCAGAGCTTAGATCTGATCTGTTGGTTGTGGGATCGCTTAGCTCTTTATCACTTGCTGCTTGTGCTGTTTGGCACGCAAGTAGTCCTGTTTTATAGCTTCACCAGGTTGACACCTCATTTTTAGGTATGCCTGGTGCTACTCCTGGCATGCCCTCCTGCACTCTTCATTGAACCAGGGTTGATTCCCTGGCTTGATAGTAATGGTAGAGTGGGGGATATGCCAGGCCATGAGGTTACAGATTGTGGTTGAGTACAATTCTTCTGCTGCTGATGACCCACAGCACCCCATGGATGCCCAGTCTTGAGTTGCTAGATCTGTTCGAAATCTATCCCGTTTAGTACGGTGGTAGTGCCACACAACACGATGGAGGGTATCCTCAATGCGAAGGCTGGACTTCATCTCCACAACGACTATGCGGTGGTCATTCCTACTGATCTGTCATGGACAGATGCATCTGCCTCGGGCAGGTTGGTGATGATGAGGTCAAGTATGTTTTTCCCTCTTGTTTCCCTCACCACCTGCTGCAGACTCAGCCTAGCAGCTATGTCCTTTAGGACTTGGCCGGCTTGGTCAGTAGTAGTGCAACCAAGCTACTTTTGATGATGGACATTGAAGTCCCCAACCCAGAGTCCGTTCTGTGCCCTTGCCACCCTCACTGCTTCCTCCAAGTGATGTTCAACAGGGAGGAGCACTGATTCTAGGCTAAGGGAGGGCGGTACATGATAATCAGCAGGAGGTTTCCTTGCCCATGTTTTGACCTGATGCCATGAGACTTCATGGAGTCCAGTGTCAATGTTGAGGACTCCCAAGGCAACTCCCTCCTGACTGTATACCACTTTGCCACCACGTCTGCTGGGTCTCTGCTGCTGTTGGGACAGGACATACCCAGGGATGGTGATGGTGGTGTCTGGGATATTATCTGTAAGATATGCTTTCATGAGTATATTCCATGTTAGATTGTTGCTTGACTAGTCTGCTCCCAGCTCCAAAGGAGGACTTTGCAGGGTCGACAGGGCTGAGTTTTCCATTGTCACTTCCGGTCAATGCTGGGTGGTCCGTCCGGTTTCAATCCTTTTTGTAGTGGTTTGATACAACTGAGTGTCTTGCTCAGCCATTTCAGAGGGCATTTAAATGGAGTTGCATTTTAAGGACGGCAGATTTCCTTCCCTAAAGGGCATCAGTGAACCAGATGGGTTTTTACAACAATCGACAATGGTTCGCAGTCATCGTTAGACTTTCAATTTCAGATTTTTATTGAATTCAATTCCCCAGAGCATTACCCTGGGTCTCTAGACTACTAGTCCAGTGACAATACCACTATGCCATCGCCTCCCCACTGCTGCCTGACCTGCTGAGTATTTTCAGATTTCCAGCACCACAGCATTCTGCTTTTCATTTAGCCTTTAGATTGAATTCAATTTGTTGCTTAGTTAGCATTTGTCTTTATCCCTGGTATAGGATATTACCTAATGGGTTTTTAATATTTCTTCTATTATACAGCAAATTGAGTTCTGTAGCTTCACAATCTTTTGCGTTTCTACTTTAAAACACCGGGCATTAGAAATTGATCAAATAAGCATATTTTTCAAAGAAAACCTGTGTTGAAAGCTATATCGAAAGATAAAGGCATGCAATACCAATGAGGCTTATGGTGATACTTTGGACCTTTTAGTCAGTTCAGCTTTTTGGACGTTGGTTTTTATGATGATGAAATGCTGACAGTACTGTTGAAGGGATACACTGACAAAGAAGAGAAAGGTCGAGTCTTGGCGCAGCTACCACTATCATCAATTTACATCAATGTGGAAACAGAGGAAGAATTCAGCTTGGATACTGGCAAAAGGTAATACAGTATTTGAACTATAATAGGATATTTTGAATTCAAATCTTTGTTTTGTTCTAATCTAAATAATTTAAACATTCTCTGTCGATGGGTATTGCAATTGTGTTGTAAAGTCCTCTCAAACAATCAGATCTGTAAACCATAAATCAATTGGTTCTTATAACTGTATAGCTATCCACAGTCTAACTGTAAAACCAGTTCTGTTATCATTTCTCATTGCAGCAAAAAGAATTGCCTCATCGATGTCCTGTATCGCCCAAAAGTAAGATAATAAACACACACACCCCTTTAACAATTCAGGAAAGAAAACAAACCTACCTAAACTATCTTTCAATTGGTCCAGCAATTTTGTCACATATGGCTTGTAGCTTCCCACCAAATCTCATGAATGTCCCCAACTTTAAGTACACATCCTCCTAATAACTTCATAATGCATCTGATCATGATTTGCTCCTTTATCAGCAAGAACAAAATGAAGTAGGAATCCAATTAATCAATTAATATCTGTTCAAGAGCCATACTTTGGAAGAGTAACTGGTTTGATTTAAAATGGATTATAATATTCTAAAATTTCTGTGATTATCTTATAGTATTGCTTTTCATGGTGTATCTTATGGGATCTCATATTTCCTGCAATGATCCTTATAATGAGGGGCTGAGTAAATTGGGTCTATGTTCTGTGGAGTTTAGAAGAATCAGAGGTGACCTCTTGAAACATACAATATTCTATTGAGGTTTGATAGGGTAGACACAGAGAGGTTGTTTCCCCTGGCTGGAGAATCAAGAGCATTGAGGGTACAGCCTCAGGATATAGGGTCAATCATGTAGGGCTGAGATGAGAAGAAATTTCTTCACTCAAAAGGTTGTGAATCTTTGGAATTCGCTACCCCAGAGGGTTGTGGATGTTCCATCATTGAATATAATTAAAGCTGAGATGGACAGATTTTTGATGTCTCACGGAATCAAGGGATGCGGAGAGTGGGCAGGAAAGTGGAGTTGAGGCAGAAAATCAGCCACAAGTTTATGGAATGGCAGAGCAATTTCAAGGAGCTGGCCTATTCCTGCAATTTCTTATATTTATCAACACATTAAGCTGTTTAATCATTGAAATAATATTTTCTGTAAACATTTAGATGGTAAAAGGGAGATTTACGGTTGCTGAACTTATATTTTTATACCCAAGTTTTTGTAACTATCAACTGCAAAGTAGTTTCACTACTTCCACTTCCATCAATATCTGTATCCTACTTTAAAAACATGCTTTCAGAAAAGCAAACCAAGTGTAAGAGTTGAGAACAAAGGGAGAATACCCATGACCAAACTATTGTTATATAGACAAAATGCTGTCAAATCACCTGAACTAAAAGGTTCTCTCCCACCAAATTAAGCTATTTACTTGATTGGAGACCGTTGGGTGTGAATGAACAAAAAGCCTGAATATTCTTTCCTATGGAAAGGGAATGGTGCTTTTTACTTTAAGAATGGGAGGGGGATTTCTGTCATGTAAATTTTCTGCCTGCACTGTTGTGCTTTGTAATATTATACATAAAATTGTCCGCTGAAGTCATACAATCCTGTACATAAGCAGTATGCGGATATCTCTCATGCCATTTTTAAACAATTATTTTTATCCTTAATCTTATTGTTCAGTTACAACAGAATAACTGGGAAGCAGTGATACTGCTCAGGGTAGTACCCTCGGCCCAACCATCTTCAGCTACTTCAGCAATGACTTTCCTTCCACCATAAGGTTAGAAGTGGGGATGTTCGCTGATGATTGCACAATGTTCAGCACCATTCGCGCGACTCCTCAGATACTGAAACAGTCCATGTCCAAATGCAGCAAGACCTGGAAAATATCCAGGCTTGGGCTGACAAGTGGCAAGTAACATTCACGCCACACAAGTGCCAGGCAATGATCATCTCCAACAAGAGAGAATCTAACCATCACACCTTGACGTTCAATGGCATTGCCAACACTGAATCTCCACTATCAACATCCTAGGGGTTACCATTGACCAGAACTGAACTGGACTGGCTATATAAGTACTTTTGCTACAAGAGCAGGTCAGAGGCTAGGAATCGTGTGATGAGTAATTCACCTCCTGACTCCCCAAAGCCCATCCACCATCTACAAGGCACAAGTCAGGAGTGTGATGGAATACTCCCCACTTGCCTGGATGAGTGCAGCTCCCACAGCACTCAAGAAACTTGACACCATCCAGGACAAAGCAGCCGGCTTGATTGGCACCACATACACAAACGTTCAATCCCTCCACCACTTCTGCACAATAACAGCAGTGTGTACCATCTACAAGATGCACTGCAGGAATTCACCAAGACTCCGCAGACAGCACCTTCCAAATCATGACCACTACCATCTAGAAGGACAAGAGCAGCACATAGATGGGAACACCACCACCTGGAAGTTCCCCACCAAGTCACTCACCATCCTGACTTGGAAATATATCACTGTTCCTTCACTGATGCTGAGTCAAAATCCTGGAACTCTCTTCCTAACAGCACCGTGGGTGTACCTACACCACATGGACTGCAGCAGTTCAAGAAGGCAGCTCACCACCACCTTCTCAAGGGCAACTTGGGATGGGCAATAAATGCTGGCCCAGCTAGCGAAGCCCACATCCCATGAATTAATTTTTTTAAATTCCCACAAATCCACTTTATAAGTGGATCATCATTGGTTACCTTAATTTATTTCACTAATTTCAAGTGTTTGATATGACAATATTTTTTAAATTTTCATAACTGTAGTGTAGGCCATATGATACGAAAGTTTTTAAAAAGCCTCAAGCTCTGTAGGCTTCCCTAATTTTAAAGTTATTAATCTAATATATGTAAGCTAAAGTTAAGGCATGAAAAAAGCCATACTGAAGCAAAGGAATGTAACTTTAGTCATCAATTAACTTTACAACTCCATCTCCCACAAAATAATTTTGCATGGGCCTCAAAGACAGCAGTTAGCCGTACAATCTACTGGATAGACCAACATTTTGAAAAAGAGTAAATGGATATTCTGTTCACCCTTTTTAAACATCTGTCAATGAAGTGAAAATAATAAACAATGCTTTCAATTTCCATTTATCTAAACTGTATAAAACAAATCATAACATTCCTACTAAACAGAGTGGGCAGGAAAGTGGAGTTGAGACAGAAGATCAAGCCATGATTTTATAGAATGGTGGAGCAGGTTTGAGGGGCTGTATGGTCCATTCCTGCTCCTATTTCTTATGATTATCAATGCTTAAGCTATTAAATAATTGAAATAGAATTTCCTTTAAGCATTTAGATGGTAAAAAGGAGATTCATTGTTGTTGAACTTATATTTTTGCACACAAGATTTTGTACCTGTAAACAGCAAAGTAGTTTCACTGCTTCCACTTCCAACAATATCTGTATCTTACTTTTACTTCAAGAAGAAGTACTCCAGCCCTTTATGTTGTTCTTTGTGCTGCTCTGCCAAATTTCAGTTCAGTACTCCAAATTGAGTTTTGGTTTTATTTACAGGCTAGACGAGCAGACCAATCAAATTCCTGTTCAGACTGTTACTGTTGAAAATCAGTCCCGGACCTTAGAGAATATGAAAGCACAGTATATTGCTGTAAATGGTATTCGTAAAGTATCTTGTGTGGTAAGTGTTTTCATAAATCAGTACATATATTTCAACTCTAACTTTGTCCCATAGCCTTAAAGGCCTGGTATGCAGAGGCTGATTGTTGCCTATCTCTGTAACCTGATCCAGCCCTACAATCCTTTGATATATCTGTTCTCCTCCAATTCTGGCTGTTTGCACTTCTCTGATTTTAATCCTGGCACAATTAGCAGCTGTGCCTTCAGCTACCTAGGCCCAAAATTCTGGAGTTCCCTCTCTAAACCTCTCTGCCTCTTTTGCCTCCTTTAAAACTTACCTCTTTGAGCAAAGTTTTTGTTGCCTGCCCTAATATCTCCTTATGTGCTTGGTGTTAAGTTTTGTATGACAAGGCTGCTATAAAGCATCTTGGGATGTTTCACTACATTGAAGGCGCTATGTAAAGAGATACGTAATTTTTTGCTTCACATAAATTTTGATGTTGATTGGCAAGGAATGATTGTGAATGAAGGTGGAAACGCCCTGATGTACTTCTCCAGTCCCTATGATAGCTGTCTTGTACATATGTGCCTAAAGATTTTTTAATTGCTATATTATTAGAAAACCAAGGAACTTTAAGGACCGCAAATTGTACTGCAGTGATCTTGTCGGGTGTTCTAAAGTCAGTGAGTTTGAAAATTCAGCAAACTTGCCAATGGGTGTGGGTGCTAGCTATGCTGTGGACTCCAAGTTAGTTCTAACTGATGAACTTGTGCTGTTCTTGCTGGCCATTGGTTGATCATTTTAACAACATGCTATAAATGTCAAGAACAATAGAGTTCATGAGTTAGCTCACTCTATAATTTAAAGTTTGCTTCTAAACTTCACCTTGTACTTGATCAAGCATTATTAATTAAAACGGTTCCTGTTCTGGGTGCCAGGTGAATTGTTTAATGAGAAAAGTTAGTCTAGTTTTTCCCATTTATTCCCTTTTGTCTTCTAAAGGCGACAACTCATCCTGCAGGTAAGCTTCACAGATGTTGGCATCTCTCATTACTCGTCAGAGTAACTGTAAACCTATGCAGTGAATATTGATAGGCTATTGGATCATGGAATGTTTTCAGATTATAACCAATAACTTCAATGATAATGACACTATCTTCCTCCAGCTAGGTGCAACTGCTCTCGCCTGGCTCCATTCTTATCCATCCAGTCATAGCCAGACAATCAGCTGCAATGGCTTCTCTTTCCACTCCTGCAACATTACTCTGGTGTTCCTCCAAGCTTCTATCCTTGATCCTTCCTGCTTCTCATTTATGTGCTGCCCATTGGCTACATCATCTGAAAACAGGCCAGGTTCCAAATCTATGCTGATAACGTTCATCTCTACCTCACCATCACCTTCCACTGTCTCTAAATTATCAGTCTGTTTATCCAATATTCAGTACTGGATGAGCAGAAGTTTCCTCCAACTGAATATTGGGAAGACCAAAGACATTGGGCCTAGAATTTTATCAGCTTAGTCCCCACGAATTAATTTCGGTTGATTAATTACTAGACCTTGCAGAGGCTCTTTCACTAAACTGTGGCAGTATCGTCCTGCTTCCAAGTTGCCTGCCAATTGGGAGGATGGGCAGGTGACATTCCTAAACAAGCAATGAAGGATCTCTATTTAAAGGGACCTCAGCAGAACTCTCACTCAGGACTCTGAGTGAAGCACTCAAGATACAAGTGGGAAGCAATAAACTGGTGGAGAATGGAAGCACGACATGGGAAGGCTGTCCCAGTTCTCGGACACTTCCCTGGAGGTCATGTTGAGTGCAGTGAGAGCAAGAAGAGAAGGAGATCAGCCAGTCTTGCCAAGCAGGTGTGCCTGCAAGTTACAGAGGCAGTGAACAGCAGGAGCCTGGCCCAGGACCTGGATCCAGTGCCGCAAAATGTCTGATAGCCTCATGAAGTACAACAAGGTGTGTTTCCTACAACTCAGTTGGCAGCCATCACTCACCTCCCTGGCATTCTTCTGCACAGCACTCCTCTGACCAACACACCTTGCTGTCATACATATTCCTTTCTCTCCAGCCTCCTCCTCAAATCTCCATCTCAACAGACAACACTCAAACTCACTGTCATCCATTGTTCTGCACAAAGCTGACTGATGCACACCACCTTTAAAGAAACATGAACCAGGTGCCACGAGACTCTCATGCACCAATGACTTTATCCCAAGGGTAGAACAGAATGAGTAGGTGGTTTCTTGGTCATAAGGGCTACTCTCGGAGGACCTGGCTGATTCACCTGTCAGGAATCCTGGCAATGATGCTGAGGAAAGGCACAACAGGAGCCACATCAGCAGGGTAATCAATGAGCAAGCCATTTCAGATACCTTTACAGCTCTGATGACACTCTAGTATACACTGGCATATCTCTACTATGGTGGTGGTCTGCTGTGCTTTGCACAGCATGGTGCTGCAGAGAGGAATTAAGCTGCAGGAGAACAAAGCTACAGACCATTCATCATCTTCCATGGAGGAGGAAGAGGAGCATGAAGTGGCCAGCACGGCTACAGATACACATCTGGCTACCAGAGAACCCCACGCCAGCCTTATAGAGACATGGTTCAGATAATAAACAAGTCTAAAGCCACATGGAAGTGTAACCCTGAACTCTCTGAATACCCCATGCTCATGGCTCCCCACCGCCCGCCCCAGCTCCTACCAACAAAGCATTCCCACAGTTACCACTTTATTGGTAATTAATGTTTAAATATCTGACCTGATACTTTCAGGGGGTTTCCCGCTCACTTCCGAAAGCGCCTCTGTTTAATTGGAAGGTGTGAACTTGTCAGGTTCCCCAAATGCAGGTTGAGGATTTTGTCAACAGCGTGCCATTCCCGATGTCGTGACCAGAACTGTGCACCTCTTACACTCTCTCATTCCCATTTCCCATACAATCACATGCCAACAGCATGCATGGAAAGCAGGCGTGATGCATCAGAGGAGGAAGGTTTTCATTGGTGAAACCTGCCATCAGCTGACAATGCAGCAGGTATGGGTGTGCTATAAAAGAGCCTCCTGGTCAAACAGGGAGACTCTGCATCACAGCCACAACTTTCCTGCCCAACCCCATTGCCATTAACCAAGACTTGAGTGTATGAAGGTGGCACAGGTGTTTTTCAAATTTAAATTGCATTTGAAACTGTTTCACATTACATTGGCTTCACTTTATTCATCATTATTTGTTGAAATTAGCTTAGTCAGAGCTAAATGTATTGGCACACATCATGGTTGGCACACATTGATGATTACATGGGAGTTCACCAGCCATATAAATACTGTGGCTACAAGAGCAAGTCAGAGGCTGGAAATTCTGCAATTGTTAACTCAACTACTGACTCCCCAAAGCCTGTCCACCATCTACACGGCACAAGTCAGGAGTGTGATGGAATACTCTCCATCTCTCCATCCGTCTGGATGAGTGAAGCTCCAACAACACTCAAAGCTCAATAACAGCTAGGACAAAGCAGCTCGCTTGCATCCCACCCACCAGCTTAAACATTCACTCCCTCCACCAATGATGCACTGTGGCAGCAGTGTGAACCACCTACAAGATGCACTGGAGCAACTCACCAAAGCTCCTTCAACAGCACTTTCCAAACCCATGACCTCTACCACCTAGAAGGACAAGAGCAGCAAATGCCTGGGAACACCATCACCTGCAAGTTCCCCTCCAAGCCACATACCATCCTGACTTGGAACTATATCGCCATTCCTTCACTGCTGTTGGGTCAAAATCCTGGAACTGCCTTCCTAACAGCACTATGGGTGTACTAACATCAGATGGACTGCGCCAATACCTTCTCGAGGACATTTAGGGATGGGCAATAAATGCTGGCCTAGCCAGCGGTGCTCGCATCCCATGAACAAATAAATAAAAGTTGGGGACATTTCTTTTATTGTGGATGAAACTATGTTGTGGGTTTTCTGTTCACTCTTTATTGAATATTCATGTTAGTGTTGTACCTGCCATTCTTTGGTGCATGGTTGAACTTGCAGGCTCAACTGTCCCTTTCTTCTATGCACTGTAAAGGACATTGTCTGAGATCACTCTTAGTGGCATAATTGAAATGTTGTAGGTGAACTCAAAGCCCAGTAAGGTTTCTGCCAGCCACCACCCTGAGATGGACCCACATGCAGATAGTACTGACCCTGCTCTTTAGGTCCATAATTTTCATCCCTTGACTGACTTCGCACCAGCCTCCCACCACGGCCAAGACATCAGGCCCTTCCCACTTCACTCCCCCATGGCCCCAACCCAACTCCACAAGACTTCTCCTTTACCCTGATAACTCTGAGTCCTCTGTGCTCCTCCAATTCTGACCTCTTGCACACCCCCATATTTATCACTCCACTGTTGGTAGCCATGTCTTCAGCTGCCTAGGCCTTTTGCACTGGAATTCCCGTCCTAAACATTTCTGTGTCTCTGCCTCTCTTTCCCCCTTTAAGGTGCTCCATAAAGCCTACCTTTTTAACTGAGTTTTTGTTCAGCTGCCGAAATATGTCGTTACAGGGCTCAGTGTCAAATTTCGATAATTTTGTTTAATAATGCCCCTCTGAAGCAACTTGGGATATTTTACTACATTAAAGGTGCTATGTGAATGCAAGATGTTCTCGATAGAGACTTATAAGACTATAAGACATAGGAGCAGAAATTAGGCCATTCGGCTCATCGAGTCTGCTCCGCCATTCAATCATGGCTGATAAGTTTCTCAACCCCATTCTCCCGCCTTCTCCCCGTAACTTCTGCAATACCTCATGTGTTTTAGAAATCTACAGTCACAATAGCCAATTAGTGGGGGGGCAGGACTATTTTACAATCTGGTCAGGTGCTGCCAAATTTAACAGCAGTATCTCATTAACCTTTTTGTCTCCTGTTTCCTGGCCGCAGTCAGCCAGATTGAAAGATTGATTGATTGTTGTGTATGTAAGCCTTTAGCACTAGACTACAACCAAGGAACAGAAATGAAGAAGGGAGGGATCAGAAAGGCCTAAGGCGGGGGCCATCGGGCAGAGGAGGAGAGCAGAAGGGTTTTGGGGGTTGGTTGGATGGAGATAGAAGTCCACATCTGGAGACTGTAGAGGAGGGAGGGATTGGAAAGACTGAGGAGGAAATGGAAGATCATAGTAAATGGGGAGTGTCCCATCATGGTTGGGAGCCGAAGCAGTTATGTGGAAAAGGTACTTACCTGCTGGATCTAGCAGTCCTTGTCTCCATTCAGCTGTTGGACTAAATTTGAAATAGATTTACCTGAGGCATGCAACTTCGTTAAATGACTAACTCACCACCTACCAGTGGGTTGGTTGAATTTCCCTCCACTGCCTCAGTTAAACCCAAAAGTTGATGGGTTCAAGGTGGGTTAGAGTCTGACTTAAGGTTTTTAACATTTAAACAGTCCTCCAAATCAAACCCACACATTTTGGGGTTTAAAATTCCATTCTATGTGTCTGAAATGTTTCTCAATCACTGGTTATTCTACAGTATTCAAAACTGCCTTTTAAGTACGTGGATGTTATAATATTTAAATGAGGTTATATTTGATAAATGAAAATAAATCTTCCCAAAGGTTAAAGCACTACCACAGCATTTGAATGTGATGGGTATGCGCACATGATCTCTCACGACTTTTAGGGCGAAGTGCAAAACAGGGCTAACTTGCTTCTCCATGGCAAGTCTGGGAGAACCAATTGGGCAAATTGACCCTCGAAATATAATGTCTGCAAATTGGAAGATAATGTAGGGGAATGTGAAAATGAGGAAGCAGAAAAATTTATTTACAGGGAAGGAATAAAGTGATGAAGGAAAAGGGGTTTCATTATATATAGACACTTATATCTATTGTACTTTAGGGTACATACAAGTATTGCATTAATATACTTTAAGATCTCTATACTTGTGCTAATCCTTTTGATGCTGGAGGTGTGCTTGTTATAAACTAGCACAAATCCCAAGATGTGGAGTATTTATACCGGGATTGCAGTTGGTTTTAACCCTCGGGTTTTTTGGTGAAGTTTTAAATGTGTTAATGCACCGTAAATGGGACCGACAATATGCTAAGCTTCAGGGGAACATTAGGGGGAACTTCTTCACTCAGAGAGTGGTGAGAGTGTGGAACGAGCTACCATCTGTCATGGTAAATGCGGGCTCACTCTTAAGCTTTAAGAATAAATTGGATAGATACATGGATGGGAGAGGTCTGGAGGGTTATGGACTAGGTGCAGGTCAATGGGACCAGCGGAATAATATTTTGGCACAGACTAGAAGGGCCGAATGGCCTGTTTTCTGTGCTATAGTGTTCTATGGTTCTAGGTAAACAAATTTTTTAAAATGAACATGTTGACTTCCAGAAAGGGAGCATCTGGATAATTTTAAAAACTGTAGCACCAAAAATTCTACATTTTATTATTTTGTTCCTTTTTATCCCTTTTACTAATGTATCTATATGCATGTTTCTAAACTTATTTTATCTATATAAAACTCAGTTTGTTAAATCCAATGGGCCAGATTTTACTGAAGCAGGATATCTAGCAGCATTTGCTATTTGTTAGATTTGCCCTGCACCCTTCAGCTCAAAGTTTTTTTTTATCCATAATGTTCCTAAAAGTTCAAGTTGTTAACGTTTCACTGAAGAAACAGGACCCGAGTGAACAAAGAAATCAACAGGCATTTTAACCCATCAGATTTAAGGGTTGTGAAGTGAACAGAGGAAGGTCTCAGGGTGAGGATAAAGTGAGTAAATTCAATGTAAAATCAGGACAGAAAGAGAAATATAGAAATGGAAATGAATATTAAAATTGGGTTAAGAGAGACTAAGACACACAGGGCGGAATTTCCACTCCCATTGGCGGCAGGTGAGTTTGGCAGCGTGAGCAAACAATATGGCGAGAAGACCAAAAATCAGTTTTACGCCATCATGAAACCAGTTCGCGATCAACCACTCCACCTATCGATGGCGGGCTGCCTTTCCCACCGTCCCATGCCACGAATCTAATTTCAATATTTTAGCATCTCATTATAAGCCCTGCGCGCCAGCATCATTCCTCCACGCTGGATCATCCACGCATGCCGTCATGTTTCACAACTGTACATAAGCAACACACACCTGCCAAGCTGCACTTCGCTCGGGACTTTGAGGTTTGTTTGCCTACCTTGCTTCGGGCAGCATTCACTGTCATCAGCGCCAGGATTCACAAGCAGCATCACATCACTCCTAGGAGGGCTCACAGGCAGGTCTCTACCTATCAGAACAGCCATAAGGCGGGGGTGGCTTTTCAATAGCTGCAGGGCTAAGGCTTGCTTGAGGAAGAGGGAGAAGTGGCCTCAGGCAAGGGAAGGGCTGTACTGGGGAAGGGGGGATATCCCAGGGTGTGTGTGGGGGCGCATGTTGATCTGTGCAAGTGGCCTCAAGATGGTGAGGGCCAAGGAGGCAGTCTCCAGAGGAGATGAGGCCAGATAGAAATGTGAGGATGTGTGTGATGGGCGGTGTCCCTTGAGCTGGCAGTGAGTGAGATGCCAGCGAATGTGTGGGCGTGAGAGTGAGAGTTTAGAGTGATGAGATGGTTACCTTACCCTGGTGGCACAGATGAGATCATTCACCCTCTTTCCGCGCTGGATGGCAAACCTCTTCTGTGCAGCATTGGCACTGACCACCACTGCCACCGCCTCCCAAGCCGGAGTGGTGAGGCTGCTGGACCTCCTGCAGCCAGAGCAGGGGTGGAGGACATCATGATCATGGCAGGCTTACAAAAGGCGTTCCAATGACGGGTCACTGACTCTTCTTGGCTTTCAGGGCCGTGTCTTCACTGGAGCAATCCAGCGCTTGTAAGCATTGAGAACAATGTATGCGGATGCAGTTTAGATATGACACCCAGAGTGAGGAAACGGTGAGGTACCAGCATGGTGGGCGATTTGGAGGCCGCCCGCCAGCAAGACAGCGTTTTTCCTATGGCTGCATAATTAATGAGGCGGGAAGCAGACAATACAGACAATACACCCATCGTGGCCAAGGGGTAAAACACCTTTTTTCATGCCTGCTACTACACTGGGCAGAAGCGCCCAGAACTGCACCAAGTAAAAGGAAAGTTTAAAATCTCCCTGAAAAATTCTAAATTTGAAGGAATGAAACTCCACATTGGGTAATAGTTGGTTTACCTTGCCAGCGATTGGCCGTAATTAACAATTATCATGTCATACATATATTACTATCCCTAACTATTAGCAGTTCATTAAGTTCACATAGACTGCATGGATACAGCTATGACATTAAATGTATTTCAGTGGTGAGGCAGACAACAAAATGCCATTTTCACAAAACTCTCACAGCAACTTTGGATATCTGCTCCTTGCCTGAAGTTGTCAAACCACTTGTATGCCTTTAGTCTGACTGTTATTTTGATAGCACATTCTGACCTGGTAGGAACTTCAAATGACTAGATTTTTTCCCCCACTTTTTGATGAATAATCTCACATTGTACCCACTCTGTATTGTGTGCCTAAACATTTAATGAAAAAAATTAAGCGCATGTATAAAACCTCATCAAATTTCAATGATATTTTGAACTAGGTGCATAGAATGTGTGTGTGCATTAACTTACTTAACATAATTCCACAGCTCAGTTCAAACTTGCGACATGTGCGTGTTTTTGAAATGGATGTAGAAGATGATGGAGAGGTGGATGAAGAGGAGGAAGAACCAGAGCCTCAAGATGTTAGTGGGATAAAGGATGAGATGGAAGAGATAGTGAATGCTCAAGATGATTCTGATGTCAACGATGCTGCTGGTGTCGAGAACCCTGTATTGCTTGAGGATGATGCTTCCAGCCTGGAGTCTGTACCTGGAACCTGGAGTTAGTTAGTTAAATGTAAATTGCTGTCATGAAAAATACAGCTTGGGTCTGCCCAGAACTTACCCAGTTTATTTTTTACACATGTTGGAGATTAATATATACTGAGTCAGTATTGGCTGGTGCAATTTGCTGTGAATGCTATTTTCACAGATTAGGTCATATTGCACGTACTGTGACATTTGTTACTTTGGCGCAACAGTGGAATCAACACTGTTCTTCGCCTCTAGGCCTTACTTGAACCCACTCCAACTGATAAGTTTGCACTAATTCCTACCAGATGTGACCCTAGGACATAAAACCACCCCAAATTTGCAAATGTTAGTAAATTGATCAATTTTCAAGGCGCCAAAATGAGCATGGGAAATTAAAATGTTGCCCTAATACAGGAGAGGGCACCGTTCAGGTTTGGGAGGAGAAAGGACATGAGTTAAATTTTCTTATGTGCTAGTTGTAGTGAGATTGTGAGCCTGTTCTTTGTAAATTCATTGACAATTTCACAAAAACTTTCCCTCCATTGTTAGAGGGTGATTTACTGTGCTGACTTGGGAATGCAAGGTGCTCTTCACTAATATCTTAATTAAGGAACACAAAAGTGTAAGAAGGGAGCTCTGACTAATTCTTCTGTTCTACAGTAAAAACATGCATAAAAACCCATTTATGCGTTGCTGAAATTTTGACATTGCCATATGAATAAATGTTGCATTATTTTCTGTATGATAATGTAAAGACTTTTAATTAGCATGGAGTGTAAAAGTAGTCATCTCTGCCATCTGAATTGTGTTGACTTGTGCACTATCATTAAATGTAACTACAGTACAGGAAGTGTTTTGTAATATTAGGACACACCGGATTGTAAGTGAAGCATCTTATTCTGTACTGTATGGATGTTCTCAGAATTTTACCTCATTTACTTTAGATCACTTGTATGTAATAGCAAATGCATCCAAGTGAATACTTCTAAGTCCTGTATACGATTTTATTTTGTTTCCTTATTACATCAGACTGGTTCATCTTGGATTTTGATCGTATGTTTCATTACTAAAATTCAGAACTGATGTCACATTTATAAGTTTTACATATCTTTAAATGTGAGAGTGCAAGTGAAAAGGCAAATGGAATTCTGGGTTTTCAACCAGAGAACAAGGGTGTGATGTTGAATTTGTAGAAGACTGGGCTACAATCGGAGACGTGTCGGTCTGGGCACCCCATGCTGAAAATCAGTTAGAGACGATGTGTACGGCCCTAATCACTGGAAGTCACCAGGTCTGGGAAGTATAGATTCAAACAAAGGCTGAAAAGTTGGGGTATTTTTCATAGAGTTGAAAGGTTAAGGGATATATAAAGTGCTGCAGCTATTGACACCACAAAATTTCCTGCATATGTACACATGAAGTCTTTGACATCATAGTGATCTCCTGCCTGGCTGGATTAGGGAATAGGATCTCTAATTCTTTAAAAATCTGGGGAATATTGTGGATGATGTTTAATTCAGAGGGATTCACAATGTAATTGCAATTAGAAGTGACCATGGACAGGGTAAACATGAAATACAAAGCAAAAAATGCTCATAAAAATTCAGAAATATAGCGCAACAAGAAAAATACAAACTTCAATTGAACATAGCGAGATCATTGTGACTTTGATCCTGTATCAACACGTTCCTGGAAATCTCCAGATTTGAGTTGTTCCTTGGGTCCCTTCACTTCTCACGCGTTTAAAAAAGGACCTCTGCCCCGTCCCTTCTGTACCACCTCCTATCCTCTTCCAGCTAGTCATCCAGGGAAGGATTCTGCTGGGTTTCAAGGAGCTGGAGCGGATTGGAGCAGAACTTTTAACAGCTCTGGTGAGATTTTGACCAGGCCTAATCTGACTGCATAACTTTGCCCTCTCCCATCCTGATTCTTCAGGATTTGAGTTAACCATCAGTGGTCAATTCCTACTTCAAGGCTAAATATGTAGTCTGGCGTGAAATGTACAATTATTGTGTTTTTATAATTGTATGGGCTTGCACATGGATTTGAGGCACGAGTGTATCTCTGACCTCCTCAACTGTCAAAGTTAAAACATTATAGAGATTGCCAACTGAACAAGCCCTGACGCTAGTTGTTGTTTTTTCTCTAATTCAGTTTGGAAGCTTCTACCTCCTGACACCACTCGATGACTTCACTGTCTGCTTTGCAGTGTGAATGCATAAATAAAACTTTCAAGCAGTGCCAGGAGTTACAATGATTTAAAAATCCTGAAATGTTACAATAAAAGCAGTCAACTATTTTTCCCAGTGGTTGGTAGATTGGTAACAAGGGGACATGCACTAAAGACTATAATTGAATGAACAAAGGGAGAAGTTGGAAGAAATTCTTTTCATAGATTATAAGAACATGAACTATTTGTTTCTGAGAAAAATATAAATTCTGAGCTTTCTGTGCCTCCTTGTTCTTTTATATGGGGTCAGCTGGTTGAATCTCCCCTAAGCGCCAAAGGCAATTGGATGTTGAATGATGTATGACTTTGTTCCATACACCTCTGCTGCTTGAAGCCAAAAGAGCAGGTACCCTGATTCTGCCTAGGTGTCAAAATGCTCATCTCTGCACAGCCCCATCAGCAGCACTGTGGCACCTGTCTGCACAGACAAGCAAAAGATGGCCTCATTTTCCAAGCTTTGGCCTCCTATTAATTTATTTAGGACCATTCCAGTATTTCATTTGTTTCAAAAGAACTCCAAATGACCTTGCTGCTCTACCACTTTCATGTCTGACAAAATTGGATGTTGTAGCTGGCCAAAAACACATCTATGATCCCCAAGAAAACACATAAATGCATGTATTTTCACTCTTCAAATATTGGTGGCTCTGTAACAAATACCGTCATGCTAGTGTAAAAGAAGGGGCCATTCAACCCCTCATTTGCCATAGGCTTATTGTTACTCATTTGCCTTGCTTAAGAAGTCCTGTGCTTTCTCCCAAAGGGCAGATCAGGTCCTACACTTAAAGCAGGCACAGGAAAAATGTGGCCATTAATTGAGGCATGTAGGACTATTCCAAGATGCCAATGGTCCTGCCTCAGTTGGCCCTATTGTTAAGATATTAACCATGTATCTAATACCAATGTGCCAGGAATCATAGAATAGTACAACACAGAAAGAGGTCATTCAGCTCAATAAGTCTGCACCAATTCGTTTGAAGAGCAATCGAGCTACTCCCACTCTTGCAGTTAGTCCCACTCCTCTGCTCCTTCCCCTGTATTTCTTCCCCCCTTCTGCAAGCATTTATCCAATTCTCTTTTGAAGGTTCCTGTATCCACTACCTTTTCAGACAGTGAATTCCAAATCCTAACCATACTTCGTGTAAAATAAGTTTGTCCACATGTTGTATCAGGTTCTTTTGCTAGTCATGTTAAATCTATGCCAACTGGTTATTGACCCTTTCAGCCATTGGAAATAGTTTTGTCTTTTTTTTTGATCAGATAACTCACTTCCACAGCTACATCTCTTTCCCCAGCAGCTGTCTCTGGCTTTGACCTAGTCCACATGGATTCCAACTGAAATCCTACCCTTCACATTATGCATCGACCCTTGATTACAGATATCTTCAAGATATTCAACATTCCTTAAACCACTACTCTCACCGCACTTGAAATTCACGTTCAACAGCAAACAAAATGTCCCAAGGTGCAAAGCACAATTTGGTACTGAACTACATATTAGGTCAGACGAAAGAGTTAGGTTTTAAGGAGCAATTAAAATCAGAGATGCTGAAAAAACCAGAATTAGAGAAGTGCAGATATCTTGGAGAGTGGTGGGTTTGGAAGAGATAATAGAGATAGGGAGGATTGAGGCCATGGAGGGATTGGAAATCCAAGGATGAGAATTTTTAATTCAGGGCATTGTTTTACTGGGACCAATGTAGGTCAATGAGCATGTGGATGATGGGTGAACGGGACTAGGTGTGAGGTCAGACACAAGCAGCAGAGTTGAGTGATCTCAAGGAGGCCAGCCAGCAGTGCATTGGAATAGCCAAGTCTAGAGACAACATAGGCATGGATGAGCTGATGCAGGGGCAAAGTTAAGGGAAGTGGAAATAAGCATTTTTTGCGATGGGGGCAGGGGCATCAGGATATGGTGGTGAATTAGACCTGGGTGTCATCAGCAAACGTGGAAACTGACAGATGATTTTTGCCCAGGGGCAGCATGCAGATCAGAATGAGGAGGCCAGGAATAGATCCTTGGGGAAATACCAAAGGGAACAGTGCCGGAGCAGGAAGAGAATCCAATGGAAGTGATTCTCCAGCTACAATTAGATAAGACTGGAACCAGGAGAGTGCAGTCCCACCCAGCTGGATGACCATTGAGAGAGATCCTGGTCCACCGTTCCATGTTACCCTTCACCTCATCTAGCATTTTAGCACAAAACTTTTTCTTCTTTTCAGGCTTCAAGATTCAACAATCCTTGGGCAACAACACTCCTCCAGAACCTCCCCTCCTCTTTTGCCTGATCCTTTTCCCTTCTTCTAATCTCACCCTTTGTTGTGTTTTCACTATCCCCTCATGGACTGCAGCGGTTCAAGAAGGCAGCTCACCACTTTCTCAAGGGCAATTAGGGATGGGCAATAAATGCTGGCTTGGCCAGTGACGCCCACATCCCATGAATGAATAAAAGAAAGACTTTTCCCTCCCCTGGAGGTACTGCGGTCCAGCATTATTTAATAGACTGCTTTCCTTCTATGCGTAATTGTTGTTGGGAAAGCCACGTATTTAAAATTGCACTTTTTTTTCCCCTTGGAACTTCAACCTTTACAATGCAGCAAGGTGCCAGAATGAAATTGCTTTCCCCTCTCCCTGCTGACATGAGTACCTGGTTACATTATATAAATATCTTGAACTTGGGATGGGTTCAGGGATGCATCCCTGGGAAAGGGAGAAAATCTGACCCGGATCCTTACTCCACATTTCCCTTCCTACTCCCACTCCACTTGCAGAACGTTAGAAGAGGAATTATTTTATATCTTAATAAACCAAATGACCAATTTAAAGATTGGAAGTATATTCACCATTTATAAAATAAATATAGTGAAAATATAAATTGATATTTATGACATCTCATTTTGCAACTCATTTAGTTTGCATTAAATTTTTGTATACTATTTTGTAAGAGTGCATGTTTTTAATAAAAGATATAAGCAGGAGTAAAGCAATAAATGTTCTGTACAATCTGCTCTTTAAATATACATTAGGAAGTAATAATTCTGTTTAGGGAACATGCATGTGCTTAGGCATTCTGGAATGCTATTGCGGTGGTTCCTAATTTGCTTGTAATGTACATTGAGATGGAGTAATATTGATTTACCAGCTTTGTCTCTACTCTTGTACCAGACAGATTTTATATCAGAGATAACAGTTGTTCCAACATACTCAAAAAAGCCAAGCAGGTCTTTTTTTAACTGTACCTTGTAATTAATACAGCTGATCCTCGCAAGATGAATGGGAAAATGTTTAAGATTTCATTAAGGTCTTCCCTACGCAAATCTGATTAGTGTTTCTGTTAGATTCTACAATAGGAAAACATCATAAGTTTTAATTCAGTCTGTGTACAATTTCCTGACAATTAAAGTCAATTTTTTGAATTCATGAATTTATGTAGTCAATACACTGATGGTTGAATTAAATGAACACAGTGGTTAAACAGACATTTTAACTTGCAGTTTTACTTTTTAAAAATGAAATGGACATGGAAATACACATGATGCTATTATCTTCCTGACTTTGATTAAAGAGAACATTCAAAACACAAACTTTAACCAATACCACATAACAAGTCAATTATCTTGCTCCAGCTGCACTGGGACCAATCCAGATTAAAAAAAAACATTTAGAAGAAAATTAAACTTGTATTATTTTCACCTGATCTCATCTAATTAACTTTAATTGCATTTTCCCATTTTTCAAAAGAATAAAAATGAATAGCAAACTATTTTCTTAAAGTAATTATTTCTGCAACAATCTATTAAGAGTGAAAACAACCATTAATAACTCAGCTGTGAAGTAAACAGTTACCAGCTCCTGGAGCAGGACTTCAAAGCCACACATTGTGACCAAGAGGATCACTGAGCAGGAGAGTGAAAGGGAAGCCTGATTGACCTGCTGTAAAGAGAATGCCAATGAATCACCAAGTCTCCAATACCAGGTCAGAAAACATCTTGAGTTGCAGAGATAATCATTCACACATGGACATATAAATATTGTCAGCACAGATTTAAGCACAGATTTTCTTGATCTCTCTGTCTCCATTTCTGGTTAAAGACTGTCCACCAATATTCATTACAAGCCTACCGATTCCCACAGCGACCTCGATTACAGCTCCTCACACCCTGCTTCCTGTAAGGGCTCCATCCCATTCTCTCAGTTCCTTCGCCTCCGCAGCATCTATTCTGATGATGCTACTTTCCAAAACAGCACTTCTGACATGTCTTCCTTCTTCCTTAAACAAGGTTTCCCCCCACTGTGGTTGACAGGGCCCTAAGCCCTGTCCGACCCATCTCCCGCGCCTCTGCCCTCACACCTTCCCCTCTCCTCCCTCCCAGAACCATGATAGGGGCCACTTTGTCCTCACTTTTCACCCCACCAGCCTCCGCATTCGAAGGATCATCTTGTGCCATTTCCTCCAACTCCAGCATGATGCCACCACCAAACACGTCTTCCTCTCACCCTCACCCTCCCCCCCCCCCCCCCCCCCCCACTCCCGTCAGCGTTCTGTAGGAACTGTTCACTCTGGGACACCCTGGTCCACTCCTTTATCACCCCGACACCTCATCCCTTCCCATGGCACCTTCCCGGAAATCGCAAACCCTGCCCCTTTACCTCCTCTCTCCTCACTGTCCAAGGGCCCAAACATTCATTTCAGGTGAAGCAGCACTTCACTTGCACCTCCTTCAATTTGGTCTACTGCATCCGTTGCTCCCAATGTGGTCTCCTGTACATCGGGGAGACCAAACGCAGACTGGGTGACCGCTTTGCAGAACATCTTCAGTCTGTCCACAAGCATGACCCAGACCTTCCTGTCGCTTGCCATTTCAACATACCATCCTGCTCTCATGCCCACATGTCCATTCTTGGCCTGGTGCAATGTTCTAGTGAAGCCCAACGCAAACTGAAGGAACAGCTCATCTTCCGATTAGGCACTTTACAGCCTTCTGGACTTAACATTGAGTTCAACAATTTCAGACCATGAACTCTCTCCTCCATCCTCACTCCTTTTTTCTACATTCATTTTTATTTTTATCCACTTATTTTTATTTTTATTCATTTATCCATGGTTTTATCCCCTTTTTATTGCCCCTTCTATCCCATTTTCTATCCTTTTTTTCCCACCACCACCTCCCTCCCTCAACCCTATCCCCTGCACTGCCATCTGTCATTTGTTCCATGTTGTTCTTTCACACAATGCTACCCTTGTTCAGCTATCACATTCTGCTTTCTTACCTTCATGTCACTATCAGCACCTTTTTTAGCACTAACCACGACTAAACACTCCCTTTGTCCTTTAGTTCATGACATCTTTGTCAATCCCTCCTTTGTCCCCACCTATCGCTGAACTTCTATCCAGCTACACCTGCCCCACCCCCCTTAAACAGTATAAATGTCATCACATTTCCACTTCTCTTCAGCTCTGAAGAAGGGTCATACGGATTCGAAACATTAACTCTGTTTTTCTCTCCACAGCTGCTGCCAGACTTGAGGAGTTTTTCCAGCATTTTGTGTTTTTGTTCCAGATTTCCAGCATCTGCAGTATTATGCTTTTATTTAAAAGAAAAGTCTTACACCAGATGATAAGAAATGGGCCCCAAGCTGCAAGAGTGGGACAATGAGAAATGCAGAGAGCGGCGGATGTGTTCTAACACCTGAAACACCTTTGGCCACATTTTATTCCCAAACTGGATGGCCAGAGTTGTACAATCTCCATCAGTAACAAACTGATAGGTGCATAGGAGTTAATCAGGCACAGTTTAGGATCTGAAGTCTAGCGGAAGAAATCCATGTATGGACTCTTAGACAGATTCTTCATTGATATTGGCTATATATACCCATATTCCATGACAAAATTGTTTGGTTACTTAGAAGAGTTCATCCCCCAAGGTAAGTTGATAGAATTAAAAGCAAATTGCTTGTCATTTGGTGATCATGTAATAAAAAAGGGACAGTTTAAATTCAAACCCACAGCAGCAACCTCAACAGAAGAATGGGTTCTTAAATATCTGAAGATTTGACTGATGATTAATAGCAGAAACTTTGATGTTATCTCAATGTACTACTTTCCCTCATCCCAAAAAAGCTTCCAAATGCAAAGAATAGACATGCCTGCAATTTTCTAATCCCAAGTGTGCAACATTAGCACCAAACTTTTACAAACATAACTCTGACTGCTATTTAGCCAGGCTCAACTTTCAAAATCAGATATGTCACTAATAACTTTCCAGAGCACACCAGGTATTATTAGGATTTTGATAAGACTTGCTGATGATTTTGTTAGTTGATAGTTGTATCTAGTATTTTGTGACTTGGTGGTACTGCTACAAGCAGCTGCCTGGTGCTGGAGTACCTGAACCATAGAACAATAGTTTTTACTGCATAGGAGGCATTGCATCCAAAAGTACTATCTACTTAGTCCCATTATCTCATCCATTTCTAGTCCTCTTTTAAATTTTTCTGTTTCAAACATTGAAACCCTTCCTTCTTGTGAGATTTTATGCATTCTACTTTTTTATTTTTTCATGGGATGTGGGCATCGCTGACATTTGTTGCTCACCTGTTGCCCTTTAGCTGAGTGGCTCGCTAAGCAGAGGACAGTTAAGAGTCAGCCATGTTGCTGTGCGTCTGGAGTCACATACAGGCCAGACCAGGTAAGGATGGCAGATTTCCTTCCCTAAAAGGCATTTGTTCAAATAGAAGGAGTCCCAGTTTCTCTAGTCACATAAACTTCTAATGCCTGGTAATTAATATCTTGATTCTCTTCTGCACCACCTCAACATTCGTATCCATTTTAAAGGTGCACAATCTGACTTAATTTCTATTCAAATGCAATAGGCATTTTTGGCACAACATTCCAACATTAAAGCTGCTCTTGCTCACCAGCATTCATTAGCTGATATGTAGATAATCCGCACATTTCTAATAAAACATGATCTCAGATTATCCTTGAAGTTCCTTGATAGATCATTACATGAGTAATTGTAATGCAGTAGGAGGGGGAGAATCCAGTGTTTGTGGTCCACATGGGTACCATTGACATAGAACAAGGAGCAAAGATGTGCTGAAGGACTATAAACAGCTAGGGGCTAAATTAAGGAGAACCACAAAGGTAATAATCTCTGGATTACTACCTGAACCATGAGCAAATTGGCATAGTTTAAATAAGATTAGAGGGTTGGATGCATAGCTCTAGGACCAGTGTGGGAGAAATGGGTTTTGATTCATGGAGCACTGGTACTGGGGGAAATGGGAGCTGTATTGATGGCAGGGAACTACTGGCCAGTTAGCCTAAAATCTGTCATAGGGAAAATGCTAAACTTTATTATTAAAGAGGTTAAAGCAAGGCAATTAGTAAATCTTAATTACATACGAACACCCGACTTAAGGGTAGGAGTAGGCCAATCAGCCCTTCGAGCCTGCTCCGGCATTTATCAAGAACATGGCTGATCTGACTGTAAACTACCGCCTACCCCTGATAATATTTCACCCCCGTGTTTATCAAGAATCTATCTAGCTCTGCCTTGAAAACAAAGACTCTGCTTCCACTACTCTCTGAGAGAAAAAAAATCCCTTTATCTCTGTCTTAAATGAGCGATCCCTTATTTTTAAACAATGCCCCTAGTTCTAGATTCTCCCACAAGAGGAAATATCCTCTCCACATCCACCTTGTCAAGCTCCCTCAGGATCTTATATGTTTCAATCAAGTATCTTCTTACTCTTCTAAACTACAAGTCTAGCCTATCAATCTTTCCTCATAAGACAACCTGCTTATTCCTGGTATTAGTTTAGTAAACCTTCTCTGAACTGCTTCTAATGCATTTGCATCCACCCTTAAATAAGGAGATCAATACTGTATACAATACACCAGATGTGGTCTCAGCAGTGTCCAGTACAACTGAAGCATAACCTCCCTACTTTTGTTATCAATTCCCCTCACAATAAATAATAACATTCTACTATCTTTTATTATGACACAGCCAATGATAAAGGCTGGGTTGTTCAAATACCAGAGTGAAACTTGAAACAACTGTCATAACCCATTTTTGCAATTTGTATGTTTCGAGATACAGGCTTTGAATTAAGACCACCAAGTCTCAAGAGGTTTTTTATAAAACTAAATTAAACATTTATTAATACAAGAAAGATTGTAAACACATACATATGTCTACAAAATTACTGTTATATTAACTACAAAAATCCCCTAATTAATCTGAATCTCAGTTACACCCCCGTTAAGGCAACAATAAAAATCATAGATTTAACAGACTTCTGGCAAAGCACACCCTGGACAGTCACATTCAAAATTAGTTTCTTTCAGCTCTGGGTCCTTGCAGACAGACTTGAGGTTTACAGGCTGGAGGCTTCTCACACTTGTTGGATCTTAAAATGCCTCTACCTTGCACACAATCTCCTTTATGCGTATCTTTCTCTTTGAATGTAAATTTTCCACTGTATCACTAGGCTTTTAACTTTACCTCTTCTAACAATAACATCCTTTCATCCCACCAATTTTATTAGTAAGCTGAAAAGAAATAAACACATTGCTTGGCACCTTCTAGCTAGGTGTAAGATTTCACCCACAGTTTCTTTTAACAAATGCAAATTTACGCTTTACCTTCTACCTTCCTTACGTTTACCTAATTACCGTCTCAAAACTACTGTGCATCAAAGCACCCAGGCTAACTGCCTTTAATCCAATTAAGGCATACACAGAAACACACATAGACACAGACCCCATTAGAACTCTATTTTAAAAAATAATTTCCAATAACATTATTGACATTACTATCTCTTCATGACACTTTCCTGATTACTTGCTGTGCCTGCGTACTAGCCTTTTGTGATTCATGCACTAGGACACCCAGATCCCTCTGAATCACAGAGTTCTGCAATCTCTCACCATTTAGATAATGGGCAGAATTTTGCCCTCGGTTGGCAGGCGGGCCCCACTGTTGCCGAAATGGGGCCCGCTGCCATTTTGAGTGGGCGAGCCAATTAAGGCCCGCCCAGCGGTTTTCCCAACAGGAAGCGCTATGTGCAGGGGGTGGAGGGATTCCCCATCTGTCAAAGTGCGCTCTTTCGCGGATGCACACGAAAGAGCACACTGCTCCCTGAGGCTAAGTGCTATCTCAGGGAGATTACTGACAGTCTAAAAAACTTTAAAAGTAGAAAAATTAAAAAATTATTAACATGTTCCCCTCATGTGACAATGTCACACGAGATGGGACATGTTAATAGATATCACATAAAATGTATTAAAATTTTTAAAAATGGACATGAAACCTCAGCCCGCCAGTGGATGAGGTTTCATGTATTATCAGAAGCCCGCTGTGGCTCCTGGCCTGCCGGCCAGCCTTAAGGTTGAACGGACAGGGTCTTTAATTATCTCAATTACCCTGTCAATGGCCTCAATTGGCCATTGACAGGTCGGCGGGTGAACAGCTGATTTCACTGTCCGCCCGCCTTCCTAAAAATTTAAATGGACCGCGATAATGTCATCCCGTATCATTTTCCCATCGGCGAGCAGGCCCCGCCCCCAAATCGCCGATGGGAAAATTGTGGCCAATAAGTTTTTTAAAATTCTTTTTGCCAAAATAAACAATTTCACATTTTCCCACATTATACTCCATTTGCCAGATCATTGACCTCTCACTTAACCTATCTATATCTCTTTGCAGCCTCCTTATGTCCTCTTCACAACTTACTTTCCTACCTAGCTTTGCATCATCATCAAATTTAGCGACCATTCCTTCCATCCCTTCATCTAAGTCATTTATATAAATTGTAAAATGTTGAGGCCACAGCACTGATCCCTAAGGCACACCGCTTGTTGCATCCTGCAAACCTGAAAAAGACCAATTTATGCCTACCCTCTGTTTCCTGTTAGCTAGCCAAACTTCTATCCATGCCAATATGTTACCCCCTACAACATGAGTTTTTATTTTCTGCATTAATCTTTGTTGTGGCACCTTATCAAATGCCTTCTGGAAATCCAAGTATAGCACATCCATCAGTTCCCCTTTTTCCACAGCACATGTGGCTCCTTCAAAGAACTCCAATAAATTGGTTAAATATGATTTCCCTTTCACAAAACCATGTTGACTGTCCCTGATTGCCTTGAATTTATCCAAGTGCCCTGCCATAACATCTTTAATAATATCTTCCAACATTTTCCCCATGACAGATGTTAAGTAACTGGCCTGTAGTTTCCTGCTTTCTGTCTCCCTCCCTTTTTGAATAAAGGAGTTACATTTGCTATTTTCCTATATAATGGCACCTTCCCCAAATCCTGGGAATTTTGGAAAATTAAAACCAGTGCATCAACTATCTCACTAGCCACTTCTTTTCAGGCCTTAGGGTGAAGTCCATCCAGACCCAGGGATTTGTCAGCCCGCAGCCCCAACAATTTGCTCAATAGCACTTCCCTGGTGATTGTAATTTTCATGAGTTCCTCCCTCCCTTCCAAGTCCTGATGTGCAGCTATTTCCGGGATGTTACTTATATCCTTTATAGTGAAGACCGATGCAAAATACCTGTTGACTTCATCTGCCATCTCTATTTTCCATTATTAATTCCCCAGACTCACTTTCTATAGCACCAACATTCACTTTGTGAACTCTTTTCTTATTTAAGCATCTATAGAAACTCTTACTATCTGTCTTTATATTTCTAACTAGCTTTCTCTCAAATTCTGATTTTTCCCTCTTTAGTAATCCTTTTGTCATTCTTTGCTGTTCTTTATATTCTGTCCAATCTTCTGGCCTGCCACCTGTCTTTGCACAATTATATGCTTTTTCTTTAAGTTTGATACTGTCTTTAACTTCTTTATTTAACCACAGATTGTGGGTCCTCCCCTTGGATTTTTTTTTCTCATTGGAATATATCTATTCTGTGTATTCTGAAATATACTGTTAAATGTGTGCCACTGCATCTCTACTGACCTATCCCTTGACCTCATTTTCCAGTTCACTTTAGCTAGCTCTGCTTTCATTTCCACATAATTGCCCTTATTTAAATTTAAAATACTGGTCTTGGTCCCACTCTTCTCTCCCTCAAAGTGAATGTAAAATTCAATCATATTATGATCACTGTTACCTAAGGGTGCCTTCGCTATGAGGTCATTAGTTAATCCTGTCTCATTGCATAATACCAGGTCTGGTATAGCCTGCTCTCTGATTGGCTCCAGAACATGCTGTTCTAAGAAACTATCCCAAAAACATTCTATGAACTTCTCACCTATGCCCATCTTCTTTTTCTAGTCAATATGTAGATTAAAATCCCCTAGCCAGGATATTCAGGTCAGCGAGCGACGGGTGGGGGGGGGGTGGGGGGGGGCGGCTGGGCCCACTCACCGGCATGTAAAATGACGCGGGATGACGTAGGGTGGAACTCCGGATGTCACCCTGCGTCATTTCAGTTTTCAGGTTGGCGGGAGCACAGCCAAATCAGCTGTGCACCCGCTGACCTGTCAAAGGCCAATTGAAGCCATTTAAAAAGTAATTGAAATAATTAATGGACCTGCCCATCCAACCTTAAGGTTGGTGGGCAGGCCGGGAGCCCTAGTGGGCTTCAGAAAAAGCATAAAACCTCATCCACGGGCGGGATGAGGTTTCAAGAGGGTTTTTAAAAAGTTAACATGAGGAGACATGTCAGGGAAATTTTAATTTTGCCCCTTCACCATTTCTAAATTTGGCACCGATCTCCCTGAGGCAGCACTTAGCACTCTCGGCTAAGGGATTCCGCACACTCCCCGCCCGCACACGGAGCACATAGCGCTTCCTGGCGGACGTCACGCTGGGCAGGCCTTAATTGGCCCGCCCACATAAGATGGCGGCGCGGCCCCGAGCGGGAGCGCCAATCGGAGGCGCACCTCCCCACACCCACTCCTGTACTTCCCCCCCAACAGGGGAAAATTCTTCCCCCTATGTTTACCGCTGTGCCTTTCTAACAAGCTCCCATTATCTCTTCCTTTATACTCTGTCCTACCATGTAATTACAATTAGGGGACCTGTACACCACTTCCACAAGTGACTCCTTGCCTTTTTCATTTCTCATTTCAATCCACACCGCTTCTACACCCTGGTTTCCTGAACTTAGGTTATCCTCTCTAATGCGCTAATACCATCATTAATTAGGAGAGCCACCCCTCCACCCTTTCCCTAGCTTCCTGTCCTTTCTAAAAATCACATATCTTTCAATACTCAAGTCCCAATCTATGCCATCCTGCAGCCATGTCTCTGTAATTGTACTTATTTATTTCTATTTGCACTATCAATTCATCTGTTTTGTTTTGAATGCTACATGAATTCAGATACAGAGCCCTTAGCTTTGTCCATCTATTATTTTTGTAATCTATAGCCTTGACTGCTGTTTTACTCATAGTTTTGTACTCTCTATCCCTTTCCGTCACATTACGTTTATCATTTCCTACCTTTCTCTCTTTGCCTTGCCTCTACTCTTTGGTTTACCACATCTTCCCACATTTGATCCCTTGCCCCCACTAATAAGTTTAAAACTCTCTCTACTTCCCTAGTTATGCAGCTTGCAAGAACACCGGCCCCAGCATGGTTCAGGTTTAGAACATCCCAACAGTGCAGGTCCCACTTCCCCCAATACTGATGCAATGCTATTGCAAACAGGCAGAGCCAACATGTTTTTGTGAAGGAGAATTCATGTTTGACTAATTTATTAGAGTTCTTTGAGGAAATAACAGACAACATGGATAAAAGGAAATCGGTAGATCTAGTGTACTTGGATTTCCAAAAGGCATTTGTTAAGCTGCCACATCAAAGGTTACTCTGCAAAATAAGAGCTCATGGTGTAAAGGGTAATATATTATCAAGAATAGAGGATTGGTTAGCTAAGAGGAATCAGAGAGTGGGGATAAATACATTGGCAAGTTCTAATTTCCAGGTTTGCAAGCTGTAACTAGCAGAGTGCCACAGGGGTCAGTGCTGGGGCCTTAACTATTTGCAATCTATATCAATAACTTGGATGAAGGGACCAAGTGTATGGTAGCTAAATTTGCTGATGATGCAAGGATCGGTCGGAGAGTAAGCTGTGAAGAGGACATAGTGAATCCGCAAAGGGATTTAAACAGGTTAAGTGAATGGGCAAAACTTTGGCAGATGGAGTATAATGTAGGAAAATATGAACTTGTCCATTTTGACAGGAAGAAAGAAAAGCAGCATATTATCTAAATGGAGAGAGATTGCAGAACTCTAAGGTGCAGAGGGACCTGGGTGTCCTGGTACATGAATCACAAAAAGTTAATATGCAGGTACAGCAAGTGATTAAGAAGATAAATGGAATGTTGTCAATTTTGCAAGGGGAGTGAAATAAAAAAATAGGGAAGTTTTGCTACTGTTATACAGCGAGACCACATCTGGAATACTGTGTACAGTACAGTTTTGGTCTTCTTACTTAAGAAAGGATATAATTGTATTAGAAGTTGTTCAGAGAAGGTTCATGCTACTGATTCCTAGAATGAAAGGTTATCTTATGAGGAAAGGTTGGACAGGTTGGGCCTGTGTCCACTGGAGTTTAGAAGAACGTGATCTTATTGAAACATATAAGACCCTGAAGGGACTTGACAAGGTAAATGCTGAAAGGATGTTTCCCATTGTGGGAGAGACTAGAACTAATGGATACAGTTTAAAAATAAGGGGTCTCCCATTTAAGATGGAGATGAGTAGAATTTTTTCTTTCAGAATGTCATTAGTCTGTGGAATTCTCTTCCTCAGACAGCAGTGGAGGGACGGTCATTGGATATTTTTAAGGCTGAGTTAGATTCTTGATTGACAAGGGAGTCAAAGGTTATAGGGGGTAGACAGGAAAGTGGAGCTGAAAGTAGAGGCTGCATCTTATCAAATGGTGGAGCAGCCTCAAGGGCCTAAATCATATGTTCATATGTTGATCGAGGCTGCTTGCCATGCTGGATTATGTCTACTCTGATTTAGACATGATGCAGGGTGAGCCTGTTATCTGTACCTGCCAGAATGAAGACTGAACAAAATGTATGAGTTAGCCAAATTATTGAGGTGGAAATTGGCCAATACCCAGAAATATTACAAACATCAAGAACCAGAATCATGTTGAATAGTGCAATTAAAAGAACAGATGGAAGCCAAGTTTCAAAGCTGTTATCGGGAACATTTGAAATGAAAGAAGTTCAGAATTGTTGGTATTAATGTCTAAACACATCCCCCGTTTCTTGGACTTGCAGAAGGTCAACAGCTGAGCTTCAAACAGTATAGCTTTGTTCTTGAGCAGTGGATTTTAAGGAGCAAGCTGTACTTATCAAGTTCTGCAGGCTCAGCTGCATCCGCTGCTGAAAACCTAATTTGATATTTTTCTTGTACAGAATTTCTACACACTACTGCTGGTTTTGCAGATCAAGATCAAGGCAGCTGTTACATTCAACAAATTGGATATCAATCCTTCCAGAACATCAAAAAATACTGCCAAGTAAAAGGTTACTGTTGAACCAAAGCTGATAAAGCCAAAATTATAACAAAAAATCTGGACAAATCTTTGTTTTTACAAAACTGGCTGATCATTCTAACTAGGGATTTGAAAAAGACAGACCTCCAGGAACATGGATTCTGCTCTCCTTTTCTATACATTTGCCTGTTTTTCATCCGCTGCCTCACTGGAAACCTTCATGACATATTCAACCCAATGTCCACCGAAACTAAAACTGAATGAAGCCATTACTAAAAATATATCTGTTCTGAACCTCAGTGGCCTCAGACTCAGGAGAAGCTATCATGACTGCCTGAGACACTACAAACAATTACAGGTGAGGAGCTGCAGTTTCTTCATCTTAAATTAATAGTTTTTTATATATTGAAGAAAAGATCTTAGTTTCTTTAAAGCATATTGTATTATTTTAAATAGTGTGCTTCTTTTGTAATTTCACAATTACGGGAATTAAGTGACATTGGAAGTTAACCTTCTGTATTTAAAATACCATAAAGTGCTTTTTAATTTTTTTCAGAGTTAAGGCAGCTGGAATACTTGGAACAACTTTAAAAGGTTTTTTGATCAAAGTAGCAGTGGTTAAATAATTACTTAGAGAGCCAGAGTAACAAATAATGTGTTACTATGTACTCCCAAAATACTGTGTTCAGAATGTGATCCATCTTCCAGAAATATTCCAAGAACAAAATGTGTTGCCTGTTTTGGTGTATGTAAGTGTGGATCTGATTGTATTGTGAAGCTTAAACCTAAGCTACTGTTACTGTTCAAAATGAAGGAAAGTGCCAATTTAACTATAGCAAAATCCAATGTGCCTTTTTTTTTAAATCCCAGGAGGTATAATTGCACTTTTAAAAAAATTTATTCATGGGCTAGGGGCATCACTGACTAGACCAGCATTTATTACCCATCCCTAATTGCCCTTGAGAACTGAGTGACTTGCTAGGCCATTTCAGAGTCAATCACATTGCTTTGGGGTCTGGAATCACATATAGGCCAGACCAGGTAAGGATGGCAGATTTCCTTCCCTGAAGGGCATTATAAAACCCAGTGGGTCTTTATGACAATCAACAGATTCTTTACTGAATTCAAATTTCACCATCGACCATGGTGGGATTCAAGCTCAGCCCTCTGGATTACTAGGCTGGTGACAATACCACTATGCCACCACCACCTCCCCTTTGTAGTGGTAGTGTATAAACACTGATCATGTTCATATGAAATTATGTTGCTCATTATTTTAATAGATCCATTAAACCATTTAGAATAAACAGGATAATACCCCTACAAGAAGAAGGGGCTAAAGAAAGAATTTCATGCAAAGCTGTTTGTAGATAATTTGTCATCAAATGGATTTTCCAGAGGATTAAAAATTGAGGTTAAATTTGAGGAAAATTCTTGTCAGGCTTATTTATAAACAGCAAACTAAAGTTAGAAAGTAAACACTTAAGAGAATGTTACCTACAAAAAGCCTGACAATTAATGCAGATCTACATGACATACAAGTGTAAATTTTAAAATTGCTCTGGTATGAGGGTCTGTATGCTGAGAGCACATATCAGAAATTCTGGGGGCAGAGACCGATTCACGTGATTGGAAGAAAATTTTGCACATATTGCACTCGCCCACGGATTCTTCAGATAACCCGACTCCTCCAGTCTATTTGATGTTTATTTTCCTATGCAGAGGAATGGTGATAAATGACTGCAACAACATTGTGCAGGGTAGTTCATCATGTTGATCAGAAACAATATAGCAACCCGCACTGTGATCTGGAAAGTGAAAGTTATCAATTGTTCTCCTGACAAAACACTAAAGATAGATATGGAGTTAGAAATGTTCATCAAGCTTATATTTAACGTCAAATAGATTTTGTTAACGATTTTGTTAATGTGCATCTTTCATGTTTGGTTCCAGGTGCTCCTTCTGAATAGTTCTAATTTAGAGGCTGTAGAGGAGATAGCATTTACAAGCATATCCAGTCTTAGGCAACTCTATCTACAAGACAACAGGTTAATAGAATTTCCTTCAAAACCAATGGCTCCACTCACTTTGCTTCAAGTCCTAGTTATCAGCAACAATTACATCAAAGAAATTAAATCAGGTATGTCTATCTACCTATCTACATTGACAAATGGGTTATTTTTGACACAAGTGACAAGTGACTTAACCACAAATTTCTCCCTCAAACAGCACCACCAAAATAGACTAACTGATCATGGAATGTTACTAGGGCAGACATGATTTTTTGCTTTTATTCTTCCATCAGGTAGAGGCAAGGCCAAAAATTGCTGCCTATCCCTAATGCTTTGAACCGAGTAGCTTATTCGACTATTTCAGAGGGCAGTTTCCAGAAGGCATTTGATAATGTGCTACATCAAAGGTTATTGCGGAAAACAAAAGCTCATAGTATAAGAGGTAACATATAGGCATGGATAGAAGATTGGCTGGCTAACAGGAAGCAGAGAGTTGGCATAAATGGGACTTTTTCTGGTTGGCAAGATGTAACAAGTGGTATTCCATAGGGATCAGTACTGGGACCTCAACTGTTTACAATTTATATAAATGACTTGGATGAAGGGATGGATGGGATGATTGCCAAATTTGCTGATGACACAAAGATAGGTAGGAAAGTAAGTTGTGAAGAGGACATAATGAGGCTACAAAAATATATAAGTAGATTAAGTGAGTGGGCAAAGATCTGGCAAATGGAGTACAATGTGGAAACATGTGAAATTGTCCACTTTGGCAGGCAGAATAAAAGAGAGGCATATTATCTAAATGGTGAGAGATTGCAGAGCTCTGAGATGCAGAGAGATCCGAGTGTCTTAGTGCATGAATCGCAAAGGGCTAATATGCAAGTACAGCAAGTAATTAGGAAAGCCAATAGAATGTTATCATTTATTGCAAGAGGAATTGAATACAAAAGTAGGGACGTTATGCTTCAGTTATACAGAGCACTAGTGAGAGCACACCTGGAGTACTGCGTACAGTATTGGTCTCCTTATTTAAGGAAGGATGTAAATGCATTGGAAGCAGTTCAGAGAAGATTTACCAGACTAATACCTGGAATGGGTGGGTTGTCTTTTGAGGAAAAGTTGGACAGGCTAGGTTTGTACCCGCGGGAGTTTAGAAGAGTAAGAGGCAACTTGATTGAAATATGTAAGATCTAGAGAGGTCTTGACAGGGCGGATGTGAAGAGGATGTTTCCCCTTGTGGGAGAATCTAGAACGAGGGGGTCACTGTTTAAAAATAAGACGTTGCCCATCAGAGTCTTTGGAACTCTCTTCCTGAAAAGACAGTGGAAGCAGAGTCTTTGAATATTTTTAAGGCAGAGGTGGATAGATTCTTGGTAAACAAGGGCGTGATAGGCCATCGGGGATAGGTGGAATGCAGATTTGAGGTTACTATCAGATCAGCCATGATCTTATTAAATGGTTGGGCAGGGTGGAGGGGTTGATTGGTTTACTTCTTGTTTGTATGTTCAGTTAAGCATTGCTGTGGTTCTGGAGTCACATGTAGGAACCGATGTCCCCAGATCCATTAGCCTGGGCCTATGGATTACTAGTCAAGTGACATTACTACTACACCATGGTCTCCCATTAGTGACTCCATTATAGCACTTCAGAAAAGTAACTGATTAAAATAAAATTGGTTTAAGCTACACTGAAAAGTTTCAATGTGATAAAGTAAATTCTATGATATTTTAATTCCAATAAATTAATATTTCTTTCACTATTGAGTAATATGCTCACAGTAAGTTTACTTTCATTTGTTACAAAAGAAAGGACTTGCATTTATGCATTATGACTTCAGGATGTCCCAAAGTGCTTTAAAGTCAACGACTTACTTTTTAAGTTGTGATATAAGGAAAACTACATCAAAAAATCCACAGTAGATGCAAGTATTTATAGAGTATAATTTGATGCAGCAGGCCTAATTAAATTACAGCTACATGCTTACAAATTACAGGACTAAAGTCATCAATTGATTCTCAGACTCTGAGAGAGATACAGTTCAATTTGAGCTTCAAATGGAATTTGCTCATTGAGGTGAAGCTAAATTCTGTTTGACCTACAAATATCACTGCACTTTCTGTGTTAAATAGGCCAACTAGCATTGCTCAGACACTGCATTTTTGACACTCTTTCGGTGGAATCGTCCCAGATTTGTACTAAGTGCGGTAGTGGGCGGGTTTTTACCTGCCTGCCACAAAGGCGGCTTCTCACGCCATATCGTCCCAAATGCACCACATTAATTATGCATTCCCAGGAAACACGGCATTTCTGTTCTGGAGTGCTGCTTTGGGCTGCAGTAGAGTGCTTAAGTTGGAGTATGGTGACTGAGGGAATTTAAGGGTTAATTTCTATCTAAAGTCTAGTCTTTCTTTAATTTAGTAATTAACTAAAAGTTGCTGTTTGGGTTGGAAGAAGGTGAGTTTTAGGCCAGCTTTAAAACAGGGTTTCTACAGGCTCTGCTTGCAGCTACAACTAGTTAATTCGATAACTGGCTTAAACAGGTTTTCAGAGGCTAGATTCAGAGAGTATAAAAACATCTTACAGTGCTGACTTTGTCTGCACTGGAGTGCTGCTTTGGGCTGCAGTAGAGTGTTTAAGTTGGAGTTTGGTGACTGAACGAGTTTGGTGATGAGGGAACGAGGTGTTCCTTTGAGTACCATGAGTACGGTTGGGTAAGCGTTTACTACTTTTATCACTTATAGTTTTTAGGGTCTTATTTGTGATTCACCGTTTGTAAGGGCTATATTCTGTAACAACGAGGAGCAGGGAAGAAGGGCCCTAGATTAATTGATATTATTTGATATTAAGTATCTTCCAAAAGGTTTAATTTAATTTAAAGGGGTAAGTCATGGCAGGAGAGCTGAAAGCCGTGATGTGCTCCTCCTGCTCTATGTGGGAAGCCGGGAACATTTCCATGTGTGCGGGAAGTGTCTCCAGTTGCAGCTCCTGGAAGCCTGGGTTTCGGAGCTGGGGCAGCAGCTGGGGACACTGTGGAGCATCCGCGAGGCAGAGAGTATCGTAGATAGCAAGTATAGAGAGGTGGTCACACCGTAGGCTAAGAGTCCACAGGCAGGAAGGGAATGGGTGACTACCAGGCAGAGCAAGAGGACTAGGCAGGCGGTGCAGGAATCTCCTGTGGCTATTCCCCAGTAAAATGGAGATACCGCTTTGGATACTGTTGAGGGGAATGGCCTCTCAGGGGAAAGCCGCAACAGCCAAATTCGTTGCACCATAGTTGGCTCTGCTGTATGGGGGAGGTGTAAAAAGTGTAGGAATGCAATTGTTATAGGGGATTCAATTGTAAGGAAAATAGATAGGCGTTTCTATGGCTGCAAACGAGACTCCAGGATGGTATGTTGCCTCCCTGGTGCTAGGGTCAAGGATGTCTCAGAGTGGCTACAGGACATTCTGAAGGGGGAGGGTGAACAGCCTATGGTCATGGTAAACATTGGTACAAACGACATAAGTAAAAAAAGGGATGAGGTCCTGAAATCAGAATATAGGGAGTTAGAAAGTAAGTTGAAAAGTAGGACCTAGAATATAAAAGCAGGGATGTGCTGCTGAGGCTTAAAAAGGCTCTGGTCAGACCACATTTAGAATATTGTGAGCAATTTTGGGCCCCGTATCTCAGGAAGGATGTGCTGGCCCTGGAGAGGGTCCAGAGGAGGTTCACGAGAATGATCCCAGGAATGAAAGGCTTAACATATGAGGAACGTTTGAGGACTCTGGGTCTATACTCGATGGAGTTTAGAAGGATGAGGGGGGGATCTGATTGAAACTACAGAATACTGAAAGGCCTGGATAAAGTGGACGTGGGGAAGATGTTTCCATTAGTAGGAGAGACTAGGATCCGAGGGCACAGCCTCAGAGTAAAGGGAAGACCTTTTAGAACAGAGATGAGGAGAAACTTCTTTAGCCAGAGAGTGGTGAATCTATGGAATTCATTGCCACAGAAGGCTGTGGAGGCCAGGTCATTGGGTGTATTTAAGACCAAGATAGATAGGTTCTTGATTGGTAAGGGGATCAAAGGTTACGGGGAGAAGGCGGGAGAATGGGGTTGAGAAACTTATCAGCCATGATTGAATGGCAGAGCAGACTCGATGGGCCGAATGGCCTAATTTCTGTTCCACTGTACTATGGTCTTATGGACCTCAAAGATAGTGATCTCAGGATTACTACCAGTGCCACATGCTAGTCAGAGCAGAAATAGCAGGATATATCAGATGGATATGTGGCTGAAGTGATGGTGTGGAGGGGGAAGGTTTCAGATTCCTGGGACATTGCGACCGGTTCTGGGGGAGGTGGAACCAGTACAAACTGGACAGGTTATACCTGGGCAGGACAGGGACTGGTGTCCTAGGGGGAATATTTGCTAGAGTGGTTGGGGAGGATTTAAACTAAAATGGCAGGGGGATGGGAACCTATGCAAGGAGTCAGAGGAGGGGGGATCAAGGACGAGAACAAAAGACAGAAAGGGGAATAAGAAAAGTGATAGGCAGGGAAATCAAGGACAAGAATCAAACAGGGCCTCAGTGAAAAATAATGGGAACGGGACAAGTAATGTTAAAAAGACAACCCTTAGGGTTTTGTGCCTTAACGCGAGGAGCATTTGTAATAAAATGGATGAATTTACCGTGCAAATAGATGTAAACAGGTATGATATAGTCAGGATTATGGAGGCATGGCTGCAGGGTGACCAGGAATGGGAACTGAACATCCAGTGGTATTCACTATTTAGGAAGGACAGACAAAAAGGAAAAGGCGGTGGAGTTACATTGCTGGTTAAAGAGGAAATTAATGCAATAGTGAGGAAAGATATTATCTCCGACGATGTGGAATCTGTATGGGTAGAGCTGAGAAACACTAAGGGGCAAAAAATGTTAGTGGGAGTTGCATGTAGACCCCCAAACAGTAATGGTGATGTTGGGAATGGCATTAAACAGGAAATTAGAGATGCATGAAATAAAGGAACATCTGTAATTATGGGTGACTTTAATCTGCATATAGATTGGGCAAATCAAATTAGTAACAATACCGTAGAGGAGGAATTCCTGGAGTGTATATAGGATGGTTTTCTGAACCAATACATTGAGGAACCAACTAGAGAACAGGCCATCCTAGACTGGGTATTTTGTAATAAGAAAGGAATAATTGGCAAACTAGTTGTGCGAGGCCCCTTGGGGATGAGTGACCATAATTCTTCATCAATATGGATAGTGACGTAGTTGATTCTGAAACTAGGGTCCTGAATCTTAATAATGGAAACTACGATGGTATGAGGCGCGAGTTGGCTATGATGGATTGGGAAACTTTACTTAAAGGGATGACGGTGGATAGGCAATGGCAAACATTCAAAAAGCGCATGGATGAACTGCAACAATTGTTTATTCCTTTCTGGTGCAAAAGTAAAACAGGAAAGGTGATCAAACCATGGCTTAGAAGGGAAATTAGAGATAGTATTAGATCCAAAGAAGAGGCATACAAATTGGCCAGAAAAAACAACAGACCTGAGGATTGGGAGGACTTTAGAATTCAGCAAAGGAGGACCAAGGGATTGATTAAGAAGGGGAAAATAGAGTACGAGAGTAAGCTTGCGGGGAACATAAAAACTGACTGTAAAAGTTTCTATAGGTATGTGAAGAGAATAAGATTGGTGAAAACAAACGTAGGTCCCTTACAGTCAGAAACAGGGGAATATATAATGGGGAACAAAGAAATGGCTGACCAACTAAATACATACTTTGGTTCTGTCTTCACAAAGGAGGACACAAATAACATACCAGAAATGTTGGGGAACATAGGGTTTAGTGAGAGGGAGGAACTGAAAGAAATCAGTATTAGTAGGGAAATGGTGTCAGGGAAATTGATGGGATTGAAGGCCGATAAATTCCCAGGGCCTGATAATCTACATCCCAGAGTACTTAAGGAAGCGGCCCTAGAAATAGTGGATGCATTGGTGGTCACCTTCCGAGATTCTATGGATTCTGGAACAGTTCCTACAGATTGGAGGGTAGCTAATGTAACCCCACTATTTAAAAAGGGAGGTAGGGAGAAAACAGGGAATTATAGACCAGTCAGCCTGACATCGGTAGTGGGGAAAATTCTAGAGTGCGTTATAAAAGATTGAATAGCTGAGCACTTGGAAAACAGTGGCAGAATCAGACAGAGTCAGCATGGATTTATGAAAGGGAAATCATGCTTGACAAATCTACTGGAATTTTTCGAGGGTGTAACTAGTAGAGTTGATGAGGGGGAGCCAGTGGATGTGGTTTATTTGGACTTTCAGGAGGCTTTCGAACAAGTCCCACATAAGAGATTAGCGTGTAAAATTAAAGCGCATGGGATTGGGGGTAGTGTATTGAGATGGGTAGAAAACTGGTTGGCAGACAAGAAACAAAGGGTAGGAATAAACGGGTCTTTTTCCGAATGGCAGGCAGTGACTAGTGGGGTACCGCAGGGATCGGTGCTGGGACCCCAGCTATTCACAATATATATTAACGATTTAGATGAGGGAACTAAATGTAATATCTCCAAATTTGCAGATGACACAAAGTTGGGTGGGAGGGTGAGCTGTGAGTAGGATGCAGAGATGCTTCAGTGTGATTTGGACAAGCTGAGTGAGTGGGCAAATGCATGGCAGATGCTGTATAATGTGGATAAATGTGAGGTTATCCACTTTGGTAGCAAAGGTAGGAAGGCAGATTATTATCTGAATGGCTATAAATTGAGAGAGGGGACTGTGCAACAAGACCTGGGTGTCCTCGTACACCAGTCACTGAAGGTAAGCATGCAGGGGCAGCAGGTGGTCTTCATAGCCAGAAGATTCGAATACAGGAGCAAGGATGTCGTGCTGCAATTACACAGGGCCTTGGTGAGACCACACTTGGAATATTGTGTGCAGTTTTGGTCTCCTTATCTGAGGAAGGATGTTCTTGCTATAGAGGGAGTGCAGTGAAGGTTTACCAGACTGATCCCTGGGATGGCGGGGCTGACATATGAGGAGAGATTGAGTTGATTAGGATTATATCCACTGGAGTTCAGAAGAATGAGAGGTGATCTCATAGAAACTTATAAAATTGTAACAGGACTAGACAGGGTAGATGCAGGAAGGATGTTCCTGATGGTGGGGGAGTCCAGAACCAGGGGTCACAGTCTGAGGATACGGGGTAGACCATTTAGGACTGAGATGAGGAGAAATTTCTTCACCCAGAGAGTGGTGAGCCTGTGGAATTCGCTACCACAGAAAGTAGTAGAGGCCAAAACATTGTATGTTTTCAAGAAGGCATTAGATATAGCTCTTGGGGCAAAAGCGATCAAAGGCTATGGGGAGAAAGCGGGAGGAGGATATTTGATGAGTTGGATGATCAGCCATGATCATAATGAATGGCGGAGCAGGCTTGAAGGGCCAAATGGCCTACTGCTGCTCCTAGTTTCTATGTTTCCATGTTTCTATGTTTTCATGGCAGGCAGACTCTCATTCACCCGTCATGCCACCACTTCACTGCTTCATCACACCGGGCACCATATTTAAAGTCCAGCCATGCTCACGCCTCTCAATGCCTCCAGCCCACAACTGCTGCAAAGAAGACATGGCCCCGAAAGGCAAAAAGACTGCAACCCCCAGGTTCAATGACGCGTCCGTCAAAGACCTTTTGGACACAGCAAAGGCCCGCCATGATGATCTCTATCCTCGCTCTGGCCGCAGAATGGACAGTAACACCACTAAGCCGGCTTGGGAGGCAGTGCCAGTGGTGGTGAGTGCCAACGTCCTTCAAAAGAGGACAGCCACCCAGTGCTGCAAGAGGATGAATGATCTCTTCCATTCCGCCAGGGTAAGTCACTCTTCCCATTACTCTCAACTCACACACTCACAAACCCATCTCATATCCGCAGGCCCTCATTCACTGCCAGTTCAGGGACGTCACTATTCACTCTCTCATACACATCTTCATTGTTCTCATCGCATCCGTGGGACCACTCACCACCCACACATGCCAGGCATATTTATCATCTGGCCTGGCAGGCGCCTTGTTTACACTCTCTCCATCTCTATTCATGCAGGACAAGCTGGCACACAACAACAGGGAGAGATCACAGACTTGTGGAGGAATGCCTGAAATCAAGGTCCTCATGGACTTTGAAAACAGAGCCATCCAGCTGGCCGCCGAGGATCTGGACCGTTCCTGTACTGACGGTGAGGTCAGCGGTGCTCTATCAACTAAGGGTCCAGCAGTGCAACATCCATCAGACAACCATTCTGTGAGTGATGTGTCCTGTTTCACAGGCCACTGCCATGAACTAATTATCTCCCCTTGCTTTCGCAGGCACATCTGGGAAACAGCTGACAGAGTACATGACCCAGGGCTTCCAATAAAGCCACAAAGAAATCTCCGAAGAGGAATCTGAAGGCACTCGCCTTGAGATCCCGTCTCTGCGCTCACCCACACCCTCCACCAGCAGAGAAACATAAACCTTGGTGGAACCTAACTTTAGAGTAGCCTCGGGACCACAATCTGGTGAGCACATCGCACTTTCTGATCCACAGCAGGTGGAGGCAGGGACTTCCCAGGTGTCCGGCACTCAGAGGATTGCTGGAGGCCAGAACGTTGCTGAGTCTGAGTCAGATGACGAGCCTCTGGACTCGGTCATACCACAGTTGCTGGAGCTGCAAAGGCAAGCTCGGAAACATCAGGAAGGGATGTCCGCCACACTCTTCAGATTGCAAGGCACGATGGAGGAGTCCGTTCATGTTCAGGCTGAGGTGATAGCGCCAGCATTGCAATGCACCGAAGTCAACATTGGTAGGATGGGGGCTGCTATGGAGACCGTAGTCCAGGACGTCGCTCCTGTACTGCTGTGTGGGCTGAACTCCATCACTGATGCCATAGTTGACCTCCAGCAGTGCGTACACGGAAGGGGTGCCTGGCAGCTCGATCTCACTCCAGTTACCCCTTCTCCTCAAGGAGTCAGCCAGGGGCCCTTGGGCACCTATAGGGAGGAAGATCAGCAGGTGTACCCCACTGGGGCCATCCATCCAGGTGACTCTGGGGGTGACCGGCCCATCCGAATCCCCACTTCCTGTGACCTCAGCAGCTCCATCTCCACAGGGTGAGGAGGGTGCCGCTGCCACACAGCAGGATCCCAAAAGCAGGCCAGGGCCCTCCAGGTCTTGGCCTTCCAGGGGACACCGTCTAGGTCATCGCAGACAGGGCGTCACAGTCAGCAGGCTGCCTCCACCGCTGTGGATGTCCCGGGAGCAGCAAGACGTAGCGGCAGGGTTAGGAAAGTTCAGAAGATGTAGTTGCACAGCCTGGGCATGGGTGTTAATCTCTCGTACATACCATTAACTATTGTCCAATAAACTCCCAACAATGTCTCCCTGCCTATGTTCTTGTCACTCAGATGTGAAACGTTCCTGCACAAGATAAAGGCAGGTGTCTCAGTCCAGGGCCTCTTCCCTGTGCTCTGTGCAGCCTTCAGACCAAAGTGATGGTCCGTCCTCATACTCCCTGGACATATTGCTGATGCCTGCACCTCAATGGTGCTTGTCGTTGCTGCCAGGATGTAGTCGGCTAGCGCCACAGAGTTCGGCATTCTCTCTGTGTGCTCGCAGCACCTTTAAGGTGGGGCTGGCCCCCATCTCTTCAGCATCTGTGACCAGTGACCCTGTGCTCCTGAATGGGTGAGGTGCTGAAGGTCGACAAAGGATCAGATGCTTCTAAAGTTTCATGGCTGCATCTCTATGATATGACCCGGATCACAGAGACCTCAGCCAAACAGGAGTCAGACATTCACGGAAGCAATGTGAAGATTTATGGAGTGTCCTCACTGCATGTTGTCATTATCCTCCTGCAATCAAGCGACTATTAGGGCCTCAACTGCATCTCTATGACAGGAGCATTCTCCCAGAGGTTATTCGCGCTGCCATAAGCCAGACTGGAGTCAAACGTTCACAGATGCAATATGAGGATCCACGGTGTCTCCTCACTGCATGTTGTCATCATTCTCCATAAATCTAGCAGCTATGAGGACCTCCCAAGCGTTCCTGCCTTATGTCTAGCCAGTGCAAGGGCCTTATCCCTGTCATTGTCGTCTTCGAGGACCTCCTCATCCTCATGCCCGTCGATGTCTCCCTCATCGGAGGAGACATGCAGCTCCTCCATCTTCTCCTCAGCCAGTTCCTCTCTCTGTTACAACTTGGAACTGCAAAGGGTGCAGCAGACGACAATGATGCATGACACCCTCTGTGGACTGTATTGCAGGGATCCCCCAGACTGGTCCAGGCACCGGATCCTCATTTTCAGCATCCCAATGGTTTGCTCCACCAAGTTACAAGTTGCTGCATGAGCCTCCTTATAACTTCACTCTGTTGCTGTCTGAGGCCGCCGCACGGGTGTCATCAGCCACGTCCTCTGTGGGTAGCCCTTGTCCCTGAGGAACCATTCCTGCAGCTTCTGAGGACCCTGGAAGACATCAGGGATCTGTGACCAACTGGGAATGTAGGAGTCGTGGACACTCCCTGGAAACTGTGCACAGACCTGCAGGATGTGTTTGTAGTGGTTACATGCCAGCTGTACATTCAGCAAATGGAAGGCCTTGCAATTGACATAATTGACCGCTTGTTGCCATGGAGATCTGGGTCCACATGAGTGCAATCGATCACACCCTGCACCTGTTGGAAACCCAAGATCTGGGCAAATCCAATCGCTCTTGTATCCTGGCTCTCCTGGTCCTGGGCAAAATGCAAAGTTGTGTGCCTTCGCGAAGATGGCATCTGTGACCTCATGGATGCATTTGTGTGTGGAGGCTTGTGAAATCCCACAGGGGTCACCTGTGGAGCCCTGAAAGAAGCCACTGGCATAGAAATTGAGCATCGCGGTCACTTTCATGGCCACTGGCTGTGGATGCCCTCCATGCCCCTGTGGTGCCAAATCCTGCAGTAGATGGTAGATGTGACCGTCAAGTTCCCTAGACATGTGCAGTCTTTGGCGACACTGGTTCTCGGTCATCTGCAGGAATGGAAGGCAGTGTCTATAGACCCTGGGTGTCGCTAGGCGTCGGCCAGTGACGGCTCACTGTGGCTCTTCAGCGGCATGTGCGGGAACCCCAGCCGCCCATTCTTCAAGAGGGTGCTGCTCCTGCCTCTGCGCAGCCAAGTGCCTCAGTCATTCTCTTCTCAGTTGTCTCCACTCTCTGTAAGCCACGTGGCATACAGCTAGTTCACAAGGCTCCATGATCCTTGTATACTCCTCCTCCAGGATGAAAGAGAGAGATGTGTGGGTTAGCCTGGGTGTATTAAAAACCTGTCCTGGTAACGTCTGATGGCTCCTTAATGCATTCCAGAGAGTGCTGGCCACAATTTTGATGGCCAGAGATTAGTGCGCTGCATGGCAGCCTGAAACCACACCCACATCTGCCCCACTCCACCCTACCGATTGCCCATTGGACTGCATGCTGTGCTCTCAGCTCAGGCGCAGGTATTCTCCTAACCCACACTGCAAGGCTGCACTGTTTGTTTGAACCATGGGGGAGACTGGTCCAAACCGGGATGATGACATTACAAGGGGCTGTGAGTGACTCCACCAGTGACTGATCCATGGGCAGCTTTAGCAAGGAGATTGTACAATGTGCCCAGTTGTCCAACTGTTCTGCAGTCCACTAAAATGCTCATTAGTTTGCAGTCTGTGCCAAAGGAGTGAAAAGCTCTGGAGCCCTTGGTGGCACTTTCATGCCTCTGCATTGCTTGGGTGGGCAGAGAGGCTAGAGGCCCAATTCCAATCACATCAATGTGGCTGCGCCTGAACTGTCTCAGCTGCACAGGAATGGTCGCTTTATACAAGGTGCCCCTAATGCTTAGCCGCTTCTCTCACCCACCCCCCCACCCTCCCAACTGCATGTGCTTGTGCACTACCCCTAACTGCAGGGCAGCCCTTGCCCCCGCAACCCCCTGTCCCCCACCCCCAGCCCCCCGCTGGCCCCCCCATAGCCTCCTTGCTATGTTGTCCGCTCACACCACTGAGCACACCCGACGGCAGCAGGCACAGGGAATCTCGGCCTGTGGCTTTAGATGACAAGTTGCAGTGCTGCACACGATGAGAAACCTGATCGCTTTGTGATTACATACCTTGTCAGTTGCCCGGGTAATGATTAGTTTGAATCGGCTGGATTTATTAGGAGTCCTAGTGAATGACACATTCTTTGGCATTCATCATTCTAAAATTGTACTGGATATGTATCCAGTATATCAATCATATGATGCTCATTAATTTGTGGTATACTAAAATAAATGCTTTTTACTAAATGTTTATGTTTTGATTATGCTAGCTTTGTGCTTATCAAGATGATTTAAAAGGTACCTGAGTATGCACCTGAAGTGCTGTAACCTGCAAGGCTGTGGACCAGTTGCTGGAAAGTGGGATTAAAATGAGTGGCTAGTTTCTTTTTTTCTTTTTTTTTTGACTGGCGCAGACACGATGGGCTGAATTGCCTCTTTCTGCGCTGTACTTTTACAATGGTTCTATGATGATGTAGATCAGTGCTGCAGAATGAAACACGTCTGCCACTAATCTGGGGAAAGGTTGAAAACCTGGCACCAGCACCAGCACCGGCACAACGGGCTGACTGGCTTTCTCCTGTGCTGTAATTTTTTTGTTCAACTGTTTTTCACCAATACTAGCTTGAAGCATCAGCAATTTCTGATGGTAATATGAGACACCAGAGTATGAACAACGTACGTGGAATCATGCATATACACATACGTACATACGAATTAGGAGCAGGATTAGGCCATTCAGCCCCTCGAACCTTCTCCGCCATTTGATAAGATCATGGCTGATATGGTTGTGGCCTCAACTCCACTTTCCTTCCTATCCTCCAAACCCTTTGACTCCCTTGTCAATCAAGAATAATCTAACTGAACCTTAAAAATATTCAGTGACCCAACCTCCACCACTCTCTGGGGAAGAGAGCCCCACAGACTCACGACCTCTGAGAGAAAAAAAAAAATCTCCTCATTTCTGTCTGAAATGGAAGAAGCCTTATTTTTAAATTGTGGTCCCTAGTTCTAGCTTCTCGCAAAAGGGGAAACATCATCTGAGCATCCACTCTGTCAAGTACCTTCAGGATCTTATATGTTTCAATCACCTCTCATTCTTCTAAACTCCAATGGATACAGGCCCAACTTGTCCAACCTTTCCTCATAGGATAACCCCCTCATTCCAGAAATCAGTTGAGTGAACCTTCCTATGGTTCCTGTGGATCACCGACAGAGACCAGTTTCTATGCTGTAAATTCTATGTAACCAACGAATACAAGGTAGGTTTATGCAACCTGTCCTTGTAAGTTAACCCTTTCAGCCCCAGTATCAGTCTGAATCTGTGCTGCATCCCCTCCAGGCCAATATATTCTTCCTGCACTATAGTGCCCAGAACTGAACACAATCTGACCAAGGCTCTGTATAACAAAAGCAGAACATCTTTCCCTTTGTATTCTAGTCCTCTTGAGATAAAGACCAATAGCCTTTCAGATTGCTTTTTGTCCCCATCCAGTTGCTTTTAGAGATTTGTGTACTTGGCATACTCAAATCTCCTTGTTCCTCTGCAGTTTCTAGCTTCTTATCATTTAGAAAATACCCTGCCTTGTCTTTCTTGATCTAAAGTGGACAACCTCACACTACCCACCATTGAACTCCATTTGTCATAGTTTTTCCCACTTGCTTAATCTGTCTATGTTCTTTGTAATTTCCAGCTCCAATTATTAGATCTCCTATGTTTTGGATGAGCTGTCAAACTGAGAGACCATCTGCCCACTCAGGTGGATGCAAAAGATCCCACCTCATCAGGGGAGTTCACCCTGGTATTCTGGGCCCGTATCTATTCATGAATCAAAATCACCAAAATTTGGTCAGTTTCATTTGGATTATTTAGTCATTATCACATTGTCTTGTTGGAGCTTGCTGTGCGCAAATTGGCTGCCACATTTCCAACAACAACCACCGCACTTCAAAGAGTACTTCATTGCCTGTAAAGCACCTGGGTGCATCCTGAGGCTTCAAAAGGAGCCATAGAAATGCAAGTCTTTCTTTCTTTCCCAATTTGGTGTCATCTTGCAACTTGGATATGTAACCCTCTATATTCCTCTTTCAAGACTTTGGTAAGTATGATGAAAAACCGAGGCCTCACAATGGATGCCGTAGGAATACCATTCGTCTCATCCTGCCAATTTCAATAGATACCTTTTATCCCCACGCTCTGCCCCTTACCTCCCAACAAATTTCCAACCCATGCTGCCAGCACTCGCTGAGACTATACTGAAATGTTTGCCCAGATTATGGGCTCAATTGTCAGAAGTGGGGCTTGAAAGCTGACATTTTCCTCACACGATTTGCAAGATAAGCGTTAACATTGATTACAGAAAATGCATGTTAAAAAGTCCCATTCCGATATCGCTTCGATAATGAAACTGGTTGCAAAATTACCTACGCGAATCATAACTTGCAAGATAACGGTGCTGAACTCAGAAAATGTTCTATTGGGCAGATGGGGGTGGGTGGCGGGGTGGAAAGAAGGGCAAAGATGGGTGACAAGGAGAAAAACTTGAAACAAAGTATGAACAGATAAAACAGTTAATAAGGTAATTGGTGGTTAAATTCAAGGGAGAATTGGGTAGATACTTGAAGGGGAAACATGTGCATGGTTATGGGGAATGGGCATGGTATAGTGGGACTAAAGGCAAAATACCACGGATGCTGGAAGTGTGAAATAATAACAAAATGCATGAATTTCACTAACTCCCAAACCATTTTTGTGCATCATAAAAGTGGCCACATCTACTAGAAAAATATAGGCACTAGTGCAAATGCTTGAGCCTGTGTGTTACTAATGATTTGTTTAATTCATTGCCATGATGCTAAATAAGGTTTTAACAACAGCTTCAAAATTACGGATTTTGGAATATTAAAAATCTATTTTGATGTACTCCCTGACATCACGGGAAGATGTCCAGTTGCTGAGTGGGGTGTATTAGATCACATAGAGGAAAGATAAGGTAGCGGGGTCGCAAACTCTGCTTGATTTTTTGCCCATAGATGAGAAATCCTGGGAGACCCACTGACCTCTGTGCCCACCTCTCCGATATGCATTCCTGGAGTGCAAAGGTGCACAGTAGAAGCACAAATTTGTAAAATCTTTCTTTATAAGATTCATCATATTAATATGTAACAGTTTTTCTTTCAGGTTCACAGGCAGTGGGCTAAATTTTCATCTGCATTAGCTGGGTATCAAAATCATGTTGCTTCTATGGTGGGTGGATAATCTGTTCTGTCAGGTTAATGCTCAATTATGAAGCCAAAAATCTACCCTGATGTAATTCAAAATGTTATATATTGATATAAAAGGAATATTTTTGTAATAAACTTTGTTTTTGATCAGGTGCTTTTGAGAATTTGCTGGAGCTCAGGGAGCTGTACTTGGGGCCCCAAGCACAGTTTCAAGACTTTCAATATCAAGCGCTAGTCCCTCTGAGAAAAATTAAGGTAAGCATAAGCTTTGTGGAGGAACAATGCTTTGACAAGATGCCAAGGTAGGTACAGATGATCAAGGCCATTCGGTCCCTCTCTGCTCACCGCTTCCGTAAAAACTCCTGTACTGTACTTGCTGTTTTCTTTTCTTTAATCAATTCCTTATAAGGCAGAGGTAGATATATTCTTGTTAGGCAAGGGAATCAAAGGTTATGGGGGTTAGATGGGAATGTGGAAATTGATACACAAGATCAGCCATGATCATACTGAATGGTGGAGCAGGCTCGAGGGGCTGAGTGGCCTACTCCTGTTCCTATTTCTTATGTTCTTATGCCTCCACTTTGGGTTTCAGTTTTAAAAGAATTTTATCAAAGGCCTTTTGGAAACCTAAAGGCACATCATATGGATTTCCAGCCTCCACTTTCTCAATAAAATCAGTGATAACTCAGGCAGAAACTTTTGCCTCTAAAGCCATGCAATCTATTAGATGATTCACATACAAATAGTCCTTAGATTTGTTTTTGATCATCAATTTCATTGCTTTACCAAATTTTGATGCAAAACTGCTGGGTCTTTAGTTGCCCAGATCCCTTATTGAACATAATACCATGTTTCCAATCTAAGGACACCTTCTCAACATTTGGTGACTCCCTTTGATGATTGCCAGCATTTCGCAAATTTCATCCCAGTCTCTCGCTGACACAGGATGGATACCATTCCTTCCCAGAGGATTGGGATGTTAATAAACAATTTCTCTCAAATCTAGTAGCCAACCTTTTTAAATTTATACACATTTAGGCTATAGTAGCCGGCAATGTCGAATCTGATAGTTATAATTAATTAGATCATGTTGTAATGACTAGTATTAAGAGAGACCTCAAATTCCACTTCCTGTCAACTGTCAGGTCATCAATATGTCAAACTGAGAACTGCCTCTTGTGGGTTCTCTGATGCACTGGGCCATGACGCAATTGTGCATTACATTTACCAGTTCTTACTCTAACCTGCTTCAGCATTCCCAATTCATACTTAGTTGGTTCAACTCAACAATTAAGATAACCTTCCTCTGTTCACATATGTTAATTAATATAATTTTCTCTGTTCACATAAACTCATTAATTTAACCTTTCTCTGTTCATATATGCTCCTTATCATTCATAAATGATCCTGTCCTCCCTTTCATTCTGAGTTGGTAGTTCATAGCAAATCTCTGACATGACTTTACCTCTGTTAGAAACCACATTATTGCACAGAGTAGTGTTTCCCTTTTCACTTAATCTAATTCCTTTACCTGCAAGTATTACAATCCCAGCTGATGTTAATACTGGACAAGTCAGATCCCAGAGTGAAACCTGGCTTGATAGATCCTAACTTTTATCTATTTTATAGAAACCGTGGAGGTAAGTTACTGAACAGTCTATTGATGAACTTTTAACAAGAAGAATAAAACATCAATGAAACAAGAAAAATGAACTGTATTACACCAGACTTAAAGTTTGGACAGATCTCGATACAAACACAAGAAAATTATTCAAATATTCATGGTTCCTTCACCCCAGATACATTTTTACAGATACATACAAATTCAGAAAGGTAAACAATTTGCCGTAACTGTCTTATACTCTAATATTCAGGGAAATACGTGGTACATGTGAACCAACTGGTGAACTGTGGTCAGACACACCACACTCCAAAGTAAATGACAGATGTGTCCGCAGCATAGAGTCACCAACCTTCAGCTGCCCTCTTGGATCTTCAGGCTTCTCTCGAGCCCACTTTGCTTCAAGTCTGCTCCCTGCAGCTCTCTCTCTGTTTCTGACCTCTGTCCTCGTCCCTTACCTGGGACATTCTTCTGGAATCCATTTCTGCCTCATTCCCTGGTTTTGAATCTTTGTCTTTTTTTGGGACCTTCTCCTGGTCCCTCTTCCCGTGTCCTGCTTCCTTCTCACAAATGGAGCTCTTTTCAGGTCACCTGACCTGCAGTTTAGCACTGCTTCATTTTTCTTTTTCCATTTCTTCTGCACATGTGCGCAGGGCCGGTTCTCGGCCTGAAGACAGGAAAATGGATAAATTGTGCATGTGCGCCCCTTTCATGGCCAGAGCATGCATGAAATCAATGAACTGCACTTGTGCAACCGTCTCCCAGCCGCACATGCGCAGGAGACACGAAAATGGAAGACGACTCAAACTGCCATCAGTTCTCAGCCAGAAGTCCCAAGTCCTGCAGGGAACTGGAGTTCCCAAACTCCAGCTCCGATTTAAACTTAAGGTTTTTTTTCCCCCTTTTCTTTCATCACACAAGTGTCTTTGGCATATAGAACTGCGACCATCTTTTCTTATCTATTCTAAGTTGTCAGCATTTATCCCAAGAGTTTGGAACTTAAATTTGAGAAAGTTATGTTTCAGTTGTACAGAACCTTGATCAGAACGCACTGAGAGTACTCCATTCAGTTTTGGAGCATGTGTCACAACCACGTAAAAGTGGTCCTTGAACTAAGAATTTGAGTGTGTGCATGTATGTACCCCCATTATAATTTGCAAGTGTTTCAATTTAAAAATAACCAGCAGCTTTAGTCTTAAATAAGATTAAGACTCATTTATTACCAAACTACTGCTGTAAATTACTTAAATGGTAGTAATAAAATTACTAACTGAATACATACAAAGATTAAAATGCACATAAAGATAAAAGATACTTATAAAGATGAAATTTAGTTCAGTACTTTAAGATATCATCGCAGGCCTGAATTTTGCAGCTGAAGTGTTGGTTGTCTGGAGTGAAGGGTTGAATTTGATGAGTTGTGTTCAGCAGCTGCGATTAGTTGGTGTTTGCCTTTTCAGGTGGACTGAACAGGTCAGGCAGGTTTGGGGAGAGAGAGAGAGAGAAAGTTTATTGTTCCTCATTAGCTCTATGGTTACAACACTTGAAGATTGCCTAGATTCTTTTCAGCAGTATAATACTTGATTTCTTGATACCTTCCCATTTGTTCTCCCTTGGCTGAGAACCCTCTCTGATGATGTCTCTCAGAGTTCTTCCTGGGAGTTCTGCACACATGGCTTTCACAGCCTTTATCACAACCAAAGCAAAATGGCTGCTATGTTAATTTCAAAATGAGCCATTGTTCCAGCAGGCAAAGAAGATAATTGTATTGAGGTTCTTTGGAGGCCTTTCTTTCCCCCTATTCTCTCAGAAGCTAGCAGTCTTCACACCTTTAGAGGATTCAGCGGACAGTCCTGGAGGAGTTTTGCATTTGCTTACTCTATGATCAGGTTTGAAGATAAGAGTCTCACAAGGTCTGAACAAACACAGAAAGGTGCTAAAATATCTGTCCATGCCTCCATTTTGAAAAGTACTTTCAAACTCAATTTAAAGGTTTGAAAGCAAAAATTAACCTTTAAAACAGTTGGCCTTAAAATCTATAATATTATAACTACACATTCGACTGTGCCAAATCTCAGGAAAGATATATTAGAATAAAAACAGAAGATGCTGGAAATACTCAGCAGGTCAGGCAGCACCTGTGGAGCAAGAAACAGAGTTCACAGCTGGGATTTTCCCCTCCCACCTACGTCCGGTGGCAAGAGCGGGAAGTTGGAGGGATTCTCACTGGAATGCGGGACAGGTGAGCACGCCGAGTCCCATACTACTTACTTGATTAATTATGTAGTCGGGAGGATTACGTCGCATCGTATGACGGGGCAGACAGGAAGTCACATGCCCCACCATAATGTCAGGGCACCATCTTTAAAAGGCACCCAGGCAGCCAGTAATTCATCGTGCCAGGAGTCCTGGACATCAAGATGGCTTCCAGAAAGCAGCAAGCACCAGCCCCACGGTTCAGCGATGCCCCCCTGGAGACTCTCCTCCAGGCCGTGGAGGACAGGAGGGATGTCCCCTTTCCCAGAGCTGGGAGCAGGAGGCCCACCCAACTCACCACACCGGCCTGGGAGCCGGTCACCAGGTTGATCAGTGCCACAAGGGTGCAGAGGAGGACAGTCCTGTAGTGCAGGAGACACATGAATGACTGAATCTACGCTGCCAGGGTAAGCGAACCCTCTGCTTTCTATACTCACTTCACCATTTTATGAATCTGTCATGGGCGTGAATGGCAAGGCTAGAATCTGTGCTGCCCATCTCTAAAAGCCCTTCAGAAGGTGCTGAGATGCTGACTCATTGCCCCACTGCAGTCCATGTGGTCTACTTGTAGGGAGGCAACTGCAGGTTCCTGACCCAGCCAGGAGTGTGTGGGGGCTGCACAGAGGTTGGAGTACACCATTAGACCGTAAGATGTAGGAGCAGAAGTAGGCCATTCAGCCCATCGAGTCTGCTCTGACATTCAGTGAGGTTGTGGCTGATCTGATAATCTTCAATTCCACTTTCCTGCTTTTTCCCCATGCCACTTGATTCCCCTACTGATTAAAAAATCTGACTATTTCAGCCTTGAATATATTTAATGACCCAGCCTCTACAGCCCTCTGCAGTACAGAATTTCACAGATTCACTACCCTCCGAGAGAAGAAATTTCTCCCCATCTCTGTCTTAAATCGGTGACCCCTTACTCTGAGATTATGCCTTCTGGTCCTAGACTCTCCTACAAGGAGAAACAATCTCTCAGCAGCTACCTTGTCAAGCCCCCTAAGAATCTTATATATTTCAATAAGGTCACCTCTCATTCTTCTAAATTCCAATGAGTACAGGCTCAATTTACTCAACCTCTCCTCATAAGAAAACCCCTCCATACCCAGGGTCAACCTAGTGAACCTTCTCTGGACTGCCTCCAATGCCAGTATGTCTTTCCTTAGATAAGGGGACCAAAAATGTTCACAGTATTCTAGGTCTGGGTCTAACTAGTATCTTGTATAGTTTTAGCAAGACTTCCTTATTTTTATACTCCATTTCCTTTGAAATAAAGGCCAACATTCCATTTGCCTTCCCTATTACCTGCTGAACTTGTATGTTAGCTTTTTGTGATTCATGTACAAGGGACCCAAATCCCTTTGTGCTGCAGATTTCTGCAATCTTTCTCCACTTAAATAATATTCAGCTCTTCTATTCATCCTTCCAAAGTGCATAACTTCACATTTTCCAACATTATATTCTACCTGCTAAGTGTTCGCCCGCTCATTTAACCTGCCTATATCCTTCTGTAGGCTCTTTGGGGAGAATTTTCCCCATGTCCGGCAGGCGATGTGGGAGCAGGCGTGGACCTGATTGCCACCCGCGATCGGGTCCGCACTGCCATTTTACGCAGGTAGGCCACTTAAGGCCCGCCCGGCATAGTTCATGACTCTTGAGGATAGTGGGAGTGGGCGGGCGGCGGCGGGCATGCACAGATTGTCAGGTCCAATGGTGACCCGGTGGCCTGTTTAAATGAAGGCCTGACAGCCTTTTCAAGGCTGCTCACAATGGCCGGGAAAAGAGCACAGCAGAGGGGTAATGTGCAGCACTCCAGTTTGGAGGGTAGGCCATTGGGGCAGGCCAGGCTGGACGGTAGGCCATTGGGGCAGGCCAGGCTGGAGGGTAGGCCAGCGGGGCAGGCCAGGCTGGGGGGTAGGCCAGCGGGGCAGGCCAGGCTGGGGGGTAGGCCAACGGGGCAGGCCAGGCTGGAGGGTAGGCCAGCGGGGCAGGCCAGGCTGGGGGGTAGGCCAGCGGGGCAGGCCAGGCTGGAGGGTAGGCCAGCGGGGCAGGCCAGGCTGGAGGGTGGGCCAGCGGGACAGGCCAGGCTGGAGTGTAGGCCAGCGGGGCAGTGTGCCCCTCATTTTTCCGACGAGTGCCTAGCTGCCCTCCTGGAAGGGGTGGCAGTGCGGTGGGAGGTCCTTCTTCCAAGGGACGGGAGGCGGAGGCCCCCCCCCACCTGACCAAATGTGCCTGGGAGGAGGTGGCCGAGAATTTGAGCTTCCATGGTGTGGTTTGGCGCACATGGCTCCAGTGCCGCAAAAGGTTCAACGACCTCCTGCGCTCGGGAAGGGTGAGTACCATGTTGGCTGAGGTCACTTAATGCAGCCGTCACCCTTTCCCCCCAGCCTCCCCCACCCGGCAACTCTGAGTACAGTTACAGTATTGAATCCCTCATGGCATGTTTCTCTCACTGGGTGTGCCAGCAGATATTGCCCATGCCTAGTTCACCCTGAGAGGGCTGTGCTGAGATGGGTTCTGGACCTGCATCAGGTGTGACACTGACACCCAGAGTATAGAATGGGGGTGAAAGTCAAGGGTCTGCACCTAGGCGCAGTGCTGGAACTGGTAAGCATGTCAAAGTCAGGGTGCTAACATGCTGGGAGGGAGCTTCCAGGTGGCGGGGCACCAATCCATCTGCTGGTCTTTGCGTTCCACGTGCTTGTGCCTCCTTGCTCAGCAAAGGTACACCCTGTGGTGTCACATGTGAAGGAGGCAGCATTTGGGCAAGGGGGGGGAGGGTCAGCCCTGGCTTCTTTGTGTGAGTGTGCGGCAGCTGCAGGGTAACGAAGAACTGGATCCCTGCAATGTCCCACTCTGGATGTGTTGGCTGGGATACGATGGGAATTCAGGTGCAGACTGGACTAATCAATGATCTTCTCTCCTTTCCAGGAAAAGACTGCGCACAATTCCACTGAGTGGATGTGGACTGGCGGAGGCCAGGGCCAGTTGGTGATCCTGACACCTTATGAGCAGCAGGCCATGGAACTGAAGAGGCGCCATGCCCACAGGACCACCGGTGGTGGTGAGGCTGGGGTGCCACGGGGAGGTATGTTTGGCGAGCACTCAGATCACCATGTGTGTCCCAGCAGCCATGGCACTGCTGAATGCTCAGCGATTGAAGTTTGTAACATGGGTTGACCATTGATAATGGAAGGATGAGCACATAATGATCCAGGGGAGCAGCATGCAAATTCGCATTGTCTACACTGTAACTAATCAAATGTCCTTGTTCTTCCCTTCAGCATCACTGGAGCAGGGCCGGGAGGAGGAGGCAGAGGGGCCACCTCTCAACCCTGAGGACCTAGAGGAAATCCACTCACCAACGTCACACCATATCTGCCAGGCAGGCACCAGCACAGGTTTTAGCACCTCGATGGGAATTAGATCTTTGGCTAGTGTCCAGGGGCACGGCGGTGAGGGCACTTTACACTCGCTTGAGGCACTGGCAGAGACAGAGAGTGCCCAGGACACCGGCAGTCGGAGGACTGCTGGGACCAGGCATATGCTCGGTCGGTGGCTGATGATGTGCCTCTGGACTCGTCTGTGAGGCAGCAAACGCGGGCAGTGCAGCAGGGTGTGTGGGAGGATCTGGCAGAGATACATGAGGCTATGCGTAGCATGGTATCCGTGCTTGAGGAGTCCACGTGGAGCCTCACCGATGCATTGAGCCTCATAGCCGAGTGCCATGCTTCCTCCATGGGGAGAGTGGCGACTCTCGTGGACAGACTCCACCAGGAGAACAATCAGGGCCTCCTGGGGTTGCGCTCGGACCTGCAAGCCCTCATAGCGGCATTGACCTCAGCTGGTTATTGCCCGTATGGGAGATGGTTTGAGCACAAAGTATCCCAGCTCGGTGCCCATCCATCTATGGTGAGCAGGGAGGTCCGAAGCGACCTCACGTCGGCGCAGCAGTTGCCTGTCATCTCTGCGGGCTCCTCTTAGGGTGCTCCGGATGAGGGCAGCAGCTCCTCCGCCTCTCTGCCAGTGACTGTGGCATCTGATGAGGCTGCAGTGACTGGGGAGGTGCCAGCTGTGGAACTGGCCGCTCCCTCCCAGGCAGGGCCATCAAAGGCTCCATGGGCCAGAGGACGACCACCAACCGGACAGCACAGTGAGCAGGCTGTCTCAGATGCCAGTGCCAGCGAGGGGGGAGTACCTAGGCGTAGCACCCATATGCGTAAATTTAAGGCATCTTAGGCACGCCACGGGTTTCTCACAGATGCTTTTATGTTGGCTCATTGTAGTTTATTGAAGACTTGATGTGATGTCCAACACCTTTTTTTTGGTTTATGAAGTTACATTTGTTCTCTCAATAAGTTTTGACATGTTGCCATGCCTCAGGGTGATTCCTTACTTCCGCAAGTGGATGGGAACCCATGGTGTTATGAGTGAGTTGTTTGAGTTTGAGCTTTATTGACAAGGGCCTCAGTTAATGTTAGTATCCAGGCAGATTTAGGTATCGAGTGTGGAGCCTGTAGCCCAGGCGTGTGTTGAAGGTCCATCTGTGGTAGGCTAGCTGAAGGTTCTTTGGATTAAAGCCTCCCGGGTGTCCCTGCCTCCCTGGAGTCTGCCTGGGTCAGCGTCTATCCCCTCAGCATTTCCCTGTGCGTGCTCATCCTCAGACTCACTACAGGACTCATCATGTGCAGCCGGAGCAACTGCGTCTCCATAGTTGGTTTATCCCCTTCCTAGAATCCTTCTTCCTCACTGGGATATATTTAATTTAATTTATTTATTAATTACTCTAGTATCCTTACTCTTTACACTTGAAGAATCTCCTGCTCTTTACACTTTATTGTAATTAGTTTACTTGCACCAGTGTCGATCTTATACTTAAGAAGCTATTTTTAAGAAAAAGAGAGAAAAGAAGACTAGAGACCTAAACACAAACTAAAGACCTTACTCTTACTTTAAAAACTAGAATTACTCAGCAATCCTCCTCACCCATCAGCTGCTTTCCCTTCACTCGTGTTACATTGTGGTTCGTGACATCACTCCGCCGCTGGTCTCACTGCGGGTAGGCCCCTCAATCCATGCCTTTTATCCTCTCCCGCTAATCTCTCGCTGAAAATACACTATTCTGAGCCTTAGGAATAGAATAAACCTTAATCACTTACCAGATACTTACCAATTAACCAGCTTCTTCTCCCCGAGCAGAGCAAAAATCAATTCCTGGAGGCTGATAAAGTTCAGACAAAAGCAATCAAACACCTCTTTCCCTTCCTCCACTTAACTCCCTGAAGCACTCAACTTGCAGATGCTGCTGATGCCATGCCTCTGCTGCCCTTTCCTTCTAGCTGCATGAGCTCATGGGCCTCAGGGTTCTGCTGAAGCAGCAGCAGTGCATCATTCACAGAGCACATACAGCTGCCAAGGGGTCGGTGGTGGAGGGACTCAATGTTGACGGTCCTGAATGGGGTGTCAATCAAGTGGCCTATGTAGTCCTGGATGGTGTCCAGCTTCCTGAGTGCTATTGGAGCTACCTTTATCCACACCCTCCACCAGCCCAGAGACACACACCTCTACACCCTCCACCAGCCCAGAGACACACACCTCTGCACCCTCCACCAGCCCAGAAATACACACCTCTACACCCTCCACCAGCCCAGAGACACACACCTCTACACCCTCCACCAGCCCAGAGACACACACCTCTGCACCCTCCACCAGCCCAGAAACACACACCTCTACACCCTCCACCAGCCCAGAGACACACACCTCTACACCCTCCACCAGCCCAGAGACACACACCTCTGCACCCTCCACCAGCCCAGAAACACACACCTCTACACCCTCCACCAGCCCAGAGGCACACACCTCTGCACCCTCCACCAGCCCAGAAACACATACCTCTACACCCTCCACCAGCCCAGAGACACACACCTCTACACCCTCCACCAGCCCAGAGACACACACCTCTACACCCTCCACCAGCCCAGAGACACACACCTCTGCACCCTCCACCAGCCCAGAAACACACACCTCTACACCCTCCACCAGCCCAGAAACACACACCTCTACACCCTTCACCAGCCCAGAGACACACACCTCTACACCCTCCGCCAGCCCAGAGACACACACCTCTGCACCCTCCACCAGCCCAGAAACACACACCTCTACACCCTCCACCAGCCCAGAAACACACACCTCTACACCCTCCACCAGCCCAGAAACACACACCTCTGCATCCTCCACCAGCCCAGAAATACACACCTCAGTGGCTCATAGACCTAGTTTAGGCTCAGGCTCGCTCTCTGGTAGGCACCTTACAAATATGTGTCCACAACAGGAGGAAGCAGTGACAGCTAAGGTCTGCGGCACTCAGAGGACTGCTGGACAAGAGGCCCCTGCTAAGTCTGAGTCAGACGATGAGCCTCTGAGAGCGGTCATGGAGAAGATGCTGGAATATGAGTGAGATGCAGGGAAACATCAGGCAGAGTTGTCAGAGGCTCTCAAGAGAGCGGCACAAGAGGTGGAGGAGTCCATCTGTATCCTCTCTGATGTAGTGGCTCTGACATGTGAGCGCATTGATGTCTCCATGAGGCAGAGTGTGGACACTGGTTCGGCTGAACACCCAGTCTCTGCCAGATAAAAACAAAATACTGAGGATTCTGGAAATCTGAAATAAAAACAGAAAATGGTGGAAAAACTCAGCAGATCTGGCAGCATCTGTGAAGAGAGAAACAGAGTTAACATTTCGAGACTGTGACTCTTCTTCAGAAGAGTCATAGGGACTTGAAACTCCCACTACTGGTACCCTCAGTTTGCCGCCCAAAATCCCAGCACAGACCCTCCCTCTGAATATACCCCAACTCCCCCACCCCCAAGTCTCCCAGGTTTCCCACACCACCGCTCCCAACCCCCCGCCCCCCCCCCCCCCTCCCACTCCAAGTCTCCCTGGTTTCCCACCCGCTATTTGTCTTCCAGCAACCCACCCCCACCCCCAGTCATTGCGCACCCTACCTACCTGTGGTCCTTTAGTGATCCAGACCAGGGCTTTTCAGGTCTGGTCGTGAATCAGACTGGCGTGAATTCCTGCTGGCGGGGCAGAGGATTAGCTGGTGGGAGGAACATTCTGGTCTGATGCTGATTCGAATACCATTAATGATATGCTAATCTGCTTCCTGACAACCTTCAGTGGGAATGGCTGCCCACCACTATGCCGCCATGACAGTGGGGACCGCAAGCTGCAGTTGTCATTTTTCGCCATCGGGAAATTGATTTTGTTCCTCCCCTCAAATTCTCCATCCCCGCCTGCCTCAAACCCCACCGCTGGAGGGAAAGGAAAATTCTGGCAAACATTTCAGGTCAGCGACCCTCTGTCAGGAGTGCTTAGAGGTGTTAGTTTTTGAACAAGGCAGGGAGAGGTGAGAGGGGAGGAAAGAAGAAAAGGGAAGGTCTATGATGGGGTGGAAAGCAAAGCAGATAAATAACACGAGGGGTAATAATGCAAAGCAAAAATAGATGGTAATGGGACAAATAAAGAAACAAAAGATGCGTCTAGAGGAGATGTAAATGGGAAAAGCACGATTATCAGCAACAGCTACCATTCCCCTCCAAAAAGGGACATAGGTTATGATCTGAAATGGTTAAACTGAATGTTGATTCCAGAAGACTCTGAAGAGCCTGATCAAAAGGTGAGTTGCTGTTCTTCGAGCTTACGTTGAGCTTCATTGGAACAGCATAGGAGGTCTTCAAATACTCTTTTCCTCAGTCGGTCAAAGGCGGAGCTGGCACATCGACTCCGATGTCTGCCTTCGTCGAGAGGAGGCTCCCAAAATATGAAAAATGATCCACATTTTCCAGGATTTCCCTGTTGATTGATCAACAGGGCAGAGGTGTTTCCAGATGCTCAGTGAAAGGTCAGTTTCTCATGTGCTTTGGAGAAGGAGTCACCAATAACCTGGAGCTGAGTTTCTGAGTCAGCGCACAAGTATCATCTGCATTCTGAAGCTCTATAAATGAAGTTGGAGTGGTTTTGGTTTAAAGGTGGCATAAATTGAACAGTTTCCAATCTCTTCTGTAGATTATCTCCATGCCTTTTGGTAATTTGCTGGAGCTGAAGTGCAGAATTGCAGTGAGGAAAATGGAGCATAGGGTTGGTGCGATGACACAGACTTGTTTGTCCCAGTTTTCACTGAGATGGGACTTACGGTGGTTCCATTGATGAGGATGTCAACTGGCCTGTCATCAAGGAATCGGTGGAGGATGCTAACAAATTTCTGAAGGCAGCTAAATTTAAGGAGAATACTCCAAAAGTCTTTGCAGTTGACAGGGTCAAAGGTTTTTGTGAGGTTGAAAAGGCCATGTACAGCAATTGGTACTGTTCCTTTCATTTATCTTGGATTTGCATGTGCAGTGAAGATTGTGCCTGTGGTGCCTCTCAATGGACAAAAGCTGCACTGTGACTCTGAGAGATAGTTGAGAAGGATTATTGCAATGATCTTCCCTATGGCGGACAGCAGGGAGACTCCTCTATAGTTACCGTAATCAGACTTGACTCCCTTCTTAAATATTGTCACGATCACAGTGTCTCTGAGATACTCCGGCATGCACTCCTCTTCCCAGATGAGGGATATGAGGTTGTGCAGCCATTCCAGGAGTGTATCGCAATCTTGTTTTAGAATTTCAACAGGGCTTCCATCTGCACGAGAGGCCTTGCTGTCCTTCAGCTGTCAAATGGCTTTTTCAGCCTTGCTCTTGACTGGGGTAGCACTTAGACTGAGCTAGATGGTATTAAGGAAAGGAGTTGAGGACGTTTGAGTCAAAGACAGAGTTTCGGCTGAGAAGTTCTTCAAAATGGTATCTCCAGCAAGCACTGACTGCTCTGTCCTTGATGCTTGACTCTCAGTGGGTTGGGCCCTTGAGTATTTGGGCCATAGATCATCATGACAGCGCTGAAGGAACCATGCATGTCCTTGGTGTCCATGAGTTTTTGGATCTCCTGTGCTCTTTCTACCCACCATTTGTTCTTTACAACTTGGGTTTTATGGATCTCAAACCCAAGACTAAGGTCATGGTTTACCGAGCAACAGTGATCCCTGAGCTCCTATATCTTTGGAGACTTGGATAACCTACATCAGGCACCACGAAGTGCTGGAGAAGTACCACCAGCAGTGTCTTTGCAAGATCCTCCAAATCCGGTAGCAAGAAACATGGCCCAACAGCGTCCTCTCCCAAGCCAACTTTCCCATGTAATGACCACAGCCGACGTTAATTGCTGTGCAAACCAAATCCCAGAAGGAAACTTGGCTTACGGGCCATACCCTTTTTCTTGTATTCTGAAAATGAGAAGGGGACGTACTGATCTCAGCAGTAAGAAGTCCAGGAACACTTTTGGGATTTTAAAAATTAAAAGTAAAAGTATTTTTAACAAGTATAACAGAAAAGTTAAGTACACAAGATTACAGATACATAGTTAAACTTAGCCTTACAAAACATTTCCCCAAAAAGACTCTCCACTTCTCAGACCCACAAGTAAACACCTTCCAGGCAACACTCCCTTATAGATGTTTAACTATAAGAAATCCAGTAATATTACCCAAGGCAAGCTGCTGTAGCTTCAATAAAGGCATACCACATGACCTGTAACTCTCCTCCACTCTGCTGTGAAAATACAAACTTCAGAATAAAACTGCTTTTTGCAGCCCAAGACTTTTCTGGCTTGACTGGATGATTGATTCAAACTACACCCTCTCTCCACCACAGCTCCAGCTATAGCTCCAGCTGCTACATCTCACACCCCTAGCTCAATAGCCCAACAGCTCAAACAGCTACAGCACACCTAAGATCTCCACAGTAACTCTAAAATACGTTTTCCCTTTCATCTCATTGTTTTCACACCTCTTTGAAGCTCAAATTGTTCCAAATGTAAGATCTTTCATGGTTCTACCTTGTCTTTGCTTTCAGGTCAATAAAATATAATATTCCCCCACAGCTTCTATTCACCTGTTGAACTCCTGCAAGATTCAAACATGTTTCTTTCACCTCTGATATTCCCCTTTGATATTCAAACAAACTCTCCACTTATCTAAAAATGCAAATGTTAGATCTAACCTATTCACTTGTCCCTCAAACCAGCACCTCTATCCTCTTCATGTTTTAAACCTCCCAGACAACCTGTCTCCTATTAATCTCTGCCCAGCTTAATTAAGTCATGCATACACACATACACACGTGCACACACACATACAACCTTTTCACAGAACAACACAATATTCCCCAAAAATATTTTTTTTAAAAACATCCAGCATCTCACACCCAGCATTGAGGTGCTAATCACTCAAAACCAGCTCCGCTGGATGGGACATGTCATTCATATGCCTGACACCAGACTCCCAAAGCAATTGCTGTATTCAGAACTTGGTTACAGCAGGGGATTCCCAGAAGGACAGCAGAAACACTTTAGGAATATCCTCAAAGCATACCGGCCAACTCATGGGTGACCCCGGCTTGTGACCCACCAAAATGGAGAAGGTTTATTTGAGAAGGCAACAAACACATTGAGAGACTTCATTGGGAACATACAGAGGCGAAGTCGAGGTGTCGGACAGAGTGCACAAATCTCCAAACAACCCATATACCAGACCCTTAAAACACCACCTGCCCCCCATGTGGCAGAGTCTGCAAATCACACTTTGGACTTATCAGCCACTTCAGAACCCATCAAACTGGAGCAGAAGTAAGTCATCCTAGATCCTGAGGGACTGCCTAAGAAGAAGAAGATAGGAGGCCAAGGACAAAGATCAGAGTTCTGATGAAATGTCATCTCAACCTGAAACGTTAACTCCGTTTCTCTCCACAGATGCTGCTGGACCTGCTGAGCATTTCCAACCCATTTTGTTTTTATTTAAGAGTGGGAGCAAGGTGAAGAAATAAAATGACAGGCGGCCAGAAACTCAGGATCATGCGTATGGACTGAAGAGAGATGTTCAGCAAAATAATCACCCAATTTGCATTTGGTCTCCACAATGTAGAGGAGATCACATCATGAGCAGTGAATGCAGCATATTAAATTAAAAGAAATACACGTAAATTGCTGTTTAACCTGGTTTGGGGCCTTGGATGGTAAGAAGGAAGGAGTTAAAAGGGCAGATGTTGCGTCTCTTGTACTGGCATGGAAAGTGCAGTGGGACGGGCAAGGTGTGGGTGATTGAAGAGTGGACCAGGGTGTCACGCAGGGAACAGTCCCCTCAGAATGCTGGATGGGGAAGAAGTGTTTAGTGGTGGTGTCACGTTGAAAGTGGCAGCTGTTGAACGCAGAGACTGGCAGGGTGATTGAGAACAAGTGGAACCTAACTGTGGTTCTGGAAAGGAGGGGAAATGAAATGGACATGGTAAAGAGGCCTGTCACCCACAGTAGGGGAAGACAGGGGTTGGTGGTGGAATCTTCAGTTGAGGAGAAAGAGCAACACAGTTGTAGTGTTGATATGGCTGGTTGCATCATCAGAACAGTTGCAAAATTAAAAGGTTAGAATAAAGGGCTTGGAAGGAGTACAGTTCAGAACCACAGGAGGGATACCAGGGCTTAAAGGGTTAAATTATGAGGACAGGTTGCATAAACCTGGCTTGAGAGATGATCTAGTTGAAGTGTTTAAAATTACTTTGGGATTCAATAGAATAAAAAGAGACAACTTATTTCCTCTAGTGTGGGAAATCTAGAAAAAGAGGGCACAATCTTACAATTGGAATTAGGTCATTAGGATTGAAATCGGGGAGAATTTTTTCACTTTAGAGGGTAGTGGAAATTTGGAACCTGTTTCCCAAGAAGTTCAGAATGCTGGATTGGGTAGTTGAAATTCTCAAGACTGGATTTTTGTTGGGTTTGTGTATCAGGGGATATGGAACGAAGACAGGAAATTGAGGTTGAAGTACAGAACTTCTAACTGAAGGCTGGAGCAGGTTTGTGGGGTTCAATGATCTACTCTGGTTCATATGCCCCATGTTTCCTGAGCATTCTGTGTCTGACTAGCTTTATTCATTTACATCTACTGAGATAACCATGGTTTCTTGTTCTTAACACATTACCTGTTGTTCTTTTAGGCAATTAATTATCTGCTAACATTTACATTTATGTAAATGTGTCTTAATAAAGGTTTTCCTACTTGTTTGAAAAGCCCATTTCTAAACTACTTTTTTGAAGATTTCCCTGTTTGGACTATTTGGACTCAAGAAGCAACAAGGTGTCTCTCTGGAGACAAGGGAATGAGGGGCAGGGCATGAGTGTGAAATCAGTCAGAAGAGGATGGGCTTCCTTGTTACAAAACATTCTTATGTTATTTTGGATCTGCAGCTGACAGCAGAAAATTCTAGAAAATTATTTCACATTAGCATAATGTTCCGCTATAAGGTGAGACTGGAGTCAAGGCAGATCTAATTATCCAAACCAAGTCAAACCTTCCTTAACTTTTGAATGACCTCCAGACAGTACACAATAAGATGGGATGAAACTTTAATCTAATGTTGCACAGCAGGATGAAATTCAATTTATGCCATTTACCCAAACCTGCGTTGATCCAATTCAGCAAGTTAAACCTATTGGTAAAGGATGAGCTCTGTCCTTCACTACTATGGGGTGGTGAGGGAATATTTGTACCATACACAAAACTTTATGACTTTCTTAATCATTACCACACTAAATCAAAAGGGTTTATGCAAGTGAAATATTGATTTATTTTATCCCCTTGCCTGCCAGAGTTATTTAACCTTTTTCTAAACAAAAGAGCTCAAGGCTGCTAAGCATTTTTCTGACAAAAAGGTCAGAATGCCTCACCTTGCTGACCCGGACCCAATTTGAGTCAGTATTGGGTCTGAGCCAGTTCATTGGAAATGAGGAACCCTGGAACTTTTAAGTGCAGAAATACTTAATATTAATATTTATTAATTAATTTAAAATTATTAATAATAATAAACTATCAGAACAGAATGAGGTTCAGGCATGAAAACAGCAGTGGCCCTTCAACACTGAAAAGAGCAACTGTTTCTGCAGGGTCCAAAGGCAGGGGTTTGGCAGGGGTGGAGGGGGGTGGGGTATGGTATATTACTCACACGTAATTAATATCCAGGTGTCAGAAGTGAAAGTGTCACTTGTGATGTCGGCATTCTTTCCAGCGGAGGCACTGGTCTGGTTCACTACTCCAAACGAACCCACGGAAATACTCTTTTGCCATTAATTTGGATCACACTCCAAGCATTTGGCAATGCTAGTCCAAATGAAGCATTTCTGTTGCGCAGGTCAGAATGACTGCAAACATCCCACTCAAACTCTGATAAAAGTCTAGTTTGTACCGGTACAGTTTTCCAAGACCTCTGGACCTTTACATTTATGATCAGCACAAGAAGTGAGAAAGTGCTGTAAATATCTGACAAATCAGATGTGCTAAAGTCAGTCAATTTATTAATCAGCCGCCAAGGAGCAAACACAGATCCATCCTGAAACATTTACAGACAAGTATGCAGAAAGGCAATGAGACCAATCCTCTGGAATTTCCTCTGAGAAGCTGGTAAACAATTGGGGCTGAATAGTGCTAATGTGACTACCTCCATGCATATAGAGCGTGAAAAGATACTGACTAAAGTTAAATTATTTCCTTCAGGTGCTGATTCTCAGAGGCCTCAACCTCACATTTGTGCCAGTCATTAATCAAATGCAGTTGCTTCAGGACCTGGACTTATCCAATAATAAGATCGATAGAATATTATCACAATACTTTTATAAACTGACCAAACTACAGACACTACGATTGTCAGGTAACAGCATACACTAACTATTGTTTCTATTGAATGTAAAAAGTTTATTTCTCCTAAAGTTATTCAGGAGTTGTTTTAGTACTTCTAATTTACCTGCAAATCATTGAAATTATTTAATTGCAATTTTTTCCAAAAGGGAGATAATTATTTTATTCCACAGTCAGTGTATAGTTTGACAAGTATATAGGGAAATTAGAAATAAAAACAGATGTTGGAAATAAACGGCAGACATTTTATGTGAAAAATCAGGTTAAGGTTTTGATTAGATTTAAGGGCTGAAAACTATAAGAGAAGTATTTTGACAGCATCATTTTTCCACAGCTGATGTTTCCCCTCAACAGTCAATGCGACATTTGACTGTGTCTGTTCTATTTCCTACACCTCTGCTCTCAATCTTCTCTAACCCTCGTTCACACCTTCTGTCGCACCAGCCTTTGGATTAATCAGGTCATCAGGTGCCACCTACAACACGATCCCACCTTACCTTTTCCCCTCACCCCTCTATGCTCAGAGAGACTGTTTCCTCTCTCAATTACCATTCTTCAGTCTCCTACCATCTCTGCTTTGAGCTGCTCTTCCCCTTAGACTTGTCAATAGAGCTGCAACAGGAGTAACACATCCATTTACCTCTTGCCACGGCACTGTCCACTTAGACAGCAATTTGCATGTAGGGGTGGATTTTAACTGTTACCACCTATTTAACCACCTATTTAACATCCTACCCGATTTCCCTTTCTATTGATTCTTCCTACAATTCCCACTGAGCTCTCCCTTTGGCCTTCTACACTGGTTCAGCTATTCTCAACCTTACCATCAAAAACAGCAGAGATTAAAATTAGAAATCCATGGGCTGGGTGCACAGTTGCACAATTTGGAATAATGAAGTGGAAAATCTCTCCAAACGTCTTATATTTCACAAAACACTGCAGCCCCCTGGTTGAACATTGGAATTAGTGACATTAGTCTTCAACTTTATGCCTAATTTTGGTTCTGTTTTAAATCTGCACTCGCAGGTGTTTGGTTTCTTTCCAAATGTCCCCTGATTTTCCTTGGCTGAACCTTGCACCAACTTATCTGTTTGCACATTCCATTGTTTTGCTGAAAATGTTTTCCATTCATTCAGTTCCATCATCTTAATTTCCTTCTTTCCTTTAAATCACCACCATCTTATTTAATCCATTAGCTTCCTCTCTGATTCAGTATTCAATGTCAATTTGTTCTTCTCTCCCTTTTTCCTGCTTTACTAAAATGCTTGTTTATCTTTTAGTTTTTAATTCTGAAAAGATCTGCTCAGAACATTAATTTTTCCTCTCAACAGATCCTGAAATACTAACTGACAAAAGGCAGAATCTTTCTCTTGTCGGGCCAGCGCGGGAGTAAAATAGGCGCAATGACATCAGGCTAGCGTGCTCATGTCATCATGCACTCGCACAATATTTCGGTTGGCAGCGTGCCCACCAACAATTAAGAGGGCTGTTAAGCCCATTAATTAATTAATTAATTATAATTTTTCCCTGCCCAACCAACCTTACGGTTGGCAGGCGGGTGAATAGGCCAAGTGGCCGTTGCATTTTTTGTGAAACCTCATCCACGGGCGGGGTGAAGTTTCAACTAGTGATTTAAAAAACTTTTAAAGCTCATTGTTAACGTGTCCCTGCTCATGTGACAGTCACATGAGGGGACATGTTTTCCTTATTTTTCAATTCCTTATTTGTAATGTTAAAAATCTTCAGCTCCCTGAGGCAGCTCCGCGCCTTCAGGTGGCTTTCACTGACCACACCCCTGCGCACACGCACACGTCAGCGCTCACGTTCCTCCCGTCCCCATCCTGGCAGCAGTGAGACTCTGAGTGCGCCTTCCACACTGGCTGCCAATTGGCCAGCCAGCATGAAATCACGGTCAGGGCCCACCCACTGTGCCCGCCCGATGAGGTAAAAATCCTACCCATAGTGTTTATTTCCAGCATTTGTCATTGTTTATTTTATTTCTAATGTATTACATTTATGACCACTTTCAATTCACATTTTCATAAAATACATTTCCTTATGGTTCATTTTAATTAATATTTACTTTCATGCTTGGGGCTACTTTCGTAAACAGACTTGGTGTCAGATTGTGTTTGATAACAGTCCTGTGAAGTGCATTGGAACATTTTACTATGGTAAATATGCTATATAAATAGAAACTGTTGTTGTGTAACACAAGATTTACAAATAAGAACAAATCTATGGCAGAGACAGGTACTGACCAGGCTGTCATGTGCTTCTCTCAATTTATTGTCTTTTAGCACAACCGCTTTGGTTTTTTTTTATTAAATGAACAGGTGAGAAAGTTCAGACAGCTCATCTGACACCAGATTAAATACGCGATATTTAGTAACACCGTCCAGTAAAACGTAGGGACACGAAATTGAGCCCTTGCATAGGGTCCCACACGACAATCACTACTATGAGAATCATGTAGAAATTGCCATTTCTTTCTGTCTGATGAGCCTTTGTATTCATTGATTGATGACCCCAGTTTCAAAATCACTTCTACTTTGTTTGCTAATATATTAATCAATTGTTTACGCAAACTGTTTACTTAATTATCTTACTCCATTCATTTATGATCGTCTTTTTGCAAACAAGATATGACAATACTCAAAGTTAACTCTAACAAAATAAACTTGCCTCAAATGTTACTGTTTGCCCCAGTTTAACACTTGGACCCTTATGTCTATATTTTCCATTTATCAGCTGTTTGATTAATATTTTATGTTTGCTCACTTCAAAATTGTGAATTGTTTTTGCAGGGTCAGGAATTACATTTATAAGCAAATCAGCTTTCAGTTCTCAGAAGAATCTGAGGCTGTTGGACTTGTCCAGGAATGAGCTGGTCACCCTTTCCAAAGAAACACTCAATCCCATTGTTCGGTCAGTAGGTGGTGCTGTAGGCATCAAACTGGCCCAAAACCCATTTCACTGTGATGCCAGCATGTGCTCTATGAAGAGATGGTTGGACACTGTAAAGGTACAAGTCTACTGTCTATTTTTTGAAATTAATAGCAGAACATTCACATTTCATTTATAAAGGAACTGTTGAAATTCAAGTTAGCTTTTCAGAAAGCTCGGGCAAAATTAAAGACAATAGGAATCAGGGGGATAACTCTCCACTGGTTGGAGTCATACCTAGCACAAAAGAAGATGGTTGTGGTTGTTGGTGGTCAAACATCTCAGTTCCAGGACATCACTGCAGGAGTTCCTCAGGGTAGTGCACTAGGCCTAACAATCTTCCTACCATCATAAAGCCAGAAGTGGGGATGTTTACTGATGATTGCCCAATGTTCAGCACCATTTACCACTGCTCAGATGAAGCAAACTGTGTCCATATACAGGAAGATATGGACATAATTCAGGTTTGGGCTGATAAGAGGCCAGTAACATTCATACTACACAAGTGTCAGGCAATGACCATCTCCAACAGGAAAGAATCTAACCACCACCCCTTGACGTTCAATGGCATTACCACCACTGAATCCCCCACTATCAACATCCTGGGGGAGTTACCATTGACTGGAAAATGAACTGGACTAGCCACATAAATACTGTAGCTACAAGAGCTGGTCAGAGGCTAGGAATCCTGCGGTGAGTAACTCACCCCCTGACTCCCCAAAGCCTGTCCACCATCTATAAGGTGCAAGTCAGGAGTGTGATGGAATACTCCACTTGCCTGGATGAGTGTGACACCAACACTTGAGAAGCTCAACACCATCCAGGCAAAGCAGCCCAATTGATTGGCACCCTAGCCACCACCTTAAAATTTCACTCCACCACGACCAATGCTCGGTGGCAGCACAAAATGCACTACAGGAATTCACCAAGGCTCCTTTGACAGCACCTTCCAAACCTGCGACTGCTACCATCTAGAAGGACAAGCACAGCAGGCACATGGGAACACTGCCACCTGGAAGTTCCCCTCCATGCCACACGCCACCCCGATTTTGAACTATATCGCTGCCCCATCACTGTCGCTGGGTCAAAATCCTAGAACTCCCTTCCTAACAGCATTGTAAGTGTACCTACAGCACATGGACTGCAGCAGTTCAAGAAGGTGGCTCAAGGGCAATTAGGGGTGAGCAACCAATGTTGATCTTGCCAGCGACACTCGCATCCTTTGAAAAAATGAAATAAAATGTACAATGTTCGGTTCCTCCCCTTGTTGTCAATTGCACTCTCTTCTCTCTAACGTACAAATGTTCCATCCCACACCTACAACCACACCCCCATTCCGTTCCCCCCAATAATTAATTCAGACCTCAAATACATCTTTGCTGTCTGACATGACCTCTCCCTGGAAATGCCTTATTGACCCTAACCCTGACCATGCTGCATTTGGAACTTGGTCCCACAGCTCCAAATCCAAATCTCCCACTTATGCTCTCTATGTTGAAAACATAGAAACTAGGAGCAGGAGTAGGCCATTCATGGCTGATCCTCTATCTCAACACCATATTCCCACTTTCTCTCCATACCACTTGATGCCCCTGATATCCAAAAAATTATCAACTTCCTTCTTGAACATACTCAGTGACCCGGCCTCCACAGCCTTCTGTGGTAGAGAATTCCACAGGTTGACCACCCTCTGAGTGAAGAAATCTTTCCTTATTTCAGCCCTAAATGGCTTGCCCCATATCCTGAGACTGTGGCCCCTGATTCTAGACTCCCCAACCAGGGGAAACATCCTCCCTACATCCAGTCTGTCTAGCCCTGTTAGAATTTTATACGTTTCAATCAGATGATCTCTCATTCTTCTAAACTCTGGTGAATACCGGCCCAGCCAAACCAATCTCTCCTTATACAACAATTCTGCCATCCCCGGTATCAGCCTAGTGAACCTTCGCTGCACTCCCTCTATCGCAAGTATATCCTTTCTTAGGTAGGGAGACCAAAACTGTATGTAATAGTCCAGGTGTGGTCTCACCAAGGTCCTGTATAACTGCAGTAAGATATCCCTACTTCTGAACTCAAATCCTCTTGCAATGAAGGCCAACATACCATTTGCCTTTCAAATTGCTTGTTGCACCTGCCTGTTTATATTCATTGACTGGTGTACAAGGACACCCAGATCCCTTTGTACATCCACATTTCCCAATATATCACCATTTAAATAACACTCTGCCTTTCTGTTCTTCACACCGAAGCGTATAACTTCACATTTATCCACATTATACTGCAACTGCCATGTGTTTGCCCACACACACACAACTTGTCTAAATCGCCCTGAAGCCTCTTTGCATCCTTCTTACAACCACGCCCAGTTTTGTGTCATCAGCAAACTTGGAAATATTGCATTTGGTTTCCTCATCCAAGTCATTTATATATATCGTGAATAGCTGGGGCCGAAGCACTGATCCCTGCGGTGCACCACTGGTCACCACCTTCCACCTGGAAAAAGACCCATTTATTCCCACTCTCTGTTTCTGGTCTGTCAGCCAATTCTCAATCCATGCCAGTATATTACCCCAATCCCATGTGCTTTAATTTTGCCCACCAGCCTCTTATGTGGGACCTTATCAAAAGCCTTCTTGAAATCCAAATACACCATATCCACTGGTTGTCCCTTATCAATTCTACTGGTTACATCTTCAAAAACTCTAGTAGATTAGTTAAGCGTGATTTCCCTTTCATAAACCCATGCTAACTTTGTCTAATCCCGTTAATGCTTTCCAAGTGTTCTGTTACCACGTCTTTTATAATAGACTCTAGCATTTTCCCCACTACTGATGTTAAGCTAACTGGTCTGTAATTCTCTGTTTTTTCTCTCTCTCCTTTTTTAAATAGTGGGGTTACATTTGCCACCCTCCAATCTGTATGAACTGCTCCAGAGGCGATAGGATTTTGGAAGATGACCACCAATGCATCCAATATTTTCAGGGCTACTTCCTTTAGTACTCTAGGATGCAGATTATCAGGCCCTGGAGATTTTTCAGCCTTTAACCCCATTAATTTCCCTAGCACCATTTTTTTACTAATACTGATTTTCTTCAATTCCTCCCTCTCACTAGACCCTTGGTTCCCTAATGTTTCTGGAAAATTATTTGTGTCCTTTTTTGTGAAGACAAAACCAAAATATGTGTTCAATTCTTCTGTCATTTCTTTGTTCCCCCGTTATAATTTCCCCCGTTTCTGACTGTAAGGGACCTATGTTTGTCTTTGCTAATCCTTTTCTCTTCACATATTTATAGAAGCTTTTACAGTCAGTTTTTATGTTCCTTGCAAGTTTACTCTCATACTCCATTTTCCCCTTCTTGGTCAATCTTTTTGTCCACTTTTGCTGAATTCTAAACTGCTCCCAATCCTCAGGCTTGCTGCTTTTTCTGGCAATTTTATAAGTCTCCTCTTTGGATCTAATACCTAATTTCTTTTGTAAGCCATGGTTGAGCCACCTTTCCTGTTTTATTTTTGCGCCAGACAGGAATGAATAATTGTTGTAATTCATGCATATGTTCCTTAAATATTAGCCATTGCCTATCCACTGTCAACCTTTTTAGTAAGGTTCCCCAATCCATCATTGCCAACTCGTGCCTCATACTCTCGTAGTTCCCTTTATTTAGATTCAGGACCCTAGTTTCGGATTCAACTTTTTCCCTCTCCACCCTAATGAACAATTATATCATTTTACGGTCGCTGTTCCACAAAGGACCCTGCACAACAAGATTAATAATTAATCCTTTCTCATTGCACAATACCCAGTCTAGGATAGCCTGCTCTCTAGTTGGTTCCTTAATGTATTGGTTTAAAAAGCCATCACGTAAACACTCCAGGAAATCCTCCTCCTCAGTATTATTGCTAGGTTGGTTTGTCCAATCCATATGTAGATTAAAGTCACCCATGATTACAGTTGAACCCTTATTGCATGCGTCTCTAATTTCCTGCTTAATGCCTTCTGTTACATCTCCATTACTATTTGGAGGCCTATAGACAACCCCCACCAACGTTTTCCACCCCTTGGTGTTTCTTATCTCTACCCAAACAGATTCCACGTCATGATTTTCCAAGCCAATAACCTTCCTCGCTATTGCATTGATTTCCTCCTTTACCAACAATGCTACCCCATCTCTGTTCCCTATTTGTCTGTCCTTCTTAAATATTGAATACCCCTGGATGTTCAGTTCCCATCCTTGATCGCCCTGCAGCCATGTATCCGTAATTGCAACGATATCATAACCGTTTATATCTATTTGCACTGTTAATTCATCTACCTTATTGCAAATGTTCCGTGCATTAAGATACAATGCCTTTTGACTTGTCTTTTTAACCTTGTTAGTCATCTTAGCTTTATTTTGCACTATGACCCCATTTGTTTCTCGCCCTTGTTTTTTCTGGCTTCCACTTTTGCTTCTTACTTTTCTGTCTTTCGTTTTTATCCTTGTTTCCCCCTCCTCTGTCTCCCTGCTCAGGTTCCCATCCCCCTGTCATTCTTGTTTAAACCCTCCCCGACTGCACTAGCAAACACCCTCACTGAGGACATTGGTCCCGGTCCTGCCCAGATGCAACCTGTCCTTTTTGTACTGGTCCCACCTTCCCCAGAACCAGTCCCAATGTCCCAGGAATCTGAATCCTTCCCCCCTACACCATTTCTTCAGCCACGTATTTTTTTTTATTCATTCAAGGGATGTGGGCATCACTGGCTAGGCCAGCATTTATTGCCCATTCCAAATTGCCCTTGTTCAGAGGGCATTTAAGAGTCAATCACGTTGCTGTGGATCTGGAGTCACATGTAGGCCAGATTCCCTTCCGTAAAGGGCATTAATGAACCAGATGTGTTTTTACAACAATCAGCAATGGTTTCATGGTCTTCATCAGACTTTTAATTCCAGATTTTTATTGAATTCAAATTTCACCATCTGGCATGGTGAGATTCGAACCTGTGTCCCGAGAGCATTACGTTGGGTCTCTGGAATACTAGTCCAGTGACAATACCACTACACTACCGCCTTCCCATCATCTGATATATCCTGTTATTTCTACTCTCGCTAGCACGCGGCACTGGTAGTAATCCTGAGATTACTACCTTTGAGGTCCTACTTTTTAATTTATGTCCTAACTCCCTATATTCAGCTTGTAGGACCTCATCCCTTGGTACCAATATGTACCATGAATACTGGCTGTTCACCCTTCCTCTTCAGAATGCTCTGCAGCCTCTCCGAGACATTCTTGACCTGGCACCAGGGAGGCAACATACCACCCTGGAGTCTCTTTTACGGCCACAGAAATGCCTGCCTGTTCCCCTTACTATTGAATTCCCCTATCACTTTAGCCCTGCCACTCTTCTTCCTCCCCTCCTGTGCAGCAGAGCCACCCGTGGTGCCATGGACTTGGCTCCTGCTGCTTTCCCCTGAGAAGTCGTCTCCCCCAACAGTATTCAAAACAATACATCTGTTAGAGATGGGAGGGACAGCCACAGAAGACTCCTGTACTACCTGCCTTCCTCCACTCTGCCTGGTGGCCACCCATCCCCTTTCTGCCTGTTTAGTCTTTACCTGCAATGTGACCACCTCACTGAATGTGCTGTCTACAATAATCTCTGCATCGCGGATGCTCCACAGTGAATCCACCCGCAGTTCCAGCTCCGAAATTCAGTTAGCCAGTAGCTGCAGCTGGATACACTTACTGCACACATGGTTGCCAGGGACACTGGAAGTGTCCATGATTTCCCACATAGCGCAGGAGGAGCATATCACGGGTACGAACTCTGCTGCCATGACTTCCCTTTAGATTAAGCTCGTTAGTTATTCCCTTTAAAGAATACTAATTATGCTAAGGCTTTATTCCATTCCAAACGCTCCTACTACAGTCCAAAGTCCTCACCTTATTTTGTTTAAGCTAATGGACTGCAGCAGTTTAAATTAGTAGACAAAGTAGAAGTAGAAGTACTCACCTGACCCTACTTACCAATCAGCTGCCTCCCCTGTATCATCACTATTTGAATCGTGTCTTCCTTGCACCGCTTTTCAGCCCCGAGTCCAGCTCCCGCTCTTTTTAAGTCTCCGCCCTGACTCTCGGCTCCCGCTGTTTTGAAACTTCTGCTTGGGCTCTCGGCTCGCGCTCTTTTTAAATCTCTGCTCTGACTCTCAGCTCCCGCTCTTTTTAAATCTCTGCTCTGACTCTCGGCTCCCGCTCTTTTTAAATCTCTGCTCTGACTTTTGGCTCCCGCTCTTTTTAAATCTCTGCTCTGATTCTCGGCTCCTGCTCTTTTTAAATCTCTGCTCTGACTCTCGGCTCCCGCTCTTTTTAAATCTCTGCTCTGACTCTCGGCTCCCGCTCTTTTTAAATCTCTGCTCTGACTCTCAGCTCCCGCTCTTTTTAAATCTCTGCTCTGACTCTCGGCTCCCGTTCTTTTTAAATCTCCGCCAATCTCTCCTCTAGGTGCTGCTGACTAGCTGTCTCAGGGTCCTCCTCTCACAGTCTCCTCTGAATGCTTACTGAAAATAGAGTACACACACTTAGGCAGCCTGCTACAATACTTTTACAAAAGCCACTTCATTCTGGTATATACTCTTTGTGGTACATCTAAGAGCCCCATTTCAAGGCAGTAACCTATCTCAGAGTGCACATGATGGTCCCAACTTCATGGCTCTTGCTGCTCATATCAGCCGTAAGATTATTACTTTGACTCAATCCTGGAATTCAAGGCATTATTTATATTCATCTATGTAATAAAATATATATAATCTCATGTCTGAGTTAGAGAATGTAGCATCTGATATGAATGTGTCAGTTCTCTCCTTTCTCGCCAATTTAATATATTCCCTTTTTTATTTTCTAAATTGATTATTTTCTGCTTTTATTATCCCCTAGTCATATTGCATAAAACTGCTGGACTCCCAATCTTGGTTTCCCATTGGATCACACCTTGTCATAAAACATCTATTAGTGATCAAACCTTCCGACGATGAAGGGTGGCCTTAGTATGAAGATAGACTTCATCTCCATAAGGACTGTGCAATGATCACTCTTACTTTCTTCATACAGTATTGGATGTGAGAAGCATGGAGATTCATTCTCCTGATTTTAATTAAATAGCAAGCTTTTGGTTGCAACTGGCTAAGGAATAATTGCTGAGCCATATGTATATTTGAACTATAACTGGTTTACAAATAGTTGTTTGGTAGTACAGAACTTGAATATCAATGAAAAAAGAGACACTCTTCATCTTGCATTCATCAGGACATTCACATGAATATGAAATGTAAAGGGGATAACAATTCATACTTCATGAGAAGAGGTTGCTGATTGGTTGGCAAGTGGACCCTGATTGATAGAGGCATTGCCATGGAGAATGCACTAGTTAACTGATGACTGACAGTTAATGCCAAGTTTTGTTTAAATTCAAACCAGGCTGGTTGACTCTGATTGGGCAAGGCATTGCCCTGGGGAATGAACCAGAGAATGGCTGTCGCTTATGAATGAAAAGCTTTAACATGCCCATGTCTCTTTCTTCAGTGATATCATTGGTTTATTGGATAATCATAACTACAGACAGATATACATGACTAGATATTACTCATTCTAAGTCATGAGCATTTTCCCTCTTGGTCATGTGTTTCATACATCGTCATGTGGGTGGTACTGTTTCTCCAGTCCCAAACATTAACCCATTCAACCCTCATCACCCTAATACTACATAATCTACAGCATTCCCTTGGTAAGGTGTAATGAAAAGTATGCCAAGAACAAATGTACACCAGGTATATTCCAGAGCTCATACAGGCAATAATATTGGGCTCATGTTTTTCATGGTTACAGGTACAGCTGGATATGCAGTGTAACAGTCCCAACAACATCAGAGGACTCTGGATGAGCCAACTGTCACTCTCTCTTTTTAACTGCTCAAAAGAGCCTAATTTTGCATTTTTACCAAAAGCATCTCATGCAAACAAAACTGGCATCACACATTCATTTCTGGGAACAGGTAACATTCAAATGTTATGGCTTTATTCTAGTTGTTAAGTTGTAGATTTTTACTTTATTTTCATGGAAGCTTTTTCCACTTCAGTTTGTGATTTTTATTTTTGCATTTTATCAGGGACCATTGGCATCGTAATTGTTGCTGCAGCTGCATTTTTCACTCTCATCCTCTCCGTAATATACTTATCATCAGTGAAGTCAATTCAACAGTCATTTCTCACGAGACACTGTGGCTGCAACAGTGGAGAATCTGCTCAGCAAGAGAATGAAGAGCAAGACACGAGCAGTTCTCTTATATAAGCAGGATGCATGCTTCATTTTCAAAATTAGCTTCAACAACACTTAAATGAACACGAAGAGATTGAACTCTGACTTACTACTGCAAAAAGGAGACATATGATGCCAGCGCCCATTAATTTTTGATTCTTGGTCTATACTAATATACTCTGCCTCCGGTATGGTGAGTGAGGATTTGGAAAGAAGAGGCTTGTATTTACATACCACTTTTCCCAATCGTAGGATGTCCCAAGCACATTACAGTCAACAAAGTACTATTTTTACAGGCAATGGTTTATTGAGTTGCATTTCAACAAATGGAACAATATGGGCCCATCAATTTTAACTGATAGAGATTATAATATTTTTAGCAGCTGAGTACTGTACCTACTCAGAATCAGCAGTTCGTTTGGAGCACAGCTCTTTTAGTTTTGTTTTCTGCTGATTGCTATATTATTAGAACATTATTCCCATTTAGTTCCATTACTTAAGACAAGATATAATTTAAACATATGCTTCATAAATTGTAGAAATTAAATTGTGATGCAATAATTTTATACTTGTTTACAAATACCTTATTTTAAAATCTTAATATCTTCAGGTGTGTTCAGGTCTGAATAGGCCATGTTATCTTTCCAGGAGAAATGTTTATTGGGATTGAGAAGTACTCTTACTAAAGGCAGTATGATTAATTACCACCATCTTTGGGGCCCCTCCAATTTTGCACAAAGTGTCTCTTTCTTATTCCACAGTACAATTTCTACTGCTAAAGCTTGATGGCTGCCTGTAGAAGTTATGTTATTTAAGATTCATTAAAAAGAAGGGGTGGATGGGGGAAAGAGAGCAACAAACAAACTAGATAACCAGTAATTCAGGCAGTGATTACACACCGGAGAAAACAATTCAAAACTAATTAACTCCAAACACCTCAAATTAGGCTGGTATGGAGGGTGGTAGAGAGATTGTGTGGAAAATAAATGACAAGCAAAATCCATACCAGATGTCAATAACCTTACTTTCTGCTTCAATAATGAACCAACACTTTAAAATAACAGATTAACTGGTCATTTCCAGACATGCCAAACCTTGCAAATATATCATGAGACACAAGATTTCAAAGTAAAATTGAACCACATTTTTGAATTTTGCCAAAGGACTCAAAAATCTCAGGATTTTTGAATGGCAACTTAAATCTGTCCCCTCAGCAGAAGGGATGGGGCCTGCAGTGGTAGACCAGTGATCCACATGCACAGTGACTCTGTCAAGAGGGGTGTAAGGCCTTTAGTGGCACCATCTGCAGCTGTGTGGCACCGTCTGCAACTGTGTGGCACTCTTTGGTTGGCCTCCAGACCATGGTGAAGTGAATGATGGTAGCATCATGAAGCCTGATCTTAGTCCAGGTCTCGACTGAGCTCCTTTTCCTTTAAATCACTCTCTTTAAACCAACCACCTGTATTTTTCTCTCTGTCGGCATGCTGTCAGCATGTATTTTTTCATTCATTCATGGGATGTGGGATTCGTTGGCTGGGCCAGCATTTATTGCCCATCCCTAGTTGCCCTTGAGAAGGTGGTGCTGAGCTGCCTTCTTGAACCACTGCAGGCCATGTGGTGTAGGTACACCCACAGTGCTGTTAGGAAGACAGTTCCAGGATTTTGACCCAGCGACAGTGAAGGACAGCGATTCTATTTCCAAGTCAGGATGGTGAGTGACTTGGAGGGGAACTTCCAGGTGGCTGTGTTCCCATCTATCTGCTGCCCTTGTCCTTCTAGGTGGTAGTGGTCGTAGGTTTGGAAGGTGCTGTCTAAGGAGTAATGGTGAATTCCTGCAGTGCACCTTGTAGATGGTACACACTGCTGCTACTGTGCGTCAGTGGTGGAGGGAGTGAATGTTTGTGGACGTGGTGCCAATCAAGCGGACTGCTTTGTCCTGTATGGTGTCAAGCTTCTTGAGTGTTGTAGGAGCTGCACTCATCAGGCAAGTGGGGAGTATTCCCTCACACTCCTGACTTGTGCCTTGCAGATGGTGGACAGGCTTTGGTGAGTCAGGAGGCAAGTTACTCACCGCAGGATTCCTAGCTTCTGACCTGCTCTTGTAGCCACAGTATTGATATGGCTAGTCAAGTTCAGTTTCTGGTCAGTGGTAACCCCCAGGATGTTGATAGTGGAGGATTCAGTGATGGCAATGCCATTGAACATCAAGGGTCAATGGTTGGATTCTTTCTTGTTGGAGATGGTCATTTGACACTTGTATGGCATGTTACTTGCCACTTGTCAGCCCAAGCCTGGATATTGTCCAGGTCTTGCTGCATTTGGACATGACCTGCTTCAGTGTCTGAGGTGTTAATGATGCTTAACATTGTGCAATCATCAGCGAATATCCCCACTTCTGACCTTATGATGGAAGGAGGGTCATTGATGAAGCAGCTGAAGATGGTTGAGCCTAGGACACTACCCTGAGGAACTCCTGCACTGATGTCCTGGAGCTGAGATGACTGACCTCCAACAACCACAACCATCTTCCTTTGTGTTAGATATGACTCCAACCAACAGAGAGTTTTCCCTGATTCCCATTGACTCCAGCTTTGCTAGGGCTCCTTGATGCCACACTCAGTTAAATGCTGCCTTGATATCAAGGGCAGTCACTCTCACCTCACCTTGGGAGTTCAGCTCTTTTGTCCATGTTTGAACCAAGGCTGTAAGGAGGACAGGAGCTGAGTGGCCCTGGCAGAACCCAAACTGGGCATTAGTGAGCAGGTTATTGCTAAGCAAGTGCAGCTTGATAGCACTGTTGATGACCCCTTCCATTACTTTACAGATGATGGAGAGTAAACTGATGGGGCGATAATTGGCTGGTTGGATTTGTCCTGCTTTTTGTGTACAGGACATACCTGGGCAATTCTCCACATAGCCAGGTAGATGCCAGTCTTGTAGTTGTACTGGAACAGCTTGGCTAGGGGCTTGGCGAGTTTTGGAGCATAAGTTGTCAGAATATTGTCAGGGCCCATAGCTTTTGCAGCATTCAATGCCTTCAGCCGTTTGTTGATATCACGTGGAGTGAATCGAATTTGCTGAAGACTGGGAGGAGGCCGAGATGGATCATCCACTCAGCACTTCTGGCTGAAGATTGTTGGGAATGCTTCAGCCTTATCTTTTGCACTGCTGTGCTGGGTTCCTCCATCATTGAGGATGGGGATATTTGTGGAGCCACCTCCTCCAGTTAGTTGTTTAATTGCCCACCATCAGTTTATACTGGACCCAAGGAGGGGCTCATGGCTGCAGGCTTTAATGTCATCACCGGGCACTCTGCAGGAACACCAAATAGGCCAATATATTTTTTCTATATAAATGCATAAGAGAATGTGAAAGGAACCTGAGTTGATGCCTTGTTACCTGGCTGTATCTAATCTGAGGCAGCGCCTACAAGATACAAATTCATGTTTCCTCCCCACTACCTCCTTGTTGCATTTTGATTAGATCAACATTAAAAATAAATTAAAGCTTAAAAAAGGTTGAGGTCCAAAAAACAAAAAAAACACCTGCTAAAAACCAGTGCCTCATTTCAGTCTCTGAGCAAGAGGGAATATTTTATAAAAACATCTTGAACCCTAAAGGTTAAACTCGACACCAACTCTGGAAATAAATCTGGAATTATAAAGCTAGTTTCAGTAATGGTGACCATGAAACTATCAATTATTGTTGTAAAACCCATCTGGTTCATGAATGTTCTTTTAGGAAGGAAATCTGCCATCATTACCAGGTCTGGCCTACATGTAACTCAAGACCCAGATCAATGTAGTTGGTGCTCAACTGCCCTTGTAATGGCCCAGCAAGCCACTCAGTTCAAGGGCAATTAGGAATGGGCAACAAATGCTGGCCTCATCAGTGATGCTCACGTCCCATCAAAGAGTAAGGAGAAAATAACTCGCAAAAATCTATTCAGCCTTTTATGAGAATGGGCAGATCTTTTTGATTTGATTCCAGGCACAGTAAAGGTCGTTGCGGATTTTTTTTGTCTGTTTCATATTTTGTTCTATGTGCCCTTTCTCTCAAAGGTAAACAGCTTTAAAATACCTGCTTTTATTATTTGGGTGTGTTTTCTAAACTTAGATTTGCTAGCCTCTCCTCTATCTGGTAGCTGTGGTCTGATTCTGTAACCTCCTCTATCTTTACACCGCTCCTAGATTCCAGCTTTCCTCCAATTCTGACTTCTCAATTCCACAATTGGTGGCTGCAATTTCAGCCGTCAGGCCCTACAGCTCTGGAATTCCCTCCCTAAACCTCTGCACCTCTCTACTTCTTCTTTCCTCTGATAAGACATTCCTTAAAACAAGCTGTTGGTCACCTGGTCAAATATCTTGGGTGGTTTGGGGTCAAAGCTTTGCCTGATAATGCTCCTGTGAAGCATCTTGGGACATTTTACTAAGTTAAAGGCTCTATATCAATGCAAGTTGTCTGAGCTCCATTTTCAGATCTCGGTCATGGCGATGGTGAGGATGCAGAATTGGTGTCAGGGTGCCTGGATTTGGAAGATTAAAAATCACCAAAAAATTGCTGTGCAAGTTTGTTGAATATCGAAGCAGCCAAGATCCAAAACAGAAACTAAAGAGTTAATAAATGTACAATATCAAGCTTCAGCTATTACTCTCCTAATGTCATAAAAATGGCTTCAATCACTGCACATACTTAACAGTCAAGTTTTTTTCCTTTTGATTTAAATGCCATCATTTTGTGGAATCAAAACAATAAACTTCACATTTGACTGTTGAAGGCAATTGCTGGTAAACTATGAGAAGAATGCATGGCAATTAAACACTATATCATTACTCTGGTAACTAATTCAAAGACTTCCTGATTCACATCCAAAATAATTAAAAATATTATAAATCTCAAATCCCTACAAGTCACAGCCAGAACTTTCAGATGCAATACAACCAGCTCTTACAGCTTGTATGTTCAGCAAGACTCTTGATGGAGCGACCAGTGTTCCATTATTGTTCTTTTAAATTATTATGATCCTTCTTTGCAATGATAAATGATTTATAGCTCGAAAGAAGACAAAAGAACAAAGCAGTGCATTCAAATCCAAAAGATACATGATTTGCTCGACAGGAGAATTTTACAATTTAAGCCATCTCTTATAGCTGTGCGAGCTACTTAGATTCCATTTAGCTTAAAGAAGTGAGGTCTTTGATGTGATCCCTTTGATATTTATCAAGTGAGTTATTTTGTTAAACTTGAAACAGGACTATCCAGGGTCAAATATCTGAATGCAACATTAATCCAAAGAAAAACATGAAAGCAACTTGTGTGCTCCTCCTCCAAACTCAAATGCAATCTCGCCAAACTGAAATTAATTAAACAGACCAAATATAAACAAAATCCATGAATATTTAGTCTCCATAAGCTATTACGATGGTGAATTAGAGTACAGCAAGTTCCCGCTCGACATTGACTCAGTTGACATTATTTCACTTTAATGTTGTTAATAAAATACTGTTAATATGTCCATTTAATGTTGCGAGTTCCACTTTAATGTCATTTGCCAGACTTCCTGTTCTGTGGCCTAAGTGCCCAGTGCTTCTGCCCTTTCCCTCAGTCCTGAAGGCCAGCATCTGTTGCCCATCCCTGACTACCCTTGAACTGTGTGGCTTGCCAATTCAGATGGCAGTAAGAGTCAACCACATTGCTGTGCGTCTGACTTCACATGTAGGCTGGACCGGGTAAGGACGGCAGATTTCCAGCCCTGAAGGACATTAGTGAACCATGACAAATCAATGATAGTCTCCGTTACTGGATCTCACTCTCGATTCCAGATTTTTTAAATTGATTTGCTGTGGTGGGATTTGAACCCACATTCCGAGAACATTACTGGATTACTAGTCCAGTGACAATACCACTATGCCACCATCTCCAGAGATATGGGAAAAATAGTTGAAAAGGTTATACAGAACTTTCCATTCAAATCAAATGAGAACACACATTTAGAAAAATGCATTTTAATCTAAAAGTGCCATTTCAGAACTGCTGTACAAACAGGGTGAGAACATAGGAGAGACAGATTTTCACACCAACGAACAAACACAATATATGATGGTGGTTTTATATCTGTGATAGCATTTCGAATGTTTTAAAAATTATTTCTACACAAGTGTTCTCTAGTATGTTCATGGAACTTTGCTTCCAGGTTCACAGAGGCTGAATATTGCGTCAAACATATTGTGCAAACAAGGCACTAACATTGGGAAAGAGGCGATGGAGAAGCTGTGCAAAGATGCACCTCACTGGTAATCTCAAACACCTCAAGATTCGCCACGAAGAGAGTTTATTTTGCTTGTGAAGGTGGAAATTAGACAGTGCTCATCCAGGAAAGCCTCATCATCTAGCACTGCACACAGTCTGTCCCCTCCGCTACTGTTTCTTCTTTCTCTCCGGTTTCCTTTTTGATTTCCCAGTTATCCATTTCAGAGTTTTCTTCTTTCTGGCACGCATTTTTTGGGCTTGTTTTTTAGATTTCTTTACAGTGGTCTCTCTCTCGGTTTCCAAAATTTTTCTTTTACGCGGCTCTGCCTCTCCGCTGTATATAAGAGAAAAGAAATAATGAAGCATTTAATAGCTTTATGAATTCTAAATTGTAGTACACGGTCTGGTGCTGTAGGAACTCCAACAGACTGTGCCAGCAGGTGGTAGGGTGCATGTCTGCAGTTGTCAGTGCACACAAGGTGAATTACTGACCTCAGGCAAACACCAATCAAGTACTTCCCATAAGGAAGGAGGGAGGTGACCCACCTTGCACCATATGTGCAAGGGCAACACTGCCAAAGGCTTAGGAGGAGGTCATCTGCCTGCCTTCTCAGTCACACCCGTGAAAAGATCAAAGATGTTCAACCTTCACACATGTACCATCCTACTGCAGAAAAATCACAAGTCTATAGTCTGTGAAGTCATGCTGGAATCATATGATTTTGCTCACTCCCATAACAACAAGAGAACAAATTATTGTTGAAATGGAAATATTTAAGGGGATCAAGACATCAGTGCGGAGACCTGTATCACCAATGCCACTGGATCCGCCAAATTCAAATTGGCAAACTCTGTGGCATAAACAAGAACAATAATTGATGGCTCCAACTTCTGACTTTGGGCCAGCCAATCCTCATGCTGACTCTGAATCAGAGAGAGTAGGTGAACAGACCAGTGCTCGAGGTGAAGGAAGACCATACACACACTAAAAATGAGGTTCTGTAACATTCCCTCTTGCTTGTGAAACCTCTCTCCATAAGCAAAGCATATCACTCATTGAAACTTACAAAATTCTTAAAGGGCTAGACATGGTAGCTGCAGAAAGGATGTTTCCCCTGGCTGGGGCAGTCTAGAACCAGGGGACACAGTCTCAGAATAAGGGGCAGGCCATTTAGGACTGAGAGGAGGGGAAATTTCTTCACTCAGAGGGTAGTGAATCTTTGGAATTCTCTATCCCAGAGGGCTGTGGAAGCTCAATCATGGAGCAAGTTCAAAACTGAAATCGATAGATTTCTAGAAACTAATGACATCAAAGGATATGGGAATAGCACGGGAAAGTGGCAGAGGTAGATGATCAGCCATGATCTAGTTGAATGGCAGAGCAGGCTCGAGGGGCTGTATGGCCGATTCCTGCTCCTATGTTCCTGTCATAGCACAAAAAGGAAGATCACCAATTCTGGCTTAACTTTAAGCCCTGCATTAAGTGCTCAGGCTGCAGCAAAATGCAGAAATCTAATAAGCCTAAGGCTGAATGAGATAAGACAAATGTTGACGATCAAAGTGAATTGTAGATGAATGAAGGAGTCAGGATACCCTAAAGGAATTCACCACAAATCAGGTTCTTTTATTTTACCCCAATCAGATAGATTGACACATGAGATAGCTGCAGCATAAACAGCCAAGCAAGACAAAGAACTGCATTCTTTGCTTTGTAATAGATTTAACCATAACTGCCTAATATGGCATAGTCTTAGCTTCATCACATCAAAATGACACTTTTTCAAAAGCAGGAATACATAAGAATGAACAAAATTTAAATTCCATGATAGGTGTAATTTTAGGATTTAGGAGAAGAAAACCTTATTGCATGAGAAAGATTTGTTAACAGTAAGTATAACGAAGGGGCAAAGCAGTCTAAAATAATAAACTCGAGAAACAGTCGTGTAGAGATGAACATTACAGCAATAATAGAGGAGAAAGCAGAGATGATTAGAATAATAGAACAAGACAACACAGAAGGAAAAAGTGCACATCAAAGAGTATAAAAGGATCAGCGTTGTATTTTCATATGCAAATATAAAGCATTAGAAATAAATTCATAGAACTAAATGGGCTCATCTGAATAGAAAGACTTGCTGTTGGAAAGTGAGACCGACACCTGAATATTCCAGCTACAAAATTTTCAAGGGAAAGGAGGGAAAAAGAGAGAACGGTTGGGCTATTAAGGACACAACTACTGCTTTGGAAAGGTGATGGTTCATTGACGTTAGTGCTCAGGAAGCCTGTCTGTGTTGAGCTAAGAAATAATATAGGATTTGTTGCTCTATTGATAGTATACAACACATCACAAAATAGTGGGAAAAATCAAGGTTGAGGTTTATCGGCAAGTTAGCGAGGCTTGCAGTAGTAACAGAGTTGTAATCACGGAGGAATTTAACTATCCAAGGGTAGACAGAAATAAAATTTCAGTAAAGGAGTCTTCCCAATGACGACACTGCATGTCCAAATGTTGGATCTGAACCTGCGTGACAAAACAAGTAAGCTGAAAGCGGAACACTTGGAAAATAGTGACCATATCCTAATTACATTCACATTGTAAACAGAATAGGAAAAAGACAGGTCCAACATATTGGTATTGAACTGAAAATCTGCTCATTTCAGTGAGATGGAAGACAATCTGGCCCTGAAAATGGCAGACCAATTCACTAACGTAGAGGCCAAAAAATGTAATTTTAAAATTAGGAGTCTTAATAGAGTAAATAGGGAAAGAGTATTTCTTCTATTTGTGAAATCAGTGGGTCAGCAACTTAAATTGGCCACAGAATGTGACAGGAAATTAAAGGTTTCTTCACACAGAGGGTTAATGGGGGAACACTTTGCTACAGGGAGTAGTTGAGGTAGAGACCAATGCTTCTTTTAAGGAAAAATTGGATAATTATTAGAAGCAGAGGAAGGTACAAGGACATAGGAAGAAAACAGAACAATAGGATTAGTTTCAGATTGCTGTAGCAAAGAGTCAACAAAGACATAATGGGCCAAATGGCCTCCCTCCGTCCTTCAAACCTTTATGATTTTTCAAATTATGAGATGATTAAATATAGATATATATTAGGATCTTTTCATAAGTAATTAGTGAAGTTATAGCAAAAGGGAGTTTTTGTTTTTGAGGTGTATGAGAAATATAGGACAGTGCAGGGAAAACAGGAAAGAAAGAGGGGCAAATAGGAAGTCTAAATCGTTTGAAAGACGACTGCTGGTCATTCCTAGAAAAATAATAGCAAGGGTATTTAAAAGCACATACAAAATAAAAGAATAGTTAAAGAAAGGCTAAAATTACTTAGAGATGAACGGGGTCATCTTATACTTGAGCGTGATGGGATACTCAAGACGATGTTAAGATTAAGTACCTACGTTTTGTGCATACTTATTTTTCTAAAAAGAAACTGAGCCTGTAGGACTACCCAAAGAGGATGCAGAAAAGCCACTATTAAAGATAAATATTCAGAAGGAAATCTCACAAACAAATTTAATGAATTAACCATGGTTTTACAGAAATACTTGTACATAAGAACATAAGAAATAGGAACAGAAGTAGAGCATTCGGTCCCTCGAGCCTGCTCTGCCATTCAACAAGATCATGGCTGATGATCTTGTGTTTCGATTTCCACATTCCCATTTAACCCCTATAACCTTTGATTCCCTTGCCTAACAAGAATCTATCTACCTCTGCCTTAAAAATATTCAATGACCCTGCCTCCACCACCCTCTGAGGCAGAGAATTCCAAAGTCGCACAATCCTCAGAAAAAAATCCTCCTCATCTCTGTCCTAAAAGGGTGACCACTAATTTTAAAACAGCGCCCCCTAGTTCCAAACTCACCCACAAGAGGAAACATCCTTTCGACATCCACCTTGTCAAAGCCGTTCAGGATCAAATCACCCCTCACTCTTCTAAACTCCAGTGGAAACAAGCCCTGTCTGTCCAACCTTTCCTCATAAGACAGTCCACTCATTCCAGGTATCAATCTAGTAAACCCCCTTTGAATCGCCTCCAATGCATTTACATCCTTCCTTAAATAAGGCAGCCAAGACAGCACACAGTATTCGAGGTGCGGTCTCCCCAATGCCCTGTATAACTGAAGCATAACATCCTCACTTTTATGTTCAATCCCTCTCGTAATAAAGGATAGCATTCCATTAGCCCTCTTAATTATTTGCTGCACCTGCATACTAACTTTTTGTGACTCATGTACTAGAACACCCAAGATCCCTCTGCACCTCAGAATTATGCAGCCATTCTCCATTTAAGTAATACTCTGCTTTTTTGTTCTTCCTGCCAAAGTGAACAACTTCACATTTTCCCACATTAAACTCCATTTGCCAGATCTTTGCCCACTCACTCAACCTATTTATATTCATCCGCAGCCTCCTCATGTCCTCTTCTACAGACTAGGATAGTGTCAAAAGATGGCAGAAATTATAGTTAGGTTCAGAATAGCAAAAATAGATCAGTATGTCACACCTATAATATTCTTGGGTTAATCAACACGTATTAGTAAAAGGCAACTGTATTTGAAATTGATTTTTTTTGAGGCAGAATGCATAGATAAGGATAGGGCATTGATGGATTTTCGGAAGATAAGATGTCACATAAGGAACTTGTTATGAAAGCAAAGTTCTGTTGTATTCAAGAAAATGAAGCATATGGATTGAGAGATAGGGGATTAGAAGGCACAAAGTAGGGCAAAATGAATATTCATCAGACTGATGGGATGTGGATAGTTGTGCGTATGGGGGCGTGATGGCTCCTCTTTGGTTCACTACATAAATTATCTAGAATTAGGCATGCAAAGAACGATGTAGAAATTTTCTGACAAAAATAAATTACAAGGCATGACAAACTGAGGAAGAGTGAAGGACATTTAAGGACAGAGGCAAAGACATGAATTAGTCTATATTAGAGTGGGTCCAATGGGCAGCAAAGATATTGGGAATTGTAAAACATATGTTCACTTTGTTGCTGTGAGCTTCCAAACTCTGTCAAACAAGAGATAAAACTAGTTGGTTTACTATGTCTCAAATCAGTCATTTGATTGTGAACATTGGGACAAGGAAGTAAGAACTTAAATCATCAGATCAAAAAGGTGATTAACATTCTATTCAAAAAAAATTAAGCTGTTATGTCAAATAATACATTAAACTCACATGGTGGTCCTGTTTGGGAATGCTGTGTGAGGACACTCTCTGCGTTTGTGCTCAGTACTTCCACATATAAAGCATCCATCTCTGGCTGTCCCACATGTGTGTTCCTGAAGGAGACAACGACAGCAGGTGTCACAGTGAACCCAGGCTGGAAAACACAAAAATATTTCTTAGATCAATAACAATCTGTACTTTTACTTTAAAAAATGGTGTTGTTTTGACAGCCACATCTTAATGCTAAAACAGCAAATAGATAGAGACTGGTTTAGCAAGTTCTTGCTTTTCCACAACAGAAATTGTTTTCATGCAGAAAGCCAGGCCAAGTACTTGTAACTTCAATCGTGGTAACAGCATTAAAATAAAAACCTGAAAGCTCCATTTTCTTTGCAAAATTTCAAAATAGAATACACTTGCTACTAAGGCATTTGAACTGTAAAATAAAACTTAAATATAATATTGAAAAATAAAGCGTGACCTGCACTCCAAAGTCTCTTTCTAAATTAATTCCAGGTAGCAAACCATTGTCTTGGCTTTAACTGAAATACAACATTTACAGGAAAATTTTTCCTCAAACCAGAATGTTTTCACTTGTGATTTTGAGCAAGGATAGATCATTTGATAGGCTACATTCCCATCAGGGTATGCATTTCCTGCTAAATGGAATAATTAGAGAAATGCATAAAAAACAAAATACACTAAAATAAAGTAAAATTTATTAACTTCTGTCATTTATTTCAATTTAGTGCAAACATTTTACTCGGTTCTCATCTATCGAGATCTCACCGTGCCAGTGTTTTAACCAGCCCATAAAGTAGCATTAAAAATATCCTACTAGCTCACTGTCAAGGTTTCCCCCTTAAGGCCAGGTGATTGCCTTGAGCATCATACATTCAAGGAAATCTGGGTACGCTATATTGTCAATGTTGTTGACCCTGTCCTGTTCTATCTTGCATCTACTTTCCGTAACAAAATGAAACAAATAAATTAAGTTCCCCTAGCACTGGTCTCAACATTCGCACCCACATTCAGCAGAACACTGTTGCGGTAATATATAGGATATGCACAATGCATTGCAGTAACTCATCAGAGTGACTTGAACAGCACTGCCCAGCACGCTGCATTCAAGAAGGACAGGAACAATAATCTCACATCCAAATCACACACTATCCTCAACTGTCATGATTTTGACCCAGTGACAGTGAAATAAAGGGACACCCTACCTAAGAGACTCCCTACCTTTACCACATGGACTGCAGCAGTGCAATGAAAAGACCGATTACCATCTTCTCAGCCACATAAATGTGGCTTTGCCATTGTCACCCACATCCCAAGAACAAACAAAAAGATAAACCTGCAAGGATTAAAATCAATTTTGTTTGAAAACACAACAAGTTACTTCATAAAAGGACGCAAACTGAGTGGAATTATTCTTAACAGAATTCAATCATTTCTTTCTAGGCCAGACAATAACCAATGTGTCAGTAGCGTCATTTTTGTGGATTAAATATTCTTGTACTTTGACTATCTGCACATCTAGCAAACAGACCCAATAAACATTAATACACTAACTGGCTAATGAGTCCTACTCACATGGTTTTACGCATCTGTTGCAGGTCTGACAGTGTTTCCATTCCCTGCCATCCTAATAGGAATATAAAACAGCTTTAGTCAAAACCAGAAACTTCAGAAAAATACATTTTAGAACATAACATTGACAACCATCATTTATGTTCCCCTTCATAAGATTAAAAGTGGTGAGAAAATGACAACACTGAGGAAGGTTCTTCAAGTGCACCAGTTCCATGATCAATCTCTGGTTATAATTGCATTGCTGCAAATACAGCCATCTAATGACCCTGTGTGAGACGTAATCTTTTGTAGAAGATTCCTTGTCACATACACAGGTCCCAATCAAAGTGACTGCCAACTATTCCAAATTTGTGCCATTCTGAAGACAGAGGAAAGAGATATGCAAACTTGGCTTAAGGGTGTATTTTCTAATTTTCTCTCCCTTTTTGTGGCAAGTTACTTCCCTCTGGCCTTTGGTGCAAAATGATAACAATGCATCCAAGATTGGGAAAGGAGTGCATGGAAGGTGGCAAGCACAGAGCCACAAATCATGGCCTGGTTGTGAGGTCATTGTGAAGCACTCTCTACAGTGAAGAGTAACACCTCATCAGTAAGCAGAGGTCACAGTCAGCACAGAAAGCAATTTCCCAGGCAATGGCCATGTACTCCAAAGAAGCGAAAAGGTATCTGCACAAAATTCAAGCCATTGTTGCTAAAAGTATTACTTCACAATATACAGCAAGAACAACAGCTTGTATTTATATAGCTCCTTTATGGTGACTGAATGCCTCAAGGTGCATCACAGCAGCTATTAAGCAAAACTTAACATCAATCCACATAAGGAGATATTAGAGCAGGTGACCAAAAGCCTGGTCAAACAACTAGGTTTTAAGGAGTGTCTTAATGAAGGAAAGTGAGGTCGAGAGAAGCTTAGGGAGGGAATTCCAGGACTTGGGGCCCTGGCAGCCACCAATGGTGAAGTGATTAAATCCAGGGATGTTCAAGAGGCTAGAATTAGATGAGCACAGATATCTAGAAGGGTTATGCAGGAGATTACAGAGATATGGAGGGGCCAGGCCATGGGGAGAATTGAAAACAGGAGGAGTTTGAAAACAAGGATGCAAATTTTAAGATCAAAGTGTTGCTTAACCATCAGCCAATGTAGTTAGCGAGCACAGGGGTGATGGGTGAATGACACTTGGTGCCAGTTAGGACGTGGACAGCAGAGTTTTGTATAACCTTAAATTTACAGAGGGTAGAACATGAGAGGCCGGACAGGAATGCAATGGAATGAGGGTTCCAGCACCAGATCAGCTGAGGCAGGGGCAAATTTGAGTGATGTTATGGTGGTGGTCTTAGTGAATATGCGGTCAGAAGCACATGCTGGGGTCAAACAGGACACCAAGATTGTGAACAGTCTGGTTCAATCTCAGACAGTATTTACTTGGAGGAAATTTCTGCTCATCCAGTACTGGATGTCAGATATGCTGGATATGGTCAGTGTAGAAACTGAAGCTAAGTTTACCGAAGATGTCACTGAGGGGCAGCATGTAGATGAGAAGCAGAATAGACATTTGACCCTTAGGGGGGAGGCGATGGCATAATGGTGTCGCTGGGCTAGTAATCCAGAGACCCAGGGTAACCCTCTGGGGACCCAGGTTCGAATCCCGCCACGGCAGATGGTGGAATTCGAATTCAATAAAAAAAATGGAATTAAAGGTCTAATGATGACCATGAAACCAGTCGATTGTTGTAAAAACCCATCTGATTCACTAATGTCCTTTAAGGAAGGAAATCTGTCGTCCTTACCAGGTCTGGCCTACATGTGATTCCAGACCCACAGCAATGTGGGTGGATCTTAAATGGCCGAGCAAGCCACTCAGTAACAAACCGTGACAAAGACACAAAAAAGGAATGAAACCGGACAGACCACCCAAGGCACAGGAAACGACAACGGCAATCACAGCCCTGTCGACTCTGCAAAGTCCTCCTTACTAACATCTGGGGGGGCTAGTGCCAAAATTGGGAGAGCTGTCTCACAGGTGAGTCAAGCAACAGCCTGACATAGTCATCCTCACGGAATCATATCTAACAGATAATTTCCCAGATATCACAATCACCATCCCTGGGTATGTTCTGTCCCACAGGCAGGACAGACCCAGCAGAGGTGATGCCACAGTGATATACAGTGGGAAGGGAGTTGCCCTGGGAATCCTCAACATCGACTCCGGACCCCATGAAGTGTCATGGCATCAGGTCAAACATGGGCAAGGAAATCTCCGGCTGATTACCACGTACCACCATCCCTCAGCTGATGAATCAGTGCTCCCCCATGTTGAACACAACTTGGAGGAAGCACTGAGGGTGGCAAGTGGACAATGTTCTCTGGGTGGGGGACTTCAATGTCCATCACCAAGAGTGGCTTGGTAGCACCACTACTGACCAGACTGGCCGAGTCCTGAAGGGCATAGCTGCTAGACTGGGTCTGTGGCAAGTGGTGAGGGAACCAACAAGAGGGGAAAACATACTTGACCTCATCCTCTCCGACCTGCCTGCCACAGATGCATCTGTCCATCACAATATCGGTAGGAGTGACCACCGCACAGTCATTGTGGAGATGACGTCTCGCCTTCACATTGAGGATACTCTCCATCGTGTTGTGTGGCACCACCAGTGCGCTAAATGGGATAGATTTTGAACAGATCTAGCAACTCAAGACTGGGCAACTATGAGGCGCTGTGGGTCATCAGCAGCAGAATTGTACTCTAACACAATCTGTAACCTCATGGCCTGGCATACCCCCCACTGTACCATTACCATCAAGCCAAGGGATCAACCCTGGTTCAATGAAGAGTGCAGGAGGGCATGCCAGGAGCAGCACCAGGCACACCTAAAAATGAGGTGTCAACCTGGTGAAGCTATAAAACAGGACTACTTGCATGTCAAGCAGCATAAGCAGCAAGTGATAGACAGAACTAAGTGATCCCACAACCAACGGATCAGATCGAAGCTCTGCAGTCCAGCCACATCCAGTCGTGAATGGTGGTGGACAATTAAACAACTCACTGGAGGAGGCTCCACAAATATCCCCATCCTCAATGGGGGAGGAACCCAGCACATCAGTGCACAAGATAAGGCTGAAGCATTCGCAACAATCTTCAGCCAGAAATGCCGAGTGGATGATCCATCTTGGCCTTCTCCAGAGGTCCCCAGCATCACAGATGCCAGTCTTCAGCCAATTTGACTCACTCCACGTGATGTTAAGAAACAACTGGATACTGCAAAGGCTATGGACCTTGACAACATTCCGGCAATAGTACTGAAGACTTGTGCTCCACAATTAGCCGCGCCCCTAGCCAAGCTGTTCCAGTACAGCTACAACACTGGCATCTATCCAGCTATGTGGAAAATTGCCCTGGTATGTCCTGTACACAAAAAGCAGGACAAATCCAACCCAGCCAATTACTGCCCCATCAGTCTACTCTCGATCATCAGTAAAGCAATGGAAGGGGTCATCAACAGTGCTATCAAGCGGCACTTGCTTAGAAATAACCTGCTCACTGATGAGTTTGGGTTTGGGTTCCGCCAGGGCCACTCAGCTCCAGACCTTGTTACAGCCTTGGTTCAAACATGGACAAAAGAGCTGAACTCCCGAGGTGAGGTGAGAGTGACTGCCCTTGACATCAAGGCAGCATATGACAGAGTGAGGCATCAAGGAGCCCTAGCAAAACTGGAGCCTATGGGAATCAGGGGGAAAACTCTCTGCTGGCTGCAGTCATACCTAGCACAAAGGAAGATGGCTGTGGTTGTTGGAGGTCAGTCATCTCAGCTCCAGGACATCACTGCAGATGTTACTCAGGATAGTGTCCTAGGCCCAAACATCTTCAGCTGCTTCATCAACGACCTTCCTTCCATCATAAGGTCAGAAGTGGGGATATTCGCTGATGATTGCACAATGTTCAGCACCATTCGCGACTCCTCAGATACTGAAGCAGGCCATGTCCAAATGCAGCAAGACCTGGACAATATCCAGGTTGGGCTAACAAGTGGCAAGTAACATTTGTGCCACACAAATGTCAGGCAATGACCATATCCAACAAGAGAGAATCCAACCATCGCCACTTGATGTTTAATGGCATTACCATCACTGAATCCCCCACTATCAACATCCTGGGGGTTACCATTGACCAGAAACTGAACTTGACTAGCCATATAAATGCTGTGGCGACAAGAGCAGGTCAGAGACTAGGAATCGTGCGATGAGTAACTCGCCTCCTGACTCCCCAAAGCCTGTCCACCAACTACAAGGCACAAGTCAGGAATGTGATGGAATACTCCCCACTTGCCTGGATGAGTACAGCTCCTACAACACTCAAGAAGTTTGACACGGTCCAGGACAGAGCAGCCCACTTGACTGCCACCACATCCACAAACATTCACTCCCTCCACCACCGACACACAGTAGCAGCAGTGTGTACCATCTACAAGATGCACTGCAGGGATTCACCAAGGCTCCTTAGACAGCACCTTCCAAACCCACGACCGCTGCCACCTAGAAGGACAAAGGCAGCAGATAGATGGGAACACCACCACCTGGAAATTCCCCTCCAAGTCACTCACCACTGACTTGGAAATATATTGCCATTCCTTCACTGTTGCTGGGTCAAAATCCTGGAATTCCCTTCCTAACAGCACTGTGGGTGCCTACACCACATGGACTGCATCGGTTCAAGAAGGCAGCTCACCACCACCTTCTCAAGGGCAAGTAGGGATGGACAATAAATGCTGGCCTAGCCAGCGAACCCCACATCCTGTGAATGAATTTAAAAAAAACCCAGAGCCAACTGTATGGGAACCATTTCAGATTATTATCTGGCTACAATTAGATTGATAAGAATGAAACGAGATGAGAACAGTTCCACTCAATTGGGTGACAGGGGAGAGGTGTTGGAGGAGGATGGTGTGGTCAACTGTGTCAAAGGCTGGAGGCAGGTTGAGAAGGACGAGAGGGGAAAGTTTACGTTCATAACAGTCACATAGGATGTTACTTGTGACTTTGATAAGAGCCATTTCAGAACTGTGGTAGGGACTCAAACATGGAATTCTGGGAAAGATAGGCAGGGATTTGGGCACCAACACCTTGAAGGAATTTGGAAAGGGATGATGGAGATGGGGCAGTAGCATACAACTACAGTAAGATGAAGATTTGTTTTTGAGGAGGGGGGGAGATGACAGCAGATTTAAACGTGAGAGAGACAACACCCGAAGAGAGGCAACTTAACAATATCTGCTAAATGGAAGCCAGGAGGGAAAGTTGGTAGTCAGCAGTTTAGTGGGAATAGGATCAAGGGAGTAGGAAGTGGGTCGCATGGACAAAGTGAGCTTGGAACGGACATGAGGGCAGAGGAGAGAAAGTAGAGAAAAGTATAACAATTTCCAAAGTACTGCAGTGTCTAAAAATGATGCAAGTCAGTCTTGTAAGTTGTACCATATAGAGTTTCCAAGACAGTTATCAAAGCACTTTGGGCACTTGTCAAAGCATTTTGCTTCATTCACCGGGATAATTTACCAAAATTGTGTAATGTGTTAAATCATAATGTAAAACTAAGATTGTCTCCAAGTGGCACAAGTAAAAATTTGCTTACTTTAGACGTACAGGCCTGGCATATCTCACAGTGTCTGTTTGCCAAGGATATATATCGCTGACAAAGTGAACAGAACCTAGGGGAAAAAGGCAGGAATTTGTAAAAGTGCAACTCAAAGCCAGCGAATACGCATCTGTGTTTTTAAACATGAAACTATTTTGCCAACTTGAGCAAAATTATAAATATTGACTCACTTGATTAAAGTTAATTAGCAACCTTTAAAGTAAGTGAGTCACATAAGGATAGAGACAGAGTGATTTAAGTAGATACAACTTGCATTGGAGGCAGTACAGCAAAGGTTCACTAAATCGGTCCCTGGGATGAGGGGGGTTGCCCCTTGATGAGAGGGCAAGTAAATTGGACTTATATTGTGTGGAGTTTAGAAGAATTAGAGGTTATCTCATTGAAACATACAAGATTCTGAAGAGGCTTGAAAGGGTAGACATGGAGAGATTGTTCCTACTGGTCAAGGAATCTATAACACAGGGACACGGTTTCAAGATAAGGGGCCAATTATTTAGGACTGAGATGAGGGGAAATTACTTCATTCAAAGGGTTGTGAATCTTTGGAGTTCTCTACCCTAGAGGATTGTGGATGCTCCATCGTTGAATACATTTAAGGCTGCGAGAGACAGGTTTTTGGTCTCTCAGGGAATTAAGGGGTATAAGGAGTTGAAGTCTAAGATCAGCCATGATTGTATTGAATGGTGGAGCAGGCTTGATGGGCTGTGTGATCTCCTGCTCCTATTTCTTGTGTTCTTGATGAATAACTCTTCTCGTCTGCTTCTTGGTTTGTTTCCCAATGACATCAGTTCAGACCAAACCACCGTCATGAGCTATGAGGACACGATGAGATCCTTGCTCTGGGAGGTTGGGAAGCTGCAGTCCTGACATTCGTTACATTGCATGGAACTTTAAAAACTTCAATTGCATTCCCTGGTAACTTATTGTTAAAACATTTACGATAAGAACCTTTTCACTCAGGTTGTCACTCTGATACAGGATATTTTGAGTTAAGGGCATTTAATTAGAACACGAAAACATTTTCACCAGGTGACAGTCTTTGAGCCTAGAACTTACCTGTACCCTTCTTCAGCAGGCAAAATAATGTCTTTAGGAGGAAGGTTGGTAAATATCCGCACCGGAGATTGTTTTCGACCAGTGTTCCCATGCTTGTATAATGCATGGTTATCATAATCCACCTAAAATTAAAATCATGATTATTGACTTTCAGGTACCATCTATTCTTTCAGTTTATCTGAAGAGTTCCTCCACCTCCAATTCACACGTGCATTAGTTCCAAACTATAAATACAACATTATCAAATCTATTAATATATTACTAACACATGACTCATTCCTTGAAAAAAATATTTCATGACACTTAATCCAATCTTTCACAGAATCACACAGTGCAGAAGAGGCCCTTCGGCCCATCGAATCTGCACCGACACATGAGAAACACCTGACCTACTTACCTAATCCCATTTACCAGCACTTGGCCCATAGCCTTGAATGTTATGACGTGCCAAGTGCTCATCCAGGTACTTTTTAAAGGATGTGAGGCAACCCACCTCCACCTCCCTCCCTGGCAGTGCATTCCAGACCGTCACCACCCTCTGGGTAAAAAAGTTTTTCCTCACATACCCCCTAAACCTCCTGCTCCTCACCTTGAACTTATGTCCCCTCATGACTGATCCTTCAACTAAGGGAAACAGCTGCTCTCTATCCACCCTGTCCATGCCCCTCATAATCTTGTACACCTCGATCAGGTCACCCCTCAGTCTTCTCTGCTCCAACGAAAACAACCCGAGTCTATCCAATCTCTCTTCATAACTTAAATGTTTCATCCCAGGCAACATCCTGGTGAATCTACTCTGCACCCCCTTTAGTGCAATCACATCCTTCCTATAATGTGGTGACCAGAACTGCACACAGTACTCCAGCTGTGGCCTCACCAAGGTTCTATACAACTCCAACATGATCTCCCTACTTTTGTAATCTATGCCTCGATTCATAAAGGCAAGTGTCCCATATGCCTTTTTCACCACCCCACTAACATGCCCCTCCACCTTCAGAGATCTATGGACACACACGCCAAGGTCCCTTTGTTCCTCAGAACTTCCTAGTGTCATGCCATTCATTGAATGCTTCCTTGTCAAATTACTCGTTCCAAAGTGTATCACCTCACACTTTTCAGGGATAAATTCCATCTGCCACCTATCTGTCCATTTGTCCATCCCATCTAAAACTTCCTGTAACCCAAGACACTCGACCTCACTGTTAACCACCCAGCCAATCTTTGTGTCATCCGCAAACTTACTAATCCTACCTCCCACATAGTCATCTATGTCGTTTGTATAAATGACAAATAATAGGGGACCCAGTTCAGATCCCTGTGGTACACCACTGGACACTGGCTTCCAGTCACTAAGGCTTCCTTCTGTCATCACCCTCTGCCTCTTACAACGAAGCCAATTTTGAATCCACCTTATCAAACTATCCTGTATCCCATGTGCATTTGCCTTCTTTATAAGTCTCCCATGTGGGACTTGTCAAAGGCTTTGCTGAAATCCATATAAACTACATCAACTGCACTACCCTCATCTACACACCTGGTCACCTCTTCAAAAAATTCAATCAAATTTGTTCGGCATGACCTCCCTCTGACAAAGCCATGCTGACTATCTCTGATCAAACCTTGCCTCTCCAAGTGGAGATAGATTCTCTCCTTCAGAATTTTCTCCAATTGTTTCCCTACCACTGATGTGAGACTCACTGGCCTGTAGTTCCCTGGCTTATCTCTACAACCCTTCTTAAATAGCAGAACCACATTAGCTGTTCTCCAGTCCTCTGGCACCTCCCCCGTGGCCAGAGAGGAATTAAAAAGTTGGGTCAGAGCCCTTGCGATCTCCTCCCTTGCCTCCCTCAGCATGTCTGGGACACAAATCATCCTGACCTGGAGATTTGTCCACTTTTAAGCCTGTCAACACCTCCAATACCTTGTCGCTCCCTATATCAATTTGCTCAAGAACCTCGCAGTCTCTCTCCCCGAGGTCGGTACCTTCATCCTCATTCTCATGGGTGAAGACGGATGTGATGTATTCGTTCAACATTCTACCGATGTCCTCTGGCTCCACCCTTAGTCCCTTATGGGCCCTACTCTTTCCCTGGTTATCCTCTTCCCATTGATATACTTATAGAATATCTTGGGATTTTCCCTACTTTCACCAGCCATAGCTTTCTCATATCCCCTCTTTGCTCTCCTAATTGCTTTATTAAGCTCCACCCTGCACTTTCTGTACTCCACTAATGCCTCTGCTGATTTGCTTCCCTTGTACTTGCTAAAAGCCTCTCTTTTCCTTCTCATCGTATCTTGAATATCTCTGGTCATCCATGGTTCCCTGGGCTTGTTATTCCTTCCTATCACTCTAGAGGGAACATGTTGAGCCTGTACTCTCCCCATTTCCTTTTTGAACACCCCCCACTGTTCCTCTGTAGATTTCCCCACAAGTAGCTGTTCCCAGTCTACCTTGGCCAGATCCTGCCTTATTTTACTAAAATCCACTCTCCCCCAATCCAAAACATTTTTTTGCAACTTGCCGATTTCTTTGTCCATAACAAGCTTAAATTGTACCATGTTGTGGTTGCTATCACTAAAATGCTCCCCCACCACCACCCCAGCCACCTATCTAGCTTCACTCCCCAGAATTAGGTCCAGCACTGCGCCGTCCCTTGTTGCACCCTGTACATATTGACCTCAAAAGTTCTCCTGTACACATTTCAAGAAATCCACTCCATCCAAGCCCTTAACACTATGTCTATCCCAACTAATGTTGGGAAAGTTGAAATCACCCAATATTATTACCCTATTGTTATTGATTTTACACACTTCCGCAAATTGTGCACATATTTGCTCCTCAATTTCCAGCTGACTATCTGGGGGTCTATAATAAACACCTAACAATGTGGCTGCCCCTTTTTTATTCCTAAGCTCTACCCACAAAGCTTCATTCGATGCCCCCTCCAAGATATCATCTCTCCTTACTGGAGCAACTGACTCCTTAACTAATAATGCAATGCCTCCTTCTCTTTTACCCCCTCCCCTGTCTCGCCTGAAGATTCTATATCCCGGAATGTTGAGCTGCCAATCCTGCCCCTCCCTTAACCACGTCTCAGTGATGGTTACTATATCACAATTCCATGTATCAATCCTCACCCTTAACTCAACCTTTTTACCTAATATTTAAAATATTTCAGCTGTGGTTAAGTTTAAACTTTGCTTTGTTGTTGTAATGCCCAGAAAAAGAACTCGATTCAAAAATCTACACAAAGTAGATGCTAAGAATACAGCAGATTGCCCACATTGCCAAACACAGAACTCTACTTGCTGGGATTTTTAAACCAGCAAGCTGGCTCCTGTAAAAGAATGTTGAAGGGCAACAGTCCACAGTTTCCTTATTTCTTCCTTATTTACAGTCAGGTACAAATGAATGCATTGACTTGGTCACCAGCCACCAGCCATGCAGTTGTTCCCTCGGTTTTTAACCAGAGGAAGACCTTCAGCCCCAAATAGAGACACTTTCCTTTGGTATACCACCTGCAATATGTCTCAGTCCCGAAACATCCAAAGCTGCAGTGCTGCACCATGTACCACTCTACGGTTTCAAACAATTAGAAAACTGTTCTGACTCATACTACAACTTCCCCTGTTAAAATTACACTGCAGTCATTTAAAAGCTGCTCATACATATGTCTTGCAATCCCCAACCAAGCCTGCCCCAGAACAAACTCTCTAAATAATCTCTTACATTGGCGAGGGTTGGGAAGAAACCTTCCAGTTCTTCCACACACTAAAAGCAACATGTTAAATTTCCTAATCTGAGCTACGAGAGTTAGAGCAATAACTTAGCCTCAAGCTCCGCACATGAAGAATAGTCAAAAGCAATGGAGTGTAAAGTCCCCAACAGAGAGTCAATATTTTCAAGGGAGAGGAAGAGAACAGACAATTAGCATGAAAAAACTATTTCTACTACATTAAAGTGCCTGAGAGGCCCTCAGCACAAAACTGTTCTTAATTCAGCAACAACTGGGAATTTCACTTGAAAAGGCCAAAAAGACAGTTGATACAGAAACATTAACACCTCAGTCCCATTTCTATAAGCTTAATAAAAACAAGGGCGTTCATAGCACAGGTACCATCAAACACAGGCGTGCTATCCAATTCTGAAATATTTTTGGAATTGGCTACAGGAAAAGTAAAAACTTGATCACAAAGCGATCAACTGCTAACGTCATACCAGCCTGAGGCAAAAGCTACTTTAACCTCAGTGTAACATTACCTGACTTGATTACAATTTTTCCAAGGGCAGAATTTTCTGCCTATCGGGCGGGCGGGCCTGACCCAATCTCTGGCGGGCGGGGAGTCGATCCCCGCCAGCGAAGCAGGCCCTGTCGCCATTTTACATGGGCAGGCCAATTAAGGCCCGCCCAGCGTGACGTCCGGCGGGAAGCGCTGTGTGCTTCCTGTGCGGGCGGGGGGGATTCCCTAAAAGCAAGAGTGCGCTCTTTCGCGCATGTGTACGAAAGAGCGCACATCTCCCTAAGGCTACGTGTAACCTCAGGGAGATCGCTGACACTTTGAACAATATTAAAAATAGAAAAAAAAAGTCCTTAACATGTCCCCCTCATGTGACAATTTCAGATGATTTGGGACATGTTCATAATTTACAGATTAACCTAATTAAAATTTTTAACACCCTGCATGAAACCTCATCCCGCCGGTGGATGAGGTTTCATGTTTTCTCTATTTGCCACTGGGTCTCCTGGCCTGCCCGCCAACCTTAAGGTTGGACGGGCAGGCCCTTTAATTGTTTAAATGGTCCTGTCAATGGCCTCAATTGGCCATTGACAGGTCGGCGGGCCCACAGCTGATCTCGCTGCGCCTCCGCCTTCCTTAAAATTTAAATGGGGCGGGATGACGTCGGGGGTTCCGCCCAACATCAACCCGCGTCATTTTACGCGTCGGCGAACGGGCCCCGCCCCCTGCTCACCGAGGGCAAAATTCTGCCCCAAGAGTGCTACCCCCCAATCCCAATGTGGAGAGCAGCAGGTGGCAGTGGGAATTGAAGTGGCAGAAGGCCAACCAGGGAAAGGTCCCCAGGACCGAAGGTTAAGTTCTAATGCTGGAAGGTAAACAGTCATCAATTGGGAAAGGGAGAAAAATGCTGAGATTGGGAGCAGCAAGGTTTCCTTGCGAGGCCCCAAAGCAGTATTACTGGTCCTCAAGGCCCATACAGAAACCATTAAAGATCGACAAATCTTTCCTTGTCTGGCCCCTTCTGGCAATAGATCATTCTGATATCAGTAAACCTAGGTGCCAATATTAGCGTATGTCACTTCACAGGCTGGGGGTTGAAGTGACAAAGTAAGGATGCAAAGTGAACAAATTCAGCACTGTGCTGCTCAAAAAAACCCTGATGCACTCAACATTTTTGAGAGAAACTCTGTACAGAGCCTCATTTAAACTTGCAAAATTGGACAAGGACTTGTCACAATCTCATTAACATATATAACTGTTGCATGACTGGACTCTCCCAAAACCATCCTTGTAAAATTATTTTGAGAGGACTAGAATATAAAAGCAGGGATGTGCTGCTGAGGCTTTATAAGGCTCTGGTCAGACCACATTTAGAATATTGTGAGCAATTTTGGGCCATGTATCTCAGGAAGGATGTGCTGGCCCTGGAGAGGGTCCAGAGGAGGTTCACGAGAATGATCCCAGGAATGAAAGGCTTAACATATGAAGAACGTTTGAGGATTCTGGGTCTATACTCGATGGAGTTTAGAAGGATGAGGGGGGATCTGATTGAAACTTACAGAATACGCAAAGGCCTGGATAGAGTGGATGTGGGGAAGATGTTTCCATTAGGAGAGACTAGGACCTGAGGGCACAGCCTCAGAGTAAAGGGAAGACCTTTTAGAACAGAGATGAGGAGAAACTTCTTTATCCAGAGAGTGGTGAATCTATGGAATTCATTGCCACAGAAGGCTGTGGAGGCCAGGTCATTGAGTCCATTTAAGACCGAAATAGATAGGTTCTTGATTGGTAAGGGGATCAAAGGTTACGGAGCGAAGGCAGGAGAATGGGGTTGAGAAACTTATCAGCCATGATTGAATGGTGGAGCAGACTCGATGGGCAGAATGGCCTAATTTCTGCTCCTATGTCTTATGGTACGTCAGGACTTGGGCACAAAATATCCTAGGCCAGAAGTTATAAACATTGCTTGATTGATGCACACCAATGGCGGCTTGGAAGTGTTCTTCGGAGGTTGGCGTTAAAGTTCTCTCTCAGTGCAGAGCGGGGACAGCCAAGTCCAGATAGTGACATACGAAACATGTGTCCACGCTGGGCTTTTTCACAGCTCAGAACTTCTAGCTTTGCAATGGAAATGCTTGCTCTCAAAACCCACCACCCCCACATGCCCCTCCCCACCTGTCATGTGCAAGACCAAGGGTTAATCTTTGTGGTTATTCTGAAGTAAAAATGGGAAGAAGTGCAGGGAGGGAAGCACTCCTGCTGTACCGAATCTGATTGCCAGAATGGGATACAAACATACATCAGACTACACTGCATATCACATGGGTCTCTGTTCGCTCTCCATTCATAATGACCAGGCAAATGGACCGGGGGCAGAGTATGATACTTTCTGCTCCTGCTGTTTAATGGTCCTGTAAATGAACTTCAAGCTCCCTTGTTCAGGAAGATCCATCAGTTTTACCACCTAAAAGACAAATTACATTTAAAACTCAGCCCCAGTGGGCTACATGTTTACTAATCTCTATCTCAGCTTCTTTGATCCATATCAAAAAATACTAGTTGCAGATTAACATGTGGCGATTTGTGTCACTGATCTAAAATTTAAGCTTGCATTGGATCTTAACAAAACGTACCGTTTGCAGACAGTGGGATCGCCAGATATACCAAGAAGATGCTCACCTGGTAGTCCAGCATGCTCAAAGTTGGGAAACATTGCAGAATGCGAGGTTCAAAGAAGTATGGAAAAATCCAAAACATTGGCAACTCATCATCAACTGAGTGAAAACAAGACATAATGAGAAAACATTGAAGTGCCAAGTTCCTCAGAATAAGCACAAAATAAGAAGTGGCCATTTACCTACATCACTGCAAGTTCTTCCCTTTTTTTTAAACAGCTGAAATGTGCTCAGCCTCTGGTCTCTCTACCAGTTGATACCTTTTCATGAAGTATTTACTGAAGGTGTAAATTTCAAATAAAATGAAAAATCGAGGCTGAAATTACAGGAAGTGCCATGCATTCTCTCAGTAAACGATGCTGAGCTGTAACAGCCTCATGTTCTGTGTGGTGGGGCTTAGAAGTGTAAATTATGAAGACAGGTGGCATTCCTTAAATACAGGAGATTGAGAGGCAATTTGAAAGAGGTCAAAATGTCAGCTGGATAAAGCCTTTGATGGGTAAAAAGCCAGGCAGGAGATGAGGAGATTTTTTTTAAACTGAGTAAATTGGTATGATCTGGAATGCATTGCCTGCGAGGGCAGCAGAAGCAGGTTTGACAGTAACCTTCAAAAGGTAACTGGCTGAATACTTGAAAAGGAAAAATCTGCAGGGCTATGGGGACAGAGAGTGGGAATAAATAGTAGCTCTTTCAATATCTATGCACACAAATCCATACCTGGGTAACAGTTCCAAACAAGTGATATTGCCTTGGCCATCTCAACATAGGAATCAAAGTATTCTGATTAGCTGTGGTTCTGCTAAACTACCTACATGTGATTCCATTACAGATCTGCAGACAAGGCTCTCTTTAAAAAAAAAACTTAAATTTCAGTTAAGTTCAATTTACCTGCTTTTACACTGCTGTTGAATTTGTTCCGATCCCAGAAAGATCAGCAGCTTACACTCACCATTTAAACTACTATATGCTTATTCTTATGTGATGGCAGACTCACAGATCCATGAAAAACTGCCAACAAGTCTACTGTCAAGACTAAAGAAGCAAAATCAAGAAGCATAAATGACTGAAAAGGCGGCTCATGGCTTCCAAAATCAGAGCAAAAAACAATGTCAGTAAATATAACAATTTTGATATTATAAATAAACCAACTAACTGATCTGAATTGACATCCAGATCGAAGCCCATTTGGACCAGTGAGAACTGGCAGTTGTCCTCTTCAATCATCCCCTCTCCTACCCAATAATTTAACCCATACTCTTTATCTCATTCATTTTTGCCATAGCTGCATTAAGAACTACATCACAAGAACATTGTGAAAAGATACTGGTATACTTTGCTTCCATACCCAAAGATATTTTAAAATTTGCATCCAGAGACCTTTTGATGCACTTTAGCATGGAATCATACAAACTGGGTTCACGCCTTATGCTATTGGGGAGGGTTTAAACTAAATTGGCAGGGGTGAGGAAAGCAGGAGGTATTATCAGAGAGGAATACCATGGTGCACAGAATACTGGGAGGGATGGAGAACACTAGAGTAGGGAATAGCAAATTATTAGGTGGATTCAGAGTTAGGGAGAAAGTAAAATCTAAATCAGAGTTACTGTGTAATCATGAGGTGTGGTCAATAAGATTGGCGAGTTACGGCACAGATTGCCATGTGGAAATATGATGTTATGGCTATGACAAAGGCCTGACTCAAAGGGCAGGGCTGGGTGTTAAATATTCCTGGATACAGGGTGTTCAGGAAAGAAAGGGGGAGGGGTGGAAATATTTTTGCAGTGCTGGAGAAAGAGGGTATCCCAGGCAGGTCAAGGACAGAATCAATTTGGCTGGAGCTACGGAACAAAAAAGCTGCAATTACGTTGCTCAGTGTAGTCTATAGGCCACCAAATAGCGGGAAAGGTATAGAGGAATAAATTTGCAAGAGAAGTACAAAGAGGTGCTAGAGTAGTTATAATGGGGGACTTTAATTATCTGAATGTAGACTGGGATAGTAGTAAAGGACACAGAGAGGAAAAAGTTTCTAGAGTGCGTTCAGGAGAATTTTCTACAGCAGTATATTTCCAGTGCAACAAGGAAGGAGGCACTGCTAGACCTGATTCTTGGGAATGAGGTGGGCCAAGTGGATCAGTGTCAGTAGGAGAACATTTAGGGAACAGTGATCAGTGTATCATAAGGTTTAGGTTGGGCTAGGTAGAGACAGAGAACAATCCAGAGGAGGAATAATTAACTGGGAGAAAGCCGCCTTCAATCATGTGAGAATGGATTTGGGCCCAATAAATGGGAATCAGTTGCCAGGAAAACATGAATAATGGGCTACCTTTAAAGGGATAGATCAGGCACAGTCACAGTATACTCCCACGAAGGAGAAAGGTAGGGCAAACAAATCCAGAGCCCCCTGGATGACAAAAGCAATAGAAATTAAGAAAAAGAACACAAAGTATGTTTATGACAGATGTCAGGTGGACAAGACAACAGAGAACCAGGTTGAAAATAGAAGGTTCAGAGGGGATAAGCCCAGCAACTCAGGACACTCAGTTTATCTTCACTGGTGGGGAAGCTTCTAGAACCAATAATTCGAGACAAAATTAACAGTCACTTCAATCAACGTGGGTAATTAAGGAAAGCCAGCATGAATTTCTTATGGGCATATTGTGTTTAGCTAACTTGCTAGAGTTTTTTTTGAAAAGGTAATAGAAGGATTGTTGAGGGTAATGCTATTGATATGGTGTACATGGACTTCCAAAAGGCATTTGATAAATGCCACACAACAGACTTGTGAGGAAAGTTAGAGCTCGTGGAATGAAAGGAACAGTAGCAACGTGGATATGAAATTGTGACATGAAACAGGATACTGGCTAGTGGATGTTTTTGGACCGGAGAAAAGTCTGTATTGGAGTTCCCCAGGGTCGGTGTTGGGACCTTTCTTCTTCCTGATATACATTAATGACCTAGAGCTTGATGCATAGTGCATAAACTAAATTACAGGAGAAAATTACCCTTCAGTTGTACAGACCCTTGCTCAAACTCCATCTGGAGAACTACATTCAGTTTTGGGCACTGCACTCAGGAAGTATATGTTGTCCTCAGAAGGGGTGCAACACACATTCAATAGAACAATAGCAGGGTTTAGAGAGTTAAGATATGAGGACAGGCTGCATAAACTTGGCCTCTTTTTCCTCGAGTAAAAAAGATTGAGGGATGATCTGATTAAGATGCTTAAAATGTTAAAAGAATTTGATAGGATTGGTCTGGAGAAGCCATTTCCTTTGGTGGAGAAATCAGGAAAAAGGGGACAAAAATCTTAAAATTAGAGCTAAGCCATCCAGGAATGAAATCAGGAAGTACTTTCTTACACAAAAGGGTGATAGAAATCTGGAACATACTCCCCCATCAATGTGATGACAATTAGTTTTGAAAACGAAGGTCAACAGATATTTGTTAGGTAATAGTATCAAAAGATATGGATTACAGGTAGGTAATTGGAATTAAGATGAAGATAAGGACCCCAAGTAGGACATAGTTCTTCAGTGAACCAATTAAATAATGATAAACATACTTCAGAAGCTGCCTAGCCTACTTCTATTCCAAATGTTTCTATATTCCCAAGTGCAAAATATTCCTCCACCATACATCTGAATACATATTATACTGAGATTCCATACTTTCATTCCGTGAAATCTTCCAGATACCAACAATCTTTTTGAAGCTGTGGGCCAGAGCCTCCACCAGGCCGCCAAATGGTGGGTCAGTCACCATAATAATAGACTCTCCTTTGTCTTGACATAAGAAGGTTTGAAATGCTTCAGAGGCAGACTATGGAAAGTTAATAAAGTAAATCAGTGTACAGGCATATATGCAATTTTCAAACAAGTTTTCCAGATTTACTGACAATTACATTTTTTAAAAAAAAAACATGAAACAAGTATTAAAAACATTAGTACTTTGATATGCAGGAGTTATAACTTTATGACAACTTCCTTGCTTTTTAACTGTGTAACACCAGTCACACATTGTAAAATATGTAATGGAAAAAAAAGATTTTCTCAACATGTAGAACTGTAGATATTGAAAAGACCCAAATAAGGTGCATTTACCTTTGGAAACAATAGATTGATATTGAATAATATGATGCAACATGCAAATTAAGTCACGGTTTCAAAGGTACCCATCTCTTTGGCTTTGGTTACAAGCAGATATTTTTAAATTTGCTCCTGGGCATGGCTAAGAGGGAACACCATGAAATAATTAACAAAAACAATACACACTGTCCCAATTTAACTCAATTCACAATCAGCTGAATTGAGCTGCTTTAATTCCTCCCTCCTTTTTAGAGACGGAGGCAGATGGTAATATCATAACAATGCAAAGTGGTGATGTGATACAGGTCAAGCTCGATCAACACACTGCTTTCTTACTATCTATTCAAGCCTCATGATTCTATATTTGGTCACAACTGTGGAAAGGTAGAAAAAAAGCAAGAAACGGATCAGCACAGTCCTGAGGAATATGTCAGCAACAGTACATGACCTCAATTAAGTGGAGAGTCTAGAGAAACTGGGATTGTTCTCCTTAGAGCAGAGAAGGTTAAAAGGAGATCTGAAGTTAAGATTTTGACAGTAAATAGGAAGAAACTGTTTCCGCTAGTGAGGGTATCAGGAGCCAGAGGACAAAGATGTAAAAGTAATTGACCAAGGTCAGGACAAGAAGAGGAGAATCTATTTTTTAAAAGATGATTTGAAATGCATGATGGTGGAAGCAGGTTCAATAGTAACTTTTTTAAAGTTACTATATGAATATTTGAAGAGGATAAATTTACAGAGCTATGGAGAGACAGAAGGGGGTAGAACTAATTGGATAGCTCTTTCAAACAGCTAACACTGGCACAATGAGCCAAATTGCTGCCTCCCTTGCAATATGATTCTACGAGTACATGGAGAGGCCGAGCTGGAACACAGGTAGTGTTGTTAGTAGGTGAGATAGCCTAACTAATACTACTAAGTAATGAAGGCACAAGCTGTGAGAAAACTTGCTTTTAAATTTGTAGCGTATTAATAAATTAATTGTGTAATGCAGCAGAATAATAGAGGCACAATAAAATTTAATTTAAGATAATGTGAAAAGGAGGGGGGGGGGGGGGAGAGAGAGAAGAGTTTGTTAGAAACAGAATTGCATGCTTTGATAGGTTAACCAGTATTGGTGCAACTTGAATTCTGAAAATCATAAGCAGTTAAAGTGATGGGTGGTGAAAAATTTCAGAGAATTAGAAAGAATTTAAAGTATGTACACCAGCATTTGATCCAGTCAATCAATGTTGGTCTTCATCTCCCACAAAGACTGTAGGTCTAATTTTTAAAAATTAATTCACGGGATATGGGCTTCGCTGGCTGGGCCAGCATTTATTGCCCATCCCTAATTGCCCATGAGAAGGTGGTGGTGAGCTGCCTTCTTGAACCGCTGCAGTCCGGTGTCATGTTATGGTGTAGGTACACCTACAGTGCTGTTAGGGAGGGAGTTCCAGGATTTTGACCCAGCGACAGTGAAGGAACAGCGACATATTTCCAAGTCAGGATGGTGAGCGACTTGGAGGGGAACTTCCAGGTGGTAGTGTTCCCATCTATCTGCTGCCCTTATCCTTCTAGATGGTAGTGGTCGTGGGTTTGGAAGATGCTGTCGAAGGAGTCTTGGTGAATTCCTGCAATGCATCTTGTAGGTGACACACACTGCTGCTACTGTGTGTCGGTGGTGGAGGGACTGAATGTTTGTGGACATGGTGCCAATCAACCAGGCTGCTTTGTCCTGGACGGTGTCAAGTTTCTTGAATGCTGTGGGAGCTGCACTCATCCAGGCAAGTGGGGAGTATTCCATAATCCCATGAAGCTGCCATATTCTCATATCTATTTATCTCTTTTTCCTTAAACCAGCTGTCTAACCTATTCTTGAACAGTCTCTGTTTCAATCACCAAATCTGGCCATAAATTCCACAGCCCTAAAACCCTCTGGACAAAAATATTTCCCCTGCACTTTGCCCTAAATCACTTACATTTAATCTTATATCTTCTCCTTATGATTATTTTAACCATTTCCATCAAACCACCCTGTAATCTCTAATGAACACTACTCCACATTTTATGTCGATCCTCACATTTGCACATCCTCGTTCCAAGTAGTTTATGGGTGAATCTGTACTGTATCCTCTCTGTTGTTTCATCACCTTTCCTATAGTGCACACAATACTCCAACTGTTGCCTTACTAAAGCTTAATATAGATTCAATGGTGCATCTTCATTTTTATTATTTTGTACCTTTTGCCATAAAATCCAATATCCCATTAGTTTTTTAGGGTCTCATCCACATGGGGAGCTGCTTTTAAGATCTTGAAAACCTGAACACCAAATTCTCCTGTTCTCCTCCATTCAATTATTACAAGTATATAACTTGAATATTACTGGAAAAAAAAGGCACATTTGTCGAAGATTTTTACCTTGCATTCATCACAATTCGTAAGTATACGATATAAGGGAAAACAACAAATGAATACCGTATGAGAAGAGAGTGCAGATTAATTGCAAATGGACTTTGATTGGTACAAGCAATGCCCTGGAGAATGCACCAGTTGATGGTGATTGACAGTTAACTACCAAACATTGCTTGAAATTGAAACAGGTAGCTTGGCTCTGATTGGTAAAGGCATTGCCCTGAGGAATGAATCAGCAAATGGCTGTCCCTTATTTTGTTTAGCTGAAACAGGTGCAATGGGCAGAACTTTTCCCTTGATGGGTGGGCGGGCCTCACCGGCTTGGCAGTGGGCGGGCAGCCAATCGCCGCCATTTTAAGTGGGCGGGCCACCCGTCGGGAAGCACTATGTGCTTCCTGTGCTGGGGGGGGAGGGGGATTCCCCAACTGTCAGAGTGCGCTCTTTCGTGCGTATCACATCTCCCTGAGACTAAGTGCTGCCTAAGGGAGAGCGCTGACAGTGTTTGAAACTTTAAAAATAGAAAAATAAAAAAATTAACCTGTCCCCCTCATGTGACAATGTCACACGAGATGGGACATTTTAATAAATATCACAAAAACTTTATTAAACTTTTTTAAAAACAGACATGAAACCCCATCCCGCAGGTGGATGAGGTTTCATTATTTTTCAGAAGCCCGCTGGGGGTCCTGGACGGCCCACCAACCTTAAGGTTGGACAGGCAGGGCCTTTAATTGGTTTAACTACCCTGTCATTGTCCTCAATTGGCCACTGACAGGTCGGTGGGCGAACAGTTGATTGCGCTGTCTGCCCACCTTCCTGAATATTTAAATGGGGCAGGATGACATCGGGGGTTCCCCCGACATCATCCCGCATTGGCGAGTGGGCCCCACCCCCAGCTCACCGACGGAAAAATTCAGCCCTATGTGTGTAGATGTTCTGTCTGCAAAGAGCAGGGCCCTGTGTGTTAATATACGTAGCTTCCAGTACACGCAAATGCACCACACTGCGAGCCCAACTGACAATCCTAAACTGGTTGTCAGTGTAATTCTTAGTACACCGAGGATTAATTAAGCAAATGTTGTCCAATCACGGAATCACATCTCATGTTGGACACTGTGTTATGGGTTTTGCCAACACGGGCTGGTTGGGTATGGTCTGCACAATGTCCGTTGCAAACAGCGGCTGGGACGTGTTGTTTGATACAATCCGCCAGCCTTTGGGATGTACGGCCTACATACCTAGCATCATACTGGCACTGAAATTCATAAACCACATTTATCCTTCTAACCAGTTTTCAATCCAATTTGCTACCCTACCCCTAATTCCATAATCTTCAATCTTCTCCAGCTATTTCTTGTGTTGTGCCTCGTCAACAGCTTTACCGAATTCCTTTTACGCGACATTCACTACATTTCTTTCAAAACAGCACTGCGAGAGTAACATCAACGTATGGACTGCAGCGGCCCAAGTGCAGCTTACCACCATTTTACAGGGAATTAATGATGAAAGGTCATGACATGAAACATTAACTGTTTCTCTCTCCACAGATGCTCCCAGATAAAAATAAATGCTGGCCTTCCTAGTGGCTTAAAAAAGAAATTGTACCACATCAGATTTGCTGTTGCTTAGAAATGGACATTTCCACTGACTCTGGGGTTTTAATACAAAACTGTGGCAATCAGGCAACAAATTACACAATGCCTAACAAGAATAGAAATTTACAGGATTTGTCACAAGATGTAACAGTGCACCAAATCACATGCCAATTATGAGATACTATAGATGTCAAAGTAAGGTGACTCGGGTCCTAAAGAGCAGTATCTATATTAAAACTGAAATACCACAGTCAATAAAAAATTAAAATTAGAACTATGCTATATCTGTCATAGAAATGTTTTAGTTTTGGTTTATGTCTGAATTCAGGAGTTCTGAATTACATATGAATTCTCCAGCTAGTCTATTACTATGTTTCATCACCAGCAGCAAGACATCAAGCCTATTCTGTCCAAGCAGCAGCACATTAAGAGTTGCCAGGAGACAAAAAAAAACAACGTTGCTTGTTTTGCGCTACCAATTGCAAAGAACCAAATAAAAAATTCTCAAGAGAATTTTAATTAACTAAAATCTCCAGCTCTGGCAATTTCAATGCTAAATTTCCTTATACAATTTCAAAATATCCACCCTGATGCTGCTCACTATATGCATTTAGTTTAAATTGTAATGAAATTTAAATATTTCACTTATAAACTCCACAGTTTAACCCGCACATGTACTTGTATTGGTTGGGCCTAAATACTCCCTTTGATCTAGGGAATCAGAGGAGGAGCAAAATAGGAACAGCAGAATAGAAAACATGAGAGCTCTTGGGTATAAAAAAGGTGCAACCTTTGTACTGTTTGCTTTATAGTCTAAGAATCTGTAGGGAACAGAGAAGGGTGTGACAGCTTTACCATCGATCTTGAGACCAGCAGAAAAGAACTCTGAATCTCTTCAAAAATCAGATAGTGACCAAGGGAACGTGGTAAGATAAAACTTTATTTTGGATGCTACACAGGATGTGATAAATGCAGTATTTAGCTAAATAAAATATAGTATTCAGCTCTATTAACATCAAATAAACTGTGAAAAGTGACCAGTTACAACTGGTGTAGTTACTAGTAGAGGTATACAAACAAAAAATAATGGCAGGTTGTTTCTGCAATTTTTAATTTTGTTCCTACTCAAGTCAGGAATTGAATAGCTACAATGGAACTCTAGCACCAGGCAGCTAGCTTAATCAGCAGTGTGCCTGGTTTCTAAGTAATGTCACGGCAAGAATCTATAAATTGGAGAGAAACGTACAAGATAAACTAGATTAAAGGATGAATACTGCTTGAAGCATGAAAGAAAATGCAATCGATAATGTATGTGCATCAATAGATAATTAACATTTCCAATGAGGCATGGGAGGGGGAAAAACAGGGTGAGGGAGAGTGCAAAAGATAGTATAACAAGGGCAAAGTTTCAAAAAGTAAGGGATATAATTTAAAGATTGGGAGTAACCGTGGAATTTAGATGGAATGACATTGCACAAAATGAAGTATTTGTATGTAATGTATGTAATATAAATTAAGGCTTTAATTCAAACAGTATAAATAAATTCAAGAAACAACCAGAAGCTCTGTGCAGAATAAGAGGTTTGAACAACATAGTGCACTGCTAAATCTGACTCCTTTATCCCAGCTGGAGAATCATAGACACATGTAGAACGGAATCTGAGAGTCTGCCTTCAGCCATAGAAACTGACTTGCCAGTGTAAATTTTGGGAACGATCCCTAAATCCAACTAAAACAGTGCCAGTGTAAAAGAGGCCTTAAAGAGGGTCACAGGGATGAATTAGATTTCTTTGAGAAAGAAAGGATGAGAGGGAAAGTGGTTCAAGTCAATAAAGCGCCGAGTAGAAATGTGAAGATGGAAGCAAACTATCTAGTCTGGCTTCTCTATAGAACTAGAAGGCATATGTACAAAATTACAAACCTCAGGTGGTTCTGGCACACATCAGAAGGTCCCTAGCAAAATTAGATATTGATTTACTAATTTTAAAAAAAGACCTGTATAAATCGAAGTTTCTTAAACAGGGAGAAAACTACTTTTGCTTTAAAGTGTTCTCCAGCTGCCAATTGAAACCCAGAATATAGTAAATGTCAAATGTGTTGTGCCAAAAGCTAGTTCTATCCAGGTTTGTAAAATGCAGCAAAATGTGAGAACAACAGGACTGCAAATTACACAAGATAATAGGAATTAATTGAACAAGTACAAATACTTTGTGGGTTGAATTTTCCGCTGATCGGGCGGGTGAGCGCCCGACCCAATCAGGCGTGAAATTGCACCAGATGAGAGCAGGTGAGCGCCCAACGTCATCCTGTGCGATGTTTCGGTCGGCAGGCATGTGCAAAAGTCAGAAGTGTGCCCACCGACAATTAAGAAGGCAATAGGCAATTAAGCCCATTAACGGCACAATTGTCTGTCATTTTACGTAGCCCATCCAACCTTACAGTTCGCAAATGGGTGAATCGGCCAGGCAGCCTTTACATTTTTCATTAAACCTCATCCAAGGGCAGAATGAGGTTTCCGTTATTAAATAAAATAAAAATAGAAATCAGTGGACAGCATTTTTATAATCTATATGTTCAGGCGCCTGATTGTGACGCTTTGACGTTTTTTTTCTGATTTTAAAGACTTTATTTGCCGGGTTTAGGGAGCTGTCAGCGCTCGCCCGTGCCGATCTCATTCCCCCGCCCTCCTCTCACCCCCATCCTGGCAGCACCAAGCTTTTCAGCGTGCGCTTCACGCTGGCTGGCTGTTAGTTCAGGCCCATGTAATGTTCCTGCATTTGCGTTCGGTTATGCATTGCTTCAAAACTGCCCCCCCACCCCAGTGACAGAGTGTGAGCTTCTCCTTTTGTTGTCCATTTGACCACTGCTAACATTTCTAAGGTTTTAATGGAATGTATAACAAGCATTATTATATAACACATTTTACTGGCCAAACTGCTGTTGCAGAATTGTGAACTAGCTGTCAATTATATACCTAAATGGAAATATTTTCACCTTGAACCAGGGTATTGTTCACTTTGTGCGCACAGCATTGTGTAGAGTTACATTGGATGAAGATTGAGAAGCTTAGATCTATAAGTGGAGATGTGTGGAAAAAGGGTAGATAGGCAGTAAAGGTTGGCTGCACTTAAGAAGTGTTCTTTAATTCTTGACTGCAATGGGGACAAGTTGCTGGTTGACTTGGCTGGAAACTTTTCTGGTTTTAGGCAGCTTTGGCTCCGCTCCCAGGTCCCTCTGCAATTATTGGCAGCACTTCACGATTCCTCCCCTTTATTGGGATGGTTGACAGGCAAGGAAACCCTACGTGCTGAACTTGCAAATTATTATTTTCATAATCAAAGAATATTTCTATAAGAACACTTCCTTCAAATTGACATTGAGGAACTAATTTGAACAAAACTTCAATTAAAGTCTTTTAAGGAAACCTTATGTAGCAACGACCAATCTAATCAGATACATGCTGGCACCTACCTTTCCCCCAAAGAAATAATGATTAAACATGTTGTAGTGGCAGAACTCCTCCTCTGAATAAAACTGGGAATACCTAAAGTCAAAAAAAAAGATTTATTATTGCAGGAATTCTCACAAATTGTGCACACAGGCTGTGGGATCTGGATGTTAAATAGAGCAACAGTTAAGAATGGACCTTCTTTGGAGGATTTTTTTAATCTAATGCATCAAGGTGAGAAATAGAGATAGAGATCTGTCAGTACAGAGATCTTGGTAATTTTCTCACATTTTGCACCCACTGTCAGCATCAATCAATCCTTCCGGAGTTGAGCACAAAATTTAGATGACTAATGTTAAACAAAGGCCCCATCTGCTCCATCAGTGATAATATCGGAAATAAAACACAGCAGCTCTTCTGATGGCCTGGCCAAAATATATCCTGCAACCACCACAAAAACAATTTGATATTCCAGCCATTTCATTGTTGTTTGTGGGACCTTCCTGTCTGCTGCATTTCCCTACAAACACTAACAAAAATGATTCATTGGCTGTGAAGTGCCCTGAGGGTGCTGGAGGGACTAATAAAATGAAAATTTGTCTTTTTTTTTTACACAGTGTACAGCAAAAAAAAATACAAGTCAATAAAGGGTGGTCAAAAGCTTGATTACCACATTTTTCCAATCCAGAAATCTTCCATCCACCACCACACCCCACCCCACCCCAACCCCAACCATTTGCTTTTTGCCAACCAGCCACCTTGATTACCTGAGAGTTGATAACCCAAACTCCAACCTGGCACGTTTCTGGGTGATCTTCCAGCTCTGCCACCATAAAGCCAGTATGTGCTGAATGGAAGGATTAAGCTCAGTTCCATTTTTCACCGCTTTGCCAGGGTAATTTATGAGAGTTTGCTAACAACACAACAGGAAAAACCATGTAATTGGGGGAAGACGGTGGCGCAGTGGACTAGTAATCCAGAGGCCCAGGTTAATGCTCTGGGGACATGGGCTCAAAACCCACCATGCCAGCTGGTGGAATTTAAATTCAACTAATAAATCTGGAATTGAAAGCTAGTCTCAGTAATGGTGCCAATGAAACTATTATTGACTGCTGTAAAAGCCTATTAGGCTCAGTAATGTCCTTTAGGGAAAGAAATTTACCCAGTCTGAGCTACATTGGACCCCAGACCCACAGTAATGTGCTTGATTCTTAACTGTCCTCTGCAATGGCCTAGCAAGCCACTGAATTCAAGGGCAATTAGGGGTGGGCAACAAATGCTGGCCTTGTTAGCGATGCTCACATCCCATCAAAGAATTTTTAAAAAATCAACCCTAAGTGTCAGTCCTCTCACCTAGAGGCCGTACATAGTTTACTATCAACCACAGGGTTAGTGCATGAATTGCCGGCCTCAGCATCTGGTAAATGTTTATATAAACACATTATATCAATTATGAAATTAGATTTTCTCTACAGGCTGTTCAATATTAAATTAGATACAAGCAATATTAGTGTACATAGCAAAAACAGAAAGTGCTGGAAAAACTCATTAGGCCTAACAGCATCTGTGGAGAGAAAGGCAAAGTTAACATTTCGAGTCCGTATGACTCTTCTTCAGAGCTTTGCTTTTATATTTCTCCAAATTAGCAGAGGGACGGGAGCACTGGGGGGGGACTGCTGGACAAAATGCATTTTTCTAGTCATGTGGCATTTGCATCTCTCACGCCAATAATCTTTCGCTTACCTCAGACTTGTCATTATAACAACAACTAGCATTTAGAAAGCACCTGTAATGTAGAAGAATATTCCAAGGCACTTCACAGAAATAATAACAACTTGTTTTTATATAGCACCTTTAATGTAATAAAACATCTCAAGCTGCTTGACAGGAGCATTATCAAATAAAATTTGACATTAAGTCAGATAAGGAAATTTTAATCAAAAATGACCAAAAGCTTGGTCAAAGAGTAGATTTTAAGGATATCTTAAAGGAGAAAAGGTAGAGAGATGGATAGGCTAAGGAGGGTATTTCTGAGCATGGAGCCTAGACAAGTGAAGGCACGGCTACCAATGGTGGAGCGATTAAAATTGGGAATGCTGAAGGGGCCAGAATTGGAGGAATGCAGAGAGACCTCAGAGGGTTGTAAGGCTGGAGGACGTTACAGAAAAGGCGGGCGGGGGTGGAGGGAAAGGAAATAGAGCGATTTGAAAAGAAGGATGAGAAATTTAAAACTCAACTCGGAGCCAATGAAGGTCAAGGGGCACAGGGGAATGGGTGAACAGGACTTGTTAGGGTATGGGCAACAGAGTTTAGCACTCAAGTTTATGGAGGGTCCACGGTGGGTTAGGCCACAACTGGAGAATTGCATCCAGTTCTGGACACCATATGAGGATCTTTGAGAGAGTGCAATAGAGATTTTCCAGAATGGTTCCAGGGATGAGGGTGTGGGGAGATTTGATAGAGGTATACAAGATTATGACAGGTTTAGATAAGTAGATTTTTAAAAAGCTGTTCCGTTTAGCTGATGGTACATGGACCAGGGTTTTGGGCAAGAGGTGGAGAGGAGACGTGAGGAAGAACTTTTTTACTCAGCGAGTGGTAATAACTTGGAGCTCATTGCCTACAAGGCCAGCAGATGTGCATACAATGAATGATTTCAAAAGGAATCTGGATGGGCACTTGAATGAAATAAACTTGCAGGATTCAGGCGACAGAGCAGGGGAATGGGACTAACTGGACTGCGCTACAGAGAGTTGGCATGAACTTGACAAGCTGAATGGCTTCCTTTTGTGCCATAATGAGTCTGTGAGGAGAGCATTAGAATGATCAAATCCAGAGGCAACAAGGGGATGGATAAGGGTTTCAGCAGGGGCTAAGATGGAGATGTGTTTAGTCAAGTGATATTCATTCACTAGTTGAGCTGAAACTGCTCAAACTCCTCTGAACTCAGGTTCCTCTCATCAAAAGAAAGAGAAGGCTTTTATCTCATCAATATGGAATGCATCTGGTTCCTGGACCCCAGGAATATTTAGAAATCAGGCCGATTCAAAATTATTTTGATAGGACATATCAAATTTCTTTATATGCGGAATTGACAAGGCCTTAACAGTCACCAGGAATTCACAAAGACTCACTGTTGATTTTGGATGCAGGTTTTTGTCATATCGGTGGGACTTCGTTGGGTAACAGCACACTGTTCTCTCCCTGCTTTCTCTGGCCTCAATCCTGGTCTCTCTCCTTCTCCAAGTCCCACTACTCCTGTCTTGCTCTCGTTGACTTCTAATCCAGAAGTACCACTACCCCCGAAATACCAGGAAATAGGGGCGAGAAACAAAACCATCTATTGATTTACTTGTCTGGTTTTTGGCAGACGCCACATAGATTGAGCAAGTCAGGTCAAAACATGTCCACAGAGGTCTCATTCTTCTTTAAGCAACTTGTACTGTATTACAGTCTAGCGCAATTATAACTAGCTTGAGAGCAGTAATAGGATTGTACTATGTTTTAAATGTCTTTGATTAAAGTTGCATTGGTTGATTGATTTAAAAACTCAATTAGAGAAAAACTGATTTACTGTGTCACATCAAAATCAAAGGAGTTTGCAACATACATTGTTTTATTTAGCTTTTATTGTAGACACTTAAATGGGACTAAATACTCTGGATTACCTCTCATACAAAACAATTCAATAGTAAAGTCACAGCTCTGAGTGTTAAAGCAGGAAGGTCTTAGGTTTGAAGTCCTTACTATACTGAATTAGATGATCCCACCTACTGCGACAGTAGGAGTGCTACAGTTGGCCTCAGAGCTCTTGGATTAAGTACCTGTAATGGAAAATCAAATCAAGATTCTGACTCCAGTCACCCCTGATATAGTGTAAGTGTGTGGACAAGTGACAAGCACAGGATTGGGCACAGATGTCATACTCTCTCTTCACCCCTATGTCCAAATGGTCTATTGACACTCACATCAGGTTTCACACATGAATAAAGGTCACTTAGTTGAGTGGTAGTGGCATCCTGACATCAGAAGATTGTCGATTCAAGCCCCACTCGGAGCAAAACATACATCTGAAAACTATAAAGAAAGATAGCTTAATATTTTGGGTAGAGATTCTTCATCAGAATCTTGTTGCAAAAATTTTACCCAAAACATTGATTTATTTTGCTCCCTGTCTGTCCTGTTTTACTGTCTTTATTTCTTTCCATTGCCATCGTCCAGAAAGTCAGAGTTAAAGATAAAAGAAATTACCCTGCTGGAAGAGCCAAACAGAAGTCAGAGCTTACCTGCCAACAATTTATGTTCAGAGATGTGGTTACCCAGGCTGTCGTCAGCTCTTCTCCACAAGGCAAAGATTACCATCTCCATTCATCCTTCTCCCCTCCCTCCTCCCCAAACACTTCTAGCCATCTGCAATTGATCATATCTCCTTTTTGTTTCATGTGTAAGGACAGCAGTCTTCATCAGTGTCTGTCTCAGTAAGGGGCTTTATTGAACTGAACTTAAATGTCACCCCCCCCCCACCAAAGGCAGAGTGCCTCATGGCAGAGTCACATAATTATGGTAAGCCAGTTAGTCAGTGCAGCATTGCATTTCCAAAACCCAAACATCCCCCTTTTCATATTAGAAAATAGGATACAAACATCCCCATTTTCTCCCTAGTGAACAAAAAACACATTGGCATGCACAATCCTATGTGACTGAGTTGCCCAAGTTACCCACTGTTCTCATGGATTGACAACTGCTTGGTCTATTATTCAGTGTTATGACCGATGCTGTTGGTAAAGCAGAGTTATTTAAAAATCCCAGAGGGAAACTTTAAATTATTGCTTATGACAGATGTTTAGGTGTTATGTTTGAGATGTGACTCTAAACTCAGGAATCAGACCACTAGTTCCTGAGGTTTTACATTAAACTAACTTAAACATTTTATTAATTTACACAGGTTAAGATATATACACATGGCTACAAATTACTACTATCATAATTTTTAACAAATTCCCAAACTAACCTCCAATAACAACAACCCATAGGCTTAACCAAAACACCAGGCAAAGCATTTTCACCTTACAAATTCAAAATGGGATTCTTTCCACTGTGGAGCCAGTTGGAGGCTTGCAGCTGCCTTTTGATCTTACATTGTCTCTGCCCTGCATACCCGAAAACTTCTTCCTGACCGCCCAATTGCTGCAAAGGAACAGCTTCGCTAGTTCAAATATGCATGTGGTTGCGCTGGTATATTTGGTTCATTCATTTCCACTGCGTACAGTCGAGGTGACAATTTCTCTACATGTGCCAAGTTTCCACATGGGCCAACTCCTGTTGAAAGAATTGAAGGTTTGCACCCTGACTGGCTCTCCAATGCGCAGCTCTGGCAAAGGTCTTCTCAAACTGAAATTTGGCTGTCATTTCACCTTGATCTTTTTACTCACGCCTGTTAGTACTTCAGATTTCAGTAGCTCTTCTGCTATTGGAAGTGTAGTTTGTGTGTGGCGTGACATCAGACTCTGGCCAGGACTACCTTCCTGTAGAACTGCTTCATTTACTTTCAGCTTGTGCATTTCATTGCACTGACATGGTCGGCAACCACCTTGCGGTTTACTTGAACATTGTCTCCCTCTCTCTGGGGTCTTCAGTCTCCCTCGCTCAGGAGTTTTTTTGTTTTCCTTTATCTGCCGGCAGGCTCAAGGTTACCAGCCCAAGCTTTAGACTTGCTCCAGCTGAGATGAGTGGCCGTTGCGCCCCATCTATGATTTGGAATTCTAGGTCTTCCTGCTTGGCATTGCAATGGGCTGTCAGACTAATTCATCCCGTCGGTATGAGTATTGTGCCATCACATAGCCTCAACCTTACTTTCGAGGGCTTCATTTTCAGGGTGGCACATTGAACCACTTCACACAGATCTGTGAAGGTCATTATGTTGCATGACGCACCAGTGTCTATCTGACACATCTTGTTCACTTGATACAATGATGACCCCAGAGGTAAAGTAACAGTCACAAACCATTTGTCACCTAAGGACTTGACTGAACCAATCTGTTGTATCGTGTATAGTTCATTACCAGACTTGTTTGCTGATATCTCTCCAGTGGCCATCTGTACAGGCTTGTTTTTTTGGTCAAACACTTGTGTGCGAAATGATTTTGCTTCTTGCAGTCAAAACACTGTTTTCCCCATGCTGGGCAATCCTTCTTTTCCCATGCCTGCTGTCCTTTGCAGTATCTGCATCCTGCCCTTTGTCTGCGATCACTTAGCTCTTTTGGCTTGGACTCTCTCTCAGCATAATGTGCTCTGCCATACATATGCTATAGCTCACAACTTCTGCATTTTGACATGTCTATCGCTTTCTTTAGCGTCAGTTTCTCATCTTTCAATAGACTTCTCTCATCGAGGGGTCTCTCACGCCGAGGACCAATTTATAATCATATCATCTTTTAGCTGTCCAAATTCACATGATTCTGCTGGATGTGTTACTGCCGTGACATACCATTCAATGGTCTCGTTTTCACTCTGAACTCTAGTGTTGAATACATATCGTTCATATGTAACATTCATTCAGGGTTCAAAATTTGTATTCAAGGCTTTCAAAATCTGTCATCCTTTTTCTTTGCTCAATTTCTAGATTTAGGGCAATATACACTTTGTAGCAGTCCTTCCCCAGCACTGTTACAGTGTGACTGCTCTTATTGGTTCAGGCTTGTTCATTAAGTCTGTTGCAATCTCTCAGTTTTGCCATCAAGTGGAAAAACTGTCAGTTTTGCCATGCATCATTTTTCAATGATACTGGAGATGGGATTGGAAAATTTACTGCAGCCATTGTTTATTCACTCAGTATTTTTTATTTGCAGCCTCTGTCTGTTTTCTTTGTCCTTTTTCTCTGCAGCCAGTAATTTCACTTGCAGCTTTTGTGTGATTTCCTTTTTTCAGCAGCAATGTTTTTTTTGCAGATTTGAACCTGTGTTCCTGGGGTGCTCAGTGTCTTCCTTGCAGGGTTCACAAATCTATTTTTTCTTCACTTCTGTACACCATGCTTCTTGTATAAGGACCACTGTCTTCATCAGTGTCTGTCTCAGTGAGAGGCTTTATTGAACTGACCTTAAGAGGCAGAGTGAATCATGGCAGAGTCACATGACTATGGTAAACCAGTTAGTCAGTACTGCATTGCATTTCCAAAACCCAAACACATATCTTAGTTATGAATTTGGAATGCATTTACTTGACACCCAAGCCAAACAAACTGAAACTGGTATTTCGCTTATTCATTTACCCAGTTGCAGCAAAGAAGGTGTTTGCAATTTACTTACACTCCCAGAAATGAGTACAGTACTGTCGCTTTATATTAATGGACTAGTAATCCAGGGGACACAAGTTCAAATCCCACCATGGCAGTTTATGAATGTGAATTCAGTTTAAAAAATCTTCAAATTAAAAGCTGATGTCATTAAAAATGACCATGAGGCTGTCAGGCTATTGTAAAAACCAAACAGATTCATTAGTGTCTTTTAGGGAAGGAAACTTGCCATGCTTACTGAAACTTGTCCATATATAATTCCTGCCCCACACCAACATGTAGGTAGAAAATGGATTGAGTTCCTATAGAGTGTTTTTCATAAACTAGACAGGATGTTAATGAGAAATCAAAGGTACCAATCCCTGGACTATTTCCAATGCCAAGTACTGATGAGTATAAAATGGCTGAAGAACTGGTGCAGGAGGAAGAGCTTCAGGCACCTGAGGTATTGGGTCCAGTTCTGGGGCAAGAGGGACCTGTACAAAATGGACTGGGACTAATCTCCTCGCAGGAAGATCAGCCAGAAACATGGTGGCGGGGTACCAGTAATGAAGCAGGTACAAGATACACACAGGACTGGGAGAGACAAACAGTGTTAGAATAGGGAACAGCTCAGAAATAGGAATTATCAGACAGGGGTGGAATGCGAGACAGGCTAAGAAATATTTAAAATGTATCTGCATAAATATCAGCAGCGTGGTAAATGAGGTTGTTCAGCTGCTGGCACAAGTGGGATTATGAAATGGTAGCAATAATATAGACCACGATCAAACAAGTGGAGGAATAGGCGCTTAATCTTCCTGACTACACCCTATATTCAGGAACATAGGAGCTGCAATAGGCCCTTTCAATCCTTGAGCATGTTTTGGATTTCCTTTCTGAAATAGTAGTATGGTATTTAGGAAAGACAGGGCAGGCAAAAATATGGGGGTAGGGGGCACGATGACAGTAGTGATCAAAGGTACATTAAAGCACTAGAAAGGAATGATGTACTTAACAGTTCAAGACAGAATCAATTTGGTTAGAATTACAGAACAATAGACAAGCTATTATGCTGTTGGGTGAAGATTAAGGAGAGCAAATTTGAAGGCAAATTGCAGCAAGATGCAGGAACTTTAGTGCAGTGAAAATGGGGACTTTAAATTTCCTAATATCGACTGGGAAAATAACAGAGTGGATGTACAACGTCAAACTATTCATTAAAAGGCAGAAAGTTAGACTTTTGAAATAACATTCAATATGTAAATTGTCTGATAAACAACTTAAAACTGTAGAAGCGAATTTAAAATCCTGAGCTTCACAACCAGTAAGAATGAGCAGACTATGGAACCATAGAAAAGTTACAGTACAGAAAGAGGCCATTCAGCCCATTGTGCCTGCGCCAGCCAAAAAGAGAAAAAAACTAGCCGCTTGTTTTATTCCCACTTTCCAGCACCTGGTCCGTAGCCTTGCAGGTTACAGCACTTCAGATGCAGATCCAGGTACCTTTTAAATACGTTTAACGTTTCAGCCACAACCAGCAACTTAAGCAGTGAATTCCAGATGACCACCACCCTCTGGGTGAAAAAGTTTTTCTTTGTGTCCCCTTTAATCTTTCTACCAATCACCTTAAACCTATGCCTCCTGATAACTGACCCTTCAGCTATGGGAAACAAGTCTTTCCTGTCTACCCCATCTAGGCCCCTCAATTTTGTACACCTCAATTAGGTTACCCCTTAGCCTCCTCTGTTCTAATCCTAGCCTATCCAATCTTTCCTCGTAGCTGCAATTTTCAAATCCTGGCAATATTCTTGTAAATCTCCTCTGCACTCTCTCCAACGCACTATGTCCTTCCCGTAATGTGGTGATCAAAACTGTACACAAAATGCCCAACCAGCATTTTGTACAGTTCCATCATTACATCCCTGCTTTTGTATTCAATACCTCCCCCATTAAAGGAAAGCATTCTATATGCTTTCTTGACCACCTTGTCCACCTGCCCTGCCACCTTCAAGGACCTGTGGACATGCACTACAAGGTACTTCACTTCCTCAACCCCTCTCAATAACTTCCCACGTATTGTGTAGTCCCTTGCTTTGTATGCCCACCCCCCCATATGCATTATCTCACAATTTTCCAGATTGAATTCCATTTGCCACTTCTCTGCCCACTCAACCATACCTTAGTTTGTCTGTTATCAATAAACCCTGAAGCTAATGGAGCAAATTCCAAAACATTCATCCGTCCTCAAACCTGCCCCATTCAACCCTGGTCTGTTGTGCACAGAGCAAACACGGCTTAACCAGAACCTTCCCAAAGTGAGAATTTTATTTAATACTACTGGGTTGTTGAATACTAACCAAAAAACTTTTCTACCCCTTTAACTGATAGAAAGAGAGACTGGACAAGTTAGTGGGACATATAAGGGAAGGTTGGTGGGTAAGGTAAAGCAAAATAGTAAACAATTTTATAAGCATATAAAAAGTAAAATAGTTAAAGGAAAGGCAGGACTGATAAGAGATGAAAAAGTAAATCTTACAGAAGAGAATAATGGCAGAGATGCCAAATGAGTGCTTTGCCATACTTTTCATTGAAACCTGCCATAGTGGAGCAGCTAGAAAAGATAACTACAAATATGAAAAAGAATTGCTGAAACTCACTGTAAAAGACAGCAAGCCCTGACGGCTTGCCTCCTAGAATGCCAACAGAAATCAAAACTAGAGGTTGTGGTCACAATCTTTCAAATATCCTGATGCAGGGATGTTGTTTCCTCTAGCTGGTGGGTCTAGAACAAGAGGTCACAATTTCAGGAAATGGGATAGGCCATTTAGAACTGAGATGAGGGGCAAAAATTTCCCCCCGTTGGAGGGGTTGAGCGGGGGCGGGTGCAAGCCCGATTGGCGCCCCCAATCGGGGACGCGGCGCCAATTTACATGGGCGAGCCAATTAAGGCCTGCCCAGCGTGAAGCTCGCCCGGAAGCACTGAGCGCTCCCTGTGCGTGGATGAGGTTTCATGAAAAATGCGAAGGCCGCCTGGGCTCTTCTCCTGCCCACCAACCTTAAGGTTGGACGGGTAGCTCAGCTAATTGAATTAATTAATACTTAAATGGCCTTAATAAGCCTTTGACAGTTTGGCGGGTGCGCAGCTGAGTTGGCTGCGCGCCCGCCAAACTGAAAATCTAAATGACACAGGGAGACATCAGGACGCCCGCCCAACATCATCCCCATCATTTTACATGTCGGCGAGCGGGCACCATCCCCGCTCGTCGACTGGAGAATTCTGCCCGAGGGGAAACTTCTTCACTCAGCGGGTGGATTCTGTACCACAGAGGACTGTGGAGGCCAAGTCACTGAATATACTTAAGAAGGAAACAGATAGATTTCTAGACTCTAAGGGTCAAGGGATATGGGGGAGAATGGCGTTGAGATTGAGGATCATATTGAATGGCACAGCAGGTTCGAAGGGCAAGATTGCCTACTCCTGCTCCTATTGTCTATGTTTCTAACAAACGAAAGTTGGTCAGAAGCATAGAGGGATGCCAAAATAACACCTCTGCTTCAAAAAAGCGATAAAAGGATAAAAACCAGGTAACTGTAGATCATTCAGCCTAACCTCAAAAGCAGATAAGCTTAAGCCATAATACAAGGTCAAATTAAAACTTGCCTCGACAGAAAAATCAGCTTAATTAAGGACAGACTGCACTGATTTGAGGAGTTAATGGAGTATATTTATAAAAGAAATGGAGTAAATGTCCATGTGGATTTTCAAAAGGTTTTTGAAAAGATGCCCAGGGAGCTTGTGCCTTAAGGGGCAGCAGTGACAGTTAGCTAAAGGCTGAAAACATAGTGGTGGGTAATGGATATTTATCCAATTAAATATTAATGTCCAAGGGAAAACAAGAAGCATAGAGTACAAAAAACAAAGAGGTAATAGTAAAATCATTGGTTAGGCCAGTTAGAATGATGTGTTTAGCTTTGAGCGCCTTACTTTAGGAAGGGTTTCAAGGTCATGAATTGGAAACAGAAAGGATTCAGTATGATACCAGAGATGTGAGGTGTTATGATTATGAGAAGGGATGAGAAAAATTGGCACTCTTTTTTTCTTAGAACGATTGAGGTTAAATAAATGCTGATTCAATGAGAGGCCTTGATAACATAAAATATAGTAAACTGCTTCAATGCTTGACAATTAGACAAGTAAAAGACAAAATCAAGGAGTCACCACAATAGTTAAGGGAAGGATTAAAAGATTTTATTCTATGCAGGCGGTGGTTAGAAGATAGAATGCCCCACCAAAAGCAGTGGTGGAGCAGAATGCATAACAGCATTTAACAGGGGAGTGGATAAATATTTGAAAAGAAGGTTTTAAGGGGTATGAAAAAAACACAAGGGAAAGGGATGAAGCAAAAAGTTCTTTCAATGTGGAGATCAGCACAATGATTGAATGACCTCCCTTCTGTGCTATAAATTTCAATGATTTTATTTAACTTTCCAATCAAACACAGAACAGTAATATAAATTTACAGCCATCCTTTAATTAGTTAAGAGCCATGAAGCATCAGAAAACAAATCAGTCAACTATACTCCTTCTAAAGAAACTCCCTGACAATTATTCTCAATTCAAAGACCTCTCCAGTGTATAGTTGGGATTTTGATCTGCACGTGTGTTTGATTAACTGTTATTAATAAAAGAGCAGCAAGTGGCTAGCATCACATCCCCACTGATATGTTTTGAACCGAAAATATAAACAGATGGGTGAAGCAAAAGAGACAATATTTTAAACCAGAATTATTTAACACCCATTCCCTAAACCTTTTAAGTTTCTGACTTGGCTGAGAAGTAAGGAGTAAATTGATCTTCTGGAAAACAATACCAGTTGATGCTCATATCAATGTAAAATCAAACGACTTTGCCCAAAAGATAAAAATCTGTCCCAACACAATCATCTCAAAGCTGGTTTAAATGTTTTAAAGTTTCAGTTTTTGGGCGAGTACTTGTTGTAAATATTTGTTGGAAGCATGGAATCATTTCAGTACACTAGATTGAAAACCTGTCAGCCCTGCATTCTCACATAAGTTAAATAATTACAGCAGAAATAAATATGAAAAGCTGTTCATTAACCTGCGGAAGGCAAACATAGCTGATCTCACCCTATACTCTGGCATTACAGTAGTTATGCTTGAACATTTTCTTCAATAGAATGGAATTTTATTCCACCAAACTTGTTGCCAGTCACCCTGAGGGTTCAATTTGGATCAGTCCACTTTTACCAAGGGGTAATGGGGGGTGATACACACACACCAAAGTTAACTCACGCAAATACTAGTCAGTTTATCATTAGATGTTTACAGAATAACCTAAGAAACATACCCTGAAGAAAGATAACATTTAAAAGAAATAGAGTAGTTACATTGACTTATCCTGTCATACCTCTTTCATAAACCAATCCAACAGCAGCTGTTCCTGTTTACTTTCTACTCAAACTCTGCAGGTTATCGTTTATTACACTGCACACACTCCGGTACGGATGGCGGAAAACGCAAAGCCCTTACCTTCTAACTTTGCACATCAGCAACATGCTAGCTGTTCAAATGTTACTCCGGAACTTGATGCTAATACACAGGCAACCAAGGTACTAAAGGAAGGGAGGATGTCTCCAGTTCATTCACAACTGATGAGGCACCAAGATTCAGGTGACAAAAAACTGCAAGAGTCCATGAGCTCAGCACTAGCTCAGAACACAGCAGAAAGGAGTACAGAGCAGCTATTACTTCAGGTACTGTCTCTTTTGGAAAAATTCCCTTTTCTTTACGATGGATAGTAAAGAAACCAACAGGAGCTCTATCGTCCTTTGTCAATAAATACCATTCTTACTCTGCTTCCTTTCAAGTGATGTAAAACCATTCAAGTAAATTTATTTTTAAAGGGATACTATGTTTATGAAAGAAAATGAGCATTCTTTTGGAAGAGTTAAAAAATGCATAATTTTTGTCATGATGTAATGTGCAAGTAATGTGCTGATGGGTTGGTGAAGTTTATTTTGCTGTGTCACATTATAAACAGAAGGCTTGTCAATTCAAAAGGGGACAAGAGCCATTTTAAATTATTGCAGAAACAAAATTCTGCTGGAGATACCATGCGATACACTAGTACTATTTTCTGTTATGAATGCAGCTTTATACTTTCAAACTTATGTATAAATAGAGTAATTTATAAAGGTGAGATTACACATTTTCCTTAATTCTTTGCATAAATATGAAATGATCAAATGTTTGATCTGAGAGAAAATTTGTTTTAAGGTGTTGATTAACATAGCTGGAGGTGGAGTTGCATCAACTTGCTGATTGTATTGTATGAGAAAGATTCAGATAGGTCAGCTCTGTGTTTGCATGTGCACTGCTACACGATCAGACACAATTTGTTCGAGCTAGAATGTGATTGAACAGCTGGAGTTTAAAATGTGGTGTGAGGGATGAAGTCCAGTTGTGCTTAAAGACACGTGGTCTAGGGCTTAGCCAGCAGCCTATTTTGGAAACCTCAGTATGTGAAAAGATTTAGGTTCTTCTGTGGTGCCTCCCATAATCTAATAGCTGATTGTAACCTGGGTTCAAACGTGACAAATAGTCACGTACAGAAAGTGCTTCCAGCAACCAGGTAGCCAGACTGCAGTATGTACCAACAGCTTTCCAAAAAGATGGGTGAAGAGAGTAGGGGCATGTCAAAAATGTACATTCGATGCACTTGCTATTAATTATAATTCTACTGTAATACTGTGGGCTGAATTTTGCCCTTGATGGGCGGGCGGACCCCGCTGCCATTTTAAGTGGCCGGGCCAATTAAAGCCCACCCAGCGGGCCGCCCGACGGGAAGCACTATGCGCTTCCTGTGCGGGCGGAGGGGGGGGGAATTCCCCAACTGTCAAAGTGCGCTTTTTCGTGCATGCACACATTTATTTAAAAACTGTTTGTCTGCATAGCTCTATTAGCCAGATTGGCTGGATATTCCAATGCCCTACATATATCAGAATTTAATTGTTTGCATAGACCAAATTAATAGATTTTAATGTAGCACAACATTGGAATTGATAGAGTTACCTAAATTATTGACTTACCTAAACAAGTGTTTTCCCTAATTGATGTCTAGATGTCAAAGTCAATAGTAATTTGAGCAGTCGCGATAGTTGTAGCTTTGGTTTACATTCTCTCCTCCAGGAAATCCTGGTTCTTTAGCTCTGCAGACCCAGCAGGATGCACTCAACTGGAGACAACTCAGTAATCAACTCCATCGGAATCAGAGTGATGAAAATTTTTTAATGCACAGGTATCCCAACAAATGATATTGTTTCTTTAAATCACCGCAATAATTAATCAGTGTTGCATATAAATAATGAGCAGAACTGTGATTTTAAAATGGGGAGTGAATTACATTTGCATGGCCTGGTCTCGCCCACTTCATCTGAACACTACACTTGGTCTTGACTCTCTGTGTACAATGACTCAGGAGATCAAGTAGATTTTTAAATTCTGCACCGCTTCCAAAAGCACGTCCAGACTTTAGACAAATTCTAACCAGAACAGTGCTGTCAAACATACAGCATGACAAGTTTAGACATGTAACACAGGTAAATGTGCAGGAAAGAAAATAGAAACTAATGAACTCCCTTCATTGCCATTAAAATTTTGCAAACAAAAAAAGCTGTCCCTCATCGCAATGATTTCAACTTCAAAATTTTTATTACTATTTTTTATTCTGGCAATATGGGCATTGTTGTAAAGGCCAGGATTTTGTGGCCCATCTCTAGTTGCCGTGATACTGGTGGTAGGTGATGGCCTTCGGATGTACCTGCGGCCCATTTCATTCTACATCATGGATTTGGGAGGTGGTACTGAAGAAAGTGTGGTGACCTTGCTGCAAAGTATTCTGAAGATAGTGCTCAATGTCACCATTACACACCAGCAGCAGAGGGAGCAGCTGCTTAAAGTGGTGAATAGGGTGCCAGTCAATAAGACTGCTTTGTCCCAGGTGGTGTCGAACTAAGAGTGTTGTTGCAGCTGCACCCACCCAGAGAAACGGAGAACATTCCATCACATTCCTGATTTGGGGGGGTGGGGGAAATCAGATGATGAGTCGCTCGATGCAGGAACCCAGTCTCTGATCTGTTCTAGTAGCCACGGCATTTATGCGGAAGGTCTGGTTTAGTTTCTGACCAATGGTGACTCCCCACTCCACAGACTGTTGATCCTAGGGGATTCAACAATGGCAACATCATTGAATGTCAAGGGGAAGTGGTTAGGCTCCCTCATCAAAGATGCTTCTTGCTTGGCATTTTTTGTTGCAAATGTTACTTGTCAGTGACCAGCCCAAGCCTGGATGCTGGCAATGTCTTGCTGCATGCAGGCAAGAACTGCTTCAGTATCTGAAGAGTGGCAAGTGGAATTAGATGTGTGCAATCATCAGTAAACAGCCAGGCTTCTGACCTAATGATATAGGGAAGGCCAATCATGAAGCAACTCAAGATGGTTGCAATGAGGACGCTGCCCCTAGTAACTCATGCAGCTATGCCCTGGAATAAGAGTAGGCCACAATTTGCTGCAACAGGGCATCCAATTTCATCTTTCAGTTAGACTTATCCTTGCACGGTTAGGTTTTTTAATTTTTTTGCATGACAAGTTAATGAAAGTGCAAGTTGATAATATCGCAGCAAGAAAAACTATCCAACTGGAATCTAAGTGAACAGGACAAGCAACTATGCATCTCTTTACAAAAACAGAACTACCTGGAAAAACTCAGCAGGTCTGGCAGCATCAGCGGAGAAGGATAATGTTGACGTTTCGAGTCCTCATGACCCTTCAACAGAACTGAGTAAAATTAGGAGAGGGGTGAAACATAAGCTGGTTTAAGGTGGGGGGGGCGGGGGGAGAGAAGTGGGGTGGGGGGGGCGGTTGTAGGGACAAGCAAGCAGTGATAGGAGCAGATAATCAAAAGATGTCACAGACAAAAGAACAAAGAGGTGTTGAAGGTGGTGATATTATCTAAGAGAATGTGCTAATTAAGAATGGATGGCAGGACACACAAGGTACAGCTCTAGTGGGGGGTGGGGTGAAATGAGACTAACAGGGCATAAAAGGTATAAATTTAAAAATGGAAATAGGTGGGAAAAGAAAAATCTATATAAATTATTGCATTACTTGCATTTCCCCTAACTTAGTCTACTGCATTCGTTGCTCCCAATGTGGTCTCCTCTACATTGGAGAGACCAAACGTAAACTGGGCGACCGCTTTGCAGAACACCTGCGGTCTGTCCGCAAGAATGACCCAAACCTCCCTGTCGCTTGCCATTTTAACACTCCACCCTGCTCTCTTGCCCACATGTCTGTCCTTGGCTTGCTGCATTGTTCCAGTGAAGCTCAACACAAACTGGAGGAACAGCGCCTCATCTTCCAACTAGGAACTTTACAGCCTTTCGGACTGAATATTGAATTCAACAACTTTAGATCTTGAACTCCCTCCTCCATCCCCACCCCCTTTCCGTTTCTTCCCCCTCCCTTTTGCTTTTTCCAATAATTTATATAGATTTTTCTTTTCCCACCTATTTCCATTATTTTTAAATTTATACCTTTTATGCCCTGTTAGTCTCATTTCACCCCACCCCCACTAGAGCTGTATCTTGTGTGTCCTGTCATCCATCCTTAATTAGCACATTCTCTTAGATAATATCACCACCTTCAACACCTCTTTGTTCTTTTGTCTGTGACATCTTTTGATTATCTGCTCCTATCACTGCTTGCTTGTCCCTACAACCACCCCCCCACCCCACTTCTCTCCACCCACCCCTCCCACCTTAAACCAGCTTATATTTCACCCCTCTCCTAATTTTACTCAGTTCTGTTGAAGGGTCATGAGGACTCGAAACGTCAACTTTATTCTTCTCCGCTGATGCTGCCAGACCTGCTGAGTTTTTCCAGGTATTTCTGTTTTTGTTTTGGATTTCCAGCATCCGCCGTTTTTTGTTTTTATCTATGCATCTCTTTAGCCAGACTGAAGGATTGTAAAATAATCAGCGAAAGGAATGATAAGGAAGTTTAAATTAGAGTGGATGAATTCAATATCAAATCAGTTGCAGAAAGAGTGAAGACAACAGGGGGAACAAGACTGACTGGAGAGAGATAGAGAGAGAGAGGGGGGGGAAAAAATGTAGAAAGGAAAAGTAAAAAAGGTAAGACTTTAAATTTAATTTTAAAAAAATCTCCAATATCAAATAATATCCTGAAGGAACGAAACTCTGCACTTGTTATGCTAAACTTTCAATGCCAAAGAGGTTATTTGGCAGTAATTAATTTATTAAAAGGGTACATGCACTTTAAACAAGACTTAACTTTCTGTGGCAAACTTTCTTTAGTTTGTATCTACTGTACAAATACAGCAGCTTCATGAAATTTAATGCATTTCAATGGTAAGGCAAACAGCTAGATGTCATTTTCATGAAGCTGTCAGAGCTGCACAACTTGGACTGCAATTTTTGCATGTCTGCTTTTAACTGTGGATCTGCACTTGAAATTACTGTATCATTTATGCAGACATAATGGTGTGTGCCATTAACTTCATTGTAATTTTGAAATCAAATTCTGGCTTTGTCTTTATCTATAAAAGGAGATATCTTTTTAAAAAGTCAGTTAAGCATATATCCTCTTACAGGGATTGCAATTTTCCATATGACTAATCACAGGTGATGCACCTATGCATCATTCAAATGGAGTCAAAAAGTTGCAAGTTCAAGACCCACTCTTGGATTTGAGCACTTACGTACATTGAGCAGTACATACTAAGAAGCTGTTGCATTATTGGAAGTAGTGTTTTTTGGATGAGACAATAAATTGTATTTTTTTAGGGAGACACAAAAATCCTATAGCATTATGTGAAAAGGAATTATTTAAGTATCTTGACCAGCATTCCCCTGTCAAGCACCACCGAATATAAATTATCTGGTTATTTATCTCATACTTGTTGCATATAAATTGAAGGACATGTTTACCAATATAACAACAATGACTACAATTCAAAAAAAGCATTCATTCTATGTGAAATCCTTTGGGACATATCAAGAAAGTTCTTTTACTACTGCACTTGCAACTCTCATTCTATTGAACAAGTATATACAGACTAAGCTAGTGTAGCATCACAGTGATTATCAGCTCAAACGGTAAAAACACTACAGCATTTTCAAATCGCCTGATGACAATTATTGAACACTGTTCGGAACTAGAGATAATTTAAGTAAGTTATATTTGTATTTGTGGGTGTTAGGGATTAGTTTTAGCTTCAATGTTTAAGTTTGATTTGTATTTCTATATGTGTATGTTAAGAAAAGCAGAACTTGAGTTTTAGTTTCACTTTAAAAAATGCCTGCATTTTAATGAGATTTTACAACTCAAGGAGAAAGTAAAACAAACACGCAGTAGAAAAAAAAAACTGTGCTCTTGCCTAGCAACGGGTTCCAAAGAGGGAGGCCACCCTCCCCCATCTAACACACATATAAAGAAACCAAAAGCAGTTTGAGTTCAGTTGATCAGTGTGTTCTAAAGTTGAAAGGAGTTGCCAGCAGAAGAAATATAGGAGAGGGACAGATAGCAAGTCCCAAACTGAAGTTGAAACCAGCTGCCAGGAGAAGCTGGACAGGAGGGAGCTGCAGGATGTCGATTTCCCCAAAGAATATAAGGAAAGGGTTCCCGAGAAGACCTACTAGTCAAAGGGAATGAACAGGAATATGGAAAAGGTCCTGTTAAGTGAAGTTAAGAGCAGGAGCAGAGAAAGGCTCCAAGCTTAAAGGGGGAAGCTGCAGGATGCAGATTTAAAGCAATATAGGCTTGCAAGAAGCCAGAAGATCCAAGGAGACAGCTGAAGGTCTGTAACTCTTTACTACGGGCATGGGAAGCAGTGGTGTTTTGCCGGCATGGCTGAGCATTTGACAGAGTTCGCAGAAGGAAGTTTAAATGCACACGGCAATCCAGGAGAGGGGGACATTGGAAGGAGAGTTTGAAACCTTGGAGGTGGACCTTTGTGTGGATGGCGTCAGAGAGAAACCATCAGTTTGGGAGAAGATTCCAAAGCAAGTTCATCAGGAGTGGAGATTGGAAACCTTTGTGTAAAAGATGGAGTTCAGTGAGGCTGGTTGGCTCATGGGATGACTAGGGTCTGGGGAGAGTTGATGAGGGATCCATACCATCTGTTTGGGGTGGCATCTGTCATTTTGTTTCTGAGTGAGGTGTGCCTGACCACAGGTCACCTATTGGTTTATTTACTGTGTACATTAGAGCATAAGATAGCTTTTGTAACTTGTGTTATCCTTGCAAATCTGTATATACCTGCAAAAGTATCGTTGTGGGTGAAGGAGTAGTGTAATATAGCTCATTGTTTCCGGTTGAATAAATGTTTTATTCTTTTGTTAAATCAGCTGACTTCTGTGGCTGTTTGGGAGCCACTCTCCACATATCTAAACAAAAAATAAAAGTTAGGATCAATCAAGCTGGGTTCACCCTGGGATCTGGCTTGTCCATGGAGTAACATCAGCTGGGATCATAATACTTCATCTTCAAGTCATTTGCTATGCAAGATAAGAAATACTTAAACTACACTTCCAGAATATTAGGGAAAAAGTAGAATTTTGTGATGCTGGTTACCATATAAATAGTGACCAGGATATTGGGTCAAAATCCACGCTCTTCTTTGAATAGCGGCACAGGATCTTTTATGTTCACCTGCGGGGACAAATGAGGACTCCGTTTATTGTCTTATTTAATTGATGACACTGAAGACGTCAGCTTAGATTTTGTGCTCAAGTCTCTGAAGCTGGCCTCAAACTTTGGAACCAAGACTGAGTAATTTGAACAGTAGACCACACGGAACAGGTGATAGAAGAGCACAGACAAAAAAACAGAGATCCAGGCAGGGTGGGAAATGTAAAAAGGCAAGGAACTGATTCTCTGTTTGGGTAGCGGATGGCACTTGGATTTTTAATGCAAATGGAATATGGGAACAATCAATATTAGTGCAAACACTATAAAACCCTGAGATTTTTGAAAGTATTTGTCCAATAGTTTAGTCACACAGGAAACTTAAAACTTTAATTTTTTACATGTTTACATTTCTTCGGTGAATCACGAAAACTAATGAAACAAATTACAACATTCACAGACCACAAATGTTGCTCTTAAATGATGCTATTGTTGAGTTTTGAATGATGCCAATGGCATGTTACAAAATTTGAATAGCTAAGTCTATTCAATGTGCATCTCTCAGCACTGAAAAAAATTCTAGATTACAAAAGCCCCCTAATAACCTGCGTCCATTTAAGTATTAGGTATAAGTGACAGGGACAGATACCGAGAAGGAAAAATAAATTTGTTAGTTCGACTCCACGAAAATTTGGCCCAAAGTGTATATACCAAAAAGGTCTGGTGGTTAGTGGCTAATCTGCAGCAAGATGTAAATAGGGGCCAAGACGATCACTTTATTTCACCAAGAACAACCACCAGTTTCAACATGTACTGTGGTAAATTAGTTTTGCAAGGATCTGTTGCACCACTATGACATACACTGGTTCAGCATGGTGTAACATTAGAGTTATTTGGGGAACATCATGAAATACATCTCTTAACGAACAGAGGAAAAGTCCTCTGTCAGCATTCTAAGCTGATGCATTTCTATTAGACTTCATTGAAATAACCTAAAAGAGACCGCAAGGGATTATTGCATTGTGACAAAACTGTTTCGCCACAGGCAGGCTTTTGAAAGTAAACTCCAGCTGTTTGAAAGCTTGTGGTGTTAGTTGCAATTCCTCATATGCACTGCAATACAGCTGGAAAATCTAATGACTGTGCCTGTTACAAATGAAGGATGAGAAATGTGATACATAAGTTTACCAGGCGCATCGAAGACTTCCACAAAAAGTCTCCAGACTGGCAGGTGTTTAAAAATCTTTTCACAGTCAGCGTCAAGAATGTCATGCCAGGTATTAAAATGAAATTTGAGTTCCAACATAATCACCAGTTGAAGAGTAAAGTTGATGAGGTGGGAGCTTGAAGGTTCGCAATGTCAGGCCCAGTTCATACAGTCATTAGTTAGCAGCACTGATGTGCAAGAATAAGCATTTTCAGAAATTAATCTGCAGCTGTTCACAACAAAACTGACACCAGGAATGAAACACCTGGTGAGACAAACTAGTCCAGATCCTGGATTGAGAAACAGACCGATCATTTTGTACAATGAATAGCTCTTCACTAAACGTAAACATTAAGGTTGAAATGTTGCACACAAAACTGGCACCATGAAGATGAGAGAGAATGTTTATCCAATAAATGCGCGAGTACTCATTTGAAAAGAATGTGATTCAGTTGGACAGTGTTTAGCCTGGATTTTGTATGACACAAAGTGTTTTAATTATTTTCTTAAGACATGGGTTCAAGTCCCCTGCTCCAAAAGATTGGGTATCCCTGCCCTTGCATTTATATTTTAAGTGAAATACAGCACTGTCAAATTGATTATCAGCTCAGCCTAGTGAACCTGATACAATAATTGAAAATACATGAAGTAGAAATGTTTGGTATGTTTTTGATTTGACGAGTCAGATGGGTTCTACTACTGTTACTTTTTAATTTGAAGTCGCTTAATCTAAAATTGCCCATGAATCAAAGCTTTTTCGAGCACAAAAATAGTAAATTAAATTAGGTAGATTAATTTTTTTTTCATGTACTTTGCAGATGACACCAAAACAATCTCATGATCTCTGTGCTAAAAGAGACAAAGTAGAAGCACACATCCAGTCCCTGAAGAACAGAAACACTGTTCTTACAGTAAGAGCTATTATGCATATTTATGAAGCTATTAGTAAGCAAGTAACCCACTAGTCTCAAACCTTTAACTGCAGTGCAATTACACCCTAACCATTCTGAATCTGACTGTATTATGCTTCATTAATTGCTCCTCTTTCTATTTTGATGTTTCTAACTCACATTTCTGCAATTGTGCAGAGCTCAGCAGAACACCAAAAAGAACAGATTTCCGGGCATTATGAAAGAATGAGAAAAATCCTGAACAGCGATGAGAAAGCAACTCTGGAACTCATTGACGTTGAAAAGAGGGTTGCTTTGGGAAAACTCCAAAAGATCATCAAAGAATGGACCAGCAACTTAGATCAAATAAATAAATCCATTAAAGCTACACAAAAAGTCATTGACCAAGAAGAAAGCCAAATGCAAGATCAAGCTCAAGAAGACAGCAAATTGCTGTCAAGTCAGGCCACAGTAGGTCACAATGACATTAGTAATTCAATCTTTTATCGGTATTGTAATGACCAAATAAATAGAGAACTACATTAAGCTACGAGCCAGTCAAACACAAGTCCCTTATTTAATTTAAGGAAGTGTCTTGCACAGTGATATCTAATTTTCTCATTGAACAAAAATATGGATCTTTCAGTCAACGTAAATACATATATAGACCAGTTAATAAAAGACCACATATGCAATTCAGTTTATTAGCGTGTTTTACTATAAAATTTATAAACAATGCAAGACAGATTGAATCCAAAGTATTCTTGTGTAACAACATATTACTGCTATTCATACTAAATACCTTTCAAAGTATCTGGGTAACTCTCCAGTTACAAGCTTAAAAGTTCTAAACCAGAAGGTATGGCGCTCAAGTAGGACATCCTCCCACAACTGTGGAAGTCCTCCCCCTTTGCATGGTCAGGCTCTGGTTTTTAGATAAGCTGGTGTACATGTCAAACAGAAACTCAACAACCTATACAAAAGGAACTCTTCCCCTCTCCCCACACCACTCAGTGTACACTCTGGCCTAACTAGATGGAATAGCTTGTACATATTACTCCTGGGTAAAATTGGCACAATAATAAATATCTCCCTTGCTTTCTGTACGACCTTCAAATGCAGCTTATTGTGGTACAAGCCCAACAAGTCAGCTATGGGCATTCTTAAGCTTTGCTGGGAGATTAAGATGCCACAAGTATGCAACAACCAAGAACCTTTAGAATTCCAGAACCAAATTTCAGGCAGATGTTCATCCTAGAGAGATGAACTCAGGCCCAAATTGCTTGCGGCCTGGTCTCAAGCCTCCCATCAAAATCCATGCCTGGGACAGGAGGCCATTGCTCCTGATCAAACAATTCCACAAATGATCATTTGTGCCCTCAGAAGAAGCAAAAATGCCCCAGTCTTGTTGCAATCCTCCCACCTTGGAGGAAGCTCATGTGGCACAAGAACAGAATCACCAGGTTAGGCTGGATCTGATATCAGGGTCAGATTGAAGGTTTCCAGTGTGCCAATTCCTGTATCTCCAGAAGAAGCACTACTACAAGAACCCTGCAACATTTGGCAGATTTTAGTGTTAGCTAGCTCACATTTTCCCCATGCAGCCCTCCCAACACCACCAAACTTCTTCCCATATTCCCAACAGATCACTGCAGATGCATTTGCCACCCTGTGCAGCATGCTCACCTTCACACGCTAACATGGGGCAGAAAACCAGAGGGACATTTATGAGATCTAGACCATCGGTTAAAGAAAAAGGTGCAGGACAGCCTGTGCAAGGTCACATTCCACACCATATAAAATCTACAAATTTCATCCTTTCATAACAGAGGATTGTTGAACAGAGATGCACCTCAATAAACATATTCCAGTCATTCCCCACATTCAGCTTCTTTGTCCACAGGGTAAAATTAAGCACACTTTAGGCTGCATGTTATAAAAATGTTTTGCAATATTTCTACTAACATCTTTTGGTCCTTTCTTTTCAGGTTATTAAATTCACAGAATATGGGTAAGTTTCCAAATTTAGCCTTGGTTTTTAAATGTTACTGATTGACCCGTTTGTTAATTTACAATTTCTAGTTTAAGCATTCATCTAGCAACATTAATTATTAAATTTAGATCACAGGATTCTGAGCAGTACCTGTTATGCCTGTAGCTGACGCTGTAGCAGTTATTTTTAATAAGACAACATTTGTTAGTTCATATTATGGTTTCAAGCAGCCAGATGGCAACAAATCCCACCAGTGGTGTTTCTGCAGTAATCAATGGCCCTTAATTCATGGTCACTGCCCACCACTGACCACAATCCAGCAATCTCCATGGTGTGGATTTGCCCTTTCCTGATATCAGTTTGAACCTGGCACCAAATCAAGGGGATCGCTTGATGACCAGCAGCAGTGTTGTCATTAAGTGGGCTAGGCAGCCAATCACAGACAAAGCAGAAAGTAAAATACATTGAATTTTTCAATTTTAATTAAAATTTTAGAGAGAGTGAAATAAATAATTGGGGCATTCACATGGGATTAAGGTAGAAACTGAAATATCACAAACAAACTGTTTTTAAAAAGCAAAATTATTTTAAATGATTTCTTTTCCCATAATGGAGGAATTGACATACCACAAATATAAAATTAGTTTTTCAGGGCTGATGAGGCTGTTCAGCAGTAATTATGAACTTAGTATGTTGTTTAAAAAACCCATTTACATGGGATTCGACAAGGTGCAACTTTTTAAGGGAGGCCAATAGTGTAAAAGGGCAAGCTCTCCTCAGTTCAGTGACTTCTACATGATTGCATTCTGGTGGGGGGAGGGGGAGGCTCGTGTTGGAGTGCTTCAACAGTGTTCCCCATGGAGAAGTGCAAATTCATCGACAGCAACTTCTGGATTTCTGCATTTAACTGCATATGTGAACACCAGAAGTTGCTGTTAAGTTTCAGAGCAGTAATGACAGCAAATGCTGAGAGATTAAGAGGCCAGTGTATTCTCGTCTAGGAGCGTCAATTTACCAATGTCCAGATTTAGTGTCAGTTATGCAGGAGTAAGATCTGACGCACTGGAGGATGTCCAGGGAAATCAGAAGGTCTTGGAAGATGGCCCCTAACAGCAGAAATTGGTCCCAGGATCCAGCAAAAGTTTGCATTACTTATATCAACATATGGATATCAGGCATTGTCAAGCTGCTAAACTAGTGCCTAGCGTTTATCATTTTATTAGTGTGCAATGATCTGAAGTTAAACCTCTCCATCATTTGCCTATAAAGGCTCTACCATAAAATGTATTTGGCCAATCTCAATCTAGTACAAAATAGCCAAGGTATAAAATTGCCCATAATGGATCACTATTTGGCAATCTCAATCAGATATTGAAGAAGATGACTGATATAGGAAATGGAAAAATTTACAAGCAGCTGCTAATTTGAGGCATTGTTTGGGACAAGCAAAGTGAGTTTGAGTCTACATTTGGCCAACCTATTTCTGACTGGAAGCACTCAAGGCAGATATTGATTATCTCTCGGTGATGGTTCTGCTGGCGTGATCATCTAACCAAAAACTTCAGTGAAAGATTTATTTATTTGAGATAGAAAATAATAAGCATCCCCCTCATTTTGCTGATGGGAAAAACAGATGGTGTAGTCTTGTTCATGGATGTGGACCTAATGTAGTGCTAGCCACAATAAGTCAGGATTTTCTTGGGTGCAGTTGTGGGTTTTGTGATTTTTATGGGAGTAATTTAAGGTTCTGATGTAACTTGAGGTAGTGAGTATTCTGGAGTGTAGTGGAGAGTCCGTGGCAGATAAAAGAATTGAGAATTTGAGATATTGGACTACAGTAGTGGAAGTTGTTGAGAAGACTATGGACAGGGTGCATTTGGAAGTTATCTGGGTAGTCAGTAATCAAGGTGCATGGCATAAAATAGTAATTAGAAAAGGGGGTACCCTCTTTGTGAGGGAAGGGTATAAATGTGCTTGTGATGAGTAATTGATGGGTTAGTGAGTGAAAGACAGCCGAGGGGTGGATGAGAAATTTGGATTATAGGTGGTACGGATTGCAGGGCACCAAGTATTTGAGTGAGTAATCAGGGAAGAAATAGTTTGGAGGTTGGTAGCAAGTCCTGGATTAACAATGGCATTGGTGCGATCATAGGGAATAAGAAGTGGAAAACACAAACATACATACGAACAAGGAGCAGGAGTAGGCCATTCAGCCCCTTGAGCCTGCTCCGCCATTTAATAATATCATGGCTAATCTGATAACAACCTGAAATCTGCATCCCACCTACCCCCGATAACCTATCACTCTCTTATTTACCAAGAGCCTATCCACCTCTGCCTTAAAAATATTCACTCTGTTTTCACCACTTTTTCAGGAAGAGAGTTCCAAAGACTCACGACCCTCTTAGTGAAAATATTTTGCCTCATCTCTGTTTTAAATGGGCGATCCCTTAATTTTAAACAGTGACTCCTTGTTCTAGATTCTCCCACAAGAGGAAACATCCTCTCCACATCCACCCTGTCAAGGCCCTTCAGGATCTTTTAAGTTTCAATCAAGTCACCTCTTACTCTTCTAAACTCCAGTGGATACAAGCCTAGTCTGTCCAACCTTTCCTCAAGACAACCCTCCCATTCCATGTATTAACCTGGTAAACCTTCTCTGAACTGCTTCCAACATACTTACATCCTTCCTTAAATAAGGTGACCAATACTGTACACAATACTCCAAATGTGGTCTCACTAGTGCCCTATACAACTGAAGCTAAACTTTCCTATGTTGGTATTCAATTCTTCTCACAATAAATGAGACCATTCTATTAGCTTTCCTAATTACTTGCTGTACTTGTATATTAGCCTTTTGTGATTCATGCACTTGGACACCCAGATCCCTCTGCACCTCAAGAGCTCTACAAACTGTCACCATTTATGCTTCTCTTTTATTCTTCCTGCCATAATGGACAATTTCACATTTTCCCACACTATACTCCAACTGCCAGATCTTTGTCCATTCAATTAACTTATCTATACCTGTTTGCAGCCTCCTTATGTCCTCTTCACAACTTACTTTCCTACCTATCTTTGTGTAATCAGCTAACTTGGCAACCATCCCTTCACTCAAGTCACTTATACAAATTGTAAACAGTTGAGGTCCCAGCACTGATCCCTGTGCCATGCCACTCATTACATCTTGCCAACCTGAAAAAGACTCATTTATGCCTACTCCCTGCTTCCTGTTAGCCAGCCAATCTTCTATCCATGCCAATGTGTTACCCCCTATACCACGAGCTTTCATTTTCCGCAGTAACCTTTGATGTGGCACTTTAACAAATGCCATTTAGAAATTGAAGTACACTCACCAGTTGCCCTTTATCCACAGCACATATTATTTCCTCAAAGAACTCCAATAAGTTGGTTAAACACTATTTCCCTTTCACAAAACTATGTAGACTCTGCCTGATGGCCTTGAGCTTATCCAAGTGCCCTGCTATAACTTCTTTAATAATAGCTTCTAACATTTTTCCTATAACAGATGTTAAGCCAACTGGTCTGTAGTTTCTCACTCTCTGTCTCCCTCCCTTTTTGAATAATTGAGCTACATTTGCTATCTTCCAATCTAACGGGACCTTCCCTGAATCTAAGGAGATTTGGAAAATAAAAACCAATGCATCAACTATCTCATTAGGCACTTCTTTTAAGACCCTAGGATGAAGTCCATCAGGACCAGGCTCGTCAGTCCACAACTCCAACAATTTACTCAGTACCACTTCACTGGTGACTGGAATTTTCCTCACTTCCTTCCCCACTTCCAATTCCTGGTTTATAGCTGCTTCTGGGATTACACTTCTATCTTCAATAGTGAAAACTGATGCAAAATACCTGTTAAATTCATCTGCCATCTTCTTGTATTCCATTATCAATTCTCCAGACTCACTTTCTATAGGACCAATGCTCACTTTGTTAACTCTTTTCTTTTTTAAAATATTTATAAAAACTCTTACTATTTGTTTTTGTATATCTGGCTAGTTTTCTCTCATACTCTAATTTTTCCCTCCTTATTAATCTTTTAGTCATCCTTTGCTGTTCCTTATATTCTGTCCAATCTTCTGACCTGCCGCCTGTCTTTGCATAATTATATGCTTTTTATTTAAGTTTGATACTATCTTTAATCTTTTTCTTACTCATTGGAATGTACCTATTTTGTGCATTCTGAAATATCCCCTTAAATATTAGCCACTGCATCTCTGTTGACCTATCCCGTGACCTAATTTGCCAATTCACCTTAGCCAGCTCAGCTTTCATGCCCTCATAATTGCCCTTATTTAAGTTTAGAAACTTAGTCTCAGACCCACTCCTCTATCCCTCAAACTGAGTGTAAAATTCAATCAAATTATGGTCACTGCTACCTAGGGACGCCTTCACGATGAGATCATTAATTACTTTCATCTCATTGCACAATACCAGATCTAGTATAGCCTGCTCTCTGGTTGGCTCCAGAACATGCTGATCTAAGAAACTATCACAAAAACAGTCAACGTCCTCCTCATCTAGGCTATCTTTGCCATCTGACTTTTCCGGTCTATATGGAAATTAAAATCTTCTATGATTATCGCCATGCCTTTCTGACAAGCTCCAATTATTCGTTCCTTTATGCTCAGCCCTACCATGTGGTTACTGTTAGGGGACCTGCACACAACTCCCTGGAAGGGTTGCAATTTGATATAAAATACAAATGAAAAAGAGAATTGGAAGGAGGAATGCATATGGAAGACTACAGAGTTAGAGCAGCCCAAGTACATAGGAGAAAGCATGAAAGAAAATTAAAAAAAGAGAGCATAAACCCAAAGTAGGCAGACTAATTTCATCCACAATTCATTTAACACTGACCCGCTTCAGGCCAAGCCTGCGCCCTGATTTTACTTGATTGATTTTGGGAGTACCTACTGGCTTAGTTTTAGGGGAACTCATTGCTTTAAATCAGCATCCAGTTTTAAATTGCTCATTGCCCAGGCAATAGTTGATTTTAATTAAAGTAATTAATTCAGGACAGGGCGAATTCAAAATTTCATTTTTTAAAAAAATTAAAATTAAAACAGATTAATTTTTCAAAGTTGCAAAATATCAGGAAACAATTGGAAAGCTTGCTGTGGGTAGTGCTGGAAGATGGATATTAGAAGTACAGCAGTGCCAAGTATTGGGATTCCTTGTAACATAAGTATATTTCCCATTTAAAAATACTTCTTTCTATTATGCACAGGTGTGGCAAAATTGGGAAAGAAGTAGAAAAACCTAGGACGTAAACGGTGGACACTTAACTCTTAATATTGTGAAGGATAGTCACAGAAAATGTACAATACAAGAGGAGACCATTTGACCCATGTCTGTACCAGCCAAAAAAGAGCTATCCAGCCTAATCCCAATTTCCAGCTCTTGGTTCGTAGCCTTATAGGTCTGGCACTTTAAAAAAAAATACTCGGATATGCACTCAAAGAGATGAGGGATTCTGCCTCAATGGCCCTTTCAGCCAGTGAGTTCCAGATCTCCACTACCCTCTGGGTGAAAAAAATTCTCCTCAATTCAAAAGATATATGAATGTCAATTGCGGCGGGAGATTCACTTTTAGTTAAAGCAATGAAACATGTTTTAAAGAGAAACTAAAAGCAATTATGATTTTGATTTAACACTTGATCATTTATCAACCAAAATCTATTCTTTTTCATCCCAAGTTATTCAAAGCAAACAGAAAATGAAATCCAGGCCATTAAAATTGATGAAATCAGATTTCAGAAGTTATCAAAATTCATACGGAACATTTCAACCAACCTATATTCTCAGTTGCAAAGGAAGACGTTTTTATTAGGTACGGTGTATTATATCGGTATATGTTCAAACATCCATTCCCGTTTATATGATCTAAAATCATAGCGATCATACACGAGGGCCAATTCAAACATTTTGTTAGTCTAATTAGTAAAGACAGCTGGAAAGAACAGAGGGAGAAAAGTAACTCTCCAGAGATCATATTGGAGAACTGAGGGCCTATTCAACCAACACCAGGTACGAACATGGGTATCTGTTACCTTTCCAGCACTTTGTAATGAAGATAGAGAAAACAATTTTATCATTTAAGTTATACCATTTGTCCATTAGCAAATGAGATAACATTGTCGTTTGTATGTGCTACTATCATAAAGTATGAGAGGCTACCATATTTCAAAATAAAACTGTAGAGTTCCATTTTTTTGCAGCAGCAGCCTAGTTAAGTTTAAGATTAGGAAGGGGATCTGACAAAACTTATCATGGTAAATCATTCATTAGGATAAAGGTTTCAAACACCAAGGGACACAAGTTAGAAATTAGGAACCAGGAGTGAGAAGAAAAGTGAGCTGAAACAATTTCTTTCAACAAGTAGCAGCCTGTGGAATATGTTACACATTAAAGACCACTGAAGCATATAACATAAATGGGCTGAAAGGACAATTACATGTGATTCTGCAGTGATAAGTGAGAAGATAGGTAAAGAAAGAATTGATCCCGAAATATGCTTTTGGGTCTAATAGCTATTTCCCAATCAATTTTTTTCACGCTCTTATGAATTGCATTTTTTTTTAAAGAAAAGGCTTAGAATAAAACATTAGATAGCACTACAAAAACACTTTTCAATATAATGTCTATCAGGGTCGTTCAATATTTCCATGCAGCAAACAAGATTGACCTGTCTTGTGCACTTTACAATTGTGCTGACGTCAATTCTCAGTACCAGTTTTCCAAGGAGCTAAATATCAAGGATTTGTATTAACACAACTTGCAAACGTTTTATCTTGACCTTGCACAAAAAAAAAAGTAATAGTGTTTTTATACCAGACTGCAAGACGGAGAATTTTTATTTCCCTCAACTTTAAAAATCACAGAATCATCGAAAGTTTACAGCACAGAAAGAGGCTACCTGGCCCATTGTGTCTGCGCCAGCCAAAAAAGGAGCCACGGAGCCTAATGCCACTTTCCAGCATTTGGTCCGTAGCCCTGAAGATAACAGAGCTGGAGGTGCATATCCAACCTTTTAAATGAGTTGAAAGTTTCTACCTCTACTACCCTTTCAGGCAGTGCAGACCCTCACAACCCTCTGGGTGAAAAATTTTAAGCTTATCTCCCCTCTAATCTTTCTACCAATCACTTTAAACCTATGATCTCTAGTTACTGACCTCTCTACTAAATTGGCCCTTCCCATCCACTCTATCCAGGCCCCTCACAATTTTGTACATCTCAATCAAATCTCCCCCTCAGTCTCCCATGTTCCAAGAAGAACAACCCCAGCCTATCCAATCTTTCCTCATTGCTGCAATTTTCCAGTCCTGCAACATTTTCGTAAATCTCCTCTGTGCCCTCTCCAGTGCAATTACATCCTTTCTGTAATGAGGTGACCAGAACTGCAGACAGTGCTCAAGTTGTGGCTTAATGTTTTATATAGTTCCAGCATAACCTCCCTACTCTTATATTCTATGGGCAGAATTTTCTGCCTGTCGGGCAGGTAGGCCCGACCCAATCTCCGGCGGGCGGGGAGCCGATCCCCGCCGGAGAAGCGGGCCCCGCCGCCATTTTAAGTGGGCGGGCCAATTAAGGCCCGCCCAGCGTGATGTCCGCTTCCTGTGCGGGCGGGGGAGGGGATTCCCCAAAAGCGAGAGTGCGCTCTTTCACGCATGCGCACGAAAGAGCACACATCTCCCTGAGGCTAAGTGCAGCCTCAAGGAGATAGCTGACACTTTGAAAAATATGACAAATAGAAAAAAAAATGTCCTAACATGTCCCCCTCATGTGACAATGTCACATGATATGGGACATGTTCATAATTTTCTTAATAACTTTATGAAACTTTTTAAAACCTTGCATGAAACCTCATCCCACCGTTGGATGAAGTTTCATGTTTTATCTATTTGCCGCCGGGGCTCCTGGCCTGTCCGCTAACCTTAAGGTTGGACGGGCAGGTCTTTTAATTGTATAATTTATCCTGTCAATGGCTTCAATTGAGGCCATTGACAGGTCGGCGGGCCCGCAGATTTCGCAGCGGGCCTGCCTTCCTGAAAATTTAAATGGGGCGGGATGACGTCATCCTGCATCATTTTATGTGTCAGCGAGCGGGTCCCGCTCCCTGCTCGCCGACTGCAAAATTCTGCCCTCTGCCTTGGCTAATAAATGAAAAGACTCCTTATGCCTTCTTAACCACTTTATCAATCTGTCCTGCTACCTTCAGGGATCTGTGGACATGCACTCCAAGGTCCCTCACTTCTGCTACCTCTCAGTATCCTCCAATTTATTGTATATTCCACTGCCTTATTTGAAGTCCCCAAATGCATTACCTCACACTTCCCTGGGTTGAATTCTATTTGCCACTTTTCTGCCCACCTGACCAGTCCACTGATATCTTCCTACAGTCCCCAGCAATCCTCCTCACTATCTATGCATGGCCAGTTTTGTGTCGTCTGCAAACCTCTGGGTCGTTTCCCCCTACGTTTATGTCTAAATCATTAATATAGACCACACAGACTCTCAGCTCACTAACGCTCAGTTTGGGCTCCGCCTAGATCACTCAGCTCCTGACCTCATCGTAGCCTTGGTTCAAACATGGACAAAAGAGCTGAACTCCAGAGGTGACATGAAATTGATTGCCCTTGACATCAAGGCAGCATTTAACGGAGTGTGGCATCAAGGAGCCCTAACAAAACTACAGTCTATGGGAATCAGGGGGAAAACTCTCTGCTAGTTGCAGTCATACCTAGCAGAAAGGAAGGTGGTTACGGTTGTTAGAGGTCAATCATCTCGGTTCCAGGACATCACTGCAGAGTTCCTCAGGGTAGTGTCCACGGCCCAACCATCTTCAGCTGCTTTATCAATGACCTTCCTTCCATCATAAGGTCGGAAGTGACAATGTTCGCTGATGATTGCACAATGTTCAGCACCATTTGAGACTCCTCAGATAGGGAAGCGGTCCATGTCCAAATGCAGCAAGACCTGGACAATATCCAGGCTTGGGCTGAGAAGTGGCGAGTAGCATTTGTGCCACACAAGTGTCAGGCAATAACCATCTCCAACAAGAGAGAATCCAAGCATCGCCCCTTGACATTCCATGGCATTACCATCGCTGAATCCCCCACTATCAACATCCTGGGAGTTACCAGAAACTGAACTGGACTAGCCATATAAATACTGTGGCTACAAGGGCAGGTGGAGGCTGGGAATCCTGCAACAAGTAACTCACCTCATGACTCTCCAAAGCCTGTCCACCATGTACAAGATGCAAGTCAGGAATGTAATGGAATACTCTCCACTTGCCTGGATGAGTGCAGCTCCAACAATACTCAAGAAGCTTGATACAATCTAGGACAACGCAGCCTTCTTGATTGGCACCCCATTTACAAACATTCACTCCCTCCACCACAAACGCACAGTAGCAGCAGTGTGTACCATTTACAAGATGCAATGCAAGAACTCACCAACGTTCCTTAGACAACACCTTCCAAACCCACAACCACTGCCATCTAGAAGGACAAGGGCAGCAGATAGATGGGAACCCCACCACTTGCAAGTTCCCCTCCAAGCCACTCACCATCCTAGCTTGGAAATACATCGCTGTTCCTTCACTGTCACTGGGTCAAAATCCTGGAATTCCCTTCCTAACAGCACTGTGGGTGTACCTACACCACATGGACTGCAGCGGTTCAAGAAGGCAGCTCACCACCACCTTCACAAGGGCAACTAGGGATGGGCAATAAATGCTGGCCCAGCCAGCAAAGCCCACATTCCATGAATGAATAATAAAAAAAAGCAGGGGTCAAAGTCCTGAGCTCTGCGGAACTCCACTGGAAACAGCCTTCCAGTGGCAAAAACATCTATCAACAATTACACTTCGATTCCTTCCACTGAGCCAATTTTGTATCCAGCTTGCTTTATTCCCCTGGATCCCATGGGCTTTTACTTTTTTTAAAACCAGTCTGCCACATGGGACCTTGTTAGAAACCTTGTTAAAATCCATGTAAAATCCATCCATCTAAATCTACAAAGAATTCACATTAAGTGACCTTGAAACACGGATAACATTTCACAGCATCTTTAAAAGTATGGTAAATATAGCTAGGGTATGTGGGGACATTTCAGAAATTGAAAAAGGGAAATGACAAAATACTACTATAAATGTAGCAGGGCATGACAGAATAACACAGCTCTTAGGTTTTCTAAAATGGGCATATTTTTTATAATGCAAAATCAGTTATGTCCTTCAGGGAAGGAAATCTGCAATCCTGACCTAGTCTGGCCGACTTATGACTCCAAACCCATAGCAATGTGGTTGACTCTTAAAAACAATGCCCTCTGAACAAGGGCAATTAGGGACGAGAAATAAATGCTGGCCTAGCCAACGACGACCCCATCCCAAAAATAGATTTAAAAAAACAAATCAGTACAACACTCAGGAGGTAAAGTGCAGATCGTCCCGTAAAATCATCAGCAATAATGTGCTGAGTTTTTTAATGATTACTTTGATAAATATTAAAATATCAGACTGTGGAAGGACTGTGACTACAGGTATGCTTATCTTCTCAGAATATCATATCAGTTACCTCAAAGATAGGAAATGAAGGGGTTGATTTTTGAGCTATTTATTAGGTGCCTACTCCTGCTGGAAATACTGACTGGAATTTCTTTCCTGCCTCCCCAGAATATTCACCAGTTATCCTCGACATCGCATCAGCACATAAAAATGTGCTGGTTTCCAAGGATCTAACTAGCATGTCTGTAGCTAGTGAGTCGCTGAGTGTTCCTGAGAGCCCTTTGCGATTTGACAAGGTCTATAACATCTTAGCTGCCAAAGGTGTGATGAGAGGAAAACATTACTGGGAGGTGGATGTCAAGCCTTCTGCACAGTGGTGCGTTGGAATTGCGTATGGATCCATAGAACGGAAAGGGAAGCACAAGTCTACAAAACTGGGAAGAAACAGACAGTCCTGGTGTATTGAACTAAAAGCTAGCCAGCTTTTAGCTTGGCATAATGATAGAAATGTCAATTGTAGTATGAAGCCCTCAAAATTGGAAAAAGTAGGGGTGTATATTGACTACGAGAAAGGACTGGCTGCATTTTATGATGCCAGTTGCATGAAGTTAATACAAGAATTCTCCAGTGTCACATCAAGTCTTTTTGACAGAATGCACCATCATTTCACTGAGCCAATCTACCCTGCTTTTCGTCTCTTTCCTTTTGCTGCTGGTCCTACCTGCTCTGATAAGTTGGAGATATGCAAACTAGAAATTTAGATAGCAGGCAGGCATGTTACTGCTCCAACAATAGTTTTAAGGCTTGTAGTGAGCACTCGTACACACAAAGATAAAGAGAATTGACTGGCAGTTTTCTTACTGAAATTTCAGTTGTACAACATTATCTACAAAACAGAAAATAGCCCAAATAAATATGAGAAATAATATACAAATACATTACCAGCAATATCCCCAAGCAACCAATTCTTGGAGGGGGAGCATGCAACATGGCGCATGCAATTTAAGAGCTGTATATCACTAATGTGCTACTGAACTGTATTAAAACACCCCAATATAAAATATCAGTAATAATTCCTGTTTAAAGACCAAAGCTTCAATAACCATTTTTAGAGACAAGATCATTTGCCATTACATTGTTGTCATGCTTGTTAGGAGCTTTTCAGTATGTTTAAGTATATAAAAATCTAGTTCAGTGAATTTAAAAAAATAAAATAAAATGCTTTCCCTTAGGTGCTGGAAGCAGCTTAGCAGCTGTGTCAGGCTTTAAGGCCTTCAGTTTCAGAATTGATTCAGCACTAAAAATCATATTTAAAAATTTCTCAATATATAACAAAAATAGGAAGCGTTTTGCTTTAAAGCTTATACGAAGTTATAAATAGATCACGTACTTGTACATAAACTACTTAAAACATACAACATTTTAGACTTTATATCTTGTTTTATGGTTCTGAAGAATTCTTCATCCTAGGCACTCATTCAATAAGGTGAAGATCATTCCTGTGGAGCTTATCAACCTAGATAGGAACTAAGTTTGTTCAGTCTATTTTTGTGACTTCTAGCTCCAGGTTAATCTTAGATTTCTATTTTAGAATTTCTCAGTGCTTTATTTAGCTTGGTTTTTAATTCGAATTCTCTCTGTATTACACTCAATTTCTTTACATTTGTTAAAATTATTAAACAAGGAAAAAGATGAAAACAAATTAACTCATCAAGAAACACTACACAGCTTGCAAAGCTAAGAAATTACTCTCCTTGAAATCCAGGGCTGTTAATTTGCATTATGTAAAAACAGTTACTATTCTAGTTGAGATTTGTTTATTAAATTCTGCTAAATATGTTTTGTTTCTCTAATAGACTCAGTATGATTTAAAAAGAAATTCTTGCAGCCTTTGCATTTAGATATGGTATATGAAATGCAGAAGAGAAGAATAGTAGCCAAACTATATAGTATGACTTATTCTTTACAGCTTTTGCATACTAAAGATAGCAAAGGAAACAACATCTGAAATGTTTGTTCTGTACAATAAGGCATGAATGAAAAATTTTGAATTCTATACATTGTCACTGACAGTATAAATAAATTGGATGCTTGCACCTGTCACCTCCAATGGCAATCGACTCAAACTCATCATTCATAATTAGGCAAAATTTTCAAAGTATGTGCTATGGGTTGTTCTTGTTTTTTGGTTCCCAGATGTTGTTAATAATTACATTTTCATCAGTATGCTCCCAGGAGTTTGTTTCTCTAATTTATAATGGAATGCACGGATCTGCAATACTGCATACTCGAACCTCAGCGGCTGATGTACAGTGGGTTATCAGTTTGCCATTTCAACGTTATGGCTCGGTTCAGATCCAGTCTAGACTCAGGATAAAAGTCATAATTCTTCTCCCTTCTCTCCTGCCTGATGAAATTTACTGCATTGAATAAGTTTGGGGATTCTCAATGCAACTCCTAGTGGGCATGGTCCCTCAACAAAACCACACTTAATTCAACGCCTTTTTTTTTGCACTTAGAGAAGTCACAAGGTTGTCTGGTGTGGAAAATCAATACTCCAATTCCGATATTCTTCTGAGATTTCAGGTTAAAGCAACAAAAACAAAATTCTACATTTGCAAGTGCTAGAGCTGAACTGGGAGTGCATGATGCTCACAATGAGTGACAGCAGAAAGGAGTGTTGAATTTCCCAGCATTGACATACCTTAACTTGGAAAGCATATAAATTAATTCCAAACATTTAAAAATAGGAACAGAATATAACATTACCTGAAATCAATATCCAGAAGCTGACTCTTTATAACTGGTTCCTTCTTTTCAGATTGGTGCACCCTTATTAGCTCATGTAGCCTGAAAATTAATCCAAGAATTACCATTAACTTTATAGAACAATTGTCATCTCCATACTTTAATAAATCCACTTGGCATGGCAACCAGTTTTGAATTACGCTTGTGAATTATATCAGTACTGCTCAAAGAGGTTTCACGTCCGGATATTTAATGGAGAGCAAGATTTCGGAAAGGAATCCAGGAGTCCGAGTTTCCCCAATACTGCGGAGTTTTAACTTCACCACACATTTCTTTTATACTTGATATGTTCAGCCTGATTGGCAGGCTTGACTTCCAGCCTTGACTTCCAGACAGGCAGAGTGGGTTCAGGAATAGGCAAGTCCAATCCATGCTGGCGGCAGAGTCCAATCCCTAATCTTAGAGCATTCCAACTCTGGGGGTTGTTGCAAGGGAGGTTCCTTGGTGGGAAGCTCAAGGTGCTGGGGTAGGGAGAGGATGGGGAGGGAAGCAGCATACCTGTTGAAGATCCATCAGCAGTGCTATCATGCCATAAAGGCTGTTCCCCTCTCCTTGAAGCTATCCACAACTTCCTTCATCTGCCTGGCTTCCCTAGGCTTGGCAAGTCTGTCCAGCTACTTTGCAGGTTTTACAGAAGGTTAAATAAGAGGCTGGCAGCCTCATTAAAATATTTAAATTGCTAACCCACTCCCATGTCCCACCTCTGCTTAACCAAGAAGTGAACATTTTGGAGGTATGTTGGGTTCAGGTTTCAGGATCAAAAAATGTTAATATCTAACCCAACCAATCAATTTGTGGGTGTTAAAGTTCAGCTCTCTGTGAAAGCTAGTCACCAAGATGAAACTGATATCAGAGACAAAGGCTGAGGAGACTGAACTTAATAGAAATTTTACAGCGAGAATAATTACATCTGGGAAAAATGAAAATAACTTGCATGCGAATTACTGCAATAGAACAGATTTGTAGGAATTGAAGTTATAATTTCAGGAAATGTTCAGTTCCTCTGCACAAAGATTTCAATTCTATCCATTTGTACCAACACAATATACACATTTTAACTTTTCTTTAAATGAACTGTAGTGAAACGGCCTGCTGCCTGTTGTTGTTATATTTAAAGAATGAACCGATGAGTGAGGCATCAGCGAGCAGCCAAGACTCGAGGAACTGCACCCCAAAACCATTCATCGCCATCAGAGAGGACAGTGGGGGGAAAATAAAGAAAGAAATTTATCTTTTGATTTCTTTCTAGCCCATTCAACACTTGTAAACAACCTGACCTTGTACATCTACTAACGTTGCTCCACATGGGCCAACAGGAGGTATACACAGACTAGGATTATCTATTCCTCAGATTTCCTTTCTTTACTCGTGAAAAGGAATGCGCCCTCTACACAGCACCGCTTCACAGCAAAATAGTTAAGATCGGAAACTTGTCACAAGCTAGGAACTAAAATTGGATGCCATCACTGAAGCTGCTTTTACCTCAGTCATTGGGGATGGGGAGTATTGGGGCTAGCAACTTATGTTCCAATTTCTTTTTAAAACCGGGTCTTCATGGTGAAGAGTCCAATCCAGCAAATTAGGGTTACCATGATGTGTATGGTGCGATTCTCTTAAAAATTGTTCTGCTAAAATCTTTACCTAAGTCTATTAGATTTTTGCCTCATTTACCTTGGAAATGCCTCACAGGAACGTGGCTTCCTATTAGCTGGCACCACTAGTTTACAGAATTCTAAAGTCAGACAGATATCAGGGAAATTATTGGCTCATTGGTTGGGTTTAAGATGTTGTAGTGCAGGGAGATAAAGAGAGTCACAGCTTGAAATACTTCATTAACACTGACATACCGTGGCGTTCCAACACACAGCACCCTTCTAAAGCCCAATGAAACAATTAAATCCAATAAGAATTGGCAAGTGCGGTCAGCGAACAGGTACTGAGCATTAGTCTTCTTATTCTCGAGCGGAAGCAGCAAATGGCTGGGTCTTTTCAGCTGACCGAGAGAGACGTCTCCAATCAGACGGTGAGACGAGTGCTGGTCCCACTCTTCAGGAAGCAACAAAATCTGACAGTCTGAGCAGAATATTCTGTTTGCCAAGGGTAAAGACACAAATTGCCGAAACCTGCACGAAAACAGATATAAATAATCCATGCAAATTAATAGTTTCTTCAGCAAAAAAATGCTGACATCTTTCTAACTGGAAGAAAGTAGTTAAAAACAAAGTCAAAAGTTATTCAGAGATTCTGCACGTAGAAGCATTATACAGTTCCCATGTCATTGAACTCCATTTAAAAATGCTCATCATTCAAAATTTGAAATGAGATGTACAAGATCTTGCAGAAACTGCATCTATTTGAAATTTTGTTAAAAACATCGGTTAGGAAATAGAGTAAGTTTAAGAAAGTTATTTTGGGATTTGTAGATGTTAGGAATGAGTTTTAGCTTTAAAGATTGAGTTTGATTTGTATTTCTGTGTGTGTTAAGAAAGGGCAAATTGAGTTTTAGTTCTCTTTAAACAGGTGATTGCATTTCTAATGAGAGTTTTAGACTTAAGAAGTTAAGCGAACACAAGAGTAGAAAAAAAACAGTGCTGTTGCCTAGCAACTGGAGTGCAGAGAGGCTGGTCCCTCCCACAGACATATACAGTACAACTAAAGAAATAGCAGTTTTAAGTTCAGTTTGAAGCCAGGGCCCCAGAAAGACTGGACACTGCGAGAGGGAGCTGCAGATTTTCCAAAAGGTCCCAAGGCCAAAGGAGTGAGACAGAAACAGAGGAAAGTCCAAAGCAGATTTTCTAGTCAAAGGAGGACAGGAACCTGGAAAATGTTACGTGAAGTTAAGAGTGAGGGGCAGAGAGAAAAAGGCTCCACGCTTCAGATTTAAAGAGACAAAAGCTGCAGAAAGCAGATATAAAGTGAGAACAGCTTGCAAGAGGCAAGGAGGTCCAGAGAGATAACTGAAGGTCTGTAACTCTTTGCTGTGGGCAAGTGAAACTGTCATGAAACTATAATAATTTTCATAACATTATTGTGATTTATTGTAAAGGTAGGTTAATAGTGGAGTTTGGATTAATTCCTCTGTGTGTATGTGTGTGGGGAGGATTTAATGGAATTAGAGACAACTAGTCTGGAGCTTTTGAATGATTATAATGGAAACTAGGTTTGAAATGCTAAATACGTAAAGATGGCTGAAGCTTTAGAGTATGAGATGTGAGGAACATTTGCATTTTTAGATAAACCAGAGTAGTGAATTTCAAAGAGATGGTAAGGTGTTACACCTTGCCATATGAAGCTAGGTCAAACAGTGTGTTTAATTTTCAAAAAGCTTACTGATAATATGAATACTATGGAAGATTTATGTTATGGAAAAAGTAAAATTGCAAAGACATATTGGAACAATGGGATCTACATTAAAAAGGGAGAAACATGTATAAAGGAGATGAAGTTGTGTACAAGGGGGAAGGCATTCTAAGATCTAACACAAGAGCGAAAAGCCTCCAACCTTTATGCATTAAGTTGCTGTGTACAGGAACCAAAGCTAAGAAAACTCACTTTGAATATCACTGTCTAGGGTATTGTGTGCTTTGCCTGGGTCTGTTTAATTCTATTTGTTTTACTGTTGCCTTAACAGAGGTGTAACTGGGAGTCAGATTAATTAGGGGATTTAGCAGTTGTTATAGTAGTAATTTGTAGACATATGTATATGCTTAAAATCTGTTCTACTATTAATAAATCTTTAATTTAGTTTTGTAAAAAACCTCTATTACTAATTAATTCAAGGCACGCATCTCGAAATAAAAATACAAATTGTAAAACAGTTGTGGAAGCTGTTTCAAGTTTCCCTCTGGGATTTGAGCAGCTCAGCATTTACCATCTGCTGTGCCATAACAGAGGCAGTGGTACTGTTTTCGGCTGAGCCGATGACAAAGTGCGTGGAAGACAGCTTGAATGCATGTGGTGACCAAGGGAAGAGGAACATCAGAAGGAGAGTTCAAAACCCTAGAGGTGAGCCTTTGCGGAAGGCATCTGAGAGAAAGTGTCGGTTTGCGAGAAGTTTCCAAAGCAAGTTATTGGACAGTGGAGATTGGAAACCCTCGAGTGAAAGACAGAGTTCAGCAAGACCAGTTGGCTCACAGTGTGACAAGCATCTGGGGGGGGGGGCGGGGAGTTGAGGAGAGGTCCATAGCATCTGCCTGGGGTGGCATCTGTCACTTGGTTTCAGAGTGTGGTGTGCCTGACCACAGGGTGCCTATTGGTACATGGACTGCATGTTTACTGTGAACATTAAAGTATAAGATAGCTTTTGTTACTTGTGTTATCCTTACAAATCTGTAGATCTGTAAAGGTATAGTTGGGGGTAAGGGAGTATTGTAATATAGTTCATCTTTTCTTGTTTGATAAATAACTTATTTTGCTGTTAAAAGTTCATCAGCTGACACCAGTGACTCTGTTCAGAAGCTACTCTCCACAACTAAACAAACAAATTCAAAGTTAGGATCTATAAAGCTGGGTTCCACTCTGGGATCAGGCTTGTCCAGGGGTAACCTTAGCTGGGGGTCTTAACACATCCAATATTCAAACTGATTATCTTTATTCTAGGAACTTAAAAACTCTGCAGAGTTCACACAACATAATATATGACTGCTACTTTAGCATACGATGGCCCATCCTACTAATGAAGTTACTGGAAGCCTATTGTAAAGTTTATCGCCATTCGGCTTATCAAGTCTCCATTGGTGTTACTCTCCAGAAGCCATCCAGGCATATCTTCCTGCTGACTCCCCACATTCCTTTACAATATTTTTTCAAAAGAACCACCTAACTCCCTTTTAAAAGAGTCTATTGACTCTACTTCAACAATGGTGTGAGATAGTGGGAATGGTAGCGTAATGTTACTGGACTGGTAATCCAGAGGCCTGGAGGAATGCTCTGCAGGCACAAGTTCAAATCAGGTGGGAGATTTTAAATTCAATTAATTAAAATAAATCTGGAAGCAGCCGATTGCAGTAACAGTGACTACAAAGGTACCAGATTGTCGTAAAAATCCATCTGGTTCATGAGGACGACAGATTACATACTCAAGGCTTGATTATAGAAGGTTAAGGAGTGATATCATGGAGCTGTTTAAGATGAATGAGGAAAGATAGGGAGGATGGAGGGAAACTCTTCTCTGGCGGGAAATCCAAAAGAACCTTACGATTAGAGTTCGGCTGGTCAGGGGTGATGCTCGGTAGCACTTCTTCACACAAATGTTTAATTTAATGTTTACTATGAGGGTCCCGCCCGTCAGCTGGAGAACAAGCAGGAGCCCCACATTGCCTCTGTTGTCGAAGACCCGCAGCATTAAGTGACCAGCGTTGGGCCTTTGCCAGGGTTAAGGACCCCTGGAGTGGAGATTGCACCCCACTAAGAGTTGCCAGCCAATCAGAGACCAGCAGCTCTCCATTGCCCAGTGCCACCAGGAGCAATGGCACTCCACCAGAGGCCCAGAAACACAGAGACCTCGGCCCAAAGGTGAGTGAGGAGGACAGGATGGGGGTTGCAGGGTGGGTGTTGCAGGAGAGGGGTCAAAGGCAAGGGCAGGGGGTGGCTTTCAGCAGGCTCCCCTCTTCCCTGTTTCTGGATCCTCAATCAGGCAGAATATCTTTGAACAAGGGATCCCCTCCCTTCTCCCCAAGAGCCTGCAATCAAATCCAACGGTATTTGCTTCTCAGACTCCCTGCATGACAACTCCCCTTCCCGCCAGTGGGGGGCAGCATTAATTACAGATCTCAGTTGGTGTCCAGGCAGGAAGGCTGCTCATGATTATTCCCACCCACACTTCATGGGGCAGAGGCAGGAAGGTAGCGAGGTCCCCATTCCATACCCTCTTGCCCGAGTAAATACCACCCCCCACCTCCAAACTCACCTCCGGGGAGGGGATCATTAAATTCTGCTGACCCTGCTCAGTGGTCACTGACACCAAATGCACAATAGTCCAGTTCAGATGCCACATTTCTACCCAAAACACCCAGTGCTTTCTGTTTACTCTCTTTCACTCTCTAACACATTTAGTCTAAGGACATAATGCTTATCAGCAGAAATACTCTTTGCAACAATAACCCATGAACCTTCTACTAAATGAACTTTTTAAGGAAGTCGACTGCCACTCCAGCCATTTTGCTTCACAGGGACAGGTTTGTTGCTGCTCGTGAGGGATACAAGTCCGAATATTCAGTCATTATTGAGTTCAACAACTTTAGATCATGAACTCTTTCCTCCATCCCCGCCCCCTTTCTGATCCCCCTTTTTCCAATAATTTATATATATTTTTCTTTTCCCAACTATTTCCATTATTTCTAAATGTATTTCCATCCATTGTTTTATCTCTGCCTTTTAGCCTATTTCGATCCCTTCCCCCCACCCCACCCCCCCCAGGGCTATCTGTCCCTTGCTCGTCCTGCTTTCTACCCTTAATGTCCCCATTAGCACATTTCTTAGCTAATATCACCACCGTCAACACCTCTTTGTCCTTTTGTCTATGACATCTTTTGGCAATCTCCACCTATCACTGGCCCTCTATCCAGCTCCACCTGTCCCACCTCCCCCTTAAACCAGCTTATATTTCACCTCTTTTCTATTTTTCCTTAGTTCTGATGAAGAGTCATTCGGACTCGAAACGTTAACTGTGTTCCTCTCCGCAGATGCTGTCAGGCCTGCTGAGTTTTTCCAGGTATTTTTGTTTTTGTTCTAGATTTCCAGCATCCGCAGTATTTTGCTTTTATCTTATTGCTGCTTGTGTCAGTGTAGCCAATTCAAAAACAGTCTAAAGGCCAACTGGGCTGAGGGTAAACTAAAAGGTTTTGCTCCTTAAAACATTTCCTTAAAAATAATTCTCCTTTGTTTCTCTTTCTATGTTTGAAACTCTTAAATTTTGAATTTCTCTAACTCAATTTGTCACTTATGCCCTCCCTCCTGATTTCTTCTTAAACTCTCCATTTGAATATCAGGTTTGAATTAAAGAAAAGAACAGCTTTCATTTATATGGCTTCTCTCACAACCTTCGGACATGCAAAACTGCTTTCCCTGGGACCTGCAGAGGGCGCTGCACTGTTTCCATCTCTCACTTCAAGCCACTTGCAGGGTGAAATGTGGTGATTGAATGGTCAAGAGTAGGTCTAACTAACTAACAGCGGGCGGCGTTCGTTAGCCTTCCACTGCAACTTCTAGACCAGTAAATATGGACACTTGTGCAACATTGGATCCTTAAGTTCCTGCACTCCTGAGAATTTCTGTCACTGGATACAGTAATCTCTAGCATCCCTACCATATAACTATCTAGTATACTGTACCAGTTCATTACCTCTCCACATATTGCTTGTGAGTAAACGGTGGTTGTCGACTTCGATTAAATTCTTCTCTTGCTGATTGCCGGGCCTCTGATATCTGATAATGACAGTGCAATACAAGCAATGGTTAAAGTCACACCTGAAGCAATAGATGAACCATTCTTAGTCAAGCTAAATGCCAAATTAAACAAGTCAACAGTTCATCACTATCAGCAGCGGAAATTGGAGGAGAAAGATCAAAGGTCAGTCAATCATAGCACTCAAACTTACAACATGTCAATCTAACAATCTGCTCAAAACATGGGTAGCAAAACAGACACAGAGAGGAGGGAAGCACTTTACTTTTCTATCTCAAAATGTAAATCTATGACATTGTTAGAGACAATTGTAACAAGGGCAGATGTCACAATAAATCGATCCTGGTAAATGATGGCAACAAAGTCTCGAGAGAAATTCTGCAGCTCCCAGAGGTATAAAGTGCATTTGTCCTAGCTTATTCCAATTCCCGGCAAACCCTTCTCAGCTCAACGTTAATTGTAAATAAAACCGTGTACAAAAGTGCGAGCTCTGGTGTTGTGTTGATTTTTTTTGCTACTGACACAAAAAGTGGAGGCTGAAGCCAGTTCCAAGTTGTGCACGAGTGTGAACAGTTTGGTGGGCTGTTGCTTCAATGATATGTCTGAACTGAGAGCCCAGGCAGAACCCTTTGATGTTGGAAAGGGTCAACTCTAGCATGGAGAACACTACCTGCATCACTGCTGGCTTTCCAATGTACTGAAACAAAAGGCAACAAAATTTAATGGTGATGGAAGGTGTCATTGACAGTGCTATTAAGTGGCACATACTCACCAATAACCTGCTCACCGATGCTCAGTTTTGGTTTCACTAGGACTACTCAGCTCCTGACCTTATTATAGCCTAGGTCCAAATATGGACAAAATTTCTGAATTCAAGGGGTGAGGCAAGAATGACAGTGGGCCGAAACATCCTTGAAGTGGCAATCAGCGTCGGTTTGCAACTCCATGCCCAAATACTTGCAGGATTTTCCTCCCAATCCTATCTTGCCCAACCTTCCGACTCAGGCTGGGCGACATCCAGGCCGCGCAGCTCGTCCTCAAGGTCCAGAATCGTCCAGCTCCGTCGAATTGAAGAACATTCCCCCTTTTTTATGGCATTAGCTGTCATGAACCAGGTAAGTTAAAGGTCCCAGCAAAGTTTAAAGATCCTTGACAGGCCTCAGGAGTATGAGGGTCGGACCTTGGGCAGGTGTGGAAGTGAGAGGTGGGTCCGCTGGAGGGGGAGAAGAGGAGTCTCGTTAGGGTGGGTGGGGGTGGGGGTGGGGGTGGGAGTGGGGGGCGTTGAGGAGCAGGAATATCGTGGGGTATGGTTAGTCAAGGCTGGGGGGAGGAGGAAAAAGAGTGGGGGGTGGATCAATCTGGGTCTTTACAAGAGCTACCCAGAAGTTAGAAGAGATTTTAATTCTTCTAATCCATTCTGGGTAACTATTTGTGTAGCCCAGTTGGAACCATCCGATGTTTGAGATTTAAACCGCATTTTCGGATGTTTCCCAGAGCAGGGCAATTGTCCAGAGGAAGTTTGTCCTTCTGGGCAATTACCATGCAAACCCTTACCCCCCAAATCTGACACTGGGGAGCTTGGAAGTTACGGCCCATAATTTGAGTGTGGCATCAAGGAGCCCTAGCAAAACTGGAATCAATGGGAATCAGGGGGGAAACTCTCCACTGGTTGGAGTCATACCTAGCACAAAGGAAGATGGTTGTGGTTGTTGGACATCAATCATCTCAGCTCCAGGACATCACTGCAGGAGTTCCTCAGAGAGGTGTCCTGGGCCCAACCATCTTCAGCTGCCTCATCAATAACTTTCCCTCTGCCATACAAACAGAAATGGGGATGTTTGCTGCTGTGCATAATATTCAGTTATATTTGCATCTTTTCAGATAATGAAGCAGTCCATGTACACATGCAACAAGGCCTGGGCAACATTCATGGGAATTCTGCAGCAAGTTACTCACTTTCTGACTCTGTAAAACCTGTCCAAGACACTAGTCAGGAATGTGATGGAATACTCTCCACTTGCCCGGACAAGTGCAACTCCTACACTCAAGAAGTTCGACACAATCCAGGAGAAAGCAGCCCACTTGACTGACACCCCATCTAGCATCTTGAACATTCATTCTGTCCACCGCCAATGCACAGTGGCTGCAGTGTGTACAGTATATGAGATACGCAGCAGCAGCTTACTAAGCCTCCCTCAATGCACATTCCAAAACTGCAAGCTCTACCATCTAAAAAATGTGCAGGAACACTACCATCTGCAAGCTCCCTTCCAAGTCACACAGCACTGCCCTTCACTGTCGCTGGGTCAAAATCCTGGAACTCCCTCCCTAACAGCTCTGTAGGTATACTACACCACACAGAGTGCAGCAGTTCAAGAAGATGGCTCACTACCACGTCCAAGGGTAGTTAGGAATGGGCAATAAATGCTGGCCTTTCCAGTGACGCATACAGCCCAAGAACAAATTTTAAAAAACAACCTTCATCCCACTGAATTCCCATTTTCATCAAATTCCTGTCGTCAATCTATTTAGCAAGCCACTGCATTTGCAGGATTCGCCCAGCTCTGCGTACATAGCCATAAGAAGTCTGACACCTTTTAAAAGTTGATACATACAAACAGGAGATAGGAAGGCAGTCGAATAATGACAAGTTAAAATATCCAAGCGGAGAGAATTGAAAGTTGGCATGACTGGCCAACAGAAGGAAGAGGAGAGCCCAAGAGGCGGAGGGGGGTGGGGGAAGGGATAAGAGTAGGCTTGGGTGCAGAACAGCAGGCAAAGTTTGTATGCAAATCATTAATGTCTTTGTATTTTCTCCCCTACCCTTTCTAACTTCTCAGCAGCAAATATCCCCAAATAACCAAGTGAGCAAGCTGGGCCCAGGGCATGGGGGTGGAAGTGAAGGGTTTAAAGAAAGGCTTACATTTACATAGCACTTTTCACAACTATACTGTAGCACTTTTGAAGTCATTGCTGCAATGTAGGAAACATGGCAGCCAATTTGCACACAGCAAGCTCTCACAAACAGTAATGTGATCATGGCAGATATTCTGCTCTTTTTAAAGAGATGCTGATTGAGAGGGAGAACTTATCTGCTCTTCTTTGAAATAATGCAATGGGTTTTTTACTTCCATCTGGGAGGTTAGACAGGCCCACAGTTTAATATCTCTTCCAAAAGACTGCACCCCGACAGTGCAGCACCCCTTCAGCACTGCACTGAAGGTTTGTCTTCAAATCCATGGAATGGGACCCACAACTTTCTGACTCAGAAGCAAGAGTGCTCACAGCTGAGTCATGGCTGACACACTAAGGGGGGAAATCTAGAGTGTTAGGCTGAGGCAACTGAAGATTCTGTCCTTAAAGGTGAAATGAAGAGGTTGGAAAAACATCAAAGGTCAAAGGAAGGACTGAATAGTGATGCAGGACTGGAGGAGGTTGCAGAGACATAGTTGGGCAAGGCTATGACAGATTTGAGGCAAAGATTCTAAACTTAATGGCCTGAATTTTCCAGTCGGCGATTTGGGGGCGGGGCCCGCTCGCCGACGGGAAAATGACTTGGGATGGCGTCGGGAGGAACCCCCGACGTCATCCTGATCCATTTAAATATTCAGGAAGGCGGGCGGACAGCGAAATCAGCTGTCCGCCCACTGGCCTATCAATGGCCAATTAAGGCCATTGACAGGTTAATTAAGGTAGTTAAATGCCCTGCCCATCCAACCTTAAATTTGGCGGGGGGTTGGCGGGCAGGCCAGGGGACTCGAGTCAATGGCACAGGAACCGAGTTCAGAGTGAAAGTGGGAAGTGATGCCTCCAGTTCTCAATATTCAGTTGGAGAAAATTCTGACTCGCCCATAACTTGATGTTAGACAGACAGTCTCACAGCACATTGGTGGTCAGGGGATCAAGGGAAGGTAAATAGGTAGAGCTGAGCTTCATCATGGAAATCAATGCTGTTCTGTCACTAACTGGTAGGAGGTACATGAGAACAGTTTTGGTCCTCTTCTGTGGGGAGTATCTGGTCTGCGTCTTAGCCTCATATTTTAACACTACATAACATAGCACATATCAGGTCATTCAACTATGTGTTCTCAAATTGGGGGACTCTTGGGTAAGGGACATGAAAAGGCATTCCATTTTACAGGGTTAGGGAATATAAACTATTTCCACCATAACCATTTCTTAGCTAATATCACCACCATCAACACCTCTTTGTCTTTTTGACTATGACATCTTTTGGCAATCTCCACCTATCACAGGCCCTCTATCCAGCTCTACCTGTCCCACCCCACCCCCTTAAACCAGCTTATATTTCACCTCTCTTCTATTTTTCCTTAGTTCTGTTGAAGAGTCATACGGACTCGAAATGTTAACTGTGTTCCTCTCTGCAGATGCTGTCAGAGCTGCTGAGTTTTTCCAGGTATTTTTATTTTTGTTTTGGATTTCCAGCATCCGCAGTTTTTTGCTTTTAATCAAGGCAATTTTGTTCTAAATTCATGGACAGTTTATTAATTATTATCCCTACCTTTTCATCTTCCCACTGGAAGAAGTTACAGTCCTTTCGATCTCTGCAGGCTGCACAGGCATAAAACCTCCTGGCTTCTTGCTTTTTGCGATTTACCTTTACAAACAACAAAGTTGGACCTGGAACAAACCAGCAAAGAAACGCACAGTTACAGTAAGCTTAACACTTGCTTCACCTTTTGTAATATGTATAAATTAGAAAATCTGTGGCTGTTTGATGGCATATGTTAGTGAAGTAATGCACTGTGTAATAGAATAGTTGAATGAGAACCTACATCCAAACATCCCACCAGAACAAGTTCAATATACTTGAGGAAGAGTAAGTGAGACTGAGCACTTTGTCAGTGAGACAGGGAAAAGATTGGAAGATAACTCAACTCGGTGCTTTTGTCCACCTACCAATTTAGAAAGTACATTTACCGTAAGGTAAGCATGTTTCAATGGATGAATAACAGGAATTAACACTCAATCACGCCCTGGAAATTACAGCATTCTGTCAGCTCAACAATAACATTTCAAAAACCAGTTCTGCATACCTTTCTCTATCCAGCTCATGGGATAGTTACAGAACAGCACAGAGTGAGTCCGAGGAGGAAACTGTCTTCTCAAAATACCTGCATTAATATAGAGCTTCATCACTTGGATCAGGATATCCCAGATTGCTTTACAAGCAATAAATTACTTATAAAGTGCAGTTATTGTTATGTAAACAAATGCAGCAGCCAATTTGCACTCAGCAAGCCAAAACAAAAACAAAAATACCTGGAAAAACTCAGCAGGTCTGGCAGCATCAGTGGAGAAGAGCACAGTTAACTTTCGAGTCCGCATGGCTCTTCAACAGAACTAATTAAAAATAGAGAAGGGGTGAAATATAAGCTGGTTTAAGGGGGTGGGGGGGGTTGGGACAAGAAGAGCTAGGTAGAGGGCCAGTGATAGGTGGAGATAACCGAAAGATGTCACAGACAAAAGATCAAAGAGGTGTAGAAGGTGGTGATATTATCTAAAGGAATGTGCTAATTAAGGGTAGAAAGCAGGACGAGCAAGGAACAGATAGCCCTAGTGGGGGTGGGGTGGGGGGAAGGAATTGAAATAGGCTAAAAGGTAGAGATAAAACAATGGATGGAAATACATTTAAAAATAATGGAAATAGGTGGGAAAAGAAAAATCTATATAAATTATTGGAAAAAACAAAGAGGGGGAAAATCGGAAAGGGGGTAGGGATAGAGGAGAGGGTTCATGATCTAAAGTTGTTGAACTCAATATTCAGTCCGGAAGGCTGTAAAGTGCCTAGTCGGAAGATGAGGTGCTGTTCCTCCAGTTTGCGTTGAGCTTCACTGGAACAATGCAGCAAGCCAAGGACAGACATGTTGGCAAGAGAGCAGGGTGGAGTGTTGAAATGGCAAGCGACAGGGAGGTCTGGTCAACGATTCCTTCCCCCCATCCCACCCCCACTAGGGATATCTGTACCTTGCTTGTCCTGCTTTCTACCCTTAATTAGCACATTCTTATAGATAATATCACCACCTTCAACACCTCTTTGTCTTTTTGTCTGTGACATCTTTTGGTTATCTCCACCTATCACTGGCCCTCTACCTAGTTCTAGCTCTTCTTGTCCCTACCACCACCCCCCCTCCCCCTCCCCCCCTTAAAACCAGCTTATATTTCACCCCTTCTCTATTTTTAATTAGTTCTGTTGAAGAGTCATGCGGACTCGAAACGTCAACTGTGCTCCTCTCCACCGATGTTGCCAGACCTGCTGAGTTTTTCCAGGTATTTTAGTTTTTGTTTTGGATTTCCAGCATCCGCAGTTCTTTGCTTTTATTTTTGCACTCAGCAAGGTCTCACGTACAGTAAATGAACTGAATGACTGGTTAGTAAAGGGACAATGCACAGTGAGGAGAGCAAGTCCTACCAAGGGAAGAAAAACAAGAGGCAATTAGTTTTAGAAAAGCAATGCAATATACAAATAAAAATTGGCTTCTTCAGTTGAATTGCAACTGACCTCAATACAACTGAGATCACTAAATATCTAGGTGAAGATAAAATAATTAGAAGAAGCTAACATGACTTTCAAGATAGTGGAAATCTGGAACTCTCTGCCCCAGAAGACACTGGACGCTGGGTCAAACTGAAATTTTCAAGCCTGAGATTGTTAAGTAGGATAGCAAGAAGTATGGATTAAAGGTGGGTAAGTAGAGTTGAGGTATACATCAGCCATGATCTAATAATTGAATAAATGGAACATGCTTGAGCGACTGAATGGCCAATTCCTCGCCCTATTTAGAAAAAAAGACCATCCTTAAGCCTGAAAGGAGTTCTTTCAATAAGTAGACAGAAGATGGAAAAAAAACACAGTACAAACCTCAAAAATCCTCTCTCAAAGTATCCAAAGAGATGACTGAAGGTGATTAAGGAGCTTGCAATTAGTGGAAGGTGGAAAGTTGAATTAAAAATTGACTAGAAGGGAGAAAGAGGGAGTAGAATAGGAATTAAAGGCAGTTTCTCAGAATAGTTTGAAGTGGGTAGTGGGTTCCAAGAGTGTCTCCTTCTGGAGTTGCTTCTGTTCAATGTGTACTTCAATTGCTTGGATGTAGGGCTAAAGAGAAAGTCTCCAAGTTTGTATATGATACTAAAAATAGGAAGCATCAAATAATTCTGAGAACCACGGGAATGTAAACTGACAGTTAAAAAAATTAAAATGGGAGTCTTCCCTGGTGTATTACTTCTTTTTATTCATTCATGGGATGTGGGCTCTGCTGGCTGGGCCAGCATTTATTACCCATCCCTAATTGCCCTTGAGAAGGTAGTGGTGAACTGTTTTCTTGAACCGCTGCAGTCCATGTGGTGTGGGTACATCCACAGTGCTGTTAGGAAGGGAGTTTCAGGATTTTGACCCAGCGATGGTGTAAGAATGGCGATATATTCCCAAGTCAGGATGGTGAGTGACTTGGAGGGGAACTTGCAGATGGTGGTGTTCCCATCTATCTGCTGCCTTTGTCCTTCTAGATGGTGGAGATCATGGATTTGGAAGGTGCTGTCTAAGGAGCCTTGGTGAATTCCTGTTGTACATCTTCTATATGGTACTGACATTACATGCCAGTAAACTTAAAGAAGTTCAATGTATGTGAAATGCTTTGAGATATTTGAAAAAGGCAATTAATATGTAAGTATACATGTTAGAAAAAGTCACAAGCAACTCCCTTTAAAGATATTAAACAACTTGCTGCATATGATTTCACTATCTTAAGGTAAAGGGATGGGCAAGAAAGAACATGGTTAATCTGACAAGAAAGTGAATTCCTTTTATCCACCTACCAATTTGGGAAGGTACATTTACTGTAAGATAAGCATGTTTCAATGGATGAACAACAGGAAATAACACTCAGTCACACCCTGGAAACTACAGCATTCTAGCAGCTCGACATTACATTCCAAAAAAACAATTCAGCATACTTTCTCTATCATATTATGGGACAGATCCTGCAAAGCAGCAACAATTCAGTGTTTGGCAAGAGAGTAAGATTAAGAAAACAAACTGTGAATGTTGGAAATCTATATCTGAATGTCTGAAAATGCTAGGCAACGACAATAAGTCAAGCAGCACCAGAAAAGTGTCAAGCACTCAACAGGTGTTCATGCATTTCAAGTTTACAAAGTGCTCTGCTCATCTTCTATGAAATGAAAAAAGAGAACAAGTAAACCAATATACTGACCGAATCCAATCCAGTGACATAATAAAGACAAAATACTGCGGACGCTGGAAATCTGAAACAAAAGCAAAAAATGCTGGAAAAACTCAGCAGGTCTGACAGCATCTGTGGAGAGAAACAAAGTTTACGTTTCGAATCTGCTCTGAAAAAGAGTCATAAGGACTTGAAACGTTAACTCTGTCTTTTTCTCCACAGATGCTGTCAGGCCTGCTGAGTTTTTCCAGCATTTTTTGTTTTTGGTCCAGTGACATAATCATTGGTTTGTGAAATTTCATTATTCACAAGGTGGTTTTAAATAAGTGTTTTGAATCCCAAACTTACGTTAATGTCACGTAATACCAAATCCAAGCCAATTTGGGGAGGGGGGGGGGGGGGGGGGGGGGGGGCAATAAGTTCAATTCCGAAGAAAGGTCATTGAGCTGAAACTTCAGCTGTTTCTTGCTCCACAGATGCAGTCAGGCTTAGAGTATTTCCAGCATCTTCTATTTTTATTTCAGATTTCTGTAGTATTTTGCTCGTGAAAAAGAATATCATCTTTGAAAAATTAAATTTGAGCCTTTTTCCAGTGATGTAATTGTACAGTGTTTGCCACCGATTATTATTTTAACCAATTAATACCATTGACCAACAAAACACAAACAGCTTTTCTTTGGTATCAAAGTGAAAAATGTTCAACTCCCCCGCTCTGTTAAATTGCTAACCTTATTGGCAGTGGAGTGACTGCAGGCAAATGCAGAGGGTCAAATAATCTCAAATGACCGTAAAAGGAGATTATGTCAGGAAAGAAATAGAAAGGTATGCCCTGATAAACAGGGAAATATTACTGGACTAATAATCTAAAGAATACAAATTCAAATTTCACTATGGTTGACTCTTGACTGTTCTCTGAAATGGTTCAGCAAGCCACTCCATTAGAGACAATTAGGGATGGATAATAAGTGCTGGCCTTGGCAGTGACATCCACAAAACGTGAATAATTTAAAAAAAAGGATATTTGAAAATTTGGACATTATTCTTAAAATCTGGAAATAAAATGCTGCGAACAGTAAAAGTGACTATGAAGCTGTTGGATTATCGGAAAAATGTTTTTTTAAGGAAGGAAACTTGCTGTTTTTAGGCAGCCTGATTGATATTTGGTTCCACACGTGATTGATTCATAACTGCGCTCTGGAGTAGCCATGCAAGCCACTCAGATTGGAAGGTATGAACAGAAGTAGGCCATTCAACTCTTTGAGCCAGGTCTGCCATTCAACTAGATCATGGCTGACCTGTACATTAAGCTCCATTTACCTGTTTTGGTTCCATATGCCTTAATTTAGCCTGTTTAGCCCTGGTACCATCCTGGTGAAATTGGTGCTCCAACCCCCTTCAGGGTCAATATATTCTTCCTGAGGAGCAGTGCCCAGAATTGAACAGTACTCCAGATGCAGAGCTAAGCAGAGTTTTATCCAATTATTGCCTAACTTCCACCCTTTCGTATTCTAGCTCCCTTGAAGAAGGCATAGAAATTAGGAGCCCTTCGAGCCTGCTCCACCATTCAATATGATCATGGCTGATCCTCTATCTCAACGTCATATTCCCACTTTCTCTCCATGCCCCTTGATGCCCCTAATATCCAAAAAATTATCAATTTCTTTCTTGAACATACTCAGTGACCCGACCTCCACAGCCTTCTATGGGAGAGAATTCCACAGGTCGACCACCCTCTGCGTGAAGAAATTTTCCCTCATCTCAGTTCTAAATGGCCTGCATCGTATCCTGAGACTGTGGCCCTGGTTGTAGACTCCCCCAACCAGCGGAAACATCCTCCCTGCATCTAATCTGTCTAGCCCTGTTAGAATTTTATACGTTTCAATCAGGTCCCCTCTTTCTTCAAAACTCTAGTGAATACAGGCCCAATCGAACCAATCTCTCCTCATATGAGTCCTGCCATCCCCAGTATCAGCCTAGTGAACCTTCGCTGCACTCCCTCTATGGCAAGTATATCCCTTCTTTAGTAGGGAGACCAAAGCTGCACAGAATACTCCAGGTGTGGTCTCACCAAGGCCCTGTATAACTGCAATAAGACATCCCTACTTCTGAACTCAAAGACAAGCATTCCATTGGTGTTTAAATTTTCTTGTACATTACCACTACCAGTTTGTTATTATTTTTGTACATGGACCCCTAAATCTCTGCTCCACCACAGTTCATAGCTTCTCATCCTTCAGAGAATACTCTGACCTATCTTTCTTAGTCCAAATTGGATGGCCTCATACATTCCCACATTGAATTCCATCTACCAGTTTTGTCCAAGTTATATCAAACTGTTTTAATCTGGCCCCATGTCATTGCTAATCACAAGATATGTTGTTTTATAGCAATAACACACAATAGGTTCTGCAATTTATTTATTTATAGGTTAAATCGGACCAAGTACTTGTAACCTATAGACACTAATCTGGTACTGAATTATCTACCTTCTGAAGGGAGAGAACATAGTGGGCACCCCATGCATTCTCCAGTAAGCAGCATTTTACGTTTAGGGGTTAACTATTAAATCTTTGCAAACTAATCCATACGAGTGCAGGTTTTAGCTTATAAAAGACTTAGGCCGGGATTTCCGTGCCCACTGGCGTTGGGTGTGTTCGGTGACGTGAGCGGACAATATGGCACAATCTGTTTTACCAGTTCGCAATTGCTCAACCCACCGATGGCAGGCCACGTTTCCCGTGGTCATCGGGAATGTCATTATAATACATCTGCATATTATTATTAGGCCAGCCTGCTGGAATCGTCCCCCACACTGGATTGTCCACCCATATCGGTGGGAAGCACACCAATGTGTTTCACAACAGCACAAAGTGTGCGCTTGGTGGGCTGCACTTAGAGGGGAACTCGGAGGTGAGTGCACAGTAACATTGTGCAGCGCTCGCAAGGGCCTGTCGGACTTCAAGCTTGAGGGGTGTGTGTGGGGGGGGGGGGGGGGGGTGCAGGGTTAAGGGCAGCCCTGTCGTTGAGGCGACTTGTTGAGGGGGGGGGGGGGGTTTAAGGGCTGCTCTGCCATTGCTTGTGCGCTATATTCATTCGGGATGGCGGAGGAGGGTGAGCGAGGGAGGCGACCACGCATTAGGGAAACCTGTATAAAGTGACCATTCCTCTGCAACTCAGACAGTTCAGACGCCACCACGTTAATATGATCGGAGTTGGGCCTCTAGCTTATCTGCTCACTCAAGCAGCGCATAGGCATCAAAGTGCCACCAAGAGCTTTTCATGCCTTGGGCACAGACTGCAAACTAATGAACGTTCTGGTGGACTGCAGAACAGTTGAACGACTGCACACATCGTACAATCTCCTTGCTCCTGGCCATGGAGCAGTCACTGGTGGAGGCGCTCAGAGCCCTTTGCAATGTCATCATTCCGGTTCAAGCTAACAGTGCTGCCTTGCAGTGCGGGTTAGGAGAATGCCTGTGCCTGAGCTGAGAGCACAGCGTGCAGTCCAAAGCTGCCACCGATCAGTCGGGTGGGTGGGGTTTCGGGCAGCCACCAGCGGACTAACCTCTGGCCATTCAAGTGGTGGCCAGCACTGTCCGGGAAACGTTACGGGTCCTTCACACTTAACCAGGGCAGGTTCTTTACACCCATGCTAACCACATGTCTCTCTCTCTTTCATCCTGCAGGAGAAGTACATCAGGGTCATGGAGCCTGGTGAACTAGCTGTATGCCTAATGCCCTACAGAGAGTGAAGACAACGGAGAAGAGAGCGGCTGAGGTTCCTGGCTGCGCAGAGGGAGGAGCAGCAACCTCAGGAAGAGGGGGTGGATGGGGCTCCCACACACGCCACCGAAGAGCCACTGCGAGCTGGTCGCTGGTCGTGCCCAGCAAAACCCAGGGTCTATAGACGCTGCCTTTTATTCCTGCTGATGACTGTGTCAGTGTCGCTGGAGACTGCGCATGTCTAGGGACCTGGAGGGTATCCATTGACAGTGGCCGTGAAAGTGACCATGGTGCTCAATTTCTACATGTGGCTCCTTTCAAAGCTCTACAGGTGACCCCTGTGGGATTTCACAAGCCTCCACCCACAAATGCATCCATGAAGTCACAGATGCCACCTTCGCGAGGACACACAACTTTGTGCATTTCACCAGGGACAAGGAGAGCCAGGATGCAAGAGCGATTGGATTCACCCAGATCTCGGGCTTCCCACAGGTGCAGGATGCAATCAATTGCACTTATGTGGCGCTCAGGTCTCTGTCACAACACGCACTGAACTACATCAGCCGCAAGGGATTCCAGCTGCTGGTGTGTGACCACCAGAAATGCATCCTGCAGGTGCGCACACAGTTTCCAGAGAGTGTGCACGATTCCTAGATTCTCAGACAGTCACAGATCCCTGAAGTCTTCCAGGGTCCACAGAGGCTGCAGGGTTGGCTCCTCATGGGACAAGGGCTTCCCGCAGAGGACGTGGCTGATGACACCAGTGCAGAGAGACAGTATAATGAGGCTCATGCTGCAGCTAGCAACTTGGTGGAGCAGACCATCGGGATGCTGAAGATGAGGTTCCAGTGCCTAGACCGGTCTGGCGCAGCCCTGCAATACTGTCCACAGAGGGTGTCAAGCATCGTCGTTGTCTGCTGCACCCTTTACAACTTGACACTACAAAGGGGAGACGAGCTGGCTGAGAAGGAGCTGGAGGTCTCCTCCAATGAGGAGGATACCAATGAGGATGAGGTTGAGGAGGTACCGGAAGGCGACAATGATGGGGATGAGGTCCTCGCACTGGCCAGACAAGGTGGGCTCACTCGGGAGGCCCTCATAGCTGCTAGATTTGTAGAGGACGATGACAACATGCAGTGAGGTGACCCCATAGATCTTCACATGGCCTCTGAGAATATTTGACTCCTGTTTGGCTGAGGGCAGCTCACTTGCACTCTGTGATCATATCATAGAGTCACAGCCATGAAACTTTAGAAGCATCTGATCCTTTGTCCGCCTTCAGCACCTGACCCCTTCAGGAACACAGATTCACTGGTCACAGATGCTGACGAGATGGGGGTCAGCGCCACCTTAAAAGGTGCTGAGAGCACACAGAGAGAATGAAGGAACTCTGTGGCACCTGTCAACTACATTCTGGCAGCAATGACAAGCACCATCAAGGTGCAGGCGTCAGTAATGTGTCCAGGGTGTGTGAAGCCGGACCATCACTTTGGTCTGAAGACTGCACAGAGCACAGGGAAGAGGCCCTGGACTGAGACACCTGCCTTTATCTTGTGCAGAAAGGTTACACATCTGAGTGACACAAACACTGCTCATCAGAACAAGGAGCCATAGGCAGGGAGACATTCTTAGGAGTATGTGCAAGAGATTAACACCCAGGCCGTGCAATTAATTCTTCTTAACTTTCCTAACCCTGCCACTATGTCTTGGTGCTTCCCAGGTATCCACGGTGGAGGTGGAGGCAGCCTGCTGACTGCAACACCCTGTCTGTGATAACTTTGGTGGCCGTCCTCTGGAGGTTCAAAACTGGGATAGCCCCAGCCTGCTTTCGGAGGTCTGCTGTGCGGCAGTGGCACCCTCATCGGCCTTTGGAGCTGGAGCTGCTGAGGTCACAGGAAGAGGGGGTTCGGATGGGCTGGATACTCCCAGAGTCCCCTGGATGGATGGCCATGGAGTGTGCACCTGCTGATCCTCCTCTCTATGGGTGCCCAAGGGCCCCTGGCTGATTCCTTGAAGTGAAGGGGTATCTGGAGTGAGATCGACTTGCCCGGCACCTCTCTCGCATACACACTGTTGGAGGCCAACTCTGGCGTCAGCGATGGAGTTCAGCCCGCGCAGCAGTGCAGGACCAATGTCCTGCACCAAAGTCTCCATGGTGGCTGCCATCCTACCAGTGTTGACCTCAGTGTGTTGGCATGCTGGTGCTATCACCTCAGCCTGAAGATGGAAGGTTTCCCCTATCATGTCTTGCGATCTGAGGAGTGCAGCGGACATCCCTTTCTGATGTTCCCGAGTTTGCCTTTGCAGCTCCAGCAACTGTGACATGACCGAATCCAGAGGCTCGTTATTTGACTCGGACTCAGCAACGCTCCGGTCTCCAACAGCGAGTAGTCCTGAGAAGTCCCTGCCGCCACCTGCTGTGGATCAGACAGCGCGATGTGCTCACCAGATTGTGATCCTGAGGCTATTCTAAAGCTAGGCCCCACCGAGGTGTGTGTTTCTGCGCTGGTGGTGGTTGTGGGTGAGCACTGTGATGGGACTTCAAGGATCGTGCCTCCAGATTCCTCTTCAGATGTTGCTTCGGGGCTTGACTGGAGGCCCTGGGTCATGGACTCCCTCAGCTGTTTCCCAGATGTACCTGCGAAAGCTAGGGGAGATAATTAGTGCCATGGCAGTGGCCCGTGAAACAGGACACATCACTCACAGCATGGTTGTCTGATGGATGTTGCACTGCTGGATCCTCGCTTGGTAGAGCAGCGCCGACCTCACCGTCAGCACAGGGCCGGTCCCGGTCATCGCCGACCAGCTGGATGGCCCTGTTTTTAAAGTCTGCGAGGACCTTGATTTCAGGCATTCCTCCACTCGTCTGCGGCCTCTCCCTCTTGTTGTGTGCCAGTTTGTCCTGTATGAATAGAGATAGAGAGGGTGGAAGCAGGACGCCTACCAGGCCAGGTGATAAGTATGCCTGGCATGTGTGGGTGGCGAGCGGTCCCATGGATGGGTTGAGGACAATGAAGGTATTTGTGAGAGAGGGAATGGTGATGTGTCCCTTGAAATGGCATTGAGTGAAGGCCCTGTGGATGTGTGATGGGTTTGAGAGTGTGTATGAGTTGAGAGTGATGAGAAGAGTTACTTACCCTGGCGGAACAGAGATCATCATTCATCCTCTTGCGGCAATGTCCTCTTTTGAAGGGCATTGGCGCTGACCACCACTGCCACCACCTCCCAAGCCCATCCTGCGGCCAGAGCGGGCGGGGGTAGAGGACATCCTGGCGGGACTCCACGGCATCCAAAAGGCATTCCAGTGATGCGTTGCTGAATCTGGGGGCTGCGGTCTTTTTGCCTTGCAGGGCTATGTCTTCCCTGCAGCAGTTGTAGTCTGGAAGCACGGAGATGTGTCTATGCACGGCTGGACTTTAAATATGGCGCCCGCTGTGATGAAGCGGCGAGGTGATGCCAAGTGGGCGAATGAGAGCCTGTCTGCCATGGAAACGGCATGTTTCCCGGGAATGCATAAATAAAACAGTGCAAATCTGGGACGATTCTATCCTTAGCCTGCTTACAGGAACTCCCACAGAGAAATGAACACAAGGTGAAACTGACGAAGGGTCACAGACCTAAAACATTAACTCAATTTCTCACTCCACAGAAGCTGCCAGACCTGCTGAACATTTCTAGCATTTTCTGTTTTTAGAAACAGAATAAAACTGTTGGAATGAAAGCCTGCACCATGCACCAACTCTATTCTGATGAGTTTTGTGAGCTGGTCAGGACAATTAATTCAGCACAGAAGTTTCATACACAATGTAATTCATCAACGTAATTCAAGCCAACCTTTTTTTAAAAAATCATCAGCCTTCCAGGTTCCACAGTTCGTTGAGAGGCTTCAAGAACTAATTCCAGTTGATTCTCAGTGAATGAGTGATACTGATGGTACACACTTAGACCAGCGCCCATTTATCCTAAAGCAACTGGCCAAAGGCAGTTTTAGTTTTGTCTACAACGTCATCCATCCTACTGCATGTACAGAATATGATTCAGCAAAGATGCAGGCGAGGCTCAACCATACACAAAACAAAAAAAGAGCAGAATCCTGAAATAAATAAAATTTTAATTTGCAGTGGTTGTTTTGCTGTATGGAATAGGGCTATATCTTGACAAGAACCAATACCATTGCAACAGGAATGATTTTTTTTTTTACACATCCCACTCTGCTACTGACATTGGGAGTTCACTGAGGATGGTTCAGGGTTTATTATACTTCTCGCACCCTTTAACTTTTTGCCTGGAGCAGGAGGAAAGGAGAAAGACATCCACTGAGGCAGCAGCAGGAGAACTGTGTTCAACCACAATCTGTATTCTCACAGCCCTCACTCATCCCTCACTCTACCATTACCACCAAACCAGGGAAACAACCCTGGCTCAATGAAGAGTGCAGGAGGGCATGCCAGGAGCAGCACCAGGCATACCCAAAAATAAGGCGACAGCCTGGTGAAGCTACAACACAGGACTACTTGTATGCTAGACAGCGTGAACAACATGCAATAGATAAAGCTAAGCAACCCCACGACTTACAGATCAGACCAAAGTTTTTCAGTCCTGCCACCAAGTCAGAAATGGTAGTGAACAATTAAACAAGCAATGGAAGGAAAAGGCTCCATTGAAGTCAGTGAATTGAAATGTAAGTTAATGGGAATCAGGAGGAAAACTCTCCGATAAAAACAAAAAGCTGTGGATGCTGGAAATCCAAAACAAAAACAAGATTACCTGGAAAAACTCAGCAGGTCTGGCAGCATCGGAGGAGAAGAAAAGAGTCGACGTTTCAAGTCCTCATGACCCTTCAACAGAACTGAGTAATATTAGGAGAGGGGTGAAATATAAGCTGGTTTAAGGTGGGGGGTGGGTGGGGGGAGAGAAGTTGGGGGGGGGTGCGGGTGGTTGTAGGGACAAGCAAGCAGTGATAGGAGCAGATAATCAAAAGATGTCACAGACAAAGGAACAAAGGGGTGTTAAAGGTGGCGATATTATCTAAGAGAATGTGCTAATTAAGAATGGATGGCAGGACACTCAAGGTACAGCTCTAGTGGGGGTGGGGTGGAAAGACTAACAGGGTATTAAAGGTATAGATTTTAAAATAATGTAAATAGGTGGGAAAAGAAAAATCTATATAAATTATTGGAAAAAACAAAAGGGAGGGGGAAGAAACGGAAAAGGGGTGGGGATGGAGGAGGGAGTTCAAGATCTAAAGTTGTTGAATTCAATATTCAGTCCGGAAGGCTGTAAAGTGCCTAGTCGGAAGATGAGGTGCTGTTCCTCCAGTTTGCGTTGGGCTTCACTGGAACAATGCAGCAAGCCTTGGACAGACATGTGGGCAAGAGAGCAGGGTGGAATGTTAAAATGGCAAGCGACAGGGAGGTTTGGGTCTTTCTTGCGGACAGACCGCAGGTGTTCTGCAAAACGGTCGCCCAGTTTACGTTTGGTCTCTCCAATGTAGAGGAGACTGCATTGGGAGCAACGAATGCAGTAGACTAAGTTAGGGGAAATGCAAGTGAAATGCTGCTTCACTTGAAAGGAGTGTTTGGGCCCTTGGACGGTGAGGAGAGAGGAAGTGAAGGGGCAGGTGTTGCATCTTTTGCGTGGGCATGGGGAGGTGCCATAGGTGGGGGTTGAGGAGTAGGAGGTGATGGAGGAGTGGACGAGGGTGTCCCAGAGGGAACGATCCCTACGGAATGCCGCCAGGGGGGGTGAAGGGAAGATGTGTTTGGTGGTGGCATCATGCTGGAGTTGGCGGAAATGGCGGAGGATGATCCTTTGAATGCCAACTCCAGCATGATGCCACCACCAAACACATCTTCCCTTCACCCCGCCGGCGGCATTCCGTAGGGATCATTCCCTCCGGGACACCCTCGTCCACTCTCCATCACCCCCTACTCCTCAACCCCCACCTATGGCACCTCCCCATGCCCACGCAAAAGATGCAACACCTGCCCCTTCACTTCCTCTCTCCTCACCGTCCAAGGGCCCAAACACTCCTTTCAAGTGAAGCAGCATTTCACTTGCATTTCCCCTAACTTAGTCTACTGCATTCGTTGCTCCCAATGCGGTCTCCTCTACATTGGAGAGACCAAATGTAAACTGGGCGACCGCTTTGCAGAACACCTGCGGTCTGTCCGCAAGAAAGACCCAAACCTCCCTGTCGCTTGCCATTTTAACACTCCACCCTGCTCTCTTGCCCACATGTCTGTCCAAGGCTTGCTGCATTGTTCCAGTGAAGCCCAACGCAAACTGGAGGAACAGCACCTCATCTTCCGACTAGGCACTTAACAGCCTTCCGGACTGAATATTGAATTCAACAACTTTAGATCTTGAACTCCCTCCTCCATCCCCACCCCTTTTCCGTTTCTTCCCCCTCCCTTTTGTTTTTTCCAATAATTTATATAGATTTTTTCTTTTCCCAACTATTTACATTATTTTTAAATCTATACCTTTAATGCCCTGTTAGTCTTTTCACCCCACCCCCACTAGAGCTGTACCTTGAGTGTCCTGCCATCCATTCTTAATTAGCACATTCGTTTAGATAATATCGCCACCTTTAACACCTCTTTGTTCCTTTGTCTGTGACATCTTTTGATTATCTGCTCCTACCACTGCTTGCTTGTCCCTACAACCACCCCCCCCACCCCAACTTCCCTCCCCCAACCTTAAACCAGCTTATATTTCACCTCTCTCCTAATATTACTCAGTTCTGTTGAAGGGTCATGAGGACTCGAAACGTCAACTCTTTTCTTCTCCTCCGATGCTGCCAGACCTGCTGAGTTTTTCCAGGTAATCCTGTTTTTGTTTAGGAAAACTCTCCACTGGTTAGACTTATAACTAGCACAAAGGAAGATAGTTATGGTTGTTGGAAGCCAATCATTTCCATCCCAGGACATCACTGCAGGAGCTCCTCAGGGTAGTGTCTGAGGCCCAACCATCTTCAGCTGCTTCATCAATAACTTTCCCTCTGCCTTATAAACAGAAATGGGAATGTTTGTTGCTGTGCATAATATTCAGTTACATTTGTAGCTTTTCAGATAATGAAGCAGTCTATGTCTGCATGCAGCAAGACCTGGACAATGTGACTTGATGTGACAGGTGGCAAGTAGCATTTGCACAGACATTTGCCAGAAAATGACCGCCTCCAGAAAGAGAGAATCTAATCAGCTCCCCCAGTACTTCAATGGCATTATCATTGCTGAATCCCCTATTGCCAACATCTTGGGGAGTCATCATTCACCAGAAACTGAACTGGACTACCCATATAAATACTGTGGTTACAAGATCAAATCAGGGGCTGGGAATTCTGTGACGAGTAACTCACCTCCTGACTCCCCAAAATCTGTCCACCATCTACAAGGCAAAAGTCAGGAGTGTGATGGAATACTCCCCACTTTCCTGGCTGAGTGCAGCTCTAACAACACTCAAGAAGCTCAGCGCCATTCAGGACAAAGCAGCACGCTTAATTTCCACCCCAAACCATCAAAAACATTCACTCCGTCCACCACCAGTGCACTGTGTCAGCTGTGCATACTATTTACAAGATGCACTGCAGCAACTTGCCAAGGCTCCTTCGACAGTACCTTCCAATCCCATGACCTCTATCACCTGGAAGAGCAAGGGAGCAGATGCATGGGAAGTACGGCAAGTAATTAAACAGGCAAATGGGATGTTGATCTTTGTTTCTGGGGGAGGGGCGAGGAGAATAAAAGTAGTTAAGTCTTGCCACAACTGTTCAGGTCATTGATGAGGCCGCACCTAGAGTATTGTGTACAGTTTTGGTCTCCTTACTCAAGGAGGGATGTAATTGCATTGGAAGCAGCTCAGAGGACTAGGCTGATCCTAGAATGAAGGGTTTGTCTTATAAGGAGAGGGCCTATACTTATTGAGTAAATCCTGGAATTGCCCCCTTAACTGCACAGTGGGTGTACCTACACCATGGGACTGTAGTGGTTCAAGGCGGCAATTCACCACAAACCAAGGGCAATAAATGCTGGTCTTGCCAGCAACGCCACATCCCATGACTGAATCTGTCGTCCTTACCTGGTCTGGCCTACATGTGGCTCCAGACCTACAGCAATGTAGTTCACTCTTAAAATGCCCTCTGAAATGGCCTAGCAAGCCACCCAGTTGTAACAAACCACTACAAAGTCACAAAAAGAGAGTCTGGGAAGAATGTCCTGCAGTCAGTTCTTGTTGAAAATAACAAGAGTGACATCACAAGACAGCGCGAGAGAGCGGCGGAGAGATCAGAACTAGTGCAAGTGCGGGGAAGCTTCAAAAAGTGATGTCAGCACAAAGGTGAGAGCTGATTGGCGAATAGTGAGTAAGTGTTTTTCTCCAGTCAAAATAGATTAAACTAAGGAAAGGTAAGAGTTCTAGTCTTTATTTAAAGTACAGAAATAATTTAAATTTTTTTTTAAACTGTATTTAACTTAAAGTAAGGGTTCCTTTTTCAACTAGAGGCATGGCAGGGCAGTTCAGTCCCACGTTATGTACAGCCTGCAACATGTGGGAAGTCCTAGATGCTCCTTGCGCTCTGACCGACCATGTGTGCAGGAAGTGCCACCAGCTGTAACTATTTCAGCTCCGGGTTTCGGACCTTAAGCGGCAGCTGGAGGCACTGAGGTGCATCCACGAGGCTGAGCCTTTCGTGGATAGCACGTTTTTAGACGTGGTCACCCCATAGCTTGCGGAAGTGCAGACGGAGAGGGAATGGGTGACCATCAGTCAGAAGAAAGGTGTCAGGCAGGTAGTCAGGAAATCCCCAGGGTGCATCGCGCTCCAGAACCGTTTTTCTGTGTTGGAAAATGGTGAGAATGATGGTTCCTCTGGGGAACGCAGCCATGCTCATGGCGCTGTGAGTGGCTCAGCTGCATGGGGGTGGGGGGGTGGGGGTGGAAAGAGAGGAAGAGCGATAGTGCTAGGAGACTCAATAGTAAGGGGAACAGACAGGCGTTTCTGCAGACGTAGACGTGACTCCAGAAATGGTATGTTGCCTCCCTGATGCCAGGGTCAAGGACGTCACTGAACAGCTGCAGGGCATTCTAAAGGGGGAGGGCAAACAGACAGAGATTATGGTACATATTAGTACCAACGACATACGTAGAAAAAGGGGTCAGGTCCTGCGTGCAGAATTTAGGGAGCTAGGAAGCAGATTAAAAAACAAAACCTCAAAGGTAGTAATCTCTGGATTACTTCCGGTGCCACGCGCTAGTGAGTATACAAATAGGAGGTTAGTCCAGATGAATGCGTAGCTGGAGAGATGGTGCAGGAGGGAGGGCTTTAGATTTCTGGGACATTGGTAATGTTTCTGGGGGTGGTGGGACCTGTACAAGGCGGACGGGTTGCACCTGAACCGGAATGGGGCCAATATCCTTGCGGGGAGGTTTACTAGTGCTGTTGGGGAGGGTTTAAACTAACTTGGCAGGGGGATGGGATCCTGAGAGGAGGTTCAACAGGGGGAGATGCACAGCCAAAATTAGAAGAAAGAGCAAGTGAGTCTGGAAGGCATAGAAATTATAGGCCAGTTAAGGCACAAGGGAGTTTGGCAAGGTTGGATGGTATTTATTTTAATGCAAGGAGTCTGACGAATAAGGCAGATGAACTGAAGGCATAAGTTAACACATGGAAGTATGATGTCATTGCTATCAAAGAGACATGGTTGAGAGAGAGGCAGGACTGGCAGCTCAATATTCCAGGATATAGGGTCTTCAGGCAAGACAGGGAAGGAGGTAAGAGGGGGTATCACAACATTGATCAAGGAATCAATTACAGCAGTAAGGAGGGATGATATCTTAGAAGGCTCCTCAAATGAAGCCATATGGGTAGAACTTATAAACAAAAAAGGAGCAATCACATTGCTGGGAGTGTATTATAGGCCCACAAACAGTCAGAGAAAAATAGAAGAGCAGATATGTAGGATAATTCAGAGAAGTGTAAAAATAATAGGGTAGTAATAGTGGGGGATTTCAACTTCCCCAACATTAACTGGGTTAGTCATAGTGTGATAGGTTTTGAGAGAGCGGAATTCTTAAAATGCATCCAGGAGAGCTTTTTAAGCCAGTATGTAGAAGGTCCTACAACAGAGGGGGTGCTTCTGGACTTAATTTTAGGGAATGAAGCCAGGCAAGTGATAGCGGTATCAGTGGGGGAGCATTTTGCAGATAGTGATCATAACTCTGTTAGATTCAAGGTTGTTATGGAAAAGGACAAGGATGGACCAGAATTCAGAGTTCTAAATTGGGGAAAGGCTGATTTTAATAAGATCAGATATGATTTGGCCAGATTGGATTGGGAGCAGCTACTTTTAGGTAAATCTGCGTCAGAGCAGTGGACTCATTCAAGAAGGAAATAGGGAGAGTACAGGGCCAACATATTCCGGTAAAGATAAAGGGTGAGACTAACAAATCCAGGGAACCCTGGATGTCGAGGAATATACAGGATTTGATGAAGAGAAAAAGGGAGGCATATGGCAGATACAGAGGGCTCAGAACAGCAGAAGCCCTAGAGGAGTATAGAATGTGTAGGGGGGAAACTTAAAAAGGTAATTCGGAGAGCAAAAAGGGGGCATGAAAAAACATTGGCAGGTAAAATAGAGGAAAATCAAAAGTTATTTTTCAAGTACACTAAGAGTAAGAGGATAACTAGGGACAGAGTAGGGCCCATTAAGGACCATAGTGGTAATTTGTGTATGGAGCCGGAAGATGTAGGTAGGGTTCTAAGTGAATACTTTGTGTCGGTGTTCACAAGTGAGAGGGACAACGTGGGTATGGAAATCAGGCAGGAGGACTGTGATATAATTAAAGAAATTGGCATAGAAAGGGATGTGGTTCTAAGTGGTCTGGCAGGCTTAAAAGTAGATAAATCTCCAGGCCCGGATGAAATGTATCCCAGGCTGTTGAGAGAGGCAAGGGGTGCTGGCAATAATTTTCAATACCTCTCTGGCCACAGGAGAGGTACCAGAGGACTGGAGGACAGCCAATGCGGTACCGTTATTCAAGGAGAGAGGAAAGGATAAACCAGGGAACTACAGGCCAGTTAGTCTGACCTCAGTGGTGGGGAAACTATTGGAAGCAACTCTGAGGGACAGAATTAATCTACACTTGGAGAGGCAGGGATTAATCAAGGACAGTCACCATGGTTTTGCTAAGGGGAGGTCATGTCTGACCAATTTGATTGAATTTTTCAAAGAGGTGACCAGATGTTAAGATGAGAGCAATGCATTTGACGTAGTCTACTTGGACTTCAGCAAGGCTTTTGATAAGGTCCTGCATGGAAGACTGATAACGAAGGTAAGGGCCCATGGAATCCAAGGCAGTTTGGCAAATTGGATCCAGAATTGGCTGAGTGGCAGGAAGCAGAGGGTGCTGGTCGAGGGGTGTTTTGGTGACTGGTTGCCTGTGTCCAGTGGGGTTCCACAGGGATCGGTGTTGGGTCCCTTGCTGTTTGTGGTGTATATAAACGATTTAGACTTGAGTGTAGGAGGGTTGATCAGTAAGTTCGCAGATGACACAAAAATTGGTGGGGTGGTAAACAGTGAGGAGGATAGCCTTAGATTACAGGAGGATATAGACGGGCTGGTCAGATGGGCTGATCAGTGGAAAATGGAATTTAATCCGGATAAGTGTGAGGTGATACACTTGGGCAGGACAAACAAGACACAGGAATACACGATGAATGGTGGTACCTTGGAAAGTACCGAGGGACCTTGGTGTGCATGTCCACCAGTCCCTTAAGGTAGCGGGACAGGGAGATAAGGTGGTTAAGAAGGCATATGGGATACTTGCCTTTATTAGCCAAGGCATAGTATATAAGAGCAGGGAGGTTATGCTGGAATTGTATAAAATGCTGGTTACGCCACAGCTAGAGTATTGTGTGCAGTTCTGCAATCCGCATTATAGGAAGGATGTGATTGCACGAGAGAGAGTGCAGAGGAGATTTACCAGGATGTTACCTGGGCTGGAGAGTTTTAGTTATGAGGAGAGATTGGATAGACTGGGGTGATTTTCATTGGAGCAGAGGAGATTGAGGGGGCACATGATTGAAGTGTATAAAATTATGAGAGGCATAGATAGGGTAGATAGGAAGGAATGTTTCCTCTTGGTGGAGGGATCAATAAACAGGGGGCATAGATTTAAGGTAAGGGGCGGGAGGTTTAGAGGGGATATGAGGAAGATTTTTTTTCACCCAGAGGGTGATGGAAATCTGGAACTCGCTGCCTGAAAGGGTGGTAGAAGCAGAAACCCTCATAACATTTAAGAAGTATTTGGATGTGCAATTGCAATGCTGTGGCATACAAGGCTATGGGCCTAGTGCTGGAAAATGGGATTAGAATAGTTAGGTACTTGTTTGACCAGCGCAGACTCAACGGGCCTTTTTCTGTGCTGTAGACCTCTGTGACTCAATAAAAAAAAATTATGTTCCCCTTTCCACTCCAAATCTAAAAATGCCTTGAATTCTCTCAATCCTTGCATTTTTTTCCAAAACTGCACTTATATAATACATTGAAAAAGAAAATTCCATAGAGCTCAACTTAGGGGCGTCATTAATCTGTTTAAATTAAAGAATTTATTATCTTAGAGTTGGTTCTGATATCACGGATGATAGGCATGGCTAATCTCAAAAGGGAATCTTTCCCAGACTCCTTGTGCCTCAGTCACTTGCAATGAGGTGCCCTCCTTTTGGTTTTAAAGCAAAGTATTTCACTTTTTTAAAAAATGACCTGCGTTTAGATATCATTTGTCATGACCACTGGACATCTTAAAGTGCTTTATAGACAGTGACATACTTTAAGTGTAGTCACTGTTGCAATGTAGCAAACACAACAACCAATCTGCACACAAACAGCAACGTGATAATGGTTGTGGTTGTTGGAGGTCAATCATCTCAGCTCTAGGACATCACTGCAGGAGTTCCTCAGGGTGGTGTCCTAGGCCCAACCATCTTCAGCTGCTTCATCAATTACCTTCCTTCCATCATGAGGTCAGAAGTAGGGATGTTCATTGATGATTGCACAACGTTCAGCACCATTCGTGACCCCTCAGATACTGAAGCAGTCCAGGTCCAAATGCAACAAGACCTGGACAATAACCAGGCTTGGGCTGACAAATGGCAAGTAACATTTGCACCACACAAGTGCCAGGCAATGACCATCTCCAACAAGAGAGAATCTAACCATCACCCCTTGAATTTCAATGGCATTACTATCACTGAATCCCCCACTATCAACATTCTGGGGGTTACTATTGACCAGAAACTGAACTGGGCTAGCCATATAAATACTGTGGCTACAAGAGCAGGTCAGAGGCTAGGAATCCTGCAACAAGTAACTCATCTCCTGACTCCCCAAAGCCTGTCCACCATCTAACCATCTACAAGGCACAAGTCAGGAGTGTGATGGAATACTTTCCACCTGCCTGGATGAGTGCAGCTCCAACAAGTCTCAAGAAGCTCAACACTGTCCAGGACAAAGCAGCCCACATGATTGGCACCCCTTCCACAAACATTCATTCCCTCCACCACCAACACACAGTGGCAGCAGTATGTACCGCAGAAACTCACCAAGGCTCCTCAGGCAGCACCTTCTAAGCCCACAACCACTATCATCTAGAAGGACAAGGGCAGCAGATACATGGGAACATCACCACCTACAAGTTCCTCTCCAAGCCTCTCACCATCCTGACTTGGAAATATATCACCGTTCTTTCACTGTCGCTGGGTCAAAATCCTGGAACTCCCTCCCTAACAGCACTGAGAGTATACCTACACCACAGGGACTACAGTGGTTCAAGAAGGCAGCTCACCACCACCTTCTCAAGGGCAATTTGGGATAGGCAATAAATGCTGGCCCAGCCAGCGAAGCCCATAACCCGTAAATGAATAAAAAAATGACCAGATCATCTGTTTTGTGATGCTGATTGAGTGATAAACATTGGCCAAGACACCAGGGATAACTCGAAACAAAAACAAAAATATCTGGAAAAACTCAGCAGGTCTGACAGCATCTGCAGAGAGGAATACAGTTAATGTTTTGAGTTTGTATGACTCTTCACCCCCTGCTCTGCTTTGAAATAGTGCATGGGCTCTTTTATGTCCACCTGAGGGAGCAGATGGGGCCTTGGGTTTGAAATTGCACCCAAAAGAAAGCACTTCCCACAGTGCAGTGCTCCCTCGGTACTGAACTGGAGTGTCAGCCTTGATTTCTGTACTCAAGTCCTGGAGTGAGACTTGAAACCAAAAGATTTGTATCTCAAGAGGTGTGATTTCTACCACCTGGGCCACAGTTTACATGATCATTCTGTTCATCCTTCACATAAATACACTCCTGACATTCCCTGCTGATGCTGACAGCCCTTCCTTAAAGCACAAGCTGTCAGCCGCAAATTTGAATACTTCTCGGTTGCAAACCGAGGCAGCTACTTCTAATTGAAATTAAAATAATACATAACACCCAACAAGTCAGACAGCATCTATGGAGTGTGAAACTCGCAGGGTTAATGTCTGAAGTCCCCGACCTTTTCTGAGAATTGGAAGATGTTACCCGAGTTCATCTAACAGTTTCCAGTTCTGACCAAAGGTCGTGGACCTGAAACGTTAACTCCACAGATGCTGTCTGACGTGCTGAGTATTATGCAACAAGTCCTCTATTTATTTCAAGATATCTAGTATTTTGCTTTTTGTTTCCCAATAAGCATGTCTTGGTGTTTCCTCGGCCTGCTGCGTGCGTGGAGCCAGCACCAGTGCAAGCTCTGAGTCTATATTGTACCGCTCCCCCTCCCACAATCTATCCTTACCATGTGGGCACAGGGGGGCTCTGGCCTCCGCTTCCTGGTTGATGATGAGTTCGATTCCTGCAGCCTCAGACATTCTCATTCATTCATTCAGCAATAGAACGCCGGGCTCCGCTACATTCTACTGCGAGGGTACATAGCCTCCACCGACGTCATTCGCGCGACGGAGTCGCACCAAGCCCCGCCCTTACAAAACAATAAACAAGGAGCTTCTTCCAAACAGAAGCCAGACCGGCCAAAGCGCAGCGTGTTTTTCAATAAATAAATGATTCTGATTGGTTAGCAGCGGCGTTGAAACACGGTGATATTGAGTTGAGTTCATAATTGCTGCCTCAGTATTCTGTGCTGTCCACAGCTGGCAACTCAGGGCAATAAAGTGAGGGTTGGTCCTTTAGAGGATGGGACTAGGGAATTAATAATAGGAAGTGGCAATGCCCCTGATTTTCTCTTAACCCATCTAATTTAAAGAGTACCCACATAGACACCATCTAGTTCTTTTAATATTGTAAAGCTATCAATCAAAACTTTTAAGAGTAAAAGTTCGGTAAGTTCCACTCCAGAGATCTGCACACAAAAAATTAAGCTGACACTCCGGTACTGAGGGAGAGCTGCACTGTCGGAGGTGCCATCTTTCAAATGAGATATAAAACTGAGGGCCCTTCTGCTCCCTGAGCCTATCATTGGTGACTAATGACCTTTCTTCTTCTTCCTAAGCAGACCCTCAGGAACGAGGGTGACTTTCTTCCGCTCCAGTGTTGTGAGTCCTGAGGTAACTATAACATCCAATGCTGGATCTGCACACTCTGCCACAGATGGGGCAGGTAGTGTTTGATGAGGAGGGTGGGTGGGGTGCTTGGATTTGGTATAATCTGTACGGTGTTTGCACTTAGCTTCCACCTGGGCCTAATGGAGATGTTCAAAATGGTTGGCACCTTCGTGGGTGCTTCTTCTCCAGTTTGGGCGGCCTCAAGCAAGAGATTCCCACGAGTCGGAGAGCAAGTTGCATTTTTTCAGGGAGGTTTTGAGGACATCCCTGAAATGTTTCCTCTGCCTCCTGGTTGTTGTGATGAAGCTCAGAATAGAGAGCTTGTTTTGGAAGTCTTATGCCAGGAATGTGGTCCATGTGGCCCACCTATGATTAACCATAACCAGTGCCTCGATACTGGGGATATTGGCCTGAGAGAGGACACTGATATTGGAGTGCCTATTCTGCCATTGAATTTGCAGCATTTTGCGGAGACATCACTGTGATATTTCTCCAGGGATTCAAGGTGTCTGCTGTATGTTGTCCAAGTAGCACTGCAGCCCTGTAACCATGAGCCTGGTGCTGGGTTTGAGGTCTTTGTCATCAAACACTCTTTTCCTCAGACAGCCAAAGGCTACTTTGGCACACTGGAGGCAATGTTGAGTTTCATTGTGAATGTCTGCCCTCGCTGAGAGGAGGCTTCCTTTAAACTACATTTCAATATAAGGGTTTCCTATGAAACTTTTCTACGGCTTCCATATCATTCCCCATGTTAGGGAACCAAAACTAGATACAGTATTTTCCATGAGGCCTAAGGTATTGTACTGCTTTTTTTAATATTAGATTTTCCTACCAATTCATCCTGATTTTTCATTCACTTTTGCTGTATCCTCATGGCACCGGTTTGAACATTTAGAGACTCATATTCTATAACAGTTCAAATGTCTTTAGTTTGATAACACCTGCTTGGTACTAGCACCAGCCAGGTGCTTAACACATTTATTGATTTGAAATGAAATCTGCCAGATGAAGGCCCATTACATCTGAATCTGATTGTTGTCATTTTTTTCTTAGTTAGGGTCTTAACATCACAGAAATCATCCACGACCTTGCCCAACCCCTTCACATAGTTCATGATAAAGGTTGTGAAGAGTAACATTTCTGATGCTGATCTCTGTAGCACTCCACTAATACCTGATCTCAACACACAATCATGACCATTTATAACAACCTTCTACCTACAAGAATTCCTTATACATCCATGATCTGCCCATTAATTCCACATTTAAGCAATCATCTTTTGTGGCATTTTGTCAAAAGCTTTTTGAAAATCCCAGTGTACAATGTCTAGCTTCAATGGGCTAGCTTCAACCATCAATCAAAGTTGAATCTATCACTAGCCATTGTTGCCTAGTTGTTCCCTACATTGTAAGATCTGGCATTTGCTTTAATTTAATTGTAATACTTTGCTCAATTACAATTGCTGACTAAGAGCTCATCAAAAAGGGACTTCCAGCTCAGACTAGATACAAAACCACGCTGGTAAGAGAGTGTTTTTCAGAAGCTTCACAGACTTTATTAAGTTTTCCACAATAAGCACAAAATATTTAACAAAAGGCAGTGGTCATCAGTCATGTTCACGATGGAACACCAGTCCTCAAGCTCCGGTTGACTGGGCGCCTTATCTCTTGATGGAAGTTTATTTTCTGACTTCTCTTCTTGAAGATGATGCATGCTTAGTACCTTACAATTCCTTACTTAATACACTGATCCTTACTTTATACACTGTTCCAGCTTGGTCCTGTGCCTTATTAGGTAAAACCCCATTTCTGTCCATCTGAATGGCCAGTCATTACCTAATTACCCTTCCATGATGGCACCTTGAGCCTGCTTTAGGTCACTGTCATTGTGATTGTCATTCAGGGGATCCAGATTTGTGCTTTCTTGCTGTTTATTCATCAACAATGACCACTTAACGAGATTAATATGTGCTTGTCCTGTTTCACAGCTATTTAGCTAGACATGTTTACAGTCGTTACTGGTTAAAAGGATAACAGCCTCCCCGAGGCGATCTACATATTGATGACTTTTAAACAGAGGATTTTTGCTTGGTCTGAATTCCTCTCTTTTCAAAGCTTCTCGGCATGTCATAATTTGTAGAGAGCTGTAGCTAACATTTGTTATGGACAGGAGAGGGATTTAATTTAAACAGCCCTGACTCTCCTCTCACCACCCATCCATAAACAAAAAGGTGTTTTGATTTTGATTTCCCCCTTTATAAGAGGTAGCATATTTCCCAACCCCTCAGTAGTGATCCAATTTCTATTAATAACCCCACAGCAAACTTAAGATAGGGTAAACTCAGAGGGTCAGTTTATTTGCACACACTCAAAATGTGGGAGGAGGGTCGCAACACAGCCTCCTGTGCATTCATACAATAAAAGACGGATAAAGAAAGAAAGATTTACAGGGCAAAGACCACAGAGAAAAAAATTATTGTGAGTCCAAAATCAAAGTCCAGTGGTATATTCCTTCACAGATATAAAAACAAAAAGCTAAAAGCTACTGCGGATGCTGGAAATCCAAAACAAAAACAGAATTACCTGGAAAAACTCAGCAAGTCTGGCAGCATCGGCGGAGAAGAAATCAGTTAACGTTTCGAGCCTTCATGGCCCTTCGGCAGAACTGGAGCATAGTTAGAAGAAGGGAGAAATATAAATTGGTTTAAGGTGGGTGGTGGGGGGGAGAGACACATTGAGGGTGTGGTGTGGTGATTGTGGAGATGAGCAGATAATCAAAAGATGTCACAGACAAAAGGGTCAAAGAGGTGTTGAAGGTGGTGGTATTTGTCTGAGAAAAGTGCTAATTAAGAATGGAAGACAGGATATTCAAAGTACAGCTCTAGTGGGGGTGGGGTGGAAAGACTAAAGGTTTTAGTTTTAGATTTAAAAATAATGGAAATAGGTGGGGAAAGAAGAATCTATATAAATTATTGAAAATCCTGGCAGACCGATCGTGTCAGCCTGTTCCTGCCCCACGGAACTCATTTCTCGTTATCTTGACTCCCTTATCTCTCCCCTTGTCCAGTCCCTTCCCACCTACATCCGTGATACCTCTGACACCTTACGTCACATCAACAATTTCCAGTTCCCTGGCCCCAACCGCTTCCTCTTCACCATGGATGTCCAATCCCTCTACACCTCCATCCCCCACCAGGATGGTCTGAGGGCCCTTAGCTTCTTCCTTGAACAGAGGCCCCAACAATCCCCATCCACCACTACTCTCCTCCGTCTGGCTGAACTTGTTCTCACACTGAACAATTTCTCCTTTAACTCCTCTCACTTCCTCCAAATAAAAGGTGTGGCTATGGGTACCCGCATGGGCCCCAGCTATGCCTGTCTCTTTATGGGGTATGTGGAACATTCCTTGTTCCAGTCCTACTCCGGCCCCCTCCCACAACTTTTTCTCCGGTACATTGATGATTACTTCGGTGCTGCTTCATGCTTTCGTCGGGACCTGGAAAAATTTATTAATTTTGCTTCCAATCTCCACCCCTCCATCATCTTCACATGGTCCATCTCTGACACTTCTCTTCCCTTCCTTGACCTCTCTGTCTCAATTTCTGATGATAGACTGTCCACCAATATCCATTACAAGCCTACCGACTCCCACAGCTACCTTGACTACAGCTCCTCACACCCCGCTTCCTGTAAAGACTCCATCCCATTCTCTCAGTTCCTTCGCCTCCGTCGCATCTGTTCTGATGATGCTACCTTCAAAAACAGCTCGTCTGACATGTCCTCCTTCTTCCTTAACCGAGGTTTTCCATCCACGGTCGTTGACAGGGCCCTCAACCGTGTCCGGCCCATATCCCGCGCATCCTCCCTCACGCCTTCTCCTCCTTCCCAGAAACATGATAGGGTCCCCCTTGTCCTCACTTATCACCCCACCAGCCTCCGCATTCAAAGGATCATCCTCCGCCATTTCCGCCAATTCCAGCATGATTCCACCACCAAACACATCTTCCCTTCACCCCCCCTGACGGCATTCCGTAGGGATCGTTCCCTCCGGGACACCCTGGTCCACTCCTCCATCACCCCCTACTCCTCAACCCCCACTTATGGCACCTCCCCATGCCCACGCAGAAGATGCAACACCTGCCCCTTCACTTCCTCTCTCCTCACCGTCCAAGGGCCCAAACACTCCTTTCAAGTGAAGCAGCATTTCACTTGCATTTCCCCTAACTTAGTCTACTGCATTCGTTGCTCCCAATGCGGTCTCCTCTACATTGGAGAGACCAAACGCAAACTGGGCGACCGTTTTGCGGAACACCTGCGGTCTGTCCGCAAGAAAGACCCAAACCTCCCTGTCGCTTGCCATTTTAACACTCCACCCTGTTCTCTTGCCAACATGTCTGTCCTTGGCTTGCTGCATTGTTCCAGTGAAGCCCAACGCAAACTGGAGGAACAGCACCTCATCTTCCGACTAGGCACTTTACAGCCCTCTGGGCTGAATATTGAATTCAACAACTTTAGATCTTAAACTCCCCCTCCCCCCATCCCCACCCCGTTTCTTTCCCCCCCCCCCCCCACTTTTTTTTTCAATAATTTATATAGATTCATCTTTCCCCACCTATTTCCATTATTTTTAAATCTAAAACTAAAACCTTTAGTCTTTCCACCCCACCCCCACTAGAGCTGTACTTTGAATATCCTGTCTTCCATTCTTAATTAGCACTTTTCTCAGACAAATACCACCACCTTCAACACCTCTTTGACCCTTTTGTCTGTGACATCTTTTGATTATCTGCTCATCTCCACAATCACCACACCACACCCTCAATGTGTCTCTCCCCCCCCCACCCACCTTAAACCAATTTATATTTCTCCCTTCTTCTAACTATGCTCCAGTTCTGCCGAAGGGCCATGAAGGCTCGAAACGTTAACTGATTTCTTCTCCGCCGATGCTGCCAGACTTGCTGAGTTTTTCCAGGTAATTCTGTTTTTGTTTTTTATTCCTTCACAGAGGTTGGCAGGTTGAACTGATGCTGGATAATTCACTTTTCCAGTGGAGTTGACAGCCATAATGAGATAGGCACGCAAAGATTAATCAGTCTTGTAGGCGCTGGTACAGAAGTTCCAGTCAAAACAGCATTGATGGGGCAAGGCTGGGCAAACCTGCACTGAGCCCCTTTTCTGTGCTGCTGCTAGGTAGATAGAAGGATGGCAGATTGAGTTTTGCAGTTCCACAAGGCAATATTACTGGTTCCACCAGCTGGGGTGGGTGGTGGGGGGAGGTCATGTCACATGACACCCACCTCTCCACTTTGGTTTTGACAAAGGATGTGTATTCCTTTGTCTGGGTCCTTGAGACTGTAAATGTTACAACCATTAAGTCTTAGAGGGAGGTGGTGGGGTCCTTTGTTCAAATAGCCTCTTTTGTTCAGGGTCACAAACATACATAGCTTAAGCTATTGTCCAGTTTTTAAAATTTTAGAAATTAGCTATGGGGATATATAAAATATGTATAATTTAGAAAAATATATAGGGTGAGCTCTTAGCCCCCTGACACATTTATCCATTATGGTTTTTTGAGTATGGTACATATAGAATACAATCTTAACCAATACACTTAAGGATATGTCAACTAAGTCCTAACAGTATAATAGTAAAATAAACAATCCTACAACATGAAGATCTGATACAGAATCGCGATCCAAAAGACATAAGTCAAGTACCAAATTACTCCTATTTTTCTAGTTTATCAGCTGTGGGTCAGTTGCTAGCACTGCCACCTTTGAAGTCAGAAGATTGTAGGTTCAAGTCCCACTCCAGAGACCTACACACAAAAATTTAGGCTGACGCTCCAGTGCAGTACTGAAGGAGTGGTGTGCTGTCGGACATGACATCTTTCAGGTGAGATGTAAAATTAAGGGCCCTTCTCTCACAGGAGGATGTAAAATATCCCATGACGTAATGTCAGAGAAGAGCAGGGGGTTAAGCCCTGGTGTCTGGGTCAATATTTATCTCTCAATGAACATCAGTAAAACAGTAAATTGCCATGTTGCTACTTCTGGGGCATTCTGTGCGCAAGTTTTTTGCCACGTTTACTACATTACAAAAATGACTTCATAGCACAATGGGATGTCCTGAGGTTGTGAAAAGCATTGTATTAATTCAAGTCTTTCTTTTCTTTAGTAAAATGTTCTCTTAGTAAACAATAATTTACGATACCTACAAATTATTTAGCTGCCCTACAGAAGATTCCACCTAGACGAGAAGGTAGTCAACCTGTCAGCATGGAAACAATTAAAATCAATCAGAGATATATCGAGATTGAGAGAGACGATAGACGACTCACTATTAGACCATTGAACTTTAGGAAATTAAAACGCCACATTACATAAACATAATGTAATTAAGGTGTTTTTGTAATTTGTGCCTAAAGTGCCCCATGTGTGATGCCCTCCATAGTTGCATAGTCAGCCAATACTCACTGTCTACATTCACACAAAAGATAGCAACTTGGGTGAGTTTCTGAAGAGCCACAAGGATCCACTGAATCATACCCCAACAGGCAAGAGCCCAGAGGAGAAAAACATTCAAACTGCAGCATGCCAATGCTGAGTCATTCAATAGTCCTATGATTTATATATGTTTTAATGCTCAAGACTCATGTAGAAAACTAAATATAGTTTTCTATCATTTTAAATTTCCTGCAATGAATTGTGATTAGAATCACAGAATTGCTACAGTACGGAAGGAGACAATTCCACCGATCAAATCCACACCAGCTCTCTGCAAGAGCAATTTAGCTAGTCACCGTCCTCTGCCCTTTTCCCGTAGTCCTGTAACTTTTTTCTCTACAGGTGCTTATCCAATTCCCTTTTGAAAGTCTTAATTGAATCTCTCTCCACCACCCTCTCAAGCTGTGCATTCCAGATCCCATCTACTTGCTGGGTATAAAACATTTTTCTCATGTCACTTTTGGTTCTCTTGCCAATCACATTAAATCTGTGAACTTTTGGTTCTTGATCCCTCAACAAACGAGAACAATTTTTCTCTTTCTCTCTGTCGAGACTCCCTATGATTTTGAATACCTCTATCAAATCTTCTTAACACACTTCAGAAACTCTTTTCCCTGTCTGTCTGGGGATTTAGTTTTGTCTCCAAGTGATCATTGTTGCCTTGGAGGAGGGAGAGCTCACAACCCCAATTACTTGTCACATAACCCACGGTTTGGGAACCCCCTGCTTTACACCATTATTATCCCAGCTACATCAGGATAAGTAAAGTTTCCCATTATCACTGCTCTATAGTTCTTGCACAAATTTAAAATGCTACAAATCACATGACTCACAAATGAGGACAACGCTGAATGAACACAGTCCATCTAAAAACATGGGTCAGCAGAACTGAAGAGGTAGATTACTGGAAGGTTGAATCTGGAGACTTTGTTGTCTCTATGGCTCAGTACCACTTTAGATACTATATTTATCGAATGAGATATTTGTCAGAATTTTTAAAGTGGTCTGTTGATTGAGATAGCTCAAAATAAATGCCTTTTTAAATCTCCACTTTACTTTCTGATCATGAGTTATGTATAAGGATGAAAGTCAGCAGACATGAAGATATTGTCCCAAAATACCAGGAAATAATTATCCACTGTGCATAGGGACTTAGGAACAGGTGTAGGCTGAGCTTGTTCAACTATTCAAGAGATTATGGCCGTTCCATACTTCAACTCCATTTACCCACCTTTGTTCTGTATCCCTTGATACCTAACAAAAATCTATCGATCTCAATCTTGAAAATTTTAATTGACCCAGCATCCAATTTCATCTTCCCTCTCTGACTTATATCTCTCCTGGTCTTCTAAAGATCACATTGGAGCAATTGGGGGAGGTGGTGGTATAGTGGTATTGTCAGTGGGCAAGTAATCCAGAGACCCAGGTTAATGGTCTGGGAACCTGTGTTTTAATCTCACTACAGCAAATGGTGGAATTTGAATTCAATAAAAAAATCTGTAATTAAAAGCCTAGTGATGACCATGAAACCATTGTCATAAAACCCATCTGGTTCACTAATGTCCTTTAGGGAATGAAATCTGCCATCCTTACCTGGTCTGGCCTACATGTGACTCCAGACCCACAGCAAAGTGGTTGACTCTTAAGTGACTGGATCCTACACCACATGGACTGTAGTGGTTCAAGAAGGTGCCTTACCACCACCTTCTCAAGGGCAATAAATGCTGGGCTAGCCAGCAATGACCACTTCCTAGGAATTTTTAAGAAGTTCACTTTGGAGCAAAGGAGATTGGGATGAGATTTGATAGATGTGTACAAGATCATGTCAGGTTTAGGTAAGCTAGACGAAGAAAAGCTGTTCCCATTAGCTGATTGTACAAGGACTAGAGGAATGTAAGGTTTATAATGCAAATGTAGGGTTTTGGATAAGAGGTGCAGCAGGGATGTGAGGCTGCATTTTTTTAATGCAGTGTGGTAATGACCTGGAACTCGCTGCCTACGAGGGTGGTAGAAGTGGAGACGATCAATGATTTCAAAAAGAACTTGGACGGGCACTTGTGGGAAATAAACTTGCAGGGCAATGGGCATTGAACAAAGTAATGGGACTGGCTGGATTGCTCTAAGGCGAGCTGGCATGGACTCAATGAGCCGAATAGCCTCCTTCTGTGCCATTATGACTCTAGATTATTTTTTGTCTCCCTGCTACCCATCATTATATTTGGGTCATGATCGCTCAGCAGATCTGGTCGTGGACAGTGTCATGCTTGTGCGTCTAGTGGTATTGTAGTTGTGAGGTACTCTCCAGAAAATTCAGCAGCGGCCACACAGAAAATAATGCAGTTAGAATAGGAAATGAAGATCATGCAGGCTCAGTGGCTCTTGCAGGGAATAATTACTGATGTGTGAGGTTATAAATGGTTCTTCTACCAAATGCCATAACTTTCATTTACAGTATCTGCTCCTGTAATACTCCAAACACATCACTAGTACAGGACACCTCCTCGTGATGTCCATTGATTTTTATGAGAATAACAAGTCAGCGGGCATCTATGAGTTTTTGAAAACCTCACCTTGTTTACCTGAACCATCCTCAAATTGAACTAAAGCCAGCAATGATGATAGCCTGGAAGCTGGGCACCAAAGTTTTCATAACAATAGAAGCATTCATGAGAAATGCTCATATGGGGAGATGATTTTTTTTTTTTTTTTTGTAAAAATATACTTTATTCATAAAAATCTTCAATCACATTCAAAACCATTTCAAAAACAACATTACAAGGGTACAATCCAGGTTAAACTTTTACAAAATGTATCACCAGGTGCATCAGTACAAACAATATTACAGTCATTTACAGCCTTTCATTTTGATCTGTACAGCCCGAGGGGCTCTAAACAGTTCCCAGTCTCTCGGTGCGCTGTGGTAGAAAGGTCTTAGACAGCGACCCTTCCCCATTGCGCCTTTGCGGCAGCTGCCCCAAGCTTTAGTGCGTCCCTCAGCACGTAGTCCTGGACTTTGGATTGTGCCAGTCCGCAACAATCGGTCGGGGACAACTCTTTGTGCTGGAAGACCAACAAGTTTCGGGCAGACCAAAGCGCGTCTTTCACCGAGTTGATGATCCTCCAGCTGCAGTTGATGTTTGTCTCGGTGTGTGTCCCTGGGAACAGCCCGTAGAGCACAGAGTCCTGTGTCACAGAACTGCTCGGGATGAACCTCGACAGCAACCACTGCATCTCTCTCCAGACTTTCTTTGCAAAGGCACAATCCACAAGGAGGTGAACAACGGTCTCTTCCCCACCACAGCCACCTCGAGGGCATCGTGCAGAGGGGGTGAGACTCCTGGCGTGTAGGAAGGATCTGACGGGGAGGGCCTTTCTCACCACCAGCCAAGCTACGTCTTGGTGCTTGTTGGAAAGTTCTGGCGATGAGGCATTCTGCCAAATGACTTTGACAGTCTGCTCGGGGAACCATCCCACAGGGTCCACCCTCTCCTTATCCCTCAGGGCCTCTAGGACGTTACGTGCTGACCACTGCCTGATGGACTTGTGGTCAAAGGTGTCTCATATGGGGAGATGATGTTTCGACTGCAGATGCCACTGATTTTGCTATGTACTCGCTGGAAGACTGCAGCAGACAATTATTGGTCAAATCAAATCATACCATCTTCTAATGGAGGTGACTCTCAACACAGGCCCTCTGTCTATGTTACAGAATCATAGAATGGTTAGCAGGCCTACTAAAGCCTGTGTTTCCAAGCAAATCATTAGGAGTAGCGAGCATACTAATTCTCATCTTTGGATCAACTGCTTCCTCATTGTAATGGTTTGTAGTCTATTTTAAACAGTCAGAAGATTATTGACGGAGGGCGATGTAAATTACTGTAGGTGTTAGGGAATTCCAAAGCATAAGGCCAGGATTATTGAAGGTTATGCTAATAATGATGCTGAAGCAGAGGGATAGGGTGGTGACAGTAGGCCAGAATTAGAAGAACAATGGGTTTGAATTGTGTTGCAGAGCTAGAAGAGGTTGCAGAGGGTGGTTCAAGGTTGTTGCAGGGAAATGTCAATGAGGATGTTGAAGTTAAGTGTGTTCAGAAATGGGGGAAAGCTTTGGGGGTTAATGAGGACAGGTGTGACAGCAGTACTTAATTTAGGCAAAGATCCAGACATAGTTTTGATATAGTACAAGTTTATTTAGGTGGATTTTGGGAAACAGGTAAGGTCTGAAGAAACTTTTGCTTTGAGAGCCTGGATGAGTAATTGAATCTGACCTGGGTGTATCTGATAATAAATATTGTGTCTTTCTTCCTATATTTAACATAACCTTACTTGGCATTAACCTTGGGTTAGAATAATATTTGGCAAACATCATTAACTATAATTTCATGCTTTGGGTTCACTATCTGCATGTATGAATGTGTGAGTATGATGAACCATCTCCAATAATTTCTCTTTTCACTGAGTGATCGGGACTGTGCACTATGTGGAAGCAGAGAAGGAAACCCAGAAATCTTGGGAACGCAGAGATCCTGCTGCATTTAATGGCAGGACCTCCATATCTTTTTTTCCTGTCTGGCAGCTGGCCAGATTGACAGGTTGGTCAGCTGTCAGGTGGAAAAACCACCTGAAAAACTAGGATGAAAGTCTTACTTAAGCATTCCCACAGGATGAGGTGGGTGCACAAGGAGCAAGGAGAGGAAGTGGAAACCAGACAGAAGAGAAAAGAGAGAGCAGCTGATAGCTGAAAATTTTCAATGAGTAAAGGTTGACTCACCAAATAAAATCACTTCGTATCTGTTCTCACCCAGTCCCCTACCCGTCACAAAATCCTCCTTGCAGTGGTGAGGCATGCTGAGCTCATGACTGAAACTCTTTCCTGGAGGGGACATTAAGAAAGATAACCAATCCTAGATAGAGAGTGATATCAGCATCACTGTCTGCAACTCACTAGTGCTGCGTGCAGCTTCTCAGATGTTACTGGTCAGTATCATCACAGCCTGACTATTCCCAACAATGTCTTGGGAGCCTTATGAAAATGTCCTATTCAAAGCATTCAGTACAGTGCTGTTAGCTGCCATTCTGGAAGTTATCAATGACAATAGAAACTCTTCCTGATTTCTTGATGCCATAACCATCTCCCAGGTTGTCACAGTGTCCAGGATGTTCTGCAGGTCATGAGAAACTTTCTACATTGTGTTGTATAAGTGACTTTGGTTCATCCCACCATCTTGACTGTGTGGGTAGAAGGGAGGCAGTGGTGTATTGGTAATGTCACTGGACTAGTAATCCAAAGGCCCAGACTAGTGCTCTGGGGACACAGGTTCAAATCCCACCATGACAGCTGGTGGAATTTGAATTCAATTAATAAAGTCTGATCACAAAACTATCATCAAGTAAAAACCAGATGGTAGAAAAAACCACCTCATTTGCTAATGTCTTTAGGGAATGAAACCTGCCATCCTTATCTGATTCCAGGTTGACTCTTAACTACCCTCTGAAATGGCCTAACAAGCCACTCAGTCAAGGAATGGGCAACAAATGCTGGCCTTGCCAATGACACTCACATCCTATGAAAGAATAAAATTAAAATCCACTTGAGATTGATCCTAAATCATTGATCGTTTGACAACTGGATCCCTGAAATTTAGGTTCCTTGGCTAAGGTTGTCAATTTTTGCCCCTCCATGGAGGAATGACACTCTCCCTCTCTTCCACTTCTGAGTCCTCATTATCGATTATCATTGTTGCTCAATGACTCACTGAATAAAGCCTTTGTGAATCCAAATCATTGATAGTGGGTTTCTCTGTATTAATTGCTGTGCAAGTATGATGCCAGGACAGAGTTGATACGGATGTGGCACCCCATCCACAAACACTCACTCCCTCCACCACCGACACACAGTAGCAGCAATGTGTACCATCCACAAGATGCACTGCAGAAACCCACCAAGGCTCCTTAGGCAGCACCTTCCAAACCCACGACCACTACCATCTAGAAGGACAAGGGCAGAAGATAGATGGGAACACCACGACCTGGAAGTTCCCCTCCAAGTCAGTCACCATCCTGACTTGGAAATATATCGCCGTTCATTCACTGTCGCTGGGTCAAATTCCTGGAACTCCCTCCCTAACAGCACTGCGGGTGTACCTACACCACATGGACTGCAGCAGTTCAAGAAGGCAATACCTTCTCGAGGGCAATTAGAGATGGGCCATAAATGCTGGCCTAGCCAGCTACATCCATCCCATGAACGAATAAAAAATGGCAGAATTAGATTGGATAAATGGATGAAGGAAAAGGTTTTGAAAAGGTAAATATGATTAGGACTATCTGCTCATGAGGAGTCTAAATGCCAACCTGGACTGGTTAGGCCAAATGGCCTGTTTCCATTTAACTTCTATGTATTTCTATGCACCATAGAATGTATGTCAATGTACAAGTATTGTTACCTGCAGGTGAAGAATACTAATACAATAAAATCCCAATGAGTCAAATTCATTTTAATTGGAGCTTAGTAATAGCCAAGGAGGCCCTGTGCCCACATGAATGTGTCTCTATGTAATCCGATATGCCTACAAATGTGGTTTATGTCAAAAACACTCTTCAGGCCAGCGATGTTGGTGTGCACGGGGCACTTGTGTGTAATGATGACAATCTTCCTTTTCTTTTGTTGAAACATTTTGTCAACTTTCCTGATCCACAACTCAAAATTGCTGGAGGCCAGGCGGTTTTGTTAGCTTCATGCTGCATGGGCAGCATCTTGAAATTCGTGAAGCAATGTGGCTTCTTGGACTTTTCTATTGCAAGAAGTGGCAACTTTTTGGTGCCATCCATCTTAGCACAGACCATAGTAGTGACATGTTCCTTGCTTCGCTTTCCACCATGACAAGTTTCACCCTGGCAAAAGACAGTAAAACAGTCTGGTTGCATCTGGTAAAAATGTCTCTTGGTGCATATTCATTCAAGACATAGGCGAAACTATTTTGCAGCCAATCATCTGTCATTGCTGCTGTAAGTGCTGCACCCTCACTGCTTACCTTGTGGAAGATGATGCCGTATCTTGTCTTGAATTGGTGCAGCCATCCATCACTGCAGATGAACTCAATGTGGCCCAGTTTCTTTGCCAAGGAGACTCCCCTTTCCTGCAGGATTGGACCAAAGAAGGGAACATTCTCCACTCAGGCTGCCTTGAACCACGTTAGCAGAGCTATTTCAACAATGGGATAGGCAGCCATTCTCCTCCTCTTCCTTGCTGGAGAGAATGCCTGTTTGTCGAACTGTTCCAAGATGTTCGCCTTGTGTTTCATAATGGTGGACGAACTCGCTGAGGGAGTCTCCCACTCATTTGCACTGGCAGCTTTGTGCTTCGCACCACGGTTTTGCACTTGCTATATCAACTTCACCTTCTCCCTGATCGACAACACTTTTAAATTCCTTACAGGTTTAGACATACCTGCAGGTTTTGTATGCAGGGAAAGGTCGCTATCTAAGACCTTTCTGCCATAGTGCACCGAGTGGCTGGGAATTGTATAGACCTCTCGGGCTGTACGGCTTGCAATGAATGTATGCATTGAATACTAACTGTATTATAATTGTATTGAAGCACCTCAGAGTGCTACATGATGTATGTTGATAACTCCAATCCCATTGCACTGTCTGTAAAGACCATATTGAAATGATTGTTATATTCATTGATTGTATTGAAGCACCTCGTGATCCATGTGTAAAAACTGAATATGATTGCACTTTTTGTGATGGCCATTTAGAAATGTTTTGTAATGTTCTTTCAGATATTTTATGAATAAAGTATATTTTATGAATAAAAATATTATTCAAGGCCTTTGTTTAACTAGCCTCTGTTTGTTAGTTCAAACCCCATCCCCGACCTTACCTTGTGAGCTCTAGCAAAGATCAGGAAAAGAACTGGGCATTGATTTTCTCTCAAACTTCGCTTCAAATTCCTGCACTTCTCTGAACATCAAGACCACATTTCTGTGCGGTACTACATTGGAATAAACCACAAGATTCTGCTTCTATCTTTAATCTACTGCTCTATGCTCTGAGAAAAATATCCTGAAAAATCTCTCTCAAACTTGGCTTCAAATTTCTGGATTTCTCTTGTCATCAAGAAGACACTTTTGCTCTGGACTAAACTGGCCATACCATAAGGCCTAAATTCTGTCTCTGATCGGCTGCTGTTTTGCAATATTTAAAGTAACTTTGATCAGTTTACTGCACCACTCCTTCCCTACCACTGCTGTGAGTGAGAATCTGCAGTCTCCTGCTGAGTCTGTGATTGATCTCTGGTTATACAACTTTTCAGTTTCAGTCTGTTCTTGGCTGGGAATTCGCTCATTGAAGAACAAACCTCTGCTACTTCTGCATTTTATCCTCCAACATTGCCATCACCTTTCTGATTCTGCAACTGACTCTGTACTCCTGCATCATCATTCCCATGAAAATACCTCCAACAGTGTGTGCTCCAATACTTACCCTCAAATAAATTCTGGATGTCACTCACTTGTCTCTAAACTCAGACAACAGTTCATTAATACTCCATGCTGATTCTACCCTACCTAAGTCATCCCCCCGGGTCCTCTGACCTTGATTCTGATTGGAGTCCTTGGGCTAAATCTTACCTATGTCGAGTGGGCTGGGCGGGCGCGGAGCCGATCGCCACCCACGATTGGCTGCGCGCCGCCATTTTACGTAGGTGGGCCAATTAAGGCCCACCCAGCATAACCCGCAGCCGGTAGCACTCAGCGCTACCTCTGAGGGCGGGGGGAGAAGGGAGAGTCGGGGCCTGCGCTCTTTCGTGCAGCAATCTCTCTGAGGCACAGAGCTGCCTCAGGGAGAGAAAGATGATAATGAAACTTTTGAACAAAGGAAGTAAAAGATTATTTAAACATGTCCCATCATGTGACAGTGTCACATGAGCTGGGACATGTTTGTGCATTTTGCAAAATTTATTTAACTATTTTATAAAACCTTCAGGAAACCTCATCCCGCCCGTGGATGATGTTTCCTGAAAAACGCAAAGGCCATTTTGGCTCTTCGCCTGCCCACCAACCTGAAGGTTGGACTGTGCGCTGTGAACAACTTTTTTAATGGCCTTAATAGGCCTTTGACAGTTCGGCGGGCATGCAGCCGCTTCCAGCACATGCCCGCCGAGCACAATATTGAAGTGACACGCGATGATGTCGGGACGCATGCCTGACGTCATTTTACGTGTCGGCGTGTCGGGCCCACCCCCACACGCCAATGGCAATATTCTGCCCCTTATTACTTCAAATCTATTTCCTATTTCCCACTTACTATCAGGTTTATATGTAATTTACATTTTTCTGTAACCAGGGGCAGAATTTTCCCACTGGCGTGTGGGGGCAGGCCCTGCACGTCTGCGCATAAAATGATGCGCGGTGATGTCGGGCGAGCGTCCCGATGTCACAGCCCGCCATCACTACATTTAGTTGGGCATGCGCGCGATGATTTCCACTGCGCGCCCACCATTAATTAACAGGCTACTTAAGGCCTTTGATTCACCAATCGACACTGATTTTCCGGCGCCCGTGCAATCTTTGGGTCAGCGCATGGGCGCAACGGGCACACGGGAGGAACGCATTTGTATAAACCTCATCCACGGGTGGGATAAGAGGGCTCACTGGGGTCACGAGTGTGCTCTGTCAAATATCGATGTTTCAAAGTTATTGAAACTTGCCTGTGTGATCTGCAATCTTTCAAAACACGTACCAGCTGCTTGGTCTGGACTTTTAACCTTCAGGTCAGCACTCTGCAGTGAGGAATCTTTTTTGGGGCTGCAGGTTTCTGGAAGCTTGTCCATAGCCTGGGAATGGGAGCTGAACTCTCCACTGAAGGCACCTCCTCTGAGGAGGAAGGGAGGGCTAGAAGGGGGAGGAGGCCAGGAGTGCACATTCAGCCTCCAGGGTAGCCACCTTTGGGAGGACAGGCACAGGCAGAAGGGACGCAGGACCAACAGGAAGTGCAAAGTGGAAGGGGCTGCAGAAGTCGCCACTATCCTGCTGCCAGGGTATACAGGCGGCGAAAAAACTACCTCAAAATGTCTGAGGTGCAGTGCCAAAGGAGGCTCCGTCTCTCAACGGAGACAGTCAACTATATCTGTCAGATGATTGGGCTAAGATATCTCCTAAATGTATAGGTGGACACCCCATGCCAGTGGCTCTAAAGGTCACAGCTGCCCTCAACTTCTATGCATCTGGCCCCTTCCAGGGCTCAGTGGGTGAACTTTGCGGCGTCTCCCAATTAGCTGTTCACACTTGTGTCAAGCAGGTCACAGACGCTTTGTTCAGATGTGCAGTGACCTTCATCCACTTCCGCTGTGACCAGGCAAGTCAGACACAATGAACCAGAGGCTTCACAGCCATTGCTGGCTTCTCCCATGTCCAGGGTGCAATAGACTGCACACATGTGGCCATCAAGGCGCCAACAGGAGAGTCAGGTGCCTTCGTCAACAGGAAGGGTTTCCACTCCATGAACGTGCAGATAGTGTGCACAGGATGCAGATTCTGCAAATCTGTGCAAGTTACCCAGGCAGCTCCCATGACGCCTACATCCTCAGAAACTCCCAGGTGCCGGGACTTTTCAGTGCTCCAGCTCGGCTGGATGGATGGCTGCTGGGTGACAAGGGCTATCTCCTCAAAAGGTGGCTCATGATGCCTCTCCGCCATCCAAGAACTGGAGCTGAGGAGCGCTACAATAGGAGCCACACCTCCACAAGGGCTGTGGTGGAGAGAGCCATCAGTCTTCTCAAGATGCACTTCCGATGCCTGGACCGCTCGGTGGGTGCACTCCAGTACCCCCCAGATCGTGTGTCGGTGATAGTGGTTGCATGCTGCGCTCTCCACAATCTTGCGCTGGAAAGGGGGGACGCAGTAGACGATGAAGACGTTGACACAGTGGCTGCGGCTGCACAACATGAGTCCAGCAGTGAGTCCAAGGATGAGCACACACAGGGAAATGCTGAGGGGGTAGACCCTGACCTGGGCATACTCCAGGGAGGCAGGGACACTCGGGAGGCTTTAATCAAATGAACCTTCAGCTAGCACACCACAAATGGACCTCCAGGACAAGCCTGGGCTGTAGGTTCGATACCTAAGTGCAAAATCTGCCAGGTTAGGAACAATAACTAAGGGCCTTGTTAATAAAGCTGAATGTCCCACAAAGCACTCCTAACATTTTTGGAAACCATACACATGCAGAAGAAAATAGGCACCCTCAGCTAGGGTCACATGTCTGAATTTAATATCACAGGCAAAGAAACTGAATGAAACAAAATGACAAGGGTGTTCCAATTCTAAGCAAATTATAAAGACCTCATTGCGGGCCAACACAAAAGCACCAGCGATAAACCTGTGGTGTGCCTAAGGTACCTTATGTTTAGGTTTCCGGGTGCTATGTCTTGGTGCTGCCCCATCGCTGGGAGTGGCATCTGAGACAGCCTGCTGACTCTGCTGTGCTGTTGGCCTCGATGACCTTGGCAGTCATCCTCTGGCCCATGAAGCCTGTGCTGCCCCAGCCTGGGAGGGATCTGCCAGTTCCACAGCTGGCATCTCCCCAGTCGTCGCAGCCTCACCGGATGCTACGGTTACTGGGAGAGGAGTGGGGGAGCTGCCGCCCTCATCCAGAGCGCCATGAGAGGAGCCCACAGAGACGACAGGCAGCTGCTGCGCCAACGTGAGATTGCTTTGGACCTCCCTGCTCACGGTGGATGGATGGGAACCGAGCTGGGAAACCTGATGCCCACAACTTCTCCCACTCTGGCACTGACCAGCTGAGGTCATTGCCGATGTAAGGGCTTGCTGGACCGAGCACATCCCCAGGAAGTCCTGATGGGTCTCCTGGAGGAGCCTCTCCACAAGGGTCGCCATTCTCTCCATGGAGGTCGCATGGTGCTCGGACATGAGGTTCATTGCTTCGGTAATCGTCCGCATAGATTCCTCCACCACAGAGACCAAGCCAAGCATAGCCTCATGTATCTCCCTCAGATGCACCCGCACGCCCGGCTGCGTTTCCTGCCCCTGCTGCATTGCGGATGACCACAGAGGCACATCATCAGGCACCGACAGAGCATGTGCCTGGTCCCCTGCAGTTCTCCGACTGCTGGCGCCATGGGCATCCTCTGTCCCTGCCAGCTCCTCCAGCAAATGTGAAGTGCCCTCACCACTATGCCCTGGGACACTAGCTGATGTTCTAACTCCCGCCGAGGTGCTAGTATCTGCGCTGGTGCCTGCCTGGCAGAGATGGTGTGATGTTGGTGAAACTTCAGGCCCCTCAGGTGTGAGAGGGGGCCTCTGCTGCTCCTCCTCCTGGCCCTGCTCTGCTGATGCTGAAAGGAAGAACAAGGACATTGGATCAGTTAACGTGGAGACAACGACAAAGTGCATCTCTGTCCCCTGGATCATTATGTGCTCGACTTACATAAGCAATGGTCAAGCCATATTGCAAAATTAAATCACTTAACATTCAGCACTGCTATGACTGTTGGGAGAACAATGCTGACCTCACTGCTGGGCATAAATACCTGGCCGTGGCACTTCAGCCTCACCGACACCAGTAGACCTGGGCGCATGGCGCCTCTCCAAATTCAGGGCCTCCTGCTCAAACCGGCTGAGAATGGCTAACTGCGCCTGGCCGCCGCCAGTCCTCACACGCTCTGCAGCGTTATGTGCATTCTTCTCCTGAAAAAGAGAGATGACCATTGATTAGTACAAATTGTACATGGACTCTCTTCGTGGACGGCTCTCACCAACCAGAGTGGGACATATCAGGGCTCCAGTGTCTCCTCACCCTGCTGCTGCTGAACACTCACACAAAGATACTAGGCCTGTTCCCCAGCCTCCCACCCCCACCTTGGCCACATGCTGCCTACATCACATCAGGCACCACATGGTCTAACCTTCCATAGAAAGAAGGCGCAAGCACATGGAGCGCAGAGGACAGCAGATCGATCGCTGCCACGCCACCTTGAAGCTCCCCTCCCAGCATGTCATCACCCTGACTTAGACATGTCCTGCAGTTCCAGCACTGCGCCTAGGTGCAGCTCCTCCAGGTTGCCCTCAAACCAGTCATGTAGGTCTCAGTGTACCACATGCTGTGGGCACAGAATCCATCTCTTCACCACTCTCTCAGGCTGACCTTGGCATGGGCAATATCTGCTGGCCCATCCAGCGAAGGACACATGCCATCAATGATTCAATACAGTCACTACACTCAGACTTTTCAGGGGGAGGGCAGCAGGGGGGAAAGCCGACCTGCTGGGTTAAGTGACCAATGCCAACATTGTCCTCACCCTTCCAGAGCGCAACAAGCTGTTGAAGCTCTTGCGACACTGGATCCAGATGCATCACACCACGTCACGAGAGTTCACCACCTCCGCCACCTTCTCCCAGGCACGTTTCGTCATGTGGAGGGGGTCCTCCTTCTCCCGTCCTGGGGAACCAGCACATCCCGCCGTGCTGCCACCTCCTCGAGGAGGGCAACAAGGCAATCATTGGAAAAGTGAGGGGCACACTGGCCCCCCCCGCCCTACCCTCCGGCCTGGCCTGCCCCAATGGCTTACCCTCCGGCCTGGCCTGCCCTGATGGCTTACCCTCCGGCCTGGCCTGCCCCGATGGCTTACCCTCCGGACTTGCATAACCTCCATTGCCCCTCAGCAGAGACCTTCACCCAGCCATTGCGAGCAGCCTTTCCTAGGCTGCCAGGCCTTCCTTTATACAGGCCGCCAGGTCGCCATTGGACCCAGCGGGCTGAGTGCACCTGTCGCCACTCAGCCACTCCCGCTACACACGGGAGTCGTGACGTACGCTGGGCGGGCCCTAATTGGCCCGCCTGTATAAAATGGTGGCGCAGACCCAATCGTGAGCGGCAATCCGGACTATGCCCGCCCCTGCTCTGCCCACCCCCTGCCATCCAGAAAATCCTGCCCCAAATCTATGTATCTTGAGCTTTCCCAGAATCCATTTGCTTACACATTTTAGCTCCGGACCTGAGCCCATCAATCTATTTCCACTTTTTCCTTTATTTTCAATTTCTTTTCTCCCCTTTGACTTCTATCTTCCATTGTCATGTCTCTTTTCACTTCCCCCCCTCTCAGGTACCGTGTTCTCCCAATTCCTCACCTCAACCCTCAGTATTCCTCGATCTTCCTGCTCTCTTTCTGGCATCTCAGGCTTGATCCCGTGTTAGAAAAGCCTACAGCTTTCCTTTGTGCCTCTCTTGGCATCCTCCAAAGGGCTCTCAATGCACTTAGCACTGGCTCATTACAAGCAGCAACCTCGCCTGACCAGTGTCCCTGATGGGGCTCATCTTGCCAACCTCCTTCCCATTCAACTCACCTCTCTCACTGCTGACCCTGTGGATTCTGCCAGCCAATCAGTTCTCACTGCCCACCAATGCATCTCCCTCCAGAATCTCCATTTACTTATGAACAAGGCCCTTGCCATCCAGAAACTCATGGCCTTAATGGAAACCTGGCTGAGGAGTAATACCACCTTCCCCCTCAGTGACGCCTCCCCGCTTGGCTATATCTTCCACCATTTTCCCCACCAAGACTGTCATGGTGGTGTGGAACTTATCACCAGGTCACAGCTTGACCTGAACCCCCCCCTTTGGAAATTGCTTCCAATTTCCACCCTTCTCTCGGATAGGCTAGCAACCAATATTCACTATAAGTCCACTGCTTCCAACAGCTACCTCGAATACAGTTCCTCACACCCTGCTTCCTGTAAAGAGTCCATTCCATTCTTGCAGTTTCTCCATCTCCATTGCATCTGTTCCATACCAGCAACGTTCCATAGCAGCATTTTTAATATGTCTTCCTTTTCCCTCAACCCAGGCTTCCTTCTACCATGGTTGACAGGGCCTGTAGTATCTTGTACACTTTTCTGGCACTTGCTCCTCATTTGAGCATCTCACCTTGTTCCACCTCTTTCACCTCTCTTTCAAAATCTTCATTCTCCACCACCCTACCATGTACCCTTCCCTATCCCTGTAATCTCCTTCAGGCCCACAACCCTCAGAGATATCTATGGCCATCTAATTCTGGCCTCTTGAACATCCCTGATTTTTATCGCACCATCATTGGTGGTTGTGCCTTTATTTGCCTAGGCCCTCAGCTCTGGAATTCCCTTCTTACACCACTTTACCTCTCTGTCTCTACTTTTCTCCTTTAAGACACTCCTCTAAACATACCTCTTTGATCAAACTTTTGATCATCCGACATAATACCTCCTGATGTAGCTTTGTGTCATATTTGCTTTATAATGTGAAAGGCCTTGGGACATTTTATTATGTTAAAGGTGCTATATAAATATAATTTGTTGTTGTTGTTTAGCCATACCTCAGTGATGTAACACTCACCTCTGAGTCAGAAGGTTATGGGCTCAGATCCAACTCCAGTCAATTGTCGATATAATGCTCCAGTGCTTACTGGGCACTCTCTGAGACATTTAACCTCTCAGATAAATCTCAAGATTCTGTGGCCCTACTCAAAGAGGAAAAGAAGAGTTCTTCCCGGTTAATATTTATCCTTTAATTAGCAGCACTAAAACAGACAATCTGGTCATTATTGTATTGCTGTTTGTAGAATTTTGCTGTGAGCAAATTGGCTGTTGTGTCTTTTACAAAGACTACACTTCAAAAGTACTTAATTGGCTATAAAGTACTCTGGGATGTCCTGAGGTTCTGATAGGCGTTATATAAATGCAAGTTTTTCTTTTCTCTTCCTTTCTTCAACTGGAGAGACTTGAAAAACTGAGATTATTCTTCTTTAGATTTACAAGGTAGTCAAGGGTTACGGGAGACAGGCAGGAAAGTGGAGTTAAGGCCACACTCAGGTCAGCCATTATCGTATTAAATGGTGGAGCAGGCTTGAGGGACCATATGTCCCGCTCCTATTCCTATTTCTTATGTAGAGTGGACAAGATTAAAAGAAGATTTAATAGAGGTGTTCAAAATTCTAACAGGTTTTAATAGAGTAATTAAGGATTTACTTTTTCACTGGCAGGAGGGTGAGTAACCAGAAAAGACAGATATAAGATATAAGGCAAGAAAACAGAGAAGAGCTGAGGTGATTTTTTTATGCAGTGAGTTTCTGAATTGCAATCCTTGCAGAAGTGGTGGAAACAGACTGAATAGTAATTTTTAAAAGGATATTGGATATATACTTAAAAAGGAAACATTTACAGGCCTATGACGAAACAGCAGGGGGAGTAGGACTAATCTTATAGCCCTTTCGATATAGACACAATGGGCTGAATAGCCAGCTGCTTTGCAAATGGATATATAAACTGAAGCTATGGCGAAACACTAAAATGTCCCTTCAAGAGACTATTGAAGTCTTTCTTGGGTGTGTGAAGACTGACAGAACAATGGGAGGAATTCCTTGAAGCCACTCTGCCCTTTGAAATCTGATTTTTTTTTTTGCAAACTTCCTTAATTAGACACAAGATTTTCATAGACAGCCATTTACCTGTTGGTTGATAATCAAAAGCCATTACAGAGGGAAAGGCAATGGCCTCTGTTGCCATCAGTAACTTCTTGTCCTTTTATATCCCTGAAAGTGTTTCCTTTTTAAGTTTATATCCCATCCCTTTGAAAGTTACTATTCAATCTGCTCCACCACCCTTGCAGGCAATGCAATCATAACTCCTGCTCTCACCCTGAACTGGAAAAGTTCATCTATTTTGCTTCCAATTTCCACCCTTCTCTCACCTTCACATGCTCCATCTCTGATTCTTCCCTTCCCTACCTCAACTTCTCTGCGGATAGGCTAGCAACCAATATTCACTATAAGTCCACTGCTTCCAACAGCTACCTCGAATACAGTTCCTCACACCCTGCTTCCTGTAAAGAGTCCATTCCATTCTTGCGGTTTCTCCATCTCCATTGCATCTGTTCCATACCAGCAACGTTCCATAGCAGCATTTTTAATATGTCTTCCTTTTCCCTCAACCCAGGCTTCCTTCTAACATGGTTGACAGGGCCTGTAGTATCTTGTACGAGCTGATCATATTGTGATACTGTCCTCTTTGTTGGGGGTGGTGAATAAAGTGTGCAACAACATGGCCGATTAAATAGGGTCTCATCCCCAATTTAGCTAATACATTTACCACTGTATCAACAATTCAAAGATTAAATAACTTGTGAATGGTCTATGGAGTGAGTGCCAGAGGTATTTGAAGAAGTGAAGAACTGACAGAACAGCAAAACTGCTGTTTTGGCCCACTATGATCACAAGAAACAACTGGCTTTAGCTTGTGATTCTTCACCACCGGGGTTAGATGTGGTGTTGGCTCACATAATGGAAGATGGTTTGCTAAGGCCTATAGCATATGCTTCACGTAGGTTAATGAAGTCAGAGCAAAATTACTCACAAGTTGAGGAAGAGTGGATAGCCATCATATATAATGTTAGAGAGTTCCACAAGTATCTGTATGGTAGGAAATTCACATTGTTAACTGATCACCAAGCCCTTACGATCACATTTGCTTCAAAGAAAAGGACACCACCCCTAGAGGCAGCACCAATTCAGAGTTGAGCATTGAATTTGATGCCCATCAGTACGATATTAAATATCAGAAGTCAGCAGATCATGTTGACCTAGGCATTACTTCAAGATTTCTCATAAAGGCTGATTCATTCTTGGCCACTAAGTTACTCATGAATTATTTTACATACAAAAATGACATGCCAGTGTCTGCAGAGAAATTAGTGAAGAAATTTATAGGGATGTGGTGTTCAATGAGATGCTCAATTATGCTATGAATGGCTGGCGTAAACAGTGTGATGATGAGAAAATACAGGAGTATTTCACATGTAGAAATGAACTGGGTGTAGATCAAACCCCGTTGGGGTTTAGAGCCATTATTCTGCCAAGGTTTAGAGAGAGACTGAGAGAGGAACGGCATCAAGAGTGCACAGGGACAGTCCATATGAAAGCAGTAGCAAGGAGCTATTTTTGACATTGAGATGTTGAAGAATTGCTGTAAAGTTCTGAAGTATATCTCAGAATGAGAAATGATCCACCAAAGTTCCCCTCATTGCATGGTGAAACACAAGAAAACTGTGGGAAGGAACATATGTTGATTCTTTGAAGTGGGAAAGAAAGACTTCTTTGTTTTGGCCAATATCCATAGCAAGTGGCTAAATGTTGAGTTTATGCACAATTCCGGAAGTGCCAAAACTATTGAGGTTTTGAGAAGTTGGTTTGTAATTTATGGGTTGCCTGAGGTGTTGGTTCAGACAATGGTCCACAGTTTACTTCAGGAGACTTTGAAATATTTCTGATTAAGAAAGAGATAGAACCCACTCTGGTAACACCATGGGCAGAATTTTAAGTTTGCAGGTCTGTAGGTAGTAAATTTCCCCAGGTGGCCCTCCCGCCACCCTCCCACATGCTCCCAACTTCTTTGCAATCTTACAAGCCGGGCAAGCAAGTTATAGGTTAGCCAGCCAGCCCTCTCCCCAATTGAGGCCCTAAAGTGGCTAAAAATTGGCCACTTAAGGGCTGCTTCCCAACCGGCCTAAATTTTGAGGCTGGCAGGAGGAGTTCATAGGCAGGGGGAAAGCTTGGCAGATCACTCTGCCCAGGCTTCAGGTGGGAAGGAGGAGGCGTCATCCTCAAGGGCCCCCTTTCCACATCAGATGCCCCCCCTCAACCCCAGGTTGTCCCCATGGGTGCTCCTTCCATCAAAATCTATCCATCAAGATCACCAACCTCCCTTGCCCCACCTCATCACTGCCCCCACCCTGCCCATCTCCGACCGCCGGGCCTCACCTCCCCTCCCACACACTGACCTGGCCCTGAACTCCAAGAATTAGAATCTGGGGACTGCTTGTAGTCCCAGTCATGGCCACTGCTGCCATTGGCTTTGCTGGGTCTACAGATCTGCCAGCCAATCGGATAGCTGGCAGCTCTCTGAGGTGGGACTTCTACCTAAGTCAGGAGTGGAAGTCCCATCTCCAGCCAATTAAAGCTGTTTGATAGAGTTCCCCATACCCTCATCTTCCATTCCACTAGCCTCTATATTCAAAAAATCATTCTCCACCATTTCTGTCACCTCCAACGTGATGCCACCACCAAACACCTCTTCCTTGGAGCGTTAAATGGCTGAGAGGCTGTTGTAATTGGTGGAGGTGCCCTCTCTGCCAACTCTACAGGTGGTGGGGCAGAAAACCCCACCATCTGAAAAATCCTGGACAATATCACCCAGCATCAAATGGTGCTGCAGAAAGAAGTGTACAGTGTAAAGAGGTTTTTTGCAAAAGTATTTGCTAGGTGACAAGCTAGGCAGTAATTCCCATGTTTCCCTTCAACAGGGGCTAGACAATTTCCTGTTTTCTTACAGAATAACTCCACAGTCTACAATAAGTTGCTCACCTTATGAGTTAATGTTTAAACATACCCCTGGGATAAGGTTTAATTTGTTTAAGCCTCACATCAATAGCAAATTAAGCAAAAAGCAAGATAAAGCGAAGATCAGTCATGATACACCAGGCATGAAAATTAGAGAGTTCAGTGCTGGTCAGAAGGTCATGGTGAAAAACCATTGAGATGATAAGGAGATATGTAATTAGAGTTGCTATAAAGAGACTAGATGAATTCTAGTATAGGTCAGAGAGGGGATCCATCAGTGTCATGTAGATCTTTTCCTTGAAAGAGGAAATCTGATGGAAGGAGAGCATGATAACCCTCCTGTAGTCAAAATTGCTCCTACAATCCAAAGGGAAAGTCAGAAAGAAATTGAAAGTCACAAAAAAACTGAAAGTTTGCCGGTATCACAGGATGCACCAGTAGAACAAAGTGAGTCAGGGTTCCAACCATTAAATGGAGTTGGTGGTCAAAGTCAAAGGCCAAGGTTGACACAGAGATTTTGAAAAAGCAGAGTCAACCTCATTGAAATGGAAATAGAGAAGAGACCCAGACAGAAAGAGAAAGCAGCTAGATAGGTTAATTGAGAGTATATAAGGAAGAAACAGGGAGCTAAAGATAAATTGGAAAATTGGAAGTACAAAACTATTTCCCATTTTAAGAGAGGTTGAGTTATTACTTGTTATATTTTGTTATGTTGAAAAAAGGGCCATTTGTTTGAAATACTTGAAGAAGTGCAATTAATTATTATAAAAGTTTGAAAATCATACGCAAAATACAAGATACAGATATTGCAGTCTGAAGCAATCATTATCTCTTAATAGAACTAATTGAAGTTACATTAACCCACATATTGCAGTGTTTATTTTAAGAAAGCAGTTATTCTTTTCGTTATTTCTTGTCAAATACTGATACATTTGTAAACACATACTGGCAGTATAAGACCATAAGACCATAAGATATAGGAGCAGAAATTAGGCCATTCAGCCCAACGAGTCTGCTCCGTCATTCAATCATGACTGATATGTTTCTCAACCCTATTCTCCCGCCTTCTCCCCATAACCTTTGATCCCCTTACCAACCAAGAACATATCTATCGTGGTCTTAAATACACTCAATGACCTGGCCTCCACAGCCTTCTGTGGCAATTAATTCCATAGATTCACCACTCTCTGGCTAAAGAAGTTTCTCCTCATCTCTGTTCTAAAAGGTCTTCCCTTTACTCTGAGGCTGTGCCCTCGGGTCCTAGTCTCTCCTACTAATGGAAACATCTTCCCCACGTCCACTCTATCCAGGCCTTTCAGTATTCTGTAAGTTTCAATCAGATTCCCCCCTCATCTTTCTAAACTCCATCGAGTATAGACCCAGAGTCCTCAAACGTTCCTCATGTGTTAAACCTTTCATTCCTGGGATCATTCTCGTGAACCTCCTCTGGACCCTCTCCAGGGCCAGCACATCCTTCCTGAGATACAGGGCCCAAAATTGCTCACAATATTCTAAATGTGGTCTGACCAGAGCCTTATAAAGCCTCAGCAGCACATCCCTGCTTTTATATTCTAGTCCTCTCGAAATAAATGCCAACATTGCATTTGCCTTCCTAACTACCGACTCAACCTGCAAGTTAACCTTAAGAGAATCCTGGACTAGGACTCCCAAGTCCCTTTGCACTCCAGATTTCTGAATTCTCTCCCTATTTAGAAAATAGTCTATGCCTCTATTCTTCTTACCAAAGTGCAATTCCTCCCACTTCCCCACGTTGTATTCCATCTGCCACTTCTTTGCCCATTCTCCTAACCTGTCCAAATCCTTCTGCCCCTTCCCCGCCTCCTCAATACTACCTGTCGCTCCATCTATCTTTGTATCATCTGCAAACTTAGCAAACTTCCTTCATCTAGATCATTAATATATAAAGTGAAAAGTTGTGGTACCAACACTGGCCTCTGCGGAACTCCACTAGTCACCGGCCGCCATCCTGAGAAGGACCCCCTTATCCCCACTCTCTGCCTCCTGCCAGATAGCCAGTCTTCTATCCATGCTAGTACCTTGCCTCTAAAACCATGGGCTCTTATCTTACTGAGCAGCCTCCTGTGCGGCACCTTGTCAAAGGCCTTCTGGAAGTCCAAGTAGATAACATCCATTGGCTCTCCTTTGTCTAACCTACTCGTTACCTCCTCAAAGAATTCTAACAGATTTGTCAGGCATGACCTCCCGTTGATGAAACCATGCTGACTTTGCCCTATTTTGCCATGCACTTCCAAGTATTCTGAAATATCATCCTTAATAATGGACTCTAAAATCTTATCAACCGAGGTCAGAATAATCGGCCTGTAATTTCCCGTCTTTTGCCTCACTCCCTTCTTAAACAGGGGGGTTACATTAGCGATTTTCCAGTCCTCTGGGACCCTCCCTGACTCCAGTGATTCCTGAAAGATCACCACTAAGGCCTCCACTATCTCTTCAGCTATCTCCTTCAGAACTCTGGGGTGTAATCCATCTGGTCCAGGTGATTTATCCACCTTCAGACCTTTCAGTTTTCCTAGCACCTTCTCCTTGGTAATGACCACCATACTCACCTCTGCCCCCTGACTCTCTTGAACTTTGGGGATGTCACTCATGTCTTCAACTGTGAAGACTGACGCAAAGTACCTATTCAGTTCCTCCGCCATTTCTTTGTTCCCCACTACTACTCCTCCAGCGTCATTTTCCAGTGGCCCAATGTCCACTTTTGCCTCTCTCTTACCCTTTATATATCTAAAAAAACTCTTGCAATCTTCTTTTATATTACTGGCTAGTTTACCCTCATATTTAATCTTCTCCCTCCTTGTTTCTTTTTTAGTTGTCCTCTGTTGGTCTTTGTAGGCTTCCCAATCCCCTGGTTTCCCACTGCTCTTTGCCGCACTGTATGCTTTCGCTTTAGCTTTTATGCTGTCCCTGACTTCCTTTGTCAGCCATGGTTGCCTCGTCCTCCCTTTAGTATGCTTCTTCTTCCTAGGGATGAATTTTTGCTGTGTCTCCCAAATTACTCCCAGAAACTCCTGCTATTGCTGTTCCACTGTCTTTCCTGCTAGGCTCATCTCCCAGTCAATTCTGGCCAGCTCCTCCCTCATGCCTCTGTAGTTGCCTTTATTCAATTGTAATACCGTTACATCTGATTCCAGCTTTTTCCTCTCAAATTGCAGGGTAAATTCTATCATATTATGGTCACTTCCTCCTATTGGTTCCTTCACCTTAAGCTCCCTTATCAAATCTGCCTCCTTACACATCACTAAATCTAGAATTGCCTGTTCCCTAGTGGGCTCCACCACAAGCTGCTCCAAAAAGCCATCTTGTAGACATTCCACAAATTCATTTTCTTTGGATCCACTACCAACCTGATTTTCCCAGTCTACCTGCATATTGAAATCCCCCATGATCATTGTAACCTTGCCTTTCTTACACACCTTTTCTATCTCCTGGTGTATCTTGTGCCCCACATCCTGACTACTGTTCGGAGGCCTGTACATAACTCCCATTATGGTTTTTTTACCTTTGCGGTTGCTCAACTCTACCCACACAGATTCTACATCATCTGACCCTACATCGTTTCTTGCTATCGATTTAATTTCATTTCTTACTAACAAAGCAACCCCACCCCCTCTGCCAACCTGCCTATCTTTTTGATAGGATGTATATCCTTGGATATTTAGCTCCCAGTCCAGATCCCCTTGCAGCCATGTCTCCGTAATGCCCACCACATCATACCTGCCAATTTCAATCTGTGCCACAAGCTCATTGACCTTATTTCATATACTGCGTGCATTCAGATACAACACCTTCAGTCCTGTATTTCCCGTCCCCTTTCTCATTGTCATCCCTTTATCTAATGTGCTTGAAGTTAGATTCCTAGCCCTTTCCAAACACTCTGTCCTATTTTGTGTTCTGGAGACTTTAATAGCCTCTCCAGGGCTCTCCTTTCTTATCAGTTTTTTCATAATTTTCCATGAAGTTGAATCCACCCCCCCACACGCTAACCTGCTGCTTTGTTTCCCATTAGTCATACTTCTTGGAGTTTTACCCCCCCCCCCCACCCACTTTCTAGTTTAAGGGAAAGGAAGGTAAGGGAAAATAATTTTTTTACACGTGCAAATTACTCTGGTAGTACTGGTCATATACATATTAGTTGTGATTACAATAAAAATAAATATATAACCTAGCCTGTTAAACTTCAGGTATCATTGATGTTGGTTTAGTCTTATTGTATTCTGGGAAATTATGCCCATGTATTATTATACATTTTAATGTGTAAGTCAGCTTGATAAAATAAGAAAAAAATCTTGTAATATTGAGAGGTAATCATTTTTCAAAGTGGAGAGGGAGTGTCGCATATTGTAAGAGCTGATCATATTGTGATACTGCTAGGAATGGTGAATAAAGTGTGCAACATGACTGATTAAGTAGGGTCCCTGTGTGAGTTGTTTTCAGTCCAAAACACCACAGGGCCCTCGACTGTGTACCATTTCCTGCACTCCTACTCTTACCCTCTTCCCCTCCCTCCTAGAGCCATGATAAGGTTCCCCTTGCCCTCATCTTCCACCCCACCAGCCTCCATGTTCAATGAATCATCCTCTGCTATTTCTGTCATCTCCAGTGTGATGTCACCACACCTTTCCCTCTGATCCTCTCCTCTTTCAGCATTCTGTTTCCTCCACTATCCCTCGTCCACTCCTCAATCATCCCCAACATACTCCCCTTCCCAAGGCATCTTTCCATGTGACAGCAGGAGAAGCAACAGCTGCCATTCTACCTCATCTCTTCATCAAGGCTGCAAACACTCCTTCCCATGAAACTCCTTCAGGTGAAACGCTGATATACTTTTACTTCTTTCAATTTAACGTACTATTGCAGCCTGCTCTAAACTGGGGAGACCAAACACAGGTAGGGTGACCACTTTATGGAGCACCTCTGTTCAGTCTGCAAGCATGTGCTGGAGCTTCCTGTCATCCCTTATTTTAATTTTCCATCTTTCTCTCACGTTGACATCAACCTGGTCATCAGGTGTGAGGCACTCTCGCTGTTGCTGTAAGTGGCGCAGGTCTGGCCCATTCCTCACTCCTGCACGATGGCAATCACCCGAGCCATCTTTAGCTTTATCTGGAGGTCGAAAATGGATCATGTTCGCAGGGACGCGATGTACAAGCCTCTAGATAAAGGGGGAAAAAACGTGCCCAACATCACCTGCATCCTGATGGCCACCTTTGTGTGCGGCTGCATCAAGCTGTGCGTAGACCTTTGGTACACAAACACCAAGTGTCACTATGTGCTGAGGTTCTACCTGTCCCCGTTGTTGCGAAGGATGGGTCTGGCCACGCTGCCGCGGAATGCTCCAAGTAGTTGGACCGTGCCGTACCACCTGTCCCTCGTGGAAAAATTTATACAGAGAAACACCTTTGACCACAAGTCCATCAGGCAGTGGTCGGCACGTAACATCCTAGAGGCCCTGAGGGAAAAGGAGATGGTGGATGCTGACGGATGGTTCCCCGAGCAGACTGTCAAAATCATTTGGCAGAATGCCTCATCGCCAGAACTTTCCAACAAGCACCAAGATGTAGCTTGGCTGGTGGTGAGAAAGGCCCTCCCTGTCAGATCGTTCCTACACACCAGGAGTCTCACCCCCTCCGCACATTGCCCTCGAGGTGGCTGTGGTGGGGAAGAGACCATTGTTCACCTCCTTGCGGAATGTGCCTTTGCAAAGAAGGTCTGGAGAGAGATGCAGTGGATTTTGTTGAGGTTCATCCCGAGCAGTGCTGCGACGCAGGACTCTGTGCTCTACGGGCTGTTCCCAGGGACACACACCAGGACAAACATCAACTGCAGCTGGAGGATCATCAACTCGGTGAACGACACTCTTTGGTCTGCCCAAAATTTGTTAGTCTTCCGGTGCAAAGAGTTGTCCCCGACCGAGCATTGCACAGACTGGCACATTCCAAGTTCCAGGACTACGTGCTGAGGAACGCACTAAAGCTTGGGGCAGCCACCGCAAAGGCACAATGGGGAAAGATCGCTGTCAAAGACCTTTCTGCCATAGTGCACCAAGGGGCTGGGAATTGTATAGATCCCTCGGGCTGCACGGCTCACAAAGATTGTATGTAGTGAATACTAAATGTATTATAATTGTATTGAAGCACCTCAAAGTGCCACATGATGTATGTCGATAACTCCAATCCCATTGCATTGTTTGACTGTCTGTGATGACCATATTGAGACGACTGTAATATTCATTGATTGTATTGAAGCACTTCGTGATCCATGTGTAAAAGTTGAATATGATTGCACTTTTTGTGATGGCCATTTAGAAATGTTTTGTAATGTTCTTTCAGATGTTTTATGAATAAGCTTTATTTTTCCAAAAATAAAAAAATCTCTGTCTTTTGCCTACTGCAGTGTTCCAATGAAGCTCTATTTAAGATCGAGGAACAGTTGCTCATCTTTTGACTATACACTTTACAACCTTCCAGACTCAACACTGAATTCATCAATTTCAAATCGTAATCTCTGCTTAATGTTGTTTCCTTTCTCTTTCTCTGTTTCAATTTTAATCTTGTTTTCCTCTTGTACTTGATTTTGGACAGCAGCTGTTCAACATTCTGTCATTCACACCTCCTCTGGACATATCTTTTGTTCATTTACTTGTTCCATTACCACCCCCATTGGCCCTGCATCATCAACCCTTTTATTATTTTATCTCTTCTGTCTTCCACCCTCCCACAGATCTTCTGTTTTGTTTTTTCCCCATCTTCCCCCATTTCACTTGCTTAAAACCTATTACATTTCTAATTGTTCCCAGTTCTGATGAGAGGTCATTGAGCTGAAATATTATCTCTGTTTCTCTCTCCACAACAACGTCTGACCTGCGTTTTCTGTTTTTACTCCAGAAAAATTATGGCTGTTGGATTATAAACTGTTGGAGGCTTGCCAACCCTCCCGCTCGCTGACCCTCCCACTCCCTGAACCGCCCACTCGCCAACACTCCTGCTCACCGCCCCTCCCGCTTGCCTCCCTCCTGCTCGCCAACCCTCCTGCTCCCAATCCTCCCACTCGCCAACCCTCCTGCTTGCCACCTCTCCCACTTCCTGACCTTTCCACTCGCTGACCCTCTTGCTCACTGCCTCTCTCACTCACCTCTCTCCCACTCCCTGACCCTCCGACTTGCTGTGTCTCTTGCTCGCCACCTTTCCCACTCCAGAATGTCCCACTCCTGACCCTCCCACTTGCTGCTTCTCTCGCTCAACTCTCTCCCACTCGCCGACTCTCCCACTCACCGACCCTCCCACTCACCGACCCTCCCACTTGTCGACCCTCTCGCTTGCCGACCCTCCTGCTCGCCGACCCTCCCGCTCGCCGACCCTCCCATTCACCGGCGTTCCCGCTCACCGCCCCTCTTCCACCCACTGCCTCCGCTGCTCACCTCCATCCTGCTCGCCAACCCTCCTGCTCACTGCCTCTCTCACTCGCCACCTCTCCCTAACCCTGCCGCTACCTGATCCTCCTGCTCACCAACCCTCCTGTTTATCATCTCTCCCACTCCTGACCCTCTCGCTTGCCTTACTCCCACTCCCCCACCCTCCCACTCGCTGCCTGTCTTGCTCACCACCTCTCCTGCTCCTTGACCCCCCAATTGCGGCCTCTCTCGTTCACCTCCCTCCCACTAACTGCTTCCCTCCCCAATGCTCCCACTCCATTTTTCCCTTCCTCGCTCTTCCACCCCTCTCCTAAGCCCTCGATCACAGCCTGGATTCAGAAGAGGGAAGCTGCAACCAAGAGGGTGCAGGAGAGGGAAACAGCAAGTGGAAGAGGTGGTAACCGAGAGGGTCAGGAAAGGGAGGGTCGGTGAGCAGGAGGATGGGGAGCAGGAGCGGGGGTGAGCAGGAGGATTGGGGAGCAGGAGGGTCGGTGAGTGGGAGGATCAGGGAGCCGGAGAGGCAATGAGCGGGAGGACCAGGAAGCAGAAGAGTCGCCGATTCAGAGCATCAGTGAGCTGGAGGGTCGGTGAGTGGGAGGATCAGGGAGCAAGAGAGACGATGTATGGGAGGGTTGGTGAGCAGGAGGATCAAGGAGCCGGAGAGGCAGAGTGGGAGCTAGGTAGAAAGAGTTAATCTATTTCTTTTACATTTTAAGATTTATTTTAAAAGCTATTTCATTTAGGAATGTACAGTACAGCATTTCAACTTACAGGAAATAATGTTTCAATGTTTTTTTCTGACAAAAAAGGTTCTTCTTGAACTTAACTACAGTTTTTACACTGGTTCAAATGGGCAATCCTGATTTGCTTAACGTTGTTTCACTTAAAGTTCCTTTTCAGGAACGCAGCCACAATGTTAAAGCAAGGAATTACTGTAGCTCATACATTCATCAGAGGCAATGTCAAGCCATGAATAATCTCCTGGATGGTTTATAATTGATCAACATGTTAGAAAAGACAATGTGCTCTCCTGGAAGGGATAATTTCTTTGTTCAGTTTTTAATCAGAAACCAGTTCTGCTTCGCAAGTATGACCACTAGGAGATGTACAAGACACCTGCTCTGTCCTTGAAACAAACATAATTGTGTCCTACCCATAAGTAAGTTTGTCAAATATATAGTCCTCTCTTTATTTAGGGCACGTGAATCAAGCCTTTATATACTCCAAAAGGTGAACATTACGCCTTATGGTATTTTGGACAGCCTTGCGTATACCATATATATTAAAAGATGTATCTTAAATGAGTGCATCGGTGGAGAAGAAAACAGTTGACGTTTCGAGTCCTCATGACCCTTCGGCAGAACTGAAGTATAGTTAGGAGAGAGGTGAAATATAAGCTGGTCACCTCTATTTCACCTCTCTCCTAACTATACTTCAGTTCTGCCGAAGGGTCATGAGGACTCGAAACGTCAACTGATTTCTTCTCCACCGATGCTCCCAGACCTGCTGAGTTTTTCCAGGTAATTCTGTTTTTGTTTTGGATTTCCAGCATCCGCAGTAGCTTTTAGCTTTTTGTTTTTATCTTAAATGAGTTTTCCCTTAACTGTCTTCCCTTCAGATTGTAGAACATGATTTTCTCCATTATTTCCAGATAGTTTATCTCCAGGATGCTTGGGATCAATCTTATCTGCAGCCTCTTTAACATAGATTTATGGCATATTGACTAGAATTGAACACAGTACTCCAAGGTTGTCTGTCAGTGCATCCTAATGCTTTCACATAAGCTCTGCACTCTTCTGCTCTTCAGTTTAAGTTACATAATTCAAAAATCGGAGTTCTTTTGAATTGTTTAGTCCCATTGCCGAGATATTCAAAATGATGAATCTACCGCCATTCACAATCACCCTCACCAATTCAATTCCAGGTGACACATTTCCGACCAATATGCAAAAGTTTAAATTAATCAGTATTAAATTTAATTGGCATGCTCAATTCTGTAACTAATGCAAATTCTCGAGTCTTTAACTAAAATCCTGTCCCCACTCCGCTCCTTGTTTTAATGCCCTAAACAAATTTGAAAACCAATGGATTTGTTTCCTATACCCAGCTCATGAATGTCGAATAACAATCCATTCTTATGTTCTGCAGTTCTATAATGTCGTTGCAATATATTAATTCCTTTTAAAATGTTGGCTCTACGAGTTCTTGTGCAAATATTCCTTTTTTGAAAAAAAAGCCCCAACTTGTTCTACCTGCTTTCATTCACGATAAAATCTGCTAATGCCACTGCTTAGGTAGAAACTTACTGCAACAATAAAAATCCACACCCGAAACTACATTCAACACGTGGAAATTTACAAAGTGACTCATAACTAGGGGCAATCACACGCCTTTATAAGTAACGCGTACTTAGTCTAAACGTGGGCTGTTTGTGGTTGAGAGCAGTAGTTACTAGGATACGTAGTGGGGGTAGGAGCAGGCAGAGCCAGTTAAAGCTGTATTTGTGTTTTCGGCGCGAATTTGTCTCTGCAGTTAAAATGATCATTACGAATATCGAAGCTCCGCGACCTCAGAAAGTCAAGATACTGAGACCGAGTGCTAAAACTTTAAAAATCTTTGCAATAATTTCAATCTTGCTGTTTGTTGTTATAGTGGCGGTGCTGATTGCGGTTGTGTTGAGTGAGTATGATTATTTTTCTCACTGGATCGAGGCCGGATTATGTTTAGCGGTGTAATAGATTAAAGCTCCTTGAGAGAGTGTTTAATTTGAATGTACAGATAAATGCTGGAGTTCTCATAACCGTTCACTTGATCTTTCTGGAAGAGTATTTAAGGATGTGCTGAATTATCCTGTAAGCGTTTAAGGCTTTTTAAAAGCTGGTTTAAAAAGTGAATGCGGAATGTTGGAAATATACAGCAGTTCAGACTACCTCAATGAAGTGGAAAACCTAGATTAATGTTTTGGGTCTATGCCCTTCATCAGAACAGTTCTGAGGAAGGACATGAACATGAGACTTAGCTTCACTTCTTTCCTAGAGATGCTAACCTTGGTATTTCTAACATTTCCTGCAGGCCATTGCTATCGCAGTATTTTCAAACTGTTTGATTCTCTAATGAGTTATGTTGGGGGGTAACTTTTTTTTGCTTTACCCTGTTTTCAAATTAATTACAATTCTTATCTGCTACTCCCAAACTAGTTTTGAATATGACTTTATGGAGATAGTGGTATGACTGTAGCTGAAGTAATAGTGTAGTTTTTTTGTGCTTCTTATGTATATAAGACTGTTAATCCCTGGTTGTCCTGAAAAGGTTTCCTCAACTGTTACAACTGTTGTGGTGATACTTCTGTAGGGGATTGGATTCTCCCACTCCACTGATGAATGTCCAAGCCAGGTTGTTGTGACTTGGAGTTTACGATGTTCACTTGACATATTTGCTTTTGTTCTTGGTTTTTAAGTGGAAATAGCTAAGAGCTTTTGCAGCTTCTGTACAATCTACAGATAACACTGCAATGTGCTGGTACTGGAAAGGGATGGACACTAATCAAGCAAAATGGATGGTGTTGAACTTGAGTGAGTGGGACTCTGATAACTTTCTAATAATGGAGTAAGAATGGGTACAAGGATTATAGAATGGTTACAGCACAGAAGGTCCTGTCATGTCCATGCCAGCTCTCGAGTACAACTCCTCTCACTTCCTCCAAATAAAAGGTGTGGCTATGGGTACCTGCATGGGCCCCAGTTATGCCTGTCTCTTTATGGGGTATGTGGAACATTCCTTGTTTCAGTCCTACTCCGACCCCCTCCCACAACTCTTTTCTCTGGTACGTCGATGATTGCTTCGTGCTCTCGTCTGGACCTGGAAAAATTTATAAATTTTGCTTCCAATTTCCACCCCTCCATTTTCACATGGTCCATCTCTGACACTTCCCTTCCTTGACCACCCTGTCTCAATTTCTGGTGATACTGTCTGCCAATATTCATTACAAGCCTACCGATTCCCTCGACTACAGCTCCTCACACCCCGCTTCCTGTAAGGACTCCATCCCATTCTCTCAGTTCCTCCGCCTCAGTCGCATCTGTTCTGATGATTCCATTTTCAAAAACGGTTCCTCTGACATGTCTTCCATCTTCCTTGACCAAGGTTTTCCACCCACGGTGGTTGACAGGGCCCTCAACCGTGTCCGGCCCATCTCCCGCGCATCCGCCCTCACACCTTCCTCCCTCCCAGAACCATGATAGGGTCCCCCTTGTCCTCACTTATCACCCCACCAGCCTCTGCATTCAAAGGATCATCCTCCGCCATTTCCGCCAACTCCAGCATGATGCCACCACCAAGCATCTTCCCTTCAACACCCCCCCCCCCCCACCCCACCCCTCCGCAGCACTCCACAGGAAGTGAGAGGAGTTTAAGGAGAAATTGTTCAGTGTGAGAACAAGTTCAGCCAGACGGAGGAGAGTAGTGGTGGATGGGGATTGTTGGGGCCTCTGTTCAAGGAAGAAGCTAAGGGCCCTCAGACCATCCTGGTGGGTGCTGGAGGTGTAGAGGGATTGAACAATTTCTCTTTTAACTCCTCTCACTTCCTCCAAATAAAAGGTGTGGCTATGGGTACCCGCATGGGCCCCAGCTATGCCTGTCTCTTTATGGGGTATGTGGAACATTCCTTGTTCCAGTCCTACTCCGGCCCCCTCCCACAACTCTTTCTCCGGTACATCGATGATTACTTCGGTGCTGCTTCATGCTCTCGTCGGGACCTGGAAAAATTTATTAATTTTGCTTACAATCTCCACCCCTCCATCATTTTCACATGGTCCATCTCTGACACTTCTCTTCCCTTCCTTGACCTCTCTGTCTCAATTTCTGATGATAGACTGTCCACCAATATCCATTACAAGCCTACCGACTCCCACAGCTACCTCGACTACAGCTCCTCACACCCCGCTTCCTGTAAAGACTCCATCCCATTCTCTCAGTTCCTTCGCCTCCGTCGCATCTGTTCTGATGACGCTACCTTCAAAAACAGCTCCTCTGACATGTCCTTCTTCCTTAACCGAGGTTTTCCATCTACGGTCGTTGACAGGGCCCTCAACCATGTCCGGCCCACATCCCGCGCATCCTCCCTCACGCCTTCTCCTCCTTCCCAGAAACATGATAGGGTCCCCCTTGTCCTCACTTATCACCCCACCAGCCTCCGCATTCAAAGGATCATCCTCTGCCATTTCCGCCAATTCCAGCATGATGCCACCACCAAACACATCTTCCCTTCACCCCCCCGACGGCATTCCGTAGGGATCGTTCCCTCCGGGACACCCAGGTCCACTCCTCCATCACCCCCTACTCCTCAACCCCCACCTATGGCACCTCCCCATGCCCACGCAGAAGATGCAACACCTGCCCCTTCACTTCCTCTCTCCTCACCGTCCAAGGGCCCAAACACTCCTTTCAAGTGAAGCAGCATTTCACTTGCATTTCCCCTAACTTAGTCTACTGCATTCGTTGCTCCCAATGCGGTCTCCTCTACATTGGAGAGACCAAACGCAAACTGGGCGACCGCTTTGCAGAACACCTGCAGTCTGTCCGCAAGAATGACCCAAACCTCCCTGTCGTTTGCCATTTTAACACTCCACCCTGTTCTCTTGCCCACATGTCTGTCCTTGGCTTGCTGCATTGTTCCAGTGAAGCCCAACGCAAACTGGAGGAACAGCACCTCATCTTCCGACTAGGCACTTTACAGCCTTCCGGGCTGAATATTGAATTCAACAACTTTAGATCTTAAACTCCCCCTCCCCCCATCCCCACCCCGTTTCTCCCCCCTCCCTTTTTTTTCAATAATTTATATAGATTCTTCTTTTCCCACCTATTTCCATTATTTTTAAATCTAAAACTAAAACTTTGTAAGTCTTTCCACCCCACCCCCACTAGAACTGTACCTTGAGTATCCTGTCTTCCATTCTTAATTAACACTTTTCTTAGACAATATCACCACCTTCAACACCTCTTTGATCCTTTTGTCTGTGACATCTTTTGATTATCTGCTCCTATCACTGCTTGCTTATCTCCACAATCATCCCACCCTCAACTTCTCTCTCCCCCCCGCCCCCCCACCTTAGACCAGCTTATATTTCACCTTTCTCCTAACTATACTCAGTTCTGCCGAAGGGTCATGAAGACTCGAAACGTTAACTGATTTCTTCTCCACCGATGCTGCCAGACCTGCTGAGTTTTTCCAGGTAATTCTGTTTTTGTTTTGGATTTCCAGCATCCGCAGTAGCTTTTAGCTTTTTGTTTTTACCTTTATTATCACATTCCTTAGATAATATCACCAGCTTCAACACCTCTTTGTACTTTTGTCTATGACATCTTTTGGTTATCTCCACCTATCACTGGCCCTCTATCCAGCTCTACCTGTCCCACCCTCCCTTGAACCCGCTTATATTTCACCTTTCTATTTTTCCTTAGTTCTGTTGAAGAGTCATATGGACTCGAAACATTAACTGTGTTCCTCTCAGCAGATCCTGTCAGACCTGCTGAGTTTTTCTAGGTATTTTTGTTTTTGCTCAAGTACAATTCACCTAGTCTCACTCCCCTGCCTTTCCCTATAGTCCTGCAAAATTTTCTCTTCAGGCAATTATCCAATTCTCTTGATTCTTCTGGAAACAGGAACAGTTTTTTCCCATCTGCTCAGTCCAATCTCCTCATGATTTGGAACACCTCTATCGAATCTCCACTTTCTGTCCTCCAAGGAGAACAACCTCAGCTTCTCCAAACTGACTTCATAACTCAAGTTCCTCATCCCTGGAACTAGTCTCCTGAATTTTCTGCTCTCTTTATACACCTTTCATAAAAATCTGGTGTCCAGAACTGGATTGAATAGTCCAGTTGGGACCAAACCAGTGTTTTATACAAGTTTATCATAACTTTTTTGTATTCGCCACCACTACTTATAAAGCTCAGGATCTTGTATGCTTAGTTCTTTCCTCAATCTACCCTGTCACCTTCAATGATTTGTGCACAGATACATCTAGTAGTAAAGACCCAGGGTATCACTCGCACTTCTCTGCATTAAATTTATTCTTCCACTTGTCTATCCATTCCACCATCCTGTCTATTCCTTTTGAAGTCTATCACTATCTTCCTCTCAGAAACCTCCAAGTTTTCATCTGCAAATTTTGAAATTGTGCCCTGTACACCCAAGTCTAGGTCATTAATATATAGAAAAGCAGAGATCCTAATACCGACCCCCTGGAAAAACCCCAGTGCATAACTTCCTCCAGTCTGGAAAAAGAACCTTTCACCCTGACTGTTTCCTGTTTGTTCAGCCAATTTTGTATCCATGTTGCCTTTTTTATTCATTCATGGGATGTGGGCTATGCTAGCATTTATTGCCCATCCCTCGTTGCCCTTGAAGGTGGTCGTGAGCTGCCTTCTTGAACCGCTGCAGTCTAGGTGTAGGTACACCCCACCCACAGCACTGTTAGGGAGGGAGTTCCTAGATTTTGACGCAGCAACAGTGAAGGAACAGTGACATATTTCTTCTGTCTAACATTCCCTTACTATTTAAGAAGGCTAAAACATTGTACAATTGCAGCAGTTCTTCTAACTCGTGTTTTTGAAGGGCTTTCATAAATGGATCAATGTGAGTAATATTCTTGCTGCAGTTACTTTGTTTTCAGGAGAGGAGAAAATAAAATACAAGTTTCTCTTTGAACTAGGTTAACATGACATATTTCTGATTAAATTAGAATTTAATTGTGAATGTCTAATACTTCCCCTTTTTTGCCCTATACCCTAAAATCCATATATATAAAAGCAGGTCCAGCTGTGTCCTGATCTCAACTGGCTCTCTGAATAGAGCAATGTAACCTATGAGAGGGTTGGCATGAAGGATTGCTTCATACTAATTGGTATGTGTACTTAACCTTCTAAAACAAATGTTTTATTTGTTTTGCAGTCCTTTACTTCCCAGCCAAATGTATGGATAATGATGCTTGTAAAAGATCTGATCATGCAGCATGTGGTAAGTTGCAACTGTATTCTTAAGTTAAAATATTAAAAGGAACATTTTTCATACTGCACTTATGTACAAGAATACTGCAAGGCGATGAATTTGTGCTTGTACAAACTAATGGTCTGGCTGGCACTCTGGGCACCTACATTAAAGGGAGGGTGTTAGAGCTACGGAATGAGTACAATGGGGATTAACTAAAACAAAATCTGAAATGGGAGGTTATAGTTTAAAAGTAAGATTAAAACTTGGGGATTAAATAGAAGCTTTCTAAACTCAAAAGGGTTGGAGGGTGAAGTGCTACTATTTGGTTCATTAGTAATTGGAGTGCAAACTCAGATTCCCAGTGAAGTGATTGGAGGGGCAATCAAAATATTTTTTGATGGTTTGTACTTTACTGCTGGTTGAGTCAGCATTGCATTAGATGGCTTCAGTCAGAGTTTGCACAAGTGGTTGTCTGGTCCCCTTCTATGAATATGAAAATATTCTATTCTAATTTTCTGCATGTGATTTTAGTATGTCAAGAATAGAAGCATATTCTTTGTGGCACATTTTGCACTTCCTAATAGAATTCATTTTAATAAAATTGTTTTTTGTGAAAGGTTGTGGACGTCAAAAAACAGTAACTGGCAGGATTATAGGTGGAAAAGGCACAAGGGATGGTGAGTGGCCTTTTCAAGTGAGTTTGCAGATTTATGGAAATCACATTTGTGGAGCAACCCTTGTGGCCTGTAGATGGATTCTGTCTGCTGCACATTGCTTCAAGGGCAGGTAAATGTCATTACCCAGTTAAAATTCAGGACTGCTATAGATATAATTTTGGCTCAGTGGTGCCTTGTCACTCCATAAGTGGCTTGAACATCTTGGTGTTAAGAATCACATAACCCAGATTGGATACATGTTTTGTATGATACTTCAATCTCTTGAAAGGCAAACCAAATAAACACTCGGTGAGATAGGCTTGTTGCAAATCAGTTTAATTTCCAGGAAAATAAAGTGATGGAGTAGTAGTTTTGAATTGACTTTAAATTTAAATTCCAATAGTACAACTTAACTTCAAATAAGCTAACTTCCAAACCCCACCCCGCCCCCCCCAAAATAGTTCTCTATTCCAATCCAACCTTCTCATGGCATTTCTTGCCTGACTACCTTAGAACATTACTTTTTTTCTAACTATTTGTTAAACTGTCATAATCTGCATGAGGATTTTTGTTTTTTGTTGTGACCTAGATTGCCCTGCTGAAAGGTGGTGGAAATAGATTTAGTAGTAACTTTAAGAGGGGACTTGGATATATACTAGAAAAGGTAAAATTTGCAGGGCAATGAGAGAACAGGGTAGCTGAACTAATTTAGGTAGCTCTTGCACAGATCCTCATTGCTTCCTTGGTTATGATTCCGTGGACACAATGGATGAAATTTTTACTTTTTTAGCCTTGAACAATAGACTTGTGATGGATCAATGCTAATGAGTAACAACCTTATTAAACTTGCATAAATGCTATTAAAATTGTAGCATTAAATATTTTATTCAGAAAAAATTAATGTCCTAAATGTGGCCTCTGTCATTGGATATTTGTCTCTAAATAAAGCATTATATACTCAACTTTTTTAAGAAGCAGCTTGTACATTAGTGACAAACTGATGATTTGACATAACTGATTTGAACTTTATCTATCTGACAAATAAGGGTGTCATTTTAATAACTTTCCAATGACACTTGCTGATATTTTCCCTGAAGGAGCCATGTATTTCACAAGTGCTGGACTCTTGCTTTTTTTTAAATTTTTTTTTTTGCAAAAATATACTTTATTCATAAAATATATTCAACCACATTCCAAACCATTCCAAAAACACCATTACAAGGGTACAATCAGGTTCAACTTTTGCAAAATGTATCACCAGGTGCATCAGTACAAACAATATTACAATCATTTACAGCCTTTCATTTTGAGCTGTACAGCCCGAGGGTATTTAAACTATTCCAAGTCCCTCGGTGCACTGTGGCAGAAAGGTCTTAGACAGCGACCCTTCCCCATTGTGCCATTGCGGCAGCTGCCCCGAGCTTTAGTGCGTCCCTCAGCACGTAGTCCTGGACTTTGGATTGTGCCAGTCCGCAACACTCGGTCGGGGACAACTCTTTGTGCTGGAAGACCAACAAGTTTCGGGCAGACCAAAGCGTGTCTTTCACCGAGTTGATGATCCTCCAGCTGCAGTGGATGTTTGTCTCGGTGTGTGTCCCTGGGAACAGCCCGTAGAGCACAGAGTCCTGTGTCACAGAACTGCTCGGGATGAACCTCGACAGCAACCACTGCATCCCTCTCCAGACCACCTTTGCAAAGGCACAATCCACAAGGAGGTGAACAACGGTCTCTTCCCCACCACAGCCACCTCGAGGGCAACGTGCAGAGAGGGTGAGACTCCTGGCGTGTAGGAAGGATCTGACGGGGAGGGCCTTTCTCACCGCCAGCCAAGCCACGTCTTGGTGCTTGTTGGAAAGTTCTGGCGATGAGGCATTCTGCCAAATGACTTTGACAGTCTGCTCGGGGAACCATCCCACAGGGTCCACCCTCTCCTTTTCCCTCAGGGCCTCTAAGACGTTACGTGCCGACCACTGCCTGATGGACTTGTGGTCAAAGGTGTTTCTCTGCATAAATTTTTCCACCAGGGACAGGTGGTACGGCACGGTCCAACTACTTGGAGCATTCCGCGGCAGCGTGGCCAGACCCATCCTTCGCAACACCGGGGACAGGTAGAACCTCAGCACATAGTGACACTTGGTGTTTGCGTACAGAGGGTCTACGCACCGCTTGATGCAGCCACACACAAAGGTGGCCATCAGCATGAGGGCGATGTTGGGCACGTTTTTCCCCCTTTATCTAGAGGCTTGTACATCGCATCCCTGCGGACACGATCCATTTTTGACCACCAGATAAAGCGGAAGATGGCTCGAGTGATCGCCACCACGCAGGAGTGTGGAATGGGCCAGACCTGCACCATGTACAGCAACAGCGAGAGTGCCTCACACCTGATGACCAGGTTCTTAACTGCAATGGAGAGGGAGCGTTGCTCCCACATGCCCAGTTTCCTTTTCACCATAGACACTCGCTCCTTCTAGTTTTTAACGCATGCCCTGGTCCCTCCGAACCATATCCCCAGCACCTTCAGGCCGTCAGCCCTGACAGTGAAGGGGACAAAGGATCGGTCAGCCCAGTTCCCAAAGAACATGGCCTCGCTCTTCCCACGATTTACCTTGGCTCCCGAGGCCAGTTCGAACGGGTCGCAGATGTGGATCAGTCTGCGCACCGACAGCGGATCCGAGCAGAAGACGGCAACATCGTCCATGTACAGGGAGGCTTTTACCTGAGTGCCTCCACTGCCTGGGATCGTCACTCCTCTTATGCCCGGATCCTTCCTGATGGACTTGGCAAAGGGTTCTATGCAACTTGGTCACTTTTTTCATTTAGCCAGAAAGACCTCAGACCTCCCACTTCATGATCCAGTTGCTCCTCAAATGATTCTGGGGTTTCCGCAAGTATATTTGGAATGACTGCCAAAGAACATCTTGATATAATTGTCAGAAGTACATAGTATCTAGATAGGGAGTTAAGTATGTTCTGCATTTTAATTTAAAGGTGGAAGAATTTGCATAAATGCTATTTGGGTTGGGTGAGAGTCCAAATGGAGTTGTTGAGGGCAAAATAAATGTAGTTCCCAGAGGATGTGTCAAATGATGATCCACAGTTAAACTACCATTTCATTAAGTTTATTCTTATTCTACTGATGTGTGGGGTGAAGAATCTGGACACAGCTTGACTTTGTCAGAACAAGGACAAAACTGGCAAACCTTAAGCAAGATTAATGCACTCATGCCAGTTTTACTGTTTCTCCATTCCACCTATCGAATTGATCAGTCCCAGCTTGAGTTCTGGATGTAGGAAATTTAAACTAGTTTATTAGTCAATTTTTTCCAAGAGAGCTTGTGACATTTTCTCCTCTGTTTTGAATTATAGGAATAACACAGCGATCTGGACTGCTGTTTTTGGCCTGCGTTTCCTAGATCAGCCAAACAAACTTGAAGTCCAGCGTCAAACAATTAAGAAGATAATTATTCATCCTCAAAAGACGACATCATCTTTTGATTATGATGTTGCACTTTTGGAGCTGGCACATCCAGTTCAATATACAGATTTTGTCCAACCAGTTTGTCTGCCTGCAGCTACAGCATCATTCATTTCTGGCAGGAGGTGCATAATTATTGGGTGGGGTACAACAGAGGAAAACGGTATATATCTAAAACCTTAATTTTATTAGAGTTGAAGTGTACATTTAAATTTCGGTTCCAAATATTTTCATACTTTCTCTTAAAAGCCATCAACATAGATTGCCACTGATTTCAGTAATTTCCCCAAGCACTCAGCATGGGTGTTTCTGAGGAGTTTTAAAAATAGGTTTTAAAAATGGGAAAGCAAGTTGGAAACTTGATTTACAAGGGTTATTTTTAGAATCTAGCTGGAAATATTAGCATAGAAGGCATGCAAAAATTTATCATACTATTCTGGCATTTACTAACCTTTACTTTTTCATTAACCATTAAACTAACTCGAGTGATGTGATATGAAGGCAGGGGATAACTGGGGGAACTATGCAATTACCAAAGGTAGCAATTAACCAACTTCTATAAGTGACATTTTGTGCAGCACTATTCAAAATGTTAATAAAAATCTTGTCTAGAATATGATTTAACTTGGTCATTGATCTTGAATAATACTAAATTTTGCAAAATAGCGCAAACCATATGTATCTTGTATAGCTGTAACAAAACTTTTTTTATCAATGCATGATATACTTCATTCCTTTGCTATATTTGTTTACTGCTCCGTATGAAGTATGGAACATTAAGCTGGAAGATTAGGCCTTGCTTTTTAAATCTGGGTAGGTGGGAGATGGAGTAAGAAACTCTCCCACAGCTGCAGAAATCAGGATTAAGCCCCCCTAATCTAGCACTAGTCATGCAGAGTGGGCAGGAAGTTGCTCTTGGCCAACAGAAATGAGGGGGCCCATGGCCAGTCATTAACATGTTGCATAATAATGGTTCTGAAGAAGAGTCCTATTGGACTCAAAAACATTAGTGCTGTCTCTCCTCAGATGCTGCCAGACCTGAGTTTTCCAGCATTCTATTTTCATACTTCCAGCATCTGCAGTATTTTGCTTTTATTAACATGCTAGGTGATAGGCTCCAAGGAGTCTGGTGTAATAGGAGACCTGAGCTTTCTTTGCAAGGTTCAGAAGAATAACTTTTGGTCCCACAAAAGAGGCTGGTGGCTCTGCAGTTAATACTTTGTTGGAGAAATGATCCTTTTTTTCTATAGGGCCAAAAGTAAACCTGTCCAATAAATGAAAGGCTGGCAAGACAGTATTGGCATAAACCCTGATTAAGTTACCTTAATTGTTCCAATCCGTGTGATGGTTAGGGACTTAGCAGGAAGGAAAACTGACTAGGTGTTGATCCGCTTGATTGAAACAAGGATTCAATGGAGAGAAGTCAGTTCTATCATTCACCTTTTTAAATATTACTAATTTTGGCTTACAAATGCTTTTCTTTTCCCACTTGCCAGGATCACCTAGTAATGAGCTTTTGCAGACTGAAGTGAAGGTTTTCAACAATAGCCAGTGCCAAGAGGTCATGCCAAGGATAACTAAACAGATGATTTGTGCAGGGTTCTTTGAAGGTGGCAGAGATGCATGCCAGGTACAGAATTGTCTTTCCTTTCCCTATTCTGAATTGTTATTAAATGTGGCACTTTCAATGAGGCACCCTGCATATAAACACTTCCACACCACATGTAACAACTGAAGAGTATAACTACTTTGCACTAATTCACAACTGAAGGAACTATATAAATGCAATGAAAGGCTAAACCAAAGGGACACAGATGGGCTTTATAGAGGTCTTGAAAGTAAAGTTTGGAGAGGAAATGCCAAATCATGGAGCATAGGTGGCTGAAGGCTTGGCTGCTGATGGCTTTTGGGGATGGAGGACATGGAGAGAGTGCCCTAAGTTGATCTATTTTAGATGGGAACACCACCAACTGGAAGGTCCCCTCCAAGTCACCTACCATCCTGACTTAGAAATATATTGCTGTTCCTTCATTGTCACTGGGTCAAAATCCTGGAACCTCCTTCCTAACAGCACTGTGGGTGAACCTACACCACATGGACTGCAGTGGTTCAAGAAGGCAGCTTACTACCACCTTTTCAAGGGCAACTAGGGATGGGCAATAAATGCTGGCTCAGCCAGCGAAGCCCACATCCCATGAATGAATAAAACAAGCCCAGAAGATCACATTCTTGTGCTGGTCTTTAAAATTGCAAAACTTGTACATGTCCAACTATAAAATGCTGGGGTGAAACTGTCCTTCCCCTAGGGTTGACACATTGCACCTTCATATTATCAATCTGATTAATGCTGAAGAGACATGTTGCTGAAGCTTTTTGTCTTGCATGCATCAGGACAAATGTGAGAATACCAAATTTCAAATGATCACAATTTATACTGCATGAGAGAAGGGGTGCTGATTGGCAAGTTGATTGAACTTGCCAGTTAATCACCCCTTTTCTCCTGCAGTAAAAAATGTTGATAGTTTGAAATTTGATATTTTTGCATTTGTCCTGAGTTCAAGACAAGTTTCAGCAACATATCTCTTTTCAGTAATCAAGTTCTGTACTACAGATCTGATTTAAATTCAGACTTCTCCAAGATGAAGGGTTAACATGTCCCATTGTCCCAGCTTTCCCTGAAATTAAGATTACCTTTAGTAAGAATGGAAGCTAGTGGTCACTGGATACAGCTAAAAATTTGGATCCTGGGTGGTATGATCCCAGCATTGGTGCAAGCAATTAAACAGGAAATTCAAATTAAGTCCATGATTTTAAAGAAGAAATCTGGAAGTGGAAACCAGTTTCAGCAATGGTGACCATGAAACCAAAACCATTCAATTGTTCTAAATCCCCATCTGGTTCACTAATACCCTTTAGGGAAGAAAATCTGCCATCTTGGTCTGGCCTACATGTGACTCCATACCCAAAGTAATGTGGTTGACTCTTTACAGCCCTCTGAAATGGCCTAACGAGCAAGTCAGTTTGGGGATGGGCAACCGATACTGGCCTTGCCAGTAATGCTTGCATCCCATCAATTTAAAAAAAAACACAACTTTTTTCCTTTAAGCAGGGCTGCTAATTTAAATATCGTTTAACTTCCCAAGAGAAGAAAATGTGTTACTGCAAGGTAATTTTACCTGGATTGACCCACAATTATTTCTTGGATCAAAATTGATGGGGGTTTGAGGGTGGGGCAGGGGAATTGTCAAAAATTTAAACCTCATTGCATGAGATTGCTGTGCACAATGAGATTTCTTGGTGACTACCTCAGCTTTTCTCCCACTTGGGATGGGGTAATGTTGATAAAGTGGAATTTATTACCTTGACATTGCTTCAATTCTATAATATGGGACTGGATGTTGAACATGCTACATTAATGAGGCTCTGGAGTTAAACAGCTTAATCCTGATTTTATGCAGCAGTTGTAAGAGTTTCCAACTCCCCATCCACCTGCCTGGAGCTGATAGTCAGGGCCTAATCTTGCTATTTCATACTTCTACTGGGCAGTAATCCTAATGCAGCAATTATGCACTGATTTAAAAAGTAATTTTGTTACAGCATAATTTATCAATTTAGCTACAAGGTATTGCTTTGTAGTATTGCAATGCAAATGGAGGTGTATGTTAGGTTAGGTGGGATAGCAGGCTACCTTCTTTCAATATTAGTAAACCAATTTTTTGTATAATACAGCTTTTAATACAGCACCTTTTTTCATGGTTTCTTCTCTGCCAACCTACAAATGACTAGACATGTAACTCAATTTCACAACTTGCCATATGTGACTTCAACTACTTGGTTTTAGTACTGGACTGGCAATTGATTCAATAACACAAATCAAGTGAACATTTTTTTTACTGCATTGGTTCTAGGGTGATTCTGGAGGGCCCTTGCTATGTCAAGATGAAAATTCTCAGGCATGGATGGTAGCAGGAATTGTTTCCTTTGGAGCAGGCTGTGGAAGACCTAATCAACTTGGGGTCTATGCAAGGACAACAGCCTTCCAGGAATGGATAGGAGAAGTAATAAATGGGTGAAGCGATGCTGCCAGTCTGAGTCATGGCGATGTCAGAGATGTCATTATTACTGCTGATAATAGTAATATGCACAGATTTATTGCAACTGATTATAACAGTAAATGGTTTACTAGTAAACCATTTCATAGCATGATGTAACTATGTTGAAGTGTGGATGGACATAAGCTGAAAACTTACAAAGCTTTCTGTTGAGACGTGACTATTGTTTCTCATTTGAAATGTAGGCATTTCTTAAGTACACCTTTATTGTATTCTGCAATTAGTTTTTGATTTTAAATTAATGTAACTAAACATTTGGACTGGAATTTTCCAGCCCCTCACCGGTGGGATCTTCCAGTCCCACTGATGTGAATGGAGATTTCAATGGCTGGCTGGCCCTGCCATGCAGTGGGTGGCTGAAATTCTGGCCTTAAGATTCAAGTGACAGAATAGTATGCTGCCAAAACAATGCTTTCTGCTTTGTTTTTTGCATTTGCAATATGTTCTTAACAGATTATTATAAATTTGTCTAAGTTTACCCTCATTGGAATGCCTGAGATTTGGGTTTTAAAACTATTAGGCATGTTGAGCCTGAATAGTTTGCACTAATTGCCTCTGGTACCAAGTTAATTACCCATCAAGAATGGTGGAATTCTGTATTTGACTGAATATTTTGATGTGAAATATACTGTACCTGTTGTAATGGAAATGTTAATTTGCAATAAAATTTGAAGTTTTTGAATTCCTGTTCATGTTGAGCTTAATCTTTACATTTTAAGACACTTGCAAAGGGCACATTAGTGTTTAAAATTTATTCCTACAGAAACTGTAGGTAGCTCATTTTAGCTCAGCAGGCTAGTAAAAGCGCAAACTGAGTTTTAAGGAGGAAAACTCAACCTTCCAATTCTTAGGATAGCAAGATTGCAATGTCAAGTTGGCAGACTGTGACTGGTGAATGTTGCAAGGATCAATGCTGGGACCTCAAAGGGCTATAAATCTTTGGTGCTCCATCTTGAATATATTTAAGATTGAGACAGATTTTTGGCCATTCAGGGAATCGAGGGTATGGTGAGTGGATTGGAAAATTGAGTTCAGATTGAAGATCAATTACGATCCTATTGAGTTGCAGAGCAGGCTTGGAACCTTGAGGTCTACTCCTGCTATATCTTGTTCTTAATTTCAATTTATGCTGTCCCACTCTACTACTAAAGTATCCACCCAATCAGGTTACAAGAAAAAGAAATGCTGATTTTTGTGCTGCAGCAAAACTTTTTTTTAACCATGACCCCAGGCTTAGACAAAGAAAATGTTCAATTTTTGTTGTGAATTCTGGTGAATGTACCCACTGCAGCAGAACACCTAGATGTTTTTGGAGGGGTGGGGGGGTGCAGGAGCAGGCACACCTCCAATCAGGGGTGTGCCACCATTTTACAAGGGTGGGCCAATTAAGGCCTGCCCAACATGACGTCTGCCAGGAAGCGCTATACGCTCCCTGTGCGAGCAGGGGGATTTCCCTAAGCCAGGAGTGTGCTCTTTCTCACATGCACACAAGAGCGCACTCATCTCCCTGAGGCTAAATGCTGCCTCGCAGATCAGTGCCAAATTCAAAAATGGTTAATAGACAAATTTCCCTGACATCCCCTCATGTGACACTGTCACATGAGTTGGGACACGTCCATCACATTTATTCAAACTTTTATTAAATTTTAAACTTTCATGAAACCTCATCCGGCCCATGGATGAGGTTTCATGCTTTTCTGAAGCCTGCCAGGGCTCTGGCCTGCCTGCCAACCTAAAGGTGGGACGGGCAGGTCCATTAACTGCTTGAATTAGTTTTTAAATGGCCTCAATTGGCTGTTGACAGGTCGGCAGGCACACAGCTGATTCGGCTGCACCCCTGCCAACCGGTGAATTCCTGGTGTTCCACCCGATGTCGTCCCGTGTCAGTGAGCGGGCCCTGCCCCCTGCTCACCGACCTCCGTATCCTGGCCTGTGAGCTCCTCCAATCCAGGCCTCTTGTATATGCCTGATTTTAATATTTCAACCCTTGGTAACTGAGATCACTGCCATCAAGGTCCCAAGCTCTCAAATAGCTCCCTAAACCTCTACATTTCTTTGCTTTTAAGACATTTCCCTTAAACTATCCCTTTGCCAAGGTTTTTGTCATCTGGCTGAATATATCCTTGTGGCTGTGCCAAATTTTGTTTGAAAATGCCCCTTTGAAATAACTTGGGCACTTGACTATGTTAAAGTCAAACACCTGACTCCACTTTCACCTCATTTATGCCTCCACGAAGGAACAATCCAGCACAATTCAAGCTGTCCACTTTATTTTTACCATTTTTATATTTCGTGTGTTGTGAAAGTGTAGTTTTCATATTTTTCTGGTTTATTGTAAAGTAGGTTTATGGGTGAGTATAGTTGAGTCTCTATGATTTAATTACATTCAGAGTCAAGTAGACTGCAAGCTTGAAATCACCAAAAGAAGCTAGGTGCAAAAATGTGCTTGAAATGCAAATGAGTAAACATGGATGCTGGCTTAACATATAAGGTGTGAAGGAAATTTGCATTTTTAGATAAATGAAGGGATTGTTTGGATTTCAAAGGGATGTTAGTCTGTTTACAACTAGCCAGATAAGCAAGGTTAAGGAGTGTGTTTATTTTTCTCAAAGGTTACTGACAATATTGGCAATTATATTGAGAAAGATATGTTTCAAAGACACATGAAACAAGAGTTTACATATAGAATAATGAAAGGCTATGTGAAGAGAGGGCCATGTAAGATCTAACAGGAATGTGTGAAACAGCCCTCAAGAAGCCTCCAGCCATTTGTGCATAAGTCTGCCATATAAAGCAGCTCAGGTTGGGGAAGCCATTTGGAATTCCATTGTCAAGTGGGTATTGTGTTAACTTGCTGGTTTTGTTTTAAATCTAAAATCGATTTTGGACTGTTGCCTTAAGGAGGGTATGTAATTGAAACAGGTCAATTAGTAATTTTAGGAGTTATAGTAAGTAATTGTAGCCTTACGTGTGTGCTTGAAATATTTTACATGATATTTTTAATTTTTAAAATCACTAAAGAACTTGGACTCATTACTTCGGAATTCAGTGCATGTATCTTCTGGTAACAACTACAAAATGTAAAACCGTTGTCATAGCGCAACCAAGTTTCTCTTGTGGATTTGGTCTGCCTGGCACACACTATCTGCCACATCATAACACAGTGGCATAACATAGGTAGCTCAAAATGGCAGACTATTTTCTTTATACATTCACGACCAAGATGAAAAGAAGGGTTTTCCGCAATGAATGCGAGGGTGAAGGCATTGCTCAGATGCACTACCCTGCCTTGGCTTCTAGAGATAGATCTTTCCACAGCCACATAAGGCATCTGGACCAGTTGAAAGAGGTTTTTTTTTCCCCATCTTTAAGTGCTTGAGTAAAGTTCAAAACCTGAACGCAGAAACAGAAGATGTACAGGGTAATTTTAACATAGCAGTTCCTTTCACAGTTCAAATTGGTTCCATGAATTACTATAATACACTGGTTGAATTCCAGCCATTGTACTAAGTTCCTGTTCCTAAAAATATTTTACTCTTCTGGAACATTTCATTTATTCATAATGCAAATAGTCATTTGGAAGTACAGAACTTGAGCAGTTAATGGTCAGTCAACATCAACTGGAGCATTCTCCATGACAATGCCTCTACCAATCAGAATCCACCTGCCAACCAATCAGTACTCTATTCATACAGTATAAAGGCGTTGCTTCCCCTGACGTTGGCATTCTTGCGATTGTCCTGGTGAGTGCAAGACAAAAACTTTGACAAAATGTCTTATTCATGATGGTTCTACATAAAATAGTGATGAGCTGCATATTATTAGCATATGTTGCTTTTCTGGCTTACTTGGAAATTCTGTTCATTTCACACATACAACTGACATGGTGTGTAGATATGATGGTACAGATTTTGTAAACAAAAACTACTCTTTTAAAACAGGACACGGGCCTTAAAATGGTTGCCGAGAGTCACATGACTTGACAACTGCAATGTTGTCAAGATTTTGGAAGGCTCCAAGCGGATTACAAGCAGACATACATAGACATGAAAAGACTTCTGAATTTCAATAAGTCCTCAAGCAGACAATGGCTTTCCCTAAAGATATGAACAGTTCTTTCCTATCCCATCAAATTGAGAAATTTGGGCCATTCAAATTAATGGTGGGACATTTAAAAAATAATTACCTGAGCTAAATGGCTAAGATAAGCCCCAGACATAGGCTAATCAGTTTCCTTCTTTGGAACACGATTTGGCAATTTGATACAGTGGCCATCTTGGCTTGCCTACCAAGATTATAGAAAAGACAGAGCAAGCTGCCGAGAGACAAATCCACCTTGAAACAACTTCAGAGCAACAGAGGAGAAACTGCTTGTAACAGGAAGAGACAGAGAAAGGCATCCAGGAACAGCTAAGGGTTCTGCTCTTCAGTTACTGGGCAGCATGAAAGTGCCACATCTGCAGGACCAGAAGCAAGGAACATTCTCTCCTCCCTGTAAACCTGATTCCATCTACTAAGTTTACCTGTGAAAGCAACCCCTGGCCATCTAACAGTGGAAGGCATCATAGCTGTAGAGTCAATCCTGCAAACTCAAAAACTTCACTTTAGACAATGCAACATCTCGATTTCAAAATACCAGGTCTGCACTGAACAATAGAGACTGAACTGATTCAATTTCTATAAGTATCGGTTTTATCTTCATCTATAATTAATCTTTGTGTATGTGTTAGTGACTATCTTAGGTAACTTCCAGAGCAATAGTGTGAAATAAACAAGCATTTTCTTTTTAAGTAAAAAGGCTTTGCTGCTGGGTTATTTTAAATTGAATACCAAGGGTAAAAATATACGCACATTGTTCATGGGCAACATTGGGTAAACACCTACAAAGGTGGGGGGAAGGGATCGAAATGGACTAAAAGATGGAGATAAAACGATAGATCGAAATAAATTTTAAAATAGTCCATTTCAATCCCTTCCCCCCACCCCACCCCCACTAGGGCCATCTGTCACTTGCTTGTCCTGCTTTCTACCCTTAATGTCACCATTTGCACATTCCTTAGATAATATCACCTATGTCAACACCTCTTTGTCCTTTTGTCTATGACATCTTTGGCAATCTCTTCTTTGCCTCCACCTTTCACTGGCCCTCTATCCAGCCATACCAGTCCCACCCCCCTCAACCAGCTTATATTTCACCTCATTTCTATTTTTTCTTAGTTCTGATGAAGAGTCATATGGACTCGAAACATTAACTGTGCTCCTCTCCGCAGATGCTGTCAGACCTGCTGAGTTTTTCCAGCTATTTTTGTTTTTGTTTCAGATTTCCAGCATCTGCAGTATTTTGCTTTTATCTTAGATTAATGAAGCTCTGGTGGAATGGAGGCAGACCTCAGTCTTAATTCATGCTGTATTGTTTCTGTCTTACATCTTTTGCATGTGAAATTTTATACATTTAAAATTTAAACCAGTCATTAAAACATCTAGGGAAAGCTCGTTATATCTGCAACATGTATAAAGTCCAGGGAACCACAGACCAGTTGGCTTAGCATTGGTTGTAGGAAAGATATTGGAATTTTTACTCAAAGATGGAGTAACAAAAGCCAAATATAATACCAAAACATCAACACAGATTTAAAAAGGGAAGATCGTGCTTGACCAAACTTATTGGATTCTGTGAAGAAATAATAGAAAGAGTAGATAAGGGGAATGAAGCGAAGTGAAGCAACAGCCTGACATAGTCATCCTCACGGAATCATATCTTACTGATAATGTCCCAGACACCACCATCACCATCCCTGGGTATGTCCTGTCATACCGGCAGGACAGGCCCAGCAGAGGTGGCGGCACAGTGGTATACAGTCAGGAGGGAGTTGCCCTGGGAATCCTCAACATCGACTCCAGACCCCACGAAGTCTCATGGCATCAGGTCAAACATGGGCAAGGAAACCTCCTGCTGATTACCACATACCACCCTCCCTCAGCTGATGAATCAGTGCTCCTCCATGTTGAACACAATTTGGAGGAAGCACTGAGGTTGGCAAGGACGCAAAATATACTCTGGGTGGGGGACTACAAAGTCCATCACCAAGAGTGGCTTGGTAACACCACTATAGATGGAGCTGGCTAAGCCCTAAAGGGCATAGAGGCTAGACTGGGTCTGCAGCAGGTGGTGAGGGAACCAACAAGAAGGGAAAACATACTTGACCTCATCCTCACCAACCTGCCTGTGTCAGATGCATCTGTCCATGACAGTATCAGTAGGAGTGACCACTGACTCCACATTGAGGATACCCCCCATCGTGTTGTGTGGCACTATCACCGTGCTAAGTGAGATAGATTTTAAACAGATCTAACAACTCAAGACTGGGCAACCATGAGGCACTGTGGGCCATCAGCAGCAGCAGAATTGTACTCAACCACAATCTGTAACCTCAAGGCCAGCATATCCCCCACTATACCATTACCACCAAGCCAGGGGATCAACCCTGGTTCAATGAAGAGTGCAGGAGGGCATGCCAGGAGCATCTATAAATGAGGTGCCAACTTGGTGAAGCTACAACACAGGCATCTAAGCTGTGCAGTCCTACCACATCCAGTCGTGAATGATGGTGGACAGTTAAACAACTCACTGGAGGAGGAGGCTCCACAAATCTCCCCATCCTCAATGATGGAGAAGCCCAGCACATCAGTGCAAAAGATAAGGCTGAAATATTTGCAACTATCTTCAGCCAGAAGTGCCAAGTGGATGATCCATCTCGGCCTCCTCTGGAGGTCCCCAGCATCACAGATGCCAGTCTTCAGCCAATTCGATTCACTCCATGTGGTACCAAGAAACAGCTGAAGGCACTGGATACTGCAAAGTCTAAGGGCCCTGACAATATTCCAACAATAGTACTGAATATTGTGCTCCAGAATTTTCCACATCCCTAGTCAAGATGTTCCAGTACCATTACAACACTGGCATCTACCCAGCAATGTGGAAAATTGCCCAGGGATGTCCTGTACACAAAAAGCAGGACATAGCCAACCCAGCCAATTACCACCCCATCAATCTACTCTCCATCATCAGTAAAGTGATGGAAGCAGTCATCAACAGTGCTATCAAGCGGCATTTGCTTAGCAATAACCTGCTCACTGATGCCCAGTTTGGGTTCCACCAGTGTCACTCAGCTCCTGACCTCATTACAGCCTTGGTTCAAACATGGACAAAAGAGTTGAACTCCCAAGATGAGGTGAGTGTGACTGCCCTTGACATCAAGGCTGCATTTGACTGAGTGTGGCATCAAGGAGCCTTGGCAAAACTGGAGTCAATGAGAATCATGATGGAAACTCTGTACTGGTTGGAGTCATACCTAACACAAAGGAAGATGGTAGTGGTTGTTGGAGATCAATCATCTCAGTTCCAGGACATTACTGCAGGAGTTCCTCAGGGTAGTGTCCTAGGCTCAACCATCTTCAGCTGCTTCATCAATGACCTTCCTTCCATCATTAGGTCAAAAGTGTGGATGTTCGCTAATGATTGCACAATGTTCAGCACCATTCGCGACTCTTCAGATACTGAAGCAGCCCATGCCAAATGCAGTAAGACATGGACAATATCAAGGCTTGGGCTGACAAGTGGCAAGTAACATTCGCACCACACAAGTGTCAGGCAATGACCATCTCCAACAAGAGAGAATCCAACCATCGCCCCTTGACATTCAATGGTATCACCATCGCTGACTCCCCCTCAAGCAACATCCTGGGGGTTACCATTGACCAGAAACTGAACTGGACTAGCCATATAAATACAGTGGCTACAAGGTTAGGTCAGAGGCTAGGAATCCTGTGGTGAGTAACTCACATCCTAACTCCCCAAAGCCTGTCCACCATCTCCAAGGCACAAGTCAGGAGTATGATGGAATACTCCCCACTTGCCTGGATGAGTGCAGCTCCAACAACACTCTGAATCCAGGACAAAGCAGCTCACTTTATTGGCACCCATCCACAAACATTCACTCCTTCCACCACCAGTGCACACTGCCAGTGGTGTGTGTACCATATTCAAGGTGCACTGCAATGCCATGGTTCCTTTGACAGAACCTCTCAAACCTGCAACCTCAACCACCTAGAAGGACAAAGGCAACAGACACATGGGAAACCACCACCTGGAAGTTCCCCTCCAAGCCACACACCATCCTGACTTGGAAATATATTGCCGTTCCTTCACTGTCACTGGGTCAAAATCCTGGAACTCCCTCCCTAACAGCACTGTGGGTGTACCTACACCACATGGACTGCAGTGGTTCAAGAAGGCCTTGAAACCACCATCTCCTCAAGGGCAATTATGGATGGGCAATAAATGCTGGCCTAACCAGTGAAGCCCATATCCCTTGAATGAATATTAAAAAAAAGTGATAAACATGGACTTTCAACGGGCATTTGATGAGGTACTGCACAGTAAAGCCATGACATAAAATAGAATCCCAAAGTCTTCTATTGGCATATAAATAGTTAAAGGGTGGTAAAAGGAGGAGTGGGGCTGATTAGGGGCTAAAAATGGGTTACACATGGAGGCAGGGGCATAGCTGAGGTATTAAATGAATACTTTGCATTTGTCTTTACCAAGGAAGAAGATGCTGCCCAGGTTATGGTGTAACAGGAAGCAATTCAGGTATTTGAAGGGTTTAAAATTGATAAGAAGGAGGTATTGGATTGGCTGTCTGTACTTAAATTTGATCATGCAGGCACAAGTCCTGGGTGAGATGCATCCAAGGATACTGAAGGAAGTGAGAGTGGAAATTGCAGAGGCAGTGGCCATAGTTTTCCAATCTCCCTGAGACTCAGGGATGGTGCCAGAGGACTGGACAATTGTGAATGTTACACCCTTGTTCAAAAGGGGGTGTAAAGGTAAGCCCAGCAAATACATGCCAGTCAGTTTAACTTCAGTGGTGGGGAAGCTGAAACATAACTTCCTTGGTCTTGGTCTCCATGCCCCTATAAAGCCTAAGATGCTGCATGTTTTATTAACCAGACTCTCGACCTGTAACAGAATGGATAGCAAATGTTTCAGAATAGGAATCTGAGAGTAGGGATTAAGAGGATTGGGGCTGGAACCACTGTTGTTTACCAATTACAATAATCATTTGGACTCCAAAATTGAATCAGAAAATCATAGAACGGGATCTTGCGGCCCTCTGCTGGGCATGTTTTCAGCCCCACACATAAAATATGTCAGGTGGCTAGCCTACCACTTCCTGCCCACTCCTAACCCATTCCCTATAAAAACATAGGTGAACTTGTGCAGAAATTGGTGGCCTGCCTGCCATTATTAACATAATAATTAATGGGTAATTGAGCTTATTAACAAACCAATTGACCCCAATATTACGCTGCCTAAGGCATAATACGGTTGGCGTGGGCATGCAGGCAGGAGTCAGAAGACTGTTTTTTAAACTACTTGGTTGAAAAGGCAAGGGGGGCACACCATTCTGGGGTTACCTTGTGCACATTGGGGGCACCCCCACCCTCCAAAGATGTCACTCCCCTCATGTTCTCCCTGCCTGGTCTCTAAAATCTGCACTGTCCTCCACCCACTTCACCCTTCTCTCTAGGCTACACGACCCCACCTCATCAAAAACTCCAGGCTTATCTCACTCCAACACCCATGTTCTCATCATCCTGGGGCCTACTTGCAGTCCCAGCAGCGTCCACTAGTCCGTTCTGGTGCTGCGTGGACTGCCAGAGCTACGAGAGCAGTACACCATGCCTCCCCACCCACTGCCCTGTAAAATGCAGTCCATAGAATTATTATTGCACAGGAGGCTGCCATTCGGCCCTTCATGTCTATGCCAGCTCTCTGCAAGGGGAACTCAGCTAATTCCACTGCCCACCTTTTCTCCGTAGCCTTGAAAATATTTTGCCTTCAGATAATTATCTGATTCCCTTTTGAAAGCCTCAACTGACCCTCCGTCCACCATACTCTCAGGTCCTGCATTCCAGATCCTAACCATTTTCTGTGTAACAAGGCTTTCCTCATGCTGGCTTTGGTTCTTTTGCCAATCACCTTAAATTGATGTCTGGTTCTCGATCATTCCACTACTGGGAATAGTTTCTCCCTAGATATTCTCTCCAGACCCCTCATCGTCCTGAACACCTTGATCCAATCTCCTCTCAAATTCCACTTCTCTATGGAGAAAAGGCTCAGCGTTTCTCCATATCTATCCACGTAACTGAAGTCCCTCACATCAGAACCATTCTCGTGAATCTTTTCTGCATCTTTTCTAAAGCCTTTCACATCCTTCCTAAAGTGTAGTGCACAGAATTGGACTTTACTCCAGTTAAAGCTGAACCAGTATTTTATAAAGGTTCAACACAACATCCTTACTTTTGTACTCTTTGCCTTTATTGATAAATTCTGAGATCCTGTATGCATTACTAGCTGCTTTCTTAACCTGCCCTGCTACCTTCAACAATTTGTGCACATGCATCTCCAGATTTACTCGAGCACCTCCAATAGAATTTTATCCTTTATTGTGTATTGCTTCTCCTCGTTCTTACCAACAAAATTCATAACTTCACCCTTCTTTGCATTAAATTTCATTTTTCACATATCTGCCCATTTCACCAGAATGTCTGCTTGAAGTCTATCACAATCCTTCTCACAGTTCACAATACTTTCAACTTTTGTGTCACCTGTGAATTTTGAAATTCTGCGCTGCACATCCAAGCCTAGGTCATTAATATAAATCAAGGAAAACTATGATCCTAAAACCGATCCCTGGAGAATCCTCCCTCCAGTCCTAAGAACAATCCTTCACCACTACCAATATCAAAATTAGTAGATGACACCAAATTCAGACAGTGGGATCTGCTGGTGTATAGTTAATACAGAGGAAGACTGCAGCAAAATATAAAAAGTCATTAATAAACTTGTAGAATGGATGCGTAGAAGGTGAATTAATTTCAATATAGGGAAGTGTGAAGTGGTGTGTTTCAGTAGAAGGAATAAGGAAGCCTAAAGGAATAATAAAGGTAGTCTAAATGGGGGAGAGACACAAAGGGATCCAGGAGTACAGATACAAAATAATTAAAAGTAGCAACACAGGTTAACAAAGCAATAAAAAGTGCAAAAAAAACCCACTGAAATTCATTTCTAGAGGAATATACTGCAAAATCAGAGAGGTTATGTTAAACATATATGGAACCTTGTTTAAACTACACTTGGGACATTGTACACAGTTCTGGATGTTTCAGAATGTGAGAAGTCATTATAATTATGAAGTTTATAAGATTACGATATTGTGGGACTGTGTGTTTAAGGTAAAATGATGGGCATCATGTGACTTGTTTTAATGTGACAGAGAAACCTGGCTGGTTTGATTGTTAGAGATTGAAGGGGGCCAGGTTATTTTACTGGGAAGAAGGTGCAAGGTGATCACACTGGAGCAATGGCAGCAACCTGTGTACTAACAATGGATAGACTGTGAGTCACCAAGGTCCCAGAAGAGTTAAATGTAAGATTATTTTTTATTCATTCACGGGATGTGGGCTTCGCTGGCTGGGCCAGCATTTTTGCCCATACCTAATTGCCCTTGAGAAGGTGGTGGTGTGCTGCTGCCTTGAACCGCTGCAGTTCATGTGGTGTAGGAACACCCACAGTGCTGTTAGGCAGGGAGTTCCAGGATTTTGACCCAGTGACAGTGAAGGATATATTTCCAAGTCAGGATGGTGAATGATTTGGAGGGGAACTTCGTGGTGGTGCTGTTCCCATCTACCTGCTGCCCTTGTCCTTCTAGATCGTAGTGGTCATGGATTTGGAAGATGCTGTCGATGGAGCCTTGGTGAATTCCTGCAGTGCATCTTGTAGATGATACACACTGCTGCTACTGTGCATCGGTGATGGAGGGAGTGAATGTTTGTGAATGTGGTGCCAAACAAGTGGGCTGCTTTGTCCTGGATGGTGTCAAGCTTCTTGAGTGTTGTGGGAGCTGCACTCATCCAGGCAAGTGGGGAGTATTCCATTACACTCCTTACTTGTGCCTTGTAGATTGGGAACAGTCTTTGGGGAGTCGGAGGTGAGTTACTCGCCACACAATTCCTAGCCTCTGACCTGTTCTTGCAGCCACAATATTTATAAGACTAGTCCAGTTCAGTTTCTGGTCAATGGTAACCCCCAGGATGTTAATAATGGGGGATTCAGTGATGGTAATGCCATTGAACATCAAGGGGAGGTTGTTGGATTCTCTCTTGTTGGAGGTGGTCATTGCCTGACTGTTGTGTGGTGCGAATGTTACTTGTCACTTGTCAGCCCAAGCCTGGATATTGGTTAGGTTTTGCTGAATTTGGACATGAACTGCTTCAGTATCTGAGGAGTCGCGAATGATGCTGAACACATTGTTCAATCATCAATGAACATCCCCACTTCTGACCTTATGATGGAAGGAAGGTCATTGATGAAGCACCTGAAGATGGTTGGGCCAAGGATACTACCCTGAGGAACTCCTGCAGCGATGTCCTGGAACTGAGATGACTGACCTCCAACAACCACAATCATCTTCCTTTGTGCTAGGTATGACTCCAACCAGTACAGATTTTTTTCCCCCTGATTCCCATTGACTCCAGTTTTGCTAGGGCTCTTTGATGCCACACTCAGACAAATGCTGCCGTGATGTCAAGGGCAGTCACTCTCACCTCACCTCGGGAGTTCAGCTCTATTGTCCATGTCTGAACCATGGCTGTAATGAGGTCAGGAGCTGAGTGGCCCTGGCAGAACACAAACTGGGCATCAGTGAGCAGGTTATTGCTAAGCAAGTGCCGCTTGATAGCACTATTGATTGGCCCTTCCATTACTTTACTGATGATGGAGAGTAGACTGATGGGGCAGTAATTGGCTGGGTTAGATTTGTCCTGCTTTTGTGTACAGGACATACCTGGGCAATATTACACATAGCTGGGTAGATGCCAGTGTTGTGGCTGTACTGGAACAGCTTGGCTAGGGGCATGACACAAGTCTTCAGTACTATTGCTGGAATGTTGTCAGGAGCCATAGTCTTTGCAGTATCCAGTGCCTTCAGCCATTTCTTGATATCACGTGGAGTGAATTGAATTGGCTGAAGACTGGCATCTGTGATGCTGGGGATCTCCAGAGGTGGCAGAGATGGATCATCTACTCGGCATTTCTGGCTGAAGATTGTAGCAAATGCAATTCAGCCTTATCTTTTGCACTGATTGACCGGGGAGCCTAGCACTTGAGGATGGGGATATTTGTGGAGCCTCCTCCTCCAGTGAGTTGTTTAATTGTCCACCACCATTCATGACTGGATGCGGCAGGACTGCAGAGCTTTGATCTGATCCATTGGTTGTGGGATCACTTAGCCCTGTCCATCACTTGTTGCTTATGCTGCTTGACACGCAAGTAGTCCTGTGATATATATTCAGCAGGTTGACACCTCATTTTAGGTCTGCTACTCCTGCTGCTCCTGGCATGCCCTCCTGCACTCTTCATTGAACCAGAGTTGATCCCCTGGCTTGATGGTAATGGTAGAGTGGGGGATATGCCAGGCTACGAGGTTACAGATTGTGTTGAAGTACAATTCTGCTGCTGCTGATGACCCACAGTGCCTCATGGATACCCAGTCTTGAGTTGCAAGAACTGTTCAAAATCTATCCCATTTAGCACGGTAGTAGTGCTACACAAGATGATGGAGGGTATCCTTAATGTGAAGGCGGGACTTCGTCTCCACAACAACTGTGCAGTGGTCACTCCTACCGATACTGTCATGGACAGATGCATCTGCGGCAGGCAGGTTGGTGTTTTTCCCTCGTTGGTTCCCTCATCACCTGCCACAGACCCAGTCTAGCAGCTATGTCCATAGGACTCAGCCAGCTCGGTCATTAGTGGTGCTACTGAGCCACTCTTGTGATGGACATTGAAGACCCCACCCAGAGTACATTCTCCAACCTTGCCACCCTTAGTGCATCCTCCAAGTGGTGTTTAACATGGAGCAGCACTGGTTCATCAGCTGTAGGAGGGCAGGACATGGTAATCAGCAGAAGCTTTCGTTGCCCATGTTTGACCTGATGCCATGAGACTTCATAGAGTCCGGAATCAATGTTGAGGTCTCCCAGGGCAACTCCCTCCTGACTGTATACCACTATGCCGCCAGCTCTGCGGCGGGACAGGACATACCCAGGGATGGTGATGGCGGTGTCTGGGACATTATCTGTAAGGTGCGTGAGGATGACTATGTCAGGCTGTTTCTTGTCTAGTCTGTGAGACAGCTTTCCCAATTTTGGCACTAGCCCCCAAGTGTTCGTAAGGAGGACTTTGCAGGTTCGACAGGGATGAGATTGCCGTTGTCGTTTCTGGTGCCTAGGTCGATGCCAGTGCCTAAGTCGTTGCAAGGTGGTCTGTCCGATTTCATTCCTTTTTTTATGACTTTGCAGCTGATTGTTACAAGTGAGTTGCTTGCTAGGCCATTTCAGAGGACATTTAAGAGCCATCCACATTGCTGTGGGAGTCACATATAGGCCAGGCCAGGTAAGGATGACAGATAAGTGAACCAGGTGGGTTTTTACAACAATTGACATTATTAGGCTTCAATTCCAGATTTTTATTGAGCTCAAATTCCACTGCGGCGGGATTCGAACCCAGTTCCCCAGAGAGTTACCCTGGGTTTCTTGATTATTAGTCCAGCGACAATATCACTACACCATCGCCTGTCCCTGATAATAATATATTAATAATGTAATAATGTACTGGAAGCTCAGAGTCAATCCTACGGGTTGAAAAGAGGTGTTCAGCAAATTGATCAGCCAATCTGCATTTAGATTCCACAATGTAGTGGACACGGCCTTGTGAACAGCAAATTCGGCATTCCAACTTATAATTACAAATTGTCAGAAACATCCTGGGTGTTGCCATTGACTAGAAACTGAACTAGCCATATAAATATGGTGCTTACAAGAGCAGGCCAGAGGCTAGGAATTGTGACGAGTAACTCACCTCCTGACTTCTCAAACCCTGTCCACCATCTACAAGGCACAAGTCAGGAGTGTGATGGAATACTCCCCACTTGCCTGGATGAGTGCAGCCCCACAACATTCAAGAAGCTGGACACCGTCCCGGACAAAGCTTGATTGGCACTCCATCCACAAAATTTCACTCCCTCCGCCACCGATGCACAGTGGCAGCAGCGTGTACCATCTACAAGGTGCACTGCAGGGCAGTAATTCACCAAGGCTTCTTTGACAGCATCTTCCAAACCCACAACCACTACCATCTAGAAGAACAAGGGCAGCAGATAGATGGGAACACCACCACCTGGAAGTTCCCCTCCAAATCGCTCACCATCCTGACTTGGAAATATATCGCCATTCCTTCACTGTCGCTGGGTCAAAATCTTGGAACTCCCTTCCTAACAGCACTGAGGGTGTACCTACACAACATGGACTGCAGTGGTTCAAGAAGGCAGCTCACCACCACCTTCTCAAGGGCAACTAGGAATGGGCAATAAATGCTGGCCCAGCCAGCGAAGCCCACATCCAGAGAATGAACTTTTAAAAAAACTTTGCCTATGTCCGGGGCTTCGGTTAATTGTGCCTACTTTATTATCAAAGATACTGACTTTACCCAATTTCTATTCACACACAGTTTCCATCACAGGTCAGTTGATAGCAGAAACCCCAGTTAATTTTCACAGCTGGCCATCCCATCGCATGCCATTAACTGTAATGCCTCACTGTTAATTCCGATCAGCTCAGTGCAAAATGGGAATGGAATCCTTTTTGCATAGTTTAGTACTGCTACATGTTGGGGAGTGGTTACTAACAAGTTTCAAAATAATAAGGATGTTTCAATTTAAAAAACTCCAATGCTCTAGGCCAGAGGGAAAATTTCAAAAAGTACAGAAATTCCCACTGAAAAAAATCTAATGTGAGACTGATTCACTCTCATACGGTTCTAAATGAATTAATCTAGTAAGATTTAATTTTGGTTTGTTTTACCAGGTGAATGGTAAGTTTTAATGGACTCTTTTTTTCTATTATAATTTCACAAAGAGTATGACTGACTCATCCTTTTGGATAATACCTCCGTAGACAAAACAACTCCTGTTCTGTTATGGACAATGCATCTGCCATTTCAAAACAATTCCTGTCTGAACCACACTTGGTGTCAAATCCATCATCACTTAAACATTAAACATCTATGACGTAGAGCTCAATATGCATGTGGTAGAAGTTATCAGAATGCTCACAACAATACCTGAATATCTGAATATCTATTTTAACTGCTCCAAGTCAATACATTTTGTTTTCAATTTTACAAAATTAACTGATTTACAACGATCAAACACAATGGTCCCGAACTTAACTCTGAGTGGACAGGTTTTGTGTGAGTTAAAATTTTTCCCAGTATTTGTATCATGACTCAATGGAACATATTTTATCTGGCTCCAATGAGGCCTGACTAGGTTTCAGTCTGGTATGCAAATATTTTCCATTTAACATACAGATAGCAGAATCTAACCAAGCCAAGCCAAGTTTACTTTATGGCAGCATGATATAGGTGATACACAATAGAAATCGAAGTTTGAACTCGAGTGTTTGATTTAACTTGTTGGGAAAATTAAAGGGAGCCATGGTGCTCACTATCCCAACAAGAGAACATAAAAGACTGCAATTTTGGCTTCTTCATAGCTGTTAAGAATTTTTCTACCCCACCCCACTATATTAATTTACACATTAGTGGGCACAGGAACCTATCTAAAGGATAAGGCATTGGGAGTGCAACAAAAGCAAAATACTGTAGATGCTGGAAGTCTGAAATAAAAATAGAAAATGCTGGAAATGCTCAACAGGCCAGGCAGCATCTGTGGAGAGGAAGAGCTGACTTTTTAGATTGATGACCCTTAATCAGAACTGTGGAGAGATAGAAATGTAGTAAATTTTGAGTAAGTGAGAGGGGGGTGGGGAAGGAAGAACAAAAAGGAAGGTATGTGATAGGATGCAGCATAAGAGAGATTAAGTGACAAAAATTATGGTACAAAAGACAAAGGAAATGGAATTGGGCAGAGTAAAGAAACAAAAAAAAATGCAGCCAGGTGTTCACAAGACTTCCAAGTTTTGTATCATCTGCAAATTTAGAAATTGTGCCCTGTACACAAAGATCTAGGTCATTAATAGATATTAGGAAGAGCAGGGCTCCTAATACTAACCCCCGGGGAACCTCACTATACACCTTTCCAGTTTGAAAAACACCCATTAACCACTACTCAGTTTCATGTTACTCAGAAAATTTCATATCAATGTTGCTACTGTCCTTTTTATTCCAAGAGCTCTAACTTCGCTCACAAGTTTGTTGCCTTCTGAAAGTCCATGTACACCATATCAACAGCATTACACTCAACAGCCCATTCTATTACCTCACCCAAAAAACTCAAGCAAGTTCGTTAAACTTGATTCACCCTTAACAAATCTATGCTGGCTTTCCTTAATTAAACCGTACTTGCTCAAGTGACTATTAATTTTGCCCTGAAATGTAATTTCTAGAAACTTCCCCATCATCAAAGTTAAACTGACTTCTTTGTACTTGCTGGGCTTATCTTTACACCATTTCTCAATAAAGATGCAACATTTGCAATTCTCCAGTCCTCTGGGACCACCCTTGAATCTAAAAACAGACTGGAAAATTATGGCCAGTGCCTCTGCAATTTTCGGTCTCACTTCCCTTGTATCCTGGTGCCTTATCAACTTGAAGTCCAGGCAGCCTATCCAGTACCACCTCTTCAATTTTAAACCCTTCAGGTGTCGGAACGACCTCATTTTTCATCATGACTTGCGCAGCATCTTCTTCGTTAGTAAAGACAGATTCAAAGTATTCATTTTATAATACTTCCCTGCCTGCATGCGTAAATCCCCTTTTGGCCCCACTCCTCTGGTCACTCTATTATTTAGTTGCCTAGGGATGACTTTTGGAATCCTTTTGTGTTAGCTGCTAGGCTCTTCTCCTACTTTCTTAGCTTCTCATATTTGCTTTTTCAATTCCCATCTAAACCTTCTATATACAGTCTGGTTCTCAGTTGTATAATCCACCATAAATACACTTTATCTTCTTCATCCAAATCACCATCTCTATTATCCAGGGAGTTGTGGATTTGTTTATCCTACCTTCCCCCTTCATGGTAATAAACCTTGACTGTACTTGAACTCTCTATTCTTTAAAGGCAGCCTATTGTTCGGTTACAGTTTTGTCTGCCAACCTTCGATTCCAATTTACGTCAGATTCATTCTTACCTTGTTGAAGTTAGCTTTCCACCAATTAGTTATTCTCACTCTGGATTTTTCCTTGTCCTTTTCCTTAGCCAATCTAAACCTTATGATATAATGATCACTGCCCCCTAAATGTTCCCCTACTGACACTTGATCCACTTAGTCCACCTCATTCCCAAGAACCAGGTCTAATAATTCTTCCTTTTTCATTGGCTTGGAAACATACTGTAGAAAATTTTCCTGAACACTCTAGGAACTCCTTCCCTTCTCTGTCCGTTACACTACTACTATACCAGTCTATATTCAGAAAATTAAATACATTATAACCACTTCATAATTTTTGCACCTCTGTGGTTTCCTTGCAAATTTGTTCCTCTGCATCCTTGCCTATAAATTACACTGAACAATGTAATTGTACCTTTTTTGTTCCTTAGCTCTAGCCAAATAGATTCTGCCCTTAACTCCTATGGGGCATCCTCTCTCTCCAGTAAGGTTCTCCTTAATCAATACTGCCACCTCTCCCCATTTATCATCTTTCTTGAAGACCTTGTATCCAGGAATTTGTAATCCCCAGTGCTGCCTTTCTTTGAGTCAGGTCTGTTATAGCCGCATTATATTCCCATGTAGCAATCTGTGCTGGTAATGCACCAATTTTATTTACCACACTCTGCACATTCACATATATGCACAGTAACTCTAATTTACACTATTACTTTCCCTCTTACTCTGAACCAACCTAATAACTTACTATTTCCTACACTAGTGCTATCTGTCTTTCCCAGCATTCTGTGCACCTTGGTATTCTTCTCTGGTGTTACCTCCTAGTTCCCACATCCCTGTCAAGTTACTTTAAAACCTCCCAATAGGACTATGTTAGGAAATAGAGATAGCTTAAGTATAAAAACAAAAAACTACTGCGGATGTTGGAAATCCAAAACAAAAACAGAACTACCTGGAAAAACTCAGCAGGTCTGGCAGCATCGGTGGAGAAGAAAAGAGTCGACGTTTCGAGTCCACATGACCCTTCAACCGAACTGAGTATAGTTAGGAGAGGGGTGAAATATAAGCTGGTTTAAGGTGGTGGGGGGCGGGGGGAGAGAAGTTGAGGGTGGGGTGGCTGTAGGGACAAGCAAGCAGTGATAGGAGCAGATAATCAAAAGATGTCACAGACAAAAGGATCAAAGAGGTGTTGAAGGTGGTGATATTATCTAAGAAAAGTGCTAATTAAGAATGGATGGCAGGACACTCAAGGTACAGCTCTAGTGGGGGTGGGGTGGAAAGACTGACAAGGTATTAGCTGTAGATTTAAAAATAATGGAAATAGGTGGGAAAAGAAAAATCTATATAAATTATTGAAAAAAACAAAAGGGAGGGGGAAGAAACGGGGTAGGGATGGGGGGAGGGAGTTTAAGATCTAAAGTTGTTGAATTCAATATTCAGCCCGAAAGGCTGTAAAGTGCCTAGTCGGAAGATGAGGTGCTGTTCCTTCAGTTTGCGTTGGGCTTCACTGGAACAATGCAGCAAGCCAAGGACAGATATGTGGGCAAAAGAGCAGGGTGGAGTGTTAAAATGGCAAGCGACAGGGAGGTTTGGGTCTTTCTTGCGGACAGACCGCAGGTGTTCTGCAAAGCGGTCGCCCAGTTTGTGTTTGGTCTCTCCAATGTAGAGGAGACCGCATTGGGAGCAACGAATGCAGTAGACTAAGTTAGGGGAAATGCAAGTGAAATGCTGCTTCACTTGAAAGGAGTGTTTGGGCCCTTGGACGGTGAGGAGAGAGGAAGTGAAGGGGCAGGTGTTGCATCTTCTGCGTGGGCATGGGGAGGTGCCATAGGTGGGGGTTGAGGAGTAGGGGGTGATGGAGGAGTGGACCAGGGTGTCCCGGAGGGAACGATCCCTACGGAATGCTGCCAGGGGGGGGTGAAGGGAAGATGTGTTTGGTGGTGGCATCATGCTGGAGTTGGCGGAAATGGCGGAGGATGATCCTTTGAATGCGAAGGCTGGTGGGGTGATAAGTGAGGACAAGGGGGACCCTATCATGTTTCTGGGAGGGAGGAGAAGGCATGAGGGCGGATGTGCGGGAGATGGGCCGGACACGGTTGAGGGCCCTGTCAACGACCGTGGGTGGAAAACCTCGGTTAAGGAAGAAGGAGGACATGTCAGAGGAACTGTTTTTGAAGGTAGCGTCATCAGAACAGATGCGACGGAGGCGAAGGAACTGAGAGAATGGGATGGAGTCCTTACAGGAAGCGGGGTGTGAGGAGCTGCAGTCGAGGTAGCTGTGGGACTCCGTTCTCTCAGGTCCAACCGCAACATTGTCATCAAACCCGCTGACAAGGGTGGTGCTGTTGTTGTCTGGCGCATTGACCTCTACCTCGCGGAGGCTGAGCGTCAACTCGCAGACACTTCCTCCTACCTCTCCCTGGACCATGACCCCACCACGGAACATCAAGCCATTGTTTCCAGGACTGTCACTGACCTCATCTCCTCTGGAGATCTTCCTCCCACAGCTTCCAACCTGATAGTCGCCCAACCTCGGACGGCCCGCTTCTACCTCCTACCCAAAATCCACAAACAGAACTGTCCTGGCAGACCGATCGTGTCAGCCTGTTCCTGCCCCACGGAACTCATTTCTCGTTATCTTGACTCCCTTCTCTCTCCCCTTGTCAGTCCCTTCCCACCTACATCCGTGATTCCTCTGACACCTTACGTCACATCAACAATTTCCAGTTCCCTGGCCCCAACCGCTTCCTCTTCACCATGGATGTCCAATCCCTCTACACCTCCATCCCCCACCAGGATGGTCTGAGGGCCCTTAGCTTCTTCCTTGAACAGAGGCCCCAACAATCCCCATCCACCACTACTCTCCTCCGTCTGGCTGAATTTGTTCTCACACTGAACAATTTCTACTTTAACTCCTCTCACTTCCTCCAAATAAAAGGTGTGGCTATGGGTACCCGCATGGGCCCCAGCTATGCCTGTCTCTTTATGGGGTATGTGGAACATTCCTTGTTCCAGTCCTACTCTGGCCCCTTCCCACAACTCTTTCTCCGGTACATCGATGATTACTTCGGTGCTGCTTCATGCTCTCGTCGGGACCTGGAAAAATTTATTAATTTTGCTTCCAATCTCCATCCCTCCATTATTTTCACATGGTCCATCTCTGACACTTCCCTTCCCTTCCTTGACCTCTCTGTCTCAATTTCTGATGATAGACTGTTCACCAATATCCATTACAAGCCTACCGACTCCCACAGCTACCTCGACTACAGCTCCTCACACCCCGCTTCCTGTAAGGACTCCATCCCATTCTCTCAGTTCCTTCGCCTCCGTCGCATCTGTTCTGATGACGCTACCTTCAAAAACAGTTCCTCTGACATGTCCTCCTTCTTCCTTCTGCTCCTATCCTTCCATCTGCTCCTATCACTGCTTGGTTATCCCTACAACCACCCCACCCTCAACTTCTCTCCCCCCCGCCCCCCCCACCTTAAATTTCACCCCTCTCCTAACTATACTCAGTTGGGTTGAAGGGTCATGTGGACTCGAAACGTCGACTCTTTTCTTCTCCACCGATGCTGCCAGACCTGCTGAGTATTTCCAGGTAATTCTGTTTTTGTTATAGCTTAAGTATGTTATATTTGTATTTGTGGAGGTTAGGGATGAGTTTTAGCTTTAAAGTTTAAGTTTGATTTGTATGTCTGTATCTGTGTTAAGAAAGTCAAATGGAGTTTTAGTTTCACTTTAAAAGGCTGTTTGCATTTCTAATGAGATGTCTACGACCCCTATAAAGTAAAAGTAAACACACAAGAGTAGAAAGTACAGTGCCTAGCAACAGGGGGGCAAATTGGCAGGTTCGTCCCACAGACATACACACTGAACTAAATAGCAGTTTTAAGCTCAGTTGAAGCCAGGACCCAGAGATACTGGGCACTGGGAGAGGGAACTGCAGATTACCCAAAAGAACAAAAAGTTCCCAAGCAAAGAAAAACCCCAAAAATCCAAGGGAATGGAAGAGGGGAGAAGGCGGGGGGGCGGGTGGAATTGAGGAGTGATCCATAGCATCTGTGGCTTCAGAGTGTGGTTCTCTGACCACAGGATGCCAATTGGTTTACATGGACTGTGTACTTACTGTGAACATTAGAGTGTAAGATAGCTTTTGTAACTCGTGTTATCCTTACAAATCTGTATATATCTCTAAAGGTATAGTTGTAGGTGAAGGAGTATTGTAATATAGTTAAAAATTCATTCAACAAGAAAAGATTAACAAAAGAAAATGTTTATCAGCTGACTCTCGACCTCTTTAAACAAACAAAAGTTGCGATCTATCAAGCTGGGTTCCACTTTGGGATCAGGCTTGTCCAGGGGTAACCTCAGCTTGGGATCGTAACACACTAGCAAATCATCTTGCAAGGCAATTGGCCCCTGCTCGGTTTAGGTGCAACCCATCCAGCCTGTAAGGTCCCATCTCTCCCAGAGCTGGTCCCAATGTCACAGGAACCTAAAGCCCTCCCTGCTGCACCATCTTTTCAGACATTAATTTGTCTGCTTTATCCCATTTCTATACTCACTTGTGGCTGGTACCAGAGATTACTACTTTTGAGGTTCTGCTTGCTAATTTGCAACCCAACTCCCCAAATGCTTACTGCAGGACTGCCTAGGCCATTGGTACTATGTCACAGATCACAACTATTGGCTATTCACCTTCCCCCACCCACCCCCCACCATCAGGACTCCAGCCAGTGACAGACCCTGGCACCAGGGAGGTAACATACATCCTGGATTCGTCTTAAGCTGCAGAAACACCTGTCAGTTCCCTTAAATATCAAACTTCCTACCACTATTTTCTTCCAGGCTTCTTTGTACCCCTGTGAACAGCTGCGCCAACCATGGTACCACCGGCTTAGCTCTGTCTGCAGTCCCAACTTGGCTTTGTCTGCACTCCTCAGATGAGCCATCACTCTTATCAGGAATCAGAACTGAATACTGACTAGAGAATAAGATCCACTCAGGGGACTCCTGCATCACCCGCCTGTTTCTTCTTGACTGTCTGATGGTCACCCATTCCCTCTCCTTGCATACTCTTAAGTTGCAGGCTGACCCACATCTATAAATATGCTACCCACAAAGCTCTCGACCTCACAGATGCACTGCAGCAACACCAACTACTCCTCAAGCTCTGAAACCTGGCACTCCAGCTGCTGCAACTGATGACACTTCCTGCAAATATTGTTATCCAGGACACGGGAAGCATCTTGGAGTTCCCAAATAGCGCAGAATGTGCACTGGAGGTCAGAGCAGTCCTGCATTCCTCTATTACATAAGAAACCTTGCTGCCACCAATAAACCTCATTACCAAAAATTGAGTTAACTGAATAGTTTAACAGAGCTGATGGGACCTCAGCTGACAAAAGCATGACAAGTTTAAATAGCCACTCAAACATGTAAACTTCACTTTACACAAGGTGGAAGCTGCTGCGCTAAGATTTACTTCAGAACTTTATTCTCACCGTTTTGCCTGTGTACTTTAGGCGATTGTGTACTTATACAGTGTATAAAGCCAATCTTTAAAAGTTTTTTAAAGCTAAAATTTAATATCAATGGTTTGTGCGCTTGATTTTTGCCCACACAGCATGAAACAAGGATCAAGACAAGATCAAGTGAAATCCAAAAGACTACTTTTTAGTTGCCAAGTGACAAAGTCATAGGGTTACTTTCAACTGTCGTCATTATTTTCCTCATTCATCGTATTAGGTTCCACCAGTCTTCACCTTTTAAATAACCAATAGTTTTTATAATAAGTAAAAACGGAATTCCAGCAGAAATGATGAAAACACAAGCAATTTATAGGAGTGATATTTACTCTCCTACTCTTCGGCACTGGCGTTTAACTGTTTTAACATTCAGATTACATAGCGAGACCCACGTTTGTGAATTGATTGTACCAACTATGATTCTACTTTCAGTTTCAGATAACGTGCTTTTAATGAACCATTGCAATTAACCTAATTACAATGTTATCATTCATAATCTGATCTCAATTTGAATTAAAACAAAACCTAAATGTTTTATTTACTTACTCATTTTCGTTGGTATTTATACATTTACAATGAAACCAAGACATGGAAGTGCTGCCATCTAACCAGGAACTCGGATGAATTTTGCCATTCCATGAATGTGATGAAGTGTACTTTGACAATCATCTTAAAAATCTCCAGCATTATACTTAGGTGAAATTTTTGCGCTTTGATCCCTGAAAAACTTAATTTTTCACATATCTCATGTAAAAGCCAACCTTGTGTACTTTTAAGCCAAATACAAGGGCTGCCTTTTACACAAGTATATATGGTAGTTCAGAGTAGTGAAACAATTTCACATTGTGCGTAATTGTGCTATAAAGCATTTGGTAATTGTTCATACATTCAAAGTAAATTTGCACAGGGCTAACTTGTTTCTATGAGATATCCTGTGGTTTGCAATCACTGTACCATTGGCAGCTGTGCTTTCAGTTGCCGAGGCACTAAACTTGAATTCCCTTCCAAAACTCCTCCACTTTTATATCAAAGTCAATCTTTGAGCAAGGTTTTTGGCACTTGCCCAATTTATCCTATGCAGCTTAGTTTCAAATCTTCTCCCAAACTCGTTTTTTCACTCAGACACCTTCCAAAAGGGTTCACCTCCAGGGTTTCAAACTCTCCTTCTTATGTTCCTCTTCCTTGGGTCACCACATGCCCTCAAGCTGTCTTCCATGCACACTCTCTCACCAACTCAACCTTAACAGTACACCACTGCATCACATGCCCATAGCAAGGAATTACAGACCTTCAGTTATCTCTTTGAACCTCCATGCTTGCAAGCTGTTCTTACTTTAAATCTGAAGCTTGGACCTTTTCTCTCTGCCCCTCACTCTTCAATTAACAGGACCTTTTCCCAAGTTCCTGTCCTTCCTTTGACTACAAGGTCATCTTTGGACTTTTATTTGATAACATTCACGTGAAACACCATGGGACATTTTATTATGTTGAAAATGGTATATAAATGCTAATTGCTGTTGGTCATGTTCAAGTTAACAAATGTCATTCCCTTTCCAACAGGATGTCCCATCAAGCTATGAAAGACTTACTTCCATTATGTCTCACCTGTTCCTCTCAGCTCCATCAATGTCTTTAACACAAATGACCATAAAAAGAGCAATGATTGCATCTATGAACAGTTACTGTTTTGATGAAAAAAAATTAGGTAATGGAAAACATTTAGCATAGAAATATTTTTGAACCATACAAGCATGTTCCATCCATCCATCGGGTACTGTATAAATCTGCATTCTGTATCCATTGGTAATGCTAATTCCCAGGGAGTCAAACCTTACCTGTCATGAAAAACCCTGCAATATGCTTCCCACACTAATAAAAGGAAAAAAAATGCTCTCTAAGATTATGGCTCTTCACCATAAATCATGGGGATATTTAACTAATCAACAGCCTTTCCAGATATGATCTAATGTTGTTCACCCTCAGTACTGTACCATCCTTGTACTGCAACATAAGCATACCATTCCCCAGAAATTTTATTGGAAGGTTGAAGGCCAAGAACAGGACTTTTCCTGACACCTAGCCTGACTCTAGGTGTACATATTTAAACATACACTTCACAATTCATTTTAAATACCTTTCCAAATTTATTCATTAATTCCATCTATAAAAACTTCAATCATACCCCTGCTAAACCAAAGTAATTTTTTTGGGTACTATTCTCAAAACCATCTCTGAATCTGAATACCCATCACTGAAGATCTGAACCCAAATTAAACAGGGTTATGTATATAGTGTGCCAATGCAAATATATCAAGTATAATGATATTAGTTTAGTACTTCATTAACAAATTCATGGTCTAATTTAGGCTTGCCAGCCACCACACCTGCCAAGCCACCCCCGGGTGGAAGTTGCAAAATTCTGGCTATGACTTCAATTTGCATGCTTCCTCGTAACAGTTTAATCAATTTCCATATACTGAATCCGAGGAGGAAATCTATTCCTTAATTGTTCTAAGTGGAACTGTCCAAAATTCTAAACAAACAATGGCCACTTGACTTTCTCCATTTATTGTTTGAGTTACCATCAAGAAACTCCACGTTTGTGACACAATCATGTGCAGTATTCCCAACCTTTATCACATGATTAGAGATACAGCTGTGCTTCTAATGTATATCTCAATTTATAATTCAACTGTATTTCTGGTCTCTATTTCAATCTTAAATGTTTTAGTGATGACAGTTATATCTAAAATGTCATTAATTTCTAAGGACAACACCTCCTTCCTAATGCTTCTAGCACTTTTGCAAAAAACACTGCAATCTTCAGGCTCGCTTTGGATGCTCACTCCATTCCTGATAACATTAAATGAATTGAATCACCATCCAAGATTGAACAAAAAGTCAATGTAATAGACAACTAAGTGCACCAACTAAGTACTTTCGACATTTCACTACAAAATAAACAAGGTGAAGTGGTTGCTACAATTTAACTGATCAGCTGCTAAACTGAAGTCAATGATCTTACAGAAAGAATTGAAAACTGATTCCATTTATGGTAAATTATGTGGGAATTCTCTTCAGATGGATCTTGTGTGCATAAAACGTGGATAATGAGGTATCAAAAGCAAACATCATGAAAAGCATAAATCCTGCTGCAGCCAGTTCACCAGTGTCATTATTTTCCAATCTAAGTAGCAGTAGCATGAACACTGGCTTAAATATAGCAAATTTGCAATTGGCATTGCCTTCCATAGGCCAGAATTATGATTACTTTCTAGCTGTTTTCAGAGTGGGGTAATGGTGGAACAGTGTAAAAGTCCCAGGAAATTACCAAGTGGCACAAGAAATGGTATATGCTGTAGATCTTTTTTTCAGTAAATTCCAGATCTATATAAATATTTAAATTCTTCTCCCATTTTCAATGAGGCACATTTGTCACTTCACCCAATTTGAGAGTAATTCAGTAGCTGTTGGATTCAAATATGTTAGAAAGCATCATTTAAATTAATTTTTAGTATTTTTAAATTTAAAAAAGGCATGAACAAAGCAAAACAATGAGAAAATACAATAAACACATGCCATTGTATCCATTTTCCAGGTTCTGTTTCAGAATGTAATCTATTTCATCCTTTTTCTACCGCAAACTCCTGTATCTCATTTTGAAATAGTACTCTTAAGCAAGATTGAGATACAGATTCAGGAAGTGTACTGCAATGTTTTATGGTCTTCAGTAATGGGCAAAGTAAGCTCTACATGTTTAGAATATAACAGTTACAGTTGCCTCTTTCAAATACATTTCATTGAACTCAAAAGCAAACTGATGCCATTTAGTATATAATGCACTGCAATTAACTGAACATTTTAAATCGAGTTTCAACAATATTTTAATGCCTATCAACGAAAGAAATAGTGATCAGTGGTGTTAACAAAAACATTTTCTCATCCTCTGTACGAAATTACAAGTTTTTGATCTGAACATACAAACACAAATATCTTTATTCAAGAAATTCCCTTTAGGACAGCCTTGCCCAGATATTTAATACATAACTGTTGGAAAATTTTTGATGCATATAGAGTATAAAAATACATTAAGACAGAAGTTTATATGTTCCCTGACAAATTTGTTCAAAATTTCACATAGCAAAAAATGTAAACTTTACTTTCAGCATTTAACATTTGATGAATTACACCAAAGCAACTATTTTTGGCAGGTAAGATACAGTAGATAAGTTTCACTTCATTTATGCTTCCACAAAGGAGACATTCAGTGCAATTCAAGCTGTCCCCTTTCATTTTCACCTTATTGCATATTTACAGTATATCATTGCATATCAAACAGGTAGCTCAAAATCATCCAAATGGCAGATTAGTTTCTTTATACATTCACTACCAAGATGAAAAGAAGGGTTTTCTGCAATGAAATGTCTGGGTAAAGGCATTGCTCAGGTGCACTATCCTGCCTTGGCTTCCCGAACTACTTCTTTCCACAACCACACGAGGCATCTGGACCAGTTGAATGGGGCTTTTCCCATCTTTAAGTGCCTGGGTAAGGTTCAAAATCTGAACACAAACAAAAGGCGTACAGCATAATTTTATCAGTCCCTTTCACAGATTATAAAAACTGATTTGTTCCATGAATTACTGTAATGCACTGATTTATCAGCCATTATACCAAGTTACTGCTCCTAAAAATATTTTGCCCATCTGGAACATTTTATTTGTGACAGTTCTGCATAAAAATATGAACTGCACATAGAAATCACAAACTTCTGAAAAGCAGGTGACTAAGTGTGATAAAGGAGCTTTTAGAAATAGTTAATTGGGAGAAGGCCAACCTCAATATGGTGAGAACAGACCTGGCCTAGGTAAATTGGAATCGAAGATTGGAAGTCAAAATTGTATCCGAATTGTCTTCAAAGAGGAGATAGTTTGGGTATAGTTGGGATACACTGCAACAAGGGGGACAAGGTTGAATTTGCTTGTTCAGAGCTCCCTTGATGAAGAAAATGATCGAAAGATAAAGCAGAAAAAGGGTGCATATATGAACATACAAAATAGGAATAAAAGTAGGCCATTCGGCACCTCAAGTCTGCTTTGCCATTCAAGATCATGGCTGATCTGTTTTGTTTTGAATTCCACATTCCCATCTACCCCCGATAACCTTTGATTCCCCGTCTAAGAATCTACCTCTGCCGTAAAAATATTCAATGGCCATGCCTCCACTGTCTTCTGAGACAGAGCTCCAAAGTCTCAAGACCGTCAAAATTTCTCATCTCTGCCCTAAAAGGGCAACCCCTAATTTTAAAATAGTGGCCCCTTGTTCTGGACTCAACCATAAGAGGAAACATCCTTTCCATGTCCACCTTGTCAAGACTGTTCAAGATCTTATACACTTCAATCAAGTCACCCCTCAATCTTCCAAACTACAGTGGAAACAAGCCCAGTCTGTCTAACCTTTCCTCATAAGACAACCTGCTCATTCCAGTTATCTATCTGGTAAACCTCCTCTGAACCGCCTCCAATGCATTTACACCCTTCCTTAAATAAGGAGACCAAAACTACACACAGTATTCGCGGTGCGGTCTCACCAATGCCATGAGTAACTGAAGCAGAACATCATTACTTATATGTTCAATCCCTCTCGTAATAATGGATAGCATTCCATTAGCCTTCTTAATTACTTGCTGTACCTGCCTATTAACTTTTTGACGACTCATACACTAGAACACCTAGATGGCGCTGCAGCTCAGTATTCTGCAGTCGCTCCCAGTTTAAGTAATACTCTGCTTTTTTATTCTTCCTGCCAAAGTGAACAACTTCACAATTTCATACATTATGCGCCATCTACCAGATTTTTACGGTAGTGAAAAAAACAAAGAAGCAAAGAGAGAATGAGAAGAGACTGGCACTAACAGAAAAGGGAATCCAAAAGTCCTTACCATATGCATATAAATAGTAAAAAGGCTGTAAAAGGAGGAGTGGGGCTGATTTGGGGCCAAAAAGGGTATTTATCCGTGAAGTAGGTGGTGCTAAAAATAAGTACTTGGCATTTGGCTTTCCCAAGGAAGATAATGCTGCCCAAGTCATAGTGAAAGAGGAGGAAGCTGAGACAGTGGATGCACTAAAAGCTGTTAAAGAGGAGGCACTGACTGGTTTGGCTGGCTGTAAAGTTGATACGTTGCTAGGACCAAATGAGGTGCATCCATAGATACTCAGGGAAAGGAGGGGTGGAAATTGTGGAAGCACTGCCATAATCTCCCAAACCTTCTTAGATACAGGATTGATGCCAGACAATTATCAATATTCAGAGAAGGGTTTAAGTGCAGCAAATACAGGCTGGTCAGTTTAACCTTGGTGGTGGGAAAGCTTTCAGAAACAATAATTTGGGACAAATTTAAAGAGCACTCGGACAAATGCAGATCAATTAAGGAAAGCCAGCATAGGTTGGTTAAGGGTAAACAGTATTTCACTAATTTGGCTGAGTTTTTTTGATGAGGTAACAGGTGGTTGATGAGGATAATGCAATTCATGGACTTGCAAAATGTGTTTGGTAATGTGCCACATAACAGGCTTACCAGGAGTAGACCAGGAATCTGCTCTGCCATTCAATAAGATCATGGCTAATATGACTGTGACCTAACCCCAATATCCTTTGACTCCCTTGTTAGTCAAGAATCTATATATCTCTGCCTTAACAGTATTGAATAGACTCCGCCTCCATCACTTTCTGGGGAAAAGGTACACAAATGCTCATGATCCTCAGAAAAAAAGTTCTCTTAATCTCCATCTCAAATAGGAGACCCCTTATTTTTAAACCATGCCCCCGAGTTCCAGTCTCTCCTGCAAGCGGAAACATCCTTTCAGCATCTACCTTGTCAAGTCCCCTCAGCATCTTTATGTTTCAATAAGATCACATCTCATTCTTCTAAACCCAATGGATCCTCATAAGATAACTTCCTCCTCCCTATCCCAGGTATCAGTCCAGTGAACCTTTTCTGAATTGCTTCTGAAGGTGATGGAACAAAAGTGACATTAGTAGCATGAATACAAACATGGCTGAGACATAAGAAACAGAATAGTGATGAACAATTGTTTTCAGGCTGGAGGGTGGTATTTAGTGAGATTCCCCATGGTTGGTATTAGGATGCTAGCTTTTCTTGATGTATTTTAATGATATTGACTTGGGTGTACAGGATATAATTAAAACATTTATGGAACTACACAAAATATGGTGGTATTGTGAACTGAGGAGAATAGTGATGGATTTCAAGAGGACAGACAGGCTGGTGCAATAGGCACACAAGTGGCAGATGCAATTTAATGCAGACAACTATGAAATGATTCATCTGGTAGGAAGGAGATTGGGAGGCAATATAAAAATAAATAGAATTTTAAAGGGAGTGCAAGTGCAGAGGGACTTGGGGGTATATGTGCACGTATTATTGAAGGTGGCAGTACAGACTGAGAAAGCAGTTAATAGAGCATATAGAATCTTGGGCTTTATAAAGAGCAGTAAATAGTGCAAAAACAAAGTAGTTATGATAAACCTGCATAAAACACTGTTTTGGCCTAATTGGAATATTGTCCCTAAAATTTGGTGCCCAGAATTAGAAAGGCTGTGAAGGCATGAGAAAGGGTGCAGAAAAGATTCACAAGAATGGCTTTAGGGATGAGAGGAATGACTTTAGTTACATAGTTAGAGTGGAGAAGCTGGGGCTCTTCCTCAAAGGAGGGAAGATTAAAAGGAGATCTGATAGAAGTGTTCAAAAATCATGAGGCGTCTGGACAGATAGATATGGAGAAACTGTCCCCATTGGCAGAAGAATAGAGAACCAGAGGAGACTGATTTAAATTGACTGACAAAAAAGTAATGGTGATATGAGGAAAAGCTTTTTTTCAAAAGCAGTGAGTGGTAAGGATCTGGAATGCATTGCTTGAAATTGGGATGGAGGAAGGTTCAATTGAAGCCTTTAAAAAAAAAGATAATTATTTGGAAAGAAAAATTTTGTAGGATTATGCAGAAAAGACAGCTGGGGGTAGATGTGTTTCTCTTGCAGAGAGCCGGACAGACACAATGAACCGTATGGTCTTCTGTGTTGTAACAATTCTGTTTCAGTTCACTCCACACACCTACAATCTATTAGAAAAACTCTAGATTCATTAAAAGCTACTTAAATGTATTAAACTTTGTATATGAAAGTCTTGTGTTATGCAAATACTGTATACTAGAGTTAAAAGATAAACATGTCCAAATCATTACTTGCAAGTTTTTTGTTCATCCCGATTTCATAAAAACTCACTGTACAAAGAATCAAACATACAATTACCTGTCCTCTCATCACGGACATCTGCAATTCAAAAGTGGGTTTGTCAAACCCTCTGTCGGTCTGAAAAATAAAATCATTTACATGCATTCATGAAAAAATACTACAATTAAAGTTTCTGCAGGCAGCCATATGACCTCAGCACAGAAAACTGTATCCATCATTGTCTTTTCTAAAAAATGTTGAAGTACCAATACCAAAGTACTTTATCACTATAGCTTGTCACTTTGACAAAACTCAGCCACGTGCAACTAGTTATGTTTTGAAATGTGACAGACCTCAGATTAGAAAGCCTACAAACTGACGAGGGGTACGAGAAAACAGACACCAGAACAAGAAAGTTAAGCACCTCCAATGCTTAACATCCCCAAAGTCAACTTACAAGTCTTGCGATCGCTTTTCAGTTGCACAAGAAGCCATAGTGGAATCCAGTGCAGAGGGGAAAGGAAAGGCTGTTTTTTTAGCACTTCCTCCACTAGGTGTTTTCCTTTTGTTTCTAAACTAGGGAATTGTATATTTACATTAGTTCACTAAATTAATTCAGATAATTAAAAGTTAGATAGATGCGGCAGGGCAGAGAGAATGAGCCTGAGGGAAAATGGTGCCAGAGACCAATAGATAAATGTGGAGGCAGAGAGTTAGCAAATGACAGAAATCAAGCTCAAGTGAATCAGCGAAGGCAATGAGAACAAATCAAATCAAGGAATGACATACAGGAGGCTGGTCGTTCAGAGAGCCCAGGGGTGAGGAACATGTAGCTGAAGGGGGATAAGGGACAGAGCAGAACATGGTGAACGTCCAGGAGCAAGGTTTAAAACAAAACAAAGTATCAACAGCACAAGCAGGCTAATCCACAGGAAGGTCTAGAGTCATTAATTACAATTAATAGTTTTAACAAGGTATGGGCCAAATTTTAAGAGGGGGGGATAGATATTTTTTTTAAATCCTGGATGGGTAGGCAAGACCTAGTGCTTGCAATTCCTGCACCACATGGGAACTACAGGTCACATCATGTGTTGGAGAACCACATATATAGGAAGCATCTCCAGCTGCTTGAACTGAAGCTCAGATTTCTGAGCTTGAGGGGCAACTAGAGTCACTGTGGAGTGTCAGGGAGAAATGAGAATTTCCCAAATTATATGTTCCAGGTGGTTGTCATTCCCACACGCAATAAGAGACAGGAAGTGCAGGAGTCTTTCAGGTGTGTCATTCTCAAGCAGATACTCAGTATTAGGGACTGCTGGGAGTGATGACACTCTGAAGGGGTGCATCTCAGACCATGGCACCAATGGGCAAGGGACTACACAGGAAGGAATAGCAAAGTTGAAATGCAGCTGGAAGATTGCATCATTAGGTTGAAAGACAAGCATTTCTGGAACCATATGGTGGTCTGCCTCTCTGATGCCAGAGTAAAGGACGTCATTGAGTGTGCACAGAATATTCTGCGGGGGGAATGGAGTCAGCCAGTTGTGGTACACACCTCCTCTGTTGTTGATACAGACAAGTACTGAGGTCCAAATGTCAGATTTTCAGACATCTTGCAGGAAGGAGGGCTTCAGATTCTTGGGGCATTGGGATTAGCTCTGTAGCAGGAGGTACTTATGCAAAAGGGACAGGTTACATCCGTACAGGACTGGGGCCAATGCTTGTTTAGGGAGGTTCATTAGTGTGCTTGGGGAGGGTTGGGAGAGCATATAGGAGAGAGGAATTAGGTACATAAAGGAGTGTAGGATAGTACTAGAGAAGGAAATAACACCGCATTAGATAGGATAAGATTGAGGAGGACCACAAGGAATACAAAGGCAGGTTTAAAATGCATGCATGTAAACAGTGTAGTTCATCAACTTTATTTACTACAAGTGCAAAGAAACATGTGGGAATGTGATATCAATAATGGAAGTGCAGCTTAAAAATGCTGAGGACTTGGTGTTTAATATTCAAGAATACAAAGTGTTCAGAAAAGGTGGGAAAGAAAAAAAAATGGTGGGGTGGCAATACAGATTAGGAACACAGGAACAGAAGGCCATTCAGCCTGTCAAGCCTGCTCCGCTATTCAATACGATCATGGCTGATCGAACACTTCAATGCCTTTTACTCACACTATCCCCATAACCCTTTACGTTATTGTTAATCAGAAATCTATCAATCTCTTCCTTAGACATGCTTAACGGCTGAGCTTCTACAGCCCTCTGGGGTAGAGAATTCCAAAGATTCACAACCCTCTGAGTAAAGAAATTTCTCCCCATCTCAGACCTAAGTGGCTTCCCCCTTATTTTGAAATTGTGTCCCCTGGTTCTAGACTCCCCGACCAGGGGCAACATCTTGCCTGTATCTACCCTGTCTATTCCTTTAAGTATTTTGTAGGTTTCAATGAGATCACCTCTCATTCTTCGTAACTCTGGAGAATACAGGCCCAGTTTCCCCAATCTCTCTCCATAAGACAGTCCCACCATCCCCAGAGCAAGCCTGGTGAACCCTCGTTGCACTCCCTCAATGGTAATATCCTTTCTGAGGTAAGGGGACCAAAACTGCACTCATTGCTAACCAAGCTTTTTACAATTAAAGCAAGACTTCACCAATCCTGTACTCAAATCCTCTTGTGATAAAGGCTAACAATCCATTAGCCTTCTTAATTGCCTGCTGCACCTGCATGTTAGCTTTCAGTGACTTATGGACAAGGACACCCAGATCCCTTTGTACATCTACACTTTCTAATCTCTTACCATTTAGGAAACACTCTGCACATCTGTTCCTTCTACCAAAGTGGATAACCTCACATTTTTCCACATTATATTTGGACCCCACATCCAAGTCATTGATATATATTATGAACAGCTGGGGCCCAAGTAACTTAGGGAAGGCATTGTACTGTTGTAAAGAAAGGATGTTCTTGAAGGGCAAGGATAGGATCCATTTGATTAGAGCGCAGAAGCAAGGTCTAATCACTAGGGGCAGTATCTGTAAGCCTCCAAATAACAAAAGTGGGAGAAGGAAGTGCGAATCTGCAGGGAAATGGCAGATAAGAACTATACAGTAATGACCATTTCTGAAATGTGTCCAGAATTTCCATGATCAGTATGATCTCAGTCCAACTAGGAAGGAGGTATTGTTGGATCTGATGTTAGGGAATGAGGTGGGTCAAGTGGACCAAGTGTCTGTGAGGGAAGACTTGGGTAATAGTGATCATCATTTATGATTTAGATTAGTAATGGAGATGTGCAAGGAACAATCTCAAGTTGAACTTCTGAAGTGAAAGAGGGCTAACTTCAATGGGATGAGAAGGGATCTAGCCAGGGTAAAACAGGGCCAAAGACTGACAGGAAAAACTAACAAAACAATGGTGATTTGTAAGGAGAAGATACTTAAGGAACAGGCTTGGTACATTCCAACAACAGCAGAAGTTAGAGGAACCAAAGGTAGAACCAAAGCCAGGACTTCTTGGATGAGGGACTTACAAAATATGGAGAAACCAAAAGGTAGGTAGGAAAGTAAATTGTGAAGAGGACGTAAGGAGGCTACAAAGTGACGTAGGTTAAATGAGTGGGCAAATGGAGTATAATGTGAGCAAATGTGAAACTGTTCATTTTGGCAGGAAGAATAAAAAAGATTATCTAAATGGTGAGAGATTACAGAGCTGAGATTCAGAGAGATCTGGGTGCCCTAATGCATGAATCATAAAAGGTTAGCATGCAGGCACAGCAGGTAATTAGAAAAGCTAATAGAATGTTATCATTTATTGAGAGGGTAATTGAACACCAAAGTAGGGAGGTTATGTTTCAGTTGTACAGGGCATTGCTGAGACCACATCTGGAGCAGTGTGCACAGTACTGGTCTTCTTACTTAAAGATGTAAATGTGTTAGCAGTTCAGAAAGGGTTTACTAGACTAATACCAGGAATGGGCAGGTTGTCTTATAAGGGAAGGCTGGACAGGTTAGGCTTGCATCCACTGGAATGTAGAAGAGGTGACTTAATAGAAACCTTTAAGTTCCCGAGGGGTCTTGACAGGGTGGGATGTGTGAAGGATGTTTCCTATTGTGGGGGAATCTGGAATTAGTCACTGTTTAAAAATAAAGGGGTTGCTCATTTAAGACAGTTGAGGAGAATTTTTTTTTTTGAGGGCTGAGTGTCTTTGGAACACTCTTCCTCAAAAGGCAGTGGAAGCAGAATCTTTGAATATTTTTAACGCAGAGCTAGATAGATTCTTGATTAACAAGGGGGTGAAAGGTTATTGGGATAGATAGGAATGTGGGGTTGAAGTTACATTCAGATCAACCATGATCTTGTTGAATGGCGGAGCAGGCTTGAGGGGCTGAGTTGCCTACTCCTAATTCAGATGTTCGTAAATATGGCACTCCTTTTCAAGGAAGGGTGCAAAGTTCTGGTGAAACCAGAAATCTGAAACATTAACCATGTTTCTCTCCCCACAGATGCTGCCTGACCTGCTGAATATTGCTTGCATTTTCTTTATTTCAGATTTTTAGCATCTGTAGTATTTTGCTGTTGTATTTGGGAATAGGCTATTTTTGATCTAGTATTATGCAGAGAAAGAGTTAACTAATTAATAAACTTGTAGTAAAGTGACCTCCAGGAAAGAGTTAAATAGGACAGAATTTTACATTGAATTTTAAAATGGTTTAGTTATGTCTGAAACTAGGATCTTAAATCTAAAAAAACTACAGAGGGGCGAGTTGGCCAAAGTAGATTGGAAAACTACATGAAAAGATATGGAAGTAGACAAGCAATGACTAGCATTTGGAAAATTAATACATAATAGAATATATTTGTTGCAGATTAAGGCACAAAACTCCCCATAGAAAAAGTGGCCCAACCGCAGCTAACAAGGCAAGTTCAAGATAGTATTAGATCAAAAGAAGTTGTTTATAATGTTACCACAAATAGCACGCCTGAGGATTATGGGGATTTTAGAATTCAAAGGAAGACCAAGAAATTGATAAGGAAAGAGAAAAGAATGCAAACAGACTAACAAGGGACATAAAAACATATTGCAAGCATTTTTATAGGTATGTAAACAGGAAGAGATTAGTGAAGCAAATATGGGGCCATTAGAGGCTGAATCAGCTTTGAGGAATAAGGAAATGGCAGAGTCAGTAAAATACCGTGTTCCTAGCTTCACGACAGAGACACAAAATTTCAGAAATAATGGGAGGCCAGGAATCAAGAATGATCAATTTAAAAAGGAATAGTACAAGAGAAATTAATGGGACGAAGCAGTGACAAATCCCTGGATCTGACAAACTGAACGACAGTTTTAAAAGCTGTAGATATCACAGGTGCATTGTGTGGATCTTCTAGAATTCCTTAGATCTAGAGCAGTTCTCAAGGATTGGAAGGTAGCAAACATAACCCACTACTTGAGGAAGAGAGAAAACAGGGAACTGTAGGCACTTAGCCTATCATAGGCAAAATGCAAGAATCTATTAGTAGGGATATGATAGAGCACTAGGAACCCATAGATTAGGCAAGAATTTAGGAAAGCGAAATCATGTTTGACAAATCTGCTAGTTTTTGAGGGTATAACTAGTAAGATGGTAAGGGAAATGAGTGGATATAGTGATTTTGAATTTGCAAAAAGCATTCGATAAGGTGTTGCACAAGCAGTTATTACACAAAATTAGGACTCATGGGACTGGGATAATAGTAGCATAGGTCGAGGATTGGTTAATGGACAGAAAATAGATTAGTAGAAATAATGGGACATATGTGGGTTGGCAAGCTGTAACTAACAGAATACTGCAAGGATCACAACTTGGGCCTCAGCTAACTCCAATCAATGTTAGTGATTTAGATGAGGGGACTGTGTAACATAAGCAGGTTTGCTGACAAAGCAAACACTAAAGGAGGATGCAGAGAGGCTGGGTGAATGGGCAAGAATATGGCAAATGGAATACAACATGGAGAACTGCAAAATTATTCACTTTGGTAGTAAAAATCAGAATATTTTTTGAACAGAGAAATTGGGAGATGTTAACATTCTTGAACTTGTACCTGAATCAAAAATAACATGAAGATACAGAAAGTGATTCGGAAGACAAATACTCTGTTAGCTGTTGTTACAAAGGGATTGGAATGCAAGAGTAAGCAAATCTTACTACAATTATATAGGACACTGTTGAGGCCACACCTGGAGTAGTGTGAGCAGTTTTGGTAGGTATAAAAGGACAGGTGGAGCTGAGTTGGATGATCAGCCACAACCTTGTTGAATGGTGGAGCAGGTTCAAAGGGCCAAATAGCCTGTTCCTGTTCTTTCTAATATCCATGTCTTGTTCTGGATCACAGTCCATTTGTTGGAGCCAAAAAAAGAGAGATCGAGACAATAAAGGTTCAAAAACTTAGCAAAGCTCCAGGTCAGAAATGGAAAGTGGCAATAAGATTTGAATCAGGAAGGCTGTGGAAAGTACACTTTTACTCACGCTTTGCGTAGGAATGAATTATAGAAAGTAGCATGCTAGAACAACTAAATTACTAATAAGTTTCAGGCCAGTCTGAGGCGAAAGATTCATTGTCTTTATTGGACAATTCAGCTGAAAAATGCTTTTGAAAGAACGCAAATTTCACCATGTAGCTCTGTTGTAAGCCAAGTCTGGAAAGGAACTAGTCAGAATGAATCAATCTTCACTTTGTCTAATGGTTCATGACAAGATGTGACAAAAAGCATATTCAGTACCCCACTTACCTATGTTGCTAAGCAATGAGTTTCACAACAAACAAGGCTGCCTGAAATAGCTAAATTTTTTGGATGGGGACAAGCTTAACTTACTGCAATTCTTCTACTTAACGGCTACCAGAAATTTCAACCAAAGGACAAAAAAATTGCACAAGTCAGCAAATCAATATTAAGAATAGAGAAGGCACAAAGAGCTTTCATAAACAAGTAACAGTGATAAACCACGAAGTGTAATGAATATTCTACTATTTTGTTGCACCAGTGCAATAATACCACTAAAAGGGAAAACATGAGAACTTTACATTCTTAGAATCACAGGACTGAGGACTAACCATGTCGCACATACAGGCTACCACAGAAGAAAGGCTATTTAAAAATACGGTTCCTTAAATTTGCTCATTTTGGATGACAATCTATTCATTTGCACACAGAGACTATTTTAAATTTATCTGAAAAGGAAGAATGTGCAGGGTTACGGGGAGAAGGCAGAGGATTGGTACTTGGTGAGTTGCTCATTCGGAGAGCTGGTGCTGACAAGATGGGCCAAATAGCCTCCTCCTGCGCCGTAACAATTGTGTGATTCTGTGACTAAAGCAACCCAAATTGTCCTAATGACACGTTGGAAGAAATAACAAGGTTACCTAGGTGCGTGCGTTTCTTCAGTAAAAGGAAATTCAACCCATTCCAATTTGAAGACCCCAAAGCTTAATGCAAAGTATCTACATTATAACTTCAAAATAATACAACTGCTGCCTTTGGAAACCCTCTCAAAAGGAATGAACCCAAAATTGATTTTTAGTAGTACTTCCAACAGGTCACTGCTATTGAAGGAAAATAAATACATTTTTGCATTCTAAGTAGCTACTTTTAACACCTTTATTATATTTGGAATTTTTTTCAGGTAATTTTTTCAGCTAATCATTGTGTGCATTTCATGATATGGCCACATCACTGTGGGGACTCAACAGGCTGTATTTAGTAAATGTGAGCAAAGTGAAAGGACTGTATCAACTACCAAGAATCATCCAACTCACAACAATTCTGACATTCACAATTTCAAATGTAGTAAAACACTAAACACTTTGATGTTGGGCTCAATTTACTTGAATCAAGTCTAGCCAACTGCGCTGATCTGTCAGGTGCATTTTGAATTCAAAAACATGCCTTGTACATGACAGCTCTTGATAGAGGGTCATGAAAATTAGTCCAAATGTGAACAAGTCTTCAGTAAAGATGATGAAGCTGAAATAATGAAGGGTATCCTTGAAAACATGAAAAGCTCACATGACAAACACAGGGTGTGAACAGTTTGAAAATATTTGACATGGTTTAGAATATTACCTGGCACATCAATAACTTGCATTATATTGTGTCCTTGATGTAAAACAATGTCGCAAAATGTAAAGGTGCGTTAATAGATGGCCACCAAGCCAAAGAACAGATTAGGAAGCGACCAAAGCTTGGTCAAAAATATGGATTCCAAGGACAGTATTAAAGTGGGTGACAGGGGCGGGTGGGGTGGAGGGAGAGGTAGAGGCACAAACTAGGGAGGAAATTCTGACCATGGGGCATCAGCAGCTAAAGGGCTACCCACCAATGCTGTGCCAAAGAAGGGGCATAGGCAAGAAGCCAGAGTCAGAGGAATGGAGGATTAGGGGTGGAGACAGGAATGCAGGGCTGGAGGAAGTTAAGAGTTTAGGAGGGATATAAATGTGGATAGGTAGTTTAAATTGTAGCTGTTTGGAGAGGAACTAAAGTGGGTTAGCTAGATCTTGGGTAATGGATGATCTGGACTTGGTGCAGGACAAGATAACTGCTTGAGATTTAGTAATTTTGAATGCGAGAATAAGTATGAAGTTATCCACTTTGGTAGAAAAAAGACAAAGGCAGAGTATTTCTTAAATGGAGAGGGGTTGGGAAGTGCTAATGCCCAAAGGGACCTGGGTGTCCTTGTTCATGAGTTACTAAAAGCTAGCATGCAAGTGCAACAAGCAATTAGGAAGGCAAATGGTATGTTGGCCTTCATCACAAGGGGATTTGAGTACAGGAGTAAAGATGTCTTGCTGTAATTGTATAGAGTCTTGGTGAGGCTGCACCTGGAATAGTGTGCACAGTCTTGGTCTCTTCATTTAAGGAAGGATGTATTTGCCATAGAGGGAATGCAAGAAGTTCACCAGACTAATCCCTGGGATGTTAAGATTGTCTTTTGAGGAGGGATTGAGCAAACTGGACCTGTATTCTTTAGCGTTTCGAAGAATGAGAGGTGATCTCGTTGAAACTTGCAAAATTCTTACAGGGTGTGATAGGGTAGATGTGGATAGGTTGTTTCCCCTGGTGGGGGAAGAGGAGACAATCTCAGAATAAGCGGTAGGCCACTTAAGACTGAGATGAGGAAGAATTTCTTCACTCTGTAATGAATCTTTAGGATTCTCTACCCCAGAGTGTTGTGGAAGCTCAATCATTGTACATGCTCAAAACAGAAATCGATAGATTTCTGGATACCAATGACATCAAGGGATATGGAGATATCGTGGAAAAAATGGCAGAGAGATAGATAAGCCATGATTGGTTTGAATGGCAGAGCAAGCTCGATGGGTCGAATGGCCTACTCCTGCTCGTATTTCCTCTGCTCCTAATTGCACCTTCAGGAAAAATAAATTGCATTTTCACTGTATAGTCCATAACTCTCAGGTTGAGTACAGCATGGATTACCTAATGGGCAAAACTCTGATCTGCTCCACAATGTACTTCAAAACCAAAGTTACAACAGTGATATTCGACTGCAATACTGTGGTTTTTGATAGCTCTTTAACTTGCCTGGGGGATTGCAAATAATATTGGATTTTGCCCTCAAAGCCTGTCCCCAGTTGAGTTGGGTTCAGTGCAAATTGATTTTACTTGTGACACTCAAAAACTCTGATCCCTTAATTCAGAAAAATTCAAATGTAGCTTCAAGAGCAGTGATCTGCACTCACAAATTACATACAGTATTACCTTATGCAAAACAAAGCTCTTTCCATCTTCTCAACCCTATTTGAGAGAGCAATAGCATTTCTGCACACTCAGTAGGTTCAGATGGCTCAACCTTACTTCACAGAATCCTTAAAACTATCAAAATAAAATATCATTGCATCAATCTGAACTGGACGCATGCCCATCTGAAGACAAAACTCTGTGCAAACTAAGCAGGGGAGCATTCAGACGATGTTTCAGCCATGAGTTTGGGACAAGCTTGATGGGGCAGCTGGTCTTTTCCAGCCTGTCAATTTTGCATGTTCATATGAATATGTAGCAACTATATTGAAAATGTTAATCCTTTAAGCAGCAATAAATTTAACCACAGAGATAAAAACAAAAAACTACTGCGGATGCTGGAAATCCAAAACAAAAACAGATTTACCTGGAAAAACTCAGCAGGCCTGGCAGCATCGGTGGAGAAAAGAGTCGACGTTTCGGGTCCACACGACCCTTCAACAGAACTGAAGTATAGTTAGGAGAGGGGTGAAATATAAGCTGGTTTAAGGTGGGGGGCGGGGGTAGAGAAGTTGAGGGTGGGGTGGTTGTAGGGACAAGCAAGCAGTGATAGGAGCAGATAATCAAAAGATGTCACAGACAAAAGGATCAAAAAGGTGTTGAAGGTGGTGATATTATCTAAGAAAAGTGCTAATTAAGAACGGATGGCAGGACACTCAAGGTACAGCTCTAGTGGGGATGGGGTGGAAAGATTGACAAGGTATTCGTTGTAGATTTAAAAATAATCGAAAGATTTTTCTTTTCCCACCTATTTCCATTATTTTTAAATCTACAATGAATACCTTGTCAATCTTTGCACCCCACCCTCACTAGAGCTGTACCTTGAGTGTCCTGCTATCCATTCTTAATTAGCACTTTTCTTAGATAATATCACCACCTTCAACACCTCTTTGATCATTTTGTCTGTGACACCTTTTGATTATCTGCTCCTATCACTGCTTGCTTGTCCCTACAACCACCCCACCCTCAACTTCTCTCCCCCCGCCCCCCACCTTAAACCAGCTTGTATTTCACCCCTCTCCTAACTATACTTCAGTTCTGTTGAAGGGTCGTGTGGACCCGAAACGTCGACTCTTTTCTTCTCCACCGATGCTGCCAGGCCTGCTGAGTTTTTCCAGGTAATTCTGTTTTTGTAATAAATTTAACCATCCAATCCACAGGCTGGCCTCAAATCCAGGTTCACCAAGAAATAGAATTTTGCTGTCATTAGCTAAATATACACATGTACACAGTATGAAACTTTAGCTGTATTGCACTACCTAGAAATTAAGATCAATTTTCAATGAAGCTCAAATTCCTGCACAGTCATTTCTGTACTTTCCCTGGAAAGCTCAACTTCCTATGTACAATCATTTGAAAGTCCATTAGAAAACAAACCTTAAAGAGTTCATATAGATCCTCACAAAGATCCTGAACAAAATTCATATCTGAAATTCGGGGAAGAACAAAGTCTCTTGTCTCTTGCGAAAAAGGAATTTTTGCCTGATGAAGCCAAGCCCAGTGAAATGGATCTTTTGAAAGACAAAACAAAAAATTGAGTTACCCATAGACATAGTTGTCCACCATAATGGCCACATGTTTAAAACTAGTTAGTACATAACAGGCTAGCACAGTTGCCCTGAGAATGCAATCATATCAAACTTCTCGACAAAACAAAATGACCCAGAAAAGTGAAATATGCAAATTTCCATCCATTATAACAAGTCTTTAAGGAAGAAATAGCTGATGTATACTTTTAAAGTCTGGGCAAGCAAAATGCTGGGAAAAAAGTGTTTTCCAATGCACTGAAATACAACCCAAATAGAGATTCAAAAAGTAATTGAGGAGCCAAGGCAACAGATTAAAGCCAGAGTGCAGCACACCTAGGTTTAAAAGGGAAAAATGAGGGTAAAACCTTAAAGCAGCAATCTCAAAATTCAACGAGTACGAAGCACTGAATAAGAAAAACAAAACCCAATAGAACAGTACACTCACGCTCCATAGGCAAATTGCCACAATTTGAAAGCTGCAGTTTGGACATCACAGCATTGGAGGACATCCACCACTTCAATGTTTCATTCCTGTGACATAGCACTGGAATATGCCATTAATTGTAGCAAACACTCCAAAGCATAAAGCATGTTAGTGCACACAATGACAATGTCAATAGCTTTAAAAACCTGAATCTCATGTAATCTTGTGATAAGATTTTCATCTCAATTAAGCTTGGTTTTAATTGCATCTTTAATTGATACTGCTGTTACAGCTGCGATTGTTTAGCATTGGTGTGCCTGCCTTGCTGTTATTGTTTCTCGCTGCCATACTGGTTATACTGATGGTGGTTTTGACCCATGTGTCAATATGCAGCCTTTTTCTATTGTTAGCAGGAGGTGATTTGTCTGAAGACTAAAGACTGAGTTATAAACCAGATAAATTAATACAAAAAACATTGTTGGTTATATATTTAGAATTAACAGAAGATTGTGAGGAAGAGATATTAATGTATATAATGTTATTGGAAATTATTTTTTTAAAAATAGAGGTTTAATCTGTGCGCTAATTGGATGAAAGCCAGCTAGTCTGGGTACTTTGATGCATAGTAGTTTTGAGATGTAAACAGTAGGTAGAGGGTACATTTGCATTTTGTTGAATAGAGCATTCAAGAGTGGGAGTGAAATCTTGCACCTAGCTAGGAGACACCAAGCAATATTTATATTGCTAATAAAATTGGTATTATGAAAGGGGTTCAAAGGGTCTAGTGATACAATGAGAATTTACATTCAAAGGGGAAGGCTGTGTATAACAGAAAGGAGTGTGCGCACACAGGCCAGAGGCATGTAAGATCTAAGCAGCTGTAAGCCTACAACTGTCTGCGAAGGAACAAATTGAAAAGAGCCTCATTTTGAATTCGTAGGGTGAAAAATGCTTTGTCTGGTTTCTGCTTAAGTCTATTGATTATTGTTGCCTTGGAGATTAATTTGGGAATTTGTTAGAAGTTATGATAGTAGTAATTTGTAGCCATGTGTATGTGTTTAATTTGTAAAACAATGTTTCATTTTGTTTGATATATAAAACCTCTCAAGAACTGGTGGTCTTATTCCTGAATTTAGAGCTGCAACTCAAAACATACCAATTGAAAAATAGGTTATGACAGTTGTTTAAAGTTTCCCTTTGGGATTTTAAATAACTCAGCCTTTACAAACTGTTGTATCATAACACAGAGCAGTCAGGGTATCTCTACCTGAAAACTAGGAAAAATAATAGAAATTACTTTCCAAGTCTATCCCAGGCTATGATAAATGGATCAGGTTTTCCCATTTCTGTATTTGCTTGCACCCTCCTCTCTCAGGTTTTTCCTCCCAGGATCTCATTTCCATCTTGGTCCTGCTCCCTCCTTTCAGGCTTTCCCTCCCCAGATCCTGTTTTTGCCCAGTTGCCTCTTCTCTGCATAAACTTTGTGATTAAACTATTAAAAAAATGGATTGCTAAAAAAAAACATTAATCAGAGGTTAACTATGATTAATTGGCAGTTCTAAAATACAAGTAATAATTCAGCAGTGCTACCTACATGAAACTAATGTCCTGTATTTTATGTAAAAGACATGCTGCATCTTGATATTTGCTATACACAGAGCATTGGGATAACTGAAAATGATCCAGCAAGTCTAACAAAATAGTAAACCAGAAATGAGCAAACCAAATTAAGATTTGTTTTTATTTAAACAGAAAAGGGTGTAAATCATAATAATTTTATCCAAGCTATATTTATAAACATAAAATTTATGATTGTAAACTGTTGAATTGCTAAACTGAAAACTAGCTGTTGGGAATGTCCTGCAAATCTGAAAAATTATACTATTAAGTGAAAAGTAGTTGAAGCTATAATTCTAATTCATATTATATTTTAATTCTGAAATTAAGTTATTGTTCCATTGACAATGGTTATGCTGAAAATTGTCTGGATTATGAGGAAAGAGTGAAAAGTGGTTGTTCGTTTACTGTGAAGCACCAACACACTGCTCCAGGACATGTTCCTGGGCATAATGAGAGTTTATCACAGGGGATTATACTATACATTATTCTCTTTAAATTGAAGCAGTGATTTAGCTGGTCTCAGCCTACAAGGCTCTATTTCTGCAAATATGCTTGAGGCTAATTAGAGTTTAGAACTGCTCTTTAAGTCTGCAAATTGCGAGGTGCTTATAAATTTACATCTCCGAATTAATCTGCAACCTTCCTCATCAAATATAATCTGTAATAAACATCAGCAAGAAATTGTTCTAAAAATATAATCTTGACTGACATGCAGATACTTTCAAAACAAGCCCACAGATTAAAAACACTGGATGCACACATTTCCTGTAGATATCTCACATATGCCCTATAACATTATGTACAAACTATACTTGTCTACAACTGCCATATACATATTTGGTTGGAATCCTGCCAACTCTCTATTCACATATCTAAAGTAGGCCTGAGGTCCACCAAAATTCAGCAGCTTACTTCATCCCACTTTTTCCCTGGTCTTGTCATGTCCCCAATCCTACTCTGAACAACTCAGCCTTTGCCAGACTGCTTCTGCTACTGCCCCAATTGATAGACTATTAAAACTGTATTCCCACTGAAACCATTTTCACCTGCTGCTTTACAAAGCACAGAATCAATTTAAATCTGCTCTCCAGGTCACAGAGAAAATGTTACTTTTTAGAACAGGAAAAAAACTCAATAAATGATTTTCCACATTAATATGGAAAGTCTTCATTTGTCAAACTTCTCCCATTTTGAAGCTGGCTCAGGTCTGGTACGAATATGCCTGGGGCGAGAACATGGTTAGAAGGAATTACAAAAGGAGTTTCTCCTTTATTCCTTTTTTTTGCTATATATAAGCAAATTGGATTTTGGAATAGAGTAACATTTCAATTCCTGTTATGATATGCTGCAGTGGCAAACAGTGAGGAAGATACAAACCACCTGCAAGAGGACATAAGTAGGTTAGCTGAATGCGCAGGCAAGTGGCAGATAGAATTTATTACATTGAAGTATGAGGTGACATACTTCGGCAAAGAGATGGGGAAAGGCAATCTAGAGTTAATGGCAGAATTCTGAAAGTGTGCAGGAACAGAGGGACCTGATGTGCATGTGCATTGATTTTTGAAGGTGGCAGGACATATTGAGAGGGTGGTTAGCAAAGCATATGGGATCTTGGGTTTCATAAATAGAAGCACTGAGTACAAAAGCAGGTAAGCTATGCTGAACCTTTGTAAAGCTCTAGTTAGGTCCCAACTAGAGGATTGAGTCCGGTTCTGGTCATCATATTTTAGGAAAAACATGATTGGTCCTTGGGAGGGTGCAGAAGGGATTTACCAGAATGGTTCCAGGGATGGGGGCTTTTAGCTACAAAGTTGGTTTGGTAAAGCTGGGGTAGTTCTCCTTGCAGCATAGGAGATTGAGGGGAGATTTGATAAGGGTCTACAAGATTATGACAGGCTTTGATAAGGCAGACAAGGAAAAGCTCTTCCCATTAGCTGATGGTACAGGGACTAGGGGACACATCTAGGAATATGGGCGAGAGATGTAGGGGGAAATGTGAGGAAGAACTTCCTTTTAAACAACATGATAATGATCTGGAATTTGTGGCCCACAAGAGTGGTGGAAGCAAAAACAATGAGTTCAAAAGGAAACTGGATGGGCACTTAAACGGAATAAACTTGCAGGGTTACAGGAATCAAGCGAGGAGTGAAAATGACTACTGCTCCATGGGGAGCCAGCATGGACCTGATGGGCCCAATAGCCTCCTTCTGTGCCATAAATGACTATATTAAAAAAAATATATATATTAAAAATGCAAATTTTATTTGATCACCAAAATCAGAGGCTTTGATGAACAAATCCCAGTAGGTTAAAGTATGCCCAGGTATCTGAGTGACACCAAAAGCTCTGAATAAAAAAGAAAAGTACTTACGCACGAAAGATAATTTTATAACTTCATCTGATTTTATTGTCAAAATATAATTTTGCAGGCTATTTTATTTTGAACCCTGAGTATTTGAGTTGAGAAGGTTTTTCAAAAATACTGGTTTGATAGATAGCTTTTGATTTTTTAGTAGATCTTGCTGACTGGTCATTAGTTTAGTGCTTATAGTTTTCTGCTATTTGGTTTGCATTCCACATCAGGTGAAACTGTCAAAAGTTCACGTATGGTAAACTGTGGATGCTGCTTAGATTATGCAGCATTCTCATTACTGATCTAATACAATGGTAATACCAAAAAACATTTCACAAGTGGAAAAATATACATTCAAGCCAAAATGTATAAAGTAGAATGGAGTAAGATTAGGATACTAAACAGGATACAAGACTTCAGAAAATGTTTTAATCTAAACTGAGAATCATGCAAATAAGTAAAATAGCCCTTACAACTAAATGTACTTACAGGCTCTCCACTCATCAGGATGTTTAAATGGAAAAGCTAATCCATTGTCGATTGCTGCAATTTTAATGACAGGTTCTTTGCAATGTGTCCATTCAGAGTCCTGTTAAGTAGAATAGGTTTTTAAACTTTATAACAAACTTTTTGCATAGTAGTAGTGTTTAAGAAATCCACTTCATGGGTAATAATGTTAATGCCCATTAAATAAAAGAAAATATAGTGTCTAGTTATCATATTAAGGCCAACTGCACCGCCACCCCAGAAGTGCTCAACTAATTCATCAGACCCCAGATCTTCATGGCCCTCATATTCCAAGGCATGAATGTCTAATACATTTACTTACAGTAGGAAAGCCATCATCAGGGAGGCTTGCATGGGTTTATGAACTAATATGGGTCAACCTTCAGTGGAATGGAGTAAAAAACAAACATGGTAAAGAAAAAGGCTTAATTAATTTAGTATTTATATATCAATCCAACAAAGTTTTTGATCAAGTTTATGGAGAGTGCTGGAGAAACGTGAACTGACAAAGAATGAGCAAGATGTTAGTCATCTATGCTTAGATCCTTCGAGATTTGCAGGTTGTTAAATAACAGGTCAAACAGGGGTAAGGACATGGAGAGATTTAAAAACAAGGATGAGAAATCTACCAAATTAATCACCTGACTAGCTCTTGCATGTAATTCAAGCCTTAATACTGATTTACAAAATATATATTTTACATAGTTCAATACCTACCCATAACTAAGATAAGCGAATGCCATTGCTCGTTTTTAATTTTGCCAACTTAAATCATGAGATCCAATCATAAGATTCAAACCCAGGAAGGTTTGGTGCAGTAAAGATTATGTAAGAATATTTACCATTTTCTCTATTAATTAACAAGAATAGAATCAAAGCCAGGCAATTATTTTAGGTATTTTAGGGGTCTCTCGTGTATCAGTTTATATTTTGTCAGGGTGGGCAGCAAGCGTAGAGTAGTGGTGGTGGATGAGGAGAGGGGGAGATGATGGAAGATCTGTCTGAGGCTGAACTACATCGTTTGCAACCTTAGTATATTTAATCACAAGATTGGCTTGTGATCACAATCTGCACAAATATGGCTGTCATTCCACTCCACAACATCACCCAGTCTGCTTCAGCTTATCTGCTGCTGAAACCCTCATCTATGGTTGCTGCTTCTAGACTTATCTATTCCAATGCACTCCTGGCTCACCCTCCATCCAAAACTCAGCTGCCTGGGTCCTCAATTTCTCCAAGTCTGTCCAGCCAGCACTCCTGTGCTCACCAATCTACATCAGCTCCGGGTTAAGTACTGCCTTGATTTTAAAATTCCTAAATCCCTCCATGGCCTTGACCCCAACAGTAATCTCCTCCAACCTTACAATATCTGCACTCCTACAATTCTAGCCTCCTGGGCACCAGTGCTTTCAACTGTTCCATCAGTGGCTGTGCTTTCAGCTGCCTAGGCCCTAAAGCACTGAAATTCCCAACCTAAACCACTACTTTGTTTAAAAGGGAGATGATGGCATAGTGGTATTGTTGCTAGACTAGCAATCCAGAGATCCAGGGTAATGCTCTGGGGTCCTAGGCTCGAATCCCACCATGGCAGATGGCGGAATTTGAATTCAATAAAAATCTGGAATCAAAAGTCTAGTGATGACTTCTGAATTGCCCTCTGAATTAGGGATGGAATTAGGCCTAGCCAGCAATGCCCACATCCCACTGAATGAATAAAAAAAGATGCCTTTAAGGCCTCCTCTTTGACCTATTGCTCATCTGTCCTAAAATCTCATGTGGCTCGGTCTCAAATTTTATTTGATAATGCTCCTATGAAGCACATTTGGCACATTTTACTATGTTAAAGGCACCTTATAAACACTAGTGTCTCAAATTGGCTATCCAAAAACCAGCAATGTCCGAAAATCGGACTTTTTTTTTAAAAAAAAAGCTACCATGCATGAATCTTTATTAGATGAGTAAAATACCTTAACAGCTTGTTGGACTCAGTGTTGCATTGGCACAATGTTATTGTGACTAGTTATTGGCTTTGTGTGCTTAGCTTTTCCTGTACTGAGTGACCCTTGACCTGACAGGCCTGAAAACCGGCAAGATCTGAAATCTGGCACAGACGGGGTCCAAGATTGACTATTTTGAGGCACTCTACCTGTACAAGTTATTGCTGTTGATTCCTGATTTTAAGTAATTTTTGGGATGTCACTTGTATCCGCTAAAGTGAAGACCGATGCAAAATACCTGTTCAATTAATCTGCTGTCTCTTTATTTTCTATTATTAATTCCCCAGACTCACTTTCTATAGGATCAACAATCACTTTGTGAACTCGTTTCTTTTTAAAATATCTATACTCTTACTGCCTTTATATTTCTAGCACTCTAATTTTCTTTTCCTTTCATTCTTTTAATCATTTTTTGCTGTTGTTCATATCCTGTCCAATATTCTGATCTGCCACCCAATTTTGGGCAATTATATGATTTTTCTTCAAGTTTGATGCCAACTTTAACTTTAGCTAACCACAGATAGTGGGTCCTCCCTTTTTCTTTTTTATTGGAATGGATCTATTCTGTGCATTTTGAAATATCCCCTTAAATGTCTGCCACTGCATCGCTATGGACCTATCCCTTAAACTAGTCTGCCAGTTCACTTTTGCTAGATCTGCTTTCATGCCCTCATAATTGCCCTTATTTAAGTTTAAAATAGCCTGAGGCCCACTGTTATTTCCCTCAAACAACGTAAAATTCAATCATATTATGATCGCTGCTCGGGGCACATTCACTATGAGGTCATTAATCAAACCTATCTCGTTGCACGATACCAGTATAGCCTGCTCTCTGGTTGGCACCAGAACTTACTGTTCTAAGAAACTAGCCCAAAAACATTCTATGAATTCCTCATCTAGGCTACCTTTGTCCATCTGGTTATACCAGTCTAGATGTAAATTAAAACCCCCCATGATTATCGCTGTACTTTTCTGACCAGCTCTCATTGTTTCCTGTCCTACCATATGGTTACTGTTAGGGTCCTGTACACCACTCCCATAAGTGACTTACTGGCTAGCATTTTTCATCTCTACCCAAACCGCTTCTACACCCTGGTCTGAACTTAGGTTCTCTCTCTCTCTATTGTGCTAATACCATCATTAATTAACACAGCCACCCCTCCATCTTTTCCAGCTTCCTGTCCTTCCCAAATGCCATGTACACTTCAATATTCAGGTCATCCTGCAGCCGTGTCTCTGTAATGGTTACCAGATTGTACATATTTATTTCTATTAGCACCGTAAGTTCATCTGCTTTATTTCAAATGCTATGTGCATTCAGATAGAGCCTTTAGTTTTGTCCTTTTATTTGTGATTTATTCTTAGATTTGTACTCTGTCCCTTCCTGTCATGGTCTGTTTATCATTTTCCACATTAATACCTCTCTCTTGCCTTGTCTTTATTCTTTGCTTTAACACATCTTCCCAAATTTGGTCTCTTACCCCCACTATTTAGTTTAATGCCTTCTATCTACTTCCCTAGTTACGCGGCTTGCTAGAACACCAGTCCCAGCATGATTCAGCTGTTGACTGTCCCAACGGTACAGCCCCACTTCTGGTGCCAGTGCCCTACAAATCAGAACCCACTTCTCTCACACCAGGTCTTTCAGCCATGCATTTATCTTTCTAATTTTATATGTCCTATGCCCCAGAGATTACGACCTTTGAGGTTCTGCTTTTTAATTTAGTGCCTAGCTCCTCATACAGGCTATGCAGAACCTCTTTCCTAGTTCTACCCATGCTGTTGGTACCTACATGGACCACAATGACTGTATCCTCCCCCTTTCACTGCAAGTTCCTCTCCAATCCAGAGCATATGTCCCAAAACCTAGCAGTGGGCAGGCAACACAGCCATCTGGATTCTTGCCGTCTGCTGCAGAGAACAGTATCAATTCCCTTCACTATCCTGTCCCCTACGACCACTACATTCTTTTTTCCTCCCCCCACTTGAATGGCTTCCTGTGCCGTGGTCAGTAAGTTCACTGGAGCTGTGCGACTGACATCTTACATGCAACGCTATGAAGTTCATGGGAAGTGGTCCCACTATATAGATGTACACAAATGGCGAGTCTTTAGTTATGTATAGTTGTAGACCAAGGGCTGAGGTGGTTGTGTTTTCTAGGCAAGCTTCCATTGGGGTGAAATGATAGAAGTTGGTCCATTAAGAACCAACCCAACTATGCTTTATGGTGGATTTTTGGAGGATTTACTGACCAAAGGTAATAATGCTATAAAAGGTGAAGCAATATCTACTGCAGAGCTATTAGATCTGTGAAGCTAGCCATTATTTTCTACAATACAAATTGAACATAGATAAAAGTCAGAAATAACTATCTAACAAGCAGCATTTTATGGTCCCCCGCCAGGTCTGCAGACAGGGGTTCCTGTAAAATTTCCTGGGTGGCCTTCCCGTCGCACACCCTCTACCTGTGCCACTTAAGGGCTGCTTTCCGCCCAGCCTCAAAATTGAGGCTGGCAGGAGGGTTTCAGGGGTAGGGGGAAGCCCAGCAGGTCGCACTCCCTTAAAGGACCCTCTTTCCACATCGGGCACCCACCCACCAACCATCCCCCCAACCCCAAAGGTCTGCCCCCTACCAGTGCACCCCTCCATTGACCCAGCTTCAGCTGATTAATGCCCCTTGGAGCATAAATGGCCGTGGGGCCACTGTGGTCGGTGGAGGTGCATCTCCCATCAGCCCTTTGGGTGGCAGGGTGGGAAACCCTGCCACCCGAAAAATCCTGCCCCAGGTAGTCATGTTATGGCATAAAAAACATTTATGCTTCTTCCCTAGTGTTTTGGGAAGACAATTTAATACAAACCATTCTTTTCATAACATTGTTAAAAATTTGTTTGCATTGTTTCATTGACAAATATTAACATTAAATTTTAACAGATAAAGCAAGGTACACAGTTGCAATTTTTTACTCCTTTGAGTTTTGTTACACTTTACAGAAAGATCTCTGTATTTAATGAGAATTTCCAGCACCAACCTCATCAGAAGGCTCTTTTCTGGCTTCTGGCTTTTCATATTTCATTAGCCAGTTATCATTTCCTCTATCTGTGGAACGAGGGAAGGAAAGAGAAGTCAAATACTCTGGGACCTAATTCTTATGTTTATGAATCTCCTAAAATATTAACCACAATTTCCCTTTCTATATGTATTGCCTTCAGGGTTCTTGGTTGTTCAATCTGACCAAAGTTTCTTGTAGTCATTTGCATGAATTTTAATGTTAACCTTTCAACATTTCTCTTAGCTGCATTACAGTCAATTTCAAATTGCCAATTCATTTAAAACAACCAGCTGGACAGAGAATCAGAAATTGACATTATCTACCTAATCTCTTCATTATAATGGCTGATCTGCTTCTAAACTCTATCTCCTGACTTAGGTTTTTAAGTAGGGGGCATTAAGGAACATGGAACCAATCACTCAGTTTTGAAATTGTCAACTGACAAAGCCTCAACAGCTGAATGAAGTGTTTCATAAGAACATAACTAGGAGCAGGAATAGGCAAATTCAGCCCCTCGAGCCTGCCTCACCATTCAATACAATCACGGCTGATCTCATTTCAGATTTCTGCCACTGTGTAAAGAAGTTTCCTGATACGGTCCCTGAACAGTCTAACTCCAATTTTATGTCCCTGGTTCTGGACTCCCTAAATCAGGATCAAAAGTTCACTTCTATCTACCCCATCAAAATGTTTAGTCGTCTTAAAATCTCAATTAAATCATTCCTTAATCTTCTATATCCAATTCATTCTCTTCCTATATTTTAATGTTTTCACTTGGTTATATCCAATTTCATTAATTTAACTACAAATTGACATTTATGTACCAATAACCCAAGATATTTTATGGTTCTTTTAAAGTACTTAGCCACTTTTGGGGGAAGGTAACAGGACTAAAGAGCTCTTTATGTTATGTTAGTATCTTTTACTGTGTGGTTCTCTATTAAGTTTACTTCCTAAACATCTTCTAGAAAGCGAACGTCTACTAGGGATACACTGGGTATGGAAGTATTTACACTGGGTACAAAAGTGTTTATTGTACTGGGCTAGCAATCCAAAGGGTAATATTTCAAATCCAAAAATGGCAAGCTGTAAAACCGAATTCAGTAACTGTGTTAATTTGCAGGCCAGCACCAGAAAAACAACAATCAGAAAACCCAACTGGCCCACTGACAGCCTTCAGGGCAGAGCGCTCTGTTACCCCTAGCTAATCTGGTTTATACATCAACCCAATCTCGCTATGCATGGTTGATACCGAATACTGCCAGAGGTATGCTAGCAAGTCAATTAGTTATCATGGCTGTAAATGCAGAAGTTATATTTTGTGAATTATGAGTTTGTTATAACACTGATTGCCACTGTGCATTCATCATTGTCTGCATTGAAAATTCCAGGTTTTGTCACTTGGTCTTTCAACTGTTTTCATGCTGCCATATTCTCATTCGTATCATTTCCAGTTCACTAGATATGTGAAGCACGCTCAGTGCACCGAATGCATTGACAATAGCTACTAAATTAATATGCTTGAATTGGGAGAGGGGGTAAATTGGGAGGAGAGACTTTCTTTTAAATTCTAATTTTCTACCTCTAAAGGCAAGGTAAGTGCAATCAAAATTAGAGGACAAAGAAAAATAAACACAAACCTAACTTCAATGGCAAAAACATTTTCCAGGGCCAATAGATTTCTCTGCACAAAGTTTACAATCTTACTTGGAAAGGAGAATTGATATTTACCTGTATTCCTAATGATGTAATCTAAGATCACCAATTTCTCAAACTGAGACTGAAATTGCTTGCGAGTGTTTTCTGGCAATGGGTCGGTTTCAAATTTTCGAAGCCAGTAGTCAGCTTCCTTGTAACTTTCTACAAACAGTTGAAAGGAGCCAACCTATAGAAATAGGATACAGGCTGAGGTCTGTAAGGACTATTTTGTGTTTATGCTTCCTAGAAGTCTAGACCCTCAATAGAAACAGCTATAGTAGAGAGTCTATTGCGTTGTTGCTCATAAGATAAGGATCATTCAGCAGCAGACTTCTGCAGTGGCTCAGTTGTAAATTAATGCACCTTATGCATTTCATAAACAGCAATAACAGCTCCAAGCATTTAAAGCCATATTAAACAAATACCTACTGAAACTAAACCTGACTGAACACAGCAATATGTTAGATTACTTTAATTTTAAATTCTTCATCCATATTTTTCAAGGGCACAGTCATTTATTAAGTCAAGTAATACAGTCTATTCAGATCTGCAAGCTCTATTTGCTCTGTAGTCCTGGCAATTATGGACACCTATGTGACTGTGATTGCATCTATTTTTATACTGTTCTGTATTTTAAAAGCTCTGACACACTGCCCACATATGGGAACATTCTGCTGTCACAGTAACCTGCTGAAATTAGTCACGGGATCATAAAACTGAAAAAAGTTAATTATTTAACAAAAGCATCACACAAACCTTGGCCACAAGTATACCGCTCCCTCTAAATTTTGTACTGCCACATTGGCAGTTACATGCACCTAACATTAGAATGGGCAGGAACTGTCAAGGTGAAACTAAACAGTGATTTACATAACCTTGGAAAAAAACATTCCACACGTGGAAAACAGCATCACCTACATTCAAATTCTATATCCATTTCTAAATAATTATCATATTTCTATACTCAAGCAACCACCACAAATTGAAAGACACGAAACCAACCATAAAACCTCAGACTACGATTACCTACAAAAGATTGTGAAGATTAATACCTTTGGCGGCAGTCCAATCCTATGGAACCTGCGACCAACCTTTGGCACTTTTTCAAGAGCATATTTCTTTCCTCTGGATTTTGCACGATCTATTGCACTGTAGTTGAATGTTTCACTTGCAAGCCAAACTACCTATGTTTAAAAAAAAATGCATAAAATCAACTTATTACCGGAGTACATTTTGAGATTGAATCAGCTGTGAACAGTGTTCTGAATTCACTTCTTGGAATGAATACCTTGAAAAATCACTAATAGTAGGATCATGCACATTGCTATCTAACATTATGATGCTAAAAATACACTTGCACTGACAGAGTGGTTCGACAAAATGCTTGCATTTATATGGCTTACCGCTAGAGCTATCTGCTGGCAATAATGAACTTCCATTTATATAGTGTCGAACATTAAAATAGGCTTGGAACTAAAGAGGGATAAGATTAATCGAAGCCCTATTTGAAGATATGGGTGCTGAGAAAGTTTATTAAGTCAAGTGGAAATGCAGAAAGGAACACAGGAGGGCTTTTAGAAAGTGGGACTAATTTATGTAGACTACAACAATATGGTGTGAACTCATTAAAACTTAGTCTAAGACTGTTTGGGCAGTACAGAGGGTGCTTCTCTTGGCATATGGCCTTTCTGAAACTTGTCTTGCTCATGATCAAAAATTTGTGCCACCAGCAAAATTAACACTACTTTACTGTAATTTTGAGTACAGAAATAAGTTATATGGGGGTACATAATCAAGGACTGTAGTAAGTCTACAACCATGAAGAACTTGGTTCTACAAAAATATGAATTTGTGTATTAAAGCAAAACACTGCGGATGCTGGAAATCCAAAACAAAAATAAAAATGCCTGGAAAATCTCAGCTGGTCTGACAGCATCTGCGGAGAGGAACACAGTTAACGTTTCGAGTCTGTATGACTCTTCAACAGAAATAAGGAAAAATAGAAAAGAGGTGAAATATAAGCTGGTTTAAGCAGAGGGGGGGGGGTGGTGGTGGTGGGAGAACAGGTAGAGCTGGATAGAGGGCCAGTGTTAGGTGGAGATAGCCAAAAGATGTCATAGACAAAAGGACAAAGAGGTGTTGAAGGTGGTGATATTATCTAAAGAAGGTGTAATAGGTGACATTAAGAGTAGAAAGCAGGACGAGCAAGGTACAGATAGCCCTAGTAGGGGTGGGGTGGGGAAGGGATCGAAATAGGCTAAAAGATAGAAATAAAACAATGGATGGAAATACATTTAAAAATAATGGAAACAAGTGGGAAAGGAAAAATCTATATATATTATTGGAAAAAAGGGGGATCGGAAAGGGGGTGGGGATGAAGGAGAGAGTTCATGATCTAAAATTGTTGAACTCAATATTCAGTCCCGAAGGCTGTAAAGTGCCTAGTCGGAAGATGAGGTGCTGTTCCTCCAGTTTGCGATAAGCTTCACTAGAACCAATGCAGCAGGCCAAGGACAGACATGTGGGCATGAGAGCAGGGTGGAGTGTTGAAATGGCAAGCAACAGGGAGGTCTGGGTCATGCTTGCGGACAGACTGAAGGTGTTCCACAAAACGGTCACCCCGTCTGCGTTTGGTCTCTCCAATGTAGAGGAAACCACATTGGGAGCAGCGAATGCAGTAGACTAAATTGAGGGAAACGCAGACGGGGTGACCGTTTTGTGGAACACCTTCGGTCTGTCTGCAAGCATGACCCAACCTCCCTGTCGCTTGCCATTTGAACACTCCACCCTGCTCTCATGCCCACATATCCATCCTTGGCCTGCTGCATTGTTCCAGTGAAGCTTATTGCAAATTGGAGGAACAGCACCTCATCTTCCGACTAGGCACTTTACAGCCTTCCGGACTGAATATTGAGTTCAACAATTTTAGATCATGAACTCTCTCCTCCATCCCCACCCCCTTTCCGATCCCCACTTTTTCCAATAATTTATATAGATTTTTCTTTTCCCACCTATTTCCATTATTTTTAAATGTATTTCCATCCATTGTTTTATCTCTACCTTTTAGCCTATTTCGATCCCTTCACCCCACCCCAACCCCACTAGGGCTATCTGTAACTTGCTCATCCTGCTTTCTACCCTTAATATCACCTATTAGCACATTTCTTAGATAATATCACCACTTTCAACACCTCTTTGTCCTTTTGGCTATCTCCACCTACCACTGGCCCTCTATCCAGCTCTACCTGTCCCACCCGCCTTTAAACCAGCTTATATTTCACTTCTTTTCTATTTTGTCTTAGTTCTGTTGAAGAGTCATACGGACTCGAAACATTAACTGTGTTCCTCTCCGCAGATGCTATCAGACTTGCTTAGTTTTTCCAGGTGTTTTTACTTTTGTTTTTGATATGAATTTGTGGCACTGGTTCAAAATATCTTACCAAGTATTGAAGTTAATCTGCCTGATACTTCAAGGCTTTTGCGAATTACTGTATTTAAATAATGAAACGTTTGTTTAGGCTTCACACCAAATCATTCTCATGCGGTATTTTAACTATAGCAATTTGAAAGCATAATGAAAATCCAATACATCTGGCAGTTATGAACACCTACGTGACTGTGAAAGCAACATGTAGGATTTACCTAGCACTTTCACTTTCATCAATGGCAAGGGTAGGGTGGTGCAGAGAAACGAGCAAAAGAGAAAAGCTCATTCAGGGCAAGCTACACATCATCATGCCTGTAGGCACTTAAGTTTCCAAAACTGAATCCTTATACTCAAATGCAAGGGAAGTTTGTGCCGCTGGATGTCAATGAGTCCATTTTTATAAAGAATAATTCTTTAACTGACTTCTGCAAAATCCTGGAGTGCCCATATAAACAAGAATCATAGCACTGAAATCCTTTAGAGATCATTCATTAGCAATGCCAAACTCATGCAAGTTATATAAAACTCTTTACCAAAGTTTACCAATTTCTTCAGAAGTCGACAAAACATTTAACAAACAGCATGAACAGAAAGAAGCCATCCAAAAGAGCACAAAGAATCATATACAATACTGATCCAAGCTGTGTTGAAAAACAAGGATGTTTATAAAGAATCATGCAGTCTCTAGAAGATGTAATTTGTTTATTTCAGTGATTACAGTCACATACCTTGGTTTTTGGTACAACTCCCAAACTCAGTTTTTCATCTACAAGGTAGGCACCAGCTTCTGACAAATAACCTTGATTAGGTATGAGACAACCACGGCCAAAACAGCAAGGACAGCAGGTCTTGTGGAAAAATTTGGTCCATTTTGGATTTAATTGCCCATAGGGCTCTTCTGTTTTTGGTTTGAACACTCCAATTATTTTCTGAAAAAAAGCGATCAATCTATAAATTTTCATTTCAAACATAACCACATGGCATGAAGCTGAAATTTTGCATTCAACATTCAAAATTAATGCATGAGTAATAATTACAAAATAAATAAAAACAAGAGGACATGGAGCACTAAGTTGGTAAACATCAACTTGTATCTTTTTTCAACATATTTTCCAGTGAAAATCCCATATAGATCCAAAGTGAAGCAGAATATTTACAAACATGGTGAAAAATTGTGTTCTTAAATGCTCCCACTCTCAAAGAACCCTGAGGATATCAGAAGGCAATTAATTATTTAATTGCAGTAAAATCTAGAAAGAGGTGACTAAAACAATACCCAGTATTAGGGTTCTTAGCTTTCAAGGAAAGCTCAGGAACTGGGGTTTTTTTCCACTGGAGAAGCATAAACTGAGGGAAAATGAAGTTTTTAAAACTGATCGAAATAGGTTCTGTCTGGCAATATAGGTTATTCGAACTAGACAGATGGGAGAACTGAGGCACATGTACAAATCAGGCAAAATATTTCAGGAAGTATTCGTTTCTAAGTTCTCACCTCTAGAACTGATTACTTAAGTGTGTAATGAGATTGGCTTTTTAAAAATATTCATTCAAGGGATGTGGGCTTCGCTGGCTGGGCCAGCATTGATTGCCTATCCCGAATTACCCTTGAGAAGGTGGTGGTGAGTTGCCTTCTTGAACCACTGCAGTCCATGTGGTGTAGGTACACCCGTGTTGTTGTTAGGGGCGGAGTTCCAGGATTTTGACCCAGCGGCAGTGAAGGAATAGTGATATATTTCCAAGTGGGATGGTGAGTGACTTGGAGGGGAACTTCCAGGTGGTGGAGTTCCCATGTATCTGCTGCCCTTGTCCTTCTAGATGGTAGTGGTCATGGGTTTGGAAGGTGCTAAGCAGCTTTGGTGTGGTCCTGCAGTGCATCTTGTAGATGGTACACAGTGCTAGGTATGACTCCAAGATTTCCCTCAGATTCCCATTGACTCCAGTTTTGCTAGGGCTCCTTGATGCTACACTCGGTCATATGCAGCCTTGATGTCAAGGACAGTCACTCACCTCATCTCTGGATTTCAGCTCTTTTGTCCTAAAAAATAGGACATTAAAAAAATGGAAAAATGTCAAGACTGAATATATTGCTAGATTTCTCCAGACTGTTGCTCATGATAAGCGGATATGTTGCTTTGCTATGCCTTGGCTACATGAATGGTCCCCACAATGCTCTCACACCACCAATCCTGTGTCAAATTTCACTGTGCCACCAATTTGTTCAAAACTGCTGAGATGAAAAAGGCTTTGGTTACTTGAGACACTTAGAGAATTAATACTATTTATCTACAATTAAAATCACTATGCATGATAAATGTCAACAGTTGAAAGCACTACTACTGACAAAGATATGAAACTGGCATCCAGAAGTGGATTGTGGTGGCTAGATCAGGGTGAGGCTTTCACCTAGACAATTACCACGGCTGAAAAGTATCAGGGTGGATAGGCAATGACCTGAGACACAAAACTGACATCAGACAACTGCAGAGTAGGCTGAGGGAAACTGTCTATCCTTAAAACTGGGCTACAAATATCCAAATATTAATTAAAAAATGAAATTGCACACAGGCCTGGTCACCTCACAAGACAAGAAAATTGCAATTACAGAGACGGACAATTTTTAAGCAGACTTTTCCCATGATGAAATTTTGACAAAAACACATCCAGGTATGCATCATGGGGCAATAGATCAGTGTTGCGAAATTAAACATTCATTTGTTACCAAATAGACAGTTTTTGCTGTGCACTTCAACATTTGGGGGAAGTATGGCCTGAATGATGCGTTAATAATAACAATTAGGTAGTAATCAAATATCAACTATATATATAAATAAATTAAAAGTGAAAATTAAGAAGTTGTTGTCCAAGTTGTCCTGCTCCTCCACAAACTGAGCTACATAAAAACCTTTCCGAGAGGCTCTTTGACAACATAGTTGCAACAATGTTAAGTTAGAGTACTTAACAACTCGATATCCACTAAACCAGTGGCTCTCAAACATTTTGTCTATGAATCACCGAGGTGGGGCAAAGACCACACAGACCATCCACCCTGTTCGCTTTTGCATTACAAAGAACACACAACTAATGGGAACATAAGGAGGCTACAAATATTTCACCACTTGCTTGGTATTAACTGCACTTTTCTAAAAATATCACAAGCAAATTATTCATGCCAGAAAGACATTTTCATATAAATATTAATACAAGAGATCATGTTTATTTGAAATATTCTAACATTATAAAATCACAACTCTGAGAAACTAATATTTATCTTAAATCTACATCAATCAAACAAATTCAACAATGATATAAAGCTTGCTTATAAGATTATATGCTGTTGCTACTGCACGTGGGAGCCAGTGCGGTTGTGTGATGTCATGCAAGTGGCAGGTATGAGAGTTAGAGTCATAGAGTCAGAGTTATACAGCACAGAAACAGGCCCTTCGGCCCATCATGTCCATGCCGGCCATCAGTCTGGCCTGTTCTTTCATATGGCCTTGGCCTAGTGCTGCAGATCCATGACTTGCATTTTGGACCAGCCTGAGCACCACTTCGAGGTCTCACGTAGACCACCAGCAGCCCAGGGACCACGCTTTGAGAACCAGAGAACAAAACACACCAGTAAAATTTGTGGTTGGTCCAGTCAAGTGCAAGTGATTTTTTTAATTTCACATAATAGAGTCTCATTCCTTCAGGTTAATTATTTTTCAAAATGTAAAGAAACATTTTGCTGTCTTTTATTTTTCCCTCTTAATTCCATCTTCCTTTCCTTTATGTACATTATTTTATTTGCTGGTTTAGACTCTGTGGATTCTTCCATCTGACTGGTTGAGATGACATGCTGTTGTTTGCCCTGTCCACAGTTCCCAGATCCTCCATAAAAGGACACCATGCCATTTTGGCTCTCTAATATAATCTGTGGGCAATATTAAGTGCAACAATAGCAAGTGTCATTACCAATGACGTCAAAAAACTGGGTTTATTTATATTGGAAGACTACCAAAAACAATTTCACAAAATCTTTACCATCAAGAACAAAAACATTTATCTCATCCAAGTGGATTTGAACAGTAATCTTTTGTAAGCCCATCCCTGGTGAGCTGCCTTCTTGAACTGCTGCAATCCCTGTGGTGTAGGTACACCCACAGTGCTGTTAGGGAGGGAGTTCCAGGATTTTGATCCAGTGACAGTGGAGGATCCAAGTCAGGATGGTGAGTGACTTGAGGGGAACTTCCAGGTGGTGATGTTCCCATCTATCTGCTGCCCTTGTCCTTCTAGATGGTAAACTCTGAGTTAGAGTCGGACAGTTCCATCGTACTTACCAAAGTAGCTGGCCAGGAAATGTTAGATTAAAACCTAGTCTAACATTTGGGTAACTACACAACGAACTCCCAAATCACACCTGATCCCACCCCCCTCCTGCCCGACTACCCACACCCCCACTTTGCCCACCTCCCACACATTCAAACTGCACCTTTAAAAACTTGCCATATAGCAGCTAGTGCCGTAAAAAAGGGGCACATCCTGTCTTCCCCGACTTTACTCTGCTCTGACCAAGTTCCCCAACGGGCGCTCTGTTGCACATTTCTGTGGAACGTGCTCTGAAGAGGCCGGTATAAATGCGCAGCAGCATTGTATCGGGGGAATTTACGAGCACAGTGGCAATCTGATGATCCGATTGGAAGATCTGGGCCACTGTGTAAAAATTAAAGTTGTGTGGGGAGAAATAGCATTTAAATAAATACATACTCGCAATATAGATATAAATTAAATATCATAGATTCATGTAAAAGTCAACACCACGGCTTTGGCCTAAAATACTGAGTTTTTCATATACCTCCTGTAAAAGCCGATATGCGCTTTTCCAGGGATCAAACTGTGTAGTGATTAATTACTTACTGGTAATTATGGTTCATTGATTTGAGGTACACCCACGGGAGCCTTTAGATTTTCTCTCCAATTCTAGTGGCCATCTCCCAGCCAAATCAACGGATTATACCACATGATCTGTCACATTACTTTCGAGAAAAAACACGTACCAGCTCAACTTAAAAAGAAAGTTGTAGTATTTGCTGAGAATAATTGTGCAGCAGCAAGAGGATTTAATGTTTCTGAGAAAATAATTAGAGACTGGAAAAGATATCCAACAAACTAGAAAAGATGCTGGAGAATTAATGCAGATGAAGACTGAGCAAGTGGCCTCACCTGAAGAAGAAAGTAGCAGAAGAGGTTAACGAGCACTGGCAAAACAGTCATATTATCTGCTGTGGAGCCATTCAACTCTATACCCTGAGAAATGAAGAAAGATGATATTCCAGAATTCAAGGCCAGTGCTGGGTGGTGCACAGGAATCATGAAAAGGCACAACTTAATATTCTAAAAACAATTTCACAGCATTTGCCACCTGGCTCGATAAATAAAAACCATCAAATTCAGTTTTGCTATGTGACAGAGAGAAAAGTGCCTATTGATTGGCCGGCACTGAAAATATGGATGAAACACCGATGAACTTTGACATGCCAGCAAACAACACTTATCAAGATTGGTGAAAAAAAGTCTTTGTAAAGGCGATTGGCCACAAAAGACACGGTTCACAGTGGTTTTAGCTTGTATGACAGATGGCACAAATTGAAGCCAATGGCGATACTCAAACAAATAACACTCCCCACAGAGAAATTTCAGAAAGGTGCCATCATCCAAGATTAGAGGAGAAAAGTTGGATGGATGAAAGCGGTTGCAAGAAGTGGACCAAAGAAGTGTGGAATTTGAGACATGGAGGACTACGCAAAGAAATAAGTTTGCTTTTCTGGGACATGTTCAAATCCAACCTTGCTGATTACATCATTTGTGATGCATGATGTTTGACCCAGAGCTTATTTTCTGACCCCATAATTGTCTCCATCACAGACTACTTCTACCTTCATTAACATTGCCAACTTTGCCTATCTCAGTTGACCTGCTGCTAAAACTCCCCTCATCCGTGCTTTTGTCAGCTCCACACTCGGCTGCTCTTCCAATGCTCTTCTGGTCATCCTTCTATTCTCCACAAACTTCAGTACCCCAAACTCAGCTGCCTGCACCCCATTCCCACACCAAATTTCCTTCACTAGTTATTCACGTCCTTATTGCCTTATATAGCTCATCGTCTTTCAATAACTCAAATTTAAATTTATCAGCTTTGCGTTTAAAATCTATTCATGGCTTCATCCTAATCACTAACTTTCTCCAGGCTTGCAACCCCCCCAAGAGCGCTCCCCAAATGTGACATCATGTGAACTCCTTTCCCCTCACCGATGGTGGATAAGCCCTCAACTATCTAAGCCATGTTTGAGGATTTCCTCCACAAACTCTTTTGCCTTACTCAAAATCCACCTTTTTGACCAAACTTTTATTCACCTCCCCCTCCCCAACCTCATTACTTCATTGTTTCAGCCTTGATTTTTATCTGATCACACTTTGTGATGTGCCTTGGAATTAACTATGTTAATTAAAGGTGCTGATACAATTGCAAAAAAGTAGCCAGAAAATGTAATAGCAGGGAAAATGATAGAAGTGCCATAGTTCCTGTGTTTATTTATGAATGAGGAAACAATTTAATTTATAGAATGCCTTTATATTGAAAAAAAGCAAGAGTAATTTTATAGAGGCATGATCAGACAATAGGCACTGACTAAGCATTAGTCAAAGTTAGGGAACTACAGGCAATAAGTAGAATGGAAGAACATAATGTTACAGTCAAGATGACAACTTGCTTTTAATTAAGGCATGTCTGGGAACTAAATGTTCCTGACTACAAATGGGAGGATTGGACAACAAGGATAAGTTACAGAAGTTGCTACTTCAATATCCTAGGATTCCTTACATCCTTGTGAAAGCAGAAGAATTGCAGTGGTCTTGAAGGCCCACCACCTTCTTAGGGCAACAAAAGCAACCCTACCCTTGTCTACTTGGACTGCAGCAACTCTCCAAACCTCCTTGAGCAACACCTTTCAATCCACAATCTCTACACAAGGGCAGCAGACCAATGGGAACACGTCCTGTAAGTAAACCCTCCAAAACCTAGAAAAGTGTGAGGAAATGCACTTGGGGAGGGCTAACAAGGCAAGGGGTGACACTATGAATGGCAGGACACTGGAAAGTGAAGATCAGAAGGACCTTGGTGTGCATTTATACAGATCCCTGAAGGGAGCAGGGCAGGTAGATAAGGTGGTTAAGACGACATATGGGAAATGTGTCTTTATTAGCCGAGGCATAGAATACAAGAGCAGGGAGGTTATGCTGGAACTCTATAAAATGCTGGTTAGGCCACAACTGGAATACTGCACGCAGTTCTGGTCACCACACTATAGGAAGGGTGTGATTGCACTGAAGAGGGTGCAGAGATTTACCAGGACACTGCCTGGCCTGGAGGGTCTGAGCTGTGAAGAAAGATTGGATAGGCTGGGATTGTTTTCCTTGGACCAGCAAAGGTTGAGAGGGGACCTGTTAGAAGTGGTTAAGATTATGAGGGGCATAGATAGGGTGGATAGGGAGGCACTTTTTCCATCAGTAGAGGTCAATAGCCAGGGGCATAGATTTAAGGTAAGGTGGTGGACAAAGAGGGGAGGAGAATTTTTTTTTACCCAGAGGGTGGTGGGAATCTAGAACTCACTGCCTGAAAGGGTGGTTGAGTCAGAAACTCTCGTAACATTTAAGAAGTATTTAGATTTTCACTTGCGTTGCCATAGCCTCTGTGGCTATGGGCCAAGCGCTGGAAAATGGGATCAGTGTAGTCAGATCTTTTTGTTGAATGGCACGGCCACGATGGGCCAAACGGCCTCCTGTGCTGTAAACGTCTAAGAGTCTAAACCAGACACCATCAAGACTTGGAACTATATTCCTTCACTGTAGCCGAGTCAAAAACCTGGAACTCCCTCCATAACAACATTGTTTGTGTATGTCCCCTATATGGACAGCAGCAGTTCAAGGTGGCTCATCATCACCTTCTCAAGAGCAATTAGAAACAGGTAACAGAATGCAGGCCTCATCAGGGACACATATCCCAAAAGGAGAATTAAAAAAAACATTCCGTGCTCTCCTGGCTGGTCTCCCTTTCTCTGTTCTGCAATCTTCAGCTCCTCCAAAACTCTGCCATATCCTCTCCCACACAAAATCCTGCACATCCACCATTCCTGCCCTTGTTGGCCTCTATGGGCAAATAGTTCTCAAAATATCTCCAATTTAACACACATCCATGTGTGAAAATACATTCATAGCTTCACCTTTCCCCTATCTCTTGCTTTTTCCAGCCCTACAACCCAGCAGAACTCACCATTCTTCTGACTTTGGCCTCCTGTGTAACACCCCACCCCTCCAGCCGATCATATAAATGCAAGTTGCTACTGCAAATGAAGCATTTTAATAGCAGAGGAACAGAGAAATTTCAATGTGCAGAAGCGTATGTGGGTAGAAAGGATTATTAAAAAGGGTGGCTTCATCAACAAGGACATTCAAAATTGAAAGTAATATTGTGCTAACACAAGATGTTTGGTCAGTTATGAAGTGTCAAATTTAACATGTGTGTTTCAACAGCAACAAAATAAGGCTGTTTCATGACAGTTATTCTACAGAACATGTACTGCTGCTCATACTTTCATCCATCATGTCACCGGATTGAAACTGCAGAGGGAAGGAGGGTGGGAAAGAATGTCTCAGATTTGGTTGCAGGATAAATATAGATGAATGGGCCATTTTACCCAATCTAACTCCTATTCAGAATGGAGAAACATTTACTCCTTCCGTGGACCATCGTCAGGTATTCCAACTAATTCCTGAATGATTCCAAGTCTTTGCTGCCACTACCCTAGCTGGAAGAAGATTCCAAAAGTAGAACATTGAAGAATTGTTCCTGATATTTGTCCTAGATTCCCTTGCATAATTTTTAACTAGTGCCCCCTTGTTCTAATACATCATTTAGTGTTCTAAATTAACCACATATATACTAATATCATATATACTTCTACAACATCTCTTAATGTCATCCTTTCAAGCCTTGAGAGTTCAAGTTTCTCCAGTTTTCCCTTGTAACTCACTGCTTTGACATCAAGTCTTGGGCTATGTCATGCTTCTGCAACTGAAAGTTTTTGTACACCTTGGCAACTAAAACTCAATACAACACTTCAAGTGGGTTCCAATGTGCACATTTTGAACTTGGCATCTTCCAGGTTGTAATCAACTGACCTAGCAATAAACATTCAATTTGTTCTGTTTAATGCTTCACAATAACGTGACACGTGAAAAACTGGAAATCTACCATCCTGTTCCTCTTCAGCTAGCTATTTCGACACCAACTATAGTATACATCTGACAACCAGTTTTCCTTCTAACGTGTAGCACTTGGCTTTATTGAACTTCATATGCCACTGATTTATCTATTTGTAGATTTTTTTTGTAGGTTTCTTACAGTTTCACTTTAAAGGCACAGTCCCAAAACAATCTTATAAACCTCAATTGTAACAACATTCTAAGAGATACACTTTATAGAAACTGCCAAACATCTTTAATTTAATTTTCTATGCTGTAGAGTGGAAACTAAAGTAGATGATATGATGGTCTTTAAAATAGGGTGAAAGTTCATCCTTTCTTTAATAAGTCTTACTTGCCCTCAGTTTGTTGTGTGCATTTTCACTAACAAGAGCAAGTTTCACTTAAAAAACAAAACCTGTAATTTGTGGAAGCAATAAATGGAGCTTACTAGGGCATCTTTTCAAACTGAAATCAGCCATTTTTTTATTCAAAGTAACCCCTTCCTATTAAGTTTTAAAAAAGGACTTTTGAAATTTCTGAATTTAAGAAAAGATTTTGCTCAGTAGACAATGTGCATTGAAATGTCAGTCAAGGAGGTTAATATTGCCCAGGTATGACCTGTTCACAAGCAGGACATATCCAAACCAGCTAATTACCATCCCATCAGCCTACTTTCATACAAATGGAAGAGTTTGTTGACAGTGCTCAAAGGTCGCCTACCAATAATCTACTCAAGTGTTCAGTTTGTGTTTTGCCAGGATCACTTAGTTCCAGACCTCATTTGATCCTTGGCTCAAATATGAGCATAAAAAAAACCTGACCTCAAGAGGAGAGGTGAGAGTAACTGCTCTTGACATCAGCATTTGACGCTGTGGCAGCAAAGAGCCCGAGCAAAGTTGGAAATCCATTGGAATGGAATGAAAACTCTTCCGACTAACTTCATCATGGGAGCAAGTCAGTCAGGGTTTTTGTTGGATTGTCAATCACACATTTAGCAATTGGGTTTAAAGGTTCCCACCATAGTCAACCCCATCCCTAAAACAAATAAAGATTACATCCTCGGGGAATGTGGTATCCTAGTCTAACAACCATTGTATTTATATTATTTAAAAAGACCTTAAATGTTATCAAGTTAAATACCTAAACCTAAGTCGTCTAACCAATACAATTTGCAGTTACTCAAAGGGTCAATTTAATTGTGGAACAGACTATTTGGATAACCTTGACAGTTAACAAAAACCCACAATTTGTATTATATGCAATTTCTCCTACCAGTTTCAACTTCGCTGGTATCCTGAACCATGGTCCTCAGTTCTTTCCAGAGGCTTTGCAGCATAAAACTTGAGATTTTACTAGTGCACACATTTCAAAATCTTAAAGGATGATCTCAGGACTTTGCTACAGCACAAGACTTATTAATATTTGTTTATTTCTACATTATGGGCAGAGTTTTCTGCCTGCTGGGCGGAGCTGGAGCAGGCATGGGTGGGCGCAGACACGAGAGGCGCCCACGATTGGGTCCGCGCCACCACTTTACTCCGGCGGGCCAATAAAGGCCCGCCCAGCGTATTTACTGACTCCTGTAGATAGCGGGAGTGTGCAGGCGGCGGTGGGTGCGCACAGGCCTCCGGGTCCAATGGTGACCCAGCAGTCTGTTTAAAAGAAGGCCTGGCAGCCTCCTGTAGGCTGCTCACAATGGCCACTTCGAAGTCTCACCACAGGGGGTCGGCTGAGCAGGGCACACTACATGGAAGGGCAGAGGAGCAGGGCAGGCTGCAGGGTCGGCCAGCGGGGGGCCAATGCGTCCCTCGCTTTTCAGATGACTCCCTTGCTGCCCTCCTCGAGTTGGCGGCAGCATGGCGGGAGGTGTTAGTCCCCAGGATGGGAGGAGGCCGCCCCCCACATGACCAAATGTGCCTGGGAGGAAGTGGCGGAGGTGGTGAGCAACATGGTGCGGTGCACCTGGATCCAGTGCTGTAAGCGCTTTAATGTTTTGCTGCGCTCTGGAAGGGTGAGTACCATGTTGGCAGCATTGGGCATTTAATCCAGCAGGTAGCCTTAGCCATTGATTCTATCACTGTGACCGAGCAGAGGTGTCGATCATAGAAAAAGGTCCTTCGGCCCTTTGAGGATGTGCGCATCAAACACGTTCCTAAGTCTACTAATCCCATTTCCCAGCACAATGCCAATGGCCTTGAATGCCATGGCATCGCAACTGCACATCCAAATACTTATTACGTTAGGAGGGTTTCTGCGTCCACCACCCTTTCAGGCAGTGCGTTCCACATTCCCAACACTGTGTGTGCAAAAGTTGCTCAACACATCCCCTGTCAACCTCATGCCCCTTACCCTAAATCTATGCCACTTGGTTACTGATCCCTCCACCAAGGGGAAAAGTTCCTTTCTGTCGACCCTATCTATGCCTCTCATAAGTTTATACACCTCAGTCATGACACCCCTCAATCTTCTCTGTTCCAGGGGAAATAACCCCAGTCTATGCTATCTCTCCTCATAAGTCAAGCTCTCCAGCCCAGCCAGCATCCTAGTCAACGACCTCTGCACTCTCTCCACTCCACCCACATCCCTCCCGTGAGGGGTTACAGAACTGCACGCAGAACTATAGCTGTAGCCTAGGCAGCGTTTTCTGCACTTGGAACATTACCGCCCTGCTCCTATATTCTATGCCTTGGCTAATAAAGGCAAGTATGGCATTTGCTGCCTTAAACACCTCATGTACCTGTCCTGCTACCTTAAGGGACCTGTTGACATGCTCAGCAAAGTCCCTCTGATCCTCCTTACTTTCCACAGTCCTACCATTCATCGTGTATTCCCATGCCTTGTTTGTCCTGCCCAAGTCCATGACCTCTCACTTATCCACATTCCATTCCATTTGGCATTCATCGGCCCATCTGACCAGCCTGCCTATATCTGCCTGTAATGTAAGGCTATCCTCCTCACTATTTGCCACCCCACCAATGTACGTGTCCATTGGTTCTGGAAGGTTGAGCGCATAATGAGCCGGTGTGCACACTAACTGATCCACTGTCCTCGTTGTTCATTTCAGCATCAGAGCATGGCCACCAGGAGGGACTGCAAATGCCCCCTCTCTCACCTGGGGGCCCTCAACACCATTTCTGTAAGGCAGGTACCAGCGCAGATATTAGCACCTCAGTGGGCATTGGAACATTGACTAGTGACCCGGGGCACAGTGGAGAGGGCACTTCACAATCGCTGGAGGAACTGGCAGAGACAGATAATGCCAATGGCAACAGCAGTCGGAGGACTGCAGGGGGACCAGGCACATGCTCAGTCGGTGCGTGATGATGGGCTTCTGGAGTTGTCCACAACGCAGCAGCTGCAGGGAATGCAGCCGGATGTGCAGGAGCATCTGGGAGTGATACATGAGGCTGTGCTTTGCTTGGTGTCCGTGGTGGAGGAGTCCACGAGGAGCATCATTGATGGAATGAGCTTCATGGCAGAGCGTCATGCTTCCTCCATGGAGAGAGTGGCAACTCTCTTGGAGAGGCGCCTCCAGGAGAACAATCAGGTCCTCCTGGGGTTACACTTGGACCTGCAAGCCCTCACAGCGCCAGTGGCCCAGCTGGTCAGTGCCAATGTGGGAGATGGAGTGGGTGGGCTTCAAGCTTCCCAGCTCGTTGCCCATCCATCCACAGCGAGCAGGGAGGTCCGAGGCGGCCTCACGTTGGTGCAGCAGCTGCCTGTTGTCTCTGCAGGCTCCTCTCAGGGCGCTCCAGATGAGGGCAGCAGCTCCTCCGCCCCTCTCCCAGTGACCGCATCATTGGGTGAGGCTGTGACGACTAGGGAGATGCCAGCTGTGGAACAGGCAGCTCCCTCCCAAGCAGGCCCAGTACAGGCTCCACGGGCCAGAGGACGACCACCAAGATCATCGAGGCCAACAGGACAGCAGAGTTGGCAGGCTGTCTCAGGTGCCACTCCAAGCGATGGGGCGGCACCAAGACATAGCACCCATTAACATAAGCATAAGGCACCTTAGGCACACCACGGGTTTCTCACTGGTGCTTTTGTGTTGGCCAAAGATTAGGTCCTTATAATTTTTTTCTACTTGCTTAACATTTTGTTTTGGATTTGAGAGAACATCTGATGTTTAAAATAAAAATCAGATGTGTTATCATGGCTGATGGTGGCTCCTTTGTTCTGCATGTTTAAGATAAATGCCATGAGTGTTTGTTTGGACGTTCAAGTTTATGTCCAAAGCCCTTAGTTCCTGCTGATGACCTGGCAGATTTAGCACTTAGGTGCCGAGTATGGATGCACCAGGCAAGGCTGGTCCTGCTGATCCACTTGAGCTAGCTGAAGGTTCATTGGATTAAAGCCTCCCAGGTGTAGTCCCGGGTCAGCATCTAGCCCCTCAGCATTTCCCTGTGCGTGCTCATCCTCAGACTCGCTGCTGTACCCATCGTGTACAGCCGCATCCACTGTGGCAACATCTTCAACGTCAACTGCATCCCCCCTTTCCAGCGCAAGATTGTGGAGAGTGCAGCAGGCAACCACTATCATTGACATACAATCTGGAGGATACTGGAGTGCGTCCCTTGAGCGATCCAGGCATCGGAAGCGCATCTTGAGAAGACCGATGGCTCTCTCCACCACAGCCCTTGTGGAGGCGTGGCTCCTATTGTAGCACTGCTCCACTTCTGATATTGGATGGCGGAGAGGCATCATAAGCCAACTTCTGAGGGGATAGCCCTCGTCACCCAACAGCCAGCCATCAAGCTGAGCCGGAGCACTGAAGAGCCCCTGCACCTGAGTGTGAGGATATAGGCAGCGTGGGAGCTGTCTGGGTACCTTGCAGACTTGTAGAATCAGCATCCTGTGATCACACACTATCTGCACGTTCATGGAGTGGGAGCCCTTCCTGTTGACGAAGGCACCGGGCTCACCTGCTGGCGCCTTGATGGCCACATGTGTACAGTCTATTGTACCCTGGACGCGGGGGAAGCCAGCAATAGCTGTGTAACCTCTGGCTCGCTGTGCCTGGCTTGCCTGGTCCCAGCGGAAGTGGATGAAGGTCAATGCATACCTGAAAAGAGCATCTGTGACCTGCTTGATGCAAGTGCAGACAGCTGCGGCCCCTTCCACCCTGGACTACCTCTTGGCTCTGCGCCTATACTTCCAAAGGTGACTCCCCTGGAGGCTGAATGTGCACTCCTGGTCTCCTCCTCAGTCTAGCCCTCCCTTCCTCCTCAGAAGAGCTGCCTCTAATGGACATGTCAGAACCCATACCCAGGCTAAGGGGAGGTCTCCAGAAAGCTGCAGGCCCAATAAAGATTACTGACTACAGAGTGCTGAGCTGAAGATTCATAGTACACCGAAAGCTGCTGGAATTCGTTCTGAACTGCTGCAGATCACACAGGCAAGTTTAAAATACTTTCTCCAATAAATACTCTACAAAGCAGATTGACGACTCCACTGAGTCCTCTTATCCCACCCGTGGATGAGGTTCGTAGAAAAGTCTCTTACCTGCCTGCCCGTTGCGTCCAAGCGCCGACCCAAAGATTGTACGGGTGCCTTAAAATCGCGATCGATTGACGAATTAAGGGCCTTAACTAGCCCGTTAATTAACCGCGAGCGCTTGAACTTCATCTTGCGCCCGTCCTTCGAAATATCGCGATGGTACGCGGTGATATTAGGACGCTTGCCCGACGTCACCACGCGTCAATTTATGTGCTGACATGCGGGGCCCACCCCCCCCACACGTCAAACATAAAATTCTGCCCCATATGTAGATGGGACAAACCTGACATTAATGAGATCAACACACCAAGAGAAGTAAAGAAAAAAATAGAAAATGGTTGGAAATACTCAGGTCAGGCAGCATCTGTGGAGAGAAAAACAAAGTTAACATTTCAGGTTGACGATCTTTCATCTGAACATTTTGATGAAAGGTCACAGACCTACTTTTGTATCACAAAGTGCCTGGGAAGTACCTTGTCAGAAGATGGTGACTGCCATAAGGAAATCAGTGCTAGAATAGCAATGGCACAGAATGGATTCTCCAAACAAAGAATTGCTCAGCATAGGAATAGATATATTTTAAAATGATTGAAGGGTTCTCAAAATTCCCACATTTTTCATATCATCAACAAGGATATGACTTTTGGACTTTTATGGCAGAGGACCCAAATGCTGGGTTAAGTGTAGAACCCTGCAGACAGGAGGCTAGGACGAGGGGAGTCAAAATACGCATTCTTCCCTTTAAAACAATCAACCCAGAGAAAGACTTCATCTTACATGAAACTAAAGCCCATCAAAATCTTGCATAAATAATCGCTACTAACTACTAAGGCAGGAAGGCCACAATCAATGCAATTATGCAAACCCATCAATACTCCACATATACAATGGCTTGCAGTTCAAGACTAGTTACGGGGGCAGGAAGACAATGATAAACATCATGCGAGCCCATTAAAAATAATGAGACAACAATCACCTGGGGAAGGCCACCAAAATCAAACAAAGAAGTAACCTTGATTTGGATTGAGATAAGAAATTTGAAAAAATAGCATAACTGGGCCACCAGTTACGAAGGTGAAGCAGACACAGGTGAGCAGTTTTTGGAGCAGTTTAAGCAGAGGGAGGAGATCTGGAGGTTTGCAGGCCCACAGGCAACATCACAGCAAGGGACACAGGGTGGCAGGCTCAACCTAAGACAATGCCGCAACCGCAGCCCTCCACGAAGATCGAGCACCCACAACTGCACCCTCCACCCAACTGAAGAACCTTTGCAGATTCCACAGACCAGGACCACGTGGGGACAGCAGGCCCCAGAGGACACAAAAAGCACACCCCAAAACTGCAACCGGCTTACCTGGCTGGATTTCGAACTGTCAAGGAACCCTGGTTGGTGAGCATGATCCCTCCTAGTTCAATTTAGTTAGGTTTTGGGGGTGGGACAAGGGTAAGGGGATTAGTAGCGTGATTTTCCCTCATTACGCCGTGTGTTCCCCATTCTTAACTAAGTGTACTTTGTAGGTCTGTATAATCTCAGTGTAATCCTAATGTTATAAGTTCATTTGTGACTTCAATAAACCCAGTTTTTTTCTTGCACCAAAACCAGTTGTCTGCTGCACTTTGTCACAACCCCCAAATAAGTCCAAGGTCTAGAACTCGGAGTGGGAGTGATTCAGACCGTTCAGAAGTCAGAAGTGAAGCTGACACATACCACCACCCCCTACATGATGTAAGGAATTGCAATTTGGAGTGTCTTGCTTTTTAGGGTAGAAATGTGAACCTTGACAAAAGCAGCCATCCAAAGGCTAGAAAAGTAGTGGAATGTGGTTTTGGAGAAGGATGAGTGGGTCAGTGGAGAGAACACAAAAGCAAAGAGAATGATATTAGACAACTTGAAATTGAAAATGGGAGGCTCCTATGGCCAACTGAAGAGGCAAGTGCAAGACCATGAAGCATGGAGAAAAGAACATAAGAAATAGGAACAGGAGATGACCATTCGGCCCCTCAAGCCTGCTCTGCCATTCAATAAGATTGTGGCTGATCATCTTGTGTTTCGATTTCCACATTCCCATTTAACCTCAATAATCTTTGATTCCCTTGCCAAACAAGAATCTATCTACCTCTGCCTTAAAAATATTCAATGATCCCACTTCCACCACTTTGAGATGGAGTGTTCCAAAGTCACACAACCCTCTGAAAAAATATTTCTCCTCATCTCACCACTACTTTACAACCTAGTGATTGCACATCCGTCAAATAAGAGAAAGTCATGCACTTCTTGTTTTGACCTGGGATCACCCGGCCTCTCCCAGGCAGAAGTCAGATTTACAAACATTTACCAAGCTGTGAGAAAAATCCCCCCACATAACCCCAACTATTTGGACGGTTTCCCTACACTATAAAACTTTGGCAATGCTGTTGAAAGGACAGCATAGGTTAAACATAGTTCGTCATGACAACCCTCCTCCAGATCATCCTTAACTAGCCATAACCTTCCAGAACTAGCTAGTAATTAGTTAGAATTTGCCTACTTCCGCATATCCTAAAACTTTTTGAAGAGGCTATGAAAATACATGCCATCAGTAGAATTATAGAAAGAGGCAAAGTGCAAAAAAAAAATCTTCGTCCACTTACTGAGACATCTTTTGGTCTCCAAAAGTGGGGTCTGAGAATAGTTATAGGAACATAGGAACAGGAGAAGGCCATTCAGTCCGTCAAGCCTGCTCCGCCATTCAATACGATCACGGCTGATCGAACACTTCAATGCCTTTTACCCATGCGATCCCCATAATCCTTTGTTATTGTTAATCAGAAATCTATCTATCTATCAATCTCTACCGTAAACATACTCAATGACTGAGCTTCCACAGCCCTATGGGGTAGAGAATTCCAAAGATTCACAACTGTCTGAGTAAAGAAATTTCTCCCCATCTCGGTCGTAAGTAGCTTCCCCCTTATTTTGAAATTGTGTCCCCTGGTTCTAGGTTCTCCAACCAGGGGAAACATCTTACCTGCATCTACCCTGTCTGTGCCTTTAAATATTTTGTAGGTTTCAATGAGATCACCTCTCATTCTTCAAAACTCTAGACAATACAGGCCCAGTTTCCCCAATATAGAGAAACTTTGAGAATACATCTTGAATCTGGCATTACAAAACTAGTAGTATTTCTTAAAAGGAATGTTACATCTTAAGAGCTTATTCATTTAGTTTTTTTTATATCAGGCTGTATTGAATATTGTAGTAGCAGCAATCTGTAATATGCCCCTGGTAACTGCTGAGAATGCAAGATGTAATTATGGTGTTCCACTGATTAGATCTACTTTCAATTTAAAAAAATCACCCAGCAAGATGAGCAATAGCTCCAACCAGTCAACAACAGCAACCTTTGTACCAGTAGTTTGATGACACGACTAGAACTTTACCCAAGACAAACTGAAGTATTTGTATTTGAGTACTGTGAAGAAGGAAAAATGGGCTGTAACTTCTAAGCTCCAAGACCTCACATCTAGGGAGTACCCCAAAGATGCACTAAGGAATCCCCACCCCCTCAGTTCCCAGGTAAGGATTGCATGGCAATTACTTGGGAAGTGCAAAAATTGCGATTTAAATCGCAAGCTCTGAATGGTTCCAGCTGTGTTACATCAATAGTTACAAGAATTAAAACCACTTCTAGCTTCTGGGTAACTATTGCACAGACCCACACATGAGCATCTCCCCCCCCCCCCCCCCCCCGGGACTTCCACCAATGCCCCCAGGCCCTGGCCAACCCACCCCGGCCCCCCAAACTCCCAGGCCGGTGCCGTAAAAAAAGTGGGTGTGACCTCCTTCTATCTGATTCAGTGGCGCTCGACTGACAGCCTCAAGAGCGCGTTGTCCTGCACAGTTCTTGCCCGTCCTGAGGTGGTCAGGCGAGACAGGATCGAAAAAATTTCAAGATAAAGAAATAGGAGTACAGTGGCAATCAGAGTCGGATTGCCACTCCATGGGAGTTCAGGCTCGTCTCACTTCTCACTATTTAGAAGTCTAATTAATTAAATTTAAACTTAGCAAACAAAATAGCCATAACCTGGAAATTGTAAGGCGGAGGGGGCTGGAAAGAGAAGAAAAAAAAAGTGAGACAGTATGCAGCTCCTTTACAATTTACAGTAATGGTCTAAAAAAAGGCAACTTTATAAACCTTATGTAACAGTGGCCCAATATTTCACATTGAGAAAAACATGCTTTTTAAGTGCATACTTTCCTAATTCTCAATAATGGAGTCTTAATATAGCACAACTGCTAGGTCCAATAATTGTTATACAGCTGACATTCAGAAGCAGGTTGAGAACATTGATTTGAAAAACAAGTACATCACTAGTTACATACTACATATTTAAATAAAGTCAATACAATAATGGGGTACTCACTGCTAGTGAGTTGCTTTTAAACATGACCCATTTGCCAACTATTCACCAAACATGGTCAAAATAATCCAGATTCACACTGTCTCTATGAAATACTGGCACACAACAGGTCACAAGATCTCTATCGGGGCATTAAAAGTTTAAGTGTGGTTCAAAGTGGTTTCATGTTCAAATGCCTTGAAGGATGACACTTTTAAATTGAGGTACAAATGATTAAACGCATGGTGCTAGTGGTATACACAATAGTACTCAAAAGCTTTGGCAATCTGAACAAATTCCTCAATCACATACTATGTTAATATTCTAAAATTAAGTGGCAGTTTGTGTACTCAAAATTTGAAAATCCAATGTTTTAAATCTTTAAGAGAAACCATTACATCACATCCTCTGTGACCATTACTCATGCATCAGGATCCACCACTTTCTGACAATAGGAAGTGTTTATATGGACAAGAATAATGTTGGGTCAGTGATTCAGACTGAATAGCTCACATTCTATTTTTATTAAATGGTATTCTGGGTTTTAACTGCTTTGTTGGGAATTAAATTCTATTCATTTATATATTTTATCATGTTAGAAAAACCAAAGGAGTTATGTACATGTTCATTCACCTAAACATTAATATTTATGCATCACCAGTGTTAAAGCAGAGAATACATAAGCAAGATATACCTATTGAATTTAAAATATCTAATATTTAACTACAGCTTGAGGTTAGCTGCAAGGAAAGTGCTTCTGCCTATTGGTACCACTAAGTAATGGTACTGGAGTTTAGCAGCACTGAGGTTGAGTATTGTGAAGTTGGGGTGTTAAGCCTTCAGAGACACTCATGGAAGGTGAACTTAAGGTTTTCAGAATTCAAGATGGAATACAGGGTGTCTCATTGGTCATTCTTTATGCCAGTCAGGAAAGGTTGGGAGGGAGTTGACAACCTCAAACCCCCTCACTCCCAATCAAGGCTGTACATGCATTTTGCACATATCATGTATTAGGTAAATGATTCAAATTAATTTACAGAAAATAGCATTTTGCTCATGGTAACATTGAGAATCTTTATTCAGTACAGTCTTAATGATAAATTTCCACAACACAAAATGTAGTACAAGCAGCTCCTTAAATAAAGACTAATTTGGAATGGGTTGTGCATGCAAAGAAAAATATTTGGATTTACATTGTGGTTCATAAAAACATCTCAAAGTTACATCTACATAACAATATTGCAAAAGTATTTCAAGCACTAGAGCCTTTCTATGGTAGCATTATTCTAAACAGCAGTAAGATGAATAACCAGATGAATCAGTTTTCTTTTGTATTGGCCAAGGGAGAAAAGTTAACATTGCCAAAATGGAGAACGCCTATTTAATAGTGTAATGGTTCATAAATGCCTCAAAATAGAGGCTCAAATAGATCTTTACATCCCATTCAAAGGTGGTACCTTCAATACTCCCTCTATATTGCACTGGAGTCTCAGCCCAGCCTGCAAAGTCCTGACATGAAGCTTTATCCCCTCAATACGCCAAACCAAAGGCAAAGTACCTATTAGTTGAGCCTAGCTAACATATTAAAGAATTTACATCACTAGACTTCATCGGACAGTTGTGTTTTAACTCTCTCTTTTAGTTCAAGGTTAAACAGAATGCCCTGGAATTGGGGATGGTATGAAGTTGTAGAGCCCGTGATTTGGTTGCCATGGGGGCAAGGAGCCCATGTCAAGTCCTAATGAAAGTCAGATGCAAGCTTTAATATCTAAACACAAAGGAGAAGGCTGCTGTTCTTGCTGCTTGCAGACTCTTGAAGTCATTTCAAAAGAAAAAGACTGCTTGGTGATTAACCCAGAAGCAAAGTTTGGTGTGGAGAGTTGAAGACCAAAGCATCACCAGTCGGTGTCTTGCTGCTGGAAGTCTATTCAAGTATGCTCAGAAGATCGAGTGAAGGGGGCTTTGTTTAAAAGGACACAAAGATTCACCCTGGTGGGGCAGGAAGAAGGGAGCTTGTTGAATCACTGACAGACACTTGGGACTTGTGTTAAGTAGTAACTGGGGGTCCTTTTCCATAGTTTGGTGTATTAGTTACCTACCAAGTAATGTTTAGTCGATGCTGATTTGTGTTTGTTGCAGTAAAAGTCTTAATACGTGAAATCTTGTGCAATTCCTTCGCATGGGTCACTGGGAAACTCCAATCTTTTTTAAAAAAGTTATCGGTTTCTACAGGGATCATAACTCACATAAGATGTTTGTGTCTGTATAATTGTATAGGGCGGCCCTTTGTTTTCTGATTGGTCCATTGGTAACTAGATTGCAGGAAAGGCTAGAATGTCAAAGTACCTTCATGCAATTCATGGCTCTTTATGGATTCACAAGAATCACTTTCTTGATAATTACCTACTCTTTCCAGACCATGATCACAAGTATCTGCACCTGTGAACAACAGCCTGGTATCACACAATAGCACTCAAAGAACGACCCACAATCAATAAGGATGGATTGAATATATAACCTTATTTAGTATCTTGTGTGAGAATAAATCATCCTGGGAACTTGAGGCAAATAATAAACACTGAACATGAAACCAGTGACCAATGCAACAGTCAGTGAAATTTAGTTTTGAAAGAGGGGAGTGGGAGAAGTGATATTTAAAGAGAATGCCTACATTCAGCGTCATGATGCCTAAAGTCACTACCAATGATGGAGGAAACCACTGCCGATGATGAAAGAAAGGACAGGACGAGCAGTATTGAAGTGGAGATTGCAAGCAGAATTTGAAGGAGAAAGATGTTACTTTTAAAGTTAATGTGTGCCAAGTTGGGAACCATGGGATGCTGTGAAGGAGGGTATAAAAAGACAGGATGTGGCTGTGCAGCTGTAAATGCATTGGACTTTGTGCAGGGCAGAAGTGGAGGCCAGGAGAAAAGATTACTGGAGAAATCAAGCTCTATAAAATTGAAGCATAGCTAAGGATTTTGGTGATATGAAGAAAATAGTTACAGATTAGGTGAAAGTAATTTTGATGATGAAACAAATATTTAAAGCTTAAGGACTTTACAGTGACAAATATTATAGTGGGAGCTCATAGTGTTTTTTACTTCATTTCAAGCAACAAGATTCAAAAGTGGAAATGTGTGGAAAATTCGTCTCCATGGTGTCAATGTTACTCTTCTTTGCCAGAGAATGTTATATTTTCTAGCTGAAGGTGAAAAAACATTTACTCAAAATTCATTTCACGGCATTGAAGTGGTCAAGTACTGATTCATGTGTTTCAGCGAGGACTGTATTTTACACATCATTTTGGTTTCACTTTGATAGAAACAGTTCCAAATTTATACTTCAGTAGGAACAGGGCAGAAGAAAGCAAGTAAGGATTAGTCAAGCAAAAAAAGTGATTGTAAGAGTGAAATTAGTTTTTCCATTTTCTTGCTCAGGTTGATTACAGCCTGTTCTTAGAATCAAGAGTCACTTTTTGCACACAATAAAGTCAAATTATCCAGCAATGTGAATGAAGCAGCAAGATATTTTGAATTAAGAATAGACTGCATTTGTGGGTTTAAGAGTAGACTGCAGTTATGCCTTTGTCCAGTGCAGGCATGATAGGCCAAACAATCTCCTCCTGCACTGTAACAATTGCGTGATAGTTTGGATTAAGCTTCGCCCATCCAAGCAAGTGACAAGAATTCACTGAACTCCTGACTTGAGGTTTGCAGATTCTGGAAGTCCTTTGATCCATCACTGAGCCAACCTTTATAGTCAATGATGATACTGCTGGTCTTCTTCAGCTTCTGGTCAACCTCCAAGATTTTGATAGTTGGGAAGTGCAGCAATGGAGTAGACTTTTTGGGCAGGTCTTGGTGATATTCAACAAAACCAGTAGTTTTAAGAGTTAAGGAGAAAATTGTGCTTAGCTAACTTGGAGATTTTTGAGAGGTAACAGAGCAATGTACATGGACTTCCAAAAGGTATTTAATACAGTGCCACAAGAGACTTGTGAACAAAGTTATAGTTCATGGAATAAAAGGGCAGTAGCAACATGGATATGAAATTGGTTGAGTGACAGATCAGTGGTTAATGGATGTTTTTCGGGCTAGAGGAGGGTTTGTAGTGGAGTTCCCTGGGGTCGGTGTGGGACCCTTGCTTTGCCTGATCTATATTAATGATCTAACATTGGTGGCACAACTTCAGAATTTGTAGATGGAAGCAGTGTAAACTGTAAGGAGGATAGTATAGAATTTTAATAGGATATCGAAATGGAATGGACAGACAGGTGGCAGTTGAAGCTCAATGCAGAGAAATGTGAAGTGATTCATTTTGGTAAAAACACAAAATATAAAATAAAGGGTACAATTCTAAAGAGGGTGCAGGAGCAGGGGGACCTGGGTGTATATGTGCATAAGTCAAAGAAGGCAGGACAGGTTGAGAGCATGGTTAATAGACTATACAGTATCCTAGACTTTATTAATAGGGGCAAAGAGTACAAGAGCAAGGTGGTTATGTTGAAATTGTATAAGGCACTAATCGTGAGAGGTCTGAGCAGAGTAAATAAACTGCTCCCACTTGAAAGAATTGAGAAGAGGGCACAGGTTTAACATAATTGGAAAAAGCAAAAACAACAAAATTGATTGAAAAAAACTTATTCACACTGCAAGTGGTTAAGGTCTGGAAGGCACAGCCTGAGAATATGGTGGTGGCAGATTCAATTGAAGCATTCAAAATGGAATTAGACATTAAGTAAAAAAGGAAGAAAGTGCAAGGTTAGAGGGAGAAGGCAGGAAAATGGCACTAAGTGAACTGCTCTTTCAGGAAGCTGGTGCTGACATGATGGGCCGAATGGCCTCCTCCTGCACTAACGATTGAGATTCTCAATCTGAAGGCTAAATTATCAGTACTTATGTGTTCCATTGATCTTGAAGATATACAGAAATGGAAATGAGTAAATGAAACAATAGAAGGGAGCAAAACATGAAACAAAAATAAAGACTTGCATTACATAACAGCTTTCAAAACCACCAGACGTCTTAAAGTTCCTTACAGCCAATGAAATCATTCTGAAGTGTAGTCACTGGTGTAATGCAAGAAAGTGTAATTAAGGGATAAGATGAGAGAAATAAAAACAGAAAATGCTGGAAAAACTCAGCAGGTCTGACAGCATCTGTGGAGAGAGAAACAGAGTCAACGTTTCGAGTCTGTACGACCCTTCAGAGAAGAGTTTTTCCAGCATTTTCTGTTTTTATTTCAGATTTCCAGCAACCACAGTATTTTGCTTTTATACAAGATGAGAGAAGCCGGGCAGTCCTCACCGTTACAGTGAAAGCGCTGCCGCCACTGACTGTGAATATGTAAAGAGCTCCGGCATCCCGAACTAAGGTCAATCCGCTGCCGACTCGCCAGCATCAAAAGCCTTCCAGCCACAAGTTAACAACTGGTTCTAGCGAACCTCACAAACTTCTGTTAAAGAAGCTCTCGCCTGCGAGACCAGGCAGCGAGCACAACTCCGCCCGCCAGCCCCAGCCCAGAGCCCCCGCCCAACCTAGAGACAGACTCACCCCCTTGGGATCTTTGACGAAGTAGCTGCCGCTCGACCCCTGCGAGATCCGCTGCGGGTAGACGCCGCTCTCGATGGCCTGCTCGGCCCGCAAGACAATGTCGGTGAACTCGGGATCCTCGGGGAAGTGGTTGAGGTCAGGCCCTTGGCTGCCGGGGCTCTGCGGGTGCTCACAGCCGCTGTCGACTGGACTTGGGCAGCTCAGGAGCGGCTCCTTCTCCGGATACAAGAGCAGCAACGAGGAGGAGGAGCCCAGCTCCGACTCGCCATCTCCCTCAGCCTCATCCCGCGCGGCCCGGGGCAGGAAACGCACGGCTCCCCCCGGGTTACCCGCATGCTTGCTGAAGCGGACAGCAGCAGCGCCGAGCCCCGGGCCAGAGGCCGCATCCTCTCCGCCCACCGGCAGGCGCTCCAGCGCCGGCTGCTCGCCACTCAGCGCGAGCTCGTCCATTCGACTGTGACGTAACAGGCGGCGGGGCACACTTTCAGCTCGCGCGCTCACACCTGCGCTCTCACCGTCGCCATCTTCTGAGCATGCGCAGCACCTATCTTTTCCCCATCTCCACAGCACTGCTAAGATTGTGCATGCGCAGGTGAGATGAGTGGAATGTGAATTGAAGACCTGGAATATCCGTCGGTGATGTCACAATAGTCTCACTGCTGGTTTTTCGCAGTTACATTATAAACATTGTTCATTTTGAAAACAAACTTTATTAAACTTTTTGAAAGTTTCGGTCAATCTTAATGGTTAAATGCACCATGGCGTGGGGCAAAGAAGCGATTTCAGCCACAATGACCATTATTAAGCTGCTTCTGACTGCTGTGTAGTGACTTTGCAAGCATGTAAATATCAGCTGAATTCATGTGTTCTGAAAGCCAATTTCAGAGCCTGTAAACTGGGCCCTATTAAATGGACAAATCCAAATGGAGAAGTCTCCGTCATCAAGCAATCTCAACATTTGAGGAGAGCAAAACAAAACAAAAACAGAATTACCCGGAAAAACTCAGCAAGTCTGGCAGCATCGGCGGAGAAGAAATCAGTCAACGTTTCGAGCCCTCATGGCCCTTCGGCAGAACTGCAGCATAGTTTCAACAAGGGAGAAATATAAATTGGTTTAAGGTGGGTGGGGGGTTTTTGTTTTGTTTTGGATTTCCAGCATCCGCAGTAGCTTTTAGCTTTTTGTTTTTATCTTTGTGTTTGATTGACTGCCACCTCTCTTCAAAAAAATGCCCTCTTGGAAGAAGTATGGTTCTGTCCTCCGACAGGATTTCCGACTGTCTCTTCTGCCCTGCTCACCTTCATTGCTTTCCATTTCTCTCCTGGTGTTTGACAAGGTGTTTACTAAAACCCGCTTTCACAGCCATATCTCCTTTCTCAGTGACTGTCTCCGTCTCCGACTCACCCCACGTGGATTTCAACTGAAATTCCATCCCTCTTGTTTCGAACCCACCCAGGATTACAGGTATCTCCGGGACATAAAACGTTTCTCGGACTGCTGTTCCCGTCGCATTCTGAGATCCACACTCAGTGCCATGCGCCGCCATATGAACACACTCGACCTCTCCCTCCAGCAGCACCGCCGCACCCTTTTTCAAAGCTGCGCGTGCCCCCAGTTTCATTTTATTCTTCGCCTCATCCGTCGCCTCAACAAGAAACTTTTTCTCTTTCTCTCAAGTGCTAAGGAACGCAAGCTCCAACAACTCATCGACTCCAACACCCATCTGGGACCCTCCACCCCTGCTTGTCCCTCCGTCCTCACCCCATCTTCCAATCCCAGCCCCAGCCGCGTACTCACTATACCCCCTGACCTTCCCCTATCCGATGCTGAACGTTCAGTGCTCAGCAAAGGACTTAGTTTCATACCCTTACGCCCTCATCTCAATGAATTTCGGACTCGGCATGATGCTGAACTCTTCTTCCGCCGTCTTCGTCTCCGTGCTCACTTCTTTGGGCAGGAGTCCTCTCCCCGTTCAACGGATCCTTTTACCCACCTCCAATATTCTCCCTCCACTTGGACCCCTCCCTCTGGATTCTTACCTTCTCTTGATCTTTTCATTGAGAACTGTCGGCGTGACATTAGCCGTCTCAATTTCTCTGCTCCTCTCACCCATTCTAATCTGTCTCTCTCTGAACTCACTGCACTCCGTTCTCTCAGGTCCAACCCCAACATTGTCATCAAACCCGCTGACAAGGGTGGTACTGTTGTTGTCTGGCGCATTGACCTCTACCTCGCGGAGGCTGAGCGTCAACTCGCAGACGTTTCCTCCTACCTCTCTCTGGACCATGACCCCACCACAGAACATCAAGCCATTGTTTCCAGGACTGTCACTGACCTCATCTCCTCTGGAGATCTTCCTCCCACAGCTTCCAACTTGATAGTCGCCCAACCTCGGACGGCCCGCTTCTACCTCCTACCCAAAATCCACAAACAGAACTGTCCTGGCAGACCGATCGTGTCAGCCTGTTCCTGCCCCACGGAACTCATTTCTCGTTATCTTGACTCCCTTCTCTCTCCCCTTGTCCAGTCCCTCCCCACCTACATCCGTGATTCCTCTGACACCTTACGTCACATCAACAATTTCCAGTTCCCTGGCCCCAACCGCTTCCTCTTCACCATGGATGTCCAATCCCTCTACACCTCCATCCCCCACCAGGATGGTCTGAGGGCCCTTAGCTTCTTCCTTGAACAGAGGCCCCAACAATCCCCATCCACCACTACTCTCCTCCGTCTGGCTGAACTTGTTCTCACACTGAACAATTTCTCCTTTAACTCCTCTCACTTCCTCCAAATAAAAGGTGTGGCTATGGGTACCTGCATGGGCCCCAGCTATGCCTGTCTCTTTATGGGGTATGTGGAACATTCCTTGTTCCAGTCCTACTCCGGCCCCCTCCCACAACTCTTTCTCCGGTACATCGATGATTACTTCGGTGCTGCTTCATGCTCTCGTCGGGACCTGGAAAAATTTATTAATTTTGCTTCCAATCTCCACCCCTCCATCATCTTCACATGGTCCATCTCTGACACTTCTCTTCCCTTCCTTGACCTCTCTGTCTCAATTTCTGATGATAGACTGTCCACCAATATCCATTACAAGCCTACCGACTCCCACAGCTACCTCGACTACAGCTCCTCACACCCCGCTTCCTGTAAAGACTCCATCCCATTCTCTCAGTTCCTTCGCCTCCGTCGCATCTGTTCTGATGACGCTACCTTCAAAAACAGCTCCTCTGACATGTCCTCCTTCTTCCTTAACCGAGGTTTTCCATCCACGGTCGTTGACAGGGCCCTCAACCGTGTCCGGCCCATATCCCGCGCATCCTCCCTCACGCCTTCTCCTCCTTCCCAGAAACATGATAGGGTCCCCCTTGTCCTCACTTATCACCCCACCAGCCTCCGCATTCAAAGGATCATCCTCCGCCATTTCCGCCAACTCCAGCATGATGCCACCACCAAACACATCTTCCCTTCACCCCCCTTGACGGCATTCCGTAGGGATCGTTCCCTCCGGGACACCCTGGTCCACTCCTCCATCACCCCCTACTCCTCAACCCCCACTTATGGCACCTCCCCATGCCCACGCAGAAGATGCAACACCTGCCACTTCACTTCCTCTCTCCTCCCCGTCCAAGGGCCCAAACACTCCTTTCAAGTGAAGCATCATTTCACTTGCATTTCCCCTAACTTAGTCTACTGCATTCGTTGCTCCCAATGCGGTCTCCTCTACATTGGAGAGACCAAACGCAAACTGGGCGACCGTTTTGCGGAACACCTGCGGTCTGTCCGCAAGAAAGACCCAAACCTCCCTGTCGCTTGCCATTTTAACACTCCACCCTGTTCTCTTGCCAACATGTCTGTCCTTGGCTTGCTGCATTGTTCCAGTGAAGCCCAACGCAAACTGGAGGAACAGCACCTCATCTTCCGACTAGGCACTTTACAGCCCTCTGGGCTGAATATTGAATTCAACAACTTTAGATCTTAAACTCCCCCTCCCCCCATCCCCACCCCGTTTCTTTTCCCCCCCCACCCGCTTTTTTTTCAACAATTTATATAGATTCTTCTTTCCCCACCTATTTCCATTATTTTTAAATCTAAAACTAAAACCTTTAGTCTTTCCACCCCACCCCCACTAGAGCTGTACTTTGAATATCCTGTTTTCCATTCTTAATTAGCACTTTTCTCAGACAAATACCACCACCTTCAACACCTCTTTGACCCTTTTGTCTGTGACATCTTTTGATCATTATCTGCTCACACCACACCCTCAATGTGTCTCTTTCCCCCCCCCTGCCCCCCCCACCCACCTTAAACCAATTTATATTTCTCCCTTGTTGAAACTATGCTGCAGTTCTGCCGAAGGGCCATGAGGGCTCGAAACGTTGACTGATTTCTTCTCCGCCGATGCTGCCAGACTTGCTGAGTTTTTCCAGGTAATTCTGTTTTTGTTTTGTTTTGGATTTCCAGCATCCGCAGTAGCTTTTAGCTTTTTGTTTTTATCTTTGAGGAGAGCAGTCAGGTCCCTACAGGACACGGGAGCATGCCGTAAAGCCAGTGCCTCCACCCACACCTCCAGCAGTGACTTCATATGTAATATTTGCAGCTAGATGTGCAAATCAAGATTTAGTTTAATATCACATTTGAAATGACACCAACCTAGAGGGTGAACAATTGGTCTCCTTGTTGAACACCCATCCTCCTAAGCGACGGGAGAATCCATCATTATCACGTGCTCAGCTCTGATTATCTGTTCTTCCCTCCATGTGTGAATAATCTTGAAACTCTGCCAAGTCTTCTCAAGTTCACTGCCCAGATTCAACCTTGATGAATGGCCATTAGTACAGATACCAGTGGTGGAGGGGTGCTGATGCCACTTCAAGAAGGGAGAGGAAGGGAGAAGAGGAATAATGTAGGTAGGAAACGTTCATTTTGTGTTTTAAAAAAGCAAGGTTTGATTGGGGTTTATTAGTTGTGCCCTTCTAAAAAGGGAACTCTTTTGTTAGTATTTTTGTGTTGATAAGAATTCAGTTAAAGGAAAGATTTGAACATTTTATTCAGGAAGATGGTGTACCTTTGAAGGGAAGTATTTTTAGTCTACAGTAATATAGAAAACATAGAAAATAGGAGCAAGAGTAGGTCATTTAGTTCTTCGAGCCTGCTCTGCCATTCATTATGATCATGGCTGATCCTCTCTCATTCCTAATTCCTCCCATAACAATAGTAGTTGCGTTCCTGAAAAATGCAACTTTAAATGAAACAAAGTTAAGTGAATCAGAGTTTCCCATTATAACCAATGTAAAAGCTCTAGTTTGGTTCTGTTGGACTTTCCATGTTAGGAAAAACATTAAAACATTACACTCTTTATGTTTAAATACTGTCCATTGTTAAATCACTTTATTCTTAAATGAAATAACTTCTAAACCAAAGTAACTTAAAAAAATTAGAGAAATATGCTAACTGTTCCTACATTCCCCCTTCCAAAGAAAAGTCAAATTGCACTCAAAGCGTTAACCTTGTCCCTCCATAGATGCTGTCAGACTTGCTCAGTTTTTCCAGCACTTTCTGTTTTTATTTATTACCCTTAAAACTAGAACTAGGTTGATCAGCAGTGGTGCCTTCTTCACTCAAAGAGTAATGGAAATCTGCAATTGTCTCCCCAAAAAAGGTGTTTAGGCTAGGTCAATGGAAAATTTTAAAACTTAGATTGAATCAAGGCAGATAGATGAAGTGAAGATACAGATCTAATTGAATGACAGAATAGACGCCAGAGATGAATGGCCTACTCCTGTTCACAGGGTCCTTTTATCTAAAATAAAACTTTACATCTCTTCAATTGTTAACACTTTGTCTAATGAGCTCTTTTTCCTCTTTAGTGGAAAACAATTTTCCTTGCAACAGCTCTTTTTAACTCTATAAAATACACATTTGCCTTCGTATTTGCATGCTCTTCTTGCAACACTCACATTCCTGAACAGGATGCAAGAAAAAAAAGCTTGCACATCTTTTCACTCCTGTTTTTGAAACTCTGTCTTTATTACAACTATTCTTATTCATTCTATAGCCAAATTCTTCCAACCCAACCTTTTGTTCCTTTCAGCTCCAAATATAAACTCACTCTTGTCTACACATTGTTGAAATAGACTCATTATAGTGTCCTCTTTCAATGCGCTTTTTTCTAGAACTCAACTGTGAAGATCCTTAACAAAAACAGAATTACCTGGAAAAACTCAGCAGGTCTGGCAGCATCGGCAGAGAAGAAAATAGTTGACGTTTCGAGTCCTCATGACCCTTCAACAGAACTGAGTAATATTAGGAGAGGGGTAAAATATAAGCTGGTTTAAGTTTGGGGGGGGGGTGGTGGTTGTAGGGACAAGCAAGCAGTGATAGGAGCAGATAATCAAAAGATGTCACAGACAAAGGAACAAAGAGGTGTTGAAGGTGGTAATATTATCTAAACGAATGTGCTAATTAAGAATGGATGGCAGGACACTCAAGGTACAGCTCTAGTGGGGGTGGGGTGGAAAGACTGACAGGGCATTAAAGGTATAGATATAAAAATAATGGAAATAGGTGGGAAAAGAAAAATCTATATAAATTATTGGAAAAAACAAAAGGGAGGGGAAAGAAACAGAAAGGGGGTGGGGATGGAGGAGGGAGTTCAAGATCTAAAGTTGTTGAATTCAATATTCAGTCCGGAAGGCTGTAAAGTGCCTAGTCGGAAGATGAGGTGCTGTTCCCCCAGTTTGCAGCACCTCATCTTCCAAATAGGCACTTTACAGCCTTCCGGACTGAATATTGAATTCAACAACTTTAGATCTTGAACTCCCTCCTCCATCCCCACCCCCTTTCCGTTTCTTTCCCCTCCCTTTTGTTTTTTCCAATAATTTATATAGATTTTTCTTTTCCCACCTATTTCCATTATTTTTAAATCTATACCTTAAATGCCCTGTCAGTCTTTCCACCCCACCCCCACTAGAGCTGTACCTTGAGTGTCCTGCCATCCATTCTTAATTAGCACATTCTCTTAGATAATATCACCACCTTCAACACCTCTTTGTTCCTTTGTCTGTGACATCTTTTGATTATCTGCTCCTATCACTGCTTGCTTGTCCCTACAACCACACACCCCCCCCCCAACTTCTCTTCCCCCCCACCTTAAACCAGCTTATATTTCACCCCTCTCCTAATATTACTCAGTTCTGCTGAAGGGTCATGAGGACTCGAAACGTCAACTCTTTTCTTCTCCGCCGATGCTGCCAGACCTGCTGAGTTTTTCCAGGTAATTCTGTTTTTGTTTTGGATTTCCAGCATCCGCAGTAGTTTTTTGTTTTTATCTCTGTAAAGATCCTTATCCTCATCAATGTTTCTTTTTCTATCAAAAACATCTAAACATTTGTAGCCCAACTCTTGTGCTACCACTTCCTAATTTACTTTTGTTTACTCTTTTCAACCTTGTTGGGTGGGTGTTCTGCACGATGAAGCTTGACTTGAAACCTTCTCACTGATATATACAAACGAAGTTAAGAGTTTTCCGATGGTAACATCGGGACAAAACTGGCAACCGATAGATCCAGAATTATTTTCTGCTGGCGCTTTATTCAATATGCATAGAGCGGTGATTTCCCGCATCTGTGATCCCAGCGGGGGTAGGAGAAGTTCCTATGACCCCTAAGAGTCACACAGTGAAGTAAAACGTTAAAGTGTCAAAAAGTTGCCTGGTACTGTTACTGATGTCTGGTTGGGGTGTACAATAAACTACATTTTGTCCTGACGTTCATTCCAGCTCATTTGGAGACTGTTAGAGCATTGTGGAGATTGGCATTAGTGCTGGACCTGCACGAGCTCTTCGATCTGCTGCACCTATTGCTGCTGAGACAGACACTTCCGGAGGGATCCGAGTGGAGAGCGGCGCTGAAATCTACCCTATAACCCGGTGAGGGGGGCAGAGGCTTCCAGCAGAATCTAGCAGGACAGAGAGAGAGAGAGAGAGGGTGGGGTGGGGAGATATAATTGATGTTGCTGAGAAATGCTCCGGAAAGCTTCCGTGACTGCGGGTGAAATTTGCACATTTGCTCAGACTTCGTCAGAGCTCTTTCAGGCAATGTGCAGGGTAGGAGTTTTAACACCTCCTCACCCTGTGTCAGAAACCCATGTGTTATTTATTATTCGATGTAAATATCCCTCAGTAGAGAAAGGCCGCGAGGTTCATTCTCCCGACCGGGCTTGTGTGTAAGTGCTTCGGAAGAAGGGCTGAGAGATTACTCTACCTCCGAGGTCTCAGTTAGGGCCTAGTGAGCTGGAGAGGAGGGGGGTGCTCACTGCCTGGTGTGGGTCAGTGTTGACTGTGTGGGTCTGGACTCTGTGGGTCAGTGTGGACGATGGGTCTGGACAGTGTGGATCTGGATTTTGTGGGTCAGTGTGGACTGTGTGGATCTGGACAGTGTGGGTCAGTAATGGGTGTGGACTGTGGGTCAGAGTGTGGATCTGAACTGTGTGGGTCAGTGTGGACTGTGTGGATCAGGACAGTGTGGGTCAGTGTGGACTATGGGTCTGGACTGTGTGGGTCAGCGTGGGCTGTGTGGGTGTGAGCTGTGTGGGTCTGGACTATGTGGTTCTGGGCTGTGTGGGTCAGTGTGGACTGTGTGTCCACCACTGTAGTTGCAAGGAAATTGTTATATTGACTGCACACTTGTCTCAAGCCCCAGGAATATGTTCCATTTATTGTGAATATATTAGTAGGTCCTTAACATTTCATTGCCTCTCCCACTAAAATCCAGCGTTTATATCAAAGCTTATCATTACCAAAGGTAACAGTGAATGAATTATACTTGCCTACTTTCATATTTCCAGCATTACAGATGATATTTTTTCAACTCTTAAAACTTGTGGACTTAAAACAGCATTAAGTGAACCAAGTTTCCACCCTAGCACCGAAATGGCCCAGAACAACTACTTGCGTTTATAGTGTGCCTTTAACATAATAAAATATCCCAGAATGCTGCACTGGAATGTTGTAAAGCAAAATTAGACATTGAGCAACATCAGCCAATGTTAGGACAAATGACCAAATGTTTGGTCAAAGTTTTAGGAGTGTCTTAAAGGAGGAAAGAGAGGTACAGATGCTTAGGGAGGAAATTCCAGAACGACTGTGTTTGCTGCCAATGCGGCACACGCGCAGTTGTACTGCTTCACTCCATGGCATCACTGCGAGCGACGGAGATCAGAATGGAGATTATAGCTGCACCAATTGACATAACTGTGATTTAAAACACCAGTTAATCAAAACAATTTAACTTCTCTACAAATAAGAAGTCCATTCATTTGCCGCAGTGCATATTCCATCCAACCTTTTGGTCAAACAGGCAGTACCAAATACTGTGTGAATCATCTCAGATGCACAATTATGCACCTCCCTCTCTCTCTAGCATTCAGATCACCCTCACATTCCTTTCTGCGTCAATGTGCTGTGAATATATTGGTTTGGTAGGGCCTGTGCGTTGACTGATACATTTTGCATGATTTCTAATATAACCCGCACAAAACAATAGCAAATTTCAACTTGAGTTTATGTTATTGGCAAGCCATGTCACTGACATTCCCGATAGTCCATCACTGCACCATTTAACTTTTAGCGTTAAATCGGGCATTTGCTTTGGCTCTGGCTTGTCTAGGACCCAAATGCTACAGGCCTGCATGGGACTGGTTTAAAGAAGGCAGTATCCCCATTATACAGGGAGTTATTTGCTGCCGGCACGTCCGGCCAATGATGTCAATGGTGTCTGCACATGTGCAGTCAAGTGCACATGCACAGACGGATGTCGGTTGCCAACTTGCGTTGGCAGGAGACACAGTGTTTCAGAACTTAAGGCCTAGGCAGCTGAAGGCATAGACTTGTTGGTGCAGCAATTAAAATCAGGGATTCTTAAGAGGCCAGAACTAGAGGAGTGCAGGTACCTTGGAGGGTTGTAGGGCTGGATGAATTTATAGACATAGGGAGGGGTGAGGACATGGAGGGATTTGAAAACAAGAATGAGAATTTTAAAATTGAGGAGTTCCTTGACTGGGAACCAGTATAGATCAGCAAGGACACGGGTGATAGCTGTATGGAACTTGATGCAAGTTAGGACAGGCACAGCAGAGTTTTCGATGACCTCAGGTTATAGATGTTAGAGTGTGTGTGGCTGGCTAGGAATGTGTTGGAAGACTGAAGTCTAGAGGTAACAAATGCATAAGTAAGAGTTTTGGCAATGGATGAACCAAGGCAGGGCAAAGTTGGGTGATATTTTGGAGATGGAAATAGATGCTTTTCGTGATGGTGTGGATAGGTGGTTAGAAGCTTGTTTCGGGTTCAAATATAATATCAAGGCTGCAGACAGCCTGGTTCAGTCTCAGACATTTGCCAGTGATAGGGATAGAGTCAGTAGGTAAGGAATGGCATTTTTGGTGGGGTTCAAAGATAATGGCTCCGGTCTTTCCAATAGAGGAAATTTCTGCTCTTCCAGTACTGATGTTGATTAAGCAACCTGATAATTTAGCAACAGTAGAGGAGTCGAGAGACAGTGGTGAGGTAAAACTGGGTGTTGTCAGCATACATGTGAAAACTAATGCTGTGTTTTTGGATGATGTCGCCGTGGGGCACCCTGTAGATGAGAAATAGGAAGGGGCCAAGGATAGATCCTTGGATGTGGGAGGGAGGGAGGGAGGGGGGCAAAAAACAGAGCTATCAGTGAGGGATCAGGAAGGGAAGTCCTTGCAAGTGATCCCTTGCAAGGATGAGGAAGGATAGTTTACCTTTGTCACAGTCACATAGGATGGATGTTTAATTGGTGTACTAACTTCAGAATTACTGCTAAATGCTGTCACTAATCTGGAAAAGCTAATTTTACATTTGTGGAATGTCAGGTGTCTTCATTATGATAAATTCCACGTATTTTTAAAATAACTTAATACTTTCTCAAAGTTTGTCTTTTACTTTAGCTTCTATCTTAATCCAATCATAATTTATTTCGCTTTCTGAAAATTTAAATTAGAAGTGAGGGATAAACTGCTTTTAACATCCTGGTTTGTTGTCTGTGAGAATACTTCCTGCGTGCCTGCTTCCAGATATCCGTATTGCTGCACAACTAGAGATTTGCTTGACCTGCCACCAGATATAAACTGCTGTATAGAAAGGGGAAGTGATGTACACACATCTTTTTGAGCATCTTTCTTCAAGGTTTACGATGTGTGCCATTGCTTCAGTGCTGACCTCAAAATTCAGATCATTATCCCTGCTTGTTCTCCTTAACTGGGGATGGTAACATGGTGATAATGTTACTGGACTCATACCATGGACACCTGGTTGTCCATCTAATGCTTTGGAGACATGAGTTCAAATTACATCATGGGAGCTGGGGGAATTTAAATTCAACTAATTAATAAATCTGGAATAAAATGCTAGTCTCATTAGTAATGATCTGGAAACTACCAGGTGGTTGTAAAAACCCATCTGGTTCACTAATGACCTTCAGGGAAGGAAACCTGCCATCCTTACCCCGTCTGGCTACACATGACTCCCGATTCACAGCAATATGGTTGTCTTGTAACCACCCTCTGAAATGGCCTAGCAAGCCACTCAGTTGTATCAAATTGCTACAGAAGAAAGCACCCGGTGTGTACCTGCACCACATGGACTGCAGTGTTTAAGAAGGTGGCTCACCACTAGTTCCCCAAGAGGAATTTGGGATGGGCAGTAGATGCTGGCCTTGCCAGTGAAGTCCAAATCCCAAGAACAAATAAAAATAACCTCTCTGTCGTCTTTAATGTGGCCGATCGCACTATTCTTTTCCAATGCCTCTCTATTTTAGAGTTTAGTGGCTTGGTCTTCATTTGGTTACACTCTTAACTTTCTGATCTCCATTCCTCTCTTGGCTCTTTGACTGCTTCTGTGTTATCAGATTGCTTTTCTGGTATCCAGTCTTAGATAATCTGTATTTTTCTCTTGCTAAACAATTGGCAAGATTGAAGCCATTGCCTTTGGCGTTTGAATCACTGCACCTCTGCTATTGATTCGATCCTCCACCTTAACCACTGTCTCAGGCTGAATCTGACTGCAACCATGTGTCTATTTGATCCTACAAAAGCTTTTCAACCCCACATGCTCCCCATCTTTTGTAACATAGCCACCCTTGGCCCACCAGTCGGTGAAGCCTTCATTTATGCCTTGGTCACCTTCAGAGTCAAATATTCCAACAATGTTACAGCTGACCTCATATTTTACACCCTCCATAAACTTCAGTTTATATAAAATTGTGTTACTCATCTCATAAACCTTTGGAAGCCTCAACTCCCATCATCCCTGTATTTAGCAGTAAAATATTTAGATTTGGGGTGACAGATGGCAAGTAACCTTGCCTCACAGGTGCCAGTTGATGGCTATTTTGAGCAATAGGAAGTCCAGGCATCTCCACTTGATCTTTAGTGGCACCACCATCCCTGAGTGTTCCATTATCAAGACCTTGTGGGTGCAGTGGAGGGGAGGGGGTTGTCACCACTGGCCAGGAGCTGAATTGGGCCTTCTACTGGTATGTCAAATTCTTGGCAACAAAAGCAGAGAAGAGGCTGGGTACTACACAACAAGTAGCTCATCTTCTGACCACAAAATGCCTCTTGCTTGTCTACAAGGCTAGTCTGAAGTGCAATGAAATACTTGCCACCTTTCCGGATGTAAACACAACATCGAGTGCAAATCATCCAGGGTACGAAAGTGTGCTTACTTGGTGTCTCTGTCATTGGACTGAGTACAATATTCACCACTGGTGTACTGTGACTGCATTGTGTATTATCTACAGGATGCAGTGCAGCATCTCACCAAGGTTATTCTGACAGCAACACCCTTCCCTGTAATCTCAAACATGAAGAAGGACAGGAGCAGAAACAATTAGTCTGCCATATAGAATTGGAAATCTTATTTTTAAAGTGGTTGTGGTTGATCAATTTGAATTTATATTTAAATATGGAATATTGTATACGATTGGTGATGAATTTTCTTGTATTTCATCAACCAAAATTACCTGCATATTCTTAATAGCATGGTCATAACCACAGGAACATTTACGAGCATGTGAATTAGGAGTAGCTCCCTCGAGCCTGCTCCACCATTCAGTAAGATCATGGCTGATCTGATTGTAACCTCAACTCCATATTCCCACATACCCCTGATAACCTTTCACCCCCTTGCTTATCAAGAGTCTATCTACCTGTGCCTGAAAAATATTCAAAGACTCTGCTTCTACCACCTTTTGAGGAAGAGAGTTCCAAAGAATCATGACCCTCTGAGAGAAATAAATTCTCATCTCTGTCTTAAATGGGTGACCTCTTACTTTTAAACAGTGACCCCAAGAACTAGATTCTCCCACAAGAGGAAACATCCTATCCACATCCACCCTGTCAAGACCCCTCAAGATCTTATATGTTTCAGTCAAGTCGCCTCTTACTCTTCTAATCTCCAGTGGATGCAAGCCTAGTCTGTCCAATCTTTCCTCATAAAACAACCCACCTATTCCAGGTATTAGTCTAGTAAACCTTCTCTGACCTGCTTCCAATGTTTTTACATCCTTCCTTAAATTAGGAGACCAGTACTATACACAATACTCCTGATGTGGTTTCACCAGTGCCCTGTATAACTGAAGCATAACATCCCTACTTTTGTATTCAATTCCCCTTGCAATAAACAATAACATTCTATTAGCCTTCCTAATTGCATGCTGCACCTGCATACTAGCCTTTTGCGATTCATGCACTAGACCATCTAGATCCCTCTGCATCTCAGAGCTCTGCAATGTCTCAACATTTAGATAATATGCTTTTTTCAATTTTTCCTGCCAAAATGGACAATTTCACATTTTCCCATATTACACTCCAATTGCCAGATCTTTGCCACTCACTTAACCTATCCATATCCCTTTGTAGCCTCCTTATATCTGCTTCACAACTTACTTTCCTACCCATCTTTGTGTCATCAGCAAATTTGGCAACCATAACTTCGGTCCCTTCATCCAAGTTATTTATAGATATTATAAAAAGTTCAGTCCCCAGCACTGATCCCCGTGGCACACCATTCGTTACATCTTGCCAACCAGAAAATCACTGTTTTATGCTCTCTGTTTCCTGTTAGCTAGCCAACCTTCTATCCATGCCAATATGTTACCCCCTACACTATGAGCTTTTGTTTCTTTCAATAACCTTTGATGTGGCATTTTATCAAATGCTTTCTGGAAATCTAAGTACAGTACATCACTCTTATCCGCAGCATATGTTGACTTCTTCAAAGAGCTCCAATGAATTGGTTAAACATGATAAAAGCAAATTGCTGCGAATGCTGGAAATCTGAAACATAAACAGAACATGCTGGAAAAACTCAGCAGGTCTAGCAGCATCTGAGGAGAGAGATACAGAGTTAATGTTTCGAGTCCTTATGACCCTTGAAGGGTCTGAAGAAGGGTCATATGGACTCGAAACGTTAACTCTGTTTCTCTCTCCACAGATGCTGCTATACCTGCAGTTTTTCCAGCATTTTCTGTGTTTGTGTTGTCATTGGTTAAGCATGATTTCTCTTTCACAAAACCATGTTGTCTCTGCCTGATTACCTTGAATTTTTCCAAGTGCTCTGCTATAATGTCTTTAATAATAGTTTCTAACATTTTCCCTATGACAGATGTTAAGCTAACTGGCCTGTAGTTTCCTGCTTTCGGCCTTCCTGCCTTTTTGAATAAATGAGTTACTTAGACCAGAAATATCTAGCTTTACAATTAAAACTTCATATAACATGAGTAGTTTTGAATATTTCTTAGCTGACAGACGATAACCTACTTTGGGGGTTCAGCTGAAGAATCAGTCAAGTGTAACTCACTTTGTGACAGGATCAGAGTCCTTAATTATTTGGTTGTTTTGAACGCTACTATCTTACAGTCCGTTGCCAGTTATCCACTACTGTCATTACTTGCAACATTATGTTGAACAGATGGCAGGTGTCAGAACTGTACAGTACTGGTCTCCTTATTTAAAGAAATATATAATTGCATCAGAAGCAGTTCAGAGAAGGTTTACTAACTAATATCAGAAATAGGTGGGTTGTCTTATGAGGAAGAGTTGGATAGGTAAGGCTTGTATCCACTGGAACTTAGAAGAGTAAGATTGACACCTTTAAGATCCTGAGGGGCCTTGACAGGATGGATGTGGAGAAGATGTTTCCTCTTGTGGGAGAATCTAGAACTAGGGGGTCTGTTAAAAATAAGGGGTCGCTCATTTAAGACAGATGAGGATAAATTTTTTCCCTCTGAAGGTTGTGAGTCTTTGGAACTCACTTCCTCAAAAGGCAGTAGATATGCTGAATATTTTTAACGCAGAGCTAGATAGATTCTTGATTAACAAGAGGGTGAAAGGTTATTGGGGGTAGGCAGGAATGTGGGGTTGAGGTAACATTCAGATCAGCCATGATCTTATTGAATGGCGGAGTGGCTCGAGGGGCCGAGTGGCCTACTGCTCTTAATTCATATATTCGTATGTATGTAACTGCCGTGGACTTTGTGGTTGGTGGAAGAACTGATTTAGTCCCCATATTGGAGAGGTTTAAGAGAAAGATTTAGGGACAGAATTCACGGACATTTGAAAATGGTGGACGGGATCCAGAAGTGGAAGTCTTGCCCCTGTTTCTGACAGATCCCATTTTTTGCCAGTAGGGGAAAGGGGACAGAGCATGAATTACATAGGAGGCAAACCCAAACTCAGCCGGGCCATTTGAACTTAGTGCTGAGTTCAGACAGAACCTATTTGGCTCTGGCAAGGAACATAAACCAGAGTGCAGGAGTCATGAATTGATGTAGTAGATGTAAACTCATTTGAAGGGCTGTTTAAGTGTCATGATTGGAAGTTTTTAAAATCCCTTGCTCTTTGGACTGTAAAAAAATTGGCTGCAACTATCAGTGATTGTTAAAAAAAAACTCTGCTGGACTGCTTTGATTTACAGGCCAATGGGTGTAGCATCTGTTTGAGCAATTCCAAATATATATTGTTGACATTTTCATAAGGGTTATTCATTATGAATTCTTGGCTGAGTTCCAAAATCTGAAATTGTCTCTGCGGGGGGTTCAGAGTTCACAGTTTGATTGACATCTTAAATAGGCTATTAAAGGATATGGGGTGTGAACAGAAGTTCATTTTTTTATAAGAGATTAACTACTTGAGGTGATTCAAAAGTTTTGATGCTGCCCTGAATGGGAGTCTTTCTCAATATCAAGTCTGTGTCAATATCAATAGTGAGTCTGTATGAGACTTTTTAAAGTTTGTTTTTATTTCTTTTCCGAATGGCCCCTGAAGTTTGCCTTCGGTGGATACAGGGTGAGTTGGCATGGCGGTATGAGGGGCCATGGGTGTTGGTGGGGGGGCATGAGTTTGTATTTAATTGGCACTGAGAGTATGAGGGACCATGGGGGGTGGGGGGCATGAGTTGGCATGGAGGGTATGAGGGGGCATGGGAAGTGCTGGAGGGGGGGTTGTGAGGGCTACAGGATCTAAAATCTTCTGAAACAACTGGGACCGAGTCCCAGAGAGCAAACATGGGCCTTCTAACCAACCGACTTTGGCACTCATCTTCTCCTGTGTCCTCCTAGCATCTGCTTCCAGGGCTGGTAGGCCTGACTTCATTCAGCAGGTGCTCCCTTGGAGAGAAAAAGTCTTGTGATTCAGGGCACTTTTTACTGAGGCGGGTTCGGTGAGTCTGGAAATTTTTAATTTTGGTTACCTGCCTCAGTAGCTTAACATCTGACAGCAGGATGTGAAATGAGGCCAGAAATTATCTGTATCAACAAGATATTGAGATGATAACGAGCAAAGTAAGATGAAGTAAAGATTTGATGAGCAAGCCAGTTTTGTGCTCTAGGATCATTTTGAAGTTATTTTTAAAAAACTTTACATAAATGCAGGAAGTTAATTAATCTGTAAAGAAGTGTTAATAAAGTCACCAGATTTGATAAGTTGTGAAAACAACTCTGGGAGTAAGAGAAGCAAAATTAAACAGTAGAAGAACATTGTGAGTTATAACATTTTGACTCATAGGGCTGGATTTTCCTGTGCGCTCAGGAAAACCAGACCTGTGCACTTTTGCACCTCCCGAGATGCACACCTGCCCATACGTGACTTTGCCTGGAATTTTTGTCTTTTCACACAGGGATCGAGTTCACAGTGCATTTTGTGAGCTGCGATGAAGTACGTGAGGAACGTGGGTCTGGAGGCAGACTGGTTAGAAGGCCTGCCTCGGTTCTCCAATACAGCAGCTCAGCTCCCAACGTCACCTCCTAAACCTTACCCCTCATCCTCCTGCCCCATCCACCCCATGCCCCCTCAAGTTGCCTATGCCCCATCACCCCCCACCCACAGGTCCATACCACTCAATGTCCCCTCAAATCACACATGCCATCCCATATCTCCTCACCCCCCACTCACACCTCATGCTACCCCATGCCCCTCAGCTCCCCATGCCACCTCCATGCCACCCATGTCCCCTTCAAATTGCTATGCCATCTCCATGCCCCTCACCATGTACCCTCCATAGCCACGCACCCAGTATGCACTATATACAGTACTCAAGAGCCATTCAATAGCAATGGGTATTATTTTAAAATCATTGGAAAGAAATTAAACCTCCAACAATCTAATAAAGCCCTGAATTAAAACACACTATTATTGTTACTGGATACAAAAACTGCTCCAGTGCAAAAAAAATTGTAATCCTTTACATGCCTGTTAGGTTTGTAAACAAACAAGAAACTACTTCAATGTCATATTCTATTATTACAGCCTCTTAAAAGTTTCAATGGTTCTTTGATAAATAGACAACCTGCTGAGCTGAAGCCATTGGCAACTTTTGAAAAGCAGCCAAAAATTCAGAATGGCTACAGTTGTCGTAACAAAAGCTTCAAGCTACAGCACCTGAAACTGACAGAATGGAATGGTGTTCCATTTCCATTTCAAAGCAGAGTGCCTGTCATTCAATGGTGGCGTGCAAGTGTGAGGTTTCTTTTCATCTTTCAAAATCAGTGTTTCTTTAACAGCCGGAGTTGTCAGCCGATTTAATTCATAGCACAAAATATGGCAGCAGAGGTTGACAGGACGTCTCAAAATACATTTTTAATGCATTATGGCATTTTCTCCAATGGAAAAAGTACTGTGGTGCATGACAACGCTTTTACACAATGGTGGTCAATGTAAGGGTTAACATATCTTTGCAGGATAGATCCCTATGATGAATCACTGCATTAAAAATACATCTACATTACGAGACAGCATCTAATAGTGATATTTGAAAGTGCCAAAACATTTTACACTTAAATTTCAGAATGTTCCCAACTCCTCAACAGGCTTCCCCCATTGGACATGAACTGTCCAAGGAGGTACATTTTTTTATGGCTTATACAACCCACACTGGCACATGAAAATAGTATGGAAATATTTTTCTTGTGGTCCTCACAGTGGGAACCCAAACCTTGGAAGAGATGTGTGTGTGTGTGTTTTGCAACCAAGGCCTTCCTGACCTGCCAAAAGGCCACATGAAAATAGTGTGGGGTCAGGAAGGCAGAGGAAAATTGTTTTTGCCAGCAAAAAAACAAGTTCAGCTTTTCGAGATGAAAATCTGCCCCGTGTAGTCCATCTTAATTCTCTTTATTAAAAAAAACATACTATATTTGCTGTTTACGTTGAAATGATTGTGTTGTTCCTTGTGAGATAGGTCTCTAAACAGTATCATGACTTGTGTCATATTGATCAGAGCAATCTTTAAAGCCTTAGTTGAGATAGCTCTTTGATTCATGCCTGATGGACATTCTCGTCCCCTAAGAATGCTTAAGTATCAGCCTTAACTCAGTGGTTGCATTCTCGCAGCAGTGTCAAAAGGTTGGGATTAAATCCCCAGTCTAAAACTTGACCCCATAATCTAGGCTGATACTAAGAAAGTACTGCATATTGGAGATACCTATTTTCAAATTAAATGTTAAAACAGAGGCCCTATTATCTTTCTTGGGTGATGTAAAATGTCTTATGATACTATTAGAAGAACAGTAGGGTAATTCTCCCACTGTCCCTCAACCAACACCACTGAAAAAAAGCAGATAACTGCTCACTTATTTCATTATTGTTTATGGAACCTTGCTACATGGCTGTTGTATTTACATTCAAAATCACTGTGACTACACTTTAAGAGTAATTTAGTGTCTGTGAATCTCTTTGGGATGTTCTGAGGATCCGAAAGGCAAGTTTGTTCTTAAAGTCTCCAGCCCACAATTTGCTATGGCAGGGCACCTAAAAGTGTCTTGTATTGGTTTAAGTTTTAAAATCTTTTGCATGACAAGTGGCTGAAAGTGCAAGCAGATAGTGTTGCAGTCAGTGAAACAGGATATCTGGGACCTGACTGAGTAAACAGGGCAAACAAATATCCTTAACCAATCAGATTGAAGGATTGAGAAGTTAAAAGCACAAAGGACTAAGAAGGAAGTGCAAATAAAAGTAGTGAATTCAATGCCATATCAGGCACAGAAAGAGAAATAGACAGGGAAAGAAAGATTAGATTAATAGTTAATTTTCAATTCTAGAGAGTTTTACTGGCATTAAGTAACACTTATTGCATTGATAAAAGTGTACTTAGACTGAAATGGACAAGACTTAACTTTCTGTGGTGAGTTTAGTTTGTATCCACCACACAAATACAACAACTTCAGGCCAGACAGCAAAATATTATTATTGCCAATCTAATGTTGGAGCGGTGCAACAACCTTTGGATTTTTGAGTTTAACCAAGCACCTGGCCCTTGCCCGAAGTTGCTGTAACATTTATACATAAACAATGGAGAACGCCGTTAACCTCATTTCGGTAGCAAATTCTGGGCTTCTTTTGAAAGAATTTCGGGCAGATGCAGAAGGAATTGGACCTTTGGTAGATATGTGGTGCCTTACCTTCTTCAGCAATGACAGTTCTGAACGAGACTGTAGCCATAGTTTTGTTAGTCCATCTGTAAGATAACAGACTCTCTTCATTTGTCATATTCAGCTCCATATTTTCCCATAGGAAACAAATGCCAAAAGTATCTATAAAAACTCGCAGAAGAAAACATGGTCTTACTTGTCCCCATCAACAACCTCATTGTTGGTCCCAAGTTATAAGCTTAGTTCTGTTTGGCAGGTACAGGAAAAAAAATTCTCAATGATAAAGCTGTCCAAACCGCGATCCAAGAGCAAAGTGCAGGTCTTAAGACCTTGAAATGTGGCTTTCAAAGCCAAGATAATTCAGTCCTATTTATGCTTATGTCCTGATCTCCTGTTTGAATTTCCTGGGTTTAGAGGAGTGGCACTGGAACATGGATTTACATTTCACAAGCTTACTTAAGCTTCATGCATCCATTCGGTCACAATTAAAAAGCTTAGTTATTCCTGGCGTATCACATTGGAGAGGTGTGACAAGTCTGTGAGTTCTTTGCAATTACAGAAGGAGAACCAGAAGAAATTCTAGTGCTTAAGCCAAACCTTTATGTTACATTACACAGGTAGAATTACATATAAAGAGTTGTGCGTAGGGCTGTCGTGATATGAGATGGGGGAAATTGCCAAAATAAATGAAAATTTATTCAGTTGTGAAACAGTTGCAACATCTGTTCCATACTCAGCAATCACGTTTACAAACCTTGAATTCAAGCTAACGAGGAAATGATTGAGAATGTCCGTTAGACCTATAGCCTATTTAATCATAGTGGTTTGTGCAAAACATACGTTTGTTTCTGTCCACCTGTGGGAATGGGAAGAGTAGGCATTTATAATAAAGAGAACCTACTGCTTCTTGCTTCCCTGTTGGCTCGCATGGATAACTGAACAACACAGATCAGAAAGTTCCGCTATTGCTTCAGATGGGTCAGCAGTAACACTATTACAATTAGCATCAATGTCCTGAGTTAAGAAGGGTGATGGATTTGGAAGATAGCTAATCATCAACGAGGGATCTCTGCTGGATGTGTGGCTATATGGATGTTGAGCGAGGGTAGGATTCATTATGGTTGTCATCTAACCTCCCCGCCTTCGTCCAGTTTGATTACATACCCTATCGAGGTTAAACTTGAATAATGGCTGGTTGTGTGAAGTACTGTGGGTCAACCATTCTAACCAAGGAATCAACATTTTCGGATGGGAGGTGAAGGGAAGAAATTGGTGGAGAAAAGGAAATGCTTCCCATTTATTAAATAGCAAGTTATGAGTCTAATTTTCCTAGTTACTGACTACTTAGGTTGTATTTTGCTTAATTCCCTTTTATGGGAATCTATCAGTAGAGAGCGGCAACTCTGTATTAAAGCACTGCTTTCACAATAGCCTTATGAAGATGAATATTAAAAGCAAATTAAGCATGTTTGAGAGAAATGAATGCCTGAAACATCACATGAATAGTGTCTGTGAATCATTGATTGAGTAAGGTATGTAATGTTTTGAAGACTAATTCTTCATATGCAACTACAGGATAATGTACAACATGAAATCTGCCAATTTCATTAGTACTCCTGTTGCATTAAATTTAAATTTCATTTTTATCTCAACAGTTAGAATGAATACTGAAAACTTCTCTTTAAGTGAACAGATTGTCTCCCCTTCATATGTTCGGCAAGGTTCACAAGCCCGTCGCACACACGAGCACTTAATTCGGCTGCTAATAGAAAAGGTAATGAAAATAAATTAGTGTACCAATTAGTGAAGATGTTCACTATGTAATTTGTTTTGTAGAAACACTTAAATTGTATTTTATTTTTACCTATGCATAAGTAGGAACAAAAATTTTGTTCCTAAAAGCTATTCTCAGGACCTATCAACTCTCTACTCTCCTCTCCTTTCTCTCTCACTCTTTCTCTTACCTTTGTCTTAATTACTTAGACTCTTGTTGATCGATAATTCTTCATATAGCTAGTCAATCCCCTCTTAAAGGCCTATTTAAGAGAATGCTCGCAAAAAAGTGTTCATAATATTTCCTTATGTATTGACAGCAACTAATTTGCAAGATTTAATTTCAATTTCCTTTTCTTAGAGAACTCCATAGCTTAATACTACAAAGGCTATCCCAAAATGGGGATAAAAAAGCTTACATTTATATAGAACCTTTCACAACCACTGGATGCCTCAAAGCGCATTATAGCCAATTAAATACTTTTGAAGTGTGGTCAGTGTTACAATGTAGGAAACGTGGCAGCCAATTTGTGCACAACAAGCTCCCACAAACTGTAATGTGATAAGGACCAGATAATCTGTTCTTATGACCTTGATTGAGGGATAAATATTGGCCAGGACATTGGGGATAACTCCTGTGTTCTTCTTCGAAATACTGTCATGGAATCTTCTACATAAACCCGAGCAGTCAAACAGGGCCTCGGTTTAATGTCTCATCCGAAAAATGATAGCTCCGCCTGTGCAGCACTCCCTCCGTACTGCACTGGAGTGTCAACTCGATTTTTGTGCTCAGAAATCCTAGTGCCCGACTTGAACCCTTAACTTTGTGACTCAGAGGCAAGATTACTACCATCTGAGCCAGGGCTGACACTGTAGCAATTACCTGTTTCTTTAGAATGCTGTCGAGTATTTAAAAGGCAGAACATTTACCTGGTATCGAAACTGACTTTGCTGCTGATTAGATATCAGATCATGAATTATGTCCCACAGGTACTCATACCTGGATGCTGGAAATCTGAAACAAAAACAAAAGTTGCTGGAAAAACTCAGCAGGTCTGACAGAACCTGTGGAGAGAAAGACAGAGTTAATGTTTCGAGTCCGTATGACTCCTCTTCAGAACTAAAGAGAAGTAAAAATGTGGTGAAATATATACTGTTTAAGTGGGGTGGGACAGGTGAAGCTGGATAGAAGGCTAGTGATAGGTAGAGGCAAAGGAGAGATTGCAAAAGATGTCATAAACAAAAAGTCAAAGGGGTGTTAATGGTGGCGATACTGGCTAACGCAGGTGCTAATGGTGATATTAAGAGTAGAAAGCAGAATGAGCAAGTGACAGATAGCTCTAGTGGGGGTGGGGTGGGGGAAAGGGACGGTGTAGGAGAAAAGATTGAAATAGGCTAAAAGGTGGGGAAAAAACAATGAATGGAATACATTCGAAAATAATAACAATAGAAATAGGTGGGAAAAATATATATATATAAAAATTAAAAAATAAACATTTGAGAAAAGGGGATCAAAAAGGGGTGAGGATGGAGGAGAGAGTTCATGATCTGAAGTTGTTAAACTCCATGTTAAGTCTGGAAGGCTGTAAAGTGCCTAATCGGAAGATGAGGTGCTGTTCCTCCAGTTTGTGTTGAGTTTCACTGGAACATTGAAGCAGGCCAAGGACGGACATGTGGGCATGAGAGCAGGGTGGGGTGTTGAAATGGCAAGCGACAGGAAGGTCTGGGTCAAGCTTGCGGACAGATAGAAGGTGTTCTGAAAAGCGGTCACCCAGTCTGCATTTGGTCTCTCCAATGTAGAGGAAACCGCATTGGGAGCAGCGAATGCAGTAGCCTAAATTGAGGGAAGTGCAAGTGAAGCGCTGCTTCACTTGAAAGGAGTGTTTGGGCCCTTGGACGGTGGGCAAGTAAAGGGGCAGGTGTTGCATCTTCTGCGATTGCATGGGAAGGTGCCATGGGAGAGGGTTGAGGTGTAGGGGGTGATGGAGGAGTGGACCAGGGTGTCCTGGAGGGAACAGTCCCAACGGAATGCCGACAGTGGGGGTGAAGGGAAGATGTGTCTGGTGGTGGCATCATGCTGGAGTTGGCGGAAATGGCGGAGGATGATCCTTTGAATGTGGAGGCTGGTAGGGTGAAAAGTGAGGACAAGGGGGACCCTATCATGGTTCTGGGAGGGAGAGGAAAGTGTGAGGGCTGATGCGTGGGAGATGGGACGGACACGGTTGAGGGCCCTGTGAACAACTGTGGGTAGGAAACCTTAGTTAAGGAAGAAGGAAGACCTGTCAGAAGCACTGTTTTGGAAAGTGGCATCATCAGAACAGATGCGACAGAGGTGAAGGAACTGAGAGAATAGAATGGAGTCCTTAAAGGAAGCAGGGTGTGAGGAGTTGTAGTCGAGGTAGCTATGGGAGTCAGTGGGCTTGTAATGAATGTTTGTGGACAGCCTATCACTAGAAATTGAGACAGAGAGGTCAAGGAAGGGAAGGGAAGTGTCAGAGATGGACCATGTGAAAGTGATGGAGGTATGGAAATTGGAAGCAAAATTAATACATTTTTCCAGGTCCAGGCGAGAACATGAAGTGGCACCGAAACAGTCATCGATGTACCAGAGAAAGAGTTGTGGTAGGGGGCCTGAGTAGGGCTGGAACAAAGAATGTTCCACATACCCAAAAAAGACAGGCATAATTGGGGCCCTCTCTGTCTCAATTTCTGATGATAGACTGTCCACCAATATTCATTACAAGCCCATTGACTCCCATAGCTACCTTGACTACAACTCCTCACACCCTGCTTCTTGTAAGGACTCCATCCCATCCTCTCAGTTCCTTCACCTCCGTTGCATCTGTTCCGATGATGCTACTTTCCAAAACAGTGCTTCTGACATGTCTTCCTTCTTCCTTAACCGAGGTTTCCCACCCACAGCGGTACCCAGTGAACAATTTCTCCTTAAACTCGTCTCACTTCCTCCAAATAAAAGTTGTGGCTCTGGGTACACCACTTACATCCGTGATTCCTCTGATACCCTACATCATACCAACAATTTCCAGTTCCCTGGCCCCAACCGCCTCCTCTTCACCATGGACGTCCAATCCCTCTACACCTCTATCCCCCACCAGGATAGTCTGAGAGCTCTCCACTTCTTCCTCGAACAGAGGCCTGAACAATCCCCATTCATCACCACCCTCCTCCATCTGGCTGAACTTGTTCTCTCACTGAACAATTTTTCCTTAAACTCCTCTCACTTCCTCCAAATAAAAGGTGTGGTTATGGGTACCTGCGTGGGCCCCAGTTATGCCTGTCTCTTTATGGGGTATGTGGAACATTCTTTGTTCCAGTCCTACTCAGGCCCCCTCCTACAACTCTTTCTCCAGTACATCGATGACTGTTTCGGTACCGCTTCATGTTCTCGTCTGGACCTGGAAAAATGTATTAATTTTTCTTCCAATTTCCACCCTTTCGTCACTTTCACATGTTCCATCACTGACACTTCCCTTCCCTTCCTTGGCCTCTCTGTCTTAATTTCTGGTGATAGACTGTCCACCAATATCCATTACAAGCCCACCGACTCCCACAGCTACCTCGACTACAGCTCCTCACACCCCGCTTCCTATAAGGAATCTCTCCTTTGCCTCCACCTATCACTGGCATTCTATCCAGCTTCACCTGCCCCAGCAAGTATATATATATAACAGTGTATATTTCACCACATTTTTGCTTCTTTTTAGTTCTGAAGAAGCCATATGGACTCGAAACGTTAACTCTGTCTTTCTCTCCACAGATGCTGTCAGACCTGCTGAGGTATTCATAAGTGTTCTGTTACGGACAGGGTGAGAGAGAACTGCTGAAATCCCTGTTCCTTTCCTAACTGTCTGCATTCAGTAAGCTTTTAAGAGGATGATGTATGTGTTTTTAACCCCTGAGTGTGTGGACAATTTGAATAACCGGCAGCAAGCTTTTCATGGGTTTAAATAAAGAGGATTGTTTATTTACACCCTCACCCTGAGCTGAGTGGCTCTGGCAGAACCCAAACTGAGGGTCAGTGAGCAGGTTATTGCTGAGCAAGTGCTGCTTGATAGCACTATCGATGACCCTTTCCATTACTTTGCTGATGATCGAGAGTAGACTGATGGGGTGGTAATTGGCTGGGTTGGATTTGTCCTGCATTTTGTGGACAGGACGTACCTGGGCAGTTTTCCACATTGCCCGGTAGATGCCAGTACTGGTACAGCTTGGTTAAGGGTATAGCTAGTTCTCGAGGACAAGCCTTCAGTACTATTGGAATGTTGTCAGGTCCCATAGCCTTTTGCAGTATCCAGTGCCTTCAGCCGTTTCTTCATATCAAGTGGGGTGAATCATAGGTAGGTGGTGATCAGTAGGAAGCTTCCATACTCATGTTTGACCTGATGCCATATACTTCATGTGGTCCAGAGTCAATGTTAAGAACTCACTTGAAAACTCCCTCCTGTCTGTATAACAATGTGCCACCAACTCTGGTGCGTCTGTCCTCTTGGTGGAACCCAGGATTGTAATGGTGGTGTCTGGGACATTGTAAGATATGATTCCGTGAGGATGACTATGTCAGGCTGTTGCTTGACTAGTCTGTGGGACAGCTCTCTCAATTTTGGTACAAGCTCCCAGATGTTAATAAGGGGGACTTTGCAGGGTCGACAGGGCTGAGGTTGCCATTGTCATTTCCGGTGCCGAGGTCGATGCCAGGTGGTCGTTCCGGTTTCATTCCTTTTTGAGACTTTGTAGTGGTTTGATACAACTGAGCGGCTTGCTAGGCCACTTCAGAGGGCATTTAAGAGTTAACCACATTGCTGTGGGTCTGGAGTCATGTGTAGGCCAGACCAGGTAAGGACGGCAGATTTCCTTCCCTAAAGGACATTAGTGAACCAAATGGGTTTTTACAACCATCGTCAATGGTTTCATGGTCACTATTACCGAGACTAGATTTTTAATTCCAGATTTATACTGGGGACAAGGAACTTTAAAGATTTACAAGTATACAAATGAAATCTATTTGAGAAAATGTGCATATTTTCCAATTTTTAGTTTCTGTGGGAATTCCATTTGACAACTTTGATATCTAATTTTTCTGTTTCAGGATCAAGATCTCAAGAAAGACAAATTTCACTATACTGTATAACTGAAATCTCATTGTATGGTGTGATGTATGTGTTCTAATGGATGGATTACATACTGCGACAGATACATTGTCCGCTTCTTCTTCAGATGGTGCCTGCAGTTCATTGTGCTAGTTAAATTTTTGAGGAGGTTACTAACATGATGCATTAGGGCATGTCCTAGGCCCAACCATCTTTAGCTGCTTCATCAATGACTTTCCTTCCATCATAAGGTCAGAAGTGGGGATGTTCGCTGATGATTGCACAATGTTCAGCATCATTCGCGACTCCTCAGATACTGAAGCAGTCCACGTCCAAATGCAGCAAGTCCTGGACAATATCCAGGCTTGGGCTGACAAGTGGCAAGTAACATTCATGCCACATAAGTGCCAGGCAATGACCATTTCCAACAGGAGAGAATCTAACCATCGCCCCTTGACATTCAATGGCATTACCATTGCTGAATCCCCCACTGTCAACATCCCGGGGGTTACCATTGACCAGAAACTGAACTGGACTAGCCATATAAATACTGTGGCTACAAGACCAGGTTAGAGGCTAGGAATCCTGCGGCAAGTAACTCACCTCTTGAATCCCCAAAGCCCATCCACCATCTATAAGGCACAAATCAGGAGTGTGATGGAATACTCCCCACTTGTCTGGATGAGTGCAGCTCCAACAACACTCAAGAAGTTTGACACAGTCCAGGACAACGCAGCCCACTTGATTGGCACCATCTCCACAAACATTCACTCCCTCCACCACCGATGCACAGTGGCAGCAGTGTGAACCATCTACAAGATGCACTTCAGAAACTCACCAAGGCTCCATAGACAGCACCTTACAAACCCACGACTGCAACATCTCAAAGTACAAGGGCAGCAGATAGATGGGAACACCACCATCTAGAAGTTCCTCCAAGCCACTCATCATCCTGACTTGGAAACATATCGCCGTTTCTTCACTGTCACTGGTTTAAAATCCTAGATCTCCCTCCCTGACAGCACTATGGGTGTACCTACACCACAGGGACTGCAGCAGTTCAAGAAGGCAGCTCACCACCACTTTCTTAAGGGCAGTTAGGAATGGGCAATAAATGCTGGCCTAGCCAGTGATACCCACATCCCATAAATGAATTCTTAAAAATGCCAATGAATGTCGTCTATTTGGACTTAAACAAAGTATTTGATAAGGTTCCACCAGGAAAAGCAACAGTGGGAGTACATGGATTTGCAGGCAAATTTGAGACATTGGTTTGGAATTGGTGGGAGGTAGAATATAGATGAAGAGATAAAAGGGATGTTCTCTGATTGACAGAATGTGACAAGTGGTGTTCCACAGGGATTTGTACTGCTGCCTCAGCTTTTTGTTCTATGTGCCAGTGACTTGGATGAAGGAACAGGAAGTTATGCAAATTTTCAGAAAATACTAAGTAAGTTGTATGGATGGAAGCAGGAACTTACAAAGGGCCATAGACAGACTAAGTGAATGGGCAAAATTATGGGCAGATGGAGTTCAGTGTTGGCAAGTGTGAGGTGATGCAGTTTGGATCTTCGAGGACAAATTGGAATATTTTCTGAAGGACATCAGAATAGTGTTAGAATCATTTCTCTTGAAACTGGATTTTTCTTTTAAAAGTATGGAAGGACATAGCATTATTTAGACATTTGGAGGATGCCTGAGAGCTTTTTTTAAAGGGTCATAAGCTCACCTTGGAACTGTCAACATGCAGGCATCTTCCAAGCAATCACCTGAGCTGTAAGGTACTTGAGAAGGAGTTGTTTGTTTGTTTTGAACTGGGAAGTACTTTAATTAGTGAAAAGATGGAAGACAAAAAGGCAATCACATTGCAGAGGCAAACTATATATTTGAACCTGTGGTTGTGCTTTCAGTCTTGCTGGGGAAAGGCTGGGAACGGAAGGCTACCCTGACTAGGTTGCACGCTCTCTCTCTCTCTCTCTACTTTGTGAAACAGTGTGTGGTTCTCGACCTGTGGCCAGATGATCCTCATCTGAGTGTAGTTTGTCTGCATAGTTTTGGACTTGCTAGCTTAGACAGGAAGAATTGGTCCAACTATACTCTCCTCCACGCTGAAGCATCATTGGTGAACTTCCCAATCTACTGGGCCCAGCTTTTAAAAGGGCCATAAGTTTTCATCTGAGGGAAAGTCTTCACCTGAGGGAACTTTAGACCGACAGCATCAAACCTCCGTGAATATTAAACTTTTTTCCCCTTTCTAAGAAAGTTTTTTTTCATCCACCCAACTCTGCAGAGACTACCTGTGTGTCTTTTGTTTGTCTATGTATGTGCGTCTAAGTGTGTGCTGAGGAGGTTTAAAAGAGTTAGTTAGTTACACTTCCAGATTACAATCGTGCGTCAACCAATTCTTGAAACTTGTTTAAAAGGAGTTTTGTTTTATAATAAATTAATCTTTCTGAGTTTTTCGAAAAAAGCCTGATCAGAGCCTCTTTTCTTCTGGGTACTGGAAGTATAGGTAAACATTTGGCCATTTTGGTGAAAAAAATTAAACATTTAAATTAATGGAGTAGTGGGGCTTGATAATTCCCGCACTCCTCCCATCCCGGTCGTGACAATATAAACTGTGGAGGAGTAAAGAGATTTGAATAACCACGTACACAAATCATTAAATGCTAGTGTAAAAGTATAAAAAGTAATGAGAGGATAATGGAATGGTGGCCTTTACCTCAAGGGAATTAGAATACAGAAATGAGGAAGTTAAGCTTTAGTTGTTAGACCCCTGGTCAAACCCCAGCTGACACACTCTTCAATTTTGGACATCACACCTTAGGAAAGATATATTGGCCTTGGTATAGTACATGTTCATCAGAATGATACCAGGGCAAAAGTGTTAAATCCTGAGGACAGGTTGCATAAACTTCACTCAAATTCCCTTGAATTTCAAAAGTTGAGGGCCGACCTAAACAAGGCTTTTAAAATATAGTGATTTGATGGGAGAGGTACAGAGAAACTGTTTCCCCTGGTGGGGTATCTAGAATAAAAGGGAATAATATTACAATTAGTGCCAGGTAAAGAATGCAAAAATTAAATTCCAACAATAAGCTGGAATGTTGCATACTTTGAATTAAGGTATAAATCCTGCTAACGTTGTGGCAATCATGGTTGTCGTAATTGTTCCCAGTCCTATCATAGACGCTCACAGTCAATGTAAGAGATTAAGAGCTACACAGACTTCTCACTGTTCTATCATTTCCTTAGGGTAAATGCCCAGAAGATGGATGGGATGAGAGTACAATTGAGCTTTTTCTACATGAACTGGCTATCATGGACAGCAACAACTTCCTTGGTAATTGTGGAGTTGGTGAGAGGGAAGGAAGAGTGGCCTCAAACCTAGTTGCTAGAAGACATTATAGGTATGGTTTTATACGTATATATACATATTTTAAGTTGTTGAGTGCATTACTTTATTGTTTTGTTAAGTAAAAGTGATCAGATTTAAACTTGCTGGTCACTGTGAGAGCACAAGGATATATTTGCACAAATAATATTTGTCAAACAAAAAAATTCAGTCAACTTTATCATTCTGTCTGCCCCACCCCACCACAACGCTATTCTTTCTACTGACGAGTATTTTCAAACTAGACAGAGTCATTCTGGCTACTGAGTCTTTTTCCACCCGCTTCCCCATTGAGGCAATTTCAAGACAGGCGATTACACCAACAAAGCACCATAGTGACTCTGCAAACCCCACACCTCCACTCTACTCAGTCCACTAAAATAATTAACCAACATAATTTGAAATGTTACTCCTTAACGATTGGCCCTTTAATTGGACTCACCATTGCATGGTATCTGGAGCCTGAAAGGATAAGATTTGATGTTTTGGCACCTAGTCTGGCATTTTCAATATGCTCAGTGATGTCTGTCAACTGTTTTCAAAAGAGTTGACAAGGTTCTAGCTGAAGTGCAGAGCTCATTGCACAGTGCTTGTTCAAGCAATTAGTTATTGTACACTCTTTTTACAGGTTGTTTCCATAACTTACATATGAGATGTCATGCACCAAACCAACCAGATGTAATTTGCAACTGTCATTGGTTACAGTCTTGAGAGAAGATAATTGAAACTTAAGCAATTACATGTGATTTATTTGAACTTGAGAGGTCAAATATTAATTTCAGGAAATCTTGCAACTCTTTTCTGAGGTATGGAAGAAGTCTGTTTTCTTTAAGTTTGGGTCAATTAGAAAATCCCATGAGAGGAGACTATTTCTTCAAGTTCCATACTATCAGTCAGTTCCAGTCAGTTTGATATGCCTTAAAGAGAAGACCCTGTGACTTAAATTTTCTGGTATCAATATTGTTGAAATCTGAATGTAAATTGCGAATGTAAATTGCTGGGAAGTTTAAACTTCCGATGAGCTGATTTCAGCTGCCTGGGACTCTCTGCAAATGTCTCTGACACTGAGCTCAGTGTCAGAGACTTGGGCCAGATATGCGGGACTTACCTGAATACTACTTACCCAAGAAATATTACACTGGTTGATACCTGGTCTAAATAAGAGATTAGCCAGTGTAACTGAACTGAGCATCACAACCGAATCCAACCCGACCTGACTACCCTGCCTACCCGACTACCCAGCCTACCGACCCGATCTGACTTCCCCCCGACCCGAGTACCCCCTACACAACCAGTCTACCGCCCAACTACCTCCCCACTGACTACAATCCCCAACCGACCCAACTACCCTGACCTAACCCGATTACCCCTCTACCTGACCTGACCATCCCGCACCACATAGTTACCCCCACCATGACCATCCCCCAACCTAAAATGATGACACCCTCACCCCACTACCCAGCATACTATGATCAGCATGTATTTCTATTCCTTCTCCTCTCATGTGCTTTTCCAGCTCCTCTAAAAAGCATTAATGCTACCATGCTATTTGCCTTGACTAATTTTTTGAGTAAAGGAGTTTAGCCTTTTTTGGATTTTTTCGTGATCGTCTTATATTTATGGCCCTTAGTTTAGTCTTCCCCACAAGTTGGAACATCTCTACATCTACTCAATCAAACCATTTTATAATTGTAAAGACCTCTATTAGATCACACCTCAGCCTTCTCTTTTCTAGTGAAGAGCACCAGCATGTTTAGCCTTTCCTGATAAGTATATCCACTCTTGCTTAGACTTAAACTTAGTTCCTCTGGTCCTGTGCAGGACAATAGGCAGCAAGACTCCACCACAAGCCCTGGTCCATCACAATCTCTTTTGCTGCAGCCCGGGTGGTGTCCTGATCTTGAAAGTCCTCCTTAAGTGTATTTCACCAAGTCTTCTTTGGCCAGCCCCGTCTTCTTCCGTCTGGTGGTATCCATTCTACTGCCACTGGCGGGACATATGTCCAGGAGACAAAATATGTGTGCTGCCAGCCTCAGTTGACTGTCCGTTATGGTATACTGCAGGTGCCCCTGACCAATCCTTTGTAGCACTTCTTCATGGTGATGCTGTCTCTCCATGTGATGCCCAGCTTCTTATGTAAGCAGCGCCGTTGAAAGACATCCAACTTGCGTGATACTTTTGTTGTTCTGTTCCATGTCTCGCAGTTTCTCTCAGTTCTGGCATAATTCTTGTGAATCCTTTTTGCACTTTCTCGAGTGCCTCTATATTTTTTTTATAATATGGAGACCAGAGCTGTGCACAGTACTCCAAGTGTGTTCTAACCAAGGTTTTATACAAGTTTAATACAGTGTGTCTCCTTTTATATTCTGTCCCTCTAAAAATGAATGTCAATGCTTGGTTTGCTTTTTTATAAATAGCCTTAGTAAAATATGCCACAACTTTATGATTTATGTATCTGTACTCCATGCTCTATTTGTTCCTTTATCCCATTTAGACTCTTATTATCCAAGGAGTATGTGGCCCCCTTATTCTGCTATAAAATGTAACATAAAAAATCTTTACAAATGATTAGCTGTGTTGCAGGTTTGCAATCTTTTTATTATCTTGTCTATTCAAGGAGGTAGATAGAAGATAGTCTAATATAAAAATATAATTATGTTTTGTGACTTTTTAATATGCTAGTGAATTTACTTTACAAGAGATGAATAAAGATTTTTAAATTTAAAGTGAAATCCATTGTCCTGTTCTATGACTTTCGAAGGCAAGAGTCAGATCTTATGAAAGTATAAGTTAAATCCAGTAGCCCCAAACAGTTATAAAAACAGAAAATGCTGGAAAAATTCAGCAGGTCTGGCAGCATCCATGGCAAGAGAAACAGAGTTAACATTTTGAATCCAATATGACTTCTTTGGACCAGATGCCCTGATATAGAGGGAAATTAATACTTGCTAATAAGAGTGAACTAAGAAATGAGAGCCAAAATAATTTAGGTTAAGAAAGCTAGAAAAGATCCCAAAATACAACTGTTTCAATCCCAGACTCTGACCAAGAGGCGAGAATATTATCAACAACAACTTGCATTCATATGGCTTGTCAATGTGGTAAAGCACCTCAGTAATGTTATCAAACACAATTTGATACCAAGCCACATAAGGAGATATTGGGGCAGAAAAGCTTGGTCAAAGATGTCGGTTTAAAGGAACATCTTAAAGGAGGAAAGGTAAAGAGCCAAATTGACCTTGCTGACATGGTTGACATTGAAATGGATTTGTTTCCAAGTGTGCACAGTAAGTAATGTTATTAGTTCATAGTCATAACTTTCAGTAATATCTGACATTTGTTTTAAGCTTTGGATTTGTTTTCCCTCTATTTATTCAGATTTATGCATGGAATTGGAAGATCAGGTGACATTGCAGCTGTTCAGCCCAAAGCAGCAGGATCCAGTCTCCTGAACAAAATTACAAACTCTGTAGTCCTGGACATTCTTCGAGCTGCAGGTTTGACAAAATTAGCATTGTATTGCAGGCTCTGTTTTGTTCATTAGAAACAAGGTGTGTTGATGGCTTGTTCTATGTCTTGTCACTCATGTATAAATAAATACAAACAAACAATTTGTGTTCTTTATAAATTTTAAGTTTAAAATGGCTACCCAGCTCCAGTTTGTCTGACTTTTAGAAATTGGCCTTTGTTCCTGACTTCCAGATTGTTTCAATATATCAATTAAGCCAAGAAAACATTGCCAGAAACAAGTGTGAAATAGGTGTCATGAAGGGAATGTAGTCCTGAAGAAGTCGGCCCACGGCTTGCTGAAAATTGGGCCTCAGGCTTCTTCCTCATAAGACTGTTGAGCAGTAGCTGGCCCTTGGATTTCCCAATACAGCTTGTCAGTCAGAGTGTAGGGAAATCAGATGGCTACGATGCCGAAGCAGGTCTTGAGATGGTTTAGGTGAACTGAAGGTGGGTGGTCCTGAGCCAACAGCAGCTTACAGTGATGCTGTGGAACTAAAACTGTAAATTTAAAAGCAAGTGTAACTTACAATTTGTTTGTGACTTCCAGTAGTCTCTCAAGGCTGCTGTAGACCCAGAAAAACTGAGTAGAGCATGCATGATGTAAACTTTGCCCACTTCATACTCAATGTGAGACAGTAATTTGAGAAAAAATGTTCCCATTGGCGAGTGGATTCCATTGAGCCTGTGCTGGCTCCCTGCAAGAACAATTTATTCTGTTCTACTCCCTCACTCTTTCCCTATAGTCTTGGAATTCTTTTTCCTTCAGGTGTTTATCCAATTCCCTTTTGAAAGCTGCAATTGAACCTGCCTCCTCTATCCTTTCAGGCAGTGCATTCCAGATCATAATCACTCACTGCATCAAATCATTTTTCCTCATGTCACCTCTGGTTCTTTTGCCGATTATTTTAAATCAGTTTTCTCTGGTTATGAACCCCTCACCGTAGGACTATTCTCTGTCTAATTACACTGTCCAGCCCACTCATGATTTTGAACACCTCTATCAAATCTTCTTGTTGGAGTCAGATGAACTGTAAATTAAGCATACCAGTAAGTGGAAGGTTATGAAATTAATCCATCAAAATGTATTGGGCCCTATTAAAATAATCAGAGGAATGAATTCAAGGCAATGAAGTTCTAGATTTGAATTTTTCAACTTGCGAGCTAAAGGATGGCTCAAATTTGTAAGGGTCTCCATAAACCCACCAGAATAATTGCCAAATTACAAAACCTCCCTTGCAGTTTGGGAGTTAGAACTTTGATCCTGAAAAATCCACATTTCCTGCTGCAACTGCTTGTGCTTCGATTATTAAAATGGTAAAATCATTTTAACATTCTGTATATGATCAATCAGAGGAACAACCCACCAAGAGTTGTGGCAGATATGAGAGACAATTCTGGAATTTGGAATAGGAAAGATGGGTGACTTAATGTCAATGAGGGACAGAGAGGACAAATCACCTTTTTTTCTCTCTTGTAGCTGTGGATATGTGACAGCAATGCATAAATAAATAAGCTAATGCATGGTTGCTAGTTATCCTGTGTTAACAGCTAGATTTATAACATTGTGCTGTTCTTAAACTTTGTGTACCTGTGAGATTTTAATAATGTTTCAGACTTGTCAAGTCACATATTGTTAATATTAATTGCTGATTTCTGCAGAAGCTTCAACCTATTGCAGGCCTGTTAGTCTGAGCAAATAGTAATGTGTTTCATTGATTTCATTTGAATGTATTTGTGCAAATAACTTGTTTCCCTGCCACTAACTCCCACAATTTGAGTGGAAATGGATCTTGCTTGTTTCAATGGGTGGTCAGAACTCAAATTAGTTGCCCAATAGTGTAGCAGTATTATTGTAAACACATTACAGATTATACTGCTTAGTAACTAAAATTTAGGCTTAGAAAAAAAGGTACAATTTTTTTTGATGAAATGTTCTGCTCATCAAGTTTGAGGTTTGTCAGCAATAGAAAGATCGAGTACTTTTGACATCTAAGGGATCTTTTTGTGAATGTGTGCCATCAATAGGAAGCCTAACCTGCCATTCGTCCATATCAGGGGATTGCGGTCACAGTGCAGATAATAACATAGCATACATTCATTAACATGGCTCTCTGACATCTTTTGTTACTTCAATATTCCAAAGCACTTGTGGCCAGACTCCCATCTTTCAGCCTCCATAAACTTGAGCTGATCCAAAACTCTTGCTGCCTGTATCCTATATCGCACTGTCTGTTCACCCATCACCTCTGTGCTCACTGAACTAAATTGACTGCCAGTACACCAATACCTCAGTTGTAAAATTCTCTTCCTCATGTTCAAATCCCCCCAAACCCTCACCACTCCCTGTCTCTGTAACCTGCTCCAGCCCCCCAGCTGAAGAAATCTGATTCCTCCAACTCTAGCCTCTTGTTGATTCACCATTTCCTTCACCCCCCAGTGTTGTGACTGTGCTTTCAATCATCTGGGCTCTGAGTTCTGGAATTCCCTTCATAAACCTTTCTGCTGTCCCACTCCTCTTTACATCTTTAAGGCAGTCTTTGAAAGCTGCCTTTAAATCACCTGCCTTATTGTCCCCTTCTTTGGTTCATTTTCAGTGTTTTCTCTGATTACACTCTTGTGTAATGCCTTGAGATGTTATAGTATGTTAACGGCACTTTAGGAACGGAAGTTCTTATTATTGTAATATATGACTAAAACTGGTTGTAGAATAATAAAGTCAGATGCAAAAGAAAGCTTCTGTTAATCAGCCCTAACGATGAATTTAAAATGCAGTCTCAGAAAAGTGTTCCACTGTTGTGCCATTCCACTTGCCTTACCAGCCATTTCTTCTGACACTAGTAAGTGAGACCAGTGTTGGTTTGAGCTGAATTGTGGTAATTTTGTGGTGACCATGTACACTCGGAGCTTGTTTTGCTCAAGCTTGTTTTTAGCTGTGGATCTTTGCAGCCAGAACACTAAGGGGTTGTGTCCTAACCGTCTGAGCTGAATGTGTCCCCATGTCCCTGATGTGAAAAGACAATGTGCTATCCAGGCCCTACATTTATTTTTCAGCTTTTTAAATGTCAGCATGTGTGTAAATAAGATTATTCAGCTTATTCCTAATCTTATGGAAAGTTGAGAATGCAGTACCCCAGTCATAGTATTCTTATAACTACCACTGTGAGAATCCAGCTATTGAGTGTCCTGTCCCTTCAGGACCTAGCTTCTACACATACTGACTGATCAAAGAATAGGCTTTAACCATTCATATTTTTCCTCTTGTCCAGGGTAGAAATTGCTGTTGCAGCAGCAACCTTGTGGGAATTTGGAAGTTGTTTTTGTTTTCACCTCTACAAAACTCTCTAGAGTCATGCTTCAGTTTCTTACAGATACCCCGAGCGACAGACTTGTAGCAGTTCACAAACTTTGCATGTGAGCTAAAACATCTAGGTGTGATATTTTCAAGCAGCATGAGTTTACTTGAAGCATTTGAGTATTTCTCAATATATCTATACTCAGCACTGCTGGGCTATCTCTCAACATCTAATCATTGTGGACTTAAAACCAAGATCTGTCAGAATGCAGTGACTGCAGTCGTCTATGTTCTCTTAAGCAGCACAATTTCCTTTCCTATTTCATGGAAGGGTTGTAACAGTCTGTTGTTAAAATATTTATTCTTGAATGCAAGTGATACTGGCAATGCTGCAAAAATTTCCCATCTTTAATCGCTCGCAAAAGGTGGTGGTGGACTTGCTCCTTGAACCACTGTAGTCTCTGCAAACAAGATCCTGATCTGGGACGTACATTGCTGTTCCTTCTTCATCATCAATAGCCTGGAATTCCCTACCTAATATCATTGTAGTGGGTGTGGACGGGTGGGTGTGGACAGGAAGAATAGAAGGGGAAAGAGAAAGTGGGGGTGGGGGCTAGCTAAGGAGGAGAGGGGTATCTAGGAGCAAGTGGAGAATATTACATCCTCCTCCACAGCAATGTATGCCCCAGATCAGGATGCTGCATGACTTGGATGGAAATGTGGAGGTGATAGTGTTTCCACAATTGCTGCTCCTGTCCTTTCCAGAGGTAGAAGTAACATAAGAGGAAGGTGTTTTCAAACTAACTTGGTGAGTAACTCATGCAACAGGTATCTACTGCAGCCATGGTTAGATTTCGCAGTATCCAACTTACATCTTTGCCTCTTCCCCCTTTACCCCACTCTCAGTTTCCTTCCTGTTTGCACCCCTTTGTCCCACCGCACTTCCCCTTTGTCCCCTCCGTGCCCCCTTTACCCCACTCCTGCTCTGCCTCCCTATTCCCCCCGCTCCCCTCTGTCCCCCCGCTCCCCCTCTGTCCCCTGCTCCCCCTGCTCCCCCGTGTCCCCCTGCTCCCACTGTATCCCCCCACTCCCCCTCTGACCCCCCCCACTCCCCCTCTGACCCCCCTGCTCCCCCTCTGACCCCCTCGCTCCCCCTCTGACCTCCTGCTCCCCCTCTGTCCCCCGCTCCCCCTCTATCTCCTCCCTCCTCCTCTGTCTCCTCCGTCCCCACCACACTCCCTTTGTCCCCCCTCTCCCTGCTCACTTTCCCTCCCCACTGACCTGTTCAAATTCATGAGGGGTCAGACAGAATAGGTATGGAGAAACCGTTGCTGTTGGCAGAAGGATGGAGAACCAGAGGGCACCAATTTTAGGTAAATTGCAAAAGAAGCAACGGTGAAATGGGGAAAAGCTTTTTTAAATGGCGAGTGCTTAAGGTCTGGAATGCACTGCATGAGAGTGTTTTGGAGGCAGATTCAACTGAGGCCTTCAAAAGAAAACAGGACAATTATCTGAAGAGGAAAAATTTGCAGAACTACGGGGAAAAGACGGGTGAGTAGGACTAAGTGAGGTGCTCTTTCAGAGGGCAGGCATGGGTATGAGGGGCCTCCTGTGCTTAACTCATTCTATGATTCTAATCCATTTTCTACCCTTCTCCTAATTCCATATCACTTAATCTTTTCCAATATTCTCTTGTGTGGTACCTTGTGAAGGTTTTCTGAAGTCCATGTCCATGTTCACCACATTTTCTCCATTCACCATGTCTGTTACCTTGGTATAGTGCTGTTTATGTCTCAGTTGTCTCCTACCATGTCCTCTATTCGAAGACCTTCCTTCTATTGCTTCCCTCTTTTGCTCTGTTTCTTGCAACAGCTGCTCAATGGCATTGTTCTCAAAGCAGACTACTTTTAGGTGAACTGCCTTCATTACTGATGGGCTAATGGATTGCACAGCTTTCTTTTTAAACTCCCTGAATCATCCTCCTTCCGATTGCAAGTTTAGCCTCCTGGCGAAAGAACATAAGGAGCATCTGACCGCTAATTGTAAGCTTCCGCACTAAGTGCAGACTTCATTGTTCTTCCTACAGGTTGTTCCAAAGTTCCCAACACCCACTAGTTCCTTTAAACAACCACAGGCCTTTTGAGGGTTGCAGTGGTCCTTTGGTCTCCGGTCCCCTTGTGATTGTGCTCAAGGAGAGGGAGGTTTCAGCACCTACCGCCAACAGCAAATCAGGGCGCAGAGAAGCGATGTTGGGCTCTGCGCTATTCCAGAGCAGTGCCCACGTGTTGCACACATTTCCATGGGCTCTAGGAAAATTAGCCTTAAATCATTATGATTTAGTCACACTGACGTGCTTTGCCATGAAGTGTTAGGACATGAATTTGTCTCTTCCTACTGTTTTCCCTGCAGTGAATTTCTGAGCTCTTGGTCATTTGTAGAAAACAGGACATAGGACAGGATAAAGCAGTGTTATTCACATACACTTTTCTGTGGTTTTGGCAGAAACAATAAATATGCTACATCTGCCAGTTCTACTCATGGTGATTGTTGTATGACATTGAGGACTTAAGTAGGAAGCGGTAAAATGATTTGAGGAATGAGAGGAATAATAATCCAACAACGTTGATCTGTTCTCCATCAATTTTCGAGTAATGATGAAAATTTGATAATTACCGATTGTGGTAACTTCCTTTGTGACTAGCTCCATAACATTATCTGAGGCAATTTCAAAGCCAGTTTCACAGGAGGAAGTGTACATTGAGGAAGTTGTGCAAATTGATGTTATGTTGTGTGAAGGAAAATCCAGTTTTCATTGCAACAAAACCAGTTTTCACATGTCAACATACTTGACATATTTACCAATCAAAATCCAGTCTGGTTCAAAAATACATAACAGGTTAACATTTCAATGTTCTGTAATTTTGTAACTTCTGTAACTTTGGTGACTTGTTGAAGTGTATCCTGTAAATAACATATGTTGTAACCATAATGAACCATTCATAGAGCAGGGTGGTTGTTGAATCTCAGGGGAAGCCATCAGTTGAATTCTCTGTATGTTATTTGCCAAGTTTGAAACATTCAACAGGAAGAATTTTTTGGGGTTATGAAAGTCTGAGACAGTTTGTAATCCAGGGAAATGAACTGCTTTTGCATTGAGATAGTTTGCTGTGTTTTTAATAGTTATTTTTATCTATATGAAAACTCAAGCACATACAGAAACAGATTAAGAGTTTTTTCACAGGAATTAGTGAATCTCACTGAACAGAAATGGAACTTGGAAGATCTGCAATCTTATTAAATTATCACAAGTACACAGCACTCGACAGCTAATAGGAGGGTGATGCTCCTAATTTGGCTGCTATGTCAGCGATTTGCCCCAGCATCTGAAAGAGCACGAGGCTCAATGTTTTGTACATAACTTAAAACTTTGGATGAGAAATGATAACTTGACCCATCAATTATATACCTTCCGTAGACTATGTACTGCTCGCTTTATGGAATCCCCCACACTTAATTAATCATTTAAAGGAAAGTCGTTCAAAGTTTCTCCCTTATTCCCAAAGATAGTTTGTTCTGCACAGGCATGATGGGCAAAATAGCCTCCTTTGTGCTGTATCATTCCCTGATTCTAAGATTAGAATCAATGTTCCCTTTTAGCTGCACAGCCACATGGCAGCACAGCAACCTGAAAGTTGCCATGCAGGCTACAGTCTAGTTCGCCTCTTTAAGTTATTGCGAGTGCATGGTCGCATTAAAAATTTCAAGTCCCCATGCATAACAACAACATTTAGAAGATATATTGATTAAAACTTCATACTGTAGACTTTTACATGATAAACAAGACCATTCGAGCCATTGGACCTATACTGGCACTTTGAAAGAGCTGTTCTGATGGTTCTATTTCCCCTCTCCTTTCCCCACATCCTTTTCCATTCTTTGTTTTCAGATATTTATCCACTTCACATTTAAAAACCTTTATAGATTCCACTTCCACCAGTGATCTGGTCAGACATTCCATGTCTTAACGCTCTATGTGTTAACACAAATTTTAAAATTTGCAAAGTTTTTTGCTTTGTCCTTTTGATTATGAGCTTAAATTTATGCCCTCTGATCATTCACTGACCAGTGGAAATAATTTTTCCTTATTTACTTTATCAAAATGCTTCATAATTCTGAAGACCTTGATCATACCTTCTCTGTTTTAATGAATGGAGTCTCAGTTTTTGCAGTTGCGCTCATAACGAAAGCTTTCATCCCTGGTAGCATTTCAGTGAATCTCCTCTACACACTGTCCGTGGCTTTGACATTCTTCCTAAAGTGCCCAAAACTGCACACAGTATGCTAAGAATGACCTAACCATTCATTTGAATAGATTTAGCATTATCTCTTTGTTTTTGTACTCTCTGCTACTATTTATTGACGATCACATATGCTTTTATTTTTACAGCTTTACTTTTTTTTATTCTTTCACTGGACGTGGGGGGTCGCTGGCTAGGCCAGCATTTATTGCCCATCCCTAATTGCTCTTGCGAAGATGCTGGTGAGCTGCCTTCTTGAGCCAGTGCAGTTCATGTGGTGTAGGTACACCTGCAGTGCTGTTACAAAGGGAGTTCCAGGAATTTGACCTAGCGACAATGAAGGAATGGCGATATAGTTCCAAGTCAGGATGGTGTGTGAATTGGAAGGAACTTGCAGGTGGTGGTGTTCCCATGCACCTGCTGCCCTTGTCCTTCTAGGTGGTAGAGGTCATGGGTTTAGAAGGTGCTGTCAAAGAAATTTGCCTGCCCAATTGTCAAGATATATTTATTTGAGCCCATAAGCTTCTCTGCTCCTCTAAATCTTTTAAAGATTTATCATTTAGTGTATATTCCCCTCATATTTTTTCTTCCCAGAATAACTCACATCACCCAAATGTTATTTCTGACTGCACAAAAATATGAGGTTAAGTGGCTGCATGCCTCAGCAGGGGTCCATGTTTATGAGCCGAGCACCACTTAAAGCTGGCTTGTACTATTTAAAGCCAGTCTGTACCTCTTAAAGGGAATTATGGCGCCTCAGGGGAGAGAGCATGCTCCAAGTTTCTCTGTCACTGTACTCGATTCCTTGGTGGAGGAGAGACAAACCTTGCAAAAGACAGTGGAACCAGATAGCCATGACAGTCAATGCCAGGAGTCAAGCCCCAAAGATCTGGATGCAGTGGCACAAAAAGTTCAATGACCTCAAGCAAGTGGTCAAAGTCAGTGAGTGGATCTTCAAATGTCATATCCTATCAACTGAACCACTAGCCTCAGACACTGTTCAATGCATCACACCCCTATCCAAACAGGTTGCACCGCACTTGCTGCCACACTTCCCTCTCTCTTGCAGGACAAGGTGATACATAACAAGAGGCAGCAAAAGCTAACTGGCAGGGGAAGGGCATGACTGTTCATCCTTAGTCTGATGGAGGAAACTGTGGCCTTAGCAGGGCCGCAATCATTGAAGATGTCACTATCCTCATACCTTAACCTCCTTCTTGCACTTCACTTCCCCATCATCCTACAATCTCCTACAATCTGATTCACAAGCTGCAGATGGTCTAAGCAGGCATCTCTTGCTTTTATTCCACACCCCCCACCTGCCCCATACAACCATACCTTTGTGCTTTATCCTTTCTCCTTTCATATATTTAAGAACTGCAACCTGGTCAGTGGTGGAAGAGCAAGGCATGGATGAGGAGGAAGAGAGGGATGAATAAGAAACAGGCTCTTGCTTTCAAACTTGCAGCCACCAGTTTAGATACTGACACTGTGCATACTTTAATGGGTAGATTAGAGATGGGATCCGCACGTGGTAAGAAACTGGCCACATGTGACCTTCACTGAGAGCAGGGGTAAAAGGTAGCAGAGGTGTCAGCTCGCAGGAAGGTGAGGTCATACATGAGTTCTGCTGCAGAAGACTCAGGTGAGCACTTTAGGGTGGGCTACAGCAGGAGGCTGATAGGTATGCAGAACAAAATGTCTGGTGCATTGGGAAGCCTACCAGAAAGTCTCCAGTCAATGTCAAGGAGCATGGAGGAGTTTGGTACTAACCTGGCACAGGGCTTTGTGCTGGGCTTGGAGTCCATTCTTACCAGTATGGAAGTGGTGGCCAACTCCATTAGCATACTTGTGGACTCTACCATGATACAACATATGTTGTTCGATGTCTCACCTTCCATTATGGCACAAGTAATAGATACCCAATGTCTGGCTGCTGCCATGAAAGTTCAGATTTCTGCTGTCATGGTTGTGAATACCAACATTCAAAAGGGTTTGCAAGGTCTCACAGATGTTCAGCAATCTGTCCTCCAACAGAGTATTAGGAGTTTTGAGCCCCTTGGTAGTGACAGTGGCTCCATGGAGCACGGACCTGCTATTCTCTCTCAGGATGACAACATTACTCCTCCCACCCCCACCTTTGCTGTTGCCCGTCAGCCAGCCAGCCCAGAGTACTGCTGCCCAAGGCGAAACGATGCAGTCTGAAACCGGGTCTTCTAGGGCTGGAGCTATTCGAGGTTGTCTTGCAGGCCACCTGCAGTCTCCCCTGGAATGTCAGCAGCCTTCCATTAGCACCCTTCCAACAGCAATGCTTTGGCCACTGGGGTAGTACTGTGTTGGAGTGCTAGGACAGGCAAAGGCACTTGGAAGAAAGGCATTAAGAGAATTCACAAGGGGCATTAGTTAATGTTTATTTCCAAACAGCATAAACTGTCTTATGAATTAGGTGTGGAATGTTTATTTTCTATTGAGTTTTATTTTTGCATTATGGCAAGGGGATGCTATGATGGTCATTAAAGAGGGAAGGTACAGTGCAGAACTGTTGATGAATGGGAGTTTGAGATAGCGTTCACTGGAACTGCTGTCGGATAAGTCATTCAGTGACATCCCAGCCGCAAGTGGGTCCCCTTTCCTTCTCCTCTGCTGGTTGAAATATAGCTTGTGGTAAGGGCTGGTTGTGCAGCATGTAGCAGACCCTCACGGATCTTGACACACACTCTGCTGAGTATGGCAGGACTCCTTCAGAGCAGTCCAGGCAGCAGAGGGTTGTTTTAGCACACCAATGGCCTGCTCTATCACTTTTCCTGTTGCGCCATAGCTTTTGTGATATGCATGCTGCCTATGCGTGTGCGGATTGCACACCCAAGTCATGAGCCACGTCAAGTGATTGGTTTGTCGTGGCCCTTCAAATGCCAATGGCACAATAGATTTTCACAGAATGAAGGCATCATGACTGTTGCCAGGATACCGGGCATTGACATAGGAGCATAAGAAAAAGGAGCAGGAGTAGATCAGATGCCCCTTCAAACCTGCCCCGATAATCACTGTTAACATTTAAATAGATATCCCAACATCATGTTTTACCCAATGGAACTACGCCACAAGATTTCACATTTTTAAACAAAAACACAAACTTTATAGAACAAATTAAACAATGCAAATATGATTACGTTAAGACAATAGGTTATAACTATATATGTTATGTACTCAGTTTAACTCCTTATTTCTCCCAGGAACTCTCTTTCACTTTATGATATTTTAGAATTATTTACTTCTGTTGGGACCACCCAAAGTATGCCACAGTCCTTTGGAACTTCACACTTTAATTCTCCTCAGTGTCCTAGCTAGTCTCACTTACATTTCCAGCTAGTTTAGTTTACCACCTCTTGATTCAGGATGCCTCAGTCCCTTGTTCTGGTTGCCATTTCAATCAGCTAATTCTGCTGATTACTTTCTTTTGCAACAAGACTCTGTGAGGATAACTGTAGATTCTTCCAGTAGTTTCAAATTAGGCAATCTTCCCACTCTGTTGCCTCACAAAATTCAAACTGAGATTAAGCCTTGCCTGCATTTCACCTGGTAATGATGAAGTTAGCTTTTTCTCTGCTTAACTGCAGACCTAACTGTCATTCACTTATCTTCTGTCAGTGAGCTGCAAACTGCATACACCAAGCTCAAGCTGCAACTAACACTCTCAGCAAACACCCAGATAATTTGAAGCCTGAGAATTTCCCTAAACTCCACCCATCTCCATGACAACCTAGCATGCTCTGGGATGTCCTCGAATCGACCTTTAGATTAAATATCCCTGATTTAAAATACCTTCTTTGTTCTGATGAAAGAAATGGATTTTACAATCCTTCAGGGTTTACTGAATGCTTTTGAATTAATTTAGGTCTAATTCCAAAACAAAACATCTCTCTGTACTACCCTCCCTGCAAGGTTTGCAGACACCATGTCTCCATCAAAAGGCCCACCCTTAGATCATGCATTGTTTAAGTTTCTCTGCCTGCTATTTGCTGATCTTACCTTTCCAGCTGTTAACCTCTTAAATCAGCATGGCCCTAACCTTTTATGTGTAAGAGATTCCAAACTTGTTTTAACTACTTTTACTCCAGCCCTGCATTTTCTACAATTAAAACTTTAATTCCTAACACTAAATATTCAATTCTAACACACGTGAGCCATGAACTAGATATTCACAACAATATATTCCAACAAAAATGCCTACTTTTGCAACCATGTCTGGGAGCAAGTAGTTTGTGCAGAAGTTTTGAAGTCAGAAAAAAGTCCTTCAGCACCTGCCACTCCACTCCCTGCAGGCTTCAGCAACTTTAAAAAACTCTATAATAATCACCAAATACTTCTACAATTGCAACAACAACTAGTAGAAATCAATCAGCAACTAACATGGAAGTAGTTGATGATTCCTTTAAATAGCACTGGTGAGAGACCATCCTGCTGCTGAGCACCTACTCTGCGTACTTACATGTCCGGTCCCTCCATGTGCATTAACGCCCTCACCAGAATTGTGTGCACCCTGTGACCGCCATATTGGAACTAATGATACTCATAGAGCCAGGAAAATGAGCATTAAGGAGCTGTATCTCCCAGCCACAGTGTTTTAAATAAGAGGAAAGCATATCCATATTCTAAATTCCAAAATTTGTTCATCCTTAAAATGTGCTACAACCTGTTCTTTATTATGGCCGGGATCTTCCGGTCCCGCTGAAAGGCAATGGACTTTTGGCAGCCCACCACATCCCCAGTGGTGCCAATATGTGGAGCTGGAGAAGAATTGTCTGGTTGATTTTCTTTTTTGCTGACAGCAGATCTCATGGACAATTGTCCTTAAATAGCATGATTTGAAGTGAAGTGATATTCTACATAAGCTTTTGTTTGACAACATATTACAGAAGAGCCTAGTGCCCTGTTGCTGAGATGCTGAATTACTCAATGCAAGCAGTGTGTAATATGCAAACAAGTAGGTTTAGACGGTTAGGTGAGAGGCCAGGTGCTGGTGATCCAAAAATATATTCTGTGACTATAATGAATTGGTTAATTCAGAAGTCTAGGGATTCCGTTATTGCTCCACCTTTAGATTTACATAGAAATGTTTACCACCAAACTGAACTGTTACTTATTTGCTTTATCAAAACCTTCCCTTTTTTCAGTTAATATATATTTGGCTTGTATATTAATTGTCAGAATCATACTCTACAACTTGATGTTTGCTGGTACAGATTCTTGCTATTTACCTTTCCTCAAGTGATTCTGCAGTTTGGGCTTTTTTAAAATTGGTTAATCTTTTATACACTGTTCGCCTTTCTATACTGGACACAATTATAACTGACATTCTTAGACAAATAGCAGTGAAAATAATTAGATTTTTAAATCCTATCCTTCATAACCATCAAATATGTGGATATTGTTTGATTTTGTTGATAGTCTACATTCTAGAAGATGCTGACAGTGAACCTCTTGTATTACTAGGTGTTCGAACTGTTTCTAGCTGCTTTGTGGTTCCAATGGCAACAGGAATGAGCCTGACTCTTTGCTTTCTTGCACTACGACACAGGAGACCTAAAGCAAAGTTTATCATATGGCCAAGGATTGATCAGAAATCATGCTTCAAATCAATGATCACTGCAGGTATAAAATTATAACTTATGGTATCAGAAGATAACTGAACATATACTTTGGTCCCTACTGTCACTGTTTCCCTGTTCTATTCTCTAGTTCTTCTATAATATATACTTTGGTACTATTTTACTTCACCTCATTAACTTTGTTGAGGTTGTATACCCTCCTTGAGGGCGTACATCACATTTATACCCCCACCTCTCGTCACCAGGAAAAACACTCCTGTTTCTTGGAGAATGTTCCCAGGATGTCATTGTTATAGCTCTAAGCTTTCTGTAGCAGTATATTAAAGTGGGCCAGTAGAGGTTCTTCATCCGTGCTTTTTTTTATATTCACCATATATCGGGACCATGGGCCTCCTTCCTTGCACTGCAATGTAGTGGAGGGTGGGGCGGTGAGACTGAATCTATGGCATGGTGTTCATGCTTCAGCATGGTGAAATCATCTGGAAACATGACGTCAGGTTCCACATGTACGCTGATGATACCAGCTGCATCTCACCACTACCACCTCCTCACCACCACCTTTACACACAAATATACAAAATAGGAGCAGAAGTAGGCCTTCTGGCCCTTGAGCCTGCTCCACCATTCAATAATACCATGGCTGATCTGTTTGTGTTTCAAGTTCCACATTCCCATCTAACCCTGATAATCTTTGCTTCCCTTGCTTAACAAGAATCTATCTACCTCTGCCTTAAAAATATTCAATGACCCAGCCTCCACCGCCTTCTGAGGCAGAGAATTCCAAAGTCACACAACCCTCTAGAGAAAATTTCTCCTCATCTCTGTCTCCTAAGGGCGACCCCTAATTTTATAACAGTGGCCCCAGTTCTGAACTCACCCACGAGAGGAAACATCCTTTCCATGTCCACCTTGTCAAGGCTGTTCAGGATCTTGTATACTTCAGCCAAATCACCCCTTGGTCTTCTAAACTCCAGTGGAAACAAGCCCAGTCTGTCTAACCTTTCCTCATAAGACACCCCACTGATTCCAGGTATCAATCTAGTAAATCTCCTCTAAACCACATCCAACACGTTTACTTCCTTGACCCCTGCACTCTCCTTCATTTGTCACACAGCTGGTCCAACCTCCAGTACTTGATGAACAGAAATTCCTCCACTAAATATTGGGACAATCAAAGCCATGTTCTTTGGACCCCATCACAAACTCCATTCCTCCCAAAAAAATCTCTGACTCTATCCCTCTCCCTGGCAATAGTCTGAGGCTGAGCTGAGGATGAGGAACAGCACTTCATCTTTTTACTTGGCACAGTACAGCCTTCTGAACTCAACACTGAGTTCAGGAATTTTAGTTCACAACCTTTGCATCTGTTTTGTTTATTGTATTTAATGTTTTTTTTTCTCATTTCTTTCTGTATTCCTGCACGTTACATTCGGATAGCTGCTATCCAGCAACTCGCACTTTATCTTGCGGGGGACATCATTTGTTTTTTTTACCTGTCCCATTACCATCAATTTTGGCAACAGTACACAACCTTGTTGTTCTTCTCTCGAAACATGTCTGATTGACCATCTTGTAGTCGGATGTTCACTATTTGGTCCCAATATAGGCTCTGGATAAACCTCACATCTTTACTGCCAATGTCAAATTTCAGCAGCCCGTCTGTTAGCTTTCGGTGATAAACATGATCGAACATTTTTTCATAGTCTATGAAGCATCTGTAATGTTCTTTTTTACTTCTAGATATTTATCAAAAGTTGGTCTTAGGTTAAATATTCTCTCTCTTGTTCCTATGCCAGATCTAAATCCAGCCTGTGTTTCACCAATTTCTGCTTTGAATGTGTTATTATTTCTTTCTATTATGATTTGCAAGATCACTTTAATGAGATGACTCATTAAGCTTATAGTTCTAAAATGATTGCACTCCATTGCTTTAAGCTTCTTAGATAACTTAATGAATAATGAATGTCTCAAGCCACATGGAATGTAACCTATGGTATATATTTGATCACAAATTTCTGTTATCACTTCTACTTTTGTTTCTCCAAGGGTTTTCAGATGTTCTGTTATTACTTCATCTATGTCTGGAGCTGTTCCTGTACTCAGCAATTTCAAAGCGTTCTTTACCTCTGATATCAGAATGTTTGGTCTTCATTTGCCTCAGTATGTTGAGGACTCCCTTGATTTGGATCATCGTACAATTCATTTATATATTCTGTCCATCTTTTTCCTACTGCACCCCTTTCAAACAATACTTTTCCATATTTGTCTTTTATGCACCCACTATCTGTCATTATACCTTTCTTTCTAACCGTCAAAGATTTCATCTACCTAACTCGCTTTTTGTGTTTTCTTTCCAGCTCTAGTACTTCATCAGACACCTTGTTATACCGTTTCTCTTTGGGCTCCCTACATGCATTCTTTATTTTCTTTTCAATTTCATCATACTCCGGTGTTTCTTTTTTTTTCCCCTTTCTAGCATCATTGTTAGTATCTCATCTGTTATCCAGTCCTTATCTCTTTTTTTTTTCCTGTTTTGGTAATATGCCCTTTGCAGAATGTTGTATACTCTCATTCATGAATTAGGGGTACTTCCAGGGGCAAAAATTGGAGGCATGAATATACGAAACGTGTGGTACGCTGATGACACAGCACTACTTGTAGAATCAGAAGAGGCCCTACAATATATTGTAGATCAAATAAAATCTAGAAGTTTAGAATATGGATTGAGTATGAGCAGAAAAAGACAATGGATGATGGTGTAACTAGGGCTTGAGGGAGCCTGGTGGCTGGCTGAGGGAAGGAAGGAGCAGATACAGGCGGCAGTGAGAATAGCTTGCTGCAGCTTCACCTGTTCCAAGAATGCACTTATCATTTTAAATGTGGTGTACATACTTGTTGGACTGTGGACTGTTACTTACCGGAGTAGCAGCATGGGGCAGAAGTTGCGGCATTGTTTCCAGTATAAACGTTATTGGTGGAGTCATTGCTGTGGGAGTCTTCCTGCATCTTACTTACTGCTGTTGTTGGACTTATCGGATCAGTCAGTCACCATCAGGTCATGCTGTTCTTTTACATGGTTATTTTGTTCCCGGTTTTTGTGATTCAGAACAGAATGTCAAATGCAACCAGACAAGATCTAGAACACCAACTGAATTACTTGGATTTATGAATGACACAGAGGATATTACAACCTAGGTGACTGATTATTCATTGTGTAAAGCAGCCTGTAAAATTTGTGGCAATGTCATGCTGACGCATTCTGGCCAGGCTCTGAGGATCCTGGGTGGAGTGAGACTTTTCTTCAGCTTCACTGAGATCCTTGGAGTTTGGCTCGCTATGTGATTTAGGAACTAGAAGGGCCCTCGAGCAATCCCCAGAGCCTCTTTGTAGAGCCCTCTCCTTTCTCGGCACCCTTATGACTGATGTATCCTCTAGCTGCTAGTCAAAAATTACCTTTCCCAGGGATTATTTTCATCAAAGCTCACATGGGAATGAAAGGCAGAAGAAGAATTTCCACTTACCTTCGCTAATGCATGATGGGATGGAGCAAATTGGCCAGACTGCATGAGCTACTGTGATGCCACGGCTGACGAGACTCAGTGACGTCTGGGCTGTTCTAACTGAATGCTCCATCCTTGAAGCTCCTGGTTATGTGACTATGTTTAAGCGTAAGAACCAGAACTTGAAAAATGTGTGCAAACTATTGAAATAACTTTTAAAATTAGTCTGGAGCTCGCTGTTTCTTCACGAGATACAGTTAAATATGCCAGACTAATAGTGCATAATTACAGCTACTATTAATGCTCAGCCAGTTTTTAGGCTTGTTAATGGAGGGGGGAATTGAGGAGGGCAGGGAGAAACTCCCTTCTAAATAAATGTTTTAATTGATTGAAAGAGGCTTTTTATTATACAGGTATCTTTTACAAGGAACACTTGTCACAATCATCAGTTTAAACTTGATGGTGACTTTAAGTTTTTAATTTGCAATAGGGGAATTAGTAGGAGCAGTTGTACTGATTTCAAATTCTCAATGCACATGCAGCATCAGTGCCACTGCTACTGTGTCGCTGCGGTAATGACAAAAAAAAATGGTAGTTAGAAAGAATACATTGGAAGAAACCAGATTGAAGTGGATTGTGTGACACTGGAACAAGTAGATAAGTTTATCTATTTAGGACAAATGATAACAGAAGATGTTAGATGTAATGCCAACATCAGAAAAAGGACAGAAATAGCCAGAAGTAATTTTGTGAAGATGAAGAATGTTTTAACACCAAGAAAACTCAAGCTTGTAACAAGGGAAAAACTCATAAGGTGCTACATTCTATCCATTTTCCTGTACACCTCAGAAACCTGGATAATAAATAGAGATCTGTGGAAGTAAATAGAGGATTTTGAATTATAGATGTTAAGATGTATGCTTAAAAATCAATTTTTTTTCTTATTCATGGGATGTGGGTGTCACTGGCTAGGGCAGCATTTATTGCCTGTTCCTAATTGCCCTTGAGAAGATGGCGGTGGGCTGCCTTCTTGAACCACCTGCAGCCCCTGTGATGTAGTTACATCCACAGTGTTGGTAGGGAGGGAGTTCCAGGATTTTGACCCAGCGACAGTGGAGGAACGGCTATAAATTTCCAAGTCAGGATGGTGTGTGTCTTGGAGGGGAACTTACAGGTGGCGGTGTTCTCGTGCATCTGCTGCCCTTGTCCTTCTAGATGATAGAGGTTGTGGGTTTGTAAGGCGCTGTCTAAGGAAAACGTAAGAACATAAGGACATAAAAAATAGGAACAAGAGTAGACCATTTGGCCCCTCAAGTCTGCTCTGATGTTCGATAAGATCATGGCTGATCTTCTCGTGTTTCGATTTCCACGTTCCCACCTAACCCCGATAACCTTTGATTCCTTTGCCTAACAAGAATCTATCTGCCTCCGCCTTAAAAATATTCAATGACCCCGCCTCCACCATGGCAGAGAATTCCAAAGTTGCACAATCCTCTGAGAGAAAATATTTCTCCATATCTCTGTCCTAAAAGGGCGACCCCTAATTTTAAGACATTGCCCCCTAGTTCTAGACTTACCCACAAGAGGAAACATCCTTTCGACGTCTACCTTGTCAAGACCGTTCAGGATCTTGTATACTTCGATCAAATCACCTCCCACTTTTCTAAACTCCAGTGGAAACAAGCCCAGTCTGTCCAACCTTTCCTCATAAGACAGTCCACTCATTCCAGGTATCAATCTAGGAAACCTCCTTTGAACCCCCTCCAATGCATTTACGTCCTTCCTTAAATAAGGAGTCCAGAACTGCACACAGTATTCAAGGTGCAGTCTCACCAATGCCCTGTATAACTGAAGCATAACATCCTTACTTTTATTATCAATCCCTCTTATAATAAAGGACAGCATTCCATTAGCCTTTTTAATTACTTGCTGTACCTGCATACTAAGCTTGGTGAGTTCCCGCAGTGCATCTTGTAGATGGTACACACTGCCACCACTGTTTGTCGGTGGTAGAGGGAGTGAATATTTGTGGATGGGGTGCCAATCAAGTGGGCTGCTTTTTCCTGGATGGTGTCAAGATTCTTGAGTGTTGTTGGAGCTGCACTCATCCAGGCAAGTGGAGAGTATTGTATCATTCTCCGGATCTGTGCCTTGTCGATGGTGGACAGGCTTTGGGAAGTTGGGAGGTGAGTTACTCTGCAGGATTTCTGGCCTCTGAGCTGCTCTTGTAGCCACAGTATTTATATGGCTAGTCCAGTTCAGTTTCTGGTCAATAAACCCCCAGGATGTTGTTAGTGGGTGATTCAGCAGTATTGATGCCATTGAATGTCAAGGGACGATGGTTAGATTCTCTCTTGTTGGAGATGGTCATTGCCTGGTACTTGTGTGGCGCAAATGTTATTTGCCACTTGTCACCCCAAGCCCGGATATGGTCCAGGTCTTGCTGCATTTGGACATGGACTGCTTCCGTATCTGAGGAGTCGCGAATGGTGCTGAACATTGTGCAATGATCAGTGAACATCCCCACTTCTGACCTTATGATGCCATTGATGAAGATGGTTGGGCCAAGGACATTATCCTGAGGAATTCCAGCAGTGATGTCCTGGAGCTGAGGTGACTGACCTCCAACAACTGCAACCATCTTTCTTTGTCCTGGGTATGACTCCAACCAGTGCAACGGTTTCCCCCTGATTCGCATTGACTCCAGTTTTGCTAGGGCTCCTTGATGCCACATTTGGTCAAATGCTGCCAAGGGCAGTTACCCTCACCTCACCTCTGGAGTTCAGCTTTTTTGTCCATTTTGAACTGTAATGAGGTCAGGAGCTGAATGATCCTGGCAGAACCCAAACTGAACATCAGTGAGCAGGTTATTTCTAAGCAAGTACCACTTGAAAGCACTGTTGCTGGCCCCTTCCATTACTTTACTAATGATGGAGAGCAGACTGATGGGGTGGTAATTGGCTGGGTTGGATTTTTCCTGCTTTTTGTGTACAGGACATACCTGGGCAATTTTCCACATTGCTGAGCAGATGCCAGTGTTGTAGCTGTACTGGAACAGCTCAGATAGGGACGTGGCGAATTCTGGAGTTCTGGAGCGCAAGTCTTCAGTACTATTGTCATAATATTGTCAGGGCCCATAACCTTTGCAGTATCCAGTGCCTTCAGCTGTTTCTTGGTGTCATGTGGAGTGAATCGAATTGGCTGAAGCCTGGCATCTGTGATGTGGAGGACAGCAGAAAGAGGGATCGATCTAGGCGTAGTTGGATGACGAATGTCACAGAGTGGTTGCAGAAAAGCGACAGTGGGTGTGTGAGGATGGTGCAAGACAAACGAGCGTGATATACCATGACAGCAGATCTCCTGGTGAGAGTAGCTACAAGAAGCAGCAGCATTACCATTCCCTTTGGCTTTTGCGCCATGAAACCTTTTGTCATTTAATCTCTTCTGCCCTCTATCCTATCACAGACCTTCCCTTTTCTTCTCCCCCCGTTCCCCCTTTCACTTGCTCAAAACCTATTACATTTCTATCTTTCCGCAGTCATCAACCTGAAATGTTAACTCTGTTTCCCTTCACAGATGCTGCCTGACCTACTGAGGATTTCCATTATTTTCTGTTTTTATTTCAGGCTTCCAGTATCTGTAGTATTTTGCTCTTGTGTTGTGAGGATGAACCAAACTGTTAGCAATCTTGGTGTTGTATTTGACCCAAAATTAAGCTTTCTACCAAAAATGTGCTCCATTGCTGATAACAACTGGGTATGGGCCCGGCATCCAGCTGTATCCATTTTCAGGGCTAGTTGAATTGACAGGTACTATCCACAAGATGCACTGCAGCAACTTGTCTAGTTCTTCGATAGCACCTTCCAAAGGCAGGAGCTGTATCACCTGGAAGGACAAGGGAAGAAGATGCATCGGAACACTGTAATCTACAAGTTCCCTTCCAAGTCACAGTCCACCCAGGCTTGTCGATCCTCACTGGGTCAAAATCCTGGAGCTCCCTCCCTAACAGCACTGTGGGTGTACCTATACCACATGGACTGCAGCGGTTCAAGAAGGCAGCTCACCACCACCTTCTCAAGGGTAATTAGGAATGGGTAATAAGTGCTGGCCTTTCCAGAAATGCTCACAACCCATGAACTAATATCTTCTCCATCACCAAAACTGCTGACTTCCACTTCCGTAATATTTCCCAGCGCAGCCCCTGCCTCAGCTCATCTGCTGAAACCCTCATCGATGCTTTTGTTACTTCTCAATGTGACTATTCCAATCTCCTGGCTGAACTCCCATCTTCAACACTACATAAACTAATGCTCATTAAAACTCTGCTGCCCATGTCCTAACTTGCACCAGTTTACATTCACATCCATGTTCGCTGATTGCCTCCCAGTCTGGCAATGCATCAATTTTAAAATTCTTGTGGGTTTCTGGAGGGTATATTTGTTTAAAATTACCCCCCATGTGTTGCCAGTGCAGTATGATAGCCATCATAATACTGTGTATATATTTTACCCAACATCCAGATACTCGTGTTTTCCAGCATCATGTTTAGAAAACTGCACCTGGGTTTAATGTAGGTGATGGCAATCTCAGCCACCGGCTGGAGAGCTGGCGAGAGCCTCACCTCACCTACTTTTGCGAAGGCCCATCGCATTATCTGCCAATCAGGCACTTAACTGGGCAGTGGCAAACCTTCCCTGGGATCAAGAACCCTAGGGGAAAAACTATCCCCCTGTCGGGGTGGGGGGGCGGCGTGTGTGGGAGTGGGTGTGGGCAGGCGTGCCTCCGATTGGCGTCCCCAACTGGGGGCGCGCTGCCATTTTACGTGGGGGGCCAATTAAGGCCTACCCAGCGTGACGTCCGCCAGGAAGCACTATGCGCTCCCTGTGCAGGCGGTGGGGCGGGGGAGGCGGTTTTCCTCAGCCGGGAGTGCGCTCAGAACTCACAGATCTCCCTGAGACTAAGTGCTGCCACAGGGAGATCAGCTCCGATTTAAAACTTTCATTAAACATGTTTAAAAATTTTCCCTGCCATGTCCCCTCATGTGACACTGTCACGTGAGTTGGGATATGTCCATGAGTTTTGTTGAAACCTTTCTTAAAGATTTAAATACCCTCATGAAACCTCATCCCGCCTGTGGATGAGGTTTCATGCTTTTTCTGAAGCTTGCCAGGGCTCCCGGCCTGCCCGCCAATCTTAAGGTTGGACGGGCAGGTCTATTAATGACCTTAATTACTTTTTCAATGGCCTCAATAGGTCGTAGCTGACTTGACTGCACCCCTGCCGACCTGAAAATGGAAATGATGTGGGGTGACGTCGGGAGTCACCCGACGTCATCCCGCGTTATTTTACGTGTCGGCAAGCGGGCCCCGCCCCCACTCGCCAACTGGAAGATCCTGCCCTTGGGGCGGAAATCCCCCCCCAAGAGTTGCTGGCCAATCAGAGGCTTGAATTGCTCAGCAGCGCCACTGGGGAGATGTGGTTGCTGCCAATAATGCACCCACCCAAGTCCTAGGATTGTTGATGGACCCAGGCCACAGTTGAATGATGACGAGGGGTGGTGGTGGTCATGGGTTGGGGTCACAGGGGAGGGTAGGGCAAGGGGGTCAGGAATGGAAGGGGGTGGCTCACAACACCCCCACCTTTCTGATGCTGTGTTTCTTGATCAGGCACTGGGTACCTTTGAGCCAGGAACCACCCCCAGGAGCCTTCAAGCAACCCCAATGGGATCTGCTTTTCAGGTTCCCTGAATGGCGTGTCCCCCACCTGCTGCTAGTTTAATACCAGCGGTGGCAGAATAAGGCCCATAAGTGGGCATTATTTAAGGGCCTCAATTGGCAGCCCACGAGCCTTCTTGCCCAGACTTTATTAGGACAGAGGTGAGAAGGCAGCAGGGTCCTACTCGCCATCTTCCTGCCTGATTAAATGCCCCCACCACCACAAAACCCGCCAGAGGGCGGGCATTACATCTCGCCCCTTGTCTGCACTCCAGACACGCTGAGACAAATTGCAGATTTTACTGCTGTGGTTGGGAATGTCAGAGTCAGCACAGACCAAAAATCAAACATGGACTTTCTGGTTTGTCTAAATTAGTATCACATCATGTGATGCATTCACCCACCAAGAGGTCGAGGGAGCAACCAGCTATTAACTTTATTGGATACATTTCATAGACCCAGCTGCCAGAATGGAGCCTGGAGGATGGATCAGAGAATCAAGCACAGAGGTCAGTGGGCTCAATTCTTGATGCTTCCAATCTTAACTAGAAAACTGAGACAGCTGCAAATTGGCTGTGCTAATGTCTGTGCCCCATTCTGCAATCCTTACTCTTATCGAAAAGGACTCTGCACTAGCGGCAGAAGCTTCAAACATTTAATCATTCACATCAAAACTTTGACAACTATAATACTGCCTCTTATTAAATGATGTTATTAAGGCATAACTGTTCTGTTAATGTAACCACAAAGATCAAATGTAGTGTCAATTTATGGTCTATTGCATATTTGCACAATGTACAGGACACCCAAACCCTCAATAACTATATAAAATATACAGTAACAAAATGAGCCACTCCAAAATAATAAACCAATACTGTGACATAGCATTATAATAGGGGGGGTATGATTGATAATCTCCCCTAGGCTAACATTTCAGTTTGTAATGCAATTAGTATGTCTGTGCGCTTTTTATTCTGTGACATTGTGACAAAATGATTTTCGTGTTTTTTTTATCAACTGAGACACTTGTTCATTTATAATATTTTGCTAACTGAAAAACCGAATTTTTTGTGGGATGTAAAATGTTCCTTACTGTTTTATAATTGAACTGATTCATTTCTGCACTTGCATTTATTTTTGGATCAGGTTTTGAACCTGTAGTGATTGAGAACCTGCTTGAGGGAGATGAATTGCGCACAGATTTGCAGACTATTGAGAGCAAGATCCAACAGCTTGGTGCAGAAAATGTCCTTTGTGTTCACTCCACTACCTCCTGCTTTGCCCCAAGGGCTCCTGACAGGTAAATTCTCTCTGCTTGCTTCTGACTTGTTAACTACACCATACTATTCTACCAATTTAACCCATGCTGCTAAATGAAAAGAGCTAACCTGTTTATGACTACTGGTTAGCTGCTGGTGTTTGTATTTTTTAAAATTAATTTGCAGCATACAAGCTGCATATGCACACTCATAAAACATTGTGTTTGTGGTGTGAAAAATGGATAATGAGTGACATTACTTTATTTTTCTTTGTTTTCTCCCCTTTCCTCACATTGGGTCACTGTTTCATGGGTATCAGCCTCTTCTAGTGGCCAATCTACAAATGTGCTTCATGACCAAGCACACCAGCAGGCTATTTGTTACAAGGGAATAATAGTTGAGACAGGTTCGATCTTCACACATAGGTCTTGCAGCAAGTGTCTGGTACAATGCAAAGAGCTCTACATGGCCTTTGACTCCATCAACCGCCAAGCCCTTTGGAAAATCCTCCAGAGACTTGGATGTTCAGCAATATTTGTTACTATCCTGCGATTCCTGCATAACGGCATGACGGCAATCGTCCTTTGCCATGAATTGGAGACCTAACGCCCTTTTGTATCCAGATGGTCGTCGAGCAAGGTTGTGTGATTGTGCCAACTCTCTTCACTATCTGCCTGAGCCTGGTCATGGAACTCATTTATGACCAATCTCCACAGGGGATCATGATTGAATTACAACTCGATGGAAAGCTTTTCAACCTCAACAGGCTGAGACCCAAGGTTAAGGTGACCTTCCAGCAGATCCATGACTTACAATATGCTGACAACTGCGCAGTTGTGGCCCATACTGCAAGCGACATTCAGACCACCCTCAACCTCTTCAACTCTGCACACAAAAGGGTTTGTTTCTTACTCAACATCAACAAGACCAAAATTCTCCACCAGCCGTGTCCCAGACAGGCATCTACCTCCAGCTATTGTTACTGGGGAGACATCAGAAGTTGTTGAACGCTTCCCATATCTCAACAGCTACATTTCTCAAAAAGTCACCACCAAACAGGAGATCCAGCACAGAATCAGCTGTGCCAGTGCAGCCTTTCAAAAATTGTGTAATTGGGTCTTCGACAACAGAGATTTCCACAGTGGCACAACGCTATTGTCACTACCCTTCTATATGGCAGTGAGACTTGGGTTACCTACCTAAGGCACCTCCAGGCACTGGAGAATTTCCAACAGAGTTATCTCTGCAGGATACACAAAGTCAAGTCGAAAGAGAGGCGAACAAACTCCACCACTGTCTCCAAAGCCAATTCCTCCATCATCGCAACCATGATCGTGCGAAATCTGCTGCGCCAGCCTGGACCCTGCATCGACATGCCAAATAATCGGCTTCCAAAGCAGATCCTCTTTTCACAACTTAAGAATGACACCAGATCTCAAGGAGGACAGAGAAAAGGTTTTAAGGAAACTCTAAAGGCCTGATCGAAAAGGGGATAAATTGATTTGCTGCATGGGAAGAACTTGCCCCAAAACGTATCATGTGGCAGCATCTTATCTAACAAGCTGAAACACATCGGAAACTGACTGCACAAACTCAGCTGCAAGTGATGAAAGCAGAAGAGAGCAGAACTCTGGTTTAAGAACCCCCCTTTCCTCAGTGCGACTCTTTTTCTCTCTACTCAAGGACCTGTTACTCCAGGATTGTCCTGCTGAGTTACTGCCACTGGAAAGCCTGGAAAGTTCGTTTTCAACAAACAAGAAGAGATGATAATCCAATAGTGGGGAAATGCATCAGCTGTCAGGAAGTATAAGACTGCAGATGTGATTCTATCTTTAGGGAATGGGTATAGTTAGTGTGACAAGGCTCCTGCCATGTTATGCTTCTTTTGCAATATCTTGCTGCATTTTTAATGTGTCTAATGTTTTTGTCTCTTCCTGTGGTCCTATTTTCTGGATTAATTTGTAGTAATATTCTAGGTATACCATAGCTGTGCCAGTTATTACCTCTGCCACTTATTAGTCTGTTTGTAAACAAAATTTGGTACATAGACACGATATGGCGCAAGGAAGAATTGCTTAGTTTTTGGTGTGATGCACATCAGGAGCTGGTTCTTGGAATTTTTTTTTAAAGGATTGCTTAACATTGGGAGATAGGCCGAATTGACTTTTTCTTTTAGAATGTTGTGGGTTGTTTTATTTAGAATGTTGTTGATTGTTTTAGAATGTTGTGGATTATTTTAGCTGCTGTGGTGAAATTTGTCATAGCTGTCAAAATATGAGCAGGGTTTTCAGCGTAGGTTGCTGGATGTGGATTGGCCTGAAGCCTTCTCAGTGAGATGGAAGCTCTTAATAAAAATATTTCTTTTTCAGCTTTTTAATTACAGAGCATCAACCAGGAAGGGTAAAGCCTTAAGGAAGAGCACATAATTGTAATAATGTTGAGTTAACACAACTTGGCAGAAATATGCTGTCCTGAGTCCCCTCCTCACTTGTACTTTATATGCTATGACGAAGCCTCGCCTTGCTTATTGTAAAGCTTGAGCTTCTCAATTATTTGTTTTTGCCTCACCTCTCTTACATATAATCTTATTCCCTTCCAATTTTTCAAAGTTTCATGACTTATGTAAAGATTATGGATTTAAAAAGTTGGGCTAAAGTATATTTTGAAAGGATTTTGAGTTTTAAGTCTTTATCAGTATTTCTAATAAGCTTCTACTTATTTTAATCGTAGCTGTGTAAAAGTATCTATTCTGAGGCATATCAATAAAGAAGGGAAAGCCAGGATGGGAATAGGATCATTATGGCATGGTCAGGGCAAAATCAAAGTCAGCAAAAGCAGGTAGAAATATTAAATAATTATTTTGCTTCAGTATTTACCAGAAAGACAGATCAAGTGGACGTGGCATCAGAAGCTGGGATTAGAAATAACATCACATTTAAAATAAAAAGATAAGAAATATTAAAACTAATCAAACTCAAAGGATAAAAATCGTGGTCTGGACAGATTGTATCCATATATTCTAAAAGAAGCTAAAGAAGAGATGGCAAGGCCACTATTGCACATTTTAAATAATTTATTAGGAAATGGTGTGATGTCAGAGACCTGGCAAATAGTTATATTTAAGAAGGAAGATAGAACATTCCTGGAGAGGGGAACTGTAAACCAGTCAGTTTAACATTGGTAGTAGGAAAAATAATGGAATCGCTACCAAAGAAGAAAATAGAAAAACATCAAGAAACCAGAAGTATAATAATGAATAGTCAACATGGATTTCAAAAGGGAATGTCTTGCTGGATTAACCTCATTTAATTGGTTGAAAGGGTAACAGAGAGTAGACTAGGATAATGCAGTAGATCTAATATACCTAGCTTTCCAAAAATACCTTTGAGAAGCTACCACACAATAGATGAATGAACAAGGTCAGAACATGCAGAGTCAGTGTTCAAGTAGCAGAATGGATAGCTAGCTGGCTACAAGACAAAATAGAGTTAAAGGATAGCTATTCAGAGTGGCAGAAGGTGAGAGATGGGACTCCACGAGAATCAGTGATGGGATCACTGTTGTTCACAATGTATAGTAACAGTTTGGACTTTGGGATCAAAAACACAATTTCTAAATTAATGAACAACTTCAAATTAGGAGGAATTGTCAACAGGGCAACAAATTACAAGAAGACATGAATAAGCTTTAAGAATGGGTATATAATTGGCAAATGAATTTCAATAACCATGAGGCGTTAGATTTTGGGTAAAGGGTAAAAAGTTCACTTTACTTAGGAAATAAAAATCTAAATGGGAGAAAATAAACCGGGAATACATAGGCTGGGATTTTCTGGTCCCGCCTGAAGCCGATGGACCTTTGGCTGGTCCTTCAAACATGCTGCCATGTTACGCTTCTGTTGCAATATCTTTTGCCTGTGACGATTCCTGCCGTGGGCTGGACTGGAAAATCCCAGTCATAATCGCTAAAAGCTGCAATGCAGGTCTCTAAGGCAAAAACAAAAGCAAATAAAGCAATAGAGTTTATTTCTAGAGGGATGGACTTTTAAGTAGAGAAGTTATGTGAAACTTGAATCAAACTTGGTTCGGCTGCACTTGGAGAATTTTTTTAAAATTCATTTACGGGATGTGGGCGTCACTAGCTAGGCCAGGATTTATTGTCCACCCCTTATTGCCCTTGCGAAGGTGGTGGTGAGCTGCTTTCTTCAACTGCTGCAGCCCACGTGGTTTAGGCATACCCACAGTGCTGTTAGGGAGGGAGTTCCAGGATTGTCTGCAGTTCTGGTTGTTATATATAAAAAATGGTATGGAGAAGGTGCAAAAAAGACTTGGAAGGGTGGATGCCAAAAATCTAAGGCTATGATCTTATATTTATATAAATCTATGGTGACCAGATGTCACCATTTTGCTGGGACAGTCTTGGTTTTTCATTAAACATTCCGCTGTCCTGACAATTAGCTCCATTTATTGTTGGCAAACCCCCAAAAAAGCCTCTTGCACTGCGCTGCACCCTGGAAATTGGAACGGCTTCCGCTTGCCACCTGGTAAGCGGCTGCACCAGGGCGCTCCCGCATGTGCAGAAATTCCTCTCATTGGCATCCAGAGCCAGGAACAACTACTTTTCCCCCAAAATGATCCTCAATGGGACAGCCCTAATTGTGAAACTTTTGTGTTCTCCTGTCTGCTTTCTGGCACTGTCTTTAGCTGCATTAACTTTATTTACACTCTGCCTCTTATATATATCTTCGCCACAAGAAAAAAATAATTTCTCAAATTGCTTTCTCTCCCTCCAAAACTACGTCTGACAGCCATCATCCTGCCCACCAGGTGAACATGGGTTAATTGGGTGCAGTTAAACTTGCTAATCAAAGCAGGTCAAGTATTGGCAATTCAAGCCCTCCTAGCACTTCCATTGTCATCCAATTTAATAGGTAGTGATGAGAGACCTGGCTTGTTCTTAAGATAAGCACCCTTTTCAGTGCTTTAATTATTAGAGACCACCTTGTCTCTCCGAGGTGACTGAGTGTGAGGGTGATGGCGCCATGACAGACAGCTATGCAACCAATAAGATCCAAGAATCAACCAATGTCTTAATAGGGTTGCCAACTCTGGCTGGACATATTCTGGGAGCTGACATCACATGACCTCCTACCTTAAAGTGTCCCTTCCCCTGGCTCATGCCATTGGTTGTCCAACATGTGCATCATCATGGAGCCCCACCTTCTCAAGACTTTTCAATGTGTCCTGGTTTTGACTTTTGAAAATCTGGTTACCCTAGTTATGCCTATCAGGAAAGGATGAGCAGGCTGGGTCTTTTTATCTCTAGAAAAGAGAAGGCTGAGGGGTGACCTAATAGAGGTCTTTAAAATTATGAAATTTGGTAGAATAGACACAGAGATTTAGTCTGTAAGAGCAAAACTAGAGACCACCAATGTAAGATGGCCACCAAGAGAGAAACTTATTTATCCAGAGAGTGATGGGAATGTGAAACTCGCTAACAAATGGTATAGATGCATTTAAGGTGAAGCTAGATAAGTATACAAAGGAGAAGTGAAATGAGGGTTATGCAGATAAAGTTAAATGAGGAAGGTTGGGAGGAGACTTGAGTGGTGCATGAACTAGTTGGGCCGAATGACCTGTTTCTGTGCTGTATATTCCATGTAATATTTTGCAACAAATATTGTGTTGATTTTTGTTGGCTTCAGTCCTATGGTGTGCTTGTATTTTTTTGCAGACTGGAAGAACTGGCTCAAATTTGTGAAAAATATGATATCCCTCATATAGTCAATAACGCTTATGGAGTGCAGTTGTCCAAGTGTATGCACCTCATTCAACAGGTATGGAGCAAGACCATCGATATTAAACTATTAGGAACTAAGAACATATTCAGTGGAAATAAGTTGCTATTAACTTGGCCCACATATTTTAAATACTTTGGGCTATATTTTGTGCTGTTTATTGATGTTAGTGTAAACGTCGACACAAGTGTAAGATGGATTTCCCTATTTTATACTTATGGCTACCTTGTTACTAAAATTGAGGAGTGGTGAAAATTTGCTTTTTTATTTCTAATTATACATTAAAGAATGCTCTTCCCATGAGGAGCATTACATTCTTATTACCTCTCTGTTTTCTCATCCTTCAGTTGCATTAAACTGACCCTCACTGTAAGGGTGAGATGTTGAGTCGGTTTGTCGAACAGCCAGGAATAGCGTATTTTGAAATCTCAACTGAAAGTGCACTGTGTTTCTTTCCCACTAGGATAAATGAAGTTAGCAAATGTTATATCTGTAGCAGGTCAAGGTTTTTGCATAGCCTGCTTTTCTTATTTTAGCATGACCACTGTGTGCCCTTTGTTTACTGCGTGACCTTTAACAATTCTGAAAAATAAACTCATGAAACTGTTAAACAGTCAAATTGTTGGACACAAGTTTATGATCCACAATAAGCTCTACATTTCAGTTGTGTCATCAAGAATGACCAACAGAAACTCTGGGCTTCTCTACCAGGTGTAGATAGGAAAAAAAGAACGACTTGCATTTATATTACACATTTCACAACCACTGATGTCCCAAAGTGCTTTACAGTCAGTGAAGCACTTTTGAAGTATTAGTCACTGTTGTAATGTGGGAAATGCAGCAGCCAATTTACACACAGCAAATTCCAATAAACAGTAGTATGATAATGACCAGATAACCTGTTTTTGTGATGTTGATTGAGGGGTAAATATTGACCAGGACATGGAGATAGCTCCCTTGCTCTTCTTTGAAATAGTGTCACAGGGTCTTTTGCATCCACCTGACAGGGCAGACAGAGCCTCAGTTTAAAGCCTCACCCGAAAGATGGCACCTGCGATAGGTCATTCTGCCTCGGTACTATCAGCCTAAATTGTTGTGGTCAGGCCCTGAAGTGGGACTTGAACCCACAACCTTCTGACTCAGAATGCTACCAACTGAGCCATGGCTGAGAGAGTCTTAATCCTGACCGCTCTTAGTCATTTTAAACACTGCCTAGTATGAAATTAATTCTAAAATTAGGGTACTCCTTTAATTAGCACAAAAGCTGATGTGGATGCTGGAAATCTGAAATCTGTGAACCTCCCTGTGTCCTCAGTCTACTGCAGTGTTCTAATGCAGCTCAACATAAGCTCAAGGAACAACACCTCATCTTTTGATTAGGCATTTTACAGCCTTCTAAACTGAACATTGAGTTCAACAATTTCAGGCTGCAATCTCTGCCCCATTTTGTTTCATTTTCTTTGCATGTTTCGGTCTCACTTTTTTTTCTCTTGTTTTTGCTTTTGGATGGCAGCTATTCATCATTCTGCCATTCACACCTCCTCTAGACATAATGTTTTGTTTCTTTACTTGTCACATTACTATCGCCTTTGACCCTGCACCACCAACTCTTTTGTTATTTAATCTCTCCTGTTTTCTATTCTATCACAGGCCTTCCCTTTTGTTCTTTTTCCACCCTCCTCTTTTCACTTGCTTAAAACCTATTACATTTCTAACTTTTTCCAGTCCTGATGAAAGGTCATTGACCCGAAAAGTTAACTCTGGTTTCCCTGTCCACAGACACTGAAGGCCCATGAACCAGCATCTGCAGAAACATTTGTTCAGGTGTCACTCTAGCATGTAAGATCTGGCATTTTTTCGAAGAGCTGGGGAGTTATTCCTGGTGTCTTGGCCAATATTTATCCCTCAATCAACAAAACAGTTTAGCTGGCCATTATCAAATTGCTGTTTGTGTGAGTTTGCTGAGTGCAGATTTCTCACATTACAACAGCGACTACACTCCAGAAGTGTTTCATTTGCTGTAAAGTGCTTTGAGACGTCTGGTGGTTGTGAAAAGGTCTAGATAAATGCAAGTCTTTCTTCCTTTCTTTAAGCACATGATCTAAGCTTACACTGCCATTAGCAATATTAAGGGAGCCCTGCATTTTGTAGGTGTTAGCTTTTGAATGTGAGTTAAACTGAGGTCCAATCTGCCCTTTGAATTGCATGCAAAAGAAGCCCTGATGCTTCATGAAAAGAGCAGAGAGGTTCCCTTGGTGCCAGGGTAAAGACCCCTGCCTCAGCCAACAGCGTGAAATCAGGTTCAACTGGTCATTCAAACGCAGACTGGGTGACCGCTTTGCAGAACACCTTCGGTCTGTCCACAAGCATGACCCAGACCTCCCTGTCGCTTGCCATTTCAACACTCCACCCTGCTCTCATGCCCACATGTCTGTGCTTGGCCTGCTGCATTGCTCCAGTGAAGCTCAATGCAAACTGGAGGAACAGCACCTCATCTTCCGACTCGGCACTTTACAGCCTTCTGGACTGAATATTGAGTTCAACAATTTTAGATCATGAACTCTCTCCTCCATCCCCACCCCCTTTCCGATCCCCCTCTTTTTTTCCAATAATTTATATAGATTTTTCTTTTCCCACCTATTTCCATTATTTTTAAATGTATTTCCATCCATTGTTTTATCTCTACCTTTTAGCCTATTTCGATTCCTTCACTCCATCCCCACTAGGGCTATCTGTACCTTACTTGTCCTGCTTTCTACCCTTAATTAGCACATTCCTTAGGTAATATCACCACCTTCAACACCTCTTTGTCCTTTTGCCTATGACATCCTTTGGCTATCTCCACCTATCACTGGCCCTCTATCCAGCTCTACTTGTCCCACCCCACCTTAAACCAGCTTATATTTCACCTCTCTTCTATTTTTACTTAGTTCTGTTGAAGAGTCATACAGACTCGAAACGTTAACCGTGTTCCTCTCCGCAAATGCTGTCAGACCTGCTGAGTTTTTCCAGGTATTTTTATTTTTGTTTTGGTCATTCAACATGTTTGTTGTCTGAGAGATCTTGCTTTGTGTAAATTAGCTCCCACGTTTGTTCATATAACAATAGTGACTACACTGTCATTGTAAATAATGCATTGATTGTGAAGTGGTCTGAATGTCCTATGGATATGCAATAAGAAAGTCTAAATACAAGTTATTATTATGGCGAAGGTCAGCTTGATGAGCATCAGTCCTTTTTTTTAAATCAGATACAATGTGAAATTTTGCTAGTGCCTAGTAACTGACTAGTTATAAATATACTCGGAGAATGGATAAATGAGTGAGTTGTGATTGGGTATAATTAGGAAGCCTGAGTTGTGATGCAGTGTTTTTGTTATATGATATGAGAACTGCACATTTTAATAGATTCTGTTGCCCCCACCACCCCCACCCCCGCCTCCCATCTGACCTCATCCTGGGAGGAGAACGCAGCTACTCCAAGTTAACTATGCATTCAGGAGCGCACAATGGGATCCAACATCAGATCAGCACTCCGAGATGATCAGCATGATTATCTTTTATTTTTCTCACACAAGTCATCCTTGTGCATGGTCTGTGTGTTTGCTAATTTCTGGCAAATTATGGCCAGATTTATTGCTGAGGAAATGGACTGAGATTTCCTCAGTTTACAGACAACTGGGGGGGATCTTCACTCCCCCCTCCCCACCATAATCTTAATAGATACGCTTGACTTTGACCTTTTTTTAAAAACTGTACCTTTTTTAAATAAATAGTTATAATACATACCACACTGGCATGCATTTCAATACAACTCCCAGAAGAATGTGCTAACTTACTGTGCCATCAAGTTCCCCTAATCAATACCCTACAGTTTGGTGTACTGCATTACTAATGAAACCTATGGAGAACTAACGTAATAGAAAAAAACACTTGGGACATACATCTAATTATTTTTGGAATGCCAATGTACAGATTAAAAATGTAAGTAGCCAAAAAGTGTCTGCTGATTAAGGAGCCTTATAGATGTAAGTTTTTTTTATCACATTACACAGGTTTTGTGTTGTGATCTGTTTTAAAAGAAAACTCAGCCACCTGCCCCAAATGGCAGTGAGATTTCAGACAAGCATAAATCTGATGTCATAAATTTGCAATCCAAGTAATCTTCCCAATTGCATTTTCATTGCAAAGCATGCTGAATATTGTCAGCTCAGCCCTTCCATCAGGTTATAGACAAAAAAGTTATGAAGGATTATATGCACAAAATTCCCCTTTTAAATGTACTGTTTAGGAACCAGCCAACAAGATGTGCAGCTTCATGGGAGTTGGGATGTAAACAAGTGTGGAGAGTCTTAGAATCCTTTATGATTTTTATTGAAATGGCCGTTAGTCCTTTCTTCCAATGTTTTAACTGTGCCAGCAGGTGGTGGGGTAGTGGTATTGATAATACCAGTCATCCAGAGGCCCAGGCTAATGCTCTGGGGACAGGGGTTCAAATTCCACCATGGCATTGAGGATACCCCAGTGTGGCACTACCACCGTGTTAAATGGGATAGATTTTGAACGGAGATTGCAACTCAAAACTGGACATCCAAGAGGCAATGTGGGCCATCAGCAGCAGCAGAATTGTATACAACCCCAATCTGTAATCTTATGGTCTGGCATATCCCCCCACTATACTAGCCCAATCAAACTGAAGGATCAATCCTGGTTCAGTGAAGAGTGCAGGAGGGCATGCCAGGAGCAGCACCACATATACCTAAAAGTGAGATGTCAACCTGGTGAAGCTTCAACACAGGACTACTTGCATGCCAAACAGCAAAAACAGTGTGCAATAGATAGAGCTAAGCAATCCCACAACCAACGGATTAGATCTAAGCTCTGCAGTTTTGCCAGATGCAGTTGTGAATGGCGGTGGACAATTAAATAACTAAATGGGGGAGGAAGTTCCACAAATATCCTCATCCTCAATAATGAGGGTGCCCAGCACAACAGTGCAAAAGACAAGACTGAAGCATCTGCAACCATCTTCAGCCAGAAGTACTGAGCGGATGATCCATCTCGGCCTCCTCCTGAGGTTCCCAGCATCACAGATGCCAGTCTTCAGCAAATTCAATTCACTCCACGTGATATCAGTAAATAGCCGAAGGCACTGGATAGTGCAAAGGATATGGCCCTGACAATATTCCGGCAATAGTACTGCAGACCTGTTCTCCAGAACTTGCCGCATCCCTAGCCGAACTCTTCCAATACAGCCATAACAGGCGTCTACCTGTTGATGCGGAAAGTTGCTCAGGTATGTCCTGTACATAAAAACCAGGACAAATCCGACCCGGCCAATTACTGCCCCATCAGTCTATTCTCAATCATCAGCAAAATGACGAAAGTGGTCGTTGACAGTGCTATCAAGCGTCACTTACTCAGCATTAACCGGATCACTAATGCTTAGTTTGGGTTCTTCCAGGATCACTCATCTGCTGACCTCATTACAGCCTTGGTTCAAACATGGACAAAAGAGCTGAACTCCAGAGGTGGGGGGAGAGTGTCTGCCCTTGACAGCAAGGCAGCATTTGACCGAGTTTGGCATCAAGGAGCCCTAGCAAAACTGGAGTGAATGGGAATCGGGGAAAATGCTCTGCTGGTTGGAGTCATACCTAGCACAAAGGAAGACGTTTGTGCTTGTTGGAGGTCAATCATCTCAGTCCCAGGACAACACTGCAGGAGTTCCTCATGGTAGTGTCTTTGGCCCACCATCTTCAGCTGCTTCATCAATGACCTTCCTTCCATCACAAGGTCAAAAGTGGGGATATTCGCTGATGATTGCACAATGATCAGCATCATTAGCAATTCCTCAGATACTAAAGCAGTCCGTTCTATATGCAGTAAGACCTGGACAACATTCAGGCTTGGGACTGACAAGTGGCAAGTCAGGAGTGTGATGGACTAGTTCCCACTTGCCTGGATGAGCGTAGCTCCCATAACACTCAAGAAGCTTGACACCATCCAGGACAAAGCAGCCTGCTTGATTGGCAGCACACCCACAAACATCACAAACGTTCAGTCCCTCCACCACCAATGCACAATAACAGCAGTGTGAACCTCCTACAAGATGCACTGCAGGAATTCACCAAGGCTCCTTAGACAGCACCCTCCAACCCATGACCACTACCATCTAGAAGGACAAGGGCAGCAGACACATGGGAACAGCACCACCTGGAAGTTCCCCTCCAAGTCACTCATCATCCTGACTTGGAAATATATTGCCATTCCTTCACTGTGTTATTGAGTCAAAATCCTGGAACTCCCTTCCTAACAGCGCTGTGGGTGTACCTACACCACATGGACTGCAGCAGTTCAAGATGGCAGCTCACCACCACCACCCCCTCAAGGGCAACTAGGGATGAGAAATAAATGCTGGCCCAGCCAGCGAAGCCCACATGCTGAGAATTAATAAAAAAAATTTACATTTATGCTACAGAAGTGCCAGACAACGACCATCTCCAACAAGAGAGAATTCAACCATCACCTCTTGATGTTCAATGGCATTACCATCACTGAATCCCCCACTATCAACATCTTGGGGTTACCTTTGACCAGAAACTGAACTGGACCAGCCATACAAATACTATGGCTACAAGAGCAGATCAGAGGCTGTGAATTCTGCAGAGAGTAACTCACCTCCTAGCTCCCCAAAGCCTGTTCACAAGGCTCAAGTCAGGAGTGTGATGGAATACTCTCCACTTGACTGGGTGAGTGCAGCTCCAACTATAAGCAAGGAGCTTGAGACCATCCAGGACAAAGCAGCCCGCTTGACTTGCACCCCATCCACCACCTTCAACATTCGTTCCCCCCACCACTGACACACAGTAGCAGCAGTGTGTACCATTTACAAGATGCACTGCAACAACTCACCAAGGCTCCGTAGACAGCACCTTCCAAACCCTCTACCACCTGGAAGCAAAAGCACAGCAGATGCACCACCACCTTTAAGTTCTTCTCCAAGTCACTCACCATCCTGACTTGGAACTATGTTGCAGTTCTTCACTGTGGCTGGGTCAAAATCCTGCAACATCCTTCCTAACAGCACTGTGGGTGTACCTATACCACATGGGTTGCACCGGTTCAAGAAGACAGCTCACTGCCACCTTCTCGGGCAATTAGGGATGGGCAATAAATGCTGGCCTAGACAGCAGTGCCCAATTCCAATGAAAGAATTAATAAGTAAGCAGATTCATACATATTTGGTTTAAAATTATTATTTTTTATTCATGGGATGTGGGCATCACTGGCTAGGCCAGCATTGATTGCTCATCCCTAATTGCCCTTGTTCAGAGGGCATTTAAGAGTCAACCACATTGCTGTGGACCTGGTGTCACATGTTGGCCAGACCAGGTAGGGACTGCAGATTTCCTTCCCTAAAAGTTATTAGTTTTTACAACAATCAGCAATGGCTTCATGGTCGTCATCATTAGTCTTTTAGTTCCAGATATTGAAGTCAAACTCCACCATCTACCATGGCGGGATTCAAAACTGGGTCCCAAGAGCATTACCCTGGGTTTCTGGATTACTCATCCAGCTACAATACCACTACGCCAACTCTGACCCCTTTTTAAGCTGCCATCAAAAAAACTTAAGCATGTATAAAGCCTTGCTGCTTCTGCAGTACTCGCATTAAAGTTTGCATCATTCAATACAGTTTTTTTGATGAGAAACAATTATGGGTAAACTTGAGGGAAAGTGTGGCAACATAACAAGAATGTTTGAGCAGACTACAACATGTTGTGAAAACTATAAGGTGAAGGAAAATCATAGAGCATGCCTGATTACAGTGATTTTCTCAGCACAGCTGTGAAAGGGGATATTTATTGTCACCATGCAAATGTAAATATAGGCACTTTACGACCAAATTAAGTGATGAGAAATTTACAGAGCGGAGATACATAGGTTCTCTTCCAGATGCTGCCAAGCAAAACTTGAGGCAAATTAGACATCAGAAAAACACCTTTCTTTATACAAGAAAATGCAGTGAAAGACATCCCTATGATGAAGATCAGCTGCACTTTGTGTAGTGGCATTCAGTTCCAACAAGTGTTTTTTTTGTGAGGATCCAGCTGTGCTGGCAGGATTTCTTATTGTTTTTGCTAATATGTCTAGGAGCTAGGTCAGAAATACTTCAATAAATTTTGGCTGTAGATCAGACATTCACTGGACACATAAGGAATTATCAATTTTTAAAGGAGTTGTCTTGGCTCAAATTCAGTGCAGCACAATGGAATGAAAATTTCCTCATTCTGCTGGCTGCAACCCTCTGAGTTTGTGCGGACTGCATAAGTTCCTCGTAGTCACGGGGAAGCTCACAACACATAATTGGCAGGCTTAAGGGTGGATGGTGTGGGAAGTGAGAAAGATTCCTCACTGGTGCAAAATATGTGTTCCACTCAGGTTAAGGCTGAAGCTTATTGCTGGAGAGCATAGACTTTACCACATGACTCTGCTATTCCATATCTGACTCGGGAGAGTTTGATGCTGACATTAGGTGCATGAAATGGAAAGAGTTTATTACCCTGTACTAAACATCCTTCATTTTAATGATCACAGTATTCCATCACTACCCATTTTATAAATTGCCACAGGTTAAAGATATTCATTTCTGATCACCCTTACTTTATTTTTCCTTCGTGACTCCTTCTGTTGATTGTTTCTTTAGGCGACACAACCCGGTTGAGCATTAAAAGTATGAGAAATATTGAATACAATCATTGTCCTGAATTTAACTGCCTCAGATTTATTGGGTCAATACTTCCTCTGTGTCACTCTGTTGGATGATGCTGTCAACTTAGTTGCAGGTTAAAACGCTCTCAAAACAAAAAGCTGTTAAAAGTCATTCTGTGTGTATTTTTAGATAAATACAAATGAGGAGATCTCGTAGTCTGAATAGATACCACATCAAATATAGCGTATGTTTTTAAAATGAGTAGTTATAATATATTTTTGTTGCCTTAACTGTTTTCACATTTTAATTAGGGAGCACGTGTTGGCCGGATAGATGCTTTTGTGCAAAGCTTGGACAAGAACTTCATGGTTCCAGTAGGTGGTGCCATAGTAGCTGGTTTCGATGATGTCTTCATAAACGAAATCAGCAAAATGTACCCAGGTATTTCATTACCATTAGCCTTGTGTTAACAAAGTAAATCTCAGTTATAATAATGAGATTTGCTGCAGGTTTAGCTTTCATTTATATCCAGATTCGCTGATAGAAAGTGTTGGTGCAAAGTTCTGGTTAAGGTTCCATAGCCTACATTAGATTGAGGGCACATCTGAACATAGACTAAAAAAGGGATGTAATTTACATTGAGAACAAGATTAAGTTCTTAAACTTTGAAACAGTCATTTCACTGTGGTCAATATTTATGAAATGAACAACAATTACCTTAAAACTATTCAAGTGATTTTTTTTCGATTCGATATCAATCTATAAATAGAAGTGCAAGAGTTTAATTTTATTTTAATGCTTTCTCAGCTTTATTTATCTGTTAGATGACACTCAATTTTTTAAAATATAATGATGAGCTATAAAATATCAACCAGCTCGAAATAACAATTCCTTTTTCTTATCCCATTTCTCTAAACTGCTTTATTTAAAAAAATCTTCTGGTTGCTATATTGGAAATTGATCGATGCAAGGACATCTTTTAGAAAGAGATGTTGTAGAAATTTCCACAATCATTTCCTGATCTCTTGCTGTAACATTGGTGAACAATCAGTGAAAACCCTGAAGAAATGGTCATTTATGCAGGTTCTCTATGGTTTCCACTGAAATTATAGAGAGAGATTAGGAGATACCAACCCCCTGAAATTTTACCCCCATGAGCTAGCTGTGACTGAAAAGCAGAATATTATTCATGTCATTTAAAAAATTTAAGGTGTAATGTTCAGTGCCAATATTTATTTTTAGCCTGCAATTGTCTGTGTTCAAAAATTGTTCAGTCATCTTTGATGTTTGGGGCATTTTTAGTAAGGCAGCCACCTGATATTAACTTGTGTAGAACATGAATGCAATATCCCAGTATCCCAGTGGCTGCACAGTCAATGGGAAGATGGCGGGGTATCCATGACACCAGGAGGAGGCAAAGTTGTTGAATGGTGTCTCCCACACAAAGTGGATTTAGAAGGGGTGGAATTTATATCCATGGCCAGTAGATCTCTCAGAATAAACTCAGTAAGCTGTTCTGAGGCTGAATGCTCTGTACTGCGTTGTAAAGAAGTTCATTTCGTAGCAACGGCCCGCACTTTGCAATGAGTGGCAAAGGAATGGCTTTTGCAAACTAATTGACAAAGATTTCACATAACTGTGTGTCTATTTGATTTTGGTGCCTTCTACAGGGCATCTGTGATGTCTGTGAGCAGGTCAAGTAGTCGAAAGGTTTTTCAACCAATCAGTTTGAAGAACCCTCACTGAGACATGCAGACTGAAAACCAGGAAGTGAAAACTTAGGCAATATAGATTACAAATAAATCATTGTGCTGGTGGTGTGTTACAGTTCACTCAGGAAGTCCCTGTGGCAACATGCAGTTTTATATGTATGTTGTAGTCTGGAGCTATGGATGGTAATGGTAGAGGCTCCAACTTTCTTTTCATCACATGGCTGACCAGGAACCTCTCCTGCTCTTGTCACCTGTCATTGGCATGTGTTGGAAAGATTTGCAGGCTGATATTTGCAGGTGTTATGAACACACCTTCCTTGGTCATTAAGTCCTGAGAATCCCTGGGTGGGACTCGAACCCGGAGCTTCTGGCTTAGAGGAAGGGATGCTACCCACTGCATCAAAAGACAAATCATTGCACAGGAACTGAAATAAAGATTGGGGTATTCACATGATATTAAGGGAAATATAGAAAAGGACAAAATACGAAAATTATATATTACATAAAGGATTTTTGTGTAAAAAATCTGCAACATCGTTTTCTTCTGAGGGAATAAGGTACCAGATTAATTTTTCAGGGCTAGAAGGATTGATCGGTATAATTATCACATGTTATGCCACTTAAATTCCTGATTGAACAAGCCCTAACTTTTGCAGCTGTTTTCAGAGCCGGAATATTGGATCATTAACCTCTAATAGATTCCATCAGCAAAGGCTGCAATAGCACAGTCTTTGGAGAAGCAGGGGGTCAGGACAGCAACTTCCAGATTTTTGTGCCTAACTACAATATGTGCAGACGCCAAAAGCCGTTGTGAGTTTCACCCAATAATAACTGCATTTGCTGACAGCTCTGCTGTTATTAGTACAGCAAAAATCTCAGGCATTGTTTTTCAAACCCACAGCTTTTGAGGAGTAAGAGAATGCTGTTTTTTTTCTCATGCAGCGTATTCCCAATACTGTGCCCTGTTTATCCTGTGACTATACTGTGTCCTGCTGTACCGAATCTTTAGCGACCCACAAAAGAAATAACTGTTTCAGCTAAAATTCTGTGGGTTTTTTTGTAATATTTTCTTTAAAGTCACAAGAGCTTCCTATACTGAAATGTAACCTTCACGCTGAGCATTCTGAATTCACGAGTTTTTTTTCTTTGTGTACTCACTGAACGTACAATAACTAAGCCAGAACTGTTTTAAAAATATTTTCAGTTACAAGTCAGAAGGTTTTTAAAGTAATTAGTTTCTTTTCACCCTCATTATTTTAATGTAAAATACAGCTTTGTGAAGTGGCTGGAGACATATTTAAATTCTCCCTCCTATCTCCTATTCTGAAGGTAGTAAGTCATGAAGGACCAAGGCTCAGTCGGCCTGGTAGTTCATCAGCCTGCTAACTCCATTGCCTCCACCAACCAACCAAAACCCCCCCTTCCCCACTGCGCAACCCAGCTCCACCTCTCCACTCCCTATATCTTGCCCAAGTGTCTATCCCTCATTACAAGATTAGTGAGTTGGTTGACTGTGAGGGGCATCGCAGTTGAGCTCAATCCTTTCATCATTTAGCAGTGACCATTGCAGAGTGATCATAACTGGGATACCCCTCTCCTGAATCACCAGCTCTGGGATGTTGCAGCCACTTATAGCATCACCATTTGTTTCCCTGACTTAAGTTAGCCAACACTTGCCAGTGCAGGAATTGAAGTTGGAATCTTTCTGGTTTGTATGGCTTAGTGCTACAACCGAAACGTTGGTGGACCTTGACTTTCATTTGTATAATTTAGAAATAGTTAAGAATGAAAAATGTTTCCCATTGATATTTCTAGGTCGAGCTTCAGCATCGCCCTCGACCGATGTTCTTATTACGTTGCTATCGCTCGGTGTGAATGGTTATAAGCGCCTCTTAAAAGAAAGAAAGGTGAGTTCATGGTGTTCCATATATACACCGTAATGCTTTATATTTCTCTGTTTTCATTTTAGCTCTCTGCAAATGGCTATCATGTTGTGGAATTCAATTGTATTGTATTATTAATGGATTTTTAAAAATGTTGTTCCTGCAAGTACACTTGCATCTGCTTTTCTGTTATAGTTTGTGCTTTTCTTCTGATGTCTTGTATAAAGAATTTGTACAGAATGAAACCAATTATATTTCATACATTCCCTTCCTTCTGATTTGAACAATGTATAATAACCGAGAGTTTGTGTATTCCTTTTACAACACTATGCTTTTAAAACAGAAAATACCATAAGTCACGGCATATAAGTTGACCTGGCATATATGACGACACCATTTTTCTGGCCCCAGATGTCATGTTTTTGCATATACTCGGTGTATAAGTTAACCCCCACTTCTCAGGCACGACATGCCATACTCACATTAGTAGTCAGCCTCAATTTTTCACCCCACAAATGCATGTTTTACATACTAGTACCTTATCACTGGATGCAAGGGATGCAGCAGGCAATTTGGGCTGTGTTGTGAAGATGCACAGGAGTTTAGGACTCAGCCTTTGCATTGGATGCCAGTGACATTTCAAAGGGGGTGAAAGTTATTGGGGTAGGCAGGAATGTGGAGTAGAGGTTAAAATTAGATTTATAAATTAGCTATGATCTTATTGAATGCCAGAGCCAGCTTCAGGGGGCCCAGTGGCTTACTCCTGCTCCTAATTCATATGTTCAAAATGGCGACCACCAACATTGACGGTTCACTTTTATACTTGTCGTATAAGTCGACCTCTCGTTTTTAGAGAGATTTTTTTGGGGTTTCATAGGTCGATCCAGACGCTGACATCTATGATATGTATCTGAGCCTAGTTTTCCTCTAAGGGTGTCTGGTACCTGATGAGTACAGCACCCCTGGGACGCACTGTGCCTGTCACTGGAGGCACCTGAGAGACCTGCAGTTGTGCTCCTGTTCACAGAATTGTTACAGCACAGAAGGAGGCCATTTGGCCTGTCATGTTTGTGCTAGCAATCTGAGCAATTCTTCTAGTGCCATTCCCAGCCGCCTTCCTGTAACCCTTCTTCCTTCAGATAATAATCCAATTCCCTCTTAAATGCCTCAATTGAGCCTGCCTCCACCACATTCTCAGGCAGTGTATTCCAGACCTTAACCACTCGCTGTGTGAAAAGGTTTCGCCTCATGTTGCCATTGCTTCTTTCTCCAGTTACTTTAAATCTGTGCCCTCTCGTTCTTGATCTTTCTACCAGTGGGAACAATTTCTCCCAATCCACTCTGCCCTGACCCCTCATCTCCTGTTAACCCTCTCATCCCAAGGAAAACAATCCCAACTTCTCCAATCTATCTAGGTGACTGAAGTTCATCATCCCTGGAACCATTCTCGTGAATCTTTTCTGCACTCTCTCTAATGCCTTCATCTTTCCTGACGTGTGGTGCCCAGAACTGGACGCAATACTCCAGCTGAGACTGAACTAGTGTCATATGCAAGTTTAACTTGACCTCATTGCCCCTGCACTCAATGTTCCTATTATTAAAGTCTAGGATACTGTATGCTTTATTAGCCACACTCTCAGCCTGTCCTGCCACCTTAAATGCCTTATGCACATATACACCCAAATCCCTCTGCTCCTCCACCCCCTTTAGAATTGGACCCTTTATTTTTTATTGCCTTTCCACGTTTTTTCTACCAAAATGGATCACCTCACACTTCTCTGCACTGAACTTCATCTGCCACTACCTGCCCATTGCACCAGCTGTTGACTGGCATTGTGATCAGCAGTTGCTGTAGCAGAGCAGTAGCTAGAAGGGAGCAAGGTTTAAAGGGAGAGGGCTATCTTTTAATTTGCTGTTATGCCTCTCCTTTAAAATTCTCCCCCTAAACTCCGCCAAGTGTTTCACCCCAAGATATCCTCCCTCTTGCCCCTTCAGCCTCAGCGCTGAGCGATTTTTTGTGCTCTGTGATTTCAATCTCTATCACCATTACCTTTACCTTCTCTTTTCTTAATTCACTGCCCACCTGTCCACTCTAACACAGTCTCTCCACATAAACCGTAATCTCGGCTCCCCCGAATATCGCCCTGTCTTGTAGTCTACTCCTGTGGTCTCGTCTACGATAAGGCATTTCTGATCATTTCCATGTATCCCTCCTCACCCTCAATTCGCACTTCCTATTATGTCTGCATCTGTGTTGTCGACTGCTTGTCTGACACCCCGTCTTGGATAAGGCAAACGTGAGGAAGGCTGAAGCCATCATCTTCAGCTCTGACCTCAATTTCCACACCCCTCCCGAGCCAACATCTCTGGTTTGAACCAGACAATGCGAAACCCCAACTTCCTATTCAACCCTGACCTGAACTTCCAACTCCATATGCATTCCATCACAAAGACCACCCTCTTTCAGCCCGTAACATCATCTGGTTCTGCCCCCTGCTCATTCCATTTGCTGCTGAAACCCTTATCCATCCTTATGATCTCCAGACTTGACTATTCCAAAGTTCTGCTGGCTAGCCTCCCAATGTCAGTACCCCTTAAACTGCTCATCTAAACCTCTGCTACGCATATCCTATCCCACATTAAATTCTGCTCACCTTTACTTTCTGACTTACATCGATTTCCACTTGCCTCCTATTTAAAATCTTTATATTTGTGTCTAAATCCATCTTTGTAACCCCAGCTGATCAACCCCTCCTCACCCCACAAGAACCCTTCATTCCTCCAACTTTGACCATTGCATTGAGCTGCCTAGACCTGCCCCCTCTTGGATTTCCTTCTCTTAACATCTAAGAACATTAGAAATAGCAGCAAGAACATGCCAAACAGCCACTGGAGTCTACTCCACAAATCATTAAGACCATGGCTGATCTTTGATTTCGGCTCCACTTTCCTGTCAAATCTCAATATCCCTTCATTCCCTGGACACTAAAAATCTATTAATTTCAGCCTTGAATATAGTCTGACTGAAATTCCAGAGCCCTTTGAAGCAGGGAATTCCAAAGAGTCACAACCCTCTGAGTGAAGAATTTCATCCCCTGTCTCTTCAAATCACTCTCCTCCTTTAAGAACCCCCCTAAAATCCACACGTTTGCCATCCTTTTGTCACTCTTCCTAATATCGCATTTTTTAGTTTGGTGTCCATTTTTGTCTGATTACACTTCTGATATACACCTTGCAATATTTTCCATGCTTAAGGTGACATATTCTACGTTACAACAGTGACTACAGTTCAGAAGTACTTAATTGACTGTAAAGCGTTTTGAGGTGTCCTAATGTTGTGAAAGGTGCTATATAAAAGCAAGTCTTTGTTCCCTTCCTTCTTTATGTAAACGCAAGTTGTTGTTATACATTTTAAGATCGCCCCCCCCACCCCCCCCCCCCACTCCGCCCCCCCAAGATTCCTGAGGACCAGCCCAGTTTAGGCCCTTCTGCAGAATTTCTTTGGGTGCACCTCAGTTGGAGATCCCTTTGGATGTAGGAAGAGTAAAATGATAAAACAGTCACATTATGGTAGTTCCACATTACCATATTAACAAGTTTGACTGTTTTATCATTTTACTCTTCCTACATCCAAAGGGATCTCCAGCTGAGGTGCACCCAAAGAAATTCTGCAGAAGGGCCTAAACTGGGCTGGTCCTCAGGAATCTTGGGGGCGGAGGTGGGGGGGGAATCTCAAAATGTATAACAACAACTTGCGTTTATATAAAGAAGGAAGGAAAGAAAGAATTGCTTTTATATAGCATCTTTCACAACATTAGGACACCTCAAAACGTTTCACAGTGCAGGTCCGCTGATGCATGTTATGTTGAGGGAGTCCATCTAGTGCAGCAGGTTTAGAACCTTTATGTAATGGGTCTTCACCTCTTTTTTCCCTTGGCTCTGCCTAATGAAAATCAATTTCTAGGCTTTGTCTTCATCAAAATGATGAATGTACATGTTTGGGGACATGAACATCTTGTGCTGACAGTACACAGATTTTACAACAATCAGAGACCTTCAAAGGGGAAATGGTTCAGGTACAAAGTAGACACATTACTGCAGGGGTAAAGCAGGGAAACCAAAGCTAGACTTACCTAGAAGACTGAATAATAGAGGTTAATATGAGACAGCGAAGCAAGGCTTACGACAAATGTAAGGTTCATACTATGGTAGAGGATGAAGCTGAATATAGAAAATGTAGAAGAAATCTGAAAAAGAGAAAAGCGGGGTAAAGAGAAAATATGAGAATAGATCAGCTCATGTCTTGTTCATTCTTCAAGGCAAAATGACCATGTTCGTCATCTGGAGTGTTTGGTAGGGTTCCGGTGGGTATGTAGGCGACTGCTAAGGCCTTCTCTCCAAAGAAGAGTCATATTGGACTTGAAACATTAACTCTATTTCTCTCTTGACAGATGCTGCCAGACCGGCTGAGTTTTTCCAGTACTTTCTGTTTTTATTTCGGATCTTCAGTATGTGCAGTATTTTGCTTTTATTTTAGAAGTTATGCTAAACATTTATTAAACGTTAGTTGGACTTCAGCTCGAGTACCCTGTCCAATTCTCTTTAAGAAAGATTTCAAGACCTTAAAGCGCAGAAGCAATTTACTAGAACTGTACTTTGAACGAAGGACTTCAGTTATGTGGATAGACTGGAGAAGCTGAAGTTATCGTTCTTAAGACAGAGACAGTTAAGAGGAGATTTGATAGAGGCATTCAAAATCTTGAATGGTTTTGATAGAGTTAATAGGAAAAAATATTTCCAGTGGCAGGACAGTTGGAACTAGAGAATACAAATTTCAGGTGATTGGCAAAAAACGCAGAGGTGACATGAGGAAATTTTTTTTACACAGCAAGTTGTTGTGATTCGGAATGCACTGCCTGAAAGGGCAGTGGAGCAGATTCAACAGTGACATTCAAAATATAATTGGATAAATACATGAAGGGAAAAAAATTACACAGCTAAGGGGAAAGAGCAGGGATTAATTGGATAGCTCCAGCAAAGAGCTGCACTGGTGCATTGGGCTGAATGGCCTTCTCCTGTACTGTAGCATTTGATAACTCACCAAACCACAGTAATATACATTGTCTGGTATTACAATAGTGGTATTTCAGTATTTAAATAGATTTCTCGTTGTGCATAGTTAATATCAATTTATGGATGGTGTTGTGTTTCTTTTGTCCATTTAGAACTGTTGAGTCCGACTCGATCAGTTTCTGATCATTCATAACTGGTTATAGTCTGAGTTTTCACAGATTACATTATAAGGGAACACTCTGAGCTGAAACTTGCATGAAATGGTTATGAAAAGTGCCATGATACCTAGACCTCAATACACCACTGCTATAATCTTCTGGTTGATTCACATATAGTTGTTAAACTAAGCATGAGTAACTGTGATGCTTGTTTCCTTGGACATTCGTTCTGGAATGTCAGTGCATCAGACAAAAACATGATAAAATTCTTGTGCATCTCCCATTTCCTATCTCTTTTCCTGTTCAAAGTTCAGAAAATCTTTCTTCAATACTTATACAAAAGAAATCTTTTTGTCTTTGCGTGCTAAATAATAATTGACTATGAATGTCTTTTGTATCAGTGCAACATTGTCAGTAAAAATTAAATTATAAAACCAGCTACAACAACAGCTACAAGGTGTTATGTAGAAGGAAACCTCATTAATCTGAACTTTACTAATTGGTGGCTTTTCAAATATCTTTGGCTGCTTTGCATGAAAAAGCTTATAGAAATCAATTCATCAGGTTGATTCCTATTCCCTGCTATGAGCACAATAGAGGTATGTAGTATAACATTTGTTTCTAGAACAGTATTGCACGTTAAACTCAGACTTCAGTTCCAACAGGCAAATTTAAATCAAATGCAGAGGTCTTACTGCATTGAAGTGCCAAATCAGATTAGTCATCCCATAAATCCTTTTAAATTTCGTGGTTGCATTTGTGAACTGTTACAGGAAAAATATTAACAAGAATGTTCAATTGTATTCAGAAATTATTTTGATATATTAATCTAGACAGGTGCCTACAGAAACACTATGGCTCTGTCATATCAGTATTCTTTACTGGAGAAAAGAAATTGTCCTTGGCAGCTGTTTCAGATTAATAGACAGAACAAAATGCTCAATTGATAGCAATTGCATGCTGTTCTATTGGGAACTAAATGGTAACTTCCTCTGATGGCTCAACTGAACTACACAGAAGAGGAAGGCCCTCAGTTCTGGTTGACCTTCGGCAGAGTGGCAGCAGGAGAGCTACAGCTGGTATCATTGCTCCTATGTTAAGGAGGAAAACAATGTTGAGGCTTCTTGCCCTCATAGCTCTCCACTAACCTCTACTGGCATGTGTGGGTGCTGGGACAAAGACAGGGTCAGGCTTAGTTGTAATGCCCTTGTAAGTCATGTGGTTGGTTATCCTGTTGACACGCGCTGTCCTGGGTCACATACAAAATGGCCACTTGGATGTGGCACTGGGAAAACCTCGGACTCATGGAAACAAGGATTTAGTGTCTTCATGAGAAGAGGAATAAGGAAGGGAAGAAAATTGGCAGAAACGTGAGGTGCAAGATGCCAAGTTATTGAAGTTCCAATAAGATTCTATTGGGGATTCCACAGCCAATTACAAAATTATGAGATTCTGATGGTACAAATTCAAATGTTAAATGTGTTCATAAGACCATTTGGTGGCCATCTTGAAATTAACCAGTTTATAACCCTTTCCCCCTTCTCCCCTGAAGGTGTTGATTTACTCCCCCAATCTACTAACCACCTGGATCTCGTTTTCTGTCTTACAAATGGCCACTTCAGAGCACTATTAGAGTTAGTGAAACCATATACCTACACCCAAGTTTTAAAGGAAGTGATATTTTGACTGTTTGACTGGAATATATGGTTATGGGGCAACACTGTGGCATGCAATTGGTTTTGTCTAGGATTGAAGAAACTGTACAGCATTCCAGTTCTTGACTGTTATCCAGCTGGAAGTCTGCATTCAATAAGGGGTGGATTGTACTTTGTTGTGAGCCTCCCCACTTCATAATTAAATGGCTTTTGTCTCTAACTAACCAAGCTAACATGAAGGATGGCCACTTGGACCAGTATCTTGTTTGCAGCATGATCTTCTGCCTTCAGGAGCCAATTCAAAGGAAAATGAGAAGGCAAATGAATGAACATCTTAAGCCTTAAGAGAAGAACTGTCAGGAGGAGCATAAAAAGATTTGAATAGTCTTTATTTCTGGTAAACTGTTTAAATGATCCTTTTTAAAAACAAAAAGCATAATGGTATGTGTGATGCAAATAAGCTTCAATTCCGCATGATAAAAAATGACTATCACAAATAAAAAGATTAATGCACTGCAAAGTTTGCTGATTTATGGCAGCTGTCACAGCACTTTACTGCATTCACAGCATTCCGAGCTGTGCACTGATGCCTGACTAGTTGCAGGTCGAAATGCTGAAAATAGCACAAAGAAAACACTACACAGGTGCAAGTTAGACCAGTTTGGTCTGTCAGAGATACAGGAAAGCTTAGAATAATAGCCAAGTAACCTGTGACTGTGCAAGGCAAGAAGCCAACTAATTAACTCCATGCATCAGAGCAATCCATATCTTTCCATGTTGGACAATTATATGCATCTGTGTGAACATACACCCTGCACTCATTTAAACAATGAATTTACCTATCAATGATAAATGTGGGATTTCATTCTTTGGGCGAAATCTTATGGAAGCGATGGGGGTCTTAGCCATTGGCTGGAGAACAAGCGACAGCCCTGCAGTGCCTTTTCTAGGGAAGGCCTGCCGTATCATATGCCAGTCAGGCACTTGACAGGCCAGTAGCAGCAAGGACAGGGGGTGGTTCTCAGTGGAACCCCCCTCCTTCCCAATGTCAGGTCCTTTGATCAGGCACAGTGCCTTTGAACAAGGGACACCACCATTTCCCACCCACCCCCTCGCAGAAGCCAACAAGCAAGCGTGCCTGGTTTGCTTGTCATGCTCCCCACATTGAGCACCCCACCTGCTGCTGGCTTAATACCAGCAGTGGCAGATGAGGCCCTTAAATGGCCATTAATTGCCCACTTAATGGTCTCAATTGGCGGCGGGATGGGAACGTTGTCCACGGGCCTTCCCACCATTTTGAGGTGCAGGCGAGAAGGTGACGGGGTCCTGTAGTAACCTGATGTGTAATATATCTTTAAGACAAATGTTATAAGATCACATGATCTTGATGCCCAATAGCAGAGTAGCGCGGGCTATCTCTGTAGAGTAGTCTTGAGTTAGACTCTGAAGAGGAAAGGCAAGAGTTTTGAGCTGTAAGCACACAAGTGTAGCTGCTGAGTTCCTTTTGTAAATAAATGGAATCTGTTTCTTCTAAGAACGGTCTACAGATCTTCTCTGTCTCTGTACTAACTCGGTCACCCCGAAACAAGCATGCAACCTGGATCCTTCAGCCCCAACAAACCAGGGCACTGGATCCACTGAACTGGCAACAGGAGAAAAAAGCAAGAAAAGACGTGAAGAGACGAGGTAAAAAGCAAGAAAGAACAAAGGAAATCAGAAGAACTGAAATCGGGCCGTACCTCACATGATAGTTGTAAGTAAAGAAAAATTTCCTTCCCGATCGACGAAGTGATCCCCTACAAGCATGCCGCAATTTGGAAGAGTGGAGCCTTTCGATCCAACCTCGGGTGACTGTTCTCACTTTATTGAACGCCTCACATTCTTCTTCCAGGCGAATGACATTGCAGAGTAGGAGAAGAGGCGCGTGATCCTTTTGTCCACATGTGAGAGTAAGACATATGGATTAATTGAAAAATATGGGTTGGCACCCAGTACTCCAGCCTCAAAGTTTTGATGACTTAGTGAACCTCGTAAAGGATCATTACCAGCCCAAGCCATCGGTGGTGATGCAACAGTTCAAATTTAACTCGAGGAATAGAACCACAGGGGAGACAGTTGCTTGTTATATGGCAAGTCTGAAACAATTAACTGAGTATTGTGAGTTTGGTACATCAATTAATGATATGCTTAGAGATTGTTTGGTGTGCAGTATAAACAAAGACACGATTCAGAAGAGAATACTGTCTGGAACAAATTTACATTTTCAGAAGGCGCTAGAAATAGCACTGGCCATGGAAGGTGCAGTGCAAAGCCATACGAGGAGTGCAAAATGGTGCCATCCTCCACGTTGGGCGGGGAGCCTCAGCAAAAAAGAGCGCGAAAGTGCAAAGCTTTACTCAGAAGCAGGAAGCAGCCATCGCTAGCAGACAAATTAAAAGAGATAACTTAGCAGCAAAAACATGGCATAATGGTAACAGAGGTGAAAGAGACAACCTTGTAGTGAATCACAGTTTAAAAAGATTGAATGTTTTTTCTGTCATCAAAATGGACGCCTGATGAGACATTGTAAAGATAGAATCAGACAGACTTCCAGACAAAAGCAAAAACCCAATGAGATTAACAGCGTTGAAAAGCCTGAAGTAATAGATTCTAATATCTATTCATTATATAATTTAAAGGTAGGAAGAACAGACAGAACCTATGTAACCATGAGAGTGAATGAGAAGCCTATCAGAATGGAGGTGGATACTGGTGCAGCCACTAGGGTGGATAGGTGAGCCTACTTTTAAATACCTGAATCATGGGAAACGTAAGCTAAATATGAAAGAAACCGATGCCAAATTGAAAATTTACACAGGAGAAAACATACAAGTCAAGGGCATATGTAAAGTCACAGTACACTACAGAGCTCAAACAGTGAAATTACCCTTGATGGTAGTAGCAGACAAGGGACATAGTCTCCTTGAACAAAACTGACTAAAAGAAATTAAATTGGAAAGGACTGAAATCTTCCAGCTGAGAACTAATGGGCTATCAGAGCTACTATAAAAATATGTCTCAGTTTTCAAGGACGAGCTTGGAAAAATTGAGGGGCTAGAAGCAAAAGTTCATGTAGATCCAGAGGCAACACCAAAATTCATGAAGGCAAGACCCCTTGTGTGCATTAATGGTGACAAACTTCCACCTTATGCAATGTGGGAGAATGTAGATGCCGAACTGGGCAGATTAGTAAAATTGGGAGTGATACAACCAGTGCAGTTTTCAGAGTGGGCAGCTCCAATTGTACCTGTTCTCAAACCTGACCGAAGCATTCGAATATGTGGGGATTATAAGTTAAGAGTCAGTAAAGTGGCAAAATTGGACAGACACACCATACCAAAAATTGAAGTCTTGTACGCTAAACTGGCAGGTGGAACTGCCTACACAAAATTAGATATGAGTCATGCCTATCAACAATTGGAATTAGAGAAGGACTCCCAGAAGTTTGTCACCATTAATGCACACAAGGGGTTGGTACCAATAGCTCATTTACATTTTGGCGCACCTTCAGCTTGTGCCATATTCCAAAGAACCATGGAAAGTTTACTACAGGGACTGCCCCACGTTGTAGTTTATTTGGATGATGTTCTTGTAACTGGACTCACTGGAAAGGAATATTTGATGAACTTGGAAGAAGTTTTGAAATGTTTTTCGCAGGTTGGAGTGAGGTTGAAAAAAGATAAGTGCACATTCCAAGCGAAAGAGGTAACTTACCTAGGTCACAAGGTAGAATCACAAGGTCTACATCTAGTTGAATAAAAAGTGAAAGCCATTAGAGAAGCCCCAGTGCCAAAGAATGCATCCAAACTGAAACCATTCTTGGGGATGATCAATTACTATGAACACTTCTTGCCTAATTTATCGACAGAACTGGCACCATTGTATTACTTGCTCAAGAAAAACCAGTGATGGTCATGGCAAATGCCACAAGAAGAAACTTTCACAGAAGTGAAACAGTTGTTACAATCATCTACACTACTAGTACATTTTGACCCAAAAAAAGAGTTGATATTAACCTGTAACACATCTCCCTATGGAATGGAAGCAGTACTTCCCCATCGAATGGATGATGGATCAGAACGACCTATAGGATATGTATTGAGAACACTCAGCACTGCAGAAAAAAAGTGCTGGCAAATAGAAAAAGAAGGCCTGTCAATCATTTTCGGCATTAAGTTTCACCAATATGTACACGGTCGTTGTTTTACTATCATAGGGGACTACAAGTCATTATTAGGATTATTCGGTGAAGACAAGGCTATACCCCCTATAGCCTCAGCAAGAGTGCAAAGATGGGTGTTGATCTTGGCAGCATCAGAGTATACTTTCATTCATAGACCTGGAAGTCAAATTGCAAACGCAGATGCACTCAGTCGTTTGCCCATGCAAGTAAAAAATGAGAATGTTCCAGTTCCTCAAGAATTCATTTTATTATTGAACTTCCTGGACTCATCACTGATATCTGCTAGACAGATTAAAGATTGGACAACTTGAGACCCAGTCTTATCCAAAGTGCAGGATCAAGTTCTTCATGGTTGGCCACAAAAACAAGAATCTGATGAAATTAAACCACATTTCCAGAGAAGATACAAAATAACCTGCCAGGAAAGTATTATGGGGAGCATGCGTGATTGTTGCTGCAAAAGCCATTGTTATCTGAACTTCACAGTGCACAACCCAGAATTTCCAAAATAAAGGCAAGAGATCATAGCTATATGTGGTGGCCGGGAATGGATGGAGAAATAGAAAACTTAGTGAGAAATTGTATGCAGTGTCAACAAGCACAAAAATTACCTGCAACAGCTCCGTTACGCCCCTGGGAGTGGCCAGGAAGGCCATGGGTGTGTGTACACATCGACTATATGGGACCTTTTATGGGAACAATGTTTCTACTTATCGTTGATGCACATTCGAAATGGACGGACATATATGAAGTGAGGTCGCCGACATCTTTCTCTACAATAGAGAAGCTACGACAAAGTTTTGCAATCAATGGACTACCTGAAGTGCTCATATCAGACAGTGGAACAGTATTCATGAGTGCTGAATTTAACCGATTTATAAGCCTCAACAGTATTATTCATGTCAAAACATCACCATACCACCCTTCTTCAAATGGACTGGCCGAGAGAGCAGTTCAGATGTTCAAATCAGGTATGAAGAAATTGTCTGGAGATTCTATAGCGACTAAATTAGCATGTTTTCTTTTCCATTATATAACCACCCCTCATACGACTTGCGGAATTGTTGACGAAGCGCCGTCTCTGATCGAGGTTGAGCCTAATTATTGCCAAAAGAAGGCAGGGAAGTCAGAAAATTGGACATGACTGTCACAGTTGTGACAGAACGTTTAAAAAAGGAGAGAAAGTAAAAAAGTGAAAATTTTTAGAGAAGGACCAGCATGATTGTTTGGTGAAATAAGTGCACTAATGGGACCTCTTTCCTACCACGTGAAAGTCGAAGATCGAGTCATAAGGAGACGTGGATCATAAAAGAAGAGAAGAAACAAAATATCCAGAAATGATTCCACCGGTGTTGGTGACTGAATCAACATCTCTTGCTGAAAGAACTCAACCGGGTACGGATGCGTCTGAAGGGCCAACTGCACCTGAAAAGAGTCAAAGAAACAGATTTACAGGTACCTACTGAAGAACCAGATGCTTAGATGACTACAGTAAAGGAAGTCCTGGATCAAACATCAGAAGCTGTAGAACTGAAACGTTCTACACGTATAAGGAAACCCCCAGAAAGACTGACTTTGTAAATTCTTGATCTGTGTAAATAACTTGATATTTTGGAAAAAAAAATTGAATTTCTGAGTAAAGGGGAGGGATGTAGTAATCTGATGTGTAATAGACCTTTAAGACAAATCTTGTAATGTAAGATTACATGACCTTGATGCCCAATAGCAGAGTAGCACAGGCTACCTCTGTAGAGTAGTCTTGAGTTCGAGTCAGAAGAGGAAAGACAGAGTTTTGAGTTTTAACCACACAAGTGTAGCTGCTGAGTTCATTTTGTAAATAAACAGAATGTGTTTCTTCTAAGAACGGTCTACAGATCTTCTCTGTCTTGCTTCCAACTTGGTCACCCCGAAATAAGTGTGCAACCTGGATCCTTTAGCTCCAGCAAACCAAGGGCACTGGATCCAACAGGTCCCCATCCGCCACCCTCCCGCCTGATTAAATGCCCCCGCCTCCAAACTCACTATGGGGCAGGTCACAAGATTCCGCCCTTCATTTTTATTTAGGAATTCTAATTGAATGAGACTATTTTTTAATTAGGTTTCTGTTGAGTTTTGCAGCTGTTGTTTTTATTCATTCATGGGATGTGGGCATCGCTGGCTAGGCCACCATTTATTGCCCATTCCTAATTGCCCTTGAGAACGTGGCGATGAGCTGCCTTCTTGAATCATTACAGTCTATGTGGTCTAGGTGCACCCACAGTGCTGTTAGGGAGGGAGTTCCGGGATTTTGACCCAGTCACAGTGAGGGAACGGCGATATATTTCCAGGTCAGGGTGGTGAGTGTCTTGGAGGGGAACTTCCAGATGGTGGTGTTCCCATGTATCTGTAGTCCTTGTCCTTCTAGTTGGTAGTGGTCGTGGGTTTGGAGGGTGTTGTCTAAGGAGTCTTATATGAGCTGCTGCAGTGCACTTTGTAGATGGTACACACTGCCATCGGTTTGTCGGTGGTGGAGGGAGTGAGTGTTTGTGGATGGGGTACCAATCAAGCGGGCTGCGTTGTCCTGGATGGTGTCAAGCTCCTTGAGTGTTGTTGGAGCTGCACTCATCCAAGCAAGTGGAGAATATTCCATCACACTTCTGACCTGTGCCTTGTAGATGGTGGACAGGCTCTGGGGAGTCAGGAGGTGAGTTACTTGCCGCAGGATTTCTGGCCTCTGACCTGCTCTTGTAGCCACAGTTTAATGGCTACTCCAGTTCAGTTTCTGGTCAATGGTAACCCCCAGGATGTTGATAATGGGGACTCAGCAATGGTAATGCCCTTGAATGTCAAGGGGCGATGGTTAGATTGTCTCTTGTTGGAGATGGCCATTGCTCAGCACTTGTGTGGCGCGAATGTTACTTGCCAATTGTCAGCCCAAGCCTGGATATTGTCCAGGTCTTGCTGCATTTGGACATGGACTTATATACAGTGTCATATTTTCAAAGCTTAACCGAGTCAAAAGCATGCTCACTGCTTTGATCCATAAACCTACCTGGGCGTCTATCACTTTTGTTGTGCTTTTATGCTTCAAAAGCACCCATTGCAGGCAGGATGGGAGTAGACCTTGTGTGTGGAATAATTCCAGCTTTGATGTCATGATGTTTCATTTGAGTGATGACATGAAAGAAGAATATTCCCGTAATCCATTGCTTCTCATTTGTAATGCCATTGGCTGACTGTCTGCTCTCTGCCTGCCTCTGTTCAGGCGTGTTCAAGTGTAGACACAATAATGGGTCGGGGGCACTGTAGCTGCCACTAGGTGTACAAATATCTTCCCTTATACCATTTTTAGGATTTTATGACCATTTAAAAGAATTTTCCTTAATGGTGAAATTGGATATGTCAACATTTCACAGCAACTGACATTTTATATAACATCGACATTATATTAAATATAATTGGCAGATAAGATCCAATGGGATCCATAGTGACAATAATTAGCACCTTTTGAGGTGTATTTCTAACTACTTTTATGTTGTATCTCTGGAACTGTACCAAGCTCAGCTCAGTGTATACAATAAGTGATGAGGTAGGAGGGAAGATGCAGTTGCCATTATGATCAGAGCTAGTGAGCCGATGCGCTTGCAAAGGAATCCGTTTATTCTGTGTCATTCCATTTATATCCACTTCATTACGTGTATGGGAATGGAAAATCTATTGGTGTGGTAGGGATAAGTACTATCCCATTCCTTATGCAGGTGCTAAAAAGCATTTATTTTTCATTTTCCCCGACTTGCTAGTGATTTCCAACACTTAATTCTTTTCCAAAACCTGGACACACACATACTTTGGGCCGCGCTTGAGCAAACCTTCATAACTGAAGGAACTAGAAGTGCTGCTAGCCTGAAAATACCAAATATGATAAAGGACTTTTCAGCATCAGGTGAGCTAGAAATTACATTTAGGTGGGCTTATGACTTCAGTCAACTGAAGACATCATTAGGTTTTAACCAAATTTGTACAAAGTGATCCCCTTCCATCAGAAACTGGCCGGGAAGATTTCAACAGGTTTCTGTTTATAGTTTCATTACATGTTCTTTATAGGCAAGTTTACAATTTCTCTATACAGAACAGCAGAAACTTTCCCCACAATTCCTTTGAAAAGTTAGCGCTGGAAACCTTTTGTTTTACGTGAGATGCTGAAATTGGCAATTCTAAATTGCAATTAACTTGTAGCACAGAACGCAGGTTCTAAACTACAGCAAAACAGTACATCACAGCAGATGTATTTTTGTAAGATAAATCCAATGATATTTGCACATCTATGTATTATTTTTCTCATCCTGCTTTGCTTGCTTTTTGCATTCTTATTGAACAGTGGGAGTTTTTTTTTTGTTGGCCTTGCATTTAAATTAATTTGTATTCAGGAAAGACTGTGTCCATAATAAACAATCTTCTTTCTCCTATTTAAACTAGATCAATTCAGTTTGGCTTGTGGAGGGATCCTATTAAGATAAAATGGCACAATTAGATTAATTTTCTAAGTCTCATTAAATGTTCATTAACAACGTCATTTACACAGATGTCCTGTAGTCAGACAGCCACCATTCTTTATTTAGAATTCATGGAGATTTAATAGTGTGGAAACAATAAACTGTTGCAATGAAATGCATATTTATTAAAAAAAATAATTACCGGTTACAGAGTTACAGTGAGGAACATGCATGGCTGGAAATATATTGCAGAAGATTTATGAATCTAAAAAATGATTGATTAAGATAAGTTTTTTTTTAATGGGCTTGGCAGTAAATATATTCATAGAAATGATTCCAGCTAGAGAAAAAGTCCATTCAATGTATGGATGGTACCTTAGTTGAGGTTTTTAACATTCTGTGAATTTGAGAATGTGACGTGGCCAGTGCTATGACTAATCTCGTTATAAAAGTTACTAGAACATATATTTTGGTTTTTGTAGTGCGTGTAAGGCAGTTAGTGGAGGGTGGTTTTGTCATTCTGTAGATTTGAACAAAGTGGACATTTACTTTGGTCAACTCATATAAATTACTAAACTAGTTAGTGTAAACTAGTACAATATGCCCCTACTTTGGGCAAACAATTAGAAGAAAAAATATACTCTTTGTGCACAATATTTGCAATCTTGCATACTTGGTTTTGGAACTGCTAACTAAATATATTTAGTAGCTGCATTATGGTAGAGAAGCTCAGACAAGTGGTATTGCTACTAATAATAATTGTAATAATACTCAAAATTGTACTTGAAATATGTGGTACAAGAGTCATTAAGGCATTTGTTCCAGTTGAATGAAGCTAACAATTGACTTTGGCAAAATTCCACATTCTGCAAAAAATAATTACCGAGTGCAAACAGTCAACAACTTTTCCAGAAATGGATTTTTTTTCATTTTCGTAGCTGGCTAATATGCATCCTGTATTTGGACTATATTTGAATGGAAGTGGTGATTATGCATGCAAAGATTTATGATTGTTTTGTGATACACTGTAGTTTAGAGTGTGGTATCTGGGAAGCCTGTCATAAGAACAATGTGTCTTTGAAACTGCTTTGTCACCAAGATCCATAGATATAAAATAAGGGAATATAGGTAATATGAATTGGCAAGTGAAAAGACGTATTAAGATAATGACAATCTTTCAACAATTTAATGATGTATGAATGCTACCCTATTATAGAATCATGGCATATTGCAGCAAAGGAACAGGGCATTTGGCCCATCAAATATGATGGTGGATAAAGGAAAAGGGGATTGAAATTGTTTGGGAAAAGGTTAAATGCTAATGGGCCAAATGGCATATTTTCTTATAACTTCTATATATTTATGTGGCATTGTTATAAGTAATGTATTCAGATTTATAAATGTGGTGTCCAGAAATTAGACAATTCAATAAGCTATGGATACACAGGCCTGGTTTCAAGCCTTTTTCAGTTGATATTTTTAAATGTGTATATTGATGCGTCAGGTTAGACAGACAACTCTTAAGTTTTCATAGTATTGCAATAAATGTCAGTATTGACAAGTTGGGAGGATCAATAAGGATACATACTTTACAACACAATTCTGTTCAGTTTCTTCTGCTACACGTTAAGCTTACTAATATAGTTGCCATGTATGTAAACTTTGCAAAATGGCTGACTCTTCTGTTTTTTTTATCAACACTAAATTGTAGTTTTCAGCATTTTTGTTTGTAAATTTCCAGGCTTCATGATATTTGGCTAGTGCATTATACTGTTGCCTAATTTTGGCAAAGTTATGTTATGAATAACTCTCAACAATTATAAGAAATCCAACTCTCCATGTGCTCTTCAGTTTAATATGAGTCCTCTCACTGGGAACAAAGCTATAGTATATGTGTTTGTAGTGATATAATTTACCTGTAAATTCTGGGAATAGGTGAATGTACAGTGCTTTGACCAATGAAAAATAAAACCACTCAAAGAACATTTAGACAGCGGCTTGGGCTGTCCCAAATTGCTTTACAGTCAAATAATTATTTCTGGGTTGTAGTCACTGTTGTCATGCAGGGAAATGTGGTTTTTGATGTTGGTTGAAGGCTAAATGTTGGCCAGCACACCTAGGAGAAACATCTCTGCTGTTCTTCAAAATAATGCCATGGCATTTTTTACATTCACCTTGGAGATCACAATGAGCACAGTCTCTATTGCCAAGCTGAAAAATTAAAAGAATACAAACTGAAAAAGATATTGTACACAATATGAGTGATTGAATAGAAGTTCATAACATAAGAAATAGGAACAGGAGTAGACCATTCAGCCCCTCGAGCCTGCTCCGCCATTCAATAAGATCATAGCTGATCATCTTGTGTTTCGATTTCCACATTCCCATCTAACCCTGATAACCTTTGATTCCCTCGGCTAATGTAGAAGAGAAATGTTCAACAGTCATTATTGTTAATCTTTTTGTTTACTCACTGGTGTAATTTATATTATTGCAGGAAATGTTCACTTACCTTTCTACTGAAGTAAAGAAGTTGTCTGAAGCTCATGGTGAAAGGCTTCTGGAAACCTCGCATAACCCTGTATCTTTAGGTAGATCTGATTTTTTAAAATATATTTTTTAAAAAGGTAATTATTTATGTGTACTTTCACCCAACTCTGTCAATTCAAAGGTTTTTTAAACATTTTTAGAAAATAAAACCCTTGTGTAACTTAAGTTAAGCAAATTTAATATAACAGCTCAGAAAGCTTTATTTTGCATGATTTTAATTCAAATTAACAGATAATTTAAACCAAGAAGCTTTGATTTAAGAAAAATTAAGCCTTTGGGAAGCTAAGCTAGTTATTGAGGGAGGTACTGGCAGAATTTTAAGAACAGCTTTTAGCACCAGAACAAAAGAAAAATATTGTGGATACTGGGAATCAGAAATAATAACAGAAAATGCTGGTGAATGTTGAGCAGTTCGGGCAGCATCTGTGGAGAGATGAACAGAGTTAATGTTTCATGTCGATAATTTTTCAGTGGAACCTTCCTCCTTAGGCACTGCCTCAGGATCGGGGATGACTTTCTTCCATTCCATTTGATGGGTTCTGAAATGGCTGGCATCTCATGCGTGATCTGCAGACTCTGCCACATGTCGGGCAGGTGGCGCTTGAAGGGTTGGATAGGTGGGTTATTTAGTGGTTTGTGCACTCCCTCCAGTGCCTTGACTTTGCCTTTGCACGTTCCCAACCAAGTGTCTCGATGTGTTCAGCGCCTTCCCGAATGAACTTCTCCATTTTGTTCGGTCACAAGCCAGGATCTCCCATAAGTCAGCAGATATGTTTGACTTCTTCAGGGATGCTTTGAGGACATCCCTAAAGGGTTTCTGCTGTACTTCTGGGACTCTCCTGTTACAACTGAGTTCAGAGCAGAACAATTACTTTGGGAGTCTGGCATACGAGCGGCATATCCTGCCCAGCAGAGCTGGTTTTGAATGATTAGCTCCTCAATGCTGGGCAAGTTGGCTTGGGAGAGGACACTGTTGTTAGACCGCCTTTCTTGCCACCAGATTTAGAGGATTTTGTGAAGGCACTGGTAGTAGTACTTCTCCAGTGCTTTGAGATGCCTGCTGTAGGTTGTCCAAGCCGCTGAAGCATATAGGAGTGCGGGGATTACTGCTGCCCGGTAAACCATGACCTTAGTCTTGGGTTTGAGACCTGAGAATCAGAAGAACGAGTCTGATCTGCTGAGTGTTTTTCAGCATTTTCTGTTTTTCTTTCAGCACTAGAGGTCAGTAAAACACAGCAGTTAGTATTTTCACACATTTTCATGCAGCCTTGATTAGAAAAAGAAAGACTTGCATTTACATAGTGCTTTTCTTGGCCACCAGACTGGCTAAAAACCTAGTCCCAAGAATCTAGCTCAGGAGATGCTTCACTCTGTCATTGGCCTTCATTCATTTATTCATTGTGATTCTTACAAGATAATTGCAATGCAGTTGAAGGATTTGGGCAACAGTTATGAATGTTGCCTGAACCCCAAGGCTGCATCTGTACCTTAAATCAATGAGGCATTATCAGTGATAAATATAATATTAGTGAACTTGTTTTGAACCTGATGTTCTTTGTGTTGTGATGCAGCCCAGTCATTCAACATAAAGACTTAAATTCCTGCTTTTGAAGGTTAAAGTGGTGCTAATGTAAAGCAGGAAAATGCTATTACTGAGTTAAAGGTATATTGTATCATGTGACTGGATCTGCAGCTTTTTAACAGTATGTTGCATGAAAATTTGTTTTTTGAACCCATTTTCTCCTTGGTCATTTTAATAAGAAGGTGGGAGGGAGCCACACCACAGGGAGCAGGCATTTTAGCTGGCTCTTGCCCTTTTTTAAGAAACTCTTTCAGCTCCAGATTTTCCAGTTCTAAATATTGATCACTAAATTTGTTGCAACATTTTGAAGAGTTATGATGCCATCATGCCAGTGAAACATGTCCATATTTGGTGAAGATGTTGCCTCAATGGACCTGTGAGCAGAAAATATTCTCAATTTTTGAACATTGTCTAAGTGGTATGACCAGCATTAACATGATGAGCTGCGAGATTTTGGTCTGTTCCCCACTCGTGATGCTGACTATAACTCACTTTTTTTTCAGTTTTAGTATGTAGTTGGCATCCCACCACTCCTCACAAAATATCCTTGCATTTCCATCTGTTACCAAGAGTATTGGTGGTGAAGTGGATGTCGCTGGTCTAATGTTCCTTTTTATAGTAGACACTTGAGATGCTTTGCAGCTGCTAGTCCTTCATTGATTTTTATTATTTCAAGTATTCGTTTCTAGAAAGTGATTTAATTTTTTTTCCAAACACAGCAATAATAGAACAAAAGCTCCATCTATGTTGTTTTCGCTTTAGGTTGTGTAAACATTATCCCAAAGTAATTATAGTTTTATGACATCAAGATACCAGTTTAATTGCCATATAAACATTCATTGTAGCATGATATTGCAGTACATAGTTTTGGTATTTATAACTTAACCACGATTAGTTTTCTCAATTTAATTTAATGACTAATTTGATTAACCCTCTTGAATACTGAGTGGCATTTGTTATTCTTAACTGGTGCACTTGCATTGTGCCGACCAGCTTTAGATTGGGAAAATTATGAGAGGTGCATGCTGACAACACTAAGGCTGGAATTAAATGCCGCCCCCTCCCCCAAGGTGCTTTTGGCAAGGGGGCATTTAATGGGGTGGGAGCGTGATGGGTCGAGACCCGCCATCTTCCCGCCTCTGTCCAGATTAAGTCCGGGTGGGATAGCTTGTGGACAGCCTTCCCGCACTGCCGCCATTGAGGCTCTTAATTGAGCAATTAATGCCTATTTAAGGACCTCATCCAGGTGCCGCTGTTATTCACTCAATCGTGGGCTGGGCACTTGCTATGCCAGAAGCTCAAAAAGCAAACAATGTCAGGGTTGCTTGTGGATTTCTTTGGTGGGTGTGGGGGGGGCGGTATCCCTCGTTGTCAGGCACTCGGTGCCTGATCGAGTGTCCCAGTATTGGAAAGGTGGGGGCTGTTGAGAGCCACGCTCCTGCTCATTCTTTCAAACTGCCTCCTCCTCCCTGTGAATCTGACACCACAACCCTCATCCCGCCATCACTCACCTGCGGACTGGACCCCGGGGGTGTATAATCAGCAGCAGTCACCGCCTTCCTGGTAGCGCTGCTGAGCAATGCACAGCTGCCAGCTTCTGACAGGCAGCTCTTGGAGACAAGATTTCGGCCCCCAGGGTCCTTGACCCTTGAAGGCCCTTCACTGTCCAGCTAAGTGCCTGATTGGCACTCTTGCCAGGGCTCTTGTCGGCTGTGCAGCCAGTCGGTGAGACTCCCGTCACCTATACTAAATACCGCTCTAAGCTACATAGCTGTCTTCTTTTTTATTCATTCACAGGATGTGGGCTTCGTTGGCTGGGCCAGCATTTATTGCCCATCCCTAGTTGCCCTTGAGAAAGTGGTGGTGAGCTGCCTTCTTGAATTGCTGCAGTCCATGTGGTGTAGGTACACCCACAGTGCTGTTAGGAAGGGAGTTCTAGGATTTTGACCCAGCGACAGGGAAGGAATGGCGATATATTTCCAAGTCAGGATGGTGAGTGACTTCGAGGGGAACTTCCAGGTGGTGATGTTCCCATCTAACTGCTGCCCTTGTCCTTGTCTAGGGTAGCGGTTCTGGGTTTGGAAGGTGCTGTCTAAGGAGCCTTGGTGAATTCCTGCAGTGCATTTGTAGATGGTACACACTGCTGCTACTGTGCGCCAGTGGTGGAGGGAATGAATGTTTGTGGCGTGGTACCAATCAAGTGGGCTGCTTTGTCCTGGATGGTGTCCAACTTCTTCAGTGTTGTGGGAGCTGCACTCATCCAGGCAACTGGGGAGTATTCCATCACGCTCCTGACTTGTGCCTCTAGATGGTGGACAGGCTTTGGGGAGTCAGGAGGTGAGTTACTCGTCGCACGATTCCTAACCTCTGACCGACTCTTGTGGCCAAAGTATTTATATGGCTAGTCCAGATCAGTCTCTGGTCAATGGTAACCCCCAGGATGTTGATATTGGGAATTCAGTGACGGTAATGCCATTGACCATCAAAGAGCAATGGTTTGATCCTCTCTTGTTAGAAATGGTCATTGCCTGACACTTCTGTGGCACGAATGTTATTTGCCACTTGTCAGCCTAAGCCTGGATATTGTCTAGGTCTTGCTGCATTTGGATATGGACATCTTCAGTATCTGAGGAGTCGCGAATGGTGCTGGACATTGTGCAATCATCAGTGAACGTCCCTACTTCTGACCTTCTGATGGAAGGAAGGTCATTGATGAAGCAACTGAAGATGGTTGGGCCAAGGACACGACCCTGAGGGATTCCTGCAATGATGTCCTGGAGCTGACTTGATTGACCTCCAACAACCACAACTATCTTCCTTTGTGCTAGGTATGACTCCAACCAGTGGAGAATTTTCCCCCTGATTCCCATTGACTCCAGTTGTACGAGGGCTCCTTGATGCCACACTCGGTCAGATGCTGCCTTGGTATCAAGAGCAGTCACTCTCACCTCACCTCGGGAGTTTAGCTCTTTCGTCCATGTTTGAACTAAGGTGGTAATGAGGTCAGGAGCTGAGTGGCCCTCGCAGAACCCAAACTGGGCATAAATGAGCAGGTTATTGCTAAGCAAGTGCCATTTGATAGCACTGTTCCATTACTTTACTGATGAAGGAGAGCAGACTGATGGGGTGGTAATTGGCCAAGTTGGATTTGCCCTGCTTTTTGTGTACAGGACATACCTGGGCAATTTTCCACATAGCTGGGTAGATGCCAGTGTTGTAGCTGTACTGGAACTTGGCTAAGGTCGCGGCAAACTCTGGAGCACAAGCCTTCAGTACTATTGCAGGAATATTGTCAGGGCCCATCGCCTTTGCAGTATCCAGTGCCTTCAGCCATTTCTTGATATCACGTGGAGTAAATTGAATTGGCTGAAGACTGACATCTGTGATGCTGGGGACCTCCAGAGAAGGCAGAGATGGATCATCCAATCGGCACTTCTGGCTGAAAATTGTAACAAATGCTTCAGCCTTATCTTTTGCACTGATGTGCTGGGCTCCTCCATCATTGAGGATGGGGATATTTATGGAGTCTCCTCCTCCAGTGAGTTGTTTAATTGTCCACCACCATTCACGACTGGATGTGGCAGACTACAGAGCTTAGATCTGATCAGTTGGTTGTAGGATCGCTTCACTCTGTCTATCACTTGCTGCTTATGCTGTTTGGCACGCAAGTAGTCCTGTGTTATAGCTTCATCAGGTTGACACCTCATTTTTAAGTATGCTTGCTGCTGCTCCTGGCATGCCCTCCTGCACTCTTCATTGCACCAGAGTTGACCCCCCTGGCTTGATGGTAATGGTAGAGTGGGGGATATGCTGGGCCATGAAGTTACAGATCATGTTCTAGTACAATTCTGCTGCTGCTGATGGCCCACAGTGCCTTATGTTTGCTCAGTCTTGAGTTGTTAGACCATTTAGCATGATGGTAGTGCCACATGACACAATGGAGGGTATCCTCACTGTGAAGGCTGTGCGGTGGTCACTCCCACCGATACTGTCATGGACAGATGCATCTGCGGCAGGTTGGTGAGGATGAGGCCAAATACGTTTTTCCCTTTTCCCTTGTTGGTTCCCTCACCACCTGCTGCAGACCCAGTCTAGCAGCTATGTTATTTAGGACTCGGTCAGTAGTGGTGCTACTGAGCCACTCTTGGTGATGAACATTCAAGTCCCCCACCCAGAGTACATTCTGTGCCCTTTCCACCATCAGTGCTTCCTGCAAGTAATGTTCAACATGGAGGAGCACTGATTCATCAGCTGAGGGAGAGCAGTATGTGGTAATCAGCAGGAGTTTTCCTTGCCCATGTTTGACCTGATGCCATGAGACTTCATAGGGTCCGGAGTCAATGTTGAGGATTTCCAGGGCAACTCTCTTCCGACTGTATACCACTGTGCCGCCACTTCTGCTGGGTCTGGGACAGGACATACCCAGGGATGGTGATGGTGGAGTCTGGGACATTATCTGTAAGATTTGATTCTGTGAGGATGACTATGTCAGGCTGTTGCTTGACTAGCCTGTGAGACAGCTCTCCCAATTTTAGCACTGGACCCCATATGTTAGTAAGGAAGACTTTGCAGGGTCAACAGGGCTGCGATTGCCGTTGTGGTTTCCGATGCCTAGGTCAATGCTGGATGGTCCGTCTGGTTTCATTCCTTTTTTGTGACTTCGTTACAACTGAGTGCCATTTCAGAGGGCATTTAAGAGTCACCCACATTGCTGTGGGTCTGGAGTCACATGTAGGCCAGACCAGGTAAGGACAGCAGATTTCCTTCCCTGAAGGACATTAGTGAACCAGATGGGTTTTTACAAAAATCGACAATGGTTTCATGGTCATCATTAGACTTTTAATTCCAGGTTTTTATTACACCATCTGCTGTGGTGGGATTCGAACCCTGGTCCCCAGAGCATTACCCTGGGTCTCTGGATTATTAGTTCAGTGACAATACCACTACACCATCGCCTCCCCTCAATCTACAAACCACTCGTAGATACGGGGAAGATAGAGCTTTGCACACACATGACAGAGACATATTTAATGTTAGCTAAGAGGTGACTCCAAAGATATTTGCCTAAAAAACGACAGTCACTGCACTTTATTGTTTGAAACATTGTACAAAGCATTTTCAATGAGATAACCCACTATATAAACACGAATGTTATTGTAAAGGGACTTTAAAACAAAAATTTAAAAGAAAGAGTTCTTGCTGCTTGTAGTTATGCACAAATGGCATGAGTAATCTTTTCAAAATTTGAGTTCTGATGAAAGATCATGACCTGAGAGTTAACTCTCTTTCTCTTTCCATGGATGCCGCCAGACCTGCTGTGTATTTCCAACATTTTCTGTGTTTATTTCATATCATACCTGGCCCTTTCTGGCACAGCACATAAACAGAGGTCCTGGGCTGTTGTGTGAGCAGACTCCAGGGTTACTTTACGGACTGTTGGTTAGGCCTTCTAAGGACTGGTATGAAGAGGACATGCTCCACTCATTTGTATCTGAAAATTGCAACTGGGGTCACAGAAACAATTTGCATATTTAAGCAACATCCATAAGACGTAGGAGAAGACGTAGGAGCAGAAGTAGGCCAATAGGCCCATTGAGTCTTCTCCGCCATTCAATGAGATCATGGTTGACCTGATAATCCTCAACTCCACTTTCCTGCCTTTTCCCCATAATTCTCGATTCCCTTACTGATTAAAAATCTGTCTTTCTCAGCCTTGAATATACTTAACCACCCAGCCTCCACAGTAAAGAATTCCACAGATCACTAAACTCTGAGAGAAGAAATTCCTCCTCATCTCTGACCTAAATGGGTGACCCCTTACTCTGAGATTATGCCCTTTGGTTCTAGACTCTCCCACAAGGGGAAACAACCACTCAGCATCTACCCTGTCAAGACCCCTAAGAATCTTTTATGTTTCAATAAGGTCACCTCTCATTCTTCTAAACTCCAATGAGTGCAGACCCAACCTACTCAACCTTTCCTCAAAAGAAAATCCCTCCATACCCGGATCAACCTGTTCAGAGTATTCCAGGTGTGGTCTAACTAGTGCCTTGTATAGTTTTAGCAAGGCTTCCCTATTTTTATACTCGGTTTACTTTGAAATAAAGGTCTACGTTCCATTTGCCTTCCCTATTACCTGCTGAATTTGTATGCTAGCTTTTTGTGACTCAACGCCACCATCTAGAAGTTCCCCTCCATGTCACTCACCATCCTGACTTGGAAATATTTCATTGTTCCTTCACTGTTGTTGGAACAAAATCCTGGAACTTCCTTCCTAACAGCACTGTGGATGTACCTACACCACATGGACTGCAGCGGTTCAAGAAGGCAGCTCATCATCACCTTCTCAAGGGCAACTAGGGATGGGCAATAAATGCTGGCCCAGCCAGCGAAGCCCACATCTCGTGAATGAATTAAAAAAAAAATGCACGAGGACCTCCAAATCCCTCTGTGCTGCAGCTTTCTGCAGTCTTTCTCCATTTAAATAATATTCAGCTCCTCTATTCTTACTGTCAAAGTGCAAAACTTCACATTTTCCCACATTATATTCCACCTGCCAAGTTTTTGCCCAATCACTTAACCTGTCTATATCCCCCTGTAGACTCTTTGTGTCATCCTCACCTCTTGCCTTCCCACCTATTTCTGTGTCATCAACAAACTTGGTGATAGTACATTCACTTCCATCATCCAAGTCATTAATATATATTGTAAATAGTTGAGGCCCCAGCACTGATCCCGGTGGCACTCCACAGGTTGCCATCCTGAAAATGTCCCCCCTGATCCCAACTCTGTCTTCTATTAGTTAGCCAACCCTCTATACATACTAATATACTACCTCCAACACCATGGGGTCTTATCTTATTAAGTAGCCTTATGTGTGGTCCCTAATCGAATGCCTTTTGGAAATCCAAATATATTACATCTACTGGTTCCCCTTTATCTATCCTGCTTGCCACCTTCTCAAGGGCAACCAGGGATGGGCAATAAATTCTAGTCCAGCCAGTGAAGCCCACATCCTGTGAATGGGAAAAAAAAACTTTTTCTCTCGTGATAGCTATTGTATTTATTTCCTCCCCCACCACCTCCCCCCCGCCCCCCCCCCCCCCCCCCAACCCCCTTTTGCCCCTTGACTATTTAGTATTTTTGGAATGTTATTAGTGTCTTCTACCTTGAAGACTGGTGCAAAGTATTCATTCAACTCCTCTGCCATTTCCTAGTTCCCCATTATTATTTCCCCAGCCTCATTCTCTAAGGGGCCTATGTTCACTTTGGCCTCTCTCTTTCTTTTTATACATTTAAAGAAGCTCTTGTTGTTCATTTTTATATTACTAGCTAGTTTACCCTCAAAGTTTATTTTCTCCCTCTTTATTTTTTTTTGGTCATCTTCTGTTGGTTTTTAAAACTTTCCCAATCCGCTGGCTTACCACTAATCTTTGCCACGTTGTATGTTTTTTTTTCAATTTGATACTGTCCTTAACTTCCTTGGTTAACCATGCTTGGTTTATCCCCTTCCTAGAATCCTCCTTCCTCACTGGGATATATCTATGTTGTGAGTTATGAATTATTTTCTTTAAGATCTGCCATTGTGCATTAACCATCTTTTCTGCTAAACCCCTTTCCCAGTCCACTCCCACCAACTCTGCCCTCATTCCATTGTAATTACCCTTATTTAAATTTAGCACAATTGTTTCTGACCCAAGTCTCTCACTCTCAAACTAAATGTTAAATTCTACAATGTTATAGTCATTGTTTCCTTGGGGATCTTTTACTCTGAGATCATTTATTAAACCTGTCTCATTACACATTACCAGATCCAAAATAGCCTGATCCCTCGTTGGGTCCACAACATATTATTCAAGGAAACTGTCCCGAATACACCTCTGCTGATTTGATCTTCCCAATCTACATGAAGATTAAATTCACCAGCTGGTCCCAGCACGGTTCAAGTGAACCCGTCCCACCGTAACAGTTCCCTTTTACTCCACTGGTGCCAGTGTCCAATGACCTGAAATCCATTCCTCCCGCACCAGTCTTTGAGCCACGCATTTAACCCCTTGACTTTATTTACCCTATGCCAGTTTGCCCGTGGCTCAGATAGTAATCCCGAGATTATTACCTCGGAGGTTCTGCTTTTTAATTTAGCTCTCAACTGTTCAAATTCTTTCAGCAGAATCTTATTTCGAGTCCCATCTAATTCAGATATAAAAGCTGCTCACCCATTTACTGGCCTGCTTGAAAATTGCATCAGGTGGCCCTTGGGCATCAGTGAGGCAGCCAACGTGCCTCTTCCACCCACATCTTCATTCACTTATTTTTCAGGCGGGTAATAGGCGAGCAGTAGTTAAAAAGCATTATTGCATATATCATGATTGGGTCACTGATTTTCAATTAACTAAGTCAGAAGATTTCCTAATTTCATTACCAGACATATTCCTTGGCAGCCAAGGTACTGTTTCTTGTTGCAATGTAACCAACAGGTCCATGGGAGTGCTCTTCAATGACACTCTTTTTCACTTATTATTTGATTTCACCAATTGTTTGGAGAAAATTGTGTTACCTTCATTCAGTCCCTCCCAGAGGCTATGATTGAAAGCTCAACGTGTGCAGGACATTGATTCTCAGTTTAAGCCCACTCTGTTCTTTTGTTGCCATCTCCCTCATTGCAGCATATTTTTTAACCTGTATGTTTTGTATTGAAACACAAATTGTCTGCTTTATGTGAATCTCCTACTATGCAACCACCTCATATTGTTCCGTGCTTTTCCACTTATTTCAGCAATGTCCTTGAAAAGATTTCATGAGCACAATGATAAGGCTGTCACTCAGCTTGGATCTATGCTTTTCACCAGACTGGTATCTGGAGCCAGGTGAGTTGCTGAGTAATTGGCACCCTTAATGCACTTATTGATTGACTTGTGCTTTGTCTTCCTTTTCATATAAGGATCATGAATGCCTGTATTGGGTATGTGAGCTGCATACACTGAGGCTTGTCATTTTAAAAACCCTCCTCTCCTTCCCAAATGCAGAAGGCTTTTTAAAAAATTATTCTACATTGTTTCTTATGTACTTTGTTGCTATATCATTTAAATTTTGAATTTAATTACTTATGCTTTTGGAGTCAGTCTGCAGTGCAGTTTTTTTTCAGTCAAACAAAATATGTATGTTTGCTTGGGCCAGATCCACATTGTTTCTCTCTCTTGTCTTAAGAGTTGTTCCTGTCGGCTCAGAACAAATTATAAATGGATACGCTTTCAAAGGATTTATGTCACACACGAATTGCTATCCATGCCCTTATCTGAATGCTGCATCATCTATTGGAATAAAAAAACAAGATGTGGACCTTTTTATTAAGAAACTGGACAAGTGTCTCAAGACCTTACTGAAAGAGAAAGAAATTGCAGGAACTGAAACGGAAATGTTGGCAAAATGTGAAGATGTTGTTACAGTGGATTTGTCAGAAAGTGTCCAAAATGGACTAAAAGTCATGACAGATGTGGTAAATCACCCTTTCTGATACCCCTTAAATTGGGCAAGCTCGCTCAATTCAGAGGTGACTAGCAGAAGTGCATGACAGAAAAATATGTTGAAAACTTTCATTATTCTCATTTTTTTTTCTTTTAGTTTTCTTTGAGGATGATTGTTGATCATCTGGAGACTCTTAAAAGGGAATTATGTTATGACTCTGAGGCACATCTGAGGAGCTAATGTCATAATTATTTTCATGAGAATGATGAAAACAATAATTTGACCATCTACAATTAAGAATCAGTTGCAAATGGGGTACATTAGCCTACAATATATATTTTGAATGCAGATGGAGTTTAAATTGGGTTTATTAAAAATAAAAATGTGGCTTAGGAAAATAATTGAAAATATTTGAATTTGCTCTTGCACTGTGAGATTGTTTTATAACTGTTTTGTCCTAAGCATTTTTGATGGTGTGTATTGCATTTGACATTGCACTATTTTCTTTGTTAATTATTAGCTGTCGCAATAAATGTGTGTAAATGTGTGTAAAAGTAAAACTTGTAAATATGAATAGCACTTGTACAGTGGTACGTGGGAATTACCCATTTTTCTCCTTTTTAAGGTGAGGGTTGGAGGTTATGTACGATGCATTGCCTTGTATCTGAGGGTTTACTTGGTAGCCCAGCATGACCTTAAGAAACCACTTTTCTCCTTTGCACTAGGTAGAATAGGGCCTCCGCTCTTCAGATGCTTGTCAAATCAAATCCACTATAAATACATGGAAAAAAGCCAGATATCGTTTCACTTGAGACCCTTAACAGGCAATACTGACAAAGTTAATATCTTCAAAGTAAGTTACCATTCCGCAACTGGATTATAGACCAGAGACTTGAGCCTACTTGGGGCTCAACTGCACACAGGCTAAGTTGCTGATTTTTAGCCTACAGCATAGATGTCTTTTGTAGTTTTTAAAAAAAAGGCTTAAAATATTTTTTTAATTTTAATTGCATTGCAGAAACCCAGTTAGTCTGAAAAGATCTTCACTGTTTGGACAAGAAAAAAAAATGATGAAAGTAGTTAAGTAGATGGTTACTCTATATATTGCATACTGCATGTTCAAAACCCCAAAAGTAAAATAACACTGTAACTAATAAAGCAGTTGAGTGAAATTATAGAAACAAAGCCTCAGCTGCAATTGAAGTTTTGCCAAGGCCTATCACTTCATTACACTGGATCATTTGAAATGTATGTACATATGGACAACATGTACATTGTAAGACGAAAAGGGATAGCCAAGAAATCTAGAGCAAAATGGAAAGATTAATTGAGAACTTACCTGTTCGATGTTTGATCTTGATAATATGAGATCCTGTTCGTTCATACACAACCAGTCTTAAAGGTGAGGGCAGAGTTTATGAACTCTCAGTGCCAACTACTGAAATTCCCTTTTGTACTTGGCGTGAAGAGTGGCACATGTAATCAGTAACGAGATGTATGTGAAAACATATAGACCTGGAATGTAGTTCAATGCAATTCCATGTCAACATAAAATTGTATGAAAAGTCTTGGGAGGGGATGGAGGGCACATAGAAAGTACCATCATTTTAAAATGGACACTTTAGATGTCGGTGTACAATTCCTCACCTAGGACTGATTTATGGCCTCTAAGGAGACCTCAAAGATGCATGCTACACTGTACCGATTGCAAGACAACATAGAAAATTACTAAAGTTCAGATGGAAAGCGATACTTTGGCAATTTAAAGCATCAACAAATGGGCTGAACTTAGGACTACGTGCTCACAAATTTGTTGAAACCATCATTTGCAGCTATGAAGTCATCCTTGTAGTGGCATATATAGCTGATATGTTACTTGTTGCCAAAACAAAGCAGTGTGGGATCAAAATCCCCTTCAATTGGGAAATTTATGGAACATAATTTCAAACTCATGGACATGTTTTGACTTCATGACTGTAACTATAAATTTCAAAAAGATAAGCTGCAGTCAGCAGTACAGGGCTGGGCAGCAAGGGGTTAATTCAGACATTTAGTGAAAGCACTGACTCTTCAAAAGGGTTTGGACTTTGACTAACGCAATCAATAAGTCTGATTACCCAATACAATGGCACAAAAGACATATTATCAACACATTACACTCAAGGAATTATTCAACCACCACAGACAATCATACTGGAAATAGGGTTATTCTAACCCTCATTAACTTTGGAGCCAGGTGCTGTTACTGTGCCACCTCAAACAGCAGGAGAATTGCTCATACAATGAGAACTGATAATATTCATCTGGATACATCTTCTATTGAAAACCCTGTATTGTTTCAACCATCAGGAGCTGATGACATTTGTCTGGACTTTGCGTGGAATCAACTAAATGGACATTGGAACAACAGGAAATATGTTTTGACATGTCTGAGTTAAATTGTTATAAAAGAAGAGCAGATCTAAGGTTTTGGGCTGCACTTGGAAGAATATTCGAGTTTGGTCACCTTGACTCAGGCCTACAGTCAACGCTGGACAGACCGCTGTGTTGGGGATTGCAAGTTTCAGCCAAATCATAGTGATATTGGTCTGAGGGTTTTGTAAAGGTTTGGGGCAAAAACTTGCAGAAGGATTTTCTCCTCGGCAATTTGAGGGCGGGGCCCGCTCGCCGAGGGGAAAATGACACGGGATGACATCGGGAGGAACCCCCGACGTCATCCTGGTCCATTTAAATCTTCAGGAAGGTGGGCGGACAGCTGATTTTGCTGTCCGCCCGCCGACCTGTCAATGGTCAATTAAGGCCATTGACAGGCTAATTAACCTTGTTAAAGACCCTGCCCGTCCAAGCTTAAGGCTGGCGGGCAGGCCAGGAGCCCCAGCGGGCTCCAGATTATTCATGAAACTTCATCCACTGGCGGGTTGAAGTTTCATGTCCGTTTTTAAAAAATTTAATAATCTTTGTGTTTCTTACTAACGTCCCATCTCATGTGACATTGTCACATGAGGGGGACATGTTAATAATTTTAATATTTCTCTATTTTTTTACTTTTCTTACCTGTCAGTAAGCTCCCTGAGACAGCACTTTGCCTCAGGGAGCAGTGCGCTCTTTCGCAGGCATGCGCGAAAGAGCGCACTTTGAAAGATGGGATTCCCTCACCCCCTCGCACAGGAAACGCATAGCACTTCCTGTCAGGCAGACCGCTGGGCGGGCCTTAATTGGCCCGCCCACTCAAAATGGCGGCGGGCCCCATTTCAGTGGCGGGGGTCGGCTGCCTGCCTGTCGCCGAGCTAGTGGGGCCCGCTCACCCACCAAGGGCAAAATTCTGCCCTTGGTGTTTTTTGCCAGTACATTGTACCTTGTTTCAGCCATATCTTGGTGATATTGGTCTGAGAGTTTTTTTCTTAAGGTTTCAGGACAGGACGTGGTGTTTTGCCTGTGTTTTTGTAAGTTTTAACCGAGTCGTGGTGACTTTGTGTCGGGTACTGGAAATAGGTTGTTTTAAATTTTGGGTTTTGTACTGTGGGGTTGTAGGTGATTCAATAAAGCAATTGTGAATTATCAGAAGAAACTTGTCTCGCTGGTCACTCTGTTCAAGCCATACACTTGTGAATTTGGTGTCACAAACCTGAGTGTGGGGAGGGTCTCTGAGGGAAAAGGGGAACCCCTACAGCAGGGAGCAAAGAATGCAGCGAAACAGCCCAAACGCCATCTGACATTGGTTTCGTCATACAACCAGAAAAATTCATCCTTGACCCAGTACACAAAATTATCTTTCTAAAAGTTATACTGGAATCCTCTGCAAAGCAAGTCAATCTCATTGAAGCAAAATCAGAGGAAATATGTTGTCTCAGCAAATGTTTGTTGGCCTCACATTCACCATCAATCCAATTTGTTTCTTCCGTGATTGGCAAATTAGTGGTTGCTTTTCCATGTGTACAATATGAGCCATGGCATTAGAGAGAGCATGAAATGAAAAAAACCTGGGTTTTGAAGAAAACCAAGGGCATTTTGACAGAAAAATTATTCCTTCTCCTGAAGCTTGCGACAAGCTCATTGGTGGGCTGACAATGTGTCAATCGCAGTTAATAACATTGATAAGGGGGTCACCAATTCATGTCAACAAACAATGCCTCAGGATTAGGAATGCATCCAGTGGTACCACACACATCGGAAGACGATGGACTGCTGAAGAGACGGTAAGAGTAAAAATAAATGAATTTAATTATGTCGAATTGAAGGCTGCTTTCTTTGTCTTACACATAACAGCCATGTACATATTGCTATGCAACTGGACATCACAACTGCAGTGGTATACATAAACAATAAAAATCACAGGCAGTTAATTAACTTGCCAAGATTTTCTGGAAATGGTGCATATCTAGAGACAATTGGGTTACTACTAAACATTTGCTTGGTGTCTAATCAAATAGCTGATGAAAATTGAGCAAATTCAATGACCAGCTTGAATGGAAGTTAGATGGGACTGTTTTCCTACAGCTTTTTAAGTTGTATGGGAAACCAGATATTGATCTTTTAGCATCACGTTTAAATGCACAGCTAGGGAATTATGTTTCTTAACCACCAGACTCAGGTGCTGTGACAACAGATGCCTTTTCATTCACCAGGCAAAGCTATATTTTCTATGCATTTCCCCCATTTCACCATATTTTATGTTTCGTTCAAATCAACAGCTCGAAGCTGGCATCAGCTAGCAGAGAAATAACATCCTGTTGATTTGATAGATCTAAAATCATGTGATATCCGCCATCTTTTTACAGTCGAGCAAAAATATTTGAGACAAAGTCCCCATGCTCGGGCATAGTCTTTTCAATCAAGCTTTATTGCTGAAGTCTAAAAATGGCCTCATCAGTTTTAATTTCTTCACTGTTCAGCTTGTATAGTTGAGGCATAAAAACTTGCTTGGCTTGAATGTAAACTCAAGTTCCAATTAATGTCCAGAAACAATGTTCATAATGGTTTGATCTGATGTTAGAGTTTCTCAAGTATCTTAATGGCTGCTCAATTGACCTCCAATGTGCTCAATTTCAATTGAGACATGAAAATAAGCCTGTACACGTTCACTTACTTGAGATGCATTAGTAAATGCTGTTGAGGTTGAAAGCTTTCCTAATTCTGGCTCAGCTAGCGTCTATCTGACAGCTGATGGGTGGCGGGCAGTTTTCCACGCTTGTGCCTTGGGAGTCTTTGTCCTTGTTCTGCAGATACTGTGGGTGGTTGAATTTGCTTAACACCTAAAAAAAAGACTGAGGTACTTTCCCTTTGTATGGCAACCATCAACATTCTGGTATTTCTGACTAGGAAAAGGCCTGCTTGCTCTTCCTTCCATAGGACTGCGATATGGGTTGTAGCATGCTCTAAACTGAGTGCAGTTTCTCATTACACCTGCTGCTTTTTGTTCCTCATCCATTTCTCCCACAGTCTTATGGAGATCATCTCCGAATAGCCACTGTGTTGTCTTTACACTCAGTTTGCACAGATGTGTGTATCTCAAGTTGAGATCAGGCTTTATTAGGTCTTTCTTGATCTTATTCAGCTTGAAGCTGGCATCGGCTAGCAGAGAAATAACATCCTGTTGAGTTTCACTAAGGGTATCTTCATTTGTAGATTTTGAGAAAGCTGTTATTCCCTTCACAAAGGGCCTTTGGCACTTCCACAGTTTCATGTCTAAACTGCGGACCACAATTCAAGTTTTCCGAAATCAAGGAATTCACCTCTGGGACTATAGAATTGCAGTTACCTGGCTTGAGGCACTTCTGGCATGTTTCTGACATGTACTTCTCCTAAGGGAACTTGTTAGAAAAAAATTTATACTCCCCACACATTCATCACTCAGCAAGTCTCCCTCTTCAGAGGGGATGCAAATCTGGATGCAAAACCAATGGATTGTTTTTCATGCTTTTTTGTAGTTTTGTCACAAGTAGCACATTGGTTTCTCAAGGGTGGTCCATCTTTAACCAAAGGACCTCTATATCCAGACAATCAGTACCAGGTAGTTCATCAGAACCTGGATCTGGAACTACTGCTCCAGCAACTGTTCCACTTGTGAGTATGATATAATCAAACTCCTAATCAATGCCCCCATGTTCCTGTTCAGCATAGACATCATAGGAGATTGAGTCAGAGTATTGCTCATAATCAGTCAAGTCTTCATGTAGACCTGCTTGAGGATGGTGACTTATTTTCATCTGATGTAACTGATTAGCACCACTTACACTCCCACAGTTGGTACTGCCACAGTTGCCACTACTGGCACTGTTATTCACACACACAGCTTCAACCATGGTTTTCAGTTTCCTGCTTTTGTCTCTTGACTTCAGGAACATTGCTTTCAAACATTCTGAGAGTCAGTAGTCCCTTTCTTGGGTCTGGTAGCTTTGACTTTAGTTTTCCCGTCTGACTCAGTGGAGCCGGCTGCTGCTGTCTTATCCTTCGGGAGCTTGCGCTTTGCGCTGCCCACTGAGTTATCGCCTAGCCCCAAGCAGGCGACCTCACTCTAACTCTGAGTCATACAAATATCGCTAGAACCCTTGGGCTCTGCTTTTCGTGTTTCTTCCATTATCCTACCCCAAAGAGGAACATCTCGATAAATTTGGCAAAATAGCAATGTTTTGCTCAAATATTTGGATAAAAATCCCTCACATCCTTGTGCTGAGCATGATAAGGTTTTGTGACATGGAGGATGAACTGGCTACGCATGCACAGACGGGATCTCATATTATTTCGAACACACGCCGTTATGAAATAAAATGTTGTTACTCAGCATTGCTGCTAATCAGTGTCACAACCCATGTTGTAATATATCTGGTGTTTTTCTGCCCATGTCATTAGTGGCAGTGTTGGATTACCATGTTGCTATGGAAGAATCTGGGTAAGCAGACTGCCACTAAAAGAAAATGGAAACCATCAGTGATGTTTTTTGTTCTGCTTTATTGATCCTATTCCCTTGCTTGTAGCATAAATAATTCACTAATTTTCCTTGCCTTTTACTTTATGATAGTGGCAAAAAAATCTACCCCCAGTGGTTGCATTGAGATTGGGACTTTATTCAAGCTCAACTATTCCAATGCTGTTCTGGCCAGCATCCCATCTTCCACCCTCTGTACACTTGAGGTCATCCAAAACTCTGCTGCCCATATCCTAACTCTCACCAAACGCTATTCTCCCATCATCCCTGTGCTTGGTGACCTACATTGCACCTGCTCGTCGTCATGTTCAAATACTTACTCAGCTTCGCTTCCCAGCTCTATAACACCATCCAGCCCTATAACTCTTTGAGAACTTTGCATTCTTCTATCTCTGGCCTCTTGTGCATCCCCTACTTCCTTCACCCCATTGTTGGTGGCTGTGCTTTCAGTTGTCTAGGCCTTAAGTTCTCAATTACCTCTCCCAAATCTCTTAGCCTCTCCACTTCTCTCTCCCCCTTCTGCAAGGCACTTGTTAAAACCTGTCTCTTCAACCAAGCAATTGGTCATTTGTCATAATATGTCCCTCTTTGGCTCGGTGTCAATCCTTGTCTGACTATACTATGGTGAAGTACCTTAGAGCATTTTACTATTTGATATATGTATAAGTTGTCACCACAAAAGCAATAGCAAGCAGAATGATATTTCTGTTCACGTTGTTGCAGCCTGTTAGAAGAATAAGTCTGGAAAAGAATCACATGTAAAGAGTTGGAGACAGCAGGGATAATCCTGGGTTTTAGACTACAGAAGAAGGAACTATATCTTGGGCACTTAATTTTTCCCTCATCATTGCCATGGAAATGTAAGTAAAGATTAATGCTGCCAATGCAGTTATTTATTGGTGTGGCTCTGTACTGGCATTCGGTCAGATGAAAGAATTAAAATGTTCTGATCCCTGATAACTTTGTTACTTACTTTGCTTGTTGTTCTATTCTCCCCCTTGCATCAAAGCACAGTAAAGTGTGCATTTAAGTGAAGCTTTAGGTGTTGCACTTAGTTGGTGATCCTCAACATTGCAATAATAATATGAGGACAATAATGTGAAGAGTATTTGTTTAAAGCTATATTTTAATACCTACATGATTTTGGTATAAAAACATTCCACAGTTAACCCAATTTATTCCACTGAACAGAATTAACTTTGAAATTACACTATGGGTATTAGCATATGAATGTTTGATATATTCTTTTAAAACATCATTCTGCTACATTAAATATTGAGGGTATTTTACAGAACATTTCTGCCTGGGGCTTGCTCTGATTACCTTTTCAGGGTATGTTTCACAACATCAATAGCAACACTAAAACAAATGCTATGTTTGAAAGTCACTACTGCAATTTTCATTCTGGCCATGGACTGTCCCCGATGGCTGGGGAAAGTTTCTTGCAGGTCACAGAGCCACCATAGTGAAAAGATATATTACTGACCTGTTTAGTTAGGCTGAATATTCATCTGCGGCCTTATAAATGACCAGACCAAGCTGCTAGCTGCTTGCAGCTGTTCCAGCCCTGCACGTGAAGTGGTTGTCCATTAATCTGGATGGAGTAAAATCAGTTAATTTAGCCTAAAACTAATTTGTCTCAAATTTGGAATTCCTGCTAGTGATAGTGCTCCAGCATAAATGCAACACCATTTTACTCAATATTAGGCCAACAGGGAATGGAGGCCAGATTTTCACCACCAAGGCGGATAGCTAGAATCACGAACTTACCCAACTCAGCAGACCCATCTCAGTTTAAAGCACTGGGTCACCCATAGTTTTTGCTTCGGGCTGGGGGAGGGTGGAGGAGGAGGGGATGCTGGATAGATTTGGACCTCCTTGAAGCAGATTCTAGGCGACCATGGGTGCGGGCGAGTGCCAAGGTGGGCTAGCTAGAAAGTCCACCTTGGTTCTCTAGGACTTTGTCCCAGTTCTAATAAAAGCAGTTAGTTCCTGTAGTCCTCAGCCCTCACCGCCCACCACGCCTCCCTGCCACCCACACCCCAGGCCCTCTCCAAGGCCTTCATGCCAACTCAATGCCAATTTATGTCCCATACTCACCCGCACCCCACCTCCCCACCCCCACGGCCCCTCAAACCTTTGATGCAAACTCAACCAGTATCCACCATGGACAGACATCAGGAGCCATGTGGATAAGAAATAAGATATAATTATAAAAATCTAAGAAAGCTTATCCACACACTTGATAGTGAAAAAACTTCCATTTATTGGCCAGGATTTTCCAGCCCCAATGTGGTGGGATCCGCCACAGGAGATTTGGCGACCCAGCCAAAAGTCTGGACTATCCCAGCAGTGGGCAGGGCCAGAAAGTCTAGCCTATGAAGCCTATTCAAACTTTTAAAATCTCAAGCAGTTAATTTCTTGTAAAAACAAACAAACTTATATTCATATCTCACATCAAAAGCAGCTAACCATTTAATACTCTTTAAGCTGCCAATCAAAGTGTAAACTCAGAGGCCCCTGCTGAGATAATTGTAAGTTTTGAAACTCAGCCAAACTTGCATAATGACATAATAATAGTGTTTAGGAAAATGTCAGCAAATACGGCATCAAAAGATGCTCCGCCAGCTGAACTGTCAATCAAACCAATCCAGCAGAGGTTGTTTTTAACGATCACTGATGGCTGCAGCCAGCTTTTTCTTTAGTTTAAAGCTGGGAAATGTAAAAAAACTTAAGATCTTGGCAGTTAAATAGACCTTATTCACCCTTTAAGAGCATTTATGTCTACTCGATGAATTTGTGACTCCCACACTGCAGCTAAGGTCCTTGCAACAGCCAAATGAAGTCTGTTTGAACTCAGCACTGAGTTCAAATTGCTCTGGTGACTTCTGGTTTTCCTCATGTGGGAATCACACCCGCCCACCTTTCCCTACTGGCAAAAATGGGATCTATTGGAAATGGGGACAGGACTTCAGCATGCTTCACTGTTTTTAATGGTCTGCAGAGTGTTCCCGACTCTGCGGAATTCTGACCTTGGGAGGTCCTTTTATAAGCAAATGCTTAGTAAAAGCTCCACAACTTATAAATTGATGTTCTGTTTTTGCGCTGTAAATTGCTGTATATGTCAATAGGTGGTCAATGGAGCATCTGAGTAAACAACAGCACCAACAATCTATATCCTTAACCAATAAGATGTAAGGATAGAGAAAGAGAGGAATGATGGAGAAGGGATTAGAGTGAAATAGAGTCAAAAATAGAGAAAAAGAAAAAAAGACAAAGGAAAAGTAAGATTATTTTAAAAAAACTTTTTTTAAAGTTAGATTTTGTTATTTAAAGACCTCTAGGAAAAACTTACTACTGGAAAAATGAGACTCCATGGGTTCAGTTGTTCGCTTTAGAGCTGGAACGGCTGAGCGATATTTCAGGAACCTAAATCTTGTCATCAAAAGGGTCCTTAATCTGTTAAGTACCAGCACTAACTTTCTGCAGCGCATTCAATTGACAATTAACATGCAAATGCAGCAATTGACAGCCAGATCCTGTTTTCACGAGGCTAATGGCAAATTGTTGAGCAATTTGTGGCGAATTGCAACTCATGGCATATCCTTCACTACCACAAATTGCTGGGATGTTTATACATTAATAATGGCATGTGCCTTTAACTCATTTTATTATCCCAGAAAATCTTGGGCCTAAATTATTTCCTTATATTACCATTAAAATTGTCTTGTTTTTAAAATGAAAAACAGTTCACTCAGTTACAGAGTCAAAGAATTAAAAATATAGGGGCAGTATAACTTTGATGATGCATAGGTGACTAGTGAAGCACCCAAGCAGGAGATGGAATATTTGACACTGTGTAAAATTTTCATTGATGGATGACAGGTATTTATGATTATGTTATAAAGTGTTGGTTTAGGGGATTTCAATCTTCATGGTAACCATGGTGATGTGACTTAATTACCTTTGTCAGAAATTTCATCATATAAAAGGCTAAAAGAATTAAGGCAGTTTGAGTGGAAAGAACTGTAAGATGGAATGGATCATCAAATGGTTGGAATGGAGTTAGGAACCTGACTGGTGTATCATGTTGTTATTCTGTCTTTTCATCTCTTGGAAATTGATTCAAATCCAGACCAAACTGATGGGAGGAGGGTCTCTTTCATTAGAAAACTACGTGAAATCAATTTAGAGCGTCTCAACCTGATTCTTAGTTGGCTTGGGCCAATGGCACAAAATTAATCCAATTGATTAGTATTGCATTGACAATTCCACTTTGAAAGGTCGTAAGAATAGTTTATATAAATGTTAAAATGATGCAAAGAGGTTTTTTTACTGAGTATTGTGTTACTTGGCAACTGCTATACCTAATTTTAGGCTGCTTGATGGTGACACAGGTTCCTAAATTGGAGATGTGTTTGATTTTGCAATGATGCAACTTCTCCTGTTCAATGAGCGCACCACCCACATGGAAATCATATTTAAGAAAGCAAAAAGAAATTGCTCTGAAACTTTGGCAGCACAGAATGATTTGCATCTGCAATAGTTTGATTATGTCAAGTTTAAAGTTTGCTGTTTATCTGATTGAATTCGAGCTGGCCTCTTTTTTATCAAACAGATAATTAATGTCAAATAGAGACAATGATGCATTCCTTTAACTGATATGGACCCAAACTATACTGTTTCACTCGTCATTTCTTAATGCAGACGTGCAGCAGTATTATTATCTTTCTTAGCTTGCGGGCATAAACCACATTATACAGTGCGAGTTGGTTCAAACATGGACTAAAGAGCTAAACTCCAGAGGTGAGGTGACAGTGACTGCCCTTGACATCAAGGCAGTACTTGACTGAGTGTGGCATCAAGGCGCCTTAGCAAAACTGGAGTCAATCGGATAACTCTCCACTGGTTGGAGTCATAACTAGTACAAAGGGAGATTTTTTTATTCATTCATGCAATGTGGGCATCACTAGCTGGGCCAGCATTCGTTGCCTTAATTGTCCTTGTTCAGAGGGCATTTAAGAGTCAACCATATTGCTGTGGGTCTGGAGTCACATGTAGGCCAGACCAGGTAAGGACCAGATGTGAACCAGACACATCATTGTCTCTATTTGATGTTAATTATCCATTTGATAAAAAAGAGACCAGCTCGATTTCAATCAGATAAGCACAAACTTTAAACTTGACATAATCAAACTATTTCAGATGCAAATCATTCTGTGCTGCCAAAGTTTCAGAGCAATTTCTTTTTGCTTTCTTAAATATGATTTCCATGTGGGCAGTGCGCTCAATGAACAGGAGAAGTTGCATCATTGCAAAATCAAACATATTTCCAATTTAGGAACCTGTATTAACATCAAGCAGCCTAAAATTGGTTATAGCAGTTGCTAACTAACATAATACTCAGTAAAAATATCTTTGCGTCATTTTCAAGACAATCAGCAATGGTTTCAAGATCATCATTGGCCATCTAATAGAATCAAAAATCAATATCTGCCATGATGGGATTTGAACTGAGGTCCCCAGAGCATTGCCCTGGGTCTCTGGAATACTAGTCAGTGACAATACCACAATGTCGCCACCTCCCCCTTAGATGGTTGTGGTTGTTGGAGGTCCGTCATCTCAGTTTCAGGATTTCACTGCGGGACTTACTCCGGGTAGTGTCCTAGGCCCAACCATCTTTAGCTGCTTCATCAATGACCTTCCTTCTATCATAAGGTCAGAAGTGGGGATGTTCGCTGATGATTGCACAATGTTCAGCACCATTCACAACTCCTCAGATGCTGAAGCAGTCCGTGTCTAAATGCAGCAAGACCTGGACAGTATCCAGGCTTGGGCTGACAAATGGCAAGTAACATTTGCACTACAATAAGTGCCAGGCAATGACCATCTCCAACAAGAGAGAATCCAACCATTGCCCCTTGACATTCAATGATATTACAATCGCTAAATCTCTACTATCAACATCCTGGGGGTCACCATTGACCAGAAACTGAACTGGCCTTGCTATGTAAATACTGTGGCTACAAGAGAAGGTCAGAGGCTAGGAATCCTGCGGTGAGTAACTCGCCTCCTGACTCCCCAAAGCCTGTCCACCATCTACAAGGCACAAGTCAGGAGTGTGATGGAATACTCCCCACTTGCCTGGATGAATGCAGCTTCAACAACACTCACGAAGCTTGACACCATCCAGGACAAAGCTTGATTGGCACCACATCCACAAACATTCACTCCCTCCACCAATGACGCACAGTAGCAGCAGTGTGTACCATGTACAAGATGCACTGCAAGAATTCACCAAGGCTCCTTAGACAGCACCTTCCAAACCCATGACCGCTACCTCCTAGAAGGACAAGGGCACCAGGCACATGGGAACACCATCACCTGGAAGTTCCTCTCCAAGCCACTTGCCATCCTGACTTGGAAATATATCGCTGTTCCTTCACTATTCCAGGGCCAAAACCCTGGAACTTCCTCTCTAACAGCACTGTGGTGTACCTGCATCACATGGATTGCAGCAGTTTAAGAAGGCAGCTCACCACCACCTTCTCAAGGGAAATTAGGGATGGGCAATAAATGCTGGCCTAGTCAGTGACACCCACATCCTGTGTATGAATAAAAAAATAGTTAAATCACTTAATGTGCAGGTACTGTGACACATGACAAGAAATCCTTAAATGATCAATGCTGGTGGATTTTTTGAGAGGCCTTGTTTTCTTCCTTGCTGTGCACGTTCTGTGGCCCATGATTATATGTGATCTTCTTGCAAGGCCAAGAGAAAGCAATTTTTGTGCCCTCCTCCGTGGTGAGTTTGCTGGCTGGGGGGCATTTAACTGGGCTGTAGGGTGGTGGCTGTGGACCCAACATGTTCCTGCCTCTGTCCCAATTAAGTCTGTGGCAGAAAGCACTTTTTCCTTTCGATGAGCGTTATGAAACCCAAGCTTAACTTAATGTTGATTGTGGAGGCCGGGTACTCCAAGTGCTGACAAACCGCAGACTTCTCGTGCATATGCAGACCGGGAGCATGCTGCAAATGCGCAATTCAGCAGATCTTTAAGTTCTTCAGGCCCAGAGCGCCTGTGCATAAAGAGAGGGAAAACAAAAACGCGCTAACCTGGGTCAGGTGACTAGGTGCGGAGCACCATAGCCGGCAAGTGTCCCAGGCGGGGGATAGGGATAGGGGGTAGGGAGAGGTCCCAGAAAGGGAAGAAGGGACAAGGAGGTGTCCCAAAAGGAAACGCCAGGTAAGGGACAGAGACAGGGAACAGAAACAGGCTCCAGTTAAGTTAAGGAAAAAGAGGGGAGAAGAGGAACAGACTCCAAACAAGAAAAGGGCTGCAGAGAGCAGACTTTAAGTGAAGAAGGCAGTCAAAGGCTGATGACTGGGTGCTGCAGGCCACTGGGGCAAACACACCCCTTTGGAGAAGTAACATTCTGCTCAGTGAGGTTGAAGATCTGAAGTTTCACCTGTAATTTGGTGCTTGGGTGTATACTCGGGAACCCGGGGAAACGGAATCTCAGGAGACGACATTGAAACCCTGTGACATGGGCTATTGTTGATGCCATCTGAGTCTAATAATTGAATTAAGCTTAAGGAAAAAGCATACAACTCCGCAAAGATGAGTGGCAGGGCAGATGACTGGACAGAATATAAAGAATGGCAGAGAATGACTAAAAGGTTAATCAGGAGAAAGGAATTAGAGTATGAGAGGATGCTAGCTAGAAATGTAAAAACGGATAGCAAGAGTTTCTACAGAAATTCAAAAAGGAAAAGAGTAAGTAAAGTGAATGTTGGTCCTCTAGAGAGTGACAGTGGGGAGTTAATAGTAGATAATAAGGCAATGGCGGAAGAAATGAAAAAATATTTTGCTTCTGTGTTCACTATAGAGGATACAAGAAACACACCAGTAATAGCTGCAAATCAGGAGGTGAACGGGAGAAAGGAACTTGGTGAAATTGAAATCACTAAGGAAACGGTACTGAGCAAATTGATGGAGCTGCGAGCTGGCAAGTGTCCGGGTCCCGATGGACTACATCCTAGGGTCTTAAAAGAGGTGGTTAGTGAAGTAGTTGATGCGCTGGTGTTAATTTTCCAAAATTCGCTAGATTCTGGAATGATTCCATCAGATTGGAAAGTAGAAAATGTAACCCCTCTATTCAAGAAGGGAGAGAGGCAGAAAACAGGAAACTATAGGCCAGTTAGCTTGACGTCTATCGTGGGGAAGTTATTAGAATTGATCATTAAGGAGGTTATAGCTGGGCACTTAGAAGAACTCAGGGCAATTGGGAAGAGTCAGCAAGGTTTTGCGAAAGAAAAATCATGTTTACCAATTTATTGGAGTTTTTGAAGGAGTAACATGCACAGTGGATAAAAGGGAGCCTGTTGACGTACTGTACTTGGATTTCCAGAAGTCAATTGATAAGTTGCCACATCAAAGATTATTATGGAAAATAAAAGTGCATGGTGTACAGGGCATCATATTAGCATGGATAGAAGGTTGGCTTGCTGGCAGAAACCAGACAGTATGCACAAATGGGTATTTTTCTGATTGGCATTATGTGACATGTAGCGTCCCACATGGGTCTGTACTAGGCCCTCAACTTTTTACGATTTACATCAATGACTTAGATAAGGGGAGTGAAGACATGGTAGCTAAATTTGCAGATGACATAAAGATAGGCAGGAAAGTATTTTGTGAAGAGGAACAGGAAACAAAGGGTAATGGTCGATGGATGCCCTTGCGAATGGAAAGTTGTCTCAAGTGGTGTTCCACATGGCTCGGTGTTGGGACCCTTGCCATTTGTGTTATATATTAACGATTTGGACGTGAAGGTGGGGGGCACGATTGAGAAATTTGCAGACGACACGAAGATTGGCTGAGTAGTGGATAGTGTAGAGGATAGCCATAATCTCCAAAACGATATGATGGGTTGATGGAGTGGGCAGTAAAGTGGCAGATGGATTTTAACATAGAGAAGTGTGAGGCCATACATTTAGGGAGGTCAAACAGTTACAGGGATTACAAAATAAATGGGAATATACTAAGAGGGGTAGATGAAGTGAGAGATCTTGGCGTACAAGTACACAGGTCCCTGAAGGCAGCAGTTCAAGTAGACAAGGTTGTAAAGAAGGCATATGGAATGCTTTCCTTCATTGGCAGAGGTATAGAATATAAAAGTAAGGATATAATGTTAGAATTGTATAAAACACTGGTGAGGCCACAACTGGAGTATTGTGTGCAGTTCTGGTCACCACATTACAGGAAGGATGGCATAGCTCTGGAGAGAGTGCAGAGGAGGTTTACAAGAATGTTGCCAGGGTTAGAAAAGTATAGCAATGAGGAGAGATTGGATAGGTTGGGGTTATCTTCCTTAGAACAAAGAAGGCTGAGAGGTGACTTGATTGAGGTGTACAAAATTATGAGGGGAATAGATAGAGTGGACAGGATAAAATTGTTTCCCTTGGTGGAGAACTCTAGAACCAGGGGACATAGATTCAAGATAAGTGGCAGAAGGTGTAGGAGGGACATGAGGAAGAACTTTTTTACGCAGAGGGTAATGGGCATCTGGAATTCGCTGCCCAGGTTGGTGGTAGAGGCAGAAACTTTAAACTCTTTTAAAAAGTACGTGGATCTGCACCTGAAGTGCTGTAAGCTGCAGGGCTATGGGCCGGGTGCAGGAAGGTGGGATTAGAAAGGACACCTGGGTGTCCTCGGGCTGGCATGGACAAAATGGGCCAAATAGCCTCCTTCTGTGCTGTAACTTTTCTCTGGTTCTATGGTTCAAAGAGGACATGAGAACGTTGCAGGTGGATATAGATAGGTTGAGTGAGTGGGCAAAGATCTGGCAAACGGAGTTTAATGTGGGAAAATGTGGCAGGAAGAACAAAAAGACAAAGTATTAATTAAATGGAGAACGGCTCCATAATTCTGAGGTGCAGAGGGATCTAGATGTTCTAGTACATGAGTCACAAACGTATGCACATATAGCAAGTAGAAGGCTAATGGAATGCTATCCTTTATTACTGGAGGGATTGAACATAAAAGTAAGGATGTTATGCTTCAGTCATACAGGACATTGGTGAGACCACACCTTGAATACTGTGTGCAGTTTTGGTCTCTTTATTTAAGGATGTAAATGTATTGGAGGCGGTTCAAAGGAGGCTTACTAGATTGATACACGGAATGAGTGGGTTGTCTTATGAGGAACGATTGGATAGACTGGGCTTGTTTCCACTGGAGTTTAGAAGATTGAGGGGTGATTTGATTGAAGTATACAAGATCCTGAATTACCTTGACAAGATGGACGTCGAAAGGATGTCTCCTCTTGTGGATCAGTCCAGAACTAGGGGACACTGTTGTAAAATTAGGGGTCGCCGTTTTAGGACAGAAATGAGGAGAATTTTTTTCTCTCAGAGAGTTGTGCGACTTTGAAATTCTCTGCCTCAGAAGGTGGTGGAACCGGGGTCATTGGATATTATTAAGGCAGAGGTAGATAGATTCTTGTTAGGAATGGGAATCAAAAGTTATCGGGGCTAGATGGGAATGTGGAAATCGAAACACAAGAAGATCAGCTGTGATCTTATTGAATGGTAGAGCAGGCTCTATGGGCCGAGTGGTCTACTCCTGTTCCTATTTCTTATGTTCTTATGAAGAGGGCTCAAGAGATCCAAGATCCAAGAAGGCAGCTAAAGGTTGGTGACTCTGTGCTGTTGGTTGCTGGTGGAAAGGTACCTCTTTGGAGCAGTAGTATTCCTCTTGGCGCAGCGGTAGAGCTGAAACTGTGCATGTGAGTTGGTGTTTGAGTGTGGATCCGGGAAGGTGGTGGTGTAGTGGTATTGTCACTGGACTAGTATTCTAGAGACCCAGGGTAATGCTCTAGTGACCTGGGTTTGAATCCCACCAGGGCAGATGGTGAAATTTGAATTCAATAAAAATCTGGAATTAAAAAGTCTGATGATGACCATGAAACCGTTGCCGGTTGTCAGGAAAAACCCATCTGGTTCACTAATGTCCTTTAGGGAAGGAAATCTGCTGTCCTTACCTGGCCTGGCCTACATGTGACTCCAGACCCACAGCAGTGTGGTTGACTCTTAAGTGCCCTCTGAACAAGGGCATTTAGGGATGGGTAATAAATGCTGGCCTAGCCAGTGACACCCACATTCCATGAATGAATAAAAAAAACTCCAGGGGAACAGAATCTTGGGAGGCAAGATTGAAACCCTGCGGTGCGGGCCATTGTTGATGCCGACCGAGTTGGAGTGACGTTTGGAGAGAATTCCAAGGGGAGATCTCCGAAGGTGAAGATTGGACAAAGTTTCAGTGCAATTGGTTGACTCACAGTGTTACTGATATCTGGGTGGGTTTTTGAGATTTTATTTTAATTTTATTACTGGTGCCATCTAATTTTTCCTGGGATTTGAAAATTTTGAACTCGTTTTTCCTTCAGAGAGATTTGAAAGTAGCTTGCTTGTTTTTCGTCGATGAGAAGCTAGACTATCTTTGTGGTTTGCAAATTGTGTCATTTATGTTCCACAGGAGAGGGGAAACAATTCTCTCCCTTTCTATACCTTGATTGTGCTAATACCAGTGGATGATCATAGCCTCCTTTGGCATAGTTCCATAGTTCTATCTTGTCTAGATTCTCATTCGCCTCTTTCTGCTACAAGATCCTCCTGCAGCCCAAGTCTGAACCAGGAACTATATTTTGAAGAAAGAAGGAAATGGAAGTTATCACATTCAATTGAATGTGAAACGATTTATTACAAAGTTACAGCTGGACACATTAAAGAGGTAAGATTATCTATGCCAGCTGATACAGCAGTGTTATTGTCTGACATATGGTGGTGTCAACTTTTAATGAATCAGCTGTAAAGCTACTGTGTTAATAAATTGTTAAGCATGCAGTTTTACAATGCAGCAAATTATACAGGGATTATTAAAACTGGATTCTCAGATTAACGATCAGTTTGACATTTGCAGAAGTATTTTTATTTTAGTATGCATCTTTATGAGCTCCATCCACACGTGACTGAAGTAGGAGATTTTTTTTTGTTTATTCCTTTGCGAATTGGCATAATTTCCAAACAGCATCAGGGTTAACACAAAAATAAAGGTGTGACTGCTAATGGTGATATTTTGAGGAGAATGGGGATATTGATTTCCTGACTGTTCAAAATGGACATATTTCCATATCTAAAGTGGTGGCATGATATCATAGTTCTGGTGGACATAATTATAACATACAATTGCAGAATTTTACAGCAAAGCAGGAGGCCTTTCGGGCAATTTCCATGATATTTAAGCTAATGGTTGCTGTTAGAATGAAAAGACTTAGAGAAATTAGTTTAATATATTCTCCAGCTAATTATTTGAGGACTCTTAAAGGGCGAAACTTACTACATTCCATTACTACTAAACACCGCTGTTCACTATGTCAAATTATGGCAACCCAACAGATTCCTTCAGCCTGGATTTTTATTCTCTTCAATGGAGCATCTCATTGCAATGCATCTTTTAAAAAGAAAGTTGGTCTTCTACTACTCCACAAGCCAGACATGTACCTTTGTGACTTAAATAAGCAGTCTAGCTTCCAATGAGAATCAAAGAAATGTGCAGTATTTGAAACACTGGAACATGAAACATCTGTCAGGTGGGTGAGGTGACAGGTGGGTGAGATGGTAATAGGATCTGGAGGGTAGTTGGGAAGTTGGCGGGGGAGTAGTTGGGTGGTTTGGGGTGTAGTTGGGGGTCAGTGGCATATTTGGGGCCTCAATGTGAGTGATTAGGTATGTCAGTTCTGCAATTACCCAGAAATTAGACTAGGTTTTATCCGTCTAACATTTCCTGGGTAACTACTCAGGTATGGAAATTGGAACTGTCTGAAGTCTCTGGCTCGAGCTCAGAGTCGGAGACATTAGACAGTTCCTTAATGCATCAATATCTTACTGGAAGTGAGGTGCCCAAAAATGCACACGTTATTACGCAGTGTAAGGTTAGAATAGATTGCTTCAGATTTAATCAAATGGCATTGAGATGCAGTTTAGTAATTCATTAGTTTTGTCAATAGCAACTTTACACTGACTAGAAATTGAAATTGTCAATTATGGCCCAAAACCTCCGGTCTCCAGAGACTGGACATATGACCGGAGATGCACGTCACGACCCTGTGGAAGTCCTAACGTGCTGACCTATGTGAGAATTGCCTTGGAAGTTTCAACTTCCAGTGGACAACTCCCCTGCTCCCCAGGACTCTCCACGAATGTTGCATTTTGTCTATTATGTAATTCAAGCTATTGCTTGTCTACTGTCATGCCTTTTAGTGTAGTTTCCCAATTTACCATAGTTAACCCTCTCCTCATATCAATGTGGATTGCTTTGTTTAGATTTAAGACCCTAGTTTCAGACTTAAATAAATCACTTTCAAACTCAACTATAAAATTCTATCACATTATAGTCAGTCTTCCCTGGAGGTACCTCGACTATAAGGTTATCAATTAATGCTTTTTTATCATACAACGCTAGATTCAAAATAGGCTATCCCCTGATATGCTGATCTAGAAAATTACCTAATTCATGGATAAGTTCATGACTAGTGCATTACCCTTAAGGGTATTTATTTTAATTTATTCTTTCACGGAATGTAGGTGTCGCTGGCTGGACCAACATTTATTGCCCATTCCTAATTGCCTTTGAGAAAGCAAAATAACAAGCATAATTGTGGGGAATAGTCCTCTAAGTTTGTTATATCCAGAAAGCCAGTTGGTGAAGACTAGAACTGGAGGCCATTGTTACATACTTATGTGAGCATTTATTTACAGATATGTATGTTACAAGCATGTACCTCCTAACAGGAGAACAACAGTTTCAGTCTGTGTCTATTTATCCCTTCTTTTCAAGAACCCATAAACACTGTGTCTGTTTATTTATTTATTTTTTTTCACACGTCAATCGATACGAGTCATTTATTAATGGTGTGTCTGTTTATTTTTTTTGGGTCATTGTTCTTTATTCAGAATTGGAGTTGATGAATAGACTGCACTCTGCCATGGTTCATCAACATGGCATTACAGACATGATACTTTCAGTATTAAATAGCTCTTTTTACATGTCTTATGAAGTGACATTATCTGACTGAGCCAGGGTTAACAAATCAAGTCCATGTAATTTTACTTCAAGGCACAAGTGAACTCTCAGTTAATGCCCACCACCTGCATATAATGAAATGCAATTAGCATACAGTCAACAAGTTAGGAGAAAGAACCTCAGAAGCTGAACTTGTTTTCAGCTGAGAAAAAGTGAAGGGAACTTGATTCAAGTCTGTCAAATGCTGAGAGGTGTTGATAATGTTGATCCAACAACAATTTGTTTTTTTTTCATTTATTCTTTCAAGGGATGTGGATGTAGCTGGCAAGGCCAGCATTTATTGCCCATCCCTAATTGCTCCTTGAACTAAGTGGCTTGCTAGGCCATTTTAGAGGGCAGTTAAGAGTCAACCACATTGCTGTGGGTCTGGAGTTACATGTAGGACGGGCCAGGTAAATTTGGCAGATTTCCTTCCCTGAAGGACATTAGTGAACCAGATGGGTTTTTATGATGAGCATGATAGTTTCATGGTCACCATTCCAGAGACAAGCTTTATATTCCAGATTTTATTAATTGATTTTAAATTCCACCAACTGCTGTGGTGGGATTTGAACTTGTGCCCTCAGAGGATTAGCCTAGGCCTCTGGATTACTTGTCCAGTGACATTACCCCTCCCCCTTCTGTAAAGTTCAGCCCAGTAAGAACGAACTTACATTTCGATGGTTGCTATCACATTCCCAGGATTTCCCAAAATGTTTCACAAGGAATTAATTACTTTTAAAGTGCTGTCCCTTGTTATTTCATCAAAGGCTGCAGCCAATTTACACAGAACAAGGTCCCACAACCAACATACAAAACAAATGACCAGATAACCTGATTATTTGCTGATTATATGTCAGCACACTGGGAAAGCATGCAGTTATTCTCAAATAGTACTGTGGGATTCTTTAGCTTCGCCTCAACAGACAGTAGGGGTCTCAGGTTAATGGATGGAATTTTATGGTTCCCTGCTGGCATGTTTGAAGACACAGGGTTCGTAAATGACTTGATGAAATGCGGATTCGCAATGCGTGGCCCACCCATTTTAAGGAGGTGTGGGCAGAGGTGTCAAGAAGTCTGCCCATCCTTGGGTCTATTGAGGCCCTTGTAGCCAACTAATGGCCTCATCTCGCCCCAGCCATTGTTTTATTGCGGGGTAGGCCCACGCCATGTGAGAAGACCAGCAGCTTTAGCTGCATGGGCTGAAGTCAGACAAGTGGGAGGGGGAGATCCTTTGGGGCCCCCCTGTGCTAATCGGAGCCACAGCCCCCAAGGTGATATGCTCCTTTAACCCTTACCCACACAGCCTCTCAAATCCGCTCCCAAACCTCCTCACTCCACTCGCTGGGCCTTCTTTCCATTAGTTCCTTTTCTTCAGGGACTGACTGTAGTCCCAGCAGTGGCCAGTGCTTGAACCTGGTGCTATTGGACTAGGGAGCTGTCAGTCATCTGATTGGCCAACAGGTCTCTAATGTGGGACTTCCACCCCAGATGGGGGTGGAAATCTTCCCCTTAGCCAATTTACACCCTATTGAAGGTTAAATAGCTGCTGGGTGGCGGAGAGGGAAACCCCACCACCTGAAAATCCTGCCCAATGTTTCAGAAAATGAACTGGCTGTACATCCCAGCATAAGTAGCAGGATGCATTGCTGGTGTCATTTAGGAGATTACCTCAGAAAAACACCATTGGTGGATACCCATAATATTATGGGTGCATCTCAACTGCACGACAATTAAGTCAAGTCAGGAATCTAAGTGTAGCGTTCCCACTCAGATATACCACTCCCCAGGAAGGTGGTGGATATATTCCCGGGGACCAAGGCTTTGCTGAAGTTTGTAAAGTCTTCACAGTCCAGATCATGATTCAAGGTTGGTTTTATTTCCACCAGCTGGCAGGCTTGCCTTCACTTGGTGTAATAAATAGGATCAGGAGTAGGCCATTTGGCCTTTGAGCCTGCTCCATGGCTGATCTTATAACTCTACTCCACCCTCCTCGCATTATTAATATGGGGATATCCCTTAATTCCCTTAGTATCCAAAAATCTACCAGCCTTTGTCTTGAATATGCTTAATGACTGAGCATCCATAGATCTCAAGGGTAGAGAATTCCATAGATTCACAATCCTTTGAGCGAAGAAATTTCTCTTCATCAGAATCCTAAATGGCCGACCCCTTATTCTGAGATTGGGACCCTGGTGGGATTTAATACAGGCAGTAGAGGTCTTGCCTGCCAGCAGGAGAGCTGGTGAGAACCCCAGATGGCCACCTTTGGGGAAAACTCACCATATTAAATACCAGTCAGGCACTTAAGTGGCCAGTGGCCGGCCTTCTCGGGGATTAAGGACACCAGGCGGTGGGGGGGAGTGGAGGTGACAAGGGTATCCTGGGCCTCCGAGAGCTGCTGGCCAATCAGAAATGGTGGTAGCTGCTGGGGGTGCACCCACCAGATGTCCAGAATTAGTGATGGACCCAGGCCACAGGCGAGTGAGTGCAGGATGGAGGGGTTTGGAGGCAAGTGCAAGGTGTTGGTTCTCAATGAGCCACTCCCTTCCCAATGCTGGGTCCTCAATCAGGCACTGAGTTCCTTTTAATGAGGGAATCCCCCTGAAGCCCGCAAGCAACTCCCTATAGGTTTACTTTTCGGCATGGCATGTCTTCCGCCCACGTCTGGATGAATACCCATTTAAGAGCCTCAATTCACGGCGGGGCAGGAAGCCGCCCATGGGCCTTTCTGCCCTGGACTTAATCAGACAGAGGCAGGAAGTTGGCACAGTCCCCGCCTGGCACCCTGCCACCCAATTAAATGTCCCCTGCCTCCAAACTTACCTTGGGGGAGGGCATTTGATTTCACCTCCTGTGTTTTAGATTCCCCAGTGAGAGGAAACATTTTCTCAGCATTTTCTCCGTCAAGCCCCTTAAGAATTTTATGTTTCAATTCGATCACCTCTCATTCTTCTAAACTCCAGGGTATTTGGGCCCCATCAAATCAATCTCTTCTTCATAGAACAATCCCTTCATCCCAGGAACCAGCCTACTAAACTTTAATCACAGAGTCTCCCAGGCAAGTATGTCCTTCCTTAGGTAAAGAGACCAAAAATGCACACAATGCTCCAGTTGTGGCCTCGCTAATTCCTTATATAATTACATTATGACTTCTTTACTCTTATACTCCAAACCCTTTGTAATGAAAGCTGATGTACTATTTGCTTTCCTAATTGTTTGCTATATCTGCATGTTGACGTTCTGTGATGCCTGTACAAGATATCCAGGCCCCTCTGAAAGCAAACATTTCCCAGTCTCTCACCATTCAAAAAATATTCTGCTTTTTAAATTTTCCTGCTCCAGTGGATAACTTCATAGTTTGCTGCATTGTATTCCATTTGCCATGTTCTTGCCCACTCATCTAACCTGTCTCTCTCTTCCTGCAGCCTCTTTGCATCCACCTTACCACTTAATTTTCCACCTAATTTTGTATCATCAGCAAATGTGGATACATTACATTCAGTCCACTCATCTCAGTCATTAATTAAAGATTGTACATAGCTGATCCTTGCAGTATCCAGCCATGAGGTCACCTCCAATGCCTGGCCAGACTCCTGACACAGCATGGGGTCAGCATGCTTCCTGTAAGATTGCCTTGCTGTGCACAATTAAGGTCTAATTTTCATTTGCAAAAATATACTTGATTCATAAAATATCTAAAAGAATATTACAAAATATTTCAAATTGTCATAACAGGAAAGTGCAATGATATGCACATTTTCTACATAGGTCATATTGCACTCTGAGGTGTCTCAACACAGTTGCATATACTATATTCAATCAAGAACATGCTTACACTTCGAGAGTTTCTACACAGTTACCAGCCCCTTGGTGTACTATGGCTGGAAGGCCTTACATGCTGGCCTTTCCCCATTGCACCTTTGTGGCCCCTGTCCCAAGCTTTAGTGCATCCTTCAACACGTAGTACTGGACCTTGGAATGTGTCAGTCTGCAACACTTGATTGTGGACAACTCTTTGCACTGGAAGATCAACAAGTTTCGGGCAGACCAAAGAGCGTCTTTCACCAAGTTGATGACCCTCCAGCAGCAGTGATGTTTGTCCCGGCGTGCATTCCTGGGAATAGCCCGTAGAGCACAGAATCCTGCGTTACAGAGCTGCTCGGGATGAACCTCAACAAAAATCACTGCATCTCTCTCCAGACCTTCTTTGCATAGGCACATTCAACAAGGAGGTGTGCGACCGTCTCTTCTCCCCACACAGCTGCTTCAAGGGCAGTGTACGGTGGTGCATTGTACAATACTAGATTTCGGGTGTGCATGAAGGATCTGACAGGCAGTGTCCTTCTCACCAATAGCCAAGCAAGGTCTTGGTGCTGGTTTGAAAGTTCTGCCAAGTGACTTTGACAGTCTGCTCAGGGAACCATCTGACAGGATCCACCATTTTCTTTTCCCTCAGGGCCTCGAGGATGTTACATGCAGACCACTAATTGATGGACTTGCCATCAAAGGTGTTTTTCTGTACAAATTTGATCTTTTGCATACTTTAATTAGCTACCTGTCATGGACAGTTAGGCAGCTGCTGCTGCAGGAAGCCCACCTGCAGGGAAATTCCTGTTTCCATGTAGCTCCCTGCCTCCAAAGTTGCCTCCACATGTTTGGGAATTTCCATCCAAAAGTATTTGTTTAATGTCTCTGCCATTTCCTTATTCCCCATTATAATTTCATATGTTTCTGTCTCTATTTGGCCTGTTTATTTTCACTAATCTCTCCCTATTTACATACCTATAGAAACATTTACAATCAGTTTTATGTTTCTAGCCAGTTTACTCTCATTTCTTCTTTCCTTATCAATTTCTTGGTCCTCCTTTGAATTCTAAAATCAACCCAATCTTCTGGTTTACTCCTCATTTAGGAAACACCATAAACCTCTTCCTTTGAACTAATATTATCTTTGACACCTATTATTAGCCACAGTTGGTCACTCTATTTCTATGGAGTTTATGTTCCTCAAGGAATGTATATTTGTTGCATATTGTCTATTATGTAATTCTTTAAATGCTTGTCTATTGTCATGTCTTTTAGTGTAGTATCCCAATTTACCATAGTTAACCCGTTCCTCATACCAATGTGGATTCAACATAAAATCAACATAAAATTCTATCATATCATAGTCAGTCATCCCTGGAGGTCCCTCGACTACAAGGTTATCAATTAATGCTTTCTCATCGTACAATACTAGATTCAAAATAGGCTATTCCTTGATATGCTGACCTAGAAAATTACCTAATTCGTAGACAGGTTCATGATTACTGCATTACCCTTAAGGGGTATTTATTTTTAATTTATTCTTTCATGGGATGTGGGTGTCATTGGCTAGATCAACATTTATTGCCCATCCCTAATTGCCTTTGAGAAAGTGGTGGTAGCCGCCTTCTTGAACTATTGCAGTCCATGCGGTGTAGGTACATCCACAGTGCTCTTAGGGAGGCAGTTCCAGGATTTTGACCCAGCAACAAGAAAGGACAGCGATATAGTTCCAAGTCAGATTGGTGTGTGGCTTGGAGGACAGCTTGCAGGTGGTGGTCTTCCCATTGTCCTTCTAGGTGATAGATGTCGTTGCTGCTGAAGAAACCTTGGTGAGTTCCTGCAGTGTGTCTTGTAGATGGTACACACTACTGCCACTGTTCGTTGGTGGTGGATGGGGTGCCAAGCAAGAGGGTTGCCTAGTCCTGGATGATGTCGAGCTTCTTGAGTGTTGTTGGAGCTGCACTCATCCAGGCAAGTGGAGAGTATTCCATCACACTCCTAACTAGTACCTTGCAGATGGTGGACAAGCACTGGGGAGTCAGGAGGTGAATTACACTCTGCAGAATTCCAGCCTCTGACCTGCTCTTGTAGCCACAGTATTGATATGGCTGGTCCAGTTCAGTTTTTGATTAATGGCAATACCTAGGATGTTGACAGTGGGGGATTCAGCAATGGTAATGCCATTGAATGTCCAGGGAAGATGGTTAGATTCTATCTTGTTGCACCACTTATTTCTTGATTTAAAATCCTCTCTACATTATAATTACTGTTAAGGCATCTATAAGCAACCCACCAATGTTTTTGGCCTCTTTCTGTTTCTTAGCTCCAACCAAACTTCTTGATTTTCTGAGCTACAATTTGTTTATCTACTGTCTTCATCCCATCCTTTATTATCAGGGCTATCCCTCTCCTTTTCCATTTTATCTACCTCTTCTAAAAGTTAACCATCCTGGAGTATTTTGTTCCCAATCTTACACATTTTGCAACCAGGTTTCCATAATGGCTATTAGATCAAATCTATTAATTTCTATTTGTGCTAGTAATTCATCTAATTTATTGTGAGTGCTTCACACACGCAGATATAGTCTTAATTTTTCTTTAATTTTCCCTGATGTCACCTTAGTTAAAGGCCCTGTTACCTTGGTTGCTCTCACTTTTCATTCCTGACCCACTCTGCTTATCTTCACGCAAAATGCTGCTCTGCTCTAGAGCTTGACATTTCCCTTACTGCTTTTGAATTTACCCTTTCCTGAATCCTCCTACCTCCCCATTTATCAGTTTAAAGATCTGTTTATTGAGTTATTCAGTTCACCAAGACACTGATTCCAAGTGGATCCTGTCTCAATAGAACAACTCCCCCTTTCCCTATTACTCGTGCCTTTGGCTCATGAAGCAAAATCCCTGCCTCCCACACTTCTCTTTCAGCCATACATTTAACTTTCTAATCTGTTTTTCCATATGACAGTTGGCGTGTGGTAACAATCCAGAGCACCTGAAATGGTATATCAATTTTAGTGCCAGTGTGATGCCACGTACCAAGCCAACTCATGTTTCCAAAATTCAAAACATAGTGGCTAACATTGGATGTGATTCTGCAATTGGACAACACTTGCTAACAACCCCGATTGTGCTAACAAGTACACTGACAGCCAATTTAAGATTATCAGTCAGGCTCACATGTGCTGGAAGCTACATGTATTCACACACAGGGCCCTGTCCTTTGCAGACAGATGGAACTCATCCACGCACTGCACCTTTTACAACTAAACAAAAGCTTGGGGAATACCATTCCCTGGTTCATTCCCACCTTCCCCACCCCCACACCCACCCCCACCATGGCAATGCCTTGACCAATCAGAGTCGACCTGCCTGGTTTGAATTTAAACAAAAGCTTGGCATTTAACTGCTCTCTGGTGCATTCCCCATGGCAACACCTCTACCAATCAGAGTTCCATTGCCAACCAATCAGCACTCCCTTCTCATGCAGTATAAATTGTTGTTCCCTTTATAACAAGCATTCTTGTGAATTCTGTCCTGATGAGTGCAAGACGAAAAGCTTTGACAGCATGTCTCTTTTTCAGCGATACTCAAGTTCTGTGTTGTCAAACAACAATCCAAAGATTATAACTTTTGAGGCTCTACTTTTTAATTTAGACCATAACTCCTCAAACCCCCTAAGCAGAACATCAGGGTTAGTTTTACCTATGTCATTGACCTTTGGAACTCCTGATTGTGGCTGTAGAGAACAGTATCTATTCCCCGCACTATACCGTCTCTTAGCACTACCTCATTCCCTTTCACTCCCCCCAGTTGAATGGCCTCCTAAGAACATAAGAACAAAGAAATAGGAGCATGGATGGACCATACAGGCCATCAAGCCTGCTCCACAATTCAATGCTACCAAAGCTGACCTTCAGCTTCAAAGCCACTTTCTTGCTCACAGCCCATATCCTTTGATTCCTTGAGAGATCAAAAACATGTCCATCTCAGCCTTAAATATATTCAATGATGAAGCATCCGCAACCTTCTGGGATAAAGAATTCCAAAGACTCACAATCCTTTGAGTGAAGAAATTTCTCCTCATTTAAGTCTTAAATATTCAGCCCTTTATCCTGAGGCTGTGCCTCCATGTTCTAGATGCCCTAGCCAGGGGAAACAAACACTCAGTGTATACCCGATCAAGCCCCTTTGGAATCTTGTATGTTTCAGTTAGATCACCTCTCATTCTTCTAAACTCCAGAGAATATATACACTAAACCATGGTGCTATAGACAGTTTCCCCATCCACCCTGCCATCCTCGTTCTTTTCTATACAGGTAGCAAGTATCTCGTACCTATTGGTCAAAGTCAAGGGCTGAGGCTCCTCCATCACTACATCTTGGATCCCCCTACTTGTTTGGCTCATAGTCACACTGACCTATCCCTGACCATTAATCGATGCTAAAGTTCTGCTTAACCTAAGAGCTGTAACTACCCCCTGGTACAAAGTGTCCAGGTAACTCTGCCCCTCCCTCATGCCCTGCAACACCTGCAGCTCAGACTCCATCTCAATAACTCTGAGCTGAAGTATGGTTGTCTGGGATTGAAATGCTCTGCAAAAACTTCCACATACTGTAGTTATGGCACAGCTACCCAGCCATGTCTATCTAACCATATTTATTTATTTAATTACTTAATCAGTTACTAATTTGAGAATAAGGTAATAGCAAGTTAATTTCCTAGTTTAGAGACAAAAGAAAAACACTCACCAGCTACTGAAAGTAAAAAAATAAAGAAGGAGCCTCCTTCCCTCTCTGCACTGAAGTCTCAAATTTAACACCCTGTTAATGAAGCATGAAGTTCTGCAATCATTCTGTGCTCCACAGCCCAGTCTAAGTTGCAGCACTCGCTGCACTGGAGCATAATGAAAGGGACATTGATTTTCTTCATTATCGTCTCCAGAAATGCAGCTCTCCCTTGGTATTGCATTGCAGTGCCAGCCCAGAATTTTGTGCTCAGATCCAGATTGAACCTATGCCCTTTTATCTGAGAGGTAATAGTGCTATCACTGAACTGAGTTGAAAATTCTGGTCAATCGTACATGGGTTAGTCAACAGCACCAAAAAAGGCTATTTGGCCTATCATGTCTGTGCCAGCTCCTTGCTAGAACAACAGAAAATGAACCTACAGCCGTTCTTTCTCCCCATGGTTCTGTATCTTCCATTCCTTCATTGTTTAACCAGTCTTCCCTTAAACCATGTAATGGTATCTGCTCCAGCCTCGCCCTGTGGCAAAGCATTCTGTGCTCCAAGAACCCCCTGTGAAAGAGATTCCTGCTAAGCCCTCTCTTTATTCAGCATAAAAAAAGGAAGGAACAACTAATCAACCTTTTCTCATTCCATACTTCTGATTTAAAAACATTCATTCATTTGTATTATTTGTAGAGTACATTTTAAAAATATTTGATTTTCTTAGTGCAGTCCTCAAAGGGTTCATGTATTTCACAGGGACAGGCTGCTGAATGGTGGATCTACATGATTTTATGTCATCCAAGAATTTGGCAGCCTCAGGGCCAATTGAAGGAAATTTAAAAATTATGAGGAGTATGAGTGTGGTTTAATGGAGGCCGGGCATGAAATTAGTAAATATGCTTTCTCTTGTTCCTTGACTACCAACTCCATTCCTCCCCCAGTCATGGCTTGAAGTGAAAGGAGACCATTGGCAACTTCGATGTCATATTTGAGCTGGAAATGAGTTTCCAACCACATATCTGCAACATCATTAATACCATCTATTTCCATCTATGTTAACATTGCCCAACACTGTTCCTGTCTCAGCTTCTCTGCTGCTGAAACCCTCATTCATGCCTTTGTTACCTCTAGACTTCACTATTCCAATGAATGCCTGACTGAACTCCCACATTTTACCCTCTATAAGCTTGAAGCTGTCCAAAACTCTGCTGCACATGTCCTAACTTGCACCAAGCCCTGTTCACCATTACCCCTGTCCTCAATGCCTTACATCAGCTCCTGGGACAGCAAAAACATAATTTTAAAACTCTCATCCTTATTTTCAAATCTCTCCAATCTCTCCATTGCCTCACCCCTCCATATCTCTTTAAACTCCCCCAACCCTACAAGATATCTGTGCTCCTCCAATTCTGGCCTCTTGAGCAATTTTAATCTCACAACTAATGCCAGCCGTCCCATCAGCCTTCAAAGCCCTAAATTCTGGAATTTCTTCTATAACCCTATCCACCTCACTTTTTCTCATCTCTTTTGAGATACTCCTTAAAACTTCCTCTTTGAACAAGCCTTTGGTCATCTACCCTAATATTTCTTTATGTGGCTAGGTGTCTAGTTTTGTTTGCTACTGTTCCTGTGAAGCACTTGGGCCATTTTACTATGTTAAACATGCTATATAAATGCAGGTTGTTGCTGTTGTGAAAAACTATTATCTTATAACGCCTTAGTGTTAGTCCATTGATTACCTGCTCAAATTTGAATGCTAAAATTATTTTTAAACCCTCCGTAGGCATTGCCATGAGAGCTCAATGCACAGACTCACTGTGCTTGTGATTTGAGTCATACAGATCAGAAAACAGCCAGTTCTGAAGCCTTAAAATGAGCTGCCTGAACTCAAGATGGGTGACAGTAGAAATGCTCTTTAATATCTATGTATAGCAATGTTATTTCCAACCCCCATTGTCATACTTGTTAAACTATCCCTGGGAAGTAATGAAGAATATATTTCATTTGTCAGTATCTAGCTGGTATCCTATTGTGGGCAGTGTTCAGGCTTAGCATGTTTGAATATTAATACTAATACCCACTCTGAAATCCAAATCTCAGCTGCACTATTGTGGGGAAACCATAAGCAGAGTCCATATGCTTCTGCACAGAGAAGTATGGACAATTGATGGAAGAGTTGTCCCTATGCAGAGTTATTCATCTTGACCAGCAGAGTAACATACACGAAATAGATTATTTGTCCGATTCCTGAGTCTGGATGGCAAGATGAGGTCCATAAAGGAGCAGGTGTGAACATACAAAATTGGCAGCCAGGAAAAGAGCAGTTGGTCCTTCAAGCCTGCCCCACACCATGAAGGCTAGAGCATCATGACTGAATATTTCCTTATGTAACCACCCACCACCTCTCCACCTCCCACAGCTCAGTAACTGTATAATCTCCTAACGTGTTCTATTATTGATGGTGCATGCAAGTGGCTTCTTAAATAAGTGAGCTTTTCTAGTATAGTGAAGGTTAAATGGATTACTGTTCCTATTCCCGGATAGACATCATTATTATATTTTAAATACTGACTATCAGTTATTCATTTAGAACATAAAATATACAGCTAACAAACATAATGTTTTTTCTTTTTTTTCATGAGTCTGATCTTGTGAAATAAAATACCACAGTGCTAGCAAATCTCCTCTATTGCTTAATGGATAATTGGATTTAATTATCAATCATTGGGGCCATTAGTTTATAAATGAAATGCTGTGGCATTTTGAAATGTCAAGATGTTATTATTCATCTGATTTAATCTACCAAGTAGCTTTAAGTTCTTTGAGGAAATATTTATTGTTTAAATAATTAAGATCTGTAGTATTAATTATATTAAGGTTCCTTCAATAAGTCTACATCATGTGGACATACCTTATACCTTATACCTTATATTTCCTAACATTCCCCCAGCACGAAATGATTTCTACACAGTTTCATTCCAAACGTTAACCAATTTGGCAAGAAATCTGTCACAAAAGTAATTTTAATTTAAAGTACTTCATATTGTGAAAATTTGGGTCACTGAATGGTGGAAAACTATTATTCACTGAATAGATAATAGATATAAATAATTTATATTTTCTTCGCCCCCTTACCATGTCTTCATGTACTTCACAGGCAATAAATTATTGTTGCCATTTCGTCAAAAAGAGCAACAATTTGCATACAGCAAGATCCCATAGTCACTAAAGGAATTGCATTGTAGACAGTTTACTTTTCTTGGTGTTCGTTGAGGCAGAAATGTTGGCCTAAACACTGGGAGAACATCCTGGTCTGTTTGGAATGGTACCATTTGGCATCATTTGTTTAAGACTGGAGACAATGCATTGATGTATGCTGTTGCTTTAGTAATTTTTCCTCCAATGTGAAGCATTGCACTAAAGAGCATGTGTCTTAACTTTACTGTGAAACTTTACTGTTATGTTGTGCTGTTTTGACCCTGTAATACAAAACTTAGCCCATAATCATATTGATCACTTTTGAACATGTCATGATATAATTGATATAAGTAGTTAATTCTTTGAACAGGAGGTGGATGAAAAAGCTTGAAGTTTGGAAGGATAGATATAGATTAAGATGATTCAATACTTTAGAGAACACAATAGGTCCAATTTTGTTGGGGCCGAGGAAAACTCATTTCAAGAACAATCAGAACTGATTGATGTCTTGCATTTTCACTCAAGTGCCTTGAGCTTGTTCACCTCCCTTAAGTGGTTCAAAAGTTAAATAAGTTGGACACAAACCACAATTCTGCAAATTGTTCATGGCCTGCTGAAAGAAACAGACCTAATGACTGAATGATGCAACTCACCCTCCAAAAGAAATGGTGATTTCCTTGTGTTTTTTTCAATTTAGTATACTGTATTTACTGCTCATGATACAGTCTCCTTTACACTAGAGAGAGCAAATTAAGATAGGGTGACCACTTTGCAGAATGCCTCTTTCAGCCTATAAGCTTGACGTCGAGCTTGTCATTTTGACTTTCTGCTTCACTTCCACTCTGACCTCTCTGTCCTTGACTTCCTACATTGTCCCAATGAATCTCAACATAAGATCGACAAACAACACCTTATCTGTCGGCTAGGCAGTTTACAGACTTCTGGTCTCAATATTGGGTTCAACAATTTCAGATCGTAGCCTCTGCCCCCATTTTTGGCCGGATGGTAGCTGTTGATGATGACTCTGCTTTTCACATTTATATCTCCTCTAGACATTTGTTCATTTTCTTTACTTGTCCCAATCCCATCTATTTTTGTCTTGCACTATCACCCCTTTTGTTATTTAGTCTACCCTGCCTTTCACGCCATCAGAAACCATCCCTTTTTTACTTTCCTTCCCTCCTTAAAAATTGTTACACCTCTAAGCACACCCAGGTCTGACAATGGGTTACCAACCTTAACTCTGTTTTTCTCTCTATTGATGCTGCCAGACATGCTGAGTATTTCCAGCTATTTGTGTTTTTATTTCAGATTTCCAAGTATGTTGCTTTTGTATAGGTAATTTCAGTGATAGACATCCCTAAGAATCAAAATGAGAACATTGGTGGGACATGAATACTAAACTGCATGAGCTGTTGGGCTGCCTACAATTAGCTCATACTCAGCATTTTCGAGTTCACTTTATAATCTTGTTTAAGATGTGACAAAGTCTATTGCAGTCACAAACCATAAACTGAATAAACTGGAAGCATTTTACAATTAATGTGACCTTTTTAAGAACTGTTTATTTAGTTAATTAATGTTCTTGTTCATTCTCAGCCATTACATTTGGAGTCAAAGCATTGATGCATGTTGCTATATCAGCACTGGCAATAAATACATCACAATACATTTTATTCAATCAATAATCAGAGTATAGTACACATATCCTATTATCATTTAGCTTTTTTCAGCAATGTTTCTTTCATTGTGAATCATTAAATTGAAGCTGAACCCTCTTAAGCTGAACCTTATTATCTTTCTGTGATACCTTCCTATTCCAGAGATATAATTGGATGTCATAATATGATTATGGACAAAAATGGTTTGAAAAGACTACCAGTTGCAATATGAATTTCTACCTAACACAGAGATTTTGAAATAAGGTTATATTGCCCTCAATCACATCAATATACCAGAAGATGATATTGTATGTAAGGTATTTTGTCATTAAAATTACTCATGTGCATTTTCTGCCATTAGAAATATATGGACATTAGCAAAACTATCCATAGTGGTAAATTAATGTTCTGATTTGCTAAAGAAGAACAAACAAAAATCAAAATCAGATCTTGAAAGCAAAGTCATTTTGACAAATAAACTACAATCGATTAGTGTCTTGATGATCTAACCTGCATTGGTGCCTTTCCACCAGGAGAATCCAGTAACAGAAGCAGAAACAGTGTTATAGTAATTGTGAAAGCAAATCAATTGAAGTGGGTTGCTTTATCAATTATCCAGCACTGACAGGCATCAAGGTCCTAAAGACAACAGCCATTATTCCTTTTGAAAAGACAGTAATGTCCTTATAAGCTTATAAAACTCAAGTAGCCTTTAATCAGGAGCCTTAAAATAAATTGGAATCACCAAAGGCTATGTTTCTGATCAAGCTAATCAAAATGGCAACTAGAAAATAAAACAAAATTAGATTTGTATCTTCAATGATTACTTTTGTCAGTTAAAGCCTGATAATCCCAATCATGGGTCTATATAATTGCAGAAACCATGAATCATGAAATTGAAGGAATCAGGAGGAGACTGCAGACGTTGAATTAAGATCTGAATACCTCGGTCATTGATGAAGGATGCGGGCTTCCAGCCTATCACAGTATCACAGTATCTTTACAGTGCAGAAGGAGGCCATTCAGCCCATCGAGTCTGCATTCGATCTCTGAAAGAGCATTCCACCTAGTCTCACTCCCCTGCCTTATCCCCGGAACCTTGCACATTCTCCCTTCTCAGATAGCAACCCAGTTCCCTTTTGAATATCGCGATCGAACCTGCTTTCACTATCCTTTCAGGTAGTTTGTTCAAACTCCAACCACCCTCTGAGTGAAAAAAAATTTCCTCACATCACATTTACTCCTTTTGCCAATAATTTTGAATCTGTGCCCTCATTCTGCCTGGACTTGAACCCATGAAAGGAAAGTGACCCATAATATCAACCAGCTGTTCTTTCCTCCATCAAGCTTTGTCCTTCAGTTATTGTCTGTTACCGTCTTTTCATGGAACAGCTTAAAATATGAAAGAAGAGGAGACTAATCCAATTACAGGAAGCTGAATGTGATATCCTCATCCTAATAGTGCAATTCATTATCAATGCCTCTAACATTTTGGCCATGCTGTTTGAAAGAAGTTTATGATACATCAAGTATAAATAGCAACATTGTAGGTTTGGGAACATAATTCTCAAGTGCATAATAGTCCACTTTGCCAGTGAAAACGTCATTTTGTCCCTTCATACATTGCTATTAAATTTTCCATTTCAGTTTATCAGCTAATTAAACAAGTGTATGATTTTTTTTGAATTGATTATCCAGTCCTTGAGTGATTAGTTTCCCATGGCTTAATTTCACGCTAGCATTTAGGTCATTAATACTTAAAATCGTCCTCCACCACTCTGTCCCAAAAATCAGAATAAACAGAAATAATGTAATTGTGACTATTAATTTCTACAGGTTGCTCAACACTGTTTTCTGCTGTGGCACTCAAATCACAGGCAACAGAGATCTGCCTCTGAATCAGTCAACTGAAGATGCAGCTTCTATAGCCATGGCCATTCATTGTGTTATCTGATTAGTTACAGATAATGTCAATGCCAGAACCAAATGTAGGATTGATTTGTTTTTCCTCTAGCTGAAATAGTATTGGTCAATAAATGGAACCTGGAGCCTCAAGTGTAGAAAATAATTATCATCAATTTGTACGAATGTATAACCATCAGTTGGAGAGAATCCTATCAGTTTTGAATATAGCCACATTCCCACCCCCTCAGACCTGCTCACATGGCTCTGAGTCCATCACTATAGAGAAGTTCTCACATCCAAGAAAATGTTCACCAGCTAATGTAATAAATGGACAGAGAACAAAAATCTCAGCTTTTTTCCCACTGTGCCCCATTTAATGACCCTCTTTGAATCTAAACAATTCGTTTATTAAGTTACATTAGTTTGCTTGTACTTCTGATTAAAATAATTATTCACTTTCTCCCAAATCATGGTTCATCTTGGTCACAGGGGCAACATTACCCTCATGCATAAAACTCAGCTGCAACTTGATAGTGTTATCTCGATCATTGATTTTTTTCATGTACTGCTATTGTATTAAATGATTAGGTCATGGTTGTAATGGGATTTTGCCATGATATTTCTTGCCAGTGTACTATTATTTTTCTATACCTCTCAGTGTCCATTTCAATAGCCTGTGTAGGTTTGCAATGCTTGTCAAGCCCTCCAGGGCTACCGAGGTGACATGCAAGCTATTTTTAGAACAGATACAAATCCTGAAAGTGTCAGTAGCCGCCCAGAATGAACACTACTGATTATTACCTCATGATTCTCTGTCCCTGGACTACTGTCGTTTTGCGTGTTTTTTTGTGTGACTACAGGCCTCCTTCCAAAGGTGCTGACTGTTGTTCAGTGTCCTTGTCCAAGGTGCCGATTGCAGATCGGAGCTTTTTCACAATGTGACAGCCAGCACCCAATTCGGCCTCAGCAGTCCTTGCAGACAATACAACATCCATCTTTCGAGTTCTGCACGTGGATGAGAAGTTCATCAGTCCCTCTTTCAATGGAGCGAATATATAAATTATCAATGGTTAAAGATTTGCAACCCACTTCGGTGCTACTAATAATTATTGTCATTTCTGCAAAGGAATACTAAAGAGCAGGAAGAGCGGGCGGGGGAAGTTGTGCTAACAGGAATATATATATATATATATACTACCATGCGAGGAAAAACAGAAATTCAAATTGATGATATAAGTAAGCACCTTTTTAGGAAGGAAATATTCTGCTCATCGTTCGAAAATTGTGGGGATAGTTGCAAATTCCTCAGGTGAAAGGGACAAGAAGTATTTCACGTTATTTAAAAGCGATCTCATAGGGAGACCATTCATGTTCCCCTTTCTAAGTTACATGAATCAATTAAGTTTTATTTTAAATGCTTCTCTAATTTGATGGTTCAGCACTCGAGTTCCACACTGCTCGGCCTCTCAAATGGGGAGAAAGGTAAAACAGCGGGCAAGGGCACGTCGGACCGTGTTGTGCTACAGCGGATATTTTTAAACTCCCTGGAGCCGGAACATTCAATAAATAATTCATTGCACCCAGGGCTGCGGTTACTCGCTGATGTCAGCGCTTTGTGTAAACGGCGGACGGTGCAGAAAGTGGTAGCTGCAGGACTGTGTAGGGGGTGTTTTTTTTAAATGGCCGTGTGCACGAGTATGTCAAAGACCAAAAATGTGTCGTTTGAATAAGATTTTTGTGTTTCTTTCTGTTGCAATTGGGATCAGCTTGTTATCCGGTGCTGAGATTAGAAAATCAGCGAAATGTCCAGCTCGGTGCAGTTGTGCAAGGGACGCTATCATGTGTGTTGGAACTTCATCTGTCCCAAGGATACCCCCCAATGATATAACTTCCCTGTAAGTAACCAGAACCGACTACAATATATGTTTTGTTTTTCATCTGCTTCTGACTGTGAACGAAGTGACATTTCTTATTACTTCAACTGACAGTCAGCACCGCTTTAAAATAAAACCAAATGCAAGCAGGGAAATGAAGTTTAAATTGAAAGGCAAGTGAGAGAGATTGTTGGTGGTATTGTGTAACTCTATCTCACTGCACTGTGCAACATAAGAATAATACTAATGTATTCAAGAAATGAAAGCTAAGTGGTAGACCCATTCTGAATGTAGCAAGCTGTCAGCTCCACACAGGACTTTGCAGCGCGCGCGTTGGCAATGCAGAATATTTAACATTCTGCCAATTTGCGATTTAACAGTAGTTTTGTAATGCGGTGACAGGATACTATTTAGGAGAATCTTTTTTTCCCCCAACTTTACTTTTGCTTTATTTTTTACTCATTCAGCAAAATAATAGAACAGGGGGTCTTCCAGCAGATGCACTGGCTCCCGAGGGAGCTGCTGTCACACGGCGCTGTGCTCCGGCCTTCCTACTGTTTTATTTCAATCCAATCTTCAGCAGACACTTTATTTCCACACACACGTTTTTTAAATAGGTTTGGCTTTGTGTAAGAGAATATAATATTGCATTCGCTTCGAACAGATTTTTTTTTCATTCTGTGTCGCCATGCTACACGTTTACAGAATAATTTATGTTGCAAGGGATCTATGTTCAATGAGAAAGTGCAAAGGAAAGAATTTAGAAAGACAGACTGTTGAACAAAACTGGATAAAATACGCCATGGCAAATAAATCCAGCTTTCTTTGAGCAAGGAAGCCACATTAATAATTACATAAATCAGAAGAAATTAAGAGTTCCGTAATGGAGTAAGTGTATGAAGAAAAGTCACAGTGTTAGATCTTCCAACCACTCAGTCACATCAAGGTCAGTCTATCTTCCTTACAAACAATTGCATCTTCTTAATGTTTTGCTTGCATTCTGTTCCCAGGAGTTTGGTAAACGGAAGTTACCGCGAAATAACAGAAGGGACGTTTTCAAATTTGCCATTTTTGCAACTTCTGTGAGTATTGCACTGCTTTTATTGGGACGGATTAAGTGTAACCATCCTCTCTCTCCCTCTCTCTGGATAGTCCAGTTAGATTCTGATCCAAAACTGTAAGATAACAAAAGTAAAAAGATTTGCCAAGTTATCAAACCTGCTGAGTTCATAGATGTTGTGAATGTGAAGTATGCATTTTTCAATATGTAGAGTTCAAATTTAGGATCTAACCATTGACTTTATGAAATCATTTCTACATAGGGGTGAATAGGTGTGAAGTCAATTTCCATTGGCTGTGGATATTTTCACAACTACCCACCCTTGGAAGTGTAGCACAAGGTGGTTTGTGGCCAATGTAACTTCATAAAGGATAAGGAGAACCTAAATATGTGTGTTTCAAATGAAAAACAACTGAGCATCCTCTTTTCCTCAAATGTCTCAATGGCTAGTGCTAGTTTACATCGAAAAATCCAAGGTATCCAAGTTAAATGAACCAATCTCAACTGAATGGGCAGTTTCCCTAGCTAGTGCTGAGAGGGCCATTGCTATTGATGATTTGCAGTATCCCTGTTATATTTGTCCACAGATACCTGCGTCAAATGGCTGCCCATGCTCACAAATGAAGAATGAACAATTGAATAAAGTCCACTTCCCACAGAATCCAAATTCCTGCATGAGTTACTATCATTCAGAAGATAAGTGAAGATATAGTGGGAAATAGGTAATCACTGCAGGAAGTTTATGAATTGTACAGTATTGTAAATAAATCTAAGAATCTTAAAAGAAATAATTAACTAAACAAAAATAAATTCTTAGTATAAAACTTTGAGGAATAAAATAGCACTTCTGTGTCAAAAAAAAAGACAATCTTTATTGAATCTGGGTGAGGCTCCCCTTATCTGTCATTAATGATACTTATTTTAAATACAATCCCAATATATAGTAAGGATGTAGTCACAGCCTTGTGATGGCGGTAGACAGGAGGAACCAACAAGCTTCAGTGGATGAAGGGTGGCAACCAACTGTAGAGAAAAAAAATTGACTGACAGAGTATGGTGTACAACAGGAAATCTCAACTGATCATTTATAGACTACGAGTTGAACCGGTGAAGGAATATGTTTACTTAAGGTCAGAACCTTTTCAGAAAAGAAGATAAAGTGAAAAGGATACCAAGAAAGCCAACCAGAACACACTGAATGTAACCATATTTCTTATCTAAGTAAATTGTAGAGAAAAACATTATATTTAAGAGGAAAAATCTAGAGCCATAGGCTATTAATTGAAACAAGAAAGCTAGAAAACAGAGAGAAAAGACAGGTAAGGAAAATAACTTTCTAAGTGAAGAATATACTCAATTAACAGGTTAAAACCATATGCAAGACTTAAGTACTTTAGGAAATAATCCCATGCTTTTAAAATCTTTAATAGGAGTTCAGGCAATTTTGTTTAGTTGTTCTAGGCAAGTGAACATCTCTGGCAAGGCCAGCATTTATTGCCCACCCCTAATTGTTCTTGAGCAGGTGGTGGTGAGCAGTCTCCTTGGCAATATTTACAAATAGGAAGATATCATTTGTCCACAATGGTATATCTTTGTAAGATGAACTATTTAAAAATTGAGAACGCAAAATTTTGAAACCTCCTCCAGAATAAAATAAAGCAATTCTAAAGGAAAGGGCAAGTAGGGAATGCAAAGGCAACGCAGGATGAATGAATAAATGATCAACTTACCCAAAGTGTGAATTGTTTTCATGAGAGAGTGACAAACAGTGGAAACCACTGGGAAGGATAAAGACAACCTTGAAGTTCTAAACCATTGCAGGAAACAGTTTTGAAATTTAGAATGTAGCAAGATATGATCAGCCAATAAAGGCTACCTTGCTGATAGCAAATACATTGTGGTAAGTGGAAAGCAAGAACTTAGCTGAGTAGCCCCTTCAGATGGAAATGATCTAGCATCTCTCATCTACAAGAACAAGACAGAGACCAGTGAGAGGAAATATCAAAGGAGATGTAATAGGCAGTCCAATATTGCTTTTCTTAAGTGCTCCTACAACCCCATCCTTAGTCTACACCACAGACAATTTAGGTGAACCACTAATTAGGAACATAGGAACAGAAATAGGTCATTCCAACCCCTTAAGCCTGTCCCGCCATTAAATAAGATAATGACTGATCCATGCCTCAACTCTATTTAAATGCTTTTACTTCATATCCCTTAATACCTAACAAAAGTCTTGAAAATTCAAACCAATATACAATGCATAGCACTCTAGGGCAAAGAGTTCCATATTTTCTGCAACCCTGTGTGTGAGAAATTACTTCCTAATTTCACCCCTAAATGGCCGATTTCCAATTGTAAGATTGTGCCCTCTTGTTCTGGATACCCCCACCAAAGGAAATTGTTTCTCTGTTTCTACTCTTTTGAATCCCTTTATGATTTTAAAGAACTCAATTAGATCATCCCTCAATTTTCTAAACTCAAAGGAATGTAAACAAAGTTGATACAATATGTCCTCATAATTTGACTCTTTAATTCCTGGTAACATTCTGGGGAATCTATACTGATCCCTCCTCCCACCACCACAAGATTCCGCCTCACCCCTCAGGATCTTTTTGAGGTATAATGCCCAAAACTGTATGCAGTGGTCCAGATAGGATCTGACTAAGATCCTGTACAGCTGAAGTATACTTCTTTCCTCTTGCAGTGGTGGTGGTATATTACAGTTCACCTAGGCAATCCAAGTTGCTGTGGAAAGATGCACTTTTTACATACCTGTTCTAGTCTGGAGCTTTGGATAATGATGGTTGAAAGTCCAATGTTCTTTCCATCACATGGCTGACCAGGAATCCCTCCCACTCTTACTGCTTGCCATTGGTGTGTGTTGGAAGGATTTGCAGGTTGATAAACAACCTGTTTGGCACATTATGAATGTTCCTTCCTTGTTCATCAAGACCTGGGATGGGGCTCAATCCTGGAGCTTCTGGCTCAGAGGCAGGGACATTATCCACTGCGCCATAAGATCTCCACTCTTTTAGTACAATATCTTAAGATGAATGTCAAGACTGCATTAACTTTTTTGATTACTTTTTGCACTAGTGCACTAGCTTTTAGTGATTTGCGTACATGGAAACCTAAATTCCACAGTTCCTCTGCAACTCCTAGCCCCATACCATTAAGAAATTACTCTGATTTCTCTTTCTCGGGTCCAACATTGATGATGTCACACTTCCCCACATTGCATTCCATCAGTTATAGTTTTGCTCACTCACTTAGACTGTCAATGTACTTTGCAATTTCCTACTCCTTCTACAGAATATACTGTACCTCCTAACTTATTGTCTTCTGTTAACCTGACTTTACTTATCATTGTTACCCCATACAACCTATTCATACGGTTCCACTGCAGACCCTTGGGCAACATTACTGTCACAGCTCACCAATAAGAGAATGTTCCCTTTATCCCTACTCTTTGTCTCATACTTCCCAACCACATGGTTACATCCAATTCTGTGTGCTTTCATTTTTGCTAACAATATCTTGTGCTCAGCCTTATTAGATGCCTACTGGAAGTACAGATAGACAACATCTATAGCACTGTTAGTGACCGCCTCAAAAAATTCAACTACATCACTGACACATGATGTACCTTTCACAAACCCACGCTAACCGTGAGCTGAGAATTCAACAAGAATGTTAAGTCCTTGGATGCAGCACTCAGTTTACGAGCAAATTTGTGGGGCATGGCAAGTAGGGCATTGAAAATTAAGCAATTCACATTCTTGCATTTAGATTAGCAATTGAATAAACAAAAAAGAAATGATAAATTAATTTCCCCTCCTCATAAATAAATTACCTATTTGGTTAATTCCATTCAATAGAATATTCTATAATATTGATTGAGAATTTTATGTGAAAACGTTGTTAGAGATGATATGTAACTAAAAACATGCTTATTTCAAAGTAATTTCACTATTCAAAGAATAGTGAATTCATTATGACTGCCACCTTTTTATTTAAAATATGTGCCAACCAAAGTAACGAACATTAGTACTGAAACTCTCCCATCTCAAGAGCCTAGTGTATGAATCTATCACTCCCAGATCAGATGGCCTGCTGCAGAATAAAACTTCCTGTACTTTGTGATAGCAACTTCAGTCTCAGGAGAGGACACCCCACCCCCTACACCAGAATGACATTTTTGACATCTTCCACATAATTTATCCTGTGATATCTTTGAGTGAAATTGCTAATTTAGGGACAGTTTTGTGCCATAGGTCCATGCCCATTAGGGGCTGAAGTCAGATGGTCTGAACTTACTTCATGTAGAATCCTTGCAGCCAGAGTCAACTTTCATTCCATCCGTCAGGTTGGATTTAAAACTAGGTCCCAGTAATGAAATGATTGTGCCTCTGTTCCACCCAGAGTGTTACTTGATAAAGGTTGTAAGAGATTTTAATTTTTATGTTTTTTTTATTCATTCATGGGGTGTGGGCATTGCTGGCTGGGACAGCATTTATTGCCCATTCTTAATTGCCCTTGAGAAGATGGTGGTGAGCTGCCTTCTTGAACCGCTGCAGTCCATGTGGTTTAGGTACACCCACAGTGCTGTTAGAAAGGGAGTTCCAGGATTTTGACCCAGCGATAGTGAAGGAATGGTGATATATTTCCAAGTCAGGATGGGGTGTGGATTGGAGGGGAACTTGCAGGTGGTGGTGTTCCCATGTGTCTGCTGCCCTTGTTGTTCGAGGTGGTAGAAGTCGCTGGTTTGGAAGGTGCTGTCAAAGGAGCCTTGATGAGTTGCTGCAGTGCATCTTGTAGATGGTACACACTGTTGCCACTGTGTCGATGTTGGAGGGAGTGAGTGTTTAAGGTGCCAGTCAAGTGGGCTGCTTTGTCCTGAATGGTGTTAAGCTTCTTGAGTGTTGTTGGAACTGTACTCATCCAGGCAAGTTTGGCTCATAGAAATTTTATAGCTTCATCTTTCAGAAGCATATGTAACAAGATAATCCAAGTGGACATCATTTGACAATGAGACTTCCCTAAATCTCAAATTGTTCCTGTTCAATTTATTATTTTTTCAAGATTGCTTTATAGTTCTTCATTGTTAAATATTCCACATCAAAACCAACACTTCAATCATAAGATTCATTATTTTGTGACAATATCCTATTTTCTGCTCAGTTCTTATTTTATTACTGAGACTGATACTCTTTTGGGAAAAAAGTGATACTCATTATTTTTAATGGATTATATTTATCTGCAGGGAGCTAAATCTTAGATGTCTAAATGATGTTGTCCTTATACCAAAGTACTAAACAGGAAGAACTGTTATATGGGAAAACTAGTTTTCATCATCACTTACTGATGGGTATTGTAGGAACAATGATTTTACTGAACAATGGACAATTAATTATATAACCACTCAAATCGGGAACACAAGCTATAATTTAAAAATGAACAAATTTTGTTCATAGATGTAATAAACTAAATGTTTATTGCCACCTCAACAAATGGTACATCATTCCTTTGCAGTTTATACAAGTAATTTTGGGCATCAAAACTCACACTGGAGCAAGTTTATGACTACAGCTCTTCAATGCAATCAATACTAGGAAAAGCTTAGAGACGGGTCGCCAGTAGAACCTTTGATGTATGCATACCAGTGACTCAATCTTTCCCGAGGATAATTGACTGAAAAGCTCTGCATTCTCTGACTAATTGCAATGCACTGCTGGTATAGTCTAATAAGTTGATGATCTGCATTGAACATCAGATTGGAGCGTTTGGTGCTGTGCATTTTTAATTCAAACTTTTATTCTCTTTTGAAAGCAGTATATCAAATTGGGCAAAATGAACACGTCACTTATAAATATACAAATCACTGAAATGAAGAAATAAACAAAATAAACAACTCATAAAAACTGAATTTATAAATGCTTGCGAATTGTAAAATATTTGCCATGGGGACATTGCAAGAGCCCAGAAAATGTTTAATTTATTCCAAATCTGGCCACATTTCCTACAATTATTTTTAGGTTTGCTTTGTATACCAAAGTTCCAAATCTATATGACAAAATAGGAGGGGTGCATAGAAAACCATTGGTAAATAATTAATATTTAGTTAATGAATAAAGTAATGTTTATATAATAAATGCACATACTCAGTCCTGCGAAAGATCTGCAGTACTAGACACGAGAGCCTTAAAATAATATTGTACAATATTAACATAAGAGTACTTGAAACATTCATATGAATTTCCTGTTAATTTAATAGCTACATTAATCTTATCTAAAATTAATGGATTAAAACCTCTGATAAAATAGCAGATATAATAATTTCATATGAATATCTTAGACATTCATACACTAATAATGCACGGCATAATTTCATGGCCCAGAAAGATAGTTATCTCGCCTAGTATCTGATTTAACACTGAGCAATTCCATACAAAAGTTGTGTTTTCCCTTACCTCTTTGATTTTAATTAATTAAACATTCAATGCAATAAAGGTGCTGTACTTATTATGGTTATGCCTATACATGCTCATACCCAAGGGAAAAAACAAAACCTAAGAAAATGAAACATAATAAATCCTTTGGTATCTGTCTATTCAATTTTCTTTCATCTTCTTCTTCTTTACTGAAGATGTTAAGAAATCTACTTCAGTATCATGGCCAAACACATTTTTATGGCTCAGCCACTTGGTTGTTAGCTGCTTTAACTAATGGATAGTGCTTTGGCAAGCTGCCTTCATCAGTGGGTGCAATTCCCAGCATAACTGTATTTATAGATGACTCTGCAACTATATCCAGAGCACGTACAAATACTGCTATTTTTGTACAATGAGAGAAGCTTACACTGTGATGTCTAGTTTGGATATTCATCAATGGCCACCTGAGATGCCAAGTGGAGAAATAAGGTGCCTGCAACAACAGACCTTAGTGGGCAGGTTGATGTGATATGTTCCATGGTGTGACACTCCCTGAGAAACATACGAACAAACATACAAACATACGAAATAAGAACAGGAGTAGACCATTCAACCCCTCGAGCCTGCTCCGCCATTCAATAAGATCATGGCTGATCTGTTTATGTTTCGATTTCCACATTCTCATCTACCCCCTGATATCCTTTGATTCCCTTGCCTAACAAGAATCTATCTACCTCTGCCTTAAAAATATTCAATGACCCCACCTCCACCGCCTTTGGAGGCAGAGAGTTCCAAAGCCACACACCCTCTAAGAGAGAAAAACTTTCTCTTCATCTCTGTCCTAAAAGGGCAACCCCTAATTTTAAAGTGTCCCCTAGTTCTGGACACACTCACCGGAGTAAACATCCTTTCCACATTCACCTTGTCAATACTGTTCAGGATCTTATATACTTCAATCAAGTCACCCTTCACTCTTCTAAACTCCAGTGGAAACAAGCCCAGTTTGTCTAACCTTTCCTCATAAGACACCCCACAGATTCCAGGTATCAATCTAGTAAATCTCCTCTGAATTGCCTCCAGATGCATTTAAATCCTTCCTTAATTAAGGAGACCAGAACTGCACACAATATTCGAGATGTGGTCTCACCAATGCCCTGTATAACTGAAGCATAACATCCTTACTTTTATGTTCAATCCCTCTCATAATAAAGGATAACATTCCATTAGCCTTCTTAATTACTTGCTGTACCTGCAGACTAACTTTCTGTGACTCATGCACTGAAACACCTAGATCCCTCTGCACCTTGGAATTCTTGAAGCCGCCAAAAGATTTCAATGCTATCCTATGTGGGACCTTTCAACACTTTTCATGTTGCCACAGCGACCACGGTTTATGGTTTCCTTCTCTCTGTTAACATTATAAATTATTATACCTGAAGATTCACAGCATATTACAACCTCTGTCCATCCAACAGCATACTCACACAGCTACTATTTCCTCTTCTTGCAGTTGAAATATTTTAGCTCCTCCTCAAAGAATGGAATTTAATGCCCTCACCTGTGGTGAATTTGGTGGTGGGGAAGTATTTAATTGAGTGGGAGAGTGATGGCTGGGGACCCTGCTGCCTTCCTGCCTCTGCTCCAATTAAGTCCAGGGTGGGAAGGCAACCATGGACAGTCAATTGAGGCCCTTAAGCATTAAGTTTAAGGAGATGCAATTAATGATCACTTAAGGATCTCACCTTGGGAGACTCACCATGCGGGAAGCCTGAAATCCTGTTGGGGTTGCTTGTGGGCTTCTTGAGTTCGGGGGGTTAGGGCCCTCATTTAAAGGTGCTCAGTGCCTGATTGAGGGAGCCGACATTGGAAAAGGTGGGGTGGGGTGCCCACTGAGAGCCACCCTTCTGCCCTTGCTGCTGACTCCCCTTTGATTGACCAGCAACTCTTGGCAGGTGGACTTGTGCCGCCGGGGTCCTTGATCATGTGGAAGTCCCACTGTTGCCTGGTTAAGTCCCTAATTAGCACTTAATTCTGCGGGCCCTCCTGAAAAGAGGTAACACAGGGCTCTGGCCAATTCTCTAGCCAGTGGCAAGAGACCCCTCTCCTCCATTAAATACCACCCTTGATTTCTGACTATTTTGAACTCTAACCATGCTGTCCTCAGCTATCATTTCCAACCATAACTCAAAATTTCACTTCTTTCTTTCCAATTCCTCTTTAATTTACAACTTCAGCATTCCATTCAAAGAAGATGAGCATGAATATGTTAATTCTGGCATCCTGCAGCGCATGTGGCTTTGCTTAGAACACCTGGCTTCAATTTTCTCTCGCCACAAATTTTTTTCAATTCACTTACGGGATGTGGGCTCTGCTGGCTGGGCCAGCATTTATTGCCCATCCCTAGTTGTCGTTGAGAAGGTGGTGGTGAGCTGCCTTCTTGAACCGCCGCAGTCCATGAGGTGCTAGGGAGGAAGTTCCAGGGTTTTGACCCAGCGACAGTGAAGGAATGGTGATAAATTTCCAAGTCAGGATGGCGAGTGGCTTGGAGGGGAAATTCCAGGTGGTGGTATTTCCATCTATCTGCTGCCCTTGTCCTTCTAGATGGTAGCAGTCGTGGGTTTGGAAGGTGCTGCCTAAGGAGCCTTGGTGAGTTCTTGCAGTGCATCTTGTAGATGGTACACACTGCTGCCACTGTTCATTGGTGGTGGAGGGAGTGAAAGTTTGTGGATGTGGTGCCCTGGATAGTGTCAAGCTTCTTGACTGTTGTTGGAGCTGCATTCATCCAAGCAAGTGGAGAATATTCCATCACACTCCTGATCTGTGCCTTGTAGATGGTGGACAGGCTTTGGGGATTCAGGAGGTGAGTTACTCGCTGCAGGGATTCCTAGCTTCTGACCTGCTCTTGTAGCACAGCATTTATATGGCTAGTCCAGTTCCGTTTCTGATCAATGGTAACCCGAAGGATGTTGATAGTGGGGAAATTCAGCAATGGTAATGCCATTGAATGTCAAGGGGCGACGGTTAGATTCTCTCTTGGTGGAAATGGTCATTGCCTGACACTTGTGTGGCATGAATGTTACTTGCCACTTGTCAGCCCAAGCCTGGATATTGTCCAGGTCTTGCTGCATTTGGACATGGACTGCTTCAGTATCTGAGAAGTTGTGAATGGTGCTGAACATTGTGCATTCACCAGTGAACATACCCGCATCTGACCTTATGATGGAAGGATGGTCCTACCCTGAGTAACTCCTGCAGTGATGTCTTGGAACTGAGATGATTGACTTCCAACAACTACAACCATCTTCCACTGTGCTAGGTATGACTCCAACCAGCGGAGAGTTTCCCCCCTGATTCCCATTGACTCCAGTTTTGCTCGGGCTCCTTGATGCCACACTCTGTCAAATGCTGCCTTGATATCAAGGACAGTCACACTCATCTCACCTCAGGAGTTCAGCTCTTTTGTCCATGCTTGAACCAAGGATGTAATGAGATCAGGAGCTGAGTGGCCCTGGCGGAACCTGAACTGGGCCACAGTGATCAGATTGTTGCTAAGCAAGTGCCACTTGATAGCAATGTTGATGACCCCTTCCATCACTTTACTGATGATCGAGAGTAGACTGATGGGGCAGTAATGGCCAGGTGGGATTTGTCCTTTTTAAGTGCAGGACATACCTGGGCAATTTTCCACATAGTCGGGTAGATGCCAGTGTTGTAGCTGTATTGGAACAGTTTGGCTAGGGGCTCAGAAAGTTCTGGAGCACAAGTCTTCAGTGCTATTAACACCATTAAACACTACTATTACCACTGTCATTAACACTCCCCTTTCGCTGGCCTTCTATCAAGCTTCACCTGCTCCACCCCCCTTAAACAATATAAATTTCATCACATTTCTACTTTTCTGTAGCTCTGAAGGAGAGTCATAAGGATGCGAAACATCAACTCTGTTTCTTTCTCCACAGATGCTGTCAGACCTGCTGAGTTTTTACAGCATTTTTTGCTTTTGTCTTCAGTACTATTGCTGGAATATTGTCAGGGCCCATAGCCTTTACGGTATCCAGTGCTTCAGCCATTTCTTGATATCACGTGTAGTGAATCGAATTGGTGGAAGACTGGCATCAATGATGCTGGGGACCACCAGAGTAGGCCAAGATGGATCATCCACTTGGCACTTGTAGCTGAAGATTGTTGCGAATGCCGCAGCCTTATCTTTTACAGTGATGTTCTGGGCTCCCATCACTAAGGATGGGGGCATTTGTGGAGCTTCCTCCTCCAGTGAGTTGTTTAATTGTCCGTCACCATTCATAACTGGATGTTGCAGGCCTGCAGAGCTTAGATCTTATCCGGTGGTTGTGGAATCGTTTAGCTTTGTCTATCACTTGCTGCATATGCTGTTTGGAATGCAATTAGTCCTGTGTTGTAGCTTCACCAGGTTGACACCTAATTTTTAGCTGCTCCTGGCATGCCCTCCTGCACTCTTCATTGAACCAGGGTTGATCCCCTGGCTTGATGGTGATGGTAGAGTGGGGTATATGCCAGGCCATGAGGTTACAGATTGTGATTGAGTACAGGAGAACTTTTTAGGTCAATATGTAGAGGGTCCAACAAGGGACGGTGCAGTGCTGGACCTAATTCTGGGGAATGAAGCTGGACAGGTGGCTGAGGTGGTGGTGGGCGAGCATTTTAGCAATAGCGACCGCAACATGGTACAATTTAAGTTTGTTATGGACAAAGAAGTCAACAAGTTGCAAAAAAATGTTTTGGATTGGGGGAGAGTGGATTTTAGTAAAATAAGGCAGGATCTGGCCAAGGTAGATTGGGAACAGTTACTTGTGCAGAAATCTACAGAGGAACAATGAGAGATGTTCAAAAATTAAATGGGGAGGGTACAGGCTCAACATGTTCCCTCTGGGGTGATAGGAAGGAGTAACAAGCCCAGAGAACCATGGATGACCAGAGATATTCAGGTTACGATGAGAAGGAAAAGAGAGGGTTTCAGCAGGTACAAGGGAAGCAAATCAGCAGAGGCATTAGTGGAGTACAGAAAGTGCAGGGTGGAGCTTAATAAAGCAATTAGGAGAGCAAAAAGGGATATGAGAAAGCTCTGGCTGGTAAAAGTAAGGAAAATCCCAAGATATTCAATAAGTATATCAATGGGAAGAGGATAACCAGGGAAAGAGTAGGGCCCATAAGGGACCAAGGGGGCAATCTATGGGTGGAGCCAGAGGACATCAGTAGAGTGTTGAACGAATACTTCACATCCGTCTTCACCCAAGAGAATGAGGATGAAGGTACTGAACTCGGGGAGAGAGACTGCGAGGTTCTTGAGCAAATTGATATGGGGAGTGACAAGGTATTGGAGGTGTTGGCAGGCTTAAAAGTGGACAAATCTCCAGGTCTGGATGATTGTGTCCCAGACATGCTGAGGGAGGCAAGGGAGGAGATCACAAATTTTTAATTCCTCTCTGGCCATGGGGGAGGTGCCAGAGGACTGGAGAACAGCTAATGTGGTTCCACTATTTAAGAAGGGTTGTAGAGATAAGCCAGGGAACTACAGGCCAGTGAGTCTCACATCGGTGGTAAGGAAACAATTGGAGAAAATTCTGAAGGAGAGAACCTACCTCCACTTGGAGAGGCAAGGTTTGATCAGGGATAGTCAGCATGGCTTTGTCAGAGGGAGGTCATGCCTAACAAATTTGATTGAATTTTTTGAGGAGGTGACCAGGTGTGTAAATGAGGGTAGTGCAGTTGATGTAGTTTATATGGATTTCAGCAAAGCCTTTGACAAGGTCCCACATGGGAGACTTATTAAGAAGGCAAATGTACATGGGATACAGGGTAGTTTGATAAGGTGGATTCAAAATTGGCTTAGTTGTAGGAGGCAGAGGGTGATGACAGAAGGATACTTTAGTGACTGGAAGCCAGTGTCCAGTGGTGTACCACAGGGATCTGTGCTCGGTCCCCTATTATTTGTCATTTATATAAACGACATAGATGACTATGTGGGGGGTAGGATTAGTAAGTTTGCGGATGACACAAAGATTGGCCGGGTGGTTAACAGTGAGGTTGAGTGTCTTGGGCTACAGGAAGATATAGATGGGATGGTCAAATGGGCAGATAAGTGGCAGATGGAATTTAACCCTGAAAAGTGTGAGGTGAAGGAGTAATTTGACAAGGAAGTATTCAGTGAATGGCATGACACTAGAAAGTTCTGAGGAACAAAGAGACCTTAGTGTCTGTGTCCATAGATCTCTGAAGGCAGAGGGGCATGTTATTGGGGTGGTGAAAAAGGCATATGGGACACTTGCCTTTATCAATCGAGGCATAGATTACAAAAGTAGAGAGGTCATGTTGGAGTTGTATAGAACCTTGGTGAGGCCACAGCTGGAGTACTGTGTGCAATTCTGGTCGCCACATTATAGGAAGGATGTGATTGCACTGGAGGGGGTGCAGAGGAGATTCACCAGGATGTTGCCTGGGATGAAACATTTAAGTTATGAAGAGAGGTTGGATAGACTTGGGTTGTTTTCATTGGAGCAAAGAAGACTGAGGGGCGACCTGATCGAGGTGTACAAGATTATGAGGGGCATGGACAGGGTGGATAGGGAGCAGCTGTTTCCCTTAGTTGAAGGGTCAATCACACGGGGGCATAAGTTCAAGGTGAGGGACAGGAGGTTTAGGGGGTATGTGAGGAAAAACTTTTTTACCCAGAGGGTGGTGACAGTCTGGAATGCACTGCCTGGGAGGGTAGTGGAGGTGGGTTGCCTCACATCCTTTAAAAAGTACCTGGATGAGCACTTGGCATGTCATAACATTCAAGGCTATGGGCCAAATGCTGGTAAATGGGACTAGGTAGATAGGTCAGGTGTTTCTCACGTGTCGGTGCAGACTCGATGGGCCGAAGGGCCTCTTCTGCACTGTGATTCTGTGAATTCTGCTGCTGATGGCCCACAATGCTTCATGGTTGCCCAGTTTTGAGTTGCTAGATCTGTTCGAAATCTATCCCATTGAGCAGGATGGTAGTGCCACACAACAAGATGAAGGGTATCCTCATTGTGAAGACAGGACTTTGTCTCCACAATGACTACGCGGTGGCCGCTCCTACCGATACTGTCATGGACAGATGCATCTGTGGCAGGCAGGTTGGTAAGGATGAGGTCAAGTATGTTTTTCCTCTTGTTGGTTCCCTCACCGCCTGCCACAGACCCAGTGTAGCAGCTATGTCCTTTAGGACTCGGCCAGCTTGGTCAGTAGTGGTGCTTGCTGAGCCACTCTTGGTGGTGGACCTTGAAGTTCCCCACCCAGAGTACATTCTGCACCCTTACCGTCCTCAATGCTTCCACTAAGTTGTGTTCAACATGGAGGAGCACTGATTCATCAGCTGAGGTGGGGGTGGGGGAGGGGGGTGGAGGTTGGCAGTGGCTGGTGTATGTGGAAATCAGCAGGAGGTTTCCTTGCGCCTGTTGACCTGATACCATGAGACTTCATGGGGTCTGGAATCCCTAGAACGTTTATATATCCCTAGAACTTTTCAAATGTTAACAAGCAAAATCACATCTATCAAATCATCTTGTCTGCTGCTGACTTCGAGTATTCTGGAATGGTCAGAGGTAGAAGTTCTCCGTGGGCAGTTCTGAGCACTTACACTGAGATCAAAGGACAGTTTGGGGCAAGTCTCTTGATTAATGATGAATCTTTAGCCAACTTTATTTCTACTTGTAATTCCTATAAATCCATTCCTGAAAACAAATTATATTATTTCCTAGATTTCTACTGTTAACAGACTCAACTGGAGAAGGGTCACTGCTGCATTAAGCTATTTAAAATGTCACCCATACTTACTTAACTTCAATGCTTTGTTTTCAGAAAACATGTTGTGGTTAAGACTGCAGGATTATTCTTTTGTACTTTGCTAGACATCTAAGTTTTTAAGAAGTACATTCCTCTGAAATATCACACTCAGTAATGATTACGTGTTTTACACCAATGTCAAACAGTTATCATTATGAGCTGATTTTTTAATAAAGATTTTTTTAAAATCTAAACATACAACTTATTTAAGGGAAGTGCCAACTCTTGGCCTTCTTCAACTCTCACACTCATTTCTTGCTAAAGCAGTCTCTGGGCTGAAAATCCCCCCCCCCCCCCCCCCAACCCGTTGGGGGGGTTGTGCGGGGGCGAGCGGGAGTGTGCGCAAACCCAATTGGCGCCCCTGATCGGGTGCACGCCGCCATTTTACGTGGGTGGGCCAATTAAGGCTCGCCCAGCATAATGCACACCTGGAAGCACTGCGTGCTCTCTGTGCGGGCGGGAAGGATTCCTTGAGTCGGGGCCTGCACTCTTTCGCGGCTGCGCACGAAAGAGCACAGAGGTGCCTCAGGGAGATTAGTTTAAGTTCTGGAAAATTTAATAAAGGTGAAAAAAATTTTAAAGGCATGTCTCCTCATGTGAAACTGTCACATGGGCCTGAATTTTCCCGTTGGCAATTTGGGGGCGGGGCCAACTTGCCGACGGGACAATGATGTGGGATGACGTCGGGAGGAACCCCCGATGTCATCCCGTCCCATTAAACTATTCAGGAAGGCGGGCAGACAGCGAAATCAGCTGTCTGCCCACCGACCTGTCAATGGCCAATTGAGGCCATTGACAGGATAATTGAGGTAATTAAAGGCCCTGCCCATTCAAGCTTAAGGCTGGCGGGCAGGCCAGAAGCCCCAGTGGGCTTCTGATAAAACATGAAACCTCATCCAAAGGTGGGATGAGGCTTCATGTCTGTTTTAAAAATCTTAAGTAAACTTTATGTGAAATTTATTAACATGTCCCATCTCGTGTGACATTGTCACATGAGGGGGACATGTTAATACTTTTTTTATTTTTCTATTTTGATACTTTGAAGCACTGTCAGTAATCTCCCTGAGACAGCACTTAGTCTCGGAGATGTACACTTTTTCGCGTGCATGTGCGAAAGAGTGCACTTTGACAGATGGGGAATCCCTCCCCCTCCCCGCACAGGAAGCGCATTGCGCTTCCCGTCGGGCAGCCCGCTGGGCGGGCCTTAATTGGCCCACCCACTCAAAATGGTGGCGGGGCCCGTTTCGGCGGTGGAGTTTGGCTGCCCGCCCGCTGCCGGGCTGGTGGGGCCCGCCCGCCAACCTAGGGCAAAATTCTGCCCATGAACTGACACATGTCCCTTAATTTTTTTCAAAATTTTTTATTTAATTAATAAACCCTTCATGAAACCTCATCCCGCTTGTGGATGAGGTTTCATGAAAAATGCGAAGGTCACCTGGGCTCTTCGCCTGCCCGCCAACCTTAAGGTTAGACGGACTGCATTCTTAACAACTTTAATTACTTTGTTAATGGCCTTAATAGGCCTTTGACAGTTTGGTGGGCGAGCAGCTGATGGGGCTGCGCGCCTGCCAAGCTGACAATCTAAATGACACGCGGTGATGTCGGGATGTCCGCCTGACGTCACTGAACGTCATTTTACACCTTGGCGAGCGGGACCCGCCACCTCTCGCAGACAGGAAAACTCTTCCCTCTGTATTTTTGTAAACTTTCCCCTCCACTTTTCTCCCATCTTAATTGTATAATTGATAACACTCCTAACAGAAAGCTGACCTCTTTGGATCACTTTTTTCTTCCACTGTTAAAGTTAATAGTATGAGTAAAGAAACTCTCTCCATTGCTCCATTCTGTTCTTCTAGGCTAACCAGCATCACGTTCCAGTAAATGTTACAGACCCTCTGCTCTGGACTTTATCTAGGTCCTGATGACATCCCTCCCACCATTCTCAAAATGTTTGTCTTTGCATTAACTACTGTCCAATGCAGTATTATCTCTCCAATGTCCAATCTATATTTCTCTTGCTTGGCTATTAGTTCATGTTCACTCTATCATTAGGAAAGGTGATCAATCTGATCATTTTAATTATGACCATTTTAACAATACTTTCTAAAGTTATGGAAACTGCCTGTAACTCTGAAATTATCCATCAGGTTAAAGTTCTGACCTAACTCATGATTTTCTGTATGGGTTTTGGTACGGGTGATTGGTGATTTTCTTGCCTATTTGAAGATACCCTTTTCTTTACTAACAGCCTTTTCCTTAAAGCCCTTGCCCTTGTCTGCTCCACCCTCACCTCTAACACCAGCTGTGTGGAACTCATGGATTTCTTCACCACCATGATGGAGACTATCTGTCCAGTGCCTCTACTTCTGTTCCTGTTCCCCCTTTCCCCCAATCCCTCATATTCCTCCACACACCTTAGCTCTCAGGCTGCTTTGCTCCCAAAACTACACAGCTTTGAAAGAAAACTTTGATGCATTTGTCAAGATTTATTGTTTGTATCAAGTTTAAGTTAAATCTATTGCCAATAATTCTAGTTTGGATGCTAATTTTTAATAACATAAATTTAAAGCTCCAAGATCCTCAAAAGAGTTGATTTTTTTTCAGACTCCTGAATTCAAATTCAGTTACGTCAATAAATGATGATGCCTTTGCTGGGCTTCCACATCTAGAGTATTTGTAAGTTCTTTTCTTTTTTCACTTTATATTTCCTTCATCATATTTCTGATCAACCATTTGAACTAACCAGTTGTCTTCACTTCTACAGATTCATTGAAAACAACAAAATTCAGTCTATATCAAAACATGCTTTTCAAGGCCTTAGAGGTTTGATCCATCTGTAAGTTTTTGTATTCTTGTCACCTGTCAAATTACTTTAACACAGTCTAATTCTTTAAATTCATATTTCAATAGAATGGAGCTTACTATAAAACAAGTAATTTCTCAGAAGACATTCAAACTAATGAGGTGGTGCTTTAAGGTTAATTATTTTATTTTCAGTTCTTTGGCTAACAGCGGCATCGGATCCTTGCCAAGAGATGTCTTCAGTGATTTGGATTCCTTGATTGAACTGTAAGATTCTCACCTTTTTCAGCAATCATTTCATTTAACCTGCGATATTATTCATTAGCACTTATTTTTGACACTTTGTCAACCTAAGAGGGAGATGGTGGCATAGTGGTAATATCATTGGACTGGTAATGCAAAGGGTGATGTGCTGGGGATGTGGGCTCAAATTCCACCATGGTAGCTGGTGGAATTTAAATTGAATTAATAATATCTAGAATTGAAAGCTAGTTTTGGTAATGGTGACCATGAAGCAATCATTGAAAAACCGCTACCTGATTCAATAATCCCCATTAAAGAAGGAAATCTGTAATCCCTAACTGACCAGGTTTACCTGTAATTCCAGATCCATGGTAATGTTTTTAACTCTTAACTACCCTCTGAAATGGCCTAGCAAGCCACTCCATTCAAGGGTAAATAGGGATGAGCAACAAATGCTGGCCTTGCTAGTGATGCCAACATCCCATGAAAGAATAAACAAGGCCCTTATTCTTCCTTTCTTGTTTTTGGTTTCGCTCCTTCAGGTAGGAAAGTGCTGTCGACAGTGCCACTCCATTATCTGCCATGTGGAGGCAATCCCTGTTTATTTTTGTTTTGTCTTCCCCTCAAGATGGTGTACTTTGCTACAGTAAATCACTACGCTCAGTAATCTGGCAAAGAACCAGGAAGATTTACTCAATATGTTGAGCTGGCAAAGCTCCAATAGGTTGTGCTACAAAAAATTCCAGTGTAATAGTTGGTTAAATACGAACCATATATTTCAAAATGTTAGGCAAACGTACCCAGAGACAGAACGTTCCATTACTCTGCCCTGTGGAAATGTACAATGGGATGAATGGGCTTGAGATCAATGTGCTGCTAATATGACTGTTTTTCTTGTGACCTCTGCTGTCTATATTATATGCATAAGGATATTTACAACAAATCAAACATACAGGTTGAACCTGTAAGTGAGCTAAATTAAAATCAAATATGATTTTGAGTGAGATCAGCAAATTTGTGAAAAGTATGGTGCTGGGGTACTTAGAGTGGGAACATGAAATCAGGGCTTGATGCTTTCATGATGAGTGATAAAAAAAGTCATCTGAACTTTACTAGAAAACATATCGAAATGTCACTATTATGCTAGTCCTGAAATAGAGTCAAGTCACAGACTGCAATCTTAGCTATGTCAGAAAAATTCAGTAATGTGTTAGATTAATCTGAGTTTCTGCATACAGATCTCTGCTGCAGATTAAAGGTTAATAGGAAAAATTGAACAGTGAATATCAGAAGACCATGATTTCTGGAATTATTAAAGTTCACTCGTTTCTGTTTGTACCATTGTCAATCAAACTGGCAGTTACACCGTCGTTTCTTAAGGTTCTATTTGTGCCTCATAAATTCATTAATCTCAGAGTGCAAAATTGGTCACACAGCACATGTCTCCACCAAAGCTGAAATTTCACATTTCTGAAGTGGTTAAAGAGCTGATTACTTACCACCGCTTTGGAACAAGAGGGTGGCCCCATAATGCTGCAGCCTTTTTCATGCATTATATATATAGGGATTTCAGTCTGTTAGTATTGCACATGGTGTACCAGAGTCTTGGTTAATGTACCCTACCAATAATGTCTGGTTATGTCACTCTTGCTGAAAGAGATGGTGTGCACAAGATCGTCTACAGTGATACCAGTAGTGACAGCAATACAATGAAGCCTCTAACAACTTTTGAACAAAGGATGCTGGCCTGCATTGGCATGGACACAGTGGAAGGAAAAACAGCTGCTATGTTCCAATTTAATTCTTCCTGCTGATTTTTGGCTTACTGCTCTCACATGGTGAGAAAATTTTCCACATTATTACTGTCAAAGGCAAGGCTTTAAGCAAAGTGTATTAATAGACTCTGAAATGTACCCTCTGTTTTCTTCACAGATGATAAGCTGGAACCAGTGGTGTGTAGTGGAATTCAGAACAGTACAGTAAACCCAGAATCACCACTTTCACTTCCAATAACATACCAGCGTCTTGGGAATTATAAATGTAGAGGAGTCAGAGGAAACACCCGTTATTGTACATTTTGATGGTGTTGGATGAGTAAAGAGACAGGGAATGGCTAAGGGCAACAGTGTAGATTGGAAAGCCTTCACTCCGACTACATTTGCTGGTGTTCCTTGTACTGGAACCCTTCTCGCATCCCAAAGAATAAATGGGCAATGAGGAGAAGTGTTCTGAGTCTACCCTTCATTAAATGGGAAGGATGGATGGACAGTTGTCCAATTAAGAATCTGCTGTTGGCAAGAAACCATAATTGTTCATGACAGCACTGTCAACTATAGCTGTAGCTGTACGAAGTCCATTAAAAAAGGGCTGCTGAGCACCATCGAGGAGGGATTCAGTTTCTTTTAAGATACTTATCACTCTGTCTTTGACAAATCAGTGTGTCTCCAGAGGAGAACTACATTAAAGCAGCTTTGTACCAAAACTGGCAAAAAAGCAATTCAGTGACCATGATATTGACTAGGCTCTTTGCCTAAATAAACTTTGTACAAATGGCTCCCAGAGGAAGCTTCAAAAGCAGGTCCACCACAGTGACTCAAACACAGAGCCCCCCAGGCTGTTAGTATCTAATAGGTTCTGTTGATGGATGTTAAATACCCAGCAGTTTAAGGTAATAAGGTGAACAAGCATTGGGTATTGACTAGTGAATTATACTCAGATGTGGATATAAAGAACAGCCATCCAGCACTGGGGAGGGTGTTAGAGTGGAGAAGTAAGCTCTATGACCAGCAATAAACTGTCTCCACCAAAGCATCCTAGTTTTAGTCTCTTCTTCAAAACCAGGCTTGGGAATTCCACTTAAACAGACTCTGCAGAAGGGACATCAGGCAAGGCTCCCCTCCGGTTAGAGGGAACCTAGAATCTCAGGAGCAACAGTGGCCCTTTGCTGGGAAGCTTGCAGGTTAAGGTAAGTGACTACAATTCCACCAGTATCAAAAATACAGGTGTTGTCTAAACACAATTGGAGAACACTTTATTCAAAATACATATGTACTGGGGGTAATGTGTAGATTGATATGTCCAGAAAATGCACCTTAGATGTTACCAGCAACTAATAAAAGCAAATCCTTTCAATAAAAACTGCATTTTGTGGATTTATTACAAAGAATCTCAAGAAATTGTTGCATTTACACAGGACAGAATAGGTGTTTCAAATCTGGCTGTTCAAAAACTGGAGTTGTCTGAAAACTGGACATCTTTAAGATACGCCATGCATCGATGTAAATTGAGTAAAATAAAAAAAACTTAGCGGGACAATTTGGCAAGATGATGCATTTGTGTGGTGCCTGGCTAGTTATCCCCTTTGCTGCTTGGTATCCCCTTTGCTGCTTGCATGCCAGTCTATTCCTGCGCTCTGAGCGACCCTTGCCCCTACCTTACCTGTCTTGACCTAAACCATCTTATCGCCTGAACCAGCTGACCCAGAATCCGGCAAGGTCTGAAATCTGGCATGGTTTCAGTCCCAAGGTTGCCGGTTTTGAGCCGCTGTACCTCTAATTGCCAATTAAATTTGGCACACAAATTAGACCTGGCAATTAACAGAGTAAGTTCCTTTTTAATGATTTTTTTTGTTCCTGCAATATCACTTAACCACTTTTGCCCTGTAAAGGAACAATTGAAACTGGTATCTCATTACTACAAGCAATAAATTAAGAGATTCAATTTATTTATAATTTAAAATATTTTACATTTTGTTTCTTTTTTGGTCTATTTTTCCCTCTTAATTCAGTCTTTCCCACTCTATTTCTGTTTGGTACCTGACTTGACTCTAATTCACCCTATTTCCTCCTTAGCTGATCCTCTATTTCTTTCTCTATCCTGTTGATCCCAGGTCCCAGCGCTCCGTCGCCTTTGCTGCATCATTATCAGCTCACAGCAACAACTTGCAGGACAATGTTTTTGTGCAGAAGGGTTAGGAGGAAAGTCAAACTAACAGGGCACACCACGAGACCTTTACCATTGACACAGATTTTTCTGCACTGGTGAGATTGGCGATTTAAATTTTTGCTGCATTTCTAATGGGAATACCTCACAGCGAAAATGGCAGCAGATCAGATGTGATGTAGCCAGTGTACTAATCCTAATGGTGCGATTTTTTTGTTATAGTGGTTATTGAAATGCTGAGTTCAACAGCAATGCCACATTCCTATTGCCTCGTTGTAATGGGCTCCGAAGTACACTTCATTTCCACAGGAGAAGCTATGCATATTGTAAATAAATTTGCTTCTTTGACAATGAAACTTGTTTGGTTAGTGACTCCATGAATAGACATTTCCCAGTTAGCGGCATGGTTGCTGGATCCTTCTCATTTCCAGGTTCCTTGGTGCCAAAATTAAAATTCTCAATAGTATCTGCTGCCATTTTCCCAATCTCAGATCTTTAATCAGATCTCTACATTCTATTAAATTGCCACTCAACCCAAGTAACCCGACATCTTAAAGGTTTTTTTTTGAACACCAGCTACTTGGGAACTAAAACCAGTCAAAGAATTAGATTAAAGTTGAATCTTAGTACTAGTTATCAACATTTGGAACAAGGTTTGGTTGTGCTTTACCATTTTGTGAAATTATCTATTGATTAACTACTGTCAGGGATTAGGAAAGGATCAAAATCCTCCAATCATGTTTTAAAATTGAACATAAATAAGTAACTCCTCAGCAGTTAGTGTTTGTTGCTTGGAACAACTTCATGACTAAATCAAGGCTTTGAATTGTTAATGATAGTGGAGGTTTAGGGTTCCTTTTGTTGGATGTACTACAGAGGAGACAAAGGCAATTTATGTGGCTTCACATGATGATTTGGAGTATGTGCACTCTCTGTAGAAATATGCCACGTATTTCTTATGGTCCTGAGACGACGGGCAGAATCTTGTTGAGGCATTGGAGGTCTCACCTGCTGGCTGGAGAGCTGTCGCGTGACCCGCACTGCCTCTTTTTGGGAAGGTCTGCTGAACCACAAGCCAATCGGGCAATGGCGAGGCCAGCGACGGGCCATATCCTGGAATCATGACCACGGGTGGAAATATCACCTGCCAAGATGCCAGCCGATCAGAGGTTATTGCCATAGGGGCGGTGGTGACTGCTGCAGGAAAAATACTTACTGGAGTTCAAGAATCGCAGAGCGACCCAGGCCACAGGTAAGTAATGTGTGGGGAGGGGTTTTGTGGTGGGGATTGCTAGGAGAGGGGTGTAAGATGGTCAGCAGCAAGGGTGGGGAGTTGCTTTCAGGCCTCTCCCGTATGTTGAATCCCTTGATTGCTCAGAGTGCCGTTGATCGAGAGCACCCCACCCCTGGAGGTGACAAACACAGTTTTGTCTGTCGTGCACACCACATGTCAACAGGCCTGCCTGCAATTGGATGAAATACAGCAGCAGTGGGATGATGCCCTTAAGTGGTCATTAATTGGCCACTTAAAGGTCTCAATAGGCGGTGGGGCAGGAAGATCGACCATGGGCCTTCCCACCCAAAATTTAAATTCTGGCAGAGGAGGAAGACAACAGGGTTCCAGTATCATGCCTAATTACATGTCCTTCCTGCCTCCAACCATGCCACCAGCAAGAGCACAAAATTCCGCCCCATATGTTTGTCTTGCAAAAACAATTAGAAGCATCAGACTTTCTTCAGAGTTTCAGAAAGCTAGGTGAGGTTGAAATACAGAATCTGTAGTAACAAAGTATAGCCCCTCCTCCTGTCTATCAGGGGTCACGTTATGTTCTATGAGGCTCTGACCAATGAGCCCTAAGTGCAGGCAATCCAGAGGGCTGGGGCTCCCTGACGAGAGTCCTGATCGAGCATATAGCACCTGAAAAGCTCTCTGTAATAAAGTTTATCTCTTTCTTGTTGAAACCTGTCTGCTCCATCGAGTCATTACAATTGGTGACGAGGGGCAAATATCTCCGACACCGCACCTCACCTTGTTACTGTGAGTACATCGAATCTTAAGAAAAAGTAAAGACTACTCACCAGTCATGCCACTCTTCGGCAGAATTGATCCTTATGATGCAACTATGGAAGCCTGGAGCCAATATGTAGAGCGCCTCAGATTTTATTTTATAGCAAGTGAGATTACCATGGAGGAAAAGCAGAAAGCCATTTTTTTGAGTGTATGTGGCAGTAAAACATACAATCTCATTCGCAACCTGATGGCCCCAAACGCGCCCAATTCGAAATCCTATAAGGAATTAGTGGATCTCGTGAAAAAGCACTTCCAGCCAAAGCCATCCGTAATAGTGCAGCATTTTAAGTTTAATTCCAGAGTTAGGGCCCCTGGAGAGTCCATCGCAACCTGTAAAGTGAACCTTAAGCAGTTGACAGAACACTGACTTCGGGGACACATTAAATGAGATGCTGTGGGACTGATTAGTTTGTAGAGTTCAGGACGATGCCATACAGCACCGTTTACTCACCAAGGTCGACATAGACTTGAAGTGCATCCTAGAAACCTTCCTCGCCATGGAAAGTGCTGCGAAAGACTCGCAGGCTTTGCAACACATACAACATGGTGCCGTTCTTCATGTGGGATGGGAACCTACTGCCAAGTGTGGCGCAAAAACCAGACCCACAGCATCAAAGTGAGAGGCAATGTCCACTGTGAGAAACATGAAAAGGCTGAGTAGAAACGCTTCCGTAGCAACTTCAAGATTAAGTTGTTATCGATGTGGAGGTGATCATGGACCAGACATCTGTAAATTCAAGGAAGCAGATTGCCTTTACTGCCACAGTAGTAAGGCCATGTAGTAAGGCAATGCAGGGCAAAGTCGAAATAACTTATAAAACAGCAAACCAACATGATTGAATTAAAGAATGTGGCAGGACGTGAAGCTGCCGACACTGATGTTTATTCCCTGTATAATGTAACCGCTAAGAAAACCGAACCTATCACTGTCACAATCCAAGTTAATGAGGAGCCACCAATAATGGAGGTGGATACGGGTGCCTCAACTACAACGGTGGGAGAGCACACCTTATTGAAGGTGGACAGCCAATAAACCTGGAGTGGACAACCGCTAAATGAAAGACATACGCTGGAGAATCTATAAAGGTAAAGGGAATCGCCACAGTACCAGTGTCTTATAGACAACAGACAACCCAGCGGCCTGTGATAATAGTGACAGGAGAAGGGTCCAATCTTTTAGGCCAAGACTGGTCACAGAAGATCAAGTTTGACTGGCCTGAGATATTTCACCTGAAAACAGAAGTTCCTGAACTGCTAAAGAAACACAACAGTGTATTTCAGGATGAATTAGGGAAGTTAAAAGGCATGAAGGCCAAGATGTATGTGGATCCTGAGCCAACAACACATTCTTTTAAGGCCAGACATGTGCCTTATGCATTGAAGGAGAAGAAGATGCAGAACTGTACTGGTTAGAAAAGCTGGGTGTCATTCAACTGGTCCAATTCTCGGAATGGGCAGCACCCATAGTTCCTGTGGTTAAGCCTAAACAAACCATACACTGTCATGGGGACTATAAATTGACCGTAAATAAGGCAGCAAAACTAGACAAGTACCGAATTCCAAGGACAGACGACTTATATGCAAAGCTGGCTGGAGGCAAGTCCTATACAAAATTGGATATGAGCCACGCCTACCAACAAATAGAACTGAATAGCACGTCAAGAGAATACGTGATTGTAAACACACAAGGGTCTTTTTCAGTACATTCGCCAACCCTTTGGAGTATCATCCGCATGTGCAATCTTCCAAAGAACAATGAAGAGTCTTTTGCAAGGACTTCCCTGAGTGGTAGTATACCTGGAAGATGTTCCGATCACAGGGCCAACTGAGACTGAGCACTTGGTCAGCATGGAGGAGGTGCTAGGAAGGTTCATTGAAGCCCGTGTACTGCTAAAGAAGGAAAAATGCACTTTTCAAGGACCAGAAGTTACTTACCTGGGTCACAGGCTAGACATTATGGGTTTGCATCCGGTAAAAGAGAGAGTTTGGCAATAAGAGATGCACTCTCTCCATCCAATGTAACCAAACTCAAATCCTTCCTGAGTATGATCAACTACTAAACCTGCTTCACAGAATCATAGTGCTGAAGAGGCCCTTCGGCTCATTGAGTCTGCACCGACACGTGAGAAACACCTGACTTACCTACCTAGTCCCATTTACCAGCACTTGGCCCATAGCCTTGAATGTTATGGTGTGCCAAGTGCTCATCCAGGTACTTTTTAAAGGATGTGAGGCAACCCGCCTCCTCCACTCTCTAGGCCGTGCATTCCAGACCATCTGGGTAAAAAGGTTTCTCCTCACATCCCCCCCTCCCCCCCTCCCCAAACCTCCTGCCCCTCACCTTGAACTTTTGCCCCCTTGTGACTGACCCTTCAACTAAGGGGAACAGCTGCTCCCTAACCACCCTGTCCATGCCCCTCATAATCTTGTACACCTCGATCAGGTCGCCCCTCAGTCTTCTTTGCTCCAATGAAAACAACCCAAGTCTATCCAACCTCTCTTCATAACTTAAATGTTTCATCCCAGGCAACATCCTGGTGAATCTCCTCTGCACCCCCTCCAGTGCAATCACATCCTTCCTATAATGTGGTGACCAGAACTGCACAGAGTACTCCAGCTGTGGCCTCACCAAGGTTCTATACAACTCCAACATGACCTCTCTACTTTTGTAATCTATGCCTCAACTGATAAAGGCAAGTGTCCCATATGCCTTTTTCACCACCCCACTAACATGCCCCTCTGCCTTCAGAGATCTATGGACACAGACGCTAAGGTCCCTCTGTTCCTCAGAACTTCCTAGTGCCATGCCAATCATTGAATACTTCCTTGTCAAATTACTCCTTCCAAAGTGTATCACCTCACACTTTTCAGGGTTAAATTCCATCTGCCACTTATCTGCCCACTTGACCATCCCATCTATATCTTCCTGTAGCCCAAGACACTCAACCTTACTGTTAACCACCCGGCCAATCTTTGTGTCATCCGCAAACTTATTAATCTTACCCCCCACATAAGTCATCTATGTGGTTTATATAAATGACAAATAATAGGGGACTGAACACAGATCCCTGTGGTACACCACTGGACACTGGCTTCCAGTCACTAAAGCATCCTTCTGTCATCACCCTCTGCTTCCTACACCTAAGCCAATTTTGAATCCACTTTATCAAATTACCCTGTATCCCATGTGCCTTTGCCTTCTTAATAAGTCTCCCATGTGGGACCTTGTCAAAGGCTTTGCTGAAATCCATATAAACTACATCAACTGCACTACTCACATCTACACACCTGTTTACCTCCTCAAAAAAATTCAATCAAATTTGTTAGGCATGACCTCCCTCTGACAAAGCCATGCTGACTATCCCTGATCAAACCTTGCCTCTCCAAGTGGAGATAGATACACTCCTTCAGAAATTTCTCCAATAGTTGCCCTACCACTGATGTGAGACTCACTGGCCTGTAGTTCCCTGGCTTATCTCTACAACCCTTCTTAAATAGTGGAACCACATTAGCTGTTCTCCAGTCCTCTGGCACCTCCCCGTGGCCAGAGAGGAATTAAAAATTTGGGTCAGAGCCCCTGCAATCCCCTCCGTTGCCTCCCTCAGCAGTCTGGGACACAAATCATCCGGACCTGGAGATTTGTCCACTTTTAAGCCTGCCAATATCTCCAATACCTTGTCATTCCCTTTATCAATGTGCTCAAGAACCTCGCAGTCTCTCTCCCCGAGTTCAATACCTCCATCCTCATTCTCTTGGGTGAAGACGGACGTGAAGTATTCATTCAACACTAGCGATGTCCTCTGGCTCCACCCATAGATTGCCCCTTATTGGCCCTACTCTTTCCCTGCTTATCCTCTTCCCATTGATATACTTATTGAATATCTTGGGATTTTCCCTACTTTTACCAGCCAGAGCTTTCTCATATCCCCTCTTTGCTTTCTTAAGCTCCACCCTGCACTGTCTGTACTCCATTAATTCCTCTGCTGATTTGCTTCCCTTGTACCTGCTAAAAGCCTCTCTTTTCCTTCTCATCGTAACCTGAATATCTCTGGTCATCTGTGGTTCTCTGGGCTTGTTACTCCTTCCTATCATCCTAGAGGGAACTTGTTGAGCCTGTACCCTCACTATTTCCTTTTTGAATACCCCCCCACTGTTCCTCTGTAGATTTCTCCACAAGTAACTGTTCCCAGTCTACCTTGGCCAGATCCTGCCTTATTTTACTTTTGATAAGTTAGGCTTCTTGCCTAACTTATCAACTGTGTTGGCACTGTTATACTTGTTAAAAAGAATCGCCATTGGTCATGGAATTCGCAACAAGAAGAAACCTTTGTGAAAGTAAAGAAACTGTTGCGTTTGACGTGTTTATTGGTACGCTATGACCCATCAAAAGAGTTGGTATTGTCATGAAGAGATATGAATGCGTGTAATGTTATTGGAAATTATTTTTAAATTGGACTTGTAGGGTCCAATTGGATTAAAGCCAGCTAGTCTGGGTGCTTTGATGTATAGTAGTTTGAGATGTTAAGTAGATAAAAGTAAGGCTAGAAGGTAAAGAGTACATTTGCATTTGTTGAATAAACCGTTCAAAAGAAGGAAGTAAAATCTTGCACCTAGCTAGGAGACACCAAGAAATGTGATTATATTACTAATAAAATTGGTGTAATGAGAGTGGTTTTATTGTTAGAGGCAAGGTTCAAAGACCTAGTGATACCATGAGAATATACATTCAAAGGGAAGGCTTGGTATAAACAGAAGTGAGTTTTGTATGTGCAGGTTAGAGGCATGTAAGATCTAAGCAGCCTGTAAGTCCTACAACTGTGTCTTCAAAGGAAGCAAATTGCAAGGGACCTCATTTTGAATTCGTAGGGTCAACTGTGCTTTGCCTGGTGTCTATTTATTTAAAGTCTATGGGTTATTGTTGCCTTGGTGAAGATTTACCTGGAAGTAATTAATTTGGGGATTGGTTTAAAAGTTGTTATGGTAGTAATTTGTAGACATGTATATGTTTAAATTCTTGTTAAATTAATAAATGTTGAATTCAATTTATATAAAAAACCTCTTGAGGCTTGGTGGTTTCATTTCTGCATTCAGAGCTACATGTCAAACATACCAATAGAAAATATAGGTTAGGACAGTTGTTCAAGTTTCCCTCTGGGATTTAAACAACTCAGCCTTTACCAACTGCTGTGTCATAACAATTGGGAACTCTTGGCAGGATAATATTTGTAATTCCTTGATTGGCTTGGAATTGGTGAATCTTAAGGTTACCAGTACGAGAAGCGCTTTGAATTCAGGAGTTGGTGAGGCTTTTTATAAGTGGTGAGACTGCAAGATGGCTTTGGCAATTGGCTAAGGTTTGTCTGGGAGTAGAAGATATAGCTCTGGTTGGGTTACAAAATGTATCCAAGAATAAGTTTAACAGAGTTGCTGGATAATTTACAATCAGGGTTACCTGTGGGGGCTAAGAAAGCAGATATAATTAAATGTATAGCACAGCATCTACAGTTGGAAGTGATACCTGACACGAGTGAGTCACGGCTGGAGGTAGTGAGACTTCAGTTTGAAATGAAGAAGCTTGAATTTGAACAAGCAAAGGAACTGAAAAATCTTGAATTAGAAGCAAAGGAAAGAGAAATGGCATTTAAAAGGGAGCAAGCAGCATGGCAGGAAAGGAAGCTGGAACTGGAATTTCAGGCAGGAGAGAAGGATAAAGAAAGAGGCAAGGGAAAGAGAAAGGCATTACTTGCTTAAAAGACTGGAAGTTTAAAAAAGAGATCTCAGATTCTGAGGAGAGTTTTGATGATGAGAAAACCTTCAACTCTCCCCACTGGGTTTTAGGTTAAAGTTTGTCCAAGCTCTTCCAAAGTTTGAGGAAAAAGATGTTGAAGCATTCTTTATTTTATTTGAGAAGCTAGCTAAACAGATGAAATGGCCACAGGAGTACTAGATGTTATTATTACAGTCTAAGTTGGTGGGTAGAGCGCATGAGGCATATGCTTCACTGAAGAAGTATAGGTGAACTATGATGTGATGAAAATGGCTATTTTGAGTGCATATGAGTTGGTTCCTGAAGCATACAGGCAGAAATTTAGGAATATGAGAAAACAGCCAGGGAAAACTTATATTGAGTTTGAAAGAGTAAAACAAAGTAATTTTGGCCGGTGGATATGGGCATTAAAATAGAGACAGCATATGCAGCTCTTAGGGAAGTAATTCTTTTGGAAGAATTTAAAGACTCAATCCCTTCAGTAATGAGAACTCATGTCGAGGAACAGAGGGTTCAAACTGTAAGACAGGCAGCAGAGATAGCTGATGATTGAGTTAGTTCATAGAGCTAAACCTCTTTCCGTCACCCTTTCAAATCAGAAAATGATAGAAAGTGGGAAGGTGAAAGGAAGGCAGGTAGTCAGGGAAGAGAAGGAGTAGCTGGAAATTCCCAGTAAGTTTTTTCTCAGAATAAAAAGGAAGGTGCTGAGGGTAGGAGTGACATTTGAAAATTGAGGTGTTTTCATTGTAATAAAGTGGGGCACACAAAGTCAATGTGTTGGAAATTACTGGGAAAATCTGTTGGAATTATTGGGGTACAGAAAAGTTTTGGATGTAAAAGTACTGTGGGTTCTGAGGTTCAGGCACAGGAAAAACCAATGGTTTGTGTACAGGTAAAATAGGAAGAATCAGTGATAGGTAAAGAAGTAGGAATGTGTTCAGTTTACCAAAAACAATTCGGAGGAGCAGGTTGCAGAAATCGTTAAAGACTTTGTGTGTGAAGGGAAAGTCTTTCCATGTGTACAGGGTGGAGTAGGTAAAGATTTAAAAATTTTAAGAGACACAGGAACTAGTCAATCCTTAATGTTGTGGGATAGTGATATTTGTTGTTTAGAGGGAGTATTGCAGCAGCAGGTGATAATAATTGGGGTTCATGGAGATGCTAAATCCATTCCAATATAGAAGATAAATTTAAATAGCAAATGGAAGTCAGGTGGAGTTATTGTTGGTGTAGTGGAGAAATTGCCCATTGCAGGGGTTCAATTTATTTTGGATAATGATCACAGATTTGGGTGATACCTATGGTAGTTGAACAGCCTGTAGAAGTGGTTTCAACAGATGTGTTACAGAAGGAGCATCTTGTATTGTTTCCAGATTGTGTAATAATGAGATCACAGGCACACAGATGAAAAACAAGATAAGCAGGTAGTTCAAAGGCAATAAGGTGTTCAAATCCAATTAGCTGGCACCGTTTGATAAAAATGTTCAGGAGAAAAGACTACAGGACAATTCAGCTTGGAATTGCTAACTCGAGGAGGTTAGTGGAGTTACAGAAAAATGATTTGCAATTAAAACAGTTATATCAGAGAGCTTATTCAGAAACAGAAGCAAGATGTATTCCAGTATGTTATTACCCTAAGGGAGATATTTTAATGAGAAAATGGAGGCTGAATCATGTCTCAGCAATTGAAAGCTGGAGGGAGGTACATCAGATTATTATCCCATTAGGGTATAGAAATGAGATTCTGAGGATTGCTCATGAAATTCCAATGGGGGGACATATAGGAATTAGGTAAACACAGGAAAAAACACGTTTTTTTGGCCAGGATTGCATAGGGATGTAGTCAAATTCTGTAGAACATGTTACACATGTCAAATAACAGGGAAACCACAAGCAGTGATTAAACTGGCGCCTTTAATCCCAATACCAGCATTTGAAGAACCTCTTACTAGTGTCTTGATTTGTGCAGGGCCCCTCCCTAAGATTAAATGTGAAAATCAGTACTTACTGGCAATAATGGATATATCTACCAGGCTTCCTGAAGTGATACGTTTTAGGAAATATTACAACTAAGAGGATTGTGGAGGAGTTAATTAATTTTTTCACATGATGTGGTTTATCTAAAGAAATACAATCAAATCAGGGTTCAAATTTCATGTCACAGCTGTTTAAGGAAGTATTGAACAGTTTGGGGACATAACAGTTTAAATCAACAGTTTACCACCCGGAGTCACAAGGAGCTTTGAAAAGGTGGCATCACACGTTAAAAACCATGATGAGAGCATGCTATCAGGATTATCCACAGGATTGGGATAGGGGAATTCCATTCTTGTTATTTGTTACGAAAGATGCTCCTAATGTATCTATTGGTTTTAGCCCTTTTGAACTAGATTATGGTTATGAGGTAAGGGGACCACTGAAATTGATTTATGAGAAATTGGTGGGTCAAAATTCAAACTATTCTATCAAATTTCAGGGAAAGATTAAACAGAGCATGTGAGTTGGCTAGGGAACATTTAAAGATATCACAGCAAGTGATGAAAGCGAAGGCAGATAAGAAACCTAAAGCTCAGCCAGTACTGGGTGATTCATTAAATGCAAGATTTAGTGGGCCTTACAGGATTGAAAAGAAATTGAGAAGTAAATTATTTAATCAGTAATCCATATAGAAAAAAGAAGCAGAGAGTGTGTCATGTAAATATGCTTAAAGTACTTTAACAGGGAAGAGGAACAAAAAGGAGCTGTTAGTGATGTTAGATGATGAGAAAGAGGTAGAAGTGCAGGACTCTGAAATTGATTTTCCTCTAATCAAATTGGATAATGAGGGAATACTTGAAAATTTAAATGAAATATTAAGTTAACTTCCAAACAAGTGTCAAAGTGATTTGGAAATGCTATTACAGTGGGAATAAATTGGGAAAGACATATTTAGCTATACGTGATATCTCTGTACAGGTTTCACCTTCAATAAGGCAACATCTTTATAAATGAAATCCTGCAAAGTTATCACAAGTACAAAAAGAAATTGGACTTCATGCTTCAAAATGATATAATTGAGTCCAGTTGTAGTAACTGGAGTTCACCTATTGAGCTGGTACCGAAATTGGATGGAACACAAATACTGTGTGGACTATCAAAGTGAATGCAGTGACAAAAGCAGATTCATATCCTATACCACGGTTGGAAATTTGCATTGAGAAAATGGGACAATCAAAATTTATCACAAAGATTGACTTGCTAAAAGCAAATTGGCAGGTACCGTGGTCGGAGGCAGCAAAGGAGATATCGACTTTTGTCTTGCCAAGTGGACTATATCAGTTTAAAGTCATGCCATTTGGTATGAAGAATGCAACTGCGACATTTCAAAGACTGAAACAAAGTAATTGCAGGTCTAAGCAATTGTATGGTTTATATTGATGTTCAAATCATTTTCAGTCAGATGTGGGAGGAGCAGTTACAGCATCTGGAAGAGTTATTTTCTTGATTACAAGAAGCTAATTTGGTGATGAACTTGACTAAAAGTGAGTTCGCAAAAGCGCAAGTTACCTATCTAGGCCACACTATTGGATATGGTAAGGTGGCTCAGAGATGCAAAAGTCAAGGCTATCGTGGATTTCCAGTGCCCACAACAAAATGAGAAGTTTTGATATTTCTGGGCGTGAGCGGGCGTTACCGGAAATTTGCATCAAAGTTTAGCAGTGTGGTTGCTCCACCGACTGAACTACTTTAAAAAAAAAGAACAAGAAGTTTCAATGGACACTGGAGTGTCAGAAGTCATTTAATAGTTTGAAAACTATTAACTATGACACCAGTTTTGGCAGCACCCATTTATGCCAAGCAATTCAAGTTGGACGTTGATGCAAGCGATATAAACATTAGGGCCGTACTGTTACAAAAAGCTGACACTGGAATTGAAAAACCGATAGGGTATTTTTCACAGAAGCTAAACATACAACGGAAAAGATATTCAATGATCGTAAAAGACACCTTGGGTTTGGTGTTAGCATTGCAGAATTTTGAAAATTATGTTGTAAACAATTGTTTATACAGATCATAATCCTTTGAAGTTTTTGGACAAATTTTGAGACATAAGTGCAAGACTTTTCAGGTGGAGTCTATTATTACAGCCATTTCACAGATGTATTATCAAGAGTTTGAAGCTTAAAGGAAAATTGGACATTTAAACTTTTAACTGGACACTGAATTGGAGTGATTTCTATTGATACCAAGGACTTGTGTATATACATTACCAATGCATCCATTAACATTACAATATAACAGTGTAATAAGTATAGGAGATAGTGAGATGGATTATTCAAAATGAAGCCATATTTTAAAATTATGACGGTTCATTTTTCAATATGGAGGGGGATGTCATGAAGAGATATTAGTGTGTATAAAAATTGGACTTGTAGGATCAGTGGCTTAATTAGATTAAAGCTAGCTTGCCTGAGTGCTTTGATGTACAATAGTTTGAGATGTTAATAAGATAAACAAACATAAGGCTAGAAGGTAAAGAGTACATTTGCATTTTTTTGAATAAACCATTCAAAAGTAGGGAGTAAAATCTTGCACCTAGCTTGGAGTCACCAAGAAATGTGTTTCTATTCCTAATAAAATTGGTGTTAGAAGCAGAGTTCAAAGACCTAGGGCGGATTTACCCCCCACCCCAGTCGGGGGTGCCCCCGCCCCTGCTCGCCGACATGTAAAATCCTGCCCCTAGTGATACAATGAGAATTTACTTTCAAAGGGATGCCAAGGTATAAACAGAAATGAATTTTGTATGTGCAGATCAGGGGCATGTAAGATCTAAGCAGCCTGTAAGCCCTACAACTGTCTGAAAAGGAACCAAATTGCAAGGGACCTCATTCTGAATTTGTAGGGTCAGTTGTGCTTTGCCTGGTGCCTGTTTAAAGTCTATCGGTTATTGTTGCCTTGGTGAAGATTTACTTGGGAGTAATTAATTTGGGGATTGGTTTAAAAATTGTTATGGTAGTAATTTTTAGACATGTGTATATGTTTAATTTCTTGTTAAATTAATGTTTAATTTAGCTTATATAAAAAACCTCTCGACGCTTGGTGGTTTCATTTCTGAATTCAGAGCTGCATCTCAGACATGACATAATAGAAAATATAGGTTATGACGATTGTTCAAGTTTCTCTGAGATTTAAATAACTCAGCCTTTACCAACTGCTGTGACATAACAGTATTACATGTGATGCCTCTCCTTATGGTGCAGGAACTGTTATTACATACAACGGAAAGTGGATCAGAAAGGCCCATTGGCTATGTCTTGAGAGCTCTTTCCACAGCCGAGAAAGGTCATTCCCAGCTAGAAAAGGAAGGTTTATCGGTGGTATTCGGAGTGAAGAAATTCCACCAGTATCTACGTAGACGCCATTTCACCATTGTGTTGGACCATAAACCATTAATGGGTTTATTCAGTGAGTATAAGGCCATTCTGCCAATAGCATCAGCAAGAATACAACATTGGACTCTGATTATTATTTGCATATGAGCATACTTTTACGTACTGCCCTGGTTTATTGCAAATGCAGACGCACTCCTGTTACCAGATAGCATTGCACATGCTCCTGTAGTGCTATTACTGAATTTCTTGGCTTCTTTGCCTGTGGATGCGAAACAAATTGGACAAACAGATCCAATATTGTCGAAAGTCAGACACTTTGTTTTGCAAGGATGGTCAAATTCGCCTTTATCTGAAGATATGAGACCATTCCTTGCCAGAAACAGAGTTAAGCTGTCAAGATGGAATTTTGTTGTGGGGATCAAGAGTTATCGTCCCATCACAAGATAGAGAATCAATTTTGACAGAGCTTCACGGTGCGCATCCAGGCATTTTGAAGATGCTTGCACGAAGCTATGTCTGGTGACCAGGCATAGACAGTGACATTGAAAGCATAGCCAAGCACTGTCTCCATTGTCAGCGACAATAGAAATTGCCTGTTTCAGCTCCCCTGCATTTGTGGGAGTGGCTAGGTCGACCCTGGGTTAGACTACATATCGATTTATGTAGGACCATTCTTGGGTACCATGTTTTTGTTGATTGTAGATGCACATTCTAAGTGGATGGATGTATACGAAGTCAAATCACCAACATGGAGCACAACTATCGAGAAGCTATGTCACTGTTTTAGCATACATGGCCTACCTGAAATCATCGTTTCTGATAATGGTACAGCCTTTACCAGCACAGAGTTTCAGAAATTCATGAATCTGAATGGAATCAGACATATTAAAACAGCACTTTACCATCCCTCATCGAATGGTTTAGCCAAGAAAGCTGTACAAACTTTCAAGACTGGTATGAAAAGGTTATCAGAAGGTACTCCAGAATCTCAACTTTCCTGCTCTCTTCTCAGTTATCGTGCAACGCCACATTCGACTACGGGGCTTCAACACCATCTGAATTATTGATGAAATGTCACCTATGTACACAGTTAAGCCTGTTTGGTGCTTCCAAATTTAGAGGGGAAGGTAGAGCGGAATCAGAGTAATCAAAAATTGAACCACCATATAAACAACAAAACTCACACATTCAGTGTAGCTGACACGGTATTCATGCAAAATTTTGGAAGTGGACCTTGTTGGGCTCCTGGAACCATTGTCTCAGAGACTGGCCCATTATCTTTCCAAGTACTAGTGGAAGCTAGAATCATTCATAAGCACGCAGATCATAATCTTGCTAAACAGACATTCCAACAACCAACTACTCTGCCTGTGATTAACATCGAACTGAAAATTCCTGAGGTGACAGATCGACCTAGAATAGACAATCCTGATGTCATATTGATGTCCTGTTGCCATACCCAGAACTGCCACTTTCTAATGATGTCTTGTGCTGAAGTTCCTGATCCTGTTGAGGAACCTCAAGCGATAGAGCTACGCCGCTCTAGCTGTATAAGGAGAGCACCTCAAAGACTTAATCTTCAGTCACCTGAAGTTGAATATATGTATATGTTGTTGGATATTCAAATGTTTCCCTGTAAATAGAAGTTGTAAAAAAAACCAAAGGGGGAGGAAATGTAGTAACTGAAGCTATAGTCTCCCCTGCTATCTATTGGAGTCACATGATGTTCTGGGAGGCTCCGATGAATGAGCCCTAAGCACAGGCTTAGGGGGATGAAGCTTCATGATGAGAGTCCAAATCGAGCATGTAGCACCTGAAAAGCTCCCTGTAATAAAGTTTATCTCTTTCTTGTTGAAACTGTCTGCTCCATAGTGTCATTACAGAATCCAAGGGCTGGATTTTCCAAATGGCTTTTTCACACCAATGTGGTGCCCCTTATGGGTGTCCCAAGCTTTCACATGTCATCAGTGTGCCCTCCAGCTCAACGTCCCTGAGGCTGCCTCCTATTTGGCCATCCCCCTGGAATGGCTGTTCCAAAGCTTTTGTTTAGAATTTTTTATTCATTCATGGGATGTGGGCACCACTGGCTAGGCCAGCATTTATTGCCCTTGAGAGGGGCCGCTTTCTTGAACCACTGAGTCCCTGTGGTGTAGGTACACCCACAGTGCTGTTAGGGAGAGAGTTCTAGGATTTTGACCCAGCGACAGTGAAGGAACAGCGATATATTTCCATGTCAGGATGGTGATTGGCTTGGAGGGAAACTTCCAGGTGGTGGTGTTCCCATCTACCTGCTGCCTTTGTCCTTCTAGATGGTAGTGGTCGTGGGTTTGGAAGGTGCTGTCTAAGGAGCCTTGGTGAGTTTCTGCAGTGCATCTTGTAGATGGTACACACTGCTGCCACTGTGCATCGATGGTGGAAGGAGTGAATGTTTGTGGATGTGGCGCCAGTCAAGCGGGCTGCTTTGTCCTGGATGGTGCCAAACCTCTTGAGTGTTGTGGGAGCTGCACTCATCCAGGCAAATGAGGAGTATTTCATCACACTCGTGACTTGTGCCTGATAGATTGCGGACAGGTTTTGGGGAGTCAGGAGGTGAGTTACTCACTGTAGGATTCGCAGCCTCTAATGTGCTCTTGTAGCCGCAGTATTTATATGGTTAGTCCAGTTCAGTCTCTGGTCAATGGTAACCACCAGGATGTTGATAGTGGGGGATTTAATGATTGTAATGCCATTGAATGTTAATGGGCAATGGTTAGATTCTCCCTTGTTGGAGATGGCCATTGTCTGGCACTTAAGTGGCAAGTAATATCCATGCCACACATCAGCCCAAGCCTGGATATTGTCCAGGTCTTGCTGCATTTGCATATGGACTGCTTCAGTATCTGCGGAGCTGCGAATGGTGCTGAACATTGTGCAATCATCAATGAACATCCCCACTTCTGACCTTTATGATGGAAAGAAGGTCACTGATGAAGCAGCTGAAGATGGTTGGGCCGAGGACACTACCCTGCAGTGATATCTTGGAGCTGAGATGACTGACCTCCAACAACCACAATCATCTTCCTTTGTGCTGGGTTTGACTCCAACCAGCAGAGAGCCTGATTCCCATTGACTCCAGTTTTGCTAGGGCTCTTTGATGCCACATTCTGTTAAATGCAGCCTTGATGTCAAGGGCAGTCACTCTCAACTCACCTCTGAAGTTCAGCACTTCTGTCCACGTTTGAACCAAGGCTGTAATGAGGTCAGGAGCTGAGTGCCCCTGGCGGAACCCAAACTGAGCATCAGTGAGCAGGTTATTGCTAAGCAAGTGCCACCTGATAGCACTGTTGATGGCCCCTTCCATCACTTTACTGATGATGGAGAGTAGACTGAAGGGGCGGTAATTGGCCAGGTTGGATTTGTCCTGCTTTTTTGTGCACAAGACATACCTGGGCAATTTTGCACATTGCTGTGTAGCTGCCAGTGTTGTAGCTGTACTGGAACAGCTTGGCTACCGGCACAGCAAGTTCTGGAGCATAAGTCTTCAGTATCATTGCTGGAATATTGTCAGGGCCCATAGCCTTTGCAGTATCCAGTGCCTTCAGCTGTTTCTTGATAACACGTGGAGTGAATCAAATTGGCTGAAGACTGGCATCTGTGATGCCGGGGACCTCCGGATGGCCATCGGTTTCATGGTCATCATTAAACTTTTAATTCCAAATTTTTATAGGTTTCAAATTTCACCATCTGCCCTGGTGAGATTCAAACCCGGGTCCCCAGCCCACTACTGTAGGTCTTTGGATTAATAGTCTAACAATAATACCACTACGTCACCCACTCCCTGGGAAAGGCACAATGTGTAGACATGTTCTTTCTGTTTGCAAAGGACAGGGCCTTGTTTGTGATTATATGTAGCTGATAGCATATGTAAGTAAGTTACACTGCGAGCCTAATTGATGATCTTAAATTGGTGGCCTTAGGCCCGTTCATGAGTTTGCACAATATACAGTAAGCAATGATCTGATCAGGGTAGCCTTTATCCTGCAGATTGATGTGCCCTATTTTGACATCAAGTTTGCATCGTGAGCAAATGGCTGGCGCCCTATTTACAAGGTTGCTGATAAAGCCAATCTTATAGTGCGTGGAACTGTGGGAATCCCAACACATATATTGACCAGTGAAAGTCAGCTTGCAGTAGACAGTAGTAGAAAACCTACTAGCAGACTTCTCAACTAGCACGTCGAGGAAAGGGAGCTCACTTAACTGCTCCATTTCAAAGGTGAATTTGAGTGCAAGATAGAGCCCATTAAGATGTTTAAGAAAATTCTTACATGTAGCTGCAGATTCAAATATAGCAAACTTATTAGCTATGTATCGGAAATATGCAAGGGGTAGAAGGTTAGGGGTCATTTCATCGGAGACGTGCTTCTTGTGGAAACTGACGAAGATATGAGAGCTGGGCCTAGAGGGGATCCTATGACACCACCATCTATTTGGGCATGTATAGTGTCCTTAGAATGGAACTCAACTGTGTGAGTTGCTGAGTTCACAAGTTCAATGAATACAGATTCACATATGGTGGCGATCTAGATTGCCATGATATAGTAACATTTATTTTATTCCTTTTATGGGATGTGGGTGTCGCTGGTGAGGCTATCATTTATTGTTCATCCCTTTAATGCCCTTGAGAAGGTGGTGGTGATCTGCTTTCTTGAACTGCTGCAGTCCCTCTTGTGCAAATGTCTGTGGCTTTCTTGAGCAGTACATCAGTGAATAGGCTAGCAATGTCAAATGAGTACATGGACATGGCATTGCTATCAATAAGCAGGTCCTGTTTGGTCTTCTCAAAAGTGAGAGAATTTTTCACCGTGTGTGGAATTACCATCTTGTTATTTAATGAGCAGTTCAGCTGCTCATTTATAATGCTTAGTAAATGTGTTTTTTTTTACTTTAATTTAAAAAAAAGAAATGCTTCATCTCCTGTTGATTAACTTGAGGTCTGACTAGATGACAGCATGTTCAATGAATCGTTTGTAAGTTGTTTCTATGCCAAATATTCAACAAAGCAAATATGCAACTTTAATAGTTGACAAGCCTATATTTACATACAATAATTTTATGAAAATCTGGAACATAAATATAGGCATGTTCCTGTTGAGCAAATGGTCTGTTTCTTGGCTATGTAAAGAGGAGGTAATCGTGAATTAATTTAATAAATTTATAAGTTTTAAAGTTTTGGTAAGTTTTTAAGTGAATTTACAAAAACAGTTTCCTCACCTGTTCATCTGGTTTTCACAATGGTTTGTACTAACAGTCAAAATAATTTCAAAGAAGGTGCCAGTGGTGGTCTTTTAATGGAATCCCAGAACATTCTATTTTTCTTGCTTCATTTGAAATAATATGTGATCAAATGAAATGTAAGAGTGGGTATATTTTACAGGGTCCTGTGCTGGGGACAGATCAGCTGACCCACAGTATGGAGAATTGAATATGGAGGTATGTATGCCCGACTTGTGGTGACTCAATCTACCAGTGATTGAAATTAATCACCAGAAAACTGGAGCACTGAGAATCTCAGGGTAGTGTTCTAGGCCCAACCATCTTCAGCTGCTTCATCAAAAACCTTCCTTTCATCATAAGGTCAGAAGTGGGGACGTTCATTGTGCAATCTTCAATGTTCAGCACCATTCGCGAATCCTCAGATACCGAAGTAGGTATTGAAGCAGTCCATGTCCAAATGCAGCAAGACCTGGACAATATCCAGGCTTGGGCTGACGAGTGGCAAGTAACATTCATATGAACATACTATCTAGGAAGAGGAGTAGGCCACTCGGCCCCTCAAGCCTGCTCTGCTATTCAGTAAGTTCATTGCTGATCTGACTGTAACCTCCAGCCTACCCCCGGTAATCCTTCACCCCCTTGTTTATCAAGAATCTGTCTACCTCTTCCTTGAAAACATTCAAAGACTCTGCTTCTATTGCCTTTTGAGGAATGGAGTTCCAAAGACTCACGCCCTCTGAGAGAAAATTTCTTCTCATCTCTGTCTTAAATGGGCAACCCCTTATTTTTAAACAGTGATCCCTAGTTCTAGATTCTTCCACAAGAGGAAATATCCTCTCCACATCCACCCTGTCAAGGACCCCTCAAGATCTTGTATTTTTCAATCAAGTCACCACCTAATCTTCTAAGCCTCAGCGAATACAAGCCTAGCCTGTCCAATCTTTCCTCATAAGATAACCTGCCCATTCCAGGTATTAGTTTAGTAAAACTTCTCTGAACTGCTTCTTATGCATTTACATCATTCCTTAAATAAGGAAACCAATACTGTATACAGTATTCTAGATGTGGTCTCACCAGTGCCCTGTACAACTAAAGCATAACCTCCCTACTTTGTCGTCTTCCTGCCAAAATGGACAATTGCCCACATTATACTCCATTTGCCAGATCTTTGCCCACTCACTTAACCTATCCATGCCCCTTTGTGCCACACAAGTGCCAGACAATGACCATCTCCAACAAAAGAGAATCTAACCATTGCCCCTTGACATTCAATGGTATTACCATAGCTGAATCCCCCACTATAAACATCCTGGGTGTTACCATTGACCAGAAACTGAACTGGACTAGCCACATAAATACTGTGGCTACAAGAGCAGGTCAGAGGCTAGAAATCCTGTGACGAGTAATTCACCTCCTGACTCCCCAAAGCCTTTCCACCATCTAGAAGGCACAGATCAGGAGTGTGATGGAATACTCTTCACTTGCTTGAATGAGTGCAGCTCCAACAACACTCAAGAAGCTATACAACATCCAGGACAAAGCAGCCTGCTTTATTTGGCACCCCATCCACAAACATTCACCCCCTCCACCAGCGACACACAGTGGCAGCAGTGTGTACCATCTACAAGATGTACTGCAAGAACTCACCAAGACTCCTTAGACAGCACCTTCCAAACCAATGACCACTACCATCTAGAAGGACAAGGGCAGCTGATAGACGGGAACACCACCACCTGGAAATTCTCCTCCAAGCCACTCACCATCCTGACTGGGAAATATATTGCCGTTCCTTCACTGTCATTGGGTCAATATCCTGGAACTCCCTCCCTAACAGCACTGTGGGTGTACCTACACCACATGGACTGCAGCAGTTCAAGAAGGCAGCTCACCACCACCTTTTTGAAGGGCTTTTAGGGATGGACAGTAAATGGTGGCCTTCCATGAATGAATAAAAAAAAATCTGGTACACTCATCTCTGTGCCAGGTTTCTCCAATCCACACTTGTTGATCTAGGTTTAAAGCTGGAAGCCTCGTCTCAGAAAAATACCTCTTTTAAAAAAAAAATCTTGGCTGTGTTCTGCATTTAAAATCTTTCAATAAGAAATGCTTAAAGTCTGGCTTTTTGGTTGCTTAAGTGGCATATTAATAAGTAAAAAATCTTTAAAGTCAATTTTTATTTCCAGTTTAAACTCTTATTTTTAATTCAGATGTTTTCCAGGTTTAATTTTTTGGAATCAAATACTTTAAGAAAATCAAGGGGGAGAAAGAAAAGTGTGAAGTCAGAAGTGTTATCAAATCTCAAGCAAATAAGCAAGACTAAAATGAAACAGTTAAGCTAAATGAGAGCCACAAAACACTTTACACAGGTGGTAGACACCAATTGCACCTCCATTGGCCATTCTAAAAGTGATAAAAAGATAAATAAAGATGAGAGGAATGATCGTCGCAGTGAGTGGCAAATGATACTGGATGTATTGCTGTGCAATATCGGTCAGAATGTACTCCAGTATTTGATTGGATGCCTGCATTAATTGACTTGAATGCACATTTCCCCTTTTTAAGTATTTGGCACTCAGGTTACAGGTTCTGTGCAATTTGAAGCTGCAGCCAATTCCATTATGAAAAGTAACAGCTGCCATCTATTGGATATTACATCCATCCTTGTGAGTCAGCATTTCATTCAGCTCATCAAGGTCCAAGCATAACTGCCAGGCCCCAGTTTGATTCAGAAAATGTTACCCATTCCAAAAATTGTACTAATGGTTAAAAGTCTCTCACAACTACATTTGCAAAAAAAAAAGTTCTCTTTTTTGAGTGCTTGTGGGAAAATAATTACAAGTACAGGTATTCCATCAAAAAATACAGACTTTAATGCAAAATGAACAGTATGGAATTGACTGTGAGCAGGAAGGAGGGGTAGGTTTTCCCTCTATGCTGTTTTTGCCCAGTCAGCTGGCTACTAATGCCAGCTGGATGAGATGTGCTTGAACATCCGTGCATGAGGAACAGATCCTGGCAAGGTCATTGCCTGGGAATGAGTTGCACAGGCAGAAGAGGTACGTGTGAAGTTTTGTGACTTTCATTGTGTGTGGGTTTTTCAAATGATATGGAATGCTAATGTGCAGCTGGCTCATTAACATGAAAGTTGGACTTTTTAAATTCATTCATGTATGGGAATTTGCTGGCAAGGCTGACATTTATTGCCATTGAGAAGGTGGTGGTGGTGGTGAGCCACCTTTTTTAAACTACTGCAGTTTGTGTGGTGAAGATATACCTGCAGTGCTGGTAGGTATTTGGCACAGTAACGATGAAGGAATAGTGATTAATGTCCAAGTCAGTATGGTGTTTTACTTGGAGGGGAGCTTGCAGGTTGTGGTGTTCCCATGCAGCTGTTGCCCTGGTCCTTCTAGGTGAAGAGGTCGTGGATTTGAATGGCGCTGTTGAAGAAACCTTGGTGAGTTTCTGCTCTGCATCATGTATATGGTACACATTGCTGCCACTGTGCACTGGTGGTGGAAGGAGTGAATTGTTAAGGTGATGGATGGGGTGCCAAACAAGCAGGCTGCTTTGCCCTGGTTGGTGTCAAGCTTCTTGAATGTTGTTGGAGCTGAACTCATCCAGGCAGGTGGAGAGTTTTCGTGATTTTGTGCCCTTTGGATGCTGGGGAGTCAGGAGATGAGGTACTCACTGCAGAATTCCCAGTCTCTGACCTGCCTTTGTAGCCACATTATTTACATGGCTGTTCCAGTTAAGAATCGGGTTAATGGTGACCCGCCCAGGATGTTGGTGGGGGATTTGATGATGGTAATGCCATTCAATGTCAAAGGGAGACGGTTGGATTCTCTCTTGTTTGAGATGGTCATTGCCTTGCACTTGTGCGGCGTGTACAAGTGCATGTTACTTGCAACTAATCAGCTGAAGCCTGAATGATATCCAGGTCTTGCTGCTTACAGATATGCACTGCTTTATTATCTGAGTGTAGTGGGGGAGCTGAGCAGCCCCTCAGTGTCTTGAATTTTGGCTTCTAACGTCGGAGCAGAGCATTCACTTTGGGCACTAGGTCCCCACCAACAGAGGTTGCCAGCTTGGTAGGACACCAGGCAGGGGATTCGGTCGGTCCTGGGGACTTGGGTCAAGAACCAAAGTCCTCTGCAAACTAGTGATGGAGTCTAAGCGTGGGCTGAAGAGACCTGGAAGTGAAGCCTGAGCCGGGAGTGGAACAATGTTTCTCATGGATCAATAAGGGCAGTCATCAAGCAGACCATTGGCTTGGTTAAAATGAGGTTCCACTCAGTCAGAGCATAGCAGCATTCTTGATAGAAGATCTGTCCGGAGGATCTCTCTGGAGGAGAAGCAGCACCTGGAGGGAGATCCAGTTGCCTTTCCCCCTCTTGTCTAGCCATCGCTGTATAGAGCCCATGGCCAGTGCGATGGAGTGCAGGTGTGAGAGCAGCCACTTAGTGGTCTGCTGAACCTGGTTTTCCATGGCGGTTGCCAGCCTCTTCATGTGCTTTCACAACAAAAACAGAAAATGCTGGAAAAATTCAGCAGATCTTACAGCATCTGTGGAGAGAGAAAAACAAAGTTAACATTTCGAGTCCATATGACCCTTCTTCAGAGCTGAGTACTTTCATGTACTGAGCCATGTACTTTCATGACTGAGATAGGGCAGAACTCATGGGTTGGATGGACTCCTCCACTTTATGTGCCATGCTGCACGTAGCCTCTGGCAGCTCTGTCAAGTGTTCCTCGGCCTGTCTTTGCATCTCTGTCAGGTTTCTCATAAAAATATTTATCATACTTAGGTGAGTGGTAGAAAATGAGGATTTTAAATAAATGCAAAGAGTGGTGGAACACAGTGAGATGTTCAAAGGAGGTGAAAGTGACAGAGGAGTAGGGAGACAGACCAAGGTGTGATTTGGTGATCAGAGTCACGCCACCAACATGATGGGGCAAACAGTGGAAGGTATAGCCAGGTGGGAAGGCTTTATTAACAGGGAAGGTGTCATCACCCCTCAGCCAGTTTTCTGTTAAAGTCAAGATGCCAATGCAATCATCCCTAGTATGTTCATGGAAGGCAAGGACCTTGTTGACAAGTGAATGGGTGTTCTGGAGAAAGGTGAGGAGAGGGATGGTGATAGCTGATCACTGGCAGAATCCACAGAATCAGCATTGGGAGAGATGAGTTGGACAGGGAGGAAATTGGCAAGATTATATCTTATTGGTAGTGCTGGGCCTGAAGGTCGGCAAGAGCATGGAATAGGGCAGTTATAGTTGTGGCTCGTAAGGAGTCAGTGAATCGGCTCTTTGAAGGGTGGCAGGAAAGACACAGAAGGATACTGTAGGCGTACATGAGATGGAATCAAGGCTGGAATGGTGGCAGGACAGTAGCAAGGCCCAAAAGTGCTGAAATGTTGGGGTAGGGATTTAGAAGGGTCAAGTACCTGAAAGGGGAGAAATGCAAGGAGTTTTGGTGTCAAGAGACAGGGGTCTCGGAGGAGTAAAGAAGAAAAGAAGCCAAGAAAAGGCTTAAAAAAATAATCGTAATAGAAGTGATGGGCTTGGGTCCAGAGTGGATGTCAAAACTCAAACTGACACAGGGAAAATTCAAGTTACAAAAGCCTGATTTCTTTACAAATTACTGATTACATTACTGAGTATTTTTAAATTCCAGATTTTTAAATTTAATTACTTGAATATTACCACTATTGCAACATGTAATATATGATTTTTCTCTTTGCTGCACCCTTTCAATGGTCATATTTCAAGTTCAAAGAATAGGAAAAGTAGGAAGACACCCATTACTTAAGTCTGCAATCCACAAACACACTCTGGGATATCCAAGACCGGGATATTCCGACCCGATACTGGACAGATGCATCTGTCTCACCAACCTACCTGCCGCAGATGCATCTGGCCATGATAGTATTGGTAGGAGTGACCACCGCACAGTTGTTGTGGAGATGAAGTCCCGCCTTCACCTTGAGGGTACCCCCCATCGTTTTGTGTGGCACTACCACCATGCTAAATGGAATAGATTTTGAACAGATCTAGCAACGCATGAGATGCTGTGGGCCATCAGCAGCTGCAGAATTGTATTCAAACACAATCTGTAACCTCATGGCCTGGCATATCCCCTACTCTACCATTACCATCAAGCCAGGGGATTAACCCTGGTGCAATGAAGAGTGCAGGAGGGCATGCCAGGAACAACACCAGGCATACCTAAAAATGGGGTGTCAATCTGGTGAAGCTACAACACAGGACTATTTGTGTGCTAAACAACATAAGCAAATGATACACAGAGCTAAGGAACCCCACAACCAATGGATCAGATCTAAGCTCTGCAGTCCTGCCACATGAATGATGGTGGACAATTAAACAACTCACTGGAGAAGGCGGCTCCACAAATATCCCCATCCTCAATGATGGAGGAGCCCAGCACATCAGTGCATAAGATAAGGCTGAAGCATTCGCAACGATCTTCAGCCAGAAGTGCTGAGTGGATGATCCATCTCCGGAGGTCCCCAGCATCATAGATGCCAGTCTTCAGCCAATTCAATTCACTCCACGTGATATCAAGAAACGTCTGAAGGCACTGGATACTGCAAAGGCTATGGGCCCTGACAATATTCCGGCAATAGTACTGAAGACTTGTGCTCCAGAACTTGCCGCACCGCTAGCCAAGCTGTTCCAGTACAGCTACAACACTGGTATCTACCCAGCCAAGTGGAAAATTGCCCAGGGATGTCCTCTACACACAGGACAAATCCAACCCACCAATTACTGCCCCATCAGTCTACTCCAATCATCAGTAAAGCAATGGAAGGGGTCATCAACAGTGCTATCAAGTGGCACTTGCTTAGCAATAACCTGCTCACTGACACGCAGTTTGTGTTCCACCAGGGCCACTCAGCTCCTGACCTCATTACAGCCCTGGTTCAAATATGCACCAAAGAGCTGAACTCCTGACGTGAGGTGAGAGTGACTGCCCTTGATATCAGGGTAGGATTTGACTGAGTGTGGCATCAAGGAGCCCTAGCAAAACTGGAGTCAAAAGGAATCAGGGGGAAAACTCTCCATTGGTTGGAGTCACACCTAGCACAAAGGAAAATGGTTGTGGCTGTTGGAAGTCAGTCCTCTCAGCTCCAGGACATCACTGCAGGAGTTCCTCCGGGTAGTGTCCTTGGTCAAACCATCTTCAACTGCTTCATCCATGACCTTCCTTCCATCATAAGGTCAGAAGTGGGGATGTTCGCTGATGATTGCACAATGTCCAGCACCATTCGCGGCTCTTCAGATACTGAAGAAGTCCATGTCCAAATGCAGCAAGACCTGGACAATATCCAGGCTTGGGCTGACAAGTGACAAGTAACATTCATGCCACACAAGTGCCAGGCAATGACCATCTCCAACAAGCGAATCCAACTGTCGCCCCTTGATGTTCAATGGCATTACTATCACTGAATCCCCCATTATCAACATCCTGGGGGTTGCCATTGACCAGAAACTGAACTGGACTAGCCATAGAAATACTGTGGCTACAAGGGCAGGTCAGAGGCTAGGAGTGGGTGATGAGTAACTCACCACCTGACTCCTCAAAGCCTGTCCATCATCTACAAGGCACAAGTCAGGAGTGTGATGGAATACTTCCCACTTGCCTGGATGAGTGCAGCTCCCACGACACTCAAGAAGCTTGACACTGTCCAGGACATAACAGCCCACTTGATTGGCCTCCCATCCACATTCACACACTCCGCCACCGACGCACAGTAGCAGCAGTGTGTACCATCTACAAGATGCACTGCAGGAATTCACCAAGGCTCCTTCAACAGCACATTCCAAACCCATGACCACTACCATTTAGAAGGATAAGGGCGGCAGATAGATGGGAACACCACCACCTGGAAGTTCCCCTCCAAGTCACTCACCATCTTGACTTGGAAATATATTGCCGTTCCTCCACTGTCGCTGGGTCAAAACCCTGGAACTCCCTTCCTAACAGCACTGTGGGTGTACCTATACCACGTGGACTGCAGCAGTTCAAGAAGGAAATTCACCACCACCTTCTCAAGGGCAACTTGGGATGGGCGATAAATGCAGGGCCAGCCAGTGAAGCCCACATCCTGTGAATAAATAAATAAAAGACCTCCCCAAAATAATCTAACTGGCTCTATCTTGGGCATCTGGCTGCTGCCTACAATGCAGAAGTGACTCTGGAGGAGCCTTGATAGGGGTGTGGCTAACCCTCACCCCCTCCACCCTCCACCAGCATGAAAGGTGGAGGCCAGAAAATTCTGGGTAGACGAGTACAGAAGGTGTTAGAGCTGGAGACGTGGGAGGGCCTAGGTCAGCTAAAGGTGGTTGCTGCAGAAAAGTGAGAATCTATTTGGACCAGGACCCACCCTGACCCCAAAGCAGCCTTAGTAAACACTTTGAGGCTAGGCCGCTTCTAAGTGAGTACAGAAACATTTCTGACCACAACTATTTGAATCTATCCCCTCCCTTTAGTTGCCTCAGAGTCCCAGGAAATTTTGGAAGAGGAGAAGGAGGAGGGAAAGCAACCCATCTTCATCTACTGCATCACTATCAGCACTATCACTTCCCTTCACTTCTAAACAACAGCCAGAGTAAAGCATTCTTGGTTGTTAATTTGGGAACAGCTTGAGTTGATGCACAGAGCAGGGTGGAGGAAGAGATAAATGTAATTGTCTTTGGAAGGTCAGACAATGTGGCCTCATACTCGAAGTAAAAGACTCACTAAGTTTGACGCCTAATTGGAAACTCTGCATTCAGTTTCAACAATGTCCAGCATCTGTCAGTCCAGCTGGCCTTTAAGACCATAAGATGTAGGAGTAGAAGTAGGCCATTTGGCACATTGGGTCTGCTCCGCCATTCAATGAGATCATGGCTGATATGATAATCCTCAAGTCCACTTTCCTGCCTTTTCCCCATAACCCTTGATTCGCTAACTGATTAAAAATCTGTCTGTCTCAGCCCTGAATACATTTAACGACTCAGCCTCTACAACCCTCTGCGGTAAAGAATTCCACAGATTCACTACCCTCCTGAGAGATGAAATTCCTCCTCATTTCTGTCTTAAATGAGATTATGCCCTCTGGTCCTAGACTCTCCCACAAGGGGAAACAACTTCTCAGCATCTACCCTGTCAGGCCCCCTAAGAATCTTCTGTTTCAATAAGGTCGCCTCTCATTCTTCTAAACTCCCATGAGTACTGGCCCAACCTACTCAACCTCTCATAAGAAAATCCCTCTATACCCGGGATCAACCTAGTGAACCTTCTCTGGGCTGTCTCCGATGCCAGTATATCTCCCCTTATATAAGGGGACCAAAATTGTTCACCATATTCAAGTCTAACTAGTGCCTTGTATAGTTTTAGCAAGACTTCCCTATTTTTATACTCCATTCCCTTTGAAATAAAGGTCAACATTCCATTTGCCTTCCCAATTACCTGAACATGTATGCTAGCGTTTTGGGACGAGGACCCCCAAATCCCTGTGCTGTAGCTTTCTGCAGTCTTTCTCCGTGTAAATAATATTCAGCTCCTCTATTCCTCTTGCCAAAATACATAACTTCACATTTTCCCACATTATATTCCATCTGCCAAGTTTGTGCCCACTCACTTAACCTGTATATATCCCTCTGTAGACTCTGTGTCATCCTCATCATTTGCCTTCCCAGCTATTTTTGTGTCATCTGCAAACTTGCCGATAGTACATTTACTTCCCTCATCTAAGTCATGAATATATAATTGTGGCCCCAGCACTGATCCCTGTGGCACTCCATTAGTTACAGGTTGCTATCCTGAAAATGCCCCCCCTTATCCCAACTATCTGTCTTCTATTAGTTACCCAATCCTCTATCCATGCTAATATGCTACTCCTAATACCATGGGCTCTTATCTTATTAAGTAGCCTTATGTGCGGTACCTCATCAAAAGCCTTTTGGAAATCCAAATATATTATGTCTACTGGCTCCCCTTTATCTATCTTGCTTGTTGCCTCCTCAAAGAATTCTAATAAATTTGTCATGCATGATTTCCCCTTCATGAAGCCATGCTGACTCTGCTTGATTATATTTTGCATTTCTAAATGCTCTGCTATTACATCCTTTATAATAGACTCTAACATTTTCCCAATGGCAGATGTTACGCTAACTGGCCTATAGTTATCTTTTTTTTTGTCTCCCTCCCTTTTTGAATAAGGGCATTACATTGGCAGTTTTCCAATCTTCTGGGACTTTTCCAGAATCCAAGGATTCTTGGAAGATTACTACCAGTGCATCCACTATTTGTGTAGCTACTTCCTTTAATATTCTAGGATGCAACCCATCAGGTTCAGGAGACTTATCGGCTTTTAGCGCCGTTAGTTTCCCTAGTACCTTTTCTCTAGTGATAGTTATTGTATTTGTTTTCTCCCCCACGTTTGCTCCTTGATTAGTTAGTATTTTTGGAATGTTATTAGTGTCTTCTATTGTGAAGACTGATGCAAAATATTTATTCAACTCCTCTGCCATTTCCTGGTTCCCCATTATTATTTCCCCAGCCTCGTTCTCTAAGGGGCCTATGTTCACTTTGGCCTCTCTCTCTTCCTTTTTATATATTGAAAGAAGCTCTTACTGTTTGTTTTTATATTACTTGCTAGTTTACCCTCAAAGTTTATTTTCTCCCTCTTTACTATTTTTTTGGTCATCTTTTGTTGGTTTTGAAAACTTTCCCAATCCTTTGGCTTACCACTAATCTTTGCCACATTGTATGTTTTTTCTTTCAATTTGATACTATCCTTAACTTCCTTGGTTAACCATGGATTGTTTATCCCATCCCATCCCAATATCCATTCTCACTGGGATATACCTTTGTTATGAGTCAAGAACTATTTTCTTAAACATCTGTCATTGTTCATCAACTGTCTTTTCTGTTAAACTCCTTTCCTAGTCCACCCCAGCCAACTCTGCCCTCATTCCTTTGTAATTACCCTTATTTAAGTTTAGCACAGTTGTTTCTGACCCAAGTTTCCCACTCTCAAACTGCTAAATTCTACCTTGCTATGGTCACTGTTTCCTAAGGGATCTTTTACCCTGAGATCATTTATTAAACCTGTCTAATTACACATGATGAGATCCAAAATAGCCTGATCCCTGGTTGGATTCACAATATATTGTTCCACAAACTGTCCCAAATACACTCTATGAATTCTTGCTTGTGGCTATCTCTGCCAATTTAATTTTCCCAATCTACATGATTAAAGTCACTCATGATTAATGTACTGCCTTTTTTTACATGCCTCATTATCTCCTGATTTATTCTCTGTCCTACAGTATAACTACTGCTAGGGGGCCTATTGACTACTCTCACCAGTGTCTTGTTTGCGTTGTTATTTCTTACCTCCACCCATATGGATTTTATATCTTCTGGTCAAAGCTACCCCACCACCCTTTCCTTCCTGCCTGTCCTTTCGAAAAGTCACATACCCCTGAATATTTAGTTCCCAGCTTTGATCTCCTTGTAACCATGTCTACATAATGGCTATAAAATCATACCCATTAACCTCTTTGTGTGTCAATAATTAATTTATTTTGTTCTAAGCGTGCATTTAAGTGAAGAGCCACTAATTTTGCCTTTTGACTTTTTTTACCCCCTTTGACCCTATTTGCTGCTTTATTTAATCTTTGAACATTCTGTCCCATCCTGTCACACTCTGGGGATCAATGCCTAAAAAGCTGCCCTGCAATGCTGCTATATCCTTGTTCTTTATTAGCCTATGCATCCCCTCTCCAGAATCCTCCCCACCCCCTAGTTAGTTTAAAGCCCTCCCTGCAGCCTTAGTTATTCGATTTGTCAGGACACTGATCCCAGCACGATTCAAGTGAAGCCTGTCCCAACGGAACAGCTCCCTTCTACCCCAGTATTGGTGCCAGGGACCCATGAACTGAAACCCATTCCTCCCACAACAATCTTTGAGCCACGCATTTAACTCCTTGACTTTATTTACCCTGTGCCAGTTTGCCCTCGGTTCAGTTAATAATTCCGAGATTATTGTCCTGGAGGTTCTGCTTTTTAATTTAGCTCCTAACTGTTCAAATTCTTTCAGCAGACCCTCCTTTCTACTCGTATTAATGTCTTTGGTACCAACGTGGACAACAACAACTGGATCCCTCCCCTCCCACTCCAAGTTCCTCTCCAGCCCTGAGGAGATGTCCTAAACCCTGGCACCGGGCAGGCAACACAGCCTTTGGGACTCACGCTCACGGCTGCAGAGAACAGTATCTATCCCCCTAATTATACTGTCCCCTACCACTACCACGTTCCTATTTCCTCCCCACAATTGAATGGCCACTGCACTATGGTGCCGTGGTCAGTTCGTTCACCCTCCCTTCAGTCCTCGCTTTCGTCCACACAGCTTGCAAGAACCTCATAACTGTTGGACAGTTGCAGGGGCTGAGGGTCCTTGAACGCTACCCACTGAGTCCCCATACCTGCTTCACCTGTCGTCACACCTCCTGTCCCTGATCACAGACCAAATTTGAATGATCTAATCTGAGGGGTGTGACCACCTCCTAGAGCAAAGTGTTCAGGTAACTTTCCTCCTCCCTGATTTAGCACAGTGTCTGCAGCTCAGACTCCAGCTCCTCAACTCGGATCCAAAGGTCCTCGAGCTGCGAACACTTACTACAGATGTGTTCACTCTGGATCACCTTGGTGTCCAGCAGTTCCCACATGCTGCTGCAGCAGCAACACATCACCCGTCCTGCCATCGCTATCTTATTTTATTTAATTACTTCATTAATTACTCTAGCATCCCTGCTCTTTACACTTGAAGAATCCCCTGCTCTGAATACTTTATAGTAATCTTTTTACACACTAGTATCAATCTTATACTTAAGTTATTTTTAAGAAAAAAAAGACTTTCCCACATCCCATCTGCCTCCTTCCCCACTTCCACCTAGGTTCAGTGATTGCCAATTCTATAGTCCTGCTTGACATAAATACTACAATTTGCTCTGACTCCTTAGGCAATGCCTTACAGCTAGTTTATACACTAGGTCAACTGGTGTATAAAATCTTGTATGCAGCAGATATTTTGTGAGGGTGCTGTCGCTTACCACCTTGTTATTACTTCAGATGTTAACAGTTTGGAACATGCTATGACTCACCACCAGCAGTTTTATACATGCAATTGGTTTCATAAGTGATCTTGTGTAAAAACTGGACCTACATCATTTTCAACTGTGAGAGTAAAGCAGAAGGATAATAGGAGGGGAGAGATTCAAATGGTCATGGTCATAATTTGTGGTAGTAGGGTCTGGTACGTACAGGGTTAATGTGGGACTGAGTACAATAACGCACACACAATGATGTAAGAAGGCACTTGAGCCAGAGTCAGTTTAGGGGTGGATAGAGCTGAGTAACAACCCAGGATGGGGTCGGCTCCATACTTGTACCCTCTACTGTAAATATGTATATAGTTATGAGTTGTTAATAAAGACTTGCTGTTAATATACTCATGATTATGAAGCCTACTTCATGATGTTCAAAGCAGGATACTTCAGAAATGTTTCTGTACTCATTTAGAAGAGGTCTAACCTCAAGTCGTTTAATGAGGCTGCCGTTTCTGGACCAAACTTGAAATGTTATTATCAAGCAGGTGCTGTGGGTGGATTTAATGCCCCAACCCCACCAGCATCCTCACCCCCCCGCAGGTGAGTTCTGAAGTGGGGAGTGGCCATTTGATTAGGTGTGGTGCGGACCCTGTTGCCTCCCCAGCTCTCCACCCCCCCCCCCCCCCCCCCCCCCCACAGCCCCCCACCCCAAATAAGTTTGGGGCGGGAAGGCTTGCGGTTGGCCTTCTTGCCCAGATGCCAACTGAGGGCCTTAAGTGAGAAATTAATGCCCACTTATGGGCATCAGGCTGCTGATTAAACCACCAGTGGGCAGGGGCTCGCCTATTGAGTTTGCTTGTGGCCTAGTTGGGTGTGGGGAGGGAGAGGGGTGGGGCCTCTTGTTCAAAGGCCTCAGTGCTTGACCGAGGGACCAGGTATCAGGAAGGGGAGTGCCCACTGACAGCCACCCCCTGCCTTTGCCTCTGTCACCCTCCCCATGACCCCACCCCTTTCTCCAGGGATCCAGGATGAATCCTGGTGAAAACCCAAGTATGGTGACACTGTCAGTAAGGGGAGCTACCCTGATTGGCTGGCAGCTCACAAGGGGCCAGATTTCCACCCTATTGGGGGAGGTTCTGCAATTAGATGGTCCCTGAGAAGTTGAGAACCCAGGCGGCAGGTTCCTGCTGCCGTTAGGGACTTACTTCCCTCTGGGTTCCCGGGGATAGTGTCAGCAGGGGTGCCGTCAGTTCTGGTGGCAGTTATCAGGCTCGCCGCTGCCCTGTACATTCTTCATCGAGTTGTAACAAGTGTTGGGCAGAGGTTGCTCCAAAAGCTTTTAATTTTTCTTTGGTTGGCCTACAAAATAATGCAGCCAGTTGCTTGCCTGCTCCTGCCTCCTCCCACCCATCACCAGGCCTGCTTTGCTAGCTAGTGCAGCTGCTAGCTGATTTCCCACAACCAATGAGTTGCAGTTGGACACCTGCAGGTTGCCAGCATTATGCTACTGAGGCCTGGGCTTATTCTCATGCTGACACAAACTGACTCTGCACCTGTATGGAGCATTAATTGAAAATTGCCCCTTTGTTTCCTTAATTTATTGATTATTATAAACTATTTTATGATTCCATACATTTAACTCCTTTTGCATTTTAATGTTATAACACTTCACAAAAAATGATCTAATGATGTCTCATGTGACAGAAAATTTGATTATTTTGAAAACCAACCTGCTAGGCATCCTTGGCTTTTCCAGCCCACACCCACTGTAATTAGGCGGGAATGTGGTGAATGGACTGGAATGCAGGCTGGAACCCAGGTATACTATTATGTTGCAAATCCACATGACCACCTCCTCGCAGAGGCCTGGCAGAGCGCTGGAGGCCAGTATGCCCAATGAGAGGAGGTGTAGCAGCACTACCCGGACAAAAATCTCCAACATTGACAGATTAGGAGCAAAACCTGAGTGGTGTGGCCACCCCTATGGACAATCAAATGTGGTGGCTTCCCAGAGCAAATATTCATTCATTATTTTCTTTAACTGCTTAGAGATTTACGTGGAAATGAGCTCCAATGTGACTGTAAAACAAAATGGATGACCACTTGGTTGAAGACCATAAATGCCACTGTGACTGATGTTTTCTGCGCTGGTCCACCAGAACAAGAGGGAAAGAAATTAACAGATTTGACAGCTTCTGACTTTGACTGCATGTCTACAGGTACGTTGTCTTCCACATTATTTTCAAGCAAATTTAAATTAGAAATGTGTTATTTTTAGTTATTTTCAACACAATGGCCAACGGACTTAGCAAATATTTATAAAAACTGTGATAATAAAAATAATAATAAGCATAAAACTTGGCCTCCAAATTCACAGTTTTATCCATTGTTTTCCATTGATCCAATCCTTCACTCTCCAACCGATAAAACCTAAATATGTAAATAAAGCAAACAACATAGAGAATACGAATGCAGATTATTTTCTGGATGCGTTTTGTTGCATGTGCCTTGATTCTGAACCTTAACTCTAGTTAAACATAACTTTTGGACCACCAATAAATTGTTCAATGGGTAAAACACCCCATTTAGCTTTGAGCTCTGAGATAGCTGATCCAAGCTGGTCTGCAGTAGAAGTTCTATAATTGGCCTCAATGCTCCTCAACTGGTGAAGGGTGGGAGAAGGCAGTTGAGGGTAAAGGTAACCAAAGTTCCTACTCCTGGTCACTATCCAGTGATTCCTGCCAGGAAGTGCATGTGAATAGATGTTGGAAAAGAGCTATGTATGGCTTAATGCTTCCCCTTAAAGTCAATTAGCCTTACATGGCCGTACATGAGTAAATATCACTTAGGCGAGGAACTGTATCACTGCATGATTCGATGGCTACAGGGGAAAAACAGGGAGTACTAGAAATGGAGGTGAGTTAGTATCAAAAAGAGAGAGACTAGTTTCATAAGAATACGGACAACGTGAGGGTTGTAAGAGTCAATTAAGTACCAAAACAGAGATCTATTGGTTGATGTAGAAGACATGGCTGAGGTACTAAATGACTACTCTGCATTGGTGTTTACCAAGAAAGAGGAATTTGCCAAAGCCATGATAAACAAGGAGGTTGCTGGGATACTGGATGCAATAAAAATAGATAAAGAAGGTGTACGAGGAAAGCTGGCAGTATTTAAAGTAGATGATTCACAAGGCCAAGATGGGATGAGGAAAGGAAGGACAGAAATTGTGGAAGCACTGGGCAATAATTTTCCAAGCCTCCTTAGGTAGTCGGATGGTGTCAAAGGTCTGGAGGATAGCAAATGTTAAACCTTTGTTCAAAAAGGGGAGATGGATAATTCTGGCAATGACAAGCCAGATAGTTTGATGTCAGTAGTAGCGAAGCTTTTAGAAACAATAATCTGGGGAAAAATTAACAGTCACTTGGACAAGTATAGATGAATAAAGGAAAGTAGCATTAGATTTGTTCGGGCCATATGTTCAACTAACTTGTTTGATTCTTTAGTGAGGTAACAGAAATGGTGGACTTGGCCAGTGTAGCTCATGTTGTGTATGTGGACTTTCAAAAGGTGTTTGATAAATGACCACATATATGACTTGTTAGCAAAATTGAAGTTCTTGGTGTAAAAGGGACAGTAGCAGCATGGGATACAAAATTAGCTTGGGGATAGAAAACAGTGAGCTATGCTGAATGACTGTTTTTCAAACTGGAGTAAGGTATACAGTGAGATCCCCAAGGTTCAGTACTAGGACTACTACTATTTTTGATAATACACTAATGACTTCCCTTTGGGCACAATTTCAAAATTTGCAGATGACAGGACACTTGGAAGTATAGTAAACGCCGAGGAAGATAGACTTCAAGAAGACATAGACATGTTGGTGGGATGGGGGACGCCTGGCAGATGAAATAAAATTTCATCTGAAAAGTCTGATGTATTATGCTTTGGTAGGAAAAATGAAAACAGACAATATGTGCTTAAATGTCAAAAACCAAAATATTGCAGAAGCTAAAATGTTGAAATAAAAGCAGAAAATGCTGAAATACTCAGTGGATGTTTTGAAAAAAGATCATTGACCTGAAACACTGGGGCTGATTTTATCATAGGCTTTGGAACCCTAAGGACCAAAACAAAATTGGACCAATTAGGGGTTAATATCACTGGACTAGTAACCAAGATGTCCAGATTAATACATGGGTTCAAATCCCACCAAGGCACTTGGTGGAATTTAAATTCAATTAATTACTTCAATTGATTAAAGGAAAGAAATCGGGAATGTAAAGCTAGTCTCAGTAATGGCGCCATGAAACTATTGTCAATTGTGGGGGGAGGAAGGGGGGTGAGGTTGGGAGGGGGGAATGAAGGTGTCAGGGGGGAGTTTGTGAGAGGGGGAGGGGGTAACGAGGGAGAAGATGGCAACTGGGGAGGTAGGTGTCAGGGAAGGAGCGCAGAGAGGGGAGGGAGTCCAGGGAGAGGAAGAAGCAAGGGGCGTAAAGTAAGGGAGTAAGGCTGGAAGAAGAAGAGAGGGTGTCCGAGAGAGCCAGGAAGGGGGAAGGAATAAGGCTGGAGGAAGAAGTGAGGCTGCAGGAAGGATTTCTTTTTATTCATTCATGGGATGTGGGTGTTGCTGGTCAGGCCAGTATTTATTACCCATCCCTAAGAGCATTTAAGAGTCAACCACATTGCTGTGGGTGTGGAGTCACATGTTGGCCAGACCAGGTAAGGACAGCAGATTTCCTTCCCTAAAAGACATTAATGAATCAGATGGGTTTTTACAACAATGGTTTCATGGTCATCATGAATTTATTTTTATATTGAAATCAAATTCCACCATCTGCCTTGGCAGGCTTCAAACCCGTGTCCCCAGAGCAATACCCTGGGTCTCTGGGTTACTAGTCCAGCGACAGTACCACTATGCCATTGCCTTCCCGCTAAGGGTGGTGGAAGAAGTAAGGGTGTATGAAGGAGTCAGGAAGGGGGAGGGACTAAGCAGGGGGAGGGAGTCTGTCGGGGGGGCGGGGGGACGGAGGTGGGGAGGTTCCAGGGAAGGAAGGGGTCTGGAGGTGAGGGGAGCAGTTCCAGGGGGGAAGTGTCCAGAGGGAAGAAGGAATCCAGAGGGAGGAAGGAAGGGGTCTGGAGGGTGGGGGGCGGAGGGTGTCCAGGTGAATGTGCAAGGGAGGGGCCTGATGGATCCATGTCTGGCTCCTGGGGAGCCAACTGAGCGTGGACATAGGATGGAGGAAGGGTGAGTTGACTGAGGACAGAGTGAGGCACTAGGGTGGGAGGGTGAGAGTTTGACAGTAGCAATAGAAGGAACGGCAAGGGTGGTTGGTGGGGACTCAGCGGCAGACACGGACCCTGGAGGGTGGAAAGGAGGTGGTCGGGGAGGTGGATGGGGGTGGAATTTTCGGGAAGGAAGGGAACATACACATTGACTTAGACATCCCTGAAGGAAAAAGGTTGTGGCTGGTAGGTAACGGGGGTGGGGGGCGGTGGTGGAAGGTGATTCCAGCAGACTCAACTGTGATGGGGGATAGGAAATGGTTGAGTGGGGGAGGGGAAAAGACAGCGGAGCTGATGAAAAAGCAAATCCAGACCATGCTGTCCAAATTGAAAGTGAAACGATGCCCATAGTGAGCGAGATCAGATGCTGCTTCGGAGTGTGATCATACTCCCGCTCTCTCCCCATATCCCTTGACGCCTTTAGAGTCCAGAAGTCTATCTATTTCCTTCTTAAGTATATTCAGTGACTTGGCCTCCACAGCCTTCTGTGGTAGAGAATTCCACAGGTTCAACACCCACTGAGTGAAGAAGTTTCTCCTCATCTCAGTCCTAAATGGCTTACCCCGTTATCCTGAGATTGTGACCCCTTGTTCTAGATCTCCCAGCCAGAGGAAACATCATCCCTACATCCAGTGTAATCTGGGCCTCAACTGTTTCCCTACACAGTTGTAACTGATCCTGCACTGTGTAATTGGCCTGCCAGTGTGAAATGATAGTCTCGGTCTGATCGCAGGTGGCAATCTGGTTCGCTACCGCTCCCGCTCGCCCCTGCTGAGCCCGCCCGACAACCAGAAAATCCTGGCCATGATTTCCCTTTCATAAATCCATGTTGACTTTGTCTAATCCCATTGACATTTTCTAAGTGCCCTGTTATCACATCCTTTATAATAGACTCTAACATTTTCTCTACTAATGATTTTAGTCTAACCGGTCTGTAATTCCCTGTTTTTCCCTCCCTTTTTAAAATAGAGGGGTTACATTTCCTACCCTCCAATCTGCAGGGACTGTTCCAGAACCTACAGAATTTTGGAAGATGGCAACCAACGCATCCACTATTTCCATGGCCACTTCCTTTAGTACCCTGGGATGTAGATTATCAGGCCCTGGGGATTTGTCAGTTTTCAGTCACAATTTCTCCAACACTTTTTTCAGTAACACTAATTTCCTTCAATTTCTCCTTCTCACTAGACCCTTGATTCCTTGGCATTTCTGGGAAGTTACTTATGTCTTCCTCTGTGAAGACAACTAAAGTAGTTGTTTAATTACTCTGCCATTTCCTTGTTCTATATTATAAATTCTTTTGTTTCGGACTGTAAGGGACCTACATTTGTCTTCACCAATCTTTTTCTTCTTACATACTTATAGAAGCTTTTACAGTCTGCTTTTATATTCCTTGCAAGTTTACTCTCATACTCTATTTTCCCCCTCTTAATCAATCTCTTGGTCCTTCTTTGCTGAATTCTATACTGCTCCCAATCCTCAGGCTTGCTACTTTTTTTAAGCAACTTTATATGACTCCTCTTTGGATCTAATACTATCCTTAATTTCTTTTGTTAGCACTTTTCCTGTTGCGTTTTTGTGCCAGAAAGGAATATATAACTGTTGCAACACATACATTCGTTCCTTAAATATTAGCCATTGCCAATCCACTCTTTTAATGCAGTTCCCCAATCTATCTTAGCCAGCTCACGCCTCATACCCTTGTAGTTTCCTTTGTTTAGATTTAGGACTCTAGTTTAGGATTGGACTACTTCACTTTCCACCCTAAGAAAGAATTCTATCATGTTATGGTCACTGTTCCCTAAAGGATCCCGCACAACAGAATTATTAATTAACCCCTTCTCATTGCACAAAACCAAATCTAGGATAGCCTGTTCCCTAGTTTGTTTCATGATGTACTGGTCTAAAAAGCCATCTCATGCACTCTCCAGGAATTCATCTGCCACAGTATTATTGCTAATTTGGTTTGCACAGTCTATATGTTGATTAAAGTCATCTATGATTACTGCATGACCCTTGTTACATGTATCACTAATTTCCTGTTTACTACCATCCCATACCTTACCACTACTGTTTGGAGGCCTATAGACAACTCCCACTAATGTCTTCCACCCCTTGTTGCATCTTAGCTCCACCCAGACTGATTCTACACCTAAATTTTCTAAGCCAATATCCTCTCTCACTATTGCACTGATTTCATCCTTAACTAACAACACCACCCCACTTCCTATTCCTTTTTTTCTGTCCTTCCTAAATATCGAGCACCCTTAGATATTTAGTTGCCAGCCTTGGTCACCCTGTAGTCATGTCTCTGTGATCGCAATCATTTTGTACCCATTTACATCTATTTGCACTGTTAATTCGTCTACCTTATTGCGATTGCTCCATGCATTCAGATATGGTGCCTTTAGACTTGTCTTTTTACACTATTTTTTTGTACTCTGGTCCTATTTGCTGCTAGCCCCGTTCCTCTGCCTCCCACTTTTGCTTTTCACTTATCTGTTTTTCATTTCTATCTTTGTGTCACTCTCTTGTGTCTCTCCACTCAGGTTCCCATCCCCCTGCCACTCTAGTTTAAACCCTACCCCACAGTACTAGCGAATACCCCTGCGAGGATATTAGTTCTGCTGGGATGCAATCCGTCCAGCTTGTACAGGTCCTATCTTCCCCAGAATCAGTCCTAATGCCTCAGGAATTTAAATCCCTCCCTCCTACACCATTTCTTCAGCCACACATTCATCTGGTTTATTCTCCTATCCCTGATCTCACTAGCACGTGGCACTGGGTGTAATCCTGAGATTACTACCTTTGAGGTCCTGCTTTTTAATTTATTTCCTAGCTCCCTATATTCTGCTGGAGGACCTCATCCTTCTTTTTACCTATGCCGTTGGTACTGATATGGACCATGACCTCTGGCTGTTCACCCTCCCCCTTCAGAGTATCTTGCATCTGTTCAGTAACATCCTTGATCCTGGCATCAGGGAGGCAACATACCATCCTGGTGTCAGGTCTGTGGCCACAGAAACATCTATTAGTTCCCCTTATGATAGAATTCCCTATCACTATTGCTCTCCCACACTTTTTTCTCCCCCCCCCCCCCTGTGCAGCTGAGCCACTCATGGTGCCACAGACTTGGCTCTTGCTGCATCCCCCTGAGAAACCATCTTCCCCAGCAATATCCAAAACGGAAAATCTGTTGGAGGAGGAGATGGACCCAGGGGATTCCTGCACTGCTTGCCTAGTGCCTTTACTCTGTCTGGCAGACACCCATTACCTTTCTGCCTGTGCACTCTTTACCTGTGGTGTGACCACCTCACTATACATGCTGCCCACGAAGATCTCAGCCCTGCGGATGCTCCACAGTGACTACAGCCGCTGCTTCAGATCCAAAACACAGATTTCAAGTAGCTGCAGCTGGAGACACTTCCTGCACATGTGGTCACCATGGACACTGGAAGTGTCCCTCACTTCGCACATTGCACAGGAGGAGCACTCCACGTGACTGAGCTGTCCTGTCATGACTTACACTTAAATTACACCCTTTACTTTTACTTCCTCTAGTTTAGAGAATATTAAGGACAGCAGAAATACTCACCAAGCCCTACTTACCAAGGCTGCTGCTCTTCTTTCTGAGGAAAGATAGAAAATGAAAGGATCACCTCCTTCCTTCTTCAGTGAACTCCCTCACTAACCAAACTCCACTGAAGCACTCAAATGCAACCCAAGGCAGAACTGTAGTTGGCCTGCTTTTATGTTCCCTGAATCTAGCTTCTGAAAACCTGTTTAAGCCAATTATCCAATTAACTAGCTACAAATGGAACCTGAGTGAGCCCTGTTTTAAAGCTGGACTAAAACTTACTTTCTCGCAACCCAAAGAACAACTTTTAACTAATTGCTTAATTAAAGAAAGACTAAACTGTAGATAGAAATTGACCCTTAAATTAAATTAACCCTTAAAACTCCCTCACTCATCAAACTCCAACTGAAGCACTCAAATGCAGCCCAAGACAGCACTCAGTGCCACCATCTGCCTTGCCAACCTCAGTATGCGGAAGCACTACGTTTCTGTGAGGTCAAGAAAGCTGAGCCTCTGCCTGCAAACCCTGTGATGTGGTCAGTCCCTTCTTCAATCTTGGTCTCTTTCCTATGCACTTCCTTTTTGTGCTCCTGCTGATCTCACCACAGCACATTGTCACTGCCACAGGTAGGTGATGGTCTTCCTCTTCTGATGTGCTATCAAACATATCATATGCTCCTTCTGTTGCGATCTTGCCAATTTGAAAGCCTCTAAAGTTGAGAAAAATCTATATCCTCATAAGAACTCTTTGTCAAATGTTTGCAAGAGGGAACTGAGTCACCACCTTTAATAAATGAGCTTTTATTCAGATGGCACAAGGACAAGCTTAAATACCCATCTGAATCATGTTTAAATCTCGCCCCCATTTCACTGATCAGTTTCTTGAGCCCAGGGAAGCCAGCGCTGGAGGCATTGAATTTAAACCTAAATAAAATTCAGTTTAAAAGCACCTCATTAACATCTCCTAAGAATGTTCATTCAACCAATAACTATATGCTCACCTCCTCTACTTAAAGCTTTGACTTCAACATGTAGGTTACTTGCAGAGATCCAAACATGTCGCTCTTAAACCTGGAAATGGGCACGTTGTCACCAGACTGTGGTTGCAATCGAAAAATCAATTATTTTAACTCCCAACCACTTCCAATCCACCTGCCCTTGGGGATTAAAATTCCCCCAGAATTAGTCAGATAGTAATTATTATCTTGAGAAATATATATCCAATCCATTAGTTTGTTTCTGTTCAAATATAATGCCACTTTATATCAAAACCGGCAATTAGCATATCAGTTAAAACACCACAGTAGATTTTAGATTATTTAGTTTGGTTTGTACCAAATAGACCAAGTTTAACATTGTACATCTATTGAAAACTAAAGGCAATAAAGTAATTTTAACCTAACCAGGATATTTCAATGCATAGTTTAAAACTGAGCAGAATATAAAACATGCGGCCAATCTGATCATACCAGATTTCCACCAAGTCATTTAGGTTAAAATTAACCCCTTGGATTTGAGAGATCACAAATTTATATTACTATATGTAAAATTCAAATGGATCTATTACATGTAATGACATTTTATTCTAATTCTGGAAAAGTAACTCTTGAGAGGTATATTTTTCTTTAATTCACTAGTGTTAAAAACATTTTGGTGAGTGTACAGGTGCCTTCATGTTCACATCAGCATTTTCACTAATAGTAACAAATAAAAGAAAATATAACAATATACATCTATATAGGATTGTTCACAGAGAATAAATGGACACTGAGTGGGAGGGGAAGAAAAGGCAAAGAAGCAGAACATAAAGGGTGAGGAGAAAACCTTTTTGAGATTTTTATAAAACAGGGAGGGAGAAGGTAAAGGGGAGCGATTTGGACAGAGTCACTGAAGGAATGGGCATGATGGTGAATGAGTGTTGGCCACTGGTAAACCAAGGTGGGTGAGGAACAAGTGGCAGACCAGATGGGCTAAGACTAGGAGACCCACACATCAGCATAATGGTCTTGAAGTTTATTCCTAAGGGCATAATGAGCCAGTGGAGCCTTGCAAGGACTGAGGTGAAGAACACATGTGTCTTTGTGTGGACAGTGCCATTCTGAATGAGCTAGAATTTGTGGAATGTGGAAACAAGCGAGCTGTAAGGTAATATTGGCTTGGTTTAGAATTTAGGCTGCAATTGGGAGAGGTAGGAGCAGAGCCAACTGTATTGTAATGGATAGAAGTAGCTAATTTGTGAATATAGGATATACATAAGAAACCTGAACCTATGCTTTCACTATGATGTAACCAAAGGGAATAGCAATGAAGAGAAAGAGTGTAAGGACAGAGTCTCAGATTATTATAACCCTTACGTTAATTCTTTTCTCAGTATTAATCTTATCTGACTTATCATTACTACCAGACTTGTGTGACTCTAAAATTATAGCATTTTTGAAAATCTTACAAAGAAAATTTATGCAAATATAATGTTTACTGCCAGACAACTGTATCCTAATTTTTCAATGATCCAATCAGTTCTCTAATAAACGGTAAACTTAAGTAAATTACAACAATGACATAAAAATGCCCAGACTGTAGATCAAATATCTTCAGGTGCCTGTAAAAATAATCATCACCCCACATATATTTTCATTGTGCTTTGTGGTTGTTAACATTGATCTGTGTATTGTAATCATTCCCTTTCATGTCGTTCTCAACCATCAATGCTTTGAAGTTATGTTACTAAAAACAAATTTAAAAAACATATTGTTCAGAAGAAAAGCTTGACCTAAATTCTAAAGGGCATCCTTGACATAATTTTAATTTTGCATGAGATAAAAGACTGCATATTATTATTGCCTGCTTTTCTTTTTGTCTGACTGAGCAAAGCTCGTAATGTCAGAAACGGTTAGTGTCCTGATCGGATCTTTAAGATAAAAGTGATTTTATTTTACAATTCTTCCTCTGAACTAAATGATAAAATCCTCTTGTTTTATCCATTCTTTTGTGTAAAATTAATTGAATTTTTAAAATTATTTTTATTCTTATGTGTGAGTGCATAAATTAACTTTGTTACGATACTGGATGGGAAAATACAAGTGGGAGTCTTGTTCTTTATGTAACAAAGAGAATGATGGTAATAACGTTCCTGGGCCATAACCGAGGAGATGACAGGCAAAATGGTAGGAGCCTGAAATCAGAAAACCAGCATAAGATAACTGCAGTTTCTAAACCATGCAGAACTTCCAATAAGCAAAACTTAAAGATCTTTTATTGCCTTGCCACAGGAATTGTAAGGAGGGTGGAGATAACATTAAAATGGTGAAGACAATTATGTTCTCACTATAGGGAGCTCTTAATGATTTGGAACATATAAGTTAAGTTCATTAGGGTGATACGCATGCATTAATGATCAGTTAAAAAATACTGTTTTTATTTGCAGAATTTGTGCTGCACCAGATTTTACCATATGAGTCTATATCTGTGAACACATTCTTTTTTAAGAATGATGTATATGTAGCAATTGCCCAACCTAATGTGGGAAATTGCAGGGTGCTCGAATGGAACTATATTGAGAAGAATTTTAGAAGTTACGACAATATAACTGGTATGTATGAATATAACTAAATATATTTGTGTATTATTTTCATCATTTTTTAAAGATGGATCCCAGGTAATATTGTCACATCCTACATGCACGACACAATGTTGTCTGGCACTCAGCCATACAAACAGGGAAGAAAGGAAGGAAGGAAGAAGCATTTATATGTTCCCTTGTGACATCTCTTGGAAATATACCAAAACATGCGATGAATACTTTCTAGTTTTGATAGGTGGACTCAGAGTTGATCCCTGCTGTTGGCTGAGTTATTGACCTTAGCTGAGACACCAATGAGAACCACACAACTGGTGCTAGTTGCCCCAGGTAGGGAAAAAAACAGCCAGTGTCTCAGGTCCTGAATTCTACCCATCCTAGTTGGAAAATCTATTACATGAAAATCAGATGACAACAGGATTGGGTTTGGCCTTCTGACATTTGGGGCTGAATTTCCTGGGGGATGTACTACTCACCCCTCCGTTGCAAGAGTTTTCTGGCAGCCGATGCAACTAAAAGAAGCCCTCCCCACAGCCATAATACACGGCCAGCAGGGTAAACGAGCAGAGAATGGGACTCCTGCCCCTCAGTGGGAGGAAGTCTTTCCCCCTGAGAGCTGTCAGCCAGTCAGATTGGCCAGCAGCTCTAGCAGTCCCTACAGCAGCAGAACTCAACAGCGGGCACTGCTGGGAGAACAAATAGCCGCATGAGGAAGAGCGATGGCATCAGGAGTGAGGTAAGTCCTGGGCTTTTAGAGTGGGAAGAAATCTGGCAACTTAGGAAGGGGTGCGAGGGAAGTGGGAGGAGGCCAGGTGAGGAGGAACAAAGGGGGCTATCATCATCTTAGGGGGAGTTGCCCCCGATGCACACAGGGCACCCCCCCCCCAAAAGACACATCCCCTTTCTTTCCTGCCTTTTATGGCATGAGCAGCATATTATTTGGGTCAATTGGCTTGGTAACAATTCAATTGGCCCTTAAGTATTTGTTTAAAACTGGCAGGCGAGCTGCCCATTTTGGCGCCTGCTCACTTACCGTATTATGGGGGACAGCTTGGGAGTGATGGGCTTGCTGCCCCTTGAAGGTTATGTGCCTTCCCTGCCAAAGATACACCCAGCAAGGGGCTGTAAAATCCAGCCCTTGGTGTCTGGAGCCACACATGAAGAATGGCCATGCTGGTGAGGTAAAAAAGGGGCTTCTAGTGTCCATTGCACTTAGCTTCAAAATGGATTGCCACCTTCAGGAGGGGAGGGGGCTAGAGTAATATTGATGATGTCTTATTTCAGTTCAGTTTACTTATGTGTTTGAATACAAGGTGCTGATTCAGTTTGCTGGGCTGGCATAGCTGATGCTTTTGTGCAGACTTCTACAAATTATAAACCAGTGATATGACTTTCTGCACCAGTATAATCAATCTTTTCCTGTCTGGCTACCTATTATAAAAGTCAGCGATGTGCTTCTTTTATCAGCACATCCAATACATTGGATTTTATTATGTCATCTTTGCATTATTTATCTGTGACTCAGCCAGCAAAACTGTGGAGTAGGAATGGCTTTAGGACTATTTCAATATGCTTAAGTTTTTAAGAATAAATAATTAAACACAAATGAAGATTATGAACCAAGAATTTATATCAGTAGCGATCCAAACATAGGAAGGAATTCTAACCCCGAAAATGGGTGGATTTGGGTTGGATAGGAAGTTAAAATTTAAAAATTTCAAACCCTAAACCCAACCTGTCTCAAACTTCTGAGGTGGAATGAGGGAGCAGGAAACCAGCCTGCTTTCATCAGATGGGTCTTTCATTTAAGTAATTTGATGATGCTGCACATCTAAGTTTTAGTTTGTATTACAGCTTTAACACTGGCCGGCTGGCAGCAAGGAAATGAGGACTGCTGGATGAAACAGGTTTCCAGCAATTTTCAGCAATGTTTGTGGGCCTGGAGGAGCAGGAGTGTTTTATCCCAGCCCACCAGGCTACCTTGTTAAGCTGCCCAAAGATCGGCGCCCCCTCCTCCCACCACCACGATCCAATGAAACCTGTGCTCTCAACCTCTGATCTCTCCTGCCACCCCAGAATCTTCTTCCTCCCTTAATCTCTCTGGCTATTGATCTCCCCCTGCATCCTCTCCCCACTCTGTCTACAGAATGGTGCCACAGGCCTCGCTATCTGGCTGGCTGCAGCGGGGAAACAGATTCCAAAAGTAATGGTAAAGCAAAATACTTCAAATGCAGGAAATCTGAAAGAAAAGCAGAAAATGCTGGAAACACTGTTGAAAGGTCACAAACCTGATTGACTCGAATTCTTTCTCTGCGGACACTGCCAGACCTGCTGAATATTTCCAGCATTTTTTGTTTTTATTCCAAAAGTGGTAATCAGGCCCTGTTACGGACAGGAGGGGGTTTAATTTAGAACATCCCTGATTTCTCACTCACTAGCCATCCATAAACAGAAAGGTGTTTTTGATTTCCCCCTTTATAAGTGGTGGCATATTTTCCCCTACCCTTCAGTTTTGGAGTGATCCAATCCTTTACTAATAAAGCCACAGCAAACTCGAGATAGGGTAAAATAAGAGTTAGAGGGGTAGTTTATGTTGCACACGCACAAAATGCAGGAAGGGGTTTCGCAGCATCACTCTTTTTGCATTCATACAATAAAAGAGGGATAAGGGAAAGAAAGGTGTTCAGGATAAAGACCACGATAAAAATAAGAATTATGCTTTCATGTGAGTCCAGAATCAAAGTCCAATGAAGAATTCTTTCACAGAGGTCAGCTGGCTGAAGACTGGTGGTGTAAGATTCACCTTTCTGGTGGTATTGATGCCCCTAGATGAAGTAGGCATGCAGAGATTGAATTAGTTCTGTAGGCGATAGTGTAAAATCTTCCCAACAGTTAGGTTAGATGGGGGCCAGTTGTCCAGCCTGGCAAGAGCTTGCTTCTGTGTGGCCTGCCAGTCGGATGTTAAATGGCAGACTGAAGATAAAACCCAAAAGCTGAATAATTAAAGAAATTCAAACAGCTCAAGTCTCAGTCATGTGACAGGGTGGTTTTGGGTTAAGCTATTCATCTAACGAGGCCCCTTACTAAAATCCATTGCATTTTGAGCAGGAAACCACAGAACCATTAGCACAATGTTGCAGATGAGAAGCCACAAATAGCTCTGGCTTTGTCCATAGCTGACTGAAGCAGACGTCTCATCTACTAACCTTTTGTGTTGGCTTGGCTGGAATGTTTATACAATGCAAGGAGTGTTACATTCCAGGGCTTTGAGGTATTAGCCTTTGTCCATTTATAAACTGCTCAGAAACTTCCAGAATTATCATCATGTGTTCATTTTATCAGTCCAGCCATTTGTCCATTTAAAAAAACAGAATTTAAGCAAAAGAATATGGAAGAGAAACAAATTTATTTTAGATTTTTTTGTGCCATCTTGGTAGGACAGGCCCTGTCGCTTAATTAAATAAGGCCTGAGGAAAACTTGTTCTCCTGGGTTTCCTGACCGCTAAGCTGGTCACCTGACTGAGTTAATATCAGAGCCATCCTTCCATATAAATGGAAGCCTAAATAAGTCTCATCAAACAAACAAGAAATGAATGATTTTATTAGTTACTAAAGAAAGGATTAGCAAATCTCTAAATGTACAAGAAAATATACTAGTGGAAAATCAATTATTTTCCTGACCTGATCAGAGAGATTTCAGTGTTTCTAATAGAGGAACTTCTCTAGGTGAATTAAACTAGTATCAACAGGGAAGAATGCTAAAGGAATGTGATTAGTAGAACTACTTAATTTATTGCCGTAGCCAATAGTTCTAAGTAACAGGAAAATACAGGGTGACATTTCAGATTCCAGGTTTTATCCTCTAATGCAGAGAGCTGGTAACAAGAGTGCAATGACTCCTGAAGATTGTGATGACTTCCACTATTAGCAATCCAAGTCATTTTAGCCTTTCTGGTTCCACACTCCCTATAGTATATGTTTGCGGAAAATAATTATAAAGTAATGGGGGCATGTTGATCACTACAAATATTTTTTTTCTCTACTGTATTATTTATATTTTACACCCATTCTTAGTTCATTCCTCCTCTTTTGGAGATTCTTGCATTACATTGCTATTCGCTACCTCTAAGAGTGAAGATGTGACTGAGTCTCATGCCTCAATCAGTGGCATTTTTAACTGGTTGCTGGAGGTGCAAAAGTGGTGGATGCAATATACTCACGAAGATTATTAATATGGATTCCTCATATTATTTGATGCAGAGGCCAGAGGCCTACCTTGATGTTCCTAGTACAACAAAAATATGAACCTCAAGTGCTCTGAATACAGAAAGTGTGCACGAAGTTTGTTATAGCCTACAATTTTATGTTAATGAAGGCTCCTTCCCATGATGTAAACAGGATCCAAGAGCATACAGGTCAACCTAGGAAATGTGCAAAAGTTGACCAACAGCTTCAACAATTTGACAAAACCCTTCAAATAATGCATGAACAGACTGAACATGTGAAAAAGAAACGTTTCACAGACTTTGTAACCTAAACAGTAGAGTCCCAGGGGTTCAATTAATTAGTTCCTTGTAAGTGCGAATACAGGTCAATAAAGCCATTAAAAAATGCAACATTATTTTAGGATTAATAATTGAGATTTCCTGCTGTCCACTCAGGTTACCATTACTTCCTAGAAAGGCACCAGGAAGATCAGAAATGATGGTAATGGCCTTTGTCCCCCAGTGGAGGAACAAGACCTCTCTCCTTCCAATGTAGCACCTATTTGCCTTCTTTTGTAATGTCTCAGTCTCTGCTAATTTGCTGATCTTTGGGGCCCTTCTGCCTCTTTGGGGCCCTTCTGCTAACCACCTCTTCTGGTAATGCTCTGATGGTAGCATTGTTGGAATTTTGCAGCCAGACACTAGCAGGATCCATCTTACTGCCATGAACCTTACCTGGAGATCACTGTGCATCACGAATGACAGCTGACCCAGGGAAATGGGTTGGGGTTACAATTGGGCCTGCTTTAAAGGAGAAGGGGAAAGGCTCATGCTTCCAGAATTTCACCTGAAGAGGAAACCCCTCCCCCTGTGTGTGTATAATGTGTGTCCTTATTTCCATCTGTGTCTCACTATGCCTGATAGGTGTTAGTAATCAGATAGTCAATAAAATAGGAGATTGTCTAATTAGATAATTAGAGGTTATTTGCTTCAAAATTCAGCGAACATTTTTTGAAAATGACCTAAAATACGATGAGAAAGCGTCACTTCTCTCTGATCTATAACCATGTTCTCGCCCTTCCCTAACTCCACCACCTCATTCTCCAGCTCAGCAACCCTTGAATGATCTCCATGTTCCTCCAATTCAGATTTCTTGTGCATTCCCAATTTTCATTGCTCACACACTGGTGATTTTGCCTTCAGATTGTCTCTGTTATTAATCTCCGGAATTCTCTCCCTAAACCCATCTGTCTCTCTGTGTCTCCTTCCTCCTTTAAGCTTACCTGTAAAATCTACCCCTTTGAGTTTTTAGTCACGTGTTCTAATATCACTTTATATTACTTGGTGTCAAATTTGTTACTGTGAAGGGCCTTGGGTTGTTTTACTGCATTAAAACCATACATAAATGCAACTTGTTGTTGTACTGAGTACTTTTTCTGCCTCTCTCTCTGACTCTCTCCCTGCCTTGTATGATCATACAGCCTCTTTATTTAAAAATGCCTTTTTTGTGAGAAGTGTTCATCTACACATGACCTTCAGAGTTATTGAGGTTTTTTGAGATTTGTGGGTGTAAGGCTTTACCAAATGAATATGTGAAATAACAACATTGTGCTACTTTTACAGGTCAGTCGATAATTGAATGTAAAGCAGTAACAATTGAAGAGCAAATCTTTGTTATAGTTGCACAACTCTTTGGTGATTCTGCCGTTTACAAATATGATGAGAGCTGGACCAAATTTGTGAAATTTCAAGAGATCAAAGTTTCAAAAATTTCAAAGCCAAATGATATTGAGGCATTCCAAATTGATAACGAATGGTTCTTTATTATAGTAGACAGTTCAAAAGCTGGGTTATCAACAATATATAAATGGAGTGGCAAAGGATTCTATTCCTATCAGACTCTGCATGAATGGTTCAGAGACACAGACTCAGAGTATGTCAATATTGATGGGAAATCATGTTTAATATTAACAAGTCGGTCACAAGATCCAGCCATCTTTGAATGGAACAAAAAAACAAAGCAGTTTGTTCAACAAAGTGTAATGAAACATATGGAGGATGTTATTGCTGTGAAAAGTTTCAGAATTAAAAATGACCTGTTCATCTGCCTGACAAGATTTATTGGAGATTCTAAAATAATGAAATGGAATACAACACAGTTTATTGAAGTGCAAGATATTCCTTCACGAGGATCAATGATACTGCAACCATTTTCATTCAAGGATCGCCACTATTTGGTTGTAGGAAGTGACTACACTTTCTCTCAGATTTATATTTGGGATAGTCAAAAGAAAGCCTTCACAAAATTTGAGGAAATGTATGTACAGGCCCCTCGATCTTTCACTCCTGTATCTACAGATCGAATGGATTTTTTATTTGCTGCAAGTTTTAAAGGCAGCACTCAAATTTTTGAGCATGGAATTGTCGATTTGAGTCTGTAACTTGATAAAAAGCTACTGAGTCAGAATAGAAGGTGAGTTAGATTGCTATTGAATATTTAGAACTGTAAGAAGAGGAAGCTAGAATAAATATAAAGTATTAAATTACAGATGTACAATCAGAAGAAAAACAGAACGACAAAAACTGAACAATGAGGCAGTATTTTTCTTTCTGTGCCTGATGACTTCCTTTCTAGGAGAAGCTAAAGCACGAGATGGGTCATTACTTTCCATGATATTTGGCAAGGATGCAGTTAATTGACTGTCTTCCTCTAAATTGCCAAACTCAGAGATATTTATTGATTAGGTTAAAAAAAGGTATTTATTGATTGTAACAAAATAATTTTAAAAATGTGCAATCTTTTTACTGTCAGTACATTACCTGCAGTACCAACAGCATTTATGAAATGAGCTCTTGTTCATTATTAACAGATATCTTATGTTTAGGATATGCATATTACAATTCTAACATGTAATGTTAGTTAAGCAATAAATAAATGTCAAAGTTTTATGTAATCTTATTGTGTACAGCAAAATAAAGTACTCTTCCTGAATTAACACTGTGGTCACATATTGGCAGCACACTTAAATACCACTCACACAACCCATTTAGATAGGCAGGTTTTGCTGGTTGCATTGGCTATATTTTTAAAATTTGAGTAATTACTACTGCTGAAATATGTTCATCATAAAGTATGTGTGATACATTTTACCTTCTAATTTAGCTTGGCAAAATAAACTGGCCAGATAAGGTGGAAATTTACTGAGCAGCAGAATGGCAGTGGTGGGGATTCCTAAGGAGTGTCCATCTGCTAGCTTTCATCATCAGAATAAAGCTGTGTTTATTTGTGCTGCAACACTAGGGGGAGCACTTGCTACAAATGTGCAGATGGAATGTCAGGACCAGCTTTTCACAGATATGGGAAGACACCGTGGACCTCTTAAAAATGGCGAGTGGGACCTGGATGCGTAAGTTCTGCCCCCGTTTCTGACAGATCCAAATTTTAGCAGAAGGGGGTGGGGTGTGATTCACACAAGCAGGAAACTCGAACTCGTGCTATTTCAAACAAATCCTTTTTCTCGTTGCATTGGCTATATTTTTTAAATTTGGGTAATTTCCACTGCTAAACTATGTTCATCATAAAGCACGTGTGATACATTTCACCTAATTTAGCTTGGCAAAAGAAACCCTATTTTGGCTGTTCTAAGGGCCATAACCTGCAGTGTGGGAGTCATAAATAACACCCTTGAAGGTCGATAAGGTCTTTTTAAGTGTCATGATCTGAAGCTTTTTTTCAATCCCCCATTCTTTAAAATTGAAAAAGATGCTCTGCTGGATGCTTTAAGAAAACACTCTGCTGGACTGCATTGAATGACCGGCCATCTAGTGTAAGTAAGAAAAAAATGTTATCAACTGTTAATATAATTTCATTTGAGCTGTTAACATTTCCCAAGGGCTATTATGCTTGGCTGAGTTTCAAAAGCTACGGTTATCTCTGAGTTCAGAGTTTAATTGATAGTTTAAAAAGATTATTAAAGGATTAGCAGTCTTTGATGCTGAGTCTGAATAAAAGAATAAAAGAACCACTTGAGAATTTTTCAAAATTCGTTCACGGGATGTGGGCTTCAATGGCTGGGCCAGCATTCATTGCCCATCTCTAATTGCCCTTGAGAAGATGGTGGCGAGCAGCCTTCCTGAACCCATGTGATCTAGGTACACCCATAGTGCTGTTAGGAAGGGAGTTCCAGGGTTTTGACACAGCGACAGTGAAGTCAGGATAGTGAGTGACTTGGAGGGGACCTTCCAGGTAATGGTGTTCCCATCTATCTGCTGCACTTATTCTTCTAGATGGTAATGGTAGTGGATTTGGAAGGTGCTGTCTAATAGTCTTGCTGAATTCCTGCAGTGCATCTTGTAGCTGCTACTATGTGTCGGTGGTGGAGGGAGTGAATGTTTGTGGATGTGGTGCAAATCAAGTGGGCTGATTTGTCCTGGATAGGTCAAGCTTCTTTAGTGTTGTGGGAGCTGCAAGTGGTAATGGGGGATTCAGTGATGGTAATGCCATTGATAGTCAAGGGGGGGTGGTTAAATTCTCTCTTGTTGGAGATTGGTCATTGCCTGGCACTTGTGTAGCATGAAAGTCACTTGCCATTTGTCAACCCAAGCCTGGGTATTGCCCAGGTCTTGCTGCATTTGGACATGGACTGCTTCAAGTATCTGAGGAATCGTGAATGGTGCTGAACATTGTGCAATCATCAGCGAACATCCCCACTTCTGACCTTATGATGGAAGGAAGGTCATTGGTGAAGCAGCTGAAGATTGTTGGGCTGAGGACACTATCCTGAGGAACTCCTGCAGTGATGTCCTGGAGCTGAGATGACTGACCTCCAACAACCCACAACCATTTTCCTTTGTGCTAGGTATGACTCCAACCAGTGCAGAGTTTTCCCTCTGATTCCCATTGACTCCGGTTTTGCTAGGGCTCCTGGATACCACATTCAGTCAAATGCGACCTTGATATCGAGGGCAGTCACTCTCACTTCACCTCGGGAGTTCAGCTCTTCTGTCTATGTTTGAACCAAAGCTGTAATGAGGTCAGGAGCTGAGTGGCCCTGGCGGAACCCAAACTGGGCGTCAGTAAGCTGGTTATTACTAAGCAACTGCTACTTGATAGCACTGTTGATGGCCCCTTCCATTACTGATGATGGAGAGTAGACCGAAGGGGCGGTAATTGGCTGGGTTGGATTTGTCCTGCTTTTGTGTACAGGGCATACCTGGGCAATTTTCCACATAGCCGGGTAGATGCCAGTGTTGTAGCTGTACTGGAACAGCTTGGCTAGGGGCGTGGTAAGTTCTGGAGAACAAGTCTACAGTACTGTTGCCCGGAATATTGTCAGGGCCCATAGCCTTTGCAGTATCCAGTGCCTCCAGCCGTTTCTTGATATTACGTGGAGTGAATCGATTTGGTTGAAGATTGGCATCAGTGATGCTGGGGTCCTCCGGAAGAGGCCAAGATGGATCAACCAGATGGCACTTCTGGCTGAAGATTGCAGCAAATGCTTCAGCCTCATCTTTTGCACTGATGTGCTCAGCTCCCCTATCATTGAGGACGGGGATATTTGTGGAGCCTCCTCCCCCAGTGAGTTGTTTAATTGTCCACCACCATTCACGACAGGATGTGGCAGGACTGCAGAGCTTAGATCTGATCCGTTGGTTGTGGGATCGCTTAGCCCTGTCTATCACCTGCTGCTTATGCTGTTTGGCATGCAAGTAGTCCTGTGCTATAGCTTCACCAGGTTGACACCTCATTTTTAGGTATGCCTGGTGTTGCTCTTGGCATGCCCTCCTGCACTCTTCAATGAACCAGGTTTGATTCCCTGACTTGATGGTAATGGTAGAGTGGGGGATATGCTGGGCCATGAGGTTGCATATTGTGGTTGAGTACAATTCTGCTGCTGCTGATGGCCCACAGTGCCTCATGGATGCCCAGTCTTGAGTTGCTAGACCTGTTCGAAATCTATCCCACTTAGCACGGTGGTAGTGCCACACAACACGATGGAGGGTATCCTCAATGTGAAAGTGGTCACTCCTACCGATACTGTCATGGACAGATGCATCTGTGGAAGGCAGGTTGGTGAGGACGAGGTCAAGTATGTTTTCCCCTCTTGTTGATTCCCTCACCACCTGCCACAGACGCAGTCAAGCAGCTATGTCCTTTAGGACTTGGCCAGCTCGGTCAGTAGTGGTACTACCAAGCCACTCTTGGTCATGGACATTGAAGTCCCCCACTCAGAGTACATTCTGCCATTGGGAAAATGTTTGAAGCTTTGATTAAAGATGTTAAAGCAGGGTACTTGGAAAAATTCAAGGTAATCAGGCAAGCTCAGCATGGTTTTGTGAAAGGGAAATCATGTTTAACCAACTTACTGGAATTCTTTGAAGAAGTAACGTATGTTGTGGACATACTATATAACGTATATTGTGGATGTACTATATTTAGATCTCCAGAAGGCATTTGCTGAGGTGCCACATCAAAGGCTATTGCGAAAAATAAAAGCTCATGGTGTACTGGGTAACATATTGGCATGGATAGAGGAATGGCTGGCTAACAGGAAACAGAGAGTAGGCATAAATGTGTCTTTTTCTGGTTGGCGAGATGTAACAAGTGGTATGCCATAGGGATCAGTGCTGGGGCCTCAAATTTTTACAATTTATATAAATGACTTGGATGAAGTGACCGAAGGTATGGTTGCTCAATTTGCTGATGACACAAAGATAAGTAGGAAAGTAAGATGTGAAGAAGATACAAGGAAGCTATAAAGGGTTCTAGATAGGTTAAGTGAATGGCCAAAGACCTGGCAAATGGAGCATAATGTGAGAAGGTATGAAATTGTCCATTTTGACAGGAAAAATAAAAAAGGAACATATTATCTAAATGGTGAGAAATTGCAGAGCTCTGAGATGCAGAGGGATTTGGGTGTTCTAGTGTATGAATCATAAAATACTAGTATGCAGGTTCAGCAAGTTATGAGGAAAGCTAATAGAATGTTATCATTTTTTGCGAGGGGAATTGAACAGAAGTAGGGAGGTTATGCTTCAGTTATACAGGGTATTGGTGAGACCACATCTGGAATACTGTGTACAGTATTGATCTCCTTATTTGAGGATGTAAATGCATTGGAAGCAGTTCAGAGAAGGTTTACTAAACTGATACCTGGAATGTGTGAGTTGTCTTATGAGGAAAGGTTGGACAGGCTAGGTTTGTACCTGCTGGAGTTTAGAAGAGTAAGAGACGACTTGATTGGAACATAAGATGCTGAGAGGTCTTGACAGGGTCAGTGTGGAGAAGATGTTTCCTGTTGTGGGAGAACCTAGTACTAGGGGGTCACTGTTTAAAAATAAGGATGAGACGCAGAGAATTTTTTTTTCTCTCAGAGGGCTGAGAGTCTTTGGAACTCTCTTCCTCAAAAGGGGGTGGAAGCAGAGTCTTAGGGCGGAATCATCCCAGATTTGCTTAAAATGCGGTTGCAGGCAGGAAAAAAGTTGATCTACCCACCGGCCGCAATGGCAGGCTTTCACACCATATCGTTCCCTTCCTGCCTCATTAATTATTCACTCATGGGGGGGCATGCCATTTCGCTAGCGGGTGGCATGGCATGCCACCATCTCACCGAATCGTCACGCCGAGCGCCATATTTAAACTGCAGTCGCGTGCACACCTCTCAGTGCTTCCAGCCCAGGACTTCTGCCCAGAAGATATGGCCCTGAAAGGGAAGAAGACTGTAGACCCCCAATTCAATGACGTGTCCCTGGCCTCACACTATGGAGGCCCACCATGATTTCCTGTACCCCGGCTCTGGCCGCAGGAGGGGCAGCAACGTCACCAATCCTACTTGAGAGACGGTGGCAGTGGTGGTCAGTGCCAGTGCTGCCCACAAGAGGTCAGCCATCCAGTGCAGAAAGAGGATGAATGATCTCATCCGTACCGCCAGGGTAAGTCAACCATCTCATCACTCTAAACTCACCCACTCACAAGCTCATCACACATTCACTGGCAGCTCACTCACTGCCAGCTCAAGGGACATCATCAATTGCTCTCTCTCACACACCCTCACATCTCCATCTGGCCTCATCTCCTCTGGAGACTGCCTCCTCATTCTGTCCATGGCTCCGCTTAGCACACATGCACACCTGGCATCCTTCTCATTTGGCCTGCATGCACCTTGCTCACACTCACTCCATCTGTCTTTATGCAGGACAAGATCACACACTATCAACGGGAGAACGGGAGAGGTCCCAGACCTGGGGCGGGGCAGGGGGGTGGGGTGGTGAATGCCGGACATCAAAGTCCTCACTCCCTTCAAAGGCCACACTTCAGGGCTGGGCAGAGAGGACGTGGACCAATCCTGTGGCAACAGCAAGGTTGGCGTCAAGCATCCAAGTGAAGATCATGCAACAGATCATCTCTCTGGCAATTCAACTGTGAGTTCCCTGTTCTGTGTACTGTGACAGCCATGCACTAATAAGCTCCACTTTCTCTCCTAGACACATGTCACCCTCAGGCATCCTCAGCCCTGACTCCAGCACCGACAGCAGCTTGGATGAGTATCCTGAGGGCTGCACCCTCGAAGACCCATCTTGGCGCTCACTCACACCCTTCACCAGCGCAGTGACACACACCTCGGTGGGAAGTGCATGTACAGCAGGCTCAGGTTCACTACCGGTGAGCACAGTATGCAATCTGTTCTACATCAGGCGGAGGCAGGGACATTTGAGGTTACCGGCACTCGGAGGACTGCTGGAGACAAGGGATCTGCTGAGTCCAAGTCAGATGTTGAGCCTCTGGACTCGGTCCTCAATCAGTTCTTGGAGCTGCAGCAACAATCACAGGAACAGCAGGAAGGGATGAAAGCTACACTCCACAGATTGCAAGGCACGATGGAGGAGTTCATCTGCCTTCAGCCTGAGGCGATCGCGCTGTCATGCCAGCATAATGAGATCAACATTGGTAGGATGGCTGCCGCCATGGAGCATTTGGTTCAGGACATCTGTCCTGCACTGCTGCGCGGGCTGAACTCCATTGCTGACGCCAGAGATGGCATCCAACAGAGGGCTACGGGCAGCTGGATCTCACTCCAGCTTCCCCTTCTCCTCAAGAACTCAGCCAGGGGCCACTGGCGACCCATAGGGAGGAGGCCCAGCAGCTCGACATCCCGGGGCCATCCACCCAGGTGACTTTGGGAGTGTCCAATCGATCCAACTCCCCTTTTCCTGCGACCCCATCAGTTCCAGCTCCACAGGCCAAGGAAGCTGCAGGGCACCCAAAGCAAGCTGGGGCCCTCCATGTCTTGGCCCTCTAGACAACACCCATCACAGACAGGTCGTAGCAGTCAGCAGACTCCCTTCACCTCCACTGTGGATGTCAGGGGAGCATCAAGGCATAGCAGCCGGGTTAGGAAGGTTAAGAAAATGTAGTTTCACCACATGGACATGGGCGTTAATCACTTGCACATAATGTTGACAGTTGTAGATAAACTCCCAACAAAGTCACCCTGTCTATGGCTCCTTGTTATGATGAGCAGTGTTTGTTTCAGTCTGAAGTGAAGCTTGGTTCCTGCACAAGATAAAGGCAGGTGTCTCAGTCCAGTGCCTCTTCCCTGTGCTTTGTGCAGCCTTCAGATCAAAGGGATGGTCTGGCTTCACGCTCACTGGACACTCTAGTGATGCCTGCTCCTCGATTGGGTTTATCAATGCTGCCAGAATGTCCTGGGCTGGCGGCACAGAGTTCCTTCATTCTCTCTGTACGCTCCCAGCTGGCCACCCCCCATTTCATCAGCATCTGTGCCCAGTGACACTGTGGTCCTGAAGGGTTCAGCTCACGAAGGATGCCATGGATTAGGAGGTTAAAGTTTCCCTGCTGCATTTCCATGATATGAGCCTGATCACAGAGCGCAAGTGAGCTGCCACCAGCCAGACAGGAGTCAGACATTCACATAAGCTGTGTGAGGATCTATGGACCCTTCCCACTGCATGTCACCATCGTTCTCCTGGAATGTAGTGACTATGGGCATCTGCTGCGTTTCCATGACAGGAGCCTTATCACACACGGTGTCTGCACTGCCATCAGCCATACAGGAATCAAATGTTCACAGATGCAATGTGAGGATTTATGGAGTATCCACACTGCATGTCGTCATTATCCTCCATGCCTCTAGTGGCTCTAAGGGCCTCCCGAACGTGCCTGCCTCATCTGGACAACGCGATGGCCTAATCGCTGTCATCCTTGCCTTCAAAGACCTCATCAATCTCATCCCTATCAACGCTCTCCTCATAGGAGGAGATGTGCAACTCCTCCATTGTCCTCAGGCAGCTCCTCACCCCGGTTGAAGGGTCAGGTTGTATAGGGCGCAGCGGGCGATGACGATGCATGACATCCTCTGCAGGTTATATTGCAGGGCTCCACCAGGCTGGTCCAGGTGCCGGAACCTCATTTTCAACATACCAATGCTTTGCTCCACCAAAGTGCAAGTTGCAGCATAAGCCTCATTGTACCTTCCCTCTGCTGCAGTCTGAGGCCGCCGCACGGGTGTCATCAGCCACGTCCTCTGCAGGTAGCCCTTGTCCCCGAGGAACGATCCCTGCAGCCTTTGTGGATCCTGGAAGATGTCTGAGACCCGCTGAGAATGTAGGAGTCTTGGACACTCCCTGGGAATCCTGTGCAGACCTTCAGGATGCATTTGCTGTGGTCACAGACCAGCTGAACATTCAGCGAGTGGATGCCCTTGTGGTTCACGTACTGCACTGCTTGTTGCTATGGAGATCTAAGCGCCATTTGAGTGCAGTTGATGGCACTCTGCATGTGTGGGAAACCAGAGATCTGCGCAAATCTCAGCGCTCTTGCTTCTTGGCTTTCCTGATCTGGGTTGAAATGCACAAAACTGTGCACCTTTGCGAACATGGCGTCCGTGCCTCATGGACGCACTTGTGCGTAGAGGCTTACAAAACCCCACAGAGGTCACACGTGGAGCCTTGGAAGGAGACACTGGTATTAAAATTGAGCACCACAGTCACTTTCATGGCCACTGGCAGTGGATGCCCTCCATGTCCCTGTGGCACCAAATCCTGCAGCAGGTAGCATACGTGATTGACCAGTTCCCTGGACATGCGCAGTCTTCGGTGGCACTGGTTCTCAGTCATCTGCAGGAATGACAGGCGCTCTGTGTAGATCCTGGGTCTAGCTAGGCGCTGACCCGTGACTGCTCGCTGTGGCTCTTCAGTGGCGTGTGTGGGAGCCCCAGCCGCCCCTTCTTCTGGACGGTGCTGCTCTTCCTTCTGCGCAGCCAGGTGCCTCTGTCACTCCCTTCTCCTTCATCTCCGCTCCCTGTAAACCATGAGGCATACAGCTATGTTACCAGGCTCCATGCTCCTGATGTACTCCTCCTGCAGGGTGATAGAGAGAGATATGTAGGTTAGCATTGCTCTCCTAGGGACCTCTCATGGTTACGTGTGCGGCTCCAGCTACGTCTGAAGGCCCCTTAACGCATGCTGAAGAGTGCTGGCCACCAATTGGATGGCCAAAGTTTAGTGCACTGCATGGCTGCCCAAAACCCCACCTTCCTCTGGCCCACTCCACCTGACCGATTGGCAGCAGCTTTGCCCATTGGACTGCATGCTGTGCTCTCAGCTCATGTGCAGGCATTCTCCTAACCCGCACTGCAAGGCTGCACTGTTAGCTTGAACCATGGGAGAGACTGATCCAAACCAGGATGATGACATTGCAAGGGGCTGTTAGTGCCTCCACCAGTGACTGTTCCATGGCCAGCTTTAGCAAGGAGATTGTACAACTTGCCCAGTCATCCAACTGTTCTACAGCCCACTAAAACGCTCATTAGCTTGCAGTCTGCGCCCAGTTGATGGCACTTTCATGCCTCTGCATTACTTGAGTGGTTAAGCTAGAGGCCGACTCCATGTCAACGTAGCTGTGCCTGAACTGGCTCAGCTGCAAAAGAATGCTCAGTTTATACAAGGTTTCCCTAATGCGTGGCCGCTTCCCTCACCCCCACTGCATGTGCTTGTGCACTACCATCACATTATGCTGCCTTGCATCCCAACCCCCGCCCCCCGCTCGCCCAACCACAGTGCAGCCCTTGCCCCTGCATCGCACTGCCAGCCATCCAGGAGAAAACGAGTTGACTGTGCCCTCGCCTGAATGCACGGCACGTCTTCCTTGAAATCAAACGGGTGACCCTTGTGAGCGCTGCGCAACATTAGTGCGCACTTTCCTCCGAGTTTTCCTCAAAGTTCAACTCGCCAGGTGCGCACCTTTTAAATGCTGTTGTGAATCACGTCGTTCTGAAGCCATGCTGACATGGGAGATAAATTCGACGTGGAAGAGATGATTCCGGCATGCAGGCAAGATGACGAGATGCAAATACACTGAAATTATGTTTCCGACATTGGACGGTGGGAAAGGCAGCCTCCAATGACGGACGGAGTGGACGACGGCTAACTGGTTTCACGAAGACGTGAAACTGATTTTTGGCCTTCCTGCCATATTGTCTCCCCCCGCCTGCCATAACACCCACCACCAACTGGGGCGGACAATTCCACTCTTTGAATATTTTTAAGGCAGAGGTAGACAGATTCTCGATAAGCAAGGGGGTAAAAGGTTATCGGGGGTAGATGGGAATGTAGAGTTGAGGTTACAATCAGATCAGACATGATCTTTTTGAATGGTGGAACAGGCTTTAAGGGCTGGGAGGCCTAGTCCTGCTCCTAGTTCCTACGTATGATAGGAAAAGGAGCAGAAGACCATATGGCCCATCAAGCCTGCTCTGCCATTCAATATGATCATAGCTGATCTTGAGCTTCGAATCCACTTTTCCGTCCACCCACCCACCCCCCACCCCCCCAAATATCCCTTGATTTCCCGAGGGATCAAAACTCTATTTCAACCTTAAATATATTCGATGATAGCTCACCTACAACCCTCTGGGGTAGGGAGTTTGAGTGAAGACATTTCTCCTCATCTCAGTGCTAAATGATTGGCCCTTTATCCTGAAACTGTGCCCACTTGTTCTAAGATTTCCCCACCCAGGGAAAACAATGCTTGAGCTGGGCTCCTCAATTCTGTCTACAAACATGGACAGTGTACATGGGAAGCCTGTCAGTATTTTACAGACTTTCTGATGCCTTTCAATCATTAACAGCTCCAGAGTACAATATTAGTGTCCAGATGAGCAGAACTTAGAGAGGATCATGACCTTCGATACGCACTCTCTATAGCTGTCTCTGCCACCAATGTATGCTCTTACAGGCTTGTGAACTGTGATTCAGGAGGCCAAGTCCCACATAATTCTCTAACTGACCCCATCAAAGTGTGAGTAAGTGAGAGGATGCTGAGCCCTATGACAGTGCAGCCTCAGAAGGAACCAGCTCCTTGAGGAACTGTTGTCTGGAAAATCCACGGTCTGCTGTTGTACACATGAAGGCCCTGGAGGTTAGAAGAGATGTACATGAATGTCAAAGTGTTGCAACTGAGCACAATTAAGAGAATGATATTTCATTTGCAGCTGAAATAAAGTCAACATGATTGATTGTTATACGATATGTAGGTTGCTGTTATTTAGTTCTGTCATCGGGTAGTTTTGTGGTTCCAGTCTCTCCCTTTCTGATGGCTGGAACGCTGTCCTCTTCCTCTAATGATACCAGCTACACTGGCTGGAATTTAATGGAGCCCACTGGAGCTGGCAGGTTGTCTGGTGGGCCAGGAGAAACAGGCCTGGGTCCCTGCATTCGATTTCCAGTGGGAAACTGCCCTGCATTTAGTAGGGGGTGAAAAGGGGCTGGTGGCTGGAGATCAATTAGGATCATTAACAAGCCTCATGAGAGCAATAATCCCTGAGCCCAGCAGGATTTAATGGTGGCTCAGGGATTTAACAGGACTCCTGAAAGCCACTTAGCAAACCCTGTCACATAGGCTAGCAGCCTACTGGGCGCTCCCTCATTCAAAGGCACTTAGTCCCCAATTGAGGGGCCTGGCATCGGTTAGGGGAGACTGGGGCACTGAAAGCTACACCCCAAACCTTGCATCCGGCAAAGTCCCTTCCCTGCCGGCAAACCCCTCTTTGCAATCCCGATCCTGTCTTCAGGGATCCAGTGTCAATCCCTGGTGAAGGCCTCGGTACTGCTGTCAGTACTGGAGAGCTGCTGCCTCTGATTGACCTATAGCTCTCAGGCAGGATTCCTGGCCGACTCTGGCCTTGACTGAATGGGAGGCCTGAAACTGTCCAGGTAATGCCTTATTGCACTTAAATAGCATAGGGTCTGGCAGTGAAAAGCTTTGCGAGATTCACACTAGTTCACCAACTGGTGTGTGGGATCCCTGTATCCAAAACTAAATTCTACCCACTAGGTATGGTGGCCCACCTCCGCTTCTCTCCCTCTCCCTTTTCTTCTGTGCTTGCTAAAACTTACTGTCTAGATTCATGCATGAAGAATGTGGTACTAATGGGGTGCAGTACTAAAAGGCTGATGCTTTCTGTAAAAAACATATGTCTGTAAGAGTTAGCGTCTACAGGTCAGGAAAGGAAAAATTAGGGAAAATCTGGCCTGTTCAATAATGTATGCATAAACCCAGCAAAAATATAAATTAGGAATGTCCTAGCTTTTGTCTTTGTGCATAAGTGTGTATAATGGAGCCTTGAGGTTACATATAAAGTTTCAATCCATTTTTCATTAATATCTAAGTTACTGAGATAAAAGCTAAAAACTGCGGATGCTGGAAATCCAAAACAAAAACAGAAACAGAAATACCTGGAAAAACTCAGCAGGTCTGGCAGCATCGGCAGAGAAGAGCACAGTTGACGTTTCGAGTCCTCATGACCCTTCAACAGAACTAAGTAAAAATAGGAAAGGGGTGAATTATAAGCTGGTTTAAGTGGGGGTGGGGGGGGGGTATAAAGAGACAGGCATAACTGGGGCCCACGCGGGTACCCATAGCCACACCTTTTATTTGGAGGAAGTGAGAGGAGTTAAAGGAGAAATTGTTCAGTATAAGAACAAGTTCAGCCAGACGGAGGAGAGTAGTGGTGGATGGGGATTGTTCGGGCCTCTGTTCGAGGAAGAAGCAGAGAGCCCTCAGACCATCCTGGTGGGGGTTGGAGGTGTAGAGGGATTGGACGTCCATGGTGAAGAGGAGGCGGTTGGGGCAAAGGAACTGGAAATTGTTGATGTGACGTATGGTGTCAGAGGAATCATGGATGTAGGTGGGAAGGGACTGGACAAGGGGAGAGAGAAGGGAGTCAAGATAGCGAGAAATGAGTTCCGTGGGGCAGGAACAGGCTGACACGATCGGTCTGTCAGGACAGTCCTGTTTGTGAATTTTGGGTAGGAGGTAGAAGCAGGCCGTCCGAGGTTGGGCGACTATCAGGTTGGAAGCTGTGGAAGGAAGATCTCCAGAGGAGATGAGGTCAGTGAAAGTACTGGAAACAATGGCTTGATGTTCAGTGGTGGGGTCATGGTCCAGGGAGAGGTAGGAGGAAGTGTCTGCGAGTTGACGCTCAGCCTCCGCGAGGTAGAGGTCAGTGCGCCAGACAACAACAGCACCACTCTTGTCAGCAGGTTTGATGACAATGTTAGGGTTGGACCTGAGAGAACGGACTGCAGTAAGTTCAGAGAGAGACAGGTTAGAATGGGTGAGAGGAGCAGAGAAATTGAGACGACTAATGTCACGCCGACAGTTCTCAATGAAAAGATCAAGAGAAGGTAAGAATCCAGAGGGAGGGGTCCAGGTGGAGGGAGAATATTGGAGGTGGGTAAAAGGATCCGTTGAACGGGGAGAGGACTCCTGCCCAAAGAAGTGAGCACGGAGACGAAGGCGGCGGAAGAAGTGTTCAGCATCGTGCCGAGCCCGAAATTCATTGAGATGAGGGCGTAAGGGTATGAAACTAAGTCCGCCAACTCCAGCATGATGCCACCACCAAACACATCTTCCCTTCACCCCCCCTGGCGGCATTCCGTAGGGATCATTCCCTCCGTGACACCCTGGTCCACTCCTCCATCACCCCCTACTCCTCAACCCCCTCCCACGGCACCTTCCCACGCAAAGGCAGAAGATGCAACACCTGCCCCTTCACTTTCTCTCTCCTCACCGTCCAAGGGCCCAAACACTCCTTTCAAGTGAAGCAGCATTTCACTTGCACTTCCCTCAACTTAGTCTACTGCATTCGTTGCTCCCAATGCGGTTTCCTCTACATTGGAGAGACCAAACGCAGACTGGGTGACCGCTTTGCAGAACACCTTCGGTCTGTCCGCAAGCATTACCCAGACCTCCCTGTCGCCTGCCATTTCAACACTCCACCCTGCTCTCATGCCCACATGTCTGTCCTTGGCTTGCTGCATTGTTCCAGTGAAGCTCAACGCAAACTGGAGGAACAGCACCTCATCTTCCGACTAGGCACTTTACAGCCTTCCGGACTGAATACTGAGTTCAACAATTTTAGATCTTGAACTCTCTCCTCCATCCCCACCCCCTTTCTGTTTCTTACCCCTCCTTTTTGTTTTTTTCCAATAATTTATATAGATTTTTCTTTTCCCACCTATTTCCATTATTTTAAATGTATTTCCACCCATTGTTTATCTCTACCTTTTAGTATTATTTCACCCCACCCCCACTAGAGCTATCTGTACCTTGCCTGTCCTGCTCTTAATTAGCACATTCCTTTAGATAATATCACCACCTTCAACACCTCTGTTGTTTTGTCTGTGACATCTTTTGGTTATCTCCACCTATTACTGACTGCTTGTCCTAACACCCCCCCCCTAACCCTTAAACCAGCTTATATTTCACCTCTTTCCTATTTTTACTTAGTTCCGTTGAAGGGTCATGAGGACTTGAAACGCCAACTGTACTCTTCTCCGCTGATGCTGCCAGACCTGCTGAGTTTTTCCAGGTATTTCTGTTTCTGTTATCTAAGTTACTGATACTGCCTCAACCCCACAACCCTCTGAGATATCTGCACTCCTGTAATTCTGGTCTCTTGGGGCTTCCCAATTTTAATCACTGGAATTCCCTCCCTACACCTCTCTGCTTCTCTACCTCGCTTTCCCCCTTAAAGACCCTTCTTAAAACCTACCTCTTTAACCAAACTTTTGGTCATCTGACCTAATATCTCTTTATCTAACTTGGTGTCATAGTCTGTTTTATAATGCTCTTGTGAAGTGCCTTGGGATGTTTCATTATGTTAAAGGCATTATATAAATATAAGTTATTGTTGAGTTGCCAAATTGAAAGTAACCATGACAAGAACCACTTCTTTCTACTTTGTGTTCCAACTACATAGCTAAGACTGGAGCTTACATTTACTGCCAGGTTTCACCTATGGACTATCCGCCCTTTTATCTTAACATTTGAAAATGACACCTTGATATTACGCACATCTGTTATGCGCCATTTAACTATATTAAACCAGGAGCTAATTACTGATTGCTTAGTTACACAAAAATGAACTTGTATCAAATTTCATGACAGCAACAGATTTCCTTATCCTTCCAGCAATTTACGAGGTGCAGTGAGAGACAAGAAGCAAAGATAAAATTAATGTGTAGCCATTTTGCAAAATAATGACATTTTTAACATATCAGAGGAAATTGTCCACTGGAGTATGAAACACTTCTAACAGTAAATGTATATGAATGTATTTATTTATAAATTTATTTACATATTTACTTATGATCCCTAAGTAAATTATGGTTGACAATTTGCTACTGGTGGTAACAACGTGGCTGAGTACAAAGGTGGCTAAAATTATGCTAATTAATCAATGTGAAAATCTTTAAAGATCAAAATGGAAAGGATCCAGCTTTCATGTGGTGAAATCACTAAAGGAAGTGTGAATGCTTCAATAAAGTTCACTCTCTCATGCTTCATACAATCTATCTGCTGATCAACATATTGTGAGTGAAGCCATGTAAGGATATGTAAAGGTAAAAACACAATACTTAACTTTCTACAATCAGAATACAGTTGCCTTTGTGCTCATCACTGTAGCAGTACATCCATTTTGCCAGCCATCAGGGGTTTGAAAGCTATGCTACCCTGGCACTTTAGCTACAGATCCTATCTCATGCTTCAAGTTTAGACTTACTTTTGTTTGGTTTTGGACTAATGCTTCCCACTGCCATTCCAATGCTTGGAAATTACACCCACCTTCATTTCGCCACTTTCTTTTAATTGACTGCATCCAGTCAAATTATCCTGGCAGCTCAAAGCTCATAAGTGCTGCTAGTGTCATTCTGGGTTCCTTAGCACCTGCTCCAATGTGCATAGGGAACATTTTCTAATTAAGTACCTGACTTGAACTCATGTTCTCAGATGAGTGCACTAGCTATGTATTGCTTGAGAAGCAGCAGTCCTGCTGTCACTGCAATTGCACCGTGCAATTGGCACCCTTGTCTGAAAACAGATCTCAGTTTATGCTGTTTTTGGATCACCATTTAATCTGTATTGTTCAGTTATACACTTAACTAAATAGGTTAAGTGTATAACTGTTTTATAAACTTGTTTTATACCAAATGAACTATCAGTAAAATTCTGAATCCATTTTCTGGAGATTAGAGTCTTCTGACCTATTATGTTATTGTACATAGTGAGCACTAAAATACAAAATGGGAAACAAAAGATTGCATACCTGTTAACCTGTTCCACACCTGCAGTGGCAAATGGACAGGCTCTCTCAAGCCTGTAAAGAGTTTGCTTTGACCATCAACATCAGGAAGACAAATGTCACGGTCAAAGATGTTCCAATACTATGATCTATCAGCATTGACAACATGTAATAGCTTCACATATCTGGGCTCCACGATCACCAGCAATCTGTCACTTTATGCTGAAATCACAAAAGCTGCAGTTATTATGTTCAAGTTGAGTAAGAGAGTGTGAAACAACAGCAACCTGACTGAGAACATCAAACTGCGAGTCTACCAAGCCTGCGTCCTCAGCACACTCCTCTAGTAGTGAGACCTGGATAACAAATGCTAGTCAGGAGAAAAGGCTGAATTTTGCTGACTCAGACATTTCCTCGGCATTTTTTGGCAGGATAAGTTCACCAACTCAGGGATCCTGGAGCACGCTAATTCCATCAGTATACACTATTGCTAAGCCAACAATGTATGCGCTGGCTCAGCCAAATTCATCGAATGCACGATGGCCAAAGACCTTCTGTAGGGTGAATTAGTCACTGGGTCACAACCTCCTGGGCATCCATACCTCCACTACAAGGACACCTGCAAGCGAGATAAATAGTGACCATTGACACAGTCGCTGATGGCTGTGACCTTTAGAGGCTGACTGTTTGGCGAGGCAATGGAAGAGGTGAGCAGAAACAAAAAGGTCAGCTGGCTGAGAAGAGGGCCCAGGGAAAACAGAGGCCAGCGGATCGTGCACCTTCTCAGCCCACTGTCTTCCTCTGCATCAAATGCAGTAGAGACTGCAATCGCAGAGTGGAGCACCTGAGTTACACGAGGTGATGCTTAACACAGAGTTGACCATCATAGCGCAAACCATTGTTTTACAAGATGGAAGGCTGCTACATTGGATGCATGGGTGAGGGGGGCATTTCAGTTATGCTGAGAGATTAGAGAAACTGTGGGAGAGAAAGTTAAAGGGAGATTTAATAGAGCTGTTAAAAGTCATGAAGGGTTTTGGTAGAGTAAATAGGGAGAAACAGGCAGAATGAGCTGAATAGCCTCCATTTGTGCTGTATCATTCTAGGAGTTTTCGATTCGTGGATGTGGATAGTCAGCCCAGAAACCATTACAATTGACCAGGAATAAGAGTCCTTCACAACAAAGAATGCTCCACAAGGGATGTCTGTAGGAGGAGTTGATGGAAGCTCTAGGTTCAGGCAGGTTGGTATATTTCAGTAGTTTATTAGGCAGGTTGGTATATTTCAGCAGTTTATTACAGCTCTTCAATTCATCCAGTAGGATGCTGTACACTGGTAGCTAAAGGAGATCAGGCATGTCAAACTACAGATACCAGTCCAGTTGTGCTGGATTATGAGATTTACTGAAGCTATTGATGAGCTTATTCCTGAGGAACGCATAAGTAAAAGTTCTATAATCAGATGAAACTTGCTGTGTTAGCTTTTCACCATTAACTTTTTCTTTTAATCAACTGATTGGTAGACTTTAGCTTAAATCTCATGGCCCAACAGAGTATTTATTAACAGTAATTTGGTCGTACAGAACTTGAGTATTGCTGAAAAAAGAGGCATTATTAAGCTTTTCATGTTGCACTCATCAGGACACTCACAATATCACCAATATAAGATATTCTTGCGAGTGCAAGACGAAAAGCTTCGACATGTCTCTTTTTTCAGCAACACTCAGAGTATTTATTCTTTACATATCCAAAGATTAGGAAAATGTGAAAGAACTATCAAGTCCATAAGCAAAACACAGCAACAAGGGTTTCCCTTCAACCACATTGGAATATTTCATAGCAGATATTTTGGGGATGAACTTTGTATATGTTGCACCAATGGATTGCATGATAAATAGTTGAGTTTGAAGTGAATGATCCATCTCAGCCTCTTCCTGAGCTCCCCAGTATCATAGATGCCAGTCTTTAGCCAATTCGATTCACTCTACATGATATCAAGAAATGGCTGAGGGCACTGGACACTGCAAAGGTTATGGGACCTGTCAGCATCCCAACAATAGTACTGAAGATCTGTGCTTCAGAACTATCTAGGGTTGCCAACCCTTCAGGGTTGGCCTGGAGTCTCCAGGAATTGAAGATCAATCTCCAGGAGACTGCTGTGTGAACCCTGGAGGAAAAAAATCACAGACTTTAAAAAAAGAATGTTATTTTTGTCGTTTTCTTTGAACATTTCTCTTTACCGGATATAAGAATATGGAAAATTGAGTAAAAATGCTGTTTGGCTGACGGTCAAGTATCATGCAATCGGGTAATGAGTCTTCTTGCTTTCCAATTGGCATAGGAAAGCAATATGTCACAAGGGTAGATGTGTTGGCCAACTAATGGCTGAACATGGGGGCAAGTCATGTGGTGAAAGCTCCAGGAATACATTTAATCACAGTTGAAAACCCTAGAACTATCTAAACTGTTCCAGTACAGCTACAACAGTGACATCTACTCGACAATGTGGAAATTTTCCCATGTATGTCCCGTCCATAAAAAAGCAGGACAAATCCAATTCAATCAATTACCGCTTCATCAGTCTATTCTCGATCATCGGCAAAGTGATGGATGGTGTCACCACAGTTTTCTCAAACGGCATTTACAATCATCTGCTCACCAATGCTGAATTTGGGTTCTGCTAAGGCAACTTGGTTCCAGACCTTATTATTATTGATCCAAAGAATAAAAAAAAGAGCTAAATTCAAGAGGTGAGGTGAGGGTGACTGCCCTTGATCGAGTGTGACATTGAGGAGGCCTAGCAAAATTGAAGTCAATGGGAATCAGGGAAAACTCCCCACTGGTTGGAGTCATACCTAGTACAAGGGAAGATGGTTGTGGTTATTGGAGGCTGATCATCTCAGGCCCAGGACATTGCTGTTAAAGTTCCTCAGGGTAGAGTCCTAGATCCAACCCATTTCAGCTGCTTCATCCTTAACCTTCCCTTCTCTTCATCACCAGAAGTGGGGGATGTTCACTGATGATTGCACAGTGTACAATATTATTTGCAACTCCTCGGATACTGAAGCAGCCCGTGCACATGCAGCAAGATGTGGACAACACTCAAGCTTGGGGTGATAAGTGGCAAATAACAATTGCTGGGCAATGACTGTTTGCTACACAAGAGAATCTAACCATCTCCCCTTGACATTCAATAGCATTACTATCGCTGGATTCCCCACCATCCACATTATGGGGGTTACCATTAAGCAGAAATTTAATCGGAAAGGCCACTTAAATACTGCGATTACAAGAACAAGCCTGAGGGTGGGAATTCTGCGGTGAGCAACTCATCTTCTGACTCCTCAAAGCCTGTCCACCATCTACAAGGCACAATTCAGGAGTGTGATGGAATATTCCCCACTTGCCTGGATGAGTGCAGCTCCAACAACACTCAAGAAGCTCAATACCATCCAGGACAAAGTAGCCCGCTTGATTGGCACCCCATCCACCAACTTAAACATTCCCTCCTTCCACCACTGACGCACAGTGGTAGCAGTATGTACCATATACAAGATGCACTACAGCAACTCAGCAAAGCTCCTTCAACAGCATTCTCCAAACCTGCGACCTCTACCACCTAGAATGACAAGGGCTGCAATGCACACCTCCGACAAGTTCCTCCCCAAGCCACACACCATACTGACTTGGAACTATATCATTGTTCCTTCATTGTTATTGGGTCAAAATCTTGGAACCCTCTTCCTAACAGCATGGTGGGTGTACCTACATCACATGGACTCCAGCAGTTCAAGAAGGCAGCTCACCACCACCTTCTCAAGGGCATTTAGGTATGGGCAACAATATGCCCTGCCAGCAACACCCATATCCCAGAAAACAATAAAATGAAAGCCTGAGCATTACAATCAACCAGTGTATTTATCCCAAGAGTCAAATGGGTTGAGATGAAAAAAATGTCCTTTGTGCGCTGAATTAATTGGAACCTTGTTTGCTACTTGGTTTATTCTGAGTTTATATGGATTGGCAGTCTCTCATAGCAGGAAATGGCCCACAAGTGGGTCTCTGTGGGAGGGATTCGTAGAAGCTCCAGTTTCCGGCAGTGTGGCATACTTCAGCATTTTTCCACAAGTATTCAATTCTTCCCAGTTCATCAAGATAGATGTTTGACACATAATAGTAGCTAGAAGAAATCATATGCATAAACTAGTATTAGGATCACTGAAAATTACAATTTAGAGATAGACCATTTGGTCTATCAGGTAGGTGCAGGGATTTTTCTCTGCATGCTCCATCTAGTCTAATCCCACTCTGTCATTTACTCTGTATTACCCTTTACAACTCCTTTTTGAGCAACTAATTCCTTATTAAAAGAATTGTCAACTTTGCTTCAACCATTTGAAGCAGAGAATTCCAAACACACTCTGGATAGAAAAAAACTAATCTCTCTTTTAACTCCCTCCATGTTGGCATAAATTTATGCCCTTTCATTACCAGTTCAACAACCAGTGGAAACATTTTATCACTATTTACTTAATTGTAATCTTCAACCTTCAATTAGGTCATCCATTAAACTTCCCAATCATTCTTTTTATGTCCTTGCTAAAACTGTACACAATACTGCCACTGCTATTAAAGTCAACATTATATACTAACTTTTGTGGTGGATGCTTTTGGTTATAAATCCAGTGGTTTCATTTGTCTTTTCATGATCTTATCTCCTTGTGCTGTCACCTTAAATGATATGTGCATCTGTACTCCAAGTCCCTGGGCTCCTCTACTCTATTCAGAATCTTACCATATAAGAAAAAAATTTCTCGCTCTAATCTTACTTTTAAATGTGTTACTTCACATTTGTCTACATTGAACTTTATCTGTCACCTTTGTGCTCAGCCTACTAATCTATGTCCTCTTACAGTCTTTCCAGACCACCACAATTTGACAAACCATCCAATTTGATATCAAATAGGCCATTCCAGAACTCTGTGGAATACCACTGATGGCATGTTTTCAGTCTGGGAAACTTAGTTTTACTTTTTTGTTGATTATTGGGATGTGGACAATGCTGGCAAGACCATAATTATTACATGTTTGGAGTTGAGAAAGTGTTGGTGGACCTTCTTCTTAAACTGCTGCAGTCCTTGTCATGATGGTACTTCCATAGTGATGTTGGGTAGGCAAGTCAAGGACACTAACCCAGTGAAAGTGAAGGAACAGCAATAAATGGCAAGTCAGAATGGTGTCCCCACAACATTGTTCCTTTTGTCCTTCTGTGTGGTATAAGTGTCAGGGAGGGAGGTGCAGTTGCAATATTCTGTATATTGTACATACTGCAGTCAGAGTGAATTGTTAATGGAAGAAGTGGATATTGAATCGGGTTGCAGTGTCCTGGATGGTGCAGAACTTCTTGAGTGCTATCAAATCTGCACCTATCAGGTGACGGGTAAGTATTCCATCATCCTCCTCACTTAAGGCTTATAAATAGTGGACAGTCTTTGAGGGTAACTTAGTGAACTACTTGCTGCAGAATACATAGTCTCTGTCCTGCTATTGTAGTGACGGTTTTGATTTGACTCATTCAGTGGGGACCCCCAATGTGTTAGAGGTGGTGGCTTGATGATGGCAGCGCCATTGAAGGTTAAGGGCTTTCTTGTCTTTGATGATCAATACCTGGTACTTATGTAACACCCAAAATATTTTTTGCTATTTGTCAACCCAAGCATCAATATTATCCAGATCCTGCTGTGGGTTGGCATGAGTGCTTCATTATCAGAGGAGGGATATGGAATTAAACACTTAATTTTTCTCTATCCAAGATTTAAGGCTGGATTTCTGTTGTTCAAGCTCCTCTTGCTGTAGACTTTGGCAGCCCCAGGCATTAATAAGGCACAGAGTCTCTGCCAATTATCTTTCTATTCATGCACCATTGAGGCCACTTTTCTTGACCCTTGCTCCTGGGAACACCAAATCCTTAGGTATAAAGGTCAGGAAAAAGGAGACAGAGACCCATGTGGTGCTCTGGCAGTTCAGTACTTTGATTCAAGGATATAGCAGGGCCACTATCTGCAATAGACAGTGTGCCAGCACTGCAATTGTACTGAAGTATCCAAAAGTGTCCAAAGAAGCTGGAGGTCAGCTTCATGCCTGATCCCTAATCCAGTTAGATGAGTTGAGGAGGCCAATCAGACATCTAAAAAAAGACCAATGCCTAAGGCCTGGTTTTCATTCTAGCTGCTGTTGGATTTGTAGGTCAAGTACCATCTGAAAAAGCCTGCAGCTCTGTTCCTGGTTCTGCCCCATTTCTCAGTGTGAGGGACTGGCCTGTCTCGCACACAGACAAGGGCTGGTGGTGTGTGTGTGAGGCGTGAGCTGTGACTAAGCAAGAGATGTAATATTGATGACTGCGTGAGTATGAGGAGAAGGATGTTTAGTGAAGTGTTACACAGTGGTTGTGGGACAGTGCCAAGTATTGGGGGAAAGCATTATCAAGAATGGTTTGTGTCTTGTAAGTAATTAGGCTTTCAGTGGTGCAGCTGTGATGAGAAAATATTTTAGCAATTATTTTATCTTAACAAATCCAATTGATTTTTATCCTTTTTTAAATTAATTATTCATGGGATGTGAGGGTCTCTAGCTAGGCCAGCATTTATTACCCATCCCTAATTGCCCTTGAGAAGGCAGCGTCAAGGAGCCCTGACAAAACTGGAGGAGTCATTGGGAATCAGGTGGAAAACTCTTCGCTGGTTAGTCATACCTAGCACATAGGAAGATAGTTGTGGTTGTTGGAGTTCAATCATCTCAGTTCCAGGATATCACTGCAGGAGTTCCTCAGGGTAGTGTTGTAGACCTAACCATCTTCAGCTGCTTCATCAATGACCTTCCTTCCATCATAAGGTCAGAAGTGGGGATGATTGCACAATGTTCAGCACCATTCACAACTCCTCAGATACTGAAGCAGTCCATATTCAAATACAGCAAGACCTGGACAACATCCAGGCATGAGCTGACAAGTGGGAAGTAACATTTGGCCACAGAAGTGCCAGGCAATGACCATGTCCAACAATAGAGAATCTAACCATCTCCTCTTGATATTCTATGGCATTACCATCACTGAATACCCCACTATCAACATCCTGATCAGACCATTGACCAGAAACTGAACTGGACTAGCCATATAAATACTGTGGCTACAAGAGCAGGTCAGAGGCTAGGAATCCTGCGATGGATAACTCACCTCCTGATGCCCCAAAGCCTGTCCACCATCTACAAGGCACAAGTCAGAAGTGTGATGGAATATTCTCCACTTGCCTGGATGAGTGCAGCTCCAACAACACTCAAGAAGCTTGACACCACCAGGACAAGGCAACCCACTTGGTTGGCACCCCATGCACAAACATTCACTCCCTCCACCACCAACACACAGTAGCAGCAGTGTATACAAAATGCATTACAAGAACTCACCATGGTCCCTTAGACAGAACCTTCCAAACGAACGGCCGCTACTCTGAAGAAACTGTAATACTTTATTCTGGTAATAACACTGTCATATTTATGCACTGGAAGAAAGGTTGTTGGGGGTTGTAAATATGGTAATTGGAGTAAGAGCCAGAGTGACTGCAAGAGTCTAAAACCAACAGTAAGAAGTGGTTTTGATATGTTAATGAACCAAGAGGAACTTTAATCAGAATTTTACATAAAGCAATAACAGGAGTGGTTTTGAACTGAGTTGTTTTAGTTCAATATGTAAGTTATAAAAGGTGTAAGCAAGTAAGGTATAGGGTATGTTTGTTTTTTGTTAAGTCTAAGAGCCAGAGTGAAGAAACAAGTTTCATCAATTCTGGGAAGAAGACATTTCTGAATAGACTGGTTGAGACAATAGAGAGATCGAAAGGAAGGAACACATTTAAAGGAAATACTGAAGCCTATGTGAGGGTGTAGCTGCTTAGATCTTCCAGAAGACAACAGGATAGCTGGTCAGAACTCCAGAAGACAGTGTGAACAAGGCCAAACCTGGAGAACCAGTTGCTGTCAGCCTCAGAGGACCCCCCAGAAAAAAGGCACAGTTTGGTAAAAATTAATGGAATTCTATGGATTTTAAAATCTATAAGGATAGTTGCTGAACAGAGAAGATGAAGGTTAGCTCTGAGGTAGCTAAGATAATTTGGAGCTGTTTTAAAGTACTGTTTACTGTGTGAAGCCATTCTTGTGTTTAAGTGTAATTGTGTTTTGTTTTTGCTTTGTAAAAAATAAACATTTACTCTGCTATAACATCATCACAAGTAGTCGGGGACATCCTTTCCTGATTTCAGAACCTCTCTAACCATACAAGTTGCAAAAACCGTTTTGGTAGGTGTTTCGAGTTTCCCTTTGGGATTTGGGCAGCTCAGCATTTACCATCAGCCATGCCATAACACTATCATAAGAAGACAAGGGCAACAGACACATGGGAACACCACCACCTGAAAATTCCCCTCCAAGCCACTCACCATCCTGACTTGGAAATATATCACTGTCACTGGGTCAAAGTCCTGGAACTCCCTCCCTAACAGCACTCTGGGTGTACCTATACCACATGGGCTGCAGCGGTTTGAGAAGGCAGCTCATCACCGCCTTCTCAAGGGTAATTAGCGATGGGCAATAAATGCTGGCCTAGCCAGCGATGCCTACTTCCCGTGAATGAATAAAAGAAAAGGTGGTGGTGAGCTGCTTTCTTGAATTGCTATAGTCCATTTGGTGTAGGTACACTCACAGTGCTGTTAGGGATGAAGTTCTCGGATTTTGTCCCAGTGACTGAATAATGGCGATATATTTCCAAGTCAGGATGGTGTGTGGCTTGGAGGGGAATTTCAAGGTGGTGGCGTTCCCATGCATCTGCTGCCCTTGTCCTTCTAGATGGTAGAGGTTGTTGGTTTGGAAGGAGTTGTCTAAGGAGCCTTGGTGAGTTCCTGCAGTGCTTCAGCTGTGTTTCAGCTGTGTTCTTGGGGCAATGTTTCTGGCATTGATGTTGTTACAACCTAGATAGGAGGAGTGTGCAGTTTATCTAGCCCCACTACTCCACAGGTTGCACTATTAGTTAAAAAATTTATTTCACTCACCAAAATGGCCAATGATTTACCTTTGCCACTGTTAGACCCAGAATAAAAGAAACTTTAACTATGCTTCTTTCAATAAGCTCAGAATGATTGAGTTATTATAAAACAAAATTCATTTTTTAAAACAAGTTGTAAGAACTGATTAACACACAATTTGTAACCTGGAAGTGTAACTATCTATCCCTCTTAAAATTCCCCAGCACACACACACACAGACAGACAGACAGACAAACAAAGGACAAAAGGATAAGGTGCCTGCAGAGATGGGCGCTTGAAGAAGAATTTATTAAAAAAGGATAACATTTGCAGGGTTTTGACACTGTCGATCTGGAGCTCCCTCATGTTGAAGGCAGATCGCTAGTCCCAGGAGGTTCTCACCAATGGAGCTTCGGCATGGAGGATAATAGAGCCGGATCAGTCCTTCTCATCTCAGCCTCTTGGGTTTCCAAAGACAGACAAGTTCCACTGAGATGAGGATTCCTAGCTGGCACTGATAACCACTCTATTTCAGGCAAGGCAATGGGAGTGAGAGCTGGGCAGCTTCACTTTCTCAGTTCATTCCCAACTGAGTTCAAAAAAGCAAGTTCAAAACATAAAGCTCATCTGTCAGGTGATTTCCAATAAATCACCAGGCCTTTGCATTTAAACAGTTTTTTACATCAATTAAAGTGATTGCAGTTGAAATAGCAAATAGCTCTCCTCCCCAAGTGTCATGCCGGTCCGGTGATTCTTGGAAAAGGCACGCTTGCCCATAGTCGAAGGTGAAATTATGACATTTAAAAAAAAAACAAGTATCCAAATAATGCAATGTCCTTCCAAATTTTAAAAGAAAATACAGTTCCTAAAGATATATGTTTCCCAACAGAATCCTTAGTGATCTCTTCCCACTGCATCATAAGTAGATATCAACAAGGCTTCCAGTCTCTCTAGGGACTAAAGGATGTCCCTCCTCCTCTCTATGGCCTCCACCACAACACTGGAGATTCTTGGTGTATGTGCACTTTCATTTTCAGCCATTTTGTCCAGAAATTGTACAATATTTATAGCCAGAATCCACCTCCCTTTAAGAGGTGCTGGCTGCCTTAGAGTAGCATCTGGCTTCCCAGACAGACGTCCAGCCTGGGTGGTGCTAGCTTTACACATGAATCATTCTAAATCAGCAGGTCGCACAAATGTTGCTTGCTGCCTGCATTGGTACACACAAGCATGGTTAGTCCATGTATCCCACACCCTGCGCAACACCGCCCCCCCACTTCCCCCCACAACCCTCACCACCTTCCCCATGCTCTAGTTTTCGAGCACAATCTGATTTCTAGGCCTTTGGCTTTAAGTGAAGGCAGCCTTATGGGGAACAGTAAGATGTTATTATTTGCTCATGGTCTATTTTCTTATACACATTAGAAGAGGCTTCCTTGGGCACAAATCATTCCCTGGACACAAACCAGGAAAATCTCACCTATAATTTTTATTTTCTCTTACAAAAGTAACAAATTCATCGCCATTGTAGTTTTTTTTAAACATGTTATTCTGCTGACTGAATGCACCATCTGCCAGAAACAGCAAGAAAGAATTTTTCAGAGGTTACAATTATATAATATACAACCATCAATCATTCACTGCTTTATTTATCAAATTTGCCATTGCAGTGTTAAGTACTTTTTATAACTTCCATGGTATATGGTCCAAAGCCAAATTTGGACTCCATATTCTGACTATCACAATATATGAGTTTCTGGGCTAAATCTTACAAAATAGGGTGAAAAGAAATCTCTACTCTTCTATTTCCCTCATTGTTTATGCCTCATTGCACATTGGAAAATTTCAGAAAACTCACTCCACATCTTCCACAGCTCTCAACAAGCTGGTACAAGCCTGCTTTAGCATTCATTAAGACGGTTGACATGAATGCTGTGGGGCATTGAATGTGGCCCTTTTGGATTTACGTAATTGGATTTTTTGGGACTCAATGGGGATAATTATAACCTCACGACCCCCCCACCCCTCCCCCCCACCCCATCATGATGGGTGACAGTGGAAGGCAATGGGGGTTAAAACTAAAACTTGACACCAATCCACCTACTTCAGATTTTAATGGAGGAGGGTTGGGCGGTGGGCCCTCAAGAGGCGGGTCAGTCCATAAAATATTGTAAGGAATCTTTGCGTCTCCATTTTAACATTCTTTTTAATTTTAAAACCTGCAGACTGGTTTTCTTGGACCTCATAAAACCTGGCTGCCTAAGGGAGACATAACAGACTGGAACCCCCATAGATCTACTCACCCTACTTCCAAATATCCAGCCTTCAACATGGCTGGCTTTGGATGGCAAACAGAATATTTTCAAAATCAGGTCCTGATGTTAAATTTAGCAGAGCCTCCGTGAAACCCGTACTTCCAGGTTTCTTGGCTGTTAAACTTTTCCCCGCACTCTTCACACCTACCTATTATGTTTGGCTGTTAAACTTTTCCCCACACTCTTCACACCTACCTATTATGTTTGGGATGATTGTTTTTAAAATCATTGTTTGTCTGCTTGATGGTGAAGTATAATCCATCTCATAGTCACTGTAATTTAGAACAAACTTCAGTTCCGAATCTGTACCAATTTATTCATCAAGAAATGTAAGACTTAGTGAAAAGATCATGAGGAGTTACTTTATGAATTAACATTCCAGATGGGCATGTTGTGAATTGGGCTCAATTTCTCCCCCCATTGATTTTCTGTTCAATAAAACTAAGTGGGAGCAGGTGCCTGTGTCTGAAATCCCAATTTGCACTTCCAGCATGCAAAGTTCTGCACTGGGAGTGCAAATACATTAAATTATTCTCACTGTTCTTACATATATAGTGGATTTGGCATAAACAATGTTTTGGGAAGTTGCAAGATGTATTGTTTGATAAGGAAAGGATTATGTGATGCTTATATTTTAGCTACCATTGGGAATAAAGAGCTGGTTAAAAATAAAGAAACTATTGTAAAATATTAACCGGGGTGGAGGGGGGGGGGAGGGGGGGGGAGGTGCGGGAGGAATTCCAGAGTTGCTAAAATGAATGAAACTGAAAAAAAAACTACATGTTGGAAAGTTTTAAACTAATTTCAAAAAATTATCAAAAAATGAACAGAAGTTAAAATAAATCATTGTGAAATCAAACCAACGGGTACAGGAAAAGACCAACTGGTGCATCAAGCCCATCCCATCCAGACATGGTGCTTCCTGTACACAAATCTACACAATCTCCTGGGATAGGCAATGAAACAGAAACAACCTTAAGCCAATTTAGGAAAAATTCTTGGAAATTACTCTCCAATTGCCATTGGTAATCATATTTCATGCTCTAGATACAGCTGTAGGAACTTAACAAGATATGTTATATTTCCTGTCCTGTAAAAACAGATAAAAGTATTTCTTTAACAAGTCTGCCATTGCATTATTCCCCATTATAGCCACACCTGCACCTGCCTTTAATGGGCCCACAGTCCTCTTCTAATCTTTCCCTCTCAACGTAGTTATAAAAATATTTGCTTTGATATGCCTTGTAAGTTTCTTTCATATTCCATTTGAATCCTTTTGCTGAATTTTCCTGCTTGGGTTGTGATCCCAATGTTGGCCTCCATTCTGGGTAGGAACCAGAAAGTGGCCATAGTGGAACATTGGTCGCAATCTTCCAGGAGGCAGCCAGTTAAGAAGACGTCTCTGGGAACCCTGTCCAATTAATGACAGCAGGCGGACCAGAGAAATAGGAGGCTCAATCTATACTGAGGGCCTGCAGTGATGCCTGGTCGGCAGCCCCAGTGACAAAGGCGGGTGCTGCTGAGGCAGTCGGGTAACTGCAAGGGTGCCCCAAAATGGAACAGTTTTCTGCAACATTCCCCCACAGGATGGCTTGCAGACATGGCCATGGCCATCGCATTCCAGTGGGTCTGTGCTGCGGTAACTAAGTAAGACCCAAACCCGAGGCTGCTACTGGTTAGGCTGCCTCTAAGCTGCCATTGGCCACCTTACTCTGTGGGGTGCTAATCTGATGCTGAGAAGGTCCCTGTAGTTTCCTCCTGCACCCCTGGGCCCTTAATTGGCCTAACTGGCAACCTCCTGGTGCCAGCATGTAGCTGATGCTGCAGTGACTCATGTCTGGAAAAAGCGCTTGGAGCATTGGTTCTCCAACCTGATGGGCCACTTTTAGAATTTGCTTCCAGCACCGCTTCCGTGGGGCTAGGAAAATTCAGGCCTTTGTTTCACTTGTGTGAGCCTTTTCTATTAGCTTGATATGGTCTCTTAGAATCAGACAAATTTATAGTACAGGAGGAGGTCATTTGCCTGTGTTGGATATTTGAAGGAGCAATCGTATTTAGTTCCAAACCACAGCTTTTTGACAATACATTGTAAGCTCCCCATCCTTACGTACTTGTTCAATGGTTTTAAATACACAACTCTGGTTATTGTCCCACTCACCACAAGGAACAGTTGTTCACATCAATTTAATCAAAACCTTTCATTCTTTTGAAAATCTCTGAGGTCACCTCTTAGCCTTCCCTTTTCTGAGGAAAATAGTCCTAACTTTCTCAACTCTCTTCATAACTTAAGTCCCTCATCCCTAGTAACATTCTGGTAAATCTCTTCTGCACACTTTCTAAAGCCTTTACATCTCTCCTGAAATGTGATACCCAGAATTGTCCACAATACTCCAGCAAAGGCCTCACCAATGATTTATAAATTTCTAGCCAGATCTCTTAGCGTTTATATTCTATGCCTCTATTTATAAATCCAAGTAATCCATATGCTTTCTTAACCACCTTAGCAACTTGTCATGACACCTTCAAGGATTTGTGCATATGGACACCAAAGTCTCTCTGCTCATTATACTTTTCAAAATCATGCCATTTATAGTATACGGTCTTTCCACATTAATCATCCAAAGTGCATGACTTAACACTTCTCTTACCACATTTGAACTCAATTTTTCTTCTGTACTCCTGTTGTTCCTATCTAACAGCATTCCCCAATCATCCCTCCAAAATCCTCTTATATTCCTAAAAATTTATTTGATTAGTACATAAAATATTGATAATATCTAATTTGTAAATAGCAAATGTTTTTATATAGTGTCTTCAATATAGACATAATAGTTTCGTGAATGTTATATTTGTGTGAGTTTGTTTATGTAGTGGGAGAAAGGTAATGTTATTTGTATTGGGGGCAGTGTGCCAGTCGGTGAATCAAGAGGCAGGAAGTTGAGCATAAGGGTAACTTCACTAATCCTGTGGGAATCATGCTTGACAATAATGTTTGCCAGAGAATTAACTGTGAACCTATCTCCCACTTCTACTCCCTTTATGTGCAGTTTTATGGGCGTAGGAGTATTGGAGGGTATGACTGGGAGCACAGTGTGCTGAGTGGTAATGTTGACATAGTCTGGGTCTAGCAGTATTGAGAAGGAATAAGCCCAACAGTGTATGCACTGCATCTTTACAGGGCTGTTGATTGCTGTGATGCCACCAGTGAGATTTGCTGCTGACTGGTTTGACAACAACTCCATACCTTTTAGCACCTTTAACTTAATAAAACATCCTAAAGCACTTTACAGAGACAGGTAGTAGGTTTTATGAAAATGTTTGAAGGAAAAAGAGGTAGCAAGGCTGCGAAGCCTAGGGAGAGTATCTGGATACTCAGTTGCTGAGGATGGCAAGGGAGTGAGATTGCAAAGGCAATCAGAACATATGGCCAAAGAAAATTGAAAAGGTAGGGAGGGTTGAAGCCAAAAGGCGATAAATAACAAAACCATTTTTAGCTCATTGACAGGAATGTGGTAGAAGCTAGGGGACAGTTAGAAGATGAGGGGAGGCCAGGTGATGGGTCTAATGCCCGACAGGTGCCAATACTCCCATCACATCTCCAGAGCTAAGGGGGCCAGAAGTCAGGGGAATGGATACAAGATGTGGAAGTGGTGAGAAGTGGCAGCTTGGGTGGGGGAGGAGGATCTGGTCAGGGCAGATCGAGGGGGGGTGGTGGGGGAGGAAGAATTTCTTAATAAAATTCTGTCACCAGGGATTAGGGGAAATTCTACTCCTTAACACAAATACTGTCAGTATATGAATTTAACAACAAACAAAGGCAGATATGCATAAATCAGCCAAAATTATTTAAAAGTGAAAAAAGTCTTTGAAAGAAGAAAAATCAATTAACTACATTTTTGAGAGGAAACCATACCACATTATAGAGCTGCGGTATAATTAACCCGGATCAGGTAGTAGTGATATTAAACTAACCTCCTGCTGAGCTTGGCTCACATTACCCTCAGTTGACCTGACGTTGGGCTTGGTCTACACATGGAAGTGAGGTAGCACAACCGGGAGGAAGCGACTGCTCATGGTTGACTGATCCCAAACCTCACGCATATTGTTTCTTTGGTAGCTCCATTTATCAACTGCGTTCATACACATTATATATATTCTTGTAGTTTTGTAATAAAATGACTTCAAAGAGGAGCGAAGGCGAATGGCAGGGGCTAGTGAACGAGGTGAGTTTTCGTTAAATGAATCAATATAAGGAAATGTCATCCAGCCATTTGCGGGATTATGTTTACTTGTTCTGACAGGACAGCCTGCCAGTTAGAGTGTTAATGAATAGACGTGGTTAAGTGTAAAATCCAGACTTTAATCCAGAACTCACAGCAACCGATAAGGCTGCGGCTTTAGTTCCTGTCGCTGGTGCTGGGAGCCACGGATCACGGCCGCGTCTGAGCGTGGAGCTGCGGCAGCTCGTGCAGCTGAGCCTGAGCATCTCCGGGCCGCGTTCCCGGATCCAGCTCAGATGCTCCACGTCAGGATTCCTGATGCAGCCAGTACGCATGGGCACAGGTAGAGGATGGGATAATGCCCCACTTCTGCATTATCAATTGCACAATTTATCCAAACACCCGATACACATCATTGAGACGGTCAGCGCCGGCATCATGGGCAGACAGTGTAAATTTCAGGAGCTGTATTTATTATTATTTTGTGAAAACAACAACAAAATAAGTTGTCTGAAAGATAAAACCATTGTCAGGACTGCTTGATTTCTTTCCCAACTCTTGTCCTCCTGCTGACATGGGGAAAATGTTTGTTCTCCCTCAATTAGTACCAGACTTTCTCAGTGTAGCAACCGTCATCATTTTTCACTGAGACAACACCAGAAGCATGAACAAGACGTGTTGGGGAGGGGGAGGGGGAAGCCCTTGAGGACTAATTGTTTGTTGTTGATGATGAAAGTGTTTAGAAAATCTTAAATATCACAAGCCATCTGACTGAACAGCAGAACAGGCTCCAACTAAGTAGTTGTGGCCAAGTGATTAAGGGGATGGATTTGAAATCAATTGGCTTTTCCTCATGCAGGTTTGAATCCTGTAGTCTATGCTTCTCATTATTAGAAGTGTGAGGTGATATACTTTGGTACAAAGAACATGGAGAGAGAGTATAAATAAAGGATACTATTCTAAAGGGTATGCAGGAGCAGAGAGACATGGGTGTATATGTACGTAAGTCATCAAAGGTGGCAGGACAGGCAGAGAGAGAGCTGTTTCTAAAGCATACAGTATCTAGGCTTCATTAATAGGGGCATAGAGTACAAGAACAGGGAGGTTGTAATGAACTTATATAAGACATTGGTTATACCTCAGCTGGAGTATTGTGTATAATTCTGGGCGCCACACTATAGGAAGGATGTGAAAGTATTGGAGAGAGCGCAGAAGAGGTTTACGAGAATGGTTCCAGGGATGAGACACTTCAGTTCATAGAATCATAGAATCACACAGTGCAGTAGAGGCCCTTCGGCCCGTCGAGTCTGCACCGACAGATTGAGGAAAGATTGGAGAAGTCGGGACTGTTTTCCTTGGAGAGGAGAAGGCTGAGAGGAGACTTGATAGAAGTTTTCAAAATCATGAGGGGTCTGGACAAAGTAGTTGGGAGAAACTGTTCCTGCTCATAAATGAACCGAGAACCAGAGAGCACAGTTTTAAAGTGTTTTGCAAAAGAAACAAACGTGTGGTGAGAAAAACCTTTTTCATACAGTAAGTAGTTAGGGTTTGGAATGCACTGTCTGGAAATGTGGTGGAGGCAGGTTCAATTGAGGCATTCAAGAGGGCATTGGATCATTATTTAAATAGAAACAATGTGCCGGGTTATGGGGGAAAAGGCAGGAGATTGGCACGAAGTTAAAATGCTCAGTGAACCAGTGCAGACACAATGGGCTGAATGGCCTCCTTCTACACCGTAACAATTCTATGATTCTGTGGGGGTGAATGTCTATTCTTGTTCCTATGCTACTGTGAAGAAATGAATTTTCAAAGCCAGACTTTTGACAAATTGTCCAAATTTAAAGCTTAGAGTTTCCAGCTGTTCGCTCAAACACTGAATTCTTGCATCTAAAATCAGAAAGAGTGGAAGCCAGTCACAAAGCATTATAAAATGGTTTTACAAGAGCTGAAAAATACATGTAATGCAATTCATCCATGTTGCTGTGAACCTAGATTTTGTAAATAAGGTGTGTTGAATAACATGGTTTCACTTGTATAGCTGGCCACACATTGGGTCAAGGTTTTCTCTTTGTTATAGAAATTTAACTTTTTATAAATGTGGTTGAGCTCATTTCACATAATGCAGGGAGGATATATCCTTCTACTTGTTGGTCTTGGGTTTTTCAATGAAACTTTGAAAAGTGTCATACATGCATGGGCATATCACATTGCTTCATGTTAGTGATGCTCCATTAATCCTTAATTCACTATGCTGAAGTTTTTTCCCAAACCAACTTGTCATTCTACCTCTCACTCTGCCTTCCTTCAGAATCTCATTGTGCATCCAGTCGGCCTTTATGTTGCATTTTCCATCTCTGAATTACTGGTTATCATAATTTTTAAACTATAGAGGCCTGTACCTTAGATTAAGAGACTGGGGGAGGTGATGGCTTAGTGGTATTGTCGCTGGACTAGTTATACAGGGACCCAGGTTAATGCTCTGGGGACCTGGGTTTGAATCCCACCACGACAGATGGTGGAATTTGAATTCAATAAAAATCTGGAATTAAAAGTCTATTGATGACCACGAAACCATTGTCGATTGTTGTAAAAATCCATCACTAATGCCCTTTAGGGAAGGAAATCTGTCGTCCTCACTTGGTCTGGCCTACATGCGACTCCCATAGCAATGTGGATGACTCTGAAGTGGCCTAGCAAGCCATTCACTTGTAACAAACCACTACAAAGTGAGAAAAAAAGGAATGAAACCGGATGGACCACCTGGCATCGACCTAGGCACGGGAAATAACAATGGCAATCTCAGCCCTGTCGACCCCGCAGCACCAGGCATACCGAAACATGAAGTGTCAACCTGGTGAAGCTATAACACAAGACTACTTGCGTGCCAAACAGCATAAGCAGCAAGTGATAAACAGGCTAAGCGATCCCACAACCAATGGATCAGATGTAAGCTCTGCAGTCCTGTCACATCCAGTCGTGAATGGTGGTGGACAATTAAATAATTTACTAGAGGAGCTCCACAAATATCCCCATCCTCAATGATGGAGGAGCCTAGCACATCAGTGCAAAAGATAAGGCATTTGCTACAATCTTCAGCCAGAAGTGCTGAGTGGATGATCCATCTCGGCCTCCTCCAAAGGTCCTCAGCATCACAGCATCACTCCACGTGATATCAAGAAACGGCTGTTTAGTGCAAAGGCTATGGGCCCTGACAATAGTATTGAAGACTTGTGCTCCAGAACTTGCTGCACCCCTAGCCAAGCTGTTCCAGTACAGCTAAAATGCTGGCATCCACCTGGCTATGTGGAAAATTGGCCAGGTATGTCCTGTCCATAAAAAGCAGGACAGATCCAATACAGCTAATTACCGCTCCATCAGTCTACTCTTGATCATCAGTAAAGTAATGGAAGGCGTCATCAACAGTGCTATCAAGTGGCACTTGCTTAGTAATAACCTGTTCACTGACGCCCAGTTTGGGTTCCGCCAGGGCCACTCAGCTCCTGACTTCATTACAGCCTTGGATCAAACATGGACAAAAGAGCTGAACTCCGAGGTGAGGTGAGAGTGTCTGCCCTTGACATCAAGGCAGCATTTGACCGAGTGTGGCATCAAGTAGCCTTAACAAAACTGGAGTCAATGGGAATCAGGGGGAAAATTCTCGGCTGGTTGGAGTCATACCTAGCACAAAGGAAGATGATTGTGGTTGTTGGAGGTCAGTCATCTCCGCTCCAGGACATCACTGCAGGGATTCCTCAGGGTAGTGTCCTCGGCCCAACCATCTTCAGCTGCTTCATCAATGACCTTCCTTCCATCATAAGGTCAGAAGTGGGGATGTTCACAGATGATTGCACAATGTTCAGCACCATTCACAACTCCTCAGATACTGAAGTAGTCCATGTCCAAATGCAGCAAGACTTGGACAATATTCAGGCTTGGGCTGACAAGTGGCAAGTAACATTCATGCCACACAAGTGTCAGGCAATGACCATCTCTGACACGAGAGAATCCAACCATTGCCCCTTGAATCACTGAACCCCCCACTATTAACATCCTGGGGGTTACTATTGACCAGAAACTGAACTGAATTAGCCATATAAATACTGTGGCTACAAGAGCAGGTCAGAGACTAGGAACCCTGTGACGAGTTACTCACCTCCTGACTCCCCAAAGCCTGTCCACCATCTACAAGGTACAAGTCAGGAGTGTGATGGAATACTCCCCACTTTCCTATATGAGTGCAGCTCCCACAATACTCAAGAAGCTTGACACCATCCAGGACAAAGCAATTGGCTTGATTGGCACCACATCCACAAACATTTGCTCCCTCTACCACCAACGCACAATAGCAGTAATGTGTACCATCTAAAAGATGCACTGCAGGAATTCACGAAGGCTCCTTAGACAGCACCTTTCAAAGCCATGACCCCTACCACCTAGAAGGACAAGGGCAGCAGATAAATGGGATCACCACCACCTGGAAATTCACCTCCACATCACTCACCATCATGACTTGGAAATATTATCACCATTCCTTCACTGTCGCTGTGTCAAAATCCTGGAACTCCCTTCCTAACAGCACTGTGGGTGTACCCACACGACATGGACTGCAGCGGTTCAAGAAGGCAGCTCACCGCCACCTTCTCAAGGGCAACTTGGGATGGGGAATAAGTGCTAGCCCAGCCAGCGAAGCCCACATCCCATGAATAAATGAATTAAAAAGTACGAGAGCAGTCCCTGGTATGAGTTAAGAATCCTGCATAATTTATGCTAATCAGTAAACAAGTGAATCCACATAACTTTTGAGAGATAACCACCATCGAATTGTACTGGTTTCTCTTGAAATAAATGTGTTTCTGTGGGATACATGCTTTATTTTTGTGTTATTAAATAAAAAATGAGGTATACATCCACAATAGTGATGGAATCTTAAACAAAAATAAAAGTACCTGGAAAAACTCAGCAGGTTTGGCAGCATCTGCGGAGAGGAGCACAGTTAACGTTTCGAGTCCGTATGACTCTTCAACAGAACTAAGTAAAAATAGAAAAGAGGTGAAATATAAGCTGGTTTAAGCTGTGGGACAAGTAGAGCTGGATAGAGGGCCAGTGATAGGTGGAGATTGCCACAAGATGTCATAGACAAAAGGACAGAGGTGTTGAAGGTGGTGATATTATCTAAGGAATGTGCTAATTGGTGACATTAAGGGTAGAAAGCAGGATGAGCGAGGTACAGATAGCCCTAGTGGGGGTGGGGTGGGGGGAAGGGATCGAAATAGGCTAAAAGGTAGAGAAAAAACAATGGATGGAAATATATTTTAAAATAATGGAAATAGGTGGGAAAAGAAAAATCTATATAAATTATTGGAAAAAAAAGGGGGATCGGAAAGGGGGTGGGGATGGAGGAGAGAGTTCATGATCTAAAATTGTTGAACTCAATATTCAGTCCGGAAGGCTGTAAAGTGCCTAGTCGGAAGTTGAGGTGCTGTTCCACCGGTTTGCGTTGAGCTTCACTGGAACAATGCAGCAGGCCAAGGACGGACATGTGGGCATGAGAGCAGGGTGGAGTGTTGAAATGGCAAGCGACAGGGAGGTCTGGGTAATGCTTGCGGACAGACCGAAGGTGTTCTGCAAAGCGGTTACCCAGTCTGCATTTGGTCTCTCCAATGTAGAGGAAACCGCATTGGGAGCAGCGAATGCAGTAGACTAAATTGAGGGAAGTGCAAGTGAAATGCTGATTCACTTGAAAGGAGTGTTTGGGCCCTTGAGGGCCGTCAACCATCAAACGTGTCCGGCCCATCTACTGCGCATCCGCCCTCACACCTTCCTCTCCCTCCCAGAACCATGATAGGGTCCCCCTTGTCCTCACTTATCACCCCATCAGCCTCCACATTCAAAGGATCATCCTCCATCATTTCAGCCAACTCCAGCATGATGCCACCAGCAAACACATCTTCCCTTCACCTCCCCATTGCATTGGAAGCAGTTAAGAGAAGGTTCATCAGACTAATACCTCGAATGGGTGGGGTGTCTTATGAGGAAAGGCTGGACAGACTAAGCTTGTACCCGCTGGAGTTTAGAAGAGAGAGAGGCGACTTGATTGAAACATATAAGATCCTGAGGGGTCTTGATCGGGTGGATGTGGAGAGGACGTTTCCTCTTGTGGGAGAATCTAGAACTAGGGGTCACTGTTTAAAAATAAGGGGTCACCCTTTAAAAATAAGGGGCCGCCCATTTAAAAGAGGGTTGGAACTGTCTTTCTGAAAAGGTGGTGGAAGCAGAGTCTTTGAATATTTTAAGGCAGAGGTGGATAGATTCTTGGCAAGCAAGGTAAGTAAGATAGGTTATCGGGGATAGGTGGAATGCAGATTTCAGGTTACTATCAGATCAGCCATGATCTTATTAAATGGCAGAGCAGGCTCGAGGGGCTGAATGGCCTACTCCTGCTCCATGTTTGCATGTTCCTATGTAAATATAAATATTTAATTGCATATCAAAGAGCATACATAGTAGGATAAGGCAAAAACAGGAATCTATGTCAGATGCTGCAAGTTCAATACTGCAGAAAGCCTAGAAGAGCATAGGAAGTGCAAGTGTGAAATTAAAAAGGAAATTAGGAATGTAAAGAAAGCACATGAAAAGACATTGGCAAGTAAAATCAAGGGAAACCCAAACATGTTTTATAAATGAATAAAGAGCAAAAGGATAACTAAGGAAAAGGTAGGGCCGATTAGTGACCAGAGAGGAAACCTAATGTGGAGACCTAAGATGTGGGCACAAAGCAGGTGGGAATTCACACAGATGTTAAAGTTAAGGAGGAGGAATGTGCAATATTGGATGGGATAAACGTAGGGAAGGAGAAAGTATTAAGGTGCTAGAATTGTTACAGCACAGAAGTTTTTTTACTCATATTGTTTTTGCTTCTTTTGCCATATACTTTCAATCTATGCCCTCTCATGGTTGACCCTTTCATGAGTGGGAACAGTTTCTCCCTATCTACTCTGTCCAGACCCATCATGATTTTTCAATACCTCTATCAAATCTCTTTTCAGCCTTCCTTTCTGCAAGGAAAACAGTCCTAACTTCTCCAACCTGTCTGCATAACTGAAGTTCCTCATCCCTGGAACAATTCCCATGAATATTTCCTGCACTCTCTCCTATGCCCTCATATCCTTCCGAAAGTGCAGCATCCAGAACGGGACACAATACTCCAGCTGAGGCTGAACTAGTGTCTTATACAAGTTCAACATAATACCCTTGTTCTTGAACTCTATGCCCCTATTAATAAAGCCTAGGGCACTGTATGCTTTGTTAACTGCTCTCAACATGTCCTGCCACCTTCAAAGACCTATGTGCTTATACACCCAGTTCCCTCTGCTCCTGTACCCCCTTTAGAATTTTACCCTTTATTTCACATTGTCCCTCCATGTTCTTTCATATCCTATGTATGCTCACTTCATATTTCTCTGCATTGAACTTCACCTGCTACCTGTCCTCCCATTCCATCATTAGGTTAGCCTTAGCATCCTTGAAAGTGGATAAATCACCAGCCTGACTGAAATGTAGCCCAGGCTGCTGAGAGAAGCAGGTGAAGAAATAGCAGAGGCCCTGACCATTTTTCAATTTTCACTGGCTACAGGCATCATGCCGGAGGACTGCTAACATTGTATCATTGTTTAAAAAGGGAGGAAGTGATAGCCTGAATAATAGCAGCTAGGCCGGTCAACCTAACCTTGGTGGTGGTGAAATTACTAGAAACAGTTCTTGGAGACAGTATAAATTGTTATTTAGAAAGGCATAGATTAATCAAGAACAGTCAACATGGATTTGTTAAGGGAAGGTCATGTTTGACTAACTTGATTAGCTTTTTGAGGAGGTAATGAGGGTTGATGAAGCTAATGTGTTTGATATGGTCTACAGGATTTTAGCAAGGTTTTTCATAAGGTCAAACATGGCTGACTGGTCACAAATGTAAAAACTCAGGAGATCCAAGGGCAGGTAGCAAGTTGGATCCAAAATTGGCTCAGTTGTCGGAAGTAAAGGATTATTGTCTACAGGCGGATTTGTGACTGGAAGGCTTAGCTGCAGTATCCTTTTTCCTGGTCTTTAACTAATGCATGGATCTGATTTAAGTTTTAAAAACCCCAGTGAGATTCTGCAGTGCTCTGTACTAGGTTCCTTGCTGTTTGTGATAAATATCAATGATTTAGACTTAATTTTGGCGGATATGATTAAGAAGTTTGCCGATAATACAAAAATTGACTGTGTGATTGATAGAAAGAAAATTGTAGCTGCAGGAAGATATAAATGAACTCCTCAGATGTGCAGAAAAGTGACAAATGAAATTCAATCCATAGAAGGATGCTTTTGGGGAGGGCAAACAGGGTTAGGGAATACAAAATAAATGGTAGCATTCTGAAAAGTGTTGAGGAACAGAACCTTGGAGTGCATGTCCATCATGTAGCAAGACAGACGGATACGTGGTCAAGAAGGCAAACAGGGCACTTTCCTTTATCGGCCGAGGCCTGGAGCAAAGAGGTTATGCTAGAACTGTATAAAACACCAAGAAGTTCTGATGAAAGTTTATTGACCTGAAATATTAACATTGTTTCTCTCCACAGATGCTGCCTGGCTTGCTCAGTATTTCCAGCATTTTTTGTTTTCATTTCAGATTTCCAGCATCTGCAGTATGTTACTTGTGTATAAAACACTAGTTAGACCACAGTTGGAGTGCTGAGTACAGTTCGGATCACTGCATTATAAGAAGGATTTGATTGCACTAGAATGTGTTCAGGGGAGATTTATGAGGATTTTGACAGAATTAGAGAATTTTAACTATGTGGGAAGAATAGGTACACTAGGGTTGTTTTCTTTAGAACAGAGAAGGTTAACTGAGGTGTAATAAAATTATGAAGGGTCTAGGTAGGATCTTCCTATCCACGCTATGTCCACTAGAAGAGAGGTCAATATTAGGGGATATAGATTTAAAGTAATTCATAGAGGGAGTAGAGGGGAGTTGAGATGTAATTTTTTTTCACCTACAGGGTTGTGGGAATCTGAAACTTACTCCCTGAAATCCTCATCATACTTGGATATGGAGCTGAGGTGCCCTAACCTAAAGGCTACAGACCAAGACCTGGAAGGTGGGAAAAGGCCAGATAACTTTTTTTTGGCCAGCACAGATACAATGAGTCAAATGATCTGCTGTACGTAAATGTTTCTATGCATAACTAATATACAGAAAATAATATTTGTTTTGTGCGACGGGGACTATGTGGATTTTTTATATAACACAGGAGGGGGTGGAGGGCGGGATCTCAAGCAAAAAAGGTTGAGTCTCTGCACTCATCACCATTGTAGGTAACAACTAATAAGTTGAAGAAGATCTGTGCATGACGTGGTGGGGCATGAATTTTATTTTGCAGATGATTTCATTATGATTGCTTGTTAGCATTTTTAAAATTAAGTTTTATATTTCATTCTGGTGGATAATTGAAGTTATTCTGGTTCAGGGTGATGGGTGTTTAAGTTTAAATAAAAACCTGATCTGTGTTGACTAATGGTTGCTGACACATTGAGTGCGCGGCTCGCTCTTTTCCCCAGTTGCTGATGGCTTGTGAAAATGGTTCCAATTGGGTTATCTCGTATACATGAAATAAATTCCATATTTACACTACGTGGGATAGGAACATGAGAACATGAGGAGGCCAATTAGCCCCTTGATGCAGCTCCACCATTCGGTGAGATCATGCCTGATCGGTGACCTACCTCCATATACCCACCTTTGCTTCATATTCCACAATACCTTTAGTTTACAGAAATCTGTCTGTTTCAGAATTAAAATTATTGATTGATCAAGCATCAATCACTGCTGGCAGAAGAAAGTTCCAAACTTCTACCACCCTTTATGTGTAAAAGTATTTTCTAATTTCACTCGTGAAATGTTTGGCTCTAATTTTTAAACTATGTCCCCTGAATCCTAGACTCCCCAACCAGCAAAAATAGTTTCTCTATCTACCTTATCTATTCCCTTAATATCTTGAAAACGTCAATCAAATTGTTTCTAACCTTCAAAATTCCAGGGAATACAACCCTAATTTGTGTAATCTCTCCTTGTAATTTAACCCTTGGAGTCCAGGGATCAATCTATTGTTATCAGAAACTATTAGTCATTTTGCATCATTAGCTTCAGTATGTTTCCTTAGTTAAACATTAGTTGGTGCAGTAACTTTTAGTGATTGAGAGTAACCTAAAATAGTCATGTGACAAACAAGTGATTCCATGGGTTCATGCCGAGGAGGAGCTGTGCAGTTAGTTGAAGAATCATGCGGACTCGAAACGTTAACTGTGTTCCTCTCCGCAGATGCTGCCAGACCTACTGAGTTTTCCCAAGTATTTTTATTTTTATTTTTGTTCCCTTTCTCATTGCTCCCTCCTGGAGCATTATTTATATGTTTACTCAGTTACTTGGTGTATACTTTCCAGGCACCATCATTTAAAGGAATAGCATTGCTTTTTTATATTCATTCATGGGATGTGGGCTTTGCTGGCTAGGCCAGGATTTATGGCCCATCTGTAGTTGCCCTTGAGAAGATGGTGGTGAGCTGCTGCTAGGCCATTCCAGAGTCAACCATATGTGGGTCTGGAAAGGTAAGGATGACAGAGTTCCTTCCTTAAAAGGCAATAGTGAACCAGATGGGTTTTTACAACAACATGGTTCTCGTTAGACTTTTAATTCCAGATTTTTATTAAATTCAAACATCTGCTGTGGTAGGATTTGAACCCAGGTCCCCAGAGCATTACTCTGGGTCTCTGGATTACTAGTCCAGTGACAATGCCACTACACCATTGCCCCCTCCCATTAGCTTTAGGCTAATTCTACCTCAGTGGAGCTCACAAGCATATAAAATTTAAAATGTATTATGACCTTTCCAATAAGTATTTTAATGACTTATTTACATTGCAAGGTGACAAATTTGTTGTTGACGATAGGTGTTTCAGTGATGGCTTGTTAAATGGTGTAGAATGGCTTAATCGCTACTTAGTTTATAAGGTTAAAGAGTTTGTCAATAATTTCCACAAGCTCGTGAGTTTATCATCAAAAATAGTTAGTTGCTTTTATAGGGTGTCAACATTGTTACCATTGTAGCTAAGTTGACTGCTGAAATATACCAGAAAGAGTCGGTATTTCGATGACAATAATGAGTTGTCAATAGTTGCTTCCAGCTGTACTGTGTTTTTTATGCTACCTAGCATAATATAAATCATGACTTGAAAGTAGGCTGCTGAACTACCTTCTTGGCTTTATGTTATTAGAGCTTATTGTGATTATATTTAAAAGGCACTGAGGGCATAATTTTGAGATACAAACTATTAAAAAATATATATATAATTGTTTTGCTTGGAGACCTCTTGACTCAACAACAGAATTTATATGGTGGAAACTACAGCGAAACCTGGATTTTGTCTCAGCAAAAAAGAGAAAAGATGGTAGTAGGCAGAGGGAGAACTAGCTGAAGAAAAAATGATTCTTGTGAATTAATGTCCAGTATTTTTTATTTCAATTTTCTCCCCTTTCCCGATGGCCTTTACTCCTTCTTGGGACACTGTTCTTGGATGCCCTGTACCTGGCCCTCTTCACTGTATGAGTCAAGGCAGTGAGGCCTGGATTCTCCTTTTTCTGACAGGGTAGTGGTGAGTTGGGATTTCTGCTCGGCTCTTAAACACCCCCCCCACCCTGTGACACCCCTCTCTTGATTGGGGACTGTTTTATATCCAGGAAGGGTTCCTGGCAGGATTCCAGCACCAAGATGCTCTTACTAGGCACCCTCCCTATTGTGACACTGATGCCTAATGCCCTTACTTCAGGAACGACTGTCAGGCTTCTGCTGATAGTCCCAGTGAGAACAGATGAATACTGTACAGTATTGTGGAAAAACTGGCTCTCTGCTAACCCTGTTTTCTGTTGGGCCATATTGAGTGACAGTGATTAGTGCATGCCCAAATGTGTCGTGTTGCTGGGTCAAGTAGTGCCTGTGTAAGCACGGAATGGGAGGTGAAACAAGGGCAAGCTCAATAATAAATGCCATAAACTATTATTTCACAATTGAGGGAGATTACACAGCTCACAATTATTCCTGAGTTATACATGACTTTTCATTTGTGGCATGAACAGTTCACTGATAAATTTCCTGTGTGGAGTTTTATTTATTTAGAATCATCGAATGACAAAGCAACACCAACTTGCATTTATATAGGGCCTACGACATAGGAAAATGTCTGAAAGTGCTTCACAGGAGTGTTATCAAACAAAGTTTGACATCAAGCCACAATACAAGATGTTAGGACAGATGACCAAAAGCTTGGTTAAAGAAGTTTTAAGGAGTGTCTTAAAGGAGGAAAGAGATGCAGAAGTGGAGAAGTTTAGGGAGGGAATTAAGAACTTAGGGCCTCTGCAACTGAAATCCTACCAATGGTGGAGCGATTAAAATCAAGATGTGTAAGAGGCCAGAATTAGAGGAGGGCAGAGATCTTGAAGGGTTATGAGGAGGAACTGTTGGAAATAGGGAAGAGTGAGGCCATGTAGGGATGAGAATTTTAAGATTGAGGTGCTGCCAGAGTGGGAGCCAATGTAGGTCAGCAAACACAGTGGTGATGGGTGAATAGACTTGGTATGAGTTAGGGTACTGGCAGCAGAGCTTTGGATGGCCTCAATTTTAAGCAGAGTGGAAAATGGTAGCCCGGCCAGGACAGCATTGGAATGGAATAGATAGGTAGATAGACAGACAGACAGACATACATGGCATGGATGAAGAATACAGCACAGAATCAGATGATTCAATCCATTATGTCTGTGTTGGTTCTAATTAGTCCCATTCTGGTGCCTTTTCCCCATAGATCTGCAATTATTTTTCCCTTCAAATAGTTATCCGATTCTCTTTTGATCTGCTTCCACCACTATTTCATGGGTGGCATATTTCATGGGCAATGACTATCTCCAACAAGAGAGAATCTAACCATTGTCCCTTGATGTTAATGGCATTACCGTCACTGAATTCCCCACTATCAACATCCTGGGGGTTACTGTTGACCAGAAACTGAACTGGACTCGCCATATAAATACTGTGGCTACAAGAGCAGGTCAGAGGCTAAGGATCCTGCAGCGAGTAAGTCACCTCCTGACTCCCCAACACCTGCCCATCACAAGGCACAAGTCAGGAGTGTGATGGAATACTCCCCACTTGCCTGGATGAATGCAGCTCCCACAACACTCAAGAAGCTTGACACCATCCAGGACAAAGCAGCCCACTTGATTGGCGCCCCATTCACAAACATTCACTCCCTCCAACACCGACGCACAGTAGCAGCAGTGTGTACCATCTACAAGATGCACTGCAGGAACTCACCAAGACTCCTTAGATAGCACCTTCCAAACCCATGATCACTATCATCTAGAAGGACAAGGGCAGCGGATAGATGGGAACCCAACACCTGGAAGTTCTCCTCCAAGTCACTCACCATCCTGACTTGGAAACATATCGCCGCTCCTTCACTGTCGCTGGGTCAAAATCCTGGAGCTCCCTCCCTAACAGCACTGTGGGTGTACCTACACCACATGGACTGCAGTGATTCAAGAAGGCAGCTCAGCACCACCTTCTCAAGGGCAATTAGGGATGGGCAATAAATGAAGCCCCTCATCCCAGGTACCATTCTAGAGAATCTGCTCTAGATGCTGCCTTAGGCATTGAAATTCTTCCTAAAGTGTGATGGCCAGAAATGAACACAATACTTCAGCTGTGGCCCATCCAGTGTCTTATAAAGGCTTAGCATAGCATCCTTGCTTTTGTACCCTGTGCCTCTGTTTATAAGGCCAAGGATATCATATACAGTACTTTTTAAACAGCCTTTAACCTTCTCAATTTGCCTTGTCACCTTTAAAGATTTGTTTCAGTACACACTCCGCACCACACCCCCGCCCCCCCCCACCCCACAAACCACCCAGCAAATTTTTTTCCACAATCTCCTTTAAAATTGTACCCGATGGCTCATATTGCCCCTCCTCATTCTTCCTACCAGAATGCATCACTTTATACTTCTGTCTTAAATTCTGATGCCTACCTATTTCACCAATCTGCCTAAGTCCACCTCAAGTCTGTTACTACCCACCTCACTGTTTACGCATTTTTCAGTTTGTGCCATTTGCAGATGTTAAAATTATGCCATTTACATCTAAGTCCAGGTCCTCAACATATATGACCTGACCCAAATACTGACCCCTGAGGGCAACACTATACTTCCCTCCAGTTTGAAAAGCAACTGTTCAACACTGCTGTCTGCTCTCTTTCTCTTCACCAGTTATGTACCCATGTTGTTACAGCGCCATTAATCCTTCAAGGGGCCTCTATTTTGTGTACTATGTATTATGTGGAACTTCATCAAATGCCTTTGGAATGCCCATATACAAAACATTAACCTTCATCAGACCTCCCCATTAGTCATCAAAGAATTCAATCAAGTTAGTAAAAACATGATTTGCCTTTAACAAATCCATGTTGACTGTCATTTATTAACCCATACATTTACAAGTAAAAATGGTTCAGCTTATTAAATGTCCCCCCATCACTGATGTTAGGATGACTGCCATGTTTACCCCTCCCCTTTTTTGAACAGTGATTTAACATTTGCAATCCTCCAGTCCTCTGACGCTGCTCCTATGTCTCAGGAGGATTGGAAGATTATGATCAGAGCTTCCATTATCTCCACCCTTACTTCCCTCAGCAACCTAGGGTACATCCCATCCAGACTGGGTGACTTTTCTATTTTGAGGATTGCCAACTCTTTAAGTACCTCTTCTTTATTTATTTTTATCCTATCCATTTTTTTCTACTACCTTCTCCTTTTACTGTGACATTGGCAGCATCCTCTTCTTTAGTAAAGACAGATGTAAGGCACTCAATTAGCACCTTTGCCTTTACAAAATCACCTCCTTTTTGGTTCCTAACTGGTGGTAGGCATGTTCAAATATTTCATTATCTTGTTGCAAATTTTAAAGAAACATGTATGGTAGCAAGAGTTTTGACCAAGTTTAGTAGTGTTTTTGTTTCTCATGTATAGAATACTAAGAATTGTAAGTTTATAATGCTTAGCAACACATACCACAGTGTACATGGATCAATCGGTGACTTTTTAAAATTCATTTATGGGATGTGGGCATCACTAGCTAGGCCAGCATTTATTGCCCATTCCTAGTTGCCCTTGAGAAGGTGGTGGTGAGCTGCTTTCTTGAATCACTGCAGTCCATGTGGTGTAGGTACATTCACAGTGCTGTGCGTGAGGGAGTTCCAGGATTTTGACCCAGCGACAATGAAGGAATGATGATATATTTCCAAGTCAGGATAGTGTGTGGCTTGGAAGGGAACTTGCAGATGGTGATGTTCCCATCTATCTGCTGCCCTTATCCTTCTAGATGGTAACGGTTGTGGGTTTGGAAGGTGCTGTCTAAGGAGGGTAGATGAGTCATTAAAGTGTTAAAAATGTGCACTTGCTATTCATTAGACATCCAAACTATCAGCTTATTTTGCTGCTTATTGGCATTTTAATTTGGACTGCCCATATATTACTTTTTTTAGCATGAATTATAGTATGCCATCGATCAGCAACCAAAAAATGCTAAATAGTTATTCCTGGAAATATTTTGTTCAGCTACATTTTGATAAATGGTGCTAAAAAAATCCTGGGAAAAATAATTTTGTCAGACTGACAAAATAAAATATTTCTGAGACAGCAATGCTGTTTAAAATATTTTAAATCTTACTGTTGCAGAACTCAGAATATCATTCTGCAGCATATATATTGACTATCCAATCTCTCAAATGTAGCAATCATTTTTTTTTCAAAATGCTTATTTGCTGCATTGTTTAGCACTAGATTTATTGTTCCTCGAAATGCTTGAAAAAGATGGAGTAACTAACTTCTGTATTTAAATTAGGGTTGTTTGAAGATGTTGAGTGAAAATGTATCATCTATAGCTTATAAGGCCAAAGTTCAGTGGGCTGAGTTGTGCCTGCCTGGTGCTGACCTCATTTTGATGCATAGGTTAAAGGGAAGCTTCATCTCATGTAATTATGGCCAAAGATGTCTGTGTCACTATTGTCTTATCTCAGGAACCCATCTGACTAAGGAAATTGGAACTTTTGGCATGAGATACTGACCTGAGTTCTGTGACTCGTTACTGCAAGAAGTAGCAATTGGATTTAAAGTGGCGCCTTCCGTAAAACCTCTATGTGGCCATTTGGCCTCCTTTATAAGGGGTTGAAAAATTCTACCAGATTTTTTAACAACTTATGGGGTCCAGGACTCTACTAGTGTTGGCTGATCAGTGCCTGCTGACTGGGCCCACTGATAGATTCTCATTGTTGAAGAGGAGAAAATTCCTAGGGTGGAATTTTCCCTGCCCGCTGGCGTCGGGCATGCTCGGTGGCATGAGTGGACAATATGGCGAGAAGGCCAAAAACCGGTTTCACAACTTCGTGAAACCAGTTTGCAATTGTCCACTCAACCCATTGATGGTGGGCCACATTTCCCGCTATCAGACATCAGGAACCTCATTGTAATACACCTGCATATCAATATAAGGCTAGCCCACCGGATTCATCCCCTCACGCTGGATTGTTTGCCCATGTGTTTCACAACTGTACATTAGTGACATGCACCTGGCGAGCTGCACTTCGCCTGGGACTTCTAGGTTTGTTTGCCTACCATTTTTCAGGCAGCACTCGCAGTCATCAGTGCTAGACAGCACCACAGTACTTTTAGGGGGCCTCACGGGCAGGTCTCTACCTACCAGACCAGCCATAAGGCGAGGGTGGCTTTGTACGGCTGCAGGGCTAGGGCTTGCTTGGGGTAGTGGGGAGAAGTGGCTCCAGGCAAGGGAAGAGGCTGCAGGTTGATGGTTGTACTGGGTAAGGGGGGGTATCCCAGGGTGTGTGTGGGCGCAGAGGTTGATCTGTGCAAGTGGCCTCAAGATGGTGAGGGCTGAGGAGGCAGTCTCCAGAGCTGATGAGGCCAGATGGAGATGTGAGTGTGTGTGTGAAAGAGTGAATGATGATGTCCCTTGAGCTGGCAGTGAGTGAGATGCCAGTGAATGTGTGATGGGCTTGAGTGTGTGAGTTTAGAGTGATGAGATGGTTGCCTTACCCTGGCAGCACAGATGAGATCATTCATCCTCTACCTGCATTGGGTGGCCAACCTCTCCTGTGCAGCTTTTGCACTGATCACCACTGCCATTGCCTACCAAGCCGGGGTGGTAATGTTGCTGCCTCTCCTGTGGCCAGAGTGGGGGTAGAGGACATCATGGCAGGCCTCCACAGGTCCAAAAGGCATTTGAGGGATGCGCCCCAAAACTGGGGGCTGCAGTCTTCTAGCCTTTCGGGGCCATGTCTTATTTGCAGCAGTCCTGGGCTGGAAGTACTGAGAGGTGCACGCGGGGCTATGCTTTAAATGTAGCGCCTGTCGTGATTGATGAAGTATTGAGGTGACGGTGTGGCAGGCAAATTGGAGCCTGCCTGCCATCAAAACGGTGTGTTTCCAAGGAATGCATAGTTAATGCGGCGGGTTTGGGACGATTATGGCGTGAGAAGTCGCCATTGTGGCCGGCGGGTAAAACAATGTTTTACCCACCAGCTACCGCATTTAGTGCAAATCTGGGACGATTCTGCCCCATAACTGCGAATTTCTTCCCCTCTGAGCATCATAGAGGAGGCCCCATCCCAAAGAAGGCCCCATGGAAAATGACAAGGCTGGAACTAAGTGCATCAGATTCCTGGTCCAAGTTTCTGCACTTCTGGTGTATTCCTGCTGGACTTACAATGGTGGCGCAGGAGAAGGGCTATGAATTTTTGAACCATATCTGTTTATCTAAAAGAGTGCTTTCATACTGAAATCCTGCATGGATAACCTTCCGTGCCCTATTTGAATGACCGCAGTTATTTTTTATTGTAAACCTACTCTTTAAATTTATTATAAATTCTTGTGATATGTGTTTATTAATTGTGGCATAATTGTAGCTACTATAGTTGAACTAATCATTTTGCATCTATTTGCATTTTTTTTGAAGGAGATTGGTAATCCTCACCTGTGATAGGATTTTGCCCATCATTCAGGTTTTGCTTTCTCTAACGCAGTAAGATTGGAAGTAAAAAAGAAATTGTGACATAAGTTAACTAGCCTTGACCAGTTGACAGGTCATAGTCTTCTATTGGAAACGCTTACTACAGTGGATCTCTGTTCCACTGAAAACATGCAGTTTGCTGATTTTTACCATCCTGTTAGATCCAGAGTGATATGCAATGTATTTTGCTGTGCAATTTAGGGGGCAAAACAAACTGGCAAGTTCCTCTGTGTTCCCATAAGGCAATCAACAAGTTCCAGGAGATCACTGTGATTAGGCAGTACAAACTTTGGTCCGACCTATCTTCTGTCTGCAGGATATTAGCCGTCACAAGGAATTCATGTAGTTCCTTTTTGAACTGTTGCAGCATACCTGCACATGCCCTTGATCTGGCTTGTTCCAGGCATCACCTCTTCCACTGCTGCTATAATTTTACTGCTTTGATACTTTGTGGTAATAGTACAGTTGTAAGTGTACAATTGAAGCTATATTTTATGTGATATGGTGTCTTGCCAGTACAATTGGAAACAATGGGGAGAAATTTATTTGGAGCTTTGGAGGTAAGTGTTCACGTTAGTTTTGTGATTCATTACTGAAAGAAGTAGCAACTGGATTTAAAGTGGTCCCTTGAATTCAGTGGCGTATCTCAGCTGAGGGAAATTTCCAGATGGTAGATAGTTGCATCAGGGAGAGCAAATGCAGATCACCTAACAGAATGGCACCAACTCTCCTAATAACACCAGAAAACTGCCTCAGATTGTAATGAGGTGAAATAAATGAAGGCCTATTACAGATCTCTATGATAAAATTGAGTGCATGATATTGATCAAATGGATGACAGCTGTATTATAAAAAATGCCAGACGTGTATTGGAGTTACTCAGTACCTCGCATGCATCACCATATAGTACAATATCTGGTCAGCCAAGCTTTGCGAGTACAGATTTCTTTTCTGCTGTCTTGGTCCTGTATTTAAATTAACTTTATAGCCATGTAGAAATGGTAATGAGACTCTGTTACAGTGGTTGATCAACTAAATTGATGTTCATTAAGTAGAATGTTTTACTGTGTTTGAATAAAGAATTATGGATATCCAGGAGTGATTACAAAGCAAAAATCCCACCAAAGCTCTTCTGATATTTTCATGTACCAGAAGCTTTAAACTTAAGTGATTTTCAACAGTCTTGTCGAACTCCTGTATTATTCCATTGCTACTCTGTTTTGATTGCTGGCTAGAGGTAGAGAAAGTTTGCCAAAATTCTCCAACCAATGGGAGCAAGATGTTTTCACAATGGTGATATAAATACTTCTCATTTATCAAGTGACAATCAAAAATTAATTAGCAAAGATTAACGCAGTGGACCTATATTGTGTGGATTGTAAAATTAAACAATGAAGGAATTCATCAAATGTTACATATTTGACAAACTGCAAATGGAAAATCTCAACTCTCAACTCCTCACACTACCCAACACTCATCGCTGCTACTCACTGGCCATTGTGTTACCCCTATATGCTTCCTTAATGTGTGGGTGCTCTGGTGATTAGCCTGGAAATTAAGACACTGCTTCTTGCTAACTGCACAATGTTCAGTAAGGTTAGTGGTGGCAATAGGGGGTCCATCCCAGCACTTATGCATACATAAATACCCAGGATGTTTTGTAGGTAAATATGCAGAAGCCCTCATTAATACTAAAGGCCGTAGGTTTTCTGTGACATTGTCATGGTTACAAACAAATTGCAGTCAGTTGTTGTAGCACTCAAATTTAGTTGCCTAAGGAAACTTAGGGATGCTTATTTAAATTGTAGCTTATGTGTCACAAAAGTTCAGTGGGTGGTAGAAATTTGTGGAAGTTTAAGGAAAATAATACCATACTGTCTCTTTATAAAGATAAAAATCTGAAACTTGTGTGGTTTTACATCATGCTTTGGCCTAAATTTAACATTTTTCTTCTGTTTCAGTATTTGATATGTAAAAGAAAACTGGAGAGCAAGAAGGAAGCTCTGTTGATTCTCTCCAAGGAGCTTGATACGTGCCAACAAGAACGGGACCAGTACAAACTAATGGCTAATCAGCTACGGGAGCGCCATCAATCACTGAAGAAAAAGTACAGAGAACTCATAGTAAGTTACTATTTTTAACCTATGAGTCTGTATCCCAGTTGCATTGTGGAAGGAAGAAGCAGAATTAAGTCATTTTCAAAAAAAAATTAGGAAAACATTATTTGTAATTTTGTCTTACAGTTTTAGGGTGAATTTAAACACCAACTTTTGCATCACTAGATCAAATTTCCAATTCATTGATGAAGTTGTTGTGTAGGCAAGGGTCCAGCCTAGAAATTTTACAGCGGATCACACAAGAGCAATGGAAGTAAAACCCATTGCTGCTGGAGGTTGCACACCCAACTGCAAGTTTTGGACTGCATTACAAATGTGGCCTTCTGCAGTTCAGATTTAGAAGTACAGAACAATGGGAATTCATTCCTAGACCATTATCACATCAGAGGATCAAAGGACTTCAGTGATTTTAAAGTCAGGAAACTGGTGCAAATCAGTATTCCAAAACTGCAATGAATTTGGTAGAAATTTTCGCTTTGTGAAATATGAACACATTCCTATTTGCATCATCTAGCTCTGAATTTGCAGTCCAAATTAAATAATCTGCTTAGATATACATTCATCAGCATTTAAAAAATATGGATTGTTTGTCATTGCAATCTTGTCTCTAATGTGGACTATTTCAAATCTGTGAATCTCTCCATAAATTAGAGGCCCAAGTCAATAAATCACCTTATGATTTGTACAATCAACTCCAGTGCAACTGTTTAAATATTTGAGGGCAGAAAACCCATGGCCTATTCAAATTGTGTTTCTGGATAGACCGCAATACCCCAAAACTAATGCATTGCACTGTACTTTGCAGGCTTCTGGGACAGACAATCGCCTGAAATGCACACCTAGTGGTGTGTCATTCACCCATGATATTTAAATAATATGATGTTCCTCTGTTGCTGGAAATCACAGGGAAGCATATCCGTATTCAGCTCCAAGGTGGTCTGCATTATCCGCAGTATTTCAAAATTGATCTTGCCAATGATCAGCATAAAATTGGAACATCCTGCTTCTACTTAACCACTGATGCTTCCTTGTAAAAAAACATTGTGAACCAGGCATATGAAATTTGCATCAAATGCCTTCTGAAAATCCAAGTAGATAGCATCCCCTGGATTATTCTCATGAATCAATTTAGTTAATGCTTCAAAGAATTTCAGCAGATTGTAAATTCATGTTCAAAATTTATTTTCTGACTGTAGTGCTCTTTAAATGAATGTGGGTGATTTGCCATAAAATGCTGTTAAGTAGTTTTTCCTCATAACCAATATTAGGCTATTTGGCTAAATCTAGAGTTCATGACTGGCTCCTCCTTTGAATATTGAGATTATATTATTACAGTCTCGTCTATTTTTTCACTCTGCATCATTTAATTCATTGTTTCTTGCTTTTTTGGGAGCATCACACACTTAATGGCCTGGATTTTGCCATACCAATGACGGCGAAACTGTCAGAGTTCGCTGTTATTACTCCTCTTAAACTACAGCAACTTCTGCAGTTAAATGTAAAAATCCAGAAGTTGCTGTCAGTGATTCAAAACTTCTCCAGAGGGTATGCTGTTGAGGACACCACAGACTGCAATCAATTAGAAACCATTGAACTGGCGAGAATTTACATTCTTATACTCTTAATCTGACTATAAAAACCCTTGAAATCTTGTTTTTAATGGCCCACTAAGTTCATAATTACTGCTAAACATCTTCACTGCCCTAAAAGAGTAATTTTATATTTGTTGAATGTCAAATTTCTCCATAGGAAATTCCATATTTTTTTTGAAGTTTGTTTATAATTTATTCAGTTTCCGCCTTAATCCCATGTGCCTGTCCCAATCATTTATTTTGTTATCTATAAAAAAAATTAAATTAAAAGTGAAGGGATTCAGTGGTTTCTACTTCCAGGTTTGTTGTCAGTGGGAATACTTCAATATGTTTGGCTGCTTACCCTGCTTGATGACATCACTGTTGCTGGATGCCTGGAGATCCGTTGACTTGGCATCAGAAACAACGTGACATTGGGAAATGGGAACTCCACGCCGCAGAGGTCACAAGATCTTTGTAGCAGAATCCTTTGAGTCAGCTTTGCGCCTGACTGCAAATTCCTACCCAATTAATGTACTTACCAATCAATAAATGTGGAGGGTAGTATATTAACTGTGCCTATAGGCATGGCAGATTATGTCACGTTTTTCTGATTTGCTCAAATAACCAGTTATCACTGCTGATTACTTAAATATGGGTAGAATGAAAAAGGCTAGTAATAATCAACCAGCAACCCATACAAAACCAAACAAGTTGCTTAAATAGTATTCTAAGACCACCAATGAAATTTTTTCTGATTTTTTCTGACTTATCTCTGACCATGTTGTCTCCCAAGCAGCAGACTATCCAGATGTAAAAAAATAATCTTGTAACAACTTAAAATAATTTACAAAATTAACAAATAAATTGACTTATCCATAAGTTCACAATATCCTGTAAGAAATTGGTCTGATGGATAAATAACACTTGGAAGTCCGGGACTTGAACTTTGTTCCTTCCTGAAGTTTGTTTTCTTCTAAAGACATTTCTTCATTTTTATTTCTGTGATCGGGGGTCTTCTGTAGAGATGTGAACTCTACATGTGTGAAGTTAGTGCTCAGCAGTGTTATTGCTGGTCTTCTGCAGTCTCACTTCTATTTATATTTTTAAGCATTGGGTGCTACAGTATCATCAAGTTGCTGTTAGGTGCCAGGTTCTGCCACAGTCCATCTCTTGTCTAGTATTTGATAGATAATTCCCTTATCAATAATGCAGCTTTTCCTCTTACACATGGCTTTTCAAATCATAAGAAGAGATTGCATGCGGTATAATATAAATATTGTGGCTATATGAGCAGGTCAGAGTCTAGGAATTCTGCAGTGAGAAACTCACCTCCTGAATCCCCAAAGTAATTTACAATGCACAAGTCGAGAGTGTGATGGAATATTCTACACTTACCTGGATGAGTGCATCTCCAACACTCAAGAAGCTTGACATGATCTAAGAGAAATCACCCTGCTTGATCAGCACCACATTCACAATCTTAAACCTTCACTCTCTCCAGCACAGTGGCAGCAATGTTTACCATCTCTAAGATGCACTGCAGCAATTCGCTAAGGGGTCTTCAAGAGCACCTTTTAAATCTACAACCTCCAACACCCAGAAGGATAATGGTAGCATGGAAGCTCCACCAGCTGCAAGTTCCCCATCAAGTCAAACACCGTCCTGACTTGGAACTCTATCACTGCTCCTTCACTGTCACTGGGTCAAAACCCTGGAACTCCCTCCCTAATGACCTGCTCAAGGGCAATTCGGGATGGGAAATAATTGCTGGCCTTGCCAGCACTGCCCATACATAAGAACGAATAAAAAAGAAATAAGCTAGGCTACATACTTTATCAATATTAGTCATCTCCTCTCTGCTCTTTACAGTTCCTGACCTGCTTCTGTGATGGCAATAAAACATACCAGCTTTTCTTCTTTGTTAACCTCATCAATACTATTGGTGATCAGGCTGCATTCATTTGCTGGTGTTGCAGGTTTAAGCTGAAAGATAATTCAGAGGCTCATTCTTTACACTCCAACTATTTCCATATGCCCTCAAAAATATTGTAGGAAGGAGAGAAATGATATGGAGACAGACACAGGGAAAAAGTCACATTTTTAACACATATTTAAATACTCTACACAATTTGATTTTTTCTTTTCCAGGCCTACAACATTCAAACATGACAAATCAGCAAATAATAAATAAGCAGAAAAAAGATTGAGTTGTCAGGGCTTTGAGAGCCAGATTGCCAAAGCTTTGGAGCTGCAGGTTGCAATTCCCCGTCATAAGAGATCAAATATTGTAATGTAGATATATGAGATAAATGGATAAGAGGAAGAATTTAATGACAGTCTCTATTGTGAAGTTTTTTTCTAATTATGAAAGGATTTAATAAAAGAGATGGGGTGAACTGGCACAGGATTGGTAACCAGCAGTATGGATCTACTTGGTCTTTTACTTCTCTACCTTCCGCATGCAAAGTTTAAAAAAACACATTTGCATCCATATTGCTGCTGTCTGCAAATTTTTTTATATTGTTATCTCTTTTATACCCATTTTAATTATTCTCATTAGACATTTGTATGGTTCAGAATCTGATTTTTTGTTTGGCTCTGTCTTTATGAAATATTTTTTCTTGACCTTTATTAGATTTTTGACCTAAGTCTGTGGCTGTGGTTTGATTGTGTTTCTTTCTCCCAGAGGGGGATGGCTGCTTTCTATGGTTCATTCTAAATAGAATGCACAATGTAAAAATTTAGTTCTGCTTCTGTTCTTTTTCACTCCCCACTTAATCTTCCTGCATGCTCTTTTCATAGCTGGAAAGTTTACTCCCTTAGCCTGAGAAGCCTACATTATTATTTTTGGCCTTGACTTTAATTACAGTGTCAAATCTTATTGTATCAAATAATCACTGGTACCCAAGTGTTCATCCAGTTCTAGTTTACTGATCAGTTGTGGTAGGCTGCTGAATACTAAATGCAATGTAACACCTGCTCTTCTATTCTGCTGGCTTATGGTAAGAGACAGATTGTCACCATAAAATTGTTGATACTTTTACCTTCTCTCCTTATTGTCCCTGGTTCCATTCCACTTCTGTTTGACTTGAACTGGCAGTTGCCAGGGGTTCCTAATTAGAATTCGTCATGTATAGCAATATTATTTTCTACCCGCATTGCTGCAAATGCCCTTCCACAGTTCTAGCTTTACATCTCTCTTTATCAATAATGTGGCTTCTCTTAGTAAGCACTGTGCTTTCTAGTATTTTTCCATCTTCTGCATGCAGTTGTTTCTATGATTCAGTGAAACCTATCAATTTTTCTTCATTGTTAACCTCATCAATACAGTTGTTGATCTGGCTGCATAAATTTACTGTCATGCAGGTACAAAGCTGGAATATATTTCAAAGGTTCATTCTTTGTACCCCCAACTATTTTCATACACCCTCAAAAAAGTTGCAAAGGAGAAATCACTCACATGGTCGCTTGTTTTAAAATTAGAATTTGACTCAGTTCATAGTGTGAGGATGATTTATCTACAAATAATTCTGGGTTCAAGTTGTGTGATTAGAATATAAATGTTTTCTCCAGTAGAGCTAGAAGATCTTGATTCTGGGATGTTGATGCATTACATATAATGCGCATAAATGAATCATAAGAATTCTGATCATGCTGCACACTGCCATACAAATATTAACTTCAGCCCTGCTCATGTCTTGGAAAGCTGCTTTGTTCTCTTTTGAAGCTGAGTATACACCATACATTTGTAAAATTAAACAATCAGAATCTACACCATTTTTGCTCCATGAGTAACATCAATGAAAACCATCTGTCGTAGAGTAAAGCAATGCAGTAGATTTTCTTCAGAACAGCTACATTTACACTAACAGTTAACATAGTTGGGCTGTCTTCGATATTAGAATAGAAAAATTGCTTAAATTGGCAAGTAAACTAGTGGTTCTGTATTTTATTGTTTCAAGTTTGCAACAATCCTCGATTTCCAATTGTGAGGAGGAAGAAAATCTATTGCATTGCTTTAATCTGACAGATGGTTTTCATTGATGTTGCTCATGGAGCAAAAATGTCTCCTTCTGCAGTTGTCTTCTTCACTCCTTCCTGCTTTCTAGTTATTTCTCTATCCCTTTCTGCCACCCTTAATTTTGCCCCATGTTGCAGTGACACAGTCCAGGCCAATTACTGCCCTATCAGTCTATTCTCAGTCATCAAAAAAGAGATGGAAGGTGCCATGATAGTATTATCAAATGGCACTTGCACAGCAATAACCTGCTCACTGATGCTTAGTTTGGGTTCCACCAGGCCTACTCAGCTCCAGACCTCATTACAACCTTGGTCCAAACATGGGCAAAAGAGCTGAACTCAAGAGGCGAGGTGAGATTGACTGCCCTTGACAGCATTTGACTGAGTGTGGCATCAAGGAGTCCTAGCAAAATTCAACAGCATTGCCATTGCTCATCCCCCCACCATCAACATCCTGAGAGTTACCACTAGACTGGACCAGCCATATAAATACTGTGACTACAAGAGCAGGTTAGAGGCTGGGAATTCTGCAGTGAGGAGCTCACCTCCTGACTCCCAGAAGCCTATCCATCATCTACAAGACACAAGTCAAGTGTGATGGAATACTCTCCACTTGCCTGGATGAGTGTAACTCCAACAACACTCAAGAAGCTCGACACCATCCAGGACAAAGCAGCCCAATTGATTGGTACTCCATTCACCACCTTAAACATTCACTCTCTCCATCACCAGCGCACAGTGGCAGCAGTGTGTACTATCTACAAGATGCATTACAGCAACTTGCCAAGGCTCCTTCAACAGCACCTTCCAAACCTGTGATCTCCACCACCGAGAAGGACAAGGGCAGCAGACACATGGGAACACCACCACCTGCCAGTTCCCCTCCAAGCCACACACCCTCCTGACTTGGAACTGTATTGCCTTTCCTTCATTCTCATTGGGTCAAAAATCTGGAATTCCTCTCCTGAAAGCATTGTAGGTGTACTTACACCACATGGACTGCAGCGGCTGAAGAAGGCAGTTCACTACCAGTTTCTTGAGGGCAGTCAGGGGTGAGCAACAAACGTTGGCCTAGCCAGTGACACCTACATCCCATGAACGAATAAAAAAAACTGATGTAGTGCACAAAATGCATTCAAACATATGAATTAGGAGCAGGAGTAGGCCATTTGGCCCCTCGGGCCTTAAGATGAGACATCAATGAAAGGAGGAAATTTGTTGGAGGAATTTCACTGAAGGACTAGGTGTTTCCTTTTTAGAACAGTTAATTTCTCTGTGTGTTGATTTTGTTATAAGTGTTCTTTTTGGGAGTGTGTGTTGCAGTGGGCGGGTACTATTGACCTCTTAAAGGATTATGGGGTGGATTCAAGGATTTGATTGGCTTTTTTTCTGATGGTTACCTAATCAGGACTGGAACATTGTTAAAGAAGAGGAAGTAAAGTCTTTAGAGTTAGTGAAAAGTAGTTTTTATCAATAGTAATGTTTTATTGACAAAAGCAGCTAATTTGATGAACAATTTGGCATGGCCTACAGATATTTCCCAGAAAAATAGAAAAATTACACTATGAACTTGTTCCATAACTATTAATTCAAAGCATCTTTGGATCATTCTTGCCATTTAGTGCAAGTTTCAGACCCTGCAAATTGATTTTGCTTGGTTTATTGTTTGTGCCAATTAATGTCCCAGTTAGTTTAAAATATAAAATTAACGAGGTTTTACAATTCCTTTTAATTAAAAAGCTGCAATCCAATAGCGTTTTTAATTACTGTTGTGTAATTGGTATCTCTTTAACTTTTCAACTGAATATTCATATATGTGAGAGATGAAAAGGTACCATAGACGCAATGATCCTTCCAATTCTGTGGCCATCTCGACTGCTGCTGTTTTGAGTATCTATGTGAACTTAAACCACCTAGCACAGTCGTCCACAAGGATGGCTAAAGAGTTCAGGCAATTATTATTGGAAATGTTTCCAACTTTTCTGAGTTTGGAAGCAGATCCAATGTGAGCCACAGGCATTGTGACCACAACTGCCATAATTGAAGATACTCCTTGTCCCTTTACGTCTATCACCTGTGCATTCCTTCCCTTCACATTTACTGGATATCATCAATGCTGAGCCTCTTGGCATTGGCCAAAAGTATTTTTATGAATGATGTCAGATTTTCCTGGACAGCTGCTGTCAACTATTTGTGGCAGTTAGACGCAACATTGACTGCACAGTTGTCAAGTATAACTACCCTCAGAATACATTGGCAAGCTCCTGATAACATTTTCAGGCATAGTGCTGTTGTCCAGAAATGCTGTTTTCTTTCCTGAGGTTATTGGCCATCTTCTGACCTTTTCCAGAAATACTGTGATTTTCCCTAAGGTTATTGTCAAGCACCCCCAGGTAATACTTGAGCTTAGTGAGTTAAATGAAATACTGAATGAGTAAGTGCACTGTCCAGTGTGTTTCTAAAAACATTTTTTTATTCAGAATCTAGGCTAAAGTTCATTTGGGAACTAATTTTAAAAATAAATCATACTTGGGATATGGATGTCACTAGTCAGGACATGATTTATTGCCAATTCCTGGTTGCTCTTGAAAAGGTGATGGTAAGTCTGTACGGTGAAGGTGGTCCCTCAGTGCTTCCACTTAGGGTGTTCTTGGGAATTTGACCAGTGGCCAGAAAGGAACAGTGATATATGTCCAAGTGAGGATGGTGTGTGATTTGGAGAGGTACATGGAAGTGATGGTGTTTGAATGCACCTGTTGCCCTACTCCTTCCAGCTGATAGAAGCCATGGACTTGGGACCTCCACCACCTCACAATGGGATGCTTTGTGGCAGAGGTCTCCATTCTCCAGATACGCCATCTGGTGTTTTTTTTATTGTCTTTCATTTGCTATGATTTCTTTTTTGTTTCATTATATTTTTTCCCCTCAAAATACCTGTAACAGTTCAGTCATCAAGAATGGTGCGTTCCTCAGTTCTCCAACAAAAATGTGTGAAGATTCTGAATTATATGAGATCAAATCTTTTTAGAAACTTGTGGTAAGATTTCTTTAGCACTCTAATTGTAGTGAAATTGTAAACACATTTGTCAACATATACAATTGCACTAAAAATAACAAAGGAACTCTTCAAACCTTGCTTCTAGGTAGAATAAAGAATAAAATATGGCCTATATTAGAAAATAAATTATATGTACACTGAGCCCTAGTTTAACTGTAAAGCATCAGAAGAATCGTAATCCTGTACTATTGAAATAAGGAAAAGGATGTCATCATTTTAAAATAAACCACCAACAAATTGTAAGACCTTGTTCAAGGAACATGGCGCATTTAGGTCAGCTGTGGCTTGCATTCTCACCTCTGAGTCGCAAGGTTCTGGGTTCAAGTCACGCTCTAGGGCTTGAGCACAAAAACCAAAGCTGACACTCCTCCAGTGCAGTACTGAGTTTTGCACTGTCAGAGGTGCTGCCTTTCAGATGAGATGTTAAACCAAAGCTCCATCTGCCTATTCGGGTGGATGTAAAAAATCCCATGACACTACTTCAAAGAAGAGCAGGCGACTTATTCCACTTGCACTGGCCAATATTTACCCTTCAATCAACATCACAAAAACAGATTACCTGGTCATTACCACATTGCTGCTTGATGGAGTTTGGCATGTGCAAATCGGCTGCTGCGTCTCTGCATTACAACAGTGGCTACACTTCAAAAAAGCAGTATTTCATTCATTGTAAAGTGCTGCCCTGTAATTGCTGATCAGGGATCAAAATACATTTTTTGGGCCCTTCTTGAGAAAAAAAATAGACTAGTTTAATTTTCTCGAGGGCTACTTTTTGATTTCTGGGTGTTTACTTAATGGTTTTCGGGGGCTCCTTTTACTTTTTCACAAATTCCTTTATTTGGTGATGCAGCCATGGTGTAACATTACCTTCTGTATTTGTGTTTTTATTTTAACGTTGCCTTTTTTCGATAGATAAATTAGTACAAATACTAACAGAAAAACTCTAAATATAAAATAATCACAGGCAAATGTTGCCCAAAATTACCATTTCAGCATGGAACAAAGGAAACCCTGAAATAAGGTCAAACTTGCATTTATACAATGCCTGTCACAAGCTCAGAAAAATCCCAAAACACCATGCAGACAATGCAGTGCTTTTGAATTGTAGTCACTGTTGTAACATAGCAGCCAATTTACACACAGCAAGTTCCCACAAGCAGAAAATTGATAATGACCACATATTCTGTTTTGGGATGTGCTCCCCCGAGTGGGATGGTGAGGAGGAGGAGGTGGGGAAGGGGAATAAATTTCATAAGATCTAAAGAAATAAGAGTAGGAGTAGACCATTTGGCTCTTTGAGCCTGATTTGCCATTTGATAAGATCATGGATTCCTGATTGTGGCCTTAACTCCACTTCCCTGCCTGCCCCCCCATAGACTTTGACTCCCTTGTAGATCAAAAATCTGTCTAACTCAGCCTGTGTGGAAGAGAATTCCAAGACTAATGACCATCCAAGAAAAGACATTCCTCCCCATCTCCATCTTAAATGGGAGACCACCTATTTTTAAACTGTGTCCCTAGTTGTAGATTCTCCTACAAAGGGAAATATCCTCTCAGCATCTACCCTGTCAAGCCCGCCTGCTTAACCTTTCCTCATAAGACAACCTATTCATTCCAGGAATCAGCCTAGTAAACCTTTTCTGAGCTGCTTCCAATGCAAGTATATCCTTCCCTAAGGAGACCAAACTGTACGCAGAACTCTAGTTGTGGTCTCACCAATGCGCTGTACAAATGTAGAAAGACTTCCCTACTTTCATACACCTTTCCCTCTGCAATAAGGGCCAACATTTCCTAATGACTTGCTGTATCTGCATGCTAAAAAGGACACCCAGATCCCTCTGTATCACAGCATTCTGTAGTCTCTCTCCATTTAAAAAATATTCTGCCTTTTTATCCTTTCTGCCAAAGTGGACAATCTCACATTTTTCCACATTATACCCCACCTGCCAATTTTTTGCCCACTCGCTTACCTTTCTATATCCCTTTGCAGACTCTTTGTATCCTCCTCACAATTTGTTTCCTTGCCTACCTTTGTATCGTTAGCAAATTTGGCTAAAAGACAGTTGGTTCCTTCATCCAAGTCATCAATATAGATCACAAACAATTGAGGCCCCAGTACAGATCCTTATGGCATTCCACTCGATACGGTTTGCCAACCTGAAAATGATCCCGACGTTTTGGCCAGGATATTGAGGTCGGCGAGCGGGGTGGGGGTGGGGGGGGCAGGGCCCGCTCGCTGACGCGTAAACTGACGTGGGTTGATGTTGGACGGAACTCCCGACGTCACCCTGCGTCATTTCAATTTTCAGGTCGGCGGGGGCGCAGCCGAATCAGGTGTGTGCCCACCGACCTGTCAACGGCCAATTGAGGCCACTTAAAAAGTAATTGAACTAGTTTATGGACAAGGTTGGCGGGCAGGCCGGGAGCCCTGGTGGGCTTCAGAAAAAACATGAAACCTCATCCACATGTGGGATGAGGTTTCATGTAGGTTTTTAAAAATTTAATAACAGTTTGAATGAAAGTGATGGACACATCCCAACTCATGTGACAGTGTCACATGAGGGGACATGTCAGGGAAATTTTAATTTTGTGCATTGACCAATTTTGAATTTAGCGCCGGTCTCCCCGAGGCAGCACTGAGTATGCATGAAAGAGCGCACTCCCGGCTGAGGGAATCCCCCCCCGCCCGCACAGGGGGCGCACAGCACTTCTTGGCCAACGTCACAATGGGCGGGTCTTAATTAGTCCACCCACGTAAAATGGCAGCATGCCCTCGATTGGGGGAATTGTCTGCATGCGCCCGCTCCTGCACTTCCCCCCGCCAACCTGGGGAAAATTCTTCCCTCTATTTTCTGTTAGTTAGCTAATCCTGTATCTGTGCTAATAAATCACCCTCAACACCATGATCTCTGAAAAGGTTAAATAAATTTGTCAAACACGATTTCTCTTTCACAAAACCATGTTGACTTTGCCTGATCGTCTTATGATTTTCTAAATCTTCTGCTACTGCTTCCTAAATAATGGATTCTAGCATTTTCTCAATGACAGATGTTAGACTAACTGGCCTATAGTTTCCTGCTTTCTGTTTCCCTCCTTTCTTGAATAGAGGTGTTATATATCCAGTTTTCTAAATTTGGGGTGAACTTGGTGATGCCACTGTCCTTTCACCTCATGACTTATGTATAAACCTAGCCCTGGATTATGGGAGAAATACTCTCCTTTCCCTCTGCTGGATTGAAGGATACTGCATGGAACAATATTTGGACAGCCTTAAGCCCAGCTCCTATTCAGCTTGGTACCCACGAGGTCTACAAATACACTCTAAGATTGCCAACCTCAGTCTGACAGGCCACATGAATGACTGGAATTCAAAATGGAAAGGTCACATTGTGCCAACATATAGTCATCTTCATTTGGGACAGGGTGGATGAAGTTTAGCTGTTCGTTGTACACCCAATCTTGGTGCCAGTCTGAAATGAGAGAGGCTCATTCCCTGAACACTGACACCATTGACCTACATTGAAAACAACAGTGATGAAGCATTAGAAATTCTCTTTGGGAATCTTTTCTTCAGATAAAAATTGTGAAGTCAACCATGACTCCTGAGAACTTATGTTTCTTAATAGAGATGGGGAGGTAAGAATTGAGTTCACAGAGCAAGATTTTCTGAGGAACTTTTGATCGAGGGGTCACAATCCACTGGTCAGAAAACGTAACCTGGCATGATTTGTACTCTATGCCACTTTACTAGGTTTCTGGCTGCCTCCTCTCTTTGTCCAGCAGCTGGTTGAATCGATTGGTGACCGCAGCCAAGTCGCCTGCATGGCAACAACAGGACTGGGGCCAGAATTCGTTGACCTCTGATCACAGGTCCTTCCATTGCACCCCTGCTGCTCCTCCAATCATAGATTCTGTCTCTGGAGGAGCAGCAAGAGTGGGAGGGAGGGAACCTGTGATTGGAGGAGCTGGAGCAGTGAGCAAAGGAGAGACAGAACCTGTGATTGGAGGAGCTGGAGCAGCGAGCATAGGAGAGACAGAACCTGTGATTGGAGGAGCTGGAGAAGCGAGCATAGGAGAGACAGAACCTGTGATTGGAGGAGCTGGAGCAGTGAGCAAAGGAGAGACAGAACCTGTGATTGGAGGAGCTGGAGTAGCGAGCATAGGAGAGACAGAACCTGTGATTGGAGGAGCTGGAGAAGTGAGCAGAGGAGAGACAGAACCTGTGATTGGAGGAGCTGGAGCAGCGAGCAAAGGAGAGACAGAACCTGTGATTGGAGGAGCTGGAGTAGCGAGCATAGGAGAGACAGAACCTGTGATTGGAGGAGCTGGAGAAGTGAGCATAGGAGAGACAGAACCTGTGATTGGACGAGCAATTCTTCACGGATTCGGTCTCTCCCACACCCACTAGTGCTCCAATGAAAATACATGGGGGTGACATTTCTTTAAATATTTTGAAGCTTTTGCCACTGTCTTTGATTTGTCGCGGGCTATTTGTGAAATTTCGACGGCAAATTTGCACACCGACCCCATGTATTTTGAACTTTGATCCTGACACTGAACAGGAACAGTTACGCATGCACATTCAGCACCCACTCCAGTGCATGTGCGGTTTATCCTACCACTGAAGTCCTTGTGCGCTTTGTGGTAGCTGGTGGCAATACTCGTTTGCACCTGCACCGTCCTGTCCGACCTCTCCCAAGACCACGTTGCTATCTGCTCGTTGAGTCTTCCTGCTTGCCTCTCACTCGCTGCCTGTTTTGCTGCCTCCCGCTCGCAGCCCACCTGCTGTCTCCTGCTTGCTGTCCCTCTCTTAAGCCATCGCCACCTCTATCCATGCCCTCACTGCCTTTCGCTCGACCCCTCGCTCACCGCCCCTCTCCTGCACCTACAGCACTCGTTAGACATAGAGAAAACTGCCCTTTACATTGTCCCATCGTGTTCTCCTCAGAAAAGCTACAACATGGATTACAGGGTAAAACAGCACATTGTCCATTTAAATTGTCAAAATGCTTGCCAGTCTCCCATCAGGTCAGAAAATGCTGCTTTCTGGACCATTACAGTTACAGTACATCTTGAAATGATTATTTCAGGAACAGTCTCAATCTCATGCAGTAATTATCTGACACACTGTCTGTTTAAATATTACAATTTTTATTTTTAAAGTAAGCTTATTTTAAAAAGTGAAGATGATATAGCATTGTTTGCAATTTCCAGATCAAGGTGTAATTCTTCTCCAGCTGAGTTTTACGCACTCAGCTGCCTCACTGCAGCTGCATGTATGGGGAGTGCAGTTGCAGCGTCTCTCAGCCAAAACGCTTTGAGACGTCCAGTGACTGTGGTAAGAACTATATAAATGCAAGTCTTTTCTTTCTTTTTAATGATAGAATGTCAATACAGATTGCAGAGCAGAAGACACCTTAAACTCTTATCTGCACTGTAACTGAGGATTTGCATCAGAAACGAATCTAAAGCAACTTTTTGTCAGAAATCGATAAAAAAAAACACTCTAAGGAAAATATGTGGAATTGTCTGCGGCGAAATCAATCTCTCTGCTGAAACTGTGAAACTGGACTGGTCCAGGCTGAATTAGGCTGGTCCAATAGACATACACAATGTTAAATCATCAACAGAATTAATATGAGTGAAAACCAAATATTAGCGCATGTACCAAATTGTTAGTTAGCATTATTGTCCTGACCAAATTGAATGTTGTTGCCTACTAGTGTGAGGCTATAACTGTTTGATGCCGTTTGAGATATATTCCACGTAGCAAAAAAAGAAAATGATTATAAGTCAAGCAATCTGATTTCAAAGAAACAGAATTCATCTGTAATGCTGGCTGAGCAACAGAATGAAGGAGCCTAGGATCAAAATTGTAGTTTCTGCTTCTCTAAAACTACAATTGTATCCTGCTCTTCACTTAAGAAAAATATTTGCAAGCAAGTAAATGAATGAATAAATGTTTTTACTGATTTGAACATTAATTATATATCTTAATATTTCTTATAAGAGCCACTGCTCACTTAGAATTAAAGAGCTCTTCATTTTCTTCAGTGAGCACTGGAACTTTTCTCCAATTTGGCTTCCAAGGGCGGAATTTTCTGCTCTGGAAACAAAGAGGGGTGGCGGGCGGGAAAGTTGGCATGGTTCCCGCCGGTGAGTGGGCGGGTTGCTGAGCCACATCGCCCGCTTTTAACCTAATTATGTATGCACAAACGAACAACATGTCATATCTCGTGGCAGGGCAGGCTGGGATTCATCCGCCCCACCATTGCCTCATCAGGTCGTATTTCTGGGCATGATATTTAAACAGCACTCGTGCACATATTCACTTTCTGCAGCCCAGGACTTGTCATAGCAAACACTAGAACAGCCCCCGGAAGAGACAAACTGTGTGTGTTGAAGATTAGCGACAAGGGACTGGCGATCCTCCTCCAGGCAGTCGAGGACCGGTGGAAGGTCCTTTACCCCATGATAGGAGCCGAAGATCCACCAGCCTGAACACCAGGGTTTAGGAGGAGGTCACCAGGGTGCTCAGAAGAGGGCTACTCTCTAGTGCTGAAAGAGGATGAATGATCTCATCCACTCCACCAGGGTAAGTCAACCTTCTCACTCTCACTCTCACAAGGCCTTCAAGCATTCACAGGGTTATAGTCCGCAGGGATCTCACACACCACCAGCACAAGGGACATCACCACTGATTCTCTCACACACACTTTTACATCTTCATCTCTTGTCACATCCTGCACAAGTCTCATCTTTGCCCATCCATAGCTCCACTCAGCACACGCAGCAGGCAGGCATGTTTATCATCTGCTTTGGCATTCATCCTGCTCACAGACTGTCCATCTGTCTTTATGGAGGAGAAGATCACCCACAACAACAGAGGTCCCAGTCAGGAAGGGGAATGCCAGAGCTCAGGCCACCCACCCCCTTTGAAGAGCAGGCAGCAGAACTGGCCAGCGAGGACAGGGACCATTCCTGCGCCGAAGGCGAGATTGGTGTCTCTCAACAAGCCATTGAGGCCCCACCCACTGGTCTTCGCCCACCCACCGACACTGTGAGTGCTCTTTAATGTAGGTGACTATCCAGCCAATAACTAATTGTCTTTTCACTCTATTACAGCCATCAGCAAGAAAAGGAGGAGGCACACTGCCAGCCAGTCCATCAGCCCCAGCCCCCAGAGCACCTCGCAAAACTGGAATCAATGGGAATCAGGGGGAAAACTCTCCACTGGTTCGAGTCATACCTAGCACAGAGGAAGATGACTGTGGTTGTTGGAGGTCAATCATCTCAGCTCCAGGACATCACTGCAGGAGTTCCTCAGGGTAATGTCCTCGGCCCAACCATCTTTAGCTGCTTCATCAATGACCTTCCTTCCATCATAAGGTCAGAAGTGGGGATGTTCACAGATGATTGCACAATGTTCAGCACTACTCATCACAAACTGAAGCAGTCCATGTCCAAATGCAGCAAGACCTGGACAATATCCAGGCTTGGACTGACAAGTGGCAAGTAACATTCATGGCACTCAAGTGCCAGGCAATGACCATCTCCAACAAGAGAGAATCTAATCATCGCCCCTTGACATTCGGTGGCATTACCATCACTGAATATCCCACTATCAACATCCTGGAGGTTACCGTTGACTAGAAACTGAACTGGACTAGCCATATAAATACTGTGGCTACAATGGCAGGTCAGAGGCTAGGAATTGTGCGATGAGTAACCCACCTCCTGACTCCCCAAAACCTGTCCACCACATTTACAAGGTGCAAGTAAGGAGTGTGATGGAATACTCCCCACTTGCCTGGATGAGTGCAGCTCCTACAACACTGAAGGAGCATGACATTGCCCAGGACAAAGCAGCCCACTTGATTGGCAGCACTCTCTCCCTCTGCCATCAATGCACAGTAGCAGCAGTGTGTACCATCTACAAGATGCACTGCAGGAATTCACCAAGGCTCCTTAGATAGTATAGATTTTGCAGTTATGTTTATTCTCCTGATGCTGCTTCACTGAAGACTGGTTTATGTGGATCCTATAGTTTTAATGGTGACCTGGATTGGAGTCAGTCTAACTTGGTACATCTTTAAATGGACTCCATGTAATGCCTGTCAGGTTTGGATGTGGGTTATTTCTCAAGTAACAGTCGGGGACCTTAGCCACTCATGGCAGTCTGTAGCGTGATGTTGTAACTGTGTTTACAGCTAAACATCACCCCTATACTGGTCCCCATTCTCCACCTGTATGTTGCAGAGCTGTGGACCTAGCTAACACTTGGTGACTCCTGAAATGTCTGCTAGATGGCCACGACTATGTGAGATTAGAAGCATGTGTCCAGGCTCACGATGCCAGACTATTAAATGGGAGGATGCTGCTTTGCACCTGAAAGGCCTGGCTAGTGTGGCTTGACAGAATCACTGAGCTAGCTCTCCGATGAGCAATCGACATGGGTATCCGATCATGACAGTGCCATCAATGTCCCAGGTTTCCTTGTGTATATCTGAAACTGGAATGAAAATGTGGAGGCCTCAAGTTGGATCAGAGTGAAGCTTCAGTACATCTGATGTGTGCACTTTATTATCAATGTAGTTATGAAGTAATGCCTAAATCCTGTGATAAGATTGACTGGGCCACCTCACACCTAGATGCCAAGGTAATGCTGGATGTGAACTTGGGAACTTCAGATGAAGGCTGGGTCATGAGTGCTTGTCAATGATTAGACGATGGTGCTGCTGAAGCTCTCTCTGTGCACCTAAAGGTGACCTGACTCGCAGGCCCAAATCCATGACTGTGAGTGACAGATCACAGAGTTCTAAAGAACGATCTCATGCTAGGGACTCAGTAAGAGTATAAGGCAAGAACATTATTCTTGCGTGAGAGATGGCCTGTGGGGAGATGCCGCAGTCCGGATTCAGATCAGTCCTCAGACGTTCATGCAGGAACCAGTGATTGATGATTGTCCTCCTTGAGATGCCTTGCTATGCTCCAAACGTACTGCCATGAGTGCACTGAGGCTTTCATTGCTGCTCCTGCCTGTTGAAGGCTGCCATAGGCAGTGAAATGTTGGCATGAGGCTTGAAAAGTCTGCACCTTGTCTAATTTCTTCAAAGCAAGCACTGGTGGAGTTCTTATCCTATAACAGAGTGACCACATGCTCCAGAGGCTGCCTAGCTTTCCAAGGATGAGGCCATCAACACGCAAGATTGTGACTACTCATTCTGAGATTGATGTCCTTCATTGAGATGCTGAGGATGGCAAAAAAGGTGTTAATGCTGAGTCTGCATGGAGGGCACAGGTGAAAGAGGCTCACATAAGCTTCATCATCCTGGAATCTTGTGGCTCTAAGGATCTCACCGCCTGAATGGTTCAGACATCTGAAACGCATCTTCAACATGCCAATGGTCTGCTCAATCAAGGAGTGTGTTGTGGAATGACCTACATTGTACCTCTCCTCTGAAGCACTCTGTGGCTGGCGAACAGGCATCATTAGCCATGTCATTTGGCCTTTATGATTGATGAGCCAGCCCTGAATGCACTGAGGGCCCTCAGAGATCTGTGGCACCTGCGAGTGACTCAAGTTGTAAGAGCTGTGTGAGCTCCCAGGGTATCTCACACAAACCTACATAATCTGCTTTTGGAGATCACAGATCAGCTGCACATTCAGAGAGAGGATGCCTTTTCTGTTGATGGATCTTTGTGGCTGCTGCCAGGAAGCTCTTAATGCCACATGTGCGCATTCGATGGCATCCTGCACCTGTGGAAATCCGGAGATCACTGTAAATCCCACTGCTGTGGCAGCCTGGCTGGATTCATCCAGGGAGAACTGGACGTAATTGTGTGCCTTATTGAATAGGGTGTTGGTAACGTCTCGGATGCATTTATGAGCAGAGGATTGTGATATTCCACAGAGGAGCCCTGGAACGAGCCACTTGCAAAAAACATTGAGTGCAAAGGCCACCTTTAGAGCCACTGGCAATGGATGGCCTCCCAGGCTGTGTGGCGTCAGATCCTCCTGGGGATTGTGGCAGGTGTGAGCCGTCACATCCCTTGACAAGCGAAGGCATCTTCGGCAGAGTATCTCACTCATCTGCAAGTATGAAAGGTGTCTACGGTACACCCTGGGTTGTGCCAAATGCCTCTGTGGAATTGGTCTCTCCATCTCAGTTTCTGGGTCTTCATGGGGCCCTGCTGGCCCATGTTCCTCAGAGCAAGGCTCTGCTCTTTTCCCTGTCTGACAGCGACAGGCCCTTCTTTTCCTTAGTTAAATGAAAGCCATGAAAAGGCAACGTTGCCTGCTGCCTGCATTCTGCACTCATCCTTGTATCTGTGGAAAAATAGTTCAGAGACATGATTGAACATTACCCTGCAATGATCGCCTTTCATCGCCAAGCTGGGGAGTCATTGTGAAGCCCTTGGGCTGCTCTCATTCAGGCATTCCATCCCCAGATCCTCCCTTGCAGCTGTAGAACAGCCTTAGGGATCTCTGGAAGCTGAGGTCCCCTCCCCAAACCCCACCACCACTACAGTCCAGCACAATAGCGCGTTCACAAAGGGGGTTGGGCCTGAATGAGTACAGCCAGGTGCTGTCAGCCTCAGTCAGGGCACTGTCAGGCTGCCTCCTTTGGAGTAGACTAGGGCCCAGCTTTGCACTAATGTAATGCCCAGAATCGTTGAGCCATGTAAAGCCTGAACTTCTCAGCTGCAATGTGTAGGGTTGTTTGGAGCATATTGCGTGTGTACTTTAGCCGTGGCCCCATTATAGTTGGATCCTTCTGACCTTTGTGAATTCCAATGAGAGTTACAAATGGTCATTCACACAAAATTCTTGGTAGGTCACTATATAGGGCTTCAACATTTAACATTTGACTCTAAACCCTAATGGATTCTCGCAAGAACGCACACAATGAGTTAATGTGCCAAATCTTTCAGTTGGCATTTGAGTCTTCCTAACATGTCTCCATGTTCTCCATGTCCTGAAGTGGAAATTATTAGGGTGTCCCATCAATCAGCCCAAAAGTACAGCAGTCGACTCCTCCCACAAGACCTCAGACCCCTCCTCTGGTGATTTTGTTTTTCCCTAGGTTATTTTTCAACTTCGTCATTCTATCGGCGATCGAAATGAGTCTGCTCCACTTCTGCTATGACACCAGTTTCCAACTAACCTCCCTCCCCCACCCATCACAAGTCCCTCCTATCATCCTGGAAGAGCATCGTGTTCAAGTTTCCCTCCCTCCGATCACTCTCTTGCCTTGCCCTCTAACCCTGGAGCCTGTCGCTATTGTAGTCGATATCCCTGCCCTTCCCTCGAGACACATGACTGGGGGTTGGGAGCGGGGTGTTGACTGAAGCACAGGAGGGAAGGAGTGGACTGAGACACATGACTGGGGGTGGTAGTGAAAGGAAGAGGGGGAATAAGTCTGAGGCAATCCTGGGCAGTGCACACCATGTAGTCACGGCCAGAAAGCAAAGCTAGTCATTTTCTATGTATGTCCCAATGCCCTATATCGACCTCACCCGCCCCCCCCTCCAATCTTTAGGCCCCACGCTTAGTGGCTTATCAAAACACCCCACCCTGCCATGAGATCGAGTGCCCCCCTCTTACTTACCAGTTTCCCATTTACTGGCTGCAGATGCCTCCCCTTACTGTGACTGTGCCATCTGCTGCCCAGTACCAAGCCACCAACCCCAGGACCCAAATGTGTGAGGGACTGACCACACCCTGCACATGACTGACACAGTACAGACAAGCCCTCCCCCTCCCTGGACTGGGACCAAGATATGTGTGCCAGGCATAGACTTGTAGCATGGTGCGCGATGCCCCAAGAGACTGCCTCAGACATATGCCCCCCCCCCCCCCCCCCCCAAACCCGCTTCCTTTCACCCCCCCCATCCCCGGCACAGTCTTGTGTCTCTGTCCACCCTTTCTCTCACCCCTCTCCCCCAGTCAAGCATGTACCTTCCAGCCCCTCAACTTCCCGCTGGTCTTGCCTGAGCAGCCTTGGCATGGAGTCTGAGCAGCCGCAAGAGCAGTGCAGTCAAAGCTAGGCAAGCACTACGCGTACAAACCTCGAAGTCACAAATGAAGTGCCGTTCACCAGGTGCACGTCACTTATATCCGGTTGTGATTTATGCCAGTCTAATTATCCGCCCGAGTGGCCATTGGAGTGGGGGCGTGGTAGCGACGAGCTGGATTTTTAATGAGCATTCATGAGATGCAAAGGCATGTGAATGCGATTCCTGATGGCACGGCGGGTAACCCGACCTGCCATGAAAGTTGGGAGGGGAATATTGTAATCCATGTTTACAGTGTCGGGAATCCGACTTTTGGCCACACTCCGAATTTTCCAGTCCTGCCCGCCACTGGCGGGACCGGAAAATCCTGCCCCCAAATTCCTGGACATCCCTGTACATCAAGGCACCACATTAGCACCAGACTACACCACAAAACTCAGGTGCTGTATGTCTGCAGTTCAGTTGCTTAAAGATCAGTTTACAAGCCTTCCCTCCTGCTGCCAAGCCTGTAACTGTCCCACTGGTTTTTCAGCTTTAGATGCAGCCTGGTTCCTATAGTTTTATGCTTCTGGGTTGAAACACATTCCTGCACAACTTGTGGATCTTTTGCTAACTCCCAATTTTAGCACCTTTTTTTGTGCCCCCCAACCCAATCTACATACCTCCTGGATCTTTGTTCCATGGAAATACTGCCATTGATGCATCCTTCAACACTCAACACTTCATATAGCTTCTGGACTTCACTTGTCTGTCTCCAAACATCGGTTCGATGCTTCATGCCTACTCCACTGGACCTACATCAACTTTATCCTCACACAAGAGCTCTGACTTTAACTCTGGAATCCCATGTTTCCTCTCTCTTCCTTGTTTACTAACTGGATAAATGTATCCTAATACTTGCTACCTAACCATCCCTGCTTTTTCTCTTATGTCCATTCGCATGTGGGGTTCCACTCTGGATCTGAGCCTTGCTTTTATTTCCACATTTTGCTTCCCTTTCTTTACTTCTTTTCTCTTTGTCCTAAACCCCTTCCTCCTGTCATCATGCCTGCTTTCATTTCTCCCCTTCTTACCCTCCCAAATCCTCAATCCTCCATGCTCCTTGATGTTCCTACACTCCTGCCACCACCATAGGCTTCATTCCTTCTTAAATAAGCTTCCTTCTGTACCTCCCTTGGTACTCTGAAGGGCCCATTAAGGTACTCATTGCAGCTTACTTACAAGCAACGACCTGAACTGCCCTATCCTACTTTCTTGCTGTCCACCCACCCAGTGCGCTCGCTGGAGGCTACTTTTGTCGATCTCCTTCCTTTCCAGCTCAACCCTCTCAGCGCTATCCCTATGGATTCTGCCAGTAATCAGCTAACACCACCTGATTCCACATCCCCCTTCACATGTAAACAAAGCCCTTGCATTCCATGAGTTTATTTTGGATGATAACTGGAACGAAAGATTGGTGGGAAAAACCGTAGCTGAACAATGGGCTACCTTCAAAAAGGAATTGGTTCAGGCACAGTCCAGGTATATTCCATCGAAAGGGAAAGGTAGGACAAACAAATCCAGAACTCCCTGGATGAAAAAGGAGATAGAAATTAAGATAAAGAAGAAAAGGTGTGCTTATGAGAGGTGTGAGAAAATACAATTGAGAGCCAAGAGGAATGCAGAAGGTTCAGACGGGAGGTGAAAAAGCATATTAGAGAAGTGAAGAAGGATTATGAGAAAAGACTGACAGCCAACATAAAGGGAAATCCCAAAGTCTTCTATAGCATATAAATAGTAAAAGAGTGGTAAAAGGAGGAGTAAGGCTGATTAGGAACCTGCAAGGGAATTTACACATGGACAAAGGGGCTATGGCTGAGGTATTAAACGAATACTTTGCATCCGTCTTTACCAAGGAGGTAGATGCTACCCAGGTCATGGTGACAGATGAGGAAGCTCTGTCACTAGAAAGGTTCAAAATTGATAAGGAGGAAGTGTTGACTAGACTGTTGGTACTTAAAGTTGACAAGACACCAGGACCAGATGAGATGCATCCGAGGTTATTGAAGGAAGTGAAAGTAGAAATTGCAGGGGCACTGGCCATAATCTTTCAGTCTTCCCTAGACTCAGGGGAGGTGCCAGAAGACTGGAGAATTGCAAACATTATCTTTGTTCAAAAAAGTGTTGTAAGGATAAGCCCAGCAATTACAGACCAGTCAGTTGAGTCAACTTCAGTGGTGGGCAAGACTCTAGAAACAATTATTCAGTATAGAATTAATAGTCACATGGAAAAATATAGGTTGATAAGGAAGAGCCAGCATGGATTTCTAAAGGGAAAATCATGTTTAACGAACTTGCTGGAGTTTTTTTGTTGATGTGGTGTACATGGACTTTCAAAAAGCATTTGCTACAGTGCCACGCAAAAGACTTGTGAGATAAATTATTGCTCATGGAATAAAAGGGACAGTTGCAACCTGTTTATGGCTGATAAACAGGAAACAGCAAGTAATGGTCAATGGATATTTTTTGGGCTGGAGGAAGGTTTGTAGTGGAGTTCCCCAGGGGTCGGTATTGGGACCCATGCTTTTTCTGACACATATTAATGATCTAGATCTTGTGCAGGGGACAATTTCAAAGTTTGTGGATGATACAAAGTTTGGGGAGTGTTGTAAACTGTGAGGGGGACAGTGTAGATCTTCAAAAGGATATTGACAAGTTGGAGGAGTGGGCAGATAGGTGGCAGATGAAGTTCAATGTGGAGAAGTGTGAGGTGATGCATTTTGATAGGAAGAACATGGACAGACAATATAAAATAAAGGATGTGAACACGTTGGAGAGAGTGCAGAAGAGGTTTACAAGAATGATTCCAGGGATAAGAAACTTCAGCTATGGGGATAGATTGGAGAGGTTGAGACTGTTCTCCTTGGAAAGAAGAAGACTTAAGAGGAGACTTGATAGAGATGTTCAAAATCATGAGGGGGCTGGACAGATTAGATAGAGAGAAGCTGTTCCCGCACGTAAAAGGATCAAGAACGAGAGGGCAGAGGTTTGAAGTGATTTGCAAAAGAAGCAAATGTGACGTGAGGAAAAACTTTTTCATACGACGAATGGCTCGGGTCTGGAATGCATTGCCTGGAAGTGTGGTGAAGGCAGGTTCAATCGAGACATTCAAGAGGGCAATAGATGATTATTTGAATAGAAACAATGTGCAGGGGTACGGGGAAAAGGCAGGGCAACGGCACTAGATCATAATGCTCGTTTGGAGAGCTGGTGCAGACACGATAGGCCGAATGGCCTCCTTCTGTGCCATTAAAATTCAGTGATTTTGTGATAACATCAACATCATAGCTTTGATGGAAACTTGGCTAAGGGTGATGTCACCTTTGCCCTAAACGTAACCTTGCTGCCTCTCTGTACCTTCTAACACTTGTCCCACTCAAACCATTGTGGTAGCAGCGTGGCTCTCATCATTAAATCACACCTTGGTCTGACTCCTACTCCTCTGGCACTTTCATCTCCTTTGTGCATCTCGGCTTGTTTTACCCCTCTCATCTCATTTAAACTCCTTGTTCTCTACCAGTCACACAAGTGCAGTGAAAAAAAATAATCACCAAGATATCTTCACTGTTTATCTCTCTCAGCCTCTGCACTTCTCATCCTTGGTGATTTCGTCATGCTCTTTCTGAGTTCACTGCTCTATACTATCGTTCCTTAATTTCTCCCCCCATGAATAGTCCCCAAAACTAACAGCTCCCCCATAACCTTGCCATCTCAAGTGCCTCGTTACTTCCATCATGTCAATCACAGATAAGGCTACCTCTGATTGCTTCCTTGTATTGCACTATACCAAATCCTCCTCCTTCCCCCTCCCAACCTTACATGATTCTGTAAACACCCCTGGAAAAATTGATTTTGCAATTCATCTACAACTGCACTTTTAACTGTCCAGCCTCTGGCCCTACATTCACCAAATATTTCTACAGCTACTGATTTGCTCAACCATGCCTCACCTCTACCACTAATGCCCAAGTCCCCATTAAAACCATTACTCTTTCTCACTCTGACCCCTCCCTCTGCTATGGCCCTCATCTCTGCTCCCTTAAGTCCAGAGGATTCAGGCATCACCTAAAGCACTGTTGAGTTCAGTCTCATCTGCCAAAACTGCTCTCTATTCCAGAATCATCCTGAACTGCAAAAATAACCCCTGGCATCTTTTCCCTGCTGCAAACCATCCTCTCGAACCCCTATCCCCCCAACCCCTTCACCTCCAACAACAAGTGCGAGGAGTTCATGGACTTCTTTGTCACTAAAACAGAGACCATCCAATCAGCTGCCTCTGCTGCTTCCCTCCCTTTCCCTAGCCTACCAAGCCAAACATATTCTACCTTGGCCCTGAATTTATATAGTTTTCTTGTTTCTTTCCTCATGCTGTCTCCAAAATTATCCTGTCCATCAGACCCATTTCTAGCTCTCTTGACCCTCATTCCTACTAAATTGCTAACCACCCAACTTCGCTTCTTGGTCCCCATGTTTGTTGATATTGTTGACAATTCTCTTTCTTCTGGTAAGGTCCTCCTCTCCTTCAAATCTGCTGTCATCACTCCATCCTCAAAAACCTTTGGACCCCGATGTCCCACTGTCCTTGCAAACTATCATCCCACCTCGAACCCTTCTTTCCTAGGATATTAAAGGAAATAGCTGCAGAGATAGTGGATGCACTGGTAGTAATCTTCTAAGAACCCTTAGATCTTGGGAAAGTCCCAGAGGATTGGAAAACTGCCAATGTAACACCCTTATTCAAAAAGTGAGGGTGACAAAAAACAGGTAACTATAGGTCAGTTAGCTTAACATCTGTTATTGGGAAAATGTTGGACTCTATTATAAAGGATGTAATAGCAGAGCATTTAGAAATGCATAATCTAATCAAGCAGAGTCAGCATGGCTTCATGAAGAAGAAATTGTGCCTGACAAATTTATTAGAATTCTTTGAGGAGGTAACAAGCAGGATAGATAAAGGGGAACCAGTGGATATAATATATCTGGATTTCGAAAAGGCTTTCGATAAGGTATCGCACGTAAGGCTTCTTAATAAATTAAGAGCCCATGGTATTGGGGGTAGTGTATTTGCATGGATAGAGGACTGGCTAACTAATAGAAGACAGAGTTGGGATAAGGGGGGCATTTTCAGGATGGCAACCAGCAACTAATGAAGTGCCTATTTCTGCTCTTACATCTTATGGTCTTATGGTTCCTCTTCAAAGTCCTTGAACTTGTTGTTACGTCCCAAATCCATCTCTCCTGGAATACCATGTTTGAATCCTAGAACCAGGTACTCCACCATATCCCACCATTGCCACCCCTCCTCACTCCCTCCTCCCCGCACTGTCCTAGTACCGAAATGGCTCTTACCGAAGTCACAATTGCTTTGTTAAATGTTAGGCCCTCTAGCCCTCAAATAAATAATTTCATAGCTTGAGTATTTTCAACTGTCACTGACACGGTTAGGCTTTTAAAATTTTTTTTTAAAGGGCTGGGGATTTAAATAACCTGATAGCTTGACATTTCTACATACCTTATACCTTCATGAGCAAGTAGGTCTTCTCCATGAATTTGTGACTTGCAGACTGTGGAATAATGCCCTTGTTACAGGCACAATGGCTGTCAGTTTGAACTTAGTACTGAGTTCAAATGGCTCTGCTGAGTTCAGGTTTCCTCCTGTGTGAATCAGGCTGTGCGCCCCCCCCCACCTCCCCCCCTCAATCGACAAAAATGGAATGTGATGGAAATGGGAGGGAACTTCCAGATCTGGGCCCTGTTCTCCATTTTTAAAGATCCTTGGAGTCTCCACAACTGTGTAAAAATCCCATTGTCTTTGGTTTCTCCCCCCATCACCAGCAATCTCCATTCCTTAGCCACTGACTGCATTCTTCTGCTTGGCAACTGTGAGGCTGAACGAGGCTGTTCACAACCTTGATGTCATATTTGATCCTGAGATAAACTTCTGCCCACATAATCTTGCCATCAAGAAGACTGCATATTTCCATCTTAATAACGTCACCTGACTCCTACACACTTAAGTTCATCTTCTGCTGAAACACTGACCCATGTCTTTTTTACCTTTAGACTTTACTGTTCTAATGCATTCCTTGCTGGCTCCCGCATTCTACTCTCAATAAACTTGAGGTCATCTAAAAGTCTGCTGCCAGTGTCCAAACTCAGACCAAGTCCCATTCACCCATCGCGCCTGTGCTCAATGACCTACATTGATTCCTGGTTAAACAACTGCTTGATTTTGAAATTCTCATTCTTAAATATCTCCATGGTGTCATCCCTCCCTATCTCTGCAGTCTACTCCAGCCCTACAACCCACCGAGGTATCAGCTTTCTTCCAATTTTGGCCTTTTGAGTACCCCTGATTTCAGTTGTTCTTCCATTGGTGGCTGTATCTTCAGTTCTGGAAATCGCTCTCTAAACCTCTGCTTCTCTAACTGTCTTTCCTCCTTTAAGATGCTCTTAAAACCCACCCCTTTGGCCAAGCTTTTGGTCATCTACCCCATTATCTTCTTATGTTGCTCATTGTCAAATTTTGTTTGACAACTCTCATTCATTTGATAATGCCCCTGTCAAGCGTCGTTTTTAAAATTCATTCATGGGATGTGGGCTTCACTAGCTGGACCAGCATTTATTGCCCATCCCTAGTTGCCCTTGAGAAGTTGGTGTTGAGCTACCTCTTTGAACCGCTGCAGTCCATGTGATGTAGATAGGTCTTGGGACAGTTTACTATGTTAAAGGTACTATATAGCTTCAGCTGTAAATATGTTAAATTAAAATTAAGATAAACATGCTTATTTGATGAGGATAACATTATTGAACTTTATCCAAAAATTCTTATTCAGGAAATATCTTTAGATAAACTCTTAGCATCCATGGTGCTGGTATGGAACTGTGCCCAACGGGAGAGCATTGCAGAAAATTGCATACCTGGAGAACAACGTTAATGGACAGAATATCAGGCTGGGAGTGCACAATTTCCTGAGATGCCATTCAAAGATAAATGGTTGTGCGCCAGAAGCACTAAAATAGAAAATCTGCTGTATGGTGCCATGGAAATCAAAGTGTGTTGAGGTATAGAGGGAATTAGGCAAGCAGCAAGGTGGCTTTCAATTAAAATTTGCTTATATCTGGAAGATTATCCTATGTCACCTTGTGATTAATGTGTAAGTTCGGGTATCTCTCCTTGCATTAGAACTTGCTCAAAACCCATTACCCAATCCTCTTTGTCTTCCTTTGCTACCTACACATTAGGAAGACCAAGTAAGCACTGCTTACTAAAGCTGGCATACACATTTATGTAGAATAGAATGTATTTAATAATGACCGGTAACTTTGGCCCAAGTTAGCAATTAGAGCAGCATCCCTCTCCCTGCTCCTGAGTCTTGTCTCAATCTTTGTATTCCTGTCTCTCTCTAGAACCTGCTCAGCTTCCCCAGGATTGGGAATCGTAACTCCACCTTCTTAGAACTCAGTTTATCAGCGTTAAACGGCATTTTCTGATCTCTCTCCCCACACAGTAGATGGCCCACCCACCGCTGGTCAAATGCCAGCGGCAGCATGAAGAGACCCTTAATCGACCACTTAAGTGGCTGAATGGGCCTTTGGCAGGAGGGCTGTCTACATGACAGTGGGAAGACAGCACCCTCTCACCTTCTCTCACCATTTTACAGGCACCACACCTCTCAGTCCATCTCTAGGGGGATGGTAAAATTCAGCTCAGAGTTAAAGTTTCAGGTCAATAACCTTTCAAAAGACCTAAAACATTAACTCTGTTTCTCTCTGCATGGATGCTGTCTAACCTGCTGAGTGTTTCCAGCATTTTCTGTTCTTGTTTCAGCATTTTGCTTTTGTATCAATGCTGAGTCCAGATTGCTGTGGCACCATATACTTGTACATGCATGTCATAGTCTGGAGATATGGATAGTGATGTTAGAGGCTTCAATTTCTTTCCATCACATGGCTGACCAGGAATTTATCCTGCTCTTACCACCCCCATTGGCATGTGTTGGAAGGATTTACAAGTTGATACTCAACCTGTTTGGCCGCATTATGAACGCATCTTCCTTGGCCATCAAGTCCTGGGGTGCGACTCAAAGCCAGAGCTTCTGGGTCAGAGGCAGGGAAGCTACCTGCTGCACTACAATACTTCCTATAACCTCATAAGTAGGCACTGGGAAAAGAATTGCTGTGGTCATTCTGTACCACCATTTTCAAAAATAACATGTTTACAACTTGACTCGACCAGTTCTCCACAATTTGAGATACTTAATTGGCTCAGGCCAAAATTTTTTATGGTGTTACCTAATTTTTATTGAATTTTATCCCTTTGCCCTATTCTCCTTAATTATTGTAGCCTAGAGGAAGATCACTCAACTTCTTCCCAGACTCCATTTTGAAATGCCGCACTGAAAATGTCTGCTTGGAGGCACATGGAAATTACTCAAGTAAGGTTCACTCCTCGGGATTTTCTCTTCCTTCATATGAAAAAGTATCTGACCCTGTAACTTCATGTTGTGGTGCAAGAGATTGGAACCACATTTTGGCATTGCCTTTAATATGCCATCTGATCCTTTGTGTTACTTGGAATCTATTGAAAGCCAATCAGTGTCCTCTCTCCACTTTGATTATTTTCTCAAAAGGAATGATGCCATGCTGTAAAGAAAATAGAAAAACACAAATGAAGGATTTTGAAAATTGTCACAAAGACAATCAGTAAAGGTTGCATTTATATCTTTTTTTTTACTCCACAGGATGGTGATCCTACTCTCCCTCCAGAAAAGCGGAATCAGGTAAGGTTTAACCTAATGGAACTCTTTCGACAAAATCATGTTTATTTTGGCTATAATTATGTTTTATAATTAACTGCAGCACCAATTCCACAAAAGTGAACTAGACGCAGCATGCATCAAAAGGGAATAAGCCTTACCCAGCATTTGAAATAAATGCTAGCTGTGATCAAATTTGCGACCAATTGATCTCCTAGGATAAAACATGAATACTGCCTGTCACTGAATCCTAATGAAAAAAGAAGTTTAGATGGAAAAAATGCAAATCAGGATAGTAGAGCAACTGAATTTAAATTAAGAAAAACTAATTTAAAGAAACATTCCAATATGAATCAGTGTTTATTCTGCATTTGTAAGTAATATTTAGAGGACATTTTGAAATGTGGGAAAACCCTATTAGGCCTAAGCAGTAAATTTTGAACCCTGCTTTCTAGATCAGGATTGTAACCAAAACAGTCATGGAGGCTGGTTGGTATTTTGTATTTGTTTAGCCATTTTTCTCTCTGTTTTGCTGATGTTGAAATCTGTCATTTTGTTGCTTGTTTACCAAAAAATAACATACTCATTGGACCCTACCAAATCTGCCATTACCTTTATGTAATCCTGTTTACCATGGTTCACTTAATGCATGTGAACATGATGTCCCTTTTTGAAGTGATTTAGGTTTTACGGAGTAAATGAAGAAGGCTTAACAAATTTTTAATTATAAAGTCACAGCAGCAGGTACTTGGCATTGGACTGGATTTTACAACCGCAAATCCGGTGGGCTCCCTGTGCTTAGGTAAAAAATGGTGTGATGATGTCGGGTCAGCAATCTGACATCGTCCTGCTAGTTTCCGATAATACGCGAGGCAAATGGGCGCCAAAATTGGAGGGCTGCCCATTTTGGAAACTAACAATTAGCAGGCTATTGAGATTGTTAAAGAGTTAATTGACTGCAATTTTTCATTGCCCACTCCATTTTTCAGTATCCTCCCGGAAAAAATGTCGGGAGTGAGGGGCAGCACAACGGCAGATGAAAAGGCCTGCAACCGGGATCATGGCTGCATGTAGCAGCAGAGTCTGCTGCTGAAGGTGGCAGTGTTTGGCTGTTAGTAAATGTTATTTCTTCAGCTTTTAGGCTGACATTACAAATAAGAGAGTGAGAGGGAAAGGGGCCTGGCAATAGGGCTATCCTGGAGGGTGAGGAGTCCAGCAGAGGAACCAAAGATGGTTGTTCCCATGGAGATTGCGCTGAGGAGGAAATGAGAAGGAGACAGAGGAGGCTAGCTGCCCAGGGACAGGTTCACCATGCGGCCCAGGCAGGTGAGGAATCTGCTGCTGTGCAAGGGCCAGAACAAGACGGGCAGCAACAGCCACCAATCCGTGGTAGGAGAAGGCACTATCCTGCACAGACAGTCTACAGGCAAAGGATGAATTACCTTCAGCTCTCATGGCACCGATAACTTTGCAGACTGTGATCTCATTTTGTGAATTGCTGGCTGGGGCGATCAACTCAAATTGTGTTGATGGCCACCCTATGTCTGTCATTCTCAAGATGACTGTAGCCTTGTACTTTTATGCATTGGGGCATTCCAGGCACCAGCCATAGATCTTTGTGACACATCTCAAGTTTAAGCTCACCATTGCATAAAGATCATCAAATTACAATGCTTAGGTGAGCAAGTGGCTTCATCTCCTTCACCACTGATGACATTAGTCAGGCTGACAAAGCCAGAGGCTTCACCCGTATTGCTGGATTCCCCAGAATTCAAGGTGTGATAGATTGTACACATGTGACCATCAAAGCTCCATCAGGACAACCAGGGGCACTTGTCAATCAAAGATTTTCATTCCAGTTATCTTCAACTTGTGTGTAACCATGGTCAAATGACCATTGGTTATGTGCTCACTATCCTGGGAGTAGTTATGACCCTTACATCCTTAGACACTCCCAGGTGCCATGGATCTTCTATCCACCTGAGCCATTGGAGAGTTGGCTCCATAGAGACAAGAGATGCTTGCTGAAGTGATAAATCATAACCCTATTAAGAAATGTGCAGACAGAGGCCGAGGTGCATTACAATGAACGCCACGCATCTACCAGGGCCATCATTGATGTGATTTTGATGCTTGGACTATGCAAGCTGCTCTTTGCAATTTTCTCCGGCTTCTGTCTCACTAATCATCGTGTCTGCTGCGCTTTAGATAATCTGCAGAGATGGGAGGTCCTGACAGAGATGATCTAATGGAGCAAGCTGCATCCTCTGGTGATGAGTCTCAGGACAAGTCTGAGGACTAGCAGGAAGTCATCGTCAATCTGTGGGGTTGTTCGTGATCTGAGCCCCGCCATTGGCCTGGCAGCTGCAAGAGGTGGTGAGAATTTGAAGCAGAAAGTTGCTGGAAGTAGTCAGGCGGTCTTTCAGCCTCCGTGGAGAGACAGAGTTAAATGGCAGAATATGACGCTTTTTCTGAACAATTATTATTCAGAAGGGAAATGGAACAGGTGTGCTCAGATGCAATTTCCTCTCTGGCAAGCGCCCTGAATGAGACACTGCTGGCACGGTCGTCACCAGAATGGAAAAAATATGCTGTTACCTGCTGCTGCTCCGCTGCTTGTGTTCGCTATGGCTGCTGCCTTGTTGAAAGGGTGCTAAACCACACATGGATTTCTTGTGAAGCTGTCACCAACCCCATACCAGGGTGCCTTTAAATGGGTGGCTGTGAGCGACTTCCAGTTTACAGCCTAAACCTGCGCCTGATGAATACACCCAATTGGATGCGGAGCCCCCCTTTCCAGGGCTAATTGGCTAGCTGACTCTCGATTCGCCGTGCTGAAACGGTAGGAGCGAGTGGACTGCGCACTTCCTATTCCATCTCCCTCACTCTGCCGGAAATGGTAAAATCCAGCCCATTGTGTTTTACCTTGTGGAACTTGAATTAAACAAATCATATTGCTGTTGATTTCTGTCTGTGAACGTAGTCGGAATCAACTTAGAAGTTAAACACTTGGAATAGGACAAGATAATGTTACAAATGAGCATTTCTAATGTGAAAATAAATAAACTCAAACTTCATTTCCCTGTCCAGGCAAACCTTGCGCAACTATTGAGTAGTTCTCGAGAGCGGAATAAACAGCTGACAGAGGAAATTAAGGAACTCCAGCAGAGACTGACTGAGGCACAGGGTGACAACAAGGTATAGTTTATACAGATGGGTTGGAGTTAAGGGCCGTGGAAAGAGAAAATCATCAGTCTTGTCTGCTTGAAGTAAAAAAAGGGGAGAGGAAAGAAATCTTCAAAGCACAAAAATAGTGAAAATTGAACTAAAATAACAAAGAAATTGCATAAGCATAATATAATGGTTCATGTGGTGAACCAAAAGATGAAAAATAAATAACTGCAGTCCTGCAAGTGATTAAAATGTTCTGGTTGATAAGGTTTTGTTATTAGCAGCAGTATGCATCTCAGTCTAATAAACATGCTCATTTACTTGTTCAGAACTGTCAGAAATTCACTATCTGCTGCCCAGTGTTTGAATGTTTATGCTGCAGTGTTGTCACTATCTTCCTTCAGGCCCGCCTAACCTTACAATCCAGTTACTTATTTTAGATAACCGACTGATAGCTGCTAACAGTTCTGTTGGAACTAGTCTTCCGATGATCATGTGAAGCAACGCACAAGTCTTCTCTCTTTATAGTGGTAATCACAAAAAAATGCCACCCTTTCTAACCAGCAAAAGCTAGTTATTTTCAAGGTGCAACAAAATTGATGGGGTAACTTTCTGAGTTTTCGTCTTGGGCAAGTAGCCTCCCCACCTGCAGCAGTTATCAGAAATCTGGGTATGCACTGCCCACCAGAAATTTGTATCCAAGCGCACTCGTGTTTCCAATAGATGCTACCAATGGTTCAAGGATCCTTATCAGGTGACCCATAGGTGTAAACTTCCCAAAACTGTATTACTTAACCCAAGGACAGATTATCAAGTCTATGGAAACACATCACCAGCATATTAGCTTCCCCATCGTGGAATCTAATTTTATTTAGAATAAACACAATAATGCCCATCCGCCTCCCCATTGCTTGTTTACTAGAAAACTCCAATTTCACATGGGATCCTTACAGCTAACAGGCAGAGAAACATTCATCCCATCTATCTCGGTAGATTTGATCCTTTTGTCATCCTTTTGCTATTTCTATTACTATTTTTGTGTTGTCTCTTATAATTAATTTTTATATATATTTGATATTGGGATAATAAAAAAGACTTGCATTTATATAGCGCTTTTCCAGACCATTGGCTGTCTCAGAGCATTTACAGCCAATGGGCGGAATTTAGTTCTGCCCCCAGAGGCCAGCTCGGAGTTGAGGGGTCCCGTTTAATCAGGCTCGAGTATGGCCTTCCTGCCTGGAAGCTAATTGAGGCCTTTATGGGCCACTTAAGGGCATCGTCCCTCTGCTGCTGGTATTCTACTGCTATGGACGAGGGCCATGCCATGTGGGCAACCTGCCAGGTAAACCCTGATGATGGGGTCCCTTCTATTTGGGCAGCCCATGCCCAATGAAGAGACCTGCCAGAGACACGGGATGCCCATGTGTGAAGACCCTGCCTGCCCTAAAAAAAACTAACGCACCTGCATTCCCCCTCGCCCGGGCCTCCTCAACTGACCCCAACAAGCCCTCCTCACTTACCTTCATTCTAGGCTCCAGTAACAATTCTGCAGCCTGGGCTTCTTGCAGTACCGGTGGTGGCCACCGCTCCCAGTGGGGCTGCTGAGGTCAGCAGCTTTCGGAAGCAGGATAGCCACCCTGAACGTGACAAGGACCCGATGCCGACCAAGTAAGCGACTGAGTGGCACTAAGTTAGGTTGGGAGGGCATGGAATGGCCATGGCAGGGTTACCACTTGCTCTGCAGCCAGTGGATGGGCTCACTGCCGCGAGCATTAAATTCTACCCATGAAGTACTTTTGAAGTGTAGTCACTGTTGGAATGTAGGAAAACGTGGCAGCTAGTTTGTGCTTAGCAAAGTCCTACAAACAGCAATTTGATAAGGAACAGATAATCTGTTTTTTTTATGTTGGTTGAGGGATAAATATTGCCCAGGACATTGAGGATAACTCCACTGCTCTACTTCAAAACTGTGCCATGGGATCTTTTACATCTACCCGAGCAGGCAGATGGGGCCTCAAGCATTGTCTGATCTGAAAGATGGCACCTCCAAGCACTGCAGTGCTCTCTCAGTACTGCACTGGATGTCAGCCTTGATTTTTGTGCTGAAGCCCTGGAGACGGAACCATGTGATTTAGAGGCGAGTGTGTTACCAACTGAGCCCCAGCAATAGGCCCATAATTGCTCGCATTCAACTTGTTGATCTTTTTAAACATGGCACTACACTTATTGCAACAGCAACAACAACTTGTATTCATAAAGTGCCTTTAACATAATAAAATGTCCCAGGGTGTTTCACAGAAGCATTATCAAACAAAAATTGACACCGAGCCATATGTAAAGATATTAGGTAGTTGACCAAAACCTTGGCTGAAGAGGTAGGATTTTAAGGAGTGTCTTAAAGGGGGAAATAGAGGTAAAGAAACTGAGAAGTTTAGAGAGGAAGGTTAGGGCCTAGCGAGCTGAAAGAACCAATGATGGATCGTTTAAAATTGGAGGAGCGCAGAACTGGAGGAAATTACAGAGATAGGAAGCCATGGAGGGATTTGAAAACAAAGGTGATAATTTTAAAATTGATTTGTTTCTTAACCAGGAGTCGATATGGTTCAGCAAGCGAAGGAGTGATGGTGGAACAGGAATTGGTGTGAGTTAGGACACGGGCAGTGGAGACTTCATGCTTAGTGACTTTTTCATACCAATAATCAGCTGCCACACATTCCTTCCTTAGTCTTCTTCAGTACCCCAAGCTTTATAGCCCAAGGATTTGTAGGTTGTTAGTCTCCTAACTTATCAAGTATCCTTACCATGTTAACTTCAAAATCTTTTAGGATTCTGGCTGTACTAAAATCAATATATTATTCATTTAATAATTCAACTAATTTATCTTCAGTAAATTCCTTGTCACTTTATCCTTCAAGTGTTCTTGTAGGGCTATGCTGTTGAAAGAACTTTTTAATATCATGCTTAGCATCTTTAGCTAAACTCATCTCCAATGTCCCCTTTGATATTCTAATATCCCTTTTAACTTGCTTAAGTAAATTATTTTCCTCCTCCTGGAGTTCGCTCTTCTGTTTCCCTGTAGACTTTGAGTCGATTTTTAAGCATTCTCTTTTAAATGAATTTACTTAACTATTCCAGAGAGTGCTTATTTAACTTAAACAGGGTTTTTTGGTTATGTAGAAAGTTACGATTATTGTTCTAAAAGTCTTTCATTTTTCCTTCGCTAAGCTATCTTTCAGTAAAATTCTTCAATTAATTTCCTAATAGTTCTTCCCCCATGCCTTTATATTTTGCATTTTTTTCAATTAAGCATTTCTGTCCTGGAACATAGGAGCAGGAGTACGCTATTCAACCCCTCAACCTAGCCTCAACAGCTTTTTCAGGGAGAGTGTTCCAGACTTCCCCCTACCTTTTATGTGCAGAAATGCACCTTGACATCACCACTACCTCTGTTTTCAAGGTTATACTCCTTTGTTTTGGAGTCTCCCACCAGAGGAAATAGTTTTTATCTATCTGTCTATCTCTCTATCAGTCTATCTCTTTATCTGTCTATCTCTCTCTCTCTCTCTCTCCCTCTCTATCCCTCTCCCTCTCTATTTCTCTCCCTCTCTATCTACCTCTCTATCTACCTCTCTATCTATCACTATATCTATCTATCTTTCTATCTATCCCTCTCTATATATCTCTCTCTATATCTATCTCTATCTATCCCTATCTTTCTCTCTATCTCTCTATCACTCTCTCTATTCCTCTACCTCTCTATCTACATCTCTATCTATATCTTTATCTATCTTTATATCTATGTCTCTCTCTCCATCTCTCTCTCTCTTGCTCTCTCTCTATCTCTCTCTCTCTTTATCTCCCTAACTCCATCTATCTATCTCTCCATCTCTATCTACCTATCTCTCTATCTCTATCTATGTCTCCATCTCTCTCCTCTCCCTATATCAACTCCTTTAATCATCTTAAACTCCTCAATTCGAAACCCTTTTATACTCTACGAGACAAACAAGCCCAGTCTATGCAACCATTGCTTATAAACTAACCCATTTAGTCCTGGTATAATTTTGCTAATCTTTGCTGTCTCCCTTCTAAGAGCACTATATCCTTTCTGAGTTGTGGTACCCAGCTCAGTACTACTGAATACAATACTCTAAGTGGGGTCTAACCAGAGCTCTATATATCCTGGTCCTTAGTGTTGATTGCCAGATAATTCATTTGATCATTTTATGGCCATATTCTTGAGGAGTTCTGCTTCTTGTTTGTTATGGATGCTGTCCTCATCACAATGAGCCCTGGATAAAAGGACCTGGATAACTTTGCAAAGCCCAGCCTTTGGGTCAAAAAGTAACCTTGTATTACAGTTCTTACTTCTAATCTGTTATGTCATTTCCATTTAGCATGTAATACTGGGCAGAATTTTTAGGTCGGTGTGCGGGCACGTACCTGACCCGATCAGACACGAAATCACGCAGGATGACGCCGGTCGAGCGTCCCGATGTCATCCCGTGCTCGCGCGATATTTCGGTCAACGGGCGTGTGTAAAAGTCGGAAGCGCGCCCACTGACAATTAAGAGGCCAATTAGTGCAATTAAAGTCGTAATTGTCTCCGATTTTTTGTGGTCCGTCCAACCTTACGCTTGGCGGATGGGCAAATTGGCCAGGCGACCTTTGCATTTTTCATGAAACCTCACCCAAGGGCAGGATGAGGTTTCCATTATTAAATAAAAAAATGTATGGACGAATTTTCATCATCTATATGTTCAGGTGACTGATTGTGATGTGCGGCCATTTTTTTCTGGTTTCTGAAAACTTTATTTGTTGGTTTCAAAGTCTTTAGCTCCGTGAGGCAGCTCTCTGCCTTCAGGGAGCTTTCATTCAGCGCACGCCTGCGCCAGCGCTTACGTCAGTGCCCGCCCTGCTCCTGCCCCCACCCAGGCAGCGCTGAGCATTTCAGCACATGCTTCATGCTGGCTGGCCGTTAATTGGCCAGCCAGCGTGAAATTGCATTTGGGGGCCGATAGCAGGCGGCGGTCTGTTCCCCGGCTGCTCCCGGGCCTCCCAATCACACCCACATGCCGACCTAATAATCCTGCCCACTGTTTAGTGTTCATCTGCAAAATACTGCAGCATGCATGCGCAGGATAGAAATGAGCATTGCTTTTTAATCCAATAATTTAAAATTGGAATTTCAGTGAAAGACAATGGTAATTATTAAAAAGTTAAATAATAATTGCTTGCAGTAGCATGGTTGAATTGTAGATTGTGCTGCAGAGAGAACATCGCCATGTAAACTCCCTCCTTCTGTTTCTCCAACACCCCAGTGCATGAAAAGTGAGTCCTATAATTTGATTTAATATCATTATGATGCAATTATTATGACAGTGTAATCAAAGATCTGAAAAACTTGTCCCTGGGGAAGAAAATAGAGCCATAAAAAGGTTACAGTGCAGAAAGAGGCCATTCAGCCCATCATGTATACACCAGCCAAAAAGAGATAAACAAAACTAGCCACTCATTTTAATCCCACCTGGTCCATAGCCTTGCAGGTCACAGCGCTTCAGATGCAGATACAGGTACCTTTTTAATGAGTTAAGCATTTCAGCCTCAACCACCAACTTAAGCAGTGAATTCCTGATGCCCACCACCATCTGGGTGAAAATGCCTTTCTACATGTCACCTCTAATCCTTCTACCAATCACGTTAAATCTATGTCCTCTGGTAATTGACCCCACAGCTAGGGGAAACAAGTCTTTCCAGTCTACCCTATCTAGACCCCTCATAATTTTGTACACCTCAATTAGGTCACCCCTTAGTCTCCTCTGTTCTAAGGAAAACAACCCTGGCCTAACCAATCTCTCCTCATAGCTGCAATTTTCAAGCCCTGGCAACATTCTTGTAAATCTCCTCTGCACTCTCTCCAGAGCAATTATGCCCTTCCTGTAATGTGGTGATCAGAACTGTACACAAAATTCCAGCTGTGGCCTAACCAGTGTTTTATACAGTTCCATCATTACATCCCTGCTTTTGTATTCATTACCTCGCCCAATAAAGGAACGTATTCCATATGCTTTCTTGGCCACCTGTCCACCTATCCTGCCATTTTCAAGGACCTGTGAACATACACTCCAAGGTCTCTCACTTCCTTAACCCCTCTCAATAATTTCCTGTTTATTGATTATTCCCTTGCTTTGTTTGCCCTTCCCAAATGCATAATCTCGCACTTTTCCAGATTGAATTCCATTTGCCACTTCTCCACCCACTCAACCAAACCATTGACGTAATTCTGGGGTCGACAGCTATCCTCTTCACAATCAACTACACGGCCAATTTTTGTGTCATCTGCAAATTTCCCAATCATGCCTCCCACATTTGAGTTTAAATCATTAATATATCCAACAAACAGCAAGGGCCCCAACACTGGCCCCTGTGGAACACCACTGGAAACCGTTTTCCATTCGCAAAAACATCCATTGACCATTACTCTTTGTTTCCTGTCACTGAGTCAATTTTGGATCCAACCTGCCACCTTCCCCTGTATCCCGTGAGATCTCATTTTCCTGACCAGTCTGCCATGTGGGGTCTTGCAAATGCCTTACTGAAATCCATGTAGACAACATCCAGGGCACTCATCAATCCTCCTTGTTACTTGCTCAAAAAATTCTAAGTTAGTAAGACACCATCTTTCCCTCACAAAGCCATGCTGATTGTCCTTCAAGGACACCAGACCCTCCAGTACTTCCTTTCTCACTATGTTTATTGTATCTAATATTTCACACTCCTCTTTAACGAGAATGTCTGCATCATCCCTCTCCTTATGAAGACAGAGGCAAAGTACTCATTGAGAACCTCGCCCACATCTTCTGCATCAACCCACAAGTTACCATGTACATCTCTGATCGGCCCTACATTTTCCTTAATTATTCTATTGCTCTTAATGTACTGGTAAAACATCTTAGCATTTTCTTTGATTTTATTTGCCAATATTTATTCGTATCCACTCTTTGCTTTCCTAATTTCCATTTTTGCTTCACCCCTATACTTTCTATACTCTAGGCTTTCTACAGTATTAAGTTTTTTGTGACTGTCATAAGCTTTCTTTTTCTGCCTTATGTTTCTGGATAACCAGGGGGTTCTAGATTTGGCAGTACAACCCTTTTTCTTTGTGGGGACATGTCTACACTATGCCTGTAGAATCTCACCTTTGAATGCGTCCCACTGATTTGACATAGTTTTTCTTTCTAATTGCTCTATCAAGTCCACTCTTGTCAGCTCACCTCGCAGCTTTATAAAATTTGTTTTCCCCCAATTCAAAACATTGACTCCTGTTCTATCTTTGTCCTTTTCCATAAAGATGCTAAATCTAACTATATTATGATCGCTATCTCCAAAATGGTCCCCCACTGCTACTTCATCCACTTACCCAGTTTCATTTCCTCAGACTAAATCTAGAATTGCACCCCCTCTTGTTGGGCTTGTTACGTGCTGGCTAAGAATGTTCTCTTGAATGCAGTTCAAGAATTTTGTGCCCTCTGTGCCCTTCACACTGCTCATATCCCAATTAATATTAGGGTAGTTGAAATCCCCAATGATTACTGCCCTATTGTTTTTGCACTCAGAAATCTGTCCACATATTTGCTCTTCTAAATCCCTTCCACTATTTGGGGGTCTGTACCACACTCCTAGCAGTGTAGCTGCCCCATTTTTATTTCTGAGCCCAACCCATATGGCCTCATTTGATGCTTCATTTAGTATATCATCCCTCCTCACAGCTGTAATTGATTCTTTAACCGATAATGTTACACCCCCACCTTCTTTATCCCCATCCCTATTCTGCCTAAAAACTTTTTTTTATTCATTCATTGGATGTGGGCTTCGCTGGCTGGGCCAGCATTTATTGCCCATCTCTAGTTGCCCTTAAGAAGGTGATAGTGAGCTGCCTTCTTGAACTGCTACAGTCCATGTGGTGTAGGTACACCCACAGTGCTGTTAGGAAGGGAGTTCCAGGATTTTGACCCAGAGGCAGTGAAGGAACGGCAATATATTTCCAAGTCAGGATGGTGAGTGACTTGGAGGGGAACTTCTAGGTGGTGATGTTCCCATGTGTCTGCTGCCCTTGTCCTTCTAGATGGTAGTGGTCGTGGATTTGGAACATGCTGTCTAAGGAGCCTTAGTGAACTCCTGCAGTGCATCTTGTAGATGGTACACACTGCTGCTACTGTACATTGGTGATGAAGGGATTGAATGTTTGTGGATGTGGTGCCAATCAAGCAGGCTGCTTTGTCTTGGACGGTGTCAAGCTTCCTGAGTGTTGTTGGAGCTGCACTCATCTGGGCAAGTGGGGAGTATTCCATCACACTCCTGCCTTGTGCCTTGTAGATGGTGTGTGGCATGTTGAGCTGCCATTTTTGCCACTCCTTAAGCCAAGTTTCCGTTATAGCGATGATATCTTGCTGCCATGTGTCCATCTGTGCCCTCAGCTCATCGGCTTTATGTATTATACTCCTTGCATTTACATATATGCCTTTTAATACTTCCAAATTCCTGTGCTGTACACATTTTAGCCTGTGATGCCTCTGTCTTTCAGTCACTCACTGATTCTCCACCTCCCATTCCTTGTGCTGAATTTGCCCTCAGGTTTTCATCACCCTGCCAATCTAGTTTAAAGCCCCCCCGCCCCAAACAGCACTAGCAAATCTCCCTGCGAGGATATTCGTCCCAGTCCTGTTCAGGTGTAGACCATCCAGCTTCTACAGGTCCCACCTTCCCCAGAACTGGTCCCAATGCCTCATAAACCTGATGCCCTTTCTCCTATATGGGTTTTCCAGCCACGTTTATTTGTTCAATTCTCTTATTTCTATACTCGCTTGCATGTGGGACTGGGACTGAAATAATTGCATTAGAGGTCCTGCTTTTCAATCTCCTTCCTAGCTCCCTAAAGTACCTCATCCCCTTTCCTACCTAAGTCATTGGTACCAACGTGGACCATGATGTCTGGCTGATCACCCCCCTCCCACCCCAGAGGAATGTCCTGCAATTGCTCTGTGATATCTTTGACCCTGGCGCCAGGGAGGCAACATCCCACCCTGGAGTCACATCTATGGCCACAGAAACAGCTGTCTGTTTCCCGAACTAACGAATCCCCTATTAATACTGCTCTTTCCCTCTTCTTTCTCCCCTCCTGTACAGCAGGGCCGCCCAAGGTGCCACAAACTTGATTCTGACTGCACTCCTCCGAGGAACCAACACCCTCACCGGTTTCCAAATCAGAAAACCAATTGAGGACCGGGACCCCCAGACACTCATGCACTGCCTGCCTAGTTCTTTTGGACAGCCTGGTGGCCACCCATTCTCTTTCTGCCTCCAGGCTCCTAAGCTGTGGTGTGACTACCTCTCTGAATGTGCTATCCACATAGCTCTCAGCCTTGCAGATGTGCCACAGTGACTCCAGCTGTTGCTCGAGCCCTGAAACCCGGAGCTCAAGGTTCTGCAGCAGGTGACACTTCCTGCATGTGTGGTCGTCCAAGACTCTGGTAGCGTCCATGACTTCCCACCATAATTCTACCCACCTTAATTCTAAGTGAGAACTACATGAAAGACACAGAATGTGATGAATTGTAATCTGCGACAGAAATTGTTCGGTTGATATTAACGCAGAGGTGGGATCTAAGCCATTGGGGGGTGGGGACAAAGTGGGTCCAAAGCATTGAAATGATGGTGTGCACCTGTGTGTCACAATTTCTCCTTGACTATTTAATGCACAGATGGAATTTGGAAGAGTTGGCAGCATTGCAGAAGAGAGAGGAAATGTGATAATTGCTGTGGTACAACTGAGGGACTAATTGAACCTTCAAGCAATTGGAGCATCATTGGTATCCTGAACAACACTGTGATCAGTTGGGTTATAGCTGGGGGCCCTCTTCCACTTCCTTCTCCTCCCGGTCCGCATCTTTGCTATTGGAATCTGAAGAGAGTTGTGCAACGTGTTCTTCCTACTCATCAAGTCTTTGCTGCTGCGCTTTGCTGTTTAGAACCCAGCACAAAACAATTATCCTAGAAATATTCCTGGGCGAGTATTGAAGGATGCCCCTAGATCAATCCAGGTAGTTGAAGCACACCTTGACCATGCTGATTGCCTGCTCAATGACATGTCAGGTTGTAGTCCTCTTGGTCTTCATTGTTGGGGTTCCTCAGAGGTATCAGCAGTCAAGTTTGAAAAGAGTATCCTGTGTTATTTAGCAACCATTCCTTAAGACTGGTTCCAGGTATGAACAGGTCAGGAATTTGGACCGCTTCAGTATGAAAGCATCATGGCAGCTCCCAAGTAATCTGATGCTGAGCTGCATGAACCTTTTTTTGCGATTACACAGCAATTGAACATTGATGGAATGAAATCCTTTGCAGTTGATGAATTCTTTTGGTTAGTCCAGTGATGCTTGGATTGGTATATGCATGCCTGTATATGCGTGCATGCATGCGTAATAGATGGCTTCCTGCATCTTTTGGCAGCTAACCAGAGATGTGCTGCTCATTCTGGCTATAGTAATCACAGGGGATGTTTACATACCTCCCAGCCCTGGAAAACAATCCAGACCCCGAGGGGTCTTGACAGAGTGGATGTGGGGAGGATGTTTCCTCTTGTGGGAGAATCTAGAACTAGGAGTCACGATTTAAAAATAAGGAGTCGCTCATTTAAGACAGAGATGAGGAGAATATTTTTCTCTGAGGGTTGAGAGTCTGTGGAATTCTCTTCCTCAAAAGGCAGTGGAAGCAGAGTCTTTGAATATTTTTAAGGCAGAGCTAGATAGATTCTTGATTAACTAGGGGGGGTGAAAGGTTATCAGGAGTAGGTGGGAGGTATTGGGATTTGTGATCTTTAACCAGCCCTTTGAAGTGTGGCTCAAGCTCACTTCTGTTTTCCTGACAAGGTACCCAAACCCCAAGAATCCCAAACTCGGGAAGTGTTCATTTCAAATTGCTGCCAAAATCTCAGGAAAGGAGCCTCATCAAAATATTATATTGATGGACCTGCCTCTCATACTCAGGTTACCCAACCACCGCAATATTTGCCGCGGTTTAAACAGACACAAAGACTTTCGCACTGGGTTGGAGTCGGATTTCACAAATTTGATGATTTAACCCCAAACCTCTCCAGCCCATTGTGAGGGGAAGGGTTATACTCCATCCTGCTGTTCACTGCCCCCACCCCCCACAGCCACCCATCCTTCTGTTAGGCTTTGGTGTTATAGTCCGCATTTTCTATCTTATGGAGCAAAACAAGAAGGAAAACTCGTTTCTCTATCACTACTATGATATACTTAGAAAGTATTGGGAAAATGCTAAATTTCAAAATCAGTTTTTTGAGAATGCTTGCATTGCTAAATCAATGAACTTCCGTAAAGGGCTCTTAAATTGATGTGCTATGAAAGGACCATTGATCTTTACAACCCGTTGATATCAATGACACATCATAGAAGGACTATTAAACATCATCCTGAAAATCAAAGTGTTGTTCAGACTGATATACTATTTGCATGATGATCAAGGCCACTAGTTTGATGTTTTAACAGATTTTTAAAATTCATTTAAGGGATGAGGGCTTGGCTGGCTAGGTCAGCATTTATTGCCCATCCCTAATTGTCCTTGAGAAATATGGGCAGCAATGCAGAAAGCAATCGCCAAAACACTAGTAAGAATCCCATGGATTAAAAATAAAATTTGACTTATTCAGTGGCCATAAAGCAATGATGATGATTATTTCTTTTCTCTTTCTTTGAGCTCCTACGAATGACTATTGCAAAACAGCGCCTAGGTGATGAAGAAGTAGGGGCTCGTCATTTTCCTGCACATGAACGTGAGGACCTTGTTCAGCAGTTGGAAAAAACACATGAACAGGTACAAAATATTCTAGTTACACTTTACATTTTTTAAATTCTTATTTAATCATATATTAAACTCTCATTTTATTCCTTATTTGAAACCACTCCCCAGCAGTTCAGCTTTTACCCAAACACAGCAGCTAGATCACATCTGTTAAAGTCACACATAACATCCTATGCAACTGTAACTTTTGCTAACTGTTTATCCTCAACTTCCTCAATCCCTCCACCGCCTTTCAACAATAACATTGTCAAACACTCCATCTTTTCCAGTAGGTCTCTGCTGTAGTCCTCCTTTGGTTTCCAGGGTCTTACTGATGCCTATTGTAACAAAGGCATTAAGTCACCTGCAGTTGTTTCTCTTCCTGTCTCGTGTGCCACCTCCCAATGTACTGTATGCATTGCATTCGTCCCTTCCTCTTCATCGTTTATATGGCCCCTCTTGGCAGTATCATCCAGAAGTCATGGGGTTGGCTTTCACATTGATGCTGATGATCCTCAGCTCTGTCTCCACCATGTATCTAGGACTATTGCTATACTCATTAACCAGCTTTCCAGAATGAAACCTTTGATCAATCAAAATTCCCTGCAGCTCGGTGTAGGTAAAACCAGAAATGTCCTCCATCAACTTCCTCAGCCTGAGTCATAAGGTGTAGAATTAGTATAATGCATGTCTCTAAGCTGAGCACCTTCCTCCATATTTATTCCTTTTCCAAGACCACTTGCTTCCACTGTCACAACATCGCCTGCCTTTGCCAATACTTCTACCCCCACCACACTAAGACCTAATCCATGCCTTTATCGCCTCAAGGCTTGACTTCTCTAATGCTCTCTGAGATGACCTCCCCTCCCCCTTACAAATTACAATTAATTAAAAATCAAAAGCCTGTGATGTAACCTATACAAAATCCCAAACTTCCTCGCAGGCCTGGGGAGGCGGTGTGGTGGGCATCGGAGGCATTGGAAGGGAGAGAAGGTTGTGGGGGGAGGGAGGTCAGGAATGCCTGATTGAGGAGGCTCCTCTGGCAGACACCAGGATCCAGGAGGTAGGTGTAAAGGCACTCAGTTCCTGAAACTGCCAAGTCCTCAGTTCCATGTGGCTGCTGGGTTTCCTGATACCAACAGCAGTTAAAGTTAAAAGTAGAATGACGATGAGGCCTGCAGCCTTCTTGGAAAACTCCCTCCTCAGTCTCTCAACCTATGTTCTCCTGCTATTTGGTGCCCACAGATATTCCCGTTTGAAATAGCTTCCTGACCGTGCAAATTGCTGTAGGAGTTCAAGATGGTGGATGATGTTGTAGGAATAAAGATCATTTCATGCAGGTTATCCTTTCCTGTTGCCCTTCTGATTGGATCTTCTCTTTTGATCCAGCATATTTAATCACTGGTGTAAAGCTTAGGACTAAATGGGGGATAGAAAGGAGGATGAGAGGAGGAAGATTTATTGGTCGGCTAAACCATGTATTTAGAGTGATGGGGCTGGATTTTACATTCCCCCGCCATGGGGGATACATAAAACCCAGCAGGTGGCCTTCCCTACCTGCCCACCCCGAATGGTCTGAAATTTTACATTGAGGGGATAGGTGTCAGTGACTCGCCCACCCTTAGGCCTATTGAGGCCCATTCCACCAACTCCAATATTACACCCATGACAAGAGGAGACTCATGCCATGCAGGAAGCTTGGCAGCTTTAGCGGCATGGGCTGGCGTTGGGCAAGGTGGGGTAGCCTTCTTTGAGGGTCCCCTGGGCCAATTAGAGGCAACCCCTAAAGGTCATTCTCCCCTTAAACCCTTGGCCTTGTAAACCCACCTCCTCACCCACTCTCCAAGACCCCCTACACCGGATGTACCTGGGCTCCTTGGCGTGGTGGGACTGCCTGTAATCCCAGCAGTTGCCAGTGCCCTCACTGGCCCTGCAGGAACTTCCAGACATCTGATTGGCCAGCAGCTCTCCAAGACAGAGCAATTAACACCACTGTCAGCGTTAAATTGCTATGGGGCTGCTTTCAGGATCATGGTCGGGCTCACCCTCGCCCCACCCTCCCAACCCCCATGACTTTTTAGCTGGAGGTGAGGACCACGGACCCTGTAAAATCCCAGATGAAAAAAGGCCATTCAGCCCATTGGGTCCATGCTGGAAGATGGGGTATGGTATTCGGAAGCTGCCAGGTTGAACAGTGACAATAGTCAGTATGGGGAGTGAACCTGCAAAATGTTTTTTGGGTAAGTGATTGAAAAGTCACATCAATTCTAGATATAACATCCCTCAAAAGGACTGGTATCCCTGTAACTTCAATTTCCCAGTTAGATAAATTGCATAATTATTGGCTTGTAAATGACAACTTAATTTACAATAGGCACAGGTGAGCAATTACACGAATGCATACCCCTGTTCACAGGAAGTATTCACAGTAGAAATGCTTGTAAGAAATGGTTAAATTCGGTTTTAAAATTGAATGTTTTTATAGACACGCTGTTTTAAATTTTAATTCACAGACCTTGTTGTAATGTTTTGGGTAAATAATTTAAGTACGGATTAATTGTAATTGGATTATTAGATTGGATTAATTGGTTTGAAGATTGATAAACCCCCTGGACCAGATGAGCTACATCCCAGAGTTTTCAAGGATGTGGCTGTAGAGATAGTGGATGTGTTAGTGGTTATCTTTCAAAACTCTCTAGATTCTGGAAAGGTTCCTGCAGACAGGAAAATAGTAAATGTAATCCTACTATTTAAGAAGGGAGGGAGAAGAGATAACTGAGAACTACAGACATGTTAGTTTGACATCAGTAGTAGGGAAAATGTTAGAATTTATTGTAAAGGATGTGATAATTGGACACTTAGAAAATAATGATATGATTGGGCAGTCAACATGGATTTATGAAAGGAAAACAATGTTTGACAAACCAGTTGGAGTTTTTTTGAGGATGTTACTTGCAGCATAGATAAAGGATAAGCAGTGGATGTGGTGTGTTTGGATTTTCAGAAGGCTTTAGATAAGATCTCACACAGAAGGTTAGTGAACAAAATTAGAGTACATGGGATTGGGAATAATATGGATTGAGCTATGGATTGAGAATTGATCAACAGACAGAAAACAGTAGGAATAAACAAGGCATTCTCAGGATGGCAGGCTGTTACTAGTGGGGTACTGCAAGGATCAGTGCTTGGGCCACAGCTTTTCACAGTCTTTATAAAATGATTTGGATGGGGACCAATTGTAATATTTCCAAATTTGCTGATGACACAAATTAGGTGGGAATGGGAGTTGTGAGGAGGATGCAAGGAAGCTTCAAGGGAATTTCGACAAGCTAAATAAATGGGCAAGAACATGGCAGACAGGAGGAGGTGATGGCGTAGTGGTATTGTCGCTGGACTAGTAATCCAAAGACCCAGGGTAATGCTCTGGGGACCCGGGTTTGAGTCCTGCCAAGGCAGATGGTGGAATTTGAATTCAATAAAAATCTGGAATTAAAAGTCTAATGATGACCATGAAACCATTGTCAATGTTGTGAAAACCCATCTGGTTCGCTAATGTCCTTTAGGGAAGGAAAGGAAATCTGGCGTCCTTACCTGGTCTGGCCTACATGTGACTCCAGACCCACAGCAATGTGGTTGTCTCTTAAATGGCCCCTGAACAATGATGGGCAATTGCCAGCGACACCTACATCCCATGAATGAATAAAATGTAATGTGAATAAGTCTGAAGTTATCCGCTTTTGGTAGAAAAACAGAAAGGCAGATGATTTCTTAAATAGTAAGGGGGAAGCGTTGATGGTGTCCTTGTTCATGAGTCACCAAAAGCTAGCATACAAGTGCAGCAAACAACTAGGAAAGCAAATGGTACATTGGCTTTATTTGCAGGGTATAGGAGTAAAGGTGTCTTGCTGCAATTGTACAGAGCCTGGGCAGGTGGAAGGCGTATCAGTAGGGGAGCATTTTGCAGATAGTGACCATAACTCAGTTAGATTTATGATAGTTGTGGAAAAGGATAAGGTTGGGCCAGGAATAAAAGTTCTAAACTGGGGAAAGGCTAATTTTACTAAGATGTAATGCGATTTGGCCCAAGTGGACTGGGAGCAGCTACTTGCAGATAAAACTATGTCAGAGGAGTGGGAGGCACTCAAGGAGGAAATAGCAAAATTACAGGGCAAATATGTTCTCATAAAGACAAAGGGGGGGATCAAGTCTGGAGAACCCTGGATGTCAAGGGACATAAAGGTTAGGATTAAGAAAGAAAGAGAAACATCGTGGCAGATACTGAGGGCTCAATATGGCAGAGTCCTTAGAGAAGTATAAAAAGTGCAGTGGGGAACTTAAAAAGGAAATTAGGAAAGCTGAGGGAGTGCATGAGAAAACATTGGTGGGTAGAATAAAGGAAAACCCAAAGGGTTTTTTAAATATATAAAGAGCAAGAGAATAACTAGGGAAAGAGTAGGGCCAACTGGGGACCATAGTGGTAATCTGTGTGTGCACCCGGAAGATGTGGGTACAGTCCTCAATGAATACTTTGAGTTGGTCTTCACAAGGGAAAAGGACGACGCAGATATAGACATCAGGGTGGAGGACTGTGAAATATTAGAGAAAATTAACATAGAGAGAGAGGAGGTACTAGCGGGTTTAGCGGCCTTAAAAGTGGATAAATTCCCTGGCCCAAATGAGATGTATTCCAGGCTGTTGAGGGAGGCAAGGGAAGAGAAATCAGGGGCCCTGGCAGTAATTTTAAAATCCTGTCTGGCCACAGGTAAGGTGCCAGAGGACTGGGGGACTGCTAATGTTGTCCATTATTAAAAAATGGAGGAAGGGATAAACCAGGAAATTACAAGCCAGTCAGTCTAACCTCGATGGTGGGGAAGTTACTTGAAAGAATTCTGAGGGACAGAATATACCTACACTTGGAGCGACACTGATTAATCAGGGATAGTCAGCATGAATTTGTTAAGGGAAGGTTGTGTTTGACAAATTTGATCCAATTTTTTAAGGAGGTAACCAGGAGTGTTGATGAGGGTAATGCATTTGATGCGGTCTACATGGACTTTAGCAAGGCTTTTGGTCAAGAAAGTAAGAGCCCATGGGATCCAAGGCAATGTGGCACGTTGGATCCAAAATTGGCTGAGAGGCAGGAAACAGAGGGTGAGGTAGACGGGTGTTTCTGTGACTGGAAGTCTGTTTCCATTGGGGTTCCGCAGGATTGGGTGCTAGGGCCCTTGCTGTTTGCCGTGTACATAAATGATTTGGACTTAAGTGTAGGGGGTATGATCAAGAGGTTCACGGATGACATGAAAATTGGTAGGGTGGTAAATAGTGAGGAGGACAGCTGTAAACTGCAGGAGGATATCAATGGACTGGTCAGGTGGGCAGAGCTGTGGCAATTGGAAATCAACCCGGAAAAGCGTGAGGTAATGCACTTGGCGAGGGCTAACATGGTGAAGGATTACACTATGAATGGTAGGACCCTGGAAAGTACTGAAGATCAGGGGGACCTTGGTGTGCATATCCATAGATCCCTGAAGGTAGCAGGGCGGGTAGATAAGGTGGTTAAGCGGGCAAAGCGATATTTGCCTTTATTAGCCGAGGCAAAGAATACAAGAGCAGGAAGGTTATGCTGGAACGGTATAAAATGCTGGTTAGGCCACAACTGGAGGACTGCATGCAGTTCTGGTCACCACATTATAGGAAGGATGTGATTGCACTGGAGAGGGTGCAGAGGGGCTTTACCAGGCTGCTGCCTGGGCTGGAGGGTGTGAGCTATGAAGAAAGATTGGATAGGTTGGGGTTGTTTTCCATGGAGCAACAAAGGTTGAGAGGGGACCTGATAGAGGTGTGTAAGATTATGAGGGGCATAGCATAGATAGGGTGAATAGGAAGGCACTTTTTCCATTAGTAGAGGGGTCTATAACCAGGGGGCTTAGATTTAAGGTAAGAGATAGAAGGGTAAGAGGGGAGTTGAAGAGAAATTTTTTCACTCAGAGGGTGGTGGGAGTCTGGAACTCACTGCCTGAAAGAGTGGTTGAGTCAGAAACTCTCGTAACATTTAAGAAGTATTTAGATCTTCACTTGCGTTGCCATAGCCTCCAGGGCTATGGGCCAAGCGCTGGAAAATGGGTTTAGTGTAGTCAGATCTTTGTTGACTGGCGTGGACACGATGGGCTGAATGGCCTCCTTCTGTGCTTTGACGTCTATAATGACATCAAGGGATGTGGGGATAGTGGAGAAAAATGATGTAGAGGTAGATGACCACCTATGATCTGTTTGAAAGGTGAAGCAGGCTTGATGTGCTGAATGGCCTACTCCTGCTCCTATTTCCTGTATTCTGCTGTATGTCTCCAACAGTCTAGTGATTGGCCAGAATTTTTGTTCTGTTGCAGATTGAATGCTTGGATCATGACTATCAAGCAGCGGTGGATGAGCTTCAGGATGTTAAGGTCGAACGCGCTTTCTACCAGGAGAAATCTGACCGCCTAAATCAAGAGATTAACCATATTCTTGGAGGACATGAAAACCGTATAATTGATGTTGATGCATTGTGCATGGAGAACAGGTGATTGAGTCCTTCTCATAAATTTCTTTACTTCTGGCAGATTGCATATGAATAATTCTTTATAACACGTGTGGTCATTATCAAAAAGTATAAAATATGTAATTTATCCTAAATGCATGAGAGCCAGAATAGGAAAGAACTGAACTCCTGAGGTGAGGTGAGAGTGACTGCCCTTGACATCAAGGCTGTATTTGACAGAGTGTGGCATCAAGGAGCCCTAGCACAACTGAGTCAATGGGAATTGGGAAAACTCTCCACTGGTTGGAGTCATACCCAGCACAAAGGAAGATGGTTGTGGTTGTTGGAAGTCAGTCAGCTCAGCTCCAGGACATCACGGCAGGAGTTCCTCAGGGTAGTGTCCTCGGCTCAACCGTAAAGTAAATATTGTGGCTACAAGAGCAGGTCAGAGGCTAGGAATCCAGTGACGAGTAACCCACCTCCTGACTCCCCAAAGCCTGTCCATAATCTACAAGGCACAAGTGTGATGGAATACTCCCCACTTGCCTGGATGAGTGCAGCTCCAACAACACTCAAGAAGCTCCAGGACAAAGCAGCCCGCTCGATTGGCACCACATCCACAAACATTCACTCCCTTCACCACTGACGAACAGTAGCAGCAGTGTGTACCATCTACAAGATGCACTGCAGGAATTCACCAAGGCTCCTGAGACAGCACCTTTCAAACTCATGACCACTACCATCTAGAAGGACAAGGGCAGCAGATAGATGGTAACACCACCACCTGAAAATTCCCCTCCAAGTCACACATCATCCTGACTTGAAAATATATCACCGTTCTTTCACTGTCACTGGGTCAAAACCCTGGAACTCCCTCCCTAACAGCATCGTGGGTGCACCTACACCACATGGACTGCAGTGGTTCAAGAAGGCGGCTCACCACTACCTTCTCAAGGGCAATTAGGGATGGCCAAGTAATGCTGGCCCAGCCAGCAAAGCCCACATCCCACGAATGAATTAAACATTTTTTTTTAAATAAACTGTTGATTGAGGGATAAATATTGACCAGGACACCAGGAATAACCCCCCTGCTCTTCTTTGAAATAATGCCATGGGATCTTTTACATTCATCCGGCAGATAGGGCCACATTTTAATGTCTCATCCGAAAGATGGCACTCCCTCGGTAGTGCACTGGAACCTTAATGTTTGTGCTCAAGTTCTGGAGTGGGACTTGAACCTGGAACATTGTGACTTTAGGCAGAATTTTCAGGTGGCAGCTACTCATGGAAGCAGGTGAGTGGCTGGTCACCTCATCTGTTGAAACCTATCAGAGCATATTCTATAATAATTCCTATTCTAAAAAAGAACTACATGCATTGTATGAATTGAATATTCAGTGGGGAACTGGCAAATAAAATTGATTCATTCATGAGGAAGATGTCTTTCCCACTGATGGAATGTACTCCATATTCCCTCATTGGCGATTCTTTTTGATGCACTGCATAAATAACAAAGCCTTTCATCTTCACAGGCTGCTTGGGTGCATACAATGGAAGATTCAAAATTTAAGTCTAAGTACCCAGTAATTTGTATTTATCACTTGGTATTCTGATTTTGGCCAGTGAATTTAAACCAGACAAACTAACAAGAAAGAAATGAGTACAAACGGGATTATATTTCAAGGGACAGATGGCAGACCATTGTTGGTCCACAAGCAATGATGCAGGTACCCCTGATGCACTCTGTCAGAAACAGTTAAAGTTGAAATTTAAAATTGGACAACTTGACGCAAAGTTATACACATCTCTCTGAGTCCAGCATCACCAAAGATGGTTGAGGAAAAATTCTTGCTGAACGGTCAAATTGGAATTCCCTATTGAATTCCTAATTTGCATAGTAATCATGATTTTATGATGATGCACAAAAAACCCAAGGGATAGAACTTTAACGTTTTGACCCACCAAAAGTAAGAGAACCCATATTGCACAGGGAATTCAGAAATATCTGAAGAGGATTTGTTAATGGCTTTTTAATCCAGCCACAGCATTTACACCTGACTTCTGAGTTTCCCAACCAATTGGTGATCCGCACAAGTCTATTTCAGCTGAACTGTTTAAAGGGTAACTGGTAAAGGGTAAAGATGACAATTGAAGTATTGAACAGGTGGGGGAACAGAGGAAGCAGCTGTATTATTAGATTTCCAATGTGGCAAGGCTGTAGATGGCCTTAGAGGATGAGCTCGAGCAGCTCTGGTCATAGAAGTCCTGGCTTTGGATTACAGTGCCTCAGCGTAGGCAGCAGCAGTCTGGGCTGGCTGACAGGCAAGAGTAATGGTATTAGTGAATGGCAGTGGTGGGAGTACAAATGCGGTTCAGATTCCTCCTTAAGCCTGATACTGTGGTGTGTAGGGGCCCTGTAGGGAGATACCCTTCCCTGTCGACAGCAGGTAAAGGCTGACTCAGAGACCAAGAAGGCAGGTCTGAATATTGATGAGTAGGTTAGCAGCAGAAATGTGGTGCCATGCTGGATTCATTTCTGAAAGTAGTTTAATTAACTAATTAGGTCAGAAAAGGTAAGTACAGTGGCACATTCAGCTGCACCCTCATGTGCCAATTACTGCACATCACTCCTCACACCAAATTACTTTGCAGGTGCACCCATTCCTCTCTGTCAATGCACTTCTTCATTTCCCCACAACCATCCAATAGTGATTGTGGTGTAGTGGTAATGTCGCTGGACTAGTAATCCAGAGGCCCAGGCTAATGCTTTGGGGGCCTGGGTTCAAATCCCATCATGGCAGCTGGTAGATTTTTTTTTATTCTTTCACGGGAGAAACTCTTGCCATTGGCAGTAGTGTCGAGAACCAAAGGACATTGATTTAAAGTGATTGGCACACAAAACCAAGGGTGACATGAGGAAAAACATTCTTATGATTAGGTCTGGATTGCACTGGTGGAAGCAGATTTTATCGTGGCTTTCAAAAGTAAATTGGCTCATTAGCTGAAGAGAAGAAAAATTGTAAGATCACAGGGAAAGGGTGGGGGAGTGGAACTAGCTGATTGCCCATCCAGAAAGTCAGCACAGACACGTAAAGCAAATGGCCTTCTCTGTGCTGCAACCATTCCACCATTCTATGAAACCATTTCTCAGAAAAGCTTTCTCTTCTTTCCCAAACATTCTCCTATTTAATTTCTAACTTTGCATCTGCTCTGGAAAAATAGCTAGTGTACTATTTTTAAACTTCACTTTCAAATCCTGCCATTTCTTTCTTTCTGCTTTAAAAGGTCGCATCTCACAATAAAACTCGTTTTTCTTTTGACTTCCTTTTGACAGTCTCATTCCTACTTGAATATCTCAGTCAGGGAGTGATGTTTTATAAGGACATAAATGTCATGCTTAAATAACAGAAGCCATTGACACTGAAGCATAGATTATCTGAAATGGGTCCATCTAACACTCAAATGGTTAAAAACAGGTTTTGTTCTGGTATAAGTGAAAGTATTAAGTAGCTGAGGTGCAGGGTAGTGAAGAGACGAGCATAGAAACATAGAAAATAGGAGCAGGAGTAGGCCTTTCGGCCCTTCGAGCCTGCCCCACCTTTCATTATGATCATGGCTGATCATCCAACTCATTAGCCTGCTCCCATTTTCTCCCTATATCCCCATATAATTGCAGCAAGACATCCCTGCTCCTGTACTCGAATCCTCTCGCTATGAAGGCCAACATACCATTCGCCTTCTTTACTACCTGCATGCTTACCTTCAGCAACTGGTGTATGAGGACACCCAGGTCTCGTTACACATTCTCCTCTCTCAATTTATAGCCATTCAGATAATAACCTGCCTTCCTGTTTTTGCTACCAAAGTGGATAACCTCACATTGATTGAGGCCCTAGGACTGATCCTTGTGGCACTCCAACTTACGTCTTTCCAACCTGGAAACGGTTTCCCATTCGGGGTTGAAGAAGTGAGAGACCTTGGAGTGCATGTCCACAGGTCCTTGAAGGTGGCAGGACATGTGGACAAGATGGTCAAGAAAGCATATGGAATGCTTTCCTTTATTGGGCGAGGTATTGAATACAAAAGCACGGATGTAATGATGGAACTGTATAAAACACTGGTTAGGTCACAGCTGGAATGTTGTGTACAGTTCTGATCACCACATTACAGAAAGGACATAGTTGCTCTGGAGGGAGTGCAGAGGAGATTTACAAGGCTGGAGAATTGCAGCTATGAGAAGAAATTGGATAGGCTTGGGTTGTTTTCCATAGAACAGAGGTGACCTAATTGAGGTGTACAAAATTATGAGGGGCCTAGATAGGGTAGACTGGAAAGACTTGTTTCCCCTAGCTGTGGGGTCAATTACCAGAGGACATAGATTTAAGGTGATTGGTAGAAGAATTAGAGGGGACATGAGGAAAATCTTATTCACCCAGAGGGTGGTGAGCATCTGGAATTCACTGCCTAAATTGGCAGTTGAGGCTGAAACTCTCAATTCATTAAAAAGATACCTGGATCTGCACCTTGAGTGCTGTAACCTGCAAGGCCTACGGACCAGGTGCTTGAAAATAGGATTAAAATGAGTGGCTAGTTTCTCTTTTTGGCCAGTGCAAACACGATGGGCTGAATGGCCTATTTCTGCACTGTAACTTTTCTATGGTTCTATGATAGCCTTTTGCACCAAGATGCCAAGGTCATCATTTAGTCTGTCCTTCTGAAAGTTTGTATCCTTATGCTTACAGGCAGTAAGTACTTAGGATCAGTTTCTGCAGATCTTTGTTCTCTATCTCCCTTGGGTTCCCTTTGCTATTCTCTATTGATCATACCAACACCATTCTGAATCTGCATCTTTCTACAAAGTGTTACTGAAGTCTGGAGCAAACTGCCCAGATATTCTTCCCCCTTTTTTATATATTGGACTGTCCACAATGCACAGTCGAGCTCAGTGAGTTGGAGGGGTTCGACACTGTAGATGTGTTCACTTCGGACAGCCTCTCTGTACACAAACTCCCATATACTGCATTCCAGAAACAAAAGGTACTCTGCCATATCTTGGTCTTAATTAATGTGTAGATAAAAATTATTTCAAGATTCTTTTTAGTTTTAAGTGTATTTAACTGTTTAGTTAATTGGAGTGGAATAAAAGAGACAGTAGCAACATGGATGTGAAATTGGCTAAGTGACTGGAAACAGAGTAGTGACTAACGGTTGTTTTTTGCATTGGCAGAAGGTTCATAGTGGAGTTCCCGAGGGCATTGGTGTTAGGACCCCTGCCCTTCCTGATAGAGGGAGATGGTGTTGTAATGGCATTGTCACTGGGCTAGTAATCCAGAGGTTCAGGCTAATGCTCTGGGTCACAGGTTCAAATCCCACCATAGCAGGTGGTGGAATTTCAGTTCAATTAATTAATCTGGAATATAAAGCTAGTCTCAGTAATGGTGACCATGGCAACTATGATCAATTGTTGTAAAAACCGATCTGTTTCACTAAGGTCCTTTAGGGAAGGAAATCTGCCATCTTTACGCAGTCTATCCCACATGTCAATCCAGAACCACAGCAATATGGTTGACTCTTTACTGTCCTCTGAAATGGCCTAGCAAACCATTCAGTTCAAGACAATTAGGGATGGGCATCAAATGCTGGTCTTGTCAGTAATGCCCACATCCCACGAAAGAATAAAGAAACATAAAAAAATAGGAGCAGGAGTAGGTCATTCGGCCCTTCGAGCCTGCTCTGCCATTCAGTATGATCATGGCTGATCCTCTATCTCAACGCCATACTCCTGCTCCCTCCCCATACCTCTTAATGCCTTTAGTGTCTAGAAATCTATCTATTTCCTTCTTAAATATATTTAGTGATTTGGCCTTCATGGCCTTCTGTGGTAGGGAATTCCACAGGTTCACCACCCTCTTGAGTGAAGAAGTTTCTCCTCATCTGTCCTAAATAGCCTACTCCTATCCTGAGACTGTGACCCCTTGTTCTAGACACCCCAGTCAGAAGAAACATCATCCCTGCTCCAATCAGTCCATCCCTATCAGACTTTTATATGCTTCAGTGAGATCCCCCTCATTCTTCCAAACTCTAGTTGGCCCAATCTCTCCTCATATGACAAATCTGCCATCTCAGGAATCAGTCTGGTGAACCTTCGCTGCACTCCCTCTATGGCAAGCATATCCTTTCTTAAGTAAGGAGACAAAAACTGCACACAATACTTTAGGTGTTGTCTCACCAAGGCCCTGTATAGCTGCAGTAAGACATCCTTGCTCCTGTACTCAAGTCCTCTTGAAATGAAGGCCAACATACCATTTGCCTTCTTAACTGCTTGCTGAACCTGCATGCTTGCTTTCAGTGATTGGTGTACAAGGACACCGAGGTTGCTTTGTACATCAACATTTCTCAATTCATCACTATTTAAATAATGCTCTGCCATTCTGTTTTTCCTACCGAAATGGATAACTTCACACATATCCACATTATACTGCATCTGCCATGTATTTGCCCACTCAACTCAGCTTATCTAAATCGCCTTGAAGCCTCTTAACATCCTCCGCATTGCTCACATTTCCACCATGTTTTGTGCCTTGAGCAAACTGGGAAATATATTTGGTTCACTCATCCAAATCATTGATATATATTGTGAATAGCTAGAACCCAAGTACTGATTCCTGTGGTACCACACTAGTCACTGCCTGCCACTTCAAAAATGACCCATTTATTCCTACTCTCTGTTTCCTGTCTGCTAACCAATTCTCAATCCATGCCAATATATTACCCCCAATCCCATGTGGTTTAATTTTCCACACTAACCTCTTATGTGGGACTTTATCAAAAGCTTTCTGAAAATCCAAATGCACCACATCCACTGGTTCTCCCTTATCTATTCTGCTAGCTACATCCTCAAATAACTCCAGTAATAAACTCCAAATAAATCCGTGTTGATTTTGTCTAATCCGATTGATATTTTAAAAATGTGACCTAGCACTTGGTGTACAGGGCACAATTTCAAAATTTGCAAACAATATAAAACTTTAAAGTATTGTGAACTGAGAGGAGAATAGCATAGAACTTCAAAAGGACAAAGACAAGTTGGTGGAATGGACAGACAAGCGGCAGATTGAATTTAATGCAAAAAAGTATGAAGTTTTGGTATGAAGAATGCAGAGAGGCAATATGAAATAAAGGGTAATTCTAAAGTGAATGCAGGAGCAGGGATACCTGGGTGTATATGTACATAAAATCATTGAAGGTGGCAGGACAGGTCGCGAGTACAGTTAATAAAGCATATGGCATCCTGGGCTTTATCAATAGGGGCATAGAATACAAAAATAAGGAAGTTATGATAAACTTACATAAAACACTGGTTTGGCCTCAACTGGAGTGTTGCATCCCATTTTGGGCACCAGACTTTAGGAAGGATGTGAAGGCATTAGAGAGGGTGCAGGAACGATTCGTGAGAGTGGTTCCAGGGATGAGGAACTTCACTCACCTAGATAGACTGGAGAAGTTAGGACTGTTCTCCTTGGAGAAGAGAAGGTTGAGAGGAGATTTGATGGAGATATTCAAAATCATGAGAGGTCTAGACAGAGTAGAGAGAAACTTTTCCCAGTGATGAAAGAGTCGAGAACCAGAGGGCACAGATTTAAAGGTAATTGGCAAAAGAAGCAATGGCGATGTGAGGAAAGACTTTTTCACTCAGCGAGTAGCTAGAATCTGCAATGCACTGCAAATTCAATCAAGGCATTCAAAAGGGAATTGGATCCTTATCTACAAAGGAAGAATGTACATGGCTACGGGGCAAAGGCTGGGGAGTGGCACTAGGTGAATTGCTCCTTTAGAGATCAAGCATAGACACAATCAGCTGAGTGGCTTTCTTCTGTGCTGTAACCATTCTGTGTTTCTACGATTGGCTATAAAGTGCTTTGAGTTTTCTAGAGGTCATGCAAAGTGAGTCATTTTTTTACAGTGTGTCCCTGCAATAGATCTTGCCTGCTGGTTTGTCGCTCTGATCGATCTTGTCTGAAGACCTGGTTCTTTGATAGATCTTGTCTGCAGGTCAGGCTCGGACTCCAGCAGCAGGTAATGAAGATATAGCAATGTGTAAATAAAAACTACTGTTGGTGATGTCATTCAAAATCAAACTTCTAAATGTCAGTGCAAGTCATCCTAATCATACTAAATGAATGAGCATGAATATGGTCATTGATTTTGATGAGGGACAAGTTTACATATGATTGAAGATGTCACAGGTGCTCTGCCCATGCCCTCCAATAAAGGCTCCCTGTGGACATCATAAACTCGGAAAGTCTGCCTTATAGTGTCTTCAGTCCAGTTTTGATAGACAATCTGCTTTGACCTTAGGGAGTAGGAGCAAAGCCAAATGCTACCTCTCCATCTTTTTCTATTTTCCAGGTATCTGCATGAACATTTGAAGCAGATCCAGGAAGAAGTCAACATCCTTAAAAATAACATTTCTAAATATAAGGTATTGTTTGCTGTAACATGCTAATGTACCAGAGTTAAGACTCACATTATTTCATCAGCAGAAAGCAATAATCAATATATATTCTAATCAGCTCAAATTTTAAACTCTGCCTCAGTGTTGCTAATCCTTTAGTGTGGAATGCACCTTATGCATATTTACTAAGGTTTATGACCATAAAATGTCCACTATGATGATTGCCACCTATTAGGAAAAAATATTGTAGCTGTCTTTGGTATATAGAAACATAGGACTTAGGAGCAGGAATAAGCCATTCAGCCCTTTGAGCTTGCTCCGCCATTCAATAAGATCATGGCTGATCTGGTTGTATCTCAACTCAACTTTGCCATCTGCTCCCAATAACCCTTGACTCGCTTGCCTAACAAAAATCTAACTCTTGCCCTGAATAAATTCAATGGCCCATCCTCCACTGCTTTCTGGGGAAGAGAATTCCACATACTAACAACCCTCTGAGAGAAAAAATTTCTCCTCATCTCCATCTTAAACGGTAGACCTCTTATTCTTAAACTGTGTCCCCGGTTCTCTCTCATCCTCCCGGTATGTACCCTATCAAACCCCTCAGGATCTTTTATGTTTCAAGAAGATCACCTCTCATGCTTCTAAACTCCAATGGATATAGGCCCAACCTGTCCAAGATTTCTTCATAAGTTAAGCCCCTCATCCCAGGAGTGAACCTTCTCTGAAATGCTTCAAATGCGATTGTATCGTTTTTCAAAAAAGGAGACCAAAACTGTACACACAGATGTGGTCTCACCAAGGCCCTGTACATCTGCAATAAAATGTCCTTACTTTTATATTCCATTCCCCTTGCAATAAATGCCAACATCCCACTTGCCTTCCTAATCACTTGCTGTACCTGCATACTAACTTTTTTGTGATTCATGTACCAGGACACCCAGATCCCTCTGTACCACCGAATTATTCAATCTCTCTCCATTTAAATAGTATATTGCTTTTCTATTTTTCCTGCCAAAGTGGACAAGTTCACATTTTCTCATATTATACTCCAACTGCCAAATTTTTGCCCACTCAGCTAACCTGCCTATATCCCTTTACAAACTCTCTACCACCTCTCAACAACTTACTTTTCTATCTATCTTGGTGTCATTGTCAAATTTAGCAACCATACACTCGGTCCCTGCATGTAAATCATTGATGTAGATTGCAAATAGTTAAGGTCCCAGCACTGGTCCCTGTGGCACTCCACTTGTTACAGCTTGTCAACCTGAAAAAGACCCATTTATTCCTACTCTCTGCTTCCTGTTAGTCAACCAGTCCATTATCCAAGCCAATATATTACTCCGTACACCCATATAATCTTATTTTGTGTAGTAACCTTTGATGTAGCACCTTATTAAATGCCTTCTGGAAATCCAAGTACACTACATCTGCAGGTTCCTCTTTATCCATCTTGCTTGTTGCTTTTTCAAATATCTCTAATAAATTAGTTAAACACAATTTCCCTTTCACAAATCCATGTTGTCTCTGCTATGACCTCCTTAATAATGGATTTTAGCAGTTTTCCTATGACAGATGTTTGGTTAACTGGCCTGTTGTTTGCTGCTTTCTGCCTCCCTCTTTCTTGAATAAATGTGTTGCATTAGCTATTTTCCAATCCATTGGGAACCTTCCAGAATCTAAGCAATTTTGAAAGATTACAACCAATGTATCTACTATCTCTGCAGCCGCTTCTTTTAAGACCTTAGGATGCAGGCCACCTCGTCCTGGGGACTTGTTAGCCTTTAGGTATAACCCAGCACCTTTTTCCTAATGATGGTGATTGTTTTAAGTTTCCCCCCATCCCATTCACATCTTGAGTTTCAAGCACCTTTGGGAAGTTTTCTATATCTTCTGCAGTGAAGACAGACACAAAATACCTGTTCAATGCCTCTGCCATTTCCTTGTTTTCCATCATCAATTCCTCAAATTCACTCTCCAGACAACCAACGCTAGGTTTAGTTATTCTTTTCCTATTTAAGTATTTTTAGAAACTCTCACTATCTGCATTTATATTACTAGCTAGCTTTCCCTCATACTCTTCTTTCTCCCTCGTTATTATTTTTTTTAGTCATTCGTTGCTGGTTCTTAAAATTTGACCAATCTTCTGACCTGCCATTAATCTTTGCAGATTTGTACAGTATTTCTTTCAATTTAATACTATACAACTGTGCAAGATATATCTATCAATTTTATTCTTAAATCTTTAAAGATGTTGTGCCTTTTGTCCAAAATAAGGATTTAAAGTAAAGAACAAAAATGTTTTTAAATGACATTATTGTGCTTATCAATTGATTTGCTTTTTAATAATTTCATTAATATTTTTAACAAGACTGCAACCTCTCTCAAAAGTCTGGCCTTGGATTTATTATTTTGGCCTAGAGTTGTGATTCTGATGGCTAAAATCAGATCCTGCAGCCTAGTCATATTTAGAGGGCACGATTTCACAGAAAGCAACAATGACATTTATTCAATCCAGCAAATAGGCAATTTTACTTTTTAAATGTTTCCTTAATTTTTCTTTCTTCAAACTTTTGGCTGCTTTATGTCATAATTCTTTGACAGGCAATAACTGCATTTGGTCATTAAAAGTTTTGCAAGGACTCCCACCAGTGACATTCATAGAACTATAGAAGTTAAAGCACACAAGTAATCAATCAGCCCATCATATCAATGTCGCCATTTAAGCATTTTTCTTTTATAAGTTATAATGGTTTCAGCATCAACTATTCCATGTCATAAAGTATTCCATGCTCAAAAACTCTCTGTTTAACTGTATTCCTCATGAGATTCTCTTAGTGGTAACTTAAAATTGATGATTTCTCACTGATCCCTCAACTAGAGGAAGTAGTCTTTCCCTTTTAGCTCTATCAGACCCTTCATAATTTAAAAATTCTTTATTAAATCTTCTCTTATCCCTTCTGTTCTAGTGGAAATAGTTTCAGTATCTCAAATCTCATCTCATAACTATGGTTTCTCAACTTTGGCACCATGCTGTTGAATCTACATTGTTCAGTCTCAGTGGCTTTAATGTCCTTTCTATAAAGGAGTACTCAAAACTGCACACGTTCCTCTAACTGTGGCTGAATCTATGTCTTGTACAAATTAATTATTACTTGTGTAATATGATGTACCTCATTTATAAAACCAAAAATTCTATATTTATTTATGGCCTTATCTACTTGCATTTGAGCTTTCAAGAAAAAATGTATTTGAATCCCTGTGGGCTAACCAATGTTTTGTATAAATTTCGTATTACTTCTTTATTGTACTCTGTGCTCCTTTTTATCAAACGCAAAATGATGTTGCACTCACATGTAGATAATATAAGAAATAAGGTATTTCTAGCCCAGCTTTCATCCTCCTTGTGAGGAAGAAATTGATTTGTGTTTGGCCACCTCCCTTCCTTGTGGTAATGCAGTAACTGTACTGTTCTTTGCTGGACTTAAAATATTAAAAAATGGGTTTCTTCTCTGTTAGGACACCGCATTGAATATGTTCTTCTACTTCTCTGTTATTTTGAAATATATTTTGCTTATTGCCTGTGTATTTCTAACTCTAATGAGCTTAGTGTGCTGATTGAGATTAACAATCAGAATGAACTCCTGATTGGTTATTTTCTCACCTAACCTTTATTCATCACATGATGAATCAGGCGATGCGCTTGTGTTGAGATTGGAGGGGCCTGGTTTTCTTTAATATTTAAAAAAAAATTACCTTGCCTCATCATTTCATAATTTCTGTTTCACATAGAATGCTCTTGAGCGTAAAAAGCACCTGAAGTCGAGTGGAAGGAGCAACAGTAGTGCACTTACAGGAGTTCTTTCTGCTAAACAAGGTGAGATGGGCCCATTGTAGTGAGGCTTGTTAGAAAAAGCATTCTTCACATTCCTGTCAGATTGTGTGTTCCACCATTATCCCATGTACCTGAACTATTCCACCAACTCTGTCAAACCACTACTTCAAAATTCGGACTGCAGGTTTGAAATGATGCATTAATGTAAACTGAATCAGGAGATTTACATTGATCAGGGAAGCCCTCTACCCAGCACGTTATAAAACTCGCCAAATGCTCCTGGTGGGAAACATGGGGGCCAGGCTCACTTAATTGCAGGTGAGGCCCCATGTCAGTGGCAAAACCTCCCCCCAATTAAGTCAGTGGGCGGAAGGGGCTGATACGGGATCCCCAGCTGCTGCAGGCGGGGTGTCAGTTAGGCTGACTAATGAGCCAGTTGACATCCATTATCCTTGAACTCCTTAGCATAGACAAAATTACTCTTGCAGATAATTTCATCAAGTTTAAGGAAGTTGGATAGGGTTTACATGGACAGATCCCTGCTATGAGGTTTCCCTGTAAGGCTACAAGACCTATAATTGAATGAATCAGTACCAGGAAGTCAGGCTAGCTTCCAGACTAAATTAGACTAGACTGAGACTAATCAAGTGTTGTGAACTGCGAGTAGCAATCATTTGTGTTTGGAAGTGTGACCGATTTGATGTATGTTACTCCCAAAGTAAACTTAGTTCAATTTTGTTTTTCTATTCTCTTCTCTTATGTTGTATTTAATCTTTTTGTGGTAGTGGCTCACTGGTACCAATTGCCGCGAAGCACCTCAGTGAATTAACTGCTATCCAAGTAATGTTTGATGGTGTATGTTGGCTACTCTACTATAGATGATATCTCAGCCAAACCTGATGCTATCCACATCCAAAATTTCACATTGTGCAGTTTCAGTGTGGGTCACAGGATAGTAATCAGGAGCAGGAACCTAGATAATTTCCTCTGTCGCTAACCCAGGGCATTGAGGACTAATTATAGTGCCCCTACTGTCACCCCTTTGAGGTAAGCTAACAGCACTGGGGATCAAACTTGGGACTTGTCAGTTTATGTTATCACTGGATAACTTTGCTGAGCCAATGAGAAATCTTGGACATGATTTAATGCAGCTCATCCTGGTGGGAAACATGGGGACCAGGCTCACTTAATTGCAGGTGAGGCCCCATGTCAGCGGCAAAGCTCCCCAATTAAGTCAGTGGGCGGAAGGGGCTGATGCCGGATTCCCAGCTGCTGCAGGCGGGGTGTCAGTTAGGCTGATTAATGAGCCAGTTGACACCCATTATCCTTGAACCCATCACAATTTAATGGTGGCTCATGGATTAAATGGGGCCACATGGTTTTCCTGTGCCCTTGGAAGTCCACCCAGCTGGGTTTGACAGCAGCCTGTTGGGGATTGGGGGAGGTGTCCTTGCAGTCAGGCACTCTGTGCTGGATTGAGAGACCCCCCAGCATCGGGAAAGGAGGGGGGGGGCGCTGCTGAAAGCCACACCCGTCCCATTGCCTCTGACCTCCCCTGCCCTCTCCTTCCCATGACCCCTACCCCACGATCCCCATTCTGCCTTCATTCACTTTTGATCTGGGACCGCTGGTGGGTGCACTGCTGCCAGTTTCCTCCGCTCCTGCTGGTGCCTCTTTTTGGCCAGCAGCTCTTGGAGAGCTGGTCTTCACTGCTGGGGATGTCAACTGCGGGGAAGATCCGAAGGTGGCCACTTATGTCCCCAAATTCCTTGATTCCATCAGGTGCCTGCCACAGAATTGACCGGGGTTCCCCACCAGTTCTCGGACCCGTGGGCAAGACATTGGCCTGACAGAATCCTGGCCTTTGACTCCATTGGAATCCCTGGCATCCCTTCATGTTTGGAAATGTCTAGCTTTTTCAGAATATTTTCCTGTATTTTTCCTTGATCGTAACATTCCACATTACACTGACAATTCTCCACAGTCTTGCTGTTTTCTTTGTCACTCTTGTTGACCATAAATGTCAAAATAATTGAAATCTTCATGACAGTTCTTTTTTTCTAACCATGATCAAATGTTGGCTCTCACAATGAAGCTATATACCTCTGCTCCATCACTGAGGAGAACGAAGTTAGACAGTATAGATGCCTGTTCCAATAATGCTATGAGAAATTCAAATCCACCTCCCCACCCCTCCCTCTTGACCAACCCTGCAGGATTTCTTGAGCTGCAGATGCTGTGACACCGAATCTGCAATATTATTGTACTGGATCTGAAATAGCGTGCTTCATAATCCAAGTCTATCCATCCAACTTCATCAAGGGTTTCTGTTTCTCAGTAATTGGTGGCTGGTGGAATGGAGTTTTAATTGGCTTGGAGATTGTTGATTGGCATAGTCCCATCTCACTAATAACTTGAGTTTCTGTCCTTTGTGGTTTGAGGGAATTACATTGCAGTGATAGTAATGCATTTAAATTAAATTTCTTGCTGTTTTATGCAGGCAGATAATAGTAATAAGTTGTATTTAAGAGATACCAGTGAAGATTGTATTGATTGACCTATGGGTAGTGCATAATGTGAATGCAGAGAACTAAAATAAGATTGGGCTAAAAGGAATATTCCAGGATAGAACCATGCAATAGAATGATCATTTAATACTTTTCTGAAAAACATGTCCCTGTCTATATTTGATGTTATTAAATTAACATTGTAATTTTCTAAATGAGAGATAACTGTTTATAAACTAGACCCAATTCTCCCCTGAACTTACAGGATTAAGCATTGAAATTGAAAGTTTGTCCTGATCATCATCCACTGATCCCTGCTTATAGTGTCAACTTTTCTTCATTTAACATTATTTTATTTGAATTATTTTCATTCATGAAATGCTTCCTGTGTTGTTTTATTGACATTGCTTAATTAAAGTTAATGTATGATTCAATTTTTTGGGCATAATGTGACTTTGAGTTAACATGGGTAGACTTTATGTGAGTTTACATCATTTGAGGAATCGATCAGCCATGTCTATGGTGCTCCACAATTGAATATCTTCCCGCTTCTGTAAAAACACTTATAAAGAATGGCCATTGTTGGAAGGTCATTGGCATTTGTGCAACTTCACGTTAGCATGAGTTGCAACTTCCAGGGAAAGAAGATTAATTAGAGAAAAATTTAGAGGGGAAAAATGCCATGCATTTCACAGATTTCAGCCCCAGTAATGGAACTGTAATGACTTTGTAACAGTTGACTGTTTTTTTTGGTTTTCTTCCCCTGTTATATCAGAAACCAATTAAACATCTTGTTCATTCACTTAATCTATCAATATCAATTTTATGCTCCTGTCTACACTACTTACTATACCACCAATCTTTGTGTCATCAGCAAACTTGGATATGTTGCTCTCTGTTGTGCTATCCAAGTCATTGGTAAATATATTAATGACCTGGACCTTGGTGTACAGGGTTCAATTTCAAAATTTGTGAATGATACAAAATTTGGAAGCAGTGTGAACTGTGAGGAGGATAGTGTAGAACTTCAAAAAGATGTAGGCCTGAATTTTCCACTTCTGTTGGCGTCAGGTGTGTTTGGTGGTGTGAGCAGACAATATGGTGAGAAGGCCAAAAATCAGTTTCATGTCATCATAAAACCAGTTTGCGATCATCTGCTCCACCTGTCAATGGCGGGCCTTGTTTCCTGCCACCACACATCAGGAATCTAATTTCAATACTTTAGCATTTCATTGTAAGCCCTGCTCACTGTAATCATTCCCACCACACCCCGCCCCAAAGCTGGATTATCCGGGCACGTCGGCGTGATTCACAACTGTACAAAAAGCGATGTGCACCTGGCAAGCTGCACTTCGCTCGGGACTTCGAGGTTTGTTTGCCTAACTTGCTTCAGGTAGCACTCGCAGTCATTAGCGCCAGGCTTCAGAGGTAGCAGCACATCTTTTTTAGCAGGGCTCAATGGCAGGTCTCTACCGTAAAGCATAAGGCTTTCAACTGTTGCAGGGCTAGGGTTTGCTTGAAGAGGGGGGAAAGTAGCCACAGGGAAGGGAAGAGGCTGCAGGGTGAAGGCTGTACTGGGGAACTGGGGTATTCCAGGGTATGTGTTGTGGCATATGTTGATCTGTGCAAGTGGCCTCAAGGTGGTGAGGGCTGAGGAGGCAGTCTCCAGAGGGGATGAAGCCAGCTGGAGATGAGGGTGTGTGTAAGAGAGTAAGTGGTGATGTCCCTTGAACTGGCAGTGAGTGAGGTGCCAGTGAACATGTAATGGCCTTGTGAGTGTTTGAGTTTAGAGCGATGAGATAGCTACCTTGCCCTGGCAGCATAGATGAGATAATTCACCCTCTTTCTGCACTGGATGGTGAATCTCTTCTGTGCAGGATTGGCACTGACCACCACTGCCACTGCCTCCCAAGCTGGAGTGGTGAGATTTCTGAACTTCCTGCGGCCAGAGCAGGGGTAGAGGACATCACGGTGGGCCTCCAAAAGGCATTTCAGTGACAGGTCACTGAACTCTTCTTGGCCTTAGGGTCCATGTCTTCACTGGAGCAGCGCTGGGCTGTAAGCATTGAGAACTGTATGCCCAGCTGCAGTTTAGATACGGCACCTGGAGTGAGGAAATGTGAGGTAATGGCGTGGTGGGCAATTCAGAGGTCACCCGCCGGCGAGACAGCGCATTTCCTGTGGCTGCACAATTAATAAGGTGGGAAGCGTACAATATGGCGCAAAAACCCACCATTGTGGCCAGCAGGTAAAATGTTTTTCACACCCGCTACTGCACTTAATGCAATTGTGGCATGATTCCACCCATAAACAAGTTGGTCGAATGAGTGGACAAGTGGCAGATGAAATTTAATGCAGAGATGTGTGAAGTGCTTAATTTTGGTAGGAAGAATGTGGAGAGACAACATAAACTAAATGAGACAATTCTAAAGGATGTGCAGGAGCAGAAGGACCTGGGTGTTTCTGTGCATAAATCATTGAAGGTGGCAGGACAGGCTGAGAGAGCAGTTAATAAAGCATACAGTATCCGAGGCTTTGTTAATAGGGGCATAGAGTACAAAAGCAAGAAAGTGATGTTAAACTTGTATAGAACATTGTTTCAGCCTCAACTAGAGTATTGCGTGTTCAGTTCTGGGTGCCACACTTTAGGAGAGGCATGAAGGCATTAGAGAGTGTGAAGAAAAGATTCACAAGAATGGTTCCAGGTATGAGGAACTTCAGTTATGAAGATAGATTGGACAAGTTGAGACTGTTTTCCTTGGAGAACAGAGGAGATTTTATAGAGATATTCAAAATCATGAGGGACCTGGACAGAGTAGATGGGGAAAAGCTGTTCCCATTGGAGAACAAGACGGCACAGATTTAAAATAATTGGCAAAACAATTGCACCACGAGGAAAAACTTTTTCACAGAGCGAGTGGTTAGGATGTGGAATGCGCTGCGTGAGTGTGTAGTGGAATCAGGCATTCAGGAGGGAGTTGGATTATTATTTGAAAAGGAAGAATGGGGGAGAAGGCTGAAAGAAGTAAATGAATTCCACCTTGGATCACCTACATTTGGAATATGGTTACCATTTTGACAAAATTATGATCTGATTCTATGTTGCCTTCCTGCTGAGCTTTTGAGTTCTTAACTGCTATACCAGTATCTTTATCTTACTGTTATATAGTCCAGTTGAAATCTTCCTGTATCGCCAAACATTTCCCATGTATATTGTCATCTTTTATGATGCCTAAACCATGTGTTCGTTTTCATGATTCCTGTTCTTCTGCAAAAATCTACCAGTTTTTGGCTTTTCTCATATCTATTTCCAAGACCATATGGTCCACTACTTCATCGCCTCATCCTTCTCCAACAAAACTGTTCCAATCTCCCATAACAATCACTTAGCTCTTTCCACTCTCCTGCTCGATTAGTTTTTCAATTCTATCATACATTTCATCAAACTCTTCATCTGGGTATTCTCTTGTGGGCATATATCCCTGAATGGTGGTAGTGTCCACTGGTTGCCCCTTTAGTTTCATTAGCATCTGTCTATCTGAATCACATTTCACTTCACTCACACAGTTAGTCGCTTCCTTGCCTAACATTAATGCTACTCCACATTCCCTTTCTTCTTCTCCCAAGTATATCATTTTCATTTCAGCACTCATGAAGTCGCCTTCTCCTTTTCCATTTCTTGCTTCAGGTTTCCTTTCCTATTCATTGTTCCTACATTCCACGTTCCTATTCTTTTGATATTACCAAGCTTGTATATATGAGAATTTCGCTGGATGGGGACCTCAGAGACCTCATTCCCTCCCTTGCCAAAGTCAACATCATGTGTTTTTTGATAGGGGCTCATGTCCAGGCCATTGTTGTTTACTTGTGTTGATGCCATCCTGAAACGTTTTCTTGGCTATTTTCAGTAGTTGTTCACCATTGCCTTCCACTGTGGTGTCAGTTTAGTCACCGACAACTTGACCATTGTGATAGGTAGTACTGGGCTACAGTGATACCAATAGCAGGCGTCACACATCTGACCTTACGATGTTGAGAGACATAAGAAGGGGGTTATGCTAAATCACCTCCGATAGCAGCGACTTCTGCAGAGCTGAAGCAGGCCATTAGAGCTAATGCTTTGCCATGAAGGAAATCATTGAGGAGGGAGTTATATGCCTTCAAGAATTCCTCTATAATCTTCCAAGAATCCTCAGATTCTGGAAAAGTCCCAAAGGATTGGAAAACTGCCAACTGCCCTTATTCAAAAAGGTAACTAGAGGCCACTTTTTATACATTCATGGGATGTGGGCATCGCTGTTTAGGCCAGCATTTATTGCCCATTGCTCTCATTCAGAGGGTATTTTTAAGAGTCAACCACATTGCTATGGGTCTGGAGTCACATGTAGGCAAGGTAAGGACAGCAGATTTCCCTTCCCTAAAGGGCATTTGTGAACCAGGTGGGTTTTTACAATAATCAGCAATGGTTTCATAGTCATCATTAGACTTTTTAATTCCAGATTTTTATTGAACTCAATTCAAATTGAATTTCAAATTTCACTATCTGCCATGGTGGGATTTGAACCCAGGTCCCCAAAGCATTACCCTGGATCTCTGGAATACTAGTCCAGCAACAATACCACTATGATACCACCTCCCCAGTTAGCTTGACATCTGTCATTGGGAAAATGTTAGAGTCTATTATAAAAAATGTAATAGCAGAGCATTTGGAAATACATAATATAATCAAGCAGAGTCAGCATGGCTTCATGAAGGGGAAATCATGCCTGACAAATTTATTAGAATTCTTTAAGGAGGTAACAAGCAGGATATATAAAGGGAAACCAGTAGATGTAATATATTTGGATTTCCAAAAGGCACTTGATAATGTACCACACATAAGGCTATTTAATAGTGCATGGTGTTGAGGGTAGTATAGTCGCATGAATAGAGGACTGACTAACTAATAGATGACAGAGAGTTGGGATAAGGGGTGCATTTTCAGGAGGGCAACCTGTAACGTGTGGAGTGCTGCAGGGATCAGTGCTGGGACTGCAATTATTTACAATCTATATTAATGACTTGGATGAGGGAAGTGAGTGTACTATCATCAATTTTGTGGATGATACAAAAATAGGTGGGAAGGCAAGTGTTGAGGATGACACAAAGAGTCTACAGGGAGATATAGACAGTTTAAGTGAGTGGGCAAAAAATTGGCAGATGGAATATAATGTGGGAAAATCTGAGGTTATGCACTTTGGCAGGAAGGATGGAGGGGCTGAATATTATTTCATTGGAGAAAGACTGCAGAAAGCTGCAGCACAGAGGGATTTGGGTGTCCTCAGGCATGAATCCCAAAAAGCCAGCATACAAACTCAGCAGGTAATAGATAAGGCAAATGGAATGTTGGCCTTTATTTCAAAGAGAATGAATTATAAAAATAGGGAAATCTTGCTAAAACTATACAAGGCAGTAGTTAGACCACACCTAGAATACTGTGAACAGTTTTGGTCCCCTTATCTAAGGAAAGATAAACAGGCATTGGAGGCAGTCCAGAAAAGGTTCACTAGGTTGATTCTGAGTGTGGAGGGATTTTCTTATGAGGAGAGGTTGAGTAGGTTGGACCTGTACCCATTGGAGTTTAGAAGAATGAGAGGTGACCTTATTGAAACATGTAAGATTTTTAGGGGGCTTGACAGGGTAGATGCTGAGAGGTTGTTTCCCCTTTTGGGAGAGTCTAGAACTAGCCGGCATGATCTCAGAATAAGGGGTCACCCAGCTAAAACAGAGGTGAGGAGGAATTTCTTCTCTGAGGGTGAATCTGTGGAATTCTTTAATGCAGAGGGCTGTAGAGGCTGGGTTGTTAAGTATATTCAAGGCTGAGATGACAAGATTTTTAATCATTAGGGGAATTGAGGGTTATGGGGAAAAGGCAGGAAAGTGGAATTGTGGGTTATCAGATCAGCCATGATCTCATTGAATGGCAGAACAGACTCAGTGGGCCTAATAACCTACTTCTGCTCCTATGTCTTATGGTCTTATGGTCTGTCAACTGGAATTCCCTCAGTTGAAGAATTTGTAATAAAAGTAAATGAAATACGAGCTGCAGAAGAGAAGGATACCAACAACACCAATGAGCAATGGAAACAGATTAAAGAATCTGTCAAGGAAGGAGGAACAAATAGAATTTTTGAGGAAAAAGGATCAAGAAACCATTGTTTACGACTGCAAAGTTGCGAAAGATGGAAGAACGGAGAAAATGGAAGAATATCAATACTGAAGAAGGCAAGCTGAAATACAGACACTCGCAGAACGAGTTAAGAGAAAAAGCACGTGAACCATGGTTAAAATAGCAGTGTGATATACGTGAAGAATTGGATAAGCTAGGAAGGTTAGACCTTTTGTATGGAAAAACAAAGATTAGTGGCACTCAGCATAAAGGATTGAAAAGAACAGCCATCGATAAAAAGGAAGGTGTTTTATTTTATTGGGGTTTGTTAACAAGACAAAAATAAGGAGCATATTGAAGAATTAAATACAAAAAATGAAAAACCTGAAATGCTTGAGCCAGAAGAAGAGAGTAATGTTGACATTGATTTCATTGGACCAGAAATACTAGTGAGTGAGATAAGAGCAGCAATAAATGAGATAAAAACTGGATAAGTGGCTGGAACAGATGAAATGCCTGCAGCATTGATTAACAACAGGGGAAAGAACATCAATGTTTACCAAGCTGTGCAAAGATATTTATATATCAGGAGAGTGGCCAAAGGACTTTATGCAGATAATAAAAATCATCCTAAGAAAGAAGCTGATATTCTGACTTTCGTATAATTAGTCTGATTGCCCATGCATCGAAGGTTGTGTTGAGAGTTGGAACAAAGAGAGTTCAGTGGGAAGACCAGTTTTGATTCCAGGGAGGAAGAGGGAGAAAGAAGCAATTGGCATTATAAGATTAATGAGTGAACACAGTTTAGAGTTTGGACAGGATTGATCTGTATGTTCTGTAGATTTTGGAAAAACATTTGATTGGATTGACGGGATTAAGCTCTTGATAGTGCTGACATGCATTGGAGTAGACTGGAGAGATGGATGAATCATAAGAAATCTGTACATGGGACAAACAACAACAGTGAGAGTAACCAACAGGGAGTTGGAACCATGTGTAATTGGAAGAGGAGTTCAATAAGGGTGTTGTTTATCACCAGCCCTCTTCAATGTCTATGCAGAAGCAATGATCAAAGGTGTGTTTGAAGACACAGAATCTGGCATTAAGATCGCAGGGGCGAATGATAATATCAGTTAGATTTGCAGGTGACAAAGCACTTGTAGCAAGCATGGAGGAAGGATTACAAGAACTAGTAGATAGCCTAGTAACAGCAGGGATGAACTTTGGAATGTAAGGGAATATTGGCAAACTTATCTCAAAATCACGAAGAAATATTCATATATTCATAAAAGGAAGAGAACCAGGATAGATGCGAGGATTCATGTATTTAGGAAGCATAATATCTGTAGATGAAGGGTACAACAAATAAATAAGTAGGATGGCAATGGGAAAGGCTGTATTTGGTAAGACAGCTGCTAACTAAAATCCTGAATAAACAACTCAAGAAGTGACTTGTAGAATGCTTGATTTGTAGTGTTGTTTTGTATGGATGTGACACTTTGATATTAGGAAAGAGGAGACCAATTTACTAAAATAGCTTTGAGATGTGGGCTTGGAGGAAAATGGAAAGGATCAACTGAACAGAAAAAGTAACAAATGATGAAGTGCTGAAGAGAGTGAATGAACAAAGAAATTTGCTGAATGTAATTAGGAAAAAGCTGACAGAATGGGGAAACTGGGAGACAGAAACATAGAAAATAGGAGCAGGAGTAGGCCATTCGGCCCTTCGAGCCTGCTCCGCCATTCATTAAGACCATGGCTGATCATTCAGCTCAGTAGCCTGCTCCCGCTTTCTCCCCATATCCTTTGATCCCTTTTGCCCCAAGAGCTATATCTAACAACTCCTTGAAAAGATACAATGTTTTGGCCTCAACTACTTTCTGTGGTAGCGAATTCCACAGGCTCACCACTCTCTGGGTGAAGAAATTTCTCCTCATCTCAGTCCTAAAAGGCCTACCCCGTACCTTCAGACTGTGACCCCCTAGTTCTGGACTCCCCCACCATCAGGAACATCTTTCCTGCATCTACCCTGTCTAGTCCTGTTAAAATTTTATAGGTTTCTGTGAGATCCCCCCTCATTCTTCTGAACTCCAGCAAATATAATCCTAACTGACTCAATCTCTCCTCATATGTCAGTCTCGCCATCCCAGGAATCAGTCGGGTAAACCTTCGCTGCACTCCCTCTATAGCAAGAACATCCTTCCTCAGATAAGGAGACCAAAACTGCACACAATATTCCAGGTGTGGTCTCACCAAGGCCCTGTGTAATTGCAGCAATACATCCCTGACCCTGTACTCGAATCCTTTTGCTATGAAGGCCAACATACCATTTGCCTTCCTTACCACCTGCTGCACCTGCATGCTTACCTTCAGTGATTGGTGTACGAGGGCACCCAGGTCTAGTTGCACATTCCCTTCTCTCAATTTATAACCATTCAGATAATCTGCCTTCCTGTTTTTGCAACCAAAGTGGATAACCTCACATTTATCCACATTATACTGCATCTGCCATGCATTTGCCCACTCACTCAGCTTGTCCAAATCACACTGAAGCATCTCTGCATCCTCCTCACAGCTCACCCTCCCACCCAGCTTTGTGTCATCTGCAAATTTGGAGATATTACATTTAATTCCCTCATCTAAATCATTAATATATATTGTGAATAGCTGGGGTCCCAGCACCGATGCCTGCGGTACCCCACTAGTCACTGCCTGCCATTCGGAAAAAGACCCGTTTATTCCTACTCTTTGTTTCCTGTCTGCCAACCAGTTTTCTATCCATCTCAATACACTACCCCCAATCTCATGCACTTTAATTTTACATGCTAATCTCTTATGTGGGACTTTGTCGAAAGCCTTCCGAAAGTCCAAATAAACCACATCCACTGGCTCCCCCTCATCAACTCTACTAGTTACATCCTCGAAAAATTCTAGTAGATTTGTCAAGCATGATTTCCCTTTCATAAATCCATGCTGACTCTGTCCGATTCTGCCACTGTTTTCCAAGTGCTCAGCTATTCAATCTTTTATAATGGACTCTAGAATTTTCCCCACTACCGACATCAGGCTGACTGTTCTATAATTCCCTGTTTTTCTCTCTACCTCCCTTGTTAATTAGTGGGATTACATTAGCTACCCTCCAATCTGTAGGAACTGTCCCAGAGTCTATAGAATGTTGGAAGATGACCACCAATGCATCCACTATTTCTAGAGCCACTTCCTTAAGTACTCTGGGATGTAGATTATCAGGCCCCGGGGGATTTATTGACCTTCAATCCCATCAATTTCGCTAACACCATTTCCCTACTAATACTGATTTCTTTCAGTTCCTCCCTCTCACTAAACCCTGTGTTCCCCAACATTTCTGGTATGTTATTAGTGTCCTCCTTCGTGAAAACAGAACCAAAGTATGTATTTAGTTGGTCAGCCATTTCTTTGTTCCCCATTATAAATTCCTCTGTATCTGCCTGTAAGGGACCTACATTTGTCTTCACCAATCTTTTTCTCTTCACATACCTATAGAAACTTTTACAGTCAGTTTTTATGTTCCCCACAAGCTTACTCTCGTACTCTATTTTCCCCTTCTTAATCGTTCCTTTGGTCCTCCTTTGCTAAACTGCCCCCAATCTTCAGGTCTGTTGTTTTTTCTGACCAACTTGTATGCCTCTTCCTTGGATCTAAAACTATCTCTAATTTCCCTTGTAAGTCCTGGTTTTTCCACCTTTCCTGTTTTACTTTTGCGCCAGACAGGAATAAACAATTGTTGCAGTTCACCCATGCGCTCTTTGAATGTTTGCCATTGCCGATCCACCATCATCCCTTTAAGTAACGTTTCCCAATCCATCATAGCCACCTCGCGCCTCATACCATTATAGTTTCCTTTACTAAGATTCAGGACCCCAGTCTCAGAATCAACTACGTCACTCTCCATCTTGATGAAGAGCTCTATCATATTATGGTCGCTCATTCCCAAGGGGCCTCACACAACTAGATTGCCAATTATCCCTTTCTCATTACATAATACCCAGTCTAGGATGGCCTGTTCTCTAATTGGTTCCTCAACGTATTGGTCCAGAAAACCATCCCGTATACACTCCAGGAATTCCTCCTCTACGGTATTGTTACTAATTTGATTTGCCCAAACTATATGCAGATTAAAGTCACCCATAATTACAGATGTTCCTTTATTGCATGCATCTCTAATTTCCTGTTTAATGCCTTTCCCAACATCACTACTACAGTTTGGGGGTTTATATACACTAACGTTTTTTGCCCCTTAGTGTTTCTCAGCTCTACCCATACAGATTCCACATCGTTGGAGCTAATATCTTTCCTCACTGTTGCTTTAATTTCCTCTTTAATCAGCAATGCAACTCCATCGCCTTTTCCTTTTTGTCTGTCCTTCTTAAATACTGAATACCCCTGGATGTTCAGTTCCCATCCCTGGTCACACTGCAGCCATGTCTCCGAAATCCCAACTATATCATACCTTTTTACATCTATTTGCGTGGTTAATTCATCTACTTTATTGCGAATGCTCCTCACATTAAGGTACAAAGCCTTAAGGCTTGTCCTTTTAACATTGCTTGTCCTGTTCCCACTATTTTTCACTGAGGCCTTGTTTGATTTTTGTCCTTGATTTCCCTGCCTATCACTTTTCTTATTCCCCTCTCTATCTTTTGTCCTTGTCCTTGATTCCCCCTCCTCTGACTCCTTGCATAGGTTCCCATCCCCCTGCCATTTTAGTTTAAACCCTCCCCAACCACTCTAGCAAATATTCCCCCCGAGGACATCAGTCCCGGTCCTGCCCAAGTGTAACCCGTCCAGTTTGTACTGGTTCCACCTCCCCCAGAACCGGTACCAATGTCCCAGAAATCTGAAAGTCTCCCCCTCACACCATCTCTTCAGCCACATATTCATCCGATATATCCTGCTATTTCTGCTCTGACTAGCACGTGGCACTGGTAGTAATCCTGAGATCACTACCTTTGAGGTCCTACTTTTCAACTTACTTCCTAACTCCCTATATTCTGCTTTTAGGACCTCATCCCTTTTTTTACCGATGTCGTTTGTACCAATGTGTACCACGACCACTTCATCCTCCCACTTCAGAATATCCTGTGGCCGGTCTGAGACATCCTAGACCCTAGCGCCAGGGAGGCAACATACCATCCTGGAGTCTCGTTTGCGGCCACAGAAACGCCTATCTATTCCCCTTACAATTGAATCCCCTATAACTATTGTACAGGGCACATCTTACGAAGAAACAGATGAGTAAGAGAAATTATGGAGGGAAGATGTAAAGGAAAAGGAGGAAGAGAAAGGAAGAGAACACCAATGTTGGACGGCTTGAAAATTGAAGCAAGTTATTGGCAAATGAGAAGGCTGGCATAGAATAGAGAGACGTGGAAAGTCAATGAGTCAGGGACCTGCCTTCAGGCAGAACCCACATAATGATAATGATGTCTTTCAAAGGGAAAAATGTGGAGGGCATGCCAAGGTAGGCCATGGGGATGTCTTTGTCGTGAGAAGAGGAGAAGGAAGTGCGCGAGGTTTCAGCATCATACCAGTCAGGTGTACTCTCCACCAGCACAGACACACCCCTCAATGGGCCCTTATGCAATCTTAGAACAGGTGGCAAAGGGTGAGCAGCACTTCCTGAGTGAGCAGGAGGAGGTGAGGGAGGCAGAGGCAGCTACGGGCAGTCCCCATCTCAGCTGGGCAGAGATGCACAGTTTCTGGAGTCACGCACAAGGTAGGTATTCCTGGACTAGCAGCTGAAGATGTATGCCCACATGTTGGAGTTCCCTGTGGCGTTAAGGAGTCATGGGCACAGAATGGGAGGAGTCCATTCATCACATGCACCGTCATGTCTCCGGGTGTTGAAGGCATGAGCTCCTCCATTGAGAGAGTGGCCACCCTCATGGAGAGCAAATGTCGCATCACTCAGAGTGTATGCAGGAGTAGTGCGCTGACATACACAGAATGTATGAGACATTCTGTAGTATTGACCGGTAAGTGGTGTTAATGCAGGCTGCAAAGATGCATGGAGTGGATACCTGTTAATGCCCCAGCTGGTGGTTCCCTCAGATGCTTAAGTGCTCCATCAAAGGGCTGAAGGAATCGGAGATAATGTTGAAGGGACCAGCCTGTACAGGGCACCAGCATCAAGATCCAAAATCTTCCCCTCTAACCATGGAACTATCCACTCAGGCCCTATGACAGAGGCTGTCCCTGCATTGTTGCTGGTGGAGCAGCCTGTGGAGGGGCACCCACTGACACTGCTAAGATGAGGATGATTGCCATGGGCATCTCAGCTGCAAGCAGACACAAGTGAGCAGGCTGCATCTACCGCATCCCCAGCTACAGAGGGAGCATCCCATCGGTGCGGTTGCAAGCGACGGCCATCATGTTGATAACTTTGCATTGAGGCTCATTTGAATGATGTATTATGTTTGAGTAAAGCTTTCAGAATTCAATACATTGGATGTGTTTTTGAACCAAGACTGTCCGTTTCCAGCCTTTGATGAAATCAAGGTAAAAAGGGAAGATGTTGGGGACTGATGCAAAGGTTTGTGCTCAGGGTCATTGCTTGGATGATGGTGACTTGTGCCTCATTCATTGTTGGGAGCAATTGTAGGCATTTGTGTTGTGTGCATGGTGATGACATTATCTTATTTCAACAAAGTTGAGTATCAGGTCCAAATGCTTTCCAGGGTGACCAACCCTCACAGACTGCTGGAAACCTCCATGTTTCTTGTGGCCGCTCTCATAATTTACAAACAGCCCCTCAACAAGCTGACATTTAGCTCATTTGCATACCAAATTACAGACCTGCCATTTTCTGACCCTGTTGCAAAAATTGCAGTGCCTTAGAACTGCATGGAAAACAGTCACGCCTCTCTATGGCGCAATTTTCCAGGCCCATCCACCTCTCTTCCCATTTCCGCTGCCCTACAAAAATTTTGCTCCACAAGTCACTTCCTTTCAATATATGTACATATGACCTGAAACCTCAGTTTCTCTCTCCACAGATGCTGCCAGACAGCATTGAGTATTTCTAGCATTTTCTGTTTTTATTTCAGTTTTCCAGCATCCACAATGTTTTGCTTTTGGAAGCATATACATTATTCTGTCTAGTTACTTCCTCAAAAAATCAATTGGACATGACCTACCTGTTACAAATCCATGTTGGCTCTCTCTAATTAGTTCAAATTTCTCTTAAGTGCTCAGCCACTCTGTTCTAAGTATAGATTCCAATAATTTCCCCACAATAGATGTCAGACTAACAGGTCTATAATTTCCTGTTTTCTTGCCTTTGTGATACTAATGTCTAGAATTAGTTCAGAGTCTAGAAACAAATTGGATATTGCCTGATCTATGTACTCCATTAAAGATCATGCAATAACATCTTGTACAAAAGTAAGAACGTTCTTAACATACCAATCTACAATGTGTGCATGTGATACTAATGGGAACCTACATTACCAGTGAAAGGAATCGGTCCATACGGATACATTTAAAATATAAAAATCCAATTTTATATTGTGAGGCTCAAACTTCAAGTTAAAATTGAAAGGGCACAGTTTTGCCTAACGATTTTGTGGGTCGCTATTAAATTGTTTACATCTGGAATATTTATTTTCTTCTTTCTACACTCCATTCGATGATTTTCACTTCATAGTCATGAATCTATTTGTGTGACAGTCCACCAATATACTGTCTTGATGTATAATTGCACTGTGGGGGTATGTTGGAGCCAAACATACCAGGAAAGTTTGAGTTTTGATTCTTGATCTTCGCTTAGATGGCCACTTGTGTCCCTACTCAACACCATTGAACACTGCACATTTGCCCCTATTTTACCAGATTAAGACATAAAATTAGTCAGTGTACCAGTGTACCCCATTCTCATTTCTAACAACTCTGCTGAATAACATGTATGCATAGATATTCGGTGAAGTCAGAATTAGACTCAGTTATAAATCTCCCCACCTTCACCCCCACTCCCCTCCCATGTTGCCTGCTTATGATTGTTATTCATATTTACAGATGAGATTAAACACTTGCATGGCGTACCCAGCAAGAATCATTACTGTCAGGAGAAGAGGGGACAAAGTGAAACTCTTGCAGTTTTAAAGACGGCTGAAAGGCAATCAGCATAACTTGGGAACAATCAGAACTGAAACCAATTATTAGAAATGCACTTTTTTTTTTACAGTCAACCCTAGCTGGCAAAGTAGCATTAAAAAATACAAGCTGTTTGATGGAAATTAAAGTTGGTGTAGCATGCAGCTTGTTAAAGGCAGTTTTGAAAAATTAGTTTTACAGAAAACATTTCTAACTGTGTGATTGACTTGTAATGTTTTGGGCAGAATTTTACGTCCCATGGATGGGCACATGCCCGACATAGTCGGGCCTAAAATCGCGCGAGATGACTTTGGACAAACATCCTGACATCATTGAGCACTCCTGCGATATTTCGCTGGGTGGGCTCACGCAAAAGTTGGAAGCACGTCCACTGACAATTAAGCTGCCAATTAAACCCATTAACAACACAACTGTCTGCGATTTTTGTGGCCCGTCCAACCTTACGGTTGGCGGATGGGTAAATCGGCCAGGCGGCCTTTACATTTTTCATCAAACCTCATCCAAGGGCGGGATGTAATCTCTGTTAGGAAATAAAATAAAAATAAGTATCCAATCCCAAAAAGCTAGCATACAGGTTCAGCAGATAATAGAGAGGGCAAATGGAATGTTGGCCTTTATTTCAAAGTGAATGGAGTATAAAAATAGGGAAGTCTTGCTAAAACTATGTAAGGCACTAGACAACACCTAGAATAAGACCATAAGACGTAGGAGCAGAAGTAGGCCATTCGGCCCATCGAGTCTGCCCTGCCACTCAATGAAATCATGGCTGACCTCAACTCCACTTTTTTGCCTTTTAATCATAACCCGTTGATTCCCTTGCTGATTAAAAATCTGTCTTTCTCACCCTTGAATATACTTAACGACCCAGCCTCTACAGCCCACTGCAGTAAAGAACTCCACAGATTGACTACTCTCTGAGAAAAGAAATTCCTCCTCATCTCTGTTTTAAATGGGTGCCCCCTTATTCTGAGATTATGCCCTCTGGTCCTAGACTCTCCCACAAGGGGAAGCATCCTCTCAGCATTACCCTGTCAAGCCCCCTAAGAATCTTATTTGTTTCAATAAGGTCATCTCTCATTCTTCTAAACTCCAATGAGTACAGGCCCAACCTACTCAACCTCTCCTCATAAGAAAATCCCTCCATACCTGGGATCAACCTAACGAACCTTCTCTGGACTGTCTCCAATGCCATTATAAGGGGACCAAGACTGTTCACAGTATTCTAGATGTGGTCTAACTAGTGTCTTTTATAGTTTTAGCAAGACTTCCCTATTTTTATACTCCATTCCCTTTGAAATAAAGGCCAACATTCCATTTGCCTTACCTATTACCTGCAGAAATTGTATGCTAGCTTTTTGTAATTCATGCCTGAGGACCCCCAAATCCCTCTGTGTTGCAGCTTTCTTCACTCTTTCTCCATTCAAGTAATATTCAGCTCCACTATTCTTCCTGCCAAAGTGCATAACCTCACATTTTACCACATTATATTCCATCTGCCACGTTTTTGCCCACTCACTTAACCTGTCTATATCTCTCTTTAGACTCTTTGTGTCATCTTTGCCACTTGCCTTCCCACCTAATTTTGTGTCATCCGCAAACTTGGCGATAGTATATACATTTCCCTCACCCTAGTCATTAATATAGCTTGTAAATAATTATAGCCCCAGTACTGACCCCTGTGGCACTCCACTAGTTTCAGGTTGCCATTCTGAAAATGGCCCTCGTATCCCAACTCTCTGTCTTCTATTAGTTAGCCAGTCCTCTATCCATGCTAATATACTACCCCCAACACCATGGGCTATTATCTTATTAAGTAGCCTTATGTGTGGTACATTATCGAAAGCCTTTTGGAAATCCAAATATATTACATCCACTGGTTCCCCTTTACTATCCTGCATGTCACCTCCTCAAAAAATTCTAATAAATTTGTCAGGCATGATTTCCCCTTCATGAAGCCATGCTGACTCTGCTTGATTAGATTATGCATTTCTAAATGCTGTGCTATTACATCCTTTATAATAAACTCAAACATTTTCCCAATGACAGATGTTAAGCTAGCTGACCTATAGTTACCTGTTTTTTGTCTCCCTCCCTTTTTGAATAAGGGTGTTAAATTGGCAGTTTTCCAATCCTCTGGGACTTTTCCAGAATCTAAGGATTCTTGGAAGATTACTACCAGTGCATCCACTACCTCTGCAGCTATTTCCTTTAATATCCTAGGATGCAACCCATCAGGCCCAGGGGATTTATTGGCCTTTAGCCCCATTAGTTTCCCTTGTACTTTCTCTCTAGTGATAGTTATTGTTTTTATTTCCTCCCCCTCCTTTGCCCCAAGATTATTTAGTATTTTTGGTGTGCTGTTAGTGTCTTCTACAGTGAAGATTGATGCAAAGCATTTGTTCAACTCCTCTGCCATTTCCTGCTTCCCCATTATTATTTCCCCAACCTCATTTTCTAAGGGATCTATATTGACTTTGGCCTCTCTCTTCCTTTTTATATATTTAAAGAAGCTCTCACTGTCCATTTTTATATTACTTGCTAGTTTACCCTCAAAGTTTATTTTCTCCCTCATTTTTTTGGTCATCTTCTGGTGGTTTTTAAAATTTTCCCAAACCTCTGGCTTACCACTAACCATTGCCACATTGTATGCTTTTTCTTTCACTTTGGTACTATCCTTAACTTCCTACTGTGGACAGTTTTGGTCCCCTTACCTAAGGAAAGATGTACTGGCATTGGAGGCAGTCCAAAGAAGGTTCACTAGGTTTATCCCAGGTATGGAGGGATTTTCTTATGAAGAGATGTTGAGTAGGTTGGGCGTGTCCCCTTTGAAGTTTCGAAGAATGAGACATGGCCTTATTGAAACAAATAAGATTCTTAGGGGGCTTAACAGGGTAGATGCTGAGACGTTGTTTCACCTTGTGGGAGAGTCTAGGACCAGAGGGCATAATCTCAGAGTAAGGGGGCGCCCACTTTAGACAGAGATGATGAGGAATTTCTTCTCTCAAGGATAGTGAACCTGTGGAGTTCTTTACCACAGAGGGCTGTAGAGGCTGGGTCATTAAGTATATTCAAAGTTAAGATAGACAGATTTTTAATCAGTAAGGGAATCAAGGGTTACAGGGAAAAGGCAGGAAAGTGGAGTTGAGGATTATCAGATCAGCTATGATGTCATTGAATGGCGGAGCAGACTCAATGGGCTGAATGGCCTACTTCTCCTACGTCTTATGGTCTGTGGACAGCATTTTTATGAGGTATGATTTCAGGCGCTTGATTGTGATGCATGGACATTTTTGCAGCTTTTTGCAGCCTTATTTCATTATTTGCAATCTGCAGCTCCCTGAGGCAGCTGTCTGCCTTCCGGGAGCTCTCTCACAGTGCTCACTCACGCCCGCGGTGACGTCGTTGCCCGCTCTCTTCGCGCCCCCACCCGGACAACGCTGAGCTTTTCAGCGCGCATTTCACACAGGCTGGTCGTTAATTGGCCAGTCAGCATGAAATCGCGGTCGGGGGTCCATTTCCCAGCTCCTCCCAGGCCCACCGATAGCGTGTGCCCGATGACCTAAAAATTGAGGCCTTTGAGTTAAGACTGGCCAGATGATAATGAATACTAAGGGGACATTAGTCTCAGTTACCAAAAAATACTTGGGATGTTTGATGTAGTAGGATGGTTATCCTTGATTAAGTCTGTAGTGCAGCAAAAGTACTGAAATGCATAATAAATTTGATGCAGTTAAAGACAATTTACCTGTCTCATACTTCTGGTGGGGAGCTGTACTCCGAGTGTAGATCAGAAAACTAGTGGTTTTTGTAGTCTGATCTTTAGCCCATGCTCCTTTGGAGCACAGCTGTCAATTGGGAGCACAGGATCAGTGAATTTACTCGACAATTCTATAGTTTTCATTGATCACAAAGAGGGGTGAAAAGTCTGCTGATAATTTAAGTAAAAAGATTATTAAAAAGTAAAAGACAGAAAATTCAATTTTTTGTATTTATTGACTTTACTAAAATTTGTAAGCGGAATTTCAATCCCAAAGTGCCTGCTTTTCTTGCCTATACAATTAATGTAATTGATGTTATTTTATGCATCTTGGCTACAGTCCAGGAACTATTGTCAGAAGATCATGGTTGCAGTCTGCCAGCCACTCCACAGTCCATTTCAGATCTGAAATCATTGGCAACTGCTTTACTTGAGACAATTCATGACAAGAACATGGTTCTTCAGCATCAACGACAGACTAACAGGCACGTATTACATCTGCTTGATAACAAAGACCCAATTGTGCTGTGGTTTTAAATGTGTTGATTTCCCATTGGTACAGATAAGTAAAGTATTACTATTGTTGTATTACTCTTGGAAACAAGGAGATTGAATTATGGTGTTATTGTTTTGATAGAAGATTTAGTGCTTTGTCGCCACTGATCTGATTACTCAGTTGCAAAGCTGTTGTTTCTTTTTAGCTGAATAAAGGCTCTTCATCAAGAAGTGTAGCATTCTCCTTATCTTCCAATTGAACAAATGTCCTGAAAGTGGAAATGATGAAGGGAAGACTAGGAGCCTCATGCTAGCTGGACCTCTCTGGATTACTTAGTGTCAGTGTTTTTTTATCTGTACAAATAATTCCCAAGACACACTCTATTCCAGGCTTTTGAAACAGTATTTTACATACGATATTGTAATTCCTTACATTCAGAAATCTGCATCTTTTGCTTTCCTGAAAGGGTTGAATAATGTAGCCCATATATAGCAGCTACCTTGATTTTTGGTAAATTGACTAGAGTTTATGTAGAAATCCCATTATATCCTCCAGCTCTTGGATGGTGGAAATTACATTAAATCAGATCCCTACAGGCCAAAATAAATAATTAAATTTATTTGCAATTCTAAGGAAGAAGCTGCAAAAATACGAGATATATGATGCTGTATAAGACAGAATCTTCTGACGTAAATTCTTTGGAAATGCCTATTGAAAGAGCAAGTTGGACTCTTAGTCTCTTGAAGTAAAACAAGAAGTCTCGCTCTATTGCTGCGGTAGGGAATTATGCTTCAAAAGTTAAACTGAACACTCAGGGAGCTGTTTAGTCTGAACATTCTCCAGAAGTCAGTATGATCTAAAAACACAGAGGTCCACTTCTTTTATATCCGTTACTTTTTTGAAGACCAAAAGAACAATATGTGGCATATGGCAGCAGTGCAGATTATCTGGTATTTCTCTAAAATTAAAGCACAATATCAAGAAGAGCCCTTGTAACTCGCTGCCTTCCTCCATCTTCATTTAGAGTCTTACCAGGGTTAATACTTAATACCCAATAAGTTAGAGTCATAGAATCCTTTATAGCACAGAAAGAGGCCTTTCAGCCATCAAGTCTGTGCTGTCTCTCCATGGAGCAATCCAGTCAATCCAATTACCCCTCTCTATCCCCATACCCCTATAAGCTTGTTTCCTTCAAATGCCCATCGAATTTCCTTTTGAAATCATTGATATTCTTTGCATCCACAGCCCTCTGGGCAGTTAGTTCCAGGTCATTACCACTCGCTCCATAAAAAACAAAGTTCTTCCTTACATTCCCCCTGCATCTCTTGCCCAAAACCTTAAATCTGTGCCCCTAATCCTTGTACCATCAGCTAATGGGAACAGTTTTTTCTTGTCTACCTTATCAGACCTGTCATAATCTTGCACACTTCTATCAAATTTCCCCTCAACCTCCTTTGCTCCAAGGAGAACAACCTCAGCTTCTCCAACCTAACCTCGGAGCTAAAATCCCCCAGCCCTGGAACCATTCTGGTAAATCTCCTCTGCACCCTCTCAAGGACCTTCACATCCTTCCTAAAGTGTAGTGACCAGAACTGGATGCAATATTCTAGTTGTGGCCTAACCAAAGCTTTAGAAAGGTTTAGCGTTACTTCCCTGCTTTAATACTCAATGCCTCTAATTATGAAGCCCAAGATCCCAAATGCTTTGCTAAACATTCTCTCAGTATGTCCTGCCACCTTCAAAGTTCTATGCGCCCCCATATCCCCTCATTCCTGCACACTATTCAGAACTGTGCCATTGAGTCTATATTGCCTTTCCCGATCCCTTCTGCTAAAAGGCATCACCTCACACCTCTGTATTAAATTCTATCTGCCAATTGTCTGTCTGTTCTGCTCACCTATCTATGTCCTGTTTCCTTCGATTAGTATCATCCCTGCTGTTTGCCACTCCTCGACGTTTGGTATCATCAACAAATTTTGATATTTTACTCTGTATTCTAATATCCAAGTTATTTTTATATAGTGAAAAAAAAACAATGGTCCCAGCACTTATCCTTGGGGAACACTACTATCTACCAGCCTGAAAAATAACCATTTACCACAACTTACTGTTTTCTGTCCTCGAGCCAATTTTTTTATCCAAGTTGACACTGACCCTCCTGTTCCATGAGCCTCAATGTTGTTAACCCCTTTTATGTGGTACTTTGCCAAATGCCTTCTTAAAATCCATATCGATAACCAGCTGCATTCCCTTCATTAACCTTCTTTGTTACTTCATCAAAAAATTCAATTAAATTAGTCAAGAACAATCTGCCTTTTACAAACTCATGCTAGCTTTCCTCAATTAACTCAAACTTCTCCAGGTGCCTGATGATTTTTTTCCCCTAGATTATTGTTTCTAAAACTTTACCCACCACTGAAGTTAAACTAATTGGCCTATAATTGCTAGAAATGTTCTGACATCCTTTCTTAACTAAGAGCCACCTTGGCACTCTCCAATGCTCTGGCACCTCCCCCACATCTGGGGAAGATCAGAAGATTATGGCAAGCCCTTCTGCCATATCCACCACCACTTCATTTAGGATCCCGGAATTCAGACCAGGCCATCCAGACCAGGTGCCTTATCCACTCTAAGCATAGTCAGCTTTTCCAGTATCTCCTCTCTTTCAATTTTCACCCCATCCATTACCTCCATAATCTCTGCTTCTATCAATATTTGGTCAGATTCCTCTTACTTAGTAAACATCGATACAAAGTGCTCATTAATTATTCTAACCTTACTGTATGCCTCTAAGCTTCTATCAACCACTTTGTCCTTAATAGGACCCACTCCAGCTCTTACTACCCGTTTACTATTTATATGCGGTGGAGGATTTTTGGGTTCCCTTTTATGTTGACTGCCATTCCATTCTCCTATTCTCTTTTTACCAGTCTTAATTTCCTCTTCAATTCCCCTCTCAACCTATTGTATTTGACCTGGATCTCACTTGAAGAATTTACCTGACAGGCACCCTAAGCCTTTTCTTTTGTTTCATCATATTCTCTATCTCCCAAGGAGCCTTGGTTTTGGTTCCCCTACCTTTCCTCCTTGTTGGAACGCACCTAGCCTGTATCTGAGACATCTCCCTTTAAAGATCACCCATTGTTTCGTTACACTTTTTGCTGTCATCTTTGGTTCCATTTTATCCTGCTGAGATCCCTTTTCAACGCACTGAAATTAGCCCTCTTCCAATTCTACATTCTACTTTAGATATTGCAATACTCATTCACGTACCATCTGTCGAATTCAAAATGTTGAATCTATTTACACCTAAATCAAAAAATTAAATGGCTGTAAGGAAAATAAAGGGCAGAATCTTACCAGCTCTGAAATTCTTCTGCCAAAAGCCAGTCCTGACCCTGATGGTGTCAGCTGACCATACAGCGTTGTGAACTTTTTGAAGGTGGCCAGTTAAGAAGCCACCTTTGCATTTGTTGACTAACTAATGACATGAAACATAGGCTGAATGGCCTACTCCTGCTCCTATCGAGCTTGCTCCGCCATTCAATATGATCATGGCTGATCATCCATTTCAATGTCTTTTTCCCACACTATCCCCATATCCCTTTACATCATTGGTATTTAGAAATCTGTCAATTTCTGCTTTAAACATACTCGATGACTGAGCTTCCACAGTCCTCTGGTCTAGAGAATTCCAAAGATTCATAATCCTCTGAGTAAAAAGAATTATCCTCATCTCGGTCCTAAGTGGCTTTTCCCTTATTTTGAAATTATGTCTCCTGGATCTAGACTCCTCAACCAGGGGAAACGTCTTACCTACGTCTACCCTGTCTGTCCCTTGAAGTATTTTGTAGGTTTCAATGAGCTCACCTCTCATTCTTTGAAACTCTAGAGAATTCAGACCCAGTTTCCCCAATCTCTCTTCACAAGACAGTCCCACCATCCCCGAAACAAGTCTGATGAACCTTCATTGCACTCAATCTATGGTAATAATATCCTTCCAAAGGTAAGGGGACCAAAACTGCATACAGTACTCCAGCTGTAGTCTAACCAAGGCTCTATACAATTGAAGCAAAACTTCTCTACCCCTGTGTTCAAATCCTCTTGTGATAAAGGCTAACATTCCATTAGCCTTCCTGATTGCCTGCTGCACTTGAATATTAGCTTTCAGTGACTTATGGACAAGGACACCCTGGTCCCTTTGGACATCAACACTTTCTAATCTCTTATCATTTAAGAAATACTCTGCACATCTGTGCCTCCTTTCAAAGTGGATAATCTCACATTGTTCACATTAAATTCCACCTGCCATGTTCTTGCCCATTCACTAAGTCTTTCCAAATCCCCTTGAAGCCACTTTGCATCTTCCTTGCAACACACATTGCCACCTAGCTTTGTGTCATCTGTGAACTTGGAAATGTTACATTTGGCCCTTCATCCAAATCATTGATGTATATAGTGAACAGCTGGGGCCCAAGTGCTGATCCGTGTGGTATCCCTGCCAACGTGAGAATGACCCGTTTATTCCTACTCTCTGAATCACAGAATCACAGAGCAGAAAAGGCCCTTTGGCCCATCGAGTCTGCTCCGACATGTGAGAAATACCTGAACTACCTACCGAATCCCATTTACCAGCACTTGGCCCATAGCCTTGAATGTTATGACATGCCAAATGCTCATCCAGGTACTTTTTAAAGGATGTGAGGCAACCCACCTCCACCACCCTCCCAGGCAGTGCATTCTAGACCGTCACCACCCTCTGGGTAAAAACGTTTTTCCTCACATCCCCCCTAAACCTCCTGCCCCTCACCTTGAAATTACGCCCCCTTGTGACTGACCCTTCAACTAAGGGGAACAGCTGCTCCCTATCCACCCTGTCCATGTCCCTCATAATCTTGTACGCCTCGATCAGGTCGCCCCTCAGTCTTCTCTGCTCCAACGAAAACAACCCAAGTCTATCCAACCTCTCTTCATAACTTAAGTGTTTCATCTCAGGCAACATCCTGGTGAATCTCCTCTGCTCCCTCTCCAGTGCAATCACATCCTTCCTATAATGTGGGGACCAGAACTACACACTGTAGTCCAGCTGTGGCCTCACTAAGGTTCTATACAACTCCAACATGACCTCTCTACTTTTGTAATCTATGCAAGTGTCCTATATGCCTTTTTCACCACCCCACTAACATGCCCCTCTGCCTTCAGAGATCTATGGACACACACACCAAAGTCCCTTTGTTCCTCAGAACTTCCTAGTGTCATGGCATTCATTGAATACTTCTTTGTCAAATTACTCCTTCCATAGTGTATCACCTCACACATTTCAGGGTTACATTCCATCTGCCACTTATCTGCCCATTTGACCATCCCACCTATATCTTCCTGTAGCCCAAGACACTCAACCTCACTGTTAACCACCCGGCCAATCTTTGTGTCATCCGCAAACCGCAAACTTACTAATCCTACCCCCCACATAGTCATGTATGTCATTTATATAAATGATAAATAATAGGGGACTGAGCACAGATCCCTGTGGTACGCCACTGGACACTGGCTTCCAGTCACTAAAGCATCCTTCTGTCATCACCCTCTGCCTCCTACAACTAAGCCAATTTTGAATCCACCTTATCAAATTACCCTGTTTCCCATGTGCCTTTGCCTTCTTAATAAGTCTCCCATGTGGGACCTTGTCAAAGGCTTTGCTGGAATCCATATAAACTACATCAAATGCACTACCTTCATCTACACACCTGGTCACCTCCTCAAAAAATTCAATCAAATTTGTTAAGCATGACCTCCCTCTGACAAAGCCATGCTGTTTTCCGCTTGTTAACCAATCCTTAATCCATGTCAGTATATTACTTCCTATCCCATGTGCTTTAATTTTGCTGACCAACCTCCTGTGGGGACTTTATCAAAAGCCTTCTGAAAGTCCAAGTACACTACATCCACTGACTCCCTTTTATTTATTCTGTTAGTAACGTCCTCAAAAAATTCCAACAGATTTGTCAAACATGATTTCCCATTCATAAACCGAGTTTGAATATGCCTAATCAGATCATTATTATCTAAGTGTCCATTTATCACATCTTTTATAACCGATTCCAGCATTTTCCCTATTATTGATGTAAGGCTAACAGGCCTGTAGTTCCCCATTTCCTCTCTCCCTCCCTTCTTAAATAGTGGGGGGTGGGATATTTGCTACCTTCCAATCAGCAGAGACCGTTCTAGAATCTATAGTTTTGGAAAATGATCGCCAATGCATCCACTACCTCCATAGCGACCTCTTTCAACATTCTGAGATATAGAATATCAGGTCCTGAGGACTTATCAACCTTCGGTCCCATTAATTTCTCCATTACAGTTTCTTACGAATACTAATTTCCTTCGATTTCTCATTCTCCCTAGTCCCTTGGATCTCTAATTCTGGGAGATTTCTTGTATCCTCCTCAGTGTAGCAGACACTGTAATCATTTAGCGTCTCTGCCATTTCTCTATTCCCCATTATAAATTCTCCTGACTCTGCCTGCAATGGACCCAGATTTGTCTTAGCCAAATGTTTCTGGTTGGCAGGCTCCCGAGGCAGGATGCTCAGTCAAAAGGCCCAAAGCTATGTCTGGTCGGCAGTCCCACCCAGAGAGGTGGACATTGTTGAAGCATGTATGGGACAGCAAGGGGCCTCAAGATGGAGGCGTTCTCAGAAAAGTTTAAAATAAATAACGCCACAGCAAACATGCTTGTGGCTGCGGCTGTGGCCGTCTCGTCCCTGCGGCTCCATGATAGGGGGATTGCGAGGAGGCATCAGTGGCTGCCTGGTCTGCCACCAAGATGCCACCTTCAGGTACTTGCTGGGTTTCAGCCTCAGCGGGAGGCCATCCAATGTCAGGCAGCAATTTGCCACCAATTAAACCCTATAGTGGCCTAATTGGCTACCCACCACTGCCAGGCGGCTAGCCTCTGTCGCATTGACTCCACTTCTGGTGAGATCGCTCGGAGGTGAACAGACCTGACATGCCACGTTCAGCTTTTACACCTTGTCCTGCCTCCAAGCTTACCTCTGCAGGACTGGAAAGATTCTGCCCATATTATCTGTGAACAGTCATTTTAAATTTAAGTAATTGATTTGCATCCATCTTTTGATTCAGGTTATCATAACATTTTAAGCCTATATAGAAGCCTAAAAGGGCAAATTCTTGTACTTGCTACCAGTAATCATGCAAGGACAGCACAATGCAATGAATCCTGCTAACAACTGGAAAGAGATGTTAATATCTGTAATGTGCCCAAATGCACTAATGTCATGTGCTAATAAGTGCACCTTATTCTTTATGAACCATTTGTTCTGAACCCTTTCACAGAAACTGTAGAAAATACCAAATTTGAAAGTTACTACAACAAGCCCCATTTATCTTGTAAAACCTCATATTAATGTAAGCACAGTCTCAAGATCACACACTTTCTAAACAATGTACCACATCAGTGTTGGAAAGAAAATTACTAAGCTAATTTTGCAAAATTCATCTTTTTCAAATAATATATTATTGAAGGATGGTATGCTTCTATAGTTATTTAAAGATTGATCTTAAAATGTTTGAATTGTTTTTGAAATAATTACATTTTTACATTATTTCTAAATATTAATTGGAGATAGAATCAGTTGGCATGAAGTGTAATATAAGGCTGTGCTACCATCATAGGATTCTGATGAGGTTCTTTTCAAATATATTAATTTTTTTAAAGAGGTTTGTACATTTATTGAAACGCTGATATTGGATGCAGACTGCAAGTCACACTGACACTGCACACTGTGCTTAGTGTACAAAAGGCAGTGATTTAGCACCAGAGGGAGTGGTGTCCAACTTTTCAGATAATACTAGAATAAGAGGTATAGGGATTAGGGATACTATTCAAATGGAGAATAAATACCAAAATGGACTGGTTGGACTCTGTATTTGTTTCCATGCTGTAATTTTTATGTAATAGTCAATCTCCCATGTAATTGCAAGTGTAATCTTTAGATGAAGTGCAGCTAGAGGCTGCTGGATACTTATACCAAAACTAGCAAATGTAATTCAGTCTCACTTTGAAAGCCAGGCATTCTTCCCTTAATTCCTATCTCCAGAGTTATAATGGAAACTGCCTATATAAATGTCCAATGTTACTATTACGCTATCATACCTCCCACTAGTAGTGTCACTGCAGCACCTTCACTGGAGATTGCTAGGGGGGTATAATTACAATGCAACCTGTTAATTAGGCAGTTTGCATTGTAATAATCGCCACCTCTTCAGTGTTGCTGGGTCAAAATCCTAGAACTCCCTCCCTAACAGCACTGTGGGTGTACCTCCACTACATGGACTCCAGCGGTTCAAGAAGGCAGCTCACCACCACGTTCTCAAGGGCAATTAGAGATGGGCAATAAATGCTGGCCTAGCCAGTGACATCCACATCCTGTAAATGAATTTAAAAAGGGGGGCATAGAAATTCACAGTGGAAAGAGTTGAAGGGAAGTGCACATAGTCATATAATTTTTAATACATTATAAATAATAGTCACTCCCATCAGTCAACCCATTTAAATTATGGAGCCTGCCATGTTGGACTTTTGAAGTTAGCTTTTATGGTACATATCAGGATGAAAATTCTCATCTGTATCTCTACACATGACATGAGAGACTAATATTCTTTGATTAATACATAAAATGATCATACCGGTGTGTTTATAGTTTGGTTTTATTTTCTTTTTCTTTGTTGTGGCAAAGTGAATGTTTAAATTGCTTCATGAATATATTGATGGCAGTATTGTTCAACATTCTCTCTTTGAAATTATTCTCATCTGTGCAGAATTCTGGGCAATCGTGTGGCTGAATTGGAAAAAAAACTGAGAACTTTGGAAGTTTCTGGTTTGTGGAGTCTTCCAGGTGAATTTCATCTTATTTTCATTTTAAACATTTTTTTTTGCAGTCTTTTTGTTATTATTTCTAGGTTAAATCTTCAAATAGTCCAAAATAGAAGTTAATTTACAATGCCATGATCTACTCAAATTACTTCAGTTGCTGGTCAAGCATGCAAGTGAACCTGACATCGAAATGAGATGTCACTAGATAGTTTAACCTTTCTCAATACAGTTTATTACATTATTCCGATTGACATTAGAAATTGCTGTTCTCTGTGTTTATAACTAACTTTTCATGACTGCATTTTTGGACTTTTTGGCAAACCTTTCTTGTGTTTGTGCTTCTGGGGTGCTTTGTGCCTGTATTTGACATGCTTGGTTCCACATTGTCATCTTCCAGCATTCATTTCAAGAATGCAAAATTATTTACTAAAGTTAGTGATGCAACACAATATGTGGTGTTCTGTACTTTGTCTCATAACACACCTGAGTACATATTTGAAATTTGACTTCAGCAGATTTCGGCCCTCAAATTATGCCATGGAATACGCACATAATATACTTAAAACATTCATATGAAATTCTGCTTTCTGCTGTTTTAATGGAGACATTGACCCGTTTATTTTTTAAGCGTCAACAACTGTGCTAAAATAAAAGAGCAAGAAGCTTCAACTGTATGAGCTAAGGGGTCCTATACTAATATCCCAGGCTATAATTGCTGGATTCTCAAGTTACCTACCTTTTTAAAAATTCTTTCACAGGATGTGGGCATCACCGGCTAGGCCAGCATTTGTTACCCATCCCTAATTGCCCTTGAGAAGGTGGTTGTGAACTGCCTTCTTGAACCACTGCAGTCCATGTGTTGTAGGTACATCCACAGTGCTGTTAGGAAGGGAGTTCCAGGATTTTGAACCAGCGACAGTGAAGGAACGGCGATATATTTCCAAGTTAGGATGGTGTGGGGCTTGGAGGGAAACTTGCAGGTGGCAACGTTCCCATGCATCTATTGCCCTTGTTCTTCTAGATGGTGGTCGTGGGTTTGGAAGGTGCTATCAAAGGATCCTTGGTGGTTGCTGCAGTGCATCTTGTAGATGGTACACACTGCTGCCACTGTGCGTCGGTGGTAGAGGGAGTGAATGTTTAAGGTGGTGTACAGGGTGCCATTCAAGGAGGGTGCTTTATCTTCGATGGTGTCGAGCTTCTTGAGGGTTGCTGTTGCTGCACTCATCCAGGCAAGTGGAGAGTATTCCATCACAATCCTAACTTGTGCCTTGTAGATGGTGGACAGGCTTTGGGGAGTCAGGAGGTGAATTACTCACCACAGAATTCCTAGCCTCTGACCTGCTCTTGTAGCCGCAGTATTTATATGGCTAGTCCAGTTCAGTTTCTGGTCAATAGTAACCCCCAGAATGTTGCTAGTGGGGGGGATTCAGTGATGGTAGCACCAATGAAGGTCAAGGAGAGATGGTTAGATTCTCTCTTGTTGGAGATGATCATTGCCTGACACTTGTGTGGCACAAATGTTATTTGCTGTTTACCAGCCCAAACCCGAATGTTGTCCAGGCCTTGCTGCGTATGGGCATGGATTGCTTCTGTAACTGAGGAGCCGTTAATGGTACTGAACATTGTGTAGTCATCAGGGATGTCCTCACTTGTGACCTTATGATGGAGGGAAGGCCATTAATGAAGCAGCTGAAGATTGTTTGGCCTAGGACACTACCCTGAGGAACTCCTGCAGCAGTGTCCCGGGACCAAGGTGATTGACCTTCAACAACCACAATCATCTTCCTTTGTGCTGGTATGAGTCCAGCCAGTAGAGCGATTTCTCCTGATTCCCACTGACTCCAGTTTTGCTAGGTGTGTTTGATGCCTCACCTGGTCAAATACTGCCTTGATGACAAGGGCAGTCACTCTCACCTCACCTCTGGAGTTCAGCACTTTTGTCCTTATTTGGACCAAGACTGTAATTATGTCAGGAGCTGAGTGGCCCTGGCAGAACCCAATTGAGCATCAGTGAGCAGGTTATTGCTGTGCGAGTGCCGCTTGATAGCACTGTTGATATGAACTGTCCTTGGAGCTGCTTTGAAATGTCCTGTTGCTGGAAGTTAATGTAAAGAAAATTCTGCAATTTGGTATCACCACTCTGAGAAAGATAATATTTTTCTCTCCCTTTTGTGAGTCTCCTGTGTTTTGAAACATGTTTCAGCTGAGCAGAGTGACCAAACCCTGGTCTCTTCCAGTACTACTATAATTCATCAATGGTTATATACAGAAGTCCTGCAACTTGTATTGTGCTACATATCTTCAGGGACGTGCCCTGGCTCTTAAACTCCAGTCCAGTTTTTAAAAACGTTCAAAGGGAAATAGTGGTTGCACATGCAAGAGTTGGGCCAGGGCCCAGTTTCTTTACAATAGTGTGGGGGATGGGCAGGTGAAGGTTGTACTGGATCAGAGCCATTTTCATCACCATGCAAGTCATGCAGAATGATTTTCTCCTGTGGGAGCAGTGGTTGGCAGAGGAGGACATTTAAACACGATTTAAGAGGAAGGGAGGAAGTAGGATTTTCCGGTGGGGTGGGGGGAGAGCAGGCATGGGTTGCTTTCTAATGAGGAAGCGTAAAGTCTAGTTTTCTATGCTAGGGTGGTGGAACCTGAAGTGGTTTCATGTTTGATTTCTTTATTGGAGAGGGGGAAAATCCAAAATTATTTCTCGAAGCTGGGGAAGGGAACAACTGCTTCTCAGCAGAGGTGAGGCACAATTCTTTCTCTGCATGGGAGGGGGATCTGTTTGCTTATTTTGGGTGTGGTATCAGGATAGAGATCTGCTCTATTGCCAATTGGTCCAAGGGAGAGAATGGGGTGTAGGGAAGAGACAGATGGGAGTGGGAGTGGAAGCATGTGAAGGCAGAGAAAAGGGAGTAACAGGAGAGGGAAAATGGAGAAGAAAGGTGCTGGAATAGGGTGGAGAAGGGAGAATTGGGAGAAGATTTGGGTAGGGTGGAAATCATGGCAATGTTGTGGGCTGTCTAAGGTCAACATACAGTTCAGTTGAGGAGAACTGTTGCAAAGTCAGAATGCTCCGTGGTGAAAATAAAAGTATTCAATCTGCTGGTCAGTGGTGGTGATGTGGGGTGGTGGGAGGGTTGGGGGGACGCAGAGGAGGACCAAGATGCTGCTTTTTTGCATAACGCAAGGGTTAAGGCCAACGTGCATCTTGGTGCTGGTGGGGTTGGATTAACATGCTTCCAGCTGGGAATGGGGGGCCTTGAACATCTTCTGTGGAGGGGAGAAGGTTTATTTAAGCTTCCCGGCCAGAAGACAGGAAGGAAAATATATATTATATATATATATATATATAATATATATATATATATATATATCTTTATGAAATTATTATTTTTGTTTTAAAAATGGACAAGGCTTTACCCTGACTAGCTATGACTCATACCAGAGGAATTTCTAACCTTCAGAAACCAGCGTGGGCCTCGTTATCTTTAAAGAGGTGCTAATGCCCTCTGTGACTGCTGACAATTACTTCACAAAGAAATGCACCAACTCCCTTTGCATTTCTAAGGCAGAGCTTCGGCCAGTGGGGACGGTATGTCTAGAAAGGACTCCTCTATTAAACGCCTCAAGATTCTAGACCTAGGAAAATGCATCCTTTTTCCAACACCCAAGGAGAAGAATTGGGAAATATCTGAAGAAGACCTCCCGCAAGCTGCTAGAACCTGCAATATTGCTGTGTGGATCGGAACCCAGTCAATCTACCATTTTATCATCTAACACAGGTAGCAGCAGAAAGAGCTCTGTCCAGGTAAAGTGCCTGGCCCTCATCTACATTCTATACTAACTGGAATATTGGAACTTCAGCATCAGTGCCTTCAAGCCTAAGGGCAGAATTGTTCAAGATTTGCACGAAGTGCGGTAGCAGCTGGGAAAAATGACATTTTACCAATCGGCCGCAATGGCTGCTTCTCACGCCATATCATCCCAAACCCACCCCGTTAATTATGCATTCCCGGGAAACAAGCTGTTTTTGATGGCGGGCATGTGCTCGTTCGCCCACCACACTATCACCTCGCCGCTTCATCATGCCGGGTGCCACATTTAAATTGCAGCCATGCACACATCTCTCACTGCTTCCAGCCGAGGACTGCTGCACTGAAGATGGGATGGCCCCAAAAGGCAAAAAAACGCGTCCCTTGAGCAACTTTTGAATGCTGTGGAGGCTCGCTGTGATGTTCTCTACCCCTGCTCTGGCCGCAGGATGGGCAGCAGCATCACCAATCCAGCATGGGAGGCAGTGGTGGTCACCGCGGTGGTCAGTGCCAATGCCCTGCAAAAGAGGACAGTCACTCAGTGTAGCAACAGGATAAATGGCCTCACCTGTTCCGCCAAGGTAAGTCACTCTTCTCATCACTCTCAACTTGCACACTCACAAATGCATCACACATCCACAGGGTTCTCATACCTCAAGGGACAACACTTGCAACTCTCACACTCACCTTCATATCTCCATCAGGCTCATATCGTCTCAGGCTCGCGTCCTCATCCTGTCCATGGCTCCGCTCACCACACAAACATTCCACACAGTGCCATGTTTCCTGCTCACACTCTCTCCATCTGTTTTCATGCAGGAGAAGCCTGCTTACATCAGCAGGGAGTGTTCCCAGATCGGTGGTGGAGTGGCCCAGATTAGGCCACTCACTTTGAGGAACGTGCCATTGTGCTAACTGGTGAGAACGTGGACCCTGCCTGCGGTGGCGGTGAGGTTGGCGGCGAACATTCTTGTGAGGATCCTGCACCACATCATCCCTTTCTCAACGCAACTGTGAGTGCTCTCTCTCCTTTTGACTCTGCTGCCATGCACTAATTATCTCTATATTGGTTCACAGGGAGGTCTGCCAATCGACCAACACCCTCAGCCAGCCAGTCCCTTAGCTCCATTCAGGTCCTCACCTCCAGCCAAGAGGACACCTCCGTTGAAGAGCTGGAAATAAGCAGCCTGGATGATCACAGCGCTTACCCACACCCTCCACCAGCGCAGAGACACACACCTCAGTGGGACCTAGATCTAGAGCAGACTCAGGATCACAATCTGGCGGTCACCACAAGGACACATGTTCACAGCAGGAGGAGGCAGGTGTGGCTGGGCCCCCTGGCACTCAGAGGACTACTGCGGAAGAGGCATCTTTGAGGTCCACGTCAGATGATGAACCTCTGGATTTTGCCTTCCAACTTATCCTGGAGAGCCAGCAGAAGGTGGGGGAATATCATACAGAGCTATTGGAAGCCCTAAACAGAGCACACGAGTCGGAGGAGTGTGTCTGCCTGCTCTCTGATACAGTGGTGCCCACATGTGCGCGTATGGAGGTCTCCATGGGGAGGATGACAGATGCCATTGTCCAGCAGAATGAGGAGATGCGTGCAGACCTTCACTCCATCGTGGTAGCCGTGGGTGAGTTCCTGTAGTGGCAACTGGAAGGGGAAATGGGGAACCTCGACGTCTCTCCAGGTGCTCCTTCCCCTGAAGGAGTTAGGCCTGTGTCCCCAGGCACCCGAAGGGAGGAGGAGTGGCAGCTGGCCACCCCTGGGTCATCCACTCAGGAATCTCAGAGGCTGCCCTCTCCCTCCGAGTCCCTTTAGCCTGTAACCCCTTCAACCTTGTCCTCTGTTACCACAGAGGGAGCAGCTGCCCAATGATCAATTCTGGAGGGAAAAATATATGTGTGTGTGTATGTGTGTGTGTGTGTGTGTGGCAGGGCCTTTCGGAGCCTCGTGAAACCATTCTCTCTGGATCCTTCCCGTATCACACTCACCTCAATGTCCTGGGCATTTTCAATGCTGCCTGCTGGGGTTCGCTTTCAGTTGTCCATCTGAACTGACCTGTATCTCTGCCCAACGACTAATCACACTCCCATGCAGCACCTGATCTCGCCCACCATGACTCTCGTTTCACTTTCGATTTAGGCAGCATGGTGGTGATGCAGTATTTCATTTACTCCCCCGTCCTTTCTTCTCCCCCAGCCACCCATTTCCTTTCCCTCATCACTGTTGACACCCCGGCATCACCTTTCACCTCCCCTCCGTGACCTACCGGCCACAACCTTTTTCTTTCGAGGACGTCCAGTTGGATGTGCATGTTCCCTTCCTTCCCGAAAATCCCACCCCCATCCACATTCACCTCCCCGACCTCCTCCTTCCCACCCCCAGGTTTGTGCCTGCCTCCGAGTTCCCACCAACCACCCTCACTGTCCCTTCTACTGATATCGTCGAACCCTCACCCTCCCACCCTTCTGCCTCACTCTGCCCTCGGTCATTCTCACCATTCCCTCCTCCCATGCCCACCCTCCATCGACCCCCCCAGGAGGCAGTCATGGACTCAGAGCCCTCCCTTGCACATTCACCTGGACATCGCCCTGTCTAGACCCCTTGGAACCCATTCTACCCCCTCGGTACCCTTTTCACACCAACCCCGGAACTCCTTCCTCCCCTCTTAGTCCTCCCACCCCCCCTGACTGTTCCACACACACACACACACACACACACATCCTTCTCCCACTCCCAACTCTTCGCTCCAGCCTTACTCCTTCCCCCTTCCTGACTCCTCCCTCTACCCTTACTTCCCTCTCCTCACTCCTTCCTACCTCCGGACTCTCCCCTCTCCTTCCACTCACCAGACTCCCTCCACTCTGCACTCCTTCCTCCCCCTGGACTCCTCCCACTCCTTCCTCCCCCCCGACTCCCTCCCCTCCTTCCTTCCCCACCTCCTTCCTCCCCCCGGACTCCTTCCCCCCACTGGTCTCTCTCCCCTCTCCGCACTCCTTCCCCTCTGAACTTCTTCTCTTACATTTCCATTCCCTTTACAGCTACCTCCCCAGTTGTCATCTTCTCCTGCATAACCCACTCCACCCCCTGTACGCCCTCCACCCCACCCACCGACACCTTCGCTCCCCCTTCCCACCCCCCGACACCTCTTCCCCTCCCAGTTAATCCTAGACCTTCCTCTCCCACCCCCCGGTACATATTCCTCTCCCAAACACAGCTCTCCACTCCATCGATTATTATCCATTGCGAGCAGGCCCTCGACGGTGACTTCACACCTTCCATGAGCTGCTTCACAGCAGAACCACGTCCATGAGAATCCACCCAGCATGCCATTCCTCCAGGATCCCGTTGCTGTCGGGTTGCAGCATCTCCTGCTCCTCAGATGTCCGCAATGTGAGACGGGCCCTGGCAGTAAGTTCCGACTTCACATCACACTTGTCAAGACCTGGGTGGATGATCTAGTGGAGAGGGGATAATTCTGGTCGCTTGCCTTATAATGATATGCAGACACATTACAGTTAGGTTGCTGATTTCCAATGGTGGAAAACACGGACCGCCATCGATGGGCTGAGCAGGCAATCACAATCTGGTTTCACAACATTGGGAAGCCAATTTCCAGCCTTCTTGCCATAGTGCCCGGTCACACTGCCCAACATGCCCAATGCCAGCGGGCAGGGAAAATTCATCTCTACGTGCATTCTCCCATCATGGAAGTCCTCGCTTCTGGAAAGACGGGTCACCCTACAGTAGTTTAAGCCGGTTCAAGAACGAAGCCACTGGATTGGTTTCTGTACCCCTTTCTTTCTCTTATCCCTCTCTTATTGTATGAGTGCAAAAAGGGGCGGACGTTGCAAAACCCCTTCCTGCATTGTGTGTGTGTGTGTAAGATAAACTAACCCTACTTTGAATATCCTGTATTCCATTCTTAATTAGCACTTTTCTCAGACAAAGACCACCACCTTCAACACCTCTTTGACCCTTTTGTCTCTGACATCTTTTGATTATCTGCTCACACCACACCCTCAATGTGTCTCTTCCCCCCCGCCCCCCACCCACCTTAAACCAATTTATATTTCTCCCTTGTTGAAACTATGCTGCAGTTCTGCCGAAGGGCCATGGAGGCTCGAAACGTTGACTGATTTCTTCTCCGCCGATGCTGCCAGACTTGCTGAGTTTTTCCAGGTAATTCTGTTTTTGTTTTGTTTTGGATTTCCAGCATCCGCAGTAGCTTTTAGCTTTTTTTTACCTCTTATTTAACCTGATCTCAAGTTTGCTGTGGGGTTATTAATAGAGGATTGGATCACTCCAAACTGAAAGGTTGGGGAAAACACGCCAACTTATAAAGGGGCAGAATCAGAAATCAAAAACTTCTGTTTACGGACGGGTAGTAGGAGGAGAAATCGGGGCTGTTTAAATTAATCTCCGTCCTGTCCATAACATAGGATTAATCTTTTGTTCAGTTTGTTGGAAAGAGGGAGCGAGATTTTAACGCACTTTGCAGGTGGGTATGAGGCAGAAAATGATCTGGTTGTTTTGGTTGTGGCTGACTGTCCTTTTGGATAGAGCCTACCACTTGCTGTGATATTACTGAGTTGCTGCTGTGCTTTTTCTCTCAGCAATCAAAGGTTTTTTCTGGATTTTTCCTTCCTGTGCCAATATTTGGTAAGCAGAGCTCTGTTGGGAAAAGGAAGAGCCAGTGCTGGTGTTCAGGAGTTCTTTTTAAACGCAATGATTGTAAGCTATGTCTATCCATCACAATCCTGCACGCTGCACTTTTTGGGGAATCTTTCAAGCCATTGCCACTGGGGACATTAATATCAGTGCTGCTGTGGGTGACTTTCTGCTTCTGCTCTCTGTTTTCTGCTTTCATCCAAGGGGATAACTTAAATGTGGATGGAAAACATTTTATTGGAGTTTTTTATGGCCTATTTGCACGTTATGCAAAATCACTCCAGTGTAGCCTGGATCAGCTTAAATCAGCCTGAAGCAGTTTGCATTATTCAACTACACATTTGGAAAATCGCGACAGTTCTTGACTCACGAGTGTGCTATGGCTATCAGCACGGGGTGATGTCATTACAGTAATATCAGATCAGATTTAAATTGATCGTCAATTTAATTTGTAGAACTCAAATTAATTGACAAAACAGAGATATCATTGCAATCTTGCATATTTACAAATATGCTAAGCCCTTAGTAAGGATTCTATTTTATTAATAACTAAAGACTATTTACACATTTACCATGACAAACTATCTAACCTCCCTATACCAGTAATGTATTTTACAGAAAATACATTTGGAATATTCAGAAACATTGGTCCTAATATTTATGGGGTGGCGGGGAGGGTTCAAGGGAAGCTGAAAACAGTTCCGGTACTGGGCAAGGCCAGAGACAGGGAGGTCTTGCCAGCCTTAAAGGTAGCACCTCATTATGATCTTTTTTGTTCCATTTCCTGCCTTGCAGCTTACCGAATTGACAACCTGGTCAGCAGCAAGGAGGAAAAATTAGCCAGGGTTTATGACCGCAGCCAGAGACCCTTGGGGATAGTTCCCAGATATTCAGGGCAGAGGGTGCAAGGGGAGAGGATCTGTTAATGGGCTGGGGGATGAAATGTGGGATTTTGCTAATCAAGGCAGAAGGGAGGAAGTGGCCATTGAGGCTGGGAAGGGCTGTGAGTTCAGGTCAGCAATTACGGTAGTGGACATAGAGAGAAGCCATAAAAACAAAAAGCTACTGCGGATGCTGGAAATCCAAAACAAAAACAGAATTACCTGGAAAAACTCAGCAGGTCTGGCAGCATTGGTGGAGAAGAAAAGAGTTGACGTTTCAAGTCCACATGTGGACTTGAAACGTCAACTCTTTTCTTCTCCACCGATGCTGCCAGACCTGCTGAGTTTTTCCAGGTAATTCTGTTTTTGTTTTAGAGAGAAGCCATGGTCAGCAAGAGGGAGACGGAACGACCCCTGAGGTCCTAAAGAGAGAATTCCTATTCCACAAGGAGTGCTGGAAAAGGCACCAGGTCGAGTCGGCAACTCCCACCTCTCTTTTCAGTACCATATTTCCTGACCCCTGAGAAATCTGTGCAACTACAGTGAATTTTTAATCAGGCTCCCAGTACATTGTGGGACCCTGATTTGAATAAAATGCCCCACCTCTCTACAGCAGGACTGTCAGCCACCCTGATATCCACAGCTATTAAAAAGCTAGAAGTTATGTTCCCCCCACCCCCTGACCTTTCCCAGCTGTTGTTGGGGTTTGGATAAATATCAAGGCCATTGTGTTAATTGTAGATCTTGCATCATTAGCATTGACAATGTATACAAGTGCACTATTGAGCGCTTGAGTTAAGTAATTTGTATACTTGTAAGTCTATGCTATTAGCGCCCGTATGAATAATCTGTTAATGTACTGCTAGTGAACTCAGTTGAACATTTGTGGAAACTGTGAAACAAACATGTTAAATTGATTATCCAAAGTATTAAGTGATTTTCCTTATCTCTCTTTTTCCTCACAGTAATGGCATTTCTTCTTTCTTTGCTGCCCACAGGTCTGAGCTACAATATCTCAGTGGGATTAGGGAGTAGGTTTTGCTTATATTATACTAATTAAGAAATAGCATGCATAAACTTTAATTATTTAATGCTTTTATTGACACATGCAACCAGCCGGATACACCTTTTCAGCAGTTATAGTAAGTGAACATAGTCGCCCCAATTTTCACAACAATGGCAGGGCTCTACGCCTTAGCCAGAATGGTCCCAGAGCCCTGATTCCAGAAGTCCCGCCCCTGAACCCAACACCCACCATTTTCGCCAGGATGGGAATGGGGGCAGGTTATACTTTATACATCCGTGATTCACAGAGGCAGCTGCCCTCAAACAGATGCAATTTTTGTTCGTGGGTTGTCCAAAACACGACTCTTGGGCTTTAGACATTTGAGTAAAATGTCTAAAGGTGCCAGAGTTATTTGGAGACATAGGGCGCCCTTTTGGACAGGTAAGGTACCCTTTGGGAGATGTCTTGTGCCCTTTGGAATTGTTAATCATAGAAATGAATGTGCATAAAATGTGGATAAACTCAGTGGAACTGAATGTCAAGGCATTTAATTCCCACAGCTTTTTTAAATTTATAGAATAAAAAACAGCCTGCTGTTGAAAAATCAGTGCTTGCAATTTCACTGTCTGTTGACATAAGCTTGAGGGTTATCAATTTAGGATTAGTGCTGCATGACTGATTCCACAACCTAGCATTATTACAGTGAGGGGCCTGTAAGTTCAGTTTGATTGACAGCTCCAAGTGATTATAAAGTCTTTGCGGGGCTATGAATGCAAATATTTGTTTTCATGAGGGATTAAGTACTTGAAGGAAAGGCTTGTTTTTGTAAGGAATTAAGTACTTGAATACATTAAATGTATTGAATGGGTTTTTAGGATGAGAGTTTTAAAACAGTGAATAATCAATAGACACTTAGAACTTTAGTTTATCTCACCATGGCTCCTGAGGTTTGCCCATGGTGGGTGCTGGGTGAATTAGCATAGTGGGTTTAAGGCCAAAGGATGGTGAGCAGAGGGGCATAAATTTTCATGGAGAGTAGGAGGGGCCATGGGGGTAGGTGGGGGGGACATGAAGTGGCATGAGTTGGCATGGATGGGCCATGAGGTGTGAAGGGCGAGGGCTGTTTCTGAATTTTATTGTTTTTTTTATGGCTGGGACAAAGTATTAGAGTTCCAAGGCCTTTTAACCAGCCCACCTCTGCATCTAGCAGCCCGTGGCTGCCTCAGCACTGTTTATGGGGGTGACCCGACTCCCATTAACACCTGCCACCTCCCCTGCTCCCCTGGACTGAAAATCCGAACATCCGCAGTACTTTCTCCCAAGATGTTGCAGAGTTGGGAATTTTCCGGATTCTCTGCTCCCGACTCGGGAGCGAAAATTCGGTCCAGGATCAGGAATAGGCCATTTAGCCCCTCAAGCCTGTTCCATTGAATGAGATCTTGGCTGATCTGCAGCCTAACTCTATATGCCCCTCTTTGCTTCATATACCTTCATATCTTTGGCTAACACTGTCAATTTTAAAATTAATGATTGATCTAGCATCAATTGCCATTTGCCAAAGAGAGTTCCAAACTTTCACAACCCTGTGAAGAAGAGTTTCCTTGGGTGGTTTTTAATAGAGGTGATGGGGTCTTGCCTGGTGGCTGGAGAGCTGGCAAGAGCTCTACTTCACCTCCTTTAGGGAGACCATCTGCATTAAGTGCCACTCTGAACAGGGCCTTCCCCAGGATCAAGGATCCCAGGGCGGAAGTCTGCTGTACAGCAGTGCCACTGGGGAGGCCTTGTATCGTCATTGAATTCCAGGCCACAGGTGGGTGATGGTGGAAGGGGTGACAGGGGAGGATGGGGGAAGAGATTCAGCAGCAAGGGCAGGAGGTTGGCTCTCAGCAGCCACCCTCCTTCTCAATGTGGGGTCCCTCAATCAGGCACAGTACCTTTGAACCCTGTATGGGTTTGCTGGTTGTGCTCCTCACGTAGTGAACCTCCATGCACACAGTGGTTAATTGCCCACTTAATGGACTCAATTGGCGATGGGGGTTGGTGGAAGGCCATTGATGGGCCTTCCCACCATGGACTTAATTGGGGTGGGAACAGGAAGATGGAGGGGTCCCCACCTGCCACCCTCCCACTTGATTAAATGCCCCCTGCCACCAAACTCACCAGGAGGGAGGGCATTAAATTTCAATCCTGAAAGATCTGACTCTAATTTTTAGAGTGTTCCCCTGGCCCTAGAATCCCCAACTAGCAGAAATAGATTCTCCCAATCTACACAATTGTTTCCCTTAATATCTTGAAAACTTGGATCAAATCACCCCTTAAACTCTCCGCATAGTTTAGTCCTTGGTGTCCAGGTATCATTTGATTAAGACTAAACTGCACTTCCTCCACTTTATGCACTACTTGCACAATTAACTAAAATTAAAATTCATCTGCCAGTAACAGATTTAAAAATGCACATTTAACAGTTTGAATGAATGCAGAATATGATTTCCAAATTTGGATGTTATGAATAAATTAAGTACTTGGTGCTAAAACCATAATTTCTCCACACTGCAAGTTACTGACCTCAGTTGTACAAAGATGGAGACAAGGAGAGCCCAGTGATTTCTCAAGAAAGGAAAAACGTGAGGTTGCCCTTCACTATTCTTGTGTCTGACTATCCCCCCAGCTGGCCAGGGCACAAAACTGCCAAAGCAGCATAGGGAGAAGAAGAAAAAATTGAATAATGAAAATTTAAATAATGTAGCCAGAAAGGATAGCCTTGCAGATACTTAGTCCTTTGTAGAGCATCACACACTGAAAGTGCATATTGGAATCTGGGGGCTGAATTTTCCCCTGTCGGGGGGAAGTTGATGGGCAGGCACATACGGGCGGGCTTCTGATCAGCGTCCCCAGACGGAAGCGTGGTGCCATTTTACTTGGGTGGGCCAATTAAGGCCTGCCCAGCGTGGTGTCTGCACAGAAGCACCTACATGTCCCCTCATGTGACAATGTCACATGAGTTTGGACATGTCCATAATTTTTACAAAATCTTTATTAAAATTTTTTAAAGCCTACATGAAACCTCATCCCGCCCGTCGATGAGATTTCATGTTCTTTCTAGTTCCCGCCGGGGCTCCTGGCCTGCCCACCAACCTTAAGGTTGGACAGCAGGTCCTTTAATTACTTAATTGGCCATTGACAGGTCGGCAGGTGCACAGCTGATTTTGCTGCGCTCCCGCCTTCTTGAAAATTTAAATCGGGCATGGTGACGTCCGAAGTTCCCTCCGACGTGACCGCGCATCATTTTATGCGTTGGCGAGTGGGCCCCGCCCCTGCTCACCGACTCGTAAAATTCTGCCCTGGGAGTGTGCCTCTCCCCCCATGATTTCTCATCTGTTTATTTTATTGGTTGGAAAGTTGTTGGGGCACAATACCAAATTCCCAATATGCAGTCCCAGAGGGAAAGTCTCTGCTTAGATCACAAACTTGTAAAATTATTTTTATGTCTATATAGTTAATATTATTTACCTCAATTAACTGAACTGTTATACTATAAGAACACATTTTAGGTTACACTATGAACTGTTGGGCCAATACCTAGGAACCACTGGGTGCTAATGAAGAATGTATAGGATCTAAAGTTATTTAAAATGACTCAAGGCCTGAAAAAGTGTAGAATATGAGCATATTTAGATACATTCTAGGTGCTAATAAATGAAAATTCACTCGAATGTTAAGTTGGGTTTGTTGTTCCATTGTCTAGCCAATGAAATAATAATCAGTGACAGAGTGCAGTTTAGGAATCATATTTTAATTCACCTGCATCATTTAATTAAAATCTCTATTTTTGTTTGTGCTATAATGAACACATGACTTTCATTGCCCTTGGATTGAAAAAAAATGAAAATCGTTTTAAATGATAATTTGTAACACTTACATTATGGACAATTATATTGCAACTGCTTTTTGTTTCACTTCCGGGAACCCTTTTGTGACAGCAGGAGGCAAGGAGACTCTAACATTAACTGATGCTGCCATACCTGTGGATCTAAGACCAAAGTCACCTATGTTTGTGGGCATTGAGCAACAGCTACAGCAGAATGGTGAGTCTAAAAAATTGAGGGAAAAGAAAGCTTGGCATTTACTTCATGATATTAATGGGTGACATTATCTTGTCTTGTTTTGTTATAGAAAAAAGCATTAAGCCATTTATTTAAATAGATTAATCCCTTAAGTAAAATAATATACAAGGGAGTGTTACAGGAACACTGCTCTCTGCATAGTGATAGAAATGCATGATTAGTGAGAAGGTAGAATTCTTCGCCATGTGGTGTTGTGGAAACAGAAAGTATTGATGCATTTAAGGGGAGGTCTGATACATTTAAGAAGGAGAATGAAATGGAGGAATATGGGACCAGATGTGAAGAGGTAATTAGAGTGGGAGAAGGCTCCTTTGGCCTGTTTTTGTTTTATAGATTCTATGCAATTCATCTGCTAATACTGCCAAAAGTAATTTTTAGGGTAAAACCATTTGACTGGTCCTTAATAGGTCAGACCATTCAGTGGTGACACAACAGGTAAGATTTTATTTTCTTACAACATTGACATTATATTAATATTACTAGGGGCATGAAAATGAAATGAATTGCTAATCTATTGTACCCCAAATTTTCCCCTGTCCCAACCCCCATAAAAAACAGCAGAGAAATGCAACCAGCATCCATGTGGAGTGGCATCTTCGAACGCACTTCCTTTTGATTTGATTTGGAAAGGGTAAAGATTGCTTTTTTTGTACAGGATTTGAACCATTGCCAGCTACTCGAGGAGGAAGACAATGTCTACAACAACACAATCTTGAACTGTAGCCAGAGATGTATAAGTGTACCCCTGGATGATGCTCTGAACAATGACTTTTCTTGTGTGTAGTATAAAGGTCTAGCATAGAAAGTGTTAATGTGGTACTGGGTACAGTACCGCCCAAACTGAGATGTAAAGAAACACATGATCTGAGTCTAGAGGGAAGTCTTGCACTGGACAGAGAGGTGTGTAGAGACAAGCACGGAGACAGCTCCTGGCTTAGGCTTTATACTTGCTATATGTACATACGTATGAACATATGAATTAGGAGCAAGATTGGCTACTTGGTCCCACGAGCCTGCTCCACCATTCAGTAAGATCATGGCTGATCTGAATGTAACCTCAACCCCACATTCCTGCCTACCCCCAATAACCTTTCACCCTCTTGTTAATCAAGAATCTATCTAGCTCTGTCTTAGAAATATTCAAAAACTGCTACCACCGCCTTTTGAGGAAGAGAGTTCCAAAGACTGACAAACAACTGAGAAAAAAATTCTCCTCATCTGTCTTAAATGAGCAACCCCTTATTTTCAAACAGTGACCCCTAGTTCCAGGTTCTCCCACAAGAGGAAAGATTCTCTCCACATCCACCCTGCCAAGACCCCTCAGGATCTTAAAGGTTTCAATTAAGTCACCCCTTACTGTTCTAAATTCCAGTGGATACAAGCCTAACCTCTCCAGCCTTTCCTCATAAGACAACCCACCCATTCCTTGTAATAGTCTAGTCAACCCTTCTCTGAACCTTCTAATGCATTTACATCTTTCTTTCAATAAGGAGACCAGTACTGTACACAATGTTCCAGATGTGGTCTCACCAATGTCCTGTACAACTGAAGCATAACTTCCTTACTTTTGTCATCAATTCCACTCACAATAAATGAAAACATTCTATTAGCTTTCCTAACTGCCTGCTGTACCTGCATATTAATCTTTTGTAATTCACGCACCAAGGCATCCAGATCCCTCTGAATCTCAGAGCTCTACAATCTCTCACCATTTAGATAATGAGCTTTTTTATTCTTCCTGCCAAAATGAACGATTTCACATTTGCACACATTATAATCCATTTTCCGGATCTTTTCCCACTCACTTAACCTATGTCACTTGGTAGCCTCCTTACGTCCTCTTCACAATTTACTTTCCTACCTACCTTTGTGTCATCAGCAAATTTAGCGACCATTCCTTCTGTCCCTTTTTCCAAGTCATTTATATAAATTGTAAACAGTTGAGGCCCCAGTACTGATCCATTTGTCACATCTTGCCAACCAGAAAAAGACCCACTTATGCCAACTCTCTGCTTCCTGTTAGCTAGCCAATCTTCAATCCATGCCTATATGTTACCCCCTACACCATGAGCTTTTATTTTCTGCAATAACCTTTGATGTGGCACTTTATCAAATGCCTTCTGGAAATCTAAGTACTGTACATTCACCGGTTCCCCTGTATCCAAAGCACATGTAACTCCTTCAAATAACTCGAATAAATTGATTAAACATGATTTCCCTTTGTAAAACCATGTTGACTCTGCCTGATTGCCTTGAATTTTTTTATAGCCCTGCTATAACATCTTTAATAATGGCTTCTAACATTTTCCCTATGACAGATGTTAGGCTAAGGCTTGCAGTTTCCTGCTTTCTGTCTCCCTCCTTTTTTGAACAAAGAGTTATATTTGCTATTTTCCAATCTAATGGAACATTGCCCGAATCTGGGGAATTTTGGAAAATTCAAACCAGTGCATCAACTATCTCACTAGCCACTTCTTTCAAGACCTTAGGGTGAAGTCCATTCGACCTGGAGATTTGTCAGCCCGCATCCCCAACAATTTGCTCAATTCCACTTCCCTGGTGATTGTAATTTTCCCGAGTTCCTCCCTTCCTTCCATTTCCTAATTTACACCTATTTCGGGGATGTTACTTATATCCTCTATAGTAAAGACTGAACCAAATAACTGTTTCATTCATTCGCCATCTTCCTACTTTCCATTATCAATTCCCCAGATGCACTCTTTTCTTATTTAAATATTTATAGAAACTCTTACTATCCGTCTATATATTACTAGCTAGCTTTCTTTTGTACTCTGATTTTTCCCTCCTTATTAACGTTTGTCATTCTTTGCTGCGCTTTCTATTCTTTCCTATCTCCTGACCTACCACCCATCTTTGCATAATTACATGCTTTTTCTTCAAGTTTGACACTGTCTTTAACTTTTTCAGTTAACCATGGATGGTGGGCCCTCCCCTTGGGAGTTTTCTTTCTCATTGGAATGTATATATTCTGTGTATTTTGAAATAAGCCTTTAAATGTCTGCCACTGAACTTGTATTAACATATCCCTTAACCTCATTTGCCAATTCACTTTAGCTCGCTGTGCTTTCATGCCCTCATAATTGCCCTTATTTAAGTTTAAAACACTAGTCTTAGACGCACTCATTTCTCCCTCAATATGAACGTAAAATTCAATCATATTATGATCGCTGCTACCTAGGGGTGCCTTCACAAGGAGGTTATCAATTAATCCTATCTCATTGCTCAATACCAAATCTACTATAGCCTGCTCTCTGGTTGGCTCCAGAATGCGCTGTTCTAAGAAACTATCCCAAAAACATTCTATGAACTCATCATCTGCACTACCTTTGCCCATCTGATTTTTCCAATCTATGGGTAGAATCTTCTGTTTGGCGTGCAGAGGCGGGCCCTGCACACCGATGCGTAAAGTGACGCGTGGTGACATTGGGCGTGCGTCCCGACGTCACCGCACGTCATTCCGATCTTCAGTTCGCTAGGCGCACACCGGAGACGCCTGTGCACCTGCCAAACTGTCAAAGGCCTGTTAAGGCCATTAATGAATTAATTAAAGTACTTGTCAGGGTTGCCCATCCAACCTTAAGGTTGGTGGGCAGGCAGAGAGCCCGGGCAGCCTTCGCATTTTTCATGGAACCTCATCCATGGGTGGGATGAGGTTTCATGAAGGATTTATTAATGAAATAAAAATTATCAAAATTCATAAACATGTCCCAGCTCATGTGACACTGTCACATGAGTGGACATGTCCGAATAATTAAAAAAAAATTTTTTTTTTCAATTTTTCATAATGAAATTATTTTCCCTGAGGCAGCTCCATGCCTCATGGAGATTTCTCACAGGCCCCGACTCCTCCTCCTCCCGCCCACACAGGTGACACTGAGCGCTTCTGGGTGCACATCACACTGGGCGGGCCTTAATTGGCCCACCCACGTAAATGGCTCCCGTCCGCGCAGGAAGTCACTGTACGCACTCCCGGCCAGCCCGCCCGACAAGGAGAAAATTCTCCCCTATACGTAGATTAAAAGCCCCCCATGATTATTGCTGTACCTTTCTGGCAAGTTCCCATTATCTCTTCTTTTATATTCTGTCCTACTGTGCAGTTACAATTAGGGGGCCTGTACACCATTCCCACAAGTGACTTCTTGCCTTTATCATTCCTCATCTCATCCCAAAGCACTTCTACATCTTGGTTTCCTGAACTTAGGTCATCCCCCTCTAATGTGCAAATACCATCATTTATTAACAGAGCCACCCCTTCACCTTTTCCTAACTTACTGTCCTTTCTAAATGTCACATACCCTTCAATATTCAGATCCCAATCTATGCCATCCTGTAGCCATGTCTCTAATGGCTATCAGATCGTACTTATTTATTTCCATTTGCGCTATCAGTTCATCTGTTTTGATTCGAATGCTATGTTTGTTTAGATACAGAGCCTTTAGTTTTGTCCTTTTAGTATTTTTGTAGCACCAAGCCTTATTTGCTGATTTATCCTTAAGATTTGTACTCTCTGTCCCTTCCTGTCACAGTCTGTTTATCATTTCCCATATTAATGCCTGTCTCCCTTGTCTGTCTCTACTCTTTGGTTTACCACATCTTCACAAATTCATTCCCTTGCCCCCACTATTCAGTTTAAAACCCTCTCTATTTCCCTACTTAGGTGGCTCGCGAGGACACCAACCCCAGTACGGTTCAGGTATAGACCGTCCCAACGGTACAGATCCCACTTTTCTCAATACTGGTGTCAGTGTCCCACAAACTGAAACCCACTTCTCCCACACCAGTCTTTGAGCCACGCATTCATCTCTTTAATCTTATTTGTCCTATGCCAATTTGTACATGGCTCAGGTAATAATCCAGAAATTACCTTCGAGGTTCTGCTTCTTAATTTGATGCCTAGCTCATCATATTGACTGTGCAGAGCCTCCTTCCTCACCTAAGTGGTATGACTGCCTCTGGGTTCAAAGCATCCAGGTAACTTTCCCCCACCCTAATGTGTCAGTCTGCAGCTCAGCCTCCAGCTCAATGACCCTGAGCTGAAGTTCCTGAAGCCATAAACACTTACTGCAGATGTCTTTGCCCTGGATCACAATGTTATCTAGGAGCTCCCACATGTTGCAGTCTTGACACAACACGTCCTGCCATCCTTAATGTGTTTTAAATAATTACTTAATTATATTTATCAGTTATTTATGTTGCTTTCTTATATATCTTATTAACTTTATCACCAAATTATATACTTTGTTAAACCTTAGGGATAGAATAGAATTTACCCACTTACCACATACTTACCAAACAGTTAGCTCCTTTACCTGTAGTAGAGCAAGTACCAATTTCTATGGGGTGAGAAAGATAGAAAGAGGAAACAAACAACTCCTTCTCCCAACTCCCTTCTCACCATACTTCAAGTTTTCATTCGGTTAGTTAGTTGCACTAAAGAACCCTGAATTTATAGTAAACTGAACTGGGGCTACAGTAACCAGATTCAACCAGTTAGCTAATTAACTATTCAGCTCCTACAGCTGAGAGTGAGTTTACCCTGTCTAAACAGCAAGAAAGAAGAACTTAACTTGCTTACAGAGTACTTTCCAGTTACTGCTAATTGCAGACTATATTAGAATTTAAGAACAAAATTGACACTTAAAACTCTCCTCTCAACAAACTCCAAGTCTCCACTCAATTACTGTTAAATTATACTAGGCTCAGAATCTCTTTGTGAGACCTACCAAACTTCCTACACCATCTTACAACGTGTTGGCAGTGTAGGGTGGATCCTGAAATCCTGAAAGCATGAAAAAATAAAGAAACTGCAGGGCTGACACCAGACCTCTTTTTGGTTTTTAAGACACATTGTTAGCAACAAAGACATCATGGTGGACCCACAGAAAACTAAAGCTATCGGTGAGTTCCCAACCCCAACCTCAATTCTGCACCCCCAGAGATTCCTGGGTATGGTGAACCAGCTGGCAAAAATTTTTATCCAATCTGGCACAGGTCACAGAAGCCCTGTGGCACCTTCTCAAGAAAGACCAGGCATGGTGCTGGGACACGCACCAAGATTGAGCATTTGGTTGCATCAAAGCCATGCTGCTCTCCACCGACATCCTGGCCCACTATGACCCATTCCTGCCCATCACCATAGCAGCGATGCTTCGTCAACAGGACTCAGAGCAGTCTTATTTCAGGAACAACTGGATGGATATCACCGGTCAGTGTATGATGCATCCAGAGGACTGTCGGACACAGAGACAAGATATGCTGTGATGAAAAAAGTAACACTTACAGTCATGTGGGTGTGAGAGAAGTTTTTGGACTATGTCATTGGCTTAAAGGTCACCATAGAAACAGACCATAAGCCACTGGTCTCACTGCTAAATGAGAAGGAGCTGGCAAAGATGCCACCCAGAATCCAGAGATTCAATCTACATCTTATGAGGTCTGCTTACAAGACAGTATAGGGAGGGTCCCAGAGGACTGGAAAATCACTAATGTAACTCCCCTGTTTAAGAAGGGAGTGAGGCAAAATATGGGAAATTACAGGCCGATTAGCCTGACCTCGGTCGTTGGTAAGATTTTAGAGTCCATTATTAAGGATGAGATTTCAGAATACTTGGAAGTGCATGGTAAAATAGGGCAAAATCAGCATGGTTTCATCAAGGGGAGGTCATGCCTGACAAATCTGTTAGAATTCTTTGAGGAGGTAACGAGTAGGTTAGACAAAGGAGAGCCAATGGATGTTATCTACTTGGACTTCCAGAAGGCCTTTGACAAGGTGCCGCACAGGAGGCTGCTCAGTAAGATAAGAGCCCATGGTGTTAGAGGCAAGGTACTAGCATGGATAGAAGATTGGCTGTCTGGCAGGAGGCAGAGAGTAGGGATAAGGGGGTCCTTCTGAGGATGGCGGCCGGTGACTGTGGAGTTCCACTGGGGTCAGTGTTGGGACCACAACTTTTCACTTTATACATTAATGATCTAGATGAAGGAACTGAGGGCATCCTGGCTAAGTTTACAGATGATACAAAGATAGGTGGAGGGACAGGTAGTATTGAGGAGGCGGGGAGGCTGCAGAAGGATTTGGACAGGTTAGGAGAATGGGCAAAGAAGTGGCAGATGGAATACAACGTGGGGAAGTGTGAGGTCATGCACTTTGGTCCGAAGAATAGAGGCATAGACTATTTTCTAAATGGGGAGAGAACTCAGAAATCTGGAGTGCAAAGGGACTTGGGAGTCCTAGTCCAGGATTCTCTTAAGGTTAACTTGCAGGTTGAGTCGGTAGTTAGGAAGGCAAATGCAATGTTGGCATTTATTTCGAGAGGACTAGAATATAAAAGCAGGGATGTGCTGCTGAGGCTTTATAAGGCTCTGGTCAGACCACATTTAGAATATTGTGAGCAATTTTGGGCCCCGTATCTCAGGAAGGATGTGCTGGCCCTGGAGAGGTTCCAGAGGAGGTTCATGAGAATGATCCCAGGAATGAAAGGCTTAACATATGAGGAACGTTTGAGGACTCTGGGTCTATACTCGATGGAGTTTGGAAGGATGAGGGGGGATCTGATTGAAACTTACAGAATATTGTAAGGCCTGGATAGAGTGGACGTGGGGAAGATGTTTCCATTAGTAGGAGAGACTAGGACCCGAGGGCACAGCCTCAGAGTAAAGGGAAGACCTTTTAGAACAGAGATGAGGAGAAATTTCTTTAGCCAGAGAGTGGTGAATCTATGGAATTCATTGCCACAGAAGGCTGTGGAGGCCAGGTCATTGAGTGTATTTAAGACCGAAATAGATAGGTGCTTGATTGATAAGGGGATCAAAGGTTACGGGGAGAAGGCGGGAGAATGGGGTTGAGAAACTTATCAGCCATGATTGAATGGCGGAGCAGACTCGATGGGCCGAATGGCCTAATTTCTGCTCCTATGTCTTATGGTCTTATGATCAGGGTAAAAAAACCAAACAACGGTAGGCACACTTTCCAGGGCCACAGTGGATCTTCCAATGAAATATGATGTCAACCTGATCGAGGAGCTCGAATTGTACTCCCAGTTGATGAGGTGACACCTGCCAGTTACCACAGGAAAACTCCTACTAATATGTCAGGAACAAATGCAAGGTGAGGAGTCTGCGCGAATCCGCCGTTACTGTCTACAAGGATGGCCACAGTGGTAGTAACATGAAAACGTGGTTAGAACAGTAGAAGCACTTGACCATCATCGGTGATCTGCTGGTACACAACGATGGCTGGTCATTCCAGCCTCCCTTGAGCTGGTGATCCTCAAAAAAATACACCAGGGACACCATGGCATTACCAAATGTAGTGCACGGGTCCAATCCACAGTCAGGCATTTCAAAAGAAATGAGGACATGATAGCGAACTGCCAGGTGTTTGCACTATATAGTCAAGAGCAGAGTGAGCCCCTTAGCCCCCACAGTTCCCACCCAGGCCATGGGAGGGGTTGGGCATCAATTTATTCATCTTCAGTGGCAGATCCTTCTTCATCGTGGTGGACAACTTCCCCCGATGGATTGAGGTGAAGTAATTGTACACGACAACTGCAGAGAAGGTGGTGAGAGCTTTAAAGGAGATGTTCGTGAACCATGGCATGCCGGACCAGATAGTGCCAGATAGCAGTCCATAATTTGCAAATGAATACTTCACCCAATTTGCCATCACATACGGCTTCCCAAGATACCCACAGCCGAACAGTGAGGCAGAATGAGAGGCCTGCACCATAAAAGTCCTCCTGAGGAAGAACGATGACTTCCTAACAGCACTGTTAACCTACAGGTCCACACCACTACAATGCGGCCTAGCCCTATCTGAACTCTTGATGGGCAGAAAACTCAGCACCCAACCCCCAATCCATCAAAAAAAACAATACCAAGATTGGCAGGCAACAATTACCAAAACATCCAGGACAGAGAGCAGTCCTTCAAGCAGAAGCAGACTTCCGCCTACAACAAAAGGTACCGCACTAGACACCTACCACACTTACACAAGAACGACAGAATCTGGATTAAGGATCTTGATAGAGAGGGCCTTATTGTCTGCAGAGATGCTGACCAGCCACGGTCATACCTTGTCAGTACTCCGGAAGGTATGGTCAGGAGGAGCCTTCTCCTCATCCCTCTAGGTGATTCTCCCACTATACATTGGTTGTCTTCTTTAATTTCTCTCCAAACGACAGAACGACTACATCCAAAACAACCTCCTATTCGTCAAGGTTTATCCAGTACAACAGAATCTACCACTCCTCCAACTATTTTAAAGACAAGATCTGGAAGAATTATAAAGCCTCCAGATCACCTGAACGTACACAGAGACGTGGGGGGGTGGTGGGGGGGGAGAAGGTGTAATAGAAGTAATGTAAATATTCGTTGGTAGTACAGAACTTGAGTATTTCTGAAAAAACAGACATGCTGTCAAAGCTTTTCATCTTGCATTCAACAGGACAGTTCGCAAGAATACCAGAGGTAAAGGGAACAGCAATTTATACTTCATGAGAAGAGAGTGCTGATTGGTAGGCAGGTGGACTCTGGTAGAGGTAGTTGCAACAGGTGTGTAGATGTTTTTTCTGTCTGCAAAGAACAAGGCCCTGTGTATTAATATATGTAGCTTCCAGTACACAAGTGTTAGAAGTCAGCATAATTCTTAGCACGCTCAGAATTGATTAACAAATGGTGTCCAATCGCAGAATCACATCTAATGTTGGGCATTATGTTTTGAGCTTTGCAAGCATAGCTGGTTAGGTACGGTTAGTACCTTGCCTGATACGATCCACTAGTCTTTGAGACGTATGGCCTACATACCTAGCATCACACTGGCACTGAAACTCACATACCAAATTACTCATTTGTATGATGGGCAGAATATCTTTTTGGCTTAACGGCAGCATCCTGTTATCCTGTTAGTGGTGAACATCATTTGTGTTCTAGTTAACAACATTTGTTAATAAGTCCTGAATGTGCTAAGAAATGACCAATTCAAGATCATCTGGCGGGCTCAGAGAGTGGCTCAAGAACCTGCATATATTCATACACAGAGTCCTGATTGTTGCAGACAGAAATAATGTTACACACGTTGCGCTTGTCGCAAGTAAAGAAAATATGCGACAGCCATTTTCTGATTCATTCCCCAGGGAAATGACTTGACCAATCAGAGTCAACCTGCCTGGTTTGAATTTAAATAAAGCTTAGCAGTTAACTGGTGCATTCTCCATGGCAACACCTTTACCAATCAGAGTCCACCTGCCTACCAATCAGCACTTTTTTCTGATGAAGTATAAATTGTTGTTCCCTTTACATTTGGTATTCCTGCAAACTGTCCTGATGAGTGCAAGACAAAAGCTTTGACAACATGCGTCTTTTTTCAGCAATACTAATATAAATCATTAGGCAGCACCTTCCAAACTCACAACCACTACCATCTAGAAGGACAAGGGCAGCAGACACATGGGAACACTACCACCTGGAAGTTCCCTTCGAAGCCTGACTTGGAAATATATCGCCGTTCCTTCACTGTTGCTGGGTCAAAATCCTGGAACTCCATCCCTAACAGCACTGTTGGCGTACCTACAGCACATGGACTACAGCAGTTCAAGAAGGTAGCTCATCACCACCTCCTCAAAGGCAATTAGGGATGGGCAATAAATGCTGGCCTAGCCAATGATGCCCACATCCCATGAATGAATAAAAATAAATATGTTGGGTAAATGGGAATGTATTGCAGCTACGTTGAATATGGACTTCGGGCAAGGTGTAGTATAAGGGTCTGGCATAGAAAGGTTTAACGTGGCACTGAGTACAATATCACTCACACTGTGATGCCAAGGAATACATAATCTGAGTCTAGAGGGTAGTCTTGTATTGTACAGAGAAGTGTAGAGACAAGCATGGAGACAGCTCCTAGCTTAGACCTTGTACTGTATATATGTACATAGTTATGAGTAGTTAATAAACGCTTACTATTAAACTACATAAGACTCAGTACCTCTTCGTGAGACCTACCAAACTACACAAAACATATACAACATTGTGGTTGAACTCACTCATTCCACTTAATTCTTCCTTGCTGTAATCTGCATGAGAACTAGAAGTCAATGCGCAGAGAATCAAGGGAACATCCTGCAATCCAGCAGAACTGCTCTGTCATTGTGTTTTGATGTATTGGCCTCAGCTCAGTAAGGCAATTCTTTTATGGACAGGGATTCAAATGTAAATTTTCTGGTCCTTGTCTCTTGAGAGGAAATACAAACATACGAATTAGGAGCAGGAGTAGGCCACTCTGCCCTTCGCACCTGCTCCGCCGTTCAATAAGATCATGGCTGAACTGAATGTAACCTCGGCTCCACATTCCCACCATCCCCAATAACCTTTCACCCCCTTATCAAGAATTTATCTACCTCTGCCATAAAAATGTTTAAAGAATCTTCTTCCACCATCTTTTGAGGAAGAGTTCCAAGATTCACAACCATCTGAGAGAAAAAGTTTCTCCTCATCTCTGTCCCAAATTTGCAACCCCTTACTTTTAAACAGTGGTCCCTAGTGCTAGATTCTTCCACAAGAGGAAACATCCTCTCCACATCGAGCTGTCAAGACCTCTCAGGATCTTATATGTTTTAATCAAGTTGCCTCTTATCCTTCTAAACTCCAGCAGATACATGCTTAGCCTGTCCAACATTTCATCACAAGACAACCCACCCAATCAAGGTATTAGTTTAGTATACCCTCTCTGAACTGCTTCCATTGCATTTACATCTTTCCTTAAATAAGGAGACCAATACTGTACATGGTACTCCAGATGTGGTCTCACTAGTGCTCTGTATAACTGAAGCATAACCTCCCCACTTTTGTAATCAATTCTCCTTGCAATAAATGGTAACATTCTATTGGATTTCCTAATTACTTGTTATACCTGCATATTAGCCTTTTGCAATTCATGCACTAGAACACCTAGATCCCTCTCCATCTCAGAGCTTTGCAATCTCTCACCATTTAGATAATATGTTTCTTTTATTTTTCCTGCCAAAATGGACAATTTCATACTTTCCCACAGTATACTCCATTTGCCAGGTTTTTGCCCGTACACTTAACCTATCTATATCCCTTTTTAGCCTCCTTGTGTCTTCGTCACATCTTACTATCCTACCTATCTTTGTGTAATCAGCAAATTTAGCAACCATACCTTTGGCCCCTTCATCCAAGTCATATATATATAAATTGTAAAAAGTTGAGGCCCCAGCACTGATCCTTGTGGCATACCACTTGTTACATCTTGCCAACCAGAAAAAGACCCATTTGTGCCTACCCTCTGTTTCCGGTTAGCTAGCCAATCCCCTATCCATGCCAATATGTTACCCCTTAAACCAATAGTTTTTATTTTTGGTAATAACCTTTGATGTGGCATCTGATCAAGTGCTTTCTGGAAATGTTTACCAATGTCTAATCTGACTTCTTTCACCAAAGATTTAAATGCAAAAACCTTAGTCTTACCATCTGTATCCATTTCCAATTAGCCTGTAGTGTTTCCAATCCTTTCGTCATTTTAAAAACGTTTATACACCTGTGTATCTTTAATGAAACTAGCCCTAAGCTGCTGGAGTCTATCCCAATTATTGCGAGTCCTAATACATATAATTTTGGTCACCCTCCTTGCTATGCTGTCCATGCCCTCAATATCTCACCCCACATGTACTGTGTGCAGTATTTAGCTGTACAATACAGTGAAGGATTTGAAGCTTCAGCGGAGAAAGAATGCAGTTTCGCTAGGTTCCTGCCTGGTATGAGAAAATCTTAGTTTGAAGAAATAGTTGAAAAATTAGTTTTTATTTTGTTAGAACGAAGCCAACAACAGGCAAGTGTTAAAATTGTGAAATGATGGGACAGGGTAGATAGGAATAGAATGTAGTTGTGGGCTCAAGAATGGGAATTGGGGAAGGTGCAGAGATAGATTTAATACAAGAGGTTTGGAACTGAGGGCAGAAAAAGCTTTTTCACAGTTATAAGGCTATGGAATTCACTTTCTCAGTTTGTGGTTGAGGCAGAGGCTATGGCCAGAATTTTAAAATTCGAACCACCTGCAGTGGGGGAGGCCAGCAGGGGTCAGGAACCCGGAAGTTAATGGAGCAGCATTTTTAACTTGGCTATGGCATTAGCATCCCACTTCCAAGTTTCCCAACCAATCAGAGAGGGTGGACATAATGACAATCCATACCTGACCATTCAAGCTGCACTATTTAAAGGCACCCCAGCAGAGGTCAGAATGGATGCCGTATAGGACTGTCAAAAGAGAGAGAGCACGTGCAACGATGGAATCTCAACATGGGAAGGCTGCACTCCAGTTCTCTGAGGCATCCCTGGAGATCATGCTGTGGGCTGCAAGGGTCCTCAGAGAGACAGTCTTAACAGTGGATGGGAGGAGGAGGTCAGCCTCTGAAGCTCAGAGGAGGCCAGCACCAGTATGGTACCTCGCACATGGAGACAGTGCTGAAAGAATGTGAATGACCTCATCAAGGCAAGAAAGATGAATGGTGGCCCACACTCTAGTGCCAACTCCCACATTTGGACTTTCTCAGCATTCTCCTGCACAGCACTCCTCAGGCCAACACACCAATCATACCTCTGTCTCAAGGCACCACCAAATTTTTCCATCTGAACAGCCAACACTGACACGCATCTCCATCTTATTGCCATCTCGCACCATCCCTCACAATCACCCTCCACAAATGTTGTCATCCCACCCTCATAAAAACATTCAATTTGTCATAATTCGCTGCTTTCTCTCCATGCAGAAGAGAGCTAAGAACTCCAGGAAGCAACAGGGAACTGGAGGTGATCCTCCAGCAAACACCACCTGACCGCTACTGCGGGGGAGGTGGATGGAGATCAGCAGAGTGACGGAATGCATGGCCATTGGAGGTGGAGAGATGGGGTCTCCCAGATGCCTAGTGGCAGAATTAGGTATCACACAGCCAGATAGCAAACAACACTCACTCATGATGTCAGCAGCCAGTGAATATGATCAGTTGCACAATAATGACTTTGAACCCTTTTACCTTGCCAGTTCTAATGTCTTTCATCATCCACAGGTCTTTCAAGCATGATCCAAGAATTGGAGCAGGAGGAGGCCGAGGAATCTTGAAAGGAGGCCTCACACTCTGAGGAAGCACGGTTACATGATTCATGCACACCCCCACCACCACCTCAGATATACACACACCTCAGATTTCCAACGTGCAAAGTATTTTGTACCATTTGGGACATGCTTGGTGGTGTATACTGAGCGACACTCTGAGACCTATGAAGGCACCTAAACCACATCTTGAGTGACCAATGGCTTGGCGAACGACCACTCTTTTGCTCATGTGGTTCCGCTTGAACCTTTCCTATTCATCAGTTGTTTCTCAGAGGTGCCATGGGTCACCACCCTAGGAGGATAACTCCAAGGAACAAAACAAAGAACAAAGAACAAAGATAAGTACAGCACAGGAACAGGCCCTTCGGCCCTCCAAGCCTGCACCGATCATATTGCCCATGAACTAAAACATTTTGCACTTCCGGGGTCCGTATCCCTCTATTCCCATCCTATTCATGTATTTGTCAAGCTGCCACTTAAACACCACTATTGTACCTGCTTCCACCACCTCCTCTGGCAGCGAATTCCAGGAGCCATCCACTGACTCAGTTTGGTGGTTAGACCTGTGAGAAACTTGACTGACACAGAATGAAGGCATCCTGGCAGTCTGCAGCATATCTGGCAGACAAGCATAAGTGCCTTCCAGCGGTTACATACCAGCTGAACATTGATGGAGTGGAATGCCTTTCAATTGATGAGTACCCCTGGAAGATCCTAGGGCACAATGGTAACTACATGGACATAATCTAAATACTCCCGGACCTGTGGGAATCCAGCCATTGAAGCAGATCCAAGGGTCATCTTGTTCTCACTGGCCTCATTAGTAGTTACACGGATGTTCGATAGCCAAGGGAGTCAAGTGTTATGGGGGGCAGGCAGGAAAGTGGATTTGAGACCACAACCAGATCAGCAATGATCTTAATGAATGGCAGAATAGGCCCGAAGGGCTGAATGGCCTCCTCCTGCTCCTAAGTTCCTATTTTCCTTGTTGCTGAATCTGGGAAGTGAGATCAAAGGCAGAAAACCACAAGGTAGCAGAAATGACTGCCAAAGCACTGAAAGCACACTGTCAGAACAAATCCCGTAGGCAAAAATCTTTCATTTAGACAAAACAGCTGCAACAGTTCAATATTAAAACATTTTCCAGCCTGCCAATTTCATAGTCCTGCCAATTCCCACTGTGCTCTCTCCTTGTTGACCCTGGTGAGTTTCAGATAGTTTGGAAACCCAGGTGTTGGTAGTTAAAGCCACAATTCAGATTTAAATCTTTAAAGAACTGCCACTTTGAGGGGGTTGGCAGGTGGCAGTGGGGGCAGAATGAAAAACTATTGTTGTAAAAACCCATCTGTTCTTACCTTGCTCTACATGTGACTCTTAAATGGCTCAGCAAGACTAAAAGGAATGAAACCAGCATCGACTTAGGCACCAGTCCTGTCGACCCTACAAAGTCCTTCTTACTAACATCTGGGGGCTTGTGCCAAAATTGGGAGAGCTGTCTCACAGACTAGTCAAGCAGCTCATGGAATCGTCTCTTATAGATGATGTCCCAGACACCACCATCACCATTCCTGGGCCTATCCTGTCCCAGCAGAAGTGGTATCACAGTGGTATACAGTCAGGAGGGAGTTACTCTGGGGTCCTCAATATTGACCCTGGACTTCATGAAGCCTCATGGCATCAGGTCAAACATGGGCAAGGAAACCTCCTGCTGATTATCATGTCCCGCCCTCCCTCAGCTGATGAATCAGTGCTCCTCCATGTTGAACATCACTTGGAGGAAGCACTGAGGGTGGCAAGGGCACAGAATGTTCTCTGGGTGGGGGACTTCAATGTCCATCACCAAGAGTGGCTCGGTAGCACAACTGTTGGTCAAGTCCTAAATGACATAGCTGCTAGAGTGGGCCTGCGGCAGGTGATGAGGGAAACAACAAGAGGGAAAAACATATTTGACCTCATCCTCACAAATCTGCCTGCTGCAGATGCATCTGTCCATGAAATATCGGTAGGAGTGACCACCGCACAGTCGTTGTGGAGACAAAGTCCCACCATCACATCGAAGATATCCTCCATCGTGTTGTGTGGCACCACCACCGTGCTAAGTGGGATAGATTTCGAACATACTTAGCAACTCAAGACTGGGCAACCATGAGGCGCTGTGGGCCATCAGCAGCAGCAGAATTGCACTCAACCACAATCTGTAACCTCATGGCCTGGCATATCCCCCACTGTACCATTACCACCCAGCCAGGGGATCAACCCTGGTTCAGTGAAGAGAGCAGGAGGGCATGCCAGGTGCAGCACCAGGCATACCTAAAAATAAGGTGTCAACCTGATGAAGCTACACTCAAGACTACTTGCATGCCAAACAGCGTAAGCAGCATGCGATAGATAGGGCTAAGCGATCCCACAACCAACAGATCAGATCTAAGCTCTTCAGTCCTGGCACATCCAGTCGTGAATGGTGGTGGACAATTAAACAACTCACTGGAGGAGGAGGAGGCTCCACAAATATCCCCAAGCTCAATGATGGAGGAGCCCAGCGCATCAGTGCAAAAGATAAGGCTGAAGCATCACAGATGCCAGTCTTCAGCCAATTCGATTCACTTCATGTGATTTCAAGAAACGGCTGAAGGCACTGAATACTGGAGTCTATGGGACCTGACAATATTCCGGCAATAGTACTGCAGACTTGTCGCACCCTTAGCCAAGCTGTTCCAGTACAACATTGGCATCTACTCAGTGATGTGGAAAATTGCCCAGATATGTCCTATGCACAAAAAGCAGGACAAATCTAACCCAGCCAATTACCCACCCCATCAGTCTACTCTCCATCATTGGTAAAGTAATGGAACAGGTAACCAACAGTGTATTAAGCTGCAGTTGCTTTGCAATAACCTGCTCATTGATGCTCAATTTGAGTTCCACCAGGGCCACTCAGCTTTGGTTCAAACATGGACAAAAGAGCTGAACTTGAGAGGTGAGGTGAGAGTCACTGCCCTTGACATCAAGGCAGCATTTGACCGAGAGCGGCATCAAGGAGCCCTAGCAAAACTGGAGTCGATGGGAATCGGGAGGAAAACTCTCCACTGGTTGGAGTCACACTTAACACAAAGGATGATGGTTGTGGTTATTGGAGGTCAATCATCTCAGCTGCAAGACATCACTGCAGGTGTTCCTCAGGGTATTGTTCTCTGCCCAACCACCTTCAGCTGCTTCATCGATGACCTTCCTTCCGTAATAGGTGGGGATGTTCACTCATCATTGGTGCTGAATATTATGCATTCGCGACTGCTCAGACATTGAAGCAGTCTATGTCCAAATGCAGCAAAACCTGGACAATATCCAGGCTTGGGCTGACCAGTGGCAAGTAATATTCATGTCACACAAGTGCCAGGCAATGACCACCTCCAACAAGAGAGAATCTAACCATCACCCCCTGACATTCATGGCATTACCATCGTTGAATCTCCCACTATCAACAACCTGAGGCTTATCATTGACCAGTAACTGAACTGGACTAACTATGTAAATACTGTGGCTACAAGAGCAGGTCAGAGGCTAGGTATCCTGTGGCAAGTAACTCACCTCCTGACTCCCCAAAGCCTGTCTACCATCTACAAGACAAAAGTCGGGAGTATGATGGAATACTCTCCGCCTGCCTGGTGAGTGCAGCTCCAACAACGCTCAAGAAACTTGACACCGTCCAGGATAAAACAGCCTGCTGGATTGGCACTCCACCCACAAACACCCATTCATTCCCTCCACCACTGACACACAGTGGCAGCAGTGTGTACCATCTACAAGGTGCACTGCAGAAACTCACCAAGCCTCCTTAGACAGCATCTTCCAAATCCACGACCACTACCATCTATAAGGACAAGAGCAGCAGATAAATGGGAACACCGCCACCTGTAAGTTCCCCTCCAAGCCACTCACCATCTTGATTTGGAAATATATGGCCATTCCTTCACTGTCGTTGGGTCAAAATCCTGGAACTTCCTCCCCAACATCACTGTGGGCGTACTTACACCCCATGGAGTGCAGCAGTTCAAGAAGGCAGCTCACCACCACCTTCTCAAGGGCAATTAGCAATGGGTAATAAATGCTGGCCTAGCCAGCGACGCCGACATTCTATGAATGAATTTTTAATAATGATAATCGTTGACATGCCTATGTCATGGAGGTTTCCCATATGCTTTCAAATGGCAACAGTTAGATCCAGAAGTCAGTGGGATCATGTCAGGTTTCCAACATAGCAGCCAGAATCAGCCCAGATTTGCACTAAGTGCGGTAGTGGGTGGGAGAAATTACGTTTTATGCACCGGCCGCAATGGCGGCTTCTCACGCCGTATCATCCCAAACCTGCCACATTGCTCATGCATTCCTGGGAAACACACTGTTTTGATGGCGGGTGGGCTCTCATTTGCCCGCCACGCCATCACCTTGTTGCTTCATCACACCGGGCGCCACGTTTAAAGTGCAGCTGTGTGCACAGTTCTCAATGCTTCCAGCCCAGGACTGCTGCACAGAAGACATGGCCCCGAAAGGCAAAAAAACTGCAGGTCCCAGGTTCAGTGATGCATCTCTCAAGCGACCTTTGGACACCATGGAGGCCCACCATGATGTCCTTTACTCCCACTCTGGCTGCATGATGGGCAGCAACATCACCAATAGCTTGGGAGGCAGTGGCAGTGACGGTCAGCGCCAATGCCCTGCAAAAGAGGACAGCCACTGGATGCCGCAAGAGGATGAACGATCTCCTCCACTCCGCCAGAGTAAGTCACTCTTCTCATCACTCTCACAAACCCATCACACATCCTCAAGGCCCTCACTCACTGCCAGTTGGCGGGACATCACCATTCACTCTCTCACTCACACCTTCATTGTCTTCATCCCGTCCATGGGACCACTCACCACCCGCACATGCCAGGAATACTTATCATCTGTCCTGGTAGACATCTTGCTTACACTCTCTCCATCTCTATTCATGCAGGACAAGCACACAACGAGAGGGAGAGGTCACAGACTGGTGGAGGAATGTCTGAAATCAAGGTCCTCATGGACTTTGAAAACAGAGCAATCCAGCTGGCCGGCGACGATCTGAACCGTTCCTGTGCTGATGGTGAGGTCGACGCTGCTCTACCAAGTGAGGATCTAGCAGTGCAACACATGGGGTTGGATGTCTGATGGATGTCTGTCAGATCAGAATTGATTAGATTGACATGAACAGCACAGAAATATCCCGAGGGCTGATCTGCTCAGCTCTTGAAACAGATAGAGCTTAAGTAAAGCACTACCTGTTTTAAAAAAAAAATCCATCAGACATCCATGCTGTGACGGATGTGTCCTATTTCACAGGCCATTGCCATGCACTAATTATCTCTCTTGCTTTCACAGACAGACCTGGGAAACAGCCAACGGAGTCCATGACCCAGGGCTTCCAGTCAAACCCCGAAGAAACCTCTGAAGAGGAATCTGAAGGCACCTTCCTTGAAGTTCCGTCACAGCGCTCAACCACACCCTCCACCAGCGCAGAGACACACGTCTCGATGGGACCTACCTTTAGAGTAGCCTCGGGATCACAATCTGATGAGCACATCACACTGTCTGATCCACAGAAGGCGGTGGCAGGGACTTCCCAGGTCCCTGGCACTCAGAGGACTGCTGGAGGCCAGAAATTTGCTGAGTCCGAGTCAGATGACCAGCCTCTGGAGTCGGTCATGTCGTTGCTGGAGCTGCAAAGACAAGCTCGGGAACATCAGGAAGGGACGTCTGCTGTACTCCTCAGATTGCAAGGCATGATGGAGGAATCCGCCTGCCTTCAGTCTGAGGTGACAGCGTGGCATGCCAACACACTGAGGTCAACACTGGTAGGATGGCGGCCACTATGGAGACCTTGGTCTAGGACGTCACTCCTGCGCAGTCTGAACTCCATCGCTGATGCCATAGTTCGCCTCCAACAGTGTGTACGCAAGAGGAGTGTGCGGCAGCTCAATCACTCCAGCTATTCCTTCTCAAGGAGTGAGCGTGGGGCCCTTGGGCATCCATAGGGAGGAGGATCAGCAGGTGCACACCCTGGGCCCATCCATCCAGGTGACTTCAGGAGTGTCCAGCCCATCCGAATCCCCTCTTCCTGTGACCTCAGCAGCTCCAGCTCCACAGGTCGAGGAGGGTGCCACTGCCACACAGCAGGACACCGAAAGCAGGCCGGTGCCCTCCGGGTCTCGGCCCTCCAGAGGACGCCTGCCAAAGTCATTACAGACAGTGTGTAGCAGTCAGGAGGCTGCCTCCACCTCTGCTGTGAATGTCCAGGGAGCACCAAGACGTAGCAGCAGGGTTAGGAAGGTTAAGAAGATGTAGTTGCACAGCCTGGGCACGGATGCTAATCACTTGTACATAATGTTCACTATTGTAAATAAACTCTCAACAATGTCTCCCTGCCTATGGCTCTTTGTTCTGATGAGCAGTGTTCGTGTCACTCAGATGTGAAACCTTCCTGCACAAGATAAAGGCAGGTGTCTCAGTCCAGGGCCTCCTCCCTGTGCTTTGTGCAGCCTTCAGACCAAAGTGATGGCCTGGCCTCACACTCCCTGGACACATTACTGATGTCTGCACCTCGATGGTGCTTGTCATTGCTGCCAGAATGTTGTGGGCAGGTGTCATCGAGTTCAGTAATTCTCTCAGCACCATGAAGATGAGGCCCCCATCTCTTCAGCATCTGTGACCAGTGACACTGTGCTCCTGAATGGGTCAGGTGCCGAAGGCGGATCAGGTGCATTTAAAGTTTTAGGGCTGCGGCTCTATAATATGACCCTGATCACAGAGCGTAAGCAAGAGGCCCTCGGCCAGACAGGAGTCAGGCATTCTCAGAGGTTATGTGAAGATCTATGGAGTGTCCTCACTGCATGTCATCATCATCCTCCTGCAATCAAGCAACTGTTGGGGCCTGCACTGCATCTCCATGACAGGAGCATTCTCCCAGAGGTTATTTGCGCTGCCATAAGCCAGACTGGAGTCAGACATTCACAGATACAATGTGAGGCTCTATGGTGTCTCCTCACTGCATGTCATCATTATCCTCCACAAATCTAGCAGCTAGGAGGACTTCCTGAGCCTGCCTGCATTGTCTGGCCAGTACAAGGGCCTCATCGCCATCATCAATGCCTTTGAGGACCTCCTCACCCTCATCCCCGTCGACGTCCTCCTCATCGGAGGAGTCCTCCAGCTCCTCCTCTGTCAGCTCCTCTCCCCGTTGCAGCGCCAGGTTGTAAAGGGCGACGATGACACCTGACACCCTCTGTGGACTCTATTGCAGGGCCCCATCAGATTGGTCCAGGCACCGGAACCTCACTTTCACCATCCCGATGGTTTGCTCCACCAAGTTGCAAGTTGCAGCATGAGTCCCATTATACCTTCTCTCTGCTGCAGTCTGAGGCCGCCGCACGGGTGTCATCAGCCACATCCTCTGTGAGTAGCCCTTGTCCCCGAGGAGTTGTCCCTGCAGCCTCTGTGGACCCTGGAAGACGTCAGGGATCTGTGACCGACTGAGAATGTAAGAGTCATGAACATTCCCTGGAAACCGTGCATAGACCTGCAGGATGTGTTTGTGGTGGTCGCACACCAGCTGCACATTCAGCGAATGGAAGGCCTTGCGGTTGATATAGTTGACCCCTTGTTGTGGCAGAGATCTGAGCGCCACATGTGTACAGTCGATCACACCTTGCACCTGTGGGAAACCTGAGACCTGGGCAAATCCAATCGCTCTTGCATCCTGGCTCTCCTGATTCCAGGTGAAGTGCACAAAGCTGTGTGCTCTCACGAAGATGGCATCTGTGACCTCATGGATGGAATTTGTGGGTGGAGGCTTGTGATATCCCACAGAGGTCACCTGTGGAACCCTGAAAGGAGCCACAGGTATAGAAATTGAGCATCGCGGTCACTTTCATGGCTACTGGCAGTGGATGCCCTCCAAGTCCCTGTGGTGCCAAATCCTGCAGTAGCTGACAGATATGACCAACCAGTTCCCTGGACTTGCGCAGTCTTTGACGACACTGGTTCACAGTCACCTGAAGAAATGAAAGGCGGAATTTAATGACCCTGGATCTAGCTAGGTGCCGACCAGTGATGGCTCGTTGTGGCTCTTCAGCGGCATGTGTGGGAGCCCCAGCTGCCCCTTCTTCCTGAGGGTGCTGCTCCTCATTCTGCACAACCAGAAACCTCAGTCGCTATCTTCTCCATCGTCTTTGCTCTCTGTACGCCACAAGGCATACAGCTGGTTCACCAGGCTCCATGCTCATGGTGTACTTCAACTGCTGAATGAAAAAGAGAGACACGTGGGTTAGCTTGGGTGTACTAAGAATCTCTCTTGCTTAAGTCTGAAGGCCCCTTAATGCAACCCGGAGAGTGCTGCACCACTTAGATGACCAGAGTTTAGTGCGCTGCATGGCTGCCCGAAACCCCACCCACTTCCACCCCACTCCGGCTGACCGATTGGCAGCAGCTTTGCCCATTGGACTGCAAGCTGTGTTCTCAGCGCAGGCGCAGGCATTCTCCTAACCCATGCTGCAAGGCTGCGCTGTTAGCTTGAACCATCAGGGAGACTGGTCCAAACCAGGATGATAACATTGCAAGGGGCTGTGAAGGCCTCCACCAGTGACTGCTCCACGGCCAGCTTTAGCAAGGAGATTGTATAACGTGCCCAGTCATCCAACTGTTCTGCAGTCCACTAAAATGCTAATTAGCTTGCAGTCTGTGCCTAAGGGTTGAAAAGCTTGGAGCACTTGGTGGCACTTTCATGCCTCTGCGTTGCTTGAGTGGGCAGATAAGCTAGGGGCCTGACTCCGCGCATGTCAATGTGGCTGCACCTGAACTGTCTCAGCTGCAGAAATGGTCACTTTGTACAAGGTTTCCCTAATGCATGGCCACTTCCCTTCCCTCCACTCCGCACATGCTTGTGCACTATCTTCAACCGCAGGGCAGCCCTTGCTCTCCTCCCCCAAAAACTCGCCTCAACCGCAGGGCAGCCCTCGCTTACCGAGGCGCCTCAACCATGATGTCCAACAGCCGACCCTCACGAGCGCTGCGGAACGTTGCTGTGCATTCACCCCTGAGCTTCTCCCCAAGTGCATGCCTTGCACGCCGATGTGGGCGGACAGTCCAGTGTGAGGGTTTGAGTCCGGCGGGTTGGGCTTGTAATGATATGCTAATGTGTTACAATGAGGTTCCCGGTGTTTGATGGCGGGAAATGTCGCCCGCCATTGATGGGCTGAGCGGATGACCGCAAACTGGTTTCATGACGTTGTGAAACCGATTTTTGGCCTTCTCGCCATGTTATCCGCTCACGCCGCCAAACACCCGCCTGGTGACAGCAGGCACGGAAAACTCCACCCAGTGGCATTCTTTACATCTTTAACACCCCCCCCCCCCATTTCGACACACGCAGCCCTGTGTAGTTTAAAAGTCCCCCTATCGGTTGTAATCAAGATTGGATTGGATTGGATAGGTGATAAAGGAAAAGGGTTGAAGGGATAAGGGAACCGGTGGGTAAATGTGATTAGAACTTTTTCATCACTATTTGTAAAGGCAAATACAGCCTGGCCGGCTTAAATAGTTCCATTAATGCCCTCATCCAAATCAATAATGGAGATTATCAACATCAGTGCTCCTGATGCAGAGCACTGTGGGATTCCACTTGCGATCAATTCCCATTGATGACAACCTTCCACCTATCCAACATAATACCTGACCGCCAAGCCCTTATCATGTAATTTTTCCAGTAGCCTTCCATATCATACTTCAGTGAAGGTGTTTTGGAAACCAGGTATAAAGGCATTCATTCATTATTTTGGCTCGTACCTCTGGGAATTCGATCAGGTTAGTGAAGTAGGACCTTTGTTTTCCTATTGCTGTGCTTATCATTGCCTAGTAACTGTCAATCTCTCTGAATGATAGTAAATCACATCCCTTATAATGTGTTCCAGCATCTCCTTGCAACAGACATCAAAGGCCTATAATTCCCATGATTCCTACCGCTTCTTAAATATTTAGAACACATGAGCCTCTCTTTGTTCACTGGAATTGCCCCAAATCAAAGAGCTATTGAATCAACAAACTAGTACTCACAGAATACATCTGCCGTTTTCTTCAGCACCCTGGGGTAAATAGTATCATGCTTTGCAGCATGTTCGGTGAACAGAGAGAGGCTCATGTGTTCCAAATATTTCAGAAGTGAAAAGAATCATGGGAATTATAGGCCTGTCACTTTGATGTCTGTTGCAGGGAGATGCTGGAACACATTATAAGGGATGGGATTTATGATCACCCAGAGGGATCGACAGTGCCTTAATCCCAGTTTAGACTATTCTGCAGTTACTTCTATTGAATCGATTTTAGCAACAATATTGTTACCATAGCATTATCTTCAGTCGTGAAAATCATTACAAATAATCCATTCAGCGCTGCAGCCATACCCTGATCCTCTTACCTAATGTGCCGTGCTTCAATCTCTCAGAGGACCAATGTGGTCTTTTATCATTTTCTACCTTCAAACATAACTGAAAAAGCTTTAAAATTGCTGCTATTCCTGCCAACATTCCATCTTTCTGGTACCTTTTTATTATTTCTAATAGTGGCTTTAGTTATCCTTCCTTGCCAATTTTCCCTAACGGTTATTCACTTAAAGCCAAATGATTTTTTTTAAGTTGAGTTCCATACAAACTTAGGATCACTCAGCTCCCGACCTCATTACAGCCTTGATTCAAACATGGACTAAAGAGCTGAACTCACGAGGTGAGGTGAGAGTGACTTCCTTGACATGAAGGCAGCATTTGACCGAGTGTGGCATTAAGTAGTCTTAGCAAAACTGGAGTCAATGGGAATCAGGGGGGAAACACTCTGCTGGTTGGAGTCATCCCTAGCACAAAAGAAGATGGTTGTGGTTGTTGGAGGTCAATCATCTCAGTTCCAGGACATCACTGCAGGAGTTCCTCAGGGTAGTCCTAGGCCCAACCATCTTCAGCTGCTTCATCAATGACCTTCCCTCCATCTTAAGGTCAGAAGTGAGGATGATCACTCATGATTTCGCTATGTTCAGCACCATTCGCGACTCCTCAGGTACTGAAGCAGTCCATGTCCAAACGCAGCAAGACCTGGACAACACTCAGGCTTTGGCTGATAAGTGGCAAGTAACATTTGTGCCACACAAGTGCCAGGCGATGACCATCTCCAACAAGAGAGACTCCAACCATCGCCCCTTGACCTTCAGTGGCATTACCATCGCTGAATTCCCCACTATCAACATCCGGGGGGGGGTTACCATTGACCAGAAACTGAACTGGACTAACCATATAAATACTGTGGTTACAAGAGCAGATCAGAGGCTTGGAATCCTGCGGTGAGTAGCTCACCTCTTGACTCCCCAAAGCCTGTCCACCATCTACAAGGCATAAGTCCGGAGTGTGATGGAATACTCTCCACTTTCCTGGATGAGTGCAGCTCCAACAACACTCAAGAAGCTTGACAGCCTCCGGGATAAATATGCCCACTTGATTGGCACCACATCCACAAACATTCATTCCCTCCACCACCGATGCATACTGGCAGCAGTATGTACCATCTACAAGTTGCACTGGAGGAACTCACCAAGCCTGCTTAGACAGCACCTTCCAAACCTGCAACTGTTACCATCTAGAAGGAGAAGGACAGCAGATGCATTGGAACACCACCACCTGGAAGTTCCTCTCCAAACCATTCACCATCCTGACTTGGAAATATATCACCATTCCTTCACTATCGCTGGATCAAAACCCTGGAACTTCCTAACAGCACTGTGGGTGTACCTACACTACGTGGACAGCAGTGGCTCAAGAAGGCAGCTCACCACCACCTTATCAAGGGCAACTAGGGATGAGCAATAAATGCTGGCCCAGCCAGCAACGCCCAAATCCCATGAATGACTAAGAAAAAATTTCCCATTTCGGCTTTCATTTATTCTGTACTTGCCTTTGTATGTAAGGAATATACAGGTTTTCCTTTCCATGAATGTGCATTTAAATAAACAGTTATTTTTCTTCAATATCATAGCCATTTCTACCTTCCCAAATTTGGGCTCAAATTTGACAATCAGATGGTGCAATTAAACTTTTGCATTGATTCTCCCCCACATAAATCAGATATCATCTCAGAGTCACTACTAAAGACTAAATCCAATAGATTATTTTCTTTAGCAATCTTCCCAACATATTCACTTGAGAAGTAATTGTTGACCATATTAACAAATATTGCTGTTTTCCCTCCATGGTTCCTCCCTACGTCCATTTAACGGATGGATAATTAAGAACCCCCATGACAACAGCACTACACTTTTACTGCCTTTTATAATTTGCAAAATAAGCTCTCCATCTTTCTGATCCATTTTAGTCTTGACTATTCCAATGCACTCCAGGCCAGCCTTCCACATTCTACTCGTAGACTTGCGTTGATCCAAAACTCTGTTGCCCATGTCCTTACTCGCACCAAGTGTTATTTACCCATCACATCTGTAATCACTGACCTACATTGGCTCAATCAGTGCCTTGATTTTAAGACTCTCATTCCTGTTTTCAGCCCCACCATCCTCTCCATAGATGTTGCTATACCTCCTGAGTTTTTCTGGCACTTTGTCTTTGGTCAAGCTTTTGGCCATCTGCCCGAAAATCGTCTTATATGGATGGGTGTCAAATTTTGCTTTATAATGTTCCTGTGAAGTGCCTTGAGCTGATTTACTACTTTAAAGCTCCTATATAAATATAGTTGTTTGTTTGTCCTAGATGCCTATAACATGTGGCAACTTTAACCAACTCTCTAATACAAATTGTTTCAGCTACTCTTTGTTGACTAATATCCTCTCTTTATCACAACTGTGTCCTCTTTTATAAATAGAGCTCGATTTATGACTTTATAACATGCCCTACCAATCAGAATCGCCTATACCTTTTAAACTGAACTCCAGGGCTGGCTTTTACATCCAGCCATTGCCATAACTACATATGTCTGTAATTCTACAATTTACATAGAAACATTTTAAGGAATTTTTTTGTTGCCTCATGTAATTTTGCCTAATTAAATTGCCTTGTTCCTTGTAATTAGAACTAAGTAAGTTTTGAATATTGCCATCAGTAGCACTTTGGTTTCCAGTCCAATAGGAACTGCATACAAAATTAGCTTTTTATGTCTTGATCCCAATTAGCTCAATTGCCTCACAATTACTGCCTTCAAAAACAGTCCCTAACTTATTTAGATGAAAACATCCCTTGTGGAAAAAACATACTTCCCTGGCAAATGTCCTCCAGTTATCCATGAAGACCAGGGGCCGGATTTTCTGGTCGTCAGGCAGGCGCAGTGGGCGGGCCTGGGAGCGGCCGGGAAACGGCCCACCACCCGCGATCGGCCCCCGACCACGATTTCATGCTGGTTGTCCAGTTAACAGCTAGCCAGCGTGAAAGGTGGCTGAGAAGCTCAGTGCTGCTGGGGTGGGGTAGGGAGGAGGGCGAGCTCAAAAGCCTGTGCACGTGCAGGGGAGCATGCACTGAAAACTCCCTAAAGACAGAGAGCCACCTCAGGGAGCTGAAGTATTTTAAACCAATGAATAAAGCTTTTAAAATTCTGGAAATAATTGTCCGCACAGCGGACTCACTCACCTTAACATGTATATTTGAAAAATTCTGCCCAAAAATTTTTTTTTTTTTACATTTTTTGACGGAAACCTCATCCCTCCCATGGATGAAGTTTCCTAAAAAAATCAAAAAGCCGCCTGGCCAATTCGCTCGTCTGCCAACCGTAATGTTGGATGGGCAGCGAAAAATACAGGTTGATTAATGGCCTTAATAGGCCTCTTAATTGTCAGCGGATGCGCTACCGACCAAAATACCGCAGGAGTGCATGATGATGTTGGGATGCTCGCCCAGTGTCATCGCGCGCTATTTCACGCTCGGGCGTGTTGGGCGCGTGCCCACACGCCAAGCTGAAAATCCTGCCCCAGATTTTTCTTTGTGCTCAGAGCCTCTCGCCAATTACTAAAGTAAATGAACCTGCTATTTCTTCCTGTGTCCACTTATGGAAAAAAAAACTAATTTTAAGGATTCTGAAAAAGGACAGGGAATTAGAAATGCTTTGTTATTTTGGTTCAGAAATGGATTAAATTGTTAGAAAAAAATTAAATACCCTATTGCTCTTTTATCAGGTGTACACTTGTTCTTGTGTATGCTTCTAGCCCTTAATAAAATTAGTTATTAAAACAGGAAGGATTATATAGTCCATCTGCCTATTAGAGGAATCGGGAGTGTATGGTGGCCGACTGAAATATCGTAGCAGTGCACGATGATATTGGGATGCTCGCCCAGTGTCATCGCGCGCTATTTCACGCTCAGGCGTGTTGGGTGCGCTCCCGCCCGCCAAGCTGAAAATCCTGCCCCAGGTTTTTCTTAGCCGGACGAATTGTTCCATATAGATTCCGACAGTGGACTATTCACTCCCATGTCCTTGGAATCTGAAACCCTCTATTTTCCAGCCAAGCGGTGATATATCTAATCAGCTTTTAATTTGTTCAGTTTGTGGCATTGGGAGTGATTCTGAGATATCCTCAGCCTAGGAACCTAGGTTGCAAAATTTGGTTCTGTAGTGCCACTGGATGCCTAGAGGGGCTAAAAATGGCAACCAATATGCTTCTGGCCACTGCTTCTCCAACAACACAGTACGCCAGTGCTTCCCAAACTTTTTCCCACTGGACCCCATTTTGAAACTTGGGCCAGGATTTATGCCAGCGTGATTTTACGGTCCCATCGAAGTCAATAGAGCTTAGAATGACTCACCACGATGGTGCCATAAAATTCTGGCCTTGGAAATTGCCATGACGACAGAGTGAGAGCTGGATTAGGAGTTGATTAAAGTTGCCATCTGTTATAGGCATCCAGAACAAACAGTAACAACTATGTTTAGGTACAACGTTTAAAGTAATAAAGCAAAGGTTTTTGTCCACTGAATCTATTTTGCCCCTTACCCAGTTTAGCTCTCTTAATTATGAATACAAAAGAGACTGTTTATTCCGAATACCTTCTTGGTATGTCTTACTTTTTTATCAAGCTTGATAGAAGCCACTCCATAGGTTTTGCCCCCTCCCCCTGCCCCACCCATCCCCCGCTGAGGGAAATGACCAACTATCGGAAAATCTCAAGAAGTCAAAGCTGTCCGAAATTTCTCCCTAACTTCTGGAGGCATTCAAGGATATCCGCAGCAGCAGAGTTCAATCATGTTTCAAGGAGTATTTAATTACATACTATTCCACCTCCTGTGGCTTTGCATATCAATAATCAAGATGAAGTTGAGACATTGGTAAATATAGATAGGCATGTGGGGAGGGACTGCTGGTAATTTGACTAGGGTTAAGAAGAGGCAGTTACATTGGAGATGGGAGATAGGGGAATGATAGCAGGAGAGGAGAGTGGATAGTAGGGAGATGGAGAAGGGTTGAGAGAGGGAGCAGAGACAGATTGGGAGGGCAAAGATTTTTTTTAATAGCTTTTGGCAAGGCAAGTATTCATTGCCCATTCCTAATTGCTCTTGAGAAGGTGATGGTGAGCCACCTTCTTGAACTGCAGTCTATGTGGTATAGGTCCACTTACCATATGATTAGGGAGGAAATTCCATGGTTTTGACCCAGCGACAACAAAGAAACTGATTAGTTCCAAGTCAGGATGGTGTGTGGCTTGGAGGGGAACTTGTAGGTGTGATGCTCCCATGCATCTGCTGCCCTTGTTCTTCTAGGTGGTAGAGGTCACGGGTTTGGAAGGTGCTGTCAAGGGAGCCTTGGCGAGTTGCTGCAGTGCATCTTGTAGATGCTACACACTGCTGCTACTGTGCATGGTGATGGAGGGAGTGAATGTTTAAGTTGGTGGATGAGGTGCTGATCATGTGAGCTGTTTTGGGCTGGTTGGTGCAGAGATTCTTGTGTGTTCTTGGGGCTGCACTCATTCAGGCAAGTGGAGAGTATGCCATCACACTCCTTACTTATGCTTTGTAGACGGTGGACAGAATATGGGGATTCAGGAGATAAAGTATTGGCTGCAGGATTCCTAGCCTCTGACCTGCTCTTCTAGCCACAGTATTTATATGGCTAGTCCAGTTCAGTTTCTGGTCAATGGTAACCCGCAGGATGTTGATAGTGGGGATTCAGCAATGACAATGCTGTTGAATGCCAAGGAGAGATAGTTATATTCGCTCTTGTTGGAGATGGCCATTTCCTTTCACTTGTGTGGCACAAATGTTACTTGCCACTTATCAGCCCAAGCTTGAATATTGCTCAGGTCTTGCTGCATATGGTCATGGACTACTTCAGCATCTGAGGAGCTGCAAATGGTGCTGAACATTGTGCAATCATCAGTGAACAAACCCACTTCTGACCTTAGGTTGGAGGGAAGCAGCTGAAGGTGGATAGGCCTAGGACACTAACATAAGGGGCAGCATTTTCCGGTCGACGAGTGGGGGCGGTAAGTGCTGCTTGATAACACTGTTAATGACACCTTCTATTACTTTGCTGATGAATGAGAGTAGACTGAGTAATTGGCTGGATTGGATTTATCTTCTTGTGGACAGGGCATACCTGGACAATTTTCCACATTGTTGAGTAGATGCCACTGTTGTAACTGTACTGAAATGAAGTCTTCAGTGCTACAGCTGGGATGTTGTCAGGACCCATAGTCTTTGCTGTATCCATTGCCTACTGTCATTTTTGATATCACGTAATGTGAATCAAATTTGCTGATGTGTGGCATCTGTGATGCTGGAGACCTCAGAAAGAGGCCAAAATGGATCATTTACTTGGCACTTCTGACTGAAGATGGTTGCAAATCCTTTAGCCTTGTCTTTTGCACTGATGTGCTGGTCTCTGTCATCATCGAGGATGAGGGATGTTTGTGGATCCCCCTCCTCCAGTTAGTTGTTTAAGTGGCCACCACCATTCACAACTGAATGTGGCAGGACTGCAGAGTTTTGATCTGATCCGTTAGTTGTTGGATTGTTTAGCTTTGTCCATAGCTTGTTGCTTCCATTGTTTAGCATACATGCAGACCTGTGATGTACCTTCGCCAGAGATTGGAGTGGAAGGGCCTGGTGACCAAGTTAAATTTCTTTATGTGCAGGAATATAAAGATTATGCATGTTTAAAAAATTGTGCTAATTGTTTGAAAAATGAAATACAGCAAAACTGAAGGTTCAAAACCCATTTATTTGAGTGTGCAACTTTTAATTTAGTAATCCTGTTTATTATTTTCCTGCAGTTGGGTGAACTGACTTTTATGTGAATAGATGAATGAACAAACTTCCCTGTCATTCACACAAAGCCAATGGACTAGTCACGAAGGGTCACAAGTTCAAGGTGAGGGTCAGGAGGTTTAGGGGGGATGTGAGGAAAAACTTTTTTACCCAGAGGGTGGTGACGGTCTGGAATGCGCTGCTTGGGAGGGTGCTGGAGGCAGGTTGCCTCATATCCTTTAAAAAGTACCTGGATGAGCACTTGGCACGTCATAACCTTCAAGGCCATAGGCGAAGTGCTGGTAAATGGGATTAGGTAGGTAGGTTGGGTGTTTCTCACGTTTCGGGTGCAGACTTGATGGGCCGAAGTGCCTCGTGCACTGTGTGATTCTGTGTGTGATTCTGTGTGACTAGATAAAGAACCTTATTCTAATTAATAATCCAGCATCTTGCTTTATAAAGTTAGACTGTTATTGTGTCACTTATTTGTCCCCTGCTATACTTTTCAACAACTGGTAGACAGAGGAAACCTCTGTTATCTTAAATCCTGTTGACCCCTTTTGTTAATTCGAAATTTGACATTTATGTCTTTTTGTGGACTTTGTTAATGGATGCTGCTGATTAGTATGATGTATTTTAGTTAATTTATGCACATGTGTAAAGCCTATGAGGAATTTTTAATGTTTGAAAATAACTTTGCACATCAGCTTTGCAGTAATTTTCTTGTTCACATGAAGACATTTAAAGGTTGACTATCTGAAGATGTGAGGAAATACAAACGCACATTGGATAGGGAGCATCAGGCACAGAGAGATTAGGCCAATTGGTAGCACCCCTATGATGAAAATCAAAAATTAGAACCAGAACATACTGATGGAACAACAGGGTAGAGCCAGGCATGCAGAGAACACAGAACGCAGTTAGACTGGGTTGATTCAGAAGCACCCTATGGTGAAAATCCAAAGATCAGAAACAGAGGGCCAAGAAGACACAGCATAGAAGAAGAGTGGGGAAGCAGATGTGAATGGGGAGGGGGACCAGAATATAATTTGAGGAGTGGGTAGTGACAGACACACTGCAGTCACATATAGGAGCTATGGCTATCCTGAAAGAAAGCATGGGAAAGGCAGATCAGTGCTTTGGTTAAAAAAGGAAAAGGCATGAGAGAGGCACAGCAAGTTCCAGCAAGAAGGCGGCAGGCTGGAATTCCCAGCTATAGAAGAGTTCGGTAACAGTTATAAGATAGGAAGATATGTACAATTAAAAGTAGAAAACACTCACTATATAGCTGAAAATAAACTTGCCTCAGAGGGGAAAGAATCAGTTCTATAAAAACAGCATGACCTTGGAACTGTGGTAGAAATTTTGCACCACAGGGTCAGCTGGTGTCCATTGCAGTGTCACTTACTGTCACTTTAATAGAAAAATCAGGCCAGATGAGTGTCATCAGATATGGGAGATGTAGATAGAAATTTATATGAAAACCTCCTTATGCAATGTTGACAGGTGATACGTAAATGTAATTATTCTTGTAATTTACAATTCAGCAACTTTTTTTAAAACAGCTGATTGACAGAGCAAAACATTTTTTGTTGTGAGTCTGCAATACCTTATCCATTACTTCTAACAGGAAAAAAATCTCTCGTATCTTCTGTTATGAAATGGCAGGTGGTATTTGCCAGGCTGACCAAATCCAAAGGGAAACTTGGCCAAGCTATCACAATGATTTTGCAATTTGTATTTATTACGAGAAGGTTTATGCACTGAAGTCAGAAGTAACGAGTCTACTACTACCGTTAGAGATTTTAAAGATTAAATTAAAATGTTTATTAACAAAAGAAAAGAAAACTTAAACACACATTACAGTTACACAGTTACGTTTAATTTTATTAAAGTTCTCATAAGATTTCTACTTAACTAGACTTCTGACTACACATCCCTTCCAGGCAACGCTCCAAATAAACTCTTAATCTATAAAACATCTGAGAATGGAACTTCAAAGGCTTTTAACAAAACCTTGGTTACTGGAACAGCAAATTTCCCCAGGGTGGTTAGAGGCTTTCCCCACAAGTCTGTTTCGCATAGCGCACCTTTCAAGACCTCACATGGCCACACCCCACACAGCTTTCCATCTTTCTTAAAATATATTTCCTCCCTTTTGATCTGTAAATCCCATTGTTTCAATCTTTCTTTGGAAGTTACTTTTCCCGGAATATAGAAATCTTTCATGATGTCTTTATGGCCAGCACTTTCGGGAAGAATAAACTTAACAACTTTGCCTTATTAATCTTGTCAGTTGTAAACATCTTACCATGTCCCTTTGAAAATCAAACAATCTCTCAACTTATCTAAAAATGCAAATTCCATTCACACTATCTGCTGACACTGCATCCTAGCTTATCCATCTCAATTTCAAATCCCTGCTTTACACCTTACCCCTTTTAATGATTCAAACCTTGCAGCCTGACTGCCGTTTAATTAAACTAGACACAGACACACATACAAACATACACACACAACACAGGCCCCATAAGCCTGCTTTAAAGTAACCCACAATAATATTGGGAAGAAAAATGATCTTTCCTTTACACTGCTTTTGCTTGAGTTATGTTAATTTTGTACTTCTCCCATTTGTGATTACTGTTGCAAGTTAGGAAATCTGCTTATGTCTTCATATGTGTTTGTCAGCATTTAAAGAGATGTACCAATTCCACTGTTGAACTCTTATTTCTCCCATTGAAAACACCTAAGAGTGCCGAGAATGGTGATGGAGGCCATTGAAGTGACGCATTATTGATGTGCTGGGAAATATTGTGCCAAATGAGGTCAGCAAGGACTACTATAATAAGTATGTGGAATAGGATATGGGTTTCAAGCTTTTAGATAAACTGGGGTTTATGAACAGTGCTCCAGAAGAACTGCATTTAAACATCACTGTTCACAAAATATATCTCTTCATCAATTTATGCAATGAGTTGCGGCTCAAAAAGAGTGGAAAGTTCTGGCATGATGCTGAGCACTGCACTACATTTGCTCTGAAGAAAAGTATTCGACTCAAATAGTTAACTCTGTTTCTGTCTCCACAGATGCTGCCACAGCTGCTGAGTATTTCGAGCACTTTCTCTTTTTATTTCAGATTTCCAGCATCTGCGGTATTTTGCTTTTACAAAAGCATTTGTACTTATTATTTGTTCTGAGTTATAGCTATGAGTGCTCGTAACATTCTTAAAGTAAAGAATATCCTGAATTTTAATTACTTTTTCAGTTCTTTTCATGAAAAAGATGTTTTATAGTTGATCCACGAAACATGAATGTACCTGTCAAAATATGTGATCATTATCCTATTTGTCAACAGTTTTTATATATTATAAAGCAAATACAATGGCATTTTAGCCTCAATGACAGATGCTTGATGTTGACCTAATTCTTCTTTGTCCTGTGTGTATAGTTTCAACTTTTCATGAAACATACTGGTGTATTGATTTTTTTTAAAAATATTTGGTTGATTCACAGATGAATTAAAAGAAGGTCAAGGAATTCCACTTCTGTCCTCAGCACCAGAGTTCTCTGGTAAGGAGAAAAAATCCAGAGAATCTGAAGAAATGCGGGTGGAACGAAAGGATAGTTGCGCAAGTCCAGTATTTTTACCTTTGGAAACAGACTCCCAGACAACGCATATTTATCCGTCAATGTCCAAATCTAATCCAGGGGATGAAATATCAAAAATGACTGAGAAGTTAGCCACTGCTGAGTTGAGCGATGGCTATAATGAAACAAGTGTTTTGAAAGAGCAGTGCATGGTGACATCTCAGAACGATGATGATATTTCATCTGTTTTTGAATCCCCACCAGCTAGAACAGATGCAGCAAACCCATCTGATTCTGAGAGTGACCACTGGATTCAAAATAATGAATCACCTGACGCTTTGGAAAGTAACATAGATTGCGTGTCATCAAACACGACTTCCAAAATAAATTCAGATTCACAGTTGCACAGTTTGTTGACCACAGATTTGTCAATATTTGAGGGTTCTACAAAAAGTACTAATGAAAGTCACGAAGGAAATATAGCATAATTTGCTTGCTAACTTTATATTTTAGTTTACTCCTATAGTTTAAAGACTATTGTCCTTAATTAAAAATTATGATAAAGCTCTTAAACTTAATTTGAGACCAGGAGAAACTGTAATTCTTTTAAAAGCAAATCATCAGTACTTTGTTAGATGTGATATGAATGTTTATGCATCTTGTTTTGTGAACTGAATTCTATCAAAGACAGACTATTCACATATCTGCATTGGTAAAGTAGAATAAATAATTACACTGAAAAATATAATAAGGATAGGGTTTTCGTCAAAACCTTTTTCTATCTTTTTTCCAAGTGCACAATATTTTAAGAAAATCAATTTAGAACATTTGCTTCTTTATGTTATATGGTATGACTCGAGAAACCAATAGAAAAAGTCTTCAGTGGAATGTGCTTTTCAAACTATTGGGTCTCAAAATGTTTCTGCCAAGAACAAGAGATTTACTCTGGGTAAAATGCTGTACCGGGAACTCTGAGCTTGATTCACAACAATTGCTAGAAATAGGAGGGACTGTAGTTTGAAATTTGAATTTGAATGATTGCAGAGGTGTACCCTTTAATATACCCTGACTGAACTTGTGGATTTCCAACATTTTCCATTTCTGATTTCCAGTGATTTGCATTTTTAAAATTCATTTTAGAACTTGTAACTTTCATCTTATGTGTTACAAGTGGAATTCCTCCAGATTGAAGTAAAGTGTGGTAAAGGAGCAAGACACAGGGTTGTTCCAGTCACTTCATTAAATAAGATAGAGTTGTTCCTGGAATAGAGAAAGAAAACTGTGTCCACAAGTTTTATATTTACTCACAGTGATGTGCCACCGTTATTATTGCATGTTGGCAGGCAACAGCCCCAATTCCCAATGCAAACAAAAAATTGTTTTATTCATGAGTTGCTAACATGAGATTCATACACTACTTTGATTTTCTAAATTGAAAAAGTAGAGAAGTTGGAAGAAGGAGGAAATTACATGGTCAATATTGCAAATTTTCCATATTTCATTAATAACTCTTGGCTTATTATACCTGGAGGATATATTCATTGTAGTAATATAAATAATGTATTTGTTTTAGTAATTATTTTTATTAATTAGCATAGATTTTTGCCAGTGACAAGAACCATAGGTGCTGTGTGCTGAATTTTACAGTTTGTGTGTTTAATGATAGAAGCAAGAATATATTAAGGACATGTATTAATTATTTGTGGAGGTGGGGAGTGGGAGGTAGTGGTCCTTTATCAATTGCTTCAGTGTGGAGAATCCACCCACAGGACTATAACATTTTGCAGTACACTTCTTACTTTATGTGGAGTTCTGATCTAATGGTTTTCCAAGAATTATCAAGGTTCACAATTTGTGTATGCTAATACGGCCGAATTTCCGGCCCCTCCCACCGACGGGATCCTTTGGTCCTGCCGAAGTCAGCCGAGATTTGAATGGCTCGCCGCATCCACGCCGCGGAGTGCTGAAAAATCCTGGTTTACAATGGTGATAATTACATGAGTAATGAAGAGAATTGTCATGACTTTACACTATTTTAAGGACTACTATAGTCAGGTAGAGGCATAGCATTAGCATTCCAAAGATTGTTTTCCATGCCAAAATCTCTGTAACATAGGTATTTATTCTTTACTTTGGCTACAACCTTTTCCATTTCACACCGTACAGTTAAATCAAGAGCAACAGCACTATACAACATCACAGAAAAGAGGAAAATAACAATAACTTTTGACTGAATCTGAAGGGGAAAAAATGTCTAAGTAAATAACCATGCCATCGTGCCATTTTATGTGTTACTTATAATTTTGTTGGTGATGGAAATTAGGTTGTTCACAATATTTAATGTTTTCTGGGCTATCAATAGCCTTCACACTGAGAAAAGACGGTGCTATTATTTTACTTGGCACTTGATTGGAGTTTTGTTGTAAGCTGCAAGCCATCATCGGATCCATGTCAAAAAAGATTATTTATTTAATGAACTCACAAGGATTGAGCTGGTTTCTTTTCTAAATTTGTCGATCTCAAAAACAAAGATCATCTCCTTGCAGAAAAATACATTTTAAAGAGAGGGTACTGACACTTTGGAGTTCTTGAGTGGGTTTAGTTTCACAGATTTTCCCAGAGCAGCCTGCCATATGTTGGCAGCTGCCTCGTATTCTCGCTATTATAGCAGAGCTTTTGAAATACATTATTTTTAATAAAGTTAATAAATCAGTAGAAACAGATTCTTTTAATAGGAAGTGTTCATTCTGATGTCACTTGTGTCGTCGTCTTTGACGACAAATGATCCAGTCCACTTAAGAGTTTATTTACAGGCATTTGCAATGCTATTGACTTTTCTGCCACATTTATTAGTTTTAGGTTTAGCGATTCTCAGGTTGTTTATTTACATTTAATTTGATTCCTTTTATGACTTGATAATCAAGTCAAACATTTTGTCACTTTTCAGGAACCAGATTAGAAATAAAGATTTTTAGGCCCAAAGCCTAAAACATTTTTGGGTTGTTTCTCCTTAATTTATTTGTGTTCCGATTGTTTTCCTAAAATTATTGTCAGGCTAGAAATTGGTGATAATTACAGTAGTGCCTGGATGGAGTTAAATCATTATTTTGTACTGTATTAATTATGTTTCTTTAAATTGAAAGATTGTAAAGGATTGCACTATTCTAAACATGTTTCCTTCACCAGCAAGCACATCTTAGATTAGAGGAAATGCATTTTAAACGATTTTAATGGTATTGCTATTAATGAAATTTGAAGAAAAAAATTGTGAAAATGCAGTGGAGGACATACTTTGTAGAAGCCTTAAATAAATATTTGCAACTTATTTGATCTGCAGAGTTATGCCACATGCACAGAATCTTGTGTGCCGTTGCTGTACTATCTCCCAACACCATTGTATCTGTCCTATAGCCCCTGTCACGTAGTCTGTCACATTGCTGATTCGGCAATTGACATTCTTCCTGTTAATATCCTTTTCCTTCGCCAGCTTGGTTTTCACTGATGTGCATCTGTATTTTCCATTTATTTATTTTCCTCTCCATTCACAAATTTCTTTTCTGCTCAAGGTGATGATTTATTATGAAATATGGTTCCAAGGTCACTTGAAGCCCCTTAATCCCTGCTAAGTGCTCATTCTTCATGCCTACATATCCCAATTGGTGTTAATTCATTCATTTTAAATGGGTTTATGCCAGTGTTACCTAATGCCGATTATTTACATGTTGAGCTATCGGGATAGAGCCGAATCTGTTTCTCTCATTTTCACCGCTGGCCAACATTTATCAGTCAGCCAACATCATTAAGAAAAAACTTTACCTGGTCGTTTGCCTCATTGCCATTTGTGGGATCGCGATGCAGATTGGCTGCTGCATTTGCCTACATTACAACAATAAAGATCTTTTTTAAAGAAATATTTCACTAGCTGTGAAGTGCTTTGGGATTTGCTGGGGTTGCAAAAGTTGCTAGATAAACGCCAGTATTTTGCTTCTTTTGTCCTGCTTCTTTTGTTTTGCTTCCTCTTCCTCCCGCCCAACCCAATTTCACAATTCCCAATGTTCCATATGATGTTGGACTGAGCTCCACTGTGTTTCGATGGAATGCAGTATTTGTATTAGCAGCAAAATCTGCATTTCTACAGCATATAGAACACCATGAAAAGCTTCAAAATAACACAAAAACACTGGCCTGAATTTTCAGCTCGGCGTGATCGGCGGGCCCGGGAGCGGTCGGGAAACGGATTGCCGACTGTGATCAGCCCCCGACCGCGGTTTCATGCTGGCTGGCCAATTAACAGTCAGCCAGCATGAAGTGCGCACTGAAAAGCTCAGCGCTGCCAGGGTGGAGGTGGGAGGAGGGCGGGCGATGACATCAACGCGGGCGCGGGCAAGCGTTGAGAGAAAGCTCCCTGAAGGCAGTGAGCTGCGTCAGGGAGCTGCAGACCTGAAACCCAGGAAATAAAGTTTTTTAAATCAGGAAAAAAGTGTCCAAGCATCACAATCAGGCACTTGAGCAAATAGGGAAAAGTTTTCCCCCCATTGGGGGGGGGGGAGGAAGTGCAGCAGCGGGAGCGAGCAGGCACGCCTCTGATTGGCGCCCCCAATCAGTGGCACACCGCCATTTTACGTGGGTGGGCCAATTAAGGCCTTCCCAGCGTGACGTCCGCCAGAAAGCGCTGTGTGCCCCCTGTGTGGGCGGGAGGGGGGATTCCCTCAGCCGGGAGTGCACTCTTTCACGCATGCGCACGAAATAGCACACAGATCTCCCTGAGGCTAAGTGCTGCCTCAGGGAGATCACCTCGGAATTAAAACTTTTAAGAAAAATGTTTTTAAAATTTCCCTGACATGTCCCCTCGTGACACTATCACATGAGTTGGGACATGTCCATCATTTTTACTCAAATCTTTATTATATATTTAAAAAGTCTCATGAAACCTCATCCCACCTGTGGATGAGGTTTCATGCTTTTCCTGAATCCCGTCAGGGCTCCTGGCCTGCCCACCAACCTTAAGATTGGACGGGCAGCCCTGTCAATTACCTAAATTGTTTTATTAACGGCCTCAATAGGCTGTTGTCAGGTCGGCAGGCGCACAGCTGATTTGGCTGTGCCCCCGCTGACCTGAAAATGGAAATGATGCGGGGTGACGTCGGGAGTTCCGCCCAACGTCATCCCGCGTCAGTTTACGTGTCGGCGAGTGGGCCCCACCCCCTGCTTGCCAACCGGAAAGATCCCCCCCCCCGCAATAGATTATAAAAATGCTGTCCACAGATTTCTATTTTTATTTTATTTAATATAAGAAACCTCACCCCGCCCTTGGATGATGTTTGCTGAAAAATGTAAAGTCCGCCTGGCCGATTCACCCGTCCGCCGACCATAAGGGCTACGTAAAATGATAGACAATTGCGACGTTAATAGGCTTAATTGCCCTCTTAATTGACAGCGGGCATGCTGCCAACTTTTGCGCGCACCCACCGACTGAAATATCGCGCAAGCACAGGATGACGTTGGGATGCTCGCCCAACATCATATCGCGCAATTCATACCCAATCGGGTCAGGCATTGGCCCGCCCAATCAGCACAAAATTCAGCCCAATATTTGTGTTGACATGTATAGCAAGATGTGTGGTATGAACAAAATGCCCATTGAACAGCAGTGATGTATGAAAATAAACAATTCATTATGTCAGTACATGCCAATGGATACCTTATTTTCTACAAATCATTACAACTGGTGCACTGTATATGGAAGAGTTCAAACTCTTGAATGTAAATAGTGAACTTGGAACTTGTGGATTCCAATCTCAGGAATAGTTAAGTATTTGTAGTTTGACTTGCATTTGTTTTAAGTTGAAAGTTTTACAACAAAAAATGTATTAAATGTGGTTTTCCTAATGTACATTTGCTCTGAATGTATTTGCTGTGACTTGTCTATTAGTATTGAAAGTCAGTAAATATTCTTTTATTCAAAAAACTGGCAGTGGCTGTCATTTCTAAAACTATTGTCACTACTATATAGAATATGTTAGTTGTCTTTCAGCTATGTTAAGCTTGTGCTGAAAGCTTTATTTTTCTTCCTGGCTTTCATCTTTTATGAGAAAATAAACTATATTTATTTTAAATTGTATTCACTTAGCTGGATTTTACATGAGAGAAATACCATAATGTTATACTATATGTGTTCTGCGGTTGAATTAGTGCATGTGTGTTTAAAATTACCATATTTCCACTGCAAGTTGTATTGGTTTCACTTGAGAAAGGTTGACAAATGACTTTGGTGTTTTCTTTAAATGGGACTTTGTTTTGTTTAAAGCTGCAGTATTCTTTTCGGTGAGCTGAATTTGACTGATGTTTGAAAATAATATAATGTACAATGACCAATCTCCCTTACTAGAAATGCACTAAGCGGATACTGTGGATGTGTGAGCTAGCTGGACCAAAGGTCCTCTCTTGCCTGCAGCCGTTACCATGTTACCTAATCCTGTTCACGCATTTCCTAATGTAATCTTACACTGGCAATTGCTGTAATTAATTAAAACCACAAAAATTGTTACAGGAATGAGATTATCAATCAATGATTCAGGATTCAATCCCCTCACACTTTTAGAGTATGGTGTTGATGCTGTGGTTTCCATTGCCATTCATCATGCTCACAGACCAGCCGTCCTGGGTACGTTTGCCAATGTTCCCCTTGCCTTTTCTGATGTTTGCTGCCATCTTTACCATTGTATGAGAGCACTTTAGGGGACATTTTCCTGGATTTTGTGCCCAGCAAAGAATTTAAACAGAAGAAAGATCAGGCGGGAACCTTCACAGCCAGAAGAAATTTATGCAGCTCAATCTCTGAGTTTATCTGCAACAGTTAAAACAAAATGGAACATTACGATTGTGCTGTCCGTGGCAACAGTTAAATTTGTATTGCATTGAAATTTTAGGCAGTGATTAATAACTTCAATGCTGTTTCTTTTATTGCTTACTGTTGAAATGGTTGTTGTCAATCTGATATCCAGCTGCAACAAAGTGTTGCTGCTATTAGATTTTAAGTCAAGTGTGTAAGAATTTCTTTAGAAATAAATTTTGTGGATAGCATTTTCTCTAGACAGAGTAGAATATTTATTGTAAAATAAAGCAGTTTGATGGAAGACCCCAACTATTTTTCTTGGCAATTTTCTCCAATCCTCTGCTAAAAACATTGGAGCTGATTTTATTGCACTCCTACCAAGTGGGAACAGTGTCTAGAAAGCAAATATAATTGAGTCAACTTATTGGCTGAGGAATTTTGGCTACCAAGTTGGGTTGGAGGAGCCGGAGCTGTTCTACTTGGAGCAAAAGAGATTATGGGGAGATTTGATAGAGGTGTATAAGATTATGACAGGCTTAGATAAGATAGACAAGGAAAAAGTGTTCCCATTGGCTGATGGTACAAGGACTAGGTAACACAGATTTAGGCTTTTGGTCAAGAGATGCAGGGGAAATATGAGGAAGAACTTTTTTATGCAGTGAGAGATAAAGACCTGAAACTGGTTGCCTATGAAGAGTGTTAGAAGTGGAGATGATCAATTATCGCCAAAAGGAAATTGGATAGGCAGTTGAGGAAAATAAATGCAAGGCTACGGGGCTAGAGCAGGAGAATGGGACTGACTGGATTGCTTTACAGAGAGCCAGCATGGACTTGATGGGCCAAATGGCCTTTTATGCTCTTACCTGTTGTAATTTCTCTTCGCCGACTTTAAAGCTGGCCAAGGCTCCAACTATAGGCACGTGCCAAATTGAAATGTAAAACATGTGGCCCGATGAAGTTATCGTTACCTTAATGTTATTTTTATTGGATCTTGGGAAGGCTGCCTTGGAGTGCCAAAGCCAGTTGGGATATCTGACAGGAGACAGCAGAGTGTACATATGATGAAACCAAGGTAAGTTTTTTTACTGAGCGAATTCCTTTAGTGCCAGGCTTCCTCCAACCCCACAGTAGCACATGTTTGGGAACCCCATTTTCCTAGTATTTACCTTATCCTGAGGACTGTTCCCTTGTGTTCCTGGTGACAACTGGCTCTCACCTCAATTCTCACTCACCCATCAATCTTAAAGTCATTCCACCAGCTTTGGCAGGAGACAGAGTAAAAAGTTGAAATGAGGGCCAGCCATTAAAGTCGGCCGGGCCTCACTTCCTTCACAGCTCCTGGTGTGCCACGTGCCATTCCTATTTGGAGGTAAAACCAACCTTCCCATCTCTTCAGAGATACAGTGTATTAGCATGGTCGCATGGTCTTCTGGTATTTCAGAAAAGTGGACATTATTCATTTCTATCAACAGTGACAATTAGTGGGCTACTCAACAAGAGGGAACATTATACCCAAGATTGGTCCTGTCATCACACCTCATTTAAATTTTCAGGTCAGCAGGGGCTCAGCCAAATCAGCTGTGTGCCCACCAACCCGTTGAGTGCACAATCCTTATGCACTTTTACAACAAGATTTGAAGAATATCAATTGCAAGCAGCTCCCTTAGCTAATTTCCCACTATCGAACCCTGGAGTGTTGAGGACAATTAAATCTTTCCTATCATAGCTCCAGCTGAGATAAGCTAACTCAGCACATATGGGATTGAATATGAGACCTTCCTGTTCAGCCATATAAAATAAAGGCACTGAGTCACTTGGGAAAATAATCTATATGGCATAAACATCATTTAGATTTATGCCATTTCAAATTGCATTGTGAACCTTGAATGAGATGTCACAGATGGCTGATTCCAAAACACTCACAATGATGTCTATCTAATTTACATTGCTCTTATTTCTTATGTTCTTACACCTAATTAGAGATTAGTGATGCACCATAGTAGCTGCATATGTCTGGTAGCATCCCATGACATTTTGTTACTCCTGGATAATACATTTAGATAGCTACTGTAATATTTCCCGTGTCCAATTGATCAGATTGTATGGTTCCTGCATATCAGTATAATCTTCCATGGGAAGCCTAGTACATACAAATACAATTTCCATTAGAAAAGAATTTGCTCTAAACCAACATTAATATTATGAACAGATTTTTCACCCAGGAAATAAAAAGTTTATTTGTTAAAATGAAACCTATTCAAACAAATACTGCAGCTTTTAGCTACTATATGATTTCCAAGTTTTTTCAGGCTTTTGAGGTGAATATAGATAAGAAGCTATAATAAACAAAATAAGACAACAAAAAGCTGTAAACCAGAAGTAATATGTTATTGTGTCTAAGTTGCAATGTTTTTAGCCAACTTTTCTGTAGTGAAATGTTAATAAACTCACTCCATTGATGAATATTTACAACCATGCATCCTTATACATTGCAATTTTGTATGACAGTTAAACTCAGACCCAATCTTTTTTTTAAATTAAATTAGCTGAAGATTAAAAAGCACAGAAAGCAGTCAGAACCTGCTTATTTAAGGGCCTTTCCCAACATTATTATGAGAGAAGAAAAAGACAGCTGGACTGTTTCTTTGTGAGAAGTTGCATTAATGCAAGAGTTTCTGCTGAGAAAATATAAAACTTGACTTAAAGCAAGGGCAGAATATTCCCCCAGTCGGGGGGAAAGTTCAGGAGCGGGTGTGTGCAGGCGCGCCTCCGATCAGCGTCCCCGATCGGGGGCGTGCCGCCATTTTACATGGGCAGGCCAATTAAGGTCCGCCCAGCGTGACGTCCGCCAGGAAGTGCTATGCAGTCCCTGTGCGGGCGGTGGGGAGATTCCCTGAGCTGAGCTAAGTGCTGCCTCAGGGAGATTGGCTCCAAATTGAAAAATGTTAAAAATATTTTTTTAAATTCCCTGACACGTCCCTTCATGTGACACTGTCACACGAGTTGGGACATGTCCATCACTTTTAGTTACACTTTAATTAAAAATTTTAAAACCTACATGAAACCTCATCCCACCCATGGATGAGGTTTCATGCTTTTTCTTAAGCCCGCCAGGGCTCCTGGCCTGCCCGCCAACCTTAAGGACAGGCAGGCCCATTAATAACATTAAGTACTTTGTCAATGGCCTCAACGGGTTGGTGGGCACACAGCTGATTTGGCTGAGCCCCTGCTGACCTGAAAATTTAAATGAGGTGGGGTGACAGGAGTTCTGCCTGATGTCATCCCACGTCATTTTACACGTCGGCGAACGGGCCCTGCCCCAAGAGTTTTTGTGGTAATAAACACGGTGACCCAGTTTATCATGTTCAATGTCATAAGGGCCTTTTGTACATCAGGCCTTTTATGTAACATTGGTATCGTGAAAATCCCGTGAGTAACGTTAACATCTCTTAACAGAAAATGTCTAATATTCGGTTATGGATGCTTAATTTTTTTGTATTCATTCACAGGAACTGGGCTTCTCTGGCTGGGCCAGCATTTATTGCCCATCCCTACTTGCCCTTGAGAAGTTGGTGGTGAGCTGTCTTCTTGAACCGTTGCAGTCCATATGGTGGAGGTACACCCATGGTGCTGTTAGGAAGGGAGTTCCAGGATTTTGACCCAGTGACAGTGAAGGAACAACGATATATTTCCAAGTCAGAATGGTGAGTGACTTGGAGGGAAACTTCCAGGTGGTGGTGTTCCCATCTATCTGCTGCCCTTGTCCTTCTAGATGGTAGTGGTCATGGGTTTGGAAGGTGCTGTCTAAAGAGCCTTGGTGAATTCCAGCAGTGCATCTTGTGGATGGTACATACTGCTGCTACTGTGCATTGGTGGTGGAGGGAGTGAATGTTTGTGGATGTAGTGTCAAGTGAGCTGCTTTGTCCTGGATGGTGTTAAGCTTCTTGAGTGTTGTGGGAGCTACACTCATCCAGGCAAGTGGGGAATATTCCATCACACTCCTGACTTGTGCCTTGTAGATGGTGGACAGGCTTTGGGGAGTCAGGAGGTGAGTTACTCCTCACACGATTCCTAGCCTCTGACCTGCTCTTGTAACCACAGTATTTATAAAGAAACATAGAAACTAGGAGCAGGAGTAGGGCATTCAGCACATCGAGCCTGCTCCGCCATTCATTATGATCATGGCTGATCATCCAACTCATTAGCCTGCTCCTGCTTTCTTCCCATACCCTTTAATCCCTTTCGCCACAAGAGCTATATCTAACTCCTTCTTGAAAGCATACAATGTTTTGGTCTCAACTACTTTCTGTGGTAATGAATTCCACAGGCTCACCACTCTCTGGGTGAAGAAATTTCTCCTCATCTCAATCCTAAATGGTCTACCCCATATCCTCAGACTGTGACCCCTGGTTCTGGACTCCCCCACCATCGGGAACATCCTTCCTGCATCTACCCTGTCTAGTCCTGTTAGAATTTTATAGGTTTCTATGAGATCCCCCCTCATTCTTCTGAACTCCAGCGAATATAATCCTAATCGACTCAATCTCTCCTCATATGTCAGCCCCGCCATCCCAGGAATCAGTTGGGTAAACCTTCGCTGCACTCCCTCTATAGAAAGTACATCCTTCCTCAGATAAGGAGACCAAAACTGCACGCAATATTCCAGATGTGGTCTCACCAAGGCCCTGTACAATTGCAGCAAGACATCCCTGTTCCTGTACTCGAATCCTCTGGCTATGAAGGCCAACATACCATTTGCCTTCTTTACTGCCTGCTGCATCTGCATGCTTACCTTCAGTGACTGGTGTACGAGGACACCCAGATCTCGTTGCACATTCCTCTCTCTCACTTTATAACCATTCAGATAATAATCTGCCTTCCTGTTTTTGCTACCAAAATGGATAACCTCACATTTATCCACATTATACTGCATCTGCCATGCATTTGCCCACTCACTCAGCTTGTCCAAATCACACTGAAGCATCTCTGCATCCTCCTCACAGCTCACCCTCCCACCCAGCTTTGTGTCATCTGCAAATTTGGAGATATTACATTTAATTCCCTCATCTAAATTATTAATTTATATTGTGAATAACTGGGGTCCCAGCACTGATTCCTACAGTACCCCACTAGTCACTGCCTGCCATTCGGAAAAAGACTCATTTATTCCTACTCTTTGTTTCCTGTCTGCCAACCAGTTTTCTATCTATCTCAATACACTACCCCCAATCCCATGCGCTTTAATTTTACACGCCAATCTCTTATGTGGGACTTTGTCGAAAGCCTTCTGAAAGTCCAAATAAACCACATCCACTGGCTCCCCCTCATCAACTCTACTAGTTACATCCTCGAAAAATTCCAGTAGATTTGTCAAGCATGATTTCCCTTTCATAAATCCATGCTGACTCTGTCTGATTCTACCACTGTTTTCCACGTGCTCAGCTATTAAATCTTTTATAATGGACTCTAGAATTTTCCCCACTACCGACGTCAGGCTGACTGGTCTATAATTCCCTGCTTTCTCTCTATCTCCCTTTTTAAATAGTGGGGTTACATTAGCTACCCTCCAATCTGTAGGAACTGTTCCAGAGTCTACAGAATCTCAGAAGATGACCACCAATGCATCCATTATTTCTAGGGCCACTTCCTTAAGTACTCTGGGATGTAGATTATCAGGCCCCGGGGGATTTATTGGCCTTCAATCCCATCAATTTCCCCAACACCATTTCCCTACTAATACTGATTTCTTTCAGTTCCTCCCTCTCACTAAACCCTGTGTTCCCCAACATTTCTGGTATGTTATTTGTGTCCTTCCTTGTGAAGACAGAACCAAAGTATGTATTTAGTTAGTCAACCATTTCTTTGTTCCCCATTATAAATTCCCCTGTTTCTGACTGTAAGGGACTTACATTTGTCTTCACATACCTATAGAAACTTTTACAGTCAGTTTTTATGTTCCCCACAAGCTTACTCTCGTACTCCCCTTCTTAATCAATCCCTTGGTCCTCCTTTGCTGAATTCTAAACTGCTCCCAATCCTCAGGTCTGTTGTTTTTTCTGGCCAATTTGTATGCCTCTTCCTTGCATCTAATACTATCTCTAATTTCCCTTGTAAGCCATGGTTGGTCCACCTTTCCTGTTTTACTTTTGCGCCAGACAAGAATAAACAATTGTTGCAGTTCACCCATGCACTCTTTGAATGTTTGCCATTGCCTATCCATCGTCATCCCTTTAAGTAACGTTTCCCAATCCACCATAGCCAACTCGCGCCTCATACCATAGTAGTTTCGTTTATTAAGATTCAGGACCCAAGTCTCAGAATCAACTACATCACTCTCCATCTTGATGAAGAATTCTATCATATTATGGTCGCTCATCCGCAAGGGGCCTTGCACAACTAGATTGCCAATTATTCTTTTCTCATTACACAATACCCAGTCGAAGATGGCCTGTTCTCTCGTTGGTTCCTCAATGTATTGGTCCAGAAAAACATCCCATATACACTCCAGGAATTCCTCCTCTATGGTATTGTTACTGATTTGATTTGCCCAATCCATATGCATATTAAAGTCACCCATAATTACAGATGTTCCTTTATTACATGCATCTCTAATTTCCTGTTTAATGCAATCCCAACATCACCACTACAGTTTGGGGGTCTGTATACAACCCCCACTAAGGCTTCCCAATCCATCAATATGGCTAGTCCAGTTCAGTTTTTGGTCAATGGTAACCCCCAGGATGTTGATAGTGGGGTTTCAGTGATGGTAATGCCATTGAACATCAAGGAGTGATGGTTGGATTCCCTCTTGTTGGAGATGGTCATTGCCTGGCACTTGTGTGGCACGAATGTTACTTGCCACATGTCAGCCCAAGCCTGGATATGGTCCAGGTCTTGCTGCATTTGGACATGGCCTGTTTTAGTATCCGAGGAGTTGCGAATTGTGCTGAACATTGTGCAATCATCAGCGAGCATTCCCATTTCTGACCTTACAATGGAAGGAAGGTCATTGATAAAGCAGCTGAAGATGGTTGGGCCAAGGACTACATTATGTATGTAGGATGGTGAATTCCTTTGTAATTCATCATCTGCAAGTGTTTGGAATAATTTACCGGATAGGGTAGTAAAGGGAAGAATATTGAGAACATTCAAAATATAGTCAGAAGTTATTTGTCTCTTGGGGCGATATCTTCCAACCTGGAGTATAAGTTGGGTGGCAGGAACAGAAATGAGAGTGACTTCCGGTCAGGGGCGACCTCCCCCTGTGCAATCCATGCGCAATCTCATGCTGTTCAGCTCGTTACATATGCATCCACAAGGAGCACAGCAGGCAGGAAGTCACCGTCCCCTCCTTTACCTCATGGGGTCCAAGGTCCTGGTGCCATATTTAAAGCTTACTGCATGTCAGGAGCTCCAAATTCTGCATCTATCAGAACTTCACAGAGAAGACAATGTGTGGCTCCACAGTTCAGCAATGACTCCCTGCAGGTTCTCCTCCAGGCAATTGAGGAAATGTGAGAGGTCCTGTTTCCCTGCGATGGCAGCAGGAGGCCCTCCCGTCTGACCAAGGTGGCCTGGGCAGAGATTGCAGCAAAGGTTAGTACACGTGGGGCCCACTCCAGAACCGAATGCAGTTCAAGAAAAGGATGAATGATCTGCTATGCTGCACCAATATAACTGGCACCATCTACTCACTTCAAAGTGACACTCATAAGGCAGGATAAGCTTGCAGGTGCAGATGATGTCAGACAGGAATTTGGGTTACAAAACTCTGCCGCAGATGGGACATGTGCACTGAACGTGTGGCAGCCACTTCATACTGTCAATGTTCTATCAGTTGCAAGACATCGTCCTTGTTCATCACTTACTGGGTAGGGCTCAGGAGTCGGCACAGGCATACATGCTCATAAATTGCTAATGCATCCATTGGGGTGACACTCAAACCTCTGACTGTCTGCGGGATAAGAACGCGCACAACAGAAGGGAGCAGGCCCACACCAATGGTGGTATGCCTGATATTAAAGTCCTCACCACTTTCACAGAAGAGACTGCCCAACTTGCCAGCAGGACCAGGAACATGCCTGAGCCAAAGGTGAGACAAGACTCCCCCAGGAGGAGACAATGCATAGTGGAACTGTCACTGGACTAGTAATCCAGAGACCCAGGGTAATGCTCCGGGGACCCGGGTTCGAATACCAGCAGATGGTGGAGTTTGAATTCAATTGAAATCTGGAATTAAAAAGTCTAATGATGACCATGAATGCCCCCTGAAATGGCCTAGCAAGACACTCAGCTGCATCAAGCCACTACAAAGTCTCAAAAAAGGAACGAGACCTGAATGACCACCTGCCATCGACCTAGGCACCGGAAATGACAATGGCAAACTCAGCCCTGTTGACCCTGCAAAGTCCTCCTTACTAACATCTGGGGGCTAGTGCCAAAACTGAGAGAGCTGTCTCACAGACTAGTCAAGCAACAGCCAAGCAACAGCCTGACATAGTCATCCTCACAGAATCATATCTTACAGATAATGTCCCAGATACACCATCACCATCACCGGCAAGACAAACCCAGCAGATGTGGCAGCACAGTGGTATACAGTTAGAAGGAAGTTGCCCTGGGAGTCCTCAACGTCGACTCTGGACTCCATGAAGTCTCAAGGCATCAGGTCAAACATGAACAAGGATTACCCATACTGTTTACCACGTACTGCCCTCCCTCAGCTGATGAGCTAAGGAAGCACTGAGGGTGGTATGTACTCTGGGTGTGGGACTTCAATGTTATCACCAAGAGTGACTGAGCTGGCCGAGTCCTAAAGGTGCTGGGCCTGCGAAAAATGGTGAGGGAACCAACAAGAGGGAAAAACATACTTGACTTCATCCTCACCAACCTGCTTACCGCAGATGCATCTGCCCATGACAGTATCGGTAGGAGTGACCACCACACAGTCGTTGTGGAGACGAAGTCCCACCTTCACATTTAGGATACCCTCCACTACCACTGTGCTAAATGGGATGGATTTCAAACTGATCTAGCAACTCAAGACTGGGCATCCATGAGGCGCTGTGGGCCATCAGCACCAGCAGAATTGTACTTGAGCACAATCTGTAACCTCATGGCCTGGCAAATTCCCCACTCTACCATTACCATTACCATCAAGCCAGGGGATCAACCCTGGTTGTGAAAAGTGCAGGAGGGCATGCCAGGAGCTACACCAGTGTTGTAAGATGTGGCCAAGTTGGTACTATTGATTGAGTTGATCAGCAGACACATCAGTGAAAACTTTTAGTTTATTTACAGAGGTACTCAGCAGCAACTACATGTGTGCTTTCACTTCAAACTCTATCTCTACATGACTAATTACAGAGGTAGCCCATGCTACTCTCCTATTGGGTATTTAAGATCATGTGATCTTTCTTAACAAACAGTCTTCTTAAAGGTATATTACACATTAGATAAAACCATAATTACCACATCCCTCCCCTTTTACTCAGATGTGCATTTTATACTTACAAGTACAATTTTCTTAAGATAGCAAAATATTTACAAGGATAAATAATTTACAAACTCAGTCTTTCTAGGGTTTCCTTAGGTGAGTGGAGCACCTCAGCTCTACAACTTTAGATGCTTTGTCAGGAACCTCCTTTTCTGAGTGCCTTGGTGGGCACCTGCAGATCTGTATCCTCAACTCTTACAGGAACATTAGACATGTCTGCATAGGGTTGAGTTCTCTCAACAGGAAGCGCTGACCCGGTTGTGAACACTGGTGGAATCCATTCTTGATAATTTGTTTCTCTCTTCCTTAGATGATCCAATGTTTCCGTGTGACTCGGCCTTCCACCCCCACATGATAAAATAGAGGTCCAGCCATCACTTATTTCACCCGATAACCACTTTGTTCCTTCTCCAAAGTTCTTCACATATACCATTTCTCCCACGGTAAATTTCCTCTCACAACTATGCCAGTCGTGATTTTCTAATTTTCTGACTTCCCTGACTCCTTTCCACCTTCCCCTCTAAATTCAGCATTATTAAGCTCAATCTCGTCCTGAGATGTTGTTTCATCAATAACTCCGCATGTGTGACACCTGTTGTTGTGTTAGGGGTGATCCTATAATGGAAAAGAAAGCGTGCTAGCTTGGTTGCTAAGGAATCTCCAGCTGGCTTCTTCATGCCAGCCTTGAATGTTTGAAATGCCCTTTCGGCCAGGGTAGTACGGTGAAGTTTTTACATAAGTGATACCATTGAGGCCGATAAACTGTTGAAACTCAGCACTTGTAAATGTCATGCCATTGTCAGAAACAACTACTTCTGGTAGTCTATTAATGGCAAAATTTTGACGTGACTCTTCTATTCTAGCAGAAGACATTGGTGACTTTATCTTGTATATATCCATCCATTTTGAATGGGCATCAGCAATGAGCAGAAACATTGTTCCTTTGAAAGGTCCCACATAGTCAATGAGTAACCACACCCATGGTCTTCCTGGCCACTCCCAAGGGTGTAACGAAGTTGTTGAAGGCAACTTTTGCAGTTGCTGACATTGCACACAATTCTTCACTAAACTCTCTATTTCACCATCCATCCCAGGCCACTATAGTTGCTGCAAGCTACATGGTCTTTATTCAGGATATTCCTGGATGTGCTGTGTACTTCAATTAGAAGTGATTCTCTTCCCTTTTGAGGTACTATCACCCGTGCTCCCGACAACAAGATGCCATCCTGGCTTTTTTGTTATTATTATTGCCATCCTGGCTGGTTATTTCATGTCTTCTGTTAAAGTACAGTTTCATTTCGTCAAATACGGGCTCCTGTGACCAACCATGAAGTACTTGTTCTCGTACTTGAGATAGGACAACCTCTGATCTGTCGAGCACATACCGGCGAGGAATCTAAGAAATTTAATAATAAAACAAGTTCCTATGGAACTGGGACGTCCTCATAATTTTCTTGTAAAGGCAAACAACTAAGGCATTTGCGATTTGAGTGCCACGCCTATGTACAAAATTATACTTGTATGCTGCCAGGATTAAAGCCCATTGATGTATTCTTGTTGAGGCTATGGGTGGTATAACCTTGTCCTCACTGAACAATCTTAGCAATGCTTTGTGGTCTGAAATGATTGTAAAATGGCGGCCTTGTACATACTGGTGACATTTCTTGACACCAAAGATGATTGACGGACCTTTTTCTATCTACAAGCATCCCTTTTCTGCTGTGGTGAGCATGCTTAATACGTAACCTATAGGCCATTCCGTGCCATCATCCATCCGATGGGAGAACAATGCTCCCACTCCGTAGGGGGATGTGTCACATGTCAACACCAATTCTTTCTTCTGGTCATAATGGTTGGACGAGTGCAACAATTGTTTCATCTTTATGAAAGCTTCTTTCTGGGGCGCCTCCCAAGACCAACGTTGGTTCCTTTTGAGTAGCCAGTTCTGTAGACAAATTGGGTAAGAACCACCCATAATAGTTGATCATTCCTAGGAATGATTTGAGCTCTGAGGCATTCTCTAGCGCAGGTGCCTCTCTTATGGCTCTCACTTTGTCCTGTGAATCTACCAAAGGGCGCAAAAATGCAAAAATCTGCCGAGAAGCAGGAAACAGCCTCTGCTAGTCGGAAAATGAAAAAAAAATGACTTAGCAGCGAAAACAAAGAATAATTTTGAAAGAGGTGGAAACAAGCAGTCTTTTAATGATTGGCAATTTAAAAAAAAGAATGTTTTTATTGTTACAGAAATGGACATATGATGAGACAGTGCAAGGAAAGATTCAAGCAGACTTTTAAACATAAGAAAAAACCCAGTGAGATCTACAATGCCTAGCCACTGCTGCACTGCACCCAATGGCTAGACCGACAAAGAGCATGCACGAGTGCGTATCCAGCAGCCAATCCCACCTCTGAGGGGGATGACTCAGAATCCTTAGAGGATGCACCATCAAGGCGTTCACTTGCACCCTCCAACAGCACAGAGGCATTCAACTGGTTGGGTGCATGCTCTAGAGTAGGTTCGGATCACATTCTGGTGAGCACATCACTGGCACGGGTCCACAACTAATGGAGGAAGTGAAAGCCTAGGTCCCTGACACTCAGAGGGCTGCTGGAGACCAGGCCCCTGCTCAGTTCTGTGTAAATGATGAGCCCCTGAACTTGGCCTTAAGAGACCTATTGGAGATGGAGAGTCAGGCAGGGGAACATCAGGCAGAGTTGCCAGAGGCCATGCGCAAACTGGACCAAAGGCTGGAAGATTCTGTCCATGTTCTGCCTGCTGTTGTGGCTTTGACATGCAAGCGCTTGGCTGCTTTCTTAGAAAGGGTGACAGCCCAGGCCCAGCAGAACATAGTGGCTGCTGGATACGCACTCGGACATGCACTTTGTCGGTCTAGCCATTGGGTGCAGTGCAGCAGTAGCTAGGCGACAGGGAGGTGGGGCACCTTGACCTCCCTCCAGGTGCCCCATCTCCTCAAGGAGTCAGGGAGGTGCCATCGTGCACCCACAGGGAGGGGGAATGCCAGCAAGGCACCCCTGGAAGCGTTGTCCTAGGACTTTCCAAGAGTTCCCTGCCACTCAACCTCCTCTTTGCCAGTGACCCCAGCAGGTCAGGTTGAGTAGTGTGCATCTGCACCTGTACAGGAGACCCTCAGCGGGCCAGGGCCTTCTGGGCCTCAAGCCACCAGAGGATGCCTGCCTAAGTCATCACAGTCAACAGGGCATAGCAGTCAGCAGGTTGCCTCCACCTCAGCTGTGGTTGTTGGGGTTTCACCTAGGCATAGTGGTAGAAAAAGGAAGATAAGGAAGTTTTGAAGGCACATAGCTGGCACAGGTGTACAACCATTAATATAGTTTTGGCACTTGTAAATATATGTTCATCTGCATTGTTTAGAAGTTTCCTGGATTCTCATCTTGCTGCTAGTTGCTTCAATGGACCCGGGCATTTAAGGTGTGGAACTTGGTCCCCCATTAGAGTCCGATAATATCCTTCTACAGAGTTACTTCCCTCACATTATCAACATTGTGATTACCGAATATTCCTACGTGTGGAATCTTAAGCAGTGGCCAACATTTGTGAGTGTGTGGTGTGGGCATGCATCATGCAATCCATTGCTTGCAGCTCATAAGATTCTGAGCTCTGAGAAGGCTGTCTGTGCAGAGTATGCAGCAAAGTCATTGCATATCCTGCTGCTTTGTCCTGATGTGAGATGTGGGTGGATGCAAAGAGTCCTCAAGGGGAGTTAAAAAGCCGTGGAATATTTTTAAGGCAGAAGTAGATAGATTCTTGATAAGCAAGGGGGCGAAAGGATATCGGGGTAGGTTGGAATTTGGGGTTGAGATTACAATCAGATCAGCCATGATCTTATTGAATGGCTGAGCAGGCTCGAGCAGCCGAGTGGTCCACTCCTAATTTATAAGTTTGTATGTTAAACGGGCTATGTGAATGGGAAGGAACACTGTAGATGCAGTTTGAGGATTAAAAGAGTAAAGCTCTCCACTGTGGTCTGAAGAATTGAAAGCCAGAGGCTTCCCTAAATGTTAGGAAAATGTTCACGTTTTTACGAATGCAGCTGGTGTTAATACTGGACAAGTCAGATCCCAGGGTGAAACCTGGCTTGATAGATCCTAACTCTTTTTCTATATAACTGTGGAGGATAGTTACTGAACAAATTCACAGGAGTTTACTGATGAACTTTTAACATAAAGAATAAAACTTTTATTAAACTAGGGGCAGGATTTTCCCTTCTTCGGGCAGCGTGGTAGGCAGGCCCAGGAGCAGCTGCGAAACAGACCGCCACCTGTGATCGGGCACTGACCGTGATTTCACACGGGCACGCCAATTAAGGCCTGCCCAGTGTGAAACAAAGCTTCGCACTGGCCGGGAAGGGCCAAGCAGGGGCGGGGCCTATCGGCCGCCGGGTCCAATGGTGTCCCGGAGACCGGTTTAAAAACGGCCTAGGCAGCCCCTGGAAGGCTGCCACAGAGGACGCCCCCTGTACATTCCCAATGGAGAGGAGTGCGGCTGGACACGGCAGGCGGGAAGACGGGTCGGGTGGGCACACAGGCCCCTCGCTTCTCTGGTGAGAGCCTCACGGTCCTCGTGGAGGAGGTGGCTGCTAGGAGGGACATACTTGTCCCCAGTGATGGGAACAGGAGGCTACCACACCTCACCAAGAGGGCATGGGAGGAGGGAACAGTGCTGGTCAGCAGCCGTGACGTGGTGAGGCACTCCTGGGTGCAGTGCCAGAAGTACATCAATGACCTGCTGCGCTCAGGAAGGGTGAGTACTGTGTTGGCATGGGTTAGTGTGCAGGTGTGTCAAGGTCTGGCCGTCCCCCCATGGACCTCCAGGGTGCTAGAGTCTGAGTGCCAACTGTCAATCACACCGGAGCTGGCCAAGGGGATGGGCCCTGGCTGCTTGGATTAAGTGCCCTGCCAGACGCTCCGCAGCTGGGGTTGGCCAAGCTGTAATGGCGCTGCAGGTAGAGAGTGGACTAATCAGTGCTCCTCTGTTATTTCAGGAGAAGACTGCCCACAACAATATAGGAAGGTCGAGGACTGGCGGAGGCCTAGCTAGCCTTCTAATCCTTTTGAGGTATGAACAAGATGCCCTGGAGCTTAAGAGTCAGCATGCCCCACGTGCAACCGGGCGTGGAGAGGCAGGGGTGCCGGACGAAGGTAAGAGTGCCATGCACAGAGGTGAGAATTTCGGCTTGTGCAACCATTCTAGTGTAGTCTCTTCATTGATATGAGCCTCGAACCTGGAGTCCCCATTGATCATTGGAAGGCGAGGGCACCATGATGCAGACCTCCATTGTCCCACCAGGGTGCCAGGCACGCACAGTGACAGTGTGATGAGTTAAACTAATGACATGTCCTTCTTCTCCTTTTTAGGTTCGCCAGCAGGTGTTCGAGCTCCAGACCCAGAAGGGCCACCCCTGACACCGGAAGACCACTGGGCATCATTTGCATCTGCGTCACACCCATTCTCTGAAGCAGGCACCAGCACAGATACCAGCATCTTGGTGGGCATTAGAACAGCGGCTAGTATCTGGGTGCACATTGGTGAGGGCACTTCACAATTGCTTGAGGTGCAGGCAGAGGCAAAGAGTATCCAGGGCGACAGCAGTCGGAGGACTACTGGGAACCAGGTCAATGCTCAGTCGAAGGCCGATGATGAGCCTCTGGAGTCATCCATTAGGTGGCAGATGCTGGATGTCCAGTGAGATAAGGGAGGATCTGGTGGAGATCCATGAGGGTCTGCGTGCCATGGTCTCCATGATGGAGGAGTCCATGTGGAGCATGAGCACTGTGTTTACCATCATTGTCGCGCGCACTGCCTCCTCCATTGAGAGAGTGGCGACTTTCATGGAGAGGCAGCTCCAGGGACAGAATTAGGGGTTCCTGGGGTTGCGCTCGGACCTGCAAGCCCTCACACCAGCAATGACCTCAGGTGGTCAGCATCAGTGTGAGAGATGGATGAGGCACCCAGTATCCCAGCTAGGTGCCCAACCATCAATGGGGAGCAGGGAGGTCCACACCGACCTCACGTTGGCGCACGAGCTGCCTGTCATCTCTGTGTGCTCTTCTCAGGGCGCTCCGGATGATGGCAGCAGCTCCTTCGCTCCTCCGCCAGTGACCATGGCATCTGATGAGGCTGCGGCAACTGGGGAGATGCCAGCCATGGCACTGGCCACGTCCTGCCAGGTGGGGCCAACATAGGTTCCAATGTTCAGAGGACGCCCACCAAGGTCTTCAAGGCCAACAAGACAGTGGAGTGAGCAGGCTGTCTCTGATGCCGGTGGCAGCAAGGAAGAAGCACCTAGATGTAGCACTCGCAAACGTAAGTTAAAGGCACCATGAGCACTAGAGGGACAGGTCACGGTGACTTTATGGCCATTTTTGTTAACTTTATGTATACTGGTCTGATGTTGAATACCAGAAACATTTCTGTTAATATTATTGAATTGTCAGAATGACATAAATTGTGTTTTTGTCTTCATGGCCTGTGTATGCTTCACCTTTTTATTTCATTGATGTGGGGCCAGTAAGTAATGCTGGACATAGGTGTCTCTGAACTTTATTGCACAGGCACTGAGTGCTCTTTGTGTTCAAATGAAAGGGTCCTTTCAGACGTCTGGGATGGAGGTGACAGCCCTGGCATGCATTTGAAACTGACCTTTGGTAGCCTAGCTGAAGGAGCATTAGATCAAGGCGTCCCTGGTGTCCCTGCCTCCCTGCAGGGTTACCAAGGTCTGGCTCCATGCCCTCAGCATTCCCCTCACCGTGCTCGTCTTTGGACTCACTACTGGACTCATCATCTGTGGCCTGTGCATCTGCCTCAAGATCCTCTTCCTACGGTGGGCCCCCCTTTGCCAGTGCCAGATTGTGGAGAGTGCAGCATGCAACCACTATTAGTGACACCCACTCTGGGGGGTATTGTAGTGTACCCCCTGAACGGTCCAGGCATCAGAAGCGCATCTTGAGAAGACCTATGGTCCTCTCTGCCACCACCCTTGTGGAGGCATGGCTCATATTGCAACACTGCTCGGCTTCTGTTCTTGGGTGGCAGAGAGGCATCATAAGCCACGTCTTCAACGGATAGCCCTTGTCGCCCAGCAGCCATGCATCCAGTCGGGCTGGAACACAGAAGAGCCTTGGCACCTGGGACTGTCTGAGGATGTAAGCATCTTGGGAGCTGCCAGGGTACTTTGCACAGACTTGCAGAATCTGCATTCTGTGGTTACACACTATCTGCACTTTCATGGAGTGGTATCCCTTCCTGTTGACAAAGGCACCCGGCTGACCTCCTGGCACCTTGCTGGCTACATGTGTGCAGTTGATGGCACTGTGGACACGAAGCAAGCCAGCAATCACTGCGAAGCCTCTGGCCCGCTCAGCCTGGCTGGCCTCGTTTATATGGTCAGAACCCACCTGAACAGAGCGTCTGTCACCAGCTTGACACAACTATGGACAGCTGATTGGGAGACTCCACACAGATCCCTCACTGAGCCCTGGTAAAAGCCAGAGGCATAGAAGTTGAGGGCCACTGTGATCCTCAGCGCCACTGGGATGGGGCGTCCATCCACACAGTTGGAGCTGATCTCAGGGCTGAATCATCTGACAAATGGAGGTCACGCTCCCCCTTGAGAGGCGGAGCCTCCTTCAGCATTGCACCTTTGACATATTGAGGTAGCTGCAATGCCGCCTGTATACCCTGTCAGCAGGATAGTGGCGTCTTCTGCGGCACCTTCTGCCTTGGACTTCCTGCTGGCCCTGCGCCCCTTGTGCCTGCACCTCTCCTCCCACAGGTCGCTCCCCTGGACGCTGCACTGGGACATCTGGCCTCGTCTCCCTTCTGCCCCTCTCTTCCTCCTCAGAGGAGGTGCCTCCAGCGGAGACCACAATCCCCATTACCAGCATAAGGGAAGGCTGTCTGATACCTGGAAGGGCCCACATAGTCTGAAACCTCCGGGGGCCTGGCAGACAGCAATGAGTCCTGAAATTAAGCCTGGAAATGCTAAGAACAGAGATGAAGCTGCCAGGTACCAGTAAGCAACCAGCTGCAAACCATCTCCTACCTCCTGACTACTCATACTGGCAATGATGCTGACCCTTTTTACCCCACCCTTGGATGAGGCTTGTGAAAATGTCGCAGGAAATTGCACGGACAAGGAAAAATCATGGTCAATTGGACTGTTAAAGATCTTATGTGGCTGTTTAATTAATGGTGGGTACTGCTCCGGCACTTGCGCGCGCCCGCTGAGTGAAGTATCGTGCTGGTGCATGATGACATCAGGATGCTCGCCCGATGTCATCGCCCACTATTTTACCCCCATTTGAGTTGGGTGCGCGCCCGCCCGCGGGACAAAAACTTCTGCATCAGAGAAAATGAACTATATTACACCAGACTAAAAAAATCAGAATGGTCTCACTACAAACACCAGAAAATGATTCAAACTCACACTATTCCTTTTATCCCGGCAATACCCTTACAGGCACAAAACCCCAGTGAAGATTTACTGCTATCTTCATGCCAAGGCTTCTTGCTTGGGCTGGCCCAATTGAAAACAATTTTTTGTTTGAAAACGATTTTCTTGTGGTGGATTTCTGAGCATTCACCAGATGCTTTTTCCCCAGCTGGTATCTCTCCCTGAGACACCCAAAAATCACAATCTAAACTCACTGTTACTTCAACTGCAGAGCAAACGCATGAGTTCCCTAAACTCAGTCCCCAGCAACCTTACAGTATTTCTTATCAGAGAGCTTAGAACTCCTGTCTTCCCTCTCTGACATACACACTCTGAACTTCTTTTGTCTTTCTCTGTGTCTGCATGTGTCACCGGACCCCAATCGCTAGGCAACAGCAGTTTTTGTCTACTTTGTGTTTTTTTCTCAAATTCACTAAACTACTAACCCCTTTGTAACCCATTCCTTCAGTTCAAGGGTTGTAAAACTTCATCAAAAATGCATGCATACAAACAAATCCAGAAAATGACCTTTTTGCTAGCATGCCTTCCAGAATTGCTGGCACCAAGCTCACAAAAAAAATTAAATGAAACTGAAACCATGTTCCATCTTTCTTAACACACAAATATAAATTAAACTTAAAGTTATATATTGTTCCTAATGACATTCAATCATTCCTGGCTGTCCTTGCTCAAATGTAATATTGAGCTAAAATGCAGGTGAAGGCTGCAAATAAGGAGGCAACAGGCAAGTTGGCCTTGAATGCAAGAGGGATTAAGTGTAGGCTTAAAGAGGTGTGTGTACAGTTCACTGCAGCCTTTGTGAGGCCTCACATGGAGAATTGTTTGGCCTGTTCATCTCCTTATCAAGGGTAGGAATGGAACTTGCACCAAGGGATTGCAATCAAAGATGCCCTGACATCATTAAAGGAACTGGGTGTTATTCCCATGAGATGAGAGCAAGTAGAATGGGCCTGTGTTAGACCATGCAGAGGACTGAGAAACTATCCATGTGAAACATCAGGTGCTTTTACAGGGCTCTGCAGGGTCCATGCAGGAAAGATATTTGATTTGGCTGGAGTGTCCAGAATGACACAACACAGTCTTGCGGTAATCCTAATGTCATCTAGGATCGAGATGTGGAGGACTCTCTGTAATTGGAGGGTTATAAGTTGTTGGACCTTCACACCCCATGGTGTGGTTAAGGCACTGTCAGCGAGTGGACTCCAAAGTTACTTCAAAACTTTTTGGGATGATAAAGATGCCAAGGGATATGGGGCTGTTGAGAGCAATTGGCGATCGGGGACCAGTTACAATAACTTCCCTGATCCAGATACATGCAGGAGCCATCTCAAGGGGCCAAATGATCTACTCATGCTGCTCTTCCCTGTGCACCTATGTTTCTTGTTCCACTTGAAAGAGTTCTTTGCAAGGTCTACTCCCCATTGGGAGCAGGTGTGAGGGTGACATGAGTGCATCCCTGCCAGGGTATGAAATCATGTTGCTTTCAATGTGCCATGTGTATGGACTTTGTGAGGGCATGGGAAAAATCTCATTTCTACTTACAGGTACCTGCGGTCATGGAAGAACGGAGTGCTATGCAGGTTCTGATGCGCCATTGGTGCAAGGAGCCTACATATCAGCACAATTTGACACATGCAAAGGATCACACCACCAGCAGGGCTGATGTTAAATCACAGAATGTTACAGCGCAAAAGGAGGCCATTCAGCCCATTGTGTCTGCACCGGCTCTCCGAATGAGCATTATGACTTAGTGCCATTCTCCTGCCTTTTCCCTGTGCTCTTGCACAATGTTTCTATTCAAATAATCATCTAATGCCCTCTTGAATGCCTCGATTGAACCTGCCTCCACCACACTTCCAGGCAATGCATTCCAGACTCGAACCACTCGTGGTGTGAAAAAGTTTTTTCTCAAGTCACATTTGCTTTTTTTGAAAATCACTTTAAATCTGTGCCCTCTCCTTTTCAATCCTTTTACAAGCAGGAACAGTTTCTCCCAATCCACTCTATCCAGCCCCTCATGATTTTGAACACCAATATCAAATCTCCTCTTAACTTTCTCCTCTCCAAGGAGAACAGTCCCAACTTCTCCAATCTATCTTCACAATTGAAGTTTCTCACCCCTGGAACCATTATTGTAAACCTCTTCTGCACTCTCTCCAATGCAGCTGAGGTCTAACTAATGTCTTATATAAGCTCAGCATAATCTCCCTGCCCTTGTGCTCTCTGCCCCTATTAATAAAGCCCAGGATACTGTATGCTTTATTAACTGCTCTCTCCACCTTCAATGATCTATGTACATATACACCCAGGTCCCTCTGCTCCTGCACCCCCTTAAGAATTGTGCTCCTTATTTTATATTGTCTCTCCATGTTCTTCCTAGCAAAATGCACCACCTCACATTTCTCCACATTGAACTTCATCTGCCACCTATCTGCCCACTCCAATTTGTCTATGTCCTTTTGAAGTTCTGTACTGTCCCCCTCAAAATTTACAATGCTCCTAAGTTTCCTATCATCTGCCAACTTTGAAATTGTCCCCTACACACCAAGATCTAGATCATTAATATAAATCAGGGAAAAAAAGAGTCGCAATACTGACCACCGGGGAACTCCACTATAAACAGCCAGAAAAATATCCATTGACCATTATCCTCTGTTTCCCATTACTCAGCCAATTTTGTATCCACATTGCTACGGTCCTTTTTATTCCATGAGCAATAACTTTTCTCACAAGTCTGCAGTATGGCACTGTATCAAATGCCTTTTGAAAGTCCATGTACACCACATCAAAGGCATTACCCTCATCAACTTCTCTGTTAGCTCTTCAAAAAACTCTTCCTTAGAAATCCATGCTGGTTCTTCCTAATCAACCCACATTTTTCCATGTGAATGCCAATTCTATCCCAAATAATTGCTTCAAGAAGCTTCCCCAACACTGAAGTTATACTGACTGGTCTGTAATTGCTGGGCTTATCCTTACAACCTTGTTTGAACAAGGGCGTAATGTTTGCAATTTTCCAGTCCTCTGGCACCTGAGTCTAGGGAAGACTGAAAGATCATGGCCTGTGCCTCTGCAATTTCCTCTCTTACTTCCTTCAATATCCTTGGATGCATCTCATCCAGTCCCGGTGCCTTGTTAACTTTAAGTACCAACAGTTTATCCAACAGGCAGGAAAGATATGGTGAGGCAGTATGACATAAAGGGAGAGCCTCTATAGGAGGTGCAGGAACAGAGGGACCTCAATGTATACGTGCATAGGTCATTAAAGATGGCAGGGCAACTTGAGAGAGCAGTTAATAAAGCATATAGTAACTTAGGCTTTATTAATAGGAGCATTGAGTACAAGAGTAAGGAGGTCATGATGTACTTGTATAAGATACTAGTTATACCTCATCTGGAGTACTGCGTCCAGTTCTGGGCACATTATTTGAGGAAGGATGTGAAGGCATTGGAAAGAGAATGGAGGAGATTCACAAGAATGATCCCCGGGATGAAGAACTGTAGCTATGAGGGTGGATTAGAGAGGTTGGGACATTTTTCCTTGGAGAAAAGAAGGCTAAGAGGAGACTTGATAGAGGTATTCACGATCCTGGAGGGGGTATGGACAGGGTAAGTAGTGAAAAACTTTCCACTCAGGAGAACATTAAGAACTAGAGGGCACAGATTCAAAATAATTGGCAAAAGGAGTAAATGTGATGTAAGGAAAAGAATTTTCATCCAGATGGTGGTTGGAGTCTGGAACAAATTTCCTGAAAGGGCTATAGTGGCAGGTTCAATCGGGGTATTCAAAGGGAATTGGATTGCTACCTGAGAAGTGAGAATGTGCAAGGTTACGGGGATGAGGCAGGGGAGTGGGACTAGGTGGAATGCTCTTTCAGAGATCCAGTGCAGACTCATTGGGCCGAATGGCCTCCTTCTGCACTGTAAAGATCCTGTGATACTTCCTCCTTATCAATTTTGAACCCTTCTAGTGACAGAGTTTCCTCCTCTGTCAGCGAGGCCTAGGTAGCATCTGCTTTCTCGGTAACAACAAATGCACAGTATTCAATTAACACCTCAGCCATGTCCCCTGCCTCCATGTGTAAATCCCCTTTTTGGTCCCTAATCCACCCTACTCCTCCTTTTACCTCCTCTTATTATTTGTGTGCCGATGGAAGACTTGGGATTCCCCTTTATGTTGGCTGCCAGTCTTTTTGCATAACCCCTCTTTGCTTCTCTTATATGCTTTTTCACCACAACTCCGAACTTTCTGTATTCCGCTTGGCTTTCAATTGTATTTTCTACCTGACGCCTGTCATAAGAACACTTTTTCTTCTTTATCTTAAGTAGTGCAAATTAATTCAGCTGTCATAAATCAAGGTACATGAGAGTAAAATATGATGTGTGGTACAAATTATGAGCCGCCAGCCAGCAGAGGATTGAAAACAAATTAGTCAATGATAAGGATCAGCAGCTTACTATGCCTGGAATCTGTTAGCTATTACATTATCACAGGCCTGACTGCCATGTCACACCCTTGATGTGGCTTGGCAACATCCTGGCCCTCATCATTACCACCCTATTCCCTAACCTCATCGTCAGAGGAGACATCTCGGTCCTCTATTCCTCTGCAAAGACATTCCCCACTTTGAAACATGAAGTTGTGCAGGGTGGAGCAGACAACGATGATCTGGACACACTCAGTGGGGTATATTGGAGTTCTCCACCAAAGCAGCCCAAACATCTAAACCTCATCTTTAGGAGGCCTTTCATCTGCTCAGTGGTGGCCCTTTTGGAGGCATCTGTGGCATTGTAGCTCTCCTCAGTGGCACTCTATTGAACTGGCATCATCAGCCAGGCCTTCTGAGGGTATCCCTTGTTCCCAGGAAGTCAGCCCTGCAATCACCGAGGTCCTTCATAAACTTGTGGCACCTGGGAGTGGTTCAGAATGTGGGCATCGTGAGAGCTACTGGGGACCGTATACAAACATGCAGGATTTGTCTTGTGTGATCACATATCAGTTACACGTTTAGAGAATGGAAACCTTTCCTGTTGATGAATGTGACTGGTTGATGCCATGGAGCTCTCAATATCACATGAGTGCAGTCACTAGCCGTTTGCACTTGTGAGAATCCTGCAAGTGCTGCAATATGCAACGCTCTGGCTGCCTGGTCCTGGGGATCCAAGATCTGGGGATGCAGATCTTCATGGAGCAACTGGTATATGTGATCAACCACATTCTGGGACATCCTAAAGCACCTCTGGCATTGTCTTTCACTCATCTGCAGGTAGCTGCACCATCCGCAATATACCTGTGGTCAGGCCAATGCTTGCCGTCGCATTGGCCCTGGTCACTAGCATCTTGACCTTCTTGAGGCTCCGCTGCCTCTTTCTGCTTTGGCTGTTGCTCCTCCTGGCCTGGGCTAACCTGTGCTGGTTCCTCCTCATCTGGACTAGAGCCAGTAGAAAGGCAGAGTTTCCTGGAGTCTGCATCATTTATGCCTTAGTGGATCTGTGAGCAAATTGAAATGATCCATCTAGTCAACGTATTCCTTTTCTCTATTCATTCACGGGATGTTTGCTTTGCTGGCTGGGCCAGCATTTATTGCCCATCCCTAATTGCCCTTGAGAAGATAGTGTTGAGCTGCCTTGTTGAACCGCTGCAGTCCATGTGGTGTAGGTACATCCACTGTGCTGTTAGGGAGTTCCAGGATTTTGTCTCTGCGACAGTGAAGGAACGGCAATATATTTCCAAGTCAGGATGGTGAGTGACTTGGAGGGGAACTTGCACCTGGCGGTGGTGTTCCCATCTATCTGCTGCCCTTGTCCTAGATGGTAGTGGTCGTGGGTTTGGAAGGTGCTGTCAAAGGAGCCTTGGTGAATTCTTGCAGTGCATCTTGTAGATGGTACACACTGCTGCTACTGTGCGTTGGTGGTGGAGCGACTGAATGTCGAAGGTGGCGGATGGGGTGCCATTCAAGTGGATTGCTTTGTCCTGGATGATGTTGAGCTTCCTGAGAGTGTTGTTGGAGCTGCACTCATCCAGGCAAGTGGGGAGTATTCCATCACACTTCTGACTCGTGCTTTGTAGTTGGTGGACAGGCTTTGGGAAGTCAGGAGGTAAGTTACTCTCCACAGAATTCCCAGCCTCTGACCTGCTCTTGTAGCCACAGTATTTATATGGCTAGTCCAGTTCAGTTTCTGATCAATGGTAACCCCCAGGATGTTGATACTGGGGGATTCAGTGATACTAATGCCATTAAATGTCAAGGGGTGATAGTTAGATTCTCTCTTGTTGGAGATGGTCATTGACTGACACTTGTATGGCGCGAATGTTATTTGCCACTTGTCAGCCCAAGCCTGGGTGTCGTCCAGGTCTTGCTACATTTGGACATAGACTACCTCAGTATCTGGGGGAATGATGCTGAACATTGTGCAATTATCAGTGAACATCCACACTTCTGATCTAATGATGGAAGGAAGGTCATTGATGAAGCAGGGTAAGATGGTTGGGCCTACGACACTATGCTGAGGAACTCCTGCAGTGATGTCCCAGGACTAAGGTGACTGACCTCCAACAACCACAACCATCTTCCTTTGTGCTAGGTATGACTCCAACCAGTAGAGAGTTTCCCCCTGATTCCCATTGACTCCAGTTTTGCGAGGGCTCCTTGATGCCACACCCGGTCGAATGCGGCCTTGATGTCAAGAGCAGTCACTCTCACCTTTCCTTAGTTAAAAAATGGCTGAAATTTCCAAGTTCCACCCCGGAACCCGGCATTTCTCATCTTCATGGGAGCAGGACTGCAGTCGGGCCATGGTGCATGTGTGGTTCACGGAGGCAGCTGGCCATTTAAATCACCAGCTACATCTACTGAAGTGGGATTTGGAAGAACTGGAGTGTGGAATCCGGAGTGTGCAGATTTGAACAGGTCAGAACTTGATGGATTCTTATGGATAGCCCGGGTACCCCCTTTGGAGAGGTAAGGTACAAAGGAGGACAGAGTTCCAGGACACCTTTGGGAGAGGTAAGGCACCTTTTGAGAGAGATAAGGCACCCTTTGGGATTGTTAAAAGAACATGATTATGCATATTTTAAGCACAAGCTCATTGGAACTGTCAAGCTATAAAAGAGGTGTCCAACTGTCCAGGAACTGTCGAGCTGCCCAGGTACTATCCAGCTGTTCAAGAAATGTCCAGCTGTCCAGGAACTGTCCAGCTATGAAAGAGATGTCCAGCTGTCCAGGAGCTCTCCAGTTGTCAAATCTGTCAAAGCTATTCAGGAAGTGTCAAAACTGTCAACGAACTATCCAAGGATACTAGGTGAGTTAGAATGGAGGGGGTAAGGGGAAAAGGTGGTGAGGGCATGGGTAGGCATCAGTTGGCACTAAGTTTGCCTAGGTGGTATGGGGCAATGGAGGTGGGTAGAGGGGCACTAAGTTGGCATAGGGGTGTGGGGGCCATGGGGTTGGCAGGGGGCATGGATTGGTATAGATTGGGCATAAGGAGTGTATGGGAGGGAGTGAGGGGTGAGGTCTGGAGGGATGTTTTTTGTTTTATAATTATTTGTTATTTATTTAAACACAGTGCCAGGGCACAGAGGCAGGTCTTGTACCCAGCCGACCTCTGCGCCCTGCATTCTATGGATTCATTCTGGGGCTGCCCGCCCCGACTCCTGTTTCAGCCTGCACCCCGCCCCGACCAAATATCCCACCTGCGGGGGGCCATTGTTAAAGGTCGAGTTCGCTGAGCCAGGCAATCTCCTGACTCTGTGCTCCCAAATCTGGATCTTTAATTACTTAAGCGATTAAAAAAAATGTCACTTCTAATTAGCCCTTAAGATAGAAACATAGAAACTAGGAGCAGGAGTATGCCATTCGGCCCTTTGAGCTTGCTCTGCCATTCAATATGATCCTGCTTTCTCTCCATAACCCTTGATGGCCCTAATATCCAAAAATTATCAATTTATTTCATGAATATACCCAGTGATCCGGCCTTCACAGCCTTCTGTGGTAGAGAATTCCACAGGTTGACCACCCTCTAAGTGAAGAAAGTTTTCCTCATCTCAGTCCTAAATGGCCTGCCCTGTATCCTGAGACTGTAGCCCCTGATTCTAGACTCCCCAACCAGGGGAAACATCCTCCCTGCATCCAGTCTGTCTAGCCCTGTTAGAATTTTATACGTTTCAATCAGATCCCCTCTCATTCTTCTAAACTCTAGTGATTACTGGCCGAGTCGAACCAATCTCTCCTCATAGGACAGTCCTGCCATCCCTGGTATCAGCCTAGTGAATCTTCGCTGCACTCCCTCTACCGCAAGTATATCCTTTCTTAGGAAGGACACCAAAACTGCACAAAGCTCCAGGTGTGGTCCCACCAAGGTCCTGTATAACAGCAGTAAGACATTCCTACTTCAGAACTCAAATCCTCTTGCAATGAAGGCCAACATACCATTTGCCTTCCTAATTGCTTGCTGCACTTGCCTATTTACTTTCATTGACTGGTGTACAAGGACACCTAGATCCCTTTGTACATCCACATTTCCCAATATATCACCATTTAAATAATACTTTGCCTTTTTTTTCACATTGAAGTGTATAACTTCACACTTATCCACATTATACTGCATTTGCCATGTGTTTGTTCACACACACAACTTGCCTAAATCGCCCTGAAGCCTCCCTGCATCATCCTCACAACTCACAACCCCGCCCAATTTTGTGTCATCAACAAACTTGGAAATATTGCATTTGGTTCCTTCATCCAAGTCATTTATATATATCGTGAATAGCTGGGGCCCAAGCACTGATCCCTGCGGTGCACCACTGGTCACCACCTGCCACTTGGAAAAAGACCCATTTATTCCCACTCTCTGCTTCCGGTCTGTCAACCAATTCTCAATCTATGCCAGTATATTACCCCAATCCCATGTGCTTTAATTTTGCCCACCAGCCTCTTATGTGGGACCTAATCACATGCCTTCTTGAAATCCAAGTACACCACATCCACCAGCTCTCTCTTATCTATTCTACTGGTTACATCCTCAAAAAACCCCAGTTGATTAGGTAAGCATGATTTCCCTTTCATAAACCCATGCTAACTTTGTCTAATCCCGTTAAAGCTTTCCAAGTGTTCTGTTACCACGTCTTTTATAATAGACTCTAGCATTTTCCGCCCTACTGATGTTAAGCTAATTGGTCTGTAATTCTCTGTTTTTTCTCTCTCTCCTTTTTTAAATAGTGGGGTCACATTTGCCACCCTCCAATCTGTATGAACTGCTCCAGAGGCGATAGAATTTTGGAAGATGACCACCAATGCATCTAATATTTCCAGGGCCACTTCCTTTTGTACTCTGGGATGTAGATTATCAGGCCCTGGGGATTTTTCAGCCTTTAACCCCATTAATTTCTCTAGCACCATTTTTTTACTAATACTGATTTTCTTCAGTTCCTTCCTCTCACTAGACTCTTGGTCCCCTTACATTTCTGGGAAATTATGCGTGTCCTCTTTTGTGAAGATAGAACCAAAATGTATGTTCAATTCTTCTACCATTTCTTTGTTCCCCATTATAATTTCCCCCGTTTCTGCCTGTAAGGGACCTACTTTTGTCTTTGCTAATCTTTTTCTCTTCACATATTTATAGAAGCTTTTACAGTCAGTTTTTATGTTCCCTCAAGTTTACTCTCATACTCCATTTTCCCCTTCTTGATCAAACCTTTTGTCCACTTTTGCTGAATTCTAAACTGCTGCCAATCCTCAAGCTTGCTGCTTTTTCTGGCAATTTTATATGTCTCCTCTTTGGATCTAATACTATCCCTAATTTCTTTTATAATCCATGGTTGAGCCACCTTTCTTGTTTTATTTTTGCGTTAGTTGGACAGGCCTGAAGGATTCCCTACTGATGCCCTGAAGAAAAATGAAGATTGGAGATTTCTGGTAATCAATTCACACTGGTTCAGCCCAAACAACAAGAAGCTTCTGGCTTTTCAGTTGAAGTTGGTTGAGCGCCTGTAGTGAAGAACCATACTCTGGCAGGTAAAACAAATAAGCTCAATTCTCTGCCGAAAGTGACTTTTGAAGCAGGGTCCTCCCTACACCTGGGCGAGAGATGGCTTTGCTCAAGTCTTCATATCCCAGACTGAGCTACTGGGCTGTCCTTGTAGATTAATAAGGTACTTCCATGTCTTTCTTATCACAAGCCAGTTTCTATCATGTGACACCATGTTTTCCATTGTCCACACAATGTGTTGACAGTCCATCGCACAATGAATATCTCACCAACATTCCAGCTATGATTAGTCACCGAAATGTCTTTATTTGAAATTCCATCTTCATGGGGCTGGCAAGTCTGGCAGCCATTATCATTTTAAATCTCTCCATTGAAATGGTAAGGGGTAGTCAATCAGCAACTGGGAAGCCATTTGCATTTTAAGTAATTTACAAGAGATATGTTCAGACATGTCTGTTTCTGTCTATACAGAAACCACAAAAGAAACCCCCTGACTCCCTAGAGTCCATTTTGTGAAGGCAAAGTGTCCATGTTCCATGTTGCTGTTTACAGACCTAAAACATGACAGTAACATTGTGGATGGAAATATTGACTTTTTACTTTTTGGCCCTGTGATCCAAATCCAGCCCAGATTGAAGGGATGAAAGTTTAATCTTTTCGTTGCCCGTAAAGCCCTATATGAAATGATTTTGGCTAGTCTCAATCCAGTTCTTAATTGACATGAGCTCATACCACTAAATTGACTGTTGGAATTAAAGAGATTGTAATGGGAGAAATGGAATTTTATAAATTGAGTTCAGAATGTTTCTTTGATGCTAGATTTAAAGTACATTGTTGTGTTAATATAGAGTAAGCTTTACACTGTATTGTGTTGGAATGCTTGGCACTGCTAATAGGTCCAAATTTTTGGAAAATGTTGTTTCCCATTACTGATCTCTTTCACATTGAGCAGAAGTTCCTAAATTTATGTATATATGTATATATAATATATGTATATTTGTGTGTGTGTGTGTGTCTGTATATGTATAGATATAAACAATTGTACTCTCTATCAGTGTATCAAATCTCTGTATTTAATTATTTGTGGACCAGCATAAACTAATTTCAAAAAAATTAATATAAAGGGAATGTTGCTGGAATATCAATAATAGGGACCATTCTTACACTTATCAGCAACCTACCCTGTGCAAGGGATATTCGTTTAAATGTGCGGCCCCATTTTGGCAGCTGAAGCCATGTACGCAGGGTAACTTGAAGAGTCAACTTGTGCTCAGTCTGTGTGGAAACATTGCCTACCATCCAACTTTGTTGCATCAAGGATTCTCTATACTGATGACAATCTTAAAACACTGGCTTGTGAACCCAATTGAAAGTAATGCAACTTTTGCACAATTTTGAAGAGGTTCTATTAAATGGGAAATTTCATAGAACTAAAAAGTTAATAGAGGTGAAATTGAACTTTAGTTGAAAAGAAAATTGAGTATGGTGTAAAGTGGGCAGCCGATTCACTTGGCCCATTTTGCACTACTGGCTAAGACCAATTTCTAAGCCAATGTTTCTTATGTACCACCTCTACTTTGCTTCCTGAAGATGACTAACGACCCGGAATATTTTTTATTGAATTTTGCTTTTTAGTCTTGTGTGGTTTATTTCCTGCTAGATTAATAGACTCCTGAAACAGTAATACCAAACAACCATTATGTATATCAGAAAACACTCAGGGGGAAAATAACTGTCTTGAAGCACCACTACAAAATTGGCTTCAACTTTACTTTGATCAAGAAATTACTGATGTCCTCTGATATGTTTAAAAAAAAACAATTTAAACATTGGCTTTCAAGATTGCTGAATGCACGCCACCTTTTCACAGAGCTCTGAGCAGTCACAGATTGGATCCGTAAACCCAAGCAAATTTAATTTCTATGACTACATTAGCCGTTTTGACCATGTGCAAAGCAAAAAAACACACAACGGAAGGAAAACAGAGGATATATACCTTTCAGAAGACTAAAAGAAAAGACTGAAATTTGAATGAAAATAATTCCAATACATAACTTTTAATTCTGTGACAAAGGTCAGGAATTTCCTGAGGTGGCAGATGTCCCAACTCCCGGGCTGAAAGCAAGGGGAAAACTCACTTCAGCAGATAGTGGAACACAGGGCTACATTTTGCCTGTGGCAATCAATTAAACCACCACAAGGGTTGCTGTTCCTCTTGAAGATGGTGGCCCACCCCCAAGAGCTGTTGGTCCAATCAGAGGGCCAGCAGCTCAGCAGCACTACCACTAGTAGTTGTCAATGCTGGGGCTGCACCTGTAGGATGAGAACAGGCAGGCCTTGGCGAGGTCGAGGGATCTCAGTGGACAGCCGGTACTGTTGCTACAGGGGTGGCCATTACCTCCATGGGCCAAAGAGTGCCCAAAAAGGAGGCCCTCCTTTCTCTAGAGCCCAATGGGAGGCTGCCAGGGTTTACCTGGCAATTTCCTCACGTGACAGCAGCTCTCCTGAGGTGGGAAAAATGTTGGCAAAGTGGAGATGTGGACCTTAATTGGCCACTTTTTGGCTCAATAGGGGTCCAGGTAGGTGGCTCATTTGCCATCTTTTCTGATGCTGGAAAAATGGTGGCAGGAAGATGCTGGGCCTTCCCTCCACATTTTGCCAGCCTTTCTGCCAGTCTTCAAAGGGCTGGTAAAATTCAGCCCAAAATTTGTCAACACCGTCAGTAAACCCATCAAAACCATCTTTCAGGAAGCAACGATCAGTGCCAATGTCAATCCTTAAAATATTTTCTCTCTGATTTACAACATTTAATCACAATTGATGGTAAATGCATTATTTAACTTCAGTGAGTCATAATGTAAGTCATTAAAGTACTGATGAATGTGTCAATTTCGGTTGTTGCATTAAGTTTTTCATCAACTCTCCTTTAAAAGCACCTTTTAAGTATGTTGTTTCTGATGGCATGCAATACCATGAGGGCATTAAAGGCAATTATTATCTAGGACAATGAACAAACTTATATTAAAAATATCAATACATCAGTGGTAACTCTAAAACTAATTTCACATTTCATTAATCGAAAAGTGTATCTATTTTTAAAATCTATTTTGTTTATTTTTTTCTATAACTTCCATTCTCTTATTTCTAAATATAAGCCTGCCATGAGGAGACTGGCTCAATTAGCATGATAAATACAATGGACCAGGTTGTAAAATAGTCTGGAATTGCCGTCTGTTTAGTTGTGTTGACACAAAGTGAATCCCTTCCACACTGAATTTAGGGTTTTAACATATGATACATGAGTTCAAGCAACAGAAGGCATGTTATTCCAATCCCATGGTATGCAGTTGTTGGACTGTATATTTATGCAACTACCAATTGATCTCCTGTCACACTGTGCAGTCAAGACCAAGTCCAATATTCAAGTCAGGCAAGTTAGAAATTGGTGAGTTATCTGGATGCATGGAAATCAGAAGGACAGGGAGGGAGGGGTTAATGAGGACAAAGAGGGAGGAGGAGAAGAAGAGTTACTTGAGGCAGAAATGGAATTAAAGGAGAGGGTGCAAGTGAAGAAAACAAAAGCGTTCCTTGGCCATGGGCCAGGGCCCATTTGTATACCGTGTGGAGAAGTGGATGGGAAGGATTGAGAAGGGGGTGGCAGCAGTGTATGGATTGCATTGGGCTAGGTGTAATTTTCCTCAGTGAGGGTGAGAGATTGATGCTGTCCTGGACTAGGGCTTAATTCCATTTCTGGTTGGAATTGGTGAGGAAGTGATAGACTTCTAGCAAAAACATGCATGGAGCAAAATGAAATTTCTGCAATGTTTACTTACCTTTAAGAAGCTTGTTTGAGCCGGCCTAACCCCAGGATCCCCTACTGCCCATTTTATTTGGATGAGTTGAGTACTGTGAGCAGTCCTTGCCTGAAGTCGGTCAATTCAACATGAGACATGCAGCAGGATTTTTCAGAAGGCGGGGTTTCCCACCCTGCCAACTGAAGAGTCAGTGGGGATCACATCCCCACTAATCACAGCTGCCCCACAGCCATTTAACAATCCACGCTTGGGTCTCTATCAACAATCACTGTTCACTGTCATTTAAAAATTTAAGTCTGCAAAAACTAGTAACATCGCAGAATCATAGAAGGTTGCAACGCAGAAAGAAACTATTTGATCCATGATGTGTCTCCTGGCTCTTTGCTCAAGCAATCCAAAATTCATTACATGATCTTAAATTCACTCTGTAGTCCTGTATATTCTGTAGCTTCAAATTTTATCCAATTTTCCCTTAAATGATGCAATAGTCTCTGACTCAACCACTCCCTGTGGCAAAACATGCCATGCTCTAACAGTATGCTGAGCAAAGACATTTCTCCTAATCTCTTTCCTCACTCTCTGTGTTCATTTTTCTCTGATATATCAGAACTTAAATTTACTGATTCACCTTATCTGTGAGCCAGTTTGAGTTATAACTGGCAATTAATTGGTTAGAAAACAATGATTTTCTGTTCATTAATCACCCCCCTATCCTCACCTTGTAGCAATTGGGATAAGCTTGCAGCTGTATTAACTATAAAATGGTTCAACTTTGATGCCACAGGATCAATTCAGGGCTGCTTCATCTCCTTTCCCATGGACAATCAGTGCAGCATGACAGAGCATTGCAATTTTACAGTTTGATGGAACTCTTAAAGGTGCTGGAGGTTCAAGGAGTCGATTACACCACGTGGCTCCATGTATCTCCTTGCTCAGAGAAGGATTTTGGTCTCTCAGTGTGCAGCTCATTGCAATCCGCAGAAGCACATCATGGAAGTTACCATGTTTTTAGTTTAAGATAGTCTACTGTGCCAGGATTTTTTGACCCAGGAATAAAAAAATTTGGTGGTTTCTAGGAGGCCAAACTATCCTATGAATCTTTTCTCTTGATGAAGAATCCCTCACTTCTTCTCATCCCTACAATTTTTTTTCATGTTCAAATACCTTTCCAATTCCCTTTTGAAGGTGACTATTGATCCTGCAAACATAACCCTGTCAGGCAGTGCATTACAAATCCTTACCACTTGTTGCATAAAAGCATTTTCTTCATGTTGCCTTCTTTTGCCAATCACTTTAAACCTTATTTATTATTGACCCTTCAGCCATTGGAAGCAACTTCCCTCTATTTACTCTATTTAAATCCTTCATGATTTTAAACACGTCTATCAAATTTTCTCTTAGGCTTCTCTGCTGTAACGAGAACAACCCCAGCTTCTCCAGTCTATCCATGTAACTTTACTCTGTCACCTGTGCAATCTTACTAATAAATCTGTTTATACTCTCACCAAAGACTTCACATTCTACCTAAAGAATGGTGTGCAGAATTGGACGTAATATTCTAGCTGGCACTGAACAACTTTTATATATGTTTACCGTTACTACCACTCTATCCTTTTATTTCTAAACCCAGAATCCTACATGTTTCTGAACTTCATTGTTAACCTGTCCTGGTTCAACAATCTGTGCATGGATACTGCAGAGCCTCAATTTTCATTGTCCTGATGGGGACCAAATAGAGATGGAACTTAAAATGCCCACTGAGCAGGACACCTGAAATGTCTGCCTCCATTTCTGGCCAGGGTCGAGCACGCCCCAGAACCTGACCACTCCTATGAAGGAAGCAATTGACAGCAAGGTGGGCTTATTGAGAGCCAGCCACAGGTAAGTTTTTAAATTTTCATGGAGACAGCAAGACTTTAGCAGCTGTCAGGTTTTACATGAGCATGGAGTCATGAACCATGGATTTGAGGCAAGAAGTGTTTAAAAGATAAGTATAATGGCTTTGCCTCCTTTAAAACTCATTAAATACTGCAAAGTGAGTTGTATCTGTGTTCAGTAAGGTGATTTATGACAGTGCTGTGATTGGAAGATGTAACTTGCTTAAACAATGAGCAGGATTTTGAGTTCAGCATGCGGGCACGGTCGGCGGGCCTGGGAGAAGCCAGGAAATGGGCCACCACCTGCGATTGGCCCCCGACCACGATTTCACACTGGCTGGCCAATTAACACCAGCCAGCGTGAAGCGCACACTGATATAATCAGCGCTGCTTGGGTTGGGGGTGGAAGGAGTGCAGGGGAGCATGGAATGAAAGCTCCCTGAAGGCAGAGTGCTGCCTCAGGGAGCTGAAGACTTCAAAAGTATCAAATAAAGATTTTTAAATCCAGAAAATAATGTCCACACAACAAAAGCAGTCACCTCAGCATAGACATTATAAAAATTCTGTGCATAGATTTTTATTTTTTTAAATTTCATAATGGAAACCTCATCCCATCCTCCTGAAAAATGCAAAGGTTGCCTGGCCGATTCGCCCACCGGCCAACCATAACATTGGACGAGCAGCAATAAATTCCAGTTAATTGCACTATTAATGGGCTTAATAGCCCTCTTTATTGTTGGCGGGCATGCTGCTGACTCTCGCGCGTGCCTATGGACTGAAATATTGCATGAGTGCATGATGACTCCTGGACGCTCACCCGACGTCATCACGCACTATTTCACACTCAAACGTGTCGGGCGTGCACCCACATGCTGAGTGAAAAATTCTGCCCAACGTGTTTGCCAGATTGTTACCCACTGTCAAACTGTCAAGTAAAAGATCAACATTGTAAATGTGGAAAAATCTTCAGATGAGTTTTAAAAAAGTTCATCTAGTGGATAAAAATGTAGATAAAATACTTTCACACTATTGAAAGGGTAGCCTAGTATGATAACCAAGTGTAGATGTTTCATCTTTTCCCATTGCTTTTATGTATTCAGCCTAGACATCTGTTGAGACAGCAGTTCTGAAGTCTGTTTGTTTACTGAGGGTATTTTATGGGCTGTCGGCCGCAATCCAATTGCCTAACCGTTTTACTTTGCACAGATGGGTTTGAAACGTTTGTTTGTTTATTTGGGGAGTTTTGTGGGCTATTCAATAGCTTCCAACTGTTAAAATAGTGCTTGTGAGTTCTGTTCATAGAGGAGAGTGAGGGTGAAAGGGGTGAAGGGATGAGCAGGTAAGGATGAGGGGGTAGAGACTAAGGGACGTGAGGGGGATGAAGTGAAGGGGTAAGTGTGAGGGGTTTGAGAAGGTAAGAGTAAGGGAGGTGAGGGAATGAAAAGGGTGAGGGTGAGTGGGTTGAGAGGGTAAAACTGAGGGAAGTGAGAGTGAAGGAGTGAAGGGGTGCAGGGGTTGAGAGTGTGAAGCTGAGGAAGTTGGGGTTAGGGATTGAAGGGGTGAGGGGTGAGGGAGTGAGGGTGAGGGAGATGAGGGGATGAGACAATGAGGGTATTTAAAGCAATTAGAGAGTTCAACTGTATATAGACACACTGATTGTATTGGGAGTAGCAGGCTGAGGTTTTTTGGGAACAGAGGTGAGCCCTTCTAACTTGCTCACTCTGGACGTGGCCTACCTCCATTTTTGCCTCGGGCCTGCCACTCTTGGCAACACACCCGCCTCCTGGCCACTCAGGGCCTGGACTCCCAGAAGATCCCGCCTGCCAGCAGTCTCGAGACAGAGGTGGGAGCATGACAGTGGGATCAGTCCTATCTCCCATTTCCCACCTCTGACAAGGAAATCTGGCCCCACGTCTCTCTGTTCTTACACCCCTTTTAAAATTGTACTATTTACTATGTACTCTTCATTCTCCCAACCAAAATGTATCACCTCACATTTTTCTACATTGAATTTTATCTGCCATGTGCCCGTCTATTCCACCAGCCTGCCAATCCTCTTGAAATCCATCACCATCTTTCTCACTGTTTCTACACTTCACTGTTTCAAGGCTTTAGGGTACAGGGCACATTTTCAAAATTTGCAAAGTACAGGTCATTATTATACATCATAAACAGCAATTGTGCTAGTACTGAATCTTGGGGAATGCCACTTACACTTACCTCCAGTTTGATTGACAGTCATTCACCACAATTCTGTTTTCTATTTCTTAGCCAATTTGGAATCCATGCTGCCATTGCCCCTTTTATCCCCTGGGCTTCTATGTTGCTAACAAACCAAAGATGTCGTTCTTTATCAACTGTCTTTTGAAAGTCTATTAAAAATCATCAACTACACTGCTGTCATCCACCCGCTTTGTTACCACTTCAAAAAACCCAATCAAGTTAGTCAAACACAATTTGCCCTGTACAAATCCGTGCTGGCTCTCCTTTGTTAGTCTATGCTTGTCCAAGTAGCAGGTAATTTTACTCCTGAATTATTGTTTCTAAAAGCTTTATAAAAGCCACTGATGTTAAGCTGACCGGCCTGTATTTTCCAGGCTTAACTGCTCCCCACTTTTAAACAAAGGTATAACATTTGCAAACTTCAAGTCCTCTACACCACCCCTGAATCCAAGGAGAATTCAAAGATTATCTTTTGTGTGGCTTTACCTCTCCTAGTGGTCCTATGAGGTGTTTCCCAGTCGATGCAGCATGGGTGGTGGAGGCCGCTGTGTATGCGCTGAGTTATGGTTGCAAGGCTTGCAACAGTGCTAAGTATGTGAGTGTGAGTTAAAGCATATGAATTTTTCTGTTGAGTCCTGATTATTGAGTGTAGAGAATTAAGGAGGGAATGAGGTTAGTGGTGCAGTTGGTAGAAAGAGCCATTTGAAAATGAACTCGCCCAGCTTGACAACTCATGCCAAATTGTTAAACTTTTTCCTGCACTGGTGTAAGAAATTGGGGTCTTTAGTACAGATATTTTCTGCATTTTATGAGATTAGCTAAACAACATTGATTCTCTCTCTGGAAAGAGGATGTTGACATTCCTAAGCTGAATGGCATCTTCTGAACCCCCTTATTTATGCAAGTATTTAGAAAGGGCCAGGACATGACACTCAGCAAGATGCAAACTAAAGAGCTGACCTCAAGCAGGGTGACGCACAAGTCGGGTGGTAACAACCCTGACATTTTGGGGAGAATTTTCCCCATGTCGGGCGGGTTGAGCGGGAGTGGGTGCAGAACTGATTGCTGCCCGCGATCAGGCCTGCGCCACCATTTTACGCGGTCGGGCCAATTAAGGCCCTCCCAGTGTAATGCGCGACTCCTGAGGATAGCGGGAGTGGGCGGACGGCGGCGGGAGTGCAATGACTGCCGAATCCAATGGCGACACAGCAGCCTGTTTAAATGAAGCACTGGCAGCCTTGGAAAGGCTGCTCACAATGGCAAGTGGAAGGGCTCAACAGTGGGCTGCTGGAGAGCGGGTCAGTCCAGAGGGTAGGCCACAAGAGATTCAACGACGTCCTGTGCTCGGGAAGGGTGAGTACCATGTTGCCAGAGGTCATTTAGTGCTGCCATCAGCCTTTTCCCCCCGAGGTTCCCCCCCCCACCGACCCCCACAATAATTCTGAGTGAAGTTACAGCATTGAATCCCTCACATCATGTTTCTCTCACTGGATGGACCAGCAGATATTGCCCATGCCTAGTTCACCCTGAGAGGGTAGTGCTGAAATGGGTTCTTCACCTGCACCAGGTGTGACACTGACACCCAGAGTATAGATTCGGGGGAAAACTCAAGGATCTGCACCTAGGCAGAGTGCTGGAACTGCGAAGCATGTCAAAGTCAGGGTGTTGACATGCTGGGAGGGAGCTTCCAGGTGGCGGGGCACCAATCCATCTGCTGGCCTTTGCATTCCATTTGCTTGTGCCTCCTCATTTTGCAAGGTTAGACCATGTGGTGACAAATGTGATGGAGGCCGCATTTGGGCAATGGGTGAGGGTCAGCCCTGGCTTCTTTGTGTGAGGGTACAGCAGCTGCGGGGTAACGAAGCACTGGATCCCTGCATTGTCCTACTCTGGCTGGGTTGGTAGGGATGTGATGGGAATCCAGGTACAGGCTGGACTAATCAATGATCTTCTCTCCTTTCCAGGAGAAGACTGCACACAATTCCACTGAGCGGATGCGGACTGGCGGAGGTCAGGCCCAGTTGGCCATCGTGACTCAATTCAAACAGGAGGCCATGGATCTGGAGAGGCGCTGTGCCCCTAGGTCCACCGGTGGTGGTGAGGCTGGGGTGCCACGGGGAGGAATGTTTGGCGAGCACTCAGATCACCATGTGTGTCCCAGCAGCCATGGCACTGCTGAATGTTCAGTGATTGAAATTTGCAACATGGGTTGACCATTGATTATAGAAGGATGAGCGCATAATGATCCAGGGGACAGGCATGCACATTGACATTGTCTCCACTTTAACTAATCAAATGTCCTTATTCTTCCTTTCATTATCACCGGTGCAGGGCCGGAGGAGGAGGCAGAGGGGCCACCTCTCACACCTGAGGGCCCTGAGCATTTTGACTCACCAGTGTCACACCATCTCTGCCAGGCAGGCACCAGCACAGATACCAGCACCTCAGTGGGAATTAGATCATTGGCTAGTGTCCCAGGGCACAGCGGTGAGGGCAGTTCACACTCGCTTGAGGTGTGGGTGGATACAGAGAGTGCCCATGGCGCCGGCAGTCGGAGGACTGCAGGGAACCAGGCGCATGCTCGGTCGGTGGCTGATGATATGCCTCTGGAGTTGTCCGTGAGGCAGCAGACGCTGGAAGTGCAGCAGGGTATGCAGGAGGATGTGGTGGAGATACATGAGGCAATGCGTGGAATGGAGCCCGTGCTGGAGTAGTCCATGCAGAGCATCACCGATGCAATGAGCATCATGGCTGAGCGCCATGCTTCCTTCATGGAGAGAATGGCAACTCTCGTGGAGAGGCTCCTCCAGGAGAACAATCAGGGCCTCCCAGGGTTGTGCTTGGACCTGCAAGCCATCACAGCGGCATTGACCTCAGCTGGTCAGTGCCAGTGTGGGAGATGGTTTGGGCACCAAGCATCCCAGCTCCATCCCCATCCATCTGTGGTGAGCAGGGAGGTCCGAAGCAACCTCACGTCAGTGCAGCAGCTGCCTGTCGTCTCTGCGGGCTCCTCTCAGGGTGCTCCAGATGAAGGTAGCAGCTCCTCTGCCCCTCTGCCAGTGACTGTGGCATCTGATGAGGCTGCGGCGACTGGGGAGATGCCAGCTGTGGAACTGGCCATCAAAGGCTTCATGAGCCAGAGGACGACAGCCAGGGCCAACAGGACAGCACAGTGAGCAGGCTGTCTCAGATGCCAGTGCCAGTGAGAGGGAGCACCTAGATGTAGCACCCCTAAGCATAAACTAAGGCACATTAGGCACACCACGGGTTTCTCACTGGTACTTTTATGTTGCCCCATTATTAGTTCATGACCACTTGGTGTCATGTGCAACACCTTTGTAATTTTCTTTTTCTGATCTTCGTTTTGTTAAATCATTAAATTTTGATATGTAAGCATGGCTTAGGATGACTCCTTTCTTATCAGGTGGATGGTTACCATTGGCGTTATGAGTGAGTTGTGTGACATTGAACTTTATTGACAAAGCCTTTAGTTAATGTTACTATCCAGGCAGATTTTGCACTCAGGTATCGAGTATGGAGCCTGCAGCCCTGCCTTGGGTTGGAGGTCATCTGTGGTGTGCTAGCTGAAGGTTTGTTGGATTAAAGCCTCCCGGGTGTCCCCGCCTCCCTGGAGTATACCCGGGTCAGCGTCTGCCCCCTCAGCATTTCCCTGTGCGTGTTCATCCTCGGACTCACTGCTGGACTCATCGTGTGCAGCTGGAGCAACTGTGTCCACATTTTCCTAGTCCACTGCGTTGCCCCTATCCAACGCAAGATTGTGGAGAGCGCAGCATGCAACCACTATCACTGACACACGATCTGAAGGGTAGTGGAGTGTGCCTCCTGAACAGCCCAGGCATTGGAAGCACATCTTGAGAAGACCGATAGTTCTCTCCACCACAGCCCTTTTGGAGGCGTGGCTCCTATTGTAGCACTGCTCAGCTTCTGTTCTTGGATGGCAGAGAGGCATCATGAGCCACCTTCTGAGGGATAGCCCTTGTAACCCAGCAGCCAACCATCCAGCTGGGCAGGAGTACTAAAGTGCACTGGCACCTGGGAGTGTCTGAGGATGTAGGCGTTGTGGGAGCTGTATGGATACCTTACACAGACTTGTAGAATCAGCATTCTGTGATCACACACTATCTGCACGTTCATGGAGTGGAAGCCGTTCCTGTTGACGAAGGCACTGGGCTCACCTGCTGGTGCCTTGATGGCCACGTGTGTGCAGTCTATTGCACCCTGGACGCGGGGGAAGCCAGCAATGGTCGCAAAGCCCTCTGGCTCGTTGTGTCTGGCTTTTCTGGTCCCAACGGTAGTGGATGAAGGTCAATGTATGCCTGAACAGAGCGTCTGTAACCTGCTTGTCACAAGTGTGGACAGCTGACTGGGAGACTCTGCAAAGATCACCCACGACCCCTAGAAAGAGCCGGAGGCATAGAAATTGAGGGCAGCCGTGATCTTCAGTGACGCTGGCATGGGGTGTCCACCCACACAGTTCGCGGAGATCTCAGGCCCAATCATCTGACAGATATAATTGACTGACTCCTTTGAGAGACGGAGCCTCCTTTGGCACTACACCTCAGACATTCTGAGGTAGCTGCTTCGCCGCCTGTAAACCCTGGCAGCAGAATAGTGGTGTCTCCTGCGGCCCCTTCTGCCTTGGACTTCCTGTTGGCCCTGCGCCCCTTGTGCCTGCGCCTCTCCTCCCAAAGGTGGCTCCCCTGGAGGTTGAATGTGGGCTTCTGGCCTCCTCCACCTTCTGGCCCTCCCTTCCTCCTCAGAGGAGGTGCCTCCAGTGGAGAACACAACTTCCATTCCCAGGCTAAGTGAAGGCTTCCTGAAACCTGCAGGCCCCAGAAATGACCTTTATTGTAGAGTCCTGACCTGAAGGTTGTTACTCCTGTCCAAGCAGCTGTTTTGAAGTATTCCTGCTCACACAGGCAAGTATCAGTAGCTTTCACAATTAAATATCTGACAGATACCACTTGCAACCCCACTCACCCCTCTTATCCCACCTGTAGTTGAGGCTTATGCAAATGTGCCCTACCTGCCTGCCCATTGCGCCTGTGCGACGTCCTGAAGATTGCACGGGCCCCGAAAAATAGCAGACAGTTGCTGCCTTAAGGGCCTTAACTGGGTGATTAATTAATGGCGGGTGTGCATTGGAGAACATGGTGCACCAGCCCACCTAAACATCGCCATGGCGCGTGGTGACGTCGAGACGCTTGCCTGACGTCACCGCGCGTCATTTTACGTGTCAGCGTGTGGGGCCCGTCCCCGCATGCCAATGAGAAAACTCTGGCCTTTGAGTACCTGTCCTGTATCCATTGATCAGAATAGTTAGATACATGATTGACATTGGGTAAGCTACCAGCCTCCAAAAAAGGGCATATATGTTGTTTTCATACTGGTGACAGGCGGCTGAGGTGCTGTGGAGGTGCTGCTGAGAGGCTGAGGTGCTGGTGAGCTGCGGAGGTGCTGGAGAGGTCCTGCTGAGGTATACTGCTGAGGTGTTGGGGAGGTAGTAGCACTCGTCGGTAGCTGTCTCCTTAAGATGGATGAGAAGGAGGAGGATGGTGAGATCAACACATTCTGTGCCAATACTTGTCTGCCGTCTGGAACCAGTAAACCACAACTGTCACAGGTTGTATACTTTTTTTTCTGTCCAATTCATTAATGTATCATGTCTAAACTGTTGTTTCTTTATGAACTCAATAAACCATTTTAAGATTACTTATGATTAGTCGACTGCCTATTTAGGTATCTGTGGTCCTGAACCCCGAAACCTTACACTAGATCCATGTTCTTGGAGCAACAATCCTGGAATCGACTTCTGCTGCTACTTGTTCCCATTGCCTCCTGAGCATCTGTCTAGATGGCCCTATGCCCCTTTGTGGATACAGGATACCTCTCCTTCTTTCCACCTCTTCCACCAAGACCTCCAATACAATGTCTGCAAACCTTGGTGCTCCCTCTCTCGGATGTTCAGCCAGCACTCAAAGTAGTCCAGCATAAATTCAGTCTTCCAATGAGAGGCGATCTTATTGAAACATTTAAGATTCTGAGGGGGCTTGACAGGGTAGATGCTGAAAAGATGATTTCCCCCCAGAATAAGGGATCTTCCATTTAAAATGGAGATAAAGAGGAATTTCCTCTCTCAGTGGAACCTCAATCTTTGGCGTTCTCTACCCCAGAAAACAGTGGAAGCTGGGTTATTATATACATTGACACAGCCAGATATTTGATCTACAAAGGAGCCAAGGGTTATTGGGGACAGGCAGAAAAGTAGAGTTGAGGTCATAATCAGATCAGCCATGATCTTACTGAATGGCGTAGCAGGCTTGAAGCATCGAATGGCCTACCTATTCCTATTTCTTATGTTTATGAGTCCCACTGTTTCCGGCAGTTACAATGCACCTTTCCTATAAGAGGTGCCAGTTGCCATGTAATGATGTCACTCATAATATTAAGTCCCCTGCTGATGTAAGCAGCCAAGGACCTGCATGAGTAGTACTGGCTGCACACAATAAGCATGTAAAGCAGCAGGTAGCACAAATTTAATGTAATGAATGGCATGGGTTAATTGCAAAATGCGATTGTCACTCTTGTTTCCAAAGGTTAGCCATTTTCCCCCAGTGACTTTAAATAAACAGGCCATGTCATTCAGCCAGAAATAGATTTGATAGATAGCGATTAACATCTCCTTGCAGTAAGGCTTTATGCCTATTCAGCAATGATTAGGCCCCAGAGTGCTTTAGGATAAAATACTTTAACCCAGATCATAAAGTTTTATTCAAAATTTAAACTGGTTTATGTAATTAATTAGGTGAATGGTCATGCCATGATCACTTCTAAAAGGGGTCAATGGTGGAAATCACTTCGATTGTACAGTGATTCTACTGTTGGCCAATTGCAAAAGCAATTCATTAGGAGCAGTTGATTTTGGTGGATGTAGTAATTATTGTTGCATATAAATGTTAACAGTCACAAATTTTCCCTATCCTAATACACGTCCCACAATAAGCAATGATGACTTTCTCTGCATCTGAATTCCTGCTGTCAAGAAATAGGGTTATTAGTACCCATCACTGTGTCAGGGGTTTTATAGGCAGGGAAAGTGATACATGAACCTACTGGTATTCCGTGGGGAGTTTTTGGAATGATAGGGAATTTTGAAATGTAGTCACAAAACTCTTGTGCTTCTGACATGGACATGGAGATCAGACACAGGGTATCTCTCACTATGTTTGACTCTACCAGAAGACTGATGTTGACAGTTGACAAATATTGTTGATTATACAACTAAGATTTGGGTGCTAACACAAATACTTTTCATTAAACACAGGAACTGCTACTGCTGCAGTCTGTGGCCGTGGCCACTCAGACGGAAACTCCTACAGGTTGCCTGAGATGGTTGTGTCAAGAACCCTCACCTAAGTCACTGCAGCCTTCCTCATTCCATTGACCTGGAAGGTCTCCCCAGAGCATTTGAGTAACATAGAGAGAGCATATAACCCGGCACTGGAGGATTCACCAGGTTGATACATAATTTGAGAATGTCCTAGGTTATTTTCAAATATAAGGATTGGAGAAATCTAGTTCTGTGTTAGGTATTGCTGGGCCTTATGTTTTTCAGTTGCGTAGGTGGAGTAGCACTGCCCTCTGGGCAGCTGTAACTAATGGCAATTTGGAAGGGATGCGACACAAGCTCCTAATGACTGGATAGGGTAGAAGGGGTCAGGACAGCTCAAGTGAAATGTTCATCAATTTGCTGGAAGGGCTCTGATTGCTGGCACGTTTTGGAACAGCCCACACCGACTTGTCATCTCCAAGCTTCATGCTTTAGACCCTCTTTTCTTCAGTTTCCAGGTACAATCCTCACTACATGGCAAAGTTGTGGTATGTGCAGTGCATTAGTGCGATTCTGAACACCCTTGATGGATTGTACAATGTTGTGCCTCCAGAGCTGTACCAACATCAGAACTTTGTCTACAGCAGCCCAGTTATCTGTACAATTAGGACTCTATCTTTCGGCCACAAAATATTGTCATCAGCCATGTCCGGAGGGGAGATCCTTTGTTCCTGAGCAGCTCTCCTTTGTCTCTTTCATCAGGATCCAATTTGCTCGGGGTGGTAGAGGGTTGTGGTGGGATTAGGGGACTTGTGAAGGATAAACAAAACATGCATTGTCACTGCCCAAGAATTGGGAACATACCTATATGGTGTACTGACAGTCATTGCAGATCAGCTGCACATTGAGCAAATAGTGATCCTTGTAGTTGTCCTAAACACCAAGGGGTTCCTTTTGAGCCATAGGGTATTTTAGTTGGCTATGCCCTGCATCTAGTGGTGGGGGTAAGAAACCAACCAGCTGTCTCAGCAAATCATGGATGAGAGTTTCAGCAGCAGTTGGGCGGTAGCAGGAGCGGAGATGGGAGATATTATGGAGGTAGAAGTAAGCTGTTCTTGTGATGGAGGGGAAATGGTGTTGGAAGATCAATGTAGGGTCAAGTAGGACATAGGAGTAGTGAACAGCCTGGTTTCAGCCTCAGGCTTAGGCCAGAGTGGGGTCAAATGGAGTTTGTGGCAGTGGCCAAAGACAATGCCTTCCCAATATTTAATTGGAGGAAACTTCTTATCATTTGATTCTGGATGTTGGACAAGCAGCATGACCTGTCTTAGACAGTGGAGGGGTTGAGACAGGTGGTAGTGAGGTAGAATCAGTTTTAGTTAGTAAACATAGAGTAATTGGCAAAAGAAACAAGAGCAACATGAGGAAAGGCTTTTTTCACGCAGCGAGGATCTGGAATTCACTGCCTGAGACTGTGGTGGAGGCAGGTTCTATTGGGGCATTCAAGAGGAAATTGGATTACCATCTGAAAAGGATGAAGGTGCAGCACCATGGGGAGAAGGTGGGTGTCACTAGGTGAATTGTTCCTTCAGAGAGCCAGCCAAATGGCCTCCTCCTGTGCTGCAACCATTCTATTATTCGATGAAATGGAATTTGATGTTCTGCTTTAAGATATTGTCGCTGAGGAAAATCATGTAGTTGAGAAATAGGAGAGGGCCAAGGAGAAATGCTTGGGAGATTCCAGAGGTAATAGCTGTGTGGGGGCAGGAACAGTAGCCATTGCAGGAAATTCTCTGGCTACAACTTGATGGGAAAGACTGGAAGCAGGTGAGTGTGGTCCCACCAAGCTGGACAATGCTGGAGAGGTGTCTTTTTTTATTCATTTTAGAGGATGTGGGCTTCACTGGCTGGGCCGGCAATTATTGCCCATCCCTAATTGCCCTTGAGAAGGTGGTGGTGAGCTGCCTTCTTGAATTGCTGCAGTCCATGTAGTGTAGGTACACCCACAGTGCCATTAGGGAGGGAGTTCCAGGATTTTGGCCCAGTCACAGTGAAGGAACAGCGATATATTTCTACAGGCTGGTGAGTGACTTAAAGGAGTATTTCCAGGTGGTGGTGTTCCCATGTGTCTGCTGCCTTTGTCCTTCTAGATGGTAGTAGTCGTGGGTTTGGAAGGTGCTGTCAAAGGAGCCTTGGTGAATTCCAGCAGTGCATCTTGTAAATGGTACACACTATTGCTACTGTGCATCGGTGGTGGAGGGAGTGAATGTTTGTAGATGTGGTGCCAATCAGGTGGGATGCTTTGTCCTGGATGGTGTCAAGCTTCTTGAGTGTTGTGGGAGCTGCACTCATCCAGGCAAGTGGGGAGCATTCTATCACACTCCTGACTTGTGCCTTGTAGATGGTGGACAGGCTTTGGGGAGTCAGGAGGTGGATTACTCATCGCATAATTCCTAGCCTCTGACCTGCTCTTGTAGCCACGTTATTTATATGGTTAGTCTAGTTCAGTTTCTGGTTAATGGTAAGTCCCAGGATGTTGATAGTGGAGGATTCAGTGATGGCAACGCCATTGAACATCAAGGGGCAATGGTTGGATTCTCTCTTGTTGGAGATGGTCATTGCCTTGCACTTGTGTGGAATGAATGTTACTTGCCACTTGTCAGTCCAAGCCTGGATATTGTCCAGGTCTTGCTGCATTTAGACATGGACTTCAGTATCTGAGGAGCCATGAATGGTGCTGAACATTGTGCAATCATCAGCGGACATCCCCACTTCTGACTTTATGATGGAAGGAAGGTCATTGATAAAGCAGCTGAAGGTGGTTGGGCCTAGGACACTACCCTGAGGAGGATGGTATGGTCAACCATGTGAATGGCTGCAGATAAGTCTAAAAGGATGAGGAGGGGTAGTTTACATTTGTCAGTGACATGGCATGTCATTTGTGACATAGATAAGCGATGTCATGATATTGTGGCAGGAATTCACATTGAGTCCCAAGAAAGCTGGGCACAATTTGAGAGATGACAATGCTTTGAAGGACTTTGGAGAGGAAAGGAAATTTGGAAATGAGGCATAGTTTGCAACAATAGTGGGAATGACAATGGCAGATTTGGAAGAGAGGGAGAGTACCTGATAAGAGAAAACCATGAACAATATCAGCCAACATGGAAGATTGGGTGGTCAGCAATTTAGTAGGATTAGGGTCGAGGGAGTTGAAGGTGAGCCTTATGAAAAGATGAACTCAGGCTTGATAGAATTTAGAAGAGATACTGGAGAGCGATGTGAATTCAGGGCTAGAGCGGAAGTTTAGCCCAATGGGTTGGGCAAGTTGGGGAAGTGGCCAAGGCAGCAGATTGGTAGTCTCAGTCATAATGGCAAAGTAGTACATGAGCACCTTGCACTTATTGTTGGAGGTGGGGGTGGAGAATCACAGAATCACAGTGCAGAAGAGGCCCTTCGGCCCATCGAGTTTGCACCTACACGTGAGAAAATCTTGACTTCCCTACCTAATCCCATTTACCAGCACTTGGCCCATTGCCTTGAATGTTATGACATGTCAAATGCTCATCCAGGTACTTTTTAAAGGATGTGAGGCAACCCGCCTCCACCACCCTCCCAGGCAGTGCATTCCATACCGTCACCACCCTCTGGGTAAAAAAGCTTTTCCTCACATGCCCCCTAAACCGCCTGCCCCTCACCTTGAATTTATGCCCCCTCGTGACTGACCCTTCAACTAAGGGGAACAGCTGCTCCCTATCCACCCTGTCCATGTCCCTCATAAGCTTGTACACCTCGATCAGGTCAACCCTCAGTCTTCTCTGCTCCAACAAAAACAATCCAAGTCTATCCAATCTCTCTTCATAACTTAAATGTTTCATCCCAGACAACATCCTGGTGAACCTCCTCTGCACCCCCTCCAGTGCAACCACATCCTTTCTATAATGTGGCAACCAGAACTGCACACAGTACTCCAGCTGTGGCCTCACCAAGGTTCTATACAACTCCAACATGACTTCCCTACTTTTGTAATCTATGCCTCGATTGATAAAGGCAAGTGTTCCATATGCCTTTTTCACCACCCCACTAACATGCCCCTCTGCCTTCAGAGATCTATGGACACACACGCCAAGGTCCCTTTGTTCCTCAGAACTTCCTAGTGCCATGCCATTCATTGAATACTTCCTTGTCAAATTACTCCTTCCATAGTGTATCACTTCACTTTTCAGGGTTACATTCCATCTGCCACTTATCTGCCCATTTGACCATCCCATCTATATCTTCCTGTAGCCCAAGACACTCAGTCTCACTGTTAACCATCCGGCCAATTTTTGTGTCGTCCACAAACTTACTAATCCTTCCCCCCACATAGTAATCTATGTCGTTTATATAAATGACATAATAGGGGACTGAGCACAGATCCCTGTGGTACGCCACTGGACACTGGCTTCCAGTCACTAAAGCATCCTTGTGTCATCACCCTCTGCCTCCTACAACTAAGCCAATTTTGAACCCACCTTATCAAATTACCCTGTATCCCATGTGCATTTGCCTTCTTTATAAGTCTCCCATGTGGGAACTTGTCAAAGGCTTTGCTGAAATCCATATAAACTATATCAAATGCACTACCCCCATCTATACACCTGGTCACCTCCTCAAAAAAATTCAATCAAATTTGTTAGGCATGACCTCCCTCTGACAAAGCCATGCTGACTATCTGTCAAACCTTGCCTCTCCAAGTGGAGATAGATTCTCTCCTTCAGAAATTTCACCAATAGTTTCCCTCCCACTGACGTGAGACTCACTGGCCTGTAGTTCCCTGGCTTATCTCTACAACCCTTCTTAAATAGCGGAACCACATGAGCTGTTCTCCAGTCCTCTGGCACCTCCCCCGTGGCCAGAGAGGAATTAAAAATTTGGGTCAGAGCCTCTGCGATCTCCTCCCTTGCCTCCCTCAGCAGCCTGGGACACAAATCATCCAGACCTGGAGATTTGTCTACTTTTAAGCCTGCCAACACCTCCAATACCTTGTCACTCCCTGTATCAATTTGCTTAAGAACCTCACAGTCTCTCTCCCCATGTTCAATACCTTCATCTTCATTCTCTTGGGTGAAGATGGACGTGAAGTATTCATTCAACACTCTAGCGATGTCCTCTGGCTCCACCTATAGATTGCCCCCTTGGTTCCTTATGGGCCCTACTCTTTCCCTGGTTATCCTCTTTCCACTGATATACTTATAGGATATCTTGGGATTTCCCCTACTTTTATCAGCCAGAGCTTTCTCATACCCCCTCTTTGCTCATCTAATTGCTTTCTTAAGCTCCACCCTGCACTGTCTGTACTCCACTAATTCCTCTGCTGATTTGCTTCCCTTGTACCTGCTAAAAGCCTCTTTTCCTTCTCATCATAACCTGAATATCTCTGGTCATCCATGGTTCTCTGGGCTTGTTACTCCTTCCTATCACTCTAGAGGGAACATGTTGAGCCTGTACCCTCCCCATTTCCTTTTTGAACACCCCCCACTGCTCCTCTGTAGATTTCCCCACAAGTAGCCGTTCCCAGTCTACCTTGGCCAGATCCTGCCTTATTTTGCTAAAATCCACTCTCCCCCAATCCAAAACATTTTTTTGCAACTTGTCGATTTCTTTGTCCATAACAAGCTTAAACTGTACCATGTTGTGGTCGCTATCGCTAAAATGCTCGCCCACCACCACCTGAAGCCTGTCTGGCTTCATTCCCCAGAATTAGGTCCAGCAATGCACCATCCCTTGTTGGACCCTCTACATATTGACCTAAAAAGTTCTCCTGTACACATTTCAAGAAATCCACTCCATCCAAGCCCTTAACACTATGTCTATCCCAATTAATGTTGGGAAAGTTGACATCACCTAATATAATTACCCTATTGTTATTGTTTTTACACACCTCCACAAATTGTGCACATATTTGCTCCTCAATTTGCCGCTGACTATCTGGGGGTCTATAATAAACACCTAATAATGTGGTTGCCCCTTTTTTATTCCTAAGCTCTACCCACACAGCTTCATTCGATGCCCCCTCCAAGATATCATCTCTCCTTACTGCAGTAACTGACTCCTTAACTAATAATGCAACGCCGCCTCCTCTTTTACCCCCTCCCCTGTCTCACCTGAAAATTCTATATCCTGGAATGTTGAGTTGCCAATCCTGCCCTTCCCTCAACCATATCTCAGTGATGGCTACTATATCACAATTCCACATGTCAATCCTCACCCTTTTCCTCCGCCAACTCCAGCATGATGCCACCACCAAACACATCTTCCCTTCACCCCCCCCTAGCGGCATTCCACAGGGATCATTCCCTCCGGGACACCCTGGTCCACTCCTCCATCACCCCCCACACCTCAACCCCCTCCCACAGCACCTTCCCATGCAACCGCAGAAGGTGCAACACCTGCCCCTTTACTTCCCCTCTCCTCACTGTCCAAGGGCCCAAACACTCTTTTCAAGTGAAGCAGCATTTCACTTGCACTTCCCTCAATTTAGTCTACTGCATTCGCTGCTCCCAATGCAGTCTTCTCTACATTGGAGAGACCAAATGCAAACTGGGTGACCGCTTTGTGGAACACCTTCGGTCTGTCCGCAAGAATGACCCAGAGCTCCCTGTCGCTTGCCATTTCAACACTCCAACCTGCTCTCATGCCCACATGTCCATCCTTGGCCTGCTGCAATGTTCCAGTGAAGCTCAACGCAAACTGGAGGAACAGCACCTCATCTTCCAACTAGGCACTTTACAGCCTTCCGGACTGAATATTGAGTTCAACAATTTTAGATCATGAACTCTCTCCTCCATCCCCACCCCCTTTCCGATCCCCCTTTTTTCCAACTATTTATATAGGTTTTTCTTTTCCCACCTATTTCCTTATTTTTAAATGTATTTCCATCCATTGTTTTATCTCTACCTTTTAGCCTATTTCAAACCCTTCCCCCCACCCCACCCCCACTAGGGCTATCTGTACCTTGCTTGTCCTGCTTTCTACATCTATTAGCATATTCCTTAGATAATATCACCACCTTCAACACCTCTTTGTCCTTTTGTCTATGACATCTTTTGGCTATCTCCACCTATCACTGGCCCTCTATCCAGCTCTACTTGTCCCACCCCACCTTAAACAAGCTTATATTTCACCTCTTTTCTATTTTTCCTTAGTTCTGTTGAACAGTCATACGGACTTGAACCGTTAACTGTGTTCCTCTCCGCAGATGTTGTCAGACCTGCTGAGGTTTTCCAGGTATTTTTATTTCTGTTTTGGATTTCCAGCATCTGCAGTTTTTTGCTTTTATCTCACCCTTAACTCATCCGTTTTACCTGTAATACTCCTGGCATTAAAGTAGAGGCCATCCAGCCTTGCCTTATTCCCTTGAAGCTTATTGCAGCTGTACTCCCTCTGACTTGATTGTTTTACTGTATTATGATGTGTCCCTATTCTGCTAACATTCTGTGTCCCCTCCCCCTGCCGAATTAGTTTAAACTCCTCCCAACAGCACTAGCAAACCCGCCCGTAAGGATGTTAGTCCCGCTCTGGTTCAGATGTAGACCGTCCCACTTGTACAGGTCCCACCTTCCCCAGGAACGGTCCAAGTGATCTAGGAATCTAAAACCCTCCCTCCTGCACCAACTCTTAAGCCATGTATTCATCTGCGCTATTCTCCTATTTCTGAGCTCGCTATCATGTGGCACTGGGAGTAATCCAGAGATTACAACCCAAGAGGTCTTGCTTTTTAGTCTACTGCCTCACTCCCTGAATTTTTGATGCAAGACCTCATCCCTCTTTCTACTTATGTCATTGGTACCAACATGTACCATGAACTCTGCCTTATCACCCTTCCCCTTTAAGATGCCCTGCAGCCGTTCAGTGACATCCCGGACCCAGGCACCAGGGAGGCAATGTACCATCCTGGAGTCATATTGATGGCCACAGTAGTGCCTATCTGTTCCCCTGACTATAGAATCCCCTATTACTATTGCTCTTCCTCCCCTTCTGTACAGACAGGCTGCTTGTGGTGCCAGAAGCTTGGCTCTGTCCGCACTCCATGGAGGAACGAGCGCCCTCATCAGCCTCCAAAACTGAATACTGATTTGCGAGCGGGACCCCTGAACTACCTGCCTGTTTCTCTTTGACTGCCTGGTGGTCACCCATTCCCTTCCTTCCTCAAGTCCCTTCACCTGCAGGGTGAGCACCTCTCTAAACGTGCTATCCACGATGCTCTGACTCGCGGATGCTCCAGTGTCCCTAGCCGCTGTTGCAGCTCTGAAACCCGAGCTTCTAGGAGCTGCAGCTGGACACACTTCCAGCACACATGCTGGTCCCGGGCACTGGAAATGTCCCCGGCTTCCCACGTGGAGCACGCCACGGCTTTGAGCACTCCTGCCCTGACTTATCCCTTTAAATTAAACCTTTTAAGTCAATTACTCTAGGGCCCTTCTTTCCTGATCCTCGTTACTGTAGAATATACAAACTGTAAACCTCAAAAAGACCTTAAACTATAAGCGATTAAAGTAGTAAATACCTTACCCACTACTTACCAGTGATTCCTTTCCCTTGTAGCCTCTACTGCTGCAGCACGCTCTGAAGATTGAAGAAGTTGGATAGCAAGGAAAAAATGCAAAGAGCACCTCGTGCCCTATGCACCAAATTCCGAATACCCTCTCTGGCTATGCCCCACTCAGGATGTTCTCACTCTCCTATTCAAGCATAGGGAAGAGGGGTTTAAGAAGGTGATTTGTACTGGAAAACAGAAGCTGGGGGATTACCTTTGCATTCTATGATGATCATGGTATCAAGAAGAATTGAATTTGGGTGGTGGTAGAGAACCAGGATTTTAAATTGGAGGCAAGAGATGTGGAACAAGCGGAGTTGCTCTAAGGAGGTGAAATGCCAGAGGAATAAGGGATAGGCCAAGGTGTGATTTGGTGATAAAAATGTTACTGACAGGAGGGGCAGTTATTTTGGATAGCCCTGATATCTCCTCTCACCACCTGTTTGTAAACAGAAAGGTTTTTGATTTACTTCCCCCTTTCTAAGCAATGGCATATTTCCCAACCCTCAGTTTCAGTGTGATTCAATTTCTATGAATAACCCCACAGCAAACATGATAGGATGAACTCAGAGGTTTAGTTTATTTGCACACACTCAAACACAGGAGGAGGGTAGCAATGTTGCCTCCTTTTCACTCACAGTAAAAGAGGGATAGAGAAAGAAAGGTTTACAAGGCAAAGACTGCAGGGAAAAAAGTTATTGTTTCATGTGAGTCCAAAATCAAAGTCCAGTGGTGTATTCCTTCACAGAAGTCAGCAGGCTAGATAATTCACTTTTCTAGTGGAGTTGAATTCAATGATGGAGAGATAAATCAGTCTTGCTGGGCCTAGGACACTACCCTGAGGTACAGAAGTTCACAGTGTAGATGAGGTCAGGCATTCAAACCTGCACAGAGCCCCTTTTCTGTGCTGCTGCGAGGTAGACGGAAAGGTGGCAGACTGAGGTTTCTTAGTACAAAAGGCAATATTACTGGTTCAACCTTCTAGGGGGTCATATCACATGACTCCCACCTCTCCACTTTGGCTTTGACAAAGAGTGTCTATCCCTTTATCTGGGTCCCTAAGATTGTTAATGTTCCAAGCATTAAGTCTTAAAAAGGAGGTTGAAAGATCCTTTGTCTGATCAGTTCCAGTTGGCTAGGCCTGGCGTATGAAATGTAAAAATATATAGGGCAGAATTTTACAGCCCCGTTTCAGCGGGGATGTGACTGTAAAATGCAACGGGCCGTAATAAATCTCATTGACGACAGCGGGAACGTAAAATCCCACCGTCGTAAAATTCTGCCCATAGTGTGTGGTCTTAGTCCCCTGACAAAAACTATATCGCCCACCACAACAGTCTTGGCAGAGAGTGGCAACAAAAGCTGCCAAGTGCACCTCCTCCAAATTCAGTGCTGCAAGAAATGTAATTGCCCAGTAAGGATTGGCAAGGTTTCAGGGTCATCATGCTCTCCTGGCCAGATGCTGATGTTGCATGTGTTAGAGCTGCCACATCAGCACAGAATACCAGAAGCCTCAGTGTTTACAGCACATCCACACAAACCTTGGCATCTTCTATACCCAAGGGCAGGGTCTTACAGTTGACGTGTGGGGGTGGGCCCAACACGCCGACATGTAAAATAACGTGTGATGACATTGGGCATGCGTCCCGACGTCGCTGCTCGCCATCACGATATTTCGTTAGGCAGGCGTGCTATGAGTTTGGAGGTGTGCCCACCGTTAATTAAACGGGCCAGTTAAGGCCCTTGAGACACCAATTGTCTGGGAGTTTACATACCCCATGTGATTTTCAGGTCCGAGCGCATCCCCAGGAAGCCCTGATTGATCTCCTGGAGGACCTTCTCCATTACAGTCGCCATTCCCTCCATGGTGGAGACAGTGTGTTCGGCCATAAGGGTCATTGCATTGCTCATGCTCCCCATGGACTCCTCCATCATGGAGACCATGGCACGCATTCCTTCATGTATCTCTGCCAGATCCTCCAGCATCTGTTGCCTCAGGGCCGACTCGTGGCCCATCAGCAACCACCGACTGAGCATGTTCCTGGTTCCCAGCAGCCCTCTGACTGTCAGTGCCCTGGGCACTCTCTGCCTCCGCCTGCACCTCAAGCGAGTGTGAAGTGCCCTCACCGCTGTGCACCGAGAAACTAGCTAATGATCTTATTCCCACCAAGGTGCTGGTATCTGCGCTAGGTGCCTGCCTTGCTGAGAGGGTGTGATGCTGGTGCATTCATATCATCCATGTCCTCAGGGGTCCTTCAGGCCCCTGAGACCGATGTTGTTCTGGGGAGCTTGAAAGGAAGAACAAGGACATTTGATTAGTTGCAGTAGTTACACTGTTACGGTGCATGCCTGGCACCTGGATCAGGGTGCCCCCATCTTTCCATTATCAACAGGGATTCCATGTTGGAGGCTGAAATCAATATACAATCAACAGTGGAATGGTTGCAATGACAAACATTGACCTCAGTGCCCTGCACTCTTACCTCCCTGTGGCACCCCAACCTCACCGCAGCCGGATGATCTAGGCGCAAAGCGCCTCTCCAGCTCGTCAAAATTAGAAGGTGGGGCGGTCCTCTGCCAGCCTGCAACCTTTCTGCATTGTTGTGGGCTGTCTTCTCCTGAAAGGAAAGAGGAGCATTGATTAGTTCACCCTGTACCTACATTGCCATTGCAGCCTGGCCAGCCCCACCTGAGGAATACCTCGCAAGGCTCATCCGATTCATGACCTTGGAGCCGCAAGACACTCATCCCAAGCAGCCAGGTCTCACCCCCTTGCCCAGATGCTGCCTCCATGACATTTGCCACTCACACACTAAGAACTCTGAGGTGCAGGGGGTGGGGGGGACTGCTCCTAACTACTGTGCTAAGTGACCTGTGCCAATGCGGTACTTACCTTTCCCGATCGCAGTAGGTCATTAAACCGCTTGTGACACTTATTCCAGGTGCACCTCACCACATCATGGAAGCTGATCCATGATGCCTCCTCCTCCAGTCCCTTGGGACAAGGATATCCTGGTGTGCTGCCACCTCCTCGAGGAGGGCAGCGAAGTACTCATCGCCCTGCCAACCTGCCCTTCCGCCTGCCCTGTTTGTCGACAACATTCTCCATTGCTGATGGGTGAAGTGGGTGAAGTCAATGGCAGCCTTAGGATAGCTGCCTGCGCCGTTTTTGAATAGGCCGCCGGGTCGCCATTGGACCCAGCGGACATTGGCTTCCCGCCCCCTCCCGCCCCTTCCCGCTGATCTCGGGAGACGCGCATTATACTGGGCAGGCCTTAATTGGCCCGCCCACGTAAAATCACAGTGCGCATCCGATCACGGGTGGCGGTTGGGTTCCCAACCACCCCCCGCCGAGCCCGCTTGCCGACTGAAAAATTCAGGCCCAAGTGGACAGCAGACCTATTCCTCAGTATATTGTTTGGATGGTTATAACTTAGAGACATTATGGTTGTTAATTTAATCTCCATGGGATTCCTGTCATTGAAGAGCAGCACACTCATCACTTTTAATGTCTGCTCTAATACACATTTGCCTGACTTCTCACTCTACCTGGCCTCCTCCCTCAGGAGAGTCCTCGCATTCCAAAGGATATGAAGGCAGGGGATCTCCTGGCCTACCCTTCCACAGAGGAGAAAGCTACCTTGGTGAAAGACCTGTTGTGGAGCAAATCAGGGATGGAGAAATGGGAAGACCCATGGCAATCAAAGATTAGTTGCCCATTTCTTATGTACTTGGCTTGAACATCAGCAAACCCACAACTTAAAATTTCTCCAGCTACTATTTTGGAAATACCCCTCAGAATGTGGGTGCACAAATGCTTTGTATCCTTAGATAACTAATATACCTCTCCTTTTGGATTACCACAGGTCCTCCCAAGATGCTGCATGAAGAGGAAGAAGGACAACACAGCACCTCAAATTCCTAAGCTTCCATCAAGCCAACAGCATTCCTATTGAGCATGTCTATTTTAGAAGGCAGCTGCTCACGGAAAGACACATGGGGCAGAATTTACATCCCACGGGCGGGTGCTGCCCCACCCAATCAGGCGTAAAATAGCACGAGAAGATGTTGGGCGAGCACCCCGACATCATCCCACACTCGCGTGATACTTCACTTGGTGGGCGTGCACAAAAGTTGGAAGTGTGCCTGCCGACAATTAAGGGGGCGATTAAGCCCATCAAAGGCGCAGTTGTCTGATTTTTCCTGGCCTGTCCAACCTTATGGTTGGCGGACGGGCGATTTGGCAAGGTGGACTTTACACTTTTCATTAAACCTCATCCAAGGGTGGGATAAGATTTCCGTTATTAAATAAAATAAAAATAAAAATCTGTGGACAGCATTTTTATTATCTATATGTTCAGGTGCCTGATTGTGATGCTTGAACATGTTTTTCAAAACTTTATTCCATGGTTTTCGGGTCTTTGAGGCAGCTCTCTAGCTTCAGGAACTTTCTCTCAGCACTCGCTCACCCCCGCGGAAACATCATCACCCACCCTCTTCCTGCCCTCATTCCAGCAGTGCTGAGCTTTTCAACTCTTTCGAGTACAATCACAGTTCTTGGTTTTCCGGGAGTGGGACATGAACCCACAACCCTCTGATTCAAAGGCGAGGGTGCTATGAACTGAGCCACAGCTGATGTGTGCTTCACGCTGGCTGGTTGTTAATTGGCCAATCAGCGTGAATTCACGGTAGGGGGCCGATTGTGTTCTGTTTCCTGACCACTCCCAGGCCTGCCGATCTCACCCACCCGCTGAGCTGCAATTTCAGGCCATGGGGTAAGTAGGTTGTTCAAGTCAAGGAATTACAGAGGGAGAAATGTTGAATGCCATATACCAAAATGAGGAAGCAATGAAAAAGAAGGAGGCTATGGTCATCTTCACAGGTCATTACCCACAAGTGAGCAGTTGTTGTGGGCAGAGATGTGGCTCAGGAAGCAATGTCCTGGAGGCCAAGCTTGCATTATTCTCCGCTGCAGAGAACCAAGATGAAGAAATTGGTGCAGAGCCTATAACAGAAGAATGCCTACTGTGTTTGCATGAACTCCAGAATGCAATGGACTTCCAGCCAGAGAGCTTCTGTAGCATGCAGCCAGTGTAGAGGAGCTCTCATCTGACATGTGCAAGGTTGTATTGCAAGGCATTGACACTCTGCCGTCATCCATGGAGCAAGTGGTTAGTTCAATAGAAACTACAGTTCCACCCTCCAAAGAGGAATTTCTAGAACAAGCAGTGGCATTTTTTAGAAATATTCATATTGGTGCATTGTTAAGTAGCACATAGTAAAGGATCCACTCAGCAAGTATGATCATAGCATGAAAAAGTTTTCACAAACAATTTGAGAATGAGAAACTTGGATCTAAAACTAGTGGGCTGAATGTTACAGGCTACCCATGCATAGTAAAACAGGCAGGTGGATCTGTAAATTTGGGTGCCATTGGTGGCATCTCTGCCATCTGTCCATTTGCTTCCACTTCCTTCATGATTTTACGGGTGGCTTCAGAGGCGTCAGATGGGTCACCCATTTAAGGACCTCATCCAGCCACTGCTCCAATATAACGAGCAAGTGAGGCCTGCACCCAACATGCAGCTTATAGATTTAACTCTGTGGGCTGCTGGTCAGTGAAAGGATGGGGCCTCCTTCCCAGGCACCCTGTGTTTCAGAAGCCCCCGCCACCACCACCCCCCCATAGTTTTGCTTTCCCACCTTCACTCTCCTCCCTGCCCGGTGCAACATGCCCTGACATCTCTCGCTGAGGCCTATAAGCCTGGCCCCAGTGAGATCTTGGGCTTAGCTGAGTGTCCAGGCCCATTGCTGAATGTTGCCACCTTTGCTAATCTGCAGCACCAGCAGTTCCTGCTTGGCATTACCAGTGTGCAGAGTTGCTGGCCTCTGATTAGTCAGCAGCCCTATGATGCAGGACCGCCTCCTGGAGATGGAGGTAACACCTGCTTCATAATAATTAAAGGGTCGTTGCTTGAAAAATTAAAGCAGGGTGAACCAACTAAGCACAAGTGGGCTCAATCCCAAAATTTATGCTGGTGCAGGGAACCCACCCTTAAGGTAAAGTCCAGCCCAATGTCTTAAACGTTGTCTTTGTAATTAACTGAGTTGGCTACAGTTAACTGGAAAATAGGTTAAAAGGTAAAATGGTAGCGAAGCAGTGGCAGACATTTAAGGAGATATTTCCATAACTCTTAACATGATATATTCCATTGAGAAAGACTCTATGAGAAGGATGCACCATCCATGGCTAACTTAGTTATGGATGGTATCAAATTGAAAGAAAAGGCATACAATGCTGCAAAGTTTAATGGTAGGCTAGAAGATTTGGAAAACTCTAGAAAACAGCAAAGGATGATGGAAAAAAGAGAGAAATTAGAATATTGTCAGCGGGCTAAGACTCACACTCTATATTTTTAGAAAATACGTAGATAGTCTCATGGCTAACTTCTAAAATTTTAAATTGGACAAAGACTATGGCCAGAAATTTACGTCCCGTGCCCAACCCGAACAGGCGTAAAATCGCATGAGGTGACATCGGCCGAGCGTCCCGACATCGCGTACTCGGCGGATGCGCACATAAGTCGGAAGAGCGCCCGCTGACAATTAAGTGGGCAATTAAGCTAATTAACAACCCAATTGTTAGTGATTTTTCTTGGCCCACTCAACCTTATGGTTGACTGACGGAGCAATTGGTCAGGCGGGCTTTACATTTTTGATGAAACATCATCCAAGGGCGGAATGAAACCTCCATTAGGATTTAAAATAAAAAGATATATCTGGGGATTGTTTTTTTTTATGGGGTCTGCTTTCAGATGCTTGATTGTGCTGCCTGGATATTTTTTGTAGCATTTTTATGCTTTCTTTTATTATTTGGAGGTCTGCAGCTCCCTGAGGCATGTCAGCCTTCAGGGAGCTCAGTGGAAGCACTCACCAGCACCCACCCTCTTCCCACCCCCACCAGCAGTGCTGAGCCTTCAGGTCAGGGCTTACAAGTGGTAAGTAACATTCGTGCTACACAAGTGCTAGGCAATGACCATCTCCAACAGGAGAGAATCTAACCATCGCCTCTTGACATTCAATGGCATTACCTTTGCTATATCCTACACAATCAATACCCTGGGGGTTACCATTGACCAGAGCCTGAACTGGACTAGCCAGATAAAAACTGACTACAAGGGCAGATCAGAGGCTAGGAATCCTGCAGTGAGTAACTCGCCTCCTGACTACCCAAAGCCTGTCCACCATCTACAAGGCTCAAGTCAGGTGTGTGATGGAAAACTCCTCACTTGCCTGGATGAGTGTAGCTCCAACAACACTCAAGAAGCTTGACATCATCCAGGATGAAGCAGCCCACTTGATTGGCACCCAAACCTCTAACACCACCGTATAGTGGCAGCATTGTGTACCATCCACAAGATGCGCTGCAGGGACTTGCCAAGTCTCCTTAGACAGCACCTCCCAAACCCACGACCACTACCATCTAGAAGGACAAGGGCAGCAGGCACATGGGAACACCACCACCTGGAAGTTCCCTTCCAAGCCACTCACCATCCTGACTTGGAAATATATCATCTTCCCTTCACTGCCACTGGGTCAAAATTTTTAAACTCCCTTCCTAACAGCACTGTGGGTGTACTACACCACATGGACAGCAGCGGTTCAACAAGGCAGCTCACCACCACCTTCTCAAGGGCAATTAGGGATGGGCAATAAGTGCCAGCCTGGCCAGAAATGCCCACATCCCATGAATGAATAAAAAAGGATTGGAAAACAACTAATTTAAGACCATTATTCAAGAAAGGAGACGGAGGTAAAGCAGGAAACTATGGGCCTATCAGCCTAACATCCGTAATAGGGAAACTGCTGGAATCCATTTTTATGGAAATAGGAGCAGGCTTTTTAGAAAATCATAATACAATCAGGCAGAGTCCATAAGATGTAGGAGCAGAAGTTGGCCATTCAGCCCATTGAGTCTGTTCAGCCATTCAATGGGATTATGGCTGGCCTGATAATCCTCCACTCTACTTTCCTGCCTTTTCCCCATAACCCTTGATTCCCTTACTGATTAAAAATCTGTCTATTTCAGCCTTGAATATATTTAACGATCCAATCTCCACAGCCCTCTGCAGTAAAGAATTCCAGATTCACTACCCTCAGAGAAGAAATTCCTCCTCATCTCTATTTTAAATGGGCAACTTCTTTCTGAGATTATGCCCTATGGTCCTAGATTCTCCCACAAGGGGAAAACAACCTCTCAGCATCTACCCTGTCAAGCTACCTAAGAATCTTATGTTTCAATAAGGTTGTCTCTCATTCTTCTGAACTCCAATGAGTACAGACCCAACCTACTCAACCTCTCCTCATAAGAAATTCCCTCCAAACCTAGGGTCAACCTAGCAAAGCTTCTATGGACTGCCTCCAATGCCAGTATATCTTTTCTTCGATAAGGGGACCAAAACTGTTCACAGTATTCTAGGTGTGGTCTAACTAGTGCCTTGTATAGTTTTAGCAAGACTTTTCCTATTTGCTCCATTCCATTTGAAATAAAGGCCAACATTCCATTTGTCTTCTCTATTACCTGCTGAACTTGTATGCTAGCTTTTTGTGATTCATGTACGAGGATCCGCAAATCCTTCTGTGCTGTAGCTATCTGCAGTCTTTCTCCATGTAAATAATATTCAGCTCCTCTTCTTCCTGCCGAAGTGCATAACCTCACATTTTCCTACATCATATTCCATCTGCCAAGTTTTTGCCTACTCACTTAACCTGTATATATCCCTCTGCAGAATCTTCATATCATCCTCAACACCTGCCTTACCACCTATTTGTGTCATCCACAGACTTGCCGATAGTACATTCACTAGCCTCAACCAAGTCATTAATATACATGGTAAACAATTGCAGCCCCAGCACTGATGCCTGTGGCACTCCACTAGTTACAGGTTGCCACCCCTTATCCCAACTCTGTCTTCTATTAGTTAGCCAATCCTCTATCCATGCTAGTATACTACCCCCAACGCCATGAGCTCTTATCTTATTAAGTAGCCTTATGTGTGGTACCTTATCTAATGCCTTTGAGAAGTCCAAATATATTACATCTACTGGTTCCCCTTTATCTATCCTGCTTGTTACCTCCTCAAAGAATTCTAATAAATTTGTCAGGCATGATTTCCCCTTCATGAAGCCATGTTGACTCTGCTTGATTATATTATGCATTTCTAAATGCTCTGCTATTACATCCTTTAAAATAGACTCTACCATTTTCTCAATGATAGATGTTAAGGTAAATGGCCTATAGTTACCTGTTTTTTTTGTCTCCCTCCCTTTTTGAATAAGGGTGTTACATTGGCAGTTTTCCAATCCTCCAGGATTTTCAGAATCTAGGGATTCTTGGAAGATTACTACCAATGCATCCATTATTTGTGTAGCTACTTCCTTTGATATCCTAGGATGCAACCCATCAGATCCAGGAGACTTATTGGCCTTTAGCCCCATTAGTTTCCCTAGTACTTTTTCTCTGGTGGTAGTTATTGTATTTATTTCCCCACCCCCACCCCCACTTTGTCCCTTGATTATTTAGTATTTTTGGAATGCTATTAGTGTCTTCTATCCTGAAGACTAATGCAAAGCGTTTATTCAACTCCTCTGCCTTTTCCTGCTTCCCCATTATTATTTCCCTAGCCTCATTTGCTAAGGGGCCTATGTTCACTTTGGCCTCTCTTCCTTTTTATATATTTAAAGAAGCTCTTACTATCCATTTTTATATCACTTGCTAGTTTACCATCAAAGTTTATTTTCTGGTCACCTGTTGGTTTTTAAAACTTTCCCCATCCTCTGGCTTACCACTAATCTTTGCCACATTGTATGTTTTCTCTTTCAATTTGATACTATCTTTAACTTCCTTGGTTCACCATAGCTAGTTTATCCCCTTCCTAGAATCCTTCTTCCTCACTTGAATATATCTTTGTTGTGAGTCATGAACTATTTTCTTAAACATCTGTCATTGCTCATCAACCATCTTTTCTGCTAAACTCCTTTCCCAATCCACTCCAGCCAACTCTTCCCTCATTCCTTTGTTTAAGGAACCCTTATTTAAGTTTAGCACAGTTGTTTCTGACCCAAGTTTCTCACTCTCAAACTGAATGCTATATTCTACCATGTTATGGTCACTGTTTCATAGGGGATCTTTTACTCTGAGATCATTTATTAAACCTGTCACATTGTGCATTACTAGATCCGAAATAGCCTGACCCCGATTGGATCCACAACATATTGTTCCAGGAAACTGTCCCGAATACACTATGAATTCTTGCTCATGGCTACCTCTACCAATTTGATTTTCCCAATCTACATGAAGATTAAAATCACCCATGATTAATGTACTGCTTTTTAAAAAAAATGTCCTCATTATCTCCTGATCTTTTCGCTGTCCTGCAGTTTAGCTACTGTTAGGGGGCCTATAGTCTTCCTCCCCTTGTTATTTCTTACCTCCACCCATATGGATTCCACATCTTCTGATCCAGGGTTATTTCTTGCTATTGTACTTATTCCATCTCGTACTAACAAAGCTACCCCACCACCCTTTACTTCCTGCCTGTCCTTTTGAAAAGTCATGTACCCCTGAATATTTAGTTCCCAGCTTTGATCTCCTTGTAACAGCATCTCTGTAATGGCTATAAAATCATGCCCATTAATCTGTTTGTGCCGTTAATTCATTTAATTTGTTCTGAATGCTACGTGCATTTAAGTAAACAGCCATTAATTTTGCCTTTTTACAATTTTTTCTCCTTATGACCCTATTTGCTGCTTTTTTTTTAATGTTTGTACACTCTGTCCCTTCCTGTCACACTCTGGGTATCATTACCTAAATAGCTGCCCTGGAATGCTGCCCTATCCTTTTGCTTTGTAAACCTATGTATCTCCTCTCCAGAACCCTCCCCCACCTCTGTTGAGTTTAAAGCCCTCTCTATAGCCCTAGTTGTTCAATTCACCAGGACACTGGTCCCAGCATGGTTCAAGTAAAACCCGTCCCACCAGAACAGCTCACTTCTGCCCCAGTACTGGTTCCCATGCCCCATGAACTGAAACTCATTCCTCCCACACCAATCTTTGAGCCACACATTCAACTCCTTGACTTTATTTACCCTTCTGCTTTTTAATTTAGCTTCTAACGGTTCAAATTTTTTTCAGCCGAACCTCCTTTCTAGTCCTATCAATGTCATTGGTACCAACGTGGATGATGACAACTGGATCCCTCCCCCTCCAAGTTCCTCTCCAGCCCTGAGGAGATGTCCTTAACCCTGGCATTGGGCAGGCAACACAGCCTTCAGGATTCACACTCATGGCTGCAGAGAACAGCATCTATTCCCCTAATTTTCCTGTCCCCTATCACTGCTACCTTCCTATTTCCTCCCTGCACTTAAATGGCTCCCTGTACCACAGTGCCATGGTCAGTTCACTTATCCTCCTTGCAGTCCCTGCTCTCGACCACACAGCTTGCAAGAACCTTTTAACTGTTGGGCAATTGCAGGGGCAGAGGCTCCTCGAACACTACCCCCTGGGTCCCCATACCTGCCTCACCTGCAGTCACACCCTTCTGTCCGTGATCACAGCGCAAATTTGTATTACCTAATCTGAGGGGTGTGACCTCCTCCTGGAGCAAAGTGTCCAGGTAGCTTTCCCCCTCCCTGCTATGGCACAGTGTCTACAGCTCAGCCTCTGGCTCCTCAATTCTGATCCAAATGTCCTTGAGCTGCAAACATTTACTACAGATGTGCTCACTCTGGATCACCTTGGTGTCAAGTAGAGCCCACATACTGCAGGAGCAACACATCACCTGTCCTGCCATCACTACCATATTTTATTTATTAATTACTCTAGTATTCCCACTCTTTTCACTCTATTTAAATTATTATTTTTTTTTTTTTAAACACTTTTGTTATACTGAACAAGCTATTTTTAAAGAAAGAGAAAAAAAAAGACTAGAGGCCTAAACACAAATGAAAGACCTTACTTTTACTTTAAAGACCAGAAATACTCAGCAATTCTACTCACCAATCAGCTGCTTTCCTTGTACTCACATTGTGGTTCATGTGAATCACTCCACCGCTGGTCTCACTGCAGGTAGGCCTCACGATCCATGCCTTTTATCCTCTCCCACTAATTCCTCACTCAAAATATACCATTCTGAGCCTTGGGAATAGAGTAAACCTTAATCACTTACCAGGTACTTACCAATTGACCAGCTTCTTCTCCCCTAGCAGAGCAAGAATCAATTCCTGGAGGCTGAAAAAGTTTAGGCAAAAGCAACCAAACACCTCTTTCCCTTCCTCTGCTTAACTCCCTGAAGCACTCAGCTCCAACACTCTATTGTAAGTCGGCTACTTATATATGCTCCTAACACAACAGGCCTAGCTGAGTCACTTAATGAGGATTCTGTTTCAGCTGGTTCTTATTTAAGCTGCTCTTTCACTGGAACCCATGAAAAATCCTTAATGCTTAAGGCTGGGAACAGTAAAATTTAAACTGTAGATTTTAGTTTAATGCCAACTACAAACTACGAACTACATTAGGTTTGTACAAAATAAAAATTAGACTTTCTTGCCCAACAACTGCACACACTCAGTCCACTCTCTGCAATCTTTTTAAATTGAAGTCTCCCTGCTCTCCGTGCTCTTTTTAAAATGAAGTCTCCGCACTCTCCCCGTTCTTTATAAAAAAAAGTCAACATGGTTTTGTAATGGGTAATCGTGTTTGACAAATTTGTTGAGTTCTTTGAAGATGTAATAAATAAGGTGGATAAAGGGGAGTTAGTAGATGTAGTGTATTTGGATTTCCAAAAGGCATTCCACATGGTGCCACATAAAAAGTTACTGCACAAGATAAGAGCTCATGATATGGGGATGATATATTAGTATGGTCAGAGGATTGGCTAATGAGCAGGAAACGGTCAGGGAAATGAATCATTTTTCAGGTTGGCAAACTGTAACTAGTGGAGTGCCACAGGGATCTATGCAGAGGCCTCAACCATTTACAAACTATATTGATGCCTTGGATGAAGGGACTGAGTGTATCATCAGCAAATTTAACTACAATACAAATATAACTAGGAAAGCAAGTCGTGAGTAGGACACAAATTTGGCAAAGGGGTATAGATTTGTTAAATGAGTGGGCAAAAATTTGATGGAGCATAGTTCAATGGCATTACCATCACTGAATCCCCACCATCAACATCCCCGAGGTTATCATTGACCAGAAACTGAACTGGACTAGCTGTATAGATACTGTGGCTACAAGAGCAGCTCAGAGGCTAGGAATTGTGCAGTGAGTAATTCCCCTCTTGTCTTCCTAAAGCCTGCCTACCATGTTCCCACTTAGGTGGGAAGCATAGAAAAGCAGAATATTTAACCAGAATTAAATGGAGAGACACTATGGAATGTTGTGGCACAGAGGGAGCTGGGTGTGCTTGTACATGAGTCACAAAAAAGTCAGCATATTGCTGCAGCAAGTCGTTAGCAAGGTAAATGGAGTTTTTTTAATATTCTTTCATGGGACTTGGGTGTCATTAGCAAGGCCTGCATTTTTTACTTATCCCTAATTGCCCTTGAGAAAGTAGCGGTGAGCCGCCGCCTTGAACCACTGCAATCCATCCGTGCAGGTATACAAACAGTGCTGTTGGGAAGGCAGTTGCAGGATTTTGATACAGCAATACAGGCACATAATTCTAAGACAGGACAATGTGCAGCTTGGAGGGGAACTTTCAGGTGGTGGTGCTCCCATGCATCTGCTGCCTTTATCCATGGGTTTAGAAGGTACTGTTGAAGGAGGCTTGGCAAGTTGCTACGCACATCTTGTATATAATACAAAATGTTGCCACTGTGTGTTGGTGGAGGAGGCAGTGAATATTTAGGATGATGGTTGGCTGGGATGTCTATCAAGTGAGTTCCTTTGTCCAGGATGGTGTTGAGCTTCTTGAGTGTTTGGACAGCACTCAACTAAACAAATGAAGAGTATTCCATAATACTCCTGACTTGTGGCTTGTAGATGGTGGCCTCTGAGCTGCTCTTGTAGTCACAGTATCTATACAGATAGTCCAGTTCAGTTTCTGGTCAATGATAACTCCCAGGATGTTGATGGTGGGGATTCAGCAATGGTAATGCCATTGAATGTCAAGGGGAAATGGTTAGATTCTCTCTTGTTGGAGATGGCCATTGCCTGACACTTGTGTGGTGCAAATGTTACTTGCCACTTATCAGCCCAAGCCTGAATGTTGTCCAGTTCTTACTACATGCAGACATTGGCTGCCTCAGAACCTGAAAAGTTTTGAATGGTACTGAATATTGTGCAATCATCAGCGAACTTCTGACCTTATGACGGAGGGAAGGTCATTGATGAAGCAGCTGAAGGTGGCTGAGTCTAGAACACTACCCTGAGGAACTACTGCAGTGATGTCCTGGGACAGAGATTCAAAAAACCACAACCATCTTTCTTTGTGCTAGGTATGAGTTTAACCACTAGAGAGTTTTCTCCCAGATTCCCAATAACGTGAATTTTGCTTTTGATGCCACATTCAGTCAATGGCTGCCTTGATGTCAAGGGCAATCAATCTCATCTCACCCCTGGAGTTCAGCTCTTTTGCCCATGTTTGAACCAAGGCTGCAATAAGTTCAGGAACCGAGTGGCCCTAGTGGGACCCAAAGTGAGTGTCAGTGACCAAGTCGTTGCTGTGTAAATGTCACTTAATAGCACTGTCCACAGCACCTTCCATTGCTTTGCTGATGATTGAGAGTAGACTGATGGGCCGGTAATTGGTCGGGTTGAATTCATCCTACTTCTTGTGTACAGGACATACCTGGGAGATTTTCCACATTGTCAGATGGATGCCAGTGTTGTAGCTGTACTGGAACAGCTTGACAAAGAGTGTGGCTTATTCTGGAGCGCATGTCTTCAGTACTACTGCCAGAATGTTGTCAGTGCCAGTTATCCAGTGCCTTCAGCCATTTCTTGAAATCACATGGGGTGAATTGAACTGGCTAAAGGCTGGCATCTGTGATGCTGGGGAGCTCAAGAGTAGGCCAAGATGGATCATCCACTCAGCACTTCGGGCTGAAGAGGGTTGCAAATGTCTTTTGCATTGATATGCTGGGCTCCCCCATCATTGATGGAGGAATATTTGTGAAACCTCCTCCTCCAGCGAATTGTTTAATTGCCCACCACCATTCACGAGTGGATGTAGCAGGACTGCAGAGCTTTAATCTGATCCCAAGTTGTGGGATTGCTTAGCTCTGTCTATTACTTGCTGCTTATGGTGTTTGGCATGCAAGCAGCCCTGAGTTGGAGCTTCAGTAGGTTGACACCTCATTTATAGGTATGTCTCGTGCTGTTCCTGGCATGCTCTCCTGTGCCTTTGATTGAACCAGAGTTGATCCCTTGGCTTGGTAGTAATGGTGATGTGAGGGATATGCCGGGCCATGAGGTTACAGATTGTGGTTGAATACAACTATGCTGCTGTTGATGGCTCACTTCACCTCATGGACGCCAGTTTTGAGTGCTAGAATTGTTCCAATTCTAACCAATTTAGCTTCTCCCTTCAAGGGGAGATGGTAGTGTATTGATAATATTACTGGTCTGGTAATTGCAGATGCCCAGGCTAATGCTCTGGGGACATGAGTTCAAATCCACCCATGGCAGCTGGTGGAATTTAAATTCAGTTAATTAATAAAATCTGGAATCAAAAGCTAATCTCAGTAATGGTGGCCATGAAACTATCATTGATTAGCGTAAAAACCCATCTGGTTCACTAATGTCCTTTAGGGAAGGAAATTTGCCATCCTCACCTGGTTTGGCCTACATGAGATGCCAGACCTACAGCAGTGTGGTTGACTCTTAACTGCCCTCTGCAATGTAGGGGACAGTGTGGTAAGGGGAATTGACACTGTTCTCTGTAGCAAAGAGCGAGAGTCCAAATGGCTTTGTTGCCTACCCGTTGCTAGGGTTTGGGACATCTGCTCAGGGCTGGAGAGGAACTTGCAGTGGGAGGGGGAGGATCCAGTGGTCATGGTCCATGTAGGTACCAATGACATAGGCAGGATGAGGAAGGAGGCTCTGCATAGTCAATATGATGAGCTAGGCACCAAATTAAGAAGCAGAACCTCAAAGGTAATAATTTTGGGATTATTACCTGAGCCATGTGCAAATTGGCATAGGACAAATAAGATTAGAGAGATGAATGCGTGGCTCAAAGACTGGTGTGGGAGAAGTGGGTTCCGTTTTGTGGGGCACTGGCACCAGTGTTGAGAAAAGTGGGATCTGTACCATTGGGACGGTCTACACCTGAACTGTGCTGGAGCTGGTGTCCTCACAAGCCACCTAAGTAGGGAAATAGAGAGGGTTTTAAACTGAATAGTGGGGGCAAGGGTTCAAATTTGGGAAGATGTGATAAACTAAAGAGTAGAGACAAGGCAAGAGAGACAGGTATTAATATAGGAAATGATAAACAGACTGTGACAGGAAGGGACAGACAGTACAAATCTAAGAGTAAATCAGCAGATAAGGCTAGATGCTACAAGGCTCTGCATCTAAACGAATGTAACATTCGAAACAAAACAGATGAACTGATATCGCAAATAGAAATAAATAAGTGTGATCTGATAGCCATCACAGATCATGGTTACAGGATGACATAGGTTGGGATCTGAATATTGAAGGGTATGTGACATTTAGGAAGGACAGGAAGTTAGGAAAAGGTGAAGGGGTGGCTCTGTTAATAAATGATGGTATTTGCACATTAGAGAGGGATGACCTAAGTTCTGGAAACCAGGATGTAGAAGCGGTTTGGGTTGAGATGAGGAATGATAAAGGCAAGAAGTCACTTGTGGGAGTGGTGTACAGGCCCCCTGGCTAATGGCACAGGAGGACAGAGTATAAAAGAAGAGATAATGGGAGCTTGCCAGAAAGGTACAGCAATAATCATGGAGGATTTTAACCTGCATATAGGGCAAAATTTTACCCTTGGCATGCAGGCTTAGCGGGGGCAGGTGGTGGCGGTCAGGAAGCCAAATGCCGCCTGCAATTGGCAGCGCACCACGATTTCATGCTGGCAGGCCAATTAAGACCCACTAAGCGTGAAAGGAGGCTGGGGAATCCGCGAAAAGGGGTGGGTGGGGGCGGAGACATGATGTCCACTGAGTCCAATGACGACCCGCAGCTGATTCTAAACCAGCCCAGGCAGCCCTTGGAAGGCTTTCACGGAAGGACGCTGAAGTCTCCATGGATTGTGTTGCATTTGGACACAGTAGGCGGGAGGGCAGGTCGGCGGGGCAGTTGGCCCCGCGTTTCTTGGATGAATGCCTCACTGCTCTCCTGGAGGAGGTTGCAGCCAGGAGGGAAACCTTTGTCTCCAAAGATGGGAGGAGGAGGCCCCCACGCCTCATCAAAAAGGCCTGAGAGGAGATGGCATCCAGGGTCAGCTCCCACGATGTGGTGAGGCGCACATGGGTGCAGTGCCAGGAGCGCTTCAACGATCTGCTGCGATCAGGAAGGGTGAGTACCGTGTTGGCATGGGTCACTTTGCAGAACAGTTAAGAGCTGCCTGTCCCCTCCCGTGGATCTCAGAGGTGTTAGAGTGTGAGTGGCAAATATCAATGATACAGGATCTGGCCAAGGGGGTGAGGCCTGGCTGCTTGGACTGAGTGCCTTGCAGCTCCAGGGTCACGAATTGGCTGAGCCCTGCGAGGTGTTCCTCAGGTGGGGTTCGTCATGTGCAACACCTCTCTACATGCAGCACGCAGGTAGAGAGTGGACTAATCAATGCTCCTCTATCCTTTCAGGAGAAGACATCCCATAACAATACTAAGAGGCCATGGACTGGTGGGGGACCCCCATACCTCCTAATCCTCATGCGGTACGAGCAGGAGGCCCTGGAGCTCAAGAGGCACTATGCACTGTGGTCAAGCAGCCGAGGAGAGGTTGGGATGCCAGACCTAAGGTAAGAGTGCAGTGCACTAAGGTGAGAATGCTGGCTTTTGCAATCATTCTAGTGTAGTCTTTATATTGATGTAAGCCTTGAACCTGGAGTCCCCATTGATAATGGAAAGACGAGGGCACCATGATGCATGTCTCTGTCTCACCAGGGTGCCTGGCACGCAAGTGAGTGTCATGACTTAAACTAATGACATGTCCTTCTTGTCACTTTTAGGCTCACCAACTGGCGGTCGCTTTGAGGAGCCTGAAGGCCCATCCCTGACCCTGGAGGACCACCAAGCTGAGCACGCACCTGCATCACACCTTCTCTGTCAAGCAGGCACCAGCACAATTGCCAGCATCTCGGTGGGCATAAGATCACCGTGGAGTATCTCGGTGCACATTGGTGAGGGCACTTCACATTTGCTTGAGGTGCAGGTGGAGGCAGAGAGTGCCCAGGGCACCGGCAGTCAGAAGACTGCTGGGGACCAGAACAATGCTCAGTAAATTGCTGATGATGAGCCTCTGGAGTCGTCCATGAGGCAGCAGATGCTTGATGTCCAGCAGGGTGTGCGGGAGGATCTGGCAGAGATGCATCAGAGAATGCATGCATTGGTATCCGCTGTGGAGGAGTCCCTGTGGAGCATGACCACTGCATTAACCCTCATGGATGAGGGCAATGCCTCCTCCATGGAGAGAATGGCGATTCTAATGGACAGTCTGCTCCAGGGACTCAATCAGGGGCTCCTGGGGATGCACTTGGACATGCAAGCCCTCACACCAGCAATGACCTCAGCTGGTCAGTGTCAGTGTGGGAGATGGATTAGGCACCCAGTATCCCAGCTAGGTCCTATGGTGAGCAGGAAGGTCCAATGCGACCTCACGTTGGCGCACGACCTGCCTGTTGTCTCTGCGGGCTCCTCTCAGGGCGCTCCGGATGACAGCAGCAGCTCCTCTGCCCCCCTGCCACTGACCATGGCACCTGATGAGGCTGCGGCGACTGGGGAGATGCCAGCCTTGACACTGCGTTCCCTCCCAGGCAGGGCCAGCACAGGCTCCACGGGCCAGAGGATGACCGCCAAGGTCATCAAGGCCAACAAGACAACAGAGTGAGCAGGCTGTCTCCAATGCCGGTGCCAGCGAAGGGGGAGCACCTAGACGCAGCACCCGCAAGCTTAAGTGTAAAGCAACTTAAGCACAAGATGGCCTTATCACAGGTGATATTTTGTTCCCCCATTTTGCTTTAAATTTTTTCATGGTGTGATTAAAAACACCAGTTAATATTTATTTCAGCTATGTTTCATATTCACAATTAAACGAGATGTTATTTTGTGCAACTGGCCTCTGTATGCTTCATTTGTTCTGTAGGTGCAGGGTAGGCCATTATGTAATGATGGATGTGTGTCTCCTGAAACTTTATTGCAAAGGCACAAAGTGTATGTTGTTGGCCAAGGAAATGGTCCTGTTAGGGATCAAGTATGGAACCTGCAGCCCTGGCATGTGGCAGTGGTTCATCTTTGGTAGGCTAGCTGAAGGAGCGTTGGATCAAAGTGTCCCGGGTGTCCCTGTCTCTCTGGAGGTTGCCCAGGTCAGCGCCTACCCCCTCAGCGTTCTCCTCACCGTGCTCGTCCATCGACTCACTACTGAACTCTCACCTGTTGCCTGTGCAGCTGCATCAAGATCTTCTTCCTCCAGTGGGTCCCCCCTTGCCAGTGCCAGATTGTGCAGAGCGCAGCAAGCGATCGCTATCAGTGCCACACACTCTGGGGGGTTTTGGAGTGCGCCCCCTGAACAGTCCAGGCATTGGAAGCGCATCTTGAGAAGACCTATGGCTCTCTCTACCACCGCCCTTGTGGAGACATGGCTTCTATTGTACCACTGCTCGGCCCCTGTTCTTGCATGGCGGAGAAGCGCCATGAGTCACCTTTTGAGGGGATAGCCCTTGTCACCCAGCAGCCATCCATCCAGTCGGGCTGGAGCACTGAAGAGCCTCAGCACCTGAGAGTGCCTCATGATGTAAGTGTCATGGGAGAGGCCAGGACAGTCTTACAGAATCTGCATCTTGTGATCACACACTATCTGCACGTTCATGGAGTGGAATCACTTCCTGTTGACAAAGGCAGCCAACTCACCCACTGGCACCTTGATAGCAACTTGTGTGCAGTCGATTGCACCCTGGATGTGGGTGAACCCAGCGATCACTGCAAAGCCTCTGGCTCACTCTGCCTGGCTGGCCTCGTTCATATGGTAGTCATGAAAGTCAATGCATGCCTGAACAGAGCGTCTGTCACCAGCTTGACGCAACTCCGGACAGCTGATTGGGAGACTCCACACAGATGCCCCACTGACCCCTGGAAAGAGCTGAAGGTATAGAAGTTGAGGGCCACTGTGACCATGGGGTGTCCACCCACACAGTCGGTGTTGATCTCTGGCCCGATCCTCTGACAGGTGGAGGTCACTGTCTCACTTGAGAGACGAAGCCTCCTTCGGCATTGCACCTTGGATATATTGAGGTAGCTGCATCACTGCCTGTAAACCCTGTCTTCTGCGGCCCCTTCCACCTTGGACTTCCTGTTGGCCCTGCCCCCCTTGTGTCTGTGCCTATCCTCTCACAGGTCATTCCCCTGGAAGCTGCATTGGAACACCTGGCCTCCTCTCCCTTCTGCCCCTCTCTTCTTCCTCAGAAGAGGTGCCTCTAGTGGAGACCACAATCCCCATTACCATGGTTATTGAAGGCTGTCTGATATCTGGAAGGGCCCAAGTGGTCTGAATCCTCTGGGGGCCTGACAGACAACAATGAGTTCTGAAATGAAGCCTAGAAATGCTCAGAATTCAGCTTTGAAGTGAGATGAAGCTGTCCAGTTCACAGAAGCAACCAGCAGCAAGTTTGATCCAAAACTCCTTACTACTCGCATTGACAATGCCAATGACCCTTCTTATCCTGCCCATGGATGAGCTTTTGCTAATTGTGGACTGCCCGCCTGCTCATTTTGCCTGTGCAATGGCCAAAAAATCGCACGGGCTATGTAAAATCAGAGACAATTGGTGTCTCAAGGGCCTTAACTGGCCTTTTAATTAATGGCAGGCGTGCCTCCGTCTCCATCGTGCACCCACCTAGTGAAATATCACGAGAGTGCGCGTTGACGTTGGCACACTCGGCCGACGTCATTGTGCATTATTTCACGCTCGAGCAGGTCGGGCGCGCAGGCGTCTGGCAAGTGCAAACTTCTGCCCATAGACTGAAAAAATCAGATGGGCAAAGATAGTGTAAATGATGAGTTCATAGAATGTTTTCGGGATAGTTTCTAAGAACAGCACATTCTGGGGCCAACCAATGAGCAGGCTATACTGGACCTCATAATGAGCAATGAGATAGGATTAATTGATGACGTCCTAGTGAAGGCACCCCTAGGTAGCAGCGATCATAATTTGATTGAATTTTACATTCATTTTGAGGGAGAAATGAGTGCATCCAAGACTAGTATTTTAAACTTAAATAAGGACAATTATGAGGGTATGAAAGCAGAGCTAGCTAAAGTGAACCGGCAAATGAGATTAAGGGATATGTCATTGAAGTACAGTGACAGACATTTAAAGGGATATTTCAGAATTCACAGAATATATACATTCCAATGAGAGAGAAAAATTCCAAGGGGAGGGCCCACCATCCATGGTTAACTAAAAGAGGTTAAAGACAGTATCAAACATAAATAAAAAGCATATAATTATGCAAAGATGGGTGACAGGCCAGAAGATTGGAAAGAATGTAAAGAACAGCAAAGAATGACAAAAAGATTAATAAGGAGGGAAAAATTAGAGTGTGAGAGAAAGCTAGCTAGTAACATAAAGAAGGATAGTAAGTTTCTATAGATACTTAAAAAAGAAAAGAGTTAACAAGTGAGGGTTGGTCCTATAGAGAGTGCATCTGGGGAATTGCTAATGGAGTGTAGGGCGATGGCGGATGAATTAAACAGGTATTTTGCTTCAGCCTTCACTATGGGGGACACGAGTAACATCCTGGAAATAGCTGTAAATCAGGAAATGGAAGGGAGGGAGGAACTCTGGAAAATTACAATCACCAGGGAAGTGGAATTGAGCAAATTGTTGGCGCTGCAGGCTGACAAATCCCCAGCTCCAGATGGACCTTACCCTAAGGTCTTGAAAGAAGCGGCTAGTGAAATAGTTGATGCACTGGTTTGAATTTTCTAAAATTCCCCAGATTTGGGGAAGGTTCCTTTAGATTGAAAAATAGCAAATATAACTCCTTTCTTCAAATAGAGAGACAGAAAGCAGAAAACTACAGGCTAGTTAGAATAATATGTCATAGGGAAAATGTTCGAAGCTATTATTAAAGATGTTATAGCAGGGTACTTAGAAAAATTCAAGGCAATCAGGCAGAGACAACATGGTTTTACAAAGGGAAATCATGTTTAATCAATTTATTGAAGTTATTTGAAGGAGTCACATGTGCTGTGGATAAAGGGGAACTGGTGGATGCACAGTACTTAAATTTCCAGAAGGCATTTGATAAAGTCTGGAAAGCCTGATGCTTCAGCAAATTATGGATGAGGATTTCAGCAGCAGATGGGCTGAAGCAGGAGTGGAGATGGGCGACATGATGTCGGTGGAAATAAGCTGCCTTTGTCATGGAAAGGATATGGGGTTGGAAGCTGAAATTAAGGTAAAATGGGACAGAGAGGTAGCAATCAGTCTGGTTTCAGCCTCAGACTTTGGCCAGACAAGGGATGGAATAGTGCAGAAATGTAGTTTGAGGGAGGGACCAAAGGCAAAGGCCTTCCCAATATTTAATTGGGGGAAATTTCTTCTCATCTGATTTTGGACATTGGACAAGCAGCATGACAAATCAGAGGCAATGGAGGGGTTCAGACAGATGGAGGTGAGTTAGAGCTGGTTCAAATAAAAGCAAAATACTGCAGATGCTGGAAATCTGAAATAAAAACAGAAAATGCTAAAAAAAAACTCAGCTGGTCTGGCAGCATCTGTGGAGAGAGAAACAGAGTTAACGTTTCGAGTCCATTGAACTCTTCTTCAGAGTTAAAGAGAAGTAGAAGTGGGATGGATTTTACACTGTTTAAGAGTGGGTGGAGCAGGTGGAGCAAAATTGAAGGTCAGGGATAAGTGGGAGCTAAGGAAAAATTTGAGAAAGACGTCATGGACACAGGACAAAGGGTAATGTTAAAGACTGAAGTGGTAGTGTTAAAGACTGAAGAAGGTGCTAATAGTGGCATAAAGGTAAGATAGCAGAATGTGTTAATAGCAGAACAAGGGTTGACACTATTGAAGCAACATTTAAAAACATGTGACAGACGGCCCTGTGTGGGGTGAGGGGGGTGGAGGCAGTGGTTGTGGAAAAGGTATTTTAAAAATTTAAAAGTAAATGAATAAATAAAAAAAATCAAAAATTGAATTAAAAAGGGGTAAAGATGTAGAAGAGAGTTCATGGTCTGAAGTTGTTGAACTCAATGTTAAGTCCAGAAGGCTGTAAAGTGCCTAATTGGACTGGACCAGGGTGCACGGATGGAACGGTCCCTACGGAGTGCTGCTGGGGGGATGAGGGGAAGGTGTGTTTGGTGGCGGCATCATGCTGGAGTTGGCAGAAATGGCAGATGTTGACCCTTTGAATGCGGATGCTGGTGGGGTAAAAAGTGAGGACAAGGGGAGCCCTATCATGGTTCTGGGAGGGAGGGGAAGGGGTGAGGGCAGAGGTGCAGGAGATGGGTTGGACATGGTTTAGGGCCCTGTCAACCATGGTGCGGGAAATCTTTGGTTAAGGATAAAGGAAGACATGTCAGAAGCACCATTTTGGAAGGTAGCATCATTGGAACAGATGTGATGGAGGCGGAGGATCTATGATAATGGGATGGAGTCCTTACAGGAAGAAGGGTGTGAGGAGCTGTAGTTGATGTAGCTTTGGGAGTCGGTGGGCTTGTAATGAATATTGGTAGACAATCTGTCACCAGAAATGGAGACAGAGAGGTCCTGGAAAAATTTATTGATTTTGCTTCCAACTTACACCCATCTCTCAACCTCACATGGTCCATCTCTAACACTTCCCTTTCCTTTCTTGACCTCTCCGTTTCCATTTCTGGTGATAGACTGTCTACCAATATTCATTTCAAACCCACTGACTCCCACAGATGATAGGTTCCCCTTGTTCTCACTTTTCACCACACCAGCCTCAGCATTCAAAGGATCATCCTCTGCCATTTCCGCCAACTCCACCACCAAACACATCTTCCCCTCACCAGCACCCTCCCCCCACCACCACCACCCTGCCTCCAACATGTCAGCATTCTGTAGGGACCATTCCCTCTGTGACACCCTGGTCCACTCCTCTATCACCCCCAACTCCTCATCACCTTCCCACAGCACCTTCCCATGCAATCGCAGAAGGTGCAATACTTGCCTCTTTACCTCCTCCTTCCTCACTGTCCAAGCCCCCAAACACTCCTTTCAGGTGAAGCAGTGCTTCACTTGCACCTCCTTCAATTTGGTCTACTGTATTTGCTGCTCCCAATGCGGTCTCCTCTACACTGCGGAGACTAAATGCAGGCTAGGTGACCACTTTGCGGAACATCTTCACTTAGTCCATAAGCATGACCCAGACCTTTCTATCGCTTGGCATTTCAACACACCATCTTAGTCTCATGCCCACATTTCCTTCCTTGGCCTGCTGCAATGTTCTAGTGAAGCTCAACACAAGCTGGAGGAGTAGCTCATCTTCTGATTAGGCACTTTACAGCTTTCCAGACTTAACATTGAATTCAACAACTTCACAACGTGAACACTCTCTCCCCCATTTTACCACATTTTAAAATCCAATCTTTATTTTTTTATTTTTTTAATTTATTCATTTACTTTTTAATTTTTTTAAATCCTTTTTCCCCAACCCCCACCCACACAGGGCCAACTGTCACTTGCTTCCATAGACCACTGACCCTTTTTCTGCTATTAACACATTGTGCTATCTTACCTTTATGCCACTATCAGCACCTCCTTTAGTCTTTAACACTACTGTTAACATTCCCTTTGTCCTGTGCCCATGACATCTTTGTCAGGCAATGACCATCTCCAACAAGAGAGAATCCAGCCCTTTGATGTTCAATGGCATCACGATCACTGAATGCCCAACTATCAACATCCCGGGGGGTTACCATTGACCATAAATTGAACTTGACTAGCCATATAAATACTGTGGCTAGAAGAGCAGGTCAGAGGCTAGGAATCCTGTGATGAGTAACTCACCTCCTGACTCCCCAAAGCCAGTCCACCATGTACAAGCACAAGCCAGGAGTGTGATGGAATGCTCCTCACTTGCCTGGATGTGTGCAGTCCCCACAGCACTCAAGAAGCTTGACACCATCCAGGACAAAGCAGCCCACTTGATTAGCACCGCATCCACAAACATTCACTCCCTCCACCACCGATGCACAGTAGCAGCAGTGTGTACCATCTACAAGATGCACTGCTGGAATTCATCAAGGCTCCTTCAACAGCACCTTCCAAACCCACGACCACTACCATCTAGAAGGACAAGAGCAGCAGATAGATGGGAACACCACCACCTGGAAGTTCCCCTCCAAGTCACTCACTCCTGATTTGGAAATATATCACCATTCCTTCACTATCGCTGGGTCAAAATCCTGGAACTCTCCTGCCTAACAGCACTGTGGGTGTACCTACACAACATGGACTGCAGCGGTTCAAGAAGGCGGCTCACCACCACCTTCTCAAGGGCAACTATGGATGAGCAATAAATGCTGGCCCAGCCAGCGAAGCCCACATCCCGTGAATGAATAAAAAAAAATTCTCCTTCACTTCCACCTATCCCTGACCTTCTATTTTGCTCCACTTGCTCCACCCCCTCTTAAACAGTATAAAATCCATCACATCTCTATTTCTACTTCTCTTTAGTTCTGAAGAAGTGTCATACAAGGCTCGAAACGTTTACTCTGTTTCTCTCTCCACAGACACTGCCAGACCTGCTGAGTTTTTTCCAACATTTTGAGATAGTGTTGGGTTTAATTAGTGCATATAGAATTTTATTTTGTGCTTTTGGATAACGTAATTGAAACACAGCATGTGGATGAAGAATAGGAGGGGGCCAAGGAGAGATCCTTGGGAGACTCCAGAGGTAACAGTGGTGTAAGAGTGGAAACAGAAGCTATTGCAAGTGATTCTTTAGCTATTTTTAAATTCATTTTTGTGATGTGACTGTCGCTGTAACCAGCTCATCCCTACATGTCCTTGAGAACGTGGTGGTGAGCTGTCTTCTTGAACTGCTGCAGTCCATCTGGTGTAGGTACACCCACTATGCAATTAGTGAGGAAGTTCTAATTCCAATTTTGACCCAGCGACAACAAAAGAACAACAATATAGTTCCAAGTCAGAATGGCGAGTGATTTGGAGGGAACTTGCTGGTGATGATGTTGCCATGTGTCTGCTGCCCTTGCCCTGTAGAGGCTGTAGAGATTGTGGGTTTGGAAGGTGCTGTTGAAGGAGCCTTGGCAAGTTGCTGCAGTGCAGCTTGTACATTGTGCACACAGCTAGCACTGTGTTCCAGTGGTAGAGGGAGTGAATGTTTAAGTTAGTTGATAGGATGCTGATCAAGTTGCTGTTTTTAGAGCTGCACATATCCAGGCAAGTGGATAGTATTCCATCACAATCCTGACTTGTGCATTGTAGAAGGTGGACAGGCTTTGAGGAGTTAGGAGGTGAATTACTTGCTGCACAGTTCCTGCTCTTTTAACCACCATATTTATCCGGTTGGCCCAGTTACATTTCTGGATAATGATAACCCCAAATATGTTGATGGTGCAGGATTTAATAATGGTAATGCTGTTGAACATCAAGGGAAGATCATTAGATTCTCCTTTATTGGAGATGGTCATTGCCTGGCACATGTGTGGCATGAAGGTTACTTAGCACTTATCAGCACAAGTCTGAATGTTGCCCAGGTCTTGCTGTATGCAGACAGGACTGCTACAGAATCTGACATGTTGCAAATGGTACTGAAAACTGTGCAATCATCAGTGAACATACCCATTTCTGATCTTACGATGAAGGGAAGATCATTGAAGCAGCTGTGGATGGTTGGGCCTGGGACATTACCCTGAGGAATTCCTGCAGTGATGTCCTGGAGCTGAGATGATTGACCTCCAACAACCAAAACCATCTTCCTTTGTGCTGTACGAATTCAGCTTGTAGGCAGTTTACTCCCAATTACTGATTGACTTAACTTTTGTTTAGGCTCCTTGATGTCACACTCAATCAAATGATGCCTTGATGTTTCACCTCACCTCTGAGTTCAGCTGTTTTGTCCATGTTTGGACCACGACTGTAAAATGATTTCTGGGTTGCCTTGGCAGAACCTAAGCTGAGCTTCAGTGAGCGGGTTGTTGCTGAGTCAGTGCCACTTGATATCACTGTCAGTGGCACCTTCCATCACTTTGCTGATTGGGAGTAGACTGATGAGGTGATAATTGGCCAGATTGGATTTGTCCTGCTTTTTGTGGACAGGACATACCTAGGCAATATTCCACATTGTCCAATAGATGCCAGTGTTATAGCTGTACTGGAACTGCTTGGTTAATGTCACAGCTGGCTCATGAGCACAACTTTTCAGTCCTACAGCCAAAATGTCATCACCTATAGCATTTGCTTTATCCAGTGCCTTCAGCCATTTCTTGATATCACATGGAGTGAATTGAACTAAAGACTTTATGACGGTGGGGACCTCCAGAGGAGACCATGTTGCATCATGCACTCAGCACTTCTAGCTGAAGATTGTTGCAAATGCTTCAGCCTTGTCTTTTGCACTGACTGTATAGATAAGAATGGAACCAGTGAGTGTTGTCCCACCCAGCTGGACAATGCTGGCGAGGCATTAAAGGAGGATGGTATAGTCAACCATGTCAAAGGCTACAGATGAGGAGAGATAGTTTTCCTTTCTCACCGAGAGATAGGAAATCATTTGTGACTTTGTTAAGAGGTTTTTTGGTGCTGTGGCAGAGATTCAAGAATTGAATTCTGGGGAGGATGTGCAGAGATTTGGGAGGTCTCAACACGTTCAAGGACTTTGGAGAGGAATGGGAGTTTGGAGATGGAGCAGTAATTTACAAGAACGAAAGGGATGATGGCAGAATTTAAGGAGAGAGATAATACCTGAAGAGAGAGAACCAGTCACGATATCAGCTAAAATGGGGACCAGGAAGGGATGTTGGGTGGTCAGCAATTTAGTGTGAATAGGGATGAGAAAACAGGAGGTGGGTCCCATGGACAAGATGTGCTTAGAAAGGGCATGAGAGGATTTAGGAGAGAAACTAGAGAATGGTGTGATTTCAGAAGAAGGGCAGGGGAAAACTTTCAAGGATATTTGGCCCAATGGGTTGGGGAAGGTGGGAAAGTGGCCGAGGTATCCAAATGGTGGTCTCAATCACAGAGACAAAGACATCGATGAGCTCCTTACACTTATTGTTACGGTGAAGATGGAGGAAGAGGATTTGCAGTAGAGAAAAAAAGGTGTGGATTATCTCTACAAGAAAAGGAGACTGGTCATCTTCACTGGTTGCTACCCACAAGTGAGCAGAAGTTGCCGTGGGCAGAGGATAGCTCAGGAAGCAACTCCCTGGAGGACAAACTTCTGTTCTCTTCTGTGGCAGAGAATGGACATGAAGACATTGGTGATGAGCCTATAACAGAAGGATGTCTGTTTTGCTTGCATGAGCTCCAGGATGCCATGGACTTCCTGCCAGAGAGCCTCTGCGGTCAGTATAGACGAGCTTTCATCTAATGTGCAGGGTGTGTCGCAAGGCACTGTGTAGTCATGCATGGAACAGTGATTAGTTCAATAAATGTTGCAGTTCTGCCTCGATACAGAAACTTCTATAACAAACCATGGCATTTTTTAGCGATATTCATATTGGGGCATTGCAAGCTCCGGGCACCATCACCTCCTCGGTCCTGGTCAGCCTGGGAAACTGTATGAACAGCGGTTTCAGTCACTTCACAGACTTCCTGCAGTCCAGCAGATTAATGAGATTGATGTGGAGTGGCATGGCACTATGGGAGCAATACAGATTGACTTCTCTTAACTTGAGAGCCCACCTGTTCCCTCATCAACCAAAACCACCTGGTGCCAGTAACACAGATGAGCCGTATCACAGAAGCTGGCACTGCTGCAGTCTGTGGCCATGCCCACTCAGGCAAGAGCTCCTGGAGGTTGCCTGAGATGGTTGTGTCAAGAGCCCTCACCTAAGTCAGTGCAACCTTCCAAGTACCATTGACCTGGAATGCCTTCCCAGAGTACTCAGTAACACAGATAGAGCAAATAAGACAGGCACTGCGGGCAGGGGGAGGCGGAGGCGGGGGGTTCACCAAGGTGATCCTTAACACTCTTGCCAGTAAAGTCTCCATGCTGAGGGCATAAATTTATAAACTTATCCCTCATCATCAAAGTAGTTACTGATTTAAAGAAAAGCAGAGGATTGTGTTGTTTAAATTGGTAAAGGCACATTGTAAAAATAAATACATCATTCTGCTCTATGTACAGGGATATTATTTTGGTTTTTCCAGAATATAATTTCTAAACAAATATCACCTATGAACTCCACTGATATATTGATCTAATTAAGCATCTATTAATAAACAATTGCATTGAACATGCTATAAACGCAGTTACCAGTTCACCAGTTTGTAAAGTACCCTGTAGCTTGTGAGATTAGTTAATCAGACCGATAGCCTACCTAATTGAATACCATAGTAAATAATCACTACAAATTCAGAGTAGATCAGCTTTGTGCCAGCACCTCTACTAATGTCTTTGTTTAAAAGTCTTGATTCAACCAAAGTTGAATGTAGATATTTATAGTTACTTTTTAACCTATTGTTAATTACTCCCAATATGTACAGACATATATCAGAAAGCAAACCCAAATGCCTGCTGATTCAGTATTCCAAGCTTGTATTGCATTGCTTGAATACAATTAAGCAAAAGTAACTGTAATCTAAGTGCGTAATAAAATGGGCAGAACATTCTGTAGTCTTGGTTATACCCTTGGATAAGAAGCTTGAATGCTTTTGGACAGTGAGTAGCCAGATTTTATGATTGTTAAAGCACATCATGAATTACTGTAGTGTGCAATTTCAGCATCTGATGTTTTCAATAAAAATGATAGATGCATGGAACTTGGTGGAGTTTATATTTCATACCTAAATTGTTGCCATTGTTTTAAGGGATGCACTTCTGCCCCATCTAATTTTCGCTCTCTTCCAGGCTTGTTTAAATACCAAGTCCAATAGTGGGGCGTGGTTTGACTGACTGCAGTTGTACACTGTGGTTTGGCTGACTGCAGTTGTACACCGATATTCCACGCAAATGGCCATTATTCATGTACAAATCTTGACAAACAGTGGACAAATCTGGTGATCCTGTTTCTCAATCTATTACACATATTTCTACACAAGGTTATTGTATAGTGATCAAGAATAAGGACCTTGACCATTTCCCTCTTTAGAATCCAGGGGCATTGTGACCAAATATACCACCCCTGTTGCTGCCAAATGTGAGATTTGCTAATGCAACAGAAATGATCAATATTAGACTGTGCTAGGACTTCAATGCCAATTAACACTAATTAATGTAAAAGTTTTTTTTAAAAACATGTGATTTTCATGGTAGTATTGCTGTTATTTCTGTATTATTCACCATTACCAATTCAGTTTGCTAAATCATAATGTCTTTTATTTTTAGAAAATATGCAAAATCTACAAGGTGACAAGTATTTTTACACCTTTATGATTCTCCAAACCACTTTACAACTAATAAATTGCTTTTGGAGTGTACTCACTATCTTTTGTACGCAAGCGTGGCTATCAATTTGCACAAAGTAAAGTCCCACAGCCAGCAATGAAATAATGAAATAACCTGGTTTACGTTTGGATGAAAGCATTTAAGTTTTCAGCTTCTCTTTAACTTGTGCATCTGTATGAACAGCTTGACAGTTTAACAGCTCAGCTGAAAGATAACCCCCTGGCAATGCAGCATTCCTTCAGTACTTCACTGAAATATGTGGACGTCACTTGTGTAGAGCTTGAACCCATAACCATCCAACTCCACATAAGTGCACTACCATCGGCACTTAAACTATTGATTTATAAGTTTACATCTGTCACAGATACTGGGCTGGGGATGGTGTGGATGGAAATTCAATTCAATAGTAAACACCATTGGCCGTTGAAAAATAAATTAGTAAAGCAAGCGCGCCAACAGCTCCAAGTAACAGGTCACCTCTCCCAGATCTTATTAGTTCAGAAATGTATTTCACTACTCCAAGAATGACCTCTCATTGCTAAAGACATACTCCCTAAAAATAGTTTTAATTATTCAATGTGTTCGAAGTAAAGGTTTACTCCTCCAGATTGTATATTTGCACAATCAGAGCATCCTGTTCAGCTTTGAACAATTCTGTAACTTTTTTTGCTGAAATGAAGTGAAACAGGCAAAACAAAGCACAAGATGATTAATTTATTTATATTTTCATTTTCATGTTCCAGCACAAGTCATTCGAGCGTTTAGGAAAATTATTCTAATCATTAAAGAGTTGTGAAACTTAATATTTGGAACGTAGCTGTGAAGAACTCTTGCAGAAGCATTTCAGAATTAAACTTTGGTGTACACACACTTATGCCAATCAGGCCTCTAGACAGAAACATATAATAACTCCAAACGGTTGAATACCATCTTGAAAGCTGATTGTACACAGTCCTAATCGATTGAGGACGTTGGATAATATGTACTCAGTCTCAACTCATCACGTTTCAGCGTATCGGCTGCTCTCCGCTAGATTCAGCCTGGGGCAACTCTTATAAGTTACGAAAGGATCAGATCAACAATCTTACAGCTAATGTAGCAGCAGAAAATATAATTAATGATAATTGGCGATTACATAACATATACATGTCAGGCCGTTCAAAGGCTTGACTAGCTGTCTGTACTGATCGCACCATCTAGCCTAATTTCCGCGGTACAGGACAGATAGCGAGAAGTAATGCCGGATTAAATAATTGAAACCGATAATTCATACAGTAAGATTAAATGGAGAATTACATTCTGGTGCCTGTATCAGGGAGATGCAAGCTATATGATTAGGCTATATTTGCTTGCTGATTGAGTTAGCACGGGGCAACAATAATATCAATGCAAGCTGGGCGTGTTGGGCACACGTTTCCATGGAGGTGTGGAGGCGAGAGAACAGGTGGAATTGGCTGACATGGTCATGCGGATACTCTGCTTCAGACACTGGGCACCATTTTCTTCCAACGGTCTCCATTGCTGACTCCAATAGTGCAGCAGGCCAGCCTTTTCCCAGAGTTTCCATTCTGGAGACTTGCTGGGTTACCACCGAGGCCCAGATCATCTTCATGCGCATGTAAGACCACCCCGCGGCCAATGATCGTGTTCATTCCATACAGACTGGCCCTCAGGTTCTTCAAGTGCTTAACGATCGTGCTGTTCCTCACCTGGAAGTTGTTGAAGTCCCCGGGGTGGTTAGGGTGATTGACGTTCCGCGGGTTAAAATGGGGTCCGGTGGAGGAGCAGATGCCGCTCAGGACCCCGAATTTGTGGACATGGATAGCCCGCTTGGGCTGCTCAGCATCTTGTGGGAACCCGGCTAGTTGGAAATACGCCTGGAGTTGGGCCCGGGGGCCGTTTTGGTAGAAGACGATGTAGCCGCTTACAGTGGGCAGATCGGCGGTCAGGTCCAAGCTGCGCTGCATGTGACACACGGCGAAGCGCTCAGAGTCGTACCGACCGCGATTTGGGGTTCTCATCTTGAGCCACATCTCCTTCAGCTGGTCTGACATCCCAACAATGCTCTGGGTGTTCAAATGACCCAGGGTCTGGGGCACCTTCAATGCAAGCATCCCACTGAGCAACAGCAACTGCAGCGCTGAACTGTATATGTTTACAATTCCAGTTCCATTCAGGTTTCGCACTATCTTGTAGCTGTCCTGGTAAAGCTGGGACATTATTGCTGTCTGTAATGTGAGGAAGGTGTGCTCTGCACTGTCCGCAACCGGCCGAACACAAGCAACAAGGACTGAGTGCAGAAGTTACACAACTAGAGAGGAGGGCAACTTCACAACAACACGTCATCCCCCGAGCCACAACAGCCCCTCCCCGCAGTTTCCGAGTCCCAGGGTGTCAGCCTGAGCGCACTTATTGTTGCTGCATTTTAAATCAAAGCCGAACCCACAAATTACATCCATGCTCCAGAGGAGAAACTATATGAGAGTGTGGAGTGGCGAAATCCCTGTCTATAAATAATTGTCTGGCACCAAGTTTGCCAAAGGGGTCGGCAGATTCAAGAAACAGAGAAGTAAAAGAAAAAGTTCAAGCAGTAAAGCGCAGATCAAAATAAAAACCCGGCAGTTTTCATGGAAACGTTTGTTCATTTGAGAGGATTTGCGTACATCTAATAAACAAAAATACTGGACTCCTTTTCACTTTCTACTCTCCTGATGGGTCGATCAGGAGGGCACAAGTCTCACCAACCAAAATTAAACCAACAAAAATGCCCAAATTTTAAAGGGGCACAAATAATAAACTGCAAAATATAAGTAAAATAAAGGTTAAATTATCTGCTGCTGCCCGAATAGTTTAAACCTTCTACTCTTTGGCGGTAAACTGGCGGAACAGAACGTGTCTGATTTTGTAAATCGTTTTCATTTCTCTTGCTGTCAGCCGGATATTGGGAGGTATCAATCGCATAGCTGCTTGCTCACATGTGACAATACAAAAGTGACAATGCCCGGCTTCCAACACAGCAACATCTTCACCAGTTGCGACAACAGGAGAGCCATGTGTGTAATATGATATAGCAAACTTTAAAAAATGTATTTTTATAGATTTATTGTACACATTTTAATCCAGAAATCAAGCACAGTGGATGGTCAGAATAACATGTGGCAAGGGCATCAAGGGAATGCTCTAGGCTTATAGGAAGGAATTATTGAGGATGATTAGCAGCGGGAGGCCTATGATTGGGTCAGCAAAGCCTGCTACACAGTCGTAGAGAGATTATATATTATTCATAATTTTAAAAGTAATAACGTTTTTTAAATAAATCCCCCGAGGTTAAAAATATTTGTAATAGATTTTGCTGCTCATTTTTTTCAATGCTTAATAACCCTGACTCACTCAGAGATAACAGAATTAGATTTGCACACAGGAACTAGTCCCAATGTTAAATCACAAGAATATTTAACATAGGAAACTGCCGTCACAGCGTCATCTACAGACATAAGAGGTACTGCAAATAAACGTGGGCGATTTTATACTGGATTTTCTCACAGTTCAGGTGCCTTTGGAGCTTTCAGTGCATTTTGGAATAAATAGTGACCCACATATGAATTTTACCATATAATAGATATTTCTTGAGCTATGTATTTAATTTTTATGTATTACCTTTTTAAAACTGAGGGAACACAACAAGCTGATGTGCCACATATACCCATTTATAGTCAGGTGCTTGGGGTTTAGCAGCGATATGGAGGCCCTGGGGTATTGTGGTGGAGGATCTAGAGTTTGGCAGCTGTGGTAATGAAGTGCTTTAGCATCACTTGATTGGACATGTAGGATTCATCTCACTGGCGGATTTTTGAGGTTTGTTAAGTAACGACTCACTGGGGATAGTGCACTGTAATATCAAGCCCCACTGTTCCCCTGAGCCGTGACAAATGTGAAAAGTTTGTCCAAATCACCAGATTGCCCCAATTCTACCTAATTGTTTAATTTAGATTAACAGAATACAAGCACCAGGTTTGTAAATTTAATAAGTAAATAACTGTTTATTGAACAAATTGTCTTTAACTAGTGACAAAAGAAATATGAACTGCTAACTTCTAACACTATAACTTAAGCTCTACCCCCTTCTTAAATCCCTATACACACACAAACACGACACATAAGACACACAAATCATGGATTTTAAGGATAAGATTAAACCAATCCAGAACGCAGGATTCAATGAGTCGATTTTGATCGGTGTCTTCCAAATTCCTTTCAGTTTTTTGTTGATGACATGAGGTGGTCTTCCAGCACTTTCAGTATTTAGTTCACTGGTTGCGAACTTGCTTTTCAATGTCTCTAACAGTGGTTTCCCCCTTTTCCTTTTTACAGGGGTTTCCTCAGAGAGAGAGAGCAGATTATAGGGATATGAAGAGAGGTTTTAGATGTTTACTCTTTGCAGGTGAAGAGTTTTCTGTTGTTGAGGAATTACTGGAATCTTCCATACACAGGAGATAGAGGTTTTAGGTCTTGTTCCTTTCAGGCTAGGAGCTATTCAGCTGCACTGCTTCTCACACAAAACCTGGTCACCCAGTTAGGAGCCAATTAAAATGCTGTTGTCAGGCAGCTCCCTTGGTCCAGGTCTCCTTTCCGACACCATCCTGCCTTTCATGGCACACTCTGTTCCAGGACTGCAATATTGTATGTATCTCTCATCCTGTTCCAGTAGACATGTCTTCCAACCTGAAGCTATTGTAATTTTACCACAGTCCAACAGAAAATAAAAAGACATGTTCTTTACAACAGTCCAATAGAAATAAAAAGTTAACACTCAGAAGGGGAAGGACATGCATCTGGACAGCATCGGGAGGGGAGGGTAGGTTTCTAAGTTTTTAATAGGTCTCTATAAACATTGTATTAAATGGTTTTGAATGATCTTTGGAAGAATATTGCTTTACTTAGATAAATAAATAGGTTCCATTTTCTGTTGTGGTATACTTTTAAGGATATGAATATGTATCTGTATACATCACTAGAAGGGTAATGATATAATGTATCATGTGATTCAGTCTTAGTCTCACTCTCTGTATGCAGTGAGCAGACAACAGCTCAGATGTGTTTCCAAGCTCTACAATAATGTAAGACTGTTACCTTCTGCTTTACCCTGAATAAATGTGTTAACCAAACCCCTATGCGTGATTGGTGCCTTGGTGTTAATATAGCAAATAAGCTCAAGGACTTATAAGAACATGACATTTTCTGGGATAGATTTTCCCACAGTGCTGGCTTTGAGCCTGATATGCTCAGTGGAGCAGTGGGTGGATTCATTAATATTTGGCTGGCAAATTTTGGGAAGAAAATGCACTCCAGGATAGCTCTCCAGCTTTGGAGCACTGCAGGATTGGGCAATCAAGCCAACTTCTAAATGGTAGATTTGTGGGGAAGGAAAAAAATCTTGAGATGTTAAATCCTAGAGCAGCAGTAACGCTAAATAATTTTGTGGAGTCCAAAGGAGCACTCCTGATTCTTCTTGCACCACAAAAATATAATAAGACATGTTTTGGGGCTCCTCTGGCTGGACAGATACTGGGTAGAGTGTGTATGGCACATCTGCCACCCAGAATTGTCCTAAAATGACAAACATGGCATACTAAACCTTTCCACAACATTTCTGCGGTGCTGCTATCCTATTTCTGCCAGGGATAAAGCCTCAATATCTCCACTTCACTGTTGCTGCCACTGGTAAATGCATGACTGCTTTCATGTACATGAAGAGTACTTTCAAACAGCAAGATTTAGAAACTCCATTTCTGTATCTCATTGAAAGTATTAATTTTATCTAAATGAAGTTTCTTAAAACATACACTCAACTTTTCTTTAAAACTTTTAAAGAATAATCAAAAAGACCAATCTCAAGTTCAGGTTTTCAAAACTGGTTGATGGTTTCAAGTAAAAACTATGGGCAGAATTTTCTTGTTGTCATGCAGGGGCGGGCTACGCATGCACGCACGTAAAATGATGGGTGGTGATGTCGGGCGAGCGTCCCGACGTCACCGCACGCCATCGCAATATTTTGTTGGGCGGGCGTGCGATGATCTCCGATGCGCGCCCGCCATTAATTAACGGGCCACTTAAGACCCTTGAGACATCAATTGACCGCGATTTTTCGGCACCCTTGCAATCTTCAGGTCGGCGCACAGGCTCAATGGGCAGGCGAGTAGGACACATTTGTAGAAACCTCATCCACGGGCTGGATAAGAGGGCTCAGTGGGGTCGTGAGTGTGCACAGTCAAATATTGATGTTTCAAAGTTACTGATACTTGCCTGTATGATCTGCAATAGTTCAAAACGCATACCAGTTGCTTGATCTGGACTCACAACCTTCAGGTCAGCACTCTGCAATGAGGAATCTTTTTTGGGCCTGCAGGTTTTAAGAAGCCTTCCCTTAGCCTGGGAATGAAAGTTGAACTCTCCACTGGAGGCAGCTCCTCTGAGGAAGAAGGGAGGGCTAGAAGGGGGAGGATGCCAGGAGCACATTCAGCCTCCAGGGGAGCCACCTATGGGAGGACAGGCACAGAGTCAAAGAGTGCAGGGCCAAGAGATAGTCCAAGGTGGAAGGGGCCACAGAAGATGCCACTATCCTGCTGACAGGGTGGACAGGCGGCGAAGCAGCTACCTCAAAATGTCTGAGGTGCAGTGCCGAAGGAGGCTCCGTCTCTCGAGGGAGACAGTCAACTATATCTGTCAGATGATTGGGCCTGAGATCTCTGCGAACTGTGTGGGTGGACAAGCCATGCCAGTGGCTCTAAAGGTCACAGCTGCCCTCAACTTCTATGCTTCTGGCTCCTTCCAGGGGTTGGTGGGTAATCTTTGCAGTGTCTCCCAATCAGCTGTCCACACTTGTGTCAAGCAGATTACAGACACTCTGTTCAGGCGTGCATTGACCTTCATCCACTACCGAAGGGACCAGGCAAACCAGACACAGTGAGCCAGAGGCTTCGCGGCCATTGCTGGCTTCCCCCGTGTCCAGGGTGCCATAGACTGCACACATGTGGCCATCGAGGCATCAGCAGGTGTGCTGGTGCCTTCGTCAACAGGAAGGGCTTCCATTCCATGGACGTGCAGATAGTGTGTGATCACAGGATGCTGATTCTTCAAGTCTGTGCAAGGTACCCAGGCAGCTCCCACGGCGCTTACATCCTCAGCCACTCCCAGGTGCCGGGGCTCTTCAGTGCTCCAGCTCAGCTGGATGGATGGCTGCTGGGTGACAAGGGCTATCCCCTCAGAAGGTGGCTCATGACACCTCTCCGCCATCCAAGACCAGAAGCTGAGCAGCGGTACAATAGGAGCCACGCCTCCACAAGGGCTGTGGTGGAGAGAGCCATTGGTCTTCTCAAGATGAGCTTCTGAAGCCTGGACCGCTCAGGGGGCGCACTCCAGTAGCCCCCGGATCATGTGATAGTGGTTGCATGCTGCGCTCTCCACAATCTTGCGCTGGAAAGGGGGGACGCTGTGGATGATGAAGACATAGACGCATTGGCTGCGGCTGCACACGATGAGTCTAGCTGTGAGTCTGAGGATGAGCACGTACAGGGAAATGCAGAGGGGGTAGATGCTGACCCGGGCATACTCCAGGGAGGCAGAGATGCCCAGGGGGCTTTAATCCAATGGACCTTTAGCTAGCACACTGCATATGGACCTCCAGGACAAGCCTGGGCTGTATGCTCCATATTCAAGGCCTAAGTGCAAAATCTGCCTGGTTAGGAACGTTAACTAAGGTCAAAGCAAAAAACTGCAGATGCTGGAAATCCAAAACAAAAACAAAAATAAAAATACCTGGAAAAACTCAGCAGGTCTGACAGCATCTGCGGAGAGGAACACAGTTAACATTTCGAGTCCGTATGACTCTTCATCAGAACTAAGGAAAAATAGAAGAGAGGTGAAATATAAACTGGTTTAAGAGGGGGTGGGACAGGTAGAGCTGGATAGAAGGCCAGTGATAGGTGGAGATTGCCAAAAGATGTCATAGACAAAAGGACAAAGAGGTGTTGATGGTGGTGATATTAGCTAAGAAATGTGCTAATAGGTGACATTAAGGGTAGAAAGCAGGACAAGCAAGGTACAGATGGCCCTAGTTGGGGTGGGGTGGGGGGAAGGGATCGAAATAGACTAAAAGGTAGAGATAAAACAATGGATGGAAATACATTTAAAAATAATGGAGATAGGTGGGAAAAGAAAAATCTATATAAATTATTGGAAGAAAAGGGGATCGGAAAGGGGTGGGGATGGAGGAGAGAGTTCATGATCTAAAATTGTTGAACCCAATATTCCGTCCGGAAAGCTGTAAACTAAGGTCCTTGTTAATGAAGCTGAATGTCCCACAAAACGCTCATTACACTATTGGAAACCATTCACCTGCAGAACAAAAGAGGCAACCTCAGCCATGGTGACATGTCTGAATTTAATATTGCAACTAAAGAAAATTAATGAAACAAAAAGACAACGGTGTTAAAAATCACACCAACTCATAAAGACCTCATTGTGGACCAACACAAAAGCACCAGTGATAAACCCGTGGTATGCCTAAGGTGCCTTATGTTTACGTTTTCGGGTGCTACACCTTGGTGCTGATCCCTCCCTGGGAGTGGCATCTGAGGCAGCCTGCTGACCCTGCTGTGCTGTTGGCCTCGATGACCTAGGCGGTTGTCCTCTGGCCCATGGAGCCTGTGCTGGCCTCGCCTGGGAGGGAGCTGTCAGTTCCACAGCTGGCATCTCCCCAGTCGTCGCAGCCTCACTGGATGCTACCGTCATGGGCAGAGGGGCGGAGGAGCAGCCACCCTCATCAGAAGCGCCCAGAGAAGAGCCCGCAGAGATGGCAGGCAGCTGCTGCGCCAATGTGAGGTCGCTTTGGACCTCCCTGCTCACCGTGGATGGATGGCACTGAGCTCGGAAAATTGGTGCCCAGACCATCTCCCACACTGGCACTGACCAGCTAAGGTCAATGCCGATGTGAGGGTTTGCAGGTCCAAGCACATCCCCAGGAAGCCCTGATGGGTCTCCTGGAGGAGCATCTCCATGATGGTCGCCACTCTCTCCATGGAGGACGCATGGCGCTTGGACATGAGGCTCATTGCTTTGGCGATAGTCCGCGTAGACTCCTCCACCACGGACACCAAGCCAAGCATAGCCTCATGTATCTCCCACAAACCCGGCCGCATTTCCTGTGCTTGCTGCATCGTGGACACTTCCAGAGGTACATCATCAGGTACTGATTGAGCATGTGCCTGGTCCTCTGCAGTCCTCTGACTGCTGGCACCATGGGCACTCTCTATCTCGGCCAGCTCCTTCAGCGACTGTGAAGTGCCCTCACCGCTGTGCCTCGGGACACTACCTGATGTTCTAATTCCCACCGAAGTGTTAGAATATGCGCTGGTGCCTGCCTGGCAGAGATGGTGTGATGCTGGTGAGACTTCATAGCCATCAGGTGTGAGAGGGGGCCTCTGCTGCTCCTCCTCCCGGCCCTGCTCCGCTGATGCTGAAAGGAAGAACAAGGACATTGGATCAGTTAACATGGAGACAATGTCAATGTGCATCCCTGTTCCACGGATCATTATGCGCTCATCCTTCCATAAGCAATGATCAAGCCAAGTTGCAAACTTCAATCACTGAACATTCAGCACACCCATGGCTGCTGGGATAACAATGGTGACCTCACTGCTGGGCATACATACCTGCCCTTGGCACCCCAGCCTCACCGACACCGGTGGACCTGGACGCATGGCGCCTCTCCAAATCTAGGGCCTCCTGCTCGAAGTGGCTGAGAATCGCTAATTGTGCTGGGCCACCGCCAGTCCTCACCCGCTCAGTGACATTATGTGCATTCTTCTCCTGAAAAGGAGAGAAGAGCATTGATTAGTGCTACTTGTATCTGGACTCTCTTCGCGGATGGCCCACCCCAATCAGAGTGGGACATTGCAGGGCTCTTCTCACCCCGCTGCTGCTGAACACTCACACAAAGATGCTAGGCTTGTCCATCCCCCACCCACCCCCTTGGCCAAATGCTGCCTACATCACATTATGCACCACACAGTCTAACCTTCCATAGCAAGGAAGCACAAGCACGTGGAGCACAGAGGACAGCAGATCGATCGGTGCCACGACATCTTGAAGCTCCCCTCCCAGTATGTCATTACTCTGACTTTGACATGTCCTGCAGTTCCAGCGCTGTGCCTAGGTGCAGCTCCTCCAGGTTGCTCCCAAAACAGTCATGTGGGTCTCAGTGTACCACATGCTGCGGGTGCAGAACCCATCTCTTCACCACCCTCTCAGGCTGACCTCAGCATGGGCAATATCTGCTGGCCCACCCAGCGAAGGACACATGCCGTCAATAATTCAATGCAGTCACTACGCTCAGACTTGGGAGGGAGGGGGGCACCAGGGGGGAAAGCCTACCTGCTGGGTTAAGTGACCAATGCCAACATGGTCCTCACCCTTTCTGAGCGCAACAGGTTGTTGAAGCGCTTGCGACACTGGATCCAGGTGCACCGCACCACGTCGCGGGAGCTCACTACCTCCGCCACCTCCTCCCAGGCATGTTTGGTCATGTGGGGGGCCTCCTCCTCTCGTCCTGGGGTACAAGGACCTCCCACCATGCTGCCACCTCCTCAAAGAGGGCAGCAAGGCAATCATCAGAAAAACGAGGGGCACAGTGCCCCCCTGCCCTACCCTCCTGCCTGGCCTGCTCACCAGCAGTGCTCTGGGGAGCCCTTCCACTGGCCATGATTCACAGCCTTTGAAAGGCTGCAGCAACTTTTTAAAACAGGCCGCCGGGTCGCTATTGAACCCAGCGGTCATTGCAGGCCCGCCACCGCCCGTCCACTCCCGCTGTCCTTGGGAGCCACGGTTCACGCTGAGCGGGCCTTAGTTGGCCCGCCCACATAAAATGGCAGCGCAGGCCCGATTGTGGGTGGTGATTGGGTCCGCGCCCACTCCTGCTCCGACCCTACGCCAGCCAGAAAATTCTGCCCTATAAAAACTTTAATGAAGGTGGTCAAATTTAGAGCCAAGTTTAGTCAAGATATTGTGAAATGTGGAGGGGTTGAATTTCGACAAGTATTTCCCTGCTTGTCTGCCATAATACCAGAAAAACACCATGGCTCTTCCATCATAGATATAGCTGATAAGTGGAGAGCCCATGTGAAAGTTCATAACTTTTAATATTTAAAATACAAACCTTATTTTGGCCATTAGAAATTTCAGCTACTGAGGGTAAAATCCAAAGGCTTGTTTTTTCAAAATGTATTTTGAGTTATCTGATTTATCGGTAGATTCAGAATTGCTTATTTACATAACTCTATAGCCACTTTCTTTAAGTGTGGTCTGTAGACTCCCTATCTCTGCAGTTCTGATGTGCTGCTCTTTTACTATGAGTCTTGTTTGACAACGGAAGTGACATTATAGAAAATATTTAAAATAGGATATGTGTACAGATTCATATTTATAATACATTGTGGATGTACATTTTATAGTTTAGACATGTTATAACTATTTATAGAACATTATATTCATAATTTTTGTGTTGTTGAGTTTTTGTGGTGTGAGAAGATTATATTTTTAATATATTGGTAACTGTCTGACAATGGGTGTATCATTAGGCAGAAAATTGTGGAATAGTGTTCAAGTAGAAGGTTAGTTTTTTAAAAAGGATGGAGTTAAGTGGGAACGTGCTACGTGATTGCGGAGGGATAGGAATGCTGGAGAAATTTGTTTTGAATGGTGAGGGAATACAAAAAGTTGGTGGGAGGAGGAAGAAAGAATGAAGCTATTGTAAAGTTGTTGGTAGTGAGAGAGAGGAAAAAAAGATGGTGAATGGGTGGTAAAGGAGGAGTTTGAGTTTAACACAGGCAATAGAGAAAGGTTAGGGGAGGAAAGTGGAGTTCAAGAGAATTTTGTGGCATGTAAGTAATTGGTAAGTTGAGGTATAAATCATTTACCTTTGTACGGCTATAAAATTATCTCATTTTTAAGGTGCATAATCCACAGAAAGATACAGTAAGATATATCAAATTATTAGTAGGGTAAGGGTTAGTGGGGGTGGGGAGGAGGGGGCAAGGGTGTGTTTTTTTTATTCATTCAAGGGATGTGGGCTTTGCTGGCTGAGCTAGTTTCTATTGCCCATCCCTAATTGCCCTTGGGAAGGTGGTGGTGAGCTGCCTTCTTGAACCGCTGCAATCCATGTGGTGTAGGTACACCCACTGTGCTGTTAGGGAGGGAGTTCCAGGATTTTGACCCAGCGATAGTGAAGGAACAGCAATACATTTCCAAGTCAGGATGGTGAATGGCTTGGAGGGGAACTTCCATGTGGTGATGTTCCCATCTATCTGCTACCCTTGTCCTTCTAGATGGTAGTGGTCATGGGTTTGGAAGGAGCCTTATAGATGGTTCCTTAGTGGAGCCAGACCCTCAGGACTGACCTGTCCTCCCTCATGCTGCAATGTGCCAGAGCTCACATCATTCAAACAATCTCAACATTCAAAGATCATAATGTCTGAAATTTAGCAACATGGAGGCAGGGAAGGTCATTGATGAAGTAGCTGAAGATGGTTGAACTGAGGACACTACCCTGAGGAATTCTTGCAGCAAAGTCCTGGGGCTGAGATGATTGGCCTCCAACAATCACAACCATTTTTCTTTGTGGTAGGTATGACTCCAACCAGTGGAGAGTTTTTCCCCTGTTTCCCATGGTATCAATTTTGTTTAGGCTCCTTGATGTCACACTTGGTCACATGCTGCCCTGATGTCAAAGGCAGTCACTCTCACCACACCTATGGAATTCAGCTCTTTTGTCAATGTTTGAACCAAGGCTTTAATGAGGTCTGGAGCCCAAAGTGAGCATTGGCAAGCGTGTTATTGCTGAGTAATTGCCTCTTGACAGTATTTTCAAAAACACCATCCAGCACTTTGCTGATGATTGAGAGTTGACTGATGGGGTAGTAATAGGTCAGAATGGATTTGTCCTGTTTCTTGTTGAAAGGACATGCCTGGATATTTTTCCACATTGTTGGGTAAATAGATGCCTACATTGTAGCTGTACTGGAGCAGCTTGGCTGGGGGTGCGGCTGGTCTGGAGTATGACTCTTTAGTACAACAGACAGTTGTCAGGGCCTTTGCTGTATCCAGTGCCCTCAACCATTTCTTGATAGCATGTGGAGTGAAATGAATTGTTTGAAGGCTAGGATCTGTCATGCTGGAGACCTTAGAAGGAGGCAGAAATGGATCATCCACTCAGCGCTTCTGGCTGAAGATGGTTGCAAATGCTTCAGCCTTATCCTTAGCACTAATGTCCTGGGCTTCCCCATCGTTGAGGATGGGAATGTTTGTAAAGCCTTCTCCCCTGATTAATTGTCCACCATCATTCACAACTGGATGTGGCAGGACAGCAAAGCTTGGGTGTGGGATAGCTTTGCTCTGTCTATCCCTACCAGCTGCAGGCCAGGTCTGGCAGATATGCCCATCGGTACTTGTCCAGTTTCATCAGCGGTGGTGCTATCGAGCCACTCTTGGTGATAGACATTGAAGTTACCCACTCAGACTACATTATGTGCCCCTGCTACCCTCAGTGCTTCTTCCAAGTGTTATGGACAGGGGAGGGAGGCAGAACTGAATTCCTTTATTTTTTCGCCATCTGTCCGTAAGCAGCGGTGTTTTAATTTTTTGAAATAGGCTGTGGCGTGTTTCCCCAGACCCTCTGTTTGTGAGGTCAATTTGTAAAGTGGCTCATAGCAAACTTTCTTCAGGGTTAATGCAGAAGTATAGTTTATTGACTTATTTAAACTCAGGGGTTGGTTGCAATTTCATACACACTTGCAAGCACGGAATAAGAAGATAGGAAAGAGGAATTTTTACAACTATGAATAACTTAAAGAAAAGCACCACAGATATGGATATCAGTTCATGTGATTGCCAGAGTCCAGAAAGTTAGAGTCCAGTGAGGACTCCTTCACGGATGTGCTACAGTTCAGCTAGCAGGATTTTGCAGAATTCCTTTAAAGTTGATGGTGATGTGGTATGAGATGAGGTTTATATAAAAAGACTTGTTCTGCTCAGCAGATGATAGCAGGAATGTTCCAGAGAAATGGGGTTCAAAGAAGCTTAGACTTGATGCAGACTCTTGGTCAGTTGGCGTCCTGCTTTGGTGTTTACTGGCTGGAGTTTAAACAGCAGACTGAACTGCGAGTCTGGAAATGTAATATTAAACTTTCCAAAGGCCAGAAGCTTAGGTCATGTGATGTTGCCCATTGATGAGTCAATTGCAGGCTAACAGTATCTATGCCTCTGGTCAAAATCCATTGTTTACCTTAGGAGATAAATGGTAGCTTTTAGTGTTATCATTTATTGCAAGGGGAATTGAATACAAAGGTAGGGAGGTTATGCTTCACTTGTACAGGGCACTGGTGAGACCACATCTGGATTACTGTATACAGTATTGGTCTCCTTATTTAAGGAAAGATGTACATGCACTGGAAAAGTTCACAGAAAGTTTACTAGGTTAATGCCAGGATTGGGTGGGTTGTCTTTATTAGGAAAGGTTGCATAGGTTAGGCTTGTATCCACTGAAGTTTAGAAGAGTAAGGGGTAACTTGATCGAAACCTTCAAGATTCTGAGGGGTCTTGACATAGTGGATGTGGAGAGGATGTTTCCTCTTGTGGGAGAATCTAGAACTAGGAGTCATAGTTTAAAAGTATGGGGTCGCTCATTTAAGACAGATATGAGGAGAATGTTTTTCTCTCAGAGGGTAGTGAGTCTTTGGAACTATCTTCCTCAAAAGGCAGTGGAAGCAGAGTCTTTGAATATTTGTTGAGGCAGAGCTAGATAGGTTCTTGATTAACAAGGGGGTGAAAGGTTATCGGGGGTTGGCAGGAATGTGGGGTTGAGGTTACAATCAAATCAGCCATGATCTCATTGAATGGAGATCAAACTTGAAGGGCCGACTGGCCTAATTCTGCTCCGTATGTTCGTATGTCTCTGCAGGTATGGCGAGATTCAATGGTTTACACTCTGTTATAGAACCAGGTTGGAGAGATGGATCATCTGCTGGTCCCTGGTTTCATTGATTTTAATGTGCCCTTACAATGAGAAGTGTGAAATTCCACAAATATGAGGGTTGAGCTTTTGTTCTGTAACTGCTGTTGGAAATTTCCAAAAACTGTAGCAAACTTGTGAATCATGTGACCTGTAGCAGCCATCTTTTGGTTCAGCAAAGTGCACTTTTTTAAATAAGCGAAAAAGGTAGGGATTGATTTAACAATTTCTGATCTGAAAGATGTCTTAGGGACATGGGACAAGTGATGTTCAAAATAGAGGAGTGCTGACTGATCAGCTGAGGGAGGGTGGTGGGTGATAATTAGCAGGAAGTCTCTTTGCCCATGTTTTACCTGACACCATTATCTTTCAAGGGGTCCATGCCAATGTTGAGAGCTACTTTCTCCCAACTGTATACCACTATGCTGCTGCCTCAGTTGGGTCTGTCCTGCCAGTGGGACAGGAGATATCCAGGGATGGTGATAGAAGAGTCTGGGACATTGGCTGTAAGGTATGATTCTGTGAGTATGACTATGTCAGGCTGTTGCTTGGCTAGTTTGTGAGACAGCTCTCTCAATTCTAGCACAAGTCCCAAGATGTTAGTGAAGAGGACTTTGCAGGGTCCACTCAACTGGGTGTGCCATTGTTGTTTCAAGTGCTCCAGTTGATGAAGGTGATCCATCTGGTTTTATTCTTATTTGACTATTCTGTAGCCATTTGACACAACTGAGTGGCTTGCTAGAGCATTTCAAAGGGCAGTTAAGAGCCAACCATATTGTTTTGGTATGGAATCACATGTAGACCAGACCAGGTAAGGACAGCAGATTTCTGTCCCTAAAGGACATTGATGAACCAGGTGTTGTCCTATGTCAAATCCATGCCCTTCTTTCTTGCAAATCCCTTGTCCTCAGCGATCATTTCACTATCTCCCATCCCAGTCATTGCCCCTAGAAGGTCTGTACTTACACCCCAAGTTCATGTGACATAATCGTGAGCATATGTGGTGCATAACTGGCTTAGTAATCCATTAGAGATCTGGTTGGATCATATCAAGTGAAATTGAACTGCATTCTCCTCTCTCAAAACCACCCATTACTTACAGATCATTCTGGAGAGCAAAAGTAACCCAATTTTTTTACTCTATTATCAAACTTAATTTCCTCTTCCCTGCTACCTCCACCCTCACCTTGAATAATGGGCTTATGGACTTCTTTGCCGCCAAGGTTGAGACCATGTATTCAGTTAACTCTGCTGCTTCGTCCTTTGTCCACCAATCCAGCCATCCCCTGCTGGCTCTCCTCTGCCTTAACCTTGAATCTATAACTCTCTCTAGCATCTGTCCCATCTCCACCATACTCATTCTTTATGTTCATGGGGCCCACGTCCTGCTTCCTTGACTCCATTCATAGATACAGTCTTCTTCATTTTCAAAACTGCCATTATCACCCCCTATCTGGTAAAAATCTGCCCTCAACCTATAATCCTTGCAAATAAGCACTCATTGAATGTGTTATCATCTCTCAAATCCATGCTTTTCTTTCTTGCAAATTCTTTTGAATATTTCCAATCAGGTTTGTACTCCGCTGCAGTCCCAACCAAAATTGCAAATAACATTATCTGTGATCATGACCATTGACACATTATTCCTCTTCATTCTCCTCAATCTCTCTGAAGCCTTTGTCAGTCAACCACACAATTCTCCTTCAATATCTCACCTCCATTGTTCAGCTGCTCTCACTTGGATTGACTATTAAGTGTCTCCTTTAGACAGAGTATTTGCTGCAATGAACTTTCTTCCACACCATTGTCTCCAGAGCCTCCCCTGGGTAAATCCTTGGCTCCTTTGTCTTCCTTATCTTACGTTGCTCTTGGTGATATCAGCTGCAGCCTTGGGGTTAGCTTTCACTGTATATTGATAACTCCCACTTCTCTTGGCCCCTTCACTGCCTCTGTGTTTTCAGGTTACTTATTTGACATCCAGTTTTGGGTCAGCTCCAATTTCCTCCGAATAAATATTTAGGAAGACCAAAGCCGGAAGGGTAAAATCGTCCGTGTCCACTGGCGTCAGACATGCTTGGCGGTGTGAACGAACAATATGGCGAGAAGGCCAAAAATCGTGAAACCAGTTTGCGATCATCCACTCAGCCGTTGAAGGCGGGCTGTGTTTCCCACCATCGGATATTGGGAACCTCATTGTAATACATCTGCATATCATTACAAGGCCAGCCCACCAGACTCATCTCCCCACGGTGGATTGTCCACCCACGTCAGAGTGATTACACATTGATGTGTTTCCCACCTGTACATAAGCGAAGTGCACCTGGCGAGCAGCACCTTGTTCGGGACTTTGAGGTCTGTTTGCCTACCTTGCTTTGGGCAGCACTTGCAGTCATCAGCACCAGGCTTCACAGGCAGCACCGTAGCACTTTTAGGGGGGTTCACAGGCAGGTATCTGCCTACCAGACCAGCCATAAGCTGGGGGTGGCTTTGTACAGCTGCAGGGCTAGGGCTTGCTTGGGAAAGGGAGACAAGTGGCCTCAGGCAAGGGGAGAGGCTGCAGAGCGAGGGCTGCACTGGGGTAGGAGGGTATCCCAGGGTGTGTGTGGGGGCACATGTTGATCTGTACAAGTGGCCTCAAGATGGTGAGGGCCAAGTAGGCAGTCTCCAGAGCAGGCGAGGCCAGGTGGAGATGTGAGGGTGTGTGTGAGAGTGTGAGTGGTGATGTCCCTTGAGCTGGCAGTGAGTGAAATGCCAGTAAATGTGTGATGGGCTTGAATGTGTGAGTTCAGAGTGATGAGATGGTTGCCTTACCTTGGCAGCACAGATTAGATCATTCATCCTCTACCTGCATCGGGTGGCCAACCTCTTCTGTGCAGTATTAGCACTGACCACCACTGCCATCACCTCCCAAGCCAGAGTGTTAATGTTGCTGCCCCTCCTGCGGCCAGAGCCGGGGTAGAGGACATCACAACTGACCTCCACAGCATTCAAAAGGCGCTCGAGGGATGCGTCACTAAACCTGGGGGCTGCAGTCTTCTAGCCTTTCGGGGTCATGTCTTCTGTGCAGCAGTCGTGGGCTGGAAGCACTGAGAGGTGTGTGTGTGACTGTACTTTAAATATGGTACCTGGTGTGATGAAGCAATGAGGTGACGACGTGGTGGGCGTATTGGAGCCCGCCTGCCATAGAAATGGCATGTTTTGCGGGAATGCATAATTCATGCGACGGGTTTGGGACGATACGGCGTGAGAAGTCGCCATTGCAGCTGGCGGGTAAAACGTCGTTTAAGCCATCTGCTACTGCGCTTAATACAAATCTGGGGCGATTCCACCTATAGTCTTTGAAGCCCAGCCACAAGCCCTATATTTTTGACACGGATTCCATCTGACTCCCTAGCCACTATCTCAGGCTGAACCTGATGTTCACAACTTCAGCATCCTGTTTGAATTCAAGGCGAATTTCTGATTCAATAACAAAGACTGTCACAATGGCTGCTGACTTCTACTTCTGTAACATCACCTATATCCACCCCTACCTCAGCTTACCTGCTGCGGATCCCTTATACATGCTTTTGTTATCTCCAGACTACTGCTTTCCTTGCTGGTCTCACTTCTTCCAATTTTAATAAACTATGTATCACCCAAAACATTGCTTCCTGTATCCTAACCCAGAGGAAGTCTTGCTCACCCATCACACCATGCTTGATAACCTAGGTTGGCACCAAGTCTACTAATGCCTCATATTTAAAATTCCTATCTTCATGTTACACCTCACTCCATTTTATCTCTGCAGCCATCTCTAGTTCCGTAACGTCCTACCTCCTGAACTTTCAGTTCCTCTGACTGGTCCCCTCTTCCTTTCTGCAACCTGGGTCTCATTCTATGAATTCTCTACCCTTGTCAGGAAGATATAATAATTTTCATAATGTTATTGGAATTTAAAAATAGTAATAGTGGGGTCTATGTCTGTGTGTTGAACTTAATTGAATTAAAGGCAGCTGGTCTGAAGGCTTTGATGTAACAGAAGGTAAGCTAAATTTGAAATGTTAAGTAGGTAAACATAGGTGTAAAGGGAACATTTGCATTTTTAAATAAATCAGACTAGATTGATTTCAAAGGAGGGGTGAAATTGTTTCACCTAGCCAGGGGAAGTTAAGAAACAGTGTGTTTATTTTTCCCAAAGATTACTCGTAAAAATGGTACTATAAGAGATTTTTATTATTAGAGGTAGAAGTCCAAAGACATAGTGAAACAATGGGAATTTGCATTTAAAGGGGAAAATATGTATAAAGGAGGGAAGGCTGTGTGCAAAGGAAGGAATTCTAAGATATAACAAGTGTGAAAAGCCCCAGCATCTATGCCTCAAATGGCTGCCTACAAAGAACTGAAGTTAAGAAAATTCACTTTGAATTATATTGTTCAGGTTATCGTGTTTCTTTGCCTGGGTATTTTAAAATCTGTGTGTCTTACTGTTGCCTTCATGAAAGTGTAACTGGGAGTTAGATTAACTAGGGGATTTAGAAGTTATCATAGTAGCAATTTCTAGATCTATGTGTATACTTGAAATCATTTCTTCTATTAATAAAGGTTTAATTTAGTTTTGTAAAAAACCTATAAGATTCGGTGAATTCGAGGCATGCATCTTGAAATTTATACAAATTGCAAAACAGTGGATGGGAAGAGTGTCCTGCAGTCAGCATCATGGTGAAGCAGCCTTGGAAGAGTGTCCTGCAGTCAGCATCGCGGTGAAGCAGTCTGGGAAGAGTGTCCCACAGTCAGCATCACGGTGAAGCAGTCTGGGGTGTGTATCCTGCAGTCAGCGTCGCGGTGAAGCAGTCTGGGAAGAGTGTCCTGCAGTCAGCATTGCGGTGAAGCAGTCTGGGAAGAGTATCCTGCAGTCAGCATCGCGGTGAAGCAGTCTGGGAAGAGTGTCCTGCAGTCAGCATCGCGGTGAAGCAGTCTGGGGTGAGTGTCTTGCAGTCAGTTCTTGTTGAAAATAACAAGAGTGACATCACAAGACAGTGCGAGAGAGCAGCGGAGAGATCAGAACCAGCGTGAGCGCGGGGAAGCTTCAAAAAGTGACGTCAGCACAAAGATAAGAGTTGATTGGTGAGGAGTGAGTAAGTGTTTTTCTCCAGTTTAAAATAGATTATAAGGAAAGGTAAGAGTTCCAGTTTTTGTTTAAAGTACATAAATAATTTAACTTTTTTTTACAGTATTTAACTTAAAGTAAGGGGTTTTTTTTCAACTAGAGGCATGGCAGGGCAGGTTAGTCCTGCGTAATGTACCGCCTGCAACATCTGGGAAGTCCTAGATGCTCCTTGCGCTCTGACCGACCACGTGTACAGGAAGTGCCACTAGCTGCAGCTACTTGAGCTCCAAGTTTCAGAGCTTGAGCGGCAGCTGGAGGCACTGAGGTGCATCTGCGAGGCTGAGAGTTTTGTGGATAGCATGTTTTTAGACATGATCACCCCACAGCTTACGGAAGCATAGACAGAGAGGGAAGAGGTGACCATCAGTCAGAAGAAAGGTGTCAGGCAGGTAGTCAGGAAATCCCCTGGGTGCATCTCGCTCAAGAACTGTTTTTCTGTGTTGGAAAACATTGAGTGTGACGGTTCCTCTGGGGAGTGCAGCTGCGCTCATGGCACTGTGAATGGCTCAGCTACACAGGTGGGGAGGAAAAAGAGGGGAAGAGCAATAGTGGTAGGAGACTCAATAGTAAGGGGAACGGACAGGTGTTTCTGCGGCCATAGACGTGACTCCAGGATGGTATGTTGCCTCCCTGGTGCCAGAGTCAAGGATGTCACTGATTGGCTGCAGGGCATTCTAAAGGGGGAGGGCAAACAGACAGAGATTGTGGTACATATTGATGCCAACAACATAGGTAGAAGAGGGATGAGGTCCTGCAAGCAGAATTTAGGTAGCTAGGAAGCAGATTAAAAAACAGGACCTCAAAGGTAGTAATCTCTGGATTACTTCCGGTGCCAAGCGCTAGTGAATATAGAAATAGGAGGTTAGTCCAGATGAATGTGTGGCTGAAGAGGTGGTGCAGGAGGGAGGGCTTTAGATTTCTGGGACATTGGGACCTCTTCTGGGGGTGGTGGGACCTGTACAAGGTGGACGGGTTGCACCTGAACCGGAATGGGACCAAAATCCTTGCGGGGAGATTTGCTAGTGCTGTTGGGGAGAGTTTAAACTAACTTGGCAGGGATGGGATCCTGAGAGGAGGTTCAGTGGGGGAGATGCACAGCCAAAATTAGAAGAGAAAGCAAGTGAGTCCGGAAGGCATAGAAATTATAGGCCAGTTAAGGAACAAAGGAGTTTGGCAAGGTTGGATGGTATTTATTTTAATGCAAGGAGTCTGACGAATAAGGCAGATGAGTTGAGGGTACAAATTAACACATGGAAGTATGATGTCACTGCTGTCACAGAGACACGGTTGAGAGAGGGGCAGGATTGCCAGCTCATTATTCCAGGATATAGGGTCTTCAGGGAAAACAGGGAAGGAGGTAAAAGAGGAGAGGGTACCGCAATATTGCTCAAGGAATCAATTACAGCAGTAAAGATGGATGACATCTTAGAAGGCTCCTCAAATGAAGCCATATGGGTAGAACTTAAAAACAAAAAAGGAGCAATCACATTGCTGGGAGTGTACAATAGGCCCCCAAACAGTCAGAGAGAAATAGAAGAGCAGATATGTAGGCAAATTTCAGAGAAGTGTAAAAATAATAGGGTAGTAATAGTGGGGGGTTTCAACTTCCCCAACATTAACTGGGTTAGTCATAGTGTGATAGGTTTAGAGGGAGCAGAATTCTTAAAATGCATCCAGGAGAGCTTTTTAAGCCAGTACGTAGACGGTCCTAATTTTAATTTTAGGGAATGAAGCCGGGCAAGTGGTAGAGGTATCAGTGGGGGAGCATTTTGCAGATAGTGATCATAACTCCAATAGATTCAAGATTGTTCTGGAAAAGTACAAGGATGGGCAAGAAATCAGAGTTCTAAATTGGGGGAAGGCCGATTTTAATAAGATCAGATATGATTTGGCCAGAGTGGACTGCAAGCAGCTACTTTTAGGTAAATCTGCATCAGAGCAGTGGGACTCATTCAAGAAGGAAACAGGGAGAGTACAGGGCCAACATATTCCAGTAAAGATAAAGGGTGGGACCAACAAATCCAGGGAACCCTGGATGTCAAGGGATATACAGGATTGGATAAAGAGAAAAAGGGAGGCTTATGGCAGATACCAAGGGTTCAAAACAGCAGAAGCCCTAGAGGAATATAGAATGTGTAGGGGGAACTTAAAAAGGAAATTAGGATAGCAAAAAGGGGACATGAAAAACATTGGCAGGTAAAATAAAGGAAAATCCAAAGTTATTTTACAAGTACATTAAGAGTAAGAGGATAATCAGGGAAAGAGTAGGGCCCATTAAGGACCATAGTGGTAGTTTGTGTGTGGAGCCGGAAGACGTAGGTAGGGTTCTAAATGAATACTTTGTGTCGGTGTTCACAAGTGAGAGGGACGACGTGGGTATCAGGCAAAAGAACTGTGATATAATTAAAGAAATTAGCATAGAAAGGGAGGAGGTGCTAAGTGGTCTGGCAGGCTTTAAAGTAGATAAATCTCCAGGCCCGGATGAAATGTATCCCAGGCTGCTGAGTGAGGCAAGGGAGGAGATAGCAGGGGCACTGGCAATAATTTTCAATGCCTCTCTTGCCACAGGAGAGGTGCCAGAGGACTGGAGGACAGCCAATGTGGTACCGTTATTCAAGAAGGGAGGAAAGGATAAACCAGGGAACTACAGGCCAGTTAGTCTAACCTCAGTGGTGGGGAAACTATTGGAAGCAATTCTGAGGGACTGAGTTAATCTACACTTGGAGAGGCAGGGATTAATCAAGGACAGTCAGCATGGTTTTATTAAAGGGAGGTCATGTCTGACCAATTTGATTGAATTTTTCGAAGAGGTGACCAGGTGTGTAGATGAGGGCAATGCATTTGACGTAGTCTACTTGGACTTCAGCAAGGCTTTTGATAAGGTCCCGCATGAGAGACTGATAACGAAGGTAAGAGCCCATGGGATCCAAGGTAATTTGGCAAATTGGATCCAGAATTGGCTGAGTGGCAGGAAACAGAGGGTGATGGTCGAGGGGTGTTTTTGTGATTGGATGCCTGTGTCCAGTGGGGTTCCACAGGGATCGGTGTTGGGTCCCTTGCTGTTTGTGGTGTATATAAACGATTTAGACTTGAATGTAGGAAGGTTGATCAGTAAGTTTGCGGATGACACAAAAATTGGTGGTGTGGTAAACAGTGAGGAGGATAGCCTTAGATTACAGGAGGATATGGTCAGATGGGCTGATCAGTGGCAAATGGAATTTAATCTGGATAAATGTGAGGTGATGCACTTGGGCGGGACAAACAAGGCATAGGAATACATGATGAATGGTAGGACCCTGGGAAGCACTGAGGATCAGAGGGACCTTGGTGTGCATGTCCACCAGTCCCTTAAGGTCGCGGGACAGGTAGATAAGGTGGTTAAGAAGGCATATGGGGTACTTGCCTTTATTAGCCAAGGCACAGAATATAAGAGCAGGGAGGTTCTGCTGGAGCTGTATAAAACGCTGGTTAGGACACAGCTAGAGTATTGCGTGCAGTTCTGGAATCTGCATTATAGGAAAGATGTGATTGCACTAGAGCGAGTTCAGAGGAGAATTACCAGGATGTTGCCTGGGCTGGAGAGTTTTAGTTATGAGGAGAGATTGGATAGACTGGGGTTATTTTCCCTGGAGCAAATGGAGATTGAGGGGGATATGATTGAGGTGTATAAAATTATGAGGGGCATAGATAGGGTAGACAGGAAGGAACTTTTCCCCTTGGTGGAGGGATCAATAACCAGGGGGCATAGATTTAAGGTAAGGGGCAGGACGTTCAGAGGGGATGTGAGGAAGAGTTTTTTCACCCAGGGGGTGATGGGAAACTGGAACTCACTGCCTGAAAGGGTGGTAGAGGAAGAAACCCTCATAACATTTAAGAAGTATTTGGATGTGCACTTGCGATGCCATGGCATACAAGGTTATGGGCCTAATGCTGGAAAATGGGATTAGAATAGTTAGGTACTTGTTTGACCAGCGCAGACTCGATGGGCCGAAGGGTCTTTTTCTGTGGACCTCCATGACTCTAGTTATGGTAGTTGTTTCAAGTTTCCCTTTGGGATTTGAGCAGTTCAGCATTTAACATCGGCTGTGCCATAACAACCCTCCATATCTCCCCTGCCTTAAAGCCTCCACTTGGGAGTTGGAAAGAAGGCGGTTAAAGAAAAATGCAAGAAAAAATATGGAATATCACAGATCTGAAATGAAGAGAAACAGTGACAACATGTAAAGGATCTACACAAATATGAGGCAGGAGGAGACAGTATAAATGTGAACTTGAAATGGAAGAGAAAGGCATGCTGGCAACAAATCTGGTAAATTGGAATATAGCCCATAGATCTGTCCAAAATACACTCAACGCTTTACCAAATTTTAAAGAAGGGAATGACACAGATGGTTTCATGATGGCATTTCAACTAATTGTAAACCATTTTAAGTGGAACAAATATGTCTTGCTGGAAAGCTCATGATAGCACTTTGTGGTAAAACGCATACTACATTCTCTCGTGGATCAAATAGAAAGTGTGGGCTATTAAATAGTAAAAAAAAAACACTGCTTTTTGTTTAATACTTGAAGCATTCAGGCAAGCTTTAAGAAGCTGTGGAAAGCTCCTTATGACATTTATAGAGCAATAGCAATAGAACTAGATAATCAAAAATTGTGGCTAGATGGGGAGAACGTTACAGATTCTAAGGGTCAGCATCAATTGATATGAAGGGATTGGTTTCTTGAAGTGGTTCTAGATGATTTCAAAGTATGATTGCTTGACCAGGAGTGCAAGACCCTGAGCCAGTAAGGTGAATGAACAAGTCACACTCCAGGTAACGGTAAGGGAGGACTCATCTTTCAGAGTGGGCTGATATGATATTGCTGAGAAGAATATCTAGAGATAAAAGGCAAAAATGCAACACCTTCAACAACTTACATTTACATAGAGTTTCAATGTCACAAAACACAGTTATGTGTGAGCTGCAAAGTCACTTTGAAAAAATAAAAGTCAGATAAGGGAATGCAGCAATTTCATAAGCCTGAGCCCACCATTCAAACTGTGCTGCTTCCTAGCAAATCTACAAATAACAGGTAATTGAGAAAGCATTTGAAAGCATTGCAGAAGATTATGGGGCCACTATAAGATTGCATTACATTTCATTAAGCAGCCAAGTGATGTTAGAACTGTTACACTGATTGCTAATATTAGCAGAGGTCCTGAAAACTCTACTAAGACACAGGAAGACAAACCAAACACTGATGCTGTTCTTACTGAGGTGGAATAATTGCTCGAAAAACCAATAAAAACTTATGTATGCTATAATTTTAATAATTTGTACCTAGGCTCTAAAAGAACAATTAAATGGTACATAGAAATCCTTTTCTGGAAGGAAGCTTAATTGCAGAGAGTAGCTATTGGCGTACACTACAACGTTACTAAAAAGAAACTTAGAGTTGGCACATATTTAAATGCAATTAATCAAAAAAATCAGCTGAAAAAAATACAGATCGTTGAAAAAATGCTGTACTTGACAAAGAAAGATAGCATTTCAAAGACTAAATTTTCTGAATCCCCATCTTATGCCAGTATATATCAGGAAATCATGGGTGCTGGAAAATCTATCAGATATCAAACTAAAGAAGTTTACTGACAGCTAAATATGTCAGAGATGGAGAAATTGGGGAGCTACAGGTTTGTTTGGACCATTAGCACTTTGTCCAACGGATGGTATGAAAACACATTAACACATGCAAGAACCCTGATGCACAGAGGACTCTTCCTGTGTACCCGCCAAATTTTACCAATGCCACCATTCAATCCATCTCTCTCATTACCAGCCCATGGAGATGCAGGGGGATGGTTCCAGTAAAGGCTCATTATTGGATGAGGCATTGAAAGGGGGGTGCCAGAGGAGCAAAGAATAAAAGTGGGGTATGGCTTTGGGGAGCAGAGGCTCTGCAAATGTCAGCTCCTGGTTCTACAGTCCGTAGACTTGGACTTCAAGTTCTGCTTAAAGTATGTTGAAAATAGGATGTTGAATGAGCATCACCCTCACAGGATTGAATTTTCACAACCCCATGGTATTGGGTTTGGCAGCAACGGGTGGTGAGGGGAGTGCTGAGGTACAGATGAATAGTCGAGATCCACATCAGGATGCCGCCCCAAGGCATTCCAGCTGCCAGGGAACTATCCCAGGAAGGCAGACAGTCAAGTTGCATTGTTAAGGCCTCACTTAGGGCTGATTTTGCAGCTTCTCTGCCATTTTGCTGGCAGAGGAGCAGCTACCGTCCATGTTCGGAGACCTCGAGCTCAATGGTGGCAGCCTCCCTATGGCAGGCTGTGGAGGCCATCAGAGCCAGAGGCTCCATGCCACTGAGGAAGTGTATTTTCAAAGGCCATAGCTGCAGCCAAGAACTATCCAGTGGAGGGGTTTCCTCTCCAACTCTCTTGACTTAATGGTCTAGATCTTGTTATTTTAATCCCTGATGTGCAGACCAGCAGGGGCGCCTCCGATTTGCCTCAGCAGCCCCGTCTCTCCCAGTAGTGCAGCTGAGGCCCCAGAGCTGCCAGCCCTCTGATAGTGCTGGCAGCAATGTGGACCTGCACACTGTTTGTAATAGAATGGTGAATTTGGAGACGGCTTCCAGGAAGATTGCTCTGCCAGTCTTGCACCTGGTAGTATAGATTTGGGGCTCTATTTGGTCCCACCGTCAGGGTTCTGAAGACAGCAGCAAAATTCAGCACATGTGGAGACATTGAGGACCAATTTGGAGGACTTGAGGCAGATAGCATGGGTCACACTGGGGGTCCTTCTTTACAGCCACATCAGAGAAGACTTTAACATAATGCAGCACTGCCTGCTGTTAGTGTCACTACTGGGAATTTGTTCCCCAACTAGAGAAACCTCTAGACCAGTTAATGGCCTTCAGGAATTAAAAGAGAAAACGCCAGGAATATTCAGCAGGTCTGGCAACATCTATGGAGAGAGAAACAGAGTTTAAGTTTCAGGTCAATGACACTGTTACCACGGACCGTCAGGCCTTGGTTGACTGTATGGAGAGTGGCTTCTTAGCCCATTGTGGCACTCTCCTACATGGCCTCTAAAATATAACTACCTCCCACAATGAGGGAGTTCATAAACAATATAACCAAAGCAGAGTTCTCATTGTGTCAAAGAGAAAAATGAAAAACTGTTTCTTATAATGCTTTGGGACATTTTACTGTGTTATAAGCATAAATGTAAGTTGTTTAGATGGCTATAGCTAGCTGTAGTTGAAAAATATTTTCTTGTTGTAATTATTGCATTATTATAACACTGGATAGGGATGATGTAGTTGAGGGGTCAATTCCTGCCTAATCAACGGACTTTTGGCTGTTCTCCAAATTTTCTGGTCCCGCCCACACCAATTCCTGCCGTGTGTGGGACCTGAAAATTCTGGTCAAAGTCTATCTAGTTAGAATTAAGGAATAGAGGAGCTTTTACGCTACTAGATGTGTACAATAGTAGACGGAAATTGAGACCAGAATCTTCGGGTCGGTGTGCGGGGGCGGGCCCCACTCGCCGATGCATAAAATAACGTGCGGTGACATCGGGCGTGCGCCTGCCGAGCTGTCAAAGGCCTGTTAAGGCCATTTAAAAACTAATTAAAATACTTAACAGAGCTGCCCATCCAACTTTAAGGTTGGCGGGCAGGTGAAGAGCCCAGGCGGCCTTCGCATTTCTCATGAAACCTCATCCACGGGTGGGATGAGATTTCATGAAGTGTTTATAAATTGAGGAAAAAATTTTATTCAAGTTCATTGACATGTCCCAACTCATGTGGGGACATGTCTTCTCATTTTTTTTTTCTTTATTAAAATTTTTGACAGTCAAATTAATCTCCCTGAGGCAGCTCTGTGCCTCAGGGCGATTTCTGCGCTCTTTCGTGCGCAGGCCCCGACTCAGCCTCCTTCCCCCGCCCGGACAGGGAGCGCTCAGCACTTCCGGGTGGGCATCACGCTAGGTGGGCCTTAATTGGCCTGCTCCCCAGAGAATCAAAATTGCAAGAAAATTACAGAAAGATGCAAGAACTACAGAGTAATGATAATTGGGACACTTCATAATTATCCTAATACATATTAGGTTAGTAATAGTGAATAGGGTAAAGAGGAGGAGGTGTGTACAAGAGAAATGTGTACAAGATAACTTTCTTGGTCAGTGTTTCCAACCCAATGAAGGTGGAATCATTCCTGGATCTAGTCTAGGCAATGAAGTGAGGCATGTTTCAGTGGGAGATTTCTGAGTAACAGTAATCATTTATTCAGGTTTAGAATAATTATGGAAAAGAACACACTACTATCAAGCATAAAAATACTTATCTGGAAGGGTCTAATTTTAATGAACTGTAAAGGGATCTGACTCAAGTGGAGTGAAATCAAAATTGGTAGGCAAAATGCTAACTGAACAATGAGATGCCTGTAAAGAGATGGTTTGGGTAGAGTAGACCCATAAAGGGAAAAAAGAGCTCTCTGGATGACTAAAGATGTAAAGATTAAAAGGAGGCTTATGCCGATTGTAAGATTCATCATACAGTAGAGAACCAAGCCTAGTGTAGAAAGTACAGAAGAGATCTAAAAAAGGGAGTAACTGGGGAAAAGAGAGAGTGTGAGAATAGATTAGTGGTTAACACAAGGAGTACCACAGAAGTCTTTTATAAACGCACAAGCTGCGCTACCCATCCTACCCTGATTTTCATCTCATTGAATGAAAACCCTGCCAGATGACAGAGAAAATATAGAGTTCCTGTAGATATGAACCTTCTCGATGCGTTTCAACATCTTTCCTTGCACACCAAACCTTGAGCTTTGAATAAAGCTGAAGAGAGTGTTACTACATGACCCAGCTAAGCAAGATAATAAGCTCTGTTCCACAAGTACACTTTACTTTTAAGGACGAGGCATAAGTGATGCAGAGGCATAAGTGATGCCAGAAACGATCTGAGAAGGGGCACACAGTGTGGTCAGTTGGAAGCTCACAACATTGACCAGAGGCACATGAGAGTGATAAGTGGGGGGAGGGACCATGGTGCCACACATGATTTACAACAACACAGCTGATCATAAAGAGGAGGCATACACAGGAGGAAAAGTGAAATGGATGTGATTCTATTTACATTTGTGAACACTACATACATGTGTTTAACACCCATGCCACCGATGTGATCCTAATATTCTTTCACCTTCCTGACCCTAACGCAATGGGCAGAATTTTGTTCTCGTTGGGCGGGCTCGGTAGGGGTGAGCGGGAGCAGTCAGGAAGCCGACCGCCACCTGTGATCAAGGTCCGACCACGGTTTCACGCTGGCGGGCCAATTAAGGCCCGCCCATCGCGAACGCCAGCTGCCGAACATACGAGAAGGGGCGGGTGGAGGCGGGGGCCTGTTGGCTGCAGGGTCCAACGGCGACCCGGCGGCCGGTTCAAAAATGGCGCAGACAGCCCCAGGGAGGAGCACCTTGCAGGGCAGATCCAAATCATGGCCCTCAATGTGCAAAACACTCAGTCCAAGCAGCCAGGGCTCATTCCCTTGGCCAGCTCTGGCGTGATTGACAGTTGGCACTCACACTCTAACAACACTGAGCTTCACGGGGTGCATCAGAGTAGCAGCAGCGACATGGCTGCAAACAAAGATGTAGACACCAGGCAGGAGGTGAGGTCGGCTGGGCACTTGGCACCCTGGTTTTCCAATGTGTGCCTCGCCACCCTCCTGGAGGAGGTGGCTGCCCGAAGGGACACCCTTGTCCCCAGAGATGGGAGGCGGAGGCCACTGCACCTCACAAAGAGGCCATGGGAGGAGGTGGCAGCCCGGGTGACACCTGGGTGCAGTGCCAGAAGCGCTTCAATGACCGGCTGCCATCAGGAAGGGTGAGTATCGTGTTGGCATGCGTCAGTGTGTTGAATTGTTTTGGGCTGGCCATCCCCCCTGTGAAGCTCAGGGGTGTTAGAGTGTGAGTGCCAACTGTCAATCATGCTGGAGCTGGCCAAAGGAATGAGCCCTGGCTGCTTGGATGAGTGTTTTGCACCTTGAGGGCCATGACTTGGATCTGCCCTGCAAGGTGCTCCTCACATAGGGTTGGCCAGGCTGCAATGGCGCTGCAGGTAGGAAGTGGACTAATCAATGCTCCTCTGTCCTTTCAGGAGAAGACATCCCATAACAATATTGACAGGTTGCGGACTGGTGGAGGACCCCCACACCTCATCATCCTCTCCCGGTACGAGCAGGAGGCCTTGGAGCTCGAGAGGCACCAGGCACCTCAGACAACCGGCCGGGGTGAGGCTAGGGTGTCAGGCGAAGGTAAGAATGCAGGGTGTCGAGGTGAGAGTTTCGGATGCTGCAAAAAATCGTGTACAGTCTCATCATTGATGGAAGCCTCCAGACTGGATTCCTCATGGGGTATGTGGAACATTCCTTGTTCCAGTCCTACTCCGGCCCCCTCCCACAACTCTTTCTCCGGTACATTGATGATTACTTCGGTGCTGCTTCATGCTCTCGTTGGGACCTGGAAAAATTTATTAACTTTGCTTCCAATCTCTACCCCTCCATCATTTTCACATGGTCCATCTCTGACACTTCTCTTCCCTTCCTTGACCTCTCTGTCTCAATTTCTGATGATAGACTGTCCACCAATATCCATTACAAGCCTACCGACTCCTACAGCTACCTCGACTACAGCTCCTCACACCCCGCTTCCTGTAAGGACTCCATCCCATTCTCTCAGTTCCTTCGCCTCCGTCGCATCTGTTCTGATGACGCTACCTTCAAAAACAGTTCCTCTGACATGTCCTCCTTCTTCCTTAACCGAGGTTTTCCACCCACGGTCGTTGACAGGGCCCTCAACCGTGTCCGGCCCATCTCCCGTGCATCCGCCCTCACGCCTTCTCCTCCCTCCCAGAAACATGATAGGGTCCCCCTTGTCCTCACTTATCACACCACCAGCCTCCGCATTCAAAGGATCACCCTCCGCCATTTCCGCCAACTCCAGCATGATGCCACCACCAAACACATCTTCCCTTCACCCCCCCGGCGGCATTCCGTAGGGATCATTCCCTCCGGGACACCCTGGTCCACTCCTCCATCACCCCCTACTCCTCAACCCCCACCTATGGCACCTCCCCATGCCCACGCAGAAGATGCAACCCCTGCCCCTTCACTTCCTCTCTCCTCACCGTCCAGGGCCCAACACTCCTTTCAAGTGAAGCAGCATTTCACTTGCATTTCCCCTAACTTAGTTTACTGCATTCGTTGCTCCCAATGCGGTCTCCTCTACATTGGAGAGACCAAACGCAAACTGGGCGACCGCTTTGCAGAACACCTGCGGTCTGTCCGCAAGAAAGACCTCCCTGTCACTTGCCATTTTAACACTCCACCCTGCTCTCTTGCCCACATGTCTGTCCTTGGCTTGCTGCATTGTTCCAGTGAAGCCCAACGCAAACTGGAGGAACAGCACCTCATCTTCCGACTAGGCACTTTACAGCCTTCCGGGCTGAATATTGAATTTAACAACTTTAGATCTTAAACTCCCTCCCCCCATCCCCACCCCGTTTCTTCCCCCTCCCTTTTGTTTTTTTCAATAATTTATATAGATTTTTCTTTTCCCGCACATTTCCATTATTTTTAAATCTATACCTGTAATGCCCTGTCAGTCTTTCCACCCCACCCCCACTAGAGCTGTACCTTGAGTGTCCTGCCATCCATTCTTAATTAGCACTTTTCTTAGATAATATCACCACCTTCAACACCTCTTTGATCCTTTTGTCTGTGACATCTTTTGATTATCTGCTCCTATCACTGCTTGCTTGTCCCTACAACCACCCCACCCTCAACTTCTCTCCCCCCGCCCCCCACCTTAAACCAGCTTATATTTCACCCCTCTCCTAACTATACTCAGTTCTGTTGAAGGGTCATGTGGACTCGAAACGTCGACTCTTTTCTTCTCCACCGACGCTGCCAGACCTGCTGAGTTTTTCCAGGTAATTCTATTTTTGTTTTGGATTCCTCATTAGTCATTGAAATTCGGTGTCACCATGATGCAGATCTCCATTGTCTCACCAGGGTGCCTGGCATGCACAGTGACAGTGTCATGACTTAAACTAATGACATATCCTTCTTCTCCCTTAGATCTGCCACCAAGCAGCCAAGCGCAAGATCTCCAGGAGCTCCCCCTGACACTGGAGGACCACCATGCTCCCGAAGAACCTGTGTCACACCTACTCTCTGAACCAGGCACCAGCACAGATACCAGCACCTCGGTGGGCATTAGTTATGCAGCTAGTACCTCGGTGCACATTGGTGAGGGTACTTCACACTCGCTTCAGGTACAGGTGGAGGCAGAGAGTGCTCAGGGTGCTGTCAGTCGGAGGACTCCTGGGGACCAGGACGATGCTCAGTCAAAGGCTGATGATGGGCCTTTGGAGTCGTCCATTAGGCAGCAGATGCTGGATGTCCAGCAGGGAATGAGGGAGGATCTGGCGGATATCCAAGAGGATATGTGTGGAGGAGTCCCTGTGGAGTATAAGCAATGCGTTGACCCTCATGGGTGCGTGCAATGCCTCCTCGAGGAACAGAATTGGGGTTCCTGGGTAGCATTTGGACCTGCAAGCCATCATGCAGGCACTGACCTTAGCTGGTCAGTGTCCGTGTGTCAGATGGATGGGGCACCCAATATCCGAGCTTGGTACCCACCCATCAATGGTAAGCAGGGAGGTCCACAGCAACCTCACGTTGGTGCACAAGTGCTTGTCGTCTCTGCGGGCTCCTCTCAGGGCGCTCTGGATGATGGCAGCCGCTCCTCTGCCCCTGTGCCAGGGACCGTGGCATCTGATGAGTCTGTGGCGACTGGGGAGCTGCCAGCCGTGGCACTGGCTGCTCCCTCCCAGGCAGGGACAGCACAGGCTCCACTGGCCAGAGGACGATCGCCTAGGTCATCAAGGCCAACAAGACAACAGAGTCAGCAGGCTGTCTCCAATCCCAGTGCTCGCGATGGGGGAGCACATTGACGTAGCAGCCGTAAACATAAGTTTAAAGCACCTTAAGCACAAGAGGGACTGGTCACAGGTGATCTTTTGTTCCCCCATTTTGTTTTACTTTTTTTAATGGCGTGACCAACAACAGTGGACATTAATATAAAAAACAAAAAAACTGCGGATGCTGGAAATCCAAAACAAAAACAGAATTACCTGGAAAAACTTAGCAGGTCTGGCAGCAGCGGCGGAGAAGAAAAGAGTTGATGTTTCGAGTCCTCATGACCCTTCAACAGAAGTGAGTAAAATTAGGAGAGGGGTGAAATATAAGCTGGTTTAAGGTGGGGGGAGAGAAGTTGGGGGGTGGGGGGGGTGGTAGTAGGGACAAGCAAGCAGTGATAGGAGCAGATAATCAAAAGATGTCACAGACAAAGGAACAAAGAGGTGTTAAAGGTGGTGATATTATCTAAGAGAATGTGCTAATTAAGAATGGATGGCAGGACACTCAAGGTACAGCTCTAGTGGGGGTGGGGTGGAATGACTGACAGGGCATTACAGGTATAGATTTAAAAATAATGGAAATGTGTGGGAAAAGAAAAATCTATATAAATTATTGGAAAAAACAAAAGGGAGGGGGAAGAAACGGAAAGGGGGTGGGGATGAAGGAGGGAGTTCAAGATCTAAAGTTGTTGAATTCAATATTCAGTCCGGAAGGCTGTAAAGTGCCTAGTCGGAAGATGAGGTGCTGTTCCTCCAGTTTGCGTTGGGCTTCACTGGAACAATGCAGCAAGCCAAGGACAGACATGTGGGCAAGAGAGCAGGGTGGAGTGTTAAAATGGCAAGCGACAGGGAGGTTTGGGTCTTTCTTGCGGACAGACCGCAGGTGTTCTGCAAAGCGGTCGCCCAGTTTACGTTTGGTCTCTCCAACGTAGAGGAGACCGCATTGGGAGCAACGAATGCAGTAAACTAAGTTAGGGGAAATGCAAGTGAAATGCTGCTTCACTTGAAAGGAGTGTTGGGCCCTTGGACGGTGAGGAGAGAGGAAGTGAAGGGGCAGGTGTTACATCTTCTGCGTGGGCATGGGGAGGTGCCATAGGTGGGGGTTGAGGAGTAGGGGGTGATGGAGGAGTGGATCAGGGTGTCCCGGAGGGAATGATCCCTACGGAATGCCGCCAGGGGGGGTGAAGGGAAGATGTGTTTGGTGGTGGCATCATGCTGGAGTTGGCGGAAATGGCGGAGGGTGATCCTTTGAATGCGGAGGCTGGTGGTGTGATAAGTGAGGACAAGGGGGACCCTATCATGTTTCTGGGAGGGAAGAGAAGGCGTGAGAGTGGATGCGCGGGAGATGGGCCGGACACGGTTGAGGGCCCTGTCAACGACCGTGGGTGGAAAACCTCGGTTAAGGAAGAAGGAGGACATGTCAGAGGAACTGTTTTTGAAGGTAGCGTCATCAGAACAGATGCGACGGAGGCGAAGGAACTGAGAGAATGGGATGGAGTCCTCACAGGAAGCGGGGTGTGAGGAGCTGTAGTCGAGGTAGCTGTAGGAGTCGGTAGGCTTGTAATGGATATTGGTGGACAGCCTATCACCTTAAATTGAGACAGAGAGGTCAAGGAAGGGAAGGGAAGTGTCAGAGATGAACCATGTGAAAATGATGGAGGGGTGGAGATTGGAAGCAAAATTAATAAATTTTTCCAGGTCCCAACGAGAGCATGAAGCAGCACCGAAGTAATCATCAATGTACCGGAGAAAGAGTTGTGGGAGGGGGCCGGAGTAGGACTGGAACAAGGAATGTTCCACATACCCCATAAAGAGACAGGCATAGCTGGGGCCCATGCGGGTACCCATAGCCACACCTTTTATTTGGAGGAAGTGAGAGGAGTTAAAGGAGAAATTGTTCAGTGTGAGAACAAGTTCAGCCAGACAGAGGAGAGTAGTGGTGGATGGGGATTGTTCGGGCCTCTGTTCAAGGAAGAAGCTAAGGGCCCTCAGACCATCCTGGTGGGGGATGGAGGTGTAGAGGGATTGGACGTCCATGGTGAAGAGGAAGCGGTTGGGGCCAGGGAACTGGAAATTGTTGATGTGACGTAAGGTGTCAGAGGAATCACGGATGTAGGTGGGAAGGGACTGGACAAGGGGAGAGAGAAGGGAGTCAAGATAACGAGAAATGAGTTCCGTGGGGCAGGAATAGGCTGACACAATCGGTCTGCCGGGACAGTTCTGTTTGTGGATTTTGGGTAGGAGGTAGAAGCGGGCCGTCCGAGGTTGGGCGACTATCAGGTTGGAAGCTGTGGGAGGAAGATCTCCAGAGGAGATGAGGTCAGTGACAGTCCTGGAAACAATGGCTTGATGTTCCGTGGTGGGGTCATGGTCCAGGGAGAGGTAGGAGGAAGTGTCTGCGAGTTGACGCTCAGCCTCCACGAGGTAGAGGTCAATGCGCCAGACAACAACAGCACCACCCTTGTCAGCGGGTTTGATGACAATGTTGGGGTTGGACCTGAGAGAACGGAGTGCAGTAAGTTCAGAGAGAGACAGATTAGAATTGGTGAGAGGAGCAGAGAAATTGAGACAACTAATGTCACGCCGACAGTTCCCAATGAAAAGATCAAGAGAAGGTAAGAATCCAGAGGGAGGGGTCCAGGTGGAGGGAGAATATTGGAGGTGGGTAAAAGGATCCGTTGAACAGGGAGAGGACTCCTGCCCAAAGAAGTGAGCACGGAGATGAAGACGGCGGAAGAAGAGTTCAGCATCATGCCAAGCCCGAAATTCATTGAGATGAGGGCGTAAGGGTATGAAACTAAGTCCTTTGCTGAGCACTGAACGTTCAGCATCGGAGAGGGGAAGGTCAGGGGGTATAGTGAATACACGGCTGGGGCTGGGATTGGAAGATGGGGTGGGGACGGAGGGACAGGTAGGGGTGGAGGGTCCTAGATGGGTGTTGGTGTCGATGAGTTGTTGGAGCTTGCGTTCCTTAGCACTTGAGAGAAAGAGAAAAAGTTTCTTGTTGAGGCGTCGGATGAGACGAAGAATAAAATCGGACATTGTTCTGTTCAATAATCTGTGAGTTCCGACATTAAGTTACATTTGCTTTTGTGTTACTGGCCTGAGTAAGCTTCATTTTGTTTTGTAGGTGCAGAGTATGCCAGTATGTAATGCTGGATGTGGGTGGCTCGAAACTTTACTGCACAGGCACTGAGTGTATCTTGTATCTTGGGGCAAATGAAAGGGTCATTTCTGCGATCCAGGGTGGTGGCAGCAGCCCTGGCATGAGGTGGTAGATCTTATTTGGCAGCCTAGCTGAAGGAGCGTCCGTGGTGTCCCTGCCTCCCTGGAGGTTACCGAGGTCTGGCTCCATGCCTTCAGCGTTCTCTTCACCGTGCTGCTCTTCTGACTCACTACTGGACTCGTCATCTGTGGCCTGTATAGCTGCATCAACTTCCTCTTTCTACAGGAAAGTGCCAGATTGTGGAGAGTGCAGCATGCAACCACTATCAGTGACATCCGCTCTTGGGGATATTGTAGTGCTCCCTTGAACGGTCCAGGCATCGGAAGCGCACCTTCAGAAGACCTATGGTCCTCTCTACCACCACCCTTGTGGAGACATGGCTCCTGTTGTATCGCTGCTCTGCCTCTGTTCTTGGTTAGCGGAGAGGTGTCATGAGCCACCTTTTCAAGGGATAGCCCTCATCACCCAGCAGCTGTCCATCCAGTCGGGCTGGAGCACTGAAGAGCCTCGGCGCCTGGGAATGTCTCAGGATGTACGAGTCATGGGAGCTGCCAGGGTACCTTGCACAGACTTGCAGGATCTGCATCCTGTGGTTGCATGCTATCTGCACGTTCATGGAGTGGAATCCCTTCCTGTTGACGAAGGCATCTGGCTGACCTGCTGGCGCATTGATGGCCACATGTGTGCAGCCTGGACGCGGGGGAACCCAATAATCACTGCTCAGCCCAGCTGGCCTTGTCCTTACGGATATGAATGAAGGTCAATACCCACGTGAACAGAGCTTCTGTCACCAGCGTGACGCAACTGTGGACAGCTGATTGGGAGACTCCACACAGAGCCACTGGCATGGGGTGTCCACCCACACAGTTGGAGCTGATCTCAGACCCGGTCATCTGACAAATGGAAGTCACAGTCTCCCTGGAGAGACGGAGCCTCCTTCGGCATTGCACATCGGACATATTGAGGTAGCTACATCGCCGCTTGTAAACCCTGGCAGCAGGATAGTGGCATCTTCTGTGGCCCCTTCCACCTTGGACTTCCTGATGGCCCTGTGCCTCTTGTGCCTGCACCTCTCCTCCCACAGGTCCCTCCCCTGGAAGCTGCATTGAGACACAGCCTCCTCTCCCTACTGTCCCTCTTCCTCCTCAGAGGAAGTACCTCCAGCAGAGACCACAACCCCATAACCAGGGTAAGGGAAGGTTGTCTGATACCTGGAAGGGTCCACACGGTCGTAATCATCAGGGGGCCTTGAAGACACCAATGAGTCCTGAAATGACGCATGGAAATGCTAAGAATGAAGCCCTGATCAGAGATTAAACTGACAAGTGCCAATAAGCAATCAGCAGCAAGTTATCTCCAAAACTCCTTACTACTCACAATGGCAATGCTGCTGACCCTTTTCATCCTGCTTGTGGATGAGGTTTTGCAAATTGTGGGCTGCCCTCCTGCCCGTGCGACGAGCGAAAAATCGCACGGGCAACGTCAAATCACCATCAATTGGGTTGTCAAGGTCCTTAGCTGGCCTCTTAATTAATGGCGGGCATGGCTCTGACTTCCTCTTGCACCCGCTGACCGAAATATTGCATGAGTGCACGATGACGTCGGGACACTCGCCTGGCGTATTCGTGCGTCATTTCACACTCATTTGGGTCGGGCATGCGCCCGCCCGATGAGTGAAAATTTTGCCCTATGAATTGGTGCTTCCGCAACATCCACAGCGGAGGTGGAGGCAGCCTGCTAACTGCTACGCCCTTTTGTTTTTGATGTCTTTGGTGGCGTCCCCTGGAGGACTGAGACTTGGAAGGCCCCGACCTGCTTTGCGTCTCCTGCTGTTGGGCAGATGTGCCCTCTTTGGCCAGTGGAGCTGAGTCTGATGGGATAACTGGAAGAGGGCATTGGGATCAGCTGGCCATTCCTGGAGTCACCTGGGCTGTCCCTTCCCCTCTCACGTAGCCACCAATGCCTACACTGATGAAGTGTAGCTGCTGCCGCAGTGCAGGACCTATGTCCTGGACCAAGGTCTCCATGACCTCGGTGTGTTGACTCCTCCATTGTGTGCTGATTTCTGAGGAATGTAGCTGATATCCCTTCCTGATGCTCCTGTGATCGTCTCTGCAGCTCCACCAACTGACATAGGATCAATTCCAGAGGCTTGTCATCTGACTCAGACTCAGCAAAGTCCTGGCCTCCAGCAGTCCTCCGAATGCCAGCTACCTCAGATGCCCCTTCCTCTGCCTGCTGTAGACCAGATTGTGTGCTGTGCTCTTCAGGTTGTGACTCCGAGCCAATTCTAGAACTAGGTCACACTGAGGTGTGTGTCTCTGTGCTGATGTAGAGTGTGGGTGAGCACAGTGACAGGTCTTCAACTATGCTGTCCTCCGCTTCCTCATTTGAGGTGTTGTCGGGGCTTGAGCTGAGGGCCTGGCTGGCTGAGGGTGTTGGGCACTTGGCAGAGGTGCCTATGAAGGAAAGTAGTGATGATTAGTACATGGCAGGCGACTCGAAAAATGTTCAATTAAATCAGGGTATTGGTTTTTACAGGATGAGCCGGTGCACGATCGTCACTTGGGTGATTGTCGCCGACCTATCCATTGCCACAGGAAGGTCCACGTCCTCTCTGGCCATGCGTGATGGCTCAGTTCTCGTACTCAGTGAGGACCTTGATGTCGGGCACTCCACCCCAAGTCTGGCCTCTCCCTCTGATTGAGTGCGAGTTCCATAAAGACCCATGGAGAGCGTGTGAGCAGGATACATGCTAGGGCAGATGAAAAGTACGCCTGCCATGTGTGGACGCTGATGGAGCCATGGACGGGATGAGGACGTGGGCTCCAGAGGATATGAGGCCAGATGGAGATGTGAAGGGTGTATGTGAGAGAGTGAGCGGTGAGGTCCCTTGAGCTGGCAGTGTGTGAGATCCCTGTGGAGTGTCACCTGTGAATGGCTGATGGGCTTGTGAATGTGTGAGTTGAGAATGACGAGATGGTTGATTTACCCTGACAGAATGGATGAGATCATTCATCCTCTTTTTCTGCATTGGATGGCTGACCTCCTCTGTGCAGCTTTGGCACGGATCACCTCTGCCACCGCCTGCCAAGCTGGTGTGGTGATGTTAGTGGACCTCCTCCAGCCAGAGCAGGGTTAGAGGACATCGTGGCAGTCCTCCATGGCATCCAGTAGGTGGCCCAGGGAGCTGTCACTAAACTTGGGGGCTGCAGTCTTCTTGCCTTTCGGAGCCATATCTTCTGTGGAACAATCCTGCTCAGCATGCAGTGAGACAGCTTGTGCGGCTGCTCTTTAAATATGGTGCCTGGAGTGAGGTTCTGGTGAGCTCACACCAGGGCGTTTTTCCCTTGTGCGCATAATGAATAAGGCGGGTCGTGGACAATGTGCCGTTAAAACCCCATTTCAGGTGGCGAGAAAAAAGCCGATTTTCCCACTGGCACAGCATTTGGGGTGAAATTTTACGAGCCCGCTGGCGGTGTGTGTGATAGGTGGCTTGCACAGAAAATATGGTGCGACCTACTTCATGACGGCGTAAAGGCAGGTCGTGATCGTCCGGTCAGCCCGCCGACAGCGGGCCGCGTTTCCCACCGTCGGACAGCAGGAAGATAATTGTAATTATCTTCATATCAGCATATTATTAAAAGGCCATCCTACCAGGCTCTTGGAACCCCGCTGTATCGTCCGTCCATGTCAGCGGAAAAGCACACCGATGTGTTTCACAACAGCACAAGGCAACATGCACTTGGCAGCCTTCACTTTGGGGGAACTGAGATGAGTGAGCAGCAGCATTTTCCACAGCTCGCCTGTTGTTTACGGGCCTCAGGGGCACCGAGGGGCAACTGACTGCCTGGCCCAGGAGGCGACTGCTGAGGCGGGGGGGTGGTGTCTGGGGGCAAATGTTGGCCAGCCTCGGGGGCGACTGCTGAGGGGGGGGTGGGGTGTCCAGGGACAAGTGCTGGCCAGCCTCGCAGGAGACCATTGTCAGTGGGGAGGGGGGGTCAAGTGCTGCCCTGGCGTTGCATCCCTCGCACAGGCAATCAAGGTGGGGGTCAGTGTAAGCGAGGGAAGCGGCCACGCATTATATCAACTGACCATGCCTCTGAAATCGAGACAGATCAGGCGCAGCCACAGTGATATGATTGGGGTCAGGCTCCTCGCCTGCCCACCTATGCAAATAATGCAGTGGCACCAAAGTGCCACGAAGTGCTCCATACCTTACCTCCCCTCCTTAAAGGCACTGAGAGCACAGAGTGGATGAGAGAACTCTGTGGCGCCTGCCTACTACATTCTGGCAGCAATGACCAGCACCACCAAGGTGCAGGCAACAGTAATGTTTCCAGGAAGTGCGAGGCCGGACCATCACTGTGGTCTGAAGGCTGCATAGAACACAGGGAACAGGCCCTGTACTGAGACACCTGCCTTTTATCTTGTGCAGAAAGGTTTCACATCTGAGTGACAAGAGCACTGCTCATCAGAACAAGGAGCCACAGGCAGGGGGACATTCTTAGGAGTTTATTGACAATAGTGAACAGTATGTACAAGTGATCAACACCCATGCCCAGGCTGCGCAACTACTTTTACCTAACTTTCCTAACCTTGCCATTACGTCTTGCTGTTCTCCGGACATCCACAGCAGAGGTGGAGGCAATCTGCTAATTGCGTCTGTGATGACTTTGGCTGGCGTCCACTGGAGGGCCGAAGCTTGGTGGGCCCCGGCTTGCTTTCAGGGTCCTGTGTGGCAGTGCCACCGCCACCCTCCTTGGTTTGTGAAGCTGGAGCTGTGGAGGTCACAGGAAGAGGGGATTCGGATGGGCTGGTCACTTCGAGATTTACCTGGGTGGATGGCCCCGGAGTGTGCACCTGCTGATCCTCCTCCCTCTGGGTGCCCGAGGGCCCCTGGCTGACTCCATGAGCAGAAGGGGTAGCTGGAGTGAGATTGAGCAGCCCAGCACCCCTCTCACATACATTCTGTCGGAGGCCAACAATGGCATCAACAATGGAGTTAAGCCCGCGCAGCAGTGCAGGACTAATGTCCTGGACCAAGGTCTCCATGGCAGTGGTCATCCTGCCAGTGTTGACCTCGGTGCGTTGCAATGCTGGCACTATCACCTCAGCCTGAAGATAGATGGACTCTCCATCATGCCTTGAAATCTGAGGAGTGCAGTGGACATCCCTTTCTGACGTTCCCTAGCTTGCTTTTGTAGCTCCAGCAACTGTGACATGACCGAGTCCAGGGACTTGTCATCTGACTCAGGCTCAGCTATATTCTGGCCTCTAGCCGTCCTTCAAGTGCTGGGGACCTGGGAAGTCCCTGCCTCCGCTGCTGTGGATCAGAAAGTGTGATGTGCTCACCAAATTGTGATCCCGAGGCTACTCTAAAGTTAGGTCCCACCGAGGTGTGTGTCTGTGCGCTGGCAGTGAGTGAGGGCCTTGTGGGTGTGTGATGGGTTTGTCAGTGTGTGAGTTGGGAGTGATGAAAAGAGTGAATTACCCTGGCGGAATGGAGGAGATCATTCATCCTTTTGCGACACTGGGTGGCTGTCCTCCTCTGCAGGGTGTTTGTGCTGACCACCGCTGCCACCACCTCCCAAGCCGGGTTGGTGACATTGCTACCCATCTTGCAGCCAGAGTGGGGGTAGGGCACATCCTGGCGGGCCTCCACAACATCCAGCAGTCGCTCAAGCGACCCGTCGCTGAAGCGGGGGGGGGGGGCTGCAGTATTTTTTCCTTTGCTGGCCATGTCTCCCGGTCAGTCGTGGTGAGCTTCTGGTGATGAGTGCTTTGCTGGCGGATACCTTTTAAAGATGGCGGCTGGCATGATGCAACAGCAGGGTGATGGGGTGTGGGCGAATGAGAGCCCGCTCAACATGGGAACGGCGTGTTCGCAGGAGTGAATAAATAATGAGGTGGGCTAGGGACGATATGGCGTGAAAACCCGCCATTTTTGTCAGCGGGTATGATTCCATTTTACCCGCTCTCTGCCGCACTTAGTGCAGTTCTGGGAAAATTCCGCCCTCAGAGGAGGGGAATATCCCACCCATGGTCACTGCTTTCCTCCCTCACCTATGCACCGCGTGACTTCTCCTGCATGGTGATTTCAACCTCCACCTCAATTCATCGCTCTCTCTTTCTTCTGAATTCACTTTTCTTCTGTCCTTCATATAAACTCACCAAACCATTTTCATGGCCACTACCATGATTTTGTTATCTTAAGTGGCCTCAGTATTGCCATTGTGTCAATCGGAGATAAGTCCATCCCTGGTTACCTCCTGGTTTTGGTCTTGTTATGGACAGGAGGGGGTTTAATTTAAATAGCCCTGATTTTTGTAAACACCCATCTGTAAATAGACTTTTGATTTCCCATTTTATAAGTGGTGGTGCATTTTCACAACCCCTCTGTGATGTTTCTGTTTAACACTTATGTTTTTTTGTAAAATGACATTTTAGTTAAAAAGAAGTGTTATATAAAAAACCTGATATGAGGGTGTGCTAAGTCCTGGATGTGTTGCCCTCTGGTGTAGAATAAGGAATAAAGGAACCTCCTGTTTTTTTCACAGGAAGCTGGGGTTTAGAAGCAGATAGCTATGTGTATGTATTCTTATTTATTAAGACACTTCAAATGGCAACAAGAAAGGGATCATCATTATTAGGGGCTTTTGATCCAGCTATTATGGACTTCGTAGTTTATGTCGAGTAAATGGGACAGATTTTCATTGCGAATGAGATTGAAGAGGAAAAGCAGGCCTCAGTATTTCTTACAGTCATCGGAATGAAAAATTTCACTTTACTGAGAACTCTCTTTGCTCCTGACAAGCCATCAGATAAAAACTTTAAAGAGTTTGTGGACGTTTCGAAAAATCATTTCAATCCCAGACCAGCAATTATTGCCGAGAGATTCAAGATTCCCCAAAGAGAACAGCATGAAAGTGAGTCAGTTTCCCAGTTCCTGGCTTAGTTGAGAAAATTAGCCGAACATTGTGACTTTAAAGGTTACCTGGAAGCTGTGTTGCATGATTGCTTGATTTGTGGACTAAGAAATGAAAGACTGCGCAAAGCATAGAAATGGCAGAGAAACAAGCTAGAGATTTGAAAGTGCATTCTAACAATGCTGAAGTTAAAATAGTAAAGCCAGGGTATACTAGCTTCCAAACATGTTACCGCTGTAATGGAATAGGGCATAATGCACGAGGACCCCCAAATCTCTCTGTGCTGCAGCTTTCTCCATTTAAATAATATTCAGCTCCTCCATTCTTTCTGTCAAAGTGCGTAAAGAACAGAGGAGCTGAATATTATTTAAATGGAGAAAGACTGAAGAAAGCTGCAGCACAGAGATTTGGAGGTCCTCATGGATGGTCTTATGGTCTTCTTTGAAGAAATCAGTATGCTTGTCTAACAAGGACTGTAACATGGGGTTGCAATGTGCTCTATTTATTTTAATCCAGTCCAGCCAAATTTCTTTCAGTCAGTTCCTGCCCTTAAGTGATGGACGATCCCCTTTCACAATGATAAATGGCAACCTTTCTATTTGATCTCCATATTCAGCTTGAACAGACATTTTTCCAAGTATATTCACAGGCTCACCAGTGTAGGTGCTAAGCTGGAGGAGGGTAAGTGGAAAACCGCTGATTGTCAATACTGTTGAAAATAAGGCCACATACAGCATGCATTTACATCAAGGGCTGATCACAGTAAAGCAGTACTGCCAAGAAAAGGGCATCATGAGGAGCACATAGGTAAATCGTGCTTGAAAATAAACAGGTAGCTTAAAAGGTGCATTACTTGGAAACAAAATACAAAAGTAATGCAAGTCCAGATGAGACAGAAACTAACAGCGACAATGCAGTAGAGTAATTGTATTGCATTCAGTCTGATCTGAAACTAAATGAAGGACTAAAAGTTGGCATTGCCTTAAATGGTAAAATGGTTGAAATGGAGGTTGACACTGGAGCATCTGTTTCTATTGCTTCAGAGAAGACATCAGAGAAAATTTTCAAGAAATGCCCATTGGAGCAAACCCTCCTCCAGATTAGCACCTACACTGGTGAGCCTGTGAATATACTTGGAAAAATGTCTGTTCAAGCTAAATATGGAGATCAAATAGAAAGATTGCCACTTATCATTGTGAAAGGGGATCGTCCATCGCTTATGAGCAGGAACTGGCTAAAAGAAATTTGGCTGGACTGGAATAAAATAAATAAAGCACATTGCAACCCCATGTTACAGTCCTTGTTAGACAAGCATACTGATGTCTTCATAGAAAATCATAAGACCATCCACGAGGACCCCCAAATCTCTCTGCGCTGCAGCTTTCTTCAGTCTTTCTCCATTTAAATAATATTCAGCTCCTCTATTCTTTATGCTCTTTGACAGGAAGAATGGAGGAGCTTAATATTATTTAAATGGAGAAAGACTGCAGAAAGCTGCAGCACAGAGGGATTTGGGGGTCCTCATGCAAAAAAGCTAGCATACAAGTTCAGCAGGTACTAGGTAAGGCAAATGGAATGGTGGCCTTTATTTCAAAGGGAATGGAGTATAAAAATAGGGAAGTCTTGCTAAAACTATACAAGGCACTAGTTAGACGGCACCTAGAATACAGTGAACAGTTTTGGTCCCCTTATCTAAGGAAAGATATACTGGCATTGGAGGCAGTCCAGAGAAGGTTCACTAGGTTGATCCTGGGGATGGAGTGATTTTCTTATGAGGAGGGGTTGAGTAGGTTGGGCCTGAACTCATTGAAGCTTAGAAGAATGAGAGGCGACTTTATTGAAACATATAAGATTCTTAGGTTTGACAGGGTATATGCTGAAAGGTTGTTTTCCTTTGTGGGAGAGGACTAGAGGGCATAATCTCAGAGTACTGGGGCACCCATTTAAAAGAGAGATGAGGAGGAATTTCTTCTCTCAGAAGGTAGTCAATCTGTGGAATGCTTTACTGCACCTGTAGAGGCTGGGTCGTTAAGTATATTCAAGGCTGAGATAGACAGGTTTTTAATCAGTAAGGGAATCAAGGGTTATGGGGAAAAGGTCGGAAAGTGGAGTTGAGGATTATCAGATCAGCCATGATCTTATTGTATGGTGAAGCAGACGCGATGGGCCAAATGGCCTACCTCTGCTCTTATGTCTACCTCAGCCTTGAATAGACTTATATACTCTTCACTGCTCTCTGAAATGGTTTAGCAAGCCACTCTATTAAAGACAATTAGGGATGGATAATAAGTGCTGGCCTTGGCAGTGACATCCATGTGAATAATTAAAAAAAGGATATTTGAAAATTTGGACATTAGGACATTATTCTTAAAATCTGGAAATAAAATGCTGCGAACAGTAAAAGTGACTATGAAGCTGTTGGATTATCGGAAAAATGTTTTTTAAGGAAGGAAACTTGCCGTTTTTAGGCAGCCTGTTGATATTTGGTCCCAGTCCCACATGTGATTGACTCATAACTGCGCTCTGGAGTAGCCATGCAAGCCACTCAGATTGGAAGATATGAGCGGAAGTAGGCCTCGAGCTAGGTCTGTCATTCAACTAGATCATGACTGATCTGTACATTAAACTCCATTTACCTGTTTTGGTTCCATACGCCTTAATTTAATCTGTTTAGCCTTGGTACCATCCTGATGAATCGGCGCTCCAACCCCCTTCAGGGCCAATATATTCTTCCTGAGGAGCAGTGCCCAGAATTGAACAGTACTCCAGATGCAGAGCTAAGCAGAGCTTTATCCAACTATTACATAATTTCCACCCTTTCGTATTCCAGCTCTCTTGAAAATGAAGACAAGCATTCTACTAGTGTTTAAATTTTTTTGTACATTACCACTATGCGCTTGTCATGGTTTTTGTATGTGGACCCCTAGACCTCTGCTCCATCATGGTTCATAGCTTCTCATCCTTTAGAGAATACTCTGACCTATCTTTCGGGGGTCTTGGAGTTATTAAAGACGTTGAGACCAAACTTGCTGTGAAAGCCCAAGCTTCTCCAAGGTTCTTCAAACCACGTTCAGTTCCCTGCTCAAAATGACAGAAAATCGAGCAGGAACTAGAATGACTTGAAAGCTTACAGATAATTGAGAAAGTTGATTATGCAGAGTGGGCAGCTCCAAGAGTTCCAGTAGTGAAGGATGATTGGTCTATCAGAATATGTGATGACTGTAAAATCACCATTAACCCTTTCGGGGAAGTGCATCATTACCCACTACCAAAAATTGAGGACCTGTTCACTGCTCTGAATGGAGGTGAATTATTCACAAAGCTCGACCTATCACAGGCATTTTTGCAAATGCAGCTGAGTGAAGATTCCAGGGAGTACACAACCCTCAGCACAGAACAGAGGTCCATATCAATATTAACGACTACCATTCAGAATCGCATCATCACCAGCCTTATTCCAGGAGGCCATGGACAAAATTCTGCAGGGCCTCCCTGGTGTAAGCTGCTTCCAAGACAACATGCTCATCACTGGGAAAAACCTCCCAACTCATTTAGAGGACCTAGGCAGGGTCCTGCATAGACTGGAAAATTACGGCATCCATTATAAGAAATCCAAATGCTTATTCCTGAAGCCCTCAGTGGAGTACCTGGGACATGTGATCAATGAAACTGGCCTCTCAACCTCACCCAGAAAGATGGAGGCAGTGGTGAATGTACCACAGCCCAAATATGTTAAGGAGCTTCGTTCGTTTTTGGAACTTTTGAATTACTACGGCAAGTTCATTTCCAGTTTGGCTACCAAGGCAGCACCACTGAATAATCTGCTGAAGAAGAATGCAATATGCTCACAAGCTTGTCAGGAAATATTCAAGGAAGTCAAGCAAGAGCTCACTTCTGCTAAAGTCCTGCCACATTTCAATGAAAAGTTACCTGTCAGCCTGGCTTGTGAAACATCTGGATATGGTGTTGGAGCTGTCATCTCCCACACATTTCCTGATGGCAGTGAAAGGCCCATTGCAACGCTTCACACATATTGTCCAAGGCAGAACAAAGTTATTCCCAAATTGAGAAGGAAGCTCTTGGCCTAATCTATGGAGTCAAGAAGTTCCACCAATATTTGTATGGCGTAAATTCACGTTAATTACAGACCACAAGTCTTTGACCTGGTTGCTTAGCCCGAAGTCACAAGCCCCGGCACATGCCGCTACACGCCTACAATGGCGGGCACTGATCTTATCTGCTTACCAGTACGAAATTACATTTCGCTCTACTGAGAATCATGGAAATGCGGATGCACTTTCCAGACTTCCACAGCTCCACAACCCGAAGTAAAGTCACTGCTTTCAATGTGAACCAGGTAGACACGCCATCTGTTAAAGCAGATCAAATTCGACTTGAAATGCAGAGGGATACTGTGCTCTCCAAAGTTTACCTGTACACACAGGATTGGTGTGTACCCCAAGAAGTGACTACTGACCTTCAACCTTACTACATACGTAGATTTGAGTGGATTCTGCAAGACGGTTGTTGTTATGGGGAATCAGAATTATTGTTCGTCCAAAATTCCAAACACGAATGTTAGAAGAACTTCACCTCAGTCACATGCGAATCATCAAAATGAAAGCATTAGCTTGTCTACATGTATGGTGACCACACCTGGATAAAGCCTTCAAAGGCATGGTCAGTGATTGTCTCCCATGCCAAGAAATGAAGTCTTCTCCTGCACCTGCCCAATTACATCCGTGGGTTTGGCCTGACCACCCATGGCAGAGACTTCATGTGGACTTTGCTGGACCACTTCTTGGACATATGTTCCTGATTGTGGTGGATGCCCGCACAAAGTGGCCTCACCTTATTCCCATGAAGTCGACTACTTCAACAAAGACCACTGATGTCTCGGGAATGTGTTCACTACTTTTGGATTGCCAGAGCAAATTGTGTCTGACAATGACACACAGTTCACATCATGTGAATTTCAAACATTCCTGAAAAACAATGGGGTCAAGCAGATTCTCATCTCGCCTTACCATCCATCCTCAAATGGTGAAACGGAGCGCTTTGTCCAGACATTCAAAACAGCCATATTGAAGGGGAAGACGCAAACAGATCTGAAGTTGAAGCTGAAGAACTTTTTGATGATGTATCGTAACATTTCACATTCAATAACAGGCGTATCTCCTGCTGCGCTGATGTTTGGAAGACGACTGCGTACCAGAATGAATTTGCTGTATCCGGATTTGAAAGGAAAGATTGGTTCAAGGCAGCTTGATCAGAAAAGGTCACATGACACAAGTAAACCAGCTCATGCGTTTAATCTGGATCAGTATGTTTGGGTCTGAAATTACCGTGGGACTCCAACGTGGCTCCTGGGAAGAATCATCAAGTGTCGAGGACCACTGACCTATGGTGTTGAATCTTTCTGTGGAATCTGGAAGAGACATATGGGCCAGATTAGAGAAGCCAAATCCAAGGAACCAAATTTCCAGGGATCTCCAATCACAGTGGAAGATTTCTGGGAAACATCTGTTCCAGTTGGTGAAATCCGACTTGATTCAACTAACAAACCTGGGTGCTAGCACCTGTAGCTGCAACTGTTGAACCTGAACAGAAACAACTGGAAACAGCAGAGCCTTCCATTTCTAAGCCAAAAAGCTGAGATACCTAAGCCAAATCTCTATTCCACAGAGAACCTGTAAACAACCTGACTGATTGGCTCCTGGCTGAAGGGGGAGGAGATGTGATGTTTGTGTTTAATGTTTATGCTTTTCTGTAAAAGAACATTTTCGCTAAAAAATGTTATATAAAAAAAAAACCTGACAGGACAGTGTGCTAAGTCCTGGAAGTATTGCACTCTGGTGTAGAATAAGGAATAAAGGAGTCTTGTTTTTTACACAGAAAGTTGGGGTTCAGAAGCAGATAGCTCTGTGTGTGTGTGTGTGTGTGTATTCCTAATTGTTAAGAACTGACAAAGTACTTCACCCTCAGTTTTGGTGTGATCCAATTCTTTATTAATAACCCCATAGCAAACTCGAGCTGGGATGAGCTAAAAGGGTTAGTTTATTTTACACACACTCAAAGCTACATAGCCCATGGTACATTCATGCAATAAAAGAGAGATAAGGGGAAGAAAGAGGTGTAGAGCAAAGATCACAGACAAAGTAAGAATTATTATTTCACGTGAGTCCAGAATCAAAGTCCAAAGTGTATTCTTTTAGAGTCAGCAGGTTGAAGGCTGATGCTGGATAATTCACATTTACAGTAGAGATGACTTCCACAATGAGATGGGCCCATAAGGATCAAATAGTCTTGTATGCGCTCATATAGAAGTTCAAAAGTTCGAGTATAAAACAGTGTAGGTGTGGAGCCAGGTATTCAAAAACCTGGAATGAGCCCTTTTTCTGCTGCTACCTGCTAGATGGAAAATGGCAGTCTGCCTTTTGCAGCTCTACAAGGCAGGATAATTGATTTGAGCATTTTGCAGGGAGGTGGGGGGGGAGCAGGTGTGGGGGATCATGTGACATAACCCCCACTTCTCGACCTTGGTTTGGATAAAGCATGTATCTTCCTGGTCTGTATTCTTGAGATGGTTGACGTTTCAAACATTAATAAGTTCATTAGAGGTTTCAAGGTCCTTTTGTCCTCGCAGACTGATTGTCTGCGTTGGTCAGGGCCTGGCCTTAGAAATGTACAGGTGTCAAGAAAACAAGAAATTGTAATATTTTCCTTCTGGTAATAATGCTAGCATATTTTCTTATGCACTGTTAGTCAGGTGGTAATTGGATTAAGAGCTACAGTGACTGCAAGGGTCTAAAGCCAACAGTGGTTTTGATATGTTAATGAACTAAGAGGAACTTCAATCAGAGTTTTACATATAGCAGTAGCAGGAATAGTTTTGAGTTGAATTGTTTTGGTTCAAAGGGGATATATGCAGGTTGTAAAAAGGTGTAGGAAATAAGGTAAAGGTTGGGTAAGTTTGTTTTTACAAGTCTAAGAGTGAAAGAACAATTTAATCAATTCTGGGAAGAAAACATTTCTGAAGAGACTGGTTGAAACAATAGAGAGAATAAAGGGAAGGATCGCATTTAAGCAAATACTGAAGCCTATGTGAGGGAGTAGCTGCTTAGGTCTCTTAGGCAACAGCAGGGTAGCTGGTCAGAACTCCCAGATGACAGTGTGAACAAGGCCAGGCTGAAAGAACTAGATGCTGTCAGCCTCAGCGGACACCCCAAGGAACAAGCACTATGTGGTAAAAAATATTGGACTTCTATAGATTCTAAGGATAGTTGCTGAACAGAAAAGGGGAAGGTTGGCTCTGAGGGTAGTTAAATTATGATTTGTGGAACTGTTGTAAAGCACCCTTTACTGTGTGAAGCCATTTGCGTGTTTAAGTGTAATGGTGTTTTATTTGTTTTTTCTTTTAATAAATGTATGCTTTACTATAAAATCATCACAAGTAGTAGGGGACATAATTTCCTGATTTCAGAACCACTCTTCATACTGTACAAATTTCAAAAACTATTTTGGCAGCTGTTTCAAGTTTCCCTCTGGGATTTGAGCAGCTTGGCATTTACCATCCAGTGTGCCATAACAAAACTGGGTGCTCCTCTGGGATGTAAAAGAATAATTCCTTGATTGGTTTGGAATTGGTGAATTGAAAGACAACAAGGGTGAGGAGTATACTGAACCAGGAGTGGTATTGAAAGATTTTACAGTGAGAGACTGTAAAATGGCTTTAGCGGTTACAAAGACTTGTCTGGGAGTAAAAGATATAAACTTGGAGGGTTCATAAAAGGTCACTAAAGCTAAGTTAATAGAACTGGCGGATAAATTGCAGTTGAGGTTAACCATAGGGGCAAAGAAAGTTGGCATAATTGAACTAATAGCACAGCTGGAGGTAGTGAGACTTCAGTTACAAATCAAGAAGCTTGAACTTGAAAAAGCAAAGGAACTGAAGAAACTTGAATTGGAAGTAAAAGGAAAAGAGAGAGAATTGGAATTGAAAAGGCTAGAAACAGAGGAAAAAGAAAAACAAAGGGCATTCCAAAGGGAACTGGCAGGAAAGCAAGTGAGAGAAAAGGCAAGAGAATGAGAAGAAAAAAAAGCAGGAAAGGGAATTAGAAATGCGAGTTTAGAAAAGGAGGAATGAGAAGAGAGAGACAGAGAATTCCGGTTCTAAAAACTGGCAGTTAAAAAAGAGACACCAGAAGGTGAGGGAGAACTTATTTCCAGATCAGAATCCGGTGGGCATATTTAAATTTGTACAAGCTCTTCCATAGTTTGAAGAGATGTTGAAGCATTCTTTATCTCATTTGAGAAGATAGCTAAACAGATGAAATGGCCAAAAGAGATTTGGACATTGCTTTTACAGCCTAGGTTGGTAAGTAGAGCTAATAAGGTATACGCATTGCTTTCAGAAAAATATCTGGGAAATAGGATGCAGTGAAGAAGGCTATTTTGAGTGCCTATGAGTTGGTTCCAGAGGCGTACAGACAGAAATTTTGAAATGTGAGAAAACAGCCTGGACAAACTTATAATGAGTTTGAAAGAGTCAAACAAAGTAATTTTGATGGGTGGATCATGGCATTAAAATTAGAGGGAATCTATTAAGGTCTTAGAGATGTAATTCTTTTGGAAGAATTTAAAGATTCACTTCCTTCTGTAGTAAGAACCCATGCGAAGGAACAAAGGGTTAAAACTGCTAGGTGGACAGCAGAGATAGCAAATGATTATGAGCTGGTCCATAAATCAAAACCCTTTTAAATCTGAGAAAGATAGAAAATAGGAAGGTGAGAGGGAGGTAGGTAGTCAAGGAAGAGAAGGAACAGCTTGAGATTCTAAGGAGATTTCATCTCAGACTAGGGAGGAGGGTGCTGAGAGTGGAAGAGATGTGAGAAAGTTTAAATGTTTTCATTGTAATAAGATTGGCCATATTAAGTCAATGTGCTGGGAGTTAAATGGGAGACGTTTTGGATTAGTAGGGACTACAAAAGGTACTGTAAAGGCAGGGGCTTTAGAACGAAACAAACCTGTAGGATTTGTTCAAGCAGAAAAGCAAGCACAAGTATTAGCTGAAGGTGCGATAATGGGTTCACAGCTTATTCAAAGGAATATTGAAAGGCAGGTTGCAGACATGTTTAAAGATTTCATCTGTGAGGGAAAAGCCTTTTCATGTGTACAAGGTGGAGTCGGCAAAGATATACAAATTTTAAGGGACGCAGGGGTGAGTCAATCCTTAATGTTATGGGATAGTCATATTTGTCGTTTAGAGGGAATTTTGCAAAAAAAGGTATGAATAAAGGGAAACAAAAAGTATTCCATTGTAAGGTGAATTTGAAAAGTAGCTTGAAAATAGGTAACGTAATTGTAGGAGTATTGGATAAATTGCCTATTTCAAGGGTTCAATTTATCTTAGGAAATGACATAGCTGGGTCACAGATGTTAGTGGTGCCTACTGTAGTTGAACAGCCTGTGGAAAAGCAATTCACAGAAGTGTGGCAGGAACATGGTGCAGGTACTGAAAAGCCTGTGGGATATTACTCAACAAAGTTAAATATTCATTAAAAATACTCCACCATTGAGAAGGAAACACTGGGTTTGGTACTGGCATTGCAACATTTTGAAATTTATGTTGCCAACAATTCATCAGAAACAATTGTTTACACTGACCATAACCCAATAAGATTTTTGAAAAGGTTTTGAAATTGGAATGCGTGACTGTTTGGATGGAGTCTATTGCTACAACCATTTAACTTGCAAATTATACATCTGGCTGGATGTGAAAAGCTAATTGCAGGTGCGTTATCAAGGATTTAAGGTGTAAAGAAGATTGGACATGTGAAAACTGGGAAAATGGGCTGAAATGGCCTCTATTTTTACTGAAGCCTTGGGTATATGATCATGTTAATGCATGCATCTTATATTGTATATAGATGTGTATAGAGATAAATAGTAATTAATAGGAAAGAGGTTAAGAAAATGAAACAGTCTTTTTGAATTATGACAATTCATTTTCTAAAAAAGGGGGAGCATCAAGAAAACAAGAAATTGTAATATTTTCCTTCTGGTAATAACACTGGCATATTTTCTTAGGCACTGTTAATCAAGCTGTAATCGGATTAAAAGCTAGAGTGACTGCAAGGGTCTAAAGCCAACAGTGGTTTTGATATGTTAATGAACCAAGAGTAATTTTAATCAGAGTTTTACATAAAGCAATAATGGGAATAGTTTTGAATTGAATTGTTTTAGTTCAAAGAGGACATGCGCAGGTTGTAAAAATTTGTAAGGTAAAGATAAGGCAAATTTGTTTTTACAATCTAAGAGCTAAAGTAAAGGACAATTTAGTCAATTCTGGGAAGAAAGCATTTCTGAAGAGACTGGTTGAAACAATAGAGAAATCAAAGAGAAGGAATGCATTTAAGGAAATACTGAAGCTTATATGAGGGGGTAACTGCTTAGATCTCCCAGAAGACAGCAGGGTAGCTGGTCAGAGCTCCCAGAAGACAGTATGAACAAGGCCAGACTGAAAGAACCAGTTGCTGTCAGCCTCAGAGGACACCCTAAGGAAAAAGCACCGTGTGGTAAAAATTACTTGAAAAGGGGGAGGTTAGCTCTGAGGGTGGTTAAGATTTGTGGAACTGTTATAAAATACTGTTTACTGTGTGAAACCATTCATGTGTTTAAGTGTAATTGTGTTTTGTTTTTTCTTTATTCTTTTAATAAATGCTTACTTTATTATAAAATCATTACAAGTAGTCAGAGACATCATTTCCTGATTTCAGAACAGCTCCACATACTATACAAATTGCAAAAAAACGTTTTGGCAGCTGTTTCAAGTTTCCCACTGTGATTTGAGCAGCTTGGCATTTCTCATCCGTTGTGCCATAACAAAGGGCCTTTGTACATTTCCTTGGGGTTTGATCTTTGCAGTCATAGGGGGCATTTATGCCTCTTTAGAGATAACAAGGTTGCTGCTGTTCTGTAGGCCAGAAATTCCTTTTGTACAAGTCATAGCCAGTCATGGCTTCAGTCATTTTAAAGCCTATGTCCAGTTTTTAAAATTTTGTAAATTAGCCATGCTGATACATACATACACATATATATATATATATATATATAGTATATTTACAAAAATATAGAGTGAGATCTTAGCTCTGGGGAATTCTCCACTCATATCTCCCTATTCCCATCTACATGCTACTTCCTTCTGTGCCCGTCTCTGGAAAAAGATCTCTCCCAATTCACTTACAACAGCAATTTAAAAATCCTAACCCTCCAGCCTTTGGCCCTCCATTCACCATAATATTTATGCAGCTCATTTGTTGGTGCTTTCTTCTTCCCAGAAGGTTGACAGCCATGGATCTGTACCTCTGTCTGTCCTGTGCTGCCCTTAAACATTCCACATAGGTCAATTAGTCCAGTCCATTATATCTGTCATCCATTTCCTGCTCTGCTTACCTCTCCTATGTTTTTCCGTTGATCTTTCCTTCCAATAATTGTCTCTATCTACCATCTTCTCTAATGATGTAACCAAAATATTGCATCTTTCTCTCTTTGATGTTATGCATTAATTTCCTCTTTCCCCCAGCCGTTTCCTCATTAGTCTTTCTATCTGTGAAAGATATGGGGAACTTCCTCCTATATGTCCACATCTTGAATGCATTCATATTATCAATAGTCTCTTTGTTTGTTGTCTGTGTCTCCGAGGCATAAAACACAAATGACAAGATGTGGCACCTCAGCATTTTTTTCCTAAGATTCAGGTTCGGTTTCTTTGATGTTAACATATTCTTCATTCTGTCAAAGCTGGTCTTGGCTATATCAATTCTCCTTCTGCAATGTGCTCAACCAAAGCCTCATCTCCATATAATCCCTCGTACACATTAAAACTATTACTCTCTTTCACCCTCACTGTTCCTTTTGGTATGGCCCCCATCTCCTCTTGCTTAAGTCCAGGTACTTGAACGGATATGACGGACAAATGGTTTAACCTTTTGCTGGACCACATGAAGCACTATTGGCTCCTGCCCTCATCTGCCAAAATTGCTTACTATTTGGGATCATGCTGGAATGCAAGGATAACCCTGGCTTCTTTTCTCTACTGCAAACTGTCTTCTTAAGCTTTTCTCCACCACCCTCGCCTTCAGTAAATGAAAGGAGCTCATGGACTAACTGTCACTAAGATTGAGACTTTCCAATCAGCTACCTCTGCTGCTTCCCTTCCTTTTCCTAGGCCACTGAGCTAAATTTCCTCTAAGGTGCCTCCTGTCCTAGCCCTGAACTTGTCTTTTTTTTTTCTCTCCTATCTCCCCTCATGAGCACCTTTTGTTCAACTTGTCCATGAGACCCACCTCCTGCTCCCTCAACATCATTCTCACCAAACTGCTGACCACCCAAATTCCCTTTCTGGCTTCCATTTGAGTGTATACTTTAACAGTTCTCTCCTTGGGTACCATTCCACTTTCCTTCAAATCTGCCATCATCATGTCTTTCTCAAAAAACCAACCTTCGAACCCTCTGTCCTTCTAACCTCCCTTTCCTCTCCAAATTCCTTGAATGTCATCCCCCAATCTTACCTGGAATTCCACGTTTGAACTCTTCCAAGTACGTTTTTACACTTTCCCTGGCTCTAATTAATGCCACAAATGCGGTGTGACTGTCACAAAGACAAACCTCTTGGTCCTTCTTGACCCGTCTGCAGCCTTTGACACAGGTGACTACATCTTCCTCCTCCAACATCTCTCCGCTGTCAACCAGTTGGATGGGACTGCGCTTGACTGGTTCCATTCTTACCTACTTAGTTGTAGCTAGAAAATACCTGTAATAGCTTTGTTTCCTACTCCCACTCAATTATCTGATGTTCCACCTCCTATTTCTTATCTGGCCCTTGGGGACATCATCCAAAAAAAGTGTACATTTCCACATGCGCACTGATGATATCCAGCTCTACTTCACCACTCTGTCTCTCTCCCTCCCCAGACTGCCTGTCCGAAATCCAGAACTGGATGAGCAGAAATCTCCTCCAAATAAACATAAGGAAGACCAAAGCCAATGTCTTCAATCCCCATCATAAACACCATTTTCTTAGTCACTGACTCCTTTCCTCTTCCTGGCAATTGTCTGAGACTAAATCAGACTTTTCACAACCATGGTGTCATTTTTGACCACTTATTTCTACCTCTGTAAAGTCGCCCAATTATGTCTCTGCCTCAATTCGTTTGCTGTTGAAACCTTCATCCACATCTCTGTTACATATAAAGTTGACTATGTCAATGCATTTCTGGCCGGCCTACCACATTCTACCCTCTGTAAATTTGAGGTCACCCAAAACTTTGCTGAGCATGTCCTAATATGCAACAAGTGCCGTTCACACATCATTCCTGCGTACGCTGACTTCCATTTGCTCCAGTTAAGCAATGGCTCGATTTTAAAATTCTTGTCCATTTTCAAATCTCTCCATGGCCGTGTCTCTCGATATCTCTGTAATATCATCCAGCCCTATAACTCTCTGAGATACATATGCTCCTCCAATTCTGATTTTAGTCATTCCAACATTGGGCCATACCTTCAGAAGTTAAGGTCCTAAACTCTGGAATTTCCTCCTTGAATCTATCTGCCTCGCTTTTATCCTTTAGGACCCTTCTTAAAACCTACTCTGCCCTAATATCTCATGTAGTTCAGTCTCAAACTTTGTTTGATAACCCTCTTGCAAAGCATCTTGGGCATGTTACCACGTAAAGGCGCTACATAAATACAAGTTGCTGTTAACAAAAACAGATGAAGAGGAGATACTCAAATGCTTGATGGTGCTCAAAGTAGAAAACTCATTTGGTCCAGATTTCATGCATCCTAAGTTACCGAGGAAAGCAAGAGTAGAATTTACGGAGGCTCTGGCCACAATCTTCCAATCCTCTTTGGATTTTGGGGTGGGGCCAGGGGACTGGAGGATTGTGGATGGTATAACCCTATTTACAAAGGGGAAAGAGATAAATTTGATAAAAGTTAAACCCCTGTTCGAAAAAGGGGAGAAGGATAAACCTGGTTGCTACAGGCCTGTCAGCCTAATGTTGGTGTTAGAGAAACTTTTAGAGACAATAATCCAGGACAAAATTAACTAGCATTTGGAAAAGTATGGGCTAATAAATGAATGTTAGCATGGATTTTTAAAACGAAAATCGTGTTTGACTAATTGAATCAAGTTCTTTGATGAAGTTACGGAGAGGGTTGAGGTTGTGTATATGGATTTTCAAAAGGCTTCTGACATATATATTTTTGATATATGTTCATACCCTGTATACCCAAGTCAGGTTATCATTTCAAACTTTGCAGACAATTGGAAACATGGGTCAAAATCCTGGAACTCCCTCCCTAACAGCACTGTGGGTGTACCTACACCACACATGGACTGCAGCGGTTCAAGAAGACAGCTCACCACCACCTAGCTAGCTATGCTGACATCCCATGAATGAATGAAAACAAACATGGAAACCTGCGGTCTGTCCGCAAGAAAGACCCAAACCTCCCTGTCGCTTGCCATTTTAACACTCCACGCTGCTCTCTTGCCCACATGTCTGTTCTTGGCTTGCTGCATTGTTCCAGTGAAGCCCAACGCAAACTGGAGGAACAGCACCTCATCTTCCGACTAGGCACTTTACAGCCTTCCGGACTGAATATTGAATTCAACAACTTTAGATCTTGAACTCCCTCCCCCACCCCCACCCCCTTTCCGTTTCTTCCCCCTCCCTTTTGTTTTTTCCAATAATTTATATAGATTTTTCTTTTCCCACACATTTCCATTATTTTTAAATCTATAACTGTAATGCCCTGTCAGTCTTTCCACCCCACCCCCACTAGAGCTGTACCTTGAGTGTCCTGCCATCCATTCTTAATTAGCACATTCTCTTAGATAATATCACCACCTTTAACACCTCTTTGTTCCTTTGTCTGTGACATCTTTTGATTAACTGCTCCTATCACTGCTTGCTTGTCCCTACTACCACCCCCGCGCCCCGCCCCCCCCCCCCCCACTCCCCACCACAACTTCTCTCCCCCCCACCTTAAACCAGCTTATATTTCACCCCTCTCCTAACTTTACTCAGTTCTGCTGAAGGGTCATGAGGACTCGAAACGTCAACTCTTTTCTTCTCCGCCGATGCTGCCAGACCTGCTGAGTTTTTCCAGGTAATTCTGTTTTTGTTATGGAAATGTGTTAGCAATGAGGACGATAGTTACTGTCTTTATGAGGTCATAGTCAACCAGGTGAAATGGGCAGACACGTGGCAGTTGAAATTTAATGCTGAGGAGTGTGAAGTGATACACAGAAAACATAGAAAATAGGAGCAGGAGTAGGTCATTCGGCCCTTCAAGTCAGATTTGATAGGAATAATGATGAGAGGCAATATGAACAAGCATGACCCAGACCTCCCTGTCGCTTGCCATTTCAACACTCCACCCTGCTCTCATGCCCACACATCCGTCCTTGGCCTGCTGCATTGTTCCAGTGAAGCTCAACGCAAACTGGAGGAACAGCACCTCATCTTCCGACTAGGCACTTTACAGCCTTCCGGACTGAATATTGAGTTCAACAAATTTAGATCATGAACTCTCTCCTCCATCCCCACCCCCTTTCCGATCCCCTCCCCCTTTTTTTCCAATAATTTATATAGATTTTTCTTTTCCCACCTATTTCCATTATTTTTAAATGTATTTCCATCCATTGTTTTATCTCTGCCTTTTAGCCTATTTCGATTCCTTCACCCCACCCCACCCCCACTAGGGCTATCTGTACCTTGCTTGTCCTGCTTTCTACCCTTAATTAGCACATTCCTTAGACAATATCATCACCTTCAACACCTCTTTGTCCTTTTGTCTGTGACATCTTTTGGTTATCTCCACCTATCACTGGCCCTCTATCCAGCTCTACCTGTCCCACCCCCCCCACCCCCCACCCACTTAAATCAGCTTATATTTCACCTCTCTTCTATTTTTACTTAGTTCTGTTGAAGAGTCATACGGACTTGAAACGTTAACTGTGTTCCTCTACGCAGATGCTGTCAGACCTGCTGAGTTTTTCCAGGTATTTTTATTTTTGTTTTGGATTTCCAGCATCTGCAGTTTTTTGCTTTTATTTTATTGAACTAAATGGTACAATTTTTAAAGGGGTGCAGGAACAGAGACACCCAGCAGTGTATGTCAACAAATTCTTTATGTTGCAGAGCAAGTTGAAAAGGCTGTTAAAATGCACGTGGGATTTTTGATTTTATTATTAGGGACACAGAGAAAAAAGCAAGGAGGTCATGTTAAACCTGTATGACAGGTTTAGACCTCAGCTCAAGTATTGTATTCAATTCTGGGCACCATACTTCACGAAGGATATTGGTGAGAGTGTAAGAGAGGTTTACTAGAATGGTACCACAGATAAGAGGGGCTTCAGTTATGTGGAGAGAAAGGAGAAGCTGCAGTTATTCTTGCTGGGCAGAAAAGGTCAAGGGGAGGTTTGATAGTGATCAAAATCATGAATGGTTTTGAATGACTAAATAAGAAGAAAGCATTTCTAGTGGCGGAAGGGTTAGTAATCAGAGGACACAGATTTAAGGTATTTGGCAGAAGAACCAGAGGTGACGTGCTGGAAGTGAATTCAGTAGCTACATTACAAAGAAAATTGGATAAATACTTGAATAAAGAAATTACAGGGCTATGAGGCAAGAGCAGGGGAGTGGGATGGATTGGATAGCTCTTTCAAGGAGCCAACAGAGGAATGATGGGCCTCCTTCCTGTAGTGTATGATTGTATAATATTGGCAGAGGTTACAGGGTGTTTTTTCAAGTCATTTCACGCCTTCATGCTAAATAACAGCACAGCATACAGTAACACTAAATTAATAAGTCATTCTTTTATGAATGCAAGAGATTCATATATCCCATGGACAGTCCAGTGTGATATTCTGTAAACTAATTGTTATGTTAAACATGGGTGTAAACATATCAAACACTAAACAGTATATGTATATGAGTGTTTTTAAAGTTTAGCTTTAATTTGTTTGCCCAATGAAATGTCAATATCTAAATAAAAACAAAGTGCTGGAAAAATTCAGCAGCTCTGACAGCATCAAAGCTAGGAGATTGTGGCATAAATCATGTCAATAGACTAGCAATCCAGAGGCACAGGCAAATGCTCTGGGGACATGGGTTCAAATCCCACCATTATAGTTGGTGGAATTTGAATTAAATTAATAAAATCTGGAATCAAAAGCTAGTATCAGTAATAGTGACCATGAAACTACCTGATTCACTAATGCCCTTTAAGGAAGAAAATCTGCCATCCTTACCTGGTCAGCCAAGGCCTACATGCCATACCTACAGCAATTTGGTTGACTCTTAACTGCCCTCTGAAATGGCAGAGCAAACCAATCAGTTCCAAGGACAATTAGGCATGGGAAACAAATGCTGGCCTTGCTAGTGATGCCCATATCGCACAAAAGAATAAAAAAGTTACGTTTCGAATCCAATGTGGCTTCTTTGGAATCTAAGTGGATTTTGAAAATAATATTTTAAAAACTAACATATTTAATAAAGAAGGCGCGCACTTCATCCTAAGATTGTGGCCATCGAGTTTGCATTGCTTATCAGGATGAAAAAATTTAGTCTAATTTTTAAAAAAAGTTATAGTTAATCCTGTAACTCGTTTTAAGACAGGTCCAGTAATTATTACAATAACTGGAAAATAACCGTGTTTGTGTTTGGGGCTGGAAATGAGGTAGTTCTTAAATCTTGTTCCCAGAAACTGTGGATTTTCTCGTCTTTACATTGACTCAGGATAGTTTATAATGTGCAATAACAGGGTTCGAAACTCAAACTGGAAGGGCCATTCGATAATAAAATTTTTTAAACATACACACACCTCCCTCCCTTCGCTGCGGTCCCGCGGCGTGACCGTGCGAGAACGAGGTACGTCTCGGTCTGCGAGCCGCCATCTTGTGGAAGTGCTGGGCAGCCGGGGGAGTGCGTTGGGCCTGTTGCTGGGGGCTGGTTCTTTTAGGTACAAAACACACAGAGACATTGTAGGGGGTGGGGGAGTGGGAAAGAGAGAGAGAGAGAGAGAGAAAAAACAGACAGGTGCAAGGTATTCAGAGGAGGGAGACGCTGACTGGGCACGAGCGCTCCTGCAACAATCGGGCCGGAACCCGGAACAGAGAGGATCGAACGGAGAGACAGAATCGGAACGCGCCCGGACCGTTCTAGAACGCGGAGACATGTCCAAGCGGCACCGCGTCGACCTGGGGGACGATTACTCGTCCAGTAAGAAGCGCGTCACCTCGGACGGGTAGGTTAATCCGCAGCGTAGGGGCACCGGAGGACGGCTGCATCCGAGCCGCTCGCTCGGCCTCCCGGAGGATTGCCGGAGACAGCGGCCTTGTCGGCGAGGGGAGACCGGTAAATCTCAAGCTCTTAAAGCTGAGGGGAGCCGAGCCGAGCGGAAGGGGCGGCTGCGGCTCATCGCGGTTCCGTTCTGCCTCTTGCGGAGAGAGCGCGTTAGTCACCAAGAGCGGCCGAGCAAGTGGAGGCCGAGGGCCCGCGAAACTCTCCCCGATAACCCTGCGACCTGGTGCCATCGGCCTTCGGCTCTCCTGCTCATGTCCCGTCTCAGGTAACTGTCATCGCCGTCGTCGCCGCGGTGTCTTGCAGGGTTTCCGGCTGCTTTTGGCGGGACGGTTGCCTTCTCCTCGGTTGTGTAATGCAAGGAGCCTCAGGAAGACATTGGCGCTACCCCGCGCCTGTCTCTGCACATGGCCGGGCCACGTTTCCGAGGCCACACCAGGGTGTTTTTTTTTAGGATTTCTGCAGGGTAACCTCGGGGAGGTGGTGTGGAAAAAATGTAGCGTTAAAGTTTTCCCCTTCCCTTGTGTCCAGTGCCAGGCGGGCGTAAGCTTTCTACACATTTACTAACTGTTTCTTCTCGAAGTTATTTTTCCTGTGTAGGTGCGTCCTGAATGTCTCTAGAAGAGGCACAGAATGGTTGTCAATCCTCTTCGCTTTTCAGAGACTAAGGTTTGGGGACAAGTAGGGAGATAAGATGATGAGTGATAATGTACACTAACTAGTATTTTAACGTTTATTTCGCTTGTGAAAGGATGCGACCCTGTCTCTTCACCCCCCCCCCCCCCCCCCGGGAAAATCACTAGGATTGCTGGCTAGGCCTTTCTTGACAATCTAACTCCTACAAAAATGCTCCAGATCAATGTCTGTTACGAACGTATTGGATTGAAAGAATTTTTCAGACCGTCTTATGTTGTTCAGAGGGATATAGACAGGTTAAGTGAGTGGGCAAAAACATGGCAGATGGAATATAATGTGGGAAAGTGTGAGGTTATGCACTTTGGCAGGAAGAATAGAGGAGCTGAATATTATTTAAATGGAGAAAGACTGAAGAAAGCTACAGCACAGAGGGATTTGGGGGTCCTCATGCATGAATCCCAAAAAAACTAGCATACATGTTCAGCAGGTAATAGGAATGTTGGCTTTTATTTCAAAGGGAATGGAGTATAAAAATAGGAAAGTCTTGCTAAAGCTATACAAGGCACTAGTTAGACCACACCTAGAACACTGTGAACAGTCTTGGTCCCCTTATCTAAGGAAAGATATACTTGCATTGGAGGCAGTCCAGAAAAGGTTCACTAGGTTGATTCTGGGTATGGCGGGGTTGAGTAGGTTGGGCCTGCTCATTGGAGTTTAAAAGAATGAGAGGTGACCATATTGAAACATATAAGATTCTTAAGGGGGCTTGACAGGGTAGATGCTGAGAAGTTGTTTCCCCTTGTGGGACAGTCTAGGGCCAGAGGGCATAATCTCAGAATAAGGGGGGGCGCCAATTTAAAACAGAGATGAGGAGGAATTTCTTCTCTGAGGGTAGTCAATCCATGGAATTCTTTATTGTAGAGGGCTGTAGAGACTGGGTGGTTAAATATATTCAAGGCAGAGACAGACAGATTTTTGAGCAGTAAGGGAATTGAGGGTATGGGGAAAAGGCAGTGAAGTGGAGTTGAGGATTATCAGATCAGCCATGATCTCATTGAATGTCAGAGCAGACTCGATGGACCAAATGGCCTTCTGCTCCTAAGTCTTGTGGACTTATGGTTCCAGTTTTCTCTCCTCCTTTTCCTAAGGTATTGATTTTTGTAGGATAGCTCCAAGGGTGAAAATATCTCTCCAGGTGTCTCGCCCAAGTGATGCTGTTCATTTATCGCAGGGTGACTGACTACTGGCTGTTTGCAGGCTCAGCTATAATTTAATCATAGAAAATCATAGAATAGTTCCAACATAGGAGGCTATTTGGCCCATCATATCCGTGCCGGCGCTCTGAGAGCAACTCACCTGGTCCTGCTTTCATAACGTGAGAAACAGGAGCAGGAGTAGGCCTTTGAGCCCGCTCTGCCATTCAGTGCGATCATGGCTATTCTTTGACTTCAACACCATTTTCCTGCACTAGCCACATATCCTTTGTTTTTAATATGGAGAAATCTATCGATCTCAGTTTTGAACATAGTGACTGAGCCTGCACAGCCCTCTGGAGCAGAGAATTCCAAAGATTCACCACCCTCTGAGTGAAGAAATAACTTCTCATCTCAGTCCTAAATTGCCTGCCCCTTGTTCTGAGAATTATTTCCTGAATATTCTTCCCTGCCTTCTTCCCATAGCCCTCCAAATCTTTTCTCTTCAAATAATTGCCCAATTCCCCTTTAGAAGCCACGTTTGAATCTGTCTTCACATTCTCAGGCAGTGCATGCCACATCCCAACCAGTCGCTGCTTAAAAAGGTTTTTGTTTATTTATTCTCCTAGTTCTTTTGCCAATTACTTTGATCCCCTCGGTGTCCTCAGGTTTTTGACCCTTCTGACAATGGGAATAGTTTTTTTCCCTATCTACTCTCTTCAGGCTGTTCATGATTTTGAACACCTCAGTCTTCTCTTCTCTCAGGAGAATGGCCTCAGCTTCCCCAAATTATCTAACTCATTGAAGCCTTTTACCCTGAAACCATTCTCGTAAATCTTTTCTTTACCCACTCCAATGCCTTCACGTCTTTTTGAAAGTGTAGTGTCCAGAATTGGACTCAGTGCTCAGTTGAGACTAAACCAATGTTTTATAAATGTTCACCATAACTTCCTTGCTTTGGTATTTTATGCCTCTATGGTGGTGCTGTGGTAATGTCGCTGGACTAGTAATCCAAAGGCCCAGACTAATGCTGTGGGATCATGGGTTCAAATCTCACAACGGCAGCTGATGGAATTTAAATTCAATTAATTAATAAATCTGGAATATAAAGCTAGTCCCTGTAGTGGCGACTATGAAACTATTATCGATTGTTGTAAAAACCCATCTGGTTCTCTAATGTTTCAGGGAAGGAAATCTGTTGTCCTTACCCGGTCTGGCCTACATGTGACTCTAGACCCACAGCAAAGTGGTTGACTCTTAAATGCCCTCAAGGACAAATAGGGATGGGAAACAAATGCTGGCTTTGCCAGCGACACCCACTTCCCATTAAAGAATAAAGAAAAAATTACTATCCCGACAGCTTATAAGACTTCCAAGTTTTGTGTCATCTACAAATTTTGAAATTGTGCCCTGCACACCCAAATTTAGCTCATTAATATAGATAAAAGATAACAGTAGTCCTAATACGGACCCGTTGGAAACCCCACTATATACTCTTCTCTAGTCTGAAAAACAATCGTTCATCACTACTCTCCGTTTCCTCTCAATCAACCAACTTAGTATCCATACTGCAACTATTCCTTTTATTCCATGGGCTTAAACGTTGCTGACAAGCCTGTGGCACTTTATCAATTGCCATTAGGAAGTCCATGCTCACCACTTCAGCCGCATCAACCCTCTCTGTTACCTCATCAGAAAACTCAAATCAAGTTAAACACGGTTTATCCTCAACAAATCAGTGCTGTCTTTCTTTAATTAATGTACATTTGTCCAAGTGACTTAATTTTTGTCCTGGATTATTGTTTCTAAAAGCTTTCCCACCATCAAGGTTAAACTGACTGGTCTGTAGTTACTAGGCTTATCTTCACATCTTCTTTGAACAAGAGTGGAGATTTGCAAGTTTACAGTCCTCTGGCACCACCCTTGTATCTAAGGAGGATTGGAAGGTTATGGTCAGAGCCTGCACAATTTCCAGCCTTACTTCCAGTTGGCGTACAGTATCATAACTATTCTTGCACTTGAGATCAGCTAACTTCCAGATTGGTCAAATTTGCACACCACCAGCCCTTATCCTCTATAATGATGGAGGGGAGAGATCAAGAAAGGAGAGAGAGTGGTTTGCAGAGGCACCCAATTAGTTACACAAAGATTTAGACATAGTTTGCAAATGGACAAGACTAACAGATAAAATTCAATATGTGCAAAGTTTTGCATGTTGGAATTTTAAAAAGGGACACATTTAATGAATCATTGTTGGACTAGATCAGGGAGATGTTGGAGTTGATCTGTATGAAGCACTTAAAACAAATGTATTGTCATTGCAGAGCAGCATTCAACAAAGTAAATAGAGCTGTGTTGCTGAATTAATAGAATATACTTTTAAGCGCTGTGTTCAGTTTTATCGTTAATACGAAAAGGAGACGTCCAAGCCTTCAAAGAATTTGTTAGAAGGCCTGATCTCCAGTGTCAGGTGACTTGACTTATGAAGAAAGGTTAGAAAAACTTTAAACCTTAACTAAGTGAATGAGAAAGGACGAATGGGAAAGTTTAACCCAGTGTCAGTTTCAAGTTAGAGCATGATTGCAGGACAAGAGGACATAGGTGCAAACTGGTAAAATGTAATTTGAAGATTGACATCAGAAGTATTATTCATGCAAAGAGATTAATAACAACTCGCATTTATATGTAATAAAACATCCGAAGTTGCTTCACAAGAGTGGTGTCAGTCAAAATTTGCTGTTGAATCACAGAAGGACCTACTATGACAGATGACCAAAAAGAAAGAAGTAATTTTTAAGGAGCTTCTAGGGCAGATAAAGAGATGGAAAGATTCAGGGAGGGAATTCCAGAGCACAGGGTATAGGCATAGGACAGGGGTAAGCTATTTAGCCTCTTTGGCCTGTTCTATCATTCAGTGAGATCATAGCTCCACATGTCTGTTTTTGCCCCATATCCTGTCAAGCTCAGATTTCAAATTAACAATTCCTGTAGCATCAGTTGTCATTTGTGGAAGAGACGTCCAAACTTCTACCCTTAGCGTGTATAAGTATTTCCCAATTCAACTCATGAAAGTCTAAAAATCAGAGGCAGACCTATCTTCCCTAATCCAAGATTCTCCAGCCAGCAGAAATTGTTTCTATCTACCCTGTCTGCCCCCTAATACCTTGAAAATTTTGATTAGATCACTCTTTAACTTCACTACATTCCAGGGAATACAAACCCAGTTTACTGTAACCTGCCTTTGGACTTCAGAGGTTAAATTACAGCTATCATTCTGGTTGCAGTCCTTTCAAGGTCAATATGTTGAACTTAAAACTAGTTACGTAGGTAAGTTGGCTAAGGTAGATTGGGAAATTATATTAAAAGATGTGATGGTAGATGGAAAAAAAGAGAGTAGGGAAAGTAAGTTTAAGTTCGTTAGAGGCTGGGACAGGAGAAATGATGGGGAATGAGAAAATGGCGTAGATGCTCGACAAGTATGGGTATTTTGTGTTGGTTTTCACAGTAGAAGAGACAAAAATCCACTAGCTAGTCTGCTTATCCAAGTAAGAGCTAAAAAAACACACAACCTCTCGTTTTTCTACACACTTGTTTAATATCTACATTTTTACAATCTACTACTTTATAGCTGTTAGCAGAAGGTTTGAATGTAACTCCCTCTGTAGCCCTAAATCATTTTGTATTTCTCAATTCTGCCCACAAACGCTGCCTGTTTTCATCATCTTGATATCCTCTTCTGTCATTGAAGTTACCCCCCCCCCCGCCACTACCATTTCCCGTATCCTTCCTATAGCCCTCACAATCTGGTATATTTAATTCCCAGTCCCCTCTATTCTGCAGTCATTTCTCAGTAGTGGCTACCATGTCATACTCTCCCAGTTGAATTTGTTCCTTTTTAATTTGGTCCTTATATTCGAAGCATATGTGTAAAGAACATACCTTTGGGCCACGCACTCTAACCTGTCCTGTTCTAATATTTTACTTGCACGTTTCTTAATTCTGTATCCTGGTTTAATTACCTTACATCTTTTAGTTTCCCCTTTACCTGTAGTGGCTTAGTTTTTGAACTATTGTTTATGCCACCTTTCCCACCTCAGCCCTCTTCCCCAGGATCCTCCCCCTACCTCTCTAATCTACGTTTGAGCTGGTTTGAGATGTTCTTTGTCCTGGTACCAGGTGGACAATAAACCTTGTGGGAGTCTCTTATTCACGAAAAATGACATCCATCCACCCCGTATTATTGAATCTCCTACAACTGTCACATTACATTTGCCCATCTCCTCCCCTTTGGCCATCCTCCTGCTCCAAGGTGCTTTGTGTTTCACATGCTGTCTCACTCCAACAGTTTTTACCCTTATCCTTACATTAGCAAGTTAATTATACGTGTTCAATGGGATCGGTCTCTGCAGATCCTTGTCCTCTACTTCACTTGGGTTCCCTTTACTCTTGGGCGCTATTAGTCATACCAACCTCATTCTGAATCTGCACCTCGCTACAAGTTGTGACTGAGGTCTGGACCAGATTGTTTGGCTACTTCTCTTCCTCTCTTTTGTACTGCAGCACCTCCATTTTGCATGCCAGCTAAATGACTTTGAGCCAGAGATATTGGAAATGGAGACATCTACTGCAGATGCGTTTGCTCCGTCTGGGCTGACTCGTTGTTCACAATCCTAATACTGCAGTCCAAACTCACAACACACTCTGCCAAAGCTTAGTTTTCAGCTTGAGAGGTTTTTTTCCCCCCCTTTTTTACACACTAACCTGCGCTAAGCACAAAAACATTGAACAAAATGTTAAATACTTACTGCCTGAAGTGTACATAAACCACCTCCAGTACTGGAGGCAAAAAGCAGAAACTACTTCCAACTCTGCACGATATTCCCACTCTATAACACAGGTGATGTACCTGTAGTTACAATTTGAGATAATGAACTGAAAACATAGTTAAATAATACATTGTGCAATATTCAAACAAATTGACTTCTTTGTAAAGATAGAATCTGCATTTATTTGACATCTTTCACAGCCTCAGGAGATCCCAAAACACTTCAGAGCCAGTGAAGTACTTTGCGTATTGTTACTGTTGTAATAGAGGGAGATAAGGCAGTCAGTTCGTGCACAGCAAAGTCCCACAGACAGCTATGAGGTAATGACCTGATTACCTGTTATAATGATGTTGATTGAGGGATAAATATTGATTAGATACTAGGAGAATCCCTCTAATCTTTTTTTAGTAGTGCTTTGGAATCTTTTATGTCCACCTGAGAGCACTTGGTGACTTAGTTTAACATGCGTATTGGCTGTTGCACTCTCACCTGTGCTTTTGTCACTTTCAGACTTGACTCTTTCAACACCATCCTAGTTGGCCTCCCATCTTCCACCTTCTAAAATAAAAGCAAAAAACTGCGGATGCTGGAAATCCAAAACAAAAATAAAAATACCAGGAAAAACTCAGCAGGTCTGACAGCATCTGCGGAGAGGAACACAGTTAACGTTTCGAGTCCCCATGACTCTTAATGAACGGACTCATACGGACTCGAAACGTTAACTGTGTTCCTCTCCGCAGATGCTGACAGACCTGCTGAGTTTTTCCAGGTATTTTTATTTTTCCACCTTCTAAAGTTCAGCTTATCCAAACCTCTACTCATATCCTGACTTGCAGCAAATTCACCCAACATCCCTGTGCTCGCATTGGCTCCCAGTCCAGCAATGTCTCATTTAAATTTCTTGTCCTTGTGTTCAAATTCTACTGTGGCCTTGTCCCTTCTGCATATTTTGCCTGATAACACCCCTGTGAAGCACCTTGGTACTGTTCACTAAGATAAAGGTGCTATGTAAATGCAAATTATCTCACCTGAAAGGCAAAACCTCTGAAAGTTCAGCAGTCCCTCCAATACTGCACTGGAGGTAGCTGAGATTACATGTTCAAGTTGCTAGAGTTGGAGTTGAACAGATGACAAGGCTCAGGTGTGAGCCATACACTGAATCAAGGCTCTGAAGTTTATTGCCAATATTTTAAAAAAGGGGCCAGATCTAAATATCTCATTCATAAGTGCTGAAGTGTTGTCACAAATGTTCATGTTTTTTCTTGAAGCTCAATGCAATGAAAGGTATCCATCATACTTTTGGATGGATCAGCAAAAATAGTGCTTTCAGTGGTTTCTTCCAATTCATTTGGTGTCTTTGTTACAGTTGCTAAATGTTAGAATTGGTTATTAAAATTAAATTTGTTTGTGCTCTGTATTTCACTTGCACACACAACCTGCAGCTACAAGGAAGAAACCAGTTGCTTCTTTCGCTGAAGAGCTTCTGTTCATTAATTTGAACCTAAATTGGACCTTTAAAATGCCACACAGTATTGGAACTTGGTTTCTGTGAAAGGTTTTGAAGTTTGGATTTTGCCCATTTAATAGAATGGACCCATTAAGTTAACATTAGGGTGTTGAGTTAGACTTGGTTTAAACTTTTCAAAAATCTGGGTTACATTAGTACAGTTAACATGGAAAATTTTGTGGAGAATTCTCTAAATCAAGAGACCAGACTGTTTGAATTCAGTGGGTTAAATTGAGATGGAGATTGACCATTAAGCATTACTTTAGGCTAAAGTTGCTTTTCTGAGGAAATAACTTGTGGAATTGTGTTAGAGCCATCTTTGCTTCTTGACTTTTTTTAAAATACAAAAGTTATCACTTGTATGTATGGATTCTCTTTTTGTGTTGTGGTCATTTTCCACAGTTGCTGTGTGGCCTGAAGAACTGGGCATATATTGTAGGCTGTATAACATAGCTAACATGCTATTTATAAACTTGTGTTTGGAAATCTCCTCGAGGGCTATTGTATGGGATTGTGATCCGTTGCAATGTTAAGCATGGTCGCAGGAAGGGCCATTTCAAAAGGATAGGAAAAGTGGGCATGAATGGAGATGCAGTAGTTGGACCAGGTAAGACTTGGGTTTTAAAAATCTGTAGGTTACTGGAGGAAGAGAACAATGAACAAGTTCCATGGTTTTGAGGCCTTGGAAGATGATGATTTGAGAGCAACATACAGTTGCTTATGAATTTTAATTTCAACACAGTTGGGATGCAGGTAAGTGTGTTTTGGGTGCCACACTTGAAACAATTCCTTTTTACAATTAGATAGCTGGAACCTCAAAAGCCTTTTGTGGTAAAGCATCCCATGTTCCATTAACCGTTTGTAAAAAAAAATATAACTTTAACTTAGAAAGAAGATAAACTAATCAAATATGGAGATGATAAAAACCTCTGGTCCAGTTGGATTGCATTGCATATATTAAAAGTAGTTAGAGAGTAGATAGCAGAGGCACTGTAGCAGGTACAGATACCGGACTCCGTATCCGGGAAGCTCAGGACCAGATGTGTGCCAGACATAGGGATTTTCTGGTTTTTGGGTCCTCCCCTCCTGGTTTTTGGGATGCCAGATAAGAGGTCCTGTACCTGTATATAATAATTCATTGGAAAAAGTAACACAGCAAGAGGACTGGTTGAAAGCTAACGTGATTCCTACACATAAAAGAGATAAAACAAGTCCAGAGATCTATGGGCCAATTAGTGTGGCATCAGTGGTAGGAAAGAGGATGGAATCCTTGCTCAAAGATGTAACATTATTTGCTGAAAATGTCTTTTCAAACAAGAGGAGACTTCTCAAAAATGTTTCATGCTGCAAAATGATAGATATAACACTCACTAATCTTATGCATTGTCATCTGTAAATCATGTATGGTTGTGCTTTGAACATTAAGGATACTTAAGGCCAGGCAGGTGTCCAGTTTCTAGCAGTTGCAGGACCTGGCTTCTTCATCTTGCAAGATCCGGCTTTTTGACGAAAACACTTGACCCGATGAGTCAGATTTGATTAAACGTTCCTTTACTTTGATAGATTATTAACTAGTGGTGATGATAATATGATTGAATTCAATGTTGGATTTGAGAAGAAATGTAACATAGCTGCTCATTCATTCACATGCGCTCTGCCTGAAGGCTGTTCGTCTGCTAATGCTCCATCCTGAACCAATTTCACCATTTTCTTGGCAGTTTTTTTCTCAGTGATGGTTTGCCATTGCCCCATCTTTTGGATGGGTGTGGTGCAGGGGCGGGGGAAGAAGGGAGGTGGAGGGGCAAGGGAGCAGGCCCCAAGAATCGAACCCGCGCTATTGGAGTTACTCTGAACCACAGTAGCTATCTAGTTAACTGGCCCCCCAGAATGTTACTTTGATTCCACATTTTGGTAGGGCCAACAGGGTGAGGCAGAGACTCACAGCAGTACTAAAGACTGACTATTCTCAGGATCTGATGGTTTCCATTCCAGGGTTTTAAAGGAAGTAGGTGAAAAATTTGCAGATGCTTTAATCTTCTAAAGAGTGCGCAATTTAGAAATTGTCCCTTTAAGTTGGAAAATTGCAGATGTAAGTCTTTTGTTCAAGAAAGGTAAGAGTGAGGGAAAATATAGACCTGTTGGTCCAACACCTGTAGTGAGCAAAATACCAGAAGCTGTAAATTAAGGACATAGTCACAGGAATGTTTGGTGCCGGTTAATGGTAACACCATTTCAATACTATTCTAGAACTTGGGAAATTTTAGGAAGTGAAGAAAGTCATAAAAACCAAGCAAAGCTGTCCCAATTTCACAGCTGCAACAAACCTCTTCCCATTTCAATGGCAAAACCTGACCGTGCAGCAGAAATGGGGTTTAACGTTATTTTTGTGGGCCCCTTTAGGCTCTCCAAGATTAATGTGGTCTGCTCCTACCCTGCCATCATCTTCCCCAATCTGCCTTCCTGCCAAACCAGGTGTGTTCCTGCGGAGCCCAATCTTGCTCATTTTGAAAGGACATTCTATCTTAAGTTGTTCAGACAGGATTAGTCGAGAGGGCAGATGCACTCAGGAATTTAAGCTGATTAGAGAGAACCAGCATGGAATTGCCCCTTGAGCCTATTCTGTCATTCAGCAGAATTCTGGCTGATCTGCATCAGAAATCCATCCACCTGCTTTTGCTGCATATCCTTTAATTAACCTTAGCTAGTGAGAATCTGTTTTGGATTCAAAATTCTTAATTAAGCTAGCATCTTTTTGTCGAAAAGAGTTTCACTACCCTTGATGTGAAGAAATGTTTCCTAACATCTGCCCTGAATGGCCTGGCTCTGATTTCACGGCTTTTTTTCCCCTTGTGATAGAGTCCTTCAACAGCGGGAGAATGTTTCGACCCTTTCAATTTAATGTGAAATGTTGATAGTAGAATATCAGCACCAATCATGAAGAGGTTTCCAAAGACCCATGCGCACCTTCACTTCTGTAAGCAGGTTGGATTGCTCATTGTGTGTCCTGTGTAATCTCGTGTAAGTAACCACATTGCGTATATAATTAAATCCACTGTTGGGTGGTATTGGAATATGATAAATGAGCATTGGGGCAACTTGCACTTAGGCCATATACTTTTAGTCATTGAAACAGTGGTCATCCAGTGATGGAATAGAGATAAATATAGTGAACCCCTGCCTTAAAATGGGCAGCTCCTATACTTTCTTGCACTCGCTCTGCTGATGATGACAGTCACGTTGCTTTCCTCCTATGTAAAAATAGTGATTACAGGGTTGTCTGGAGTGCATTTGGACAGTTTAGAATAAAATCTTGGAAATGTTCTGGATTTGAATGAACTTGTATATCTTTTATCAGGTTGAAGTTCTAAAATTGCAGAATAAGTGAATGCTACGTGGATATTACTCTTGTTCAAAAAGGGGTGCAAGGATAAAGCCGGTATCTATAGAGCAGTCAGTTTGACTTCAGTGGTACAGAAACTTTTGGAAACTATAGTTCGGGACAAAGTCAATAGTCACTTTGACAAGTGCATGATAATTAAGGAAAGCCAGCATAGATTAATTAAGGGAAAATCATGGGAGGAGTTAACAGAGAAGTTGATGGGGGCAATACTGTTGATGTGATATATATGGATTTTCAAAAGGCATTTGATACAGTGCCACACAGCAGACTTATGAGCAAAATTCTAGCTCATGGAATAAAAAGGAAAGTAGACACTTGGATAAGACATTGGCTAAGTGACAGGAGAAAGAGAGTAGTGATGAATGGTTGTTTATCAGATTGGAGGAATGTTTGTAGTGGAATCCCTCAGGGCTCAGTGTTGGGACCCTTGTCCTTCCTGATATACATTAATGATCTAGACTGTGTGTTCAGGGCATGATTTCAAAATTTGCAGATGATACAAAGATTAGAAATGGTGTCAATTGTGATGAGGACAGTCTTGAACTTCAAAAGAACATAGACATGTTTGTGGATTGGGCAGACAAGTGGCAGATGAAGTTCAATGCAGAGAAGTGCAAGGTGATTCATTTTGGCAGGAAGAATATGGTGAGACAGTATAAACTAAAGGGAGAAACTCTAAAGGAGGTGCAGGAACAGAGGGACCTTGGTTTACATGTACATAAGTCATTGAAGATGGCAGGGCATGTTGAGAGAGCAGTTAATAAAGCATTAGGTATCTTGGGCTTTGTTAATAGGGGCATTGAGTACAAGAATAAGGAGGCCATGTTGAACTTGTATAAGACACCAGTTAGGCCTCAGCTGAAGCACTGCGTCCAGTTCTGGGCGCCATACTTGGAGAGAGTATAGAGGAGATTCACAGGAATGATCCCAGGGATAAATAACTGTAGATATGAGGATAGATTGGAGAGGTTGGGACACTTTTCCTTGGAGAAAAAAAGACTGAGTGGAGACTTGATAGCGGTATTCAAGATTCTGGGGGCATGGACATGGTAAATAGTGAGAAACTGTTCTCACTCGAGAGTGTTAAGAACTAGAGAGCATAGATTAAAAACAATTGGCAAAAGGAGCAAAAGTAATGTGAGGAATTTTTTTTTCACCCAGAGGATGGTTGGAATCGGGAACAAACTTCCTGAGAAGGTGGTGGAGGCAGGTTCGATTGAGGTATTCAAAAGGGAATTGGATTGCTATCTGAAAAGAGAGAATGTGCAAGGTTATGGGGATAAGACAGGGGAGTGAGAGTAGGTAGAATGCTCTTTCAGAGAGCCAGTGCAGATTCAATTGGCCAAATGGCCTCCTTCACTGTAAAGATTCTGTGATAACCTTGATTTCCAGCAGAATTTCGACCAGGAAGTAGTTGTTACACCAAAAATGTTGGGTGCAAATTAAAGATGCCACTATTTTTACTGGAAATTATTTGCTGTTGTAGGTGTGAACATAGAGAAGGAGATATTGGTTAATATCTGAATGGATGTTGTTTTAGTAGCATGATTGATAGAATTGATTGAGAAGGTAACCCTAAACAGTGTTATTTCTCAATTTTTTATTTTATTTTTTCATTTATGAGATGTAAGCATTGCTGAGTAGAGCAGCATTTATTACCTATCCCCAATTGCCCTTCAGAGAGTGGTGGTGAGCTGCCTTCTTGAACCGCTGCAGTCCATGTGGTGTAGACACACCCACAGTGCTGTTAGGGAAGGAGTTCCAGAATTTTTGACCCAGTGACAGTGAAGGAATGGTGATATAGTTCCAAGTCAAGATGTTGTGTATCTTGGAGGGTAACTGGCAGGTGGTGGTATTCTGCATCCGCTGCCCTTGCCCTTCGAGGTGGTAGAGGTCAAGGGTTTGAAATCTTCTAAATATGATTGTGAATTTGCCCTCATGAATCTTTCATGGGTTTGGCAGGGCATTTTCTGCTCCAATAGAGCATGTTCAACTTGCGATCCAATATTATAGCTTATGGGGAAACTATCCAGAGCAAGTTAAATTTAAAACCAGACTTTTACTGATTGTTCTCATCTGGAGGTTTCAACTTTCTGCCCAATTACAACTTTTCTTGCTGCCTATTTTACTACTACTACTGTGACCATTGCTTCTTCCCTCTTTATTTCCCACAAACATTTTTGCAAAAGGCTTTGAAGTCTTTACCGTGAAAGCAAGGGATTTTTGCAGAGTAAAGAGCATACTTAATTGAACATTTCCAGTTTTTGCTTTCTTGTGCTTCAAGAAATAGATCTTAACTTTTTTTCCTTTTTGAGAAACTGGAGGAAAAGCTAAGGCAGATTGTATAAATACACTGTTAAAATTGTGTTTTAATATCATGAGCATTAAAAGAGGAATGAAAGATGTAGAAGTAGCCACATTTCATGCCTGGGAAGAAGAAAAATTCAAACAAGAAACCAAAAATTCAAATGAAACCAAGAAATGCTTTCATTTCATGGGACTGTATGCATTTTAGGGCATGCATTTAGAACTTTGAGGAGCAGTGGCCAAAGTAGTAATGTGGAGGCTAAGTCCTGTCTTCACATTGAGGATACTCTCAATCATGTCGTGTGACACTGCCACCGTGCTAAATGGGGTAGATTTTGAACAGATCTAGCAACTCAAGACTGGGCATCCTTGAGACGCTGTGGGCCATCAGTAGCAGCAGAATTGCATAAAACCACAGTCTGTAATCTCATGGCTCACCATATCCCCCAGTCTTGTCTTACTGCCATCAAACCGGGGGATCAGCCCTGGTTCGATGAAGAGTGCAGGAGGGCATGCCAGGAGCAGCCATGCCTAAAAATGAGGTGTCAACTTGGTGAAGATATAACACGGGACTACTTGTGTGCTAATCAGCATAAGCAAGCAAGTGATAGACACAGCTAAGCAATTCCACAACCAACGGATCAGATTTAAGTTCTGCAGTCCTGCCACATCCAGTCGTGAATGGTGGTGGACAATCAAACAACTCACTGGAGGAGGATGCTCCACAAATATCCCCATCTTCAATGAAGGGGGAGCCCAGCACATCAGCGCAAAAGACAAGGCTGAAGCATTTACAACGATCTTCAGCCAGAAGTGCTGAGTGGATGATTCTTCTCGGCCGCCTCCTGAGGTCCCCAGCTTCACAGATGCCAGTCTTCAGCCAATTCGGTTCACTCCACATAATATCAAGAAACAGCTGAAGGCACTAGATACTGGGCCCTGACAATATTCCTGGAATAGTACTTGAAGCCTTGTGCTCCAGAATCTGCCACTCCCCTAGCCAGGCTGTTCCAGTACAGCTACAACATTGGCATCTACCCAGCAATGTGGGAAATTGCCCAGGTATGTCCTGTACACAAAAAGCAGGACAAATCCAACCCAGCCATCAGCCTATTCACGATCATCAGCAAAGTGATGTATTGTGTCGTTGACAGTGCTATCAAGCAGCACTTACTCAGAAACAACCTGCTCGCTGATGCTCTGTTTGGGCCCTGCCAGGGCCACTCAGCTCCTGACCTCATTACAGCCTTGGTCCAAACATGGGCAAAAGAGCTGAACTCCAGAGGTGAGAGTGATTACCCTTGGCCTCAAGGCTGCATTTGACTGAGTGTGGCATCAAGGAGACCTAGCAAAGCTGGAGTTGTTGGGGATCAGGGGGGAAACTCTTCAATGGTTGAAGTCATATCTAGCACAGAGAAAGATGGTTGTGGTTGTTGGAGGCCAATCACCACAGCCCCAGGACATCACTGCAGGAATTCCTGATGGTAGTGTCCTAGGTCAAACCGTCTTCACATGCTTCTTCAATGACTTTCCTTCCATCAATAAGGCCACAAATGGGGATGTTCGCTAATGATTGCACAATGTTCAGGACCATTCATGACTTCTCAGATGCTAAAGCAGTCCATGTCCAAATGCAGCAAGAACTGCACAATATTCAGGCTTGGGCTGAAAGGTGGCAATTAACATTTGTGCCACACAAGTGCTAGGCAATGACCATCTCCAACAAGAGAGCATCCAATCATCTCCCCTTGATATTCAATGGCATTACCAACGCTGAATCCTCATTGTCAACATCCTGGGGGTTACCATTAACCAGAAACTGAACTGGACTAGCCATATAAATACTGTGGCTACAAGAGCAGGTCAGAGGTTAGGAATCCTGTGGCAAGTAACTCACCTCCTGACTCCCCAAAGCCTGTCCACCATCAACAAAGCACAAGTCAGGAATGTGATGGATTACACTCCACTTTCCTGGATGAGTGCAGCTCCAACAACACTCAAGAAGCCAGACACCATCCAGGACAAAGCAGCCCGCTTGATTGGCATCCATCCCCAAACATTCACTCCCTCCACCACTGACAAACACTGGCAGCAGTGCGTGCCATCTACAACATGCACAGCAACTTCCAAACCTGTGACCTGTACCACCTAGAAGGAGAAGGGCAGCAGATGCATGGGAACACCACCACCTGGAAGTTCCCCTCCAAACCACACACCATCCTGACTGGGAACCATATCGCTGTTCCTTCGCTGTCGCTGGGTCATGTCCTGTAACACTCTCCCAAACAGCACTGTGGGCATACCTACACTAAATGGACTGCAGCGATTCAAGGAGGCAGCTCACCACCACCACCTCCTCATGGGCAATAAAAATGCTGGCCTCGTCAGTGATGCCCACGTCCCGTGAAAGAAAAGTGATAAAATAGTGGTAAGAAAATTTTTGCTGAGGTTGGAGAACATGTGGTCCACTGCTTGTATATGTTGCGTATATAAGTTGCCTGCACACCCTGATGATGAATAAAAGAAAGGTACACCAGGGCTCGGATTGCTTTCAGCAAGAGGCTGGCCTTTCTACCATCCTACCATCTCGAATTGTACCTGTGGGAGTGATTTAAGCTAGCAGTGCCATTAGAAATTCAGTGAAGGGAGACGGTGGATGCAAGAAATTTTCATGCTCTGCACTCTTTAATTGAAAACATTCAGTAATTCATAGTGCTTTCAATTCAAATTTTGATTTTCCAAATGCAAGGAGCATTTTGAACTCAATAGCTTTGGGATCCAGAATTTGTGGCTACAGGACTCAACACTGATCATACTATTGAAATTAATTTTGGATAGCGTATTTGAGATTATCACTCAAGGTGTGTTTGTACAGCCGGAATGTTTTATTGGCTTGTGTGGTTTTAGTTTTTTTACCCCTGCTAGGCATATTTGGTCCCAGTACACTAATGCTGGCACCAAGTTTAGTCAAAGATGTTGTGCAAGTGTGGTGGTGAAGCTATTGTTTGTTAGTAGAAATCTAAAATGACAACCTGTAGTTCTGTGATTTCTCTTGTACAATTGGAGCAAGCTTGACCATGTGGCCTATTGCTGTTTCTATGTTTCCCCCACTGGCGGGTTTGAAGGTGGGGGACATGTAAAATCCAGTGGGTGGCCTTCCCACCACCTACCCACCCGCCGCCAACCTGTCTATAATTTTACGGAAGGCGGCATTGGGTAGCCTGCCCACACTTGGACCTATTGAGGTACTTAAGGGCCACATTCCACCGCTGCCAGTATTTTACCCATGGTGGGGAGCAGGCCCACGCCATGCAGGAAGCCCATCGGTTTTAGCTGCTTGGGTTGGTGTCGGGCAGTGAGTGGGAGGAACTCCTTTGCGGCTGACTGGGCCAATCGGAGGCATCATTTCCCCCGTCCACCCCTGGCCTTTTGAAGTCAACTCCCCTCTTCGCCAAGACCCCAGACTTGCCTGGGCTCCTCGACATAGTGGGACTGCCTGTAGTCTCAGCAGTGGTCAGTTCTCCCAGCTGGCACCGCTTGGACTACAAATTGGGATTTTCTCCTGAGAAATGGGTGGAAGTCTGACCTTAAAACAACTGAGACTGCTCCCAGTGTTAAATTGCTGTGAGACAGCCATTGGGATCGTGGGCAGCCTTCCTGCTACCACCTCCATCGCCGCCACCAACTTTTTTAGCTGGTAGTGGGGTGCAGCGACTGTAGCGCGCTCTAAAATCCAGCCCCATCCCTGTTTTTTGTTGGTGCAAGGAAGTTAACCAATGACTGATTTTGATCTGATCCCAATTGATTTGTGTTTTTTTTTCAGCGCCAAACTACTGGAATTTGGTTTTTGCTTTTCACACTTGAAAAATCTTGTTAGTACAATGTAAACTCAAGCAAACACACCAGTGAATAGCTTAATAACATTGAGTTGGAAATTATTTAACCAGTTTAGAGACTGGTTTCCTTAGCAGGACCCTCTAAGATTCATGCATTGGTAAATTTATAAAAAATCCTCATGGTTTGCCCTAGTAGAGATGGAATTGTTTAACCTTTTTCATTTGAGCTGTATATCTGAGGAAATAACCAGTGCAATTTTTGGGAGATCATGTTCTTGTCGTCTTTTGTGCCACAGTTCATTTACCACATTTTCATGATTGTGGCATTGTGGATTATGCATGAATACACTGCTAAAGCTTGTGGACTTGAGTCCTCTTGACTTTGTCGGAAGAAATAAGCTGAAGCAGTGACTTGTTTGAGTTCAGCTGTTTTTAAAAAAAAAAACCCTACTGCAAGATCGCATGGGCTCAAATAGGACACATGGTAAATTAATGTAGAGATGGTATGGTACCAGATCTGACGACTAAAGACTGCACATGGGTAGGGGAAAAGGAAGATGGTGAAAGTTTCAGTTTTTAAGCTTTGGAAAGGAAGGAATTAGAGGGGGATATGCTGTGTCATGAAGTTTGATTTCGGGATCGTGTAGATACATGGCGGAGTGTTTAAGATATCATATTTGGAATCAAGTAAGAACAAAAGAAACATTCAAAGGGGCAGTGTCCACTCTGTTGTGAAGTCAGATGTATTTACTATAATGTTATCAATGTGTTAACAGGAAAATAACTACACTTCAGTGTTATGTCCCTAATTCCCTTAGCAATCCTGCTACACTTGTCAGGCAAGATCTGCTTCCCACAAATCCATGCTGATTCTATCTTTCATTACCTGGTGCTTCATTATCACTTCTTTCGGGATACATTCTTACACATTACTTACCACAGATGTCAAGCTCAATTATGTCATTTACCTGGTTTGTTCCTGTGCTCCTTTTTAAAGTTTGTTGTCTTGCTATTTGTTAACTTTCCAATTCTTTGTTACTACTTCCATATCTAATACTCCCTAATAAAATGTGGCAAGGACATGTCTGACAGTGAGGACTTCTTTGGAGTGTGTCTGGACCTGGTTATTTTCCTGTCAGTGGCTGATCAGTATGTGAAGCTTATATCATTCTGATCTGCCTCTGCCTCGGTGCACACGTCCCCTCCCCCCATGCCAACCACCAGCACATCAGTACACAACCAAGAAATGCAGTTTCTATGTGTGACTTACTACCCTTCATCTCCTTTTACACAGAACAACTTGTTCATGTTTACTTCAGGTTCTGGATAGGACTGGCGGGGCCAAATTTGGCCAAAACAGGCCAAATGGGGCCTGTTTCTATGTCGTGTATCCTAAGCAATAACTTACGTAATTTTATTTTGTCTTTATTCCCCACATCACTTACATTTTTGTTGACCAAGCTTTTTCCTCTGTTGACCTTCCATACATTTGTTCTTCTATACTTGGTGTATAATGCTTCTAATCGCCATCCAGTTTTCTTTCCTGTTTATCCCTTCTGATAATTCTGTCAATTTTAATTGTACTTTATTTCGCTGCAATCCTTAAGGCTCTATAGCATGTTGCAAGCAGTGTTGCCAAAGTTCTTGGATGTATTAAGTAACATCCAAGTGCTGGTCAGGTCTGGAAGCACCCTTGCTATGATCAGTTGCTGCACGTAAGAATCCAGTATTGGACCCTGGATCAAATTTCACTCCTATTTCATCTCTACATTCTCAGTTCTATTCCAGTTACCTATAACAGCTTCACCTGTTGCTACAAACATTTCTGTCCTTTGATTATAAAGTTCTTGATTTAATTCAGCCCCTTGACCTAGCGCAGACACCCAAAGTTAGTTTGCTTCACTTGACACATTGTATCTACTCGCAGACTAGATTGGTGCTTTGTTATAATTTTGATCTTTTTCTCAAAAAATAGCTGCCTCCCAAACCGTCGTCGTCTTAAATTTCTTAATCTGTATCTCAGTATGTTTATCTAGCCAGACCTACTAACACGCCCATAATATCCCTCTTTAGTAAGGATACTTGGACCTCTCATTCTATTTGTAAGATACACCAACTTGCATTTATATAATTTTTAAGATAGTAAAAAGCCCCAGAGCACTTAAAAGGAGTAAATTGGACAACATTTTACAGTGGACCACGTAAAGAGATATTGCAGCAGGTGACCAAAAGCTTGTCCAAAGAGGCAAATTTAAAGAGCATGGTAATGGAGGTGAGAGAGAGGTGAAGAAGGATATGGAGGGAATTCCAGAGGGGGTGGCAGAGCGCGGTGGGGTGTGCGCAGAGGCAGAACAGAATGATATAAGCTCACATACTGATCAGCCACTGACAGGAAAATAACCAGGTCCAGACACACTCCAGAGAAGTCCTCAATGTCAGACATGTCCTTGCCACATTTTATTAGGGACTAGAAAGCTGAAAGGATGGCTGCCAGTTATAGGGTGAAGTAAGTGGAGAATGCACAAGAGACGAGAGTCCTTGGAGTAGCCAGCATTATCCAGAACCTTTTGTGGCCATTGGTACCCAGAAATCTAGTTTATGAAAAACACGCACTTGCAATCTTGTGACAAAATGCTGCAACTGTATTAACTCTTGCACCAAATTAAAGCATTTTTGAAGCATATATTTTAACAACTAAGAAACAGAACATGTTTGAAATAAACAAGCAGGTCAGTTAGCATCTGTGATTTAAAAAAAGTCATGATCTAAATTATCTCCATTCAGATATTAATAAACTTGTGATTTCCAGCATTTTCTGTTTGCTTCAGCTACCTGGACAATCATGTATGGAACATTTAAGGCATCCATTTTCTCATGTCTTCATACCCATATGCTCTGGGCACATCCTACACATGTATGAGCTTCAGTTAGCTCTGGCTCTGTACTTAACGTCCATTTCATTTTTGTTTCTGCCAGCTATTTTTTTTCCACTTTCTAGGCCTATGCACTTGGCTCCTGACTTTGGTTTTGATTTGAATTTGAATCCTCAGCTGTCTTATTTACCTTCTTCAAGGACATAATTAGCAGTAGGATTCAATTAAGCCCATTCCAATTATAGAGCTTTTGTCAGCCCACACTTGGAGCCCATTCTGACATCATCAGCTTGATTAAAATTTGGCTGAATGATTTTTTTAAAAATTCTTACAAGGGATGTGGGCGTTACTGGTGAGGTCAGCATTTGTTGCCCATCTCTAATTGCCCTTGAGAAGGTGGTGGTGAGCTGCCTCCTTGAACCGCTGCTGCCCATGTGGTATAGGTACACAGTGCTGTTAGGAAGGGAGTTCCAGGATTTTGACCCAGTGACAGTGAAGGAATGATGATATATTTCCAAGTCAGGGTGGTGAGTGACTTGGAGGGGAACTTCCAGCTGGTGGTGTCCCCATCTATCTGCTGCCCTTGTCCTTCTAGATGATAGAGTTTGTAAGTTTGGAAGGTGTTATCAAGGGAGCCATGGTGAGTTTCTGCAGCATATCTTACACATGGTACACACTGCTGTCACAGTGCATTGGTAGTGGAGGGTGAAGGTGGTGGATTGGTGCCAATCAGGTGGGCTGCTTTGTCCTGGATGGTGTTGAACTTCTCGAGTATTAGGCTTTACTCATCCAGGCAAGCGGAGAGTATTCCATCACATTCCTGACTTGTGCATTGTGGATGGTGGACAGGCTTTGGGGAGTCAGGAGGTGAGTTACTCGCCACAGAATTCCCAGCCTCTGACCTGCTCTTGTAGCCACAGTATTGATATGACTAGTCCAGTTCAGTTTCTGGCCAGTGGTAACCCCCAGGATGTTGATAGTGGGGGATTCAGCGATGGTAATGCCATTGAATGTCATGAGGAGATAGTTGAATTCTCTCTTGTTGGAGGTGGTCATTACCTGGCACTTTTGTGGCACAAATGTTAATTGGAACAATCAGCCCAAGTCTGGATATTGTCCAGGCCTTGCTGCATATGGACAGGGACTGCTTCAGTATCTGAGGAGTCACAAATGGTGCTGAGCATTGTGCAATCATCAGCGAGCACCCCCACTTCTGACCTTATGTTGGAGGAAGGTCATTGAAGCAGCTGAAGATGGTCGGCCTAGGACATAGCTTCCTTCCTTAATTCGTTCTGGACTCTGCTTAGCTACAACTATCGTCATAGGCAGCTGCACCATTGCTATCTCATTTAGCAATTCTTTCATGTTTAATCATCTCTCGCGCCTTCAGGATCCTCGTCTACCATCTTCCCAAACTGTTGAATGACTTCCCGGAGACACATTTACCCCTGCTGCATTCGCTCAGCTTCTGTACTTAGGGAGAGATTCCTTATGACAGCCAACAACTGTACTCGGTCTACTTGCCTCTCAATTTATTCATCCTCCTGTTCTGGCTCAATGTCATCTTACATATAAAAATCTCACCACGCCTTTGATCACTCACTCAACCTCATATGAGGTTTCTCCACATCTAAAGTTATTTCACCAATCCGACTATTTTCATCATCTTTGATCTGCCTTGCTTAATGATCAACTCGTCCCCCTGAGGAATTTGAGGAATGAGCCATATCCCAGGCTCTCTGTGAGTAGAGGTACAGGTATATCCTTTTCCTCCGTGCAACAGTACAAATGGTGTGCTTTGGTGCTGTTGTGACTTGGAGAAATGTTTTTGGTGCTTCTCCGTTCTGATCTGTATGGGAACATGCTTCAGATAAATTGTGAAAAACTGAGTGGAGTGCAGATCTTCTAGTCTTAACCCCAGCAGTTGATCAGATCATAGCACGGATATTCAGATCTACCTTCTCTTCCTGATCCCCTGACAGCCTTCCTATACCCTCCTCTGTTAATGCCATTTGGATTACTGCAACACACACACACACACACACACACACAAACCCCCCCCCGCCCGCCCGCCCATCTCATCTCAGAGATTTGAAAGGAGGAGTGGGCACAGGAATTTTACGATACAAGTTGACCCTGAGTTTGTGTTCTAGCTGTTTGGAAATTAAACTGGCAGTGTAAAGTGTTCTGTGACATTAAGGCATGGGGATACTTATATGGTGCTGAAGTAGCAGAAGTTTGTCTGAAGTGTTAAATATTCTGAATTTACAATTTATTGCTGAAATCTGTAATTGTAATGTGTGATACAATTGATCATGAGATTTTCTGGGTTACTGGAAAATCTCATGACGTTGATTGAACTTAGACATTAAATAGTATTAATTTTGTGTAGTGCAGCCTTATGATTTGGCCATTGTGCTTGTATCACGAAAGTTAAATGGAGTTCCCGCATGATCACTGTTTATTGGTAGTCTATCTCTTAAGATTTGACATGTATAACTTGTAGCCAAGCACCACATGGACTGCAGCAGTTCAAGAAGGCAGCTCACCACCACATTCTTAAGGGCAAGTAGGGATGGGTAATAAATGCTGGCCTAGCCAGCGATGCCCACACCCCATGAATGAATAAAAAAAACCCCATTATATTTTGAAGTTTTCTGTTTGCAGTACCTGCAAATAAAGTTTAAGCCAAAGGCAAGGATACAGAAAGAGAAATGACATACTTGGATTGGCATATGCAGTGAATTATGTTGCTTTTTTTTGTACGAAACATTAACAGGAAAAAGCATGGAAATATGCAGTTACAGTTCTTATCTATACATTTTAAGAGACCATGTGGTGCTTTTCATTTGTAGGATTAAAGAGTTTGCCAGTTGGATATTAATAGTGAATATGCTGCCCTTACACAGAATTGCATTTTTAATTCCTTTTACTGCTACTATAAATCTGAATTTAGGTTAAACAGGCAACATTTTGAGTGGCAATAATGTCTGTTTTCTGTTTAAGTATAATTTTATGGTTGTTCAGCATTCCAGTGTTCGGAGTTAGAAAGTTACAATAAACTCAGAAGCTTTCTATGATCTTGGTTTGAGCCATGAGTGAAGATCCTACTCCTGATAGGTCAGCCAGTAACTACCTTCACTGTTTCAATAATAATTGGAGGTAAGCTATTGATTAGTATTGTATGGGAGATTATTTATTATTTATTTCCATTTATATGGCACTTTCATATATTCTGGGCATCCCAACATGCTTTATTGGTAACTACCTTTTGAAGAGTACCCATAGTGTAACACAGACAAACTCGTCAACTAGTTTCTGCACAGCAAAGACTCTTATATGTCAGTGGTGTAGATGACCAGATAATCTGTTGTTTGAAAAATAAACTTTGGTCTGGACCCTTAAGAATTTCTATACTCTTCTTTGAATGTTGCTTTTGGGGATCTTGTATAAGTATCTATGAAGCCTGGGACACCGGGATCAGTAAACTCATGGAACTTAAAGAACAAATTCTGAATGCCTTTATTTTAATTTCTTATCAGTTCATACCTTGAAAGTACTTAAGTGCCTTAAATTTGTCTCACTTTGTCCATCTCATATCAACTGTTCCAAATTATATTAGCACTTAAATGCTCAAAAAAAACCTCAAAGTTAGGTAAGTGCAAACTACTTGAGTCAGTTAACCCCTCATTGCTAAAGTTGTCAAAGAGGAAGGTTATTAAATACTTACTAACTTTCCTTGTTCACTCAAAAATTAAAGATTATGCAGCAAATCTATGCATCAGATGGAATTAATAAACTTGAGATTACAAAGTTTATATGTATCACTGCATCTTTGTGTCAGCTGGGCTTGACTAATTACCGTGATAGGATAGTCTATGTCCAAATTGACAGTCAGGAAGGTTAGTTTAGATTAAACTCTATGTATAACAATTCTAAATAGTCAGCTGGTTGGATATATAATACAAGTCTAGTTAGTTCATCTTATTCCTGATGAGCTTGCAGCTTTAGCAAAGATTCCAGAAGGTTATAAAACCCCTTATCCTCCTGATTTGGCATAGTGGCATTGATTCTCTTATTCCTCTGGGAAGATTGTGCTCGTGTCTGGGACTGCGGTGGAATGAAGCTCATCTGTTGACATAGTAGTTCTTCCGTACAGTTGCTTGGTAGTAAAGAGAGACATGTTGCTGAAACTTTTCATTTTGCACTCATCAGGACAAACACAAGAATGCCAAATTTCAAACAATCACAACAATTTACTACAGGAGAAAATGGTGCTGATTGGTTGGCAAGTTAAGTGGCTGAGGCGTTGCTTTGGAAGCAGGGCACTATAGGCTCTCAAAGTGACATACATTCATATGCACTGACCTGCTCTCTGCAAACAAAAGAAATATGTTCAAGTCTTCAGCCTTTTTTGAATGAACAAGGAGCTTGGGGAGCCCATAGTTTCTCGTGGCTTGGCTGAGGCATTGCACTAGAAAAATCAGAGTCAACTTGCCAATCCCTAGGTTCAGTTAGCATCCTTTCTCCTGTAGTATAAATAGTGTGATTGTTAGAAATTTTGCATTCTTGCATTTGTCCTGATGAGTGCAAGATGAAAAGCTTTGGCAACATGTCTGTCTTTTCAGCATTATTCTAGCTCTTTCATGTTCTGACGATTGACTGTCTTCTCTTAGTAGAAGCAACTGTACCTCTGTTTTCAGGAATTTAACTGTTTGCAAGAATGCAGAACAAATGAACATACAAATTAGGAGTAGGGTATTCAGCCCTCATGCCTACTGCACCGTTTGATAAGATCATGGCTGATCTGATTGTGGCCTCAACTCCACTTCCTGTTTACCCCAATACCCTTTGACTCCCTTATTAGTCAAGAACCTATCTCCCTCTGCCTTAAAAATATTCAGTGACTCTGCCTCCGCCGATCTCTGGGGAAGAAAATTCCACAGACTCACCACCCTCCGAGAAAAGAAAATCTCCTCATCTCCATCTTAAATGAGAGATCCCTTTATCTTTAAACTGTATGCCCAAGTTCTACTCTCTTCCCGCAATAGAAAACCTGCTTTCAGCATCTACCCTGTCGAGACCCCTCGGGACATTGTTTCAATAAAATCACCGCTCCTCCTCCCAAACCCCAATGAGTACAGACCCAATCTGTATAAGCTTTTTTCGTAATATGACCCCTTAATCCCAGGAATCAGTTGAATTAACCTTCTCTGAACTGCTAATGCAGCTATATCCTTTCTTAAGTAAGTAGACCAAAACTGGTCTCACCAATGCTCTGTACAAATGTAGTAAAACTTCTCTACTTTTATATTCCATTTTCCTTGCAATAAATGACAGCATTCCATTTTGCCTTCCTAATCCCTTGCGGTACCTACACATTAACATTTTGTGATTCATGTACCAGGAAACCCAGGTCCCTCTGAACCTCAGAGTTCTACAATCTCTCTCCGTTTAAATAATATGCTACCTTTCTGTTCCTGCCAAACTGGACAAGTTCACATTTTCCCACGTTATACTCCATCTGCCAAATGTTTGCCCACTCACTTCAACCTATCTAAATCCCCTTGCAGACTCCTTATGCCCCGTTCATAACTTAGTTTCAAGTCGTTGATACAGTTTGTAAATAGTTAAGGCCCCGGCATTGATACCTGTGGCTCCCAACTTGTTACTGTAGCTAACCTGAAAAAGACCCATTTATCCCTACTCCCTGCTTCCTGTTAGCTAACCAATCCTCTATCCATGCTAATATGTTACCCCCTACACCATGAGCTCTTATTTTATGTAGTAACTTTTGATGTGGTACCTTGTCAGATACCTTCTGGAAATCCAAGTACACCTCTTCTATAGGTTCCCCTCCATGTTGATTGTTACTTCCTCAAAGAACTCTATTAGTTAAACATGATTTCCCTTTCACAAAACCATGATGACTTTGCCTGATTGCATTAAGACTTAAGTGTCCTGTTCTAACCTCTTTAATGATAGATTCCAGCATTTTCCCTATGATAGATGTTAAGCTAACTGGCCTGTAGTTTCCTGCTTTCCAGCAAATAATTTGCCTATCTGTACCTTGCAGAGCTCTTAAACTTAAAAGTTCTCTCTCAACCCTTATTATCTCCCTCTTAGTCAAAACATTTCTATTCTGCATTCTCTCCCGTGTTCCCTCTTCCTTTTTATCACAAATGGCACCTTTTGATTCCCAAAGTAAACTCCTTTGGTACCATTTTAACCAATCCAAGCGTTTTTGTTCACTGAGATAAAAGTAAAATACTGCAGATGCTGGAAATCTGAAACAAAAACAAAAATTGCTGGAAAAACTCAGCAGGTCTGACAGCATCTGTGGAGAGAAAGATAGAGTTAACGTTTCGAGTCCATATGACTCTTCAGGATTCAGTTTTTATTCACTGTTGGAAGTGCTTCATTGTTCAATGATGATATCTTCAAGAGACACATGTTTAGCATGAGCAAATTTTTAATTCCATGAGAAAAGCCAGATCTGTCCATTAGTTTCAAAACTACTTTTATTTTGATTATAAGTGATAAGACAAACCAGATAGGAAAAGTGGTCTAACTGTGGCTCACAAGAGGAGTTAAAAAATTGTATTAGATCAAAGGAAGAGGCTTATAATGTTACCTAAAAGTGTAGTAAGGGAATTGGGAGCATTTTAGAATTGAGCAAATGAGGACCAATAAATTGATAAGGAAAGAGAATATGAGAGTAGACTGGCAAGAGACAAAGAAACAGATTGTCAACATTTCTTTAGGTACGTAACTAGGAAGAGATTAGTGAAAGTAAACCTGGACCCATTGGAGACAGAGAGAAGTGAAATTATAATGAGAAATAAGGAATTGGCAGAGACATTAAACAAATACTTGTCTATCTTCATGGTAGAGACACAAAAAACAGAAATAATGGGGAACCAAGGGTTTAGTGAGAATGAGGAACTTGGAGGATCAGTATAAATAAAGAAATAGCCTTGGAGAAATTAATGGTACTAAGTGTAGGGTGCCCAAACTTTCATAAGTCAAAACTGGGACACATTCAAGAGTCTGGGGACAAGGCAGTTGAAGGTAGGAGGTCATATGATGACAATGACATAAACACTAAACAGTCATGCAATCAAAAGAGTGAAAAGCTTGTGGCCAAACTGGCATAATTGCTTATGCTTGCATTACGTTTTGCTGATTTTGGGTACTATAATTTTAGGGTGCAGTTATATCATGAGGTATTAATGTAATTCCATTTAAAGTGAGTGGGGTGGGGGCGCTGCAGAGGTGGTGGCGAAGAATCAGTGAAGGACGGATCAGCCCTGCTCAGGTCTTTACTACAACTTCTGTGCCTGGAGCTGGCCGCCACTCCCATCTCTCTCTTGCTCACCGGCTGCTGTTGCTGTTTGCTGGCTCCGGAAGGTGCTAAGGATGTCTCCTTGAGCAGTGACATTTTCTCTGCTGGCTGGGTCTGGCTCATGGTGCCAATGTGTGTGTGAGCCATTGCCTATTTGTCTGCAGCCAGCAGTGGCTCTAGGTCACTAACTGCACCCCTGGGTTTGAACCTGCTGAAACTTGTGTACTCTTTTTGGGAAAGGTTTTCAAAAGCCATTAATGTTTGTTGTAATTGAGAATGTAATCTCCAGTGCATATTGAAATTCATTTTTTGTTTGATAACTTGGTGAATATGCAGAGTAGCTCATAGGAACTCAATAATCCAGGTGTTAGAATCAAAAACTGCTTTTGTATTTTGCCAGTCTGGCTCAATTTTTGCACTAACTGATGATTCAGAACACTGCCCCACTCCAGCGCTTGCAAACGCTATCCAGGCTGACCTTTCAGTGCAATACTAAGGGAGAGAGGCTCTGTTTTGCAAACATCTGCTTATTCAGTTAAACAAAGAGGCCCTGATATTTAAGGGGAGATGGGAACGTGTGGGGACTTGTGTTTGCAGAGGAGAAGCCCAGAAATGCCTGGAACACGGCTGACCTGGTGAATTTAATGGCAGGAGGGCTTCTTATTTTTTAAAGAAATTCAGTTTCCCCCTCTCAGTAGCCAACTAAATGAATGTCTGGCCAGCTGCCAGGAGGGAAATCCAGCAGCTGGGATACCAATAGCGAGGGAAAGATTTGCTTGACAGGGCAGGGGAAGGAATTTTGGCCACCTTGGCCCACAAGCACTTACTGGTTGGAGCTGGCAGTCTCCACCTTTCTTTAGCTGCCATGTTTGCTGCATTAAACTTAAATGGCTGCCAGAATTGGGGGAGTGAAGCCTTATAATCACAGCCACGTCTCTCCAGAGCAGGCTATTCAGATGGCCAAAACCCGCTGCATTTAAACTGGAAGCAGCACCTTGGCATTGGATTGAAGTAAGGTATAGATTCTCAGGGTGCAGCATGTGAAGGGGTTTTTTTGGGTTTGTAAATGGAACACAAGGGGCGGGTTAAAAGGGGAGACCCGGATATTTTAGTATTCTGGGGAAAGCTGTCAGGCTGGTGGAACTTTTAGTGAAAAGCCTGCACTGCCCCAGCCAAACCGGGATGTCTGGTTACCCTAACTAAGTGGCAACAAATTCCCTAGATCTGACAACCTGCATCTTGGAGTTTTAATAGATATAGGTGCAACGAAGGTGGATGCATTGGTTTTGATCTTCCAGAATTCCTTTGATTCTAAAATAGTTCCTAATGATTGGAAGGTAACAAACATAACCCTGATATTTAAGAAAGGAAATGAGGAATGATAGGCCAGTTAGTCTAACATCAGTAGGAGCGAAAATGCTAGAATCTGTTATTTAGGGATGTGATAACAGAGCTCTTAAAATGATGAAGCAGAATCAACACGGATTTATGAAAGGGAAATCGTGTTTGACAAAACAATTTTGAGGCTATAACTAGTAAGATGAATAAAGAGGAATCAGTGGATGTAGTTGTGTTTGGATTTTCAAAAAGTGTTTGATAAGGTGCCACACAAGTGGTTATTACACAAAATTAGAACTCATGGAATTGGTTATGTTATCATGGATTGACGAATGGTTAACGGAAAGAGAACAGCTGGAATAAACAGGACATTTTCAGATTGGCAGGCACTAACTAATGAGGTACCACAAGGATCAGTGCTTGAACCGTAACTATTTATAATCTATATTAATGAGTTAGATAAGACTGAGTGTAATGTATCCAAGTTTGCTGACCGTACAAAGCTATGTGGAAAATTAAGCACTGAGGAGGACACAAAGAAGCTTTGAGGGATATACACTGGTTGGGTGAGTGGGCAAGAAATGACAGATGGCGAATTATGAAGTTATTCACTTTGGTAGAAAAAATAAAAGAAACAGAATATCTTCTGAATTGTAAGAGACTGGGACATGTTAGCATTCAGGGACCTGCGTGTCCTACATGAATCATGGAAAATAATGTGCTGGTACAGCAAACAATTAGGAAAGCAGATGATATATTAGATCTTGTTACAAAGAGATTGGAGCATATAAGTAAAGAAGCCTCACTGCAATTATACAGGACATTGCTGTGGCCAATCCTGGAGTATTGTGTACAGTTTATGCCTCCATGCCCAAGGAAGCACATGCTTACCCTAGAGGGACTGCAACGAAGGTTCATTAGATGATTCCTGGGATGAGGGATAGAGTAGACTGGCCTGTATTCCCTGGAGTTTAGAAGAATGAGGGGTGATCTAATTGAAACTGTCATGATTTTAAGGGAGACCTTTAACTTTTAAAAAGAAGATTTGAACTCCCAGTTTTTAACTAAATCGCACTGAAAGATTTCATGTGTTAAACAAAAACTTTTACTGCACAAGAATGAAGCAAAGCAAGTACTACTAACTTAACACTATTTTGTAAACCCTTATTATTTAAAGCTGAAAATCCCAATGGGCCACTTCCCGGTCTGCTTTTAATTCCACCCAAAATTGCCCCTGTACATTACAGAATCTTGAGGGTGCCTTCACTCCTCCTGGAATTCAACCAGAGGTGTGCCACAGCTCTCAGGAATTCACTTTGATCCTCCCCTGTTTCCCAGTTTGGTTTCCAGAAATCTCTCTGCTGATCTCTTCCACTAGCTTTACCAAACAGACCTGACATTGCTAATTCTTCATGGACTTGGACTTTTCATTCTGAGCATGAGGACAATTCACTCTCAATTCCTACTTAGTGACTCCAAATCAGGAACAGCCCTGATTCCTAATGGCCTCCATGTTTTTGCTGCTGGCAGATACACCACTGCCTTCTCACAGCCTTTCAAGCTGATTAACTGTTTCTGTGAGAAAAATGCACAGATAAATCCCACACAAAAGACTACAATCTACCTCCATAGCAATGTGGTCCATCTAGGATATCCCAGTAGAGATTTCAGTTATTAACTTCAATTCATATGGATATTTTAAAACCTTCCCTTGTTTACCATTTGTTTTCAAACCTTTCTTTGATCTGGGACTCAGATGAAAAACTTGTACCTCTTCTGAAGACTACTGTGGACATCTCATCCTCACTAAGACTCAAAGGGGTTACCCATTGTTCATGGTTGGCCATTTATGACTGAAGTGAGAAATTTCTTCACTCAAAGGGTTATGAATCTTTGGAATTCTCTACCACAGAGAGCTGTGGATGTTTAGTTGTTGAATATAAGCAAGACAGAAGTTGACAGGATTTTGGTTATTAAGCAAATTAGGGGATATGAGGCTGGTGCGGGAAGGTGAAATTGAGATAGAAGATCAGCCATGAACCTATTGAATGTCGGAGCAGGCTCAAGCGGCCAGATAGCATATTCCTGCTCCTTATGTTCTTATGATTTGATCACTCTTGGGTTTGGTTGTGAAAGCCTCTGTACTTAATCTGGCCTTAAATAATGATGCAATAGAGCACAAGATGATCATGGCTCTCCTTTAGGTCATTCTTTGCAGGCAGCATAACCTTCTATTCAGCCTCGAATGCCGACTGCAAATCAAGTGCTAGCTCTGAAAAAATATTTGCTCTCACCGTGCTGCCCTGGCTATCTATGGTGCTTAGCATTGGCTCTTTCTTTTTGCAAAGTTCAGCAGCATTATCACATGCCATTTTTGGACCCCTCAGCAATTTAGAGCTGCATTTTACTGCAAGTGGCAACCAAGGTTCTGTGATCTGTTGTAGAGCTTAAATCCACAATCGTCTGATTGAGAGGCAAGAGCATTACCAGTGCACTAAGGCTGGTAGCAATCTCCCACAGTTTGTCCATTTGAGGCATTCAATATGTTGGGAATTGAATATATCATAATGTCACATGGTTCATGCGTTGCCCAATTATTTGTTTGAAAATTAGATCCTTCTTAGACCTATTTTATAAAATTTTTTTTATGACATTATGGAAGAAAAATACATTATTAGTTCATTCTACCTTGTCCATCCAGGACACACATCTTGCAGCTCCTTCCCTATCCCAATACTGACTTGATTCCAAGGTTTGGCCAGTACTTGCCTTTTCCCAAGTCCATTCCATATGTTAAACACAGAAGAGCTTCCTGACATCAATCAACTTATTATTTGCTAGTTTTAACTTTGTACCTTTCCCCTAATATCATGGTTTAACTTGAAATCGTCTTCTGGATTTACCTTTTTGAATCACTTGCCATCTTGCACCTTTTGAAGTCCCTTCTCAGTCATCTCTTTTTGTGGCTGCAGAACCCAGGTGTTTCCAGTGTTTTCTTATGATTCCTTATGACTAATGCTAGGGATCAACTTTATGGTATTTCCAAGCACTGCCTCTAAGGTTTAAATGTGTTCCTTGTGTTGAGCAAAACCACAGTATTTGAAGTGCAGTATTTATTTGAGCTGCAGTCTGATCAGAGTGCTTCACGGTTTTAGCGTTCATGCCTCTGACTTGTGCTCCACTGGTTGGCTAATGTAGTTCAGCATTCTTTGCTTTGTTTGGTACTCCATAATGATTGGTCATGTTGACTCCTTTGATCTCTCAACTTGGCTGTTTTATCATACAAAGTTTGAGAAATTTGTTGTTCTGAAGTCTAATTGAAAAAATGGGACTTAAGATGGGGTGAACAAAGCATCCAGATTTTTTTCCCTGTTGGATTGAAGAGTGATTTAAATAGTCAGACATTTGATGGCAAATGCATATCAAATTTTACAGAGTTACGATGTCAAATAATAACTTCCTAATAGACTGAAAATGTAATCCTTGAGATATTATATGCATTATTTGCCTTAGCTCCTATAGTGTTTTTGGTGTTAATTTTAAGAACATACATACTTGATAATCTTGTACTAAAGTAACTATAAATTAAATATAAACTTTTATTCACATCAGGAGGAAAGATAGAGACCGAGACCGTGACAAAGATTATGATCGTTCAAAGGACCGAGATCGGGACAGGGACCGAGACCGAGATAGGGACCGAGACAAAGACTCAAGGAACTCATCTAATCCAGCTTTAACAACGGGAGGTGGCATGCCTCTCATTACAACTCCGGCACTTCACCAGCAGGCTATCAATCCATTTACCAACTTGCCCCACACTCCACGCTATTATGAGATCCTGAAGAAGAGACTTCAGCTGCCTGTGTGGGATTACAAGGAAAGGTTCACTGAAATCCTGACCAAACACCAGTCCTTTGTACTAGTTGGTGAGACTGGCTCCGGAAAGACAACACAGGTTGGTGATTTTGAGTTGGCCTGAAATTAATTATGCAAATATACAGGCTCCTGGGTAATTTAAACCCTATTTTTGCGCAAAAGAAATTTGAATTGTCCAGTGATGTGTGAATTAATTGACTTTAATTTGAGTAGATTGTATTTAACTGACTTGCCAATGATTCAAATTATACAACAGGGAATGTAACTGAGAACCTGGGAGGAGGAAATAGATTGTGTTCTATGCAATAACATGATTTGGTTGTAATGCAGCACATGAGTGGCGAATGCCTTGTGATGGCCTTTTAATCAGCAAGTTCACTGAACCATGGACCACATTGTAGTTTCTTTGCATACTTAAGCATATATGTTGCATACATTAAATATCTACTTCACCTCTGGACATTGGGTGACCTGTGTGCATGAATTATTGAAAAACTGATTTTGAGAGACTTTGGGTGTGTTATAATTGGATTGTGGTCTGTTTCCTCCCAACATACCATTTGATGGTGGAGAGGAAGGACAGACAATTTGTCATCAAGACAGTCAATATTAAACAGCCAACAAGGAGCTATGCTGGAACCTTCAATTTATCGTTCTCCCTATTCCCTCTGTATCCAGCAACTCACCCTGGCAGCTGGCCAAGATCCTAATATCAGTTATAAGTGTGTATATCATGTACTGTTCTAGTAGTGCATCCAGGCAATGATGATGGATTCAAGATGGTAAAGAATAAGAATGGCATTTGGTCTGTATTAATTCACCCATCCACTGATGCTCTACAGTTCTCTTCCCTCCCCCTACAATCCCCAAAGTGACTCCAGTACAAAATTCTGGCAACTGCTCCTAGTTAACAGTCCACACATACCCGCCTCTCTCTTTTCACCCTTTGTTTTGCATGTTTTCCTTCTACTTTTCTTCCTTGACTCATTATTTAAATGCGTTAGTTAGGAGACATTGCCTTGCTCTGGTGTCATCAACCCAAAAATGTAATAAAGGGTTCCTTCTTCCACTTCTAACAAGTTTCACTTTCTTGAAGTTATGAAGATGCTTGAATTGAAGGAAGAGATGAATAATTGAACCCTAACAGCTGACTTTCTTACTACTGGTGTGCCTGTGGCACCTTTGGAGTACTATTAGGGCCACAAACTGTTTCATACCTTGAAGTGGATGCAGCTTAGAAACAGCTGTTGTTCAATCTGGTACTGAGCATTTTTGCCTTGATTGAAAACTGCTGAATATTATATTTTGTATTTTTTTTTAAAAAAATCTTCATTTCAAATTATCACAGTTTGCTATAATTTTAGCTTACAACTTTACTACTGCTTGTGCCTTGAAAGACAGTTATGAAAGAAGGATTGTAAAAAATAAAAAGCCAACTGCACCATTTGATCTCATTCTCTTTTTATGCTGCTTGGCTGATGCAGGACTGAATCTACTGAGGATTGTACTTCATAAATGTGGCAGTGACTAATAGGTTTCCATGCCAGTATGGGAAGTTACTGTAAAGGTTCCACACTGATCCAGCCAGTGTGCAAATGATGGACAAGACGTTGTTCCTTTGAACCTTTGTTTTTTGGCCATTGGGCAAATGGTTCTCCTGATTTTAAAAATGCATTGGAAATTTCTAGAATGCTTGCATTGAATTTAATATGTTATAGGTTTTGTCTGGCGAAGTAAGAAGCTTTTACAGTTTTTCTTCTGAGGAACTGTGATTTTATATTGACGATATGATGGCAACCTCAGTCTCCTTGATTTAGTGGAATGACTGTTAGCACCTTTAACGTTCTGTTTGCCTCTTGGGTCTCCCTGTCATCACATTCTGTTCCCCAGCTTAAGATAGCATAGAGTCAGCATATATCTCCTCCTCTGCCAATAACTCCCCGCTGCCCCTTGGAACTGTGTGAATCCCTGGGGTTTTCATGCCTGATAATAGATGCTTCTTGTTCATACCTGCCTTGAAGGGCTAATCGAAGTCCAGACCCGCACTTGTGTTGTCACCTACTAAATGGAACAAATTCTGGCACCTAAACTTCAGCACCAGCTGTCAAGCTATCAATCTGCCTTTGCGTGTGGAGCACTGAATACAATTTTTAACTGGCTTTTTTTTTCCTTAGTGAAACTACCCATTAAGTGCACAGTCACCTCTTTTCTGAAAAATTGCAAAGCATATGAGGCATTAGAAGAGCTGTCAATTAGCAATATGGGGTAACAGGAATTGAATGTACAGTAAATTAATCTGTGATTTCCTGATTTGCATTCTCTGTCTCCTAAGTGTGTGTTATTCAGTTTCAGTTGTTTACTGAAGGGGTTTAGCGGTTTACAAAAAATGAAACCAGTGCTGCTGGCTAAGTTTATGTCAGTCGTGGCAGCAGTGATTCCACTTGTATTTACTGTATGCTGAACAAAATACTTGTTAAACATCATATTACAATAGGGGGGTGGTGTTCTGTTTTTAAAGAAGAAAAATACTTTAGGCAGCGCAGCGGAGACATAAAATATCGAGTCAACTGTGCACGGGTTTAATACCCTCCATGGAGTTGCTGGTTTCTGGTGCCTTGATATGTGGAATCATAGGGCTCGGGAGTAATGTACTTGAGAAAGTTTGATGTGTGTGTAATGCTTGCATTGTAGTTGGTGTTGAAGATTCAAGCAATTAATTTGTGATTGAATGGATTTACAGATTCCTCAGTGGTGCGTTGATTATGTGCGGGCAGTGGTGGGACCCAAACGTGGTGTGGCCTGTACCCAACCCAGGAGGGTGGCTGCCATGAGCGTGGCTCAGCGGGTAGCTGATGAAATGGATGTGATGCTAGGCCAAGAGGTTGGATACTCCATTAGATTTGAAGACTGCAGCAGTGCAAAAACATGTCTGAAGTAAGTGAACGCTTGTTTTTTTTTTGTGTTGATCGCATTCAGCATAGTTTGTTGAAATTTCCAATGCATAATATATTTGCAGAAAAGCAACTTTAGTGTTGTTTATGCAATACTTTTCCATCCTTTTTAATTGAAAATACTCTTGAGAGTAGATTTGATGACCATTCTTCATTCCTGCATCCATACTGACTTGCTTTTTCTTGCCTTGCTGCTAGAGCTACCCCGACCTCTGGAACGAGTACATTCCTGAGTCATCTGCAATGAATAGAGAGTTCATAAGAGTGTCAATGATAAAGATTAAATCCTAGAATCTGTTCCAAACTCCAGTACTGATTTTTGCAGGGTAGGAGGAAGTCATTGCACTGTCAGTAAAATTTAGCGTGTGCATTTAAAATGTTTGCCTTGAAATTGGCAAGGTGATCTTTCAAAAGCCAAGATTAACTTGCGCTGAAGAAGCCATTATGAATTCTGAGACTAAAGTAGATGCCAGTTGTGCTACACAGTTTATTCTGTGGGTGATAGCTAGTAATCTGCATTTTATACATGACATGAGCAGTAAGAAAAATAGAGATATTGTAAATGTTCTTAGATGTATGCATCATAAAAATATGAAATAATGCAACTCAGAGTACATTATGAGTTAAAGCAGTATCAGCAATGAAATCGTGATAAATTTTGCTAAATGCTACATGACCTGAATTGTGAAACTCATCTTTATTACTCCTGGGAGGAAATCTGAGTTATAATGGTTGCTGTTGTTGTGAAACTGAATATTATTAGAAATGTGAACCTATAAGGAACAGTGTGATGGATTTGCCCAGCTAGTGCGTGAGGCTATGTGGCAGCCGTGCAATAATGTGTAATTTTAAAAAAATAGTTTAATGGTAAACATGGACTATAAGAATGGTAATCGTAGCTTACTACCATTATATTGCTTGAGTGGCCTCTCCAGATATACCGAAAATTTAAAGAAAACCTTTTACGGCTATTTCAGGTTTAATCATTTTAAGTGCAAGTTTTTTTTGAACCAAGTCTAGTTCTGCACTTTTAGATTTAGACCGAGTTAGTTCGTGCAGCCAAATTTTGCTGCTTCAATTCCATATCTAGCCTAAAGCAGTATTGATATTATTGTTTGAGTGAGGATAATTTGTGGCAGTTGTTGATTTGGTGTTTTGGTCCTTGGAAAAGCATATAGTGTGACTTTTAAATTATACCTCAAACAATTTATCAGACTTATTGATTTCAAGTTCTTGAAAGCACACCTGTGACGTGTGATAGCTATGCAGCTTTGAACTGTTTGTCTCTTTTGGTGATGGCTCCATGGATTGGTCACTAGGAACTCCTTTATGTGTATAATTATTTGAACATTGAACTGAACAGCTGTTGTACTATTTGTTTCTAGGTATATGACGGATGGTATGTTGCTTCGAGAAGCTATGAATGACCCTCTACTAGAGCGATATGGTGTAATCATCCTTGACGAGGCCCATGAGCGTACACTAGCAACAGATATTCTTATGGGTGTATTAAAAGAAGTTGTGAAGCAAAGATCAGATTTGAAGGTAAGATTTTAGAAAAAGCAAATGGCAGTTATGCGCCTTGCAACTTTTTTTTTGAGGCCTAAGATCAAATTCAGACCAATGTTGATCAGTGATCATTTGTTAATCATGAAAATAATGTTACATCCTGAAGAATAAGGAAAGAAGCTGCCTTTAAAATAGTGCCTTTCCCGATCCCTGAACATCCCAAAGTGCATCACCAGATAATCTTCTGTCTTTTTTTAGTGTTGTTGGTTGAGGGACAAATATTGATCAGGCAATCAGGAAAACTCTGCTGCTTTTCTTTTGAAAGCTGCCATGAAATCTTTTATGTTGACCTGAGAGCACGGAGCGGGCCTCGACTTAACATTTGATTGAAACACAGCACCTCCATTACTGAACATGGGAATAGGAGTAGGCCTTTTAGACCTTCAAGACTGTTCCTCATTCAGTGAGATCATGTGACCTAACTCCATATATTGGCATTTGCCCTATATCCCTACAAAAACTTTACAGCCCAACCTGACCACTGGGCATGATTTCATTGTACTGTTGTGACCTGCTTTGTCAGCAAGATATATGTGACACATAAAAAAAAAAAATTATTTAAATACGTTTTGCTCTTCAGAATTATAGATTCAATTTCTGTCTAATTACAGCCACTTGGGTTCCTGTAGAATTTCTATTTAGTAGCTCTTATGATTGAACAAGTGGCCAATTGCTGCATTTTACTGTTTGGTAAATAAGCCTGCATTTTAGCTGCTTAGTCATGCTTCATGCTGTATGGTTAGGTGTTCTATTCCGCCAGTACTTAAAACTGAGAAACCTAAAGGTTTATTTTGATGTTCAGTGGTAATGTTTCATTTCATAGTTTTACAATTCTTTGGTAATAGATTTGATTTTCTTACATGACAGAATTTTATACTTTGCAAGTTTTAACCGTGGTCTTTTCTCCTGTGAATTGAGACTAAAGTGCATCACTATTTCTTTCAGATTATCATCATGAGTGCCACACTTGATGCAGGCAAGTTTCAGGTCTACTTTGATAGTTGCCCACTGCTTACCATTCCTGGCCGTACGCATCCTGTAGAAATATTCTATACCCCGGAACCAGAGCGGGATTATCTAGAGTCAGCGATTCGAACAGTAATTCAGATTCATATGTGTGAAGAAGAGGAGGGAGATGTCCTGCTTTTCCTCACAGGTCAAGAGGTAAGAATCAAGATTTATTTGATTGCATTCTATCATCAGTGTAGCCGTGTGATTTTGTCCTTGTAATAACTGGGCTGTAATGAAACTGATTCCTGCAGATTTCCAACTCTTCCATGGACCAAGTGAAAATTGACATGGAATTAATAACATAAGAAAATCAGAATCATACTTTGATATCCATGGTCCTAGTAGAGACGATTATTCTTTTGTAAAATCATTTTGTGAAGATTTTAAATAGAAAATGTTAAACTAATGCTAAGTCAAGGTTAAATTGAGGCTATCAAACCACTTTTAATGTGGTAACTTTTGCCTGAGGGTTGAGTTTAAAGATACTATGGTATTTTTTTCTCTTTTGGCACGATTCCCAAATTCCCCCTCTTTCCACCCTTAGCTCAAGCCGTATGGTGGCTGGGCGAGGTGATGACATCAGCGATGAGGTTGCAGATTTTGTGGTGGAGACTGAAGGGAATTTCTTCAGTCTCCCTGATGTTTAGTTGGAGAAAATTGCAGCTCATCCAAGAGTGGGTGTCTGACAACATAGGAGGTGGGGAAGTAGAGTGACAAATTTACAGGGGTTGATGATGAACGAGGTGAGTGGAAGGGAAAGTGGCTGGGGAGGTAAGCCACGCACACCCCCCCCTCCCGACTCCAAAGGGAGGGGGCACGAGAGGAGGGCTTGAGAGAGGCCAAAGTAGTGAAAAGGAGATAGAAGTAATGACAATCAAAATGGGTGCAGGGAAGGTAGGGTACATAGGCATAGCAGAGACTAAAGAGTCACACATAAACAATTTGAGAGCCCAAAGTTAAAGTCAAAGGTTCAATACTGGCATGAAGTTGACTTGTAGACTAGATGGGGTCAGCTTTGATGATTGACAAACTAATGTTAAGGTTCAGAGACCACTTTGGCCAATGAGTGAATCCAGTTGTTTGAGGGACAAAGTGCCTGGTATTTGGTGTACCGATATGGAATAAGGAACAGTGGGAGTGAAACTAATGGAACTAGAACAGTGTAGTCCAGAGATCTTGAAGTTAGGTGAGAATAAGGAGCTAGTCTAAGGAACAGCCATTCAAAAGTGAGGAGCATAGAAGTCCAGGACGAGCAGAAATAATACTAGCTTGATGAGCTGGTACTAGTCCAGGGAGGGATGAGTGGGGTCGATGGCTACAGGAAGCAAGCAGAAAAATGCAAAGAAGTGGTCATTTAGCAGCAAGGGAGCAGAATCCAGATCTGGATGACAGCCAGCAGGAACAGATGAAAGCTTGCTGTAGAGTGAAAAATTCCCAGCTTATAGACAGGAAACAGACTGCTGAAGCAGACCAGGTATTGGATTAGAAGCAGGTCAGCAAGAATGGCTTTTGTTGGCCATGGTGGAGGTCACATTAAAGTAGAGAAGCTAGTGAAGAAATTGATTTCAGCCCAGGTGTACGTGGATGTCTATCCAGGATCCAACGTGGCCCCGGAGCAAAGCTGAGAAGGCAGTGGTGCAAAATCTTAATATATGAAATGTCTAAGATTCAGGTAGACAAGGAGGTTGTTTCACCTTGCTGGAAAGTCTAAAACCGGGATACAGTCTCAGGTTAAGGGGCTGATTATTTAGAAATGAGATGAGCAATTTTTTCATTCGGGATTGCGGGTACTCAGTTTTTGAGTATATTCAAGGCTGAGATTGATAGATATTTGGGAACTAAGGAAATTGAGGAAAATGGAATTTGGGCAGGAAGGTGGATTTGAGGTCAGAGATCAGCCACGTTCCTACTGAATAGTGGACCAGACGCCAGGGGCAGGATGACCACCTTCTGCCCCTATTTATGTTTTTAACTGTTCCATTTCTCAGTGATTTATATTCATTTTAATTGGAGACACCCACCAATAATAAGCAGACACCATTGTCCGCACGTTTGTTTCTCTTTTAATTAAACGGCAGCTTGCATTTCCAAAAACCCCCTTTTAATGTAATAAAACATCCCAAGGCAGTTCACAGGAGCATTATCAAACAAAATTTAAGCCTGATTTTAATCTTGCTACTGGGGCTCTGGACTGTGGCAACATTAGAATGTTGTAGTTTTATTCGCTGGAAAAATAAGACCACCTCTGACATAGAAATTCATGTCCTTTTTATCTTTAACTTATTTCACAACCTCAGAGCGTCCCAAAGTATTTCATGTCCGTTGCTATACTTTTGGGAATGTAATCATTGTTGTAATGTTGAAAATAAGGCAGCCATTTTGTGCACAGTACGGTTCCACAAACAGCACTGCCATAACATTGCGATAATGTGATTTAATGACGTTGATTGATCCCTGATTCCCCCCCCCGCCCCCCCGCAAAATCACTTCTTAGTTTGTATCTCTCAGTAGCAATGCCTGAGACTGTAGCGAGGACAGGAGAATACAGTGATGCATGGAAATGCTTTGAGACTACGGAGGAGGTTGATCTGTGCATGTGATACTGTAGAGAGTTTTCAGAGATTGTTCTACCATAAGTTTTTTTTTCTATTTCCATAAATACACATATTAGTCTTCAAAAGCAAAATAATGTAAATTGGAATGAATTTAGCACTGAATGTGCGATGAATTATCAGTAAAGTTTATTGATCATTAGTACTTGAGATAGCTTACGTTGAAATGAACTTGCAAATACCAGTTTTACTTTCATTCTAATGCTGATTAGAAAATAGAATTTTGAAAAGCTACAGAAACTAGAGATTGGGGGAAAAACCCCACAATATTCTAGTGAATTCTGGTATAAAGATTCTTTTTATCATATGCTTCATATCATTTCATAGTCAAGGGTTTGGGGGGCAGACAGGAAAGTGGAGTTGAGACCATAACAAGATCAGCTGTGATCTTATCGAATGGCGGAGCAAGCTTGAAGGGCCAAATAACCTACTCCTAAGTCCTATGTTCATGTAATGAGAATGGTTTTGTAGTAGCTTTGTTTACTGTGCAGTTTCCTATTTTACACAGTGAGGTGCAAGTGGAAAATAGTCTCTTATCAAACGTTTTTATTTTATATTGTGACACAGCATTGTGGACGATGCTTTTTTCCAAGATGGCTCTAAGCTCTCTATCCTTGGCCAACTACTGCCAAACTTGACCCTTTCTCCTCCAGTCTGTACTGTTTGACCTTCCTACTCTCTTGCTGCTGTCCCAGACTTGATTCCCTCTTAGATAAACTTACAGCTTCTCTCTGTGCCTCTCTTAGCTTTCTCCGAAGAGCCCATCGAGGCACTCGCCACTGCTTCCTCAAAAGCACCACCCTACTTTCTCACTGACCTTCCTGCCCAGCGAACTGGCTGAAGGCTGATCTTGCCAGTCTTAGTCTTTTCTTTGTCCAACTCGCCCTTACCAGTGCTGGTCCTGTGGACTCTGCCAGTGGTCCAGCTATCATTGCCTCTTTGCATATTTCTCTCCAAAATGCCTGATCAGCCCCAAACAAAGCCCTTGCAATCCATGAGCTTATTGTGGATGATTGGATCAACATCATGGTCTTACCAGAAATCTGACGGAAGGATGATGACACCTACTGCACTAAATGAAGCCTCCTTTCCTGGCTATACCTTCCAGCATTTGCCTTGCCCAGACACTTGTGGAGGTGGCGTGGCTCTTAGAACCAAATCTCCCCCTGGTCTGTCCCCTTGCTCCTTTGGCACTTTCTCCTCTTCTTGAGCCTCTCATCTCTCATTCAAATCTCTTAACACCCATCCAAGGATCATGACAGTTTTCTCAGTGAGCTATCTTCACTGCTTTCCCTCATTTGACCTTTACACCAAGTGACTTCTCATGCTAAATGATTTTAATCTCTATCCCAACTCATCATGTTTTCTGTCCTCCGAGCTCACTGCCCTCTTATCTTCCCTTAATCCCACTCTCTGTATAAATTCCATATTCACGGCCACATGTTTGACCATGCCATCGCATGTGGCCTCACTACCCCGTAATATCAATCACAGATAAGGTCATCTCTGATCACTTCCTTGTACCGCCCTCCACCCACCTCCAAATTCCCATCCAAACCTTATTTCTTCTGTATCTGTCCCTGCAAAACTCTGTCCAATTTACTTAGAGCTGCACTCTCAGTCCTAACTATCTAACCTTTGGCCCTCCATTCACCATGACATTTTTTCAGCTACCAATTTACTCAAAAGCACCGGCACCTCCACTTTAATACCCTAGTCCCCACTGAAACTATTACTTTCTCTCAACCTGTCTCTTCCCTCTGGTCCGAACTTCATCTCTGCCTCCTCAAGTCCAAGAGACAGCGTTAAATGGATAAGGTGGACAACCGATTTAGCCTTTTCATTGTCGGACCTGGCTGAACTACATAAAACTCTTATCAGGTCCTGCTCTCGTTTGCTAAAACTGCTCACTTTTCCAGGACCATCCTGGAATGCAAAGATAACTCTCTACCCCTCTCCTCAGTCCCCTCCACCCTCACTTTCAATGACTAGTGCAAAGAACTCATGGACTTCTTTGTTCCCAAAATTGAAACCATCCAACAAACTTCTCTTAATTCCCCCAACCCTAGCCGGGAGGTCGCATCTTTGTCTTGTTCCACTCTCGTCTCTCCTCATGCCCTCTCAGAGCTTATCTTGTCCATGGGACCTACTTGCTGCTTTCTCAACCCTATTCCTACTGAACTGCTGATCATCCAGTATCCCTTCCTGGCACCCATGTTAACTGATTTTGTTAATGGTTCTCTAACCTAAAGTACTGTCCCTCTCTTCTTTAAATCTGATATAATTGTCTCTCTCATCAAAAAAAATCAACCCCTGACCCCAAGTAATGTTTGAATCCCTCCAAAAAGGTTTCTGCTCCGGCCATAGTAACAAAACGGTTCTTGAGATGACATTTGTGACTTTGATTTGTGACTATGACAAAGGTAAAGTGTCCCTCCTCGTCCTTCTCTATTTGTCTGCAGCCTTTGACATAGTTGACCACGTCATCCTCCTCCCCAACATCATCCAACTGAGTTGAACTGCTCTCGCCTCTTTTCATTCTAAGTTATCTAATTGTAGCCAGAGAATTGCCATCAGTCACTTCTTTTCCCATTCTCGCAGTTAGCTCCAGTATCCCCAAAAGACCTAGACCCCTCATCTCTCTCATCTACATGCTGCCCCTCGGCGACATCATCTGGAAACACACTTGTCAGTTTTCACCTGTATGCTAACAACACCCAGCTCTACCTTACCCCACCTGTCTCAACCCCTCCACTATCTTTAAACTGTCAGACTGCTTATCTGGCATGCAGACAAGATGAGTAGAAACTTCTTGCAATTAAATATTGGGAAGACTGACACCATTGTATTTAATACGTGCTGCAAACTTCACTCCCTCCCACCGATTCCATCCCTCTTCCTGGCAATTGGCTGAGGCTGAAACAGATTGTTAGCAACCTCAGTGTCACATTTGACCCCAAATGAACTTTTAATCGCGCACCCTTGCTGTCACTAGATCAGCTATTTCCACATCTGTAATACACACAGTAATGCCACACACAGCTCACCTGCTGAAACCCTCCTTTGTGCTTTTTGTTACCCCTAGACTTGGGGCTATTCTAACACACTCTTGGCTGACCTCCCACATTCTACCTTCTGTAAACTTGAGGCCCATTCAAAACTCTGTGACCTATTTCCTTGTTTGCAACAGATGTCATTCACAGATCATCCCTGGCCTCACTGACCTACCCTGGCTCCTCCTACCTGGTTAAACAGGGCCTTGGTTTTAAAATTCTCATCTTTGTTTCCAATCCCACTGTGGCCTAGCTCCTCCCTATCTCTTGAAATCTTATCCAGGCCTAAAACCCTCAAAGATATCTGCACTTCAGTCATTCTGGCCTCTTGAGCATCCCTGATTTTAATCGTCCACCTTTGGTGGCCGTGCCTTCAGGTGCTTGAGCATGATGCTCAGGAATTTCCTCCTTAGCTCCCTTCGCCTCTTCACTTCATTTCCTCTTTTTAAGACACTTCTTAAAACCTCTCTCTTTGACCAGGCTTTTGGTCATTTGCCCTAATATCTCCTTATGTGGTTCACTGTCATATTTTGTTTGATAACGCTCCTGTGAAGTGCCTTGGGATGTTTTATGTTAAAGGTGCTATGTAAATACAAATTGTGATAAATTTCATAGCATTACTGCCATGGGAATTTCACTGGAGTGAAATAGATTAGCTATTTCGTCAAGAGGTGGAAATAACACGTGATGTTCCATTCACACTTCGTACCTTGTGTTCACCAAGAATAGAACGATCAGTTCTGATATCTCATGTCAAGGAATGTTCTGTGATGAGGATGCTGTATCCTTTTGGATGTTGGGTATCCTTTTGAAACTGTTAGAAGGCTCCATGAAATAGGTTTTTGTTTGGAGAGTATTTGCTGTGTTTAACCAAAAGCCCAAGTAGATGCCCAAGTGAATTTCCCATACCTAATGTTTTCAGAAATTTGCACATTTTTGAAAACCAAAATATGCAAATTAATACCCTTAAACTGTCTTCTCTTGGAACCAACGAGAGGCATCCTATCACTGATCACAGTAATGTTAAGAAATTTATCACAATTTTTGCATTATATGGTAAACTTGCATGTCTTTAGTACTCATAAATCTCTCTCTCAAGTTCTTCTTCCCTATGAGAACCATTCCTAATCTGGTATGCAATATCTTTTTCAGACTTTTGTAATGATTATGCTGATCTGACCAGGTGGTGGTATATGAGGCATTGTCAGGATCAGGAAGTTGTGTGGGTAAATTTGACAAACCTGAATCTTGTCACTTCATGAACAGCATGCTCAAAATAATACTAAACTAGGATGAGATGACCTCGATGGTGTCAAGGAAGACAGTAGCTGCCTTCACTTTTTGATCCTTAATATAACGTGCAATTCTAGTGTTTTAATATTGAACTATGTCACATGAACAAGCATCTGATTGTTCAGTTGTTTTCAAGTTGACATGTTGCTAACTAGGATGGATGTTCCATCAGACAATTGCACCAGAGTGTTTTAATGCACCGTATTAAGATTTATATTTTATATTTAATTATGTCAATAATCAATATTCTATTAACAAAAGTTATTGCTTCATTTAGCCCAAATGCTAATTCCCTATGACTAAGTTAGACAATCTGCTGCAAGATCTAACTATAGGAAAGTAGATTTCCTATTTTTGGTACCAGAGAGATTAAGGTAGAGGGTAAGCTGACTCCGATTAATTGTAGCCTGTCCGACTGAAGATAACGTTCATCTGGAATGTCACTGCAGCTGTGATTGCCATTCTGTCCTAATTAAGCTTCAAATATTAATCATTTTCAGGAAGGACCTTCTCTAAAGGAAGAGGAGTTTCTTAAGAAAACTGGAAGTCATAGTATCTCATCATTCTGGTTATTGCAGTGTTAAAAGATTTGTATTTCATAAAACTACTTTGGGATTTGAAATAACTAAGTCTTCAGGTCATAGGAAAAGCCTGATGTTCTGGGTGAATTGCTGTGAAATGTATTTTTAACCACCCTTGGGCCAAGCACTTCCTGATTGCCAACTCAGTTTTATTAAGTGCGACTGGATTAATTGAAAGTGACTTCATCTTTCTTTCATCAGCGTGAATTATTATTTCCTGATGCTCTCCTGAGTACATGATAATAATTGCACATTTGCCCCAGGTGTTTATGGGACTAACTTGGTGTTGAAGCTTGATATGCCCCCAATAAAGGAAGACATTTTTTACTTGTAGCTGTCTTCCTGCTTTTGTCAGCCTGCAATCACCCCTTAATGCATTGGTAATGGACTTTATCCAAACCAAGTATCCTGTGCCACTCCCTTGCTCCTACTTCACCTTCAGTGTTTTCACGTCCATAGTGCAAACCTAATGAACCATACAGGTAAGAGAAAAAGCAGTATTGATGGTTAGGTGGTTAAGGAATATGTTTATAAAGTGGAAACTGGATATTGCACCACTTTGGTGTCGACCATTTGTCTCTTCATTCAGAAGATTGAGAGTTCAAGTACCATTCCGGAAACTTGAATCAACTAACCATGGTTAACCAAGGAAGTTAAGGACAGTATGAGATTGAAAGAGAAAACATACAATATGGCAAATATTAGTGATAAACCAGAGGATTGGGAAAGTTTTAAAAAACGAAAGATAACCAAAAATAATAAAGAACGAGAAAACAAACTTTGAGGGTAAACTGGCAAGTAATATAAAAACAGACAGTAAGAGCTTCTTTAAATATAAAAAGGAAGAGAGACCAAAGTGAACATAGGCCCCTTAGGGAATAAGGCTGGGGAAATAATGGGGAACCAGGAAATGGCAGAGGAGTTGAATAAATACTTTGCATCAGTCTTCACGGTAGAAGACACTAATAGTATTCCAAAAATACTAAATAATCAAGGGGCAAAAGCGGTAGGAGGGGGGAGGAAATAAATACCAGGTTGCATCCTAGGATATTAATGGAAGTAGCTACAGAGATAGTGGATGCACTGGTAGTAATCTTACAAGAATCCTTAGATTTTGGAAAACTGCCAATGTAACACCCTTATTCAAAAAGGCAGGGAGACAAAAATTAGGTAACTATGGACCAGTTAGCTTAACATCTGTCATTGAGAAAATGTTATAGTCTATTATAAAGGATGTAAAGCAGAGCATTTAAAAATGCATAATCTAATCAAGCAGAGTCAGCATGGCTTCATGAAGGGGAAATCAGCCTGACAAATTTATTAGAATTCTTTGAGGAGATGACAAGCGGGATAGATGAAGGGGAACCAGTAGATGTGATATATTTGGATTTCCAAAAGTCGTTCGATGAGTTACCACACATAAGGCTACTTAATAAGATAAAAGCCCATGGTGTTGTGGGTAGTATGTTGGCATGCATAGAGGATTGGCTAACTAGCAGAAGATGGAGAGTTGGGATAAAGGGGGCATTTTCAGGATGGCAACCTGTAACCAGTGGAGTACCACAAGGATCAGTGCTGGGGCCACAATTATTTACAATGTGTATTAATGACTTAGATGAGTGAAATGAATGTACTATTGCCAAGTTTGCGGATGACACAAAAATAGGTGGGACGGCAAGTGGCGAGGATGACAGTCGCCAGAGGAATATAGACAGGATAAGTGAGTGGGCAAAAATTTGGCAGATGGAATATAACGTAGGAAAATGAGAGGTTATGCACTTTGGCAGGAAGAAGAGAAGAGCTGAATGTTATTTAAATGGAGAAAGACTGCAGAAAGCTGCAGCACAAAGGGATTTGGGGGTCCTCATGCATGAATCCCAAAAAGCAAGCATACAAATTCAGCAAGTAATGGGGAAGGAAAATGGAATGTTGGCCTTCATTTCAAAGGGAATAGAATATAAAATAAGGAAGTCTTGCTAACACTATACAAGGCACTAGTTATACCACACCTAGAATACTGTGAACAGCTTTGGTCCCCTTATCTAAGGAAAGATATACTGGCATTGAAGGCAGTCCAGAGAAGGTTCACTAGGTTGATCCTGTGTACGATGGGATTTTCTTATGAGGCGGGGTTGAGTAGGTCGGGCCTGCTCATTGGAGTTTAGAAGAATGAGAGGCGACCTTATTGAAACATATAAGATTCTTAGGGGACTTGCCAGCATAGATGCTAAGAGGTTTTTTCCTCTTGTGGGAGAGTCTAGGACCAGAGGGCATAATCTCAGAGTAAGGGGGCGTCCATTTAAAGCAGAGATGAGGAGGAATTTCTTCTCAGAGGGTAGTCAATCTGTGGAATTATTTACCACAGAGGGCTATAGAGGCTGGGTTGTTAAATATATTCAAGGCTGAGATAGACAGATTTTTAATGAATCGAGGGTTATGGGGAAAAGGCAGTAAAATGGAGTTGAGGATTATCAGATTAGCCATGATCTAATTGAATGGTGGAGCAGACTTGATGGGCCGAATGGCCTACTTCTGCTCCATCTTATGGTCTTATGAATCAGATTTTTTGACATTATCACATTGCTAATTGTGTGATTTTGCCATGCGCACATTGTCTTCTCTGTTACCTACATTCAACAGTCACTGCACTTGGAAAAGTACATGTAAGACGGTTATCTCATCAGGAAAGGTTAAGCAGGTTTGGCCTATACTTTGGAGTTTAGAAGAATGAGAGGTGACCTTATTGAAACATACAATTCTGAAGGGGCTTGATAAGATAGATGCTGAGAGGATGTTTCCCCTTGTGGGGGAGTCTAGAACTAGGGGACCCAGTTTAAAAATTAGGAGTCTCCCATTTAAAACCAAGATGAGTTTTTTCTCTCGGGGGCATTAGTATGTTAAATTCTCCTCCACAGAGAGCAGTGGAGGCTGGGTCATTGAATATATTCAAGCTTGAGTTAGATTTTTGATTGACAGGGGAGTCGATGGTTAAGGAAGACAGCCAGGAAGGTGGAGTTGAGGTCACGATGAGATCAGCCATGATCTGGAAGCTCGACACCATCTAGGACAAAGCAGCCTGATTGATCAGCATCCCAAAAACCACTATAAACATTCACTCCTCCTCCACCAGTGCACATTGGCAGCAGTGTGCACCATATACAAGATGTACTGCAGCAGGTCTCCAATGCTTCTTTGACAGCACCTACCAAACCTGTGATAGCACATGCATAAGAACACCGTCACCTACAAGTTCCCCTCGAAGTCGGACAGAATCCTGATCTGGAAATCTATCACTGCCACTATGTCAAAGTCCTGAACAACTCCTCTAAGAGCATGGCAGATTTACCTAAACCAGAAAAGAGCAGCAGTTCAAGAGGCAGCTCACCATCTTCTCATGGACAATTAGAAATGGGCAGTAAATATAGAAAAAGAAAGGCTTGCATTTACATAGTGCCTTTCATGACCCCGGGATGTTTAAAATCATATTACAGCCAATGAAATATTTAGTTTAAGTGTAGTCACTGTAATGTAGGAACTGCGGCAGCCAATTTGCCCACATCAAACTCCCACAAACTGCAATGTGGTAATGACCAGATAATCTGTTTCTTTGTGGTGTTGATTGAGGGATAAAAAATGCCTAGGATACCAAGGATAACTCTCCTGCTTTTCTTTGACATAGTGCTGTGGAATCTTTCACAACCACCTGAGAGGGCAGACAAGACCTTGATTTAACATTTCATCCAAAAGATGATATCTCTGACAGTGTAGCACTCTCTCAGTATTGCATTGGAGTGTCAGCCTTTATCGTAGTACTCAAGTCTTGGAGAGGGATTTGAATTCACAACCTTATGACTCAGGCGAGAATGCTGCTGCCTGTCAATGATGCGCACATCCCATGAACAATTTTTTTTAAAAGATAAGACCATGGAGGCAGATCTTGATTGCCTTTGCCCATTGCCCTTGTGTGTGTCATTACATTTGGGGGCACGGGATAACAATTTGGAACAGAAACTCAACTTAATTTCCCCTTGCATCCAAAATGTATCAGGTTACCTTCAGCAATGTTTAGGCAGAAGTTTGGAATACTTGTATTATGCCACAAAATCAAATGCAGGTTGTCATCAGAAGGTGCAAAACTTTGTTTGAAAATTCAGTACAAAATCAACCAAATAAACTGCAAAGCTTTATTGTTGATAGAAAAGTGTACCTAACATTGTGTATCCTTTGTTGCTGTAGTCATTTTCATCAAGGCTTGAAGGAAATTGAATAATTCAAATTTCATTTTATTATAAAGGATTCTAGGCCTCTTACAGGTGTCTTGGGAATCACATTCTGAAATTCTCTATTTCTATGTGAAAAGTGCAAATCAATGGTCCCTAATGGCTAATGATTTTACTAATACTTTGTGCTAAAGCATGAATTTGGTTGAGTACCTTGTGTTATGTAGTTGCTGTCTTTCTTATTGTATTTTGATGGAAGAAGATTAATTTGTGTAAAATTGGAGTAAATGGTAAAGATAGCAAGGAATTTACAATTGGGACTGATCCAATTGGGACTTTGAACATGAATCTGAATATAGGCTTTTCTGTAGGAGGGATTAGCTTCTAATATGGAGTTAAAGGGCTGATGGGGGTACTATTGCGTTTGTGTATATGGAATTTCAAAACGTGTTTGATAGAATTATGATCTTGATAGAGGCCAGTAATGTGTTTTATATTTTTAGAATCCAAAAACCCAGGCATTTACTAAAAAGAATGAAGCCACAAGGTTCACAGTTTAAAACAAAAGAATTTTATTAAACAATATCTTTAACATAATTGACTATATAAGATAGAGTCTAGTTATTGAAATTCACGTTCCTTGACATTAAAGATATTAAAAGTATAGTGAACACAGTTTTATATATTCTCTAAACCAAACTTCTTAACTCGAATTTCCTTCTACATCATTTGATTTACACCTCCAATAAGCCAGATACTTAGCAGAAATTGGAAGATTAACCACTTGGTTTGAGTGCTGTTTCAAATATCTGCATAAGGATTGAGATTTCTTGGGCCTTATGCTACCTTGAGACCTCCTCCACCAATCCCACAATTGTAGACTGTCTGTGTCTCTGTCACTTTCTCTCTCTCTCTCTCTCTCTCTCTCCTTTTCTCCCCCCACTGCCCCCTCCCTGCCCCACAGTCACTATTGATCATTGACTGGAAGCCAGCTGCTTTTTACCAGAAATCTTTTAGAGAAACCTAGCTGTTAAAGGGACCCTCAACTTAACGTAATACATGGGCTGCAGTCGTCTGCTCCCATTTGCGGTGGGCCTCAGGCAGGAGAGGCAAATATCGGGAGATCACAAAAATCGGTTTCACATCGTCGTAAAACCAGTTTGCGATCGTCCACTCCACCAGTCAATGACAGGTTGCGTTTCCTACCGCTGCACTTTGGGAACCTAATTTTAGTACTTTACCGTCTCATTATAAGATCACTGGAATTATCCCCCCAGCATGTAACATCGGACACGTCAGCATAATTTCACACTGACATGTTTCACAACTGTACTTAAGCGACATGCACCTGGCGAGCTGCACTTCGCTGGGGACTTCGAAGTTTGTTTGCTTACCTTGCTTCAGGCAGCACTCGTGGTCATCAGCACCAGGCTTCACAGGCAGCACCACATCACTTTTTGGGAGGGCTGAAGGGCAAGTCTCTACCTGGCTCTTCAACGGCTGCAAGGCTAGGGCTTGCTTAGGGAAGGGGGAGAAGTGGCCTCAGGCAAGGGAAGAGGCTGCAAGGTGAGGGCTGTACTGGGGAAGAGGGTATCTCATGGTGTATGTGTGGGGGCAAACGTTGACCTGTGCAAGTGACCTCAAGATGGTGAGGGCTGAGGAGGCAGCCTCCAGAGGAGATTAGGCCAGATGGAGATGTGGGGGTGTGTGAGAGAGAGTGAATGGTGATGTCCCTTGAGCTGGCAGTGAGTGAGGTGCTAGTGAATATGTGATGGCCTTGAGTGTGAGAGTTCAGAATGATGAGATATTGCCTTACCCTGGTGGCACGGATGAGATCATTCATTCTCTTTCTGCACTGGATGGCCAAACTCTTCTGTGCAGCGTTGGCACTGACCACCGCCTCCCAAGTCGAAATGGTGAGATTGCTGCACCTCTACGGCCAAAGTGGGAGTGGAGGACATCAAGGCGGGCCTCCAAAAGGCATTTCAGTGATGGGTCACTGAACTCTCCTTGGCTTTCAGGGCCATGTCTTCACTGGAGCAGCCCTGGGCTGTAAGCACTGAGAACAGTTTAGATATGGCACCTGGAGTAAGGGAACAGTGAGATCGATTCAGAGACCGCCTGCCAGTGAGCGCGTTTCCTGTGGCTGCATAATTAATGAGGTTGGAGGCAAGCCATATCCCACGAAAGTCCACCATTGCGGCCAGCAGGTAAAACATAGTTTTTCATGCCCGCTACAGCACTTGGTGCAAAACTGGGATGATTCCACCCATAGATTTTTTTTTGCCTTAAAAGCACATGGGCCATCATAATATGATAGGCTGGTTAGTTAAACTAAAGCCTATTGTATTCGAGTGATAGTGGCAGAATGGATATGACATTGGCTAAGGGACAGAAAGCAGAATGTGTGATGAAGGATGATTTTCAGACTGGAGGGAAGTATGTAGTGGTGTCCTCTAAGGATTTGTGTTAAGACCACTGCTCTTGGTAATATATATTAATGATCTGAACTCTGGTATACAGGGCATATCTTCAAAGTTTACAGCTGATACACAACTGGAAAATGTAGTAAACAATGAGTAGTATGTATCATGGTGAAATCTGCAGATACAGGCAGATGAAATTTAATGCAGTGAAGTATGAAGTGATTTAGTTTGGTAGAGAGAATGAGGAATGACTATAAAATAAAAGATACAGTTTTAAAGGGGGTACAGGAATAGAGACCTGTAGGTGTGTACACACAAATCGTTGAAGGTGGCAGGGCAAGTTGAGAGAGCTGCTGCAAAAGCATATGGGCTTTATAAAAAGGCATAGAAAATAAAAACAAAAAGTTAGGCTAAATCTTTTATATAATACTGCTAAGGCCTCAGCTGGAGTATTGTGTTTAATTTTTGGCACTCCGCTTTATGAAGGATATCAACCTTAGAAAGGGTGCAGAAGAGATTTTATTAGGATGTGTTATGATATGGGAGGTGGCATTTGCCAGGCTGCCCAAATTCCAAAGGGAAACTTGGCCACGCGATCACAACGCTTTCGCAAATTGTATTTATTACAAGAAAGTTTGTGTACTGAAGTCAGAAGTAATGAGTTCACTACCATCTTTAAAGATTTTAAAGATTAAATTAAAACATTTATTAACAAAAGAAAACTTAAACACACAAGACTACAGTTACACAGTTAGGTTTAGTTTTATAACACTTCTCGCAAGATTTCTGCTTAGCTAAACTCCCAACTACACACCCCTTTCAGGCAACACTTCAAATAGATTTTTAATCTATAAAACATTCAGCAATATTACCACAAGCACCCACTGTTGCTATAAAGGAGATATTTCACATCTTCTGTCTTCCTCTCACTCGACAATGGAACTCCAATGGAACTCCAAAGGCTTTTAACACAACCTTGGTTACTGGAACAGCACACTTCATGTTGTCATTATGGCCAGCACTTTTGGGAAAAATAAACTTAATAACTTTGCCTTATTAACCTTGCCAGTTGTAAACATCTTATCGTGTCCCTTTGAAAATCAATCAACCTCTCAACTTATAATGTGAATGGCATTTGCATTTTTAGATATCTGCTGAAACTTTATCCTAGCTTACCCATCTCCGTTTCAAGTGCCTGTTTTACACCTAATCCCTTTTGATGATTCCAACCTTGCAGTCTGACTGTCTGCAGTTTAATTAAACTAAACGTGTGCGTGTGCTGCACACACAAATACACATAAACACACACACACACACACTATATGTACATACACACAGCCCCCATAAGCCTGTTTCAGTATCCCGCAGTAATATTAGGAAAAAACATATCTCCTTTACAAATAAAATCAGTGATGGAGCACTTAAACTTTGTGGACTTGCTCCCACTGCGGTTTCCTCTACATTGGAGAGACCAAACGCAGACTGGGTGACCGCTTTGCAGAACACCTTCGGTCTGTCCACAAGCATTACCCAGACCTCCCTGTCACTTGCCATTTTAACACTCCACCCTGCTCTCTTGCCCACATGTCTGTCCTTGGCTTGCTGCATTGTTCCAGTGAAGCTCAACGCAAACTGGAGGAACAGCACTTCATCTTCCAACTAGGCACTTTACGGCCTTCCAGACTGAATATTGAGTTCAACAATTTTAGATCTTGAACTCCCTCCTCCATCCCCACCCCCTTTCTGTTTCTTCCTCCTCCTTTTTGTTTTTTCCAATAATTTATATAGATTTTTCTTTTCCCACCTATTTCCATTATTTTTAAATGTATTTCCACCCATCGTTTATCTATACCTTTTATGCCCTTTTAGTCTTATTTCACCCCACCCCCACTAGAGCTATCTGTACCTTGCCTGTCCTGCTCTCCACTCTTAATTAGCACATTCTTTTAGATAATATCACCACCTTCAACACCTCTTTGTTCTTTTGTCTGTGACATCTTTTGGTTATCTCCTCCTATCACTGCTTGCTTGTTCCAACAACCCTCCCCCCTTCTCTCCCTCTTCTCCCCCCCCTCCCCCCCCAGTGATAGTTCTGTTGAAGGATCATGAGGACTCGAAACGTCAACTGTGCTCTTCTCCGCCAATGCTGCCAGACCTGCTGAGTTTTTCCAGGTATTTCTGTTTCTGTTTTTGTTTGAGAAGCTAGGGTTGCTCCCCTTAAAGCAAGAGAAGATTAAGACACGATTGATAGAGGAATTTAAAGTTGAGTGGCTTTGACAGCGTAAATAGGGAGAAACTTCAGTGGCGGAAGGATCAGTAATCAGGAAATACAGATTTAAGATGATTGACAAAGGAGCCAGAAGTGATGTGAGGAGAGATTTCTTTATGTAGCACCTTCTGTTCTGGTATGCACTACTTGAAAAGGTGGTAGAAGCAGATTCAATAGTAACTTTCAAAGAAGAAATTGGATAAATACTTGATGGGGAAAGTTTTTACAAGGTATAGGGAAACTACAGGGAAATGGGACGAATTGGATAGTTCTACCCAAAACGCAGGCACAATGGGCTGAATGTCCTCCTGTGTGCCATCATTTGATGTTTCTATACAATATTTATTGAATGCAATTTACATACGAGCAGGAATAGACCATTTAGCCCCCCAAGCCTGTTCAGCCATTCAGTGATCATGACTGATCTGTGACTCCCACTTAACATCTGCTACCAGGTGGTCTATAGACAACTCCCACTATAGTCTTAAATCCTTTTCTATTTCTTAATTCTATCTATAAAGTCCCCAATCCCTGCTTATCTCTAGTTGCATCCTTTACTAGCACTGAAGGGATATCAGCTGTAATCGTTAATGCTACTCCACTCCCTCTACTATTTTTCCTCATCTTTCCTATAGACCTTTTATAACCTGGTATATTTAGTTCCCAGTCCTGCTGACTTATTGCCATTTGTCTGTAATGGTTACCACGTCATGCCCTCCAAGTTGAATTTATGCCTGTAATTCGTTCAGTTTGTTCCTTATACTCATGCATTTGTGTAAAGAATGCTTATTTGGGCCCCACACCCTAACCTGTAGTTATGCTCTAATGTTTTACTGTCATGTTTCTTATAACCCCTGTTTCAATTACTTTACATCCTTTGCCTGTACTGCCTAAAGTTCTGACTGTTGTGCTACCCTCTTCTCATTTGTTTATTTCTGAACTCGTTAAACTATCTTATCCACCTGAGCCCTCCCCCTAATTCCATATGCAAATATTTCTTAATTTATACAGCCTACTTTGAAAGTGGACTTCAGGTATGCTTATAGAGGTAAGTAACTGTGTACTAATGAGGCTAATTTGCATTTATAAATTCTAATTGCAAAAATGAACACCTTTTGTGTACCGGAAAGTGTCATGAAATAAAGGTTAGCTATAGTGCTTTAAGTTAATGTGGGGTGGGGAATGGTGGTGGAGGTGGGGTGAAGGAATCAGGCAAGAGTAAATTCATCAGTCAGAAGAGAAAAGCCAAGGCTGCAGAGCAAAATAGAAATTTGGGTGAAATCAAGCATGTTGTGTCAGGAAAGGACAGCGGGTGTTTAATAAGATAATATATTGGCAATGATGGCCACCTCTGGGAGAAAAATAGTAAATTGTTAAAATTGAAGGTGCCATGTCTGAATGCACAAAGCACTTGTAACAAAGTAAATGAATTAATGGCACAAATAGCGATAAGTAGGTTTGATTTGGTGGTTGTCACTGAGTTGGTTTCTGGGTGAATAAGGTTGGGAACTAGGGTGGTTGGGTTAGAGAGGTATCTCTGATGGTGAAGGATGCGAACAGGGAGAAAGGATCTTGGCCCAGAAAAGCAGGATGTAAAATCAGCCTGAAGAAGTGACAAAAGGCAAAAAATGCTGTTGGGAGTAGTATATAGCACCCCTTCCCCACCACCCCCACCCCTCTGCCAAACATAAAACAGTAATCATAGTGTTGGACCCAGTAAAAATCAAGAAATTAGAGCAGCACGTAACAAGGATAATCTTAGGGCTTCAAACTTCACATAGGCTGGGCAAGTCAAATTGGCAAAAGTAGCCTGAGGAGAGGAGTTTGTGTAATGCAATTGACCATTTTCTAGAAGAATAAATTGAGAAAGCAACTAGCGAATATATTATTTTAGACTGAGTATTGTGTAATGAGAGAGAGTTGATTAGTAATCTTATGGCACCAGACCCTCTCGGTTAGACACCTCATGATTTTTATAGAATCTCATATTAACTTTGAGAATGATGTGGTTAAGTCCAAAACAAGGGTTTTTTAAATTCTTGGGATGTGAGCATCATTGGCAAGGCCTGCATTTGTCGTTCATCCCTAATTACTCTTCAGAAGGTGGTGGCGAGCTACCGCCTTGAACCGCTGCAGTCCATGTTTTCAAGGAGTTAGATATAGCTCTTGGGGCGAAAGAGATTAAAAGATATGGGGAGAAAGCGGGAGCAAGCTATTGAGTTGGATGATCAGCCATGATCATGATGAATGGCAGAGCAGGCTCAAAGGGCTGAATGGCCTACTCCTGCTTCTATTTTCTACATTTCTATGTGGTGTAGATATACCCATAATGCTGTTAGGAAGGAAGGAAGTTCCAACATTTTGATCCAACAACAGTGAAGAAATGGCGATACAGTTCCAAGCCAGGATGGTGTGTAGTTTGTAGAGGAACTTGCAGGTTGTGGTGTTCCCATGTGTCTGCTGCCCTTGTCCTTCTAGTTGGTAGCAGTTGCGGGTTTGGAAGGTGCTGTTGAAGGAACATTGGCAAGTTGCTACAGTGCATTTTGTATATGTTACACTCTTTTTCCACTGTGTGGCTTTGGTAGAAAGTCAAAGTTTAAGATGGTGGATGGGGTGCCAATCAGTTGGGCTGCTTTATCCTGGATGGTGTTGAGCTTCTTGAGTGTTGTTGGAGCAGCACTGATCCAGGCAAGTAGAGAGTATTCCATCACACTCCTGACTTAAGAACATAAGAAATATGAGCAGGAGAAGGCCATTTGGCTTCTTGAACCTGCTCTGTCATTTGATAAGGCCATGGTCGACCTGATTGTGGCAATAACTTCATTTTCCTATTTCCTGCCTGCCCCTCACCCTTGACTCCCTTGTAAACCAAAAATCTGACTAACTAAACCTTGAATATATTTAATGACCCTGCCTCCACTGCCCTCTAGGGTGGAGAATTCCAAATATTAATGACCCTCTAAGAGAAGAAATTCTCCCTTCTCTCCTTTGTCCCGCTTTTTGTGGATGGGACATACCTGAGCAATTTTCCACATTGTCGGGTGGTTTCCAGTGTTGTATCTGTGCTGAAGCAGATCTGTACTGCTAGGGATTTGGCTAGTTCTGGAGCACAAGTCTTCAGTACCACTGCCAAGATGTTGTCAGGGCCCATAGTCTTTGCAGTATCCAGAGCCTTCAGCCATTCCTTGATAACTCACGGAGTGAACTGTAATTTGTGATCCTGGGGACCTCTGGAGGAGGCCAAGATGGATCATCCACTTGGCATTTTTGGCTGAAGGTTGGTGCAAATTCTTCAGCCTTGTCTTTAACGCTGATGTGATAGGCTCCCCTATCATTGAGGATGGGTATCTTTGTGGAACCACCTCCTCCATGAATTGTTTAATTGCCCTTCATCATTCCTGACTGGATGTGGCAGAACTGTAGAGCTTAGATCTGATCCGTTGGTTGTGGGATCATTTCGGTTTGTTTATTGCGTGTTGCTTTTGCTGTTTGGTATGTATGTAGTCCTTTATTGCAGCATCATCTTAGGTATGTCTGGTGCTGCTTCTGACATGCTCACCTGCACTCTTCATTGAAACTCTTTCGAGTTATCAACAGTCACAGATTGCAACTCTTTTGAGTACAATCACAGTTCTTGGTTTCCGGGAGTGGGACATGAACCCACAACCCTCTGATTCAAAGGCGAGGGTGCTATGAACTGAGCCACAGCTGACACCTCCAGGGCCTTGGCTTTGTTTAAATTTAATTACGAAGGAATGAGAGGAGGCTTGGGAAATTAAATTAAAAGGTCTGAAAGGTGATCTGATTGAAACACGTAAAATTCTTAGAAGGCGTGACAAGGTAGACGCTTAGCCGGTGTTTCCCCTGGGTGGGGAGCCGAGAACAAGGGGTTGGCCATTTAGGACTGAAATGAGAAATTTCTACACGCAGGCCTATCAATCTTTGGAGTTCTCTACCCTAGAGGACTCTACTCAGTTATTGAGTATATTGAAGGCTGAGGTCAATAGATTTTTGGACACTTAAGGGAATTGAAGGATATGGGGATAGGGCAAGAAATGGAGTTAACATAATTGAGCTATGATCTTATCATATGAGGCGCAGGCTTGAGGGGACATATAGCTTGCTTCTGCCCCTATTTTTTATGTTCTTAATTTATTAATTAATTTAATTGGGCCAAATTTATATGACAAATCCATATTTGTTCCATTTACGAAACCTGGAGCATGTGCTTATATTTTACAGCCTACTGTTAACTATGCCATTATAAATAAGCTTTCTTCTGAGATTATAAATACTGATCGTTTACTGTACTTTTAAAATGCATTGGTTTAATTCCGTTGTAAATAGGGAATATTATTTTGATGGTATAAGTTTACTGTTTTCTTACAAAGCAAAGCTAATTTCCAAGATGGCTGACTACTTGATTCTGTATCTTCTAAATCTGGGCAAGCTACAGCATAGTACTTAAGACTGGAGCAGAAATCTATTGTATTTTTGAGTCCACCTCATATGAGGTTAAATTAGTTTGCCTGAATTCATGTATTTGGTGGTTAAACATACTTTGTCTTTTGAGATGAGTAATTTGTAAAGTTGTTGTTACTGAATTTGTGTGTCACTCTGAAAGCGGTTAATTGCCTGAAGTGTTGTGAAATGAGGTCAACATAATAAGATGCCATATAAATGCATACTATTCTAAATTAATCCTCCTCGAATGAAGCTGACAGGGAGGAAAAGAACAACGATGTTGCAGTCTTTGAAAATGGTGCTTTTCTTTGAATCTTTAGCCTAATTTCATACCATTCACTTCAATATGCTGGACAGTTTCCGTGTCCTGGATTCAATTTTAAATTTAAATAGATGATTAATAGAAATTTCTTCCCTGCCAATTTTCTTGTCAAGCACAGTGCCTCATGGTGGTGTACAGTGCCATGGGTACGGTTAGTCCTCTTGTTCCTCACCTGAATGAGTATTCTTTGTGTGTGAGCTTCGATAGGGAATGTTGGCAGATTGTTCACTGCTGAGCTTAAACGTGTCGTTGCTCAACATCTACACACTTGCATTTTCCAGCAGATGTCGCTGTATAGTGACCAGGTGTGGAAACTGTTTACTTTCTCCTTCATAGCCTGGGGTATTGAAGCCAATTGTAGTACCCTCAACTGTATTGGCAGATGAGAATTGATATTGGTACCTTTCTGGATTGTGCAGTTCAGTTTTGCTGTTTATTCTTAGCAGTGTGAAAGGACCTTGTAGATTGCTTTGTCTGTCAGCTGTGCATTCACAAATGTTGACATGACATTCAAGTCATAGTCCTCAAGTAGATTTTCAAGAGTTACTTCTCTGCTTCTTAAAGCTTTCACAAATGAGCAAGTTAATTATTGCTTTGACTGCCAAAAGAGTTTGAATTTATTTTTCACATGTCTTTTGTACTTTGACTGACACAACCAGATTGAGACTGGACAACTTATTGGATCCTTCCAGTCACTAGAAAGAATGGTCCATTGACTCATTTTGTGCTGGCTTTTGATGCAGAATTGGAAGGATGTTGTGCTAACTCACAGTATAAAGTCTCTATTTTCTTTTTAACTTTCAAATTCCATGATATTTAGAAAACCTTGTGTAAATTCAAGACCTGAAGAATTCTTGCATATACTGCACATCTTTTATTTGTGAAACTGCATCTTGCTACTGAAAAGCACTGGCCTTGGCAAAATCTTGTGAATCTCTAAGGAGTTATTACATTGTTGGCACTATCATCTTTTGGATGAGATGTTTATCTGGGGCTTCATGTACCTATTCAGATGGATCTAGAATTTTCCAAAGAGGACCAGGAGAATTCTTCCGTTGTCCTGGGTAACATTTTTTTTTAAAAGCTGGTTATTCTTCTCCATACTATTTTATAAAGGATTTTACTGGGTGCAAATTTGAGGTAAAATTGACTATGGAACAATGATTAGACTTTGAAAGTAATTTATTGGCTATGAAGGACTATGGGATGTCCTGAGGATGTGAAAACTGCTGTATAAAATGTAAGTTTATTTTTATAATCGTGTTTGTGAGACCTGAGCGCTATTTGCTAGTAACCTATTGACTACCTTTGGAAAGCTGTAATTATTCAAGATGGACAAGTTTTATTCCATGCTTGATAAGGATAAATTTCTAATGTGTATTCAGTTCCTGTTCAACAGGTTAAAGATTAATATAAGCCTATTAAATTTGTCAAATATGTTGTAGATGTAGTGATCCTTTTATCATTTCTTAAAGTATGTAAACATAAACGTCAATATTAGAGGCTTTTAGATTCCTGAAGATGTTTATACCACTTTAACCTGTGTAGTGATTGGCTTAGAGTACAGAACTGTTTAATACACCATCAAAGATTTTTTACGAAAGATGAATAGCAGTTTTTCTAATGGGAAATGGTATTTTAAGACGAGTGGTGGAAGGATCTAGCTATTTATAATTTGGGGAGAGGGTGGTGATTTATAGCAAATGTGGTCATATACAGATTAGAAGTAACGTTTTTGCACTTTATCCTATTAATTTAAAATCCCTCTTGCAGGCAAAAAATTCAAACTGCCCCCATGATTCACACTAAACAAAACAGTGCTTAACATTCTCAAAAAATTCAAGTTTAAAATTAGACTGGCAGAGATGGTACTGTGAGATTAGCAGCTTTTTTCTCTCAATTCTTGTATTTGTATCTGGGTTACTTACTTTCCTTTGTGCATTTAAAAAAAAAAATCAGATCTACTGGATTTTATTGAGGTCTTATTGAAAAAAATGGATTTTTTAAGAGGTTCTGCCAGAGTTAATTGCTGTTCAGTGTATAATGTTTGAACTTGTGTTATTCTGACAGGAAATTGATGAAGCCTGTAAGCGGATAAAACGCGAAATTGATGACCTAGGTCCTGAAGTTGGAGATATCAAAATCATTCCACTTTATTCCACACTGCCACCCCAACAACAGCAGAGGATATTTGAGCCTCCACCTCCAAAAAAACCAAGCGGAGCCATAGGAAGAAAGGTACAGTAGTTTGGGGGTTTTTGAGCAATGCCCTAGAGCATGAACAGTATGAGTATGTTGTAAAATACAGTATGCCAGTGATCCTGGTGCATTGTATCTGGAAGCACTGGGATACATTATTTAGTACTGAACGTTGTGCAGCGCTTAATTAGAACGGTTCTTTAAATTTGAAAACCACTTGAGCAACCTCTTTCCATTTCATTCTGAGTTTTATATTTTGTAAATAGGTGGGAAGGCAAGTGGTGAGGACCCTACAGAGGGACATAGACAGCTTAAGTCAGTGGACAAAAACTTGGCAGGTGGAATATAATGTGGGAAAATGGGAGATTCTGCACTTTGGCAGGAAGAATAGAGGAGCTGAATATTAATTAAATGGAGAAAGACTGCAGAAAGCTGCAGCACAGAGAGATTTGGGGGTCCTTGTGCATGAATCACAAAAAAGCTAACATACGAGTTCAGCGGGTAATAGGGAAGGCTAATGGAATGTTGGCCTTTATTTCAAAGGGAATGGAGTATAAAAATAGGCAAGTCTTGCTAAAACTATACAACGCACTAGTTAGATCACACCTAGAATACTGAGAACAGTTGTGGTCCCCTTATTTAAGGAAAGATAAACTGGCATTGGAGGCAGTCCAGAGAAGGTTCACTAGGTTGATCCCGGATATGGAGGGATTTTCTGTGATGAGTGTTTGAGTAGGTTGGGCCTACTTGGAGTTCAGAAGAACGAGAGGCCACCTTACATAAGATTCCTAGGGAGCTTGACAGTGTAGATGCTGAGAGGTTGTTTCCCCTTGTGGGAGAGGACCAGAGAGCATAATCTCAGAGTAAGGGGTTGCCCTTTTAGATAGAGATGAGGAGGAATTTCTTCTCTCAAAGGGTAGTCAATCTGTGGAATTCTTTACCACCGAGGACCGTAGAGGCTGGTTTGTTAAGTATATTCAAGGCTGAGATTTACTGATTAAAAATCTGTCTAGAAATCAAGGTCTATGGGGAAAAGGCAGGAAAGTGGAGTTGAGGATGATCAGATCAGCCATGATCTCATTGAATGGTGGAGCAGACCCGATGGGCTGAATGGCCTACTTCTGCTCCTATGTCTTATGTTCCTGTGAAATGCCTTGAGATGTTGTATTACGTTAAAGGCGTTATAAAAGTTTCATTTCTGACGTGTAAAGACCAATTTTGTTCTTTCCAGATGTTATTTTTCTCCTTTCGACCCTTCATTAAAGCAATTTGATTTCCTTATTGTGCTATGGTTACATGTGGTGATCACTCTCTGGTACCCAGTCCAAGTGGCCACTCTTCATCTGTCAACCTTGGTGAGTGTTGATAGGTGGGTTAACTGTACTAAATATCACAACTAAGCCCACTTAAGTACATGCCCATCATCTGTATATAGTGATTCGGAGCATAAATCCTGGCTGATGAAACGTTTTTCTTCTTCTAGAGCTTGGATATTGTAGCCAGTCTTCACACTCACTCTGCTGCTGCACTAGTGTTGGTTAACTCAGCACAAACCATAACTCAAACCTCAACCTTCCTACTCCTTATAGCTCAACAGCTGGAACTTCATATTTCAGCTGCTGTAAGTTATTAGCTTTGTTTCTCCAAATATATCTAGGGTATAATTTCTATTCATTATTCCTACTCGCTAAAAGAAGCTTGTTTTCTCCTCTTCTTTCTCCATGCACTGTCATTACCTCTGCATGAGAGAGCAGAAGGTCCCTGTTTACTTCTGCCAATTGCAGCCTGAAACTGCTGAACAGTGATGTGCCTGGGAAATGGAACTTGTGACTTTTTTTTCTCTCCTTTCCAATTTGGATGAAGTCACCATTGTGCTTCAGTGGAGTAATGAATAATGGTTACATCCAACTTGGGTGCTATTTTCTCTTGTGTTAATGTTACTTACTGCCCCACTCAATAGCTACTGTTGAGCTCCACGCACCCTAATGCTGTGGGTTGGTTACCATACTTAATTTTATTAGCTGTCTCCTGTGTCAACTTTCATCACACTCTTCTGACCGCACTTGTAAATTTATTTTTCTCTTTTCCTTCATCTGCCCCCTCCCTTCTGTTCCTTAAGCTCTTTGTCAAATATTTCTCCTTGTTCTCCTTTTACACGTGAGGGTGATTAAGGTGAAGGTGAAACTTGTTCCAGCCTCTGGATCATTCAATGCCTGAACTCATTCGTGTTTTTGAAAAGCTACCTCCCATCATCAGGTGGAAAATCATTGCATAACTGTGCTGCTAGTTTCCAACTAGATAGGTGTGTTGGCACAGAGCAGTGCCTAGAGAAAAGTCACCGCACTACATCTACATGGTACAGTGAGCTGCCTTTGATGCTTGTTTTTCTCGTCATCATTTACACTATGAATATCACGCATGAACAGATTTAAAGATTTACAACTTGCTAGGGCCTCTGACATGCATAATTATGTACCCTGTGTCTACTGCAACCTCCTCTTGCTTTAACATGGAAATTTGCAATATTTTTGGCACGTCTTCGAATCTTGTTTCTGTCCATCTGCGATCATCCCACCAGTTGCGTTTATCTCTCACTGAAACCCAGCTTTCACCTTTCTCTGACTCTTCCCTTTATAAATTCTCTCCACCTTCTACCTCAGCTTTTGATCCAAAGTTTGTAACTGATTAGCTCTGACCTCCCTGTTTATTCGTATTTGCTGTGTAGAATTGTTTGTCTTTGATCCTTCATCTTTTAACTCAGTGTTAATATGACCTGAAAACTCCATCTGCAGAATTTTAAAAAACTTTTTTGAATCTGCAGCTCTTCTAAAATGGCTGTAACTCTTGGCTTTAGTCTTGCCATTGAATTACATGGAATGTACAGCACAGAAATGGATCATTGAACCCAACTTGTCTGAGTGGATATTTATACTTAACATGAGACCCTCCCTATTCCATCTACCTTATTTCAGCTTTTTGGACTATCTTTATTCCCTTTTCTCTGATGTACTCATTAAAGCTTGTAACAAGGATAAAACTCACAAGTTGCTACATTCTATTCACATTCCTGTACGCCTCAGAAACCTGGACAATAACTAAAGATCTGTGGAAGAAAATAAAGGATTTGAAATGTGGGTGCTAAGACATACGCTAAAAATTCCATATACAGACCATAAGACAAATGAAGAAGTGCTTGAAATTGCAAGAGTGAAACAAATTCTTAAAAAGTGACGTCTGGAAAAGAAAATGTCTGTATTTTGGCCATTTGATCAGAGCTGAAAAACTACAGAGCTCTCTACTAGAGGGAAAGTAGAGGGCAGCAGAAAGAGGAGTCGGCCCAGGTGTAGTTGGATGATGGACATCACAGAGTGGTTACAGATGAGCCACAGTAGATGTGTGAGAATGGTGCAAGACAGGAGCATGATATGCCAGGACAGCAGATGATCTGGCAGGAGTAGCTACAAACAACAGCAGCAGCAACTCATCAAATTTCCTTTTCAAAGCTTCTCAGCCATTTTTTGTGGTAGTAACTTCCACATTACATTTGCTCTGAGAGTGAAGAAATTTCTCCTCTTTTCCCTATTAGATTTACTATCTTGTGTTCATGGTTCCTACTTTTGGATTCTTACACAAATGAAAATGTTCTGTCCATATCTCCCTTGCTCAACCCATGCATAATTTTAAAAACCTCTATCAGAGTCTTGTAAAGTAAGAAGCTCTTCAGTCTTTCCTGATAGGGCTACAATGTCTCCGTCTGGAACAATTTTGTAATTTTTAAAATTTTCTCCAGTGCTTCTAGACCCTTTTTTAAATATAATATAATAGAACTGTACACAATGCTTCAAGTGCAACCTGAATATGGTTTTATGCAAGTTTAGCATAACTTCATTACTTTTGTTTGCTATTCCCACTCAAAATAAATCCCAGTGTTTTGTTAGCCTTTTTAATTGCTTTGCTGACCTGCAATATTGCTTTTAATGGTTTGTTTACCTGTGTACCTAGATCTCTTTGCTCTTTTACCACATTCAGTTTTTTTCCTAAGGTGTACGTGATGTTTCTGTTTTTTCTTTTTACCTCATATTTATCTATGTTGAAGTCCATTTACCAGTTAACTGCCCATTCTTCATAGCTTGCTCCAATTCTGACTTTTTCTTTTCCTCTCCTCTTGGTATTGGAAACAACTGCTGTATGTGCTTCAAGTTTGACTGGCAGTTGACTTAAAACTCTAGATGAGAAGCTGATCTGCCTGTTTTGTGGAAGAGGAAAGGAGTTATTTGGTCCTTGGCTAGTGTGGCATGAGAATAGATCACCTTGTGTCATTAGGTGATGCAGTGCATAGCTGCTCCCCTTTGTGTGAATTAGGTTTGGCCCAATCTAATTCGTTGGATGACTTTTTTTCTCTGCCACCTGTGGAATTCCAGACCACCTGGGCCTGGGTATAAACTAATTTTGTTTGCTTTTCTGGATTGACTTTTATTAGATTATGCTCAAGGACAGAATCAAATAATAGCTTCACAGTACAGCAAGAGGCCTTTTGGTCCATTGTAATTGCCAACTCTTAAAATAATTACACATAGTATCATTTTTATTTTTCAAATATTTATTTGTTTCCTTTTCAAAAGGTATCATGGAATTTGCCTATATTGTGCCCTTAAATCTTTTTTAAAAAAAATTGAAACACACCATTTGTCCCAATATTTCAATGAGATCGCCTCTAAATTTTCTAAACGCTGCAGAATATAGACCCAATTTAGAGGCTGAGTAAATTGGGTCCATATTCTCTGGAGTCTCAAAGAATGAGAGGTGATGTAATTGAACACTCAAGGCTATGAAGGGGCTTAACAGGTTGGATATTGATGCGTTGATTCCCCAGGCTGGGAATCTAGAGCAAGGGTGCACGGTTTTAGGATTAAGTGCTGAACATTTAGGGCAGTGATGAGAAATTTTTTCACTTAAAGGATTCATTTGTGAATCTTCAGAATTCTGTACACCAGAGGGTTGTAAATGTGCCATCGTTGAATATATTTAAGGTTGGGGATAGACAGAGTTTTGGTGGGGAACAGTTGGGAAAGTGCAGAGCAGGCTGGACAGGCCATGTGATCTTCTCCTGGTCATATTTCTAATCATATGTCCCTTTATGCTTGCTGGCTACTAACTCATAACTGGAAATAGTGTTTCTTGGTTGACCTCTCAAAATCTGTCACTTTTTAATACCGCTTGACTTTCTACGTTCTAGTCCAGTTTCCCTGTCTTTCCTCATAATGGGCCAAACCTAGTTCACACAGATAAAGGGGAGCAGCTATTGCACTGCATCACTTAATGACACAAAGTGATCTATTCTCATACCACACTTGCCAAGGACCAAATAACTCCTTTCCTCCTCCACAAAGCAGGCAGTGAAGATCAGCTTCTCATCTAGAGTTTTAAGTCAACTGCCACTCAAACTTGAAGCACATACAGCAGTTGTTCCTTAAGTAAGGTGCCCAAAACCTAACGCAACTGTCCTAAATGTGGCTTAATTATTACCTCCTTGCTTTGGTTCACAATGCCTCTATTCATAAACCTAGGATTCGGTTTATGCTTTAAGCAGCTTTAACAACTTGTCTCCTGCTTTTAGAAGATTTGTGGGCCTGAATGTCAAAGTCTCTGCTGCTTTCTCTTTTAAATTGCCACTTATTGAAACAGTTCTCTGATCCTTGCTAAACATACTGCCTCATGTTCCTCCAGAGTCATTTTCATGTGGCGTCTATTTGTCTGTCCTTAAGGGATACTTTGGGATAGCTAACCGTGAAAGATGAAATTTCTCCTTTTTCAGCTGCACTATTTTTTGCATCTTTCTTTGATCTTGCCTGAAGGGTGTTTTGAATTTTCTAGATTTTTGTGTGTTCTGCACACATCGAGGTGACTGATTCACAGGAATAACATCCATTTTCAATTATTGCTGTGAGACATTCATCTATATATATATATTTTTTAAAACTTCTGCAGTGTTTCTCATAGTTTGAAGAGAAGTTTTTGCTGTCTGTCAGGGAACCATTTTATTTTAAGGTATTTTGGCAGACTTGAGGTAAAGAAGGAATGGAAGTGCAAATGTTGAGTGGGTATGTGTTTGTGGAGGTGGGGGGTGGCGTGGAAGAGAGTTACAGAGGTGAGTGTGAGGAGAATGTAGCTAGATGCAATGCAAATGGTAGTTAAAAACTCCATAAAAATAGTTTGAAGGTTGAGATGCCCAGGATCTCCACATTGGTGTGCTGTATGAATTGGATGGGCTTTTAAAAATTTGTTCTGTGGGTGTGCTTGATACTGTCAAAGCTGCATTTATGACCTAGTTTACCTGAGATGGTGGCGATGGGTCCACTCCATGAACCTCTGCAGTTCTTGGTGCTGGATAGAGAATTCCAGGATATTGACCCAGCAGCATTGAAGGTATGGTGATATGTGCAAGTCAGCATGGTGGGAAGCTAAGACCTTCCCATGATTTTCCTGTTCTTGTCTGTCTTAACAAAGGTTGCAGGGTCAGAAGGTACTGATGGACGTCAGCTTGGTGAATTGTTCATTGCACCCTATAGATTATACAAAGTACAACTCCAGTGTGCCTATATTGGAGGGACTGCACAGTGAATCAGTGTGCTTATGTTGGAGGGACTGCACAGTGAATCAGTGTGCTTATATTGGAGGTATTACACAGTGAATCAGTGTGCTTATATTGGAGGTATTACACAGTGAATCAGTGTGCATATATTGGAGGGACTGCACAGTGAATCGGTGTGCTTATATTGGAGGGACTGCGCTGGAGGGACTGCGCAGTGAATCAGTGTGCTTGTATTGGAGGGACTGCACAGTGAATCAGTGTGCTTGTATTGGAGGGACTGCACAGTGAATCGGTGTGCTTGTATTGGAGAGACTGCACAGTGAATGAGTAGCTGGACCTCTGATCAAACGGCGGGTTTATCCAGCTTGGTGTCAAACCTGTTTTCTACTAGGACTACATATCTGACATGAGCCTTGCAAATGGTGCAGGTGACTTGCAGTGGCATGTTGTAGCCATTGTGTTGATGTGGCTGGTCCGCTTAAGCTCATGATCACTGATAACCCTCAAGATGTTGAATGAGGAATCTGCAATCATGTTGCTGTTGAAGGTTAGAGGAGATAGTTTGGCCTTTTCTTAAAGAGATTCATTTCTCAGCAGTTAGGTGGTGCAAACATTACCTATCATTTTAGGAAACACTTCTAGATGCAAAAGGTGATAGAAGTTTTGAATGAACTGAAGTTAGATACGTTGTAAGTTTTAAATTTGGGACTGAGATTTTTATTATCTAGAGTTATTCAGGGATGTGGGACAAAGGGGTGGAAAAGGAATTGGGTCACAGATCAGCCATGATCTCATTAGAGACTTGAGGGATGGGCTAAATGGCCTACTCCTGATTCTATGATCCTATTTGTTGGCCTGGATATTATCATGTGCTGCTGTGCATCATTATCACAAGAATTATAAATGGAGCTGAACCCTACAATTATCATTGAACAGCTCCACTGCTAACCTAATATCAGAGGTGGGCGCGGATTGGTGAGTAGTGGGTAAGTGTTTTCTCCAGTTTAAAATAGATCAAGCTAAGGAAAGGTAAGAGTTCTAATTTTTGTTTAAAGTATATAAATAATTAAACTTTTTTTTTACTGTATTTAACTTTTCCTTTCAACCAGAGGCATGGCAGGGCAGCTCAGTCCCGTGTTATGTACCACCTGCAACATGTGGGAAGTCCTTGTGCTCTGACCGACCATGTGTGCAGGAAGTGCCACCAGCTGCAGCAACTTGAACTCCGGGTTTGGAGCTTGAGCGGCAGCTGGAGGCACTAGGTGCATCCACGAGGCTGAGAGTTTCGTGGATAGCACGTTTTTAGATGTGGTCCCCCCACGGCTTACAGAAGTGCAGACGGAGAGGGAATGGGTGACCATCAGTCAGAAGAAAGGTGTCAGGCAGGTGGTCAGGAAATCCCCAGGGTGCATCTCGCTCCAGAACCGTTTTTGTGTGTTGGAAAACAGTAAGAGTGATGGTTCCTCTGGGGAGTGCAGCCATGCTCATGGCACTGAAGAGTGGCTCAGCTGCACAGCGGGGGAGGAAAAAGAGGAGAAGAGCAATAATGGTAGGAGACTCAATAGTAAGGGGAACAGACGGGCGTTTCTGCAGCCGTAGACGTGACTCCAGGATGGTATGTTGCTTTCCTGGTGCCAGGGTCAAAGATACCACTAAACGCCTGCGGGGCATTCTAAAGGGGGAGGGCAAACGGACAGAGATAGTGGTACATATTGGTGCCAACGACATAGGTAGAAAGAGGGTTGAGGTCCTGCAAGCAGAATTTAGGGAGCTAGGAAGCAGATTCAAAAACAGGACCTCAAATGTAGTAATCTCTGGATTAGTTCGGTGCCATGCTAGTGAGTATAGAAATAGGAGGTTAGTCCAGATGAATGCATGGCTGGAGAGATGGTGAGGGAGGGAGAGCTTTAGATTTCTGGGACATTGGTACCATTCCTGGGGCGGTGGGACCTGTACACGGCGGATGGGTTGCACCTGAACCGGAATGAGACCAACATCCTTGCGGGGAGGTTTACTAGTGCTGTTGGGGAGAGTTTAAACTAACTTGGCAGGGGGGTGGGATCCTGAGAGGAGGTTCATCAAGGGGAGATGCACAGCCAAAATTAGAAAAGAGAGCAAGTGAGTCTGGGAGGCATAGAAATTATAGGCCAGTTAAGGCACAAAGGAGTTTGGCAAGGTTGGATGGTATTTATTTTAATGCAAGGAGTCTGACGAATGAGGCAGATGAGCTGAAGGCACAAATTAACACATGGAAGTCTGATGTCATTGCTGTCACAGAGATACGGTTGAGAGAGGGGCAGGATTGGCAGCTCAATATTCCAGGATATAGGGTCTTCAGGCGAGACAGGGAAAGAGGTAAAAGAGGGGGAGGTATCGCAATATTGATCAAGGAATCAATTACAGCAGTGAGGAGGGATGACATTTTAGAAGGTTCCTCAAATGAAGCCCTATGGGTAGAACTTAAAAACAAAAAAGGAGCAATCACATTGCTGGGAATGTACTATAGGTCCCCAAACAGTCAAAGAGAAATAGAAGAGCAGATATGTAGGCAAATTTCAGAGAAATGTAAAAATAATAGGGTAGTAATAGTGGGGGATATCAACTTCCCCAACATTAACTGGGTTAGTCATAGTGTGTTAGGTTTAGAGGGAGTAGAATCCTTGAAATGCATCCCAGGAGAGCTTTTTAAGCCAGTATGTAGAAGGTCCTAAAAGTGAGGGAGCTGTTCTGGACTTAATTTTAGGGAATGAAGCCGGGCAAGTGGTAGAGGTATCAGTGGGGGAGCATTTTTGCAGATAGTGATCATAACTCCGTTAGTTTCAAGGTTGTTATGGAAAAGGACAAAGATGGACCAGAATTCAGAGTTCTAAATTGGGGTAAGACCGATTTTAATAAGATCAGATATGATTTGGCCAGAGTGGACTGGGAGTAACTACTTTTCGGTAATTCTGCATCAGAGCAGTGGGACTCATTCAAGAAGGAAATAGGTAGAGTACATGACCAACCTATTCCAGTAAAGATAAAGAATGGGACCAACAAACCCAGGGAACCCTGGATGTCGAGGGATATACAGGATTGGATAAAGGGAAAAAAGAGAGGCTTGTGGCAGATACCAAGGACTCAAAACAGCAGAAGCCCTAGAGGAGTAGAGGATGTGTAGGGGGGAACGTAAAAAGGAAATTAGGATAGCAAAAAGGGGGCATGAGAAAACATTGGCAGGTAAAATAAAGGAAAATCCAAAGTTATTTTACAAGTACATTAAGGGTAAGAGGATAACTAGGGAAAGGATAGGGTCCATTAAGGACCATAGTGGTAATTTGTGTGTGGAGCTGGAAGATGTAGGTAGGGTTCTAAATGAATACTTTGTGTCAGTGTTCACAAGTGAGAGGGATGACCTGGGTATGGAAATCAGACAAAGGACTGTGATATAATTAAAGAAATTAGCATAGAAAGGGAGGAGGTGCTAAGTGGTCTGGCAGGCTTAAAAGTAGATAAATCTCCACGCCCGGATGAATTGTATCCCAAGCTGTTAAGTGAGGAGATAACAGGGGCGCTGGCAATAATTTTCAATACCTCTGGCCACAGGAGAGGTGCCAGAGGATTGGAGGACAGCCAATGTGGTACCGTTATTCAAGAAGGGAGGAAGGGATAAACCAGGGAACTACAGGCCAGTCAGTTTAACCTCAGTGGTGGGGAAACTATTGGAAGCAATTCTGAGGGACAGAATTAATCTACACTTGGAGAGGCAGGGATTAATCAAGGACAGTTAGCATGGTTTTGTTAAGGGGAGGTCATGTCTGACCAATTTGATTGAATTTTTCGAAGAGGTGACCAGGTGTATAGATGAGGGCAACGCATTTGACGTAGTCTACTTGGACTTCAGCAAGGTTTTTGATAAGGTCCCGCATGAGAGACTGATAACGAAGGTAAGAGCCAGTGGGATCCAAGGCAATTTGGCAAATTGGATTCAGAATTGGCTGAATGGCAGGAAACAGAGGGTGATGGTCGAGGGGTGTTTTTGTGACTGGATTCCTGTGTCCAGTGGGGTTCCACAGGGATTGGTGTTTTGATCCCTTGCTGTTTGTGGTATATATAAACGATTTAGACTTGAATGTAGGAGGGTTGATCAGTAAGTTCGCAGATGACACGAAAATTGGTGGGGTGGTAAATAGTGACGAGGATCGTCTTAGATTACAGGAGGATATAGACGGGCTGATCAGTGGCAAATGGAATTTAATCCAGATAAGTGTGAGGTGATGCACTTGGGCAGGACAAACAAGGCACGGGAATACACAATGAATGGTAGGACCATGGGAAGAACCGAGGATCAGTGAGACGTTGGTGTGCATGTCCACCGGCCCCTTAAGCTAGTGGGACAGGCAGGTAAGGTGGTTAAGGAGGCATATGGGATACTTGCTTTTATTAGCCAAGGTATAGAATATAAGAGCAGGGAGGTTATGCTGGTACTGTATAAAACGCTGGTTAGGCCACAGTTAGAGTATTGCGTGCAGTTCTGGAATCCGCATTATAGGAAGGTTGTGATTGCACTAGAGAGAGTACAGAGGAGATTTACCAGGATATTGCCTGGGCTGGAGAGTTTTAATTTTGAGGAGAGATTGGATAGACTGGGGTTATTTTCCTTGGAGCAGAGGAGATTGAGGGGGACATGATTGAGGTGTATAAAATTGAGGGGCATAGATAGGGTAGACAGGAAGGAACTTTTCCCCTTGGTGGAGAGATCAATAACCAGGGGGCATAGATTTAAGGTAAGGGGCAGGAGGTTTAGAGGGGATGTGATGAAGAAGTTTTTCACCTAGAGGATGGTGGGAATCTGGAACCCACTGCCTGGAAGGGTGGTATAACATTTAAGAGGTATTTGGATGTGCACTTGCGATGCCATGGCATACAAGGCTATGGGCCTAGTGCTGTAAAATGGATTAGAATAGTTAGGTACTTGTTTGACTGGCGCAGACTCGATTGGCCGAAGGGCCTTTTTTGTGCTGTAGACCTCTATGACAGAGGGAAAGTCATAGATGAAGCAGGTTGGGCCAAAGCTGCTTTCTGAAGAACTTGACCTCAGTTTTGTTCGGGTTCCTTGGTGCCACATTTGATTGAATAAAGCTTCCATCACGGAGGGAATTGTTTTGTTTATCATCGTATATTGGCTCTTGTGTCTGTATCTGGATCAAGTTGCAATGAGATCTGGAGCTAAGTAGTTATGTCAAAACCAAAATTGAGCACCAGAAAGTTGGTGAGTAGGCAATACCTCCTAGGTATCTTTCTAATGGTGCTGATGCTGCCCCTTTGGGTGTCCACTGTGGCTCGTGTATTTGCCATTAATTCACAATGTTCCAGGTTCAAGTTACACTCCAGGACTTGAGCAGCAAAAATCAAGGCTGACACTTAATTACCGTACTGAGGGAGCACTGCACTTGTTGGATGGGATGTTAAATTGAGGTCCCATCTGTCTATTTGGGTGGATGTAAAAGTTCCCATGGCACTACTTTGAAGAAGAGCAAGCAAGTTATCCCCAGTATCCTGGCCAATATTTATTCTTCAATCAACATCATAAAAAACAGATTATCTGGCCATTATCACATCACTGTTTGTGGGAGCTTGCTGTGCACAAATTAGCTGCCGTCTTTCCTACATTTCAACAGTGACAACACATCGAAAGTACTTCGATGAAAGCAAAATACTGTGGATGCTGGAAACCTGAAATAAAAACAGAAAATGCTGGAAAGACTCAGCAGGCCTGGCAGCATCCGTAGAGAGAAAAACAGTGTTAAAGTTTCGAACACTTATGACTCTTCAGAGCTCTGAAGAGTCATACGGACTCGAAACTTTAACTCTGTTTCTCTCTCCACAGATGCTGCCAGGCCTGCTGAGTCTTTCCAGCGTTTTCCGTTTTTATATCAAAGGTACTTCATTGGCTATGAAACGCTTTGAGCCATCCGGTGGAATTGAAAAGTGCTATATAAATGCAAGTCTTTTTTTTTTTGCTGATTGGGAGAAGGTGGATAGAGCAATAATTGGTTGGTTACATTTATCCTGCATTTTGTGGCTGAGGCATACCTGGCAATTTTTCCCATTGTCCGGTAGATGTCAGTGTAACAGCTGCACTGAAATAGCTTGTTCATTTTGTTATTGGGCACAAGTCTTCTTCAATCCTACAACTGGGATGTTATCAGAGCCCATAGCTGTTGTTTATATTGTACCAACTGCCTCTTAATTTGATGGAATAAACAAAATCGACTGGACACTGGCAGCTCTAATGGCGGGGACCTCTGGAGGAGGCAGAATATGATTTCACACTTCTGACTGAAGATTCTTGCAAACTCGTCAGTTTGTCTCATACTTCCATTTTGAGCTTCCCCATGGGTTGAGGATGGAGCTGTCCACAGAGCTGCCACCTCATGTCGCTGGTTGGTCATCACCATTCTTGACTGAGCATTTGGCTCTGGAGCTGCTCAACTTTATAGCTTTCTGCTTTTGCTGTTTAACAAGCAGATAGGTAGCTCTTATAACTAGGTCAGGTCCTCAGTCTAAGGTATGGGCTGGTGTTGGTCCTGGTATGTCTGTCTACACTGCTCATTTGACACAATGTTGGTCTGATAATGGAGGGGTTGTACCAGACTTTGAGGTTATAGATGAAGGTGGTACATAGTCCTGCTGATGGGTTGCGCTATCTCATGGATGCCCAGTTAACTTGCCCTTGGGGTGTTCTACTACATTAAGGTTACTATGTTTATAGAGGTATTGTCCCACTTAGCGCAGCAACTGTGACACACTCCCCTGATAATAGGTGTCTTCAATATGGTGACAACATCTGATCTTCACTGGGATTGCATTGGTTATTCTTAACCAGTGTTATCATGAAATGACACATATGGGAAAATATAGCGAGGATGAGGACAAGTAGCTTATTCCTTCATCTTGGCTCACTCAATATTTTGTCATACAGGACTCAAACAGCTTGGTTTGTGTGCGTGTTAACCGAGGACTCTTGGTGAACATTGAAGTTCTTCACCCAGAGTACATGCTGTGCCCTTGCTTCCCTCAGTAATTCTTCACATAATCCACATGAAGGGTAACTGATCTGTCAGTTTGGTGGTGATGGTCAGCAGGAGATTTCATTGATTTATTTTGACCTGCAGCAATGGAACTTCATGATGTTCAGAATTAATGTTAAGGACTCCCAGGCCATGTCCGCATGATTGTGTGACACTGTTTATCTCTCTCTCTCCTCTCCTATCCCAGTCCTCTGGTAGGACAGGATGTACTCGGATGTTAATGGAGGAGTCTGTGAATGCTGAGTAGTATGATTCTGTGAGTATGACTGTATCAAGTCACTGCTGCTCTGGGACAGCTCTCCAACTTTAGCGCTAGTAGTCCGATGTTGGTTTGACACTTCAACCAGGCTGAAATTGCTCAAGTCATATAATCCGATACCTGAGTTACTGCTGTGGGACCCTGTGTGATATTTCACTTCTGTTTTTGTAGTGGCGGTTTTACAGCTTGCTGGGCCACTTTGAAGGGCCAGTAAGAGTCAGCCCCCCCTAATGTGAGACTGGAGTCATGTGTAGGTCAGACTGGGTAAGGATGGCAAGTTCTCTTACTTGAAGAATAATTAGGACTGCATGCAAAAGAGGAAATGGGTATTCTGTCATCTGCCAGAATGATTGAAGATTTCACTACAGATTACCTATTTAGTAGCACTTAAAAGACAATGTAGATTTATAAAATGTAGTCTGGTTTAAACACTGGAATATTTTTTTCTGAAGACAGCAGTAGGCCTTTCGTGTTGGGTTGAATAATAGTAAATGTTAAAGAGCTTGCATGTTTTCCAAAGGATTAAAAGCCTACTAGTGATGGTCCCTGATTAATTATCTGCAATCTTGCATAACTCTGAAACATTAAACGTTAAGCTTAGATTCCAGTAAAATAGGTATTTGTTATGTTTAAATCAAAAAAGTTGATCATTTAAGAGTGCAGGATCGCAGCAGGTTAAATCCTTAATGCAGATAGCAGTCAATTTCACACAAAGATTTATACTTCATTGCAGACTAAGCATTCTCTTTTATGCCAGAGGTTTCTCATCAATTTTGAAGTAAATGTTAGAACTTTATCAAATGGATGTGCAAGCGCTTTTAGGGAGGGAAAGGAAGGGAATGAATACGAAATAACTGGCTTACATTGTTGATAGTGGGGGTCCAGAGATTAGTCCCACGTGTAAAAGGCACACAACTGAATATTTTAATGTTTAATCAGAGCGCAGCTGAGTCATACATCTAAATCTCTCGGCTCTTTCACTTCAGAGAGTTGAGTGGTATTTATGGAAAAGTCACGTGATTATTGACGCAAGGACACATTGGGTTAATCTCCTTCCAAGTTTTGTATATCTGCTCATTGACACAACTGCATTTACCACCAACTTGTAATGCAAATGAGAAGTATTTTTATTTAAAAGCCTTAGTATATGCATAACATCTATATAAATCTTCTCAATAAGAATGCAAACTATTTGGGTAAGTTTTTCTTAGACTTAATCTAGGTGGATTTATTTAAATGCAGTAGCATGCAATATTTATGCTAATTGATTTCAGAAAGTATTTATTTGCATTGAGGGGAAATACTGTTTCCATTTAATAGTGCTTTCTAAATGTCCAGCCAATTTTGAATGTTTAAATGTTCAAGAATAACTAGGGAAGTAAGGAAGAACGTGTAATAAATACAATTAGATTTAGAAAAGGGTGAAAAGAACAAAAAATAAATTTAAGAGCTGGAACTAAGACTAAAAAGATGGAAAATGAAATTCTCGGTTGAAAATGCAGTATTCTTGGCAAAATCACTGATTATAATGATACCATATGTTTGGGGACTAAAGTACTGACAGCATTAATGGAAATGCTGATTAAATGTTCTCGATTTCCAAGCATGCTTTTTTTTTTCTCCTTGCCAATTTACTCCTGTGGTGTTGACTATTAGTGTGGATATGGTTCTAAAAGCACTCGTTTGTTGGCCTCTAGGACTTGACTATAATAGACATTATGGAGTATTAATCAGTCGGTAGGTTATTCAACCTTGTGGGGTGCTACCTTGGGCCTCCTTCAACCCAACACGAGAGACTTTATCACAAAAAATATTCCAATGTTTAAGCCAGGCTATATTTTCTACATGCACATTACCTATTTAGTAGGAAGTAGCACTTAAAAGACAACCTGCAGTGAAACGCTATTCCTGTTCTCACCATTATCGTCACACATTTTCTTCCAGCAGAAGTTGCTGGAATATGCTAGCACATAGGGACCCCCACGCTCATTCCCCTCCCCTATCAAGGGATGACGAAGCCGATCCTAGCCCCCCGACAAGCCGACTGGCTCAAGAGTCATTTATCAGCGATGGAATCTAGGGGCTTCCTCGCCTGCATGGCTAAACTATTAATTGAAGAAACTAGCTGTGTTGTTGAGTGCTGTAGATTTCAGGTTTAATCCTATGTGTTTCTTGCTCTTATTGTCCTGCACTTTTCTGTAATTTGGCACACCTCTTACTTGCCACCACTGTCTGATTTTGTCGTGCCTCTTGTCTGTCATCCAGTCTTGGAAGTGGAGAAATTTTCTCCCAACTAAATATTGGGAAAACAGAAGCCTTTGCTTTTGGTCCCTGTCACAAACTCTGTTCCCTCGACACCAGCCTTTCTCCCTCTCCCTGGTCACTGTCTGAGGCCAAAGAAGATGATTCACAATCTTGGCATCCTATTTGGTCCTGAGATGAGCTTCTGACCACATTTCTGTACCACTTCCCATAAATTCAAGTTTATCCAAAATTCTACTGCCCATATCTGAAATTGCACCAAGTCTTGTTTACCTGTCATCCCCGTGCTTGCTGACCCACGTTGGCCTTGATCCATCAATGCCTCGATGTTAAAATTCTCATCCTTGCTTTCAGATTGTTCTATGGCCTCACTCTTCCTATTTCTCTAACTTTCTCAGTCTCATAACCCTCTGAGATCTCTGCGCCCCTCCAATTCTGGCCTCTTGTGTATCACTAGTCTTAATCACTCCATCATTGGTGGCTGTGCCTTCAGCTGCCTGGACCCTGTGCTCTGGAATTGCTATCCTAAACCTCTTTGACTCCCTAGCCCACTCCTCCTTAAAGATGCTCCTTAAAACCGATCTCATTGACCAGGTTTTTCATCACCCATTCTGATAGCTCCTTAATGTTGTTTGATAATGTTCCTGTGAAGTGCCATGGGAAATATTAGTACATTGAAGGTGCTATATAAATGCTATTTGGAATTTTTGGAAACAGGGTTAATAGTGGCACTGAGGTACATCAAGTTAAAGGGTTCTTGAAGATTATTTTGTCCTATTTTGAAAGCATGAGTACTTTTTAAGCATGAAACAGTTCTTTCTGCAGTAAGACTGGGAATTTCCTCAGAGCTGCTTGTGCTCTGACATCACAGAATCACAGTGCAGAAGAGGCCCTTCGGCCCATCGAGCCTGCACCGACACGTGAGAAACACCTGACCTACCTACCTAATCCCATTTGCCAGCACTTGGCCCATAGCCTTGAATGTTATGACGTGCCAAGTGCTCATCCAGGTACATGATCTGAATTGGTTTTACATTTGACATCTAGGCTCGCTGAAATTTGTACTATTTTACGTATGATCATTGTTTCCGGAGCAGCTGTTCCCACAAAGTGGAATCTGATGCCTGATTCAGTTGAAAGTCTTAAATATATTGGAGGATTGTAATTTAATGGAAGCGTTAAGATAACTTCCAGAAAATACGTTTTAAGTCTTGATTGCAAGCAAATGCTCCTTGAATGTTTGTTTAAGGGAGGGCAATTAGGATTCCCTTCCCCAGTGTTTGAATAGCCCTCGCCAGCAGCAGCAGCAGCTCTCTATTTGTACTTGGCACTGTGGATGCGATTTTCCAATTGGTGCTGAAGTGGCGGGAGCTCTCTGCCACCAACACATACTTGGATAATCCCCCCTTATGTGAGGCAAGTGAAACTGAGGCACATCAGGCAGGCGCAAGCTGTAGAAACGTGAAATCACACAGCACAGAAGGAGGCCATTCAGCCCATTATGCCTGCCTGCCTCTTGGTAACTGCAGTCCCATTAGTCCCACTCTCCTTTTTTTTCCTTAAAGACCAGCAAATTGCATCGGTTCTTCTTTTCCCCACATTTAGTCTTGCTATTCTGCTGGAATACCTGCTTGTCATTTATAAAATATTGAAAATGGGGTATTTGTATGCTGAAGGATGCTTGCTACATTTATAGACTATATCATTCATTTGGTACCTTATTTTGACTGTGATGATGTGTTCGAGCTCATTAACTGATGAGGCCACTTGGATATTGCGGCCTTAGATACTGGGTTAACACTAATAAAATGGTTATCTTATGAAGCAGAAAGCATTTTCTTATGAATGTCTTAACTTGGTGAATCAATGTGTGTGCTTGGGCTGAACCTGCTGCACAGTAATTGCTGTTTCTTAGCAAGCTGCCATGTATGCAAAATTGATGAGAACATCAAGAGCCGTGACTCTGCAATGAATGTCTCTTCAGGATATTTCATAAAACATTACCGACTTTTGCTAAACTGTGGTCAATACTACTTGTAGATCATTTTTAGTTTTTGTTCTCTACATTGAGTCAGATCAGAAAATGGTAATTCCATCAACGCAGTCCGCATTGTGTGATCTCTCTCTCTGTCCATTGCTGACACGTCATTGGAACAGGTTTGGTTCCTTAAGAAGATGGTTACATGTTACATTTTTATATATACCGGTTGATCTTTCAAGGCACTGTTTTTATGGGGAGGCAAGTCGCAATGTTTCCAACATTTATCGTAGAAATTTGTCATGATGTAATTACACTCCCCTGTCACACAAAGAAGTCACGTTCAAGCTCCAGATTCTGGGGGAAGCTGAGGCATTCAAGTAAAAAATAAATCTCCTCAAATTGTACAAAGTTTGCTATTTAGTAGTATAAAATTTTATATCTGTTGTATATTCACGGTGGACAATTAATTTAAGGATTAGAAAGGTACTTTTCTTTAGGGGACACTGAGCATAAAAGATATGACACATTGAATATATTGCAGCAGGGTCTAATGTTTACATGGCTATCAACCAACTCTTTATCTGGCATCCTGATGCAGCTCCTTACACTTGCCACCAGATGGTGGTAAAATCAATATATTTACTGCAACATTCCAGCCATCTTTGTAAAGGTTAAGCAAATTGGCCCAAACTAACAGGCCAGACAACATTCTTAGGTCAAATTGAGCTGATGTCATGGCAAAGTCCCTCAATTTATGACGAGGTGGTAACCAAAAGAAAGCGAGCCCAAGTAGACGGTGAATTTCAGGAATCCCTGAAGCATCTAAGTGAAACAAACCACAAAATTAATTGGGAAATAAAACCAAAAGATTTTCTGCTAATAAGCAAGTAACCTGAACTCCCATTCATAACTTGCCTACCCTCCCATATAGGCGCAAATGCTAATCCATTCATTGCTGTCTGCAACTTGTCTTCCAACCCAGACACTGGCTGTCAGCCCCTTCCCTCAAACAACCTATTGGCTGCACTTCCCCCTTGTAACCTGTATCTTCCTCTGCTTCAATAATTTACCCGGTTTTCTGTTTCTAAAAGAGGAAATAATGGTCGTTGCCTTAGCCACTCCCTGTGACTCTTTTCAACTACTTGTATTTATATAACACCCTCAATGTATTAAAATGTCAAGGTGCCTCAGGCATTGTAAATGAAAACATGGTACTGAGCCACATAAGGAGATAATAGGTCAGATAACTAAAATCTTGGTCAAAGAGGTAGATTTTAAGGAGAAAAATGAGGTAGAGAGATGGAGAGGAATTCTAGAACTTAGGCCCTAGGCAGCTGAGGGCACAGCCAGCATTGGTGGAATGATAAAATCGCAGAAGCTCAAGACTTTAGGATGAGGATTATGCGGCTGGAGGAGATTACGGAGATAGGGGGGGGCAAGGCCATGGAGAGATTTGAAAACCAGGATGAGAATGTTAAAATTTAAAATGAGGCGTTTCTCTCCTGTCTGCTAATCTGTCTGTTCTTTGCTGCTTGCCGTTTGTGAAAACCCCCACTTTTGATCACCCTGAACCTCATAGCACCCCGCACTCTCACATCTACTAGTGCTTGTACACCTTGGAACCTCTGCAGATGACCACATTAAACTGGAACCCCAATTCGCCATTAGGACACATTGCTCATGAACCTCAGAACTCACCTCATGCTGCTTCCAGCACTGCCATTACAGTGCTGTGTATCCAGATTGAGTGCACAGGTGAAAGAGTCAAGGTGACTGATTTCGTTTTCACAATAGGCAAAGTCCAAAACTTTAGCCGCAATGCCATGTTTTTAAATTTTTTTTAAAAAGAGACTTAGTAAAGCCATTGATTTGTAATGACTGAATACTGTGTTCGTCACATAGCATATCAACATGAGCAAGGACCTTTTAAAGTTTTTTTTAATGCTGATTTTTAAAAACTGAATTTTGGGATGTTTTCTGATTTTTATTTTTGGGATCAAAGTTCTCCCAAAACTTGGGAGAATATTTAGTCAATGTTGTGTTGGGGGAACTAGATCCCAAAAAGAGGTAATTCAGAGTTTTCAAAAAAGGTTAAATCAGTAAGCCTGTTAGCAATTTTGAACACCACAAAACCTTAAAACGAGCAGGAGACTAAGGGAGCACTGTCCTGTTAAAATGATAATCAGGCCACACAGGAGGCTGCTCAGTAAGATAAGAGCCCATGGTGTTAGAGGCAAGGTACTAGCATGGATAGAAGATTGGCTGTCTGGCAGGAGGCAGAGAGTGGGGATAAGGGGGTCCTTCTCAGGATGGCGGCCGGTGACTAGTGGAGTTCCACAGGGGTCAGTGTTGGGACCACAACTTTTCACTTTATACATTAATGATCTAGACGAAGGAACTTAGGGCATCCTGGCTAAGTTTGCAGATGACACAAAGATAGGTGGAGGGACAGGTAGTATTGAGGAGGCGGAGAGGCTGCAGAAGGATTTGGACAGGTTAGGAGAATGGGCAAAGAAGTGGCAGATGGAATACAACGTGGGGAAGTGGGAGGAATTGCACTTTGGTAGGAAGAATAGAGGCATAGACTATTTTCTAAATGGGGAGAGAATTCAGAAATCTGGAGTGCAAAGAGACTTGGGAGTCCTAGTCCAGGATTCTCTTAAGGTTAACTTGCAGGTTGAGTCGGTAGTTAGGAAGGCAAATGCAATGTTGGCATTTATTTCGAGAGGACTAGAATATAAAAGCAGGGATGTGCTGCTGAGGCTTTATAAGGCTCTGGTCAGACCACATTTAGAATATTGTGAGCAATTTTGGGCCCCGTATCTCAGGAAGGATGTGCTGGATCTGGAGAGGGTCCAGAGGAGGTTCATGAGAACGATCCCAGGAATGAAAGGCTTAACATATGAGGAACGTTTGAGGACTCTGGGTCTATACTCGATGGAGTTTAGAAGGATATGGGGGGATCTGATTGAAACTTACAGAATACTAAAAGGCCTGGATAGAGTGGACGTGGGGAAAATGTTTCCATTAGTAGGAGAGACTAGGACCCGAGGGCAGAGCCTCAGAGTAAAGGGAAGACCTTTTAGAACAGAGATGAGGAGAAACTTCTTTAGCCAGAGAGTGGTGAATCTATGGAATTCATTACCACAGAAGGCTGTGGAGGCCAGGTCATTGAGTGTATTTAAGACCGAGATAGATAGGTTCTTGATTGGTAAGGGGATCAAAGGTTAGGGGGAGAAGGCAGGAGAATGGGGTTGAGAAACTTATCAGCCATGATTGAATGGCGGAGCAGACTCGAGGGGTTGAATGGCCTAATTTCTGCTCCTATGTCTTATGGTAATTCCAAAATTTTTGGCAAGCATATCCTTACAGCAGTAGTGTTCAGAATGAGAGATTTTTTTTTAAGAGCCACATTGTTCATTATTATTGGGATCGCTTAATGTTTCCTTAGCAGCCTTCTCATCCTAACTGAATGAGTTTCCAGAGTTTCCAGGGTTCCCCATGTGGCCTAACTGGTTATTGGATTCTCCTACTCCCTGTTCCCAACGTAGGGCAGCTCCTTTCCCATTTAATGATTTGCCAGTAGCCTTGTCGATAAAAGGCCTGTATCTGCCCAATCCCACATGAAAGGCTTAAAGAAAACATCTCTCAAAATGAATAGGGCTGCCCAGCCTTGATCTTCGTTGGATGAGACCATTGACTCTAATTGTGATGTAAATGCTTAGCTGCAGCAAGCTATCTGACCTTGGTTTACAACACAACCTCATTGGCCTGCAGCAGGGACTGTTTTTGTTTTTAAACCTGTGTAAATTCATTCCTGTTTTAGGCACAGTTTAAATGACTGACTCATTTCCAAATTCTATCCATGAAGGAAAACATTACCTAAGATCCTGAAGTGTGATGAAGCCACTGATCCAGTTCCAATGCTGCCATCCTGTGAGCCTCCCTGCAGTGCTAGGGAGCACCGATAAATCACCACAATACCATTAAGAATAGATAACATGTACTGATTCAAACCCAGCAGAGAATAGAAACAGACAACTTCACCCTGCTTCCAGAAGGTTGATGGGAAATTGAACACATACTATTGAATTGCCATGAATAATCCTCCACTTACATGACTCTATCAGATACAACACATTAACAAGTTCAATAAATATTATTTTGAACCCAGCCACTGATGATACAAGCAATACAAAGATGATGGTGTAAGCTGGTACAAATTAATCTGCTGTGTATGATTTGTATGTGCAAAATTACAGTGGAGTTCGTTACATCAAAATCATTGCTTAGGTTAGGAACTATGGTTTTGTGATCATTTCCTGAGGATCCTGGTGTCAGAGAGCATGTGAACTTACATCGATGTTCCTACCTGTTCAGAATTTTCAGGTTCTAAGATGTGCCAGTGATGTCATTGTGTACAAGGTGTATTTGAGAGAATTCCTCTTTCCTTAGGTCCGAATTGGCCTATGTTCCATCACCTCAGAAAATCAGAGAAACTATTAGAGGGAAATGTTATTGGAAAAAATGTGCAGTGCTACAGGAGATCGGCGTGAGAGTCTCAGTTTAAATCGTATTAAGGACACTTGGACTTTTATTAGGGCTAATGGTTGGATCTTCAGTTTAATGCACTTAATATCTTTTATTTACAAATGTCTAGAAAATTTCAGCATGGTTAGTACAATATCACATCAAATATGAATACTTGTTCTTGGCGGGGTGGGGGGTGTGGTGTAATGCAAATTGAGGGGATAAGAAGCAGAACAAATTAAGGGGAAAAAAAATTATTTTCTAGCAGTTCTTGAAGTACATGGGGGGGGCGAGGGGGTTGATGGGTTGGGTAGATAGGCTGTTTGGAGGTTTGTACACTCTGCCTGACGCCTTGACTTTGCCTCTGCACTTTCCCAATTACAAGCTCTTGATGTGTTCAGTGCCTTCCCGAATGAACCTTCTCCATTTTGGTCAGTCAGCGATGCTTTGAGGACGTCCCTAAAGCATTTCTGATGTCCTCTTGGGAGTTTCCTGCTGTGACCAAGTTCTGAGTGGAGCAGTTGTTTCAGGAGTCTGATGTCAGGCGTACGAACTACATGTCCCACCCAGTGAAACTGGGTTTGCGAGATTAGTGCTTCGATGTTGTGCACGTTGGCTTTGGAGAGGGCGCTGCTTTTGAACTCCTTTCCTGCTAGCATTTGGAGGTTCTTGTGAAGACACTGCTGGTGGTACTTCTCCAGTGCTTTGAGGTGCCTTCTGTAGGTCATCCAAGTCTCTGAAGCTTATACGATCACTGCTGCCCACTAAACCATGACCTTAATCTTGGTTTGAGATCCTGGTCTTCAAATACTACTCTTCATTTGACGAAGGCTGAGTTGGCACATTGGAGGCGATGATGAACTTCGTCATCTATGTCTACCTTCATCGAGAGGAGGTTCCAAAGGTACAGAATTTGGTCCATGTTTTCCAGGATTTCACAGTTGATCTTAATCAATAGGGGGAGATGTTCTGTTGTGGCAGCTGGTTGGAAGAGCACCTTCGTTTTCCGGGTGTTTAGTGAAAGGCCATTTTCTTATGTGGTTCGGAGAAGGAGTCACTAATAACCTGGAGCTGAGTTTCTGAGTGAGCGCACAAGTATCATTTACATTCTGAAGCTCTATAACTGAGGTTTTAATTTTTGATTGAAGGCAGCATAGGTTGAACAATTTCCAATCTCTCCTGTAGATTATCTCCACGCCTGTGGGTAATTTGCTGAAGCTGAAGTGCAAAATTGCAGTGAGGAAAATGGAGAATAGGGTTGGTGCGACGACAGACTTGTTTAACCCGAATCTTCATTGATCGGGTTTGTGGTGAGGATCATGGCTTGCATCTCATTGTGGAGTGGGCATAGGATAGTGACATATTATTGAGGGCAGCCAAATTTGAGCAGGATGCTCCATAAGCCTTCACAGTTGAAATAGCCAAAGGCTTTCAGGAGGTTGTAGAGGCCATGTACAGCGGTTGGTGCTGTTCCTTTCACTTTTTGTGAATTTGGCACACGGTGAAGTTCATGTCTGTGGTGCCTCTCGATAAATGAGAACTGCATTGCAACACTAGAAGGAGTTCTTTGGCCACTGGGAGATGGTGATTGAGGAGGATCCTTTCAATGATCTTCCCTACGGCAGACCCCTCTTTAGTTACTGCATCGAACTTACCTCCCTTCTTGAACTTAATCTAGGGCAATTAGGGATGGGCAATAAATGCTGGCTTGACTGGTAATGCTCACATCCCATGAAAGAATATTTTAAAAAGTCACGATCAGATTGTACCTGAGATACTCTGGCATGCACTCATCTTCCCAGATGAGGGATATGACATTATGCAGCCATTCCAGGAGTATATCTCCACCATATTTCAGAATTTCAGTCGGGATTCCATCTGCTCCAGGGACTTCGTTATTTTTCAGTTGTCGAATGGCTTTTTCAACCTCGCTCTCAATCGGAGTAGTGCTGAGACTGAGCTGGACCGTATTGAGGAATGGAGTTGAGGACGTTCAAGTTGAAGACAGTCTCAGGTGAAGAGTTCTTCAAAATGGTGTCTCCGGTGAGCACTGACTACCCTGTTCTTGATGCTTGACTCTGTGGGTTGGGTCCTTGAGTGCTTGGGCCATAGATCACCCTGAGCATGCTGAAGAAACTGCGCGTGTCGTTGTTGTCCACGAGTTGTTGAATCTCCCATGCTCTTTCTACCCACACAGATTTTATGTTGTACAGCTGCCTTCAAGCACCTGTAAGACTGCAGCTTTTCTCTTGAGCTGTGGTGAAGTTTCCATTCAATGAAAGATTTGCACTCAATTAGCTCCTGTATCTCTTGGTCATTTTCATCAAACCAGTCACATTGTTTCCTAGTAAAGAGACCTAGGAATTCTTCACAGGTGATTGCTATGGTGGACTTTAGAGTCGACAAGGCAATACGGACACTGTAGCTCCTGGCGGCTGCAGGTTGAGAGATTGGCATTGAGGAAGGCTGACTTGGTAGAATCTTTGAGGTCTTCGATGTTAATTTTCAATTGCTTCTGCTGCCTCTGCTGTTTGGGGGCCAGGCTGATGGAGATGGTAGATTGGATAAGGTGGTGATGAGTCCAGCAGTTGTCAGTACCTGTCATAGTGCGGGTGATGTGGATATCTCTGCAGTCCCTTACTCAAACGATGATGTAGTTGAGCAATTGCCAATGTTTGGAACGTGGGTATTACCATGAAGTCTTGTGTTCGTCTCGCTGGCAGAAGAGGGTGTTGGCTATAACAAGGTCGTGTTCTAGGCAATGCGTCATGAGAAGGACACCATTGCAAGTTTGCCTTCCCATTGCTCCTTTGCCTTTCACACCCTTTCAGAGATTTGCGCCCTTCCCGACTCTGGTGTTGAAATCTCCGAGTTGGTGAGATCACTGATTGATTGCACCCAAAGAAGAAACTCTTGGCCCATATTTCTTCAGCCAGTCCTTAAGCTTCAGTGTCTATGGTTGAAAGGAAAGGAAATGCAGAGATCTGAGGGAGGGGAATGTAATCAGACAATGTATTGAGAGCATTTCTAACATTCACTCCAGCTCAGGAAAGTTCCAGGAGTAGAAAACAAATACTTAATAAGTTGTCAGAACAGAGAGGCCTGATTCATCTCAACATCCTGTGAGCGATTTTATCAGCCTGAAGTGGTAGCAAAATGTAAATGGACATGGTGGGTGTAACGTAATGCTGATTTTTCTGCCCGAGGCCCACCCTATGTCATTTTCGAGTGAGCCATGGTTTAAATCATCAGCACTCCTGCTGATTTCAGCAGAAGCCTCATGCATTAGTTTAAAATGGATCTTGTGATTTAGATTTAGTTGAGACTTTGTGCAGTTTTGAGCTGCGCTGCACATTGGGATTGAATGTAGAGCTGGAGGTTATTATTTATTAAACTTTCTCATGTTATCCCTGTTTGCTTTTGTTGTCCTTTTACTTGTAAATATCACATCATGTGCTTGTCATTGTCAGTAAAATAATGAACTTACCAGATGAATTAAAACACCTATTGCGGATCATTTTTGTTTTGTGTGGGTTTTGACCTGTTGAAATTTCATTTTTTGATACACTACAGTAAAGAGTTTATTTGAATAGCCTGGAAGATGTTGGCAGTATTGTTCAAAAATTGCTATGAATTTTCATTATATTTATTTTTCTACCTTTAGGTTGTCGTGTCCACAAATATTGCTGAAACTTCACTCACTATTGACGGTGTTGTGTTTGTGATAGATCCTGGCTTTGCTAAACAGAAGGCAAGTATTTAAATCTGGCCTTATTCCATTTTGAACAAATGTTTGCATTCCTTTATCTGCCCATCCTTTGTAATTTCGACAAGTGTTTCATGGTATTCCTGCCCTTAAACTCCTGCATTTCTTGGTAATAACAGATTTTTAAATGATGTGTTTCATAGTGGTCAATTTTCTTTGCAACCCTTTCCTCTCCTAAAGGAGACAGGCTTCTCATGTTTAGACTATTGGTGTTGGCAACCCTCCATTTCCATACGTGACTGAACCATTATTGAATCGATCTAAAATACTGAGGGTTGAATTGACCACAGGTGATTTTAGTAGCAATCATGAACTTGTAGTCACCATGGTTAATGCGCCATCATTTCTAGCAAGGGTCACTAAATAGTGCATTTTATAGAGTTTTCTGCAGATCATGGAATAGAGTAAACCCAGAGCTAGTTATTATACTGATACTAGCAACAGCAAAGTTTGACAAGTAAACCCATAATGCCTCAATGCAAAGAAAAAGAAGATTGGCTTTGTGGGGAGGATGTAGAAGCAATACTGAAAATCCCAACCATCCCTATAGCCATTGGGATTTTCAGTACTGCTTCTACATCCTCCCCACAAAGCCAGTCTTCTTTTTCTTTGCATTGAGGCATTATGGGTTTACTTTCAAACTTTGCTGTTGCTATTATCACAGGATCTTGCTACTTTTTATTTAAAATAGCGACATTTCTTATTCCATCTCCACCCTCACTGGATGCCATTAAAAAGTAACGCGTAGTTCAGCTGGGATGAATCATCAGCAGCTATGAAGAGCTTATAGTTTGTAATGACAGCCCATTTACCATCCTAAAGCTGACTTTATGGTAATCTACCTCTTTCAATTCATGTAGCAGACACATTGGGTTCCATAGGAGCCATTTAACCCATTGAGCCTGTTCTGCCATTCTGTGAAATCAACTCCATTTTCCAGCAACTTACAACTGTACAAGTACTATTTAATAAATCTATGGTGATCATTTGAACTAAAATCCAGTTAATAAATCTTGTTTGTTGTCAAGTTCCTTTTAACCTTTTGTTCTACAGACCTTTTGCTAGAACACAGGGAAAGTGTAGCTGGGGTTAAGGTGGGTATTGGAGATGGTCAATTTGAGAAAAGAGTAAAGAAGTCAAAACCATCTGAAAATGATGATGGATAAAGAGAGTTCTTTGCCAATGTGTATCTATTTCACTTTTACTGTTGAAATTGATGGACCAGGAAATTGATTTTTTTTAAGTGATCCTCACCATCCAATTATGGATTCTTTTTATGTTACATTTTAAAGAACTGATGCATTTGACTTCATGAGGTAAAAATATTTTCTCGTCCTTTGAACTCCTAATCTGACTAGTACTTAAGTTTTGGTGTTCAATGCAACTTGTGTTCACTGTCTTTTCATGATCAACAGGTATATAACCCACGTATCAGAGTTGAATCGTTATTGGTGACTGCTATCAGCAAAGCATCTGCACAGCAAAGAGCTGGTCGTGCTGGTCGTACTAGACCAGGAAAGTGCTTTAGACTCTATACTGAAAAGGCCTATAAAACTGAAATGCAGGCAAGTTTTATATATTGCTTTACAATCTGTACCTCCTTGTTACACTATATAGATTTAGAGAATTCCAACGATATTTGCCTGGAACTAGAGAATTCTGATGATATTTCTCTGGAACTACCCAGTAGTTCTACTGATAGATGGTTAGTGGATTTGTTTCTCCAACTGAAGGGATATTCAAACTCTTAATCCTTTGACCTAGAAACATGAGTCTGGATTGATCGGTCTACCCTACACCTTATAGCATCACTGAAATCGTACCTGCTGACGTTCCCTTAAATGTAACTTCGACCGTGAGTCTGCAGCTTTATCGGTTTCCACTTCTGATTATCTTCCACAATGCCGGAAAGTGCATATGTATGGATGCCGAGTAAGGATAACATCAAGTGGAGCTGTAATTTGTGCTTTCCCACCCCGTCCTGAATATTTGCTGTTTACTGAATGGGTGATGTATATATAAAAAAAAATGATGTCTGTGGGTTCATCATTATTCTTTGAATTGAAGAAACCTCCATATGTCCCACTGATCTAACTTCCGAGCTGCTTTCATTGTCCCTTTCGGGCTTGAATGCTTCCTTCAAGGAAAGATTTGCTGTTGGCTGTGTTGAGTGGTTTTATGTGTTATCAGCAAAGGAAATATCAGGCAAGGTTATCACACCATGATGCCATTACTGAGGGAAATTGTCCTTCACGGTGTTCAGGGCAACCTTGGTTCTCTCTTGTGAAGACAGACCCTCACAGATAGGTAATCTTCATTAATAATCCCATAATAGTTGCTATTTTCTAAGCCTGACACTGAAATACAATGCCGGCATTTTTGATTTGTTGGCCTACATAACATAGTTTGGTAATCGTCTTGGTGTATGGAAACTAAATTGAGGATGAAGCAAGAAATTTGAAAACTGAATGTTGTTTTGGTCAGACTATTCACAACCTTGGTGTCATAACTGACCTGAGGATGAGCTTCTGACCACATAATCGCACCAAGACCCCCTATTCCCAACTTTGTGGTATTGCCCAACTCTCCCTGTCTCAGCTCATCAGCTGCTGAAACCCTTATCCTATCCATACCTTTGTTACTTCGAGACTTGACTATTCCAATGTGCTGCTGACTGCTCTCCCATGTTTCACTGTAAACTTGAGGTCATCCAAAACTATGGCTGCCAGCATCAGAACTTGTGCCAAGTTGTGTGCTCGTTGACCTATGTTGGCTCCCGGTTAAGCAACATCTCGATTTTTAAAATTCTCATCTTTCTTTTCAAGCCCCTCCTTATCCTGTAATCTCCTCCAGCCCCAGAACCTTCTGAGATAGCAGCACTCCTCTAATTCTGGCCTCTTGAGAACCCCTGATCCCAGTGGCCTTGCCTTTAGCTGCATTGGCTCCAAGCGCTCCGATTCCTTTCCTAAACCCTTCCGTCCCTCTGTCCACTTTTAAGACAGTGGTTAAAACCTGTGTCTTTAACCAAGCTTTTGGGTCAATATGCTAATATCACTCATGTGACTTGCTGTCAAATTGTGTTTTATAATGCTCCTGTGAAGTGCCATAGGACTTTTTGTTATGTTAAAAGTATTACAAAAATACAAGTCGTTCTTGTTTACACAGTGGAGATTGTTATCCTTTCTCAACATGTTTATTTGAACTTTTGTACTTTTTAAAATTAACAGGACAATACTTATCCTGAAATTTTGAGGTCTAACCTGGGTTCTGTAGTTCTTCAACTGAAGAAACTTGGCATTGATGACTTGGTACATTTTGACTTCATGGATCCACCAGGTAAGGAACTGGCCAATCTTTTGAGGTCATCTCCTACTCTACCCTTATTTTCAGAAACATTTAAAGCAGCTTTATCCTCTCTTTATCTATTGAGCCATTGTTTAGATCCATTTTACAAATTTTGAAGTCATCTAGCTTATATTTGTCTCGACTTAGCTGTAAGATTGCTATTACATGTGTATAATGTCATTGGACCTCAGATTGTTTATTTTATTATTCATTCATTGGATGTGGGCTTCGCTGGCTGGGCCAGCATTTACTGTCCATCCCTAGTTGTCCTTGAGAAGGTGGTAGTGAGCTGCCGTTTTGAACCGCTGCAGTCCATGTGGTGTAGGTACGCCCACAGTGCTGTTAGGAAGGGTGTTCCAGGATTTTGACCCAGTGACAGTGAAGGAACGGTGATATATTTCCAAGTCAGGATGGTGAGTGACTTGGGGAACTTCCAGGTAGTGGTGTTCCTATCTATCTGCTGCCCTTGTCCTTCTGGGTGGTAGTGGTCGTGGGTTTGGAAGGTGCTGTCTAAGGAGCCTTGTTGAATTCCTGCAGTGCATCTAGATGGTACACACTGCTGCGACTGTGCCTCAGTGGTGGAAGGAGTGAATATTTGTGAATGTAGTGCCAATCAAGCTGACTGCTTTGTCCTGGACGGTGTCCAGCTTTTTCAGTGTTGTGGGAGCTGGAATCATCCAGGCAAGTGGAGAGTATTCCATCACACTCCTGACTTGTGTCTTATAGATGGTAGACAGGCTTTGGGGAGTCAGGAGGTGTGTTACTCGTCGCACGATTCCTAGCCTCTGACCTGCTCTTGTAGCCACAGTATTTATATGGCTAGTTCAGCTTCTGGTCAATGGTAACTCCCAGGATGTTGATAGTGGGGGATTCATTGATGGTAATGCCATTGAACATCAAGGGTCGACGGTTGGATTTTCTCTTGTTGGAGATGATCATTGCCTGACACTTGTGTGGCGCGAATGTTACTTGCCACTTGTCAACCCAAGCCTGGATATTGACCATGTCTTGCTGCATTTGGACATGACTCCTCAGATACTGAAGCAGTCCATGAATGGTGCTGAACATTGTGCAATCATCAGCGAACATCCCCACTTCTGACCTTATGATGAAAGGAAGGTCATTGATGAAGCAACTGATGATGGTTGGGCCTAGGACACTACCCTGAGGAACCCCTGCAGTGATGTCCTGGAGCTGAGATGACTCACCTCCAAAAACCACAACCATCTCCCTTTATGTTAGGTATGACTCCAACTAGTGGAGAGTTTTCCCCCTGATTCCCATTGACTCCAGTTTTGCTAGGGCTCCTTGATGCCGCACTTGGCCAAATGCTGCCTTGATGTCAAGGGCTGTCACACTCACCTCACCTTGGGAGTTCAGCTCTTTTGTCCATGTTTGAACCAAGGCTGTAATGAGGTCAGGAGCTGAGTGGCCCTGGCAGAATCCAAACTGACCATCAGTGAGCAGGTTATTGCTAAGCAATTGCTGCTAGATCGCACTATTGATGACCCCTTCCATTACTTTACTGATCATCGAGAGTAGACTGATGGGGCAATAATTGGCCGGGTTGGAATTGCCCTGCTTTTTGTGTACAGATCCTACTTGGGCAATTTTCCACATAGCCGGGTAGATGCCACTATTGTAGCTGTACTGGAACAGCTTGGCTATGGGCATGGCAAGTTCTGGAGCACAAGTCTTCAGTACTATTGCCGGAATATTGTCAGGGCCCATAGCCTTTGCAGTATCCAGTGCCTTCAGCCATTTCTTGATATCACGTGGAATGAATTGAATTGGCTGAAGTCTGGCATCTGTGATGTGAGATGGATCATCCACTCGGCACCTCTGGCTGAAGATTGTTGCAAATGCTTCAGCCTTATCTTTTGCACTGCTGTGTTGGGCTCCTCCATCATTGAGGATGAGGATATCTGTGGAACCTCCTCCTCCAGTGAATTGCTTAATTGTCCACCATCATTCACGACAGGATGTGGCAGGACTGCAGAGCTTAGATCTGACCCGTTGGTTGTGGGATCGCTTAGCCCTGTCTATCACTTGCTGCTTATGCTGTTTGGCATGCAAGTAGTCCTGTGTTATAGCTTCACCAGGTTGACACCTCATGTATAGGTATGGTTGGTGTTGCTCCTGGCATGCCCTCCTGCACTCTTCTTTGAACCAGGGTAGATCGTCTGGCTTCATGGTATTGGTACTGTGGGGGATATGCTGGGCCACGAGGTTACAGATTGTCTTCGAGTACAATTCTGCTGCTGATGACCCACAGCGCCTCATGGATGCCCAGTCTTGAGTTGCTAGATCTGTTTGAAATCTAGCCCATTTAGCACAGTGATGGAGGCACACAACACGATGGAGGGTATCCTCAATGTGAACACGGGACTTCGTCTCCACAATGACTGTGCGGTGGTCACTCCTACCGATATTGTCATGGACAGATGCATCTGTGGCAGGCAGTTTGGTGAGGATGAGGTCAAGTATATTTTTCCCTCTTGTTGGTTCCCTCACCACCTGCCACAGACCCAGTCTAGCAGATATGTCATTTAGGACTCGGTCAGTAGTGGTGCTACCGCACCACTTTTGGTGATGGACATTGAAGTCCCCCACTCAGAGTACATTCTGTGCCCTTGCCACCCTCAGTGCTTCCTCCAAGTGATGTTCAACAGGGAGGAGCACTGATTCATCAGCTGAGGGAGGGAGGTACATGGCAATCAGCAGGAGTTTCCTTGCCCGTGTTTGACCTGATGCCATGAGACTTCATGGAGTCCAGAGTCGATGTTGAGGACTTCCAGGGCAACTCCCTTCCCACTGTATACCACTGTGCTGCCACCTTTGCTGGGTCTGTCCTGCCGGTGAGATAGGACATACCCAGGGATGGTGATGGTGGAGCCTGGGACATTATCTGTAAGGTATGATTCTGTGAGGTTGGCTATGTCAGGCTGTTGCTGGACTAGTCTGTGAGACAGATCTCCTTATTTTGGCACTAGCCCCCAGATGCTAGTAAGGAGGACTTTGCATGGTCGACAGTTGTCGTTTACGGTGCCTAGATCGATGCTGGGTCGTCCGTCCAGTTTCATTCTAGGCTTTGTTGCAGAGCTAGGGCTTCTGTAATTCACGTTGTGCAGTTAGTGTGTTCTGAGCCACCATTCTACTTATTGTAAAAGGATTACATGAACTATTTGTGATCACTCTCTCTTGGAGAGCTCTTGGAGGTTATGAAATTCCCATGATAAAGCAGGATCTTGAGTTTCTGAGTTGGCATCCAGGAGCACAGATTCTCCTTCAGGGGTGCCGTGGGATCTTTTACACCCACATCAGGCATTTGGGATTAAGCTTTAATGTTGCTTGTGAAAGTCAGCAACTCTGACAGTGCAAGATTCACATTGTGCTGTACTGAAGTTTCAGCCTAGTTAATGTGTTGCATTCCTAAAGTGGGGCAAGGCTGACTAATGCTTTGACCCGAATTGTGAGCACCACCATTGAGCCCCGTGGACATTCAGGTTAATAGCAACACCAGCAGGAATACTGAGAAAAGAGGATTGAAGGTTGGAGAAAACAGTGATGTTTATTGGAAATTGGCAGCAGGCTTATTTTTCAGTTTGATAAAACATGAAAGTAACTTCTGTGTAAATTTTCCAACCCTGAAGTAATCGTATCATTTTCTATATACAGAGCAAAATGTTTCCAAAAATCTAGGCATTTGTTTGCATTCTGTAAAAGTGAATCTGGTGCTTAGACAGGAAAACCCAATGATTGATGGTATAAATTGCTCTCTTATCTGTTGGCAGAATATATTCCTGGTGAAGTACCAACTCCCTTATCATCTTTTAAAAATGTTTTTCTTCCCTGTTCTATTTGATCCTTGATGTGATTATTTGTCCTTGGGCTTTGAAAATTCTTTAGCCCACAGCAGACAATGCTGAAAGAATATTATTCACTTCATGTCAGTTAAATTACACTATTTGTGTTGGCATGAATGTTTTTGGGTTCAGATTGGCAAAAGACAATATGGCCTGATGTAGATGTCAAGTTTCCCAAATTGAATTCAGCAGAAAGATGAGGCCGCATTGTGAAGTTGTATGTCTAAATATTTATCTATATTAGGGATACCAAATAGTTCATCAGCCGAGTGGTTTTATTTCATCAAAGGTTATGTGTCTAATAATTGTATGTTTTACATTTCAGCTCCTGAGACACTGATGAGGGCCTTGGAGCTTTTGAATTATCTCGCTGCACTGAATGATGATGGAGACCTGACGGAACTTGGGTCCATGATGGCAGAATTCCCATTAGACCCACAGTTGGCCAAGATGGTTATTGCCAGCTGTGAACACAACTGTTCAAATGAGATTCTCTCCATCACTGCAATGTTGTCAGGTAATAAGCGGGGACGCAATTGTCAAAACATGACTTGCAGTTATACAAAACAAATTATTGAGCAGGTTTTGTGGTAGAGTTGATCTATTCCAAGAACATGCTTTGTTTGGATGCCCAGTAAAAGCCATACAATAATGTTGTATTTGAATGGTCTATGGAAAGTAGGCTTTGAAAAGGTTTGAACTGAAGAATGTACAAGCTCAAGCAATTAATTCTGATTACAATTTTCCAGGTTTGATACTTAATTTCAGGTATTTTTTAATCCATTTTTAACATTTTATTCTGCCCATAAATCACTTCTGTTCAAGCAGATGTCTAGTAAAGGAAGAAAGCGTAATGAAGGAGAGGTGTTGATGAATATCGAGACAGCTCAGCATAGTGAGGTTCAATATTCTGCACAAGAAACCAATTTTCACCCCAGTCTTAGAATTTCAATCGCAGAGAAGTAATTTTTCAACCCTACTCCCCTAGGATACAGACACACAAAATATTTTGAATTTCATAATTGGCTAAGAGAAAATGAAGACTTATTTTAAATCTTAAAAGCATTTATAATTGAGCTACAAAAAGTACCATGGTTTGGCAGTTTATGGTTATTTTTGTGTATCCCTTTGGCAGAGATGGGCAGCACTAATGCTCACTGTGACCTGAACATTGGTCACTTGCTTATTTAGGTAACTTGTGGTTTTGTATTTCGTTAATGATGCTGATTCTATCCTGCCTAATGCTTATACAAAACCGTTAATGGGCTGATTACATTTTTGTAAATAATGTTTAGCAAGACAACAGACTTGAACTCTATGTCAGTACAGTACTATAGATTAAATCAGATTCAGAGCAGCTGGGCAGGGCAGAATTTCACCCTTGCTTCCTTTTGTTCTTCCTGGGTTTTTAACCTATTGCAAGGGTGAGATTCAAGTCATCTATTGTACACTTCAACTACTAAACGTTTTGCAGTTACATATATTTTCAGCAGGTTAGGAAAATGCTTGCAGAAGGCATTCCGTTAATACATTATAATAGTTCTGTATTGCCCTATGCACCGCCTTTTTCACTAAAATTTGGTAATTGTGTAGCTTCTGAAACACTCTTGTCTTGCAGATGTGAGTAGGTGTTGATGTTTGGTACCAAGCCAAGGTAGTAGACAGTCCAAGATGCAGTTGGTGACCATGTCCCATCATGCCCTGCCCAATGCTCTCTGAACTGACCTAGCTAGGCCTTGTTCCTGTGTCTGTGAATGAGTGACTCATCCATATGGGCGTCTGTGTTGGGCCCATACCAACATTGTTTAGTCCCACAGTGTTTTGTTCGCCCAACGGAAGCTAAGAAAGCAGCCGACGAAGCCAAGATGCGGTTCGCACATATAGATGGAGATCACCTGACCCTGCTCAACGTTTACCATGCATTCAAGCAGAGTAAGTAAATTTTTACTTCCTATTTATCAAGGGCAGATCTTCAAAATGGGTTGTTTTATAGATTTACATAACTTTGTACAACAAGCTCCTGAATATTGAGCTTCAGCATACATATGTGAGAATTGTTCAACAAGCAATTGCTGTGCACATTTTGTTATTTAAAGAGGGCTTCACATGAAGATCACTACATTCATAGAACTAAATGCTGGCCCAAATTTATATTGATGTTTTTGTTTTAAATTACTCATTTTACAGGACTGCCTGTATCTACTGTCATGGGGAAGTGGTGGCATAGTGCTATTGTCACTGGACTAGTGTTCTAGAGGTGCTCTATGGATCCTGGTTCAAATTCTACCATGGCAGGTGGTGAAATTTGAATTCAATAAAAATCTGGAATTAAAACCACAAAACCGTTACCAATTGTCGTAAAAACCCACCTGGTTCACTAATTACCTTTAGGGAAGGAAATCTGCTGTTATTATCTGGCCTGGCCTACATGTGACTCCAGACCCAGACAACAATGTGGTTGACTCCTAAATGAGAGCAATTAGGGATGGGCAACAAATGCTGGCCTAGCCAAAGATGCCCACATCCCATGAACAAATATAAAAAATACAGTAGTTCCTTGTCACCTTAATAGATTCTGCCCTCTAGGACTTGCTTGTAAACATATTTTATGGTTTTTTTCTTGATTTATTTTATGCTATTAAAGACATTTAGTAACAATGGAATATGATGTTACAACGTCTAAGCTTATGTGTTGATTTGCCCGAAAGGCACTAATCGATGTTTCCACCATTTAAGAATTTACAACAATTTTAGTATCAAAATGTCAAAATCTACAAAGTATGTTCACTGAATTACAACATTTATTTTAATTATTTGTAAAGAGGAATCCCACATATGGGAGGGTTTATAAACAATTTAGTGTAATTCAAAAATCAATAAATTCTTTATTTATATTTGCTTCATCTTTAAGCTCTGTGCAGGAGGAGAGATAAATAACTCTAGGGCATTAAGAGGTGGGTCTTTGTTTCCCAATTACAATTATGTTTTTACTTCACACATGTTATCAGTTTTCTTCTAGTAAATAACCTTTGAATTCTCATTAAAAACCAGAAAGGAACAAGTAGTCGAATAGCTGTACCTATTGCATTCTAATTTGTAAAGGGGATAACATCTGAAGCTATAACTAGGACATTCATAATGGGGTGAAAGTGGAGTTTTTTTTTTAGGTTGATGTTGTGTGCAAGAATATACAGTTACTGGTTTGAAACCAGTAGCTGGATTTCAGGCTCTAACTAGGTAGAACTCCATTTGCATGGTTTGTTGGCATCTTCGTTGGAACTTTATATGCCCTGTATTGGGGAGAGTTCTACACAAACCTGGCTTCAAAGTTGGACACTCCTTCATGGAAGGCATGAGAGCTAGAAAATCGTAAATCCACATTACCCAATTTTCAGTGCATTCAGATAATTGGATGGAAAATTGGACATTGTGCCTATGATATTCCTTAGGGGGTTAATTCTGTGACCTCCATTATGTGTGGGAGTGCCGATCTGTGAATTGCTCTTTAAATTAAAGTGACCCTCATCAAAATTGCTTTTAAATTGAAACGCAACCTGCGCATTTGTATAGCATCTTTCATGTAAACACCATCCCAAGACACTTTACTGACATGTTGTCTCTCAAAATCAGACAGTAAGCCATAGGAAGAGACATTATGAAGGGTGGTCAAAGAGGTGGCCTTTCAAAATGGAGGGGAAGGTGGATGTTATTAGTGAGGAAGTCCCGGAGTGTGTAATGTCAGGTAAACATTCCCAACAACACAGGCATCAGGAGGGTTGAAAAAGGGGGAAGAGAGAGAGAGAGAGAGAGAGAGAGAGAAAACTGGGTGCCGTTGGTATACACGTAGTAAGTTTAAAATTTTGTCTTCAGATGATTTTGCCAAGGAGCAGCATCCAGCTGAGGAAATTGAGGGTGTCGAGGATATTTCCTTGGCTAGGGGAGGGGGAAGGGGTTGGTGTGGTGATCGTGCATGCATAGGTAATAAGTTGGGAACAGAAGACATGACCAGAGATGATATGGCTATGATTGAATAGGTAAGAGTGGAAGAAAGAGCAAGAATATTAGAATTGAAGTTATGCAATAATCGGTTTCATTTAAATTGCGTAATTTGAACTGTAGTTAATTTAAAGTTTGTTCTTTGAATTAACAGTGAACTGTTTTTATTCAAATACATTTACAAGAGGTGGCTACTCTTTCTTCTATTTCTTACCAAACTTTAGGATCCCAAAATGATCAGGTTAAAAAGTTTACCTCATTGCATGGATCCCTTTCACCCCCACCCCATCTCCTCCCCCTGCCCCCCCCACCAAAGAAATTCCCAAATATTGCTTCTAATTTTAATTTCAACTCTATTTTTGGAGAAATCATCACTTGTTTCACAATGTGCAGTTGTCGTTGTCCATATTGTCACTAGTACTCAATTCCAAATGGCTATTGAGCATATTGCTTTTTGCAATCCTTTCAGCGGCTTCAGAAAACTGTATGCTGCAACTTGGAACAAAAAGAAAATACTCATTAGATCAGTCAGCATTTGAAAGAAAGATGGAGGAGTTTATGCATAGCTTTCCAGAAGTATTCCAGCCAAAATATTTCCTTTTAGATGTGGATCTACCTGCTGTGCATTTCCAGTACTTTGGTTTTTATTATGTAAGCATGTCACTTTGTTCATTTCCTTTCGGTCTGGATCACTGTTATAAATTTTAAATTGACTGTTATTTATTGTGGTTTGAATGACCTAGATTGTTTAATTATAAAACATCACATTGCATTGTGAAACATTATAAGTAACCAAGTAAAAACATGTTTCCTTTTTTGCAAACAAAGCATTTGAATGGCAGCTTGGCCCATTGGCAGCACACACCCTGAATCAGAAGGTTATTCAGATTCTACTCCAGGGGCTTGTGAAAGTAATCAATATTTCACTGCAGCAGTGAGGGAATGTTGCATTGTCGGAGGTTACTTCTTTTGAATGAGACATGGTTTGAGGGCAGGGGTGTGGTGGGGTGGAGGTTTAAAAATAAATTCCACAGCATTAGCAAGAAAAGCAATGTTCTCTGTTGTCCTGATCAACATTTATTGCTCAGTCATCCTCCAAAAGATGCATGCATTTGCCTTGTGGTATTGTCCTCAGGAGTCGGAATGTCGAGACAATAATCCATGCTTTGGATATGAACATCAGGTTACTGATTTGGTACATTATGGAGGCTGTGATGCACTGTTGCAGGTGCTGCCTCCCATGAATTGTTAAACTGAGGCCCTGTCTGCCCCCTCAGGTGGATGGAAAAGATGCCTTGGCACTATTTTGCTGAAAAGCTGGGGAGTTTGCCTGTTGCCCTAACCAATATTCATCCCTCAGCCAACACCAACGAAAAAAGATTACCTGGTCACATCTCTTTCCGGTATGGTGGGGGGTGGTGGGGGTGGGGAGGTTTGCTGTACACAGATTGGCCGCCATGTTTGCCTACAAAACAACAGTGACTACGTTAGCAGTGAAGTACTTCGGTATATCCTGAGGAGGACCAGAAGTAGCCATTTAGCCCCTCAAGCCTGTTCCACCATTCAGTTACATCCACGGCTGATCTGTGACCTAACTCCATATATGTATATTTGTCCCATATCCCTTAATAACATTAGATAACACAAACTTATCAACCTCTGTTTTAGATTTAACAATTGATCTAATATCAATTGCTGTTTGTGGAGGACAGTTCCAAACAACTTCTACCCTTCGTGTGCGTAAATGTTCCCTAATGTCACTCCTGAAAGGTTTGTCTCTAATTTTAGGGCTATGGCCCCTTGTCCTCAACTACCCAAACTATCCACTGTTTAACTCTACCTCCTTACCATTTCTCTTTAATATCTTGAAAACTTGGATCAAATCATCCTTGCTCTTCTGAATTTCAGGAAATGCAACTCTAGTTTGCCTAATTTCTCTTTGTGACTTAAACTTTGAGGTCCAAGAATCACCCTGGTAAATCTACACTGTACTCCCTCCAACGTCAGTATATCCTCAAAGTGTGGTGCCCAGAGCTGAATGCGGTACGTCCAGGTGTGGTCTAACCAAGCCTTTCTGTCACTGTAACATGACTTCCAGCCCCTTGTTTTCTAATCCTCTAGACACAAAAGGCAGCATTCCATTAGCCTTTTTGATTATTTTCTGTACCTATCCATAACATTTTAATGATCTGTGTACATGGACCCCCCCCGCCACTCCATTGTTTCTAGTTTTCCATCATTTAGAGAGTGCTCAGTTCTAACCTTTTTAGATCTAAAGGTAACCTCACTATTGCCTAAATTGAAATCCATTCATCACAGTTTGCCCATTCACTTAATCTATTCATATCTCATTGTAACTTTACGCATCCTTCTACCCTGCTTACAATGCCACCTATCTTTGTGTCATTGGCAAACTTGAAAATGTGACTCTATATCCAATTATCTAAGTCGTTAATAAATAACAGTGAATCGTTGTTAAGGCCCCAACACAGAATCCATGTCGTATAGCAATTGAAATTTTTGATTTGACTTAAACCTTAAATTATTATGATTACTTGTATTTCAACAAGCATCATGTAACTTAAGTGCAAATCAATAAAAGGTTTCAGTTGGCCTATGACCATAGTCATTTTTTTTAGACAATTGCCAATATCACAGCATTTTACAGTGCAGGAGGAGGCCATTTGGCCCATCAAGTCTGCACTGACTCTCTGAAAGAGCATTCCGCCTAGTCCCATTCCGCTGCCTTATTTGGTTTCCCTGTTTATTTGACCCACATGTCTGATGTATGTCATGGTGATTATTGAAATTTTCATCAGTAAACCGGTATCATCGATTGTCAAGCTCCTTGATAAAATACTCAATTGGCTGTACGCAGGTTCTGTAACTTGTCTCGCAATCTCTTCTTTGAGTCAGCTTCTGACCTTTTACGTTCCAAGAAGTTGATTAACTGCTGTTAAGATAAAAAGATCCAAACTTCAGTTAGTCTTCACTAATGATCGGCTTATGGGGTGTATTCCAGACCATGCTGAAACACAAGCACAGGTGTAAATTGCACCGTTGGCAGTGCAGTTCAGAATTATTTTACTCAAAGCTCTCAAAACTCCTTGGAGCTTATTTTTCATTTCACATTGTCCACCCAGTACAAGAGCATAGCCTAGATTGATGGGTTCTGAGGAAACCATGTGCTGAGCATGCAACATGTTCTGACATCGTAGATAAATGGTGCTGCTTGTGATCTCTTCCCCTGAGAACTAGGACCTCCACCATTCTGCCAGTTCATTGCTCCCCTTGAAGGTTTAATGGTACATTGGACCTTTACCAGTTCTTCAGTCTCTAAAGAAGTGGGTCCCATTAGATATTAACACAATGTTGACCATTTGATCTTTCCAGCCCCTCTAGGGTTTTTGTGCTTTTTAGCTGCCTTATTTTCCTATAGTGTTAATGCTGGGCACCAAAGCTGGCTGTCATTTTCAAGAGATATTTAAAAACAGAAAGAAAAATCCCAGCTCTTTAGGTCACAAGATAATATCATCATGCGATCAATTGCCCCCCAAGCAGTGATATAAGGAACAAACAAGGCAGATTGAAATAAATGGAAGTGTAAATGTAAAAGGAATAAAGCACAGATTTTAAATTATATTCAGCTCTCTGTGTGGATGCTGGGCCTTTATCATACAACATATCCTTTGGCAATGTCCCAGGCAACACATTACGTGCATCAGAAACAAACCTAGCACTTCCCTGCCTGTACTATCACCAAAGCATTTTAAGAAGAGGGAGAATTCACACTTGTTGCAGATGATCATCATATAAGAAAGTGTTGCACCACCTTTCCCGCAATGTTCAGAACAAAATAGATGAGCTTAGAAAGCTGAAGAATTCAACATCACCCAGTCTGTTGGGCGTGTACTGTATGTTGAAGAATGTCCATTGGCATCACTTCCAGTTTAGGGAGTTGGGTATTTCATTAGATTCATAGAGACATTTTGTTTTCCAACGATGACAGTTGGATCAGTGGTAGATAATTATAAATAATGCTCTTGTCAGGGAGCGAATCAAGCCGAAAAAAAGCTATCTGTAGGGAGCAAATTATTCCTTGTTACTATATAAGTTAAACGCCCACAGATTAAGCTATAACAAAATGGGAAAGTATTATACAATGGTGCTCTATCAAGTTGATTTGTCATGACTTTCTGCATATTCTGGGACATTCAGCATGCCAGGACCCCAGTTCCTTTCAGCATTATGCTGTGTTTGCTCGTATTTCATGGACCATTAGAGTTTGAATTGTTTAGGGACTACGTTCTGTTTAACGCAAAGTGTTTGGAAGTAGCACTGCCAGGCCTTTATGGGTTCTTCATTGGGACCTTTCTAGATTTTCTCAAGTTCATGATGTAGGCAAATGAAAAATATGTACATGGGAAGAACAAAACAAGCAACACATGCTCCACAAGTGGTGTTGAAGTAGTTGAGAATGAAACTGAGACACATATAGGAGTCTTAGTAGACTTGACACTCATCATGTGCAACCCATGACAATCTTGGCAACTGGGGATGGACAATAACCTGGGAGCATATTTACATAAGGGGTGGGGTAAAATCTTTTGAGGTCTTCCGCTTCCCTGGTGGCTTTGCAGATGAATCTGCTGCTTTAGTTGATAGTTGTCTGTGCCAGTCAGGAAGGTCTGTGCTGAGCTAATTCACCCCATTTGGGGTGATATGGATCCCTACAATGTATAAGAGCTATTCAGGATTGTTCATTGACTCCAGCTAGATTGTATATTGGGTAGGCGCATGTGGAAGAGGACAGTGAGCAAGGACAGAATTGACTTGGCACAGAACCTACTAACGCTCTGTGTTTATGCATGAAGAATGGCTGCTGCCAGAACATGTAAAACAGCATAGAAGTGTGAATTGGCATTGGCATCTTTGAGAGAAGGCAAGCAGGTAGTGAGGAAAGAAATTATCAGAATATTTTGTTTCATGAACAGAAAATTCTCTTTGTAGCCCAATAACCCAGCAAAATGGAAATTTGGATTAAGTGACCTTGAATTCAGAATACCATTACGTTAATTTATTGAATTTACTAATTTTCCTACAAAGTAGAATGTCAGTTACTCAAATTAAATGCAGCAGTCAGATTGTTTCCCCCACTTACAATTAACAACATTTTTAAAGACCTGGTACTAGTGCAAAATATTAAATTTGCCTCAGCTGGCAGTTGTTGTGGCTAATTTTAGTTAAGACTATCTAGTTTTTAATAGCATTTTTCTTACAAATTGTAAGTGGGGCTGTGTAGTTTTACGGTTTAATGTCATGGTTTGCATTTGACCAGGCATCATTCTGACTGGGTGGATGGGTGATCTGCCTTTGATAATGACACCTTTGTGAAAGCTGACATTAAAAAAAATGCTTGAAGACACCGAGAGTGAATCCCTGTGATTCTTCCCTTGTGCCTGTGGCAAAGCACTTTGTCTCCATTTGGCACTTCCTCACAACAGTCTTCAGGATTCTGATTTGGGTTGGGTACTTGCAAATTTATGACCTTGATGGGGACATTTCATAAAACGGGCTATTTTATGCTGCAGTGGCTTTTTAATTGCTTTATAAAGCCATAATTCAATTGCAGTATGTTTATTAATCACAATGCACTATTTTTATTTTTAGACCATGAGTCGGTTCAGTGGTGCTATGACAACTTTATTAACTACAGATCCTTGATGTCTGCTGACAATGTACGTCAACAGCTGTCACGAATCATGGACCGATTCAACTTGCCTCGGAGGAGTACAGAATTCACAAGTCGAGACTATTACATAAACATTAGAAAGGCGCTGGTTTCTGGCTACTTTATGCAGGTATAGTAAAAATTGTTACTTCTCGTGTTTGTGAAATGTACAATAATTCAACATTCGGAGATTCTTTCATTCATTTGTAGTTTTAAACCTCTGCTGGTTGTAAAATCAAGCATTGTGCTACATGTGCCAATTGTGTGTGTTTGCACAGTGTGGTAGAAACAAGCTGCTAACGGGAACAGTTTTTTTAATGTAAAAAAGAAAGCACTTCAGAAATAAATTGTGAACAAAGGGTAAAAAGCAGGAAGACTGAAACGTGGGAATGAGAACTGCTGGTAAAGGAGCTGAAAGTGAAGTGCAACTCAAAGCAAAATAAGATCATAATGGAATGAAACTTAAAATCAAAGAAAAATATTGCCCTGAAAGTTGAATGTAAAGAAGAGATCAGAGTGGGGAGCTTGAGACTCGCCAAATACTCGAACCAGGGAGTACAAAATGCAATATGACAATTGCCTATTGGACTATGCTTGCTGGGTGAAAACAAGTTCAGCATCAGCTGTGGTAGCCTGCTTCAGCCCACTATACTGGAAAGTGGCAGTCGTCTTTGGATCATTATGTTAGCAAGAGTTGATACCTTCGTAAGACAAATGAGCATGAAAACACAAAAGTGTTCTGTTACACGAGCATGCAGAAACTGAGGGGGCGGAAATCAGCAAACTTTGTAATTTTGTAGCCAACTTAAAACTTCAGTTTACATATTGAACAGTAACAGAATCAGACATAGGTCATTCAGTCCCTCTAACCTGTTCCACCATTCAATTATGTGATGACTGATCTATACCTCCAACTCCATTGGATGGGGTTATTTATATTTTTACAAATCAAACCTATGTTATGATTTCTACAACATTCCCTATTATTTCACAAGGGAAAAGAATTTATTGGTCAATGTTTCTGGCTTGATGTTCATCAGTTCTAAATTCATTGAGCAGCTGAATGCTTTAACTTTTAAAAGAAATGGAAGATATGAGCGTACTTGTATTTCAGAATCAGAAAATGGATTAGGTCTTTTTGGTGATCTGAACTGAGCAAAATTTAAGCTGTTTGTTGTTATGACATGACAGGTGATGTGCAGCAGGCAAACCAAATCCACAAGGGAAACTTGGCCACGCCGTCTCAACGGTTTTGCAATTTGTATTTATTATGAGAAGATTTGTGCATTGAATTTAGAAGCAATGAGCCCACTAATACCTTTAGAGATTTTAAAAATTAAATTAAAACATTTATTAACAAAAGATAAGATTTCAAGCACATACATAAGATTACAGTTACTTAATAGTATAACAAATCCCAAAATTCCTAATTAACCTAACTCCCAACTACACACCCTCTTTAAGGCAACAGCCCAAAATAGATTTAAAATTTAGATAAGCAATCCAGCAAGTTTAACACAGACCCACACAACAATGGAATTCCAAAGGCTTTCTCCAACTTTGGTTACTGGACATGGCAGACTTCTGCAAAAGTAGCTGTAGGCTTTTCCCCTAGGCTGTTTTACACGGTCCTTTTAGATCTTACATGGCCCCCCCCAACACACCCTTCCACCCTTTGTATTTCTCTCTCTTTAATCTGTAACTTCCATTGTTGTGTATGTCTTTGGAAATTTACTTTTCCCATAATATAAAAATCTTTCATGTTACCAATATGGTCAGTACCTTTGGGAAAAATAAACTTACTGCTTGGCCTTGCTTATCTTGTTAGTTGTAAACATCCTGTCATCCCTTTGAAACCTAAACAATGTCTTTGCTTACCTAAAAATGCAAATTTCCTTCACACCCTACATGCTGCCCTCATCCATGTTTATATTCATTTGCATTTCCAATGCCTTTTACCCCTAACTTCTTTTGATAATTTCAACCTTACAGTCTACCTGACTCTAATTCAATTAAATCTCACAGACAACCATACACACTCACATTCATTAACCTATTTTGCAATAAACCACAATAACATAATGCAAAATGTTAGCTTCGTGACGTCATGTAGCTGTGAGAATTCATACGGTTGGTCAGCAGTTTGAAAAGTACTTACAACCTTTTATTCGTGCAGATTTTTCTCCCTTTCCAATTGTAGATTTATTTGAATCTTCTCTTTTTGCTACTTTGGAGTTTTGTTATTGATCTTCATTTCACTTAATAGTAGGTGAGAATTCCTAACAAAACAACCCATGGGTTTGTGCATTGATGAAAAATGATGTGCTATACTTTTACTAGGGTATCCATTACTGTACAGTGGTAATCTTAAATATGCTGGTTATTGCATGAAGTATTGCTGCTAGCTTCCTACTCAAATCTGTTGTTACTTCACAAAGCCACAGGTTACTTAACTCTTGAATTTAGAAATTATAATTTTGCATATTTGTTGCTTTGGACGTTTTGTCAGATTCAAGGCTTATCAGCTCTTATAGATGATTTTTTATCATCCAAAAAAATTAGACAAACACTGATCTAAATTATGCTGTGCAGTCGCTAGGATTTGAGGCAAGGTGGCTGTGCATTTTTTTAGATGCATTGTGAAAAGAGTTCTGTTGTATAATCCTAGGCCTTGCATGCAGTTAGAGAATATCTTTCTTGTCCCATGGCCCCCCTCTCCACTGCATACCCCCATGTTTTGCAGTTTTAACTGTTTCCCTTCTCTGATTCTCTTTTTATTTTGTCATCTCTGCTGTTTCTGTTTTACTCCCACTCTTGCCCCACTGCACCATACCTTCCACCCAAAGTACAGGAGCTTTATGTTCTCTCTGCTTTGCTTCTTTGCACATTCTCTCTGTCTTCTTTCTCTTCTCTCCACCCTCCCCCCCTTTACACCCCCCAAGTTGGATTGTACCTAGGGACTGCTTTGAGTTAAATGTTGCACATTGTGTAGAATTGGTGGTGGTGATGACAGAATCATTTTGATAACTTTAAGGGCTCTGTCTAATGTTGCCGTCTGATTGGCAAAAGTGTAATCCTTCCGATTGAATATTGGTGCTAGTAGTTTTTAAAAAATATTGCAAGAAGCAGCATTGGAGTTTGTCTCTTTCTTGATTTTCAAGCTTCAGGAATTACTTTTAGCAGCTCAGGAATTATTTTTAGCAGCGGTTGTAGTTTTTCTCATCCTCGCTGGGGCTTTAATTATGTTTCGAAAATTTTTTAAAAACTTGCCCTTGGTACCAACAGGAATAGATAATGGACAGTTGTAAATGGTAATAGTCTTGCTTGTCAACACCACAACCACAGCACATATAATAGCTTTTGTATTCTCTAGGTTTGAGCAAATTGCTTTTGATGCCATTCTGAAAAAAATTAGTTTGCAACCAACAGTTGGCGGGGGGGTGGGGGGGAGTGGGGGGGATTGGTGAAAGGGTTATCAGTTGACTGATCATAAATTTCTTTGTAACAATACAGTAGCTCTCTGTATAGTATCTAAGGACTTGTTGAGTGAGTGCGCAGATTAAAACAGGACTGATATAATCAAACAGGTAGTTACTGTCTCTGAAGATAAAAAATTTGCTTTACCTCAAATATAATCAAAAAAGACGAGTTATTTGACCTTCAGCATAAATGGAAACTGTTGAGGCTGAATAGGGTGATTGTATTGTTAAAGGGGCCGTTTATTTATTAGTTATTTTAAGTGCACATCTCCGTGCTGTGGGTGTGCTGAAATACAAATGAAAGGCATATGGTAGAATGAGTGATGGGAGAAAATTGAGTAGTGGATGGCATCAGATTTAAAAAAACCTACCATCAGAATCAAAAAGCCTGGAAATAGATGTAGGTTATTATAAATGGTATGACTCATGCTCTTCAGAGGAATGGTAGATATTGATAATTTAATGGGATGCTGGGGCTTGACAGTGAAATAATAAGTTCATTGCAGTGCCGGAAATGCAATGCGGTGTTATGTGGAACTCTTGGCAGAGAAATGAAAAACTGTTTGTGAATGCTATGAATTGCAAGAAACTTTAGTTTTAGTCAAGCTAGTTAAATATTTGTGACAGGTGCATACTTTATACTTCAGTAAATTATAAAATATTTCTAGTATTTTAAGATCATAAGATTTCTGAAAGATCCACAGTTATTTATATGAAGGGGAGACATTTAAACTTCATGAAGTTAACCATGACCAGGTTAAGGCAATAGTAAAGATATCTACTTTGTAGTAAAACAATAGTTGTTGGATGACCTTCACACTGGAAACTTCAATGCTGCAAAAAATGAATAAATAAAAAGCATGGCTTACTGGTTGTTGTTTGTTTTGTGTTAATGACTTTTTTTTAATATGTCTGAGATATTTCCGATACCTTTAGCAAGGCACAGTGACACAATAAATCTGATGACAAATCTTTGTATAAGTTGCTTTTATTTTGAGCATTAAACAAATTTTGCTTTTTGATATTTTTGTGACCTTTACATTCATTCTCTACTTTGGAAAGAATAGTACTTAACCCAGAGAGCATTCCCAAAGTATTTTATTCTCCCTGTATTTTTTTAAACTGTTGATACGTATTTCAACCATAAATGTCCAGAAGAAGGTGTGCTTTTCTTTGTAAACTTGAAAAAAAATTTGATGCATCCATGTGACTGAATAACAATTAAAATATCATGGATACTAGACTTTTCCTTTTGACTACAGGCTTAATTGACAATTCAATTTATACGAGGCTCGCAGCATCTTACAATAAGAATGCTCCAAAGAATAGTAGGTTCTTGTTTCCTTTTTTTCCACCCCTACCTGCCCTCTCCCCAAACTTCTACCAGAATGCTGTGTGATGACTAATGGCTATTTTCTGTCTAACTTTTTGTTTTAGGTGGCTCACTTGGAACGCACAGGCCACTATTTGACGGTGAAAGATAACCAGGTTGTGCAGCTTCATCCCTCTACTGTCCTGGACCATAAACCCGAGTGGGTGCTCTACAATGAATTTGTACTTACCACTAAAAATTACATCCGCACCTGTACAGACATCAAACCTGAATGGTAATGTTCTGCGACACGGATTTTGTAGTATTTTTCTGCATTTGCTGCAAGCTGCTTTATAGCCTCATTAGTTAGGTTTTTAATTTTGAACATCCAGTCTTGAATCATGAAATGAATTTCCAGCATCAATTAAAATAGTTCAAACCAGGCTCAAACTTAGTTACTTTAATTAAATAATAATTGTTGACCTCTACCTTTAATTCTGAAGTTTTATCTAGATTGAGAAAAACATCAACAACAGGATTTTAATATGGCAAAAAGAAAGGGTTAAATGATCATTAACCAAAACTTGTTGACTTGGTCATGTTGATGCACATTTCCTGCAAAATATTTACACTTTGCCATTTCACTGAGTCAATGGAAAAGTTAAATAGCTGTTCTTTTGGGTGAAATTGTACAACTGAAGCATAGCTCATGTGTTATATAATGCTCAGAGAAGCATTGGTTACCATTCCTGGAGCATTCTTGTAATGGTCATTAAAACTATCCACTTGTGTTACTTAGTCATTACCAAATACCTATAATCAGGCTGCAGACATTGTGATCAATCATATTTAAATGATTTAGACTGTATAATTTAATAGCATTTGTATGTTCAATTTACGTGGGATTTTAGTGGTGGCTGACTATTGCCTTTTATATTCTGCCTCAACCTACATGAGATTGCAGGGATCAGAAAATGTAGGCTGTATCTGGTGATCTTGTTTTTTCTGCATGCATGGACTGTTCTACAGCTTTCCTTAGTCGAGAAAACCATGCATTTATAAGCATTATCATCCTGTTTGAAAATGCAATGGGAAAAAAAACTTTGAACTATTTATGAATGAATTATCACATGCATTGCCCCTCTCAACCCTTCCACTGCCTCTTAAGTTACTAAATTGTTTGTCCAACATACAGTGCTGTATGAGCAGAAATTTCCTCCAGCTAAATATTCATTTCCTGCTGCAAACTCTATTCCTTAGCCACTCTCGCCATCTCTCTTCCTGGCAACTATTTGAAGCTGAACCCAGACTATAACCTTGGTGTTATATTTGATCCTGAGATGAGCTTCCAGCCATGTATCCACATCATTAAGACCACTTATTTCCATTAAATCGCTTGACACCCCCCTCCCCCAGCCACCCCAATCTCGTCTACTGCTAAAATTCTCATTCGTATTCATCCTTTCTTATCTCAAGACTTGACTATTCCGATGCACTGACTGGCCTCTTATGTTCCACCCTGTGTAAACTTGAGGCCATCTAAAACACTGTTGCCCATGTCTTAACTCGCACCAAGCCCAGTTCACCCATCACTCCTCTACTGCTAACCTACACTGGTCAAGTAACACCTTGATTTTAAAATTCTCACTGCCTTCATGGCTTCGTCCTTTCCTACCTTTATATTATCCTTCAGCTGTACGACTCTTAGATGTTTGCATGCCTCTAATCTGTCCCCTTGAGTATTCCAGGTTTTAATCATTTCTCCATTGGCAGCTGTGCCTTCAGATGTCTTGGTCCTAATTCCCTCCCAAAACCCCTGCGCCTTGATATCTCCCTATTCCTTTAAAACATTCCTTAAAAACCTACCTCTTTGACACTAAGCTTTTAGCCATCTGCACAAGTATATACTTATTTGGCTTAACATCAAATTCTGTTTTGATAACACTCCTGTGACATACCCTGGGATATTTAATTACATTAAGGGTGCTATATTGTTGTTGTTTGGATTGGAAAATTGCAAATGTTGCTCCGTTATTCAAGACGGGATGGTGTGGGTGGAGAGCACCAAAAAAATCTATAAACTTGTTAAGTCAGCTGTAGGGAAGTTATAGGAATCTTATGAGCAGAGTGACCAGGTTGCTTCCACGTAACTCGGACTTCAGCCTTTCACCTTTATATATCAATGACTTGATTGAAGAAATAGAAAGCAGTATAACAAAGTTTGTAAGGAGACACATTCACTTGTGTAGAAGGAGCAGGCAGTTAAAAAGTGGCACAGTCAATCTAAGTCAAACTGGCAGTTGGGGTTCAATGTAGGGAAGTGAAGTAACCCACCTTGGATTCAAGAAAGACAGATGAGAGTATTATTTAATGGTGAGAAAAATGAATTGGAGTAGTAAAGAGCTTGAACAATACATATCCACAAATCTCTAACTATTTTGTGTATCTGAGTACATTATTTAAAAGTGAGTGGAATGTTGGTCTTTATCTCAAGAAAGTTGGAATTGAGGGGTGGGGAGGACCAAGTATTCTTCAGTTGTTAAGACTCCTTCTGAAGTACTGCATTCAGTCTTGGGCACTGCACCCCGAGCATATATTAGCTTTGGAAGAGATGTAGGGCTGTTTCACCAGAATTATACCAGGGCTTAAAGGGCAGGTTACATGAACTTAGCTTGTATTCCTTTGAGGTTAGAGTTGAGGAGTGAATTAATTTTGAGTGTTCAAAATAAGTTACTGGATGGGGAGAAGCAGAAACTATTTTCTCTGGTGGATAAAGAACAAAGACTTGCATTTATATAGTGCCTTCCACAGCCACTCAGTATCTCAGCAAATTGAGGACTTTTTGAAGTCCCAGGCAATTCATGAATGAAATGAGGAAACTTTTTTTTTACATGAAAGGTAGAAATCTGGGATGCTCTTTAGATTTATAACTTAGAGTTTGTCAGATAATAGATTCAGTACAAACATTGATATGTTGGGGATCTCAGAAGTAACTAACTTCGCCAAATATGAAATGAGAAACATTGATTAATTTCTTCAGAGATTTCAGCTACCACCACCCTCAAATAAACTGAAAGGAAGAGGTAGGGGGAGGAGAAGAAAGTTATTTTTTTTTAAGTATTTTCAAGACGTCTTTCATGCTCAGCACAATATTCAGCATCATTTGTGACACCTCAGATACTGAAGCAGTCCATGTCCAAATGCAGCAAGACCTGGGCAATATCCAGGCTTGGGATGACAAGTGGCAAGTAACACTTGTGCCATGCATGTGCTAGGCAATGACCATCTCCAAGAAGAGAAAATCCAACCATCGTCCCTTGATGTTCAATGGCATTGCCATCACTGATTCCCCCACTAGCAACATCCTGGAGGTTACCATTGACCAGAAGCTGAACTAGACTAGCCATATAAATACTGTGCCTGAGAAAGGTCAGAGGCTAGGAATCCTGCAGCAAGTAACTCACCACCTGACTCCCCAAAGTCTGTCCACCATCTACAAGGCATAAGTCGGGAGTGTGATGGAATACTCCCCACTTGTCTGGATGAGTGCAGCTCAAACAACACTGAAGAAGCTTGACACCATCCAGGACAAAGCAGCCCACTTGACTGGCACCACATCCACAAACATTCACTCCCTCCACCACCGATGCACAGTAGCAGCAGTGTGTACCATCTATAAGATGCATTGGAAGAATTCACAAGCTTCCTTAGGGCAGCACCATCACAACCACTACCATCTAGAAGGACAAGGGCAGCAGACACATGGGAACACCACCACCTGGAAGTTACCCTCCAAGGTACTCACCACTCTGCCTTACATGGACTGCAGCAGTTCAAGAGGGCAGCTCACCATCACTTTCTCAAGGGCAACTTGGGATGTGCAATAAATGCTGGCCTAGCCAGCGACATCCACAAGCCATGAATGAATTTTTTTTTTAAATCTGTGCTGGATCTAGTAATGGGAATTGAACCAGAGTAGATCAGAGAACAAAGCATAGGGAAATGATTGAGGGAACGAGTATTGGCCAGGATACCAGAGATAACTCCTCTATTCTACTTTGAAATAGTACCATGGGAACTTATACATCCACCCAAAGAGGCAGGCGGGACCTTGGTTTAATGTCTCATCCAAAATGAGTGGTAAGAATGTGGAATATGTTGCCATATGGAGCAGCTGGGCTGAATAACAGAGATTAATTGAAGGGGAAGTACATGAGTGGGGAGAAAGGAATAGGCTGTATGGTGATGGGCTTAGATGAAGAAGGGTGGGATGAAGCTCATGTAAGGTATAAACACCCACTTAGACCATTTCGATTGAATGGCCTGTTTCAGTGCTGCAGACTCTATGCAAGAACTTCAGACCAAAAGACTAGAACGTTCCCATTTCAACTCCCTGATTTGAACTATAGCTTCCAGAAGCTAATGCATACACAGCAGCTTCATGCTGAAAGCTCTCAAAGAAAAATACACCTTTATGGATAATCAAATTTTAAAAATTAATGTGTGTACTTCTTGCATCAGATAATGTTCTCAAGAACTATTTTAGCATTGGGTTTCTTTGTTGGGAGAAGTAAAGAGGGAATACAAGATCTATCAACTTATATGCTTGGGACTTCAATTTAATTTGCCTCTGTGCTCCATTGTTTTAGGAACTGTCTTTTGTCATTCAGGACATTTTCTTGCAGGAAAATACAAAGCCATGGTCTTGAAAATGGGCAACATTTTGGTGGATTTTTACCCTTTGCCCTGCTGAACCTAGCTACCTAACAGTTTCCCAGCCCACAACCCCCCCCACCCCCCCACACACCCAACCAAACTCGGAGGACTGTAATGATGAGCCAAGTTTTATGAGAGCACTCTCAATCCAATTTTCCTGCACTGTAAAACCAAGGCTTGCTTGCCAAAAAATTTTCACTTAGCCCCTAATTACACTTCAACATGGAAGCAGGAGGGGTCATTTAAAGGGCATATATGCTTAGTAATATGCATTCTTGGTAGGTGAGGCAAGCCCTCATTACCAGGTTAAACAAAGTAAAATCATTAATCATTCTGTACTGCATGGCCACCTCCTTCCATTGCCCCCATTTTGGGCCCTATAGTACTTTGAGCCAATGAGAGTTTCCCTCCACTCCCTAGCTTCCTGCATCAGCGTTTTTATCTGTCACCAGGTCAGCCTAAACAGGCATAAATTATACATTGACTTATTTCTGATCAGCTTAGCATTTGTTTGGAAAATCTAGGCTCCTGCTTCCATGTTGAAATGCGATTAGGGGTTAAGTGAAATTTTTTGGCAAGTAAGCTTTGGTTTTTGGCTTTGGCAGGAAAATTGGATTGTGAGTGCCCTCCTAAACCAGGGGAGCGGTCCTAGACTGATTTTTAGACTTCTGTCTACCATTTGAATGGGCGCATGGTGTGTGTAAAACATTTGCAGGGGATCATGGTTGCATTCTGGTTAGCTGTAAGTCTTTTAAGGGGCATTAGCTGGAATTGCTCTGTTGCAATGGAACAATAGTAATAATACATGTCCACTGAGAGTGATATCAACTTCTGACTATCAGTAATGGCTCATTGGAGGTTTTGATATGGGACGGTGATCAAAGGATGGTGGTCCTGTTTGGCAGCAAAAGATAGCCAACTCCCAAAGGTAAGTTTCAAACTGCATGGTGAATTGGTGAGCTGGTGATTTATATCTGCCAGGCCATGCTTGACTCCAGGGATTTTCCTAGAGTTGCTTTGTAACCAACTGTCGTTAGCTGATAGAGGTGATTTGCTGATTCCTCCTCTCTTGTGTGGAAGTATTGAAATCTTAGCCTACTTTGCCTGCTCATCTTTCAAACAACTCTCGAGGTTATGCATCTCCTAAGTTGGAAATTATGGCTGAAAACTATTTTATGGTATTCTGTATTAAATTCTTTTTTAAAAACCAATATTGCAAAAGTTGCACTAGCTATTCCGCGCCCCCCCCCCCCCCCCCCCCCATTTTACAGCAGCAATTGTGTTGTGTTCAACTTTTGACTACCTTTTGATCTCCATAGTTTGTTAATCCAACCGTTCAGTTTTCTAATGATATTTAAACTGTAGCTATCTAGGTAATGGAGTGCACAGGTTGAAAACATCTTCACATAGTTCTAACTAATTCTATCAAGTGGCAACATTTTTTTTAAAAAAAGCAAAGTTTGATTTCTGCCTGAGTTTGTTGATGCTTGTAGCTTTTCTATTTTGTAAATTTTCAGAAATGGTAAAATTTACCCTTTTTTTTAATAGGTTAGTGAAGATCGCTCCTCAATACTATGAAATGGGCAACTTTCCCCAGTGCGAGGCCAAAAGACAACTGGAACGCATTATTGGCAAACTTCAGTCCAAGGAATATTCTCAATACTGAAGTAATTCTTAAGTAGGAGGCCAGACAAATGCAGATTTCATATTGAAGAAGTATGGACTTCAGATTCTGCCCAATATAACAAATTTAATTTGTCTATTAAGGAAAACCTATGGATGTTTTCTTTCAAATGGCTGGACAATTCCTCACTTTATTTTTTAAAAAACCTTGTTTATGACAGGTTGTGTAACACTGTGTTGAGCAACATAGTATGTTGCTGGTGTTATGTGGCTTTTTTTATTGTTATGTTGACTTTTGTCACAAACCCTGTTGGGTTTTATGGGGCTGGGGTGGGCAAAGGTTTCAGAATAATGCTGTAACTGTTAATTTTTAAAGAGTTTCATCATTATTACAATCCTATCTGAATTTCTTGTAGTGATTCAGAGTTGGCAATTAAAGTATGTATTTCTCAACCACATACTGCATGATCCTGCCCATGTTGACATTCTTACTAGAAAGTTGTAGAGATTCAAAGAACTTGGAAAATTTATATGTAGGCGCCTCTGAATTTTCCCAACACCAATTTTTGACTTAAATAAAGGTATAGTGACAAGTTAAGTTTTGTGTATGCAGTGTCTTATTGGAAAAAGGTAGTTTGAAATAAATTTTCATCATTGATTCTCTACGTTCTTTGGGTAAGCCAAACAATTTTTAGAAGGGACCACAGATGACACATACCTTTAGGTGATTTTATTTTTGCACAGTGCATGTGACTCCTGTTCCTGCCTTCTGTTATGTTACCCCTGTATGGCCATCTTTCCTTTGGCATCCAGCCCATTTATACTGTTACCATAAGTAGTAGCTTTATTTCTGACAGCACTCTTTGTTTTGTGGTCAGTGTGCTGATCATTTCAACTTTACATATGTGTTTTGCTGAATTTGGGTTTTTAAGATCTTTACCAACTACAGAAAGTGCAGAAGTTGTGAAAGTTGGAGTTGATATCATTTTGGAGATGTTATTGAGAAAGTTAAAATGCTTTTAGAAGCCAAAAGGAAAAAGCCTTTTGGGTGGACAGCCAAGGGCTTGAAGAGCTTTTTGAATTCGGAATAGCTGAAACAACACTTCCTGTCATAGTGCTACCCAATCCATATGCAAGAGAATAGTGAAGAGCAGGATTCTGATTTTATACATCAACTAAAAACGTATATGAATGGAGATTTTTGGGGGGTGGTTTTCGTACCTTAGAGAACTGAAAGAGACCATTTGGCCCATTGCGCCTGTACTGGCTCTTGGAAAATAGCTGTCCAATTTAGTCCTACACCCCAACTTTTTCCCCATGACCTGTAAATGAGCCCACTTAAAGTGCATGTCCAGTTGCCTTTTGAACTTTCCTATTGATTCTTCTTCCACCATTTTTTCAAGTTGGGCGTTCCACATCCTAACAACCTTCTGTGGAAAAATGTTGTCCCATTTTCCTTTTACTGCTACTTTTGCCAACTATTTTAAATCCAGATCTGGTTACTGACACAGCCAGAGGAAAGAGTTTCAAAGCCACTCAATTTTGAATATCTCTTTGCTTAACCGTCTCTTTTCTAAGACTAAGCTCAACTTCTCCAACCTTTCCACTTAACTGAAGTCCGTTATCCCTGGTATCATCCTCTGTACCCTCTCCAAGGCCATTTTTACATTTTTTCTAAAGTGTGGTACCCAAGATGGTACACAATACTTTGGCTGAGGCCTAACCAGTGACTTGTAAATGTTTGGCAACTCCTTGTTTTTGTATTCAGTGCTCCTATTTACAAAGCCCAAGTATCCCATATGCTTTCCTTATGGCCTTATCAACTTGCCCTGCTATCTTCAAAAATTTGTGAACATGCACCCTCAAGTGTTTCTGTTCTTACACCACCTCCATCACTACTTAGATTGTACTGCTTCTCTATTATGTTTCTCCCTAAGTGCATCATATCACACTTAACTACATTAAATTACATCTGCCATCTCTGCCAATTTCACCAGTCTGCATTTCTGAAACCTGCTATTATCCTGCTCGCTATTTACTACATTGGCAAGTTTTGTTACAATCTGCAAACTTTGAAATTGCACTCCCTGTACCCAAGCCCAAGTCATTTATATATAGCAGAAAAAGCAACAATCCTGCTACCGACACCTGGGCAGACCCTGCTGCACACTTCTCTCCAGCAAGAAAAACATGTTCACCACAGTGCACTGTCACCTATCCCTTAGCCAATTATATACTCAAGTTACCACCCTCACTTTAATCCCATGTGCTTCTATTTTCTGAATGCCTGTTATGTGGCACTTCAATTGCATGCCTTTTGAAAGTCCTTAAATACAACATCTACTGCGCTACCTTCATGAACCACTTTTTGTTACTTCATCAAAGAACTTCATTCTACAAATTAAGTCAGACATGATTTGTTTTTAACAAATCAGTGCTAGCTATTTCTTATTAACCCATGCTTCTCCAAAGAAATTAATTTTATACTTGACAATGGTCTCTAGTAGTTTTCACACCATTGACATTAGTCTGACTGGCTTGTAGTTATAAGGTTTATCTCCTTTTTTGAATAGGGGTGTAATATTTGCAATCCCTCAGCCCTCTCGGACCACTCCCATATCTGAGGGGGTGGTCAGAGCTCCTGCTATCTCCGTCCTTGCTTCTCTCAGCAACCTAGGAGATATCCCATCTGGAATGATTGGCTTGTTAATCTTGAGTGATGCAAACCTATTTAACACCTCTTTCTATCAATTTTTATCCTATTGAATATCCCTACTCCCTCTCTTTGTGAAAACTGATGCAAAATAATCAGTGATGCCTTCTGCCTCCACATGAAGACTTTCTTCTTTGTCCTTAACGGGCCCCACTATTCATTTAAGTACCCTTTTACTTTATTTACAAAAGACTTTGAATTCTCTTTTTATGTTAATATGCTAATTTTCTCTCATATTCCCTCATTGCCCTTATACCTTTTCATTTTCCCCGGTACTCTGTATTTTGCCTGGCTTTCTCCTGTACTCTGTACCTGACATGCCATAAACCTTTTTTTATTTTATGTTATTTTTCTCTATTTTCTTTTGTTATCCAGGGAGCTTTCAATACATTATCTTTTTTTTAGTGGATGAAAGCCTATCAGATTCCTGTTTTTAAAAACACATAACTGTGCTGATGTGTTACTGGTATTTAAATGTCTCAGGTAAGCTTTTAAAATTGTGATAATTACAGACTAATGGTTATGCCCCTTGGCCATATTCATCCCTGCAGCCAGCTAATGTCACCAAATTTACTTTTCTGTTGTGTTCCTTTTGGGGAAAGGTTAGTTTTTTTTTAAAAAAAACAAGGAACGTTTGCCATTCAGAATGGACAGATGTGTGCTGGAGGAAAATGTTTCATTCCTGGTGAATCATTCAAACTAAATGCTGTGATGATCTGCTGAATTGAATTGGTGGACTTCCCAAACAGGAGTTTTGAACACCACTCCATGCGTAAGGGAAATGATGTACATTGTTTTCTGAACAAATTGTGCACTATCAGATAGGTCAGTTATGAAAGTCACCATGAGGCACGGCTCTTTTCCTATAATTGAAGAGTTACACGAATTGCAGCATCTTGTAAGAAACATAAGCCTTTTTTATTGAAAAAATGCTCCTTCGCTGTTCCTGGCTATAATTTGAGAATGGTTGTAGAAATCCATACTATGACTATAAAATTGCTGTTTATTTGTTCTCTTACTGATTAATTGAGTATGCCATCCAACTGAGAGAACTTCAGAAGCTGATTACTTTTTGCTCTCACAATCGCCAAACCTCAGTCCTTTCAGAAAAAAAAATTATCCTGAGATGAGACATTTAGACCAGGCTTGATGTTGACTATTGTGGACTTCAACCAACTTATTTAAACTTCTGGGGAAAATTATAACTTAAGCAATGTTCTGAAATTTGACTTACAAAAAGATAATTGGAAAAGTTGCATAAAATATTATGATATACATATTTTCCTGGATTCACTTTTTAAAATACTGAGGTTTGCTGTAAACTTAGTTTTTCACTGGATTTGATTTTATGCTGCACTTTCAGCTGCACATGATGATAGAATCAATGTGGCCTGTGGCACTTTCTTTCAACTTCAATACACAATCAAAAGATAATTATCACTTATGACAATTATATTTTTATTTACATCAGATCCTTACCTCATGCCTCACCACGGCTGTAGTTACTGGGCTATATTTGTCTCCCTATCTCCTTAATATTTGCTGGTCTCTACACCCTAAACACTTCTTCCATTCCTGTTGTATTCCGTTTTTGTACAGTTCTGTCCCAACCTTGTGGAATCGACCTCAACATAAATGGGCCAGGGTGCACAGCACTTGGGACCTTGAAACATTATTGCAGAACTACTGCTTTTGCTGTGTGCAATACAAAGTAGGCCACAACAGCCAGCTGGTACAGTGCTTTCCTGCGTTAGTATCTTTGATATGCTGCTTAAACAAGTGTCTATTTTTTTAATCTGAACTACGTACTCAAGTGACTGTGTAGAAGATTATGCGTAAATTTTAATGGTAACAAATTTTCCAATATTTCCCTCCCCCCTCTGACTTTCAACCAATTTTATTTTTTTTAAATTGGGAATTTGAAAATGCTTAAACTAAATATCCTGATTATGCAGCTAATATTATTTCACCTTCATGAAACCTATGAGTTTTGGTGTTCCATTAACTATTTGCTTAGAAACTTCCATTACTGATTTCAATACCCATGCAGTATTTTTTATGATTAAAAAAATAAATTAATCACTTTTTTGGGGGAACCGATTTGTGATTTAATTTTCCACCAGCATCAGAAAATATTTTTCTCAATCATAGAATTGTAGATTAGTAACAGCACAGAAAGAGGCAATTCAGCCCATCGTGTCCATGTCGGTCTCAGCAAAAGTAACTCAGCTAGGCCCATTCCCCCATCCTTTTCTTGTAGCCCTGTAAACCTTTTCTGTTGAGGTGCTTGTCCAATTCCCTTTAGTAAGTCATGATTGAATCTGTCTCCCAGTCTGACCTTCCTGTCCTAGGCGTCCTACACTGTTCCATTGAAGCTCAGCATGAGCTCGACGAACAGCACCTCATCTTTCAATTAAGTACTTTATAGCCTTCTGGACTCAATTCTGAGTTCAAAATTTCAGATCATAACTGCCCCCATTTTTCTTTTGGGCGGCAAAACTGTTGGTGGTGATGCTGCCTTCCCATTTACACCTCCCCCTAGACACATTTCTTGTTTTTTCGTTTGTGTCACCTTTTTTTTGCCTTTCACTATTATCCCTAATGTCATTTAATCACTGCTGCCTATCACAGGGCTTCCGTTTTGTTCTTTCCTCCGTGCTTTCCCTGCCTGTCCGAAAAAATGTTACATCTCTAAGCCCACAGTTTTGGTGAAGGGTCACCAACCTGAAGCATTAACTCTCCAGCCACAGAAGCTGCCAGACCAGCAGAGTATTTCCAGCATTTCCCATTTTCTCCTTCCGTCGGACACTTGCATACAAATAACCTGGAAAAAAGGATCGTGAACGCAAGTCCTGGTGGGATATCATGTTCCTGCACCTAAAAAGAAATAAGATAAAACATTTAAGCGACAATTAATCATCTGCAATCATTTCTATTTGCACTTGGGATGTGAGCATTGCTGGCAAGACCAGCATACATGGCCAATCCCTAACACCCTTGAGAAGGTAGTGGTGAGCTGCCTTCTTGAACCGCTGCAGTCCAATTGGCGTATGTACACCCACAGCGCTGTTAGGGAGGGAGTTCCAGGTTTTGACCCAGTGACTAATTGAAGGAACGGCAATATAGTTCCAAGTTGGAGCAGTGTGTAGCTTGGTTGGAAACGTGCAGGTGGTGGTGCTCCCATGCATTTGCTGCCCTTGTTCTTCTAGGTGATATGAGGCTCGGGGTGCTTTCAAAGAAGCCTTGGTGTGTTGCTGCAGTGCATCTTGTATATAGTACACAATGCTGCCAATGTGCCTCGTTGGTGGAGCGAGTGAATGTTTAAAGAGGTGTATGGGGTGCCAATCAACTAGGCTGTTTTGTCCTGGACAGTGTTCCATCACATTCCTGAGATGTGCCTTGTAGATGGTGGAAAGGCTTTGAGGATTCAGGAGGTGAGTGACCTGCTCTTGTAGCCACAGTATTTATGTGGCTGGTCCAGTTAATTTTGCGTCTGTGGTGACCCCAAGATATTGACGGTGGGGATTCAATGTTGATATTGCTGTTGAATGAATGTCAAGGGGTTAGACTATCTTGTTGGAGATGGTGGTTGCCTGGGGTTTGTGTGACGTGAATGTTACTTGCCACTTTTCAGCCTGAACGTTGTCCAGCTTTTGCTTCATGTGAGCACAAACTGCTTCATTATCTGAAGAGTTGTGAATGGTACTGCAATCATAAGCAAACATCTCACTTCTGACTTTGATGGACGGAGGATTGTTGATGAAGCAGCTTAAAAGGACTGAGGTGATGATACAGTCCTAAAGAACTCTTGCAATGATGTCCTGGAACTGAGGTGATTGGCCTCCAATCAACAGAACCACCTTCCTTTGTGCTAGATATGACTCCAACCAGTGGAGAGTTTTCTCCTGACTCCCATTGACTTCGATTTTGACAGGGCTCCTTGATGCCACACACAGTCAAATGCTGCCTTGATGTCAAGGGCAGTCACTCTCACCTCACCAATGCAATTTAGCTCTTTAATCCATGGTTAACCTAAGGCTGTAAAGAGGTCTAGAGCTTGAGCGGTCCTGATGGAACTCAAACTGAGTATTGGTGAGCAGGTTATTGTTGAGGAAGTACCACTTGACAACATTGTCAACGACTCCTTCCACCACTTCACTGATGTTTGAGAGTAGGCTGCTGAGGCTATAACTGACCGGACTGGTGTTGTCTAGCTTTTTGTAGACAGGGCACACCTGGGCAATTTTCCATTTTTTTATGAGCCGATGTCCGTATTTTAGCTCTATTGAAACAGCTTCACTCGGAGCACAATTTGTTCTGGAGCATAAGTCAATTAGGTAGTCTCAAGCTCACCACTACTGATGCTTACTTTGTATTCCAGATTTATTTAATTAACTGGATTTCAATTTCTCAGCTGCCTGGTAGGATTGAAATTCCTACCTCTGGATCATTAGTCCAGACGCAAGGAGAACTCTGATACCAAGTTGTTTGGAAAAGCACCCTGAACTCTCATGAGTTATCCCATTGGTTATCACCACTTTGCTAGTTTGAAACTCTGCATTCAAAAAAATTGCACCCATGGGGAAAACACTGATGACAAAATTAACACAAAATGTTTTTGTAACCTGCATTAAGTCATATACTTGTAGGCTCTGTTAAGAACTCTTGCATTTGTCTATTGATAGGTGTATCTATTTTTCGCTAAACTGCATTTAAGGGATTTTTGGATCATGAAAATAATCTAGAAAGCTATTTGCATTTACTCAAATCATGAGATTAAACTAGAACATGTTTCCACAAACCTCTGTTATTCATGATTGAGCCTATAATTCAAGCAGATGTCCAACCACTGTCGTGCAATCGTTCCAAATTAAACGTCTGCCTTAATAGCTGGGCTTAGTTTGGCCTAAAGACTTTGTCTCCGCATCCAAGGTTCTTTTGTAATATCAAAATAAAATCAGATTTGAAAACTCAGGAAACGTATGAACAAGAAAGGCCAATGAGCCAAACAAATTAATGAATCCAGAAAAATCTTGCGCATCTATTTTTGAGTTTTCACCTTCATAATATTCTGCAAATCCTAAAAATGCCTTTAATTAATTTGAACCTGTGTATCCTTGTCCTGCTCGTGAAATGTTTGGATTTACTTTTTCCATAAAATCTCTGACCTTAGCTCTATAAAGTTACCTTTTTGCCTATTTCTAGGCTGAAAAGGTCAAGTTTCCAGTCTTTTTTCAAACTCATCTGACATGAGGGATCAGTCTCATGGCTTTTTTTCTGCATTGCCTTCAACACTTTAATGCCTGTCTTGTGTTTTGATGACCAGAGCTGGGAACATATTTAAAGTGCAGTCAGTGGCATTGAAAGGATTACATAAGTAAAATTAGTTCAGCAAGTCAGCCCAACTCTACCTCAAAAGAAAAGCTTTGGACACTTCAATGTCCTGGTGACCATTAACTTAGACTTACCTTGCAACCAGGGTGAGTATCCTCTAATGGTACAAGAAAACCATCAACTGCGTAGTAGCTGCAACCTAGCTAGTTTTGGGCAACTCGCATTACAAGCTAACTACTTGGAGTAATCTGCATATCTTTACCATGCATTGTGAGTGAGGAGGTTTATTATTTGCCAGAACAAAAATAGCTGGAAAAACTCAGCAGGGCTGACAGCATCTGTGGAGAGGAAGACAAGAGTTAACGTTTCGAGTCCATATGACTCTTCATCAGATGAAGAGTCATACAAACTCGAAACGTTAACTCTGTCTTCCTCTCCACAGATGCTGTCAGACCTGCTGAGTTTTTCCAGCTATTTTTGTTTTTGTTTCAAGATTTCCAGCATCCGCAGTATTTTGCTTTTATCCTATTATTTGCCAGATTGTGCAGATGACTTTCACCTTTTGTAGTGAATTCCTCTGTTGGAGACATTAGAGTACAATAGATGTCTTAACCACCTGTATTTAATATATTACCTTGTTAATTTACTTGTGATACTAGTATTTTTATTAGGAGAAAGCAAAGTACTGTAGTAATCTAAAATGCATTCCTTTGTAAAAGGAATACTTTTAAACCCCTTTCATTTATATTAAAAGGGAAAAGGTATTATGATTTTGTTGCAGACCCCGAGATTTGCACTTTGGAGGAAATAACTAGGATGGCTGCTGGAATGAACATTTTATTTAAAAAAAGGGACACAAATGCTTTCCAGTTGCCTTATGTATGCCATGTTGTGACCTATCCCTTCATTTCAGGAATTATGATGACTACAACTAAAAATGAACAATTGCATTTCTCAAGCATCCTTCAGGCTTAAAAGGATATGGAATGTTTACCACTGGTGGCTTTTTAAAGATGGAATTAATAAGCATACTAAAGTTATAGGAAAGTAGAGCTATGGATTTAGATTAGGTAGCTCCAATGGGAGAGCTAGCATCAGCAAAAGTGGGCTAGAAGGCCTGTTGAATTCATTTCTATTATTCAATCAGCACAAGCCCAGCCTGATAATAAGCTCACCTCCCAAATCTTGCTCTATGTAATATCTCAGTTCTACCTAGCTCAGAATGGAGCATCATTTTCTCTGTTCCATGAGAAAAATGAAACTATCACTGTTGTATGAAACTGAGTGGTGCTGAGAGAACCAGTTACACTGAATAGAAGTGTCAAAAAATCCATTCACCCGTTTCTATATAAGATAAACTTGGCACCAAATGTGGCTCATTAGTCAGAGGACTGAATTATACATGTTTACCAACTGACAGGAAATCATCCTGCAGGTAAGATCAAGGAATATTTTACAAAGACAGATTGGCATCCTTTCCTACCTGGACCGCTATCAAAGTATTTTGAGTATGGAAAACTTCGATATTAGTTAAGTGTTGCTGAATCTAATCATTTTCCCTGAAGCAGATTATAGAATATAAAGCTACAGTGGTCGGTCTCAATGTGGGTGGATGGGAGTTGGGGAGCAGGGAGCAGGAGTAACTATGAAATTGCCTGAACCTTCAGGCAAAGTCAGGCAGGAGGAAGTAACTTGTATGTCTGTGTTTAAGTTGAAGGTTTCATTGTTGGAGAATGAAGGTCTAACGTCAAAGAACAAGATGAAGTATAATAGCTCCCTCTGCTCTGCACTAATCATGTGCTTCGTCTGTAACCTCAAAAATACCCTATTTTGTAACTTTTTTAAAAATTCAGTATCAGCTATTCAAAAGATTATGACATTGGCATTTTTCAGCAGTGAGCAGTTTTGTGCTGTAGCCCCACATCCAGCAGGAACTTTGGGGAAAATCCAATTCATTTTTTGAAGCCACTAGCAAGAAGACTTGCATGGATATTAATGAGGAATTGTAAAAAAAAAGGCTTCTCTAAACCTGTTCATGCTACAGGAGCAAAGAGTTCTCTTCCTTATTAAGTAAAAACATGGCATCTTTTTATACAATTTTCTTTTATAGTTCTCTTCCTGCTGGATGCAGCGCTGTTTTATGACCACAGTTACTAAAACCGATTGACAAACAGAGATGAGATGCCCATGCCTTTTCACACAATACTGTTGCTATTGTTCGGAAATAGAGTTTAAGTAAGTTATATTGGTATTTGTGGGTGTTAGGAATGAGTTTTAGCTTCAATATTTAAGTTTGATTTGTATTTTTGTACCTGTGTGTTAAGAAAAGGTCAAGTTGAGTTTTAGTTTCACTTTAAAAGGTGCCTGCAATTCTAATGAGAGTTTATGATTGTTGGGGAATTTAAGCAAACACAGAGAAGAAAAAACTGGGCTGTTGCCTAGCAACAGGGGTCCAAAGAGGCAGGCCCCTCCCACAGACACACCCACTAGAAACAGCAGTTTGATTTGGAAGCTGTTGGAGTTTGGTTGGGTTTTGAAGACAGCTGCCAGGCAGAAGCAACCTAGGAGGAGCAGATAACCAGCTCCAAGCTAAAGTTGGTTGAAAGCTTCCAGAGAGAGACTGGAGCAAAAGGGACAGATAGCAAGTCCCAAGCTAAAGAAGAAAGTCCCCAAATCCAATGGAATGGAACAGGAGAAAGTCCCAAGCAGACCTTCTAGTCAAAGGATGGACAGGAACCTGGAAAAGGTCCTGTTAAATGAAGTTAAGAGTGAGGGGCAGAGAAAGGGTCCAAGCTTAAAGCTCCAAACTTCAGGAAGCAGATTAAAATCAATATAAAGGCTTGTGGGAAGTCAGAAGGTCCAAAGAAGCAACTGAAGGTCTGTAAATCTTTGCTATGGGCATGTGAAGCAGTGGTATACTGTTGACTGAGTCGGTGAGAGAGAGTGTTTAGAAGTAAGCTTGAATGCATGTGATGACCCATGGGAGAGGAATATCGGAAGGAGAGTTTGAAACTCTGGAGGTGAACCCTTGTGGAAGGCTTCTGAAAGAAAGCGTCAGTTTGGGTGAAGATTCCAAAGCGAGTTCTTGGAAAGTGGAGATTGGAAACCTTTGTGTGAAAGACAGAATTCAGTGAGACTGGCTCATGGTGTGCCAAGTGTCTGGGGGAGCCTGAGGAAAGATCCATTGCATCTGGTTGAGGTGGCATCTGTCACTTGATTTCAGAGTGTGGTGTGTCTGACCACGGGTCGCTAATTGGTTTACATGGACTGTACTTACTATGAACATTAGAGTATAAGAGAGCTTTTGTAACTTGCGATACCCTTACAAATCTGTATATATCTGTAAAGGTATAGTTGTGGGTGAAGACGTATTGTAATATAGTTCATCTTGTTTAATAAATGTTTTATGCTTTTGTTAAAAGTTCATTAGCTGACTCTGGCGCCTCTGTTCAGTAGCCCCTCTCCACAGTTCTAAGCAAACAAAATAAACAATATCAACCTGGTTTCCACCCTGGGATCAGACCTGTCCAGTGGTAACCTCAGTTGGGGACCATACCACTATCATTTCTTTTCCCAAGCCATACATGGCTTTATGGTACTCCTTGCTGTGATGAAAAGCCTGTGTTTCAAAAGCTTGTGTTATCAGTATCACTGAAGAGAAAAGGCAGGCTTTTCGAGAGCAAAATTTAAACCAGCTCTGTCAACATTACTGTTTTGCCTCTGTTAGAAACAAAGGTAGTGTCAAAACATATAAATATTTTTACACTGGATATAAATCCTGCTGGCAAAGATAATATCTTATCCACTGTGTCAACAAGCCTTTAGGTGTATTGTGTTGGAATGATACTTGAGGATAAGTCTATTTTCCTCTAATATTCCTTTAACTCACTGTCAGCTTAGGTTACATTAGTAAAGCACTGGTGTTTTCATCCTGCCTTGATGTTATCTGAATCCACCTGTCTTACTGCATTGCACTAGTTCTGTGGCATGAGTGTTAGCCGAGGCTCAGTTGATAGTACACTCATCTCTGAGAGAGAAGATTGTGCGTTCAAGTCCAACTCCATGACTAGGCTAAAAGCAAAAAACTGCGGATGCTGGAAATCCAAAACAAAAATAACAATACCTGGAAAAACTCAGCAGGTCTGGCAGCATCTGCGGAGAGGAACACAGTTAACATTTCGAGTCCGTATGACTCTTCAACAGAACTAAGTAACAATAGAAAAGAGGTGAAATATAAACTGGTTTAAGAGGGGGGTGGGAGTAGAGCTGGATAGAGGGCCAGTGATAGGTGGAGATAGCCAAAAGATGTCATAGACAAAAGGACAAAGAGGTGTTGAAGGTGGTGATATTATCTAAGGAATGTGCTAATAAAGGGTAGAAAGCAGGACAAGCAAGGTACAGATAGCCCTAGTGGGGGTGGAGTGGGGTGAAGGGAAGGGATCGAAATAGGCTAAAAGGTAGAGATAAAACAATGGATGGAAATACATTTAAAAATAATGGAAATAGGTGGGAAAAGAAAAATCTATATAAATTATTGGGGAAAAAAGGGGGGGGATCGGAAAGGGGGTGAGGATGGGGGAGAGAGTTCGTGATCTAAAATTGTTGAACTCAATATTCAGTCCGGAAGGCTGTAAAGTGCCTAGCCGGAAGATGAGGTGCAACAGAGGGCGCTGGTGAGAAGTGACTGAAGCATTCTGGGATAAGTCATCGCAGTCACCACGATTCAGGAGGGAATTGAGGAGGACCCACTGTCAAAGAACGGAATAGCCCCAAACATTACATTGCTGTAGTGTTTCCATCCCTCCCTCCTCAAACCTAAAAAAAGAGAGGAAGAGGCAGTGCTTTCAGGAGTGCACCAGACCTGCGAGGGATACTCTTCTGAAAGTGCATTTTAAAGAAAAAGCAGCTGATAGGTGAGTAAATCCTGGGAGCAGACTCGGAGGGAGGAGCACCGGAACGGTGAGTATAAACCTAGCTTAAAAACAAAAAACTGCGGATGCTGGAAATCCAAAACAAAAACAGAAATACCTGGAAAAACTCAGCAGGTCTGGCAGCATCGGCGGAGAAGAACAAAGTTGACGTTTCGAGTCCTCATGACCCTTCAAGAGGTTCTGTTGAAGGGTCATGAGGACTCGAAACGTCAACTTTGTTCTTCTCCGCCAATAAACCTAGCTTACCTTGGGGATTCGCGGCCTTGTCTCGAGGGAGCAGACTCGGAGGGAGGAGCACCAGAGCGGTGACCTCGCAGCACAGAGTAACTGAAGCCAAAATTGAAAAAGTGATGTCACAGGAAAGCTGTGACCTGATTGGTTGGTAGGAAATCACCAAATTTGAAAAAAAAATACTGCAAAGCTAATTAATAAATTAATTATCTAAGTAGAGATGGCTGGGCAGGTGATGTGCTGTAGCTGTATGATGTGGGAGCTGGCAGATCGCATTGCGAGCCACAGTGACCACATCTGCAGCAAGTGTTGGTTGCCGGAGGAACTCCAGCTCAGAATTGATGAGCTGGAGTCCGAGCTCCGGACACTGCGGCACATCCGGGAGGGTGAGAGTTACCTGGACGCTTTGTATCAGGAGGCGGTCACACCCGGTAGATTAAGTACCTCAAGTCCGGTCAGGGTCACCGGGGTGTGACTGCAAGTGAGGCAGGTAGAGGGATCCTGTGTTCAGGAACAGAGAAGCCTCAACTCTTGACCTTGTCCAACGGGTACGAGGTACTTGCTCCCTGTGTGGATGAGGAAGAGGGCTGTAGGGAGGATGAGCCAGCTGACCACGGCACCGTGGCACAGGAGGCCATTCAAGAGGGGGGAACAAAAAGACAAGTAATAGTTGTAGGGGATTCTATAATTAGGGGAATTGATAGCTTCCTTTGTAAGCAGGATCGAGAGTCCCGCATGGTATGTTGCCTGCCTGGTACCAGGGTGAGGGACATCTCTGACTGGCTTGAAAGGATATTGGAGAGGGATAGGGAGGAGGAGGATCCAGTTGTTGTTGTCCACGTCGGGGCAAATAACATAGGTAAGACTAGGAAAGAGGATCTGTTTGGGGATTATCAGGAACTAGGAACTAAATTAAAGAACAGGTCCTCAAGGGTTATAATCTCCAGATTACTACCTGAGCCACGTGCAAATTGGCATAGGGACGTGAAAATAAGGGAAGTAAACACGTGGCTAAAGGAGTGGTGCGGGAAAGAGGAGTTCCATTTCGTGGGGCACTGGCATCAGTATTGGAACAGGAGGGGTCTGTACCATTGGGACGGTCTCCACCTGAACCGATCTGGGACCAATGTGAGGGAGGGAAGGGTAAAACTCCAAGAAATGTGACTAATGGGAAACAAAGCAGCAGGTTAGCGTGTGGGGGGTGGATTCAACTTAATGGAAAATTATGAAAAAACTGAGAAGGAGAGCCCAGGAGAGGCTATTAAAGTCTCTAGAACACAAAAGAGGACAGAGTTTTTGGAAAGGGCTAGGAATCTAACTTCAAGCACATCAGATAAAGGGACGACAATGAGAAAGGGGACGGGAAATATAGGATTGAAGGTGTTGTATCTGAATGCACGCAGTATACGAAATAAGGTAAATGAGCTTGTGGCGCAGATTGAAATTGGCAGGTATGATGTGGTGGGCATTACGGAGACATGGCTGCAAGGGGATCAGGACTGGGAGCTAAATATCCAAGGATATACATCCCATCGAAAAGATAGGCAGGTTGGAAGATGGGGTGGGGTTGCTTTGTTAGTAAGAAATGAAATTAAATCGATAGCAAGAAATGATGTAGGGTCAGATGATGTAGAATCTGTGTGGGTAGAGTTGAGGAACCGCAAAGGTAAAACAACCATAATGGGAGTTATGTACAGGTCTCCGAACAGTAGTCAGGATGTGAGGCACCAGATACACCAGGAGATAGAAAAGTTGTGTAAGAAAGGCAAGGTTACAGTGATCATGGGGGGTTTCAATATGCAGGTAGACTGGGAAAATCAGGTTGGTAGTGGATCCCAAGAAAAGGAATTTGTGGAATGTCTACGAGATGGCTTTTTGGAGCAACTTGTGGTGGAGCCCACTAGGGAACAGGCAATTCTAGATTTAGTGATGTGTAATGAGGCAGATTTGATAAGGGAGCTTAAGGTGAAGGAACCCTCAGGAGGAAGTGACCATAATATGATAGAATTTACCCTGCAATTTGAGAGGAAAAAGCTGGAATCAGATGTAACGGTATTACAGTTGAATAAAGGCAGCTACAGAGGCATGAGGGAGGAGCTGGCCAGAATTGACTGGGAGATAAGCCTAGCAGGAAAGACAGTGGAACAGCAATGGCAGGAGTTTCTGGGAGTAATTTGGGAGACACAGCAAAAATTCATCCCTAGGAAGAGGAAGCATACTAAAGGGAGAACGAGGCAGCCGTGGCTGACAAGGGAAGTCAGGGACAGCATAAAAGCTAAAGAGAAAGCATACAATGCGGCGAAGAGCAGTGGAAAACCAGGGGATTGGGAAGCCTACAAAGACCAACAGAGGACAACTAAAAAAGAAATAAGGAGGGAGAAGATTAAATATGAGGGTAAACTAGCCAGTAATATAAAAGAAGATTGCAAGAGTTTTTATTAGATATATAAAGGGTAAGAGAGAGGCAAAAGTAGACGTTGGGCTGCTGGAAAATGACGCTGGAGAAGTAGTAGTGGGGAACAAAGAAATGGCAGAGGAACTGAATAGGTACTTTGCGTCAGTCTTCACAGTGGAAGACACGAGTGACATCCCCAAAGTTCAAGAGAGTCGGGGAGCAGAGGTGAGAATGGTGGCCATTATCAAGGAGAAGGTGCTAGGAAAGCTGAAAGGTCTGAAGGTGGATAAATCACCTGGACCAGATGGATTACACCCCAGAGTTCTGAAGGAGATAGCTGAAGAGATAGTGGAGGCGTTAGTGGTGATCTTTCAGGAATCACTCGAATCAGGGAGGGTCCCAGAGGACTGGAAAATCGCTAATGTAACCCCCCTGTTTAAGAAGGGAGTGAGGTAAAAGATCGGAAATTACAGGCCAATTAGCCTGACCTCGGCTGTTGGTAAGATTTTAGAGTCCATTATTAAGGATGAGATTTCAGAAAACTTGGAAGTGCATGGTAAAATCGGGCAAAGTCAGCATGGTTTCATCAAGGGGAGGTCATGCCTGACAAATCTGTTAGAATTCTTTGAGGAGGTAACGAGTGGGTTAGACAAAGGAGAGCCAATGGACGTTATCTACTTGGACTTCCAGAAGGCCTTTGACAAGGTGCCGCACAGGAGGCTGCTCAGTAAGATAAGAGCCCATGGTGTTAGAGGCAAGGTACTAGCATGGATAGAAGATTGGCTGTCTGGCAGGAGGCAGAGAGTGGGAAGAAGGGTGTCCTTCTCAGGATGGTGGCCGGTGACTAGTGGAGTTCCGCAGGGATCAGTGTTGGTACCACAACTTTTCACTTTATACATTAATGATCTAGATGAAGGAACTGAGGGCATCCTGGCTACATTTGCAGATGATACAAAGATAGGTGGAGGGACAGGTAGTATTGAGGAGGCGGGGAGGCTGCAGAAGGATTTGGACAGGTTAGGAGAATGGGCAAAGAAGTGGCAGATGGAATACAACGTGGGGAAGTGGGAGGAATTGCACTTTGGTAGGAAGAATAGAGGCATAGACTATTTTCTAAATGGGGAGAGAATTCAGAAGTCTGGAGTGCAAAGGGACTTGGGAGTTCTAGTCCAGGATTCTCTTAAGGTTAACTTGCAGGTTGAGTCGGTAGTTAGGAAGGCAAATGCAATGTTGGCATTTATTTCGAGAGGACTAGAATATAAAAGCAGGGATGTGCTGCTGAGGCTTTATAAGGCTCTGGTCAGACCACATTTGGAATATTGTGAGCAATTTTGGGCCCCGTATCTCAGGAAGGATGTGCTGGCCCTGGAGAGGGTCCAGAGGAGGATGAATGATCCCAGGAATGAAAGGCTTAACATATGAGGAACGTTTGAGGACTCTGGGTCTATACTCGATGGAGTTCAGAAGGATGAGGGGGGATCTGATTGAAACTTACAGAATACTGAAAGGCCTGGATAGAGTGGACATGGGGAAGATGTTTCCATTAGTAGGAGAGACTAGGACCCGAGGGCACAGCCTCAGAGTAAAGGGAAGACTTTTTAGAACAGAGATGAGGAGAAACTTCTTTAGCCAGAGAGTGGTGGATCTATGGAATTCATTGCCACAGAAGGCTGTGGAGGCCAGGTCATTGAGTGTATTTAAGACCGAGATAGATAGATTCTTGATTGGTAAGGGATCAAAGATTACGGGGAGAAGGCGGGAGAATAGGGCTGAGAAACTTATCAGCCATGATTGAATGGCGGAGCAGACTCGATGGGCCGAATGGCCTAATTCTGCTCCTATGTCTTATGTTCCTCCAGTTTGCGTTGAGCTTCACTGGAACAATGCAGCAGGCCAAGGACGGACATGTGGGCATGAGAGCAGGGTGGAGTGTTGAAATGGCAAGCGACAGGGAGGTCTGGGTCATGCTTGCGGACAGACCGAAGGTGTTCTGCAAAGCGGTCACCCAGTCTGCATTTCGTCTCTCCAATGTAGAGGAAACTGCATTGGGAGCAACGAATGCAGTAGACTATATTGAGGGAAGTGCAAGTGAAATGCTGCTTCACTTGAAAGGAGCGTTTGGGCCCTTGGACGGTGAGGAGAGGGGAAGTAAAGGGGCAGCTTTGCACCTTCTGCATTTGCATGGAATGGTGCCATGGGAGGGGGTTGAGGTGTAGGGGGTGATGGAGGAATGGACCAGGGTGTCCCGGAGGATCCCTGCGTAATGCCGCCGGGGGGGGTGAAGGGAAGATGTGTTTGGTGGTGGCATCATGCTGGAGTTGGCGGAAATGGCGGAGGATTATCCTTTGAATGCGGAGGCTGGTGGGGTGATAAGTGAGGACAAGGGGGACCCTATCATGGTTCTGGGAGGGAGAGGAAGGTGTGGGGGCGGATGCGCAGGAGATGGGCCGGACACGGTTGAGGGCCCTGTCAACCACTGTGGGTGGAAAACCTCGGTTCAGGAAGAAGGAAGACATGTCAGAGGCACTGCTTTGGAAAGTGGCATCATCAGAACAGATGTGATGGAGGCGAAGGAACTGAGAGAATGGGATGGAGTCCTTACAGGAAGTGGGGTGTGAGGAGCTGTAGTCGAGGTAGCTGTGGGAGTCGGTAGGCTTGTAATGAATATTGGTGGACAGTCTATCACCAGAAATTGAGACAGAGAGGTCAAGGAAGGGAAGGGAAGTGTCAGAGATAGACCATGTGAAAATGATGGAGGGGTAGAAATTGTAAGCAAAATTAATAATTTTTTCCAGGTCCAGACGAGAGCATGAAGCAGCACCAAAGCAATCATCAATCTACTGAAGAGTTGTGGGAGGGGACCGGAGTAGGACTGGAACAAGGAATGTTCCACATACCCCATAAAGAGACAGGCATAACTGGGGCCCATGCGGGTACCCATAGCCACACCTTTTATTTGGAGGAAGTGAGAGGAGTTTAAGGAGAAATTGTTCAGTGTGAGAACAAGTTCAGCCAGATGGAGGAGAGTAGTGGTGGATGGGGATTGTTCGGGCCTCTGTTCGAGGAAGAAGCGGAGAGCCATCAGACCATTCCAGTGAGGGATGGAGGTGTAGAGGGATTGGACGTCCATGGTGAAGAGGAGGCGGTTGGGGCCAGGGAACTGGAAATTGGTATGATGTAGGGTGTCAGAGGAATCACGGATGTAGGTGGGAAGGGACTGGACAAGGGGAGAGAGAATGGAGTCAAGATAGCAAGAAATGAGTTCCGTGGGGCAGGAACAGGCTGACAAGATCGGTCTGTCGGGACAGTCCTGTTTGTTGATTTTGTGTAGGAGGTAGAAGCGGGCCGTCCGAGGTTAGGAGACTATCAGGTTGGAAGCTGTGGAAGGAAGATCTCCAGAGGAGATGAGGTCAGTTACAGTCCTAACATGACTAGGCTGACACTCCAGTGCAGTACTGGAGCATTGCACTGTCAGAGGTACCATCTTTTGGATGAGATGTTAAGCTGAGGCCCTGTCTGCCCTCTTATCTGAACGTAAAAGATCCCATGGCGCTATTTTGAAGCAGTGCAGAGGAGTTATTCCCAGTGTCCTGGCCAATATTTATTCCTTAATTATGATATGTATATATTTTTATATTTCTGTGTTTATGTATACATTCTGTATAGGTAAGGGTAATTTTGTCTGTGTGTGTCCAGGGTTAATCTAAGGTGAGGTTGTTGGAGTCAGATTGTAGAATTTAAGGGATGAAAGTCTAAAGGTGTTATCTTCTTGCATTTTGAAATGAGGCCTTAAGATTGGTGTTAACTTACAAGGAAAAAGAGTAGATCTGAATTTGGCATTTGGGCATAAGTTTTGAAATTGATTTTGTAGCTGTTACGTTTTAAAGGAGTCTCAAATGTAATAAAGAACATTTACATTTTACAGGAGATTTGAGAGTAAACAGGGGCGGGCATTTTAAATTTTATTGTCTCGAAATAGAGATAAGATAGGAACATGAAGGTTTCAATATTTGGGAACCTGAGTTTTCAAAGCAATGTTTAAAGACAATGGAGAACTAAAATGAAAGGGGTGAAAAGGCATTTATGAAAACAGGGTTTCAGCTGTAGTCGTTGCTGTGGGGGGATTCCGACTGAAAGCTAACTCCAGTGTTTTGGAGTGTGCTGAAAAGCTGTGGAAATCTTTTAATTGAAGAAAGCAACTCAGTTTTGGGCCAAGAGAATATTTGTCCTGAGAAACGGTTTGTTTTAAATCTCCCTTTGAAAAACCCACCTTGGCGTGGATTGAACTTCTGTTTAAAGTGAAAGCAATTTCTCAGTTTAGGTAATAGTTCCTGGATTTTATGGTTAAGAGTCTATAAGGGCTGTTGCCAACAAGATAGTTTTATTGTGCACCTTCAATAAAGCATTTTGAGGGTTATTTTGTAAGTTTTTTTCTAACTGTGTATCTTAACTTTTGTGTTTAACTTGTATTCTTTTTTCATTTTCTTTTAATAAACATTTTTAATTCTTCAAATTTTAAAAGTTATCACTGGAGTGCTGTGCTTTTGTGTTCAGTAGCTTTCCCTCCTCGTTTCTACATGCAGGAAAAAAAAATTACGATCAGCCAAGACTGATTTTAAACCGAGATCTGGCTTGCTCAGCATTAACATCAGTTGCGGTTGTTACATAATCAACATCACAAAATCAGATTAACTGGTCATTGACAGATTGCTGCATGTGGGAGCTTGCTGCCACATTTCCAACATTACAACAGTACCTTCAAAAGGCACTTAATTGGCTTTAGGACATCCTGTATTCATAAATGCAAGTCATTCTTTTATAATTTCTATTTTTATTAATGAATACTCAAATCAGCACAATATAAATAGTTAGTCAAAGCAGCAGAAATTATAAAATAATAATCTGTAATTTCATGTTGTCTTGCCCACTTTTCAGAATTTTTCCTTTGTTCTTTTACATTATTTAAAAGATGTGAAAAATGCACCAAGACAGTAGTAAAAATACCTTGAACTGAATTTCGCCTGGACCTACTTTTCAAAACAAAATCCTCATGTACTGTACAAGAAAGCATTTTCCATGCAGCTGTTCATTAGCAAATACATATTTGCTCAGTCTGCCCACCCTTCACACTTCATTCCTCTATAATAGCTGTATTACAACTGTAAATTTTCATATCAATAGAATTGTGAATAACTATGGTACATTGTAGCATCAGTAAGTATTATCCAAGAACAGAAATGAACCTTGTTTTTGTTAGGGAGGAGAATGCTGTTCTAATACTTAACATGGAATAACCTGGTGGCCATTCCCCTATTGCAATAGCCAAATTTAAATTCAGCAAAACAAACCTTGAGAAAGATAGCTACCTCTCACTGCTGTCACCAACCACTTACTGTACAGGGAAATATGGTAATGGCTGAACTAGTTACTGTGAAAGAAATAGAATGTTTGTGGATGACAACTTCCTGATTACTGGTGGTAAGTAGTGAAGTTGCACTTCACTGAACTTTGCTTGATTAAATCTTTTGTAGAGCTGGATTCCTACCTGTGAAAGTTATTACATTGTTTTCAATTAAAATGGCAAGATTCTCCAATTAAATCAATGGTTCAATGCTAAATAAATAGCTGCCGCAAAATAAAATTACAATGTAATTCATTTCATTTCAGAAACAATAAGATTCAAAGTTTGCTGAATTAAATTCAATTATTTTGTTTTTCTGCTGTTCGCACACCAGCATCTCAATCATCATGATGTCTTTCTATTAAACATCAGGGGAACCAGAAAGTTGCATAAATTACATAATAGAATTTATGCCCTGCATCTTTGTTAATGTCTGGGATGAAGAAGCTAATTGATGCATTTAAAGGGAGGCTAGATAAACAACCTTGAGCAAGATTAGAGGGATGTAGAGAAAGAGAATGGTGATGTTAGACAACTCAAAATTGAAAATGGGAGGTTCCTATGAGCAACTGAAAAGGAAAGCGCAAGACTGTGAGGTGTGGAGAAATGAGCAGAAGAGCTGCCCTTAGGGAGATCACCACTACTGCTGATAAACACATCGTGGGAGAAAGCAACAGAAAGATATGCTGATAGGTTGGATGAAGAGAGGTGGGACGAGGTTCAAGTGGAGCATTAATTTCAGCATAGACCAGTTAGATTAAATGGCCTGTTTCTGTGCTGTACATTAAATGCTATATGTAGAATTACAGAGCTTCTTATTTTGGAAAAAACAAAGTATGCTTGAAAAACAGGTTTGGATTTTTTTGCTCCAATGTTTAGTTATGATGTGACTGTATTTTGTAAGTGTCCCTTCCGCTGTTTGCAACAGGCAAGGTATGAACCATACCTAATCAGCCCGTGCTTGCAAAACTCAAAACATAGTGTGTAACATTAGATGTGATTCTACAATTGGACAATATTTGCTAAATAATCCTCAATGTGCTAAGAATGCAGTGTGGTGCATTTGCGTGTACTGGAAGCTACATATAATAATACACAGGGCTGTGTTCTTTGCAGACAGAAAGAACATGTACACACATTGCGCCTGTTTCAGCTAAACAAAATAAGTGACAGCCATTCACTGGCTCATTCCCCGGGGCAATGTTTTGACCAATCAGAGTCAAGCTGCTTGGTTTAAATTTCAAACAATGCTTAGCAGTTAACTGTCAGTCACAATCAACTGATGCATTTTCCATGGCAACACTTCTACCAATCAGAGTCCACTTGCCAACCAATCAGCACTCCCTTCTTGTACAGTACAAATATGAAGTTTCCCCTGACATTAGTATTTTCTTGAAAATTGTTCTGATGAGTGCAAGACAAAAAGTGTCTCTCTTTTCAGCAGTACTTCTACACCTACTATTCTTTGCCTTATTTATTGCAGCATCCATTGCCAACTGATGCAGTGCAGTATTCCCAACTGCCCTATCCTTCACTCCCAGAGACTTAAAACCCTAGGATATTTTACATTAAAGACGCAATATATATGCAAACTGTCACCCAACTCACTCTTGGTGGGGGGGCGGGGGGGGCGGAGGTGTGGTGTGTGGTCGTACTCTCTCTAACTCTTTCAGTGTTCTCTCTCCCAACCTCACTATGTTGCCATCCAGAAAGTTAACCCTGTTGACATCCGTGAATTCACTATAGAAGAATCTATTGATATTCTGATGCTATTAATGTTCTGGTCTCATGAGTGGCCACTCTTGCCTTGTGCCCCCATTGCTTCCGCCCCCCACCCCCAGCCAACATATTCTTCCTACCTGACTATTTATTCTATCAATAACCCCATTCAAACCACCACAATAATATCATAGCACTTACCACCAAGTTCCATTTAGGCCTCACCCCTTCTCTACTAACATCTCCTTAGAGCACCTCACTCTAGCTCTTCTGACCCTCACTTGAAATGTTCTTTGTATGCCATTCTCCTCAAGTCTACACCATAAATTAAGACTTTTTCCTCTAAGACACTGCACCACGTTGCTTCATCATTCTTGGTGACTTCAACTTACACCTAGACTCCCTGCGCCCCTTTTTCCCTGATCGAGATTAGGAGGGCAGGGATATCAACCTACTCCACTTAAATGCCTCCCATCCATGGTAAGTATAACCCTTTCAACCATGCCATTTGTGATGAGTACTCATTGTGAAGATATAATATATTCAAACAACTATCCCTCCTCTGCACTGAGGAAGATGTAAGTTTAACTATGATCCCATCCCCTGAGGGTGGGAGGTCTGTATATTGTTTTTCCTTCAAATTATTAAATGAGTGCATCCTTAATGCTGGACATACTCTGCTTGACTCTCTTTCTCTCTTGTGGAGTCTCCTTGGAATGAAGCTATTTCCCAGATGACACTTGCTGATGGAAGTTTGAATCCTATCCAAAGTCTCGTAACCTGTAATTGAACCATACTCAAAGAAACAGTTGATTATTGACCAGATATTAACTACTAGAACCAAGTGGGGTAGAGCTGTCACCAGGAACTAGCACTCTTCCTATATGCCTTCAGAGCTGCAAACCGATGATCTAATGGGGAGGATGGTGCAAGCTGGACAAACGGTGGGAAGATTGCCATTGCCCTCTATTGATAAATTGTCTGGTTCTTAACTGCAGCCTGTCCCCAAGCCTTAGCTCTGCCAACCTGCATATAAGCTCTATGAACTTTGATAAATGAGAGAGAGCGTGAATATTTTGTATCAAACAAACAAAAAATTCTACACACAGATTTATCTGCTTAGTTTGGAGACTCTCAGTGATGAATTCTGCCTATTTCAAGTATCTGGCTAAACAAAAAAAAAATCAAAATTGATATAAAAGTATTCTGCTAGCTACTATCTGCTTCTGACTGGAGAGAAAGTGCTGGAAGCGATGAATCTGCTTAGAAAAATAAATGCCATAAATTTCTATTGTGCGTATTCAGTGAAAACTGTCGGGCACTTCATCTATTGATTCTATAATTCCCAACTGATGATATACCTAGTCTGAAAATAATTGTTACTATATATTCTAATCATGGTTTAAAGGTAATTTTTATTTCAAAGATGAAGAATGAAATGGCGCAGAACTGAAGCCGAGTCTCTCAAAATCATGACTTCCTGATTGATGAACATTTGCCGCTTTGATTGTGGCTTTGGCTTTTACCCTATAACAACAGCTGTTAACTTTGATGAAATTGTGACTAAACCCAAGAAGAAAGCACAAACTAATTTCTATAAGTATCCTGCAGCAAAACAGTTTGAAGCCATGGGTAAGTTAGAAGTGTTTGAAACTAAATGGTAAAAAATAAAATTGACTAAATTGAAAGTGATTTCTGTAATGGCTGTTAAGGTGACATTTAAAATGCCTTGGGAAACTCAATAGAAAGGTAAGCTTTTGTGTTGAGTAGTTGAACAGTTTTATTTTGAGAAAATAATTTGAGAATTTATAGGTAGAGAACTCTGTATTCTGATTTTAATTTCTAGGGCTAGCCAAATGAACCAAAACATTTTATTTTTCCTCCAGTGGCATATATTCTTATGTTTATACTATCCATTTGAGCATGTATTCTCACCATCAGCACATTGAGTAATGACAATGTACATTTATGTAATGCCTTGAGTGAAGAACATGCCCACGGTTGCTTCGGAGAGGAGAGATTGACTAATAGAAGAATTAGAAGAGATGAGCATACGTCTAGTTGAAAAGATTCTGAGGCAGATTTTAAAGATGGAGAAGTAGAAAGGAACATTATTGACATTAATTAAGACCTCTCTTAGCTACCGTAGATAATTCAGCCAAAGCTATCCCTTCTTTAGCCCTGTCAACGTTGATTAACAGATAGGATGTACAACTATTTAATCTATGGCAGATTCTTTCCAACAACTAACTGACCCATGATCAGCATAAATTGATGCATGATATATTGTTTAATTTTCAGCAGTGCATTCACTTGCATGAGCTTGCTTTTGAATGCTTGAAGTGATAAGAAAAAGCCTTGGAAAATTTAAGGCAAACCTGAGAACTCTGAAAAGAAAGTTATTTGATTTTTTTAATGTTCTCTGGCAATAAACACTTTTCTAGCAATGATTATGCTATGAATTTTCACATTGTTCTCTTAATGCCTGCAAGTGCAATTCATGCCAGTGAACCTGATGAGCTCCTTAAGTTCTTGGAGTTTTCTGGTATCATAATTTCTAATGTGGAATATCACAAAACTACTTTGGGAGAGGACAGGATTGCTTTCCTTGGAATCAATCAAAACAGAAATGAAATTGGGGTTGATTTTTACTTTTGGTGCCATCCTCATTGCAAATGTGAAGCTGCCAATTCTATTGCTAAGTGAAACGACAGAAAGCCAAATTTCACTTTAATAAAGCTATCAAATCTTTGCCAGAGCTAAGAGTTGGACAGTCAGTCAGAGTGCAGACATTGAACACTCTCAACAACAGCCCACTTGGCAACATTGGACCTGTGTAGAGATGTTGTCACCTCAATAGTACATGGTGAAAATGAACAGCCAGATACACCCATTGTGACCGCAGACATATACATGCAACTGGAGAAGCTGCAGCTTCACAGCAGACAGCTGATGAGGAAGATGTGAGTTCACCAACACATGGAACTGAACAACCATCAGTCCCAGAGGTCAGTCATTCCCCAACAAAGGCAATGGATCAACACAAACAATTACCACAGTAGCAACACTCGCCTCAGCAGTGATAGTGACATTCCCCGGAAAGGAAACATCACCGTAGGTACAAGTGGACACCAAACAGCCGATAACAACCCTCACACGTACCATTAGAAGACCTGAATGCTTTAAAGATTGTGTGCAATTTGTGTGTAGGGATAGACAAAAGTGGGACAGATTAGAATGAATTCACACGTGTACAAAAAACTGTTATGATTTTCATTGTAGATTATTGTATGTGCCTGACTTGCAATTGCAAATGATAGTGTCAGCTGGTTGTTTTTTCCTTTTTACGAAAGGGGAGCTGTTTGGAAAAGTGCCTTTGTGCGCTGTGGCTTGCCGTAGTCATGTGACCTCATGTCATCCTTTGTGTATAAAGGCTTTCGAGCAGAAGCCATTTCATCCACCACTTGGAACAGATTGGATGCCTCAGCATTTGTTTGTTGTTCCCTGGCTGCCACCTTCAATAAAGTGAAAGTGCATCATTGCAACAGTGAAACAGTGTGTACAAAAAAGGATTGATTGTGTACAATGCCACAAATGGTACTTTCCAGAGGGGTGATAGTTGCCAGCTTAGCTTTGGGCTATTGTTAATGGGCTCCATAAGAGATATGTGCACAATTAAGGAGTATAATTGCCTTCATCTTCTTCCTGATATTAATTTACTTCACCTTGTTTGGAGTCAGGCTGAAGTGAACAAGTTGATAGAAACCCAGGAAAAATATATTGGCCGTTGGTGGGAGAGTGGAATACAGTGCAGATCCACTAGATCCACTTAATTGCCAGCAATTAAAGATCAAAGTATGGGGATAGGTTGTGAAATCTTAGTTTTTATATCCTTGAGTTTGTACGGTTGAAGGATGAGTTAATAAATGTCTTTAAAATATTAAGGGATTTGATAGGGTACATGGAGAGGAACTATTTCCTCTTGTGGGAGAATCCAATCTTAAAATTAGAGCTAAGCCATTAAAGACTTAAATCAGGAAAGGCTTTCTTCTACACACACGTATTGGAACTCTTCACACCCCACCACCCCCTCCAAAAGGCAGTAGATTTTGAATCAGTTTAATTTTTTAAGACTGAGATTGACATTTTTTTACTAGGTAATGGTTTCAAGAGAAATGAAGTAAAGACTGGTAAATGGAGTTGAAATACAGATCAGTCTCAATCTGATTGATGACACAGGCTTGAGGGTTGAATGGCCTAATTCTATTCCCATGATTTAGTGACCTTCCCCCATATGGCTAACACATTTGTTATTGGAGAATGGCCCCCAGCCCCAAAAAAGACTACCCTTCTTTGGCACAGGAGGACCTCCAACCTTTCTGCATCAAAATGTTGTCCACAGGTCTGTTGCACCATTGTGACATTTCTGTCAATTACACCATTTCCTTTTCAATGAGGGTAGCTGCCTTTCCGGATTTTATGCTCCCCAAGCATGTGTACTCCAGGCAAGGTTTTCATGTGCTATTTGGTTATTGAAATAATGGGGATGCTATTTTCACTAGAGTGTAGAGTGTTTCTTGGAGCTGGTATACTTGGTCACCACCTTTGTCCCCTCCGACATGGTGTGCTTGGCCAGTTCCCCGGGCAGCAGCAGGCGCACAGCAGTCTAGATCTCCTGGGAGCTGATAGTGCTGTGCTTGTTGTAATGGCCCATGCGGGAAGCCTCACCTGTGATGCACTTGAAAATGTCGTTGATGAACGAGTTCATGATGCTCATGGCCTTGGAGGAGACGCAGGTGTCGGGGTGAACCTGCTTCATCATTTTGTAGATGTAGATGGAGTAACTCTCTTTCCTGGATCTTTTCCTCCTCTTGCTGCCTTTTGGTGGCGCCTTCTTCTGGGCTTTCTTGGCGCCCTTCTTGGAAATTGGTGCTTTCTTCTCACAGCCATGGTTACGGTAAACTGAAGACACCTGGATTCACAAAAAATTTAGTGTGTCCTGCCTGTCCCCTAAGCTGCTGGTGAACAGGAGCATGGTCATGGGCAAGCAGGGTCTCACTTTTGCCATTTTTGGAATATTAGGATTTAGGTGCAATCCCATCACATTACACCTTTTGTACTTCCCAGCCCCCCTCCCCCCACCCTCAAAGCCCATACTAGACAATACTCCCTGTAAGGTTAGGGGGTTAAATCATTGTATCTGATGTCTCTACATAACTTTGATATTTACATGTGGAAAATATAGCAAAATAACCACCCTGGCTAGCTTCAGCAACTCTTGATCTGGATTTACGTCATTCAATTTAACAACTTTTCCAGTTCTGAATGAACAGCATTTTGGTTGCTATATTGTCTCCTTTTCTATGTACGGTGCTTCAAGAATATGACATCAGATAACAGCACCAAATTTATCAGACATTTAGCGCAGGATTTTCCAGTGGGCTTCAGGACTCCAGTGTTGGAACCAAGCAGGGGCCCCAAGCCAGCATTTGCTGGCAGCCAGACTGGCAGAGCTATTTTTCCAGAGGCAGTCTCCTAACTGTCTGCCTCTGCGCTTGATGTCCTTTCAAAAATGGTGCGTGAGCCACCAATACTGCCAGCCCAATTAGAGGAACAGCAGCTCTACAGCCTTGGAGACCCAGCCTGGAGCAATGAACACTGCTGAGGCAGGTATGAGAATGCAAAGGTGCCTCAAAATGGAGGTACTCTTGGAGATGTAAATTTAAACTAAAAATTCAGAGGGTCCAAGCAGGCAGTAGCCTCGGAGCGGAGGTCATGCCCTCCAGCGGCAGCATTAGACAGCACTTTCCATACCAACTACCGCTACCATCTAGAATGGCAGGGGCAGCAGATGGATGGGAACACCACTACCTGGAAGTTCCCGTCCAAGCCACTCACCTGACTCGGAAATATATTGCTGTTCCTTCACTATCGCTGGGTCAAAATCCTGGAACTCCCGCACTAACAGGACAGTTGTGTACCTACACCACATGGACTGCAGTGGTTCAAGAAGGCAGCTCAACACCACCACCTCAAGGGCAATAAGGGATGGGCAATAAATGCTGGCCTAGCCAGCAGTGCCAACATCCCATGAATGAAAAAGAAATTGGGCTATGATTGCAATCTTTGCTGCCGGTGGCTCTATTTTTATGGGCTGGAGCCTTTGGCTATGAAGGATGCCCAGCCTGCCATAGGTAGGCCACCTCCACAGAACTCCGCATGCAGTGGGGAACAGCTCAGCTGCTGGTAAAGTGCCAGTGAGCCCTCTAAAGACAAGGGCTCATAGAGTTGGGAGTAATATATTAGCATAGATAGAGGATTGGTTAATCGACAAGAGGCAAAGAGTGGGCATAAACAAGACATTTTCAATTTGGCAGACTGTGACTAGTGGAGTCCTGCAAGGATCAGTGGTTGGGGCCTCAGCTATTTATGATTTAGATGAAGAGACAGAGTAATGTATCTAAGTTTACTGATGAATCAAAGCTAGGAGGAAAAGTAAGTTGTGGGGAGGACACAGACCCCTAAGCCCCCTAAGAAGCTTACATGTTTCAATAAGGTCACCTCTCATTCTTCTAAACTCCAATGAGTACAGACCTAACCTGCTCAACCTCTCCTCATAAGAAAATCCCTCCATCCCCAGGATCAACCTAGTGAACCTTCTCTGGACTGCCTCCAATGCCAGTATATCTTTTTTTAGATAAGGGGACCAAAACTGTTCACAGTATTCTAGGTGTGGTCTAACTAGTGCGTTGTATAGTTTTAGCAATACTTCCCTATTTTTATACTCCATTTCCTTTAAAATAAAAGCCAATATTCTATTAGCCTCCCCTATTACCTGCTGTATTTGTATGCTAGTTTTTTGTGTTTCATGCACGAGGATCCTCAAATCCCTCTGTGCTGCAGCTTTCTGCAGTCTTTCTCCATTTAAAAAAAATTCAGCTCCTCTATTCTTCCTGCCAAAGTGCATAATCTCACATTTTCCTACATTATATTCCACCTGCCAAGTTTTTGTCCACTGACTTAAGCTGTCTATGTCCCTCTGTAGAGTCTTTGTGTCGTCCTCACCACTTGCCTTCCCACCTATTTACAAAATATGACAAAATATAAAACTCTGAGAATGAAATGGAAGGAGGTTGCTCAAATGGTTTTCAAATTTAAAGAACCGTTCTAATTAACTGCTGCACAATGTTCAGTACTAAATAATGTATCCCAGTGCTTCCAAATACAATGCACCAGGATCACTGGCACACTGTATTTTGCAACATACTCGTACTGTTCCTGCTCTAAGGCATTGCTAAAAAATCCCTGGTTGGAGAACCTAGAACATGGGAGCAGAGTCTCAGGATAAGGGACCAAACATTTAGGACTGAGACGAGGAGAAATTACTTCATTCAAAGGGTTGTGAATCTTTGGAATTCTGTACCCCAGAGGGTTGTAGATGCTCCATTGTTGAATACATTTAAGGCTGAGTTGGACAGATTTTTGGTCCCTTGGGGAATCAAGGGATATGGAGAGCATGCAGGAAAGTGGAGTTGAAGGCCAAGATCAACCATAATTGTATTGAATGGCGGAGCAGGCTTAATGGGCTGTATGGTTGTTGTCTCCTATTTCTTGTGTTCCTGGGATCAAGTCTAATATCTATCCAATTAAACCTAATGATCTTTTCTCAGTATGTGTTCTTTTTCATACATATTTATGATTTTATGAATGCAACAGACAACCAGTCTCTTCAGCATGGATAGATTGTGATCACTTCAAAACATTTTCAGCCTTAGTAGCTCCAAAGTTGCAATTAGTAACCTCTAAATTGAGATTTCATAATCAATCCCAATCTCTTCAACAGCAACTTTCAACTCGGTAACCTTTACTGCCAAGAAGAACAAGGGCAGTAGACTCTGGGAACAACACTACCTGCAATTTCCTCCCCCAAGTCTCACTATTCTTACTTGGAAGCTATTGCTATTCCTTCTTTATTTCCAGGTCAAAATCCTGGAATTCCCTACCTAACTACTGTGGACAAATCTATAACACACACAATGCAGCGGTTCAAGAAGGTGGCTCATTAGCAAATTCTCAAGGGCAATTGGGGATGGACAATAAATGCTGGCCTTGCCAGCAATGCCCATTTTCCATGATCAAATAAAACAAATAAATTAGTTGATGTTGAGGAAATGGTTGTAATTGTTATTCGGGAAAAATTCCTGACTTTAAGTATCCATGATTTCAACATCCTATTTTATTAAAAACTGGGTTGAGATAATACAAATTACAGGCCCTGAATGTATGGTAGCATTGAGAGATAATCTAATGAAGGGAATATTGCTAGGCAAAGCAAATCCATGACAGTGCTATGTTTTTGATACAATACAGTAGCTTTTTCTGAAAGTACTGCCTAATCACTGTGCATTAGCTACAACTAATTTTGTGTTCACTATATCCTTAAGGGACAGTGATTATTGTAGGTTTAGGTCAACTATGAAAAAGAACAAAGAATAATCCAGAGTAAGAATAATTAACTGGGGGAAACCAACTTCAACGTGGGTAAGAATAGATAAAAGCAAAAAACTGCGGATGCTGGAAATCCAAAACAAAAACAAAAATACCTGGAAAAACTCAGCAGGTCTGACAGCATCTGCTGAGAGGAACACAGTTAACGTTTCGAGTCCATATGACTCTTCAACAGAACTAAGGAAAAATAGAAAAGAGGTGAAATATAAACTGGTTTAAGGGGGGTGGGACAGGTAGAGCTGGATAGAGGGCCAGTGATAGGTGGAAATAACCAAAAGATGTCATAGACAAAAGGACAAAGAGGTGTTGAAGCTGGTGATATTATCTAAGGAATGTGATAATAAAGGTACAGATAGCCCTAGTGGGGTTGGGGTGGGGGGAAGGGATCGAAATGGGCTAAAAGGCAGAGATAAAACAATGGATGGAAATACATTTAAAAATAATGGAAATAGGTGGGAAAAGAAAAATCTATATAAATTATTGGAAAAAAGGGGGATCGGAAAGGGGGTGGGGATGGAGGAGAGAGTTCATGATCTAAAATTATTGAACTCAATATTCAGTCCGGAAGGCTGTAAAGTGCCTAGTCGGAAGATGAGGTGCTGTTCCTTCAGTTTGCATTGAACTTCACTGGAACAATGCAGCAGGCCAAGGACAGACATGTGGGCATGAGAGCAGGGTGGAGTGTTAAAATGGCAAGCGACAGGGAGGTCTGGGTCATGCTTGCAGACAGACCGAAGGTGTTCCGCAAAGCGGTCACCCAGTCTGCGTTTGGAGTCTCCAATGTACAGGAAACCGCATTGGGAGCAGTGAATGCAGTAGACTAAATTGAGGGAAGTGCAAGTGAAATGCTGCTTCACTTGAAAGGAGTGTTTGGGCCCTTGGACAGTGAGGAGAGCGGAAGTAAAGGGGCAAGTGTTGCACCTTCTGCGGTTGCATGGGAAGGTGCCGTGGGCGGGGGTTGAGGTGTAGGGGGTGATGGAGGAGTGGACCAGGGTGTCCTGGAGGGAACGATCCCTGCGGAATGCCACCAGGGGGTAGAAGGGAAGATGTGTTTGGTGGTGGCATCATGCTGGAGATGGCGAAGGATGATCCTTTGAATGCGGAAGCTGGTGGGGTGATAAGTGAGGACAAGGGGGACCCTATCATGGTTCTGGGAGGGAGAGGAAGGTGTGAGGGCGGATGCGCGGGAGATGGGCCGGACACGGTTGAGGGCCCTGTCAACCACTGTGGGTGGAAAACCTTGGTCAAGGAAGAAGGAAGACATGTCAGAGGAACTGTTTTTGAAAGTGGCATCATCAGAACAGATGCAACGGAGGCGAAGAATCTGAGAGAATGGGATGGAGTCCTTACAGGAAGCGGGGTGTGAGGAGCTGTAGTCGAGGTAGCTGTGGGAGTCGGTAGGCTTGTAATGAATATTGGTGGACAGTCTATCACCAGAAATTGAGACAGAGAGGTCAAGGAAAGGAAGGGAAGTGTCAGAGATGGACCATGTGAAAATGATGGAGGGGTGGAAATTGTAAGCAAAATTAATAAATTTTTCCAGGTCCAGACGAGAGCATGAAGCAGCACCGAAGCAATCATCAATCTACCGGAGAAAGAGTTGTGGGAGGGGACCGGAGTAGGACTGGAACAAGGAATGTTCCACATACCCCATAAAGAGACAGGCATAACTGGGGCCCATGCGGGTACCCATAGCCACACCTTTTATTTGGAGGAAGTGAGAGGAGTTTAAGGAGAAATGGTTCAACGTGAGAACAAGTTCAGCCAGATGGAGGAGAGTAGTGGCGGTTGGGGATTGTTCGGGCCTCTGTTCGAGGAAGAAACGGAAAGCGATCAGACCATCCCGGTGGGGGATGGAGGTGTAGAGGGATTGGATGTCCATGGTGAAGAACAGGCAGTTGGGGCCAAGGAACTGGAAATTGTTGATATGATGTAGGGTGTCAGAGTAAGAATAGATCTGGGCTGAATAAATAGGAATCAAATGTTGGCAGGAAAATGGTGTGCTTGAACAATGGGCTACCTTCGAAGAAGAGAGAGTTCGTACAGAGTCAAGGTATATTCCCATGAAGGGGAAAGATAAGACTAATAAATCCAGAGCTTCCTGGATGACAAAAGAGATGGAGATTAAGATGAAGGAGAAACACTGTGCTTATGACAGATATCAGGTGTATAATCAAATGGAGAACCAGGCTGAATATAAAAGGTCCAGAGGGGAAGTAAAAAAGTAAATAGGAGAAGCAGAAAGTATGAAAAGAGACTGGCAGCTAACATAAAAGCGAATCCCAACATTTTCAATCGGCATATATATAGTAAAATGGTGGTGAATCTATCTAGTTCATATGTGACTCCAGGCCCAGAGCAATACGTTTGACTCTAAACTGCCCTGTGAAATGGCCTCACAGGTCACTCAGTTCAAGGACAATTAGGGATGGGCAACAAATCCAATGCTGACATCCCATGAAAGAATAAATTTTAAAAAGTGAGAAGTAGGGCCATTTATGGACCAAAAATGGGATTTATGCATGTTGGTAGGGGGCATAGCTGAAGATATTAAATGAATACTTTGTATCTGTCTTTACCAAGGAAGAAGATGCTGCCCAGGCCACATTGAAAGATGAGGTAATTAATACACTGGAAGGATTTAAAATTGATAAGTAAGAATTAAGGCACCAGGACCAAAAGTATTGCATCCAAGGATGTCATGAAGCTATCAATGTATATAACATTATTGGAAATTATTTTTAAAGAAAAATAGAGGGTTTGTCTGTGGGTGTGTCTTAATTGGATAAAGCCAGATTGCTGGATGTTTTGATGTATACTGGTTTTGAAATGTAAGAGAGGTAGAGTGCATTTGCAATTTTGTTGAATAGAGCATTCAAGAAGGGGAGTGAAATCTGGCACCTAGCTAGCAGAGACCAAGCAGTGTTTATATTACTAATTAAATTGGTACCATGAAAGGGATTTTATTGTTAGAAGAGGTGGAGTTCAAAGGGGCTGGTGATACAATGATAATTTACGTTCAATGAGATTTGCTGGGTATAACCGATAACAGTTTTGTGTGTGCAGAGCAGAGGCAATGTAACATCAAAGCCTAAAAGCCTACCACTCTGTCTGCAAAGGGACTAAGGTGAAAGGAACTTCATTTTGAATTTGTAAGGTGAAAATGCTTTGCCTGGTGTCTGCTTAAAGTCTTTGGGTTGCTGTTGGCTTAATGGAGATTAGTTTGGGAATTGTTAAAAGTTATGATGGTAGTAATTTGTAGCCATGCGTATATATTTTAACTTCTGTAAATTAATAAATGTCTCATTCATTTTGATATAAAACCTCTTGAGAACTCGTGGTCTGATTCCTGAATTTAGAGCTGCATCTCAAATATACCACTTAAAAATATAAGTTATGACAGTTGTTTAAAGTTTCCCTCTGGGATTATGAAATAACTCAGCTTTACCAACTGCTGTGTCATAACAAAGGATACTGAGAGAAGTGGAAGTGGAAATTGCGGGAACACTGAGCATAATTTTCCAGTCTTTCTTAGGTTTGTGTGGTGCCAGAGGACTGAAGAATTGCAAAGGTTACACCTTTGTTCAAAAAAGGGTATAAAGATAATCCCAGCAACCAGTCAGTATAACCTTGGTGGTATAGAAGCTCCTAGAAACAATAATTCAGGACAAAATTAACAGTCACATGGACAAATGAAGGTTAATTAAGGAAAGCTGGTGCAGATTTGTTAACGAAAAATCATGTTTAACCAACTTTCTGGAGTTTTTTGATGAGGTAACGGAGAAGGGGGCAATGCTGTTGACATGGTGTACTTGGACTTGGCATTTGTTATAGTGTCACACAGCAGACCTGTGAGCAAAGTTGTCTCATGGAATAAAAGGGACAAGAGCAATATGGATATGAATTTGGATTAGTGACAGGAAACAAAGTAATGGTCAATGACTGTTTTTTGAGCTGGAGGAATTTTTATAGTGGAGTTCCCCAGAGATCAGTGTTGGAACCTTGCTCTTTTTGATATATGTGTATGACCCAGACCTTGGTGTATAGAACACAATTTCAAAATCTGTGGATTATACAAAACTTGGAAGCATTGTGATCTGTGAGGAGGATAGTGTAGAACTTTAAAAAGACATAGACAAGTTGATGGAATGGGCAGACAGGCAGCATTTGAAATTCAATGTGGAAAAATGTGAGGTGATTCATTTTGGTAGGAAGAACATGGACAGACAATATAAAATAAAGGGTACAATTCTAAAGGGGGTGCAGGAGCAGAGAGACCTGGATGTATATGTGCACAAGCCATTGAAAGAGGCAGGACAGATTGAGAGAGTGTTTAATAAAACATACAGGTATCATAGGCTTTATTGATAGGAGCATAGAGTACAAGAGCAAGGAGGTTATGTTGAAATTGTATAAACACTAGTTCAACCTCAGCTGAAGTGTTGCATCTAGTTCCGGGTGTCACACTTTAGGAAAGATGTGAAGGCAGTGGAGAGAGTGCAGAAAAATTCCCGAAAATGGTTTCAGTATGAGGAGCTTCTATTCAGAAGATAGATTGGAGAAGTTAGGACTGGCTGAGAGGAGATTTGATAGAGGGATTCAAAGTCATGAGGGGTCTAGACAAAGTAGATAAAGAGAAACTGTTCCCACTTGTGAAAGGAAAAAGAACGGGAGGGCACAGATTTAAAGTAATGGCAAAAGAAGCAAAAGCGATATGAGGAAAATCTCATGCAGCATGTGGCTGAGGTCTGGAGTGCACTGCCCGAGCGTGTGAGGGAGGCAATTCAATCAAAGCATTCAAAAGAGAATTAGATTATTATCTGAAAAGGAAAAATATGTGCAGAGTTATGGGGAGAAGGCAGTGGAATGGCCTAGGTAAATTGCTCATTCGGAGAGCTAGTGCAGGCACAATGGGCCAAATGGCTGCCTCCTGCACTGTAACAACTGTGATGGACCTTTGGAAACCTAACTTTGCATTTTTCAGCAGATATATAAGATCATTTTTAATGGATTTCTTGGACAAAACCTGTGTGTAACCTTAGCTGTCTCACCCATCCAAATTTGGAAATAAATACTTTCCTGTATTTTGATCTTGTTAGGTGACAATTGGAAGGTTTCAAGTCTCATGCCATATGCCTACCTTTACAAATGTCTTAACCTGGGGCACACTGGCTCAATATAAGGTAGATTTAAGAATGCCATCTCTATTCCTTTACTCTTCATGTAAATTGAAATAACTGTTTCTAAATTGTAAGTTTCACAGCTTTGAATTGGATTAACTAAAGCTCTATTTTGAAAGTGCTTGCAGATCTTTATCAAATCTCACAGAAGGAGACCATTTAGTCCATTGTGTCTATGGCTTTGAAAGAACTATCCAATTAGTTCCACTCCCCTGCTCTTTGCCCATAGCCCTATCCTGTATTGTACAAGTTTTCTCTATATCTAAAATGGAAAAATTCCAGTAGATTTACAAGGAATAGACTTATTGGCATTCAAGGGATAATTTGCCATCACAATCCTTTCAATTAGAACATATGTTTTTTTTTAGTATGTTTGCCACCATGCATCTGGTGCACACTACTTAGCCTGAAGATTGGGGATGCTAAGTTACCTCAGGTTTCTTTTTACTCCCAGGGTAAATCAGATTTTCTGAATTAATTCTGCCATAAATGAGAGCCTTTATTGAATGCTATCCTCATTCAATCTCCATGTACCGAATACATGATTTATAAGGAAGATGGTAGTGACCTCTATGTTATCTCTCCAGCAGCAGGCAAGCATTCAATCAACTTGATGAACCAATAGTGATGGTGAGGAGATACACGATTTGTCAGCAGACTTGGTCATCGGCTCTGTTCAGGCTATCTGATCATGGTTGGGACAATTTTCTCTTTTGTGCCTGTTATCCGGGGAACCCAATTGGGAAATATTGGAAGGCTACTATTAATCATGTGTTGTTAAAGGCTCTGATAGAATCTGCATGAGAACTAGAAAACTGGCCAAATTGGCTGCCTTTTTCAGTGGTAATTTATTTTACTCTGGATTAATAGCACCATAAAATCAGTATCTATAGTTTTTCACTGATTAACACACAAAGCAACAAAGATTTTTTTAAAAACAACACTCATTGTTGATTTTCTTCAGCTCAAATGAAATTGGCCAGGTAGCTAGTTGAGCAGGCAAGGTCATGATGGTCACTTCTAACTTCCTAACATGGGAAATCAGTATACAGCCTTATTTCTGTGCAGAAATGCCATTGCCTAGCCTGGGAGAAAGAGGTAAAATGCTGTTTCACAAAAATTAGAGTTCTTAATTTAATCTTAGACATGGCCAATTCAATCTAAATCATTTGAGATCTGTGGATTTTATGATTTTGCTTCAACCACTCAGTATTAGTTTTGAGGGATTGAATTTTTTGAGTATCTCTGATATGATTTGAGACCTGGTAAATATTATAACAATGGAACATTGCTTCTACAATTCCCAATCAAAATATCAGAGAAACATTCAGGATAAATCTTTCACTCTACTTCTAAGATAATAGAATCTTGCATTTTAAACTGGAATGAAAGTAAGACATCAGTTTTTTTTATACAATTGCCTGTCGATAAACATCATATTATTTGCCACAGAACCAGAAATTACTATTTTTCCCATTGTATGAATTAAAGTTTGGTTCAAGGATGCTGAAATTTTAGCAAAACCAGATGCTGGAAATCTGAAATAAAAACAGAAAATGCTGGAAATACTTAGCAGATCAGGCAGCATCTGTGTGGAGAAAAACAGAGTTAACGTTTCAGGCCTGTGACTTTTAATCCAAACTGAGGAAAGTTGGAAACATAATAGTTTTGAAGCAATTTACAGCGAGAGAGTGAGGGGAGTGGGGCCATTTACAGCGAGAGAGTCTGAGAGAAACAGCGTGGTCATTTGCAGGAAGAGTGTGTGAGAGAAGCAGCATAGTCATCTACAGCGAGAGAGTGTGAGAGAAACAGTATGGTCATTTACAGGAAGAGAGTGTGAGAGAAGCAGCGGGGCCATTTCAGAATCACAGAATCTCACAATGCAGAAGAGGCCTTTCGGCCCTTTGAGTCTGCACCAACACGTGAGAAACACCTGACCTACCTAACCCCATTTACCAGCACTAGGCCCATAGCCTTGAATACTTTTTAAAGGATGTGAGGCAAACCGCCTCCCCCACCCTCTCAAGCAGCGCATTCCAGATTGTCACCACCCTCTGGGTAAAAAAATTTTCCTCACACTCCCCCTAAACCTCCTGCCCCTCACCTTGAACTTATGTCCTCTCGTGACTGATCCTTTAACTAAGGGGAACAGCTGCTCCCTATCCACCTTGTCCATGCCCCTCATAATCTTGTACACCTCGATCAGGTTACCCCTCAGTCTTCTCTGCTCCAACGAAAACAACCCAAGTCTATCCAACCTCTCTTCATAACTTAAATGTTTCATCCCAGGCAACATCCTGGTGAATATCCTCTGCACCCCCTCCAGTGCAATCACATCCTTCCTATAATGTGGTGACCAGAACTGCACAGACTACTCCAGCTGTGGCCTCACCAAGGTTCTATACAACTCCAACATGATCTCCCTACTTTTGTAATCTATGCCTCGATTGATAAAGGCAAGTGTCCCATATGCCTTTTTCACCATCCCACTAACATGCTCCTCCACCTTCAGAGATCTATGGACACACACGCCAAGGTCCCTTTGTTCCTCAGAACTTCCTAGTGTCATGCCATTCATTGAATATTCCCTTGTCAAATTACTCCTTCCAAAGTGTATCATCTCACACTTTTCAGGGTTAAATTCCATCTACCACTTATCTGCCCATTTGACCATCCCATCTATATCATCCTGTAGCCCAAGACACTCAACCTCACCCAGCCAATCTTTGTGTCATACGCAAACTTACTAATCCTACCCCCCACATAGTCATCTACGTCGTTTATATAAATGACAAATAATAGGGGACCGAGCACAGATCCCTGTGGTAAGCCGCTGGACACTAAGTCACTAAAGTATCCTTCTGTTATCACCCTCTGCCTCCTACAACTAAGCCAATTTTGAATCCACCTTATCAAATTACCCTGTATCCCATGTGCATTTGCCTTCTTTATAAGTCTCCCTTGTGGGACCTTGTCAAAGGCTTTGCTGAAATCCATATAAACTACATCAACTGCACTACCCTCATCCACACACCTGGTTACCTCCTCAAAAAATTCATTCAAATTTGTTAGGCTCTGACAAAGCCATGCTGACTATCCCTAATCAAACCTTGCCTCTCCAAGTGGAGACAGATTCTCTCCTTCAGAATTTTCTCCAATAGTTTCCCTACCACTACTACTGGACTGTAGTTCCCTGGCTTATCTCTACAACCCTTCTTAAATAGCGGAACCACATTAGCTGTTCTCCAGTCCTCTGGCACCTCCCCCGTGGCCAGAGAGGAATTAAAAGTTTGGGTCAGAGTCCCTGCGATCTCTTCCCTTGCCTCTCTCAGCAGTCTGGGACCCAAATCATCCGGACCTGGAGATTTGTCCACTTTTAAGCCTGCCAACACCTCCAATACCTTTTCACTCCCTATATCAATTTGCTCAAGAACCTCGCAGTCTCTCTCCCCGAGTTCAATACCTTCATCCTCGTTCTCTTGGGTGAAGACAGATGTGAAGTATTCATTCAACACTCTAGTGATGTCCTCTGGCTCCACCCATAGATTGCCCCCTTGGTCCCTAATGGGCCCTACTCTTTCCCTGGTCATCCTCTTCCCATTGTTATACTTATGGAATATCTTGGGATTTTCCCTACTTTTACCAACCAGAGCTTTCTCATATCCCCTCTTTGCTCTCCTAATTGCTTTCTTAAGCTTCACCCTGCACTTTCTGTACTCCACTAATGCCTCCGCTGATTTGCTTCCCTTGTACCTGCTAAAAGCCTCTCTTTTCCTTCTCATCGTATCCTGAATATCTCTAGTCATCCATGGTTCTCTGGGCTTGTTATTCCTTCCTATTACCCTAGAGGGAACATGTTGAGCCTGTACCCTCCCCATTTTGTTTTTGAACTTAGCCCTGCTCTTCTGTAGATTTCCCCACAAGTAGCTGTTCCCAGTCTATCTTGGCCAGATCCTGCCTTATTTTACTAAAATCCACACTCCCCCAATCCAAAACATGTTTTTGCAACTTGTCTATTTCTTTGTCCATAACAAGCTTAAATTGTACCATGTTGTGGTCACTATCATTAAAATGCTCCCCACCACCACCTCAGCTACCTGTCCAGCTTCATTCCCCAGAATTAGGTCCAGCACTGCGCCGTCCCTTGTTGGACCCTCTACATATTGACCATTTACAGGGAGCGAGTGCAAGAGGAATGGGGTTTTTAACAGTGAGAGAGTGCGAGAAGAGTGTAAGACCATTAAAGAACACGAGGGAAAAGATTGTGGAGAGCAGCTGATTGGTGAGTAGGATTGGTGAGTATTTCTAGTCTTTAAAGTAAATGTAAGGTCTTTAGTTTGCATTTAGATCTCTAGCCTTTTTTTTCTCTTTTTCTTAAAGATTGCTTATAAGTATAATATTGATACTGATGTGTATGAAAAAAAATCATAAAGTGTAAAGAGTGGGGATACTAGAGTAATTAATTAATAAATTGAATGAAATGCAATAGCGGTGGCAGGACGGGTGTAGTGTTGCTGTTGCAGCTTGTGGGGCTGCTGGACACCAGAGCGAACACATTTGTACCAAGTGTTTGCAGCTCGAGGAACTTCAGATCCAAGTTAAGGAGCTGGAGTCTGAGCTGCAGACATTGCGCCACATCAGAGAGGGGGAAAGCTACCTGGACACTTGCTCCAGGAGGCAGTCACACCTCTCAGATTAGGTAATTCAAATTTGCTCTGTGATCAGGGACAGGAGGGTGTGACTGCAGGTGAAGTAGGTGTGGGGACCCAGGGGGTGGCGTTTGAGGAGCCTCACCCTCTGAAATGGTCCAACAGTTACAAGGTTCTTGCAAGCTGTGTGGATGAGAGCAGGGACTGCAGGGAGGATGATAAAACTGACAATGGCACCGTGGTACAGGGAGCCATTCAAGTTGGGGGGAGGAAATGGGAGCATAGTAGCAGTAGGGGACAGTATAATTAGGGAGATAGATATTGTTCTATGCAGCTGTGAGCATGAGTCCTGAAGGCTGTGTTGCCTGCCTGGTGTCAGGGTTAAGGACATCTCCTCAGGGCTGGAGAGAAACTTGATTGGGAAGGGAGGGATCCAGTTGTCGTCATTCATGTTGGCACCAATGACATTGAGAGGATTAGAAAAGAGGTCCTGCTGAAAGAATTTGAACAGTTAGGAGTTAAATTAAAAAGCAGAACCTCCAAGGTAATAATCTTGAGATTGCTACCTGAGCCATAGGCAAACTAACATAGGGTAAATAAAATCAATGAGTTAAATGCGTGGCTCAGAGATTGGTGTGGGAGGAATGGTTTTCAGTTCACGGGGCACTGGCACCAGTACTGGGGTTGAAGACTGGGGTTGAAGGGAACTGTTCCGGTTGGACGAGCTTCATTTGAACCATTCTGGGACCAGTGTCCTGGAGAACCAAATAATTAGGGCTATAGAGAGGGCTTTAAACTAAATAGAGGTGGGGGGAGGATTCTGGAAAGGGGATATGTAGGCTTACAAAGCAAAAGGATATGGCAGCCTTGCAGGGCAGCTATTTAGGTAATGGTGCCCAGAGTGTGACGGGAAGAGACAGAGTGTACAAACATAAAAAAACAGCAGCAAATAGGGTCAAAGGGAGAAAAAAATGGTAAAAAGGCAAAATTAATGGCCCTTGACTTAAATGCACATAGTATTCGGAACAAAATAAATGAATTAATGGCACAAATAGAGGTTAATGGGTATGATTTTATAGCCATTACTGAGACGTGGTTATAAGCAGATCAAAGCTGTAAACTAAATATTCAGGGGTATGTGACTTTTCCAAAGGACAGGCAGGAAGGAAAGGGTGGTGGGGTAGCTTTGTTAGCACTGGATGGAATAAGTACGATAGCAAGAAAGGATTTTGGATCGAAGATGTAGAATCCATATGAGTGGCGGTAAGAAATAACAAGGGGAAGAAGACACTGGTGAGACTAGTCTATAGGCCTCCTGACAGTAGCTATATTGTAGGACAGAGAATAAATCAGGAGATAATGAGGGTAGGTAAAAAGAGGAGGTGGTGGCATAGTGGCATTGTCACTGGACTAGTATTCCAGAGACCCCGGGTAATGCTCTGGGCACCTGAGTTCGAATCCCACAGTGGCAGATGGCGAAATTTGAATCCAATAAAAATCTAAAATTAAAAATCCTATGATGACCTTGAAACCAGTGCCAATTGTTGCAAAAACCCATCTGGTTCACTAATGTCCTTTAGGGAAAGCAATCTGTTGTCCTCACCTGGTCTGACCTACATGCGACTCCAGACCCACAGCAATGTGGTTGACTCTTTTAAAAAAAAAAGAGGGATGTGTAATAAATGCTGGCCTAGCTAGTGATGCCCACATACCATGAGCGAATTAAAAAAAAAAGCAGTACATTAATCATGGATGACATTAACCTTCATGTAGATTAGGAAAATCAAGTTGGCAGAGGTAGAAATGAGCAAGAATTCATAGTGTATTCGGGACAGTTTCTTAGAACAATATGTTGTGAATCCAACCAGGGATCAGGTTATTTTGGATCCGGTAATGTGTAATGAGGAAAGTTTAATAAACGATCTCAGGGTAAAGGATCCCCTAGGAAACAGTGACCATAATATGGAAGAATTTAGCATTCAGTTTGAGAGTGAGAAACTTGGGTCAGAAACAACTGTGCTAAACATAAATAAGGGTAATTACAAAGCAATGAGGGCAGAGTTGGCTGAAGTAGACTGGTAAAGTAGCTTAACAGAAAAGACGGTTGATGAACAATGGCAGATGTTTAAGAAAATAGCTCATGACTGTCAACAAAGATATATCCCAGTGAGGAAGAAGGATTCAAGGAAAGGGATAAACAAACCTTGGTTAAGCAATGAAGTTGAGGACAGTATCAAATTGAAAGACAAAACATACAATTTGCAAAGATTAGTGGTAAGACAGAGGATTGGGAAAGTTTTAAAAACCATCAAAATATGACCAAAAAATAATATAGGGAGAAAATAAACTGAGGGTAAACTAGCAAGTAATATAAAAATGGACAGTAAGAGCTTCTTTAAGTATATAAAAAGGAAGAGAGAGGCCAAAGTGAACATAGGCCCCTTAGAAAATAAGGCTGGGGAAATAAAAATGGGTAACCAGGAAGTGGCAGAGGAGTTGAATAAATATTTTGCATCAGTCTTCACAGTAGAAGACACTAATAGCATTCCAAAAATACTAAATAATCAAGGGGCAAAGGGGGGGAGGGAAATAAATGCAATAACTATCACTAGAGAAAAAGTACTAGGGAAACTAATGGGGCTAAAGGCCAATAAGTCCCTGGACCTGATGGGCTGTATCCTAGGATATTAAAGGAAGTAGCTACAGAGATAGTGCATGCACTGGTAGTAATCTTCCAAGAATACTTAGATTCTGGAAAAGTTCCAGAGGATTAGAGAAAGGCCAATGTAACACCCTTATTTAAAAAGGGAGGGAGACAAAAGACAGATAACTATAGGCCAGTTAGCTTAACATCTGTCATTGGGAAAATGTTAGAGTCTATTATAAAGGATGTATTATTTAGAAATACATAATCTAATTAAACATAGTCAGCATGGCTTCATGAAGGGGAAATCATGCCTAACAAATTTATTAGAATTCAAAGGGAATGGAGTATAAAAATTGGGAAGTCTTGCTAAAACTATACAAGGCACTAGTTAGACCACTGTGAACAATTTCGGTCCCCTTATCTAAGGAAAGATATACTGGCATTGGAGGCAGTCCAGAGAAGGTTCACTAGGTTGATCCCAGTAATGGAGGGATTTTCTTATGAGGAGAGATTGAATAGGTTGGGCCTGTACTCACTGCCCATAAGATTCTTAGGGGGCTTGACAGGGTAGATGCTGAGAGGTGTTGTTTCCCCTTGTGGAAGAGTCTAGGACCAGAGGCCATAATCTCAGAGTAAGGGGACGCCCATTTAAAACAGGGATGAGGAGGAATTTCTTCTCTCAGAGGATAGTGAATCTGTGGAATTCTTTACCGCAGAGGGCTGTAGAGGCTGTGCCGTTAAGTATATTCAAGGCTGAGATAGACAGATTTTTAATCAGTAAGGGAATCAAGAGTTATAGGGAAAAGGCAGGAAGTGAAGTTGAGGATTATCAGATCAACCATGATCTCATTGAATGGCAGAGCAGACTCGATGGGCCTAATGGCCTATTTCTGCTCCTGTGTCTTACGGTCTTATGATCTAAGTGAAAGGGGGGAGGGCGAAGAAAAACAAAGGGAAGGTCTGGGATAGGGCGGAGGGCAGGAGAGATTAAATGACAGAAGGTTTCATGGTACAAGGCCAAAGGGAGTGGCGATGGGTAAATTAAAGAAACAAAAGATGTATCTAGATGAGGTGCGAATGGCTGCATAGCAAGCACCCAAATGCAAAGTAAAAGGATAAAGAAAGAAACGAGACAAAAACCGAAACAGCGAAAAAAAATCAAAACAAAATGGGGGGTTATGATCTAAAATTGTTGAACTCAGTGTTGAGTCCAGAAGGCTGTGGAGTGCTGAGTCAAGAGGTGAGGTGCTGCTCCTTGAGCTTGCATTGGGCTTCACTGGAACACTGTCGTAGGCCAAGGATAGCAAAGTCAGATTGGGAGCAAGGTGGAGAATTAAAATGACAAGCGACAGGAAGCTCAGGGTCATGCTTGTGAACAGAATGGAAGTGTTTCGCAAAGTAGTTACAGTCTGCTTTCGGTCTCCTCAATGTAGAGGACACTACATCGTGAACTACGAATACAATGTGCTAAATTGAGAGAAGTAACAAATAAATTGCTGCTTCACTTGGAAGGAGTGTTCGGGGCTTTTGATGATGAGAAAGGAGGATGTAAAAGGGCAAGTTGCACCTCCTTCAGTTGGTTGAAAAGGTACTGTAGGAAAGGGGCAGGTGTTGGGGGTGACTGAGGAGAGGACCAGGTGTCGCAGAGGGAATGGTCTCTTCGGAATGCTGAAAGGGGAGGATAGGGTAAGTTGTCTTTGGTAGTGGCATCCTACTGGAGATGGTGGAAATGGGGGAGAATGATTTGATGCATACGGAGGCTGGCGGGTAGAAAATAAGGACAAGGGGAACCCTATCATGGTTCACAGAAATGTGTGAAGTAGATCGGGCATGGTAGAGGTCCCTATCAACCACAGTGGGAGGGAAGCTTCAGTTGAGGAAAGAAGAAAGCATATCAGAAGTGCTAGTATGGAAGGTTGCATTGTTCAAGCAGATGTGATGAAGATGGGGAAACTGGGAGAATGGAATGAAGTCTTTTAAAAAAAGGTGTGAGTAAGTATAGTCAAAGTAGTTGTGGGAGTCTGCAAGCTTGTCGTGGATATTAGTGGATATCCTATCCCCAGAAATGAGGACAGAGAAGAGGAGGAAGGGAAGGGAAGAGTCAGAAATGGGCCAGGTGATGGTGATAGAAGGGTGGAAATTGGAAACAAAATCAATGAAATTTTCCAGTTCAGGGTGAGAGCAGGAAATGGCACTGATACAGTCATCAATGTGCTGGAAAAAGAGGTGAGGGAAGGGACCTGAGCAGGCCTGAAACAAGGAATGTTCCACATATCCCACAGGACTAGCCAAGCCTGAAGCCAAGCTATTCCAGTATAACAACAATGGCATTTATTGGACAATGTGAACAATTGCCGAGGTACAGCTCAGACATGATGGGCCGAAGGAACTGTTTCTGTGCTGTATAACTCTGACTCTATGACTATGTGTCCTGTCCACCAAAAAAAAGCAGGACAAATTCAATCCAGCAATTACCACCCCATAGTCTACTCTCAATCATCAACAAAGTGATGGAAGATGACACTGACAGTACTATTAAGCAGTATTTGCAACAATCTTCAGCTGGTATGGCATCAGGGAGCTCTAGCAAAATTGAACTCAATGGGAATGGTGGGGAAAACTCTCCACTGGTTGGAGTCATACCGAGCACAAAGGAAAATGATTGTGGTTGTTGGACGCCAATCATTGCAGCTCCAAGACATTGTTGCAGTAATTCCTCAGGGTATTGTCCTAGGGCCAACCACCTTCAGCTGCTTCATCAATGATTTCCCCTCCATTGTAAGGTCAAACTTGGGGAGTTCAATGATTGCAGTGTTCAATTTCATTCACAACTCCTCAAATATTCAACCAGTCCTTTTCTGCATGCAGTAAGACCTGGGCTGATAAGTGGCAAGTAACATTCATGCCACCAAAGTACCAGATAATGTACATTTCCAATAAGAGCAAATCTAACCATCTCTCCTTGATGATCTACAGCATTACCATCGCAGAATCCCCCACCATCGATATCCTGGGGATTATCATTGATCAGAAATTGAACCAGACATATAAATACTGTAGATATGAGAGCAGGTTAGAGAACGGGAACTCTGCGCAGAGTAGCTCACTTCCTGACTCCCTGAAGCCTGTGCACCATCAACAAGGCACAAGTCAGGAGTGTGATGGAATACTCTCCACTTGCTTGGATGACTGCGACTCCAGTAACAGTCAAGGAGCTCAAAACCATCCATGAGAAAGCAATTCACTTGATCGGCACCCATCCACCACTGTTGTAGGGTGGCCAAGTTGCCTATTTGTAATAGAGTTATGTAATTTTTATTTATTCTTTGGTTAGTGGGGGTTGTTTCTTGCTTGTTGGCAGAGTCTCGCTTTTTCGCACTCATTTTGGCTGAGGTTTCCTGCCCGATATGGAGGACGGGGCCATTTTGCGCACCCTGTATTGCTTGTGAATCTCTTACTGCACTTTTCATGGCCAGCGCAATCTCTAGCGCCTTCTTGAAATCCAGATTCACGTTGGACAATAATCTTTTCAGAATAGTGTCCTCTTTCACACCGCACACTAAATGATCTCGGAGCATGTCGTTCAGAGTCTCACCGAACTCACAATGTTCCGTTAGCTACTTCAAATTTGCCACATGGCATGCAATTGTCTCACCTGGGGCTCTAGTTCACGAATTAAACCTGAACCTCTGCATCATGACTGAGGGCTTGGGTTAAAAATGTCCCTTCATGAGGTCCACCAATTCATCAAAATTCTTTGAAACTGGGGTACTGGGTACCATGAAATTTCGAATCAAACTGTAGGTTTTGCTCCCACAAGTACTCAAGAGGATCGCTCACCTCTTCCCCCATAATCTCGTACGCTTGAAAAAAGAACGTGAGGCGAGCTATGTATTGAGACCAATTGTCTGTGGCTGTTTCAAAAGGATCAATTCTCCCAAATTGTGGCATTTTGATAGAGGATAACTTCTTAATTCTAATGGAGCTTGCTACTTACAATCACTGGGCGAGGTACAGTGCCGAGATCTTTTTAACTTGATTTCTTCTGTTCAATCCTGTTTTATCCTCATCACCAGTTTGTTATAGGGTAGCCGAGTTGCCTATTTGTAATAGAATTGAAGTGCAGACATTCTTAAGTGGAAACATTAAGTTTATTTACAATATACTCAGCAGCAATTACACATGTGCTTTCAACTCTAACTCTATATCTACACTGACCACGGAGGTAGCCCACGCTACTCCCCTATTGGTTACTACAGATCATATGATCTTCCCTAACAAGTATTATTCTTAAAGGTACATTACACACTAAATAAAACTGTAATTACTACAACCATCTTAAATATTCACTCCCTCCACCACAGGTGCACAGTGGCAGCTGTGTCTATCGTGTACTGTGTGTACAAGGTGCACTGCAGCAACTTGCCAAAGCTTCTTCGACAACACCTTCAAAACCTGTTGCGCTGCGAGTGGTAATGACCTGGAACTTGCTGCCCACGAGCATGGTGCAAGCAGGAACAATCAATGATTTCAAAAAGAAATTGGGTGGGCCCTTGAAGGGAATAAACTTCAAGGGCTACGGGGATCAAGCAGGGGAAGAGGGACTGACTGGATAGCTCCATGGGGGAAGCTGGCATTGACTCGATGGCCCAAATGGCCTCCCTCTGTGATGTAAATGACCACCCAGAAGGACAAAACAGCAGGAGCATGAGAACACCAGCACCCACTAGTTCCGCTCCAAGTAACATTATTCTGACTTGTAACTATGTCGCCATTCCTTCATTGTTACTGGATCAAAATCCTGGAACTCCCTGCCTAACAGCATTGTGGGAGTATCTGTGGACAACAATGGTTCAAAGAGGCAGTTCACCACCACTTTTTCAAGGTGAATTAAGGATGGCAATAAATGCTGGTGCAGCCAGCGATAGCTACATCCCATGAATAATAAAATAACTTGTATTGTTCAGTACTGCCAAAAGCGAACATGTGAATGAAAGACTTGTCTCTCCTTATTAGTATCATTGTGGCACAGAAGGAGCCTTTCGGCCCATCAAGTCCATGCTTGCTCTATGTAGAGCAATCCAGTCAGTCTTTTTCCCTTGACATTTCCATTGCCCTACAAGTGCCCATCCAATTTCCTTTTGAAATCATTGATCTTCTATGCTACCACCACTTCATAGGCATCAAGCTCTAGGTCATTACTTACTCGCAGTGATAGAAAGTTGTTCCCCTCAGTCCCCCTGAATCTCTTGCCCAAAATCAGAAATCTGTGTTCCCTAGCCCTTGTATGATCAGCTGATGGAAACAGCCTTTCTTTGTCTACCCAATCTAAACTTGTCATAACTTTGTGCACCTCAAACAAATGCCCTTTCAATCCCCTATGCTCCAACAAGAAGAACCGTGCAGCTAAAATCCCTCACCCCTGTAACCTTTATGGAAAATCTTCTCTGCGCCCTCTCAAGGACCCGTGCACCTTTTTAAAGTGTGGTGAACAGAACTTGGCGCAGTACTCTAGCTTTGGTCTAAAGTTTTATATAACCAGAGCATAACTTCCCTGCTTTTGTACTCAATACCTTTCATATGAATAAAAACAAAAAGCTAAAAGCTACTGCGGATGCTGGAAATCCAAAACAAAAACAGAATTACCTGGAAAAACTCAGCAGGTCTGGCAGCATCGGTGGAGAAGAAATCAGTTAACGTTTCGAGTCTTCACGACCCTTCGGCAGAACTGAAGCATAGTTAGGAGAAAGGTGAAATATAAGCTGGATTAAGGTGGGGGGGCGGGGGGAGAGAGAAGCTGAGGGTGTGGTGATTGTGAAGATAAGCAAGCAGTGATAGGAGCAGATAATCATAAGATGTCACAGACAAAAGGATCAAAGAGGTGTTGAAGGTGGTGATATTTGTCTAAGAAAAGTGCTAATTAAGAATGGAAGACAGGACACTCAAGGTACAGCTCTAGTGGGGGTGGGGTGGAAAGACTAACAAGGTTTTAGTTTTAGATTTAAAAATAATGGACCCATATACTTTACTCTCTCAATATGTCCTGTCACCTTCAAAGATCTATGCACATGAACCCCCAGATTTTTCTGTCCCCGTACATTCTTTATAACTGTGTCTAAATTGCCTCTTCATATCTCTTCTGCCAAAATACATCACCTCACTTTTCTGCATTAAATTCCATCTGCCATTCATCTGCCAATTCTGCTAGTCTATCTGTGTCCTGCTGCAATTGATTAGTATTATCCTCACTGTTTGCCACACTTCCAAATTTGGTATCGTCAGCAAATGTTGAATTTTTACTCTGCATTCCAATATTCAAGTCGTTTATATCTATCAAAAAAGCAGTGGTTCTAACACACCTTTGGAGAACACCACTCTCTACCATCCTCCAGTCTGACATTTACCATAATGCATTTGTTTCTGTCCTTAAGCCAATGTTTTATCCAAGCTGACACTGACCCTTGTATTCCATGAGCATCAATTTTGCTAACCTTCTGTTTATGTGGTACATTGTCAAACACTTCCTTAAAATCCATATAGCCAACACCCATTACATTCCCTTCATTAGCCTTTTTTGTTGCTTCATTAAAAAAAATCAATTATGTCAGGGATAGATTTTAGGTGTTTTCTCTTATTTTGCCTGTGATCAATATATTTTTTATGAGGATATGCATATTTTCTTACCCTCAGTGTAGTTGACTTAATTTTTAATAACCCAGAAGCAAGCTTCTGTGTATTTAAAAATGAAGAATGTTATTTTATTTGACACACTTGCCCCAGAGGTTAATGAAAACTTGATGTCTCACTCACTTGACTCACCCACACTATCACACACACACAAAATTAGATACAGTTGAAGATAAAACAGTAATTATAACAATGGAATTTAACTCAGTCTCCATTTCAGTGCAGGCCTGATGTTTCTCATTTGAGTTGATACTTCTGCTGAAGTTAAGGCCTTGTAAAAGCATGGATTTCTCAGTAACTGTGAAGGTTCTTATAGTTGATCTGCCTGGAGGCAGATGCGTCCTGTGAACTTTAAGGTGGAACAGGTAATAGGAGAGTCCTTCTATCTCTTTCAAGCTATTGCTGTTGGGTATTTTGGCTGCTAAGTTGACCGTAACGGTCCAGTGGCTTTTGATGGCATTTCATGAACTCTGAAGAATTCTGCTCTGAATTGAGTTTAAGTTCTGCTCTATCTTTTTTAGCAGGGAGCCAAGAGTCTTATTATGTGACCTTGCATGAAGCACGAGTCATTGTCCAAATAAGGTGTTGTGGTAATTCAATAAGCAGTCTAGGTTGTGGCTTCTCACACCTGTGGTTTGTCAGTCAAAGGCCTTTGTGCAAGAAAGGCATCAGCATATTACAATGAAGGTGTTGATGGGGTTTTCTTAACCTTTTTGTCTGATAAACACTGAGTCAATATCAGAAAGAATGTCCTCTTTGTTCTCTCTGGAGACAAGATAGTTTCTTAATTCACAAAAGACGCCTGGTGACCCTTTCAGTCTTTCAAAATGTAGCATTAGCTTTAAAGATTTGTAATATCTTCATGCCAGTACTGGGTGTAACAATTAGATTAGTCAAGCACAATCTGCCTTTTACAAATCCATGCTGACTCTCCTTAATTAACTCAAATCTCTGCAAGTGCCTATTGATTTTTTTCTCTGATTATTGTTTCTAAAACCTTACCCACCATTGATGTTAAACTCACCAGTCTGTAGTTACTAGGAATATTGCCTGTGTTTGGCACATCCTGTTGTTTAACATGCTTTTGAAGGAAATAATTAAAGAGGGGTAGCATCAGTGAAGAGGACTCATGTTGGAATGAAACATCTCATTTTTAAGGCATGTGTGTTTGAGAACTATCATTTTTTGCTTTTGTCAATATTTGTTAAACCTGTGTAAGAGTTGCCTTATTTAAAGTTTTTTGTTTTTATTTAAAGTAATAATGACTGACTTCTATAATAAGTAATTTAACTTTCCTTATCCATAAAGTGAAAGTTACGGTGTAACATCACCACATGTTCTATCAATTTCCCAGCCTCAGAAAAGCCAGCAATGATATAAAAATTAATTTTAAAAAATCTGTTCTTGGGTATGTGCGAAGGCCACATTTTTTCTTCACTAGTCACTCTGAGGGCATTAAGGGTCAACAATGTGTGTGCGTAACTGGAATCACATTTAGGCCATACCTTATAGAGGGGGCAGATTCCTTCCCTGAAGGACATTAATGACCTATTTGAGTTTTTATGACAATCAAACAGTTGTTATGTTTATTTTATCTGGTGCTTTCACACAAATTACCAGAATTATTGAATTCAATTTTCCCAATGGACAGGTTGGAATTTGAGCTCACAACCTCCAGGTTGCTAATTCAGTACCATGACCACTAGGCTACTGTCCACATTAAACAGAAATAGAGTACTTCACTGATGGCCAAAATATTGGGCCGTAACTTCCGACTAGCATCAGAAAGTGGTGGCCCGCAGGAATTAGAAGAAATAAATACCTACTTACTTGGTCTTGAAAATTACACCGATCCTTCCATTCGATGGAACGGTTTGGGGCCTGCATTGAAAGACTCCTTGCAGGCCCCAGCAAAGTGTAGCTCAAGGAGGCCACCCCTCCTTTTTTACAGCACTTACTGCTATAAAACAGGTAAGTTTAAAGGCCAGGGAAATTGACAGTCCAGGTAAGTGTCTAAGGTAAGTGGATAGGATTTGGGGGGTAGGGGTGACCAGGGCAGTCCAGGGGTGCTGAGTTGGAGGTTTAGGGGTGGTGGGGTCAGTTGGACAGGCGTGGGGGGTGGGGGGGGGGGGGGGGGCGGGGGTCGGAAGTCTGTTTGCAGGGGTCCGAGATACTGGAGGAGTTGTGAGGTGGAGTGGGTTCCGAAATCCGGAGTGGTGTGGTTCCGAGATACTGAGGGAGGGGTCGTGAGGGGAGTCGGAGATCCGGGAGGGTGGATTTGGAGGTCCTTGGGGGTTCGTGGGAGGTCGGGGGCTTAGATCAATCAATGGTCCGGGGGCTGGTCAGAAGTCCGTGGGAAGGCGGTGTCCAAAGTCCGGGGGGCGGGGGGGAGGGGGTGGGGGTGGGGGTGGCGTCGAGGGTGTCGGGGGAATGGGAGGTGTCGGAGGTTGGGGAGGATCGGGGAGTCCCATGGGTGGTTGTTAGGGGAGTCCCGTGGAGTTGATCTGGATCTTTACAATAGTTACACAGAAGCTAGAAGATGTTTTAATTCTTCTAGCTTTTTCTGAGTTACTATTGATGTAATCCTGGCAGAACTATCTGAAGTTTGCGATTTAAACCGCATTTTCAGATGGTTCCCAGTGCAGTGCAATTGCCCAGAGGAAGTGTGCACTTCTGAGCAATTGCCATGGAAACCCTTACCTGGAAACCTCCCAGAGGGATTCCCCAGTGCATCTTTGGGTCCCCCAAATCCAACGCTGGGGAGCTCGGAGGTTACAGGCCAAAATTTTATTTAAGTTATCAGCTCATCATATAGTATTTCTCATCAATAAGTTCTAGTCATTTCATGCTTAAAGGTAATAACCGTATTGTACAAACCTCTTTTGACATATATTTGAAGAAATATTCAGACTTCCAAAGTGTTAAACTTAGGTGTATAAATATGTAATGAAAATGGTTATTTTTGGGAGCTTTACAAAATGCATGTTAAAATGTTGGGAGCTGCAATCATTTTAATTTGATTCTGCACTGATTAAATCATATATTAGTAAACTTGCTGCAACTTCATTTTTTATTATCAATTAGTTAATTTGGACAAAATATATTTCAAGATGTGAATGATTAGATTTTGCAACTATTATCAGTAAACACTGCAACATGGTAAAGAATGGGGGCCTATTCCTTCACTAACCATGCTAACATTCAGTCTATCATTGAGAGTTTTCTGCCTTTGTGAGGTCAGTGATTATCTAATTTACCATATGTATGAAAATTGGTTCCAAAGTATCCTTCTGACTAAACCTGACCTGTGACTTAAGGGGCCTGCAAGAGATGTAAATGCCAGGGCCGCTCTATTGGGTTCCTGTGGGTAATATTTTAATGTGTTGTTAATATTTTACAGGCTAGTTCCAGTGAAAATTTCTTTAGGAAAAAGAAAACATGCTTGAAATGGATGAAAATTTGTATGGATAATTAATAATTGCAGTTTCTCTGTGTGATTTTGTGCTATAAGAAGTGGTGCTTGAGCTATGGAGCTGTTCTATAGAAAAAAAATCAAGGAAATCTCCATCGTGGTATTTGCTTCTGGTTGATTGCATTTTAAAGAAGGGAAAACAGGGCTCTCAACAGCTAATAGATGGTCCATTATTTAGACAGAGTACAGTACATGGTCTCTTCCCAATAGTACCTGCATTTAAATTTACTCCAGACTAAAGGAATAAAGGTTTCCTCTGTATTTCAATTGCAAGGACACTATAGGCAGAATTTTCGGGTTGGCGAGTGGGGGCGGGGCCCACTCACCGACGCGTAAAATGATGCGCGGCAATGTTGGACGTGTGTCCCGATGTCACTGCGTGTCATTTAGATTGTCAGTTCGGCGGACGCGTAGCCGACGCGGATGCACGCCCACCAAACTGTCAAAGGCCTATTAAGAAAGTAATTAAAGTTGTTAAGAATGCTGCCTGTCCAACCTTAAGGTTAGCGGGCAGGCGAAGAGCCCAGACGGCCATCGCATTTTTCATGAAACCTCATCCACGAGCGGGATGAGGTTTCATGAAGGGTTTATTAATTAAATAAAACATTTTGAAAAGATTAATGTGGCAGTTTCACATGAGGGGACATGTCCTTAAATTTTTTTTATCTGTTATTAAAAATTTCAGAACTTAAACTAATCTCCCTGAGGCACCTCCATGCCTCGGAGATTTCTGTGCTCTTCCATGCGCGAAAGAGCGTAGGCTCTGACTCAGGAAATCGCGCACCCCCCCCGCCCGCACAGGGAGCGGACAGCACTTCCGGGTGTGCGGTACGCTGGGCAGCCTTAATTGGCCCGCCCACGTAAAATGGCAGCACGCACCCGATCAGGGGCGCTGATCGGGTTCGTGCTTGCTCCCGCCTGCTCCTGCTCTACCCCACTGACGGGGGGGAATGTTCAGCCCTATGTGTTGCATGGTGATTTTTTTTTAGGGTTAATTGATAAATTTACCATCTTGAAGCTGTATATGCTGACATTCTCAGTTCCATATTTCAAATAATACAGCCTTGTAAACTTTCCTAAACTGCCTGTGCGCCAAAATTATATGTAGGTGGTTATAGTTTACGCTATCAATGTTCATACAATAAAAATATTTTTGTTCAGATGTTAATACAAATTTAACAAAAATATATGTGGAATAAATATAAACCTGGTGGTATAGACTTTTGTGCATTTGCAATGTATCATACAATAACAGATTGTTTGGCTTGTGCAATATAAGCCTTTCCACTATATTGGCTCAGTAGTATTCTTGCCTCGGGAAGAAGGTCATGGGTCCAAGCCCCACACCAGAGACTTGAGCATCTGATCGAGGCTAACTCTTCATTGCAGTACAGTCCTCACTTCTTACACCATCCCAATTTATCCTGGACAGCCTTTTATATCAGACAAATAGCGCTAACCATTCTCCGTTACTATAGGCATCAATCACAAAAGTGCTTTTTAAACTGTGTTCAGGAGACTGCTATTTTGGGCTGTTAAACTGTGGTTTGCCCCTTGTTAAAGTTCAATTATCTATTGTCAGGAAGATATAATAATTCTCATAATGTTATTGGAATTTATTATAAAATAGTGGTATCTGTATCTATGTGTGTGTGTGTGTGTGAGAGAAAGAGACCTAATTGGATTAAAGGCAGCTGGTCTGAAGGCTTTGATGTGGTAGCTGATAAACTAGGTTTGAAATGTTAAGTAGGAAAAATAGGTGTTAAGGGAATATTTGCATTTTTAAATAAACCAGGCTAGATTGTTTTCAAAAGAGGGAGTGAAATGTGTCACCTAGCCAGGTGAAGTTCAGAAACAGTGTGTTTATTTTTCCCAAAGATTACTGGTAAAACTTAGTACTATGAGAGATTTTTATTATCAGAAAGGTAAAGTCCAAAGACAAACTGAAACAATAGGAATTTGCATTCAAAGGAGAAAATATGTATAAAGGAGCGAAGGCTGTGTGTAAGGATGGCATCTTAAGATCTAACAAGTGTGAAAAGCCTTCAGCATCTACGCTTCAAGCTGCTGTCTACACCAAACTGAAGTTAAGAAAAGTCACTTTGAATTCGACTGGGTTCAAGGTACCATGTTTCATTGCCTGGGTTTTTAAAAAAAAAATCTATGCATCTAACTGTTGCCTCAATGAAAGTGTAACCCAGAGTCAGATCAAGTAGGGGATTTAGAAGTTCTTATAATAGTAATTTATAGACATATGTATGTGCTTAAAATCATTTTTCTTATTAATAAATGTTTAATCTAGTTTTGTAAAAACCTATAGGACTCGGTGGTCTTATTACTACTGAATTCAAGGCACACATCTCGAAATTTATACAAATTGCAAAACAAGTTGTAGCAGTTGTTTCAAGTTTCCCTCTGCGATTTGAACAACTCAGCATTTACTATCGGCTGTGCCATAACACTATCATTGTGGCTTTTAGAGTTCCTGCAAGTACTGCAAGCCCTCTGAGCTGGACACCTTTCAACTCCATTAAAAATTAACATGACAGTCTGACTGACTTGAATTAATTCAGGTTTTGATCAATTCGTACTTAAACTTGAGATATAGCTGACTTTTATCATCCCATACATTATTCCAAATTATGAAACCTAAAAACTACCCATTATACTATGCCTGGGGAGCCTTCTGCTTCACTAATTTTCAGCAGTGCATTCAGCAAAGTCACACAACAAGGTTGTGAATAATCATGTAGCAGTTGTGACCATCACAGCATAGCTGAGGAACAGATAATGAGGAAATGTACAAACAATTGAATCGACATACAGTAAATTAAAGGAATTGTACTGTGTCTCTAGATACTGTACTGATTGAGTAAACAATGCTGTAAAGGATGGGTATTGCCTGCTTTAAAGCATTGCTTTAAAGTTATGAGAGCATTTGATAATTACATCCTGTGAGGAGTTGTAACAAAGCAACTGCTGCCAAATTTCTTCAGCACACTCACTGCTGTTCTGCTAGTGATTGTATATTGAACAGTCTCTGTGGGTCTTGTTGAAGGGGAAGCATGAATTTTGTTTTATTTTTCAGAATTGACCATGTGAGAAGAAGTAATTTTATATGCTATTCCGGCCATTTTGTATAGCGGGCTAATTGTATTCATATCAGTGTTAAGGTCAGCAGCTATTTGTGATCACTAAAACAGATGATGACATAGTAATTTATTTCATTCAGGCTGAGGGAAGGGATATTACAACTCAATAAAACGGGGAGAAGTGAGCCCATTGGAAGCTGGGAGTAACTTCATACTGTTTCCTGTAAAGACTGCAATTCTGCGAAGAGCATGATATAAAGTATAAATGTGGCATGGAATTTTCAAGTGTGTTAAAATGCTAATAAGAGATGTCTTTTCTGCAGTTTAGAGTATTAGATACCTCCTAGATAATTTTTAGTCAATGTTGATTTTAGTTTGTTTATTACAGTAAAGTCTTACAACTTGAAATCTTGTTGTGCAATTCCTTTAAATTGGCTACTGGGAATTCCTTTTTCTTAAATTATCGGTCTCTATGGAGATTGTAACAAACATATAATTGCAAATATTTTCTTGACGTTTTAAAATGCTTTTGTTTTAAATGTGATATTGTGAAGTAGAGTTGGTGACCCATCATTTTCCTTTTTTTGCATCCAGAAAATTGTACTCTCATTCTTCAACTGGAGATACAATGGATTTGTACGCTCTCCAATCCCTCTTAAAGCTGAGTTTGGACTCCTATCTCTACCCGTCACCCCTCCCCTTGACTGATGGGATGATAATCTCACTCTGATAATTGCATGAGTTTCAACTGCAATGGGTTTCAGCATTCTCAATCCATTCCCTAGTGGATCCTAATGTGGACACTGAATCAGCAACTGCACTCAGATAGGCTGAAAGCAATGCTGGTGTGGGAAATGGAAAGGTCCCATTGATGCAATCGAATTTGTTATTCTGAGATTGAATTTAAAGCACATTGTTGGGGGCGTGTGGATAGGTAGTCAATATATTTATGTACAGCAGCAGGTTAGCATAATGAATGTACTTATATCTGACTGTTACTTGGAATTAGGAAAACCATGCTGACAACTGTAACAAAATATAAGAACATGGGAAACAACTATCTGGACCAACTAAGCTTATCCTGTTCCAAGCTAAAATCCCCTCTTAATGTTAAAGTGTTTCAACCACTTGTGACAAGAACTACAATTTAAATATACTACACTATTGTCTGAAGAGACAAATAACTCCAACAAAATTAAGAAATTATGACCTTTTCCAGCAGGCAAATGGCTGTTTCTATGTAAAGCTCCGTTGAACAGGTTCAAACATAATCTAATGATCTTGCTCAGCTTTTGCACAGCTGTAGACTAACCCATGAATGCCCTGTTGTTTGGGAACAGAGAATGGTGGGTTACGATATAAAAAAGCTCCTCAGTTCCATCAGCCGTCCTGCAGAAGAAGGTGACGAAATGGTACACCTGACTTCAAACCCTATAACACTGAGGAAGACATACTGCAAGTAATTAGTTTATTATGTAAGTACAAACACCAAGAATCATTGTATACATGTTCAGTAATAATCACCAATATTTTAATAGTGTAACTGCGACCTGGGACAATAAAGCTATATTTTCACCCATAGAAACTGGGGTCAAATCAAACTTAAAACTGATGAATTAAAGTTTCCATTTTATATAGGCTGTAGGTCCCAGGTGAAATGAATTTGAACAGTTCCTAGTGCTTAAGAATGGCCGCAGCATTAATTGTCAAACTTGTTCAAAGGTATCACAGGATGATTACTGTGGCATATGAAAAGAAAATCATACTAGTGCAACAGATTATGCTTTTTGAAGTGATACCTGAGAGCATTGTTAGAACGATAATGATTATAAATGTTTCAACGTGAGACGCCCTGTAAACACACTCCTCGAGATCCCTAACTTCTAAAGAAAATCAGTGTTGCTTACTGAAAAACACCTTGAGATGTTTATCTGCATTCAAAATACTAATTGATTCAGGCCAGGCTGTTGTTTTAAAGATAACAGCGCTATTCCTGTGGAAAATGTTTTGAATAGACAATTGGATCTCTCATGATGTTGCTCACAATGAATTAGAAGTTATCTGCAAGGCGGGAATGTTGCTATTTAGGATTGACACCATTGCACATTTTGAATTTGGAATGAAAGGAGGGAGCAAGAGAAAACAAGGAACCATAGGCCAATTAGCTTGACATCAGTAGTAGAGAAATGTTAGAATCTATTGTTGGGGACATGGTAAGAGGCATTTAGAAAATCATAACATGATTTTATGGAAGGGAAGTCATGTTTGACAGATCTGTTATAAGTAGTCATTTGGTAGTACAGAACTTGAGTATTGCTGAAAAAAGAGACATGCCAAAGCTTTTCATCTTGCATTCATCAGGACACTTCACAAGAATACCAATATAAGGGGGAAACAACAATTTATTCTATATGTTAAGAAAGTGCTGATTGGTTGGTAAGTGGACTCTGATTGGTAGAGACATTGCCATGGAGAATGCACCAGTGATGGTGACTGAAAGTTAACTGCTAAGCATTGTTTGAAATTGAAAATCCTGACCATTAACCAATGCCTTCACCAATCAGGGTGAAGCAGGGCCCATGTACAATATGGACGGGTTGCACTTGAACAGAGCTGGGACTAAGTTCCTTGCGGGGCGTTTTGCTAGTGCTGTTGGAAGGGCTTTAAGCTAACTTGGCAGGAGTATGGGAACCAAGAGAAAATATTAGAGAGGAATACCAGAGTGCACAAAATACTGGGAGGGATGGATATTACTAGTATAGAGAATAGTAAGTTAATAGGTAACGTCGGGGTAAGGGAGAAAGTAACAAATCTAAATCAGGGTTATGATGCATGTATGTGAATGCACGGTGTATAGTAAATAAGATTAGGGGGTTACAGGCACAGATTGCCATGTGGAAATATGATGTGGTGATAACAGAAGGAAGGAAGGACAGAACTGAGTGTTAAATATTTCTGGGTATAAGGTGTTCAGAAGATATAGGAAAGGAAGAAAAGGAGGAGGGGTGGCAGTATTGATTAAGGAGAGCATTGCAGTGCTGGGGAAAGAGGATGTCCTAGAGGGTTCAAGGACAGAATCAATTTGGCTAGAGCTAAGGAACAATAAAGGTGCAATTATATTTTTTAGTGTAGTCTATAGACCACCAAATAGTGAGAAGGACGCAAAAGAGCAAATCTGCAGGGAAATTACAGAGCTGCAAGCATTATAGAGTAGTTATAATGGGTGACTTTAATTACCCGAAAGTAGACTGGGACAGTGGTAGTGTAAAGGGCGGAGAGGAGCAAAAGTTCCTAGATTGTCTTCAGGAGAATTTTCTACAGCAGTATGTGTCCAATCCAACAAGAAAAGACACACTGTTGGACCTGGTTCTTGGAAATGAAATGGATCAAGTATCAGTGGGGGAACATTTAGGGGACAGTGATCATTGTATTGTATGTTTTAGGATGATGATAGAAAAGGACGATAGGCAATCCAGAGTAAGAATAATTAACTGGACAAGGGCCGACTTCAATGGGACAAGATGGAGCTTGACCAGATAGACTGGAATGAAAGATTGGCAGGAGTAACTATAGTTGAACAATGGGCTACCTTCAAAAAAGAATTGGTTCGGGCGCAGTCAAGGTATATTCCATCAAGAGAGAAAGGTAGGGCAAACAAATCCAGAGCTGCCTGGATGAAAAAGGAAATTAAAATTAAGATAAAGAAAAAAAAGTGTGCTAATGACAGGTGTCAGGTAGAAAATACAATTGAGAATCAACAGGAGTACAGAAGGTTAAGAGGGGAAAAAGCATATTACAAAAGCGAAAAGAGATTATGAGGAAAGACTGGCAGCCAACAAAAAGGGGAATCCCAAAGTCTTCTATAGGCATATAAATAGTAAAAGGGTGGTGAAAGGAGGAATAGGGCCAATTAGGGACCTAAAAGGGAATTTACGCATGGACGAAGGGACCATGGCTGAGGTATTAAATGAATACTTTGCATCCATCTTTAACAAGGAGGTAGACGCTACCCAGGCCATGGTGACAGGTGAGGAAACTGTCACTAGAAAGATTCAAAATTGATGAGGAGGAAGTTTTGAATAGACTGTCGCTACTTAAAGTTGACAAGGCACCGGACCAGATGGGATGCATCCAAGGGTATTGAAGGAAGTGACAGTAGAAATTGCAGTAGCACTCTCTCCTTTAAACCTGATGTCTTCATCCCTCTCCTCAAATAAACCAACCTTTGCAAACTACCACCTCATCTGCAGCCTCCCTTTCCTTTCCAAAGTCCTTGAATATGTTATCACCTCCCAAATCCATGTCCATCTTTGGCAGAACTCCATGTTTGAATGCTTCCTGTCAGATTTCCTCCCCTGCCACAGTACAAAACAGTATCAAAGTCACGAATGACATCCAGTGTGACTGAACTAAATGTAATTTAACGTTCCTCATTCTTCTTGATCTGTCTGCAGTCTTTGACATGGTTGCCCACACCATCCTGCTCCAACGCTCTCCCCTGTCATCCAGCTAGATGGGACTGCTCTCGTCTGGTTCTATTCTTATCTATCTAACTGTACCCAGAGTATCACTTGCAATGGCTTCTCTTCCTGTTCCCATGCTGTTACCTCTAGTGCCTCCCAAGGATCTCTCCTTGTCCCCTCCTAATTCTCATCTACATACTGCCCCTGAGTGACATCTTCCAGAAGTGAGGAATTAGTTTTCAATTGTATGCTGATGACACCCAGTTCTATAGCACCTCCACCTCCCTCCCTCCACTCTTGCCAAGTTATCAGACTGCTTATCTAGCATCCAGTACTGGATGAGCAGAAATTTCCTCCAATTAAACATTGGGAAAACCAAAGCCATTGTTTTCAATCAAGGCTCCAAACTCTGTTCCCTAATTATCAACTCTGTACCTTTCCCTGGCAATGTCTGAGATGAAACCAGTCTGTTTGGAACCTTGGTAACTTTGGGACTGCGAGATGAGAATCTGCCCACAAGATTGCACCATCACTAGGCAGTTTCAGCAGCAGATGGGTTGAGACAGGGGCAAAGTCGGGTGATGTTGCAATGCACCCCTGGCTGGTCTCCTTCATTCTACCTTCTGTATCCAAAACTGCTGCCCATGTTCTAACTCACACCTAGTTCTGTTAAGCAATCATCTGCATTGAATTCCAGTCAAGCAATATCTTGATTTAAAAATTCTCAGCCTTGTTTTTAAATAGTCTCCCCACTCTTTCTCTCTGTAATCTCCTCCAGCACCAGGTATTGGTGAAACTGAGATTTCAACCTGTTGAAGCTGCAATACAAGACTTATGCAGCTGAAGCAGCATGCTACAGACAGAACTAAGTGGTTTACACAAACAATAGATCAGATCAAGTTCTGCAGTCCTACCACATCCACTCATGAATGGTGCTGGGCAGTTAAATCCCAAACAGATGGCGAGGCTCCATGGCCATTTTCATTCTGAATGATGGAGAAGCCCAGCACATGAATGCAGAAGAGAAGGCTGAGGCATTTGCAACCATCTTTAGCCAGAAATGTCGAGTGGATGATCCATGTCTGCCTCTTCCTGAGGGTCCCCACTGTTATCGAAGCCAGTCTTCCACTAATTCAATTTATCTAAGTGGTATTAAGAAATGGATACAGTCAAGGTTAGGGGCCTTGACAACATCCTGACTGTAGTGCTGAAGACTTGTGTTCCAGAACGAACCGCACCTCTGGCCGAGTTGTACTAGTATGGCTACAACACCCAAAGAATTGCCCAGATATGTCCTGTCCACAAAAAAACAGAACAAATTCAATAAATTAGGCATTACTGTCCCACTAGTCTATTCTCAATCATCAGCAAAGTGATGGAAGGTATCGACAGTGCTATCAAGTGACACTTACCCATAACCTGCACACTGATGCTCAGCTTGGGTTCCAGTAGGACCACTTGGCTCTGGCATTAGTTCAAACATGGACAAAAGAGCTAAATTCCAGGTGAGAAGTGAGAGTGACTGCCCTTGACATTATGGCAAAATCTGACTAAGTACAACACCAAGGAGTTCTAGAAAAATTGAAGTCAATGGGAATTGGGAGAAAACTCTTCACTGGTTGGAGTCACACCCACACATCGAAGATGGTTGTGGGTGTTTCTGGCCAATCATCTCAGTCCCAGGACATTGCTGCAGGAGTTCCTCAGGGTAGTGTCCTACAATTAATCTGTATCATGAAGATCAGAAGCGGGAATGTTTGCTACTATAACTAAATTGTATGATGGGAACAGTTTATAATGGAATGTCTAGTTTGGCTATCCATTCAATGGCCTCCTGAATTGCTAAGTGGAGAAATGAGATGCCTCCTGCAATGGATCTTAGTGGGCAGGTTCCTATTGTGTGTTCCATGGCCTGAGACTCATGGCCACAAACACACTTTGAGTCATCCATGTGTGGAGAAGAGCGTACATGAACTGTGCAGCTTTGGTTGATCGCTGTCTATTGTCTTCGAGAGAGGTCACAGCCAGAGACCTCCGCTGTTGGGTCAGTGATGAGTGATTCTTTACACTGCATGTGTCCCAGTATTCCATCTGGATAGTAGGTTGATACCAGCTGCATGAATATTAGCTGCATGAATATTAGCTGCCATTTCCCAGAATGGTCAGAGTGAATTGAAACGCTTTTCAAGTCTTCTTGATGGGAAGGTTAAATTATTCTGATTCTTTGCATCTCACAGAGAAGGATGGTATGGCAGGCGGAGTAATGTGGAAAAACACAGGGAGCTCTTCAGTTGGAGTGGACTTAAGGTTCCCTGACACTGTCCTCATGGTGGCATTTAGCTACACACCCATGGTCCAGGAGGACATTGAGGCAGAGCAGACTAGGGCCACTGTTGTAGTTCAATGTGTTCTAGCTCTGTTCACCCATGACATTCCAGTGAGTTTCTGGACCAGGATTACCCTAGTTTTTACTTTTTGGCTGATGTTGATGAGAAGAGTTGGATAGATGAGAATGCTATGCAGCATGATACCCAAGTATCTTGGGTAGGGGTCATGGACAAGTCGTCTTCCTCCGAAGGAAACATTGAGATGTTCTCTGATGATTGCACACTGCTTAGTTTCATTCGGAATTCCTCAGATAATGAAGCAGTACATTCCTCAGGTAGCAAAACCACTGGACAGCATCCAGGCTTGGGCTGATAAGTGGCAAATAATATTCATGGCACACAAGTGCCAGCCAATGACTATCTCCAAAAAGAGATTGTCTGTGTCATTCAAAGATATTGCCATTGTTGAATCCCCCAACATGCATATCCTGGAAGTCAGCATTGACCAAAATCTTAATTGGACCAACCACCCAAATATTATTGCTCCAAAAGCAGGTCAGAGGCTGGGTATTCTGCAATAAATGACTCACCTCCTGACTCCCAAAAACCTTTCCACAGGGCACAAGTCAGAAGTGTGATACATTTGCCTGGATGAGTGCAGTTCCAAAAGCACTCAAGTAGCTTGCTACCATTCAGGCCAAAGCAGCCCTCTTGATCTGCACACTATCAATCATCTTAAGCATTCACTCCCTCCATCACTGGCAAACCATGGCTGCAGTGTTACAATCTACAAAATGCACTGCAGCAACTTCCAATGTTCTCAAACACGCAACCTCCACCACCCAGAAAGATAAGGGAAACAGGCACATGGAAGCACCACCATCTCCAAATCACATACCATACTGATTCAGAAATTCCTTCATTGTTATTGGATCAAAATCCAGGAACTTCCTACCATCACCACAGGGACTGGAGTGGTTTAAGAAGGTGGCTCACAACCACCTTCCCAAGAGCAATTAAGGATGATCCTCGCCATCGATGTCCACATCCTTCGAAAAAATAAATAAAGAATAAAAATAGTTGCTTGGTAGTACAAAACTTGAGTATTTGCTGAAAAAAAGAGACATTCTGTCAAAGGTTTTTGTCTTGCACTCATCAGGACAGAAGCAAGATGCCAAATTTACAAGGGAACAATTTATACTGCATGAGAAAAGAGTGCTGATTGTTTGGTAAATTAGCCCTGATTGTTCGAGGTGTTGCCATGGAGCATGCACCAAGGAGCTTTTGTTCCCCATGCTTTGGTTTAATTCAAAACAGGAGTAATATCTGGACATATTCCTTTTTGCCTACAGAGGACAGGTTCCTGCGTATGAATAGATATAGCTTCTGGAAAGCATAAGTGAGCCACATTATCAGCCCGGCTGATAATCTTAAATTGTAATTTTTAGCACACTCAGGATTGGTCAGAAAGTACTGTCCAATCATGGAATCTCATCTATCATTAGACATTATGTTCTGAGTTTGTAAGCACGGGTTGGTTGAGTACAGTCAGTACTTTGCCTATTGTGAACAGCTGAAGGGACGTGCTGTTTGATGTAATCTGCCAGTCATTGGGACATATGGCCTACGTACCTGGCACTGCACAAGTATATATATGAATTTCAGTGCCAGTGCGATGCCAGATGTCTCAATCAGGTTATTCACTTTGGTAGGAAGAATAGTAAAACAGAGTATCTTTAAATGGTGAAAATCTATTAAATGATGGTGTTCAGATGAATTGGGGTACTTGTACAAGAAATGCAGAAGGTTAACATGCAAGTAACTACAGCAAATAATTAAGAACACAAGTTGTATCTTAGCCTTTATTATAAGGGGATTAAAGCATATGAGTATTGATGTCTTGCTGCATTTGCAGAGGACTTTAATGAGATTACACCTGGAGTATTGCATGCAATTTTAGTCTCTCTATCTACTTGTCTCGGAGGGGCTGCAGCCTAGGTTCATGAGATTGATTCCTGGGATTTGAAGGTTGTCCTATAAGGAGAGGTTAAGTAGAATGGGCATATGCTTTGGAGTTTAGAAGAATGAGAGATGATCTCAATGAAGCATATAGGATTCTAAGGATGCTTGACTAGGTAGATGCTGAAAGGCTGTTTCCCCTGACTAGAGTCTATAATTAGGGGGCATAGTCTCAGGTTAAGGGGTCAACCATTTAGGATTGAGATGAGAAATTTCTTCACTCAGATGGTCGTAAATCCTTGGAATGTTCTACCCCAGAGGGCTACTCCTTCCTTGTCATTGCCAGCTTTCTGTCCCATGAGGCAATGGTTTACACCTTGGTGGTCAACTCTGTGTAAAATATCACCTGGGGTGTATCTCACAAGCTGCACTCTGGCATGGCAGTCTCTGCCTCATTTGCTGCAGAGAAAGACAGCGGGCTGTGATAGTTCACGATTCACTGGGCCCTGTTTTCTTTATGCCCTCTTCTGGGCCAGCTGAATTTTCTGCTTCTGCTCACCCCTTTCAATCTCCCTCTAGAGGTCAGGGCCATCAGCCACTGTCTTCAGTTATCAGTGTCAATGTCTATCATCTTCGTATCTCACTTATAGGCATCCTTGTAGAGTAGGTATTGATGTCCATTAGGTTGTGACCCAATGGCTAGTTCACAGTACAGAAGTTCTTTGGGCATACAGCTATCATCCATCCAATGAATGTGGATGAGCCAGCACAGACGTTGTTGGCTTAGCAATGAGTTTACACTGATGGAATTAACACATTCCAGGACCTCTGAGATGGTTAACTTATCTTGCCAAGAAATACCACCTGAGACAGCGAAGGTGGAAACTGTTTAGCCTTTTCTCCTGCCTAGCATATGTTGTCCAGGTCTCACTACTCTAGAGGTGCGTGCTGCGGATGCAGGTTTGGTAGTCTTGCAGTTTGGCATTCTCAATCAGGTTGCTGTTGGTCTGTATTCTTACTCAATTTGGACATAATAATTGCAGCTTTTACAATGCTGATTGAAGGCATTGATTTCAGCATCAAGTGACAGATTGCTGGTGATTGTGGAGCCTAGATATGTGAAGCTACCAATAACCTCCACATTGTCAATGCTGATGGATGGCAGTATGGCAACACCCTAGACCATGACATTTGTCTTCCTGATGCTGATGGTGAAACCAAACTCTTTACAGGCATGAGAGTCTGTCGAATTGCCACAGGAGATGTTCCTCAGTATGGAATGTCAATGTGGCATTGTCAGCGTAGAGCAACTCTTTGATGAGGGCTTGGTATACTCTTGTCTTGGATTTCAGGCGTGCAAGTCTGAACAGCATTCTATCAGTTCTAGTATTTAAGTAGACACCATCGTAGATGAACTGAGGCATATGACAGTAGCAAAGTGAAGAATATGCCAAAGAATGTTAGTGCCAGAACGCAATCCTGTTTGACCCCACTGCGGATCTCAAAAGGTTCCTATGTTGCCCAGTCATAGCTGACCTTACCCATCATGTTGTCAGGGAAAGAGGAGATCAAATTGAGCAGCTTTGGAGGGCAGCCAGTTTTCTCCAGAAGCCTAAATAGACCACCTCTGCTCACATGGCCATATGTCTTGAAGAGATCAATGAAGGCAATATAGAATGGTCTCCTTTGTTCATGGAACTTCTCCTGCAGCTGCCGGACTGAGAAGATCATGTTAATTGTAGATCATCTTGTTCTGAAACCACACTGGTATACGGGGTAGATGTGTTCGGCCAAGATCTGCAATCTGACAGGGGCAACATGTGCAAATATTTTTCCCAGGATGCTTAGCAGGGAGGTGCCTTGATAGTTTGTGCAATCGCTGTGGACAACCTTGTTCTTGTACAGGATCAGAACCTTTGCGTCACACATATCCTAGGGCACTGCTCCTTCCCTCCAGCAGAGACAGGAAAGTTTGTGCAGATGCTGCAGGAGTGCTGGTTTCCTGTGCTTGATGAATTCAGTCGACAACATCAGCACCTGGAGCTTTGCCCATGGCATGCAAGTCAATATTTTTGCATAGCTCCTCCACTGTGGATTCGATATTCAGCTCTTCTATGACAGGCTGGGTCTCTATGGTGTCTAAAGCTTCCTCAGTCTCAGTGTTCTCCCTAGAGTACAACTCAAGCTAGTGTTCCACCCATCTCTCCAACTGTTTATTACAGTCGGTGATGACCTCCCCAGCCTTTGTTTTCAATTAAGCTGTTTTCTTTGCTGATGGACCTGTTGCCTTTGTGATTCCATCATACATGCTCCTAGCGTTCCTTGTGTTGAAGGACATCTGGATATTCTGGCAAAGTTGTAACCAGTAGTCATTGGTGCACCACCTAGGGGTCCGTTGGACTTTACTTCGAGCAGTTCTTCATGCAGTCAGAGTCTTCTTCCTCGGATCTCTCTTGTGATTAATGAGAGCAATTGCTTGGCTTCAATGACAGGTTCCATGACAGCAATGTTAGCCTCGAACTAGTCAGCATGTTCAGTTCTTGCTTCCCATATGTTGAGAGTTTGGCATTGTAAATGGTGTTTCAAAATATGTTGCATTTCACTTCTGCACGCTGTGTGGAAGTGCCAGAGAGTGCCTATTCAATCGAAGAGAGTAACTGTTAGTTACTGTTTTATCTGGATAGGCAGTATGACTGACAATGATACAAGGACAGCAAATCTGCTTTGAATGAAAAAGACTTCAAGGGTTGCATTCCAACCTTGATGCACAACAGGGAGTGATCTGTATCACGATGAGCTCTGTGATAGCTGTATGTGTTGAGAACACTGTTGAGTCATATCTGGTGATGATCAGGTCCAGCTGGTGCCGATGCCCTGATCTTGAATGTCTCCAGGACACCTTGTGGCATGGTGTCATGAAAGAAAGTGTTAGTTAAAGAAAGCACATGATAGTAGCAAAGCTCATGTAGTCTCTGTCCATTCTCATCTATCTTTCTCAAGCCATGATGTCCAAGGCAGGAATGTCATGCCTCATGGTCTGCATCCACTCTCTTGTTGGAATCCCCCAGTAGGTAAAGATGTTCTGATTTAGAGATTCTGCTGAAAGCAGTGTCAAGCTCCTCACAGAACTGGTATTTCAGCTCTGTAGTGGAACACAGAGTTGGTGCATAGATTCTGATGAAGTTAACAGAGGCAGATAGGGAGAACAGGTTCTTAACCATTTGTGCAGGGTTCTATCATCGAAAGTAACAAGATCACACAGCAAAGCCTACATCTTGCTCATGCATTTCCTCTGAACTCTTCCCTGCTAGTGTAAGGTTTTTCTTTCAATGGTCCACTCTCCACAACCCTGGTCTCTAATGTCAATGTTCAGCCTGTCAAATTCCATGTCGATCACAGCCATCTTGTGCATGTAATCGATCAGCTGCAAGTCGTCTGTCAATCCCGTGCACATTGTCCTGATGTTTAGATTTGCCAACAAAGAGTTGGCATCTTTTTTCTTTTCATTTGTTTGCCTGGATTCAGTCCACTTGCTGAGCAGAGACTCTAGGCTCCAAGCACCCATTTGAAGTATATGGACTGTGGCAGGTCAGCACCTTACTAGGCGGGGGCTGTCCAACTTAAGGTGCGTGGCGGCTGACCAGTGGAACATGATGGTCCTTCCCACCATCAGAGATAGCACATAGCATCTGTTCTCCATGTCAATTAAATTGAGCTTATCACTATAACTGTTGTCTCCCATGTAGTTATAATGCTCTGCAGCAAAACTGAAGTGTTCTCTTCAGGCCACAAGCCTGGGCAAAATTTATGGAGATGCTGGGCTGCCCACACCCTTCACTCAACCTCCCCAGTTAGGTCCAAAGGAATGCAAAGCACTACGTTTGGCATCGGCTTGGTTGCAGGAGTTTCTGGAAAGAAGACATATTTAGACATTAGTCTGTGTTTGGGCTGCACTCCATATTTTTTGTCAGAGCTGCTCGCTTAACCTTCAACTCTCCCAAGGTATCCAACAAGGCAGTGGAGCTATTTTCCCATAGCTGGGAGATTGGTTAATGAGTGCCAGGACATGGTCCACGTGCTAGTGAGCCTGTACACTGTATGTCTGAAGGCCAAACCTCCTCTGAATTCTTCTGAAGCTTCAGCCTGGGACTGCAAGGGATCTAGTTTAGGTGTGTTGCCACGAGGCAGCATAGCAAAAGGCTTGCCGATGAAGGGGCTGTGCACTGACAGGGAGAGACTCAAGCACTTGGTTCTCTTTTTTGCATTGCTGCTGGTCAGCAGTGTGAGCTGAAAATGAAAAGCAAACTAGCACACAAAAGCGGAAATCATGCTAACTCTCTTCACCCACACACTAGATGCATCACATTGACCTATGCGATGCTCAGCCAATGAATATGTTAAAGGCTGAGATTGATAGATTTTTGATGGAAAAGTGGAGTTGAAGCTGAGGATCATCCATTATTTGAAATTGTAGAGCAGGCTTAGAGGGGCCGCATGGCCTACTCCTGCTCCTGTTTCTTCTTTTCTTACTGCAGGATTGAAAAGACTGCAGCAATTAAAGTTGCAGCTTCCTGGAGGACTAACAGCTGAATGTTTTCTCCTCCATCTTATTGAACAAAGAATGATTTCTATTTCTAAGCCTATTTAAGATGGGAGAGTTTTCTGGAGCTGAAACACCTCATAGAATCTTTGTTGCATTGAGAAGGCATAAAAACAGAGTGAAATGTTTTTCTGGTCCAGAATTTATTGAACAAATTAGGAAATCAAATGAAAAATTGCTGGCTATGCACATGATAAAAACATTTAAGGAAGTAGTCAAAGCTCTGTGGATGGAGGTGGCAGTGGCACCACCTTTTTATCCCCAGCATGGCAGACCAGTGCTGGAAAAACTTAAATGGCCTGACAAGGGGAGGCAAGGTAAGAGGACTGCCACTTCTTGGCATCTTCGGATATGCTCCACTGATTATCCTCATTTCTTAAATGGATCGCCAAATTATAATGCACCAGTGCACCCTGATTGAATGTCTATCCAACACTTTCACTTGCAACCTATGTTTGGAAATCTCCTTACAATCTTTACTTGCGCACAACCTCTTGTAACATCCCATGTTACAAAGATCCTGTTGTCCCTGCTATATAAATTTTGTACACCCACCTGAATTTTGTTCCAGGGCAACTGGCTCATAATGCTTACCCTGGATAAATGTGAGGTAACCCCATACAAGACTTGGGCATGTTGTTCCTGATGTGGAACTGTCAGCATTAGTGATCTAGTGTTGGGTACAGGAGACTAGATCTAAAAACTGTGCTTGTGCCTGCTGCAGAACTTTAAAGAATCTATCTCCCAATGTGTCCACAGATGATTCCATCTCATCAATCTCAGAATGCTAAATTATCAGATCATTTATTTTTCTGTAGATCATTCACAGCCAATTTGATTTTGATTTGAATGAAGATGATGATGACACAGCTTGATCCTTCTAATTATCCCTATGACTAATCAATTTCACTGCTCGTGTAACTTAACTCTGTTTTCTACACACTACATCAGAGACTTTCCACTCGGTAGTGTCAATATAGTGGAGATGGATTTTCCATTATAATAGCTTGCTACAGGAAATTATGATAATGGGCCAGAATTTACAGTCAAAATAATGGTGAAGCTAATGGTGCTCACCATTATTTATGCATACATGAATAAAGCTACTTCGGGTGAGGGCAAATGAGCAGTTAAACACAAAAGTGTCCAAGATGCCACCTGGCTACATCTGTTAGCCTTTCAAAAATGACACCTTGCTGTATTATTGACAGTTAGTATTTGCCCATTTCAGTCTAATACCCTTTTTTAATAGTGTGAGAAGTCTTAATTACAGCCAACAGCCTCTCTGGCACAGAAAATCAACTATAACAAGTACGGAGTCACATTTCTTCAGCTCTTAATGATTGGAGAATTTATTTTTAACTTTCTCTTGGATTTAAAAAAGAGAGAAAAAAGAAACTATCTTTATTACGCCTCTCTAGTTCACTCTCAGTACCTGCTTTGACACGGAATTCATAATTTTAACACACTTCCTGATTCAGATTCTGCACTATTCAATCCTCAATTTTACAATCTGATTTGTTGAGGAGAATACACAGTTGTTATTTGCCCTGTTCCCACAGATCCCACAAGCCCGCTAGAGGGTATCATGCCATTCAATTCAATCAATTCAATTTCACTTTATTACCCATATGGAAATTCATATTGGATAACATTGTTCGTTCATTAAAAAAAATTATAAATAAATGAATAATTACAATATAAGAAAGTTACCCTATCATAGAGATCTAACTTTAATTAATATGTATTAAACATCTATTCCACTTCATTAAAATAATCAGTGAGTGAGTCCTCACCCATACATCAAACCCCTGTTAGAAGTTCTTATAGAGAAGGGCATACATGAGCTCAGGAACTGATTAGTCTTGCATCTGAGGGATTGTAGCCTTTTCCCTGAATGCAACCAACAGCAATGCTGAAACGAGGGGTGATTCTCATCGTTCATGACACTTTACTTTTGTCAAAATTCTTCGAGAGCTGATGTAATCAAGAAAGATCTGCTCATCAAATACACTTCCTGCCTGGTTCAATAAGCTCTGTATCCCCCAAGAGTCTGTTTTCCTAGACAACAGTGCCAAGTGAGACATCCAAGGATAGCACTCTCAACAACAGACGTATAAAAGAGTTTAAAAACAAAAAGCTAAAAGCTACTGTGGATGCTGGAAATCCAAAACAAAAACAGAATTACCTGGAAAAACTCAGTAAGTCTGGCAGCATCGGCGGAGAAGAAATCAGTTAACGTTTCGAGCCTTCATGGCCCTTCGGCAGAACTGCAGCATAGTTTCAACAAGGGAGAAATATAAATTTATATTTCTACCTTGTTGAAACTATGCTGCAGTTCTGCCGAAGGGCCATGAAGGTTCGAAACGTTAACTGATTTCTTCTCCGCCGATGCTGCCAGACTTGCTGAGTTTTTCCAGGTAATTCTGTTTTTGTATAAAAGAGTTTCATGATTTTAGGATCTGCTCAGAAGGATTTTAATTTTCTGAGGTAGTATAACTGTGTATGTCCCTTGGCTACCACTTCTGCACAGTTCCCTTCAATTCAACTCATCATCTGCTCTGACACCTAAATACTTGTAGTTAGTAACTATTTCAATGTTCATATCATGACTCTTCACAGGAACAACATAATTAACTGGCTTTTCCCTAAAGCTTATAACTAGTTCTTTTGCCTTGTTTTCTTTCAGTTTAAGAGAATTGTTATTGCACCATTTTACTGAACTTCTCCACCGAGTTCCTATAGTTTACTTCATGTTCCTGATGAAATCCACAAATACCACATCAGTAGCATACTTCAGGATCATTTTGTCTCATATCCCACTTACAGCAACTTGCAGTGCAAATTCTCATGGAAATTAAGTGGACAAGGGCAAGATTAATAAAGTTGGGTGCCATTCATTCTCCAGCTACAGTAACTTCTAACCAATGTGTCATATATAATATTTTTCATGTTTAGATAAATGACCTCCAAATGTTACACTCTATTCTGTCAAATCAAACTTTTCTTGGGGTGAGACCGGGGTTGGGGGGGCAGTGCGGGTGTTCTACATCCTTCTCCCCCATCCTAGAAAGAAAGAATAAAAGTTTGCATTTATCTTATGCATTTCACATTCTCAGGACATCTCAAAGTGCTTTACAGCAATGGTCAATGCACTGTCAAGGCAAATGTAGTGGTCAATTTTACACAAAGCAGGACCCCACAACCAGCAATCAGAAGAACCATCAGTAAATCTGTTTTGGTGATTGAGGGATGAATATTGGCCAGGATACTATGAGAGCTATCTTGCTCTTCTTTGAATAATGGTATTGAATAATGGGATCTTTTAAATGTACATTTGGTTTAATGCCAGTCTGAAAGACAGCACGTCTGACAATGGAGTACTCTCTCTCACTACTCCATCAAAGTGTCCTAAATTATTTTCTGAGGCAGGGCACAAAACCGCAACTTTCTGACTTGATTCTCTCCAGTATCCTGATCAATTTTTATCCTTCAACCAATATCACTAAAAAAAAATTAACTGGTTATCACTGCATCTTCCATGGCCATTTTTTCTGATGTTAGATCTAACACAGTGAGACCAGCAGGGAAATAAAAGCTCAGAAGTAGAAACAACGAGAATAAGGGAGAAGAGCTGGAAGACAAAAGAGCGGCAGCGGCAGCACTGGGAGTGAGGGCACAGCGGTATCAGCAGGGATATAAAAAAGCAGTAGCATAGTTGCACTGTGTGTGAGAGCACAGTGAGGCCAGAGGGAGGATAAAGGAGTTGGGGGGTTTGTAGATTCAGAACTGACTGACTGGGTTGGGTTGGAATAAACAATCAGTGATGTCACAGGGAAGAAGCTAAATGATTGGTCGATGAGTATTTTTTCTCCTTTTCTCACTAAACTGGGGCATCCTTTCAAATTAGGAGCTGGGAATTGAAAAATTTCAATTCAGATAAGTATACTAGTACGTGAACTAATAAGCGTGTAAGCACAGAGCTGGTCCAGCAGTATTAATCAAAGTGAATAGTTCAAACAAGGTACTAACTAAATTGTTAAGAGGGAATAGAGAGTTTTTTCCATCATGGATGGGCATTTAAGACCTCACTTCACTCACTCACTTTTCCAGAACCGCTCCATCCAATTCAGGGATGCGGGGAGTCAGAGCCTATCCCAACAGGCAATGGGCACTAGGTGGGGTACACCCAGGACGGGACTCCAGTCCATCACAGGGCACACACACATGGGCAATTTAGCATGGTCAATTCACTTAACCAGCACGTCTTTTAGAGTCATAGAGGTCTATAGCACAGAAAAAGGCCCTTTGGCCCATCGAGTCTGCGCTGGTCAAACAAGTACCTAACTATTCTAATCTCATTTTCCAGTACTAGGCCCATAGCCTTGTATGCCATAGCATTACAAGTGCACATCTTAAATGTCATGAGGGTTTCTGCCTCTACCACGCTTTCAGGCAGTGAGTTCCAGATTGCCACCACCCTCTGGGTGAAAAAATTCTTCCTCACATCCCCTCTAAACCTCCTGCCCCTTGCCTTAAATCTATGCCCCCTGGTTGTTGATCCCTCCACCAAGGGGAAAAGTTCCTTCCTGTCTCCCAATCTTTGCCCCTCATAATTTTAAAACCATGTCCCCCCTCAATCTCCTCTGCTCCAAGGAAAATAACCTCAGTCTATCTAATCTCTCCTCTTAACTAAAACTCTCTAGCCCAGACAACATCCTGGTAAATCTCCTCTGCACTCTCTCTAGTGCAATCACATCCTTCCTATAATGCGGATTCCAGAACTGCACGCAATACTCTAACTGTGGCCTAACCAGCATTTTATACAGTTCCAGCATATTCTATTATATTCTATGCCTCAGTTAATAAAGGCAAGGATCCCATATGCCTCCTTAACCACCTTATCTACCTGTTCCACTACCTTAAGGGACTGGTGCATATGCACACCAAGGTCCCTCTGATCCTCGGGTCCTACCATTCATCGTGTATTCCAGTGCCTTGTTTGTCCTGCCCAAGTGCATCACCTCACACTTATCTGGATTAAATTCCAGTCGCCACTGATCAGCCCATCTGGCCAGCTCGTCTATATCCTCCTATAATCTAAGGCTATCCTCCTCACTATTTACCACCCCACCAATTTTCGTGTCATCCGCGAACCTACTGATCACCCCTCCTACAATCAAGTCTAAATCGTTTATATATACCACAAACAGCAAGGGACCCAACACCGATCCCTGTGGAACCCCACTGGACACAGGCATCCAGTCACAAAAACGCCCCTTGACTATCACCCTCTCTTTCCTGCCACTCAGCCAATTCTGGATCCAATTTGCTAAACTGCCTTGGATCCCACGGGCTCTTACCTTCGTTATCAGTCTCCCATGCAGGACCTTATCAAAAGCCTTGCTGAAGTCCAAGTAGACTACGTCAAATGCATTGCCCTCATCTACACACCTGGTCACCTCTTTGAAAAATCAATCAAATTGGTCAGACATGACCTCCCCTTAACAAAACCATGCTAACTGTCCTTGCTTAATCCCTGCCTCTCCAAGTGTAGGTTAATTCTGTCCCTCAGAATTGCTTCCAATAGTTTCCCCACCACTGAGGTTAGACTGACTGGCCTATAGTTCTCTGGTTTATCCCTTCCTCCCTTCTTGAATAACAATACCACATTGGGTGTCCCCCAATTCTCTGGCACCTCTTCTGTGGCCAGAGAGGTATTGAAAATTATTGCCAGCACCCCTGCCATCTCCTCCCCTGCCTCACTCAATAGCCTGGGATACATTTCATCCGGGCCTGGAGATTTATCTACTTTTAAGTCTGCCAGACCACTTAGCACCTCCTCCCTTTCTATGCTAATTTATTTAATTATATCACAGTCCTTCTGCCTGATTTCCACACCCACGTTGTCCCTCTCACTTGTGAACACTGACACAAAGTATTCATTTAGAAACCTACCCATGTCTTCTGGCTCCACACACAAATTACCACTATGGTCCTTAATTGGCACTACTCTTTCCCTAGTTATCCTCTTACTCTTAATGTACTTGTAAAATAACTTTGTATTTTCCTTTATTTTACCTGCCAATGTTTTCTCATGCCCCCTTTTTGATCTCCTAATTTCCTTTTTAAGTTCCCCCCTACGTATTCTATACTCCTCTAGGGCTGTTTTAAGCCCTCGGTATCTGCCATAAGCCTCTCTTTTTCTCTTTATCCAATCCTGTATATCCTTCGACATCTAGGGTTCCCTGGATTTGTTGGTCCCACCCTTTATCTTTCCTGGAATACGTTGGCCCTGTACTCTCCCTATTTCCCTCTTGTATAAGTCCCACTGCTCTCACCTAGATTTTTCAAAATGTAGCTGCTCCCAGTCCACTCTGGCCAAATGACACTTGATCTTATTAAAATCGGCCTTCCCCCAATTTAGAACTCTGAGTTCTGGCCCTTCCTTGTCCTTTTCCATAACAACCTTGAATTTAACTGAGTTATGATCACTATCTGCAAAATGCTCTCCCACTGATACCTCTACCACTTGCTTGGCTTCATTCCCTAAAATTAAGTCCAGGACCGCCCCCTCTCTTGTAGGACCTTTTTACGTACTGGCTTAAAAGGCTCTCCTGGATGTATTTAAAGAATTCCGCTCCCTCTAAACCTATCACACTATGACTAACACAGTTAATGTTGGGGAAGTTAAATCCTCCACTATTACCACCCTATTATTTTTACACGTCTCTGCCTACGTTTTGCCTACATATCTGCTCTTCTATTTCTCTTTGACTGTTTGGGGGCCTATTGTACACTCCCAGCAATGTGATTGCTCCTTTTTTGTTTTTAAGTTCTACCCATTTGGCTTCTTCTAAGATCTCATCCCTCCTTACTGCTGTAATTGATTCCTTGATCAATATTGCGAACCCCCCTCCTCTTTTACCTCCTTCCCTGTCTCAGCTGAAGACCCTATACCCTGGAATATTGAGCTGCCAATCCTGCTCCTCTCTCAACCATGTCTCTGTGACAGCAATGACATCATACTTCTATGTGTTAATTTGTGCCCTCAACTCATCTGCCATATTCGTCAGACTCCTTGCATTAAAATAAATACCATCCAACCTTGTCAAACTCCCTTGTGCCTTAACTGGCCTATAATTTCTATGCCTTCCAGACTCACTTGCTCTCTCTTCTAATTTTGGCTGTGCATCTTACCCTGCTGAACCTCCTCTCAGGATCCCATCCCTCTGCCAAGTTAGTTTAAACCCTCCCCAACAGCACTAGCAAACCTCCCCGCTAGGATGTTGGTCCCATTCCGGTTCAGGTGCAACCTGTCCGCCTTGTACATGTCCCACCGCCTCCAGAAATGGTACCAATGTCCCAGAAATCTAAAGCCCTCCCTCCTGCACCATCTCACCAGCTATGCATTCATCTGGACTAACCTCCTATTTCTATACTCACTAGCGCGTGGCACCGGAAGTAATCCAGAGATTACTACCTTTGAGGTCCTGTTTTTTAATCTGCTTCCTAGCTCCCTAAATTCTGCTTGCAGGACCTCATCCCTCTTTCTACCTATGTCATTGGCACCAATATGTACCACAATCTCTGTGTGTTTGCCCTCCCCCTTTAGGATGCCCTGCAGCCGTTCAGTGACATCCTTGACCCTGGCACCAGGGAGGCAACATGCCATATTGGATTCATGTCTACAGCCACAGAAACGCCTGTCTGTTCCCCTTATTATCGAGTCTCCTACCACTATTGCTCTTCCCCCCTTTTTCCTCCCCCGCTGTGCAGCTGAGCCACTCACAGTGCCATGTGTGTGGCTGCATTCCCCAGAGAAACCGTCACTCTCACCGTTTTCCAACACAGAAAAATGGTTCTTGAGCAAGATGCACCCTGGGGCTTCATGACTACCTGCCTGACACCTTTCTTCTGACTGATGGTCACACATTCCCTCTCTGCCTGTGCTTCCGTAAGCTGTGGGGTGACCACATCTAAAAACGTGCTATCCACAAAACTCTCAGCCTCGCAGATGCACCTCAGTGCCTCCAGCTGCCGCTCAAGCTCTGAAACTTGGAGCTCAAGTTGCTGCAGCTGGTGGCACTTCCTGCACACGTGGTCGGTCAGAGGGCAAGGAGCGTCTAGGACTTCCCACATTTTGCAGGCGGTACATAACACGGGACTGAGCTGCCCTGCAATGCCTCTAGTTGAAAAAAAAACCCTTACTTTATGTTAAATACAGTAAAAAAACGGTTAAATTATTTATGTACTTTAAATAGAAACTAGAAGTCTTACCTTTCCTTAGCTTAATCTATTTTAAACTGAAGAAAAACTGAAGAAAAACACTTACCCACTACTCACCAATCAGCTCTCACCTTGGTGCTAATGTCACTTTTTAAAGCTTCCCCACATTCGCACTGGTTCTGATCTCTCCACCGCTCCCTTGCGCTGTCTTGTGATGTCACTTGTTTTTATTGGAAAAATGTACTTTATTCATAAAATATCTGAAAGAACATTAGAAAACATTTCTAAATGGCCATCACAAAAAGTGCAATCAGATTCAATTTTTACACATGGATCACGAGGTGCTTCAAAACAATCAATGAATATTAAAATCATTTCAATATGGTCATCACAGACAGTCAAACAGTGCAATGGGAATGGAGTTATTGACATACATCATGTTGCACTCTGAGGTTCTTCTGTACAATTATAATACATTTAGTATTCACTACATACCATCTTTGTGAGTCGTACAGCCCATCGGTGCACTATGGCAGAAACGACCAACAAATTTTGGGCAGACCAAACAGTGTCTTTCACCGAGCTGATGATCCTCCAGCTACAGTTGATGTTTGTCCTGGTGTGTCCCCCTGGGAACAGCCCGTAGAGCACAGAGTCCTGTGTCACAGCACTGTTCGGGGTGAACCTCGACAAAAACCACTGTATCTCTCTCCAGACCTTCTTTGCAAAGGCACATTCCACAAGGAGTTTAACAACAGTCTCTTCCCCACCACAGCCACCTCGAGGGCAACGTGCAGAGGGGGTGAGACTCCTGGTGTATAGGAAGGATCTGACGGGGAGGGCCTTTCTCACCACCAGCGAAGCTACGTCTTGGTGCTTGTTGGAAAATTCTGGCAATGAGGCATTCTGCCAAATGACTTTGACAGTCTGCTTGGGCAACCATCCGACAGGATCCACCATCTCCTTTTCCTGCAGGGCCTCTAGGATGTTACGTGCCAACCACTGCCTGATGGATTTGTGGTCAAAGGTGTTCCTCTGCATAAATTTTTTCCACAAGAGACAGGTGGTACAGTATGATCCAACTATTTGGAGCGTTCCGCAGCAGCGTGACCAGACCTATCCTTCGCCACACTGGGGACAGGTAGAACCTCAGCACATAGTGACACTTGGTGTTTGCATACTGATGGCCTACGCACAGCTTGATGCATGTCACTCTTGTTATTTTCAACAAGAACTGGCTGCAGGACACTCTTCCCAGACTGCTTCACCACGATGCTGACTGCAGGACACTCTTCCCAGACTGCTTCACCACGATGCTGACTGCAGGATACTCTTCCCAGACTGCTTCAATGCAATGCTGACTGCAGGATACTCTTCCCAGACTGCTTCACTGCGATGCTGATGGCAGAACATTCTTCCCCTTTTGGCATTTGAGACCTGTTTTTTTGTCATTTCTGCATCATATGGTAACTTAAGCACCCTTTACATCTCTTGTGGATCAGATGTATGGGAAGTGCCTTCAATTGCTTGAGTTCAAACTCAGGATTTCTGAGCTTGAGGAGCAGCTGGAGCCACTGCGGAGCTTCAGTGAGGATGAGTATTTCTTGGATCATATGTTCCAGGCGGTAGTCACTCCACAGGCAGTAAAATAGTGGATGGCTGGCCATCAGGAAGAGGTAGGAAGTAAGGAGACTTCAGGGTTTTTGCAAAACTTCAACAGATACTCAGCATTGGAGACTGCTGGGAATGATGACACCTTGAAGGAGTTTAGCTCAGACCATGGCAGTAATGGGCAGCAGACTGCACGAGAGGGGACACAAAGTGTAGAAATACAGTTGTTATAGGAGATTCCATAGTTAGGAACTATTGCTAGATCTGGTGCTTGGAAATGAGATGGGCCAAGTGGACCAAGTGTCTGTGGAGAAACACTTGGTTAAGAGTGATCATCATTGTTCTGATCCCCAGCTGAGATTACCCCTGGACAAGCCTGATCTCAGGGTGGAACCCAGCCTGATAGATCCTAACTTTCATTTGTTTGTTTAAATACGTGGAGGGTAGCTACTGAACAGTCATAGGAGTCAGCTGATCTACTTTTTACAAAAGAATAAAACATTCATTCAACAAAAGATGAACTAAATTACAAAACTCCTTCACCCAGAGCTATACCTTTACAGATTTATACAGATTTGTAAGGAAAACACAAGTCACAAAAGCTATCTTATACTTTAATGTACACAGTAATTGCCCAGTCCATGTAAACCTATGGCACTCTGTGTCAGACACACCACACTCTGACCTCAAGTAACAGATGCCACCTTAACCAGATGTTATGGATCTCTCAACTCCCCCCAGACACTTGACACACCGTGAGCCAGCCAGTCTCACTGAATTCCATCCTTCACACGAGGGTTTCCAATCTCCACTCACCAAGATCTCATCTTGGAATCTTCTCCCAAACCGATACTTTCTCTCAGACACCTTCCACAAGGGTTCACCTCCAGGGTTTCGAACTCTCCTTCTGATGTTCCTCTTCCCTGGGTCACCACATGCATTCAAGCTGTCTTCCATTCACACACTCTCACCAACTCAACCATTAACAATATACCACTGTTTCACATGCCCATAGCAAAGCATTACAGACCTTCAGTGTCCCTTTGAACCTTCTTGCAGGCTGTTCTCACTTCAAATCTAAAGGTTGGAGCCTTTCTCCCTGCCCCTCACTCTTAACTTCACTTAACAGGACATTTCCCAGGTTCCTGAGCTTCCTCTGAGTTCAAGGTCTCCGTTGGACTTTCCCCTCTTCCACTCGCCTGGATTTTTGGCATTTTTCTTTGCTTGGGACCTTTTTGTTCTTTTGGGATATCTGCAGTTCCCTCTCCCAGTGCCTAGTCTCTCTCGGGTCTTGGCTTCAACTGAACTTAAAATTGCTGTTTCTGTGTAGTATGTCTGTGGGAGGAACCTGCCTATCTGGCCCCCTGTTACTAGGCAACAGCACTGTTTTTCTACTCGTGTGTTTACCTTTACCTTATAGCAGTCGTAAACTCCTCATTAGAAATGAAAGTAGCCTTTTAAAATGAAACTAAAACTCTATTTGATCTCGCTTAACACAGATACAGAAATACAAATCAAACTTAAACTTTAACGCTAAAACGCATACCTAACACCCACAAATACAAATTTAACATATTTAAACTATCTCTATTTCCTACCAATCATATCAAAAGGTTTATAATCGTAATGCAGAAGAGCAAGGAATGTCCAAATTGGAAGAGGGTTGATTTCAATGGGATGATAAGGGATCTGACCAGGGTAAAATGGTAGCAAAGGCTGAAAGGAAAAACTGCAATGGAACAATGAATTATCTTTAAGGAGGAGGTTCTTCAGGTACAGGCTGGGTACATTCCAACAAGGGCAAAAGGTAGGGGAACTAAATAAGAGCCCCTTGGATGACCAGGGAGATTTAGAATATGATCCATGTCAGGTGAATTCTTCAAGCAAGAGCCAGGTCAAATACCTGGTAAGGAGGGGAAATGAAGAGGGGTTGAGGTTACATTCAGATCAGCCATGATCTTGTTGAATGGCAGATCAGGCTTGAGGGGCCAAGTGGCCTACTCCTGCTCCTAGTTCATATGTACGTATGCATTCGTATGTAGGAACATAGGGCTGGTAAGGAGAGAATGGAATGGCAGGCAACATAAAAGGGAACCCAAAAATCTTCTACTGGCATGTAGATAGTAAGCAGGTAGTAAGAGGTGGAGTGGGTCCTCTTAGGGTCAAAGAGGGTTATATATGCTGGGCAAGGTGAGAATACTTAATGAGTTATTTGTATTGGTGTTTACTAAGGAAGACGAATGTGACAAAATATTGGTAGAAGCAGAGATGGTAGAGGTAATGGATGGGGTGAAAATTGAAAGGCAGGAAAGTCTGTCTATGCTTAGAGTGGATAAGTTGTCTTGTCTGGATGGCTTACATTCAGGTTGCCAAAGGAAATGGGGGTGGAGATATTGGAAGGGCTTTCCATAATAATCTAATCATCCCTAGATACAGGGGAAGTGCCAGAGGATTGGAGAGTGGCAAATTTGACATCCATATTCAAGAAAGAGTAAGGCAGTCCTAGCAGCTACAGGGCAGCTAGTTTAACTTCAGTTTTGGGTTAAGGTTTAGAAACAATAATCAGGGGGGAAAAATCAACAGGCACTTGGAGACATTTGAATCTTGAATCAATTAAGGATGGCCAAAACGGATTTGTAAAAGGTAGATCGTGCTTGACTAATCTAATATCGTTATGTTGTTATGTTAGTTGTGCTGGAACTATATAAAACATTAGTTAGGCCACAACTTGAGTGCTGTGTGCAGTTCTGGTCACTTCATTACAAAAAGAATGTAATTACACTAGAGAGAGTGCAGAGGAGATTTACGAGGATGTTGCAGAACTGGAAAATTGCAGCTTTGAGGAAAGATTTGTTAGGCTGTAGTTGTTCTCCTTGGAACAGAGGAGGCTGAGGAGAGATTTGACTGAGATGCACAAAATTGAGGGGGCCTGGATAGAATGTATGGGAAGGGCCTATTAATTTAGCAGAGAGGTCAGTGACTAGGGGGCATAGATTTAAAGTAATTGGTAAAAAGATTAGAGGGGAGATGAGGAAAGGTTTTTTTCACCCAGAGGGTTGTGGGGGTATGGAATTCACTGCCTGAAAGGGTAGTAGAGGCAGAAACCCTCAGCTCATTTAAAAGGTGGCTGGATATGCACCTCAAGTGCCATAACCTGCAGGACTATGGACCAAATGCTGGAAAGTGGGATTAGGCTGGGTGGCTAGTTTTTTGCCTGGTGGAGACACAATGGACCAAGTGGCCTCTTTCTGTGCCGTAAGCTTTCTATGATTTTTTTAAAAATGAAGTAACAAAGAAAGTTGATGAAGGGAATGTCTATATGGATTTTAAGAAAGTGTTTGACAACGTACTACATAAAAGGCTGGTAAACAAAATTGAGGCTCATGGAATAGGAGGATCAATTTCAACTTGGATAAAAAAAATTGGCTTAAGGACAGAAAACCACAAGTTGTGCCAAAGAGTCATTTTTCAGATTGCAGGAAGGTAGACAGTGATGTTCCCCAAGGGTCAGTGCTAGGAGCACTGCCTTTTTTTTTGCTTTATTTAAATTACTTGGATATTGGAATAGAGAGTAAAATTTCAAAATTTGCTAGTGTTACCAAACTTGGATGAGTCGCAAACAGTGACGATGATCGACTGCATTAGCACATAGGCTACCAAAATGGGCAGACAAGTGGCAGATGGAATTTAATATAGTGAAGTGTTGGTGATACATTTATAGCAGAAGGGATAAGGAAAGGAGAAGTTGGTGGTGTAGTGGTAATGTCACAGGATTAGTATTCCAGAGGCTCAGGCTAATTGTCTGGGGGCATGGGTTTGAATCCCACTATGGCAACTGTTGGAATTTGAATTCAATTAACAATTCTAGAACTATAAAAGCTAATATCAGTAATGGTGACCATGAAACTATTGTTTATTATTATAAAAACCCATCTGGTTCACTAATGTCCTTTAGGAAAGGAAATTTGTCATCCTTACCTGGTCTGGCCTACATATGAATCCAGCAGAGCAATATGGTTGACTCTTACCTGCCCTCTGAAATGACCTAGCCTCTCAATTGAAGGGCAATTAAGGATGGGCAAAAATTGCATTGCCAGTGATGCCCACATTCCATGAAAGAATAAACAATTTAAAAAAGGCAATGTAAGACTTAATGGCACAATTCTAAAGAGTGTGCAGGGACAGAGAGGCCTGGGGGTGCATGTGCATCTTTGAAGGTGGCAGGACATATTGAGAAAGTAGTTAACAAATCATATGGGATCTTGGGCTTCATAAATAGTTGGATTGAGTACAAAAGCAGGGAAGTTAAACCTTTATAAAGCTCTGGTTAAGCCCCAACTGCTGTATTGCATCCAGTTCTAGTCATCACACTTTGAGGGTTCTTGAGAGGATCTAGAAAATATTTATCAGAATGGTGGATTTAACTACTAGGTTAGGTTGAAATTTTGGGATTTTTTGTCTTGGAGCAAAGATGATTGAGTGGAGATTTGACAGACATGTACAATATTATGACAGGTTTGGATATGGTAGCCAAGCAAACATTGTTTCCGTCAACTGATAATACCAGGACTAGGAGACAGAAATTTAAAGTTTTGGGGAAATGATGCATAGGGAACGTGAGGAAGAACTCTACAAAGCGAGTGGTAATGGCTTGGAACTCACTGCCCACAGGGTGGTGGAAGCAAAGATGATCAATGATTTCAAAAGGAAATTGAATGGGCACTTGAAGGAAATAAATTTGCAAGGCAATGGCGACAGAGCTGAGGAACAAGATTGTATTTCTTCATGAGAGCTGGCACAGGCCTGATGGGCCGAACGACCTCAAATTCTCAATTTAGGAACTTGTGACCGCTGGGTTGCTAGTTTAATACCATAGTCACTGACATTACCATTTTCCTAGAAAATAAATGTCTCAAATGATGGTAATCCTAAAAATGCCATTATGCCATTTCTATGCTTCAATAAACCAGCACCACCCTCTCAAACTTTGAATAGTCCCACGTGGGTATCTGCCCCCAGCCACACCCATGCTTTATTGTGAACATGTTAGCTGAACATCATTCAGATTTACAGAACTGTTGTGAGAATGTTCTGGAAATCACTAAAATATAACCATGAGTCTTATTTGTTTAAAAAAATACATTCCACTTTAGCCACACTAAGAATTTTACAGTTTTTAGTTTTGAAACTAAAGGGTTGCTAAAATCTCTCACTTGCTCTCTATGAGATGTACTTCAGCCATATTCCCAAAACGCAGCTCCTACGGTCCAGTTTAAATTTCAAACAAAAGCATTGTACTCCTGTGTGAAGTGCAAATTCAAGTTTCAATAGGTATTTGCCGTTTAAATTAAAATATTCCCATCTAAAGAGGTTGCATAATCAGGCTGTCTGAAGTTCTTGTGAGGTATGTGTTAACCAGGCCCTGCCACTATCCCTCTCCCATGTGCATCAAAGCACGCTGTCGAGGATTATTTAGACTAATTCAGAAACTCTCCCGTGCATTTTCCATTGCTGATAAGGAATTCAAATTAGACTCAGGAACTGAATGCTGGAATTTTCCAGATCATAGTGCTACAGAGTATAACAATAAGAGAAAACAACACTCAAGAAGTTCGACACCATCCAGGACAAAGCAGCCCACTTGATTGGCACCCATTACACAAACATTCACTCCCCTCCACCACTGATGTACAATGGCAGCAGTGTGTACCATCTACAAGGTGCACTGCAGGAACTCACCAAGGCTCCTTAGGCAGCACCTTCCAAACATGAAGCTACCATCTAGAAGGACAATGGCAGCGGGCCGCCACCTGGAAGTTCCCCTCCAAGCCATTCACCATCCTGACTTGGAAATATATCACAGTTCCTTCACTATCACGGGGTCAAAATCCTGGAACTCCCTCCCTAACAGCACTTTGGGTGTACCTACACCATATGGACTGCAGCAGTTCAAAAAGGTAGCTCACCACCACCTTCTCAAGGGCAATCAGGTATGGGCAATAAATGCTGGCCTTGCCAGCGACGCCCACATCCCATGAATGAATTAAATAAAAACACCAATCGATGTCTGATAAAATACACCAACCCTTTAGCAGCAGGGCTGTTTCTATAACGTGTTATGACTGTATCTACTTCAATTGAAAATCACCTTACCAACTGTACTTTTTTTACTTTGCGAAATCAAGAAAATTCCGTAATCCGAACGGAAAAAGTCTGTGTATTTTTCAGATACTCGGTTTGCGAATCAAAGATTGGTGAATGTCGGAGGTCCGGATTTCACTTTGAACCCGGCTTAGTGCAGCCTCTACGCGAACTAACTTGCACAGTGTACTGCCAATGCAGTAGGACGAAGAGAAAGCAGTATCGGTCACATGGCAACGAGTCCCTACAGCGTATCTAATTAATATCAAAAGGAAATGCCAAGTAGACAAGTAGCGCAGCTCCGGACCCGACCTGCAGACCCACATCTACACAAAACACAGGCTATTTGTGGAATGGTTTTCATGTGATCAACATACTTGAATATTCCATTGTCGCAGTTAAATTTAGTTAAAGTTAGTGATTTTCCAGTCACATGCCTGGCTTCCAAAAGGGGTCAAAAGCTCTTCGAAGCCCACATATTGAACTGAAGCCAAAAAATAAACTAAGTGCAAATTTGATACAAAATCTAAGTATCGTTAAAATGATTGAGTAAACTTAAGACGCAAACTTGTTTTATATATAGTTTTAGCAACATTTTTTTTGTCTCAGCATGTACGTAGCATAATGCTTATGCAAGTGTTGCTAAATTGGTGCGCGGGTTTATACCGCTGCTATGACACTGCTTTTCAGTGGTAGGAAAGCAATGCTGTCTGCAGCGAACTCCACAAACCAGTAATAGCAATACTGTCTTTTCCCACGATACGCTGTTATATTTGGAAGAGAATTCTGGTGCACGGCGTGTTTATTCATTACCCGAGTAAGTGATCGCGAACCTAAACTTTGCTTCCTCTTAAAACGAGCGAGCTCGTCTAATTACCCCGCTGGTTTTGCTCGAAAGCTGGATTCTCCAAAGTGGGTTGACGCTGTCTCAAGCGTTCTGGTTTAAAAGTGTTGGCTTTTCAATTTCTGCTGGAATGAGAATTTTCCAAGTGAGATCACGACTGAATCTTTGCGTGCAGTAGTAGGCTGTACTATATTGTTGTGGAGTATAGGTCGATAGCAACAGAACTCTCCAAGGTTTCAGACGTTTTCCATTACGTATTCAACACCTGCATAGACACCCAGCTCATCATCCTCACATGACCTGGAAACACGCTTTTTATATTAACCTGGGCAGTCAGGAGGAAATATCTTGGTGGCTGTTAAATTAGAGCTAGGCATAACGAACATTTTTATAGTCTTGTCGACACTGTCCAGACTATCTGCTGAGCTGATTTTCTACCTCGAAAATAAGGTGGTCGGCCGTGGAAAGGGGTGTGAGGTTCCAGTATTTTACAATCTCTAATTCTGATCCGAAGAAAAGTGCTGGTCGGAATAACGATCTTTCCTGCGAATTAGGTGAGCAAAGTGGGATTGTGATATTCGTTACTCTACAACCGACTGGGAGATCCTGTGCTATTATCTAACTAGTTCTGATAATTTAAGGAAATATCCAGCCCAAGATCTCGGGTTAGACTGGCGAAACAGATATTCCACCTAAAGGGAAAAAGCTGGTGACTGTGGTTAGAAGTGTGCAGCCTTTCATATCTGAAGTTTAGTATGAATTCAGGATATAACATATAGCATTTTGGTGCCGGTGGATATTGGACTCCGTTTAAAGGGGTTGATCTTCGTCAGGAAATGTTGCAGTAACTGATTAGTGTCAAAACACCGATTTTACAGCGCGTTATTAACAACCGTTTCGTATCTACACCGGGGTGACTGGACTCGTGCGAAGACTGTGAAAACAGTTCCGCAGAGACTAAGTGATCATCTTTGAAACACTGTATAGACATGGCCCCTGGCGGGATTTGATTCATTTAATCATATTACGTTCCTTGTAGAATCTGGTCCGGTTATAGCTCTGAGGAGTGCCGATTGGTCGACAGTCTCCTGGGACGGAAAGTGAAAGTTAAAAGGACAACAGACATCTCAGGTGCTGACTGCACTGAACAGCTGGGTTAACCCCATAAAACGTTCATTTCGACCTCATTGCATCGTCCGGGTTGGTGACCAACGCGAAGGCTGGCAAGAAAAGATAAATCAAGAAATTAAATCGGAACCGTTCCTCTCTCACCCCACCCCCTGCATCATCATCTGGAATCTCTCTGACAGGAGTAGGTGACAGTCTACCTGTCATTCCCAGCCCCCTCTGCTGGACTTGCCAGGAAGCTAGGACCGCGCACGTGACACTTTTGCCTTATTCCCCAGGAGTAGAAATTACCACCGAGAGAGAGCGAGAAAGTCTCGCATTGTATTGCAATTTGCCGGCATTAACTCTGTAGCAGTCCATTTGAAAGCTCTCAGCACTTACCCCTGTGCCTGACTTGACTGCATTTTGTTTACCTCCCCCCTCCTCACCCTCACTCTCACTCTCCTCCACCACACCAAGCAGCCTTTTTTCCCTTGCCTTGTCTCTGGACTTGTGGTCACGCCAGCGGTAGAGGGAGGAAAAAAAAGGAGGCGTGCGCGCACGTGACTGCAGGAGGGGTTTGAGGAGAAGCTGAAGCTCTTTGCCGGTGACCAGTCCGAGCCGCTGGAAGAGGGGGTGGGGGAGGGGCTGCCACAGGTGGTTTCCAGGCGGTGCTGAGGAGGCGGCGGCAGCGGCAGCGGCGCGCGGGCTGGAGTCTGGAATCCGGACCCGGGAGCACGCGCCTCGCTCACGTGACTGCGGCTCGGCCACCGACTGTCCAGCGCTCGCTCCCGCGCTTAGCCCCCATCCATCCATCCATCATCCACCTTCCATCCATCCATCCATCCCTCCATCCATCATCCATCCATCTCCGGCTCCTACTGATGATGGCGGGCTGTGGACTAAATGAAGACCTCCTCTTCTCCTCGTTTGTCTTCAGCTACATCAAGGAGAACCCGTTCACTCAGCAGGTAAGGTAACAACATAAAGCAGGCGATTTGTCGTTTTGGGGGGGGGGGGGTGGGTGCTGCTGATTGTTGTTGTTTTTTTCTGCAGAGTACCGCTAGCTGTAGGGTTAATCCTTTTCTCAGGGACCGAAAAAGAAGATAATTTTAACATGAATACAATAAAAGGGGGTGAGTGCAAGCCGAGTTCGCCGGCGCCTGTGAGGAAAATGAACTTGTCGGTGCAAATGTTTAACGATGTGTGCAATAAATCAACATTAGGCAGATTATTCCTCCCCCCCCCCCCCCAAAACAATACTGAAAACGTGTCCGAAGCAGGATGTTATTCGGGCAGCGTGTGTTACTGTAACTATGTAACCATGTAAAGTGCATCGCGGGTGGTTGGCAGGTGACAGTTTTATTTGTCAGAAACGAGCCAGCTTCCATTTGGAGTAATTTAATTTTCAAAAATCTGGACATGTCAATGTGCTTTTTCCCAGAAGTGGCTGGATTTATATCTTAACCGGGTAATCGAAGCAGACACCCCATGTAGTAAAAGTGCTGCTGATCTAATGGAAAAGGAGAGGGAGCCCAGAGTCACCGTCTCTAGGAGACTGGAGACCAAACTTCCCGTTGCCAGTGTAATGTTACTGATCAGAGCCCGATCGAGCAACAACGCGAGTTAATAATACATTAATACAGTAAACACAAGAGGCGGAGGCGCCAGGAGCTTCAGATCTGTGGGACAAAATGCCGTTTCGACTCAGCTATGTATTGGCCCCGTGTAAAATTTACTGTATATAGGTTACTGTAAAACAGCCTTTTCCTCCGCAACGTGATCAAGAAATTACACCCCAACAGAACTATTACATCAAATTACCGTATTTGGTCGGTCTTGCTGTTTGTGCATTTAAAATATGAGTAAATATTCATTATCTTGAGCCAATGAAGCAAAGTTGCCAACCGGGTACGTTACTTGGTGTGGTTCTCCTGGGAGGTTTTTAAACATCTGATTATTTTACACTCGGGTAAACCACAGAGCCATGTAACCAGGAAGTTTGTGTCCCTGTGGACGGTTATCATCCTAATGATATGCTGCAAGGGATCTACTGTACGGCTAAATCTGGGGACTTTCCGTCCAGGATCAGCATTTTGACACGGGGGTGGAATTGAGAGGGGCTGGTGGTTCAGGGTTAATATTTAGGGCACCGCTGTCTTTCAAGAACGTCGGAAGTCGGGGTGATAAAAAGTTTTACACAACCGTTTAATATCTTCTGAAGTATTTTGTCTATGCACACGCCACACAGTCTACCTGAAATGGTGGGGATGTCATTAATTCTGGGTCTCCTCGACAGCCGATAGTAGCTGTAATTAAGAGATTGGCTTCTCACACACTGTCAATCGAGCGATAACTTTGATAAACTCAGCAACCAAGGTTAACAATTTAGCCTGAGGGGCTTAGCCATCTAATGAGTTTCACGCTTCTAGACAACGTTCAAACATCGTTTCGGTTGGGTTGAAATCAAATTGTTTAAATGTTTGATTGGCGCACGCAGTTATTTGAGGGGGAGGAAACACTGTGTAGGCGGTGAAATGTCAAGTCGAATTGAAAGGACTTTGCGAAAAAGAACGAAGATAACATTTTGATGTAATTGAGAGGAGATGGCGAGTATACTGTTAGGGCGAGAGTCAGCACATCAAAGCTTCAAAAAGATTTTGGGGAAGGGCCTTTTACCTTCTTTGCAATTGCAAAAAGGGCAGATCAGTGGATTGACATTGGCGACAACATTGCGGAAGACCAGGCACAGATTAAAAGGCCGATTCTTACAGTTTTAGCATAATTAATGGTTTAAAAAAAATCCAATTGAAAAAAAAAGGACTAACGTAAACTTGTAATGTACAACTGGTGATATATTGGATTATTGCATAATTAGCGTTGTCTGCTTAAGATCGTACAGCTGTGCCAGGTTAGATGATTCAATAATTTTTAACCAAAAAACAATATCCAGAAAAAAAACACGAGATAAATATAGATTTGTAGATGGTACCATTTGCCTGCACTTCCTATATAACATCACTTCAATTCTAACAAGAGCTTCTTTAAATTTCTAAAAATATGTACATGAAGTTTACAGGCTTTCTAAGAATATGATTTGATACACCCTGAGGCCTGTCACTTTTAGCTGGTTGCCAATATGTTGGCCTGGTTATGGGTGCTTGGGTGTGAGTGAATCTGGCTCGGGGGAAGGGAACCAATGTATTCTTGGTATTTTCCAAAATGCTCACGCAGGTTCTACATTACTCACTCTGACAGGCAGATGTCCCACATGTGCAAGAATCATTCTTTCCAAGCAAGCTTATTGATCCATTCTTTGCAAGGCTGTAGTGAAGTTCAGAATTATGCCTTGAATTCTTTTTATAAGAAGCTGTAAGGTCAATCATAGGACATATGTCAGTTTACTTTTGACTGCTATGTCTATTTTATGGGTATATTTAATATTTTTTCTGTACTTACAAAGATCTGTTAAATGATATGACAGAAGTGTTTTGCATACATTCTTTATTCATTAGGTGTCAGCCTTGGCTCAATGGTTTGCTTTTTTTCATTCTGAGTCAGAGGGTTTGAGTACAAGCCTCAATCCAGGACTTAAGCACAGAAATCTGACTGAATATTGCTCTCTTGGAGGCATACTTTTTTGAATGATACATTCAACTGAGGTCCTGTCTGCCCCCTTGGGTGGGTATGCAAATCTCAGGGCACTATTTGAAGGGGAGCAGGAGAGTTCTCCTGTTTGTCCTTGTCAACATTTCTCCTTCATTACCAACAGGTTAATTGTTCATTTATTTCATTGCTTTTTGTGGAACCTAGATGAGCACAAATTAGCTATTGCATTGCCTTACGTGGCTTGCACCTGTTTCTTTGCTCCTACTTTTACAATAGTGAGAACGCTTCATTAGCCTTTAATCAGCTGTGAAGTACTTTGGGACATCCTGATGTTGTGAAAGGCACTATATAAATAAAAGTTACTTTCTTTCTATTTATGTCAGTAAATGTTAGAGCTGTATTATCTTGCTTGGATCATAATCAATATTTACACTTAATTCCCATGTAACACTTGGTTATGTTTTTAAGGGAAGGCCTTGATATTTTTATAATGTTAAAATTATTTTAAATGGGACTTTTTCTACACAAGCCCTTTAACTTATGGTACCCTAGCTTTTTAAGCACCTTGGGATGTTTTACTACATTGTGCTATTTAAATTCTTGTTGTTGTTGCAAAAGCATTCCTCTAATGATTTTTAAGGTTAATTCATGACATCCACTCCGTTGTAAAGAAACAAAGAAAATCTCAGAGTTTTTGTAATTTCCTGTAGAGTAAGTATTTCAAAATATTTCTCATTGTCCACAGGTTCTGATTATCAGTTTTTACTGTTAGTTTTTCAGATCAATAAAATAACTGGAGGCAGGTGACATAATTGTGCAATATAGCCACAGAGTTGTAGAACAATGATGCATGACTATGATTCCCAGAGATTGTGTTGAATGGAGGTCATCATTTCATCACAGAGTGGCAGAAATTTGGAATGAGAGAAAATTCAAATCCTTTTGTGCATTTCCTAATGTCTGCTAACAAATCAGCATAGGCACAGGCTTATTGCTGGTTGCAAGCCCAGTTTCACAGCTGGGGATGATGTGCAGCTAGAGAGATCCAAGTGCAAGTGGAAATAAATAGATAACGTAAATGATTGCCTAGAGATGTTGTGACATCAGAAAAATATAATGCTTAGACCTACTCCTTAAACACCATAGAGGCTAGCAAGTCCTGTGGCAATTTTTCCTTCCAGTTTTCTGCCCTTATCTTCTAAAGAAAATAAGGGTGAAGCAGGCTCAAGGGTCTTTATAGGGTGGAATCTTGCCCACTTTGAACATTTTCAGAAAAAATGGGTTCAGACCCCAGAAACACATTGGGGAGCTGATCCAATGTGTTATTTTCAAATTTTGCTTCTGGACCCTTGTCCAATCCTGCCTTTGTGGGGCTGATAAGTTTATGCCCATGGTCTATCCCACTCCTATTCCCTAACCACATGTAATAGCATAAAAAACTATTAGTGGTGGGAAATTGAATATTTTATGGGCCGATTATGAACTTATCTATACTTACTCCAGTGTTCCAATATTCTTTTTGAAGTATGGAGACCAGAAATATGTACAATACTTGAAGTATGGTTTAACTGAGGTTATATAAAAATTTAACATTACCTCCCTGCTTTTGTATTTTTCCCCTCTAAAAATGACCCCCAGTACTTTTTGTTTGTATTCTCAACTTGTGGTTGCTATTTTCAACAATTTATGTGTGTACATTCCCAGATATCTTTGCACCTCTACCTTACTTTTCAAGGAATAAATGATCTCCTTACTCCGTCTCCTACAATGAAACATGAGATCATTTATTTTATTGAGTTGGCAGAAGTAAAATATACTTCTATATTAAATTGATGGTGCAAACAGATCAAAGCGTACTTGTATGGGAGCAAACTTCTTTTATACTTTTTTAATGAGACCTTTTTGCTTTGTATTAGGAATTAATTATTTAAAAATTTTTCCACAAAGGTAAATTTATTCACATGTAATTTTCATGTTCCCACGTCTATTCCAATTGCTACATTGGTAGTTCGGACTGTTCCCAAGACGGGACTTTTTACCAATGCAGTGGAATTGCAGGGATGGAGAATTGGTTTTGGAGATTATTCCACCTGATTCACAATTCTCCTATATCTCCGGCTTTGTGAATTAATGTGCTGACCTCTGTACCTAATTTTTAATACTATGCTTCTAATGAGTACTCCCACTAAATCTGTTACAGTATCGATTCTTTTAATCACTATTTAAAATAAAATGATTGCAGGGTCATTCCTGGACTCCAGCCAAGAGGAGTATTTGGATGGAGAACCTTCTGGAAGGCAGGCGATCATGTAGTCATGCAACATAGGAGGGGGTCATTCAGCCCATTTTTCGTGTGTTGGTTCTTTGTAAGCGTTTTTCAATTCGTCCCGTTCACCTACTCTTTCTTCAAAGCCATGCAAGCTTTTCCTTTTTAATTATATATACAGTTCTCTTTTGAAAGTTACTATTGAATTTGCTACCACCATCCTTTCATGCAGTGCTTGCAGGTCCTAACAACTTCCTGCTTAGAAAGATTTCGCATCAACACACCTTCCTTCCACCCCCTCAGTTCTTTTGTCAATTCCCTTAGATCTATATCCTCTGATTACCAGTTACCTTGCCATGAGAAATAGTTCCTCCTATCTACTACAGATAAAAATCCTCATAATTTTGAACACCCCCATTAAATATCCCCTAAACCTTCTATGCTGCTCGGGAGGACAATCAGATAACTGGTGAGCAGCACATGATTTTCTGCCCATTAAAATTAGTGGATGGAAATCATTGGTGGTGTGCTTACAATTTCTTATAATGTCTGTACAAGTGTGGAAACTGCCCTTATTTGTCCAATGAACGATATTTACATGTATTAATAGTTGCTTTTTCCGATTGCTTACACAGGATTATGTAGGATGCATGGTGCAGAAACAGGCCATTTAGCCCAACCAGCCTATGCTGCTGTTTATGCTCCACTCAAGCCTCCTCCCATATCTTCTCATCTAAATCTAGCATCATAGCTCTCTATTCTCTTCTCCCTTATATGCTTGTCTAGTTTTCCCCTTAAATGCATCTAGAACATTTGCTTCAGCCATTCCCTGTGTAGCGTGCTCCATATTCTTACTACTCTTTGGGTGAAGAAGTTTCTTCTGAATTGCCTATTGGATGTCTTGGGCTGACTATCTTATACTGATGACCTCTAGTTATTCTCTTCCCTACAACAGGATCAAATGGCCCAAATGTGCTGGTATCAGAATCATTGGAGATGGGGCATAAGTTGGAAGATGCGCGTTAGGACACTGAGGAAGAGCTGACATGCACATGTGCACTGAAATTGCCTAGGAAATTTAAACTTCCGATGGGCTGATTCTTGCTGCCTGGGACCCTCCATGAATGTCCCTGACACTAACCTAAGGGTCAGAGACTTGGGTCAGGCATGTGGGACTTACCTGAAATACCTGGAAATGTTACGCTGCTTAATACCTAGTCTAACTCAGTGACTAGCAAGTAAAATTGAATTGAACACCACAACCAACCTCTGACTCAAACTAACACTCTGTCATGCCACCAACTTGACTACCCCCCCCACCCCCCCAACCACCTCCAACCACCCAACTACCCACACATCCATTCACTAACCCACTCGCTTACTGAGTTGGACCTGATTACGACAGCTAGTGCCGTAAAAAGGGGGCATGTCCTCTTCTTCCTTTGACTCGCCAATGCTCACTAGACTTGCCCTGGAGAGGCTGCGCTAATTCATTTCTGCTGCAGCTGGGATCAGAAGTCCAGGCTGAAAATGGACAGTTCCATTGGGGTGCAGAAAACTTTGCAGGCAGTGGCAATGCTCCCAGATTTGCAGCTGACTGGAAAATCTGGGCCAATTTTAAACAGGATCAATTAGCTCACTCCTGGCTTTTTTCAAGTCAAAAGAGAGCCAGCCTGTCAATCCTTTCCTGAACCCACACATTTCTGGTATCATCCCTGTAAATCTTCTCTTAACCCTCTTCAATGGCTCGATATCCTTTTCAAAATATGGCGACCAGAACTACACACAGTATTCCTAAGTGTGGCCTAACCAAAGTTCGTTACAGGTTTAGCATAATTTCCTATTTTTCAATTATGTCCCGCAAGAAATAAAGCTGAGTGCTTGGATTGCACTTTTTTTTATGGCTTTGCTAACCTGTGGCATAACTTTTAGCGATTCATGTATTTGTATCCCAAAGCCCTTTGTTCCTCTCCCCCACCTAGACTTGCAGCTTCCAAGAGTAAAATGACTTCCCTCTTCTTGCTACTTCACATTTATCTGTGTTGAACTTAATTTGCCAATTATTTGCCCACTCTGCAAGTCCATTAATGTCCTCCTGTTATAGTCTGCTTTCGTATTAACTATCACCTCCAATTTGCCATCCTGTTTTAGATTCCAAAGGTCAAATTATTAATGTTAATTGTGAACAGCAATGGTCCAAACACTGATCCTTGTGGAACATCACTTTCCACCTTCTGCCACCTGAATAACTACCCTTTATTCCCACTTTCTGCTTTCTGTCTTGAAGCCAGCTAGCAATCCATTCTGCCTCTTGACCCTTGATGCTACATTCTCTGACATTTATCTGTTGGTCTATTATGGGCCCCTTACCAAAGACCTTTTTTTAAAAATTCAGAAATCTACATTAGCATTGTCTATTCACTCTGTCTCCACCTCAAAACATTCAATAAGGTTGGTCAAGCAAGATTTTCCCTTTTGAAATCCATGCTGACTATTCATTATTTCTCATTTCTAAATGTTGCTACTATTGCCACCTTTAGTAATGATACCTTTTTTTTTGCCCCTGCTATCTCCTTCCTAAATTCTTTTAAAATACAATCCATCTGGACTGGGGCATTATCCTCTTTTGAGTTTGTTCAGTTCATTTTTATTTTAAATGCACTAATCTTATTACTCGTCCTATCATTCAATGTTGTGTCTACCTGTTCTATCACCCTGCGAAATACTGAAGCAAAATAATTATTTAATATTTTTGCCTGCTCTCTATTGTTAACCTGTGCTATTATCTTGCCTATTGCTTAATGGTGCTAGTTCCATCACAGCCTTCATTTTTATTGTAATCAACTCCCTTTTGAAATTATCTGGCCATTGATTTTCAGGAAGCACCATATTTAAAGTAATGGTGTATGTGTGTCCTAGCTGATATCAATGGCAGCAATGAATTACTTTCCATGTATTTTGCATTATTGGTTGACTAGTGCTGCTGAGTAAAAGAAATGTAGGTACGTTATGTTCAGCATTAGCCCTGATATTTAGCATCAACTGGCAGGAAATCACTGGACAAAATTGATGACTACACATTTAAAGAGAGACTGCACAGTCTTTATTTCACCTGAATGTGGTATAAATTTTACTGTAATATCATCTGACTTTGGAAAGGAATAGTAGATACTTTCTAACTGTAGACTCTTAAACATTATGATATTTCACTAACAATTATGAGAATAATTGTATGATAAAACGTTTAAAAACAGGAGTGCACAGGTTTGCTGCAAAATTCATGGTAAGATTTAAATGACGTGATATCATTCTTGTTTATTTTGGTGCTATTTGTTCAGTTTTGCATTGGGTTAAGTTGACTATACAGCTGCTGGGCCAGTGATCATAAAAGGCAATTGGTATGTGAAATCTGTATATTTTGGGATAAATGCAGTTTACAGAAACATAAATTTTAGAAAAGCTTTACAAGCATGCCTTACTACAAGAATTACTACCACTAAATTCCTGTCCATCAATTTAGCAGTGACAATCATAGAATTGTCGAAATGGTTACAGTGCAGGAGGCAAATGGCCTGTCATTTCTGTGTTGGCTCGCTGAAGGAGCAATTCACCCTGAACCATCCTCCTGCCTTCTCTCTGTAGCCCTGCACATTCTTCCTTTTCAAGTAACATCCAATTCCCTCTGGAATGCCTCTATTGAGCCCGCCTTCACCACACACTCAGGCAGGGCCTTCAAGAGCTTAATCACTCGCTGTGTGAAAAAGATTTTTCTCATATCCCTTTGCTTCTTTTGCCAATTACCTTCAATCTGTGCCCCTTGGTTCTTGATCCTTCCACTAATGGGAACAGTTTCTCCCTATCTATTCTGTTCAGACCCCTCATAATTTTGTTCACCTCTATCAAATCTCCTTACAGCCTTCTCTTCTCCAAGGAAAACAGCCTCATCTTCTCCAATCTGTCAATGTAACTGAAGTTCATTATCCCTGAAACTGTTCTCGTGAATCTTTTCTGCACTCTCTCTAATGTCTTCATGTGCATCCTATAATGTGGCACTTAGAACTGGGTGCAATACTCCAGTTGAGGCGGAACCAGTGTTTTATGCAAGTTTACCATAACTTCCTTGCTTTTGTACTCTATGCCTCTACTGAAAAAGCCTAGGATGCTGTATGCTTTATTAACCACTCCCACAACTGATCCTGCCACCTTCAACGATTTATGCACATATGCACCTAGATCCCTCTGCTCCTGCACCCCCTTTGGATTTGTACTCTTTTTTTATATTGTCTCTCCACACCCTTCCTACCAAAATGAATCACTTCACACTTCTCTACATTAGCCGGATGAATTTACTTTGGTGTGGTTGGTTCTGAAACAACCTGGCCGCTTCAATCATTTGTACCCTTTTCTGAGACAAGGCTCTTGATATTGTTCATCCAGCACTGCCTTGGTCTTTCTCCATTTCTTGTTCCCTGTACCTCTGCATGTAGTACGTGAAAAAGGAAGCATTCATGAAGCATGCTGAAACTATTGCCGCCATTTATCTTGGGATCTTTTTGTACATCCATGGCTTAATTGGTAGTAGTTTCACCTCTGAGCCAGAAGGTTGTGGATTCAAGTCTGACTCCAGAGACTTGAGCACAAAATCTATGCTGACACTGCAGCGCTGGATTGAGGGAGTGCAAGTGCTGTCTTTTGGATGAGACTTCAAGTCGAAGTCCGTCTGCTCTCTCAAGTGGATGTAAAAGATCCCATGGTATTTCACTGAAGGGATGGGGAGTTCTTCCCTGGAAAATCTTTATCCCCTAACCAACGTCACTACAAAGATAAAAACAGAAAATTCTGATGGAGGGTCACTGACCTGAAACATTAACTCTCTTTCTTTTTCCACAGATGCTGCCAGACCTGCTGAGTGTTTCCAGCATTTTCTATTTTTATCCCAGAGTTCCAGCATCTGCAGTATTTGACTTTTGTATCACTAAATGAGATTATCTAGTCATTATCACCGTGGCTGTATTTCCCATATTACAACAGTGACGATGCTTCAGAAGTGCTTAATTGATTGTGAAGCACTTTGGAACTTCCTGAAATTGTGAAAGGTACTATATAAATGCAAGTTCTTTATTTATTTCATCATTATTCACACCCTGAATTTACATGAAAACACTGCAAATTTTGTGCCAGTATTAATGTCAAAGTAATGACAAAAGTTCAACATTCATTCATTTCATGTGTGCTCTGCCCAAAGGCAGGTCCTTGGCTCATTATCTGTTGATGCTTTATCCTGAGCTTTTTTTCTTAGCAGTTTTTGTCAGTGGTGGTTTGCCATTGCCTTCCAATGTCAGGGGCAGGACAAGGAAGAAGATTGCCTCAGCCAGAATGGGAATCAAACCCGTGCTATTGTTGTTATTCTGAACTATACACTAGCTATCTAGTCAACTGAGCTAACTGGTCCCTACTCATCATTATTAATGTCTAAATTACGCATCAACTTGTGGTGAAGGAGAGATATGCCATGAATTATGAATCACCCCAAGTTGCTGGACTATTTGCACCTTTCAGCTGTGAGACTCCTGAAAACAGCAGCTCGTCCTCAGCCTCCCAATGAGTTTCATGAAGTTGCTGTGTTTTCAGATCATTAGCAATTAAACTCACCTTAGAAATTTAGGGTTGTTACTTTCTAGCTGAAATACCTTTTTAATGAGGCTCATGTTACTGCAATTCCATTCAAGCTCTCTGGCTCAGATAGGCAACAGCTTTAAAATATGGAGGCTCCTTACCACAGGTAGTAAATTGTTAGAGATCCACTTTCCTGTCTGTGTTTCACTTTATTTTAATCCAAACTTTATTTCCTTCTGTTTATTTATTTTTCTCTACCTAATCTGACTCTAATTTACCCTGTTTCTTTCTCTAATTTCTCAGTTTCTTTCTCAATCCTTAAATCTCATTGGTTAACAAGATAAACTGTTGGACTCTAGCATTCACCAAGTTTCCAGGTGCCCCATTATCAGCTCTCACTCCCAGCAACTTACAGGGCAATTTTTTGCAAGCTGAATGGTGAAGGAAAAAGCCCAATGGGGGATGCTGTTCCAGAAAAATCTGGGCCTTTAATGTCCTATTGGATATAGATCTTAAAGCAATGATATAATTTAATAGCTTATATGGTTTCATGAATTGAGAGAATGAAACTTGAGTGGTTTAAGATTATCATTTCAACTCTATTATTAGATTATTCTATTAAACAATCCTGTGGTTTTACTTATTTAATTTTCTGATAGTACATTACTTGGGATGGTCTTGATGCCTCCCACCCAACATTTTCAGTTTATTATTTTTGCTGATGTTGTTTTCAGATTTTGGTCAGGTTTTCTTAAAATAAAAAATGAAAGTTGAGAATTGTCTCATTGTTCAGTTTCCTTCTAAATAAAGTTTGCTTCAATTTTTTTCTACTTGGTTACAATTGTTTGCTTTCAGTGAAGAACAGTTTCCCCAGTAAGCTGCATGCATGGCCATGCAGAAACCTGGAAGGTACTGTGCAGGCTTATTACAAGTTGTTTAATATCGTGTCAGCACTGCCTTGCAAAATGAAGTGTCATGCATTCAAGTGAACAGGCCATGCATAGTGGGGGTGGGGAGGGAAATATTGGAGGGACATTGGTAGAGATGATGAACTTTCCTATTATAACCCTCCCAAATTCAGAGTAACACTGAATCGCCCAATTATTGGTTCCTTTATTGCTTTGATTTCTAAATGAAGAGCAGGTTAGGCTGGTAAATATGACGGAAGTCGGGGGAAGTGCTGGGTGTCAACATACAACATGCTTAACAAGTCAATTCAAACTGTAAGTTGTAGTGCCAAACAATTGTAACATTATTTGTTTTCATCTATGTTTAGCAGTGAGAGATCACTAGTTAAATACATGTTCTCAACTCCATTCCTTTGTCATTTCAATTTATATAGTCAGTGTCAGATTACTGCCCTTTGTCTATGATTTTAGGTACTGCAATTGACAAGTACATGGAACGGAGTTCAACACCCTAAGCATATTAAACTGTTTTTCTGAAATGTATCTTCAGTGTTCTGTGTCTTTTTGTGCCAGTTACTAACAAAGTGGGACAATGGGTTTTATGTCTGTTGACATGGGAGAAATGGAGAATTTAACCCTATGACCTTTTGGCGTTCATATGAGCTTGAATTTAGTTCCAAACTAGGACAAGAATACCCCCCAGATGAAATGAGTTTGAGCACTTGTATCCATGGAGAACTGGATTCCAAGCCACAAAACTGCCCATAACATGGAACTAACTTGTCAGTTTCATGTGAGGAGGATGCAAGGAGAGCAAATTCTGGAAATGAGTTTTTTAAAAAAAACCTTAAATATAACAATTGCTGGAAACCAAAAAACAAAATGCAGAAGATGCTGGAAACAAATAGCTGGTCAGTCATTCCACATCTGTGAAGTGAACAGACAAGTCATAAATTTCAGGTATCGATCTTTCATCATAAGTGTCTGATGAAGAACCTATACCATTTAAATGTTGTTTATCTTTTATTTTACTCAATTTTGGAAATCAGTTCCAGTAATGTGGTAGAGGATGCTCTGATGAGGCCGAGTACAATGTTAGAAGACTCTAAAGATAACTAACTATACTTTGTGTTCAATGTACTTGTTATTACTAGGACTGCTAAGCTGAATTCATGCTAGTAGTGGTGCAACTTTGGATCAGAAGTACTAATAGAAAACATTGAACCACAATGATGTTTGGCTGCTCTGCCCTAGTAAAACCATACTATAGTTTGATGCAGGAGTAGTGACATGCTAGTTCCAGTGTAAGAGTTGGGTGGTGCCAAAATCAGTGATGTCATGCCATGTGTTAAACTGCCCTATTAACTTAAAGATTGATTTCTATTAGACCAGTGTATCTATAATAATATAGAATAATATATGTTGATCTTTGTGAAATTGGCGCATATATTGACCACTCTGGTTTGTACAGGCATAAGCATGTAATATTGGTTCTTTCATATATAGACATTATGCTGGATTTTCACATTTTTGTAGAGCTGGGGAGACACCATGGGCCTTTAAAAATGACAGCCAGGACCTGACTCCCAGAGTTTTTGATTTTTCAACAGTTCCTTTTAAGGGTGTGAGCTGGTTTGGGGCACAAGGTCGCATCCTGCATTTCTGACCTGGCCGGCTCCATTGTGAGGAGAGGCATGTCCTAGTCCTCCATGGTTTTCATGGAGTTGGGCGAGCTTTTTAAAGAATCTTGGTTCACGGCGCCTCAGAGTTGTCACGAACCATAATCTGCATGAGGGAACCTTTTGAAAAGTAAGCTCAAAAAAGTCCCCCTCATATCAAGGTATGGCCCTCTATCTAGCCCCCATGGTGCCTCATGCTCCCCATTCCAAGGCATAGCACTTTCATGCCAATTCATCCACTATACACTGTATAGTACCAATGAACCCTATAGTGCCAATAGTATAAGTAGAAAAAAGTCTATTAAAAAAAGCCCATCATTCATTGATAACTTTCCACATTCTTAAAAAAACTTTTTTTTACTGCAATTTACTGCAGTGTCAATCATCCAGACCCGTTAAAGTATCAATTGCAGAAACGGTAAACATTTGAAACCTCTTTATTCTCCTCCCTCCAGAATGAAAATCCCATCTTTGCAGGGACTTTCTCCTGAGGAGGGCATGCTGAGGTGGGAAATTTCCTGCTTCCTGCTACCTGCCTCGAGGATAAAAATCCAGGCCTATGATTCTGCTAGCATGAGAGAGTTGGTGTTTAATGCATCTCATTAATGTTAACATTGATTCCACAACAAAGCATAGCCTATGTACTTGATGTAAAATGTTTGTTGCTGATGAATTAAAAAGTCTGCCTAAAATTGAAGAAGTTTGAGACTACTTTTGTTATGGGAGTGGGTGTTGCTGCCGACACAAACCATCTGTTGTATTTCTTGGATATGTAGTGACATTAACTTTGCAGGCTTATCAATAATTTATTTTTATTTGATTTGTGTGTGCATTAGTGCATACTATTATAAAAATAAAGGGGTAGATTTTCCTGCGCTTCACTGCCTTACCCCACCTGAAGTACACTACTGTTGTCCAAGCCCAGAATTATCAAAATTGCTTGTCCCAGGCCATCTACATGGCCCTAAGGGCTCATCTGGTGTAGATCTATCTAATAGCATGATCCACTATCAGCAGAAGGCCCAGCAAAATGCATCTTGCGCCCCTTTGAACTTTGAAATTCTGGGGGTTTTATAAACAGAAAAGAATCCCAATGCCCAACCTCAATAAGACCAAATTCCGCTGCTTCTTCAGGAAAGCCCTAATGATCACAGAATTATATTAAAGGATACAGACTTGATGATCATGGTCTCTGCCTCTTTTCCCTGAGTTTTGTGCCAGGGAACTGGGCATTCCCTGAGAGTAAAAGTTAGGAAAACCCACCATACTCTCCAACATATACAAAATATGCTGTTGTGAAGATGACCCAAAAGATAAATCTGGGGCAAGCAACTCTGGAGCTTTGTTTCACTTTCAAACAGGAAGTTGTGAAGCAATCAATTAAGGTTTTGTCTGAAAAATAATACGATTTGGAAAGGGAAAATAAGTTAGCTGCATTTGAGAGTGATTTTGAAGCGCTAGATGGAACATTGATTCTTTCAATGTGACCTTATTCTTTATAGTTGTATGTTGAATATGTAAGTTCTTGATGAATAGTCTGGCACCATATGGCAAGACCAGGTAAGTCATTGATAATGTTTGCTTATTTTCTAATGGGATCCTGATTTGTATATCTGCAAGTTCTTTGAGAAATAGTGTCAGGAAGCATGTTTCCTAAGACGTGCAAGCATAAAAATAGAAACATGCTTTTTCTGTTTCCTTATGGTGATATAATAGTTGAATATGTCACAACCAGAACTTTTGAGGAAGTATGTTATCTATATAAATGTCTTAATTCTAACTAGAGTATTTTTAAAATCCTCATGATCTATCCATATGATATGCCAGATGGAACCTAGATAAGAATCAACTGAGATAAACACCACCTATTCTGAGCAATATTTCCCATTTTGTTTTTATAATTATTTTTCTGGTGAAGTATCATTTAAAAATAGACTAATGTGTCTGTGGTAAATTCTGTCAACAGTAATTTAAGAACTAAATTTTAAGAATTGGTTAATTATGAATGTAAAACTTAAGTTGTTCTATAATTGTTACAAGTTTCAGGAAATTAAACTTGTAGAACAGTGACAACCGCAATAATTTAATGCGACAAATAATAGCCATTTTAAAATTAATAGGAAAATAGCAGAACACTTTGAAAAAAATTACTATTAAGAAACTGTAGCAACCTGCCTAAGAGAGATAAGAGCCTACTGTGCAAACTGAAGCTGCATTGGTCCCAGAAACTAATCAGCTATAGGTGCACACTTTATGGAGGTTATGAAGATCAATTGATGCTACCATTTAAAATAAAAAATAGTGTTTTAACTGCTACTCTTTTTCAAAGAAAAGAGCTGAATTATGACCTGACCCATTTGACAAGAAAACTTACACATATAGTTAGTTGTATTGTAGCTGAGGTAAAAAGAGTTGTAGCCATAAAGTGCCAAAAGTTCACATCATGACTGATTGCTTATTGATTCAAGTCCTAACAGTCCATCAATCTGAGCTGTTATGGATTTTTTGATGACACTTTGAAGAGGATGATAAAAGCTGTTCTCACATGAGACTCATTTCTAAAAAAAAAAATAGTTACTGTGGTATGTTTGTAATACCACTTGACTAAACTGTGTGTTCCTTGTTGAATAAATTGTAGTTCGATCCTTTGGAATACTAACAGAGGATTTCAACATTTTTTAATCAAACAACAAACCATTTTGTAAAATAAGTTTATAAATTATGAAAAGTTTTATGTTTACTGTTCCAAAATAATAGAATATCTATACACAAGAGCTAGTGTGTAGTTGGAAATTGAAAAATTAATCAAATCCGAAATAAAAATTGAAAATACTTGAAATGTTCTATGCAGGGCAGCATTTGTGGAGTGAGAAACAGAGTTAACGGGCAGAATCTTCTCTTAATTCCTGCTGGAATGACGAGAGCATTTGTGGGTCGGGAACCGGATTTACTAATTGGCGGGAATTGCCGAGGCTCTTTCACAGAGGCACAGCAGTAGCATCCTGCCTCAGGGTTCCTCTACCAGTCAGGGCAGGTGGGGTGATGGTCTATTCTGTTAAAGGAAGGATTTCTAATTAAAGGGGCCATGAGATGGGGTACAAGGGCTCACCAGCACTTGGTTTTTTTGAGGCTGGAACAACTTTAGGAATAGAGAGGAGACCTTTGAAAGGCTGCTTTCCAGATCTCTTGCTCTTATCTGGAGATTCTGCTGTGGAACTTGAGGGACTGCACTGAGTTGAGCTCTCTCAAGGATGTGATGAAGAGGTCAATTTCGCCAACCAAGCAGGCACGGTTGGAAGCGAACACCTGGGTACATTGCACCAAGATCCAGGTCCTCAGGAGAGCATAACAGGTGAGTGGCATGACATTTTCAGGTGCCATGCCTCTCACTCTGTTAATTGTATGTTAATTGTATATTAATTGTATTTAAGTTTATGCAGATGGGCATTAATTGGGGATTCACTTGTCCCCCTATAAATAGACAGACTTAAACTGTTGTTGTTGAGTTAGGAAGTGCACACTTGTAATGTATAACTCTGTAAATAAATATAAATGTATAAGGATTGGCTCCTGTTCTATGCTCCACCTGCTGGCTTTCAGGAATATAACATGGTCACAGAGAATGGTTGCCTAAAGGTGAAGGCTGGAAACGAAGAAAAATGTTTTCAGACAGAAAACTACACTCCTAGTGGCCATTGTGTAAATGGCAGAAAGGAAGTGTAAGTTGAGGTATGATTACCCTCTGATCTTCTTGGAAACTGAACCATTTGACCAGTGGAAGAAGGAAGTGGATATATGGACATGGGTTGCGGCCTTACCAAAAAAAGTTAGCGTTTTGCTTCCTACAAGATATAAAAATCAGAAGCAATGTGTTTTGTGAAATGATCCCATCAGTTAGATGGTGATGAAGGTAATAATGATCATCTAGAGTTTTTGGATGGAATCTACAAGAAAGATGATCTATTAAATGTCCATGAAACATGGTCAGACTTTTGATAGATTACTGAAAACAGATGGGTCATTCCATGGAAGAATATTTATGGACTTTAACAGATTGTGTAAAAGATTGGTAATTCAATTTGGGGTACCCTGGATCAGTACCAGTGTTTAAATTGCTGGATTGTATTAAGTTGTGTGATGGTGTCTGATGCTATTGTGTGTAGAGTCAGTGTGAGGCAGTCAACTGGAGGCATCAGGAGTGCATGCGTGGGCTTTGTGCCTGCACTGTGGACCTCTAGGGGTGGCCTGTGTTTGGGGATTGTCCCGGGGGCAATTGCGATATCAGGGCTGCTATTCTGTGTGCTGAGGGGGTTGTTTTTGGCACTTTATGCTTGCTATGTTGGCTTGGCCTCGGAGAGGTGCAGGAACACCCACCACCTTGTGACCCGATGTCGAGGGGTGGTGGTGGTTGGCCCATGTGACCCCAGTCGGCATGAAAACCGCCCCACTTGACTGGGCTTTGCAAGAGGGGAGAGGTTATGGCGTATAGGCTGAATCATAAGCGATTAGGAAAATAAGATTACTGCTGCAGCTTCAGTTGTTTTTAAAGGAACTGATTTGACCAGAACCAGCCATACAGTTACAGCTGTTATGGAGGGTTTGGTGAAGGTGATCCTGGTGATTGTCATGAGCAAAGCTGAGGAGGTTCTGCAGAAGTGCACCATTTTGGTGAAGATGTGCCTGTGGAACTCAGGGTTGATTCAGAGCTGCTGTTGGAAGAGAATCGGCAGTTAAATCCTCGAGGTAAAGGAGTTTGAATTCCACCTGAGAAGGTTCAGAACTTTGAAGGACTTTGAGGCTGAAATCAGTCCATGTAATGGACTGTCCAGTAAATTTGTGAGATCTATCTTTGTATCTGCTTTTGATGTGTTATTTATGGTTTATATTGACTGCAATTTGCCAGTTAGGTTGATTTTGGTTTGATAAAGTAAAAGTTATAAAAGTGGAATCTTGTCCATTGTTTTTATTTCCTCATTGGGATTATTTGGTAAATTGGTTCTTTTGGTTTGTTGTCTCCGTGTGGATCATAACAAAATTGGGGCCTTATCTGGCATTGGTCCAAATTTGCTGTGAAATGGGTTCACTGGAACTTTCCAGAATTAAAATAAACAAGATATCACATTTATTTTTGTTGTATTCATTGGAAAATCGACATGAGTAACTTTTGATGCTCAGGCCTTTGTGGTCTCCGTGTCTTAGAACAGTTGACAAAAGATGATTTGAAGGCTATAGAAAATTGGGGGGTTGGGGGGTGGGGGTAGCAGCTTAAAATCAGGAGCTAAGAAGGCAGAAGTCATTGAAGAATTGGCTCCATCACTTGAATCTCAGGAAGGGGAAGTGCTCAATTAGAAGTAGCCAAACTTCAGTTGGAAATGAAATAACTGAACTGGAAAGAGAAAAATTAGAAAGGGATATGTCAAAACAAGAAATGCAAAAACTTGAATTTGAAAGGAAGAATTTAGAACAAGAGGTAAGAAATAAAGAAAAAGACAGAATTGGAAACGAAAAGCTCAAAAGTACGCAAATGTATGTTGGTGGTGGAAGGTGAGGATGACCTAGAGCCAACTTCTCTTAGATTTGATTTGTTGAAGAATATTCAATTGGTACCTAAATTTAGTGAGTAGGGAGTCAACAGGTACTTTGTGTTGTTCAAGAAAATCACCACGTATCTGAATTGACTGAAACAATCTTGGACTCTGCTCCTACGGAGTGTTTTCATAGGGAAAACTTTGGAGGTATACTCCTCTCTTTCAGAAGAGCATTCGGGTGTCTATGACAGAGAAATTGGAGAGAGGAAGTTTGATCATGAAAAGAAATCTGGCTCTATTCAGAAATATGGCAAAGTTAAAGATACAGACATTCCTCAGGTTCGTAAGTCTGGAAGACAAGTTTGGTTCAAGGGGACCATGATGCTATTTTTGTCATTAAAAGTAGTACATGTGAAGGTTGAGTGTTGGAAAAACAAACCTTTGTATGGTCACTTGGTGTCACTTCTGAAAATACTGCCCTAGCGTGTAAAGCTTACGACAAGCCTGTAGTTTCTCCCACATTTACTCATAGTGAATTAGGGCTTCCAAATGGAGGTGTCTTCTTTCCAAATTTTTAAAGTTTAAATTAAAAATGACTTTTGCATCCAGGCCACCACTGGAGGGGGAGGGGTGTGGTGGGTGGGAAACATTCTGCATAGCTGCTGTATCCGAGCAGATAGGGCCTCTAGGCCTGCATGGAGTGCTGGCCCCATGGCCTGCTGCTGGGTGTCCACCTCCAGACATTTAAAATGGTCCCCGTTGCCCATGAGAACCTGGAGGCTGACTGGAAAATCCTAGTTGATTCTGTTTACACATTTCAATAGGCCGTTAATTGTTTCATCGGCATCTACATCGGGAAAATGGCCCTGGGGTGGGCTGGAGCCGGGGAACCGCTATGCAGATCAGTGGCACTATTTGTAGCGGTCGTCCGCCTTAGTTCCTGGCCCCAGTGGGGCCTCATAATCAGGCCCATATTATTTTTCGTAAGACTGTTTGACAAGTATTAGTGACACCAGGTGATAAGAATCAGAGAGGGGGTGGCATAAAGAACATTATCTTAAAGTTGCAGAGACAATTTTCTTACCTTATTTGTCAAAGGTTAAAAACCCTGCTAAAAGATGCAGATGTGGTTGATGATGAATATGCAAGGCTAATACAAGAGCTTTGTGAGCAGTATGAAATCTGTTAAAAGTTTCGGAGGTTGTTGCTACATCCTCTTGTAAGCCGACCATTGGCACGTGACTTTGATGAGGTAGTTGCCATGGATCTTAATGTCCATGTGATAAAGACAGAAATATTTTCATTTTTCATTTTGTAGACCTGATGACCAGATTTAGTCTTTTTACAATAGTACTTGGCAAGAACAAAAGGGTTGTTGTAGACAAAATGATGGAGAAGTGGACCAGGGCTGGACTTGGCGCACCAGTGAATTTTCTGACTGATTAATGGAGGGGAATTTGTCAATGATGAGGTCAGAGACGTACGTAGAAACATGAACATTATGGTCATGGATACCACAACTGAATGTCCTGTCATCAATTGAAAGGAATCATGTGGTGATTGATGAAATGCTGTATAAAATTTTAGCTGATCAACTAGACTGAAAGTTGACAACCACCCTGATGTGAATGGTTCATGTAAAGAATTCACTGCAGATGGTTGGAAGATATAGCCCCTATAAATTAGTCTATGGGTGATGATGGCCAAGAAGCGAGGTCCATGGAGTGGCAGAATGTGGCGAAGAGTGGAGAGAAAGAAAGCAGAGTGCAGGTACTGATGGTCTGGAACTGACTCCTATGTCAGAAAATAATTGTGTATAGGAGAAAGACCTTCAGTGCAAGAGGGAGATCTCGCAGTAGCTGATGGACACAAAAGCGTAGGTAACAAAACAAAAAGAGGCCGGAGCTTGAATAGATTAGACAATGAAATAAAAGCTACAGGACAATCTTGGAAAACAACTAGAAGCAGAAGTCTTCATGATATGGAGGTTGCCAATAAATTTGAGGATAAACCAACAAGCAAAACGGCACAAAGGGAGTTAGTTAAATAGTTGGAGAGGATTAAGAGTTTATTCTGAGGTACCAGATAAGAGGCGGCCAGCTTTACCATGTACTGAAAAAACCCTTGCAGATGGGACTTGTAAGGTGAGGCTGGTTCCTACGTGTTTCAAAGAGCGACTGGGTGTACCGCTGTTAGTGCGGATTCTCCCATAGCTGGAAAAGTATCTTGAAAATTGTTTGTCTCTTTTGGCTACATGTGCATGGGAGTCTAAATCAATTGACATAAAACCACATTTCTGCAAGATGATAGTATTTTAGGGGGAAGTGTTTCTGAAGCCCAAAAAGTCAGTAGATTCAGAAGGGAAACTAAACAAATGTGTCTTAAGCCTGAATGATGCTTCCAGTGTGTGGTGTTTTCTGCTGTTTGTTGAAAATACTTTATGTTCAACTAAAAATAGATTCTGCAAAGTTTTATTGATATTATAAAAAAAAACTTTCGGGCATACTTATGATACATATTCATTATTTCTTACTGTGGAATTTCTGAAATGCGTTATTAATAAAATTAGATTGGAATTTAAAACTGGGAGTCAGGCTTGTGGGACTTTTAACTATATGGGTTTAAATATTAAGTAGAGTTTTTAAAAATTAGTTCATGGGATGTGGGCTTTGCTGGCTGGGCCAGCATTTATTGCCCAATCTAAGTTGCCCTTGAGAAGGTGGTGGTGAGCTGCCGCCTTGAACCACTGCAGTCCACGTGGTGTAGGTACACCCACAGTGCTGTTAGGAAGGGAGTTCCAGGATTTTGACCCAGTGATAGTGAAGGAACGGCGATATATTTCTAAGTCAGGATGGTGAATGACTTGGAGGGGAACTTCCAGGTGGTGGTGTTCCCATCTATCTGCCGCCCTTGTCCTTCTAGATGGTAGTGGTTGTGGGTTTGGCAGGTGCTGTCTAAGGAGCCTTGGTGAATTCCTGCGGTGCATCTTGTAGATGGTACACACTGCTGCGACTGTGCGTTGGTGATGGAGGGAGTGAATGTTTGTGGATGTGTGCCAATTTTGCCATGTGGGCTGCTTATTCCTGGACGGTGTCGAGCTTCTTGAGTGTTGGGGAGCTGCATTCATCCGGGCAAGTAGAGAGTATTCCATCGTACTCCTGACTTGTGCCTTATAGATGGTGAACAGGCCTTGGGGAGTCAGGAGGTGAGATACTTGTCACATGATTCCTAGCCTCTGACCTGCCCTTGTAGCCACAGTATTTATATGACTAGTCCAGCTCAGTTTCTGGTCAGTGGTAACCCCCTGGATGTTGATAGTGGGGGATTCAGTGATGGTAATGCCATTGAACATCATGGCCAGATGCAACTGCGGCAGGCAGATTGGTGAGGATGAGGTCAAGTATGTTTTTGTCTCTTGTTAGTTCCCTCACCGCCTGCCGGAGACCCAGTCTAGCAGATATGTCAATTAGGACTCAGCCAACTCGGTCAGTAGTGGTGCTACTGAGCCACTCTTGGTGATGGACATTGAAGTCCCCACCCAGAATACATTCTGCGCCCTTTTTACCCTCAGTGCTTCCTCCAAGTGGTGTTCAACATGGGGGAACACTGATTCATCAGCTGAGGGAGGGCAGTACGTGGTAATCAGCAGGAGGTTTCCTTGACCATGCTTGACTTGATGCCGTGGGGTCTGGAGTTGATTTTGAGGACTTCCAGGGCAACTCCCTCCCGACTGTATACCACTGTGCAGTCATCTCTGCTGGGTCTGTCCTGCTGGTGGGACAGGACATACCCAGGGATGGTGATGGTGGTGTCTGGGATATTATCCGTAAGATATTGTTATGACCCAGCAGTTGGTAAAGCAGAGTTATTTAAAAATTCCAGAGGGAAACTTCAAACAACTGTTATAACCTATATTTTAAGTGGTATGTTTGAGGTGCAGCTCAATTCAGGAATCAGAACATCAGTTCTCGAGAGGTTTTTATATTAAACTAAATGAAACATTTTATTAAGTTACAACACATTTGTAAGTCACATACACATGGCTCCAAATTGCTACTATCACAACTTTTAACCAATTCCCAGACTAATCTCCATGAAGGCAACAAGCAACCCATAGACTTTACTAGAAACCAGGTAAAGCATTTTCACCTTACAAATTCAAAATGAGATTCCTCACTTCGGTTCCTGTGGAGACAGTTGTAGGCTTACAGCTACTTTGATCTTACATTGCCTCTGCCCTGCATACACAAAACTGCTGTCTGTTATACCCAACTCAGCTCATTGAATGTAAATTCTCATTGTATCACCAGCCCCCTTTGAACTCCACCTCTTATAACAATAAAACCCCTTTCATAGTACCAATTTTATTAATAATATAAACATATTGCTTGTCTCTGTTAGCTAGGTGCGAGAATTCACTCTACTTCTTGAATGCTCTATTCAACAAAATGCAAATGCACTCTACCTCTCTTACATCTCAAAACTAGTACACATCAACGCACCCAGACTAGCTGGTTTTAATCCAATTAAGACACACCCACAGACTAAACCTCTATTTTTAAAAGAAAAATAATTTCCAATAATATTAATAGCTTCATGGCAATATGATTCTGTGAGGATGACTACATCAGGCTGTTGCTTGACTAGTCTGAGAGACAGCTGTCCCAGTTTTGGCACTAGCCCCCAGATGTTAGTAAGGAGGACTTTCCAGGGTTGACAGGGCTGAGATTGCCATTGTTGTTTCTGGTGCCTAAGTTAATGCCAGGTGGTACGCCTGGTTTCATTCCTTTTTGTGACTTTGTAGGTTTGATACAGTGGAATGACTTTCTAGGCCATTTCAGGGGGCATTTAAGAGTAAACCACATTGGTTTGTCTGGAGTCACATGTAGGCCAGACCAAGTAAGAATGACAGATTCCCTTCACTAAAGGACATTAGTAGGTATGGAATAACTTTTAAATTGTGACATTCCTATTTAGTAGTGTTACTTTCATCCCAGTTAATGTACTAGTTCCTCGCAGAAAGATGACATTATATCTAAAGAAGATACGGAGCAGTTGTGAAGCCCAGTTGGTCAGTCAAACTTGTTGGCCACTCGAACCAGACCAGATGCTAGATCTGATGTGTTGTAGTTAAAGGCAACACTGAAACACCCTAAAGTCGAGAATGTTATGAAGCCAAATGAAACATTAAAAAAATTAAACCTGGAAGAATGCGTATTCAAATTCCCATCCTTAGGTGACTCAAGGAACATGAACCTAGTCACTTTAGTCCTTCCTGATGCACATTCTAGTGTAGCTAGTAGGTGAAAATGGGAAATGCTGTCCTTTAGCTTGGTAAGCTAAGAAAATAAGAGTGTTGTTTAAAATGACTTTGGCTGGTAAAACACTGTCTCTTGTGGAGGCAATGGACATGGTATTTTATTTGCCAAAAATCTTTGAGATTCTGTGCAATGGCCTTACCAAAGATAATGTATCCATTGAATGGTAGGTAGATAATCACTCATTGTGGGATAATGTACATTCTACAAACAGAGTGAGTAATAAAAGGTCATGGATTGACCTTTCCAGCTTGAAACAAATGGTAGAGAGAAAGGAAATCTCAAAATTAAATTGGTGTATGTAAGTCATCAACTGTTTTACAAAAAGAAATGCATGTACCAAGAAATTGTTAGGGGCCCTAGAAGAGATTTATCTCTCGATGTAATTCTTCATACTGAACGTGAAAGTTTTTGATTTTAATTTTTGAATTTTTAGTTGTACATATCAACTCAAATGTTTCTTTAAAGAGAAGGAAAATCATTTTGTTTTGTAATTACAGTTAGGGCACCCCACAAACTGTTTTTAGTAATTAAAATTGAATAGTGGAAAATTACTTTTTAATATTCTCACACGTTTTTGTGATATAAAAAGATGTCAGTGTATTTCAGAAAATTTATTTTGAACATTTATATGGAGCATACTTTCAATTGGAATCAGTTATGGGGTATTTTAGGTTCTAGAGATAAAGTAATCTGTTATTGTGTGAACTTTGAGAAACAAATAGATTAGCTGGATAAGACAACATAATAGCTTTCTGGGGTAAAGTATTTTTCTGCGCTGTTAGCTAAAATTATTTTGCTGAGTTTTCTTTTTAGGTTACTGAAGCAAGTAAAAAATTGAAACGTTACTTTCTATGGAGCATTTTATACTCCCTACAGTAGATTTGCACAATTGTCAACCAAACAAAAGACTTTTCTTCTGTGCTGCAGCTATTTCAGCAGGTATGAAAGAAACTAGCAGCTGAGATAAGCTAGTATCTCATATGATGTTTACACTTGCATCTAGAGTGATTCTAGTAGTCTCGCTTCAGGTGCCGATCTCAGATCTGCAATATTTACACTTGCTGACAACTGATGTCGGAACCTAATCCTCCAGGTACCCAGACTAGATGGCAAGTGGCCATTTCTCTATTAATTGGAAACAAGTGGAAAGGATGATGCTTTTCTTATACTCAGGATTTTTCCACTACCCTGATGATAATGTGAATATAATCAGAAACCCGCGGCGGAGGAATTGTTGTTTTTACTGATGGCAATGACATCCTTATAATATGAATTATAGTACAATCCTTGATTATCTGTGCTCTTGTTTCTCATGTTCTCACTTAACTGTGAGAGTTTTTACATGCATTGGGTGAGCCGTGGACTGCACTGCTGGAAGCTGCAACAGAGAAAGATCTGTATTATTCGTCTGTTCAGGATTTGTCATTTGTTTCTGGCCCTCCCTGTTATTCTGGTTCACTTCAAATCTTTTTATTGAGTTATTCTCAAGATGATAAAAGATTTGAAAAGGAACAGCATAAAGCAAATCCACACAGAAGCTGCTCCTAAGGAACAGCTGATTAGAACTTTTTTCTCTCTTGCTGCTTTCAACATTTGAACAATACAGTTCTTCTTCCTGTGTAGCTTTGACTACCTGCCAATTTCTAATAGCCACCAGTGGCTCTCATCTATCATAACAGGTAATTGAGGTTTCATGCCATAGACTAGTAAAATCTGCTGGTTAAGAGTTTTTCTTAAATGATCTTGAGACATCTCCTGGCTGTATGTAAAAGAATAACTTGTTGAAAGAGAGCCAGCAAAAATTTGTGAAAAGGACAATGTATTTAATTAACCCGTGGTATTTTTCAAATACATTACTGACATTGTGGACAGGAAACATGTTGCTATATATTTGTATTTTCAGAGCACTTACATGTTTCTGGATTAGTAGGTGTGAGAAATGGATGTTTTTTTTGGGAATATTGTGTTATTCTGTGAAGAAGGCTGCATGCGTCTGTGTGTATGATTTAATTGTGCTGCGCAGAGATTAATAGCAGACAGCTTGTCTGGGGGGTTTAAAACATGAAAAGGATAGAGGTGTTGGGTTTGAGGCTCAAGTGAATAGGTTAAATGTACCATTTGCATTTTTAGATAAGTTAAGAGTTTGTTTGAATATGAAAGGGAAGTCAGAGGCGGCAAGAAACAAGTTTGCATTTTGCAGGAGTCCCATAGGTGAATAAAAGTGGGGATATTATATTTCATTGACCCGAAAGCAAAGGCAAGATGGAAACATGAAAGATCTTATATCTGGAAGGATTTGAGTTTCAAAGGGGTGTGAGAACAATGGAACCTGAGTTGAAAGGGGAAAAAGACATTTTAGAGTTACCATGGAAAGCTTAAGGCAGTTGCTGAGCTGGGAGCTGCTGGAGCTGGCAGCTCAGGGCTAGGAGAAGATGCAGGTTTGAATCAGCCATCTGGTCAAGCCAGAAAAGCCTTAGGCTGTAAAAATCAATTTTATTCTGAAGTTTGGGTTTCCACAGCAGAGTAGAAGAGAGTTACAGGTCATGTGGTATGCCTTTATTAACGCTACAGCAGTTTGCTTTGGGTAATGTTACTGGATTTTAATAGTTAAACATCTACAAGGGAGTGTTGCCTGGAAGGTGTTTAGTTGTCTAGGTCTGACTAAGTAGAGAGTTTTTTTGCGGGGGGAGGGAATGTTTTGGAAGACTAATTTTTATTTGTGCAACTGTAATCTTATGTGCTTAAGTTTTCTTTTATTCTGGTTGTTAAACCATTTACTTTTTTAATTTTTAAAATCCCATTGGTGTTACTGGACTTCTTCCTGCTGAGATCAGTATGTCGTCTTCTCGTTTTCAGAGTACAAAAAAAGGGTATGGGTAGTAAGCCAAGTTTCTCTCTGGGATTTGGTTTGCGCAGCAATTAACGTCGGCTGTGGTCATAAGAGTAGGTCATGAAATTAGATAGAAATTATAGGCTGGATATTGCTCATCCCCCTGTGACAAGGTCAGCTGGCAGCCAATGTGCCTAAAAAAAATGCAGCCATAATGCATTGCCGGTGGGCTAAAATTTTGTCCTTGGTGGGTGGGGGCGGAGGGGGGCAGTCGGGAAGTTGACCGCCGCTTGCGTTTGGGACCGGACCACGATTTCACGCTGGTGGGCCAATTAAGGCAGGGGGGGGGTGGGGTGGGGGGGGGGGTGCGCGAATGGTGGGGGGAGGAGGGTGAGCGGGCTGAATGCAAACTTGAAAATCTCCCTGAGGCACAGAGCTACATCAGGGGGATGAAGCGTTTTTAAAAGAGAAAATAAAGAAAATAAAAATGTAATAAAACACGTCCCCTCATGTGACTCTGTCACATAAGGAGGGACATATTATTAATTAAATTTTAAAACTTTTATTTTATTTTTATTTGCTTTTGGAAACTTCATCCTGCCCATGGATGAGGTTTCCAAAAGAATGCAAAGGCCGCTTGGCCTTTTCGCCTGCCTGCCAACCGTTAGGTTGGACGGGCAGCAAAAAATTTAAGCTAACTGATTATTTAATGGCCTTAAGCCTTTTAATTGTTGGTGGATGCTACCGATTCTGGCACATGCCCGCTGGCCAAACTATCATGCTCAGCCAACATCAGTGCGTGTCATTTCACACTTGAGTGGTTGGGCGCATGCCCGCCGAGCAAAAAATTCTACGGGGAAGTCCTGCCCTCGAGAGCTGCTGGCCAATCAGTTCCCTGGTGCATTCCCCATCGCAACACCTCAACCAATCAATCAGCACGCTTTTTTCATGCAGTATAAATTGTTGCTCCTTTGAAACTTGACATTCTTGCATCTGTTCTGATGCGTTCAAGATGAAAAGCTTTAGCAACATGTCTCTTTTTTGTAGCAATACTCAAGTTCTGCACTACCAAGCAACTAGTTATAGCCCATTTTATTAATTCCTGCATTTTCTGTGGGTACATGTCAAATCATTGACTGACTGTCAATTTTGGATGTTCTGTTAGCTTGTAAAAGTTGGCTGCTCAAGATGATCTAAAAAAAAATGCTTCTACATCAAAGAAATTAAAGGGATAAAACACAAAAATCTTTCAGTGTCAGCAGTTCACTTGCAGTGCTGAAATACCATAGGTGCATTGAATGCTATAAACGGGTAACTTAATGTATTGCAACAAATACTTTCATTTCAAAGACTTTGTCTTAAAGAGTTGGGAGAAATATGGAATCTTCAGCTGACATTTTGGTTGTATGTATTAAAAAGTGATAATTTGGGGTGTCTGTTTATGAGCAGGATTTTCCTGTGGGCTTTGGGACCATGTGGGGGTTCTGAGCCTGCATTCTCTGGCAGCAAGACTGGCAGTGCAATCTTCCTGGAGATAGCCTTCTAACTGGCTGCCTCTGTCAGTTAGCCTCAGCAGCTCCAGGCCGTTCCTGGGAAACTTCCCTAGCAGTGGGACTGCATCAGGGAATCATCCCACGTGGCTCCCCATTGTTTTCCTGGCTCCCCTACCTCTAAGCTACCATCATGGGACCAGAAATATTTAGTGCTATATCTTTTCCTGTGTAATAATTTAATTGCAATAAATTTACTCAGTTTTAACCTGTACAAAATGGGTTTAGTCTCTGCTATTCTCCCAATTTTGGGTATAATGGGAATCCTGCATAAGTTCTAGTTACAAGTTATAATGGTTAGGGTTAATTCTACCGCCTAGATTGCACTAATGCAATGTGACAGAATGAAAAAAGCAGGTTTAAGATCATAAGGAAAACAGTTTCTGCAATTGAACTATCAGGCCATTTATGCAAGAAAGAGTGTTCAAAAATTTGAACTTCAGCAATGTCCACAGTGGATTAAGCTAAGTATGAATTTGTTGTCGATATATTGCTTAATGATCACAGCTGGTTGACATAAACCAATATAAAGAAGACTTGCATTTATGTAGGGCCTTTAATGACCAAAGAACATCACAAGGTGCTTTACAGCAAATGAAGCACTTTTCAAGTGCAGTCACTGCTGTAATAAAGAAAACGCAAGAGCCAGTGTGCACACAGAAAATGCCTGCAAACTTCAATGTGATGATGGCCAGATAATCTGTTTTTGTGATGTTGATTGAGGGATAAATATTTGCCAGGCCGCTAGGGATACCTCACCTGCTCTTCGAATAGTGCCGGGGGAATTTTTGCATCCACCTCAGAGGGCAATCCAAGGTGTCTTGGTGTATTGTCTTGTCCAAAGGCTGGCATCTAGTATCAAATAGCCTGAAGAACAGAAGCATCACATTGGCACTAGGGTAGAATATAAACACTCTATTAATGAATGCTTAATTGGCAAAGCACAAAAGCATTTGAATTCTCCAAGCAGACAAGAGTGCAAAACTGTTGAGTATTCTGATGGGGGGAAAAAAAGGAAAGTAGGGCAATTAAGAAAATTGAAGAGCTACTGACCAGAGGCTTATTAAAAACAATGTTACCTGAATTGAAGTGCAGAAGGCAATGTTAGAAACACAAATTTACTTTGAAAGATTATTTTAAGAGTATGGACTTGCCTTTAAAAAAATCAACTTCAGTGTTAGAGAATAACTTAAAACTTAGCTGGGCAAAAGTCCATGGTGCACAGTGCAGGATACCACTGGGGTTTAAACTGATAGCACGGAAGCCAAGATAAATAAAGAAGCAGCGATTAAGCAATGTCAAGCATAGAGTTTCAAAAGTCTATTGAATGTGGGTGAAAAGGATGAATTTTATAAATTTGGTTGTAGGGACAAGCAAGCAGAGATAGGAGCAGATAATCAAAAGATGTCACAGACAAAAGGATCAAAGAGGTGTTGAAGGTGGTGATATTATCTAAGAAAATGTGCTAATTAAGAATAGATGGCAGGACACTCAAGGTACAGCTCTAGTGGGGGTGGGGTGGAAAGACTGACAAGGTATTAGTTGTAGATTTAAAAATAATGGAAATAGGTGGGAAAAAAAAATCTATATAAATTATTGAAAAAAACAAAAGGGAGGGGGAAGAAACGGGGTGGGGATGGGGGCTGTTTCACTTGCATTTCCCCTAACTTAGTCTACTGCATTTGTTGCTCCCAATGCGGTCTCCTCTACATTGGAGAGACCAAACGCAAACTGGGCGACCGCTTTGCAGAACACCTGCGGTCTGTCCACAAGAAAGACCCAAACCTCCCCGTCGCTTGCCATTTTAACACTCCACCCTGTTCTCTTGCTCACATGTCTGTCCTTGGCTTGCTGCATTGTTCCAGTGAAGCCCAACGCAAACTGGAGGAACAGCACCTCATCTTCCGACTAGGCACTTTACAGCCTTCCGGGCTGAATATTGAATTCAACAACTTTAGATCTTAAACTCCCCCTCCCCCCATCCCCACCCCGTTTCTCCCCCCTCCCTTTTTTTTTCAATAATTTATATAGATTCTTCTTTTCCCACCTATTTCCATTATTTTTAAATCTAAAACTAAAATTTTTTTAGTCTTTCCACCCCACCCCCACTATAGCTGTACCTTGAGTATCCTGTCTTCCATTCTTAATTAGCACTTTTCTCAGACAATATCACCACCTTCAACATCTCTTTGATCCTTTTGTCTGTGACATCTTTTGATTATCTGCTCCTATCACTGCTTGCTTATCTCCACAATCACCACACCCTCAACTTCTCTCCCCCCGCCCCCCACCTTAGACCAGCTTATATTTCACTTTTCTCCTAACTATACTCAGTTCTGCCGAAGGGTCATGAAGACCCGAAACGTTAACTGATTTCTTCTCCACTGATGCTGCCAGACCTGCTGAGTTTTTCCAGGTAATTCTGTTTTTGTTCTAACTCAATGAACTAATTGAGTCGAGTCAGATTGTATAGCTGGTGAAGGAGACTTGTGATCTTTTATGGTCTGCTGCCACCATATATGTTGAGGGTCTTGATGTAGATCTCAAGGGACTTGTCTCTGCTATCTATGCTAAGCAAGATATTGTGACTGACTAGGGTTCTGGTCGAACACAGTTACATGAAGTTTATTACTAGCAACAACTATTACAGCTCTGCACAGGCCTTGACTTAGCCTGGGTCCTAACAGTTACATAGACTGATTACTTGACTATATGCCTGATTCATAAGGTATACGTAAAGTCTTACTGATACAAGGGCACAGACAGTAATGAACATCTGCAGTAGAGATCACGGGCAATCATGTACCTTTTATCCTTCAGCCTTACACATGGTGATGTCATAGTGGTGTCACTATGCAGCTCCTTAAAGGTACATGTCATTATCTGCATTGGGATGCATGCAATGTCACAACAGAGGCTGCCTAAGAAGGTTACTTATCCTATGAATTGGGAGTGACTTTCTTGGAGCAGTGTTCTCACTAAGGGACTTTGTCTCTGTGAATGGAGAAATATCAGCTTTCTTATGCCATATCCCTTACTCAGCCCTTTCAGACCTAAGGGCTTTGAAAACTTTCATAATGCAGAAGACATCCATGATGTCAATGTTCCAATATATCTGTAATATATATTTTAAAATCTTACACCACACTTGTTTTTTGTCAACTTTGCCATTTATAAATTCCCATGTCCATATTTATAATAGAAATCACTTATTAAACTTCTCATGCTGTATTTATACCTTGTTTGTGGTGTTTTATGTCAGTTTTGCATTTCCAGTTCCTCAGTCGGTCCTGCACACAAACCTCCAATCTTTTCCCTAAATTGTCATACATTCTGCTATTTAACTATAAATAATATAAAATATAAATAGGTTATATAAAAATAGACTTCAAATTGGGTCTGAATTATGTTTGTGTGCCCTGGTCCAATTATAATCTGCCCTCCAACCTTTTTCGCTTGTAGATTACACTTGGACATGACTCGTCACGTGCAATGCCATAGGAAATTACCAGGTATACTATTAAAACCCTGTGCATGGTGCACACCTTCCTCATCTCAATTTTTCATTATACAGATTTACATAGCATTTAACAATGCTAAAATGTCAACAATTATATATAGTGGCTATGTGCTGTACCACAGGGTAGAGTTCAAATAGATATTCCCATTTTCAATGAAAATACTGACATGCAGTTATTCCTCATTGCACGACTAGGTTTCATTATTATATGCTCTCCACAAATAATTCAAAATGCTTTCTAAAAACGCTTCACTGTCATTTTCTAATGTAAAAAGCAGTGTTGTCTACTAAACTAAATATTACATTTAACCTATACATTGTAAAATATGTAACCATTGAATCGATATTTTTGTCTTCCAATGCCTTTATAAAACTTCTACTTGAAAGCCTGGGCTTCAACTTGATAGTTTTGTGAAGAGCTGGGTCTTTTTGAGCTGAAGGCAGTCTGAGTCCAATTTCCCAGAATTGCCCCCAGTACCCGTAAACTTGATGGGATGAGACAGAGACTGTCTAGAGTAAACTGGGAAAATCCGTTAATGGTTAAAATAACATGATCAGTGAGAAGCGTTCGCAGAAGGATTTAACGTGTTAGAGAACTAGTTTATACCTCTAAGGGGCAAGAGTTTGACTTGCCAAAAAAAAAGTCATGGACGACAAAGAAGTAAGAGGCAATATAAAACTTAAAAAAAAGCAAACAAAAATGCAAAAAACAGCAGAGATCCTGGCGAATGGGAAACCATGCAGAGATTGACAAAAAAGATAGAGCTACAAAAGGGAGTATGTGTGTAAGGAATATCAAAATCAACACAAGATCTTTTTACAATTATAGTGGAAAAAGAGTGTTCAAGATTGATTATGGGTCCCTTGAAAACTGGTATTGATGATATTGTCAATGAAAAGAAGAAATGACTGACATGTTGAATAATTGCTTTGCGTTAGTATTTAGAGTAGAGGAAGAGGTCAGCATGCGGGACTTCTCAAGGAAATTAGTATTGAATCAGAAATAGGGGCTCACCAAAATTATTGTAAGCAAAACAACAGCAATGAAGAAAATAATGGCATTAAAGAGTGATACATCCGCAGGACTAGATGGTTTCCATCACAGGATTTTAAAGGGAGCAGGTGAGTACATTGCAGGTACCTTAACTCTAATCTTCTAAAAGTTCTCTTAATTCAGGAGCTTTACCGTTAAATTGCAAAATTCAGCATGTCGCTACGCTATTTAAGAAAGATAAAAGTGAAATCGGAGAATTATTGAGAGTTAACTTAACATCTGTTGTTGGAAAATTAGTAAAATCTATACTTAAAGATTGGGTGACCGAGCATCTTTCAAAATTTTCAGCTGGCCAGAGAGTGCCAACATGGAATTGTATAGCGTTGATCATACCTGATGAACCTGACTGAATTTTCTAAAGAGGTGATTAAAATAGTGGACAGGGGAATATCTATGGATAATATTTATATGGACTTACTGAAGACATTTAATGCCATCCCTCAAAAGAGGCCATTAGCTGAAGCTGAAACTTATGGAATTGAAGGCAAATTATTGACCCGGTTAGGAAATTGACGGGCGAAAGGAGATGGCCAGTTGTGATAATGGGCAGGTACTCTAATTGACTTGGTGTCCTGCAAGAATATGTAGGGGCCTCACATATTCACCATATTTATCAATAACTTGGATGATGAGATAGAAAGCCACATATCCAAATTTGTTGATGACACAAAGATGGGTACCATTGTACGCAGTGTAGATGAAAGCATAACATTAGAGAGACATTGATAGGAGATTTACTAGGATGTTGCCTGGGCTGGAGAGTTTTAGTTATGAGGATAGATTAGATAGACTGGGGTTATTTTCCCTCGAGCGGAGGAGATTGAGGGGGGACATGATTGAGGTGTATAAAATTATGAGGAGCATAGATAGGGTAGACAGGAAGGAACTTTTCCCCTTGGTGGAGGGGGTCAATAACCAGGGGGCATAGATTTAAGGTAAGGGGCAGGAGGTTTAGAGGGGATGTGAGGAAGAATTTTTTCACCCAGTGGGTGACGGGTATCTGGAACTCACTGCCTGAAAGGGTGGTAGAGGCAGAAATCCTCATAACATGTATGAAGTATTTGGATGTGCAGATGCGATGCCATGGCATACAAGGCTATGGATCTAGTGCTGGAAAATGGAATTAGAATAGTTAGGTACTTGTTTGACCGGCGCATACTCCATGGGCCAAAGGGCCTTTTTCTGTGCTGTAGACCTCTATGACCCTATTGATAGATTAAGTAAATGGACAAAACTATGCCAAATGAATTTTTAGTGTAGTCAAATGTGACGTAATTTACCTAGGACCTAAAATGGATTACAGGAGGTGGTGACGAAGGGATAATGCCACTGGACTAGAAATCCAGTAACCCAGGCCAGTGCTCTGGGGACATGGGTTGAAAAATTAATAAACCTGGAATTAAAAGAAAAAGCTAGTCTCAGTAATGGTGACCATGAAACTACTGTCAATTGTCATAAAAACCCATTTCCTTCACTAACGTCCTTTAGGGAAGGAAGCCTGGTACTCTTAGCCAGCCCAGTCTACATGTGACTCCAGACCCACAGCAGCGTTGTTGACTCTTAACTGCTCTCAAAGGACAATTTGGGGTGGGTAACAAATGCTGATCTTGCCAGTGATGCCCATATCCCATGCACAAATTAAAAAAAGATATTTTTTAAATGGTGAAATGCTAGACGAAGTGGAGTTCCAAAGAGAATGGGGGAGCAAGTACATAGGTCATTCAAATATCATGGGCAGGTACAGAAAATAATCAAAAAGGCTAATGACATGCTGGGTTTTATTTCCAAAGGACTGGAATGGAAGAGGTTGTACTACAGTTATACAAAGCCCTGGTGAGGCCTGGAATACTTTGAACAGTTCTAGGCACCATACTTTAAAGAGGATATATTGGCCTTGGAGGGCATGCAACATAAATTTACTAGAATGATACCTGGACTTCAAGACTTCTTATGATCTTCATAGATGCTGATTTAAAAAAATGAAATTCCCAGTGACTGATGGAAAGAACCGAGGGACAAGAGTAGCCCTTTTAAAGACTTTTACTGTAATGAACAAACTAAAATCAAATGAGATCAAACATTACTTAACAAGCAACTAATACATTGAACTAAAAAGGTACTTTTGCATTAACTAACTAACACAACTGAAATATAGTTGGAGTCATACCTAGTGCAAAGGAAGATGGTTGTGGTTTTTGGAGGCCAATCATCTGAGCTCCAGGACATCACTGCAGGAGCTCCTCAGGGTAGTATCCTAGGCCCAACCATCTTCAGCTGCTTCATCAATGACTTTCCCTCCATCATATGGGTGATGATTGCCCAGTGCCCAGTACCCATTTACAACTCCTCAATTTGAAGAAGTCCGTATTTACATGCAGCAAGACCTGGACAACATTCAGGCTTGGACTGATAAGTGGCAAGTAACATTTGTATCACACAAGTGCCAGGCAGTCTCCAGCAAGACAGAATCCAATCACCTCCCCTCGACATTCAATGGCATTATCTTCATTGAATCCCCCACTATCAACATCCTGGGGGTTACCATTGACCAGAAACTGAACTGGACTAGCCATATAACACTGTGGCTACAACAGCAGGTCAGAGGCTAGGTATTCTGTGGTGAGTAACTCACCTCCCGACTCCCCAAAGCCTGTCCACCATCTACAAAGCACAAGTCGGCAGTGTGATGGAATACTCTCCACTAGCTTGGATGAGTGCAACTCCACCAACACTCAAGAAGCTTGACACCATCCAGGACAAAGCAATCCGCTTGATTGGCACCCCATCCATCAACTTAAATATCCACTCCCTGCACTACCAACGCACAATGGCAGGACTGCGTACTATATACTGGTTAACTGCAGCTGTTTTGACAGCACTTTCTGAACTCACGAGCCCTACTGTCTATAAGGACAAGACAAAAGATGCATGCGGACACCAGCACCTGCAAGTTCCCCTCCAAGCAATACACCATCCTGACTTGGAACTATATCACTATTCCCTCACTATTGTTGGAACAAAATCCCAGAACTCTATTCTTAACAGGACTGTGGGAGCACCTGCACCAGATGGACTGCACTGATTCAAGAAGGCAGCTCACCAGCACCTTCCTAAGGGAAATGAGAGATGGGCAAAAAATGCTGGCCTTGCCAGTGACATCCATATCCCATGAAAGAACAAAAAAAAAATTGCAAAACTTTTCACTGTGCGCTACACTTGTGAAGATATATAGCATTACAGGAACTGTCCCACAGTCACTCCCAGTGCCCTGGCAGGGTCACTTCCCCTCACCATGATAGGCTGAAATTTCCAGTGCCCTTTGACAATCATTTCATTCCCTGTTTGAGTTTGCTGATCTGATTATCACCAGCAGGGCACCCCTCAGTTACTGTCTGTTCCTTAAATCTTCAGGAGCCCTGTCCTGTTTCCTTCGGAACAGAAACCAAACTCCCATTGGTATCCTTCTTGGTTGTTAACACAAAAACAGTTCACCTGCACCCCCACAGCAGTAGCTTCTTCATCTCTGCATCTCAAACAGCAGCTGTCTTTTTTCTGTGAATAAGTGGCACCCGATATTTCATTGGATTTCTGTTTGAGTTTCTCTCCTCACAGCAACTGATCATACGGGCAAGCCCCCAAGCTCCAAGCTATGACGTTTATCATGACTTCACCATTTCACTTTTCAGAATGGTCTGTTTCACCTTAAATTAAAGGGGACATTTTAAACATGACCCTGCCATGAATGCTAAATCTTGCAAGACGGTTAATTTATGAGGAGAGATTACACAGACCATGAACGTATTCCTCAGAATTTAGAAGGTTGATTTTGAGGGTGGTTTGATTGAAGTTTTCAAAAGGAACAGATAGAGAAAAACTATGTTTCGCTGGTTGGGGAGTCTAGGAGCCCATTCTTTGGGAGTGAAATTAGAAAACACTTCTACACTCAAAAGGTTGGAGAAGTTTAGAACTTCCTTCCCTAAATGGCCATTGTTACTAGATTAATTGTTAATTTTAAAATCTGAGATTCATAGAATTTTGTTATCCAAAGATATTAGGGAATATGAAGAAAAGGCAGGTATGTGGAGTTAGGTCACAGATCAGACATAATTCCATTGAACAGGAACAGGTCTGAGGGGTTAAATGGCCTACTCCTGTTACTACGTTCCTAATGTATCGGTAACCTTCAGCTAGCTCAGCTGATGGAATGTTTTCCTTTTGAATCTAATAGTTTCTGCTAATTCATATTTCATAATTATTTGAAATGGAAAACCCAGAAGGCAAATTTCAAGTGCTTAATTCCGTTAAAATTATTTTTTAAAAAGTTGAGTATTGTAGTCTTTGTCTTGTAGAAATTTTCGAAGATGAATTAAGCTAACCATTGAGTGTCTTTCCTCATCCTAATTTGAGTTAATCTTCTTTAAAAAATATGTTTTTGAAGATAACATAAATTGATTATAAACTGTACTAGTTACCAAAAAATCTCATACAGCGAATAAGCAAGTTAGGAAGTCTTTTATAGCCTAATTGAGTTGATTTTAAATAAATAAAAATCTAATAAAAATTAATCAGTTGAATTTTGAAACCGGACAGAAATAGTTTTCAGTGCCAGCTTAGCTTATTGATGGCTCTGATTCAGAATCTCATGGGTGTTTAAGAGCAGGATTTCGAGAAATCATAAAATGACACAGCACAGAAAAAGACAATTCAGTCCATTTTGCCTGTACCAGCTCATTGAAAGAGTTATCCACTTGGTGCCAAGTTTTTATTGAATCTGCTTTCACCACCCTTTCAGGAAGTGCATTCAATATAATAACACTTTGCTAAGTAAATAAATGTAGCTTGTGTTGTCTTTGGTTCTTTTGTCAATCACCTTGTCTGTCCTTAGGTTACCAACCCTTCTGTAGGTGGAAACAGCTTCTCCTTATTCCCTCTATCAAATCCTTTCATGATTTTGAACTCCTCTATTAAATCTCTCCTGGGCCTTCTCTGTTCTAAGATGAACTGCAACATCTCTAATCTACTTGGTCACTGGTCTGTCTATGTGCTTCTGAAGTCTATTACTATCCCCCTTACACTGTTTACTACATTTTCAAAATTTATGTCATTTGCCAATTTTGAAATTATACCCTGTATACCCAAATCTAAGTCATTACGAAGTATATGATGTGGCACTTTGTCAAGTACCTTTTGAAAATTAATATATACATCATCAACCACAATACCTTCAGAACATAAGAAATAGGAGCAGGGGTGCTCAAGCCTGCTTCTGCCATATTCAATAAAATCATAGCTGAATGTCTACATCAGCTCCATTTTTCCCATTTTCCTTGATTCCCTTACTGTCCAAAAATCTATCGATCTTTATCTTGAATTTACTCACTGAGCACCCACAGCCCTCTAGGGTACATAATTCCAAAGCTTCACAACTCCGAATGAAGAAATTTCTCCTCATCCCAGTCCAAAATGGCTGATCCCTTATCCTGAGACTTTGGCCCCTATTTCTAGACTCTTGTGCTGGGGAAAACTGCTTTTCAGCAACTATTCTGCCAAGCCCTCTAAGAATATTATACATTTCAATGAGATCACCAATCATTCATCTGAGCTCCAAGGAACACAGGCTGTGGTTCTGTTGGTTATGTTCTCGCCTCTGATTTACAAGGTTCTTGGTTCAAATACCATTCCAAAGCTGGAGTAGAAAGATCAGAGCCAACGCACCATTGCAGCATTGAGGGAGTGTTGCACTGTTGGATGTGCTGTATTTCAGATGAGACTGGGGCTCTGTTTGCCTGGTCAGGTGGACGTGAAAGACCTCATGGCACTATTTCAAAGAAGAGTAGGGGAGTTATCCCCAATATCCTGGCCAATATTTATAAGAATATAAGAAATAGGATCAGGAGAAGACCATAAGGCCCATCGAGCCTGCTCTGCCATTCATTATGTTCATGGCTGATCTTGGGCTTCAATTCCACTTTCCTGCTCACTCCTCATATCCCTCGATTCTCTGAGAGACCAAAAATCTGCCTATCTCAGCCTTAAATATACCCCACAATGCCGCATACACAACCCTCTGGTGTAGACAATTCCAAAGATTCACACCCTTTAAGTGAAGATATTTCTCATCTCTGTCCCAAATGATCAGCCCCTTTATATGAAAGTTTTCCCCCTCGTTCTAGATTCCCCAGCCAGCGGAAACAATATCTTAATATCTACACTGTCAAGCCCCTTCAGAATGTTGAATGTTTCAATGAATTCACCTCTCATTCTTCTGAAATTCAGAAAATGGAGACCCAATTTACTCAGTCTCTCATTATAGGACTATCCTTTCATCCCAGGGGGCCAATCTAATGAATCTTTGCTGTACTGCCTCTAATGCAAATGTATCTTTCCTTAAATATGGTGACCAAAATTGCACACAGTATTCCAGATGTACGGGGCTTTGGCAAGATAACAATGGTAGCAAGACTTCTTCATTCTTGGATTCCAATCCCCTTACAAGGAAAAGTCCAACGTTCCATTTGCTTTCCTAATTGCTTGCTATCCCTGCATGCTAACGTTTTGTATCCCTTATACAAGTGCACCCAAGTCTCTCTTGTTATGTTATGGGTTCGTTTGATGTCTCAATGGTGAGATCTTGAGACTTGTATGTTTAAACGTGAACCATTTATTGTTCATTTTTAACTATGTGCAAATCCAAGTTAATGTCATGCATGGTGCTGCTGCCATGCAGATAGGCTGCTTCTAGAGTGTTCTTTCAGTCTATTACCATGTGGGGCTGAACTTCAGTCACATGTTAACCCTTGCCCTGCCGAGCGCCTTTACATTACAATGGCATGCAGGCACACACATCACACAGCATTCCTGGACATCAAAACTTACAAGTTTCATGCCATTTGAAAAATATTCTGTTTCTCTATTACGACCAAAGCGAATAGTCTCACACTTTCCCGTGTTATAATTATCTGCCACTTCGTTGCCCACTCACTTAACCTGTCCATATCTCTTTGCAGTCTCTTTACCAGAAGGAAAAAAACAGTTCAGACCAGTATTTTTATTTCCCAGTTTTTACTGTTTTTTCCTTCTGGGTTGTATGCTCATCACAGCTTGCATTCCCATCTAGCTTTGTATCATCAGCAAATTTAGATGCATGACTCTCTGTCTCTTCATCTAAGTCACATTAATATAGATTGTAAATAGTTGACGCCTCGGCATTGATCCTAGTGGCACTCCACTAGTCACAGCCTGCCAACTCGAAAATGTCTCTCACTTTTTAAAATATGTTCTGCTTTTTCATTCTTCCTACCAAAGTAGATAATTTCACTCTCCCCCTCATTATATTCTTTCTGTTACCTTCTTGTCCAAATATTTAACTGGTCTACAAATTGATGCTGGCTGTCATTTATTAACCCATATTTTTGCAAGTGACAATATTTAGTGCCCAATGGTTATTGTCTATATAAAAGAAACCACAGCCACCAATGTTAGGCTGATGGCCTGTAGTTGCTGGATTTATTCCTCTCCTCTTTTTTGAATGGGTGTCTAATGTTTGCAATCCCCAATTCTCTGTCATTGCTCCCATGTCTAAGAAAGATTGGAATATTGTGGCCAGAGCCTTTGCCATCTCCACACTTACTTCCCTCAGCAATCTATGGAATATCCAGACTGGCATCCTTGAGGTTAAGAGCTATCTGGATAGCACTTTCAGAGAGGTGGTCACACTGCAGCTTAGGAGCCTGGAGGCAGAAAGGGAATGGGTGACTGCCAGACAGTCCAAGAGAAGTAGGCAGGTAGTGCAAGATTCCCCTGGGGTGCTGCTCGGTTTTCCATGGCAAGGGCGTTGGTTCCTTGGAGGAGTACAGTCAGAAAGGTTTGTGGCACCAGAGATGGCTCTGCTGTACAGAGGGGAGGAAGAAGAGGGGAAGGGCAGTAGTGATAGGAGATTCATTAGTTAGGGGAACGGACAGCTTTTTCTGTGGCCGTAGAGGTGACTCCAGGGTGGTATGTTGCCTCCCTAGTGCCAGGGTCAAGAATGTCATGGAGTTGCTGCAAATCATACTTCTGGGGGAAGGTGATCAGCCAGACATTGTGGTCCATGGTTGGTACCAATGACTTGGATAGGAAAGGGGATGAGGTACTGAAAGCAGATTTTAGAGAGCTAGGAAGGAGATTAAAAAGCAGGACCTCTAAAACAGTAACCTCAGGATTACTCCCAGTCCCATGTGCTCGTGAGCATAGAAATAGGAGAATTGAGCGAATAAACACATGGCTGGAAAGCTGGTGCAGGAGGGAGGACATCAGATTTTGGAGGCATTGGGACTGGGCCTGGGGAAGGTGGGGACCTGTACAAGCTGGATGGCCTACACCTGAACAGGATATTCTCGCAGGGAGATTTGCTAGTGCTGTTGAGGGAGTTGTGTGTTGGGGGTGGGGGGTGGGGGGGTGGGGGGGTGGGAGTGGGTGAGGGTGGGTGGGGGGGGGGTTGCCGGGGAGGCGGGAGGTACCGGAGGTGGAGGGTTAAACTACATTGGCAGGGGGCTGCAAACCCAAGGGCAAATTCAAAGCAGGGAACGGGAGACGGCGAATTAGTCAGTGACTCTGAAGGACAGAAGAAGCAGAGGTTAAAAAGTGTACAGCACAGGAATTTGGCAGTGTTAATAGCTGTATATGTAAATGCAAGAAGTACAGCAAATAAAGCCAATGAGCAGAGGACACAGATAGAAACATGGTAGCAGGATATCATTGCTAAAACAAACTTGTCTTAAAGAGGGGAAAAAGTGGCAGCACAACAGCCCTAGATATGGAGTTTTCAGGCAGGATAGGGGGGGAGGATAAAAAAGGTGGGGGTGCAACATTATTGGTTAAAGAAACAACTACATCTGTGAGGAGGGATGATATACTAAACGAAATATCAGATGAAGCCACATGGGTTGAGCTCAAAATAACAAAGGGGCAGCTACATTGCTACGCATGTACCATAGACCCCCAAATAGTGGAAGGGAGTTTAAAAAGCAGGTACATTCCTGAGTGCTAAAACAATAGGGCAGCAAAACTATCCTAATATCAATTGGGATAAGAACAGTGTGAAGGGCACATAGGACATGAAATTCTTGAACTGCATTCAAGAGAACTTTGTCAGCCAGCACGTAACAAGTCCAACGAGAGAGGGACACAATTCTAGATTTAGTCTTAGGAAATGAAGCTGGGCAAGTGGACGAAGTAGCAATGGGGGACCATTTTGGAGATAGTTAGATTTAGAATCGCTATAGAAAAGGACAAAGATAGAATAGGAGAAAAAGTTCTAATTTGAGGGAAGACAAATTTTACAAAGTTGAGAGGTGCACTGGCGAAAGTGGACTGGATACAGGATACAGGAAAAACAGTGTCAAATCAGTGAGAGGTATTCAAAAACAAGATTCTACGGGCACAGTGTAGACATGACCCACAAAGGAAAAGGGTTGTACTGCCAAATCTAGAACCTCCTGGTTATCGAGAAACACACAGGGTAAGATAAAGCAGAAAAAGAAAGCTTATGACAGTCACAAAAGACTTAATACTGTAGAAAGCCTAGAGGAGTATAGAAAGTACAGGGGTGAAGTCAAAAAGGAAATTAGGAAAGCAAAAAGAGGATATGAAGAAATATTGGCAGGTAAAACCAAAGAAAACCCAAAGATGTTTTAGAAGTACATTAAGAGCAAGAGAATAACTAAGGAAAAGGTAGGGCCTATCCAAGTTATACATGGTAACTTGTGTGTTGATGCTGAAGATGTGGGCAGGGTTCTCAATGAGTACTTTGTCTCTGTCTTCATAAGGAGAGGGATGATGCAGATATTCTAGTTAAAGAGGAGGAGTATGAAATATTAGATACAATAAGCACAATGAGAGACGGAGTACTAGAGGGACTGGCATCCTTGAAAGTGGACAGATCACCAGGGCCAGATGGATTTTGTCCCAGGTTGTTAAAGGAAGCCAGGGAGGAAATAGCAGATGCTCTGAGGATCATTTTCCAATCTTCACTAGATACAGGCAAGGTCCCAGAGGATTGGAGGTCTGTGAACATTGTACTAATATTTAAAAAGGGTGTGAGGGATAGGCCAGAAAATTATAGGCTGGTCAGTCTGACTTTGGTGATGGGCAAATTATTGGAGTCAATTCTGAGACAGGATAAACTGTCGCTTAGAAAGGCACGGATTGATCAGCATTGTTTTTTTTTGGGGAAGATCATGTCTTGCTAACTTAATAGGATTTTTTGAGGAAGTAATAAGGAGGATTGATGGAGGTAGTGCAGTGAATGTTATCTACATGGATTTTAGTAAGGCATTTGACAAGGTCCCACATGGCAGACTGGTCAGAAAAGTGAGATCCCATGGGATACAGGGGAAGGTGGCAGGTTGGATCTGAAACCGGCTCAGCGACAGGAAACAAAGAGGAATGGTCAATGGATGTTTTTACGAATGGAAGGCGGTTTCCAGTGGCATTCCACAGTGATCAGTATTGGGGTCCTTGCTGTTTGTTGTATATAGTAAGGATTTGGACTTGAATGTGGGAGGCATGATTGAATAATTTGTAGATGACACAAAATTGGCCATGTAGTTGACAGTGAAGAGGATAGCTGTTTCCAGAAATATATCAATGGTTTGTTGAGTGGGCGGAGAAGTGACAAACGAAATTCAATCTGGGAAAGTGTGAGGTAATGTATTTGGGAGGGCAAACAAAGCAAGGGAATACTCAATAAATGGGAGGATATTGAGAGGGGCTGAGGAAGTGAGATACCTTGGAGTGCATGTCCACAGGTCCCTGAAGATGGCAGGAAGTTGGACGAGGTGGTCAGGAAAGTGCATGGAATGCTTTCCTTTATTGGGTGAGGTATTGAATACAAAAGTAGCGATGCACTGATGGAACTGCATAAAATGCTGGTTGGGCCACAGCTGGAATTTTGTGTACACTTCTGGTCACCACATTACAGGAAGGACATAATTGGTCTGGAGAGAGTACAGGGGAGATTTACAAGAATGTTGCCAGGGCTTGAAAATTGCAGTTATAAGGAGAAATTGGGTAGTCTTGGGTTGTTTTCCTTAGAACAGAGGAGGCTAAGGGGTGACCTAATTGAAGTATACAAAATTATGAAGGGCCTAGATGGGGTAGACAGGAAAGACCTGTTTCCCCTAGCTGAGGGGTCAATTACCATGGGGCATAGATTTAAGGTGATTGATAGAAGGGTTAGAGGGGACATGAGGAAAAACTTTTTCACCCAGGGGTTGGTGAGCATCTGGAATTCACTGCACAATTTGGTGTTTGAGGCTGTAATGCTCAACTCGTAAAAGGTACCTGCACCTGCACCTGAAGTGCTGCAACCTGCAAGGCTACGGACCAGGTGCTGGAAAGTGGGATTAAAAATTAGAGGCTAGTTTCTTTTTTCTGGCCGGCGCAGACATGATTGGCTAAATGGCCTTTTCCTGTACAGTAACTTTACTATGGTTCTACAGGTAACTTTTCTGCTGGGACCACTGCCAGTACCTCATCGTTATATATGATCCTGTGTTATGGTGCAAAAGAAATGTTGTACCCCTGATGGTGCTGACATTTGGATGTGATATTTAAACCATTGTGACATCTCAACTGTCCAGTGAACATAAAAGATACCATAGCAATGGCATTTTTTTTCAAAGAACATCAGGTGTTCTTCTGGCCAATATTCATCCTTCTGCCAACACAACCAAAATAGATTAATTGATTATTTATCACACTGGACATGATGTAAATTACTAGATTTGCATACAAAACAACACTAGATCTCAGATATGTAACTCCTTCAGGTCTGTTCTGCAATGAATTCAAGCTTTAAAAATGGTAATAGATAATAAAAATTTATGAAGAGTTGTAGGCCACTTACAGCAGACAAAATTGTGGAATCCAATTTCCAAAGCGCTAGTAAAAGCACCAGAATACAATTTAAGAAAATTAGAACTTGATTTATTCAGTCATTGTAAATCGATCATCTTAATCTTATTTCTTATGTTTTATGTCCACCAAATAAAACAGCGAGTCATCTGACATACTTGTTAGATTATAACTGCCTCTGCTTGGTGGAAAGTAGTTAGAGTGGGGTTAAAATAAATGGTATGCTGACTCTTCTCTTTCCACTCATGACCTCTTTTACATCGTTGTTTGCCCAGGTGATTGAGGTGCCTATCTGAATTGGGTGGTCTCCTCAACATATTAACTTTCAGTTCATGCAGGATTAGGTAGCATAGTTCAGGTGCTGCAATTCATCCAGGTGTGCCTCCCATTTTGTTTTTCAGGCAAATTTTATTTCAATTCATTGTCATTTAATTCATTTAATTTTACTTTTTTTCAAAAAAGAAATTGTTCCCTTTGGTCTCCCCAAGCCTTTTCCCAATGGCTTACTCACTCATGCTAAGCCACCCCACACTGACTCCATGCCTTTTCTGGCAATGCCCAGTTGCTCCTGTTTTTCCTTCACCTTCGAATTGTATCCAATGCTCTGTTGGTCTCTGCTGGCCCCTCAATCTTTCTTGCCACTGTTAATGATGCTGCCCATTCTTGGTTCTGTATCCTTGCTGGCCTAATATTGGCCATTTAAGTGCCTGATGGGCGCTTAATTCTGGTAAGCCTTTCCAATGGAGGCAATGCTGGGCTCTTGCCAGTTCTCCAGCTGATGGGCGAGACCCCATTGTAAATATTAAATTACACTTATGGTTTCTTTTTACTTTATCTGACTGTGAGCCTGTTGCACTGCTTGCTCTTATTTTGGCTTCAGGAGTTAGTGAGTTTTATGCCTTATTGGTCGGTCTACTTTTTATTGCTTAATGTTTGTATTCTAAGATTAGGCCTGAAGTTTATGTCAAAATTATACCTGAATTTTCGCTTGCCTCAAGAATTCACTGATGCTGAAATCTTGGTTAACACAGCATGTTTCCTCAGGAAGGAAGCACTGTTTTGAGATGCCTTGTTATTCAATATAAACGAGAGCAGGAATGCTGTATTTACCAATCGCTGCAGGGCTTGTTTTGTTTTTATGATCAAATGAAACCCACAACCAAAGAGCATTTGGTTAACCTGGTAGAGGAAAGTGTCTCATTTTGTTATTTGACTGTTCATGACTACAGGAAAGGTTGAGCCTTATTTTCATGTTTCATGGCCCATTGTGCAAAGGATTTCTCCAGATGCTATCTGCCAATCAGCTACTTAGAGCTATTTACATATTTATTTGAAGCATTATTGTCTCAGAAGGAGAGCAAACATGGCATGTTGCACCTCAGAACCTCCATTTGCTAGCTTGCCTCTTAATTTAACATCTCAAGCCACTAAGTATTTATAGGTTTCCACAAATATGCAGTGGTGTAGATTACATATTGTAAATAGGCCATGAACAGTTTGTGCTTGGCCTGGTCGTAGTCTGCTATTTGGGAGCTTTACATATGTTGGGGTTGATTTGTTGGAATTTTTGAAGAATTAATAATCTAATTGTCACTTGGTAGTACAGAACTTGAGTATTGCTGGATAAAAACATGTGGTGGAAGCTTTTCATCTTGCACTCACCAGAACAGATACAAGAACACCAAATTTCAAAGAGAGCAACAATTTATACTGCATTAGAAAAAGGTACTGATTGGTTGGCAAATCAACCCTAGTTGAGGCATTGCCATGGAGAATGCACCAGGGAACTATTGTCAACCATGCATTTGTTTAATTCAAAAAAGATGCAATGTCTGGACATATTTTTCTGCTTGTAGAGGACAGGGGTCTATTCTGAGAGAGCAAGACCTAAAGCTTTGACAGCATATCTCTTTTTAACAATAATTAGCACTCAACATGGATTTAGGATTAGGTCAAGAGGGAGTTTTCTAGGTTTCTCCATGACCTGGAACAGTTAGAGTTTCTTATTCTGTCTGCACAGTTTGTCAATGTGTCAAGGTCATATTTATGTTTTCTGTGGTCTATGGCACCAACATTGACCACTTATCACAAAATTCTAAATTCCTGACACTTTGTGTAGACCATGTTTTCCTATGTAGCCTTAAAATGCTTGTTAAAATTTAAAATATTGAACCTGATAGCCATATACTGAGGACAGACATGAATTTCAGATTTTCTAGCTGGCGATGTGCAGTGTGCTCAGTTTGCCTACATGAAACTGCATAATGTGGGTGACGCTAGCTCATGATTGATTGTAAGTAACTGTCCTAAGGGTAGGAAGCTGGAATTTTGAAGTGGTTTTCTTTTTGGAAAGTGCACTTTTGGAGAGTGAGGTTTCCAAGTATTTTATGTTTGTAGTTCTGGTGCAAATGTTTTTGATACAATTTTTTAAAAATCAGATTTTTTTTCCCCTGCTATTCTGAGGAAGAAGAATATGATGAAAGGACAGCAGTTTTATTTGATCCTAGTCAGGATACCCAAATAGAAATGTACTAGGAAAACTGCTTTCACCAGAGAGGCAGTGATAGAGTTGTTGTCTGCCGAAATAGGACTCGCAGGAAAGCTTTACTGCCAAAGCCACCACTACTGGACCTTTTATGCCTTCAGTACAACAACTACAACTTATTTTAGCACTTTTTAATGTAATAAAATGCCCCAAGGCGCTTCCAGGGAGCACTCTAAAACAAAATTAGACAAATGGTCAAAAGCTTGGTCAAAGATGTTTTTCCATAAAGGATGAAAAGCGGAGAGGTTTAATGAGGAAATACCAGAGCTCAGGGCCTAGGCAGCTGAAGGCATGGATACCAATGGTGGAGCAATTAAAATTGTGCATGCTCAAGAGGCCAGAATTAGATGAATGCAGATATCTGGGAGGGTTGTGGGGCTGGTGAAGATTGCATTCCAGGCCACTATGAGTCATTGACATCAGTCAATCCATGTACGCGAATACATCAAACAAGTTGTTGTTCACTAGGGCAATCACCTACATCAAAAATGGAAAACATTATCAGTGTCTGTAAAGAGAAATGACAGATTAGGACAGAATATTTTTTCAGAACATTCTGGAGGAACATTAATCTGTTGTGTCTCTACTGACTGACTGACCTGCTGAGTATTTGTCACTATATTTTTCTTTGTTTCATTTCAGATTTCCAGCATTTGCAGTTTTTTCTATAAATACCATTATTTTTCCTATGGAAAACTAGCAGCAGAATGGGAGCACCCTGAAATTGTGCCACATTGCATATTTTCCCAAGCTCCAGGATGTTATGATGGCAAGCAAATAGCCATCTGGGCCCCTAGAAAAATAATCAAAGAACGTGCAGTTTTATTATGCCTTTCGTATCCTCCTTATCCCAAAGGTTTCATACCAATAAATTACTTTTGAAATGCATTCACAGTTATCAAATTGTGTGCAACAAGGTCTGGAAAAATAGCAAATTATATGAATGATTAGTTCATTTGTTTTTGATGGATGAATGTCAGGCAAGACACTGAGAGATCTCTGTACCCCTCTTCGAACTGTGCTATGGGATCTTTTCATTCTCTCAGAATGGGCAAAGAAGCCTCAGATTAATATCTTGGATGAAAGACTCCACCTTCAATATTATAACACTCTCAGTGTTGTACTGAAGTATCAATCAAGATTGAGTGCTCAAGTCCTTGGCATATGACTTAAACCAAACCTTCTGACTTCCAGAATCAAAAGACATGGGTTACAGCTCATGGACATGCAGGCAAATGCCTGTTTTCCAATTGCTGTTACTGATGCCTTCATTTTAAGATGGTCCTCTGTACCTGGACTATTTTAAGGAGAAAGCATACTGTAAGCAACAGCAAAATACTGCAGATGATGGAGATTTGAAATAAAGACAGAAAGTGCTGGAAAAACTCAGCAGGTCTGGCAGCATCTGTGGAGAGAGAAACAGTTAACAGTTTCGAAAAAGAGTCACATCAGACCCGTAAGCGTAATGTAAGGTTGGCTCTCAAGCTATTCTCTTCATTCCATATTTATAATAACTTGAGATAAGCATGAGTAGCAGGTAAAGGAAGATTCAAAAAGAGGACAATGCGGCCAGCAAGATCGTTATCAAACACCCTGTAGTCATTTTGAAGCAGCACTTTAGATGCATTTACAGATTAGGGGGCACCTTGCAGTACAACATTACCAGGGTGTCGAAGGTTATCATAGTCTGCTGCACTAATTTGTCAGTCAGAGAGGCTGCCACTGTGTTCATACCTCATCCAAAGTAAATCTCATGCTACTGCAGGCATATTCCTCTATGGTCCTTATTGAATCAAGGATTTCCTCCTGGTTTGATGGTGATCGAAGATTGAAAGAAATGCTGGAAAATTAGTTCATTTATTATGGTGTTATGCAATCCTGGTGTTACAGAACAGCCTTGTAGATGCCCAGCTTTGGCCTGCTACATCCACCCTTAGTCTTTCGCAGTTAGCATGGTAGTAGTGCCACACTACAGCACTACAGAGTGCAGGATGTCCTTTGTGATGAAAGTATAATAATTTTCATAATATTTTTCTGGTTAAGATCATAAGACCATAAGACATAGGAGCAGAAATAGGCCATTTGGCCCAATGAGCCTGCTTTGCCATTCAATGAGATCATGGCTGATCTGAAAACCCTCAATTCCACTTTCCTGCCTTTTCCCCATTACCCTTGATTCCCTTACTGATTAAAAATCTGTCTATGTCAGCCTTGAATATACTTAATGACCCAGCCTCTACAGCCCTCTGCGGTAAAGAATTCCAAAGATTGGCTACCCTCTGAGAGAAGAAATTCCTCCTCATCTCTGTTTCAAATCGGTGCCTCCTTACTCTGAGATTATGCCCTCTGGTCCTAGTCTCTCCCACAAGGGGAAACAATCTCTCAGCATCTACCCTGTCAAGTACCCTGAGAACCTTATATGTTTCAATAAGGTCACCTCTCATTCTTCCAAACTCCAAAGAGGACAGGCCCAACCTACTGTACCTCTCCTCCTAAGAAAATCCCTCCATACCTACGATCAACCTAGTGAACCGTCTCTGGACTGCCTCCAATGCCAGTATATATTTCCTTAGATAAGGGGACCAAAATTGTCCACAGTATTTTAGGTGTGGTCTAACTAATGCCTTGTATAGTTTTAGCAAGACTTCCCTATTTTTATACTCTATTCCCTTTGAAATAAAGGCTAACATTCCATTTGTCTTCCCTATTACTTGCTGAACTTGTATGTTAGCTTTTTAAGATTCATGCACAAGGACTCCCAAATCCCTCTGTGCTGTAGCCTTCTGCAGTATTTCTCCATTTAAATAATATTCAGCTCCTCTATTCTTCTTGCCAAAGTGCATAATCTCATATTTTCCCACATTATACTCCGTTGCCAAGCTTTTGCCCACTCACTTAACCTGTCTATAACCCTCTGTAGACTCCTCACCACTTGCCTTCCCACCTATTTTTGTTTCATCTGCAAACTTGGCGATAGTACATTCATTTCACTCATCTAAGTCATTAATATGGAACTGGAAATAACCAAGGCCCCAGCACTGATCGCTGTGGCACTCCACTAGTTATAGGTTGCCATCCCGAAAATGCCCCCTTATCCCGGCTCTCTGTCTTCTATTAGTTAGCCAATCCTTTATCCATGCTAATAAACTACCCCCAACACCATGGGCTCTTACCTTATTACGTAACCTTATCGAACACCTTTTGGAAATCCAAATACATTACATCTACTGGTTCCCCTTTATCCTATTTTTTACCTCCTCAAAGAATTCTAATAAGCTTGTTAGGCATGATTTCCCCTTCATGAAGCCATGCTGACTCTGCTTGATTAGATTATGCATTTTTAAATGCTCTGCTTTACATCCTTTATAATAGACTCCAACATTTTCCCAATGACAGATGTTAGGTAACTATGGGCCAGTTAACTTGTTTTTTGTCTCCCTCCATTTTTGAATAAGGGTGTTATATTGGCCATTGGCTGTTCTCTAACTCTCGGACTTTTCCAGAATCTAAGGATTCTTGGAAGGTTACAACCAGTGCATCCACTATCTCTGTAGCTACTTCCTTGAATATCCTAGGATGCAACCCATGAGGTCCAGGGGACCTATCGGCCTTTAGCCCCACTAGTTTCCCGAGTACTTTTCCTCTAGTGATAGTTATTATATTTATTTCCTCCCCCCACCACCCCCCCATTTGCCCCTTGATTATTGAGTATTTTTAGAATGCTATTAGTAACTTCTACCATGAAGACTGATGCAAAGTATTTATTCAACCCCTCTGCCATTTCCTGGTTCCCCATTATTATTTCTCCAGCCTCATTCTCTAAGTGGCCTATGTTCACTTTGGCCTCTCTCTTCTTTGTTACATATTTAAAGAAGCTCTTACTGTCCATTTTTATATTACTTGCTAGTTTACCCTCAAAGTTTATTTTCTCCCTCTATTATTTTTTTGGTCATCTTCTGTTGGTTTTTAAAACTTTCCCAATCCTCTGGCTTACCACTAATCTTTGCCATGTTGTATGTTTTTCTTTCAATTTGATACTGTTCTTAACTTCCTTGGTTAACCATGGTTGGTTTATCCTCTGCCTTGAATCCTTCTTCCTCACTGGGATATATCTTTGTTGAGGTTCATTAACTATTTTCATAAACATCTGCCATTTTTCATCAACCTTCTTTTCTGCTAAACTGCTTTCCCAGTTCACTCCAGCCAACTCTGCCCTCATTCCATTGTAAATATCCTCATTTAAGTTTAGCACAGTTGTTTCTGACTCAAGTTTCTCACTCTCAAACTGAATGCTAAATTCTACCATATTATGGTCACTATTTCCTAAGGGATCCTTTACTCTGAGATCATTTATTAAACCTGCCTCATTATATACTACCAGATCCAAAATCCCTGGTTGGATTCACAACATATTGTTCTAAGAGACTGTCCCAAATACATTCTATGAATTTTTGCTTGTGTCTACCTCTGCCAATTTGATTTTGCCAAGCTACATGAAGATTAAAGGCACCCACGATTAATGTACTGCCTTTTTTACATGCCCTCATTATCTCCTGATGTATTCTCTGTCTAACAGTATAGCTACCGTCTGGGGGCCTATAGACTATTCCCACCAGTGTCTTCTTCCCCTTGTTATTTCTTACCTCCACCCTTATGGATTCTACATCTTCCGATCCAAGATCCTTTCTTACTGTTGTACTTATTCCATCTAGTACTAACTAAGTTACCCCACCACCCTTTCCTTCCTGCCTGTCCCTTCAAAAAGCCACATAACCCTGAATATTTAGTTCCTAGCTTTGATCTCCTTGTAACCACGTCTCTGTAATGGCTATAAGATTATACCCATTAACCTCTATTTGTGCCGTTAATTCATTTATTTTGTTCCGAATACTATGTACATTTAAGTAAAGAGCCATTAATTTTGCCTTATTACCATTTTTTCCTTTTGACCCTATTTGATGCTGTTTTTTATGTTTGTACACACTGTCCCTTCCTGTCACACTCTGGGTATCGTTACCTAACAGGTTTGGGAGTTGAATATCCAAGAGTACTCAGTGTTTCAGAAGGATAGGCAGGAAGGAAAAGGAGGTGGTGTAGAGCTTTGTTAGTAAAGGAAGAGATCAGTGCTATAGTGAGGAATGATATGGGCACTGGAGAGCAAGATGTAGAGTCTGTCTGGTTAGAAATAAGAAATAACAAGGGAAAGAAGTCCCTGGTGAGAGTAATCTATAGGCCCCCAAACAATAATTCAGCAGTAGGGCACAGTATAAACCAGGAGCACATAAGAAAGGCACAGCAATAATCATGGGTGATTTTAATATGCACATAGACTGGCCTAATCAAGTTGGCAATGGTAGCCTCGAGGGAGAGTTCATAGAGTGTATTAGAGATTGTTTCTTGGAGCAATATGTTGTGGAACCAACTAGGGAGCAGGCTATTCTGGAATTGGTTTTGTGTTATGAGATGGGATTAATTAATGATCTCATAGTAAAGGATTCTCGAGGGAAGAGTGATCATAGCATGGTAGAATTTCAAATTTAGTTTGAGAGCGAGAAACTTGAGTTCCACACTAGTGTTCTGGAGTTAAACAAAGGTAACTACATAGACTTGAAGGTAGATTTGGCCCTAGTGGACCGGGCAGGAAGACTACAAGGTAGGACAGTTGATGAACAGTGGCAGATATTTAAGGAGATATTCATTTCCTCCCAAGTAAAATGTATCCCAATGAGGAAGAAAGATGGTAAGAGGGGGAAAAAGCATCCATGGCTAAGCAAGGAAAGATAACATAAAGGCAAAAACTAAGGCATACCAAATTGCAAAGGTTAGTGGCAGGCTGGAAGATTGGGAAATTTTTAAAGATCAACAAAGCGTTACTAAAAAAAAAATAAGAGCAAAGGTAAATTATGAAAGAAAACTAGCGCACAGAGTAAAAACTGATAGCAAAAGCTTCTACAACTATATAAAAGGAAAGAGAGTAGCTAAAGTGAATGCTGGTCCCTTGGAGGATGAGACTGGGGAGTTAATAGTGGGGAACACAGAAATGGCAGAGATGCTTAATCAATATTTTGCCTCAGTTTTCAAAATGGAGGACACTAGTACCACCCCAATAGTGACAGGTGGTGCAGAGGGTATTGAGAAGGAGGAACTTAGAACAATCACTAGAGAAAAAGTACTGAGTAAACTATTGGGATCAAAGGGTGACAAGTCCCCAAGACCTGATGACCTACAACCCAGGGTCTTAAAGGAAGTGGCAGCAGAGATAATGGATGAATTGGCTATAATATTCCAAAATTCTCTGGATTCTGGAATGGTTCCAGTGGATTGGGAAGATGTCCTTATTCAAAAAGTGGGGGGAGGCAGAAAGTAGGAAACTATAGACCAGTTAGTTTAACACCTGTCATTGGGAAATTGTTGGAATCCATTATTAAGGAAATAGTAATGGGGCATTTGGAAAGTCAAAATGCAATCCATCAGAGTCAGCATGGATTTATGAAGAGTAAATCGTGTTTGCCTAATTTGCTAGAGTTCTTTGAAGATGTGACAAGCAAAGTGGATAATGAGGATCCTGTAGATGTAGTATATCTGAACTTCCAGAAGGCCTTTGATAAGGTGCTGCACAAAAGATTAATACACAAGATAAGATCACATGGAGTTAGGGGTAATATATTAGCTTGGATAGAGGATTGGCTAACCAACAGAAAGCAGAGAGTTGGGACGAATGGGTCTTTTTCTAGATGGCAAGCTGTAACTAGTGGGGTGCCACAGGGTTCAGTCCTTGGGCCCCAACTATTTACAATCTCTATTAATGACTTGGATTCAGGGATAGAAGGTGCTATAGCTAAATTTGCAGATGACACCAAAATAGGTGGGAAAGTAAGTTGCAATGAAGAAATAAGAAACTTACAAATGGATATGGACAGGTTAGGTGAAAGGGCCAAAATTTGGCAGATGGAGTTTCACATAGATAAGTGTGAAGTTATCCATTTTGGTCAGAAGAATAAAAAGGCGACTTATTATTTAAATGGAGAGAAACGTCAGAATGCTTCATTGCAGAGGGATCTGGGTGTCCTCATGCATGAATCGCTGAAAGCTAGTTTGTAGGTACAGCAGGTAATAAGGAAGGCAAATGGAATTTTGGCATTTATTGCTAAAGGAATAGAGTATAAAAATAGGGAAGTGTTGTTGCAACTGTAACAAGGCATTGATGAGACCGCACCTGGAGCACTGTGCACAGTTTTGGTCCCCTTGCTTGAGGAAGGATGTAGTTACATTGGAGGCGGTTCAGAGGAGGTTCACTAGATTGATTCCAGAGATGTGGGGCTTGTCTTATGAGAAGAGATTGAGCAATTTAGGCCTATACTCACTAGAGTTTAGAGGGACGAGAGGAGATCTGATTGAGGTATATAAAATGCTAAAGGGGATAGACAAAGTAGACGTGGAGCGGATGTTTCCCCTTGTGGGGCATTCTAGAACAAGAGGCCATAGTTTTAGGCTAAGGGGTGGTAGATTTAAATCAGAGATAAGGAGGAATTACTTTTCTCAAAGGGTCGTGAATCTGTGGAATTCACTACCTCAGAGTGCAGTGGATGCTGGGACGCTGAATAAATTTAAGGTGGAGATAAACAGATTTTTAATTAGTAATGGGTTGAAAGGTTATGGGGAGAGGGCGGGAAATTGGAGTTGAGGCCGAAATGAGATCAGCTATGATCATATTGAATGGCGGGGCAGGCTCGAGGGGCTGAATTGCCTACTCCTGCTCCTAGTTCTTATGTTCTTATGTTCTAAATAGCTGCCTTGCAAAGCTGCCATGTCCTTTTGCTTTGTAAGCCTACATACCCCCTTTCCAGAACCCTACCCCCGCAAGTCTATTTAGTTTAAAGCCCTCTCTACAGCCCTAGTTATTCGATTCACTAGGACACTGGTCCCAGCATGGTTCAAGTGAAGCTCGTCCCTCCGGAACAGCTCCCTTCTACCCCAATACTGGTGCCAGTGTTCCATGATCTTAAACTCATTGCTCCCACGCCAATCTCTGAGCCACACATTTAACTCCTTAACTTTATTTATCTTATGCTCGTTTCCCCTTTTCTCAAGTAGGAATCCCAAGATTATTACCTTGGAGGTTCTGCTTTTTAATTTAGCTCCTGATTGTTCAAATTCTTTCAGCAGAACCTCCTATCCATGTCATTGGCACCAAAATGGATGACGACAACTGGATCCCTCCACCCCCCCCACTCTAAATTCCTCTCCAGCCTTGAGGAGATGTCCTTAACCCTGGCACCAGGCAGGCAACACTGGTTATTGTGAAGTAGGTTCATTGGTGTAAGTATAGGTGGTTCTGTCTGTGTGATTTAACTTCATTTGGAGTCAAGTAGACTGTAAGCTTGAAATCATCAAAAGAAGCTAGCTGTAGAAATGTGCTCGAAATGCTAATGAGTAAACATGGATGCTGGCTTAGCATGTAAGGTGTGAAGGGAATTTGTATTTTTAGATATGGAAGGGATTGTTGGATTTTAAAGGGATGTTAGTCTGTTTACAACCAGCCAGATAAGCAAGGCTAAGGAGTGTGTTTATTTTTCCCAAAGGTTGCTGACAACATTGGCAACATTAAAGCTTTTACATTATGTGGAAGATACAGTTTCAAAGACATATGGAACAATAGAATTTACATATTAAAGAGAGAAACCTATATAAAGGAGAAGGAAAGGCTATGTGAGGAGAGGACCATATAAGATCTAACATGAATGTGTGAAACAGCCTTCAAGAAGCTTCCAGCCATTTGTGCATATATCTGCTATGTAAAGCAACTGAAGTTGGGGAAGCCATTTGGAATTCCACTGTCAAGTGGGTACTGTGTTAACCTGCTTGGTTTGTGTTAAATCTAAAATCCATTTTGGACTGTTGCCTTAAGGGGATGTGTATCTAGAAGTTGGATCAATTAGGAATTTTAGGATTTGTTAAAGTAGTGAGTAAATGTAGTCTTATGTATGTCCTTGAAAATTTTGTTAATAAATGTTTTAATTTAATTTTTAAAATCTCTAAAGGTCTTGGCAGACTCATTACTTCTGAATTCAGTGGACACATCTCATAATAAATGCAAATTGCAAAATGGTTGTGATAGTGCGACCAAGTTTCCCTTGTGAATTTGATCCACCGGGCATACATCATACGCCATAACACCTTGCAGTAGAGTTGAGAATTTCTCCATCCGATTTCCATCTCTCCAAACATGGGGAAGCCTATTGGAGGTTAGAACCCAAGATTTCCATTCAGCAGTGTGAATATTTACAAGAGATTCTCCTCCTATGCAAAGTACTTCTGTTGTAGAGGCCCCTGAAGTTGCCACTTGGTCCACAGTAGACTGCATTTCAGATAATGGGTCATGCATGACTATGCAGATACATCAGTTGGTTTTTCCACAATTTCTACATGCAGCTACTTGATACACTCTTCAATTGTAGTAAAAGATGTTGCCTAGATCGTATTCGTGATTCATAAGCAGGCACCATAAGGCCTCGATCACAGGGTCTGCAGCTGAGGAAGGAGATGATCTAGTTCTTTCTCCAGTAGGTCCCTGCACCTCCATTGCAACTACCATAAATTTGTGCTCTGTGACTCACCTATTTCATCTTCCTCAGTGACTATCTAAAACTGCTTGAGTTGATGCACTAGTGCTTGCTTCAGAATCCTGGGTTGCTGACCATCTAGAGAATGTCAGGCTGGTTGTTCAGGATTGTCTATAGAAACTTCAAAGGAAAGTATACTAGAATGCTGGCTACAATATAACTCTTTAAATGACTTGAATGTGTGGTTTGGTGATGTGTTGTGGAGCAGCTGATTAACGATAATAAGTATAATTGGTGTGAAGCACTTTGTGATTCGGTACTGCTGCTTCAATGGTAAATTTGGAAAATGTACTCTAAAATGTCACCAGTAAAACAGTTGAGATATGTTCCCTGATCAATACCTTATATAAACAGAGTTTGAAAGAATAGTGACAGATTGTTATCAGATGGGAGTCAAACATTTAAAAGAAAAATGACTTGTAAAGAGCTCATATACTCAGTTTTGAAGCAAAGAATTCTATAAGCTCAACTATAACTCTCTGATCTATTTCTTCAATATGTTTTGATCCCATCATGGTAGTTTGAAAGAATTTGAGTCTTTGAGATTACTTCCTGTTTGAGTTTGTTTGCGTCTGTTATACACCACCTTTTCCTGAAAGCAGAGAAATGTTGAGATGTTGGAAGTTTGAAGAGCATACTGTGGAACACCTGTATCTCAGGTTTTGTGAATGGACATTCGGCGTTGTAACTAAGTTTTGTTGTAAGGATGCTTTGTGGGCTTGACTTTTAACATGCAAATGTGACCATGTAACAACAAAATATGCTATGCTGCAGTACATGTAATACATGCAATACTTTGGAAGAACTTTTGAAGGCCAGTTTTAGAACCTCACACATCAGCTGCATGTATGGCTAAATTATGGATGTGTTCCATATCACTTTATAATGTGTGTCCATAATGGACACACAGTTCTGGGAACATGCCTGTGATTTTCTAGCATGTGCTCTCAACAGTTGAGCCTTCCCACTGGGAATATAGATTTTTAAATTGGCCATGTAATGTTCCCTGAGGTCTTAGTGTGCCACCTAAGTCACGTGTAACCAGTTGGGAGCAAGCTTTTTGCGGCATGCATACTTTACCCAGGTATGTGTCATAGGGGAAAGACTGGCTAGCTTTAGCTTAATAAACTTCCTGAGGATATTTAAATGTTTTCCTCATTTTGTTCCTTGTCCTTTGGGTGCTGATGCAGCATTAACTCATTGGATTACTTCCTTCCTGTGCATACCTCTGTGAGGTATATGAAACCCAAGGTGGGTAGACTTACTTTGTGCAGAAGCAACTCCAATGTGACATCTGGAAAGGAAGATGATCTGCAACATTCTGCTGCAAAACTTTCTGGTTAGCCATCTCTTCACTGGCCAGCAGCAAATGGAACTTTAAATAGAAGCTGGAGCTCAGCTGCATGTAATTCCTGACTCCTGCTGACACTGAGCTGTCACTGGTAGACCCAATCTATATACATAGCACATTAGGATTATCTAATTAGGCTGACCTTTGGAAATAATACAAGGTCCGTTGTATGCAATTTTAGCAGACACAAAGCACTTTGTGATTCAGTACTGCTGCTTCAATGGTAAAACTGGAAAATGTACTCTAAAATGTCACCAGTAAAACAGTTGAGATATATTCCCTGATCAATACCCTATATAAGCAGAGTTTGAAAGAATAGTGACAGATTGTTACTAGATGAGAGTCAAACATTTAAAAGAAAAATCACTTTTTCCTCTTGTGAAGAGCTCATATACTCAGTTTTGAAGCAAAGAATTCTATAAGCTCAACTATGACTCTCTGACTTAACAAAGTTCAATAGGTTCCCTCATATCTGAACAGAGACAGCAGAGATCGATCTAATATGTCCTGATAGGTGTGAGGGGATCTGTAAATGTGGATCATGAGTACCAAATGCTTTTGATTGTGTTGCATAAGCATTTGTTTGCCACGTAGCATCAGGAAGACCCTAAGCAAAGTCAGAAATTACGTTCTTTGTGACTGAAGCAGTAGCACCATTCCGTGAATGTGATTGACCATTCCAAATATCTCCACTGCATCTACACCTTGGTGCATCTCTGTACTTCTGCATTCTCATTGTTCCACTCCTACTTTGCATCTTTTGCAATAGTTTCTCCTTCCATACCTGCAGTTTCACCTTTGGTGCCTCAAAATATTCCATCCATGGCTCCTTGCTATTCCTCATTGACATGTTACTCCTTGGTAACATTAAGCCAAATTGCTTGTGGTGGGACTGGACTCACCTGGTTCCATTCTTGTATCCAGTCATAGCCAGAGATTACCTGCAATCTTCCCTACTTCTGTACCATTACCTCTGGTATCCCCCAAGTTTATAATCTTGGCCCCCTCCTATTTCGCATGTACGTTCTGCTCCTTGGTGACATGAGCCAAAAACACAGCATCAGTTTCAACATGTATGTTGCCGATAAACAAATCTATCTTACCCCCATCTCTCTAGAGCATGCCACTGTCTATAAACTGTCATACTGCTTATGTAACATCTATTACTCGATGAGCAGAAATTTCCTCCTCCTAAATAATGGAAAGACAGAAGCCATTGTCTTTGATCCCATTTACAAACTCTGTGCCTTTGCCACTGACTCCATTCCTCTTTCTGGCAATTTACCAAGGTTGAACCAGACTGTTTGCAGCCTTTCTGTCACATTTGACCCGAGATGAACTTCCTATCACATCTGCACCATCGCAAAGATGGCCTGTTTTTTCAAATTTCCATGGCATCACCTAACTTTGCCCCTGCCTCAGTTCATCTGCTGCTGAAATCCTCATCCATGTCCTTGTTACCTCTAGACTTGACTATGTCAATGCACTCCTCGCCTACCTCACTAGTTCTATCACAAACTTGAGGTCATCCAGAACTCTGCTGCCTGGGCCCTAATTGGCACCAAGTCCTACTCATCCACCCCTCCTATGCTTACTAACCTACATTGGCCCCAAATTAAGCAACACCTTGATTTAAAAATTTCCATCCTTGCTTTCAAATCCCTCTAGGGCCTCACCTCTCCCTAACTTTGTAATCTCCACCAGCCCTGCACTCCATCAATTCTCACCACTTGAGTATCCTGATCTTGCATGCTTGGTGGATGCAGTGGAGATGTTTGGAGTGGTCAGTCAAACCATGGATGGCCCTACTGTTTCAATCACAAAGAACATAATTTCTGACTTTGCACAGAATCATCTTGATGCTACGTGATGAACGAATATTGGTGCCAAGACCTTACGCTCTGGAATTTGTTTCCTAAACCTCTCCGCCTCTACCTCTCTCTCTTTTCATTTACCTTCTTGACCAAACTTTTGGTCATCTGGCCTACATGGCTTGATGTCAAATTTTGTTTGATAACACTCCTGTGAAGCATCTAGGAGCGTTTTAGTACATTAAAGGCACTATACAAATGCAATTTTAGTTGTTCTTATTATTCATTGCCAACAGAGCTGTGATAGCAGGATTTACAGCTATCAATTTTTTGAATCCTTGGCCCAGCCCATTTCCTGGGTTGGGGCATTTATTTAAATATATTGGGTGTAATCCAACCAATTGGGGCACTCGTATCAAATGGAAGGAGGAAAGGGAAACAATTGCAGTGCCTTACTACAGTGTCTGTGGACTTGTGGAGCTATGAGAATAACAGCTTTAAATAAAGAATTTAAATGCCCAAGTCAACATCATTGACATTTCACAAATTAGCCTTTTAAGTTTAAAGCCATCCCTCTTTCCCAACCAGGTGTCCTTTGTTCACAGTGTTATCAGAGTGACATCATATATATCTCTCATTTGGTTGATCTTATAAAAGATCTGCCCATCTGTAGGCAAGTACCTGCCTTAAATCTAGCAGTATATTGATGGGGAGGAAAAGGTACTGGATCTATCCCTACTTTTATCTCTGACTTCACAGGTTACAGCATTTTTGTGCTACTGTATGTATGCATTCGATATGTTTCCATATGTATACTTATGACGTGTTACGACCCCAGCTGATGTTATTACTGGACAAATCAGATCCCAGAGTGAAATCTGGCTTGATAGATTCTAAGTTTATTATTTTTAGAAACTGCGGAAGTAAGTTACTGAACAAATTCATAGGAGTCTGCTGATGAATTTTTGGCAAAAAGAATAAAACATTTATTAAACAAGAAAAAGTAACTATATTACACCAGACAAAAAGGTTGGAAAGATCTCAATACAAACACAAGAAAATGATTCAAATATTCACAATTCCTTCACCCCACCTATATCTTTACAGATACAAATTCAGAAAGATAAAACAATGTGTTTCATGTCTTATACACTAATATTCATAGTAAGTGTGTGGTACATGTGAAACAACTGGTGAACTGTGGTCAGACACAACCACTCAAGTAAATGACAGATGCGATCAAAGCGGATTCTACGGATTTCTTAACAACCCACCCAGACGCTTCTCACACCGTGAGTCAACCAGTTTCACTGAAACCCTGTCTTTTTCATGAGTGTTTCCAATCTCCACATTTGAAGAACTTTCTTTAGAATTCTCTTCAAACGTCGTTCCCACTCAGACAGCTTCAACCACCTCGTAGGGTTCCAATCTTGCCTTCTGAGATTCCTTTCCTCTGGATCCCCACCTTCAAATCTTTGGCCATGCCAAACAGAACACCATTGTTCCAAAAGGATACCTTGGCCCTTATGGCCCGCAGCACAGAGTCACCAAACTTTAGCTGCCCTCTCGGATCGTCAGGCTTCTCTTCAGTCCATTGTGTTTCATGTCTGCTCCCTGCAGCTCTCGCTCTTTAATTTGGAGCCTATTGGTCTGCTCTTTTTCCTCAACCTAACAGGATCTGTTTCTGTTCTCTGTCCTTATCTCTTACCTGGGCCCTTTTTCTGGAACCTGTTTCTGCCCCACTCCCTGGTTTGGGATCTTCTTTCTTTGGGACCTTCTCCCTGTCCCCTCCCCTTGCCCTGCTTGCTGGGACACCTTCTCTTGAATGGCATGCCTCTTCAGGTCACCTGACCTGCAGTTTCACGCTGTTTCAATTTTCTTCTTTTTGTTCTGCACAGGCACGCAGGGCCATTTCCCGGCTCAAGAACATTAAAAAAAAACTCTAACTGTGCATGTGTGGCCATTTCCAGGTTGGCACATCTGCATGAGGCCCGAGGCCCACTGGGAACTGTAGTTCCTGGCCTCCAAACTCCCAATCTCCGACTGCCGATTAAGGTAAGTATCGGAGTTTGTCACACATGCAAAGTACTTCTGAATAACCATCCTTAGCTCCATGTTAGCCTAACACTGAGCAAATATTGAGCAGGTTGGGTCCATACTGGAGTTTAGGAGAATGAGAGGTAATCTTATTGATATAATTAGATTCTGAGGGGGCTTGCAGGGTAGATGCTGTGAGTATGGCCCCGATTTTGTCTGGCCAATTGGGGTTTCCCTCTCTCGTTGGACAATCAGTGGGGAACCCCTGTCAATTCTGTGGGGGAGGCCCTTCAGGCACTTAATTGGCCACCATTGGGCCTTCCCCTTGATTGAGGACCTGACAGTGGCAGTCAGCTAATCAGAGGCCAGCATCTTGTCAATGCCACCAGGGGCAGCAGCTGGTGGCACTGCACCCACCCGAGACCCAGGATCTCAGTGGGACCCCAGGCTACAAGTGAGTGAAGGCAGTATGGGGGTTGGAGGAGTGGTGGGAAGGGCTTCTGGGCAAGGTGTGTGGCTTTCAGTGGCCTCCTCTTGCCCAATGTCGGGTCCCGCCAAGGGGGCACAGAGTGCCTGATAGTGAGGGAAGGGGCCAAATCCCCCCGCCTCTTGGAGGCCGATGACAAATCTTACATATTTTGCTCGGGGTGGGGGGGCCTTCCAAGGGCTCAGGAAATCCCTGCTGTCTCCATTTAATTCCTGACCCCCACTAAATAGAGTTGGGCTGAGGGATAATGGGTGTTAATTGGCTCATTAATGAGCCTGATTGGCATCTCACTGCTGTTGGCCGGCAATCCCCTGTCAGCCCCTTTACCCTTCGACTTAATTGGGGGAGATTGCTGTCAGGGGACGAATGCAGAACCTCCCATAATTAAGTGGGCTCAGAAGCCATGGTTCCCACTATGGAGGGTTGCATAAAATCCAGCCCTATGTTTCCCTTATGTTTCTCAGAACTAGGTGGTATAGTTTCAGAATAAGGGGCTGTCTATTCAAGATGAAGATGAGGTATTTCTTCCCTCAGAGCTGTGGAGGCTGAGTTATTGAATATATTCAAGGCTGAGATAAACAGATTTTTGAACTATAGGGGAGTCGAAGGTTATTGGGGACAGGCAGGCTCTCCAAGTGAGATTATGGCATAGTGGGAATGTCACTAGATTAGTAATCCAGGGACCCAGGCTAATGTTCTGGGGGACAAGTCCCACCATGGCAGCTTGTAGAATTTGAATTACATTAATAATCAGGAATTGAAAGCTAGTCTCAATAATGGTGACCTTTAAACACTTGTCGATTGTTGCAAAAACCCATCTGGTTCATTCGCGTCCTTTAGGGTTAGAAATCCACTGTTAGCCTACATTTGAGTCCAGATCCACAGCAATATGGTTGGCTCTTAACTGCCCTCTGAAATAACCTAGTCTTACGATGCTTGGCCAGGCCCCGGAATGTAGGGGCAAGTCTGGTTAGGGACCAGTAATGTTTTGTTTAAGTAGTTAAAGGTTGAGATTAAAGCCACATGCTTTTGGAATAAAGCCACAAGATTCCATAGGATTTGAACAAACATAAAAACTTTATTATATAAAGTTAGAAAAGTTAAATAATTTACAATATAAATATACCTAGTAACATGAGGTACACATGAATTAGCAGACAAACCGTGATCAAGCCCACCATAGTGCACATCAAATGGTAGGTGCAATCAAGACAGATCCCACAGTTTTCTCAAGGACCCAGGTAGACGTTAGTGTTCACTGTGAGTTACACAATCTCTTCAAAGCTCTGTCTCCTTCACAAGGGATTCCAATTTTGCACTTTGAAGATCCTGCCTTGGAATTCTCTTCACTAACTCAAACTGACTGAAGAAGTTTTTCTAACACCTAGCAAGCCACTCAGCTCAAGGGCAGTTAGGGATTGGCAACAAATGCCGACCTTGCCAGTGATGCCCACGTTGGAAGAATAAATAAAAGAAAGAGTGGAGCTGAGGTCAAGATCAGATCCGCCATGATCTTATTGGATCATGGTGCAGGCTCAGTGGGACAAATGGCCTACCCCTATTCCTGTTTCTTATGTTCTTACATTTTTAGCATCATGCCGCAGATCATTAGATCACAAGATAATTAGGAATATCAGTAACGTTTAGCCCATTTTAAATCCTGATGCCAGAAAGAGGTTTTATGCCTCTGCTAATATGTGCAAGTCCATTTCACATTTTGATTTGACTTGAGATCTTTTCTTGCCTAACACTGGTGAGACATAATCTATTAATTTCCTGTCAGCAAATTCCCACTCTAATTTTCAATTTAATTCCCTCTCTGGCTTGTTTAGACAGAATCCCAACATGTGCAGCTTCACTGTTCTGCTGGACCCAGAGTTGAGCTTAAACTCTCGCGTTCTATCCATCATACAAAATGCCTATTCCCACTCTGTAATTTGCCTACTTTCATCAAAAACTCAATTCCCCACTGCTGAAACATATCCAGGTCTTCTTCACCTTCAGGCTTAACTTCTCTAATGTTTTCCTTGCCTGCGTCTTGAATTTCACCAGACACAAACTTCAAATTGTCCAAAATTCTTGCCAAGTCCCATAGCTTATCATTCTGTCCTCAATGACCTTCAATGTTCTTTGTCCCCAGCACCCAGTATATTCATTTTAAACAAATTTGTCCTATGTTATGAATCCCTCCATGGCTTTGTCCATTCTTTCACAGTAGCACTCTCCAGCTGCACACACTAGTTTCCATGGTAGATGCTTAACATGTAACTCTTTTCGAGTCAGCAGCAATGATGTTGGTGATTGATGAGCCAGCGTGACTCCTTACTAGGAAACTCTTTCGAGTTATCAACAGTCACAGATTGCAACTCTTTCGAGTACAATCACAGTTCTTGGTTTCCAGGAGTGGGACATGAACCCACAACCCTCTGATTCAAAGGCGAGGGTGCTATGAACTGAGCCACAGCTGACACCTCGATGCTTAACATGTATGCTCCCTTTCCTCCACCTCACCCTCAGTGGCAGCTTTCAGCTATCATGATCATGCTGTCTGGAATTCTGTATATGGATGCTTGCACCTTGCTTCATCTTTTCCCACCTATAAAAGCCATTATAGAACCTAATGCTTCCCTTAAATCCTGTGTGAAGTCCATTTACCTCTCATTTTGTTAACCATATTCTTCCCCAACATGGAAGGAGGCCATTCAGCCCATCTGTGCTAGGTTTTTGGAAGAGTTATCCAGTTAATCCCATTCCTTTGTTCTTTCATGTGGTCCTGCAAATATTTCCTTTTCAAGAATATATCCGATTTCCTTTTGAAAGTTCTTATTCAGCCTGCTTCCATTACCCTTTCAGGCTGTGCATTCCCGATCATCGCTGTAAAAAATAAGATTGCTTTTGGAACTAATCAACTGGACTGATGGATATTTTCTGATTATGATTTTTTTTCTAGATTCTATACCTGACTTGGAATCTGCTATTAATACTGTTTGCAAAAAGTGGAAACGTATTCTGCTGCCTTTTACTGATATCCCTCTCTTTAATGAGCTCAAATATACCTTTTGGTTGTTGTTTAAATTAGGGTTCAGTTCTCTTTTGAAGGCTCATTAAAGTCAATATTTACTGCACTAAGTCTATGCTCTAAGTCAATAATTCTAAGAAAGTGGTTATTTCTTGTTATATTTATTTTTGGACTCTTTAGCTTATTATCATGTTCCTCTGATTTTTCTAAGCTGATTTTACTCACAATATTACTCTACATTAATCTTGTCGATTCATTATTTTTAAAAAAACATAACAAGTTCTTTCTCCTTTATTATTTTCCTATGAGAATACATATAGCTTTAATCCTTCTTCATAGCTGAATGCTCTAAATTCTACGAGCTTCTGAATAATTTCTAGTGCTTCTGCTTTTTTTTGTACATATATTGACCACAATGGGATGCAAAACTTTACATGTGTCTCATTAAAACTTTATAGTGTTCTATGATCATTTCCCTGAATTTACCAACAACTGATTGGCCTACTCCTGCTCCTGTTCCCTTTGTTCTTATGTTCTGTTTGGAGACAATGTACGAGCATAACCTTCTTGCTGGTCACTTCTAAATCTGGAATGTCCAATCCCCAAAGCAAGCAAGCAGGTCTTAAACTTGAAATCCATCAATCCTATGGCATAGGTGGATCTCCCGGTGAAGAAAGGAAAGTTGCTGGAGTCGGTAAATTTAATTGTTGTGTTTTGTGTTTCAGATATACAGAGATGACACACTAGTCTCCATGCCTAAACAGGAGCTTTATTTACAGTGCGTGACCAATTCTTCCCATATTTCACGAGACCACTCCATTTTTAGGTACTGGCTTACTTCTGTAATATCCTGTCTGTAGCCAATTCCGCCTTCAATTCCTCTTGCACAACAGAGTCTGCGATGTTGTGTGAAACCATCGTGATCACATAGTCTTTGATGTCGCAAGTCACTTCGCTAACGCTAATGCTGTTTACAATAGTGGTGAGGCTATACTCAGGTTGCGTGAGTCTGTGAGATACTCGACCTCAAAGTTGTACGGATGAAGACGATCTGACCATCTGTAGATATGTAGAGGCCAATGACCTGATCCTGACAAGGTTATCAATGTAGTCAGTGCTTGGTGATCAGTGTGGAGAGTGAAATTTCTATCAAAAAGGTACATGTGTCAATGTTCACAAGTGTTGATGCAGGCTGGTACTTTCCTCTCTCAAATAGAGTATTTGAGCCCCGCTTCTGACAATGGGTGTGACTTGGAAGCAATTGGTCATTCGCTTCCTTCAATGTACTGTGAAAGTACAGCTCCAGTTGCATTTCCTGATGCATCTGTTGTGACATAATTTTCCGCGTGTGGGTTGAAATGTGTGAGGACTAGTGGCAATGCTTTCTTTGCATTTAACATGTCAGATGCTGTTTGCTGTGTGATTGTCCATTCCCATTGTGCTCTTTGTGAAGTAGCTTTTGAAGAGACTCTGTGATCTCTTCGTACTCAGTAACAAGTTTGTGATAGAAGTCGGTAGTACTGAGGATGTTGCCAATGCTGTCACATTAGATGAGGTTAGAAGTGCAGGAATGGCTTTGATGTTGTCGTGTGTAGGCTTTACTCCAGCTGCTGTCAATCTGTAACCTAGAAAGTCAATCTCGGATGCTGTGAATGTGCATTTGACCTTCTTGAGCGTCAAATTGTGTTGTGCGAGTCATTGAGCACTGCTGTTAATTGCTGATTGTGTTCTGTTTTGTCCTTTCCATGGATGATGACATTGCCAAGTAGATTGAGCGTTTCCACAATATCTGACAAGACTGAAGAAATGATCTTCTGGAATGCGTTATGAACTTAGTCCATAGGGAATTCCACAGTGCTGAAAGATGTCTTTCAGAGTAACTAAAACTGTTAAGATATCGACTTTACTCCGCTAGTGGTATCTGGAGATAACTTGTTCGCATGTCAAGCTTTCTGAAGACTGTGGAGTCATGAAATGATGCTGATAGTTCTTGGATCATAGGAAGTGTATACTTGTCTGGAATGATTGCATTGATCTTAAGGTGGTCAACAAAGCCTAGTTGTTGTGCAATTACTAGGTTTGATATGCACAATGATGAGTCCATTTGCTCAATGATATCATCTGTTTCAAATCATTTCAGCTCCTGTGACACTTCAGCACTAATTGCAAATCGTAATCTTCTCAAATTTTGCGAAAATGGCAGAACCGAAGTGTTGATGCGAGGAGCATGACAGAACTCCTTAATTCCCCAAATTTCGTAAATGAGAAAAGATACTTTTGGGCATAGTCAGCGTTGTCAATCGTGTGTGCTCTGGTGAGGTCTTCAAATCTGGAGCCAAGCTTATTGAAAAGGTTTACCCCATAAGGCTTCTGTCTTTGGCTACATAGGACGTGAACATGTCTAGGGTGACATTTTTTGTGATGTACTGGAACTGTGATCATTCCCAAAACTGGAGTACTTGAGTCGTAAGCTTAGAGAGTGTCTGTCGCAGAAGTGAGAGGAAGTTGTGAAAAATAATGATGGTAGAATTTGTTGCTCAATGTAGATACTTTCATGCCAATATTGATGAGAAGCAACATTGAGATGTGATCTTGACTGAGCATTCTTTAAAATGACCTGGTGCTTTGATGTCTGTGATCATATACACATGCTGTACCTCACTCTCGGGACGAGACTTCTCTATGTGTTGAACCAGTGAAGTCCTGTTCATTGATGACCTGCGCACCTTTGCAAAGTGATTCACCTTTAAGCAGGAGTTACACTTTTTTCCCTTGAGCTGGACATGGTGTTGGGAAATGAAGGGTACTTCCACAATTTGGACACATTTTTGAAGCTATCTGACCATGATGAACTCTCTGGCATCTCTGGCAAAATGTATACCATTCAATCATCACACTTTCCTTTGGCCCAAAGTATTTTCCGAGAGCACTTAATGCCAAATCAAATGTAGACGTGCCTTCTGTGAGCTGCTTGAACATTTTCAGGCAAATGGAATGTTTGCCTTTAATGCAAGGGGGATGGAGTATAAACAACTATGCTACAACTATGCAAAGTATTGGTGAGACCATACCTAGAGTACTGTGTGAAGTTTTGGTTAAGGTGGCACATACTTGCATTAGAGGCAGAACGGAGAAGATTCGCTAGCCTGATTCCTAGCATAATGGAGTTTTCTTATGAGGAAAGGTTGAGCAGGTTGGGCTCATTAGATTTAGAAGAATGAGAGATGATCTTATTGAAACATATAAGATCCTGAGGGGGCTTGAGAGGATATTTCCCCTCATGGGTAATTAGAACTAGGGTGCACAGTTTCAAAATAAGGGGTCTCCATTTATGATGGAGATGAGGAGAAATTTCTTTCCTCAAAGGGTCCTCCACAGCAAGCAGTGAGTGGAGGCTGTGTCACTGAATATAATGATCTTAATGACTGGTGGAGCAGGCTCAAGGGCCTGACTGGCCTACTGCTGCTCCTATTTCTTATATTCTTATGTTCTGAGACAACATACAAATATAGCCTTCTTGCTGGTCACTTCTATATCCAGACTGTACATCCTCAAAGTAATTAGGCCTTGAAGCTAAAATCCATCAATCCTATGACATGGGTGGATCTTGTGGCGAAGAAAGAAAAGGTGCTGGTAAATTTAAACTGTTCTCCATTGCGTTGTCAGTTGTTGTGTTTTGTACCTCAGAGAAATGCAGAGATGACACACTAGTTTCTATGTCTAAACGGGAGCATTATTTACAGTGCTTTTAAAATGTCTGCACTCACATGCTTCCAGCTTCTTGCTTCAGTTTAGCTTGTTTCTCTCTGTAACCACACCCAGGTTTGACTAATTAATAGTGAACAGAGAACAGTCAACAGAAACACACAATCAGACACCGAATAATTGAATGCACCACTCTTTAAACTCTCTGAAACAAATCCTTGCTGATGATCCTCAATTAGCTTATTATACAATCTAGATGTTTACTCACAATCAAAAGTTATTCCTATAATTTCATGTCTTATTTGTACTTTTTGAAGGGTTGGGTGGAGAATAAAATTTTTTTTAATCCGCCAGTTGCTTTGGACAATTTCTGTTCCCAAGAACGTTTTTTGAACTTATTGCCGGAATATTCCCAGTGTCGTGGAGGCAGGTTTGAAAGCGGGACCAGGAACAAAAGCTGAGATTAGGGCTTCAGGTCAGCACCCCAATGCATTCCCACCTCCAAGTGATCTTGATTGCTGGAGGTGGGTGAACAGCCGCAATGGCTGCCTGCCCAATTGCAGCAGACAGCCATTAGGGCAATTAAATGCCTAATGGGGGAAAATAGCGAAGACTCCCTTGGAATCTTCCTGGCATCAGAGCAAACCCTCAGAGTGCAGAGCCTGGCAGCTCTGTGAAGGCGGCCTCCAGATGGTAGGCCAGGGGTGTGGGGGAGTGCGGAGAAGGGCCCTACTTGCGGCTGAAACAAATCCTACAAAGGGTTTTCCCCTCCGCTATGATGGCTCTACAATTTCAGATCTCTTCAGTTTCAGAATTTTTACTACATTTCTGAAGGCTCTTGCCTGTCTCAGCAGCACCCATCTCTCTTGGTACTGCCGTCTGTCCAAACTGCTGGCCCTCTAGACCTGCAGCCTTAGGAATCTGCCCAGCTTGCTTAATTGGACAGCGATTGTGGAAACGGTCAGTTAGTAGGCTGCCTCATGGAAGATTGCACCTGAAGGTGAACTGCAGACCCGTGCGGGGTCAGGACTTTGTCCTTGACTACTGAAAAACATTTAATGTAATAAGAATAGGCACTATATTTTCCAAACCTTGTAAGTATTTTGGGATATGTATCAGTTGGGTCTGGTGATCGTTTTTTTTTCTCTTGTGCTCCATTAACTTTTTCAATATAGTTCCTCCAGTAGTGGCTCTTGTGTATCTTCCTTTTAATTCTACTTCAACTGCCTTTCCAACAAACAAATCTGCCATTCCTTTATTATACATGCATCTATACTGTAATAATTTCAGATACTTTAATGGGATATAGTAGCAGCCAAGTCTGAGACACTTGCACAGCCTTCGATCAGGTGCCCATTTCTTTGTAACATTCGATGGCGAATACCCAGAATTACTGCTTCCAATGTAAATTGAATTACTTCGGTAATTCTAAACTGGAGCTAAAATCTTTAATGGTTTTATTGATGATATCGAACTTGTTAAGGCTAATTTGTGTCTGATTGTAGCCATGCTGTTTCCATTGGCACTACTGTTCACTTAGTTCTTTTTAACCTTGAATAGTTCACAATTCCAAATAGGACCAATGACTGAAGATAAAATAACGGGTGCAGCAAACAATGCAGTTTTCACATGGAGCAGCAGAGTGCATAGGAGTAGAGGACTGAGGGAACACAGACTGCATAAAAACTTCATTGCCTAATGAGAATATACCTACTGCTTTATGATTAACTACCTGGAATGACTGTAGGGCAATGCGTTCAGTGCCTGTGGTTAACTACCAAAATGATTACTGAGTTCTGCAATCTGTGGTATTCCACCACAAGTATCCCTCAGCTTATAGTTAGCCTTGCTTGGGCTTCAGGTCCTTTCCAAACTTCCATAAGGAAATTGAGAAGGGTGAGCCATTCCTCAGTGCATAAGGCATACAAAATGCTATTGTGGTTCCGCTGAACTGCAAACATGTGCATTTTAATGTAAGCTGCAGCAGCAGAGATTCGGGCAGCCAGACCTCATTTAACAGTGATCCAAAGATACAGAGTGCCATTGATTGCATACACATTCCCATTCCTACATTAAAACAGGGACAATACTTCAAAAAATAATTCATAGACTGTAATAAACTTGATGTCCCGGACAGGTTTCTTACTTGATACAGATAACTTTATTACAGAGCTCTTTTAGAAGCTATAAACGTGAACCAGGTCCATGACTAGAGAGCTCCACCCCTCGGATTACCTGTGTTTAGGGCTCGTTCGTCAGTACAATCACATGACCCCTAAAAGCACTAGGAAATGTTATATCTACAATCTCTACATTTCCTCCCCCTTTAGTTTTTTTACATTTCCAATTTACACAGAGTATTTTAATCTACAACATATACATATACACAGGTCATGTGATTAAATATTAGGTTTCTGAGGTGGTTTTCTAATTCGTTTAGAGTGGTGTAGCTTTACCACTTGAGATTCTCCCACTGGATCAACATGATCAGGAACTGCAGCATCAGGTACATCCTTAGAAAATGGCAGTTCAGGATTAGATAATTCAACAGAAACATTAGGTATGTCTATCTAAATCAATGTGTCACCTCAGGGATTAGAGGTTCGACATGAATTACAGGCAGAATAACTGATTGTAGGAGTGTTTCTCTACTTCTTAGATAATCCACATGTTTTTGAACAATTCAGTCTTCCACTTCCAATTGGAATGACAAAGGTCCAGTTTCTGACACAATTAAACCAGGAACCCGACCAGGTCCATTTCCAAAATTCCACATGAAAACAGTATCTTCTTTGGCAAATCTTCAAGCTTTGATATGAACATCGTGATTCAATTTTTGACTACTCTGATTCTTCTCTATCTTTTGTTCTAAGCTTGGAAACACCAGACTTAACCTTGTACGTAGGCGGCGTTTCATCAGTAATTTAGATGGCGTTGAACCTGTAGTTGTATGAGGAGTTGTATGGTAATTGAGAAGAAAACATGAAAGTCGAGTTTCTAAAGTACCTTTGGATAACTTCTTCATTCCTGTTTTGAAAGTTTGCACTGCCCTTTCAGCTAACCCATTTGATGAGGGATGATATGGTGCTGTTTTAATATGTTTAATTCCATTTAAACTCATGAATCTCTGAAATTCTGTACTAAGAAAAGAAGTGTTATCTGAAACAATGACTTCCAGTAGGCCATGAATACTAAAATATTGGCTCAGCTTTTCAATAGTTGCACACAATGTCAGTGATCTAACTTCATAAACATCAAGCCACTGAATGCACATCGATGATCAATAAAAACATGGTACTTAAGAATGGTCCTACATAATCAATATGTGGTCTAACCCAGGGTCAACCAGGCCACTCCCAGGAATGCAGTGGAGCTGACACATGCAACTTTTGTTGTTGCTGACACTGGAGACAGTGCTTGACCATGCTTTCTAAGTCACTGTCTATGCCTGGTCACCAGACATAGCTTCATGCAAGCATCTTCATCTTCGATATGCCTGGATGAGCACTGTGAAGCTCTGTCAAGAGTGGTTCTCTTCCTTGCAAAGGGACGACGACTCTTGATCCCCACAACAAGATTTCATCTTGACAACTTAACTCTTTTACGGGCATGGAATGGTCTTATCTCTTCAGATACTGGTGAATTTGACCATCCTTGCAATACCTGGTCTCGGACTTTTGACAAAATTGGATCCCTGTTTGTCCAATTCCTTATTTGCTTTGCACGTACCGGTGAAGAGGTCAAGAAATTCAGCACAAGCACAACTTCTTGTGGCACTGGAGCATGTACAATGTTATCTGGTAACAGAAGACGACTGAGTGCAACTGCATGTGCAATATGCAAACCAGGATGGTGCATTAAGGTATACTCATACATCGATTAAAATTAAAGCCCAGTTTTGAATTCTTGCTGAGGCTATTGTCGGAATGGCTTTGTCCTCACTAAATTAACCCATTAATGGCTTATAGTCCGACACTATTGTGAAATGTCGTCCATGCAGATATTGGTGGAATTTCTTCACTCCAAATATCACTAATAAACCTTCCTTTTCAAGTTGTGAATAACCCTTTTCGGCTGCTGGGAGGGTTGTGGAGATATTGGCGATTGGCCTTTCGGAACCAAATTCCATCCTGCTTGACAACACCGCTCCCACACCGAAAGGAGACACATCACAGGTTAATATTAATTCTTTTGATGGGTCATAATGTATTAGTAGACATGATGAATGTAATAACTTCTTGAATTTCTCAAAGGCTTCTTCTTGTTGCGAATTCCATGGCCAACGATGGTTCCTCTTCAATAATAAGTGTAAAGGTGCTAACATTGTTGTCAAATTTGTCAAGAAGTGACTATAATAATTAATTATGCCCAAAAAAAGACTTGAGTTCAGTGACACTGGTAGGAAAGGGTGCCTCTTTGATTGCCCTAACTTTCTGCTCTACTGGAAGCAACCCTTTGGCATCCACTTGGTGACCCAAGTAAGTGACTTCTGGCACTTGGAATGTACATTTCTCTTTCTTCAATCGTACACCAGCTTCCAAAAATCATCTTAAAACCCCTTCTAGGTTGGCCAAATGTTCGGCTTATGTTGACCCTGTTATTAGGACATCATCTAGGTAAACTAATACCCGGGGAAGTTCTTGCAATAGGCTTTCTATGGTCCATTTGAAAATTGCTTACGCAGATGATATTCCAAAGGATAGGCGTGTATATTGGTACAGGCCCTTGTGCGTATTGATGGTTACATACCTTCTGGATGTGCTGTCCAGCTCTAGCTGTTGTTATGCATGGCTCATGTCCAGTTTGGTATAGAATTTTCCTCTAGCTAGCTTTGCGTACAAGTTTTCTATCCTCTGGATAGGATATTTATCTAGTTTGGCTGCCTTGTTCACAGTCAATTTGTAGTCCCCACAGCTGCGAATAGTTTGATCACGTTTCATCACAGGGACTATGGGCACTGCCCATTCTGAAAATTGGGCTGGCTGAAAGATGCCCAGCTTCTCTAAGCGGCACAATTCTGAACCCACCTTCTCCTTTAGGGCATAAGGCACAGGCCTGGCCTTAAAGAACTGGGATGTCGCCTCCAAGTTCACATATATTTTTGCTTGTAAGCCTTTTATCTCTCCCAATTCGTCACTGTCGTATTTCCTTAATAGGTCAGGAATTCCACCTGTTCTCACTTGAAATATTTCAGACCAGCTGAAATTAATTTTTTTTAACCAGTAGGTCCTTCACCTGTCACTATGATCGCTGGAAGCTGGGCTGTCTGTTCCCTATAGGACACAGGTACTGTGGCGATGCCCTTTACCTGTATTGACTCTCCTGTGTATGTCTTCAGATGAGCCGTGGTTTGCTCTAGATTCAGTGGCTGGGTACCTTCATTCAGGTATTTAAATGTGTGTTCTCCCACCCTGTGGTTGAGGCCCCCCTGTCCATCTCCATGACTAGAGGCTTCGCATTCACTTGAAGGGTGGCTGTTATAGGTTCAGTTTTTACTGCTTTGACATTGTATAGGGAACATATATCAGTATTGGCAGCTTCTGGTTCTGTTGTATTATTAACTTAATCATCTTGGTCTGCTGTCTGATGGGCTATCTCGATTTTGCCCTGCATTGCTTTATTATGTGCCCTTTCCTGTGGCAGTAATGGCATTCTGCCTTCTTGAATCTGTAGGTTCCCGGTACGTGGTTACTCCCACATCTGTAACAGATCAGCTTCAGAGTTGCTGTTGAAATGCTTCCACTAGGCCTTCTCATTTTTCAAGCAGCTGAGACTGTCTCCCACTTCACTGCTGCCTCTCTGGTTTTCGCGCCACGCCCGGCGGAATGTTCCCGTCCCAACTGAAGAATGGCACCGTGTTTCACACTTTTCTCTTGCTCCCTTGCAGCACTTTTCATGGCTAGCGCTGTTTCCATGGTGTGTTTCAAATCGATGTTAATTTCTGCAAGTAAACAGAGTTGAATGGCATCATGAACGCCACAAACTAACCAGTTCCAAAACATGTCATTGAGTGTGTCTCTGAAGTCGCAGTGCTCAGTCAACTGCTTCAACTTTGCCATATAAGTTGTGATGGACTCTCCTGGGGTGGCCCTTACCCTGGAGTTAAACTTAAATCTCTGCATATTACCAATGGCTTCGGCTAAAAATGTGTCTTCACGAGGTCTACCAACTTGTTAAGAGATTTAGAACTGGGCACATTCGGGGCTATCAGACTGCAGACTTGCATAGCAACCATGTACTGGGAACCTGCAGATTCAAAGAGGCAGAATGCCATTACTACCACAGGAAAGGGCATGTAATAAAACAATGCAGGGCAAAATCAAGACAGCCCATCAGACAGCAGACCAAGATGATTGAAGTGAATAATATGTCTTGGTTATATGTCTTTCAACCACAGACATTTAAAAGAATTGCTTTCTGCTTCTCCTCCATGTTTATTTCATTTGCCACGAAATAAAACCTAGGCGCTCTACATACTGGCTCCAGTCTTCCATGGATGCATCATAAGGGTTGATTCTGCCAAAGAGTGGCATGACTGGCGAGTATGCTTTTCTTTCTTTCCATAAGAACTGCTAATTCACAAGGTGAGGTGCAACATAGGAACATTTTTACCCTCATCACCACTTGTAATAAACTTGATGTACTGGACAGGTTTCTTACTTGAAGCATAAAACTTTATTACAGAGGTCTTTTCAAGCTAGATGCTTGAACCAAGTCCATGACTAGAAAGCTCTGCCCCTCAGATTACCCATGCTTAGGGCTCGTTCGTCAGTACAATCGCGTGATGCCTAAAGGCAGTAGGAAAGCTATGCCTGCAATCACTACATCACTAAAGCATTTGATACAGCCTGAGGTTTGTGAAAGGCACTAGATAAATCCGTCTTTCTTCCTTTTTCTTTCATTTTACCAAGTTGTACCATGAATACAAAATAAAAACAAAATACTCAATAAATGTTAAGATAGTACATGATGTCAATCTAAGCATTTTCCAAGTTAATGCTGGCAATCAGGGGACTCCTCATGGTTACTCTAAGGGAAGGTTTCCAATATGATGATGGTTTGCTCTATACTTTACAACATTGTAGTTGAATGAGGTACCTGCATGCACAACACCAAAGAGTAGCAGCCTCCGCAAAATCAGCAAGTAGAAGAGAATATAGTTACTGTGGCCAGGCAGCCAGCAGTATCAGCCATATTATTCAGCTGAGCTCCAACAATAGGAATCTTGACTTGCCATGGAAGTAATGATGATTGTCTCTCTTGCAGATCTTTCATACTGCTGTTGCAGCTTACCAGAAAAATATCATTCTACAGTGAAGTTGGTTCATAAGATCATAAGAAATAGGAGCAGGAGTAGGCCACTTGTGCCATTGAGCCTGGTTCGCCATTTGCTGATCTAATTGTGGCCTTAACGCCACTTTCCTGCATGCCCCCCATAACCCTTAACTCCTTTGTAGATCAAGAATCCGTCTAACTCGGCCTTGAATATGACTGTGCCTCAGCTGCTCTCTGTGGAAGAGAATTGTAAAGACTAATGACCATCTGAGAGAAGAAATTCCTCCTCACCTCCTCCTTAAATGGGAGACCTCTTGTTTTGAAACTGTAGGCCCTAGTTCTTGTTTTCCCCCATAAAGGGAAACTCCTCTCAGCATCTACCCTTTTAAGCTCCCTCAGAATCTTATGTTTCAATAAGGTTACCTCTCATTCTTCTAAATTCTTCTTAAAAAATGAGCACAGGCCCAACCTCCTCAAACTCTCTTCAAAAGACAGCCCCTTCATCCCAGGCATAGCCTAGTGAACTATCTCTGAACTGCTTCCAATGCAAGTATATACCTTAAGTAAGGTGACTGAAACTGCACAGAGGACTCTAGGTGTGGTCTCACCAATGCTCTGTGCAGTTGAAGTAAGACTTGTCTAGTTCTACACTCCACTCCACTCCCTTGTAATTCCATTTGCCTTCCTAGTTACTTTCCATACCTACTTTTTATGATTCATGCATAAGGAGATCCAAATCCTTCTGTACCACAGCATTCTGCAATCTCTATCCTTTTAAAAATATTTTGCTTTTCTGTTCTTGCTACCAAAGTGTAGACCTTGCAATTTTTCCACATCTGCCAAATTTTTACCTACTCATTCCAACCTATCTATATCCCTTTGCAGACTCCTTGGCCTAGATTTCTGCTTCGGAATCGGGTAGTGGGAGTCAGGAAATTTTCTGGCCCGCCAAGCCCACCTTGGTAGAAACTTGTCCTAATGGCAACATCTTTGCTTGGGGAATGAGGGGGCAGGTGCAAGATGGAATTGGGCTGCTGCCCTGGATGCAAATTGGAGGCAGACGCAGGGGCTGCCAAGTGCCATGGTAGGCTGTTTAAAAGGCCTGCCTCAGTTCTCTGGGACTTTGTTCTGTTGACCTTTTAGCCCTCCTTCTTCTCACCCCCACCCACTCCACATGCCCCAGCTGTGCCAGCTCATGCCAACCCATGCTCCCCACCCACCCCAATGGCCCCTCATACCCTCCTTGCCAACCCATGCTCCTCTCTCACCCCCAACGGCTCTTCATATCACCCATGCCAACCCATGGCCCCTTGTAGCATCCATGCCAGCTTAATGCCAACTCATGCCAACATACCCACCACCCTTTGCCCCTGCACTCTCCATGCCAACTCACCCATTATCCACCATGGGTAGACCTCAGGAGCCATATTGAGATGAAATAAAATAAAGGTCTAAATTCCTATTACAGCCTTCACTATACGAAAAAAAAACACACATTCATGAAAGCCCATTCAAAACATTTAAATCCCCTCAAGTTCTTAATCTCTTATATAAACAGACTTGTATTCATAACCCCACATCAAAGACAGCTAACCCTTTAATAACTTCTTTGAGTTGTCAAACTGTGAACTTAGGATCCCCTACTGAGGTAATGATAGGTTGTGGAAAGCAGTCAAACATTAATAATGTTGCCCACAAGCAGCTATTTTAACTGTTAGAACAGATTTTTTTCCAACTCTCATTGACACAGGCAGTCTTTTAAAATTTTTTAAAGGGCTAAGGATTTAAATAACTTCACATCATGACAGTTCTACAGACCATATCCGCTCTTCAAGAGCATTTACGACTACTCTCAAAATTTGGAACTCCCACACTGCAGGTTAAGGTCCTTGCTACAATGAAAAGAGGGTCTGTTTGAACTCAGCACTGAGTTCAAATGACCCAGCTAAGTTTGGGTTTCCCACTTGTCTGATTCACACCTGCCCTCTTCCCCTACTGATGAAGATAGAACCTTTTGGAAATGGGGGCAGGACTTCTGGATCCAAGTCCAGCCTGCCTTTTTGGAAGCTTGGGGAGTCTCCATGACTTTGGGAAAATCTGGGCCTTTATCTTCATCACAACTTGCTTCCCTACCTATCTTTGTATCATCAACAAATTTGGCTACAATACAGTCATTCATTCCATCCCTTTGGAATTCCACTTGTTATAGTTTGCCTCCCTGAAAATGATCCATTTATTTCAACTCTCTGTTTCTTGTTGGTTAGCCAATCCTCTATCCGTGCTAATGTATCACCCCCAACAGCACAAGCTCTTCTCTTGCCTTTTATATGGCACCTCATGGAATGCCTTTTGGAATTCCAAAAGCACATCTACTGGTACCCCTTTATCCAACCTGCTTGTTACATCGCCAAAGAATTCTAATAAATATTTCAAACACTATTTGCCTTTCACAAAATTATGTTGACTCTGCCTGATTGTATTATGATTTACTAAATGTCCTCCTACGACCTCCTTAATAATGGATTCTAGCATTTTCCCAATGACAAACATTAGGCTAACTGGCCTGTAGTTTCCTGCTTTCTGTCTCCCTCCTTTCTTGAATAGTGGTGTTACATTAGCAGTTTTCCAATCCGCTGGGATCTTTCCAGAATCTAGGGAATTTTTGAAGATTACAACCAATGCATCCACTGTCTCTGCAGCCACTTTTTAAGACCCTAGGATGCAGCCATCATGACAAGGGGACTAATCAGTCTTTAGTCCCATTCATTTTCCCAGTACTTTTTCTGTAGCGATGGTGATTGTTTTAAGTTCCTCCCTTGTACTTGATTTTCTACTAATCTTGGGATGCTTTTTGTGTATTCTACAGTGAAGATAGGTACAAACTAGTTTATTAAAGTTTCTGTCATTTACTTGTCTCCCATTATTAATTCCACAGTCTCATCCTCCAAAGGATCTATGTTGACTTTAGCTACACTTTCCTTTTTATGTACTTGTAGAAGCTTTTGCTGCCCGTTTTATATGTTTTGCTAGTTTTCTCTCATGCTCCAAATTCTCCCTCTTTATTTTCCGGTCTTCTGGCTTACCACTACACTTTGCAATATTGTACGTTTTTCCTTTCCATTTGATACCATCATTAACTTCCTTAGTTAGGCATGGATGGATCCTTCTCATAGTCTCTTCCTTTCCCAATGGAAAATATACATTTTTTGGGAGATATGAAATATCTCCTTAACTGTCTGTCACTGCTTCTCTACCATTTTACATTTTAACCTATTTTCCCAGTCCACTTTAGCTAACTCTGTCTTCATAACCTTGTAATTGTCTTTATTTAAGTTTTAACGGCAGGATTTTCATCTCCAAATGAAGGCGGGAATTAGGTGCAAAACGCTGCACTTAGGTTTTTTTTGGAGGGAAAAACAATTTTCTTCTGCCTTCCTGCACCATATTTGTGTGGCTTTTTCACAGGTCAGGAAGGCCTGGTGTGCAAACCCCATGCACCTCTTCTGGGGTCGGGGCCCTCATTGTGAGGATCACAGGAAAATTATATTTCCTCCCGAACACCATGTTCATGTGGTGGTGCAGGGTTTTTGGAAGCCCTAAAAAAATGTCTCCTTGTAGAGGCTGTGACCACCGGGGGAAGCCTGCCGAGGAGTCGGGAACATTATGACAGGTAAGTGTAAAATGTTTTGACACCTTCAAATGTCACTAGATGCTTTATTGTAATGCAGATGTGTTTTAATGCAGTGATTCATCATAGGGATCTGCCCTGCAAAGGTAAGTAGACCTTTATGTTGACCACCATTGTGTAATTGTTGTCGTGCATTATACTACTTTTCCAATTGTCAAAAGTGCCATTATCCATTAAAAATGTTAAAAAAAAGTCCTGCGAGACTCTGCTGTCGTGTGTGATTTAAATCAACTGACAGCTCTGGCTGTATAGAAAAAACCCTGCTTTTGAAAGTTGATTGATAGCACTCTGCTTTGAAATGCCAATGGGACACCAGATGTTCTGTCAATTTCAGAAATTGTAGCTGGAAGCTTTTGTTATGATAGCTGTAGTCACTATAAATGTTTGACTGGGTTTCAAAAGCTCATTAATGGCTTCACCTTAGTAGGTGGTCTATTAATCCAGGAAGGATTGATGGGTTTAAGAGGCTGTGATAACCAAATATACGTTTGTGGTTCCTTGTTTACTATTCTATTAGGCACTTAAAGGATTACAATTTTTTCTGCACTGGAGTAGGTTTTTTATTATTTCCAGTAGCAATGACCTCATCCTTTATTAACACAGCTATCCCACTTCCTTTTACTTCCTTCCTGTTCTACCGAGATGTCAGACACCCTTGAATATTCAGATCCCAACCGTGATCACTTTACAACCATGTCTCTGAAATGGCTTTCAGATCATACTCATTTATTTCTATTTGTGTTATCAATTCACCCATCTTATTATAAATGCTGTGTGCATTCAGATAAAGAGTCTTTAAATCTGTCTTTTTACCATTTTTTCCCTACTCTGACCTTATTTGCTGGTGCACCCTTTATGTTTGTACACTCTGTCCTTTCTTGTTGGACTTTTTTTTTATCATTACCTGTATTAACACCTGGCACTTTTGCCTTGTCCTTGCTCCACAACTTTCCAAATCTCCCCTCACATGAGTCATCCTTCACCACCCGCCACCCCCGACTGTTTAGTTTACAGCCCTAGCTTTATGCTTCACCAGGACACTGGTCCCAATGCAGCTCAGGTGAAGGCTGTACTGTAGGTACAGCTCACTCTTTCCCCAGGACTGGTACCAGTGGCCCTATGGATGGAAACCCATTTGTCTCATACCAATTTTGAGCCATACATTCAACCCTTTGATCTTATTTACCCCATGCCAATTTGCTCATGGCTCAGGTAGTAATCCAGAGATTATTACTTTTGTGGCTTTGCTTATTAATTTAGCCCCTAGCTGCTCATACTCCCTCCGTAGAGTCTCTTTCTTAGTCCTACCTACATCAGGTATTTCCCAATAATTGAAGCTAACTTTGGAATGCTATTCACCTTGTTGTCTCCTGGTTGCTTGGAAGAGGCTAGTCATCCTGCTGTCTGTGAGCATCAAACAAGCCTGCCTATTTTGTCCGTGAAGCCAATATACTTTTCACATGAAAGACTACTGCTACTGATGCTCCTAAATGCTTCCTGACCCATTGGGTGTATTACGGACAAGGCCATATTTGCTATGGTTTGAGGGCTGACAGATGAAGAAAGTCTGCTGCTTAACTCCATAAACAAACCAGAAGTCCACGTGGCTGTCCGACAATTTGCCAAGGATCATGATCCCTCTTTTCGTGGATTCAGAGCTGTAATTCAGAATGTTCCCTTAGGAGTGCAAGGGGTGACATGCATGGGCATTGCTCTGCACACCAGTGGACTGGGGCTCAGCAGAATAATTGTATTTTTAGTGGTGGGGACCTTTGTGGATAGATTAGCTCCTGGATCTTTTCCCCTTTGGTCTCCCCTGTTTTCCCCAAAAAGTCAAAGACTGGCTTCCTTCACTCTGTCACCCAGAACAGTTGGGTGTGCAGGCATTAATATTGCCAGTACTGTAGGTATGCTGTCAAGGTTAGAGACTCATCAACAAGTATCTGGGAGAATCATGCAACATGGTTCAAGCATAGGCAACAATTTGTCAGCTGCATCTTGGTGGTAACACTCTTGCCTCTGAGTCATATGTTATGGGTTTAAGCTGCACTCCAGAGACTTAAACACAACCCTTAGGCTCAGAATCAGTTTCAGTACTCGGAGTCTGCTGCAGTGTTCGAGATGCTGTCATTCGCATGAGATGTTAAACTGAGTGTTATGAAGAGATTAGTGTCTTTAATGTTATTGGAAATTATTTTTTTAAAATAGAGTTCTAGCGGGTTCTGTATCCATGGGTAGAATCTTCTGGCTGGTGTGCAGGTGGTGGAGTCTGCATGCCAGCACTTAAAATGTTGCGCACTGACGTTGTACGAGCATCCCGACGACAGCACGTGGCATCGCGATATTTCGGTTGGTGGGCGCGCTATGCAGCGGGATGCGTGCCCGCCATTAATTAAAGGCCTTGTTAAGGCCCTTAACTCTCCAATTGACCAGGATTTTGAGGGGCCCGTGTGAACTTCGGGTCGGCGCACGGGCCCAACGGGCAGGCGGGTAAGTGATTGTTTTACAATCACTTACAACGGGATGAGGTTTGATATCGGAATTAAAAAATTGTTATAAAGCTTTTGTGTATTTCATTAACATGCCCCATCTCATGTGACATTTTCACATGAGGGGGACATGTTAATGATTTTTTCATTTTTCTGTTTTTAAAGTTTCACTGGTTTTCAGCGACCTCCCTGAGGCAGCACTTTGCCTCAGGGAGATGTGTACTCTTTTGCATGCATGTACGAAAGAGCGCAATCTGGTAGTTGGGGAATCCCCCCCGCCTGCACAGGAAGCGTATAGCGCTTCCCATCGGGCGACACGCTGGGTGGGCCTTAATTGGCCCGCCCACTTAAAATGGCGGCGGGGCCCGTTTCGGTGGCGGCGATCGGCTGCCCGCTTGCCACCGAGTCGGTTGGGCCTACCCACCCATCAAGGGCAAAATTCTGCCCTATGTGTGTGTTTTTTTTTTACTTGTTCATGGGATGTGGGCGTCACTGGCTGGGCCAGCATTTATTGCCCATCCCTAATTGCCCCTGAGAACTGAGTGGCTTGCTAGGCCATTTCAGAATCAACCACATTGCCGTGGTCTGGAGTCACATGTAGGCCAGACCAGGTAAGGATGGCAGATTTCCTTCCCTAAAGGACAGTCGTGAACCAGATGGGTTTTTACAACAATCGACAATGGTTTCATGGCCATCATTAGACTTTTAATTCAAGATTTTTTATTGAATTCAAGTATCATCAACTGCTGTTTTGGGATTCGAACGCAGGTCCCCAGAGCATTGCCCTGGGTATCTGGAGTATTAGTCTAGTGACAACACCACTGCGCCACCGCCTCCCCTGTCTTAATTGGATTAAAGCCAGCTGGTCTAGAGGCTTTGATGTATAGAAAGAAGTAGGTCTGAAATCGTAATTAGATAAACATGGGGAAGTTTAGAAACATAGGTGTCAATGGGGCAATTTACATTTTTACGTAACGCATTCAAAAGAATGGGTGAAATCTTGCACTTGGCTAGAAGATGCCATTCAATGTATTTATTTTTTTCAGCTTTACTAATAAAATTGGTGGAATCAAAGGATGTTACTGTTAGCAGAGGTAAAATTAAAAACCTAGTAATACAATGGAAAATTTACATTCAAAACGAAAGATATGTATAAAGGAGAAAGGAGATTGTGTGCAAGGTAGAAGCATTTTAAGATCCATCAAGTGTGAGAAGCCTCTAGCCTATAAACTTCAAGTCTGTCTGCAAGGACCCATAGCTGAAAAGAAACTCATTTTGAATGCGACTGTCCAGGGTATGCACTACCAAGTGTCTCTTTAAATCTATGAGTTTTACTGTTGCTTTAACGGAGGTGTAACTGAGAGTCAGATTAATTAGGGGATATTTGTAGTTATTATAGTAATTTTGTAGGCATATATATGTGCTTACAAGTTTTCTTATATTAAAAAATATTTAATTTAATTTTATAAAAAACCTCGGTGGTCTTATTACTACTGAATTCAAACCCTGCATCTCGAAACATACAATTTGCAAAAATGGGTTATGACAGTTGTTTCAAATTTTCCTCTGGGATTTGAGCAACTCAGCCTTTACCATAGGCTGTGTCATAATAATTGGGGGCTCGTCTGAGATATATTTGTAATTCCTTGAATTTTTTTGGAATTGGTGAATCTTAAGGCTACGAGTATGAGAAGCACTTTGAATTCAGGAGCGGGTGTGAGGTATTTTTGCAGTGATGAGACTGCAAAAATGGCTGTATCCATGACTAAATCTGTTTTAGAAGTAGAAGATATAACTCTGGGTTACAAAAAGTATCCAAGAGTAAGTTAACAGAGTTGGTGGATAAATTACAATTGGGGTCACCTGCAGGGCCTGGAAATCAGGTATAATTGAAGTGATAGCACAGCATTTGAAATTGGAAGGAATACCTGAGAGACAGAGTTCTCCAAGGGGTGGTTCATTGGAATGGGCTGAAATTCAGTTGCAAATGAAAACAATTGAATTGGAAGAAAAGTACAGAGAAAGTGCATTCAAAAGGGAACAGGTAGAAAGGCAGGGGAGAGAAAGAAAACAGGAAAGGGAGTTATAAATTGTGAAGATAGAGAAGGCGGAAAGAGAAAAAGAGGGAGAGAATTCCAACTGAAAATATTGACAATTAAAAAAAAAAGATGCCAGGAAGTGAGGATGGACTTGTCTCCAGAGTAGAACCCAGTGGGGAGATGTTTAAGTTTGTACAGGCTCTTCCAAAGTTTGAGGAAAAAGATATTGAAGCATTCTTTTATTTCATTTGAGAAGATAGCTAAACAAATGAAATGGCCACAGGAAAACTGGATATTATTGTTACAATCCAGGTTGGTGGGTAGAGCACATGAGGTGTATGATTCACGCTCTGAAGAAGGATCGGTGAATTATGATATGGTTAAAAAAAGGCTATTTTGAGTGCATATGAGTTGGTTCCTGAAGCATATAGACAGAAAATTAGGAATATGAGAAAACAAAATTTGAAAGATTAAAACAAAGTAATTTTGACCGGTGGATACAGGCATTAAAAATAGAGACAACATATGCAGCTCTTAGAGAAGTAATTCTTTTGGAAGAATTTACAGATGCAATCCCTTCAGTAGTGAGAACTTATATGGAAGAACAGAGGGTTCAAACTGTAAGGCAAGCAGCAGAGATAGTGGATGATTATGAGTTAGTTCATAGAGCTAATTTTTTTTTTATCATCACCCTTTTAAATCCAAAAAGGATAGAAAGTGAGAAGCTGAAAGGAAATATTTAAAGATTTCGTGTGTGAAGGGAAAGTCTGTGTACAGGGTGGAGTAGTCTCATGAAGCTATTAATGTATATAATATTATTGAAAAATATTTTTCTTTTAAAATAGAGGTTTAGTCTGTGGATGTGTCTTAATTGGATTAAAGCCAGCTAGCCTGGGTGCTTTGATGTGCAGTAGTTTTGATATGTAAGAGAGACAGAGGGCAGAATCTTTCATGAAGGTTTTTAAAGGTTTGAAAATTTTTAAAATAAAATTCATAGACATGTCCCAGCTCATGTGACCGTTTCATATGAGAAGATATGTCCTAAAAATATTCTTTTTCTTTTATTAAAATTTTTTAAACTTAAACTAATCTCCATGAGGCAGCTCTGTGCCTCAGGGAGATTTCTGCGCCCTTTTGCGTGCATGCACGGAAGTGCGCAGGCCCTGACTCAGGCAACCCCCCTGCCTGCACAGGGAGCGCTCAGCACTTCCGGGCGCGCATCACACTGGGTGGGCCTTAATTGGCCTTCCCATGTAAAATGGCGGTGCCCAGCAGATCGTGGGCGGTGATTGGCCCCGCCCGTTCCCGCGCAACCTTACCGACGGGGAGAAAATTCTCCCCAGAGTGTATTTGCATTTTTTGAATAGAGCATTCAAGAAGTGGGGTGGAAACTGACACCTATATATCAGATACCAAGCAATATGTTTACATTACTGATAAAATCGGTACTATGAAAGGGGTTTTATTGTTAAGAGAGATTTAGTTCAGAGGTTGGTGCTCCAATGAGAATTTACGTTCAATGAGCAGTGCTAGATATAACTTCAGCAGTATTATGTATGCAGAGGAGAGGCAAAATGAGATCAAAGGCAGCTATAAGCCTCCAACTGTCTCCACAGGAACCAAAGTGAAAAGAACCTCATTTTGAATTTGTAAGGTGAAAATGCTTTGCCTAGTGTCTGGTTAAGTCTGTGGGTTGCTGTTGCCTTAATGGAGATTAGTATGGGAATTTGTTAAAAGTTATGATTGTAGTAATTTGTAGCCATGTGTATATGTATTTTAATCTGTGTAAATTAAAATGTTCATTTAGTTTAATGTAAAACCTGGAGAACTGGTGGTCTGATTCCTGAATTTAGAGTCGCATCTCAAACATGACACTTAAAATGATAGGTTATGACAGTTGTTTAATGTTTCCCTCTGGGATTTTTAAATAACTCAGCTTTACCAACTGCATCGATCATAACAATTAGATAAAATATTAAAACTTTAAGAGACACAGGGGCTAGTCAATGCTAAATGTGGGATAGTGATATTTGTTCAGAGGGAGTATTGCGGGAACAGGCAATAATAAATGGGGTTCATGGAGATGCTAAACCTATTCCATTGTGGAAGGTAAATGGAAAACTAGCAAAGTGACTGTTGGGGTGGTGCAAAAATTGCCCATTGCAGGGGTGTAATTTATTTTGGGTAAGGATATAGCTGGATCACAAATGTGGGTGATGCGTATTGTAGTTGAGCAGCCAGTAGAAGTGTTTTCAATACAGGTGTTACAGAAGGAGCATCCTGGATTGTTTCCAGATTGTGTGATAACAAGATCACAGGCATACAGTTTGAAACAAGAAGAACAAGAAGGACAGGCGGTTCAAAGGCAGGAAGAAGGTACTGATATCCAATTAACAGGCACTGTGTTTGATAACCTTATTCAGAAAGACACAGGAGAGGACCATTCAGCTCAAGTGTTTAACTCAAGGCAGTTAATTGAGTTGCAGCAAAAGGATTTGCAATTAAAACAGTTATGTCAGAAAGCTTACCCGGAAACAGAAGCAAAATGTATACCAGAATTACCTTAAGGGTAATATTTTAATGAGAAAATGGAGGCCAGATCATGTCTCAGCAAATGAAAGCTGGAGGGAGGTACATCAGATTGTTATCCCATTAGGGTATAGAAATGAGATTCTGAAGATTGCTCATGAAATTCCAATGGGGGGACATTTAGGAATTAGAATGACACAGGCAAACGCACAGAAACATTTTTATTGGCCAGAATTGTATTTGGATGTGGTCAAATTCTGTAGGACATGACACACATCAGATGATAGGGAAACCACAAGTAATGATTAAGGCGGCACCTTTAATCCCAGCACCAGCAATTAGAGAAACTTTTACTAGGGCCATGATTGATTGTGTAGGACCCCTCCCTAAGACTAAAAGTGGAAATCAATATTTACTGACAATAATGGATGTGTCTACCAGATTTCCTGTCTACCAGTTAACTATATATTTTTTACAAGATATAGTTTACCTAAGGAAATACAATCAAATCAGGCTTCAAATTTTTGTCACAGCTGTTTAAGGAAGTACTGAACAGTTTGGGGATAAAACAATTTAAGTCAACAGCTTATCATCTGGAGTCACAAGGAGCTTTGGAAAGATGGCATCAAACTTTAAAAACCATGATGAGAGCATACTTTCAGGGTTATCCACAGGATTGGGATAGGGGAATTCCATTCTTGTTATTTGCTATTACGGACATTCGTAATGCATTGACTGGTTTTAGCCCTTTTGAACTAGTTTATGGTAATGAGGTAAGGGAACCACTGAAATTGATTTATGAGAAATTGGTGGCTCAAAACCCAGAAACTACTCTCCTGTGAATCAAACTTCAGAGAGCGAATGGGCAGGGCATGTGAGTTGGCTAGGGAACATTTAAAGATATCACAGCAAGTAATGAAAGTGAAGGCAGATAAGATAGCTAAAGCTTGCAGTTTTATTATTATAGAGAAAGCGCTAGTTCTGTTACCAGTACTGAGTGACTCATTAAAGGCAAGATTTAGTGGGCCTTACAGGATTGAAAAGAAATTAAGTGAAGTAAATTATTTAATAAATACTCCAGATAGAAGAAAGAAGCAGAGGGTGTGTCATGTAAATATGCTTAAAAAGTACTTTGACAGGGAAGAGAACTAAAAGGAGGTGTTGGTGGTAGTAGATGATGAGAAAGAGGTAGAAATGCAGGACTCTGAAATTGATTTTCCTCTGATCAAAATTGGATAATGAGAGGGTACTTGAAAACTTAAATGTAATATTGGGTTACCTTCCAGCCAAGTGTCAAAGTGATTTGGAAAAGCTATTGCAGTCACACAAACCTATTTGTTGGGGAGGATAGATTTAGCTGTACATGATGCCTCTGTAACAGTTTCATCTTCGATAAGGCAACATTCTCATAGATTAAATCTGGCAAAGTTATCACAAGTACAGGAAAAAATTGATTTCATGCTTCAAAATTATATAATTGAGTCTAGTTGCAGTAACTGGAGTTCGCCAATTGTACTGGTACCAAAACCAGATGGAACACAAAGACTGTGTGGACTATCGAAAGGTGAATGCTGTGACAAAAGTGGATTCGTATTCTATACCATGATTGGAGGATTGTATTGAGAAAGTGAAAATCAAAATTTATCACACAGGTTGACTTGCTAAAAGGATATTGGCAAGTACTGTTATCGGAGAGAGTAAAGTAGATGTCGGCTTTTGTGACGCCAAATGGACTACATCAGTTTATAGTCATGACATTTCAGATGAAGAATGCACTTGCGACATTTCAAAGACTGACGAACAAAGTAATTGTAGGTCTAATCAATTGTGCTGTTTATATTGATGACTTAATAATTTTCAGCCAGATGTGGGATGAGCATTTACAGCATCTGGAAGAATTATTTACTCGACTACAAGGAGCTAATTTGGCCAAAAGTGAACTTGCAAAAGTGCAATTTACGTATCTAGGCCATACCATTGGACATGGTAAGGTGGCTCCAAGAGATGTGAAAGTCAAGGCTATAATGGATTTCCCAGTGTTTACAACAAAATGAGAAGTTTTGAGATTTCTGGACATAAGTGGGTTTTACTGGAAATTTGTACCAAATTTTAGCCAAATGGTTGCTCCACTGACTGAACTATTGAAAAAGAACAAAAAGTTTCAATGGACACTGGAGTGTCAGAAGGCATTTGATAGTTTGAAAAACTGTATTAACTACGACACCAGTTGTGACAGTACCCAATTACACCAGGCAATTTAAGTTGGCCATTGATGCAAGCGATATAGGCATTGGGGACGTACTGTTACAAGAAGATGACACTGGAATTGTCATAGGGTATTTTTCACAGACGTTGAATGCACAACAAAGAAGATATTCAACGATTGAAAAGGAGACCTTGGGTTTGGTGTTAGCATTGCAGGACTGAGGCACTCTATTGAAAAATAGCAGGGGAATTCTGGTGTTCTTGCCAATGTTCAACCCTCAATCAACATCACTATAAATAGATTGCCTGATCCCTTATGTCATTACTATTTGTGAAACTGTATTTGAATGCCGGAATATATTATAGGAGTTCTAGTATATAAGATTTCAGATTATGCCTGTTGTCATGGAAATTATAAATTAGTGGCCTTGATGTCTTTTGATTTTCTTTAAAAGTCCAAGATTCAGACATATGTAGTAGGGAAGTTTTTTAAGGCTGTAAGTACGAGACAGATGCTACATTTCCTCTAAATGTGATACTTTGTCGCATCTTTTCTGCATGCTTTGTCGATTGGTTCAGAATACAACAGCAAGTCAAATTCAGGAAAGCACCCAGGAAGCTAACAACAAGGAATCATAGGGACGCATGAAAAGAAATGTGTTTTTGTAAAATATAGCATAGAATCACATGTCTTGGAAGAAGGCCAATTGGCCTTCGAAAGAGCTAAACAATTAGCTCCACTCCCTTGTTCTTTCTCTCAGCTCAAGAAATCTTTTCTCCTCAATACTTATATACACCAATTTATTGAACCTGCTTCCGCAACATTTCAGGAAGTGCATTGCAGATCATAACATGATTAACGATGGCATTACAGTACTGGAGAGAGAGGATGTTCCAGAGGGGTCAAGGACGGAATCTCTCTGGCTAGAGGTAAGGAATGAAAATTGGAAATTGCAGAAGTGATAATCTTCCAGACTCCCTTAGACACAGGGTGGTGGCAGAGGACTGGAGAGTTCAAATGTTACACCCTTGTTCAAAAAGGGGTGCAAGGATAAAGCCGGCAACTACAGACCTGTTAGTTTGACTTCAGTGGTAGGGAAACTTCCGGAAGTTATAGTTTGGGACAAAATCTATAATCACTTAGACAAGTGCAGGACTATTAAAGAAAGCCAGCATGGATGCATTAAGGGAAAATCATGTTTAACTAACTTGCTGGAGTTTTTTGAGGAGTTAACAGAGATGTTTGATAAGGGCAACGCTGTAGATGTGGTGTATATGGATTTTCAAAAGGCATTTGATACAGTGTCACACAACAGACTTGTGAGCAAAATTCTAGCTCATAGAATAAAAGGGAAAGTGGGCACTTGGATAAAAAATTGAATGAGTGATAGAAAACAGAGAGCAGTGATAAATAGTTGTTTTTCAGATTGGAGGAAGGTTTGTAGTAGAGCTCCCCAGGGGTCAGTGTTGGGACCCTTGCTCTTCCTGATATACATTAATGACCTAGACTATGGTGTCAGGGCATGTTTGCTGCCCTTGTTCTTCTAGATGGCATGTTTTACATCCTTTTCAGCAGACAGGGCTTCAGTTAATATCTTATCCAAAAGTTGTTGGGCATGGATTTGATTTGCTGTGGCACTATGTAAGCATTGTGCCATCCTGGAAGTGTGCACTGTGGCACCAGCTGCTTCTAACATAGTGCACATAGCATGTCATCGTGAGACATGGGCACCCCTGCATACACTAGAAGCATCTGAATCGGTGCCATCCTTGCATTACAGCCCTACTGGCCGCTGTGATCCTATACTTCCTAATTTGGGCCATGCAGGTCCATTGACTGAAATTGTGCCTCAATCTGCAAAGAACAAGCATTGAATTGTAAAATGGGCCTTGCACCAGTGCTATTTAGAGGGTCAGGCAACCAATGTGAAGGTAAGATAATTTTGAAGAACTTCTGCTAGAGCTAAGCGTCTGCAAGTACTGTGGTGTTTCTGAAGGTGCTGTAGTGAGTTGTTTGACTTGGCAAGGTGTGTTGATACATCCTCACTGGGATAACAGGATTAAATGACAAAGGTTGCAACATATAGGGGCTGCGATTCCAATGACTCTGGGTCTACAGCACAACAGAGATGGAGCAGAGGTGTTGCGGGAGAGGGTAAGCCCTACAACATTCCCTCTTACAAGTAGGAGCCAGAATCCTTCATGCTCTTTGACGGTTTCAGGTCAGCCAATACATCGAACATCTCAGTTTGCATGTCCATCAGTGTTCTCCTGTATGTCGCCCCATCAGAGTCCTTCTCTGTGTCCTTTGCAGCATAACTCCTCTGTGACCTTGCCCTCCAGTGAGCTTGCAATCAAAATATCCTTTCCCCTTCGAGTATCTACAGTTTATTCATGCCTGGTTTACTTGGCACATGCTGATCCTAATTATAAAGTAGCCTCCTAGTATGTGCAGTGCCAGTATCTGAGCTAGTGGCTATAAGTGTTAAATTATGTGACGAACCTCTTTATTAGTACATGCATTCCTTCTCTTCCTCCTTGGGTTGCCGTGGCTGGGCAAGTGGCAGTTCTTGCATGTCTAAAAGCAGAAAGTCAGAAGGGGTAGGTTTGTGTGAGGGGCGGGGGTGGAGTGGGATGCAAGAGGTCCGTGGCCACACCATCTACAGCTTTTACTTCACACTAGACCTCAGGATGAAGGCAAGCTGTGAATTCAGAAGAGACGTAAGACATACCATCATCCACAATGCTTTCAGCAATACCGGATAACATGGGCTCTTTTACAGTTGGAACCATGAAATTGAGAACCATATTCTCCATAGAACTTAGGAGATGCAGGTGTCCTGGTCTCATGCCAGTTCCGCTCTGTTCCCTTCAGTTGTGTGTCATCTTGTCTTCAATAGAGAGGGCAGAATGCCAAAGATTGTGTTGCATTGTGTTTGGGTGATGGGCCTACATAGCTGAATTGCTGGAGGTGTGTGAAGGCAGAAACTAGTGGGTATGAGGCTGGCAGCTTTGGTGAAGGTTAGGCAAAGTATCTGGATGTAATGCATGAGTCCTGAATGTCAGGGAGTGCTGAGGGGTTAGTGATGGGGATGTGGTGCATTGAACAGAAGCGGAGCTTCACAGTGCGGTGGGTAGGAAATGTCATGTGAAGATGCATTCACTGACCTTGGCCACCCATTTGAAATCAATAGACTTCTTATAGTGTTGCTGCCAGATGCTTGGCCACCCTGGCCACCTGCACCCAGTCCCTTCAGGAGGTGGCCCTCCTGGTCCTCCCAGGGCTATAGCATTTTTCCTCCAGTCCATCGCCGCCAATAATGCCTCTAGCACCAAATCTGTAACCATGTAAACCTCTCTCTGCCCTGGTGTTCCATTTTACATGTTTTGAATTGTAGCAATATTATTCTGTGCATCTTGTCTTTAAGAGGGACAGGCTGCCTTTACAAACAGAAGGCTGCTTGTAGTATATGCTATTAGCACACTGATGCGCAACCTCTTGCAGAGCACAGAGGCAGCCAGGAGTGTGGCAGATGCTTAGCCCTACATTTCTTGGCATTAAATTTACATGTTGCCCATTTCCAACGGGACTGGTGTAGGTGCTCGAAAAATGGGGTAAGCCACTTTTTAGTCCTCTGCCTCTAACAACGATACATTTGTCAATATTGCACCAAAGTGTCAACCTAGATTATGTACTCATCCATAATTGAGCTTGAACTCATGACCTTCTAACTCAGAGGAGAGAACTAAATCAAGCTGACTCGATTATTTAGTAGCTCCAAAGCCTAACTACACTTCCCCCACTACTGTTAAGCCTCATATATTTACCTCCTGTATGTTTTCTACAATCTCCCCATGTACCATGGCATTAGAAAGGCTAAGAGATTAAAATCGTTTACATTGCTAAGGGAGCATAGTAATTATCAACATCACTCATTTTATGGCATTTAATGTGAGAATGAAATTATAAAATTTGACTTATTCAGTCACTCTAAATCCATTCTCTGATGGTGAATTTTGTGTTGCATAACACATTGTTATAAAAGGGTATATCCGTTGGCACACTGTGAGCAACACTTCTAGAAATATACTGGTAGTGTGCTAAAAGTAGTACAGGTACCAAACATTTGCTGTCTAATATAACATGAAAACAGAAAATGCTGGAAATACTCACATCGAGGAGCATAGATGGAGGGAGAAAGAGAGTTAACGTTTCAGGTCAATGATCTTTCATCAGTTAAGAACTGTTTATTTGTCTGCTGACACATGCAATTTTCTTAGGCATACATCAAAAGAAATTTATATAGAAAAAAGGGGCTGAATTTTATGTCCCCCCACCGGCATATTTGAAGGCATGGGTGCTTGTAAATAAAAATAAAAGTGGTCAGCCTGCTGCCTTCCTGCCCACCCCTGACCTTGCCCCCCATATTATTGGGGGTGGTGTAGGTAAAGCATTAGGCAGCCCATCCACCCTTAGGTCTGTTGAGGCCCTTAGGTGGCGATCAACTGCCACTTAAGGGCCTAAATCCCCCATGCTGCAGTTTTTCTGTCTGTGGGGGAAGGCAGGGGCAAGGCGAGTAGCCCTACAGCTTTGATTGCCTGGGCTGCTGTCAGGCAGGAAGGGGGAGGATACCTACTTTGGGGGGGATCCCCTGTGTCCATTGGGGGCACCTCTGTCCCCCAAGATTGTACCCCTCCTATCCCTTCCCCGTTAGCCTCTGTAACTTGATTTCCTAACCCCCCACCACCACCCTGTAAAAATCCACCGCAGTGTAACTCTTCAGATCTACAAGATGCTGGAATAAGGATATCCTAATCTTCTTAATTGACATCTTTTGCCCTCATTGTTTACATAATAGTAATTAAACATTGTTGCCTTAAAGGAATTCAAATGTACAGTTTAAAATTTAAAAATGCATTGTAGTTTACATGGTACAATGTTCCAGTGGCAAACTTGAAACTCTGCCTATTCTATTCTACACTAAATCCTGTTCACCCACCATCCCATTGCTTGCCGGATTCTATTGACGGTCTCGCAATGCCTCAGAATGAGAAATTTCATTCTTGTGTTCAAATCCGTTCATGGCTTTGCCCCTCCCTATTTTTGTAACCTTTTCCAGTTCCATAACACTCCCAAGATTTTTCTCCTTCCAATAATTCGACCCCCCTTGTGCATTCCCCACTAATTTCACCCCACTACTGCTGACCATGCCTTCAAATACCTAGGCCCTAGGTTCTGGAATTCCCCCCGCTAAAAGTCTCCAACTCCCTCTCCTTTAGGACCCTTCTTAAAACCAATTTTTCTTTTACCAAATTTTTTGTCACTCCTCCTAATATCTCCTTCCTTGTTGGTGCTGATTTATGTCTGATTACATTTCTGTGAAGAAACTGCAATGTTTTTCTATGTTGGAACTATATAACTGCAAATTGTTTATTGTTGTTCCTGTCATAGAACTGTGCATCCTCTGACCTAACTGTGAGCAGCACCACAGGAAATTTACTTGTGATATGTTAAAAATGTTGCATCAGTGTGTGCAGATGTGACACTTAATTACAGATGTTAATAATCCTTGAATGCTTGGTGCTTCCAAGCTGCAGCCTGAAATGAATAAGCACATTCAAAATCTGTAACCTGAACTCGAGCTGTTTTTGCTTATATCATTTAGGCTTAGACCTTAAAGATACAAGCTAGCTTCAACACAGCTGAACCTAGGCTGACACTCAGTGCAATACTTAGGGAGTGTTGCACTGTCTGAGTTGCCATCTTTTGGTTGAGAGATTAAATCTGAGATGCCATTTGCTTTCTTAGATGGTCATAAAAGATCCACGTTGCTGTTCTAAGAAGGGCAGAGATGTTCTCTCTGTCCTAGTTAACATTTATCCTTCAATTAATGCTTAAATAGATTGTCTGGTCATTTATCATTTCTGTTCGTAGGACCTTGTGTGTAAATTGGCTGATGCTTTTCCTACGTTACAGCAGTGACTATACTTTAGAAGTACTTCATTGGCTGTAAAGTGCTTTGGGAAGTGCTATATAAATGCAAATTCTTTTTTTAATTATAACTAGCAAAAAAATGACTTCTTATCTTATAATCACAAGACTGTCAGGCCAAATAAATGTCAGAGTTTCTACAGGTCAGGATCTGGGGTGGTCAGAATTAGAGAAGTGTGTAGGATTTGGGGTCATTGTTAGGATTAGGGCTGGTGTTTGGTTTAGTGGTGCATTTCCATTTTATATACACACACAAACCTGATACTGCATCAGAAAAAGCTTGTTGCTACAAACTAAAGACTTGCTACTGCATCCTTCCCAAAACACAGTTATTGTAAATAATTCTGCTGAAAATAAACTAATGATGTAAGAGCTTAAATTTGGCCATGCAGTCACCTAGGTCTTCAAGCTAAGCAGAAATTTCATGCTCATTATGAGCTGGAAATGCACCTGCCATATTAGTGAAGGCCAAAAATCATTATGCAGTGCTTAAACCCGAAGCAGGCATTATGCAAATAAGGGTCTAACTGCCCTGAGGCAGCTGCAATGGCTGTACCAGGTCTACATGTGGCCTAACAGGCGATCATTAAAGGGGAAATGCCTTTCCTGACCCCACATTCAAAAAAGCTGGGCTGCCCCAGCCACTACTCTTCTCCTAATCATTGGCACTACATCCCCACAGCCGTGCTATGGTCTTCCCCTCATGATCGCCCCCACTTACCTGAGGCCTCCAGTAGCTTGATTTTCCATTCTCTTTCACTGGCGAACTCCGTTAGTGTCTGCAGTTTGCTGGCATTGTGGTAATGTGACCTGAGGCCAAATGTGTGTTGCACTTTGGGCTACACCATTCAGGTGCACGGATAATTACCTGTGAGCACGGTCCAATAATTTAAGATTTCAGTTGCAGATACAATGTGAGACTACTGGACCTGAACTAAAACTCTCAACTTGTTTCTATAACTCTCAAGTCACCATTAATTATAAATTAATTAATTGTAGGGGGAAGCAGTCCTCCTTACTAACATTTGGGGGTTTGTGCCAAAATTGGGAGAGCTGTCACACAGAGTTGTCAAGCTACAGCCTGGCATTGTCATACTCACTGATTCATAGCTTACAGACAATGTCCCAGACATCACCATCACCGTGCTTGGGTTAGCCCTGTCCCGCTGCCAGGACAGTCCCACCAGAGGTGGCAGCATAGTGATATACAGTAAGGAGGGAGTTGCCCTGGGAGTCCTCAACATTGAAATCTCATGACGTCAGGCTAAGCTTGGACAAGGAAACCTCCTGCTGCGATTACCACCTACTGCCCCTCCCACCTCAGTTGATGAATCAGTATTCCTCTATGTTGAATGCCACTTGGAGGAAGCACTGAAGGTGACAAGCGTACAGAATGTACTCTGGATGAGGGGCTTCAATGTCCACCACCAAGAGTGGCTAGGTAACACCATTTATGACCGAGTTGGCCGAGTCCTAAATGATATGGCTGCTAGACTGGGTCTTTGGCTGGTGGTGAGGGAACCAACAAGAGGGAAAAACCTACTTGACCTCATTCTCACCAATATACCTGTCGCAGATGCATCTGTCTGTGACAGTGTTGGTAGGAGTGACCACTGCACAGTCTCGTGGAGGCAAAGTCCCATCTTCCTAAAGAAGCTGGAGCAGCCCAGCTTTTTTTAGGAAGATGGGACTTTAGTTCTGGGACTAATGTCCCAGGGGGAATATTTGCTGGAGTGGTTGGGGAGGGTTGAAACTAAAATGGCAGGGGGATGGGAACCTGTGCAAGGAGTCAGAGGAGGGGTAATCAAAGACAAGAACAAAAAACAGAAAGGGGAATAAGAAAAGTGATAGGCAGAGAAATCAAGGGCAAGAATCAAACAGGGCCTCAGTGAAAAATAGTGGGAACAGGACAAGTAATGTTAAAAAGTCAAGCCTTGAGGCTTTGTGCCTTAATGCGAGGAGCATTCGCGATAAAGTGTATGAATTAACCATGCAAATAGATGTAAACAGATATGATATAGTTGGGATTACGGAGACATGGCTGCAGGGTGACCAGGGAACTGAACATCCAGTGGTATTCAGTATTTAGGAAGGACAGACAAAAAGGAAAAGGCGGTGGAGTTGTGTTGCTGGTTAAAGAGGAAATTAACACAATAGTGAGGAAAGATATTAGCTCTGATGATGTAGGATCTGTAATGGGAGAGCTGAGAAACACTAAGGGGAAAAAAACGTTAGAGAGGGTTGTATATAGACCCCCAAACTGTAGTGGTGATATTGGGAATGGCATTAAACAGGAAATTGGAGTTGCATGCAATAAAGGAACACCTGTAATTATGGGTGACTTTAATCTGCATATAGATTGGGCAAATCAAATTAGTAACAATACGTAGAGGAGGAATTCCTGGAGTGTATACGGGATGGTTTTCTAGAGCAATACGTTGAGGAACCAACCAGGGAACAGGCCATCCTAGACTGGGTATTATGTAATGAGAAAGGAATAATTGGCAATCTAGTTGTGTGAGGCCCCTTGGGGATGTGCAACCATAATATGATAGAATTCTTCATCAAGATGGAGAATGACGTAGTTGATTCTGAGACTAGGGTCCTGAATCTTAATAAAGGAAACTACAATGGTATGAGGCGCGAGTTGGCTATGATGGACTGGGAAACATTACTTAAAGGGATGACGGTGGATAGGCAATGGCAAACATTCAAAGAGCTCATGGGTGAACTGCAACAATTGTTTATTCCTGTCTGGCGCAAAAGTAAAATAGGAAAGGTGGCCAAATCATGGCTTACAAGGGAAATTAGAGATAGCATTGGATCCAAGGAAGAGGCATACAAATTGGCCAGAATAACCAACAGACCTGATGATTGGGAGCAGTTTAGAATTCAGCAAGGGATTGATTAAGAGGGGGAAAATAGAGTACGAGAGTAAGCTTGCGGGGAACATAAAAACTGACTGTAAAAGTTTCTATAGGTATGTGAAGAGAAAAAGATTGGTGAAGACAAATGTAGATCCCTTACAGTCAAAAACAGGGGAATTTATAATGGGGAACAAAGAAATGGCTGACCAACTAAATACATACTTTGGTTCTGTCTTCACAAAGGAGGACACAAATAACATACCAGAAATCTTGGGGAACACAGGGTTTAGTGAGATGGAGGAACTGAAAGAAATCAGTATTAGAAGGGAAATGGTGTTGGGGAAATTGATGGGATTGAAGGATAAATCCCCAGGGCCTGATAATCTACATCCCAGAGTACTTAAGGAAGTGGCCCTAGAAATAGTGGATGCATTGGTGGTCATCTTCCAAGATTCTATAGACTCTGGAACAGTTCCTACAGATTGGAGGGTAGCTAATGTAACCCCACTATTTAAAAAGGGAGTAGGAGAGAAAACAGGCAATTATAGACCAGTCAGCCTTCGTCGGTAGTGGGGAAAATTCTAGAGTCCATTATAAAAGATTTAATAGCTGAGCACTTGGAAAACAGTGGCAGAATCGGACAGTCAGCATGGATTTATGAAAAGGAAATCATGCTTGACAAATCTACTGGAATTTTTTGAGGATTTAACTAGTAGAGTTGATGAGGGGGAGCCAGTGGATGTGGTTTATTTGGACTTTTAGAAGGCTTTCGACAAAGTCCCACATAAGAGATTGGCGTGTAAAATTAAAGCGCATGGGATTGGGGGCAGTGTATTGAGATGGATAGAAAACTGGTTGGCAGACAGGAAACAAAGAGTAGGAATTAACGGGTCTTTTTCCGAATGGCAGGCAGTGACTAGTGGGTTACCGCAGGGATTCGTGCTGGGACCCCAGCCAATCACAATATACATTAATGATTTAGATGAGGGAACTAAATGTAACATCTCCAAGTTTGCAGATGACACAAAGCTGGGTGGGAGGGTGAGCTGTGAGGAGGATGCAGAGATGCTTCAGTGTGATTTGGTCAAGCTGAGTGAGTGGGCAAATGCATGGCAGATGCAGTATAATGTGGATAAATGTGAGGTTATCCACTTTGGTAGCAAAAACAGGAAGGCAGATTATTATCTAAATGGCTATGAATTGAGAGAGGGGAATGTGCAACGAGACCTGGATGTCCTCGTACATCAGTCACTGAAGGTAAGCAAGCAGGTGCAGCAGGCGGTAAAGAATGCAAATGGTATGTTGGCCTTCATAGCGAGAGGATTCGAGTACAGGAGCAAGGATGTCTTGCTGCAATTATACAGGGCCTTGGTGAGACCACACCTTGAATATTGTCCTACTTCCATTATTTTTAAGTGTATTTCCATCCATTGTTTTATCTCTACCTTTTAACCTATTTTGATCCCTTCCCCCCACCCCACCCACACTAGGGCTATCTGTACCTTGCTCGTCCTGCTTTCTACCCTTAATTAGCACATTCCTTTAGATAATATCACCACCTTCAACTTTTGTCTGTAACATCTTTTGGTTATCTCCACCTATCACTGGCCTTCTATCCAGCTCTACTTGTCCCACCCCCCCTTAAACCAGCTTATATTTCACCTCTCTTCTATTTTTACTTAGTTCTGTTGAAGGGTCATTCGGACTCGAAACGTTAACTGTGCTCCTATCCGCAGATGCTGCCAGACCTGTTGAGTTTTTCCAGGTATTTTTGTTTTTGTTTTGGATTTCCAGCATCCGCAGTTTTTTGCTTTTACCTTGAATATTGTGTGCAGTTTTGGTCTCCTTATCTGAGGAAGGATATTCTTGCTACAGAGGGAATGCAACGAAGGTTTACCAGATTGATTCTTGGGATGGCGGGACTGACATATGAGGAGAGATTGAGTCGGTTAGGATTATATTGCTGGAGTTCAGAAGAATGAGGGGGGATCTCATTAGAAACCTCTAAAATTCTAACAGGACTAGACAAGGTAGATGCAGGAAGGATGTTCCCGATGGTGGGGGAGTCCAGAACCAGGGGTCGTAGTCTAAGGATACGGGGTAGACCATTCAGGCTTGAGATGAGGAGAAATTTCTTCACTCAGAGAGTGGTGAGCCTGTGGAATTCGCTACCACAGAAAGTAGTTGAGGCCAAAACATTGTATATTTTCAAGAAGGAGTTAGATATAGCTCTTGGGGCGAAAGGGATCAAAGCATATGGGGAGAAAGCAGGAGCAGGCTATTGAGTTGGATGATCAGCCATGATCATAATGAATGGCGGAGCAGGCACAAAGGGCTGAATGGCCTACTGCTGCACCTATTTTCTATGTTTCTATGTTTCATATTGAGGATTCCCTCCAATGAGCTAAATGAGATAGATTTCAAACAGATCTAGCGACTCAGAACTGGGGATCCATAAGGCTCTGCGGGCCATCAGCAGCAGCAGAATTGTATTTAACCACAATCTGTAAACTCATGGCCCAGTACATACCCCACTCTACTTGCCATCAAGCCAGGGGATCAACCCTGGTTCAGTGAAGAGTGCAGGAAGACATGCCAGTAGGAGCACTAGGCATATCTAAAAATGAAGCTACAGCACAGGGCTACTTGGGTGCCAAACACCATAAGCAGCATGCAATAGGCAGAGATAAGCGATTCCCCCAACCAATGGAGAAATATAAGCTCTGCAGTCGTGCCACATCCAGTCAGGAATGGTGGTAGATAATTAAACAACTAACAGGAGGAGAAGGCTTCACAAATATCCCCATTCTCAATGATGGGGAGCCCAGCATATCAGCACAAAAGACAAGGCTGAAACATTTGCAACCTCTTCAGTCAGAAGTGCCAAGTGGATGATCCACCTTGGCCTCCTCCTGAAGCCCCCAGCATCACAGGTGCCAGACATCAGCCATTTTGATTCACTCCATGTGACATCAAGAAACGACTGAAGGCACTGGATATTGCAAAGGCTATGGACCCTGACAACATTCTGGCAACAGTATTGAAGACTTGTGCTCCAGAACTAGCTTCACCCCTAGCCAAGCTGTTGCAGTACAGCAACAATGCTGAAATCTAACTGGCAATGCAGAACATTGCCCAGGCATGTCCTGTCCACAAAAAGCAGGACAAACCAACCTGGCCAATTACTGTCGCAGCAATCTACTCTTTTCCATCATCAAAATGATTGAAGGGGCCATCGACAGTGCTATCAAGCGGCACTTGCTCAGCCTCTACTACCTCAAAGGACAAGGGCAGCAGATGCAGGGGAACACCACCACCTGTAAATTCCCATCCAAGCCAAAAGCCATCCTGGCTTGGAATTATGTCGCTGTTCCTTCACTGTTGCTGGGTCAAAACCCTGGAACTCCCTAACAGCACTGTGGGTGTATCTACAATACATGGACTGCAGTGGTTCAAGAAGGCAGCTCACCACCACCTTCTCAAGGGAAATTGGGGACGGGCGATAAATGTTGGCCTAGCCATTGACACCCACATCCCATGAAAGAAAAAAAACTTTGTTTCAAAGCAGTGTCTACTTGACCAGTAGATAATTACTGTGCCATTATACCACAGCCTGAAATATTTTATTGTTATTCAGCTAGTTGATTTGTAAAACACTGCTTTGAAATATTACAACAAATGATCCTTTAAATTCGTACACTAAAGTTCCTTTATTTTCTACTTTTGAATATCCGAAGCATTGAATTTTTTTAGAACAATGAGGCTTATATATTCCTTGTTGAAAATTCCTTATGATTTGTTGCTAAATTGTACAACAGTTAGTGTGTAGGAAATAATACTAAAGTGAAATAAAAACAAAAAAACCACTTACAAATCTGAAATAAAAACAAAAATGCCAAAAATGCAGAACAGGTCTGTTGACATCTGAACAAAAAAGATGCACAAGTTTTGGGTGATATATGATCCTATTTTTTCGAGTTAAATTTTGTGTTCTGTGCAATTCAAACATTTTCTTCTTTAATGCAGAATCATTTTTTTAATGATTTTAATCTTGTGCTCTTCAACCTGTGTTTTTGACTTGTGAATAATACTTTTCTTGCAATTTGCACAATAGATTTAATTTGATGGTTCTGATACAAGAAATGTATTTTTTAATCTCAGTGACTTTACAAGCTTCTCTCATTGTATTAGTGTTTGTTTTATATTTGAAGCTGGATTGATGAGATCTCTAATCTGACCTGATAACCATATTGCCTGCCTGATAGTGGAAAGGATTATAGAGGGTATTTTCAAAAAGGTGGATATTGTTTTTATAGAACTTTGCATTTTATTACACTTTAGTTGTACTACATCATAGTTACAAATTTTCAGCAGAAAAAAACTTGGATTTTGTTAAGAAAAAATGGACCAATTGTGATAATAAAATGCTTTCAGCAAATAATGCCTAACTATATTGCACAAATTCCTATAAATCTGCTTAGACTTCATAAGTGGATTTTCCATATACATAATCATGAATGCTGTTCTATAATTTGAAAGGGCTGTGTACAAATGCGCTAATTTGTTTTTAGTAAATTTTTAAATAAATGCTTATGAATCATAACTGATGCTTGATAGCTTGCAAACTTTGGTAGTGTTTCATATTGAGACTCTATAAGGACTCCAGTTGCCACTTACAATCCAAAAATACTTCTTGGACACGTGCCACTTCCATGTGGGGCATGACTGTACAAAGAAATCTGGTGTAATGTTTCTACACCAACAGTCTTATGACCTAGGAACGGTGCCAAGTGCAATTTAAAAAAGATCAATCTAAGCTCATGTAAAGCAATTCATATTTATTTCACTAAATTAATATTTGAAAACTTTACTTTAGACATTTTTTCTGCAAAAGGTCTTAGTGTAAAAATAGGACTCATTTCTGCGGCAATATCGTACCTGCAGACAGTCAACCTCTGTGATGTAATGGGAGTTTCTACCTCATTCATGGACGTCATTCATGGGATCAAAGTATCGTGGGAGCTCAGATAGATTGATGTTCTTTCTAAGAATAGCCCTGATCATAAAACAGTCTTCCCTTGTATAGGGCCATTTTAATTCATTGCCAGCCTGCAGAGATAATTTGTTCTAGGAGAATAACATCATATTATTATTAGGAAATCAAATTTGCAAAAGAACGTTTAATCTTTATGTCAATCAAAATTTCATAGTATATGCTGCTTTCTCTTTTACAGCAAATATGAATATAAATATTACTGTAGTTGGGATTTTTTGTGCAGTTTAAATTCTCAGCAGCAGCAGCAACAGCAGCTTTCAAGGACTAAATATTTGTCAGCATAATCATTTTAGAAGGAGAGATTACAGAATCATATCATCCACTGTAGTCACTCATGTGGAAGCTAACCTTAGGCTGGTGTGAAGGAGAGGTTAGAACAGAAGCTTTTTTTTATTGATGATGTGTTAATCCAGGGGGTGTACAGCTTTGCCCATTTTGTGATTGATTACCTACTCTATTAAGCCCAGAAGGAGGAAAAATAATTGACCAAATATAATAGTAATCCAAACACAGTAAAAAATGAATAAAATGCTGCCTTTCAGTATTAAGTCTTAAAAAGGCCTAAGCATGCAGTGTATCCAGTTGAAGCCAGTGTGCAGCGCAGCAAAAAAAACTAGTGTAAAGTGGATGGAATCATATCCCAGGAGAATGTAAACTTGCACTCATGTTCAGCACTCGCATTCATCTTTTGTAGTCTCTGGAGACTATCACATAGCTCTTTTGCTCTGACTTTAATATTTTGCAAAAAAAAAGTTTGTTAGTGTTGAAATCTTTAAAAATGTTGTTTTGTATTCAATGACACTGGATATGCAAATCCGTTTTAAAGGACAGTTGGTCTTTTTATAGTTACTAAATTCAGGTTTGCAAATGGGAATGTTAATCTAATTGAAAGTGATGGCAAGAATGGAATTAGATTAGCCCAAATTGCTGCTTTAGACTATAGGCAAAATGCTCCCTTTCCATTTTTATCCAAATAAATCCAGTTTTAATAGGCAATTCTTCATAATTGGGACTTAAAAATAACTTTCTATAAAAAATGAAGTGTATAATGTATAACATGTTAGATTACATTGCCTGTGTGTATTCTCAGTGGATTGCACCACTTATAGCAGGCATCCCCTTTTTGCTATGTGGAAGATTTCATATGTTTGGAATGTCAGATCAGGCTAAATTAGAAGTGTTAAAAGGTTTTATTGCAGTTGTTACCTTGATATATGGTATAATTTATTTTGTATATTTAGCAGTTAGGGCAATGGTTATTGTTTATGTCTATATTAGGTAACAGCCATGAAGTGAAATTGATTTGTGTGAATTGTTCCAGGTCCACTTCTGATTTATGAATCCTATGTGGAAACACAGATACTGCATTGTACATTTATTTATATCAGATGCATTGGACTTTGGAAGGTGGATATAAAGGCTGGTGGGGGAAAATGATTCTTATTTAATATAACGTTCCTATTTGCCTAATGATCATACCCTCAAGCTCAAAACCTGAAGGCTATATTCTAAGTTGATAAAGCTGAATAAATTTTTCCATTGTTATCACCATTCTTATTGTAATCTCTAAAAAAGGGAAAGTTTAAAAACTTTAAATAGACATAGTGCTGGTGTTGCTTAAAATATCACATAAGCTTTGTTCAGAATCAGTAATTTAAGCAATATAATTTTTATTTCAATAATGCCTTGCTTAAAACAATTTGTTTAGCAATCTTGTGCATGGATTTTCAGTTAGTTTTGTAAAGCTTTGCAGGAGTATTGGAAACTATAACAGTGCTGTAATATGCAACAGCATCTTTCCCTTATTTGTCTTTTTTCTCCTTTTCCAATTCCTCCTCCCCAATTTTTTCTTTCCCATCTTAAGATGCTTGTGGCATGATTCTACAGCCACCAGAAGTCCAAGTGGCCATTATTTATGTTTGAGCCTAGGCTGTGATTATATAAGGTGCTGTCTTCAACTGATATTCACACATGCAAATTCCAGCACAAGTCATCTGACAGTAATTTGAAGCAGGAACTCTTAACTGATTTCTCCTTTCCCCCCAGGGCTGACAGGGTTAATTGTAGCACCCAACACCTGTGATCAACTTGGCATAAATCAGAGATAAGAGCCTGGATATCTTCTGATCTGTGAGGTTGAATACCACGCCATATGGTGGGGTAGAAATTTGTCTGGACCTAAATTCATTTTGTGCATCTGAACCGGGAGGCCTGAGGTTGGCTTGAAATTGGGCTGTAGGACTCAATTAAATAATGTGGGTGAGCTGCCATTACTTGTTGTTCCTCCACAGGCCCCTCTTTAGCAACTAATTTTAAGTCATCTACCTCTCTGGTGGCAGACTCAGCTAAAGTGGGGTGGGGTTGTAGTATAAAAGGTTGATGGATGGGATATGCTAATATACGATGTAGATGATGATGTACTACTGTCATCAGTCAGTCATGTGTCAGTCAAGAGGAGACTCTCTTGAAAGAGAGACGTTGGAACACCATGCCTAGGAGCAACAAGCCTACTCTGTAACTTGTTTAGATGTAGTACTAATAAACAATTGTTAAGAAAATACCAGAGTATGACTACAGTCTGTCCACTAACCAAGTACCATGCCTAAACAAAAACAGAATTACCTGGAAAAACTAATACCATGCCTAGTGTCCATAGACAGAGGGAGCCAATCTCAGAACATGGTGGCAGTAGTCGATGTAAAAAATAGCAGTTCATACTTACAGCCTAACAGAAGGAGGAGGCAACGAGGTGACAATGCCAACAGCACACGAGCATCCCTGCCCTTCCCACAGCCATTCAACTACTTTAAGGCTCTGCAGAGAAACCCGTTTTGAGGAAACAATTTCTTGGATGTCAAACGACATTGGGACTCCAAAATAGAGAGCAGCAGCTCCAGATCAGCTTAATTCTTTATGCTGTGGGTCGGAAGCAGATGATGTTCCCCCGAGGTAGGGATTGCAGACTTTGATACCATTCTCGAGGCCTTCGATGCATATTTTACCCAATCACGGAAACCCGTTATCGAGCAAGTGGTTCAGTATGTGACATAAAACAAGCTCCAAGCACTGAATCAGGCTACAATCCAGGCAACTCTGAGGATTCATATGTCTCTGATTGGGTAGGCCCATGGGCAGTGGTACCACCTACACAAAAGCCTGCCAAATGGGCAGCAGCCCCACCCACAGGAAAGCCTGCCAAACTGGGCAAAAAGACAGGAAACTCCACACTGGCAGCCATTTTAAGATGCTTGCGTTGTGACGCGAAGAACCAACATAAGATGCCAGGATTTCCCACCAGGGGGTGCGGAATGCTTCCAGTGTGGCAAGATTGGATATTTCAAGAGTTTCTGCAAATCCAACAACTTTAATTGAAGTAGAAGATAAGAAAATATTTATGAAACACTTTCCATCCAAGAAATTGGAAATCAAGGGAAAGACTAAATTACAGAGTTCCTAGGGGAAGTTAATAGTCATTGTCCAGACTATTGGTCAGTCACAGTGCAAATTCAAGGCTTTGATACCACATTTAAAATTGATACTGAATCTGCTGTTAACATGCTAGCAGATGATCTTTACTGGTTTCAGCTAATGAACCTTCATCCATCTGACATCAAATTACAATGTCTAGGCGGCACTGACCTTCCAATTAAAGGCAGGATTATTGCTCCCCTTTGCTACAAAGGGTGACAGATTGCTGATTCTCTATGTTCTCCGTAATAAACGTACATCCTCATTGAGTGACGATGTTGGCATACTTAAAGGAATCCCAGCATTTGAACAACTCACTGTCTTTCATGCAACAATCTTCAACCTTTTCTTTAAAACTGGTGGAATTTCAGCCTTCAGGAACTGAGGAAGTTTATACAATCAGCAGTAAGTTACTTTCTTTCACAGAGACAACATCCACTATACCCCAGTGGAGACTGAAGTTATGAATCTCTCTTTTCCTCATGAAGTAAGGCCAGAGGTGACGGATACAGAAGGCATTGCAGCAGATGGTGACCATCTTTATAAAGACCTGCTAGTCCTGAATTGGCTCTTCCCAGAAGAAAGTGAAGAAGAATCCCATGCAGCACTGAGTGAGCTTGAGGTCCGAGAGGATGATCCATCTTTCCAGTTGATAGACACACCATATGAAGTCTCTGTTATCTTTTAGAGGAGACAGCTATGTTTCTAGTGGCTGAGTAGCTTCAGATCTTTGTTGCACTGAACCTTACAATGTATTACCTAGTATATCTATTGTTGTCCATGAAGAGTTTTCCAGAGGGAATGTCTTGCCTGAGTCCAGATTACTGTCCATCATACTGCCAAAGAGCTGGTACCTTCCAGGGGTGAATGTCAAGCGAAGACTTTACTTCAGTCCCAGCTGAAAGTCTTCCCTCTAGAGCTGGATGTCAGCACAGAAGCTGTGGCAGAATCTTTAGAACTTCTGAAGTTTTTGTTGTTCTTTTTTAGTCATTCACGTGATGTGAGCTTCGTTGGCTAGGCCAGCATTTATTGTCCATCCCTAGTTGCCCATGAGAAGGTGGTGGTAAGTTGCCTTCTTGAACCGCAGCAGTTCCAGTAGTGTAGGTACACCTACAGTGCTGTCATGGAGGGAGTTCCAGGATTTTGACCCAGCGACAGTGAAGGAACGGCGATATACTTTCAAGTCAGGATGGTGAGTGATTTGGAGGTGAACTTCCAGATGGTGGTGTTCCAATCTGTCTGCTGCCCTTATCGTTCTAGAGGGTAGTGGTCATCGGTTTGGAAGGTGCTGTCGAAGGAGGTTTGGTGAGTTCCTGCAGTGCATCTTGTAGATGGTGCACACTGCTGCCACTGTGCGTCGGTGGTGGAGGGAGTGAATGTTTGTGGAAGAGGTGTCGATCAAGTGAGTTGCTTTGTCCTGGATGGTGTCGAGCTTCTTGGGTGCTGTTGGAGCTGCACTCATCCAAGCAAGTGGAAGATATTCCATCACATCCTGACTTGTGTCTGTAATGAGGTCAGGAGCTGAGTGGCCCTGGTGGAACCCAAACTGAGCATCAGTGAGCAGCTTATTGCTAAGCAAGTGCTGCTTGTAAGCACTGTTGATGACGCCTTCCATTACTTGGCTGATGATGAAGAGTAGACTGATAAGGCAGTAATTGGCTTGGTTGGATTTTTCCTGATTTTTGTGTGCAGGGCATACGTGGGCAATTTTCCACATTGCCGGGTAGATGCCAGTGTTGTAGCTGTACTGGAATAGCTTGGCTAGAGGCATGGCAAGTTCTGGAGCACAAGTCTTCAGTACTATTGCTGGAATGTTGTCAGGCCCCATAGCCGTTGCAGTATCCAGTGCCTTCAGCCGTTGCTTGATATCACATTGAGTGGATTGAATTGGCTGAAGACTGGCATCTGTGATGCTGGGGACCTCCAGAGGAGGCTGAGATGATCATCCACTTGACACTTTTGGCTGAAGATTGTAGTAAATCCTTCAGCCTTATCTTTTGCACTGATGTGCTGGGCTCCCCTGTCATTTGAGGATAGAGATATTTGTGGAGCCTCCTCTTCCAGTGAGTTGTTTAATTGTCCACCATTCATGACTGGATATGGCAGGACTGCAGAGCTTAGATCTGATCTGTTGGTTGTGGAATCGCTTAGTGCTGTCTATTGCTTGCTGCTTATGTTGTTTGGCATGCAAGTAGTCCTGTGTTGTCGCTTCACCAAGTTGACACCTCATTTTTAGGTATGCCCTCCTGCCTCTTCATTGAACCAGGGTTGAATCCCTGGCTTGGTGGTAATGGTACAGTGGGGAATATGCCGGGCCATGAGGTTACAGATTGTGGTTGAGTACAATTTTGCTGCGCTAATGGCCGACAGCGCCTCATGGATGCCCAGTCTTGAGTTGCTGGATCTGTTTAAAATCTGTCCCATTTAGCATGGTGATAGTGCCACACAACACACTAGAGGGTATTCTCAATGTGAAGATGGGACTTCATCTCCACAAGGATTGTGCAGCGGTTGCTCCTACCGATACTGTCATGAACAGATGCATCTGCGGCAGGCAGGTTGGTGAAGATGAGGTCAAGTATGTTTTTCCCGCTTGTTGGTTCCCTTGCCACCTGCTGCAGACACTGTCTAGCAGCTATGTCATTTTGGATTTGGCCAGCTCGGGCTGTACTGGTGCTACCAAGGCACTCTTGATGACGGACATTGAACCCCTCCATCCAGAGTACATTTTGCACCGTAGCCACCCTCAGTGCTTCATCCGAGTGGTGTTCAACATGGAGGAGCACTGGTTTATCAGCTGAGGGGGGTGGGGGGATGGCATGTGGTAAGCAGCAGGAGGTTTCTTTGTCCATCTTTGACCTTAGACAGCACCTTCCAAACCCAAGTCCGTTATCATCTCAAAGGACAAGGGCAGCAGACACATTGGAACACCATGACCTGGAAGTTCCCCTCCAAACCACTCGCCATCCTGTCTTGAAACCTATTGCTGTTTCTTCACCTACGCTGAGTCAAAATCCTGGTACTTCCTCGCTAATAGCTCTGTGTGTGTACCTACGCCACATGGACTACATCAAGAAGGACACTCACCACCACCCTCTCAAAGGCAATTAGGGATGGGCAATAAATTTTGGCCTAGCCTGCGACGCCCATGTCCCATGAATGAATGTTTAAAAAAAAACTGTAATGCCATGAGACTTCATGGGGTCCAGAGTTGAAGTTGAGGACTCCCAGGGCAACACCCTCCCGACTGTATACTACTGTGCTACCACCTCTGCTGGGTCTGCCCTGCCAGCGGTATAGGTGATGGTATCTGGGACATTACCTCATTAATTATACAGTCAGAAGTTTCCTGTGGAGTGGGGCGCACTGGATACCATCATATGTGGCGCTGTTTTTAAAAGGCGTCCGGACATAACTGGCTCACCGTTGAAGGTAGAAGATGGGCCTCCTGAAGGTGGAAGGTGGACCTCCTGGAAGACTCTGAAGCTGGAAGATCCACCTGGTATATGTTCACCTCCCACCTACTACTGTATGTCCCAGGGTCCCCAGTGGCTGGAGGCATCCATCCCGAAATCCAGAGGCGGTCCAAAGCTGCCGCCATCAGGTAACTGCCGATATGTATACACCACATTGGTCCATACGTGTTCTGGACAGACATGATTTCATCTGAATCCCATTAACGGGATGCAAATCTGTTTTGCGCTGGCCTCTGGTGGGAATGGTGCCCCACCGTGGCAGGTGGGAGTGGAAGATCCCGCCATCATCTTACGCCAGTGGGAAACCAACTTTTCAGCTCCCGCCACTTTGTACCCCCTGCCTGCTGTTTCACCCGCCATGGGTTGGGGTGGGGGGGTTGGAAAATTCCACCCATAGTTTCACGTTGTTGTTGAAGATTGGATAGTATACATGAGGGAGGTGTAGTATAAAGGACAAACAGATGGGATATGCTAATATATGATGTAGATGATGATGTGCTACTGACATCAGTCTCTCAAGAGAGTTTTGAGCAACATACCTACTCTGTAACCTGCATAGTTGTAGTAATAAACAGGTGTTAAGTAGATAAAAACAAAAAGCTAAAAGCTACTGCGGATGCTGGAAATCCAAAACAAAAACAGAATTACCTGGAAAAACTCAGCCAGTCTGGCAGCATCGGCGGAGAAGAAATCAGTTAACGTTTCGAGCCTTCATGGCCCTTCGGCAGAACTGCAGCATAGTTTCAACAAGGGAGAAATATAAATTGGTTTAAGGTGGGTGGCGGGGGGGGGAAGAGACACATTGAGGGTGTGGTGTGAGCAGATAATCAAAAGATGTCACAGACAAAAGGGTCAAAGAGGTGTTGAAGGTGGTGGTCTTTGTCTGAGAAAAGTGCTAATTAAGAATGGAAAACAGGATATTCAAAGTACAGCTCTAGTGGGGGTGGGGTGGAAAGACTAAAGGTTTTAGTTTTAGATTTAAAAATAATGGAAATAGGTGAGGAAAGAAGAATCTATATAAATTATTGAAAAAAAAGGCGGGTGGGGGGGGAAAAGAAACGGGGTGGGGATGGGGGGAGGGGGAGTTTAAGATCTAAAGTTGTTGAATTCAATATTCAGCCCAGAGAGCTGTAAAGTGCCTAGTCGGAAGATGAGGTGCTGTTCCTCCAGTTTGCGTTGGGCTTCACTGGAACAATGCAGCAAGCCAAGGACAGACATGTTGGCAAGAGAACAGGGTGGAGTGTTAAAATGGCAAGCGACAGGGAGGTTTGGGTCTTTCTTGCGGACAGACCGCAGGTGTTCCGCAAAACGGTCGCCCAGTTTGCGTTTGGTCTCTCCAGTGCAGAGGAGACCGCATTGGGAGCAACGAATGCAGTAGACTAAGTAAGGGGAAATGCAAGTGAAATGCTGCTTCACTTGAAAGAAGTGTTTGGGCCCTTGGACGGTGAGGAGAGAGGAAGTGAAGGGGCAGGTGTTGCATCTTCTGCGTGGGCATGGGGAGGTGCCATAAGTGGGGGTTGAGGAGTAGGGGGTGATGGAGGAGTGGACCAGGGTGTCCCGGAGGGAACGATCCCTACGGAATGCCGTCAAGGGGGGTGAAGGGAAGATGTGTTTGGTGGTGGCATCATGCTGGAGTTGGCGGAAATGGCGGAGGATGATCCTTTGAATGCGGAGGCTGGTGGGGTGATAAGTGAGGACAAGGGGGACCCTATCACGTTTCTGGGAAGGAGGAGAAGGCGTGAGGGAGGATGCGCGGGATATGGGCCGGACACGGTTGAGGGCCCTGTCAACGACCGTGGATGGAAAACCTCGGTTAAGGAAGAAGGAGGACATGTCAGAGGAGCTGTTTTTGAAGGTAGCGTCATCAGAACAGATGCGACGGAGGCGAAGGAACTGAGAGAATGGGATGGAGTCTTTACAGGAAGCGGTGTGTGAGGAGCTGTAGTCGAGGTAGCTGTGGGAGTCGGTAGGCTTGTAATGGATATTGGTGGACAGTCTATCATCAGAAATTGAGACAGAGAGGTCAAGGAAGGGAAGAGAAGTGTCAGAGATGGACCATGTGAAGATGATGGAGGGGTGGAGATTGGAAGCAAAATTAATAAATTTTTCCAGGTCCCGACGAGAGCATGAAGCAGCACCGAAGTAATCATCGATGTACCGGAGAAAGAGTTGTGGGAGTCTAACTTAGTCTACTGCATTCGTTGCTCCCAATGCGGTCTCCTCTACACTGGAGAGACCAAACGCAAACTGGGCGACCGTTTTGCGGAACACCTGCGGTCTGTCCGCAAGAACGACCCAAACCTCCCTGTCGCTTGCCATTTTAACACTCCACCCTGTTCTCTTGCCAACATGTCTGTCCTTGGCTTGCTGCATTGTTCCAGTGAAGCCCAACGCAAACTGGAAGAACAGCATCTCATCTTCCGACTAGGCACTTTACAGCTCTCTGGGCTGAATATTGAATTCAACAACTTTAGATCTTAAACTCCCCCTCCCCCCATCCCCACCCCGTTTCTTTTCCCCCCCCACCCGCCTTTTTTTTCAATAATTTATATAGATTCTTCTTTCCCCACCTATTTCCATTATTTTTAAATCTAAAACTAAAACCTTTAGTCTTTCCACCCCACCCCCACTAGAGCTGTACTTTGAATATCCTGTTTTCCATTCTTAATTAGCACTTTTCTCAGACAAAGACCACCACCTTCAACACCTCTTTGACCCTTTTGTCTGTGACATCTTTTGATTATCTGCTCACACCACACCCTCAATGTGTCTCTTCCCCCCCCCGCCACCCACCTTAAACCAATTTATATTTCTCCCTTGTTGAAACTATGCTGCAGTTCTGCCGAAGGGCCATGAAGGCTCGAAACGTTAACTGATTTCTTCTCCGCCGATGCTGCCAGACTGGCTGAGTTTTTCCAGGTGTTAAGTAGACACCAGAATAAGACTACAGTCCGTCTACTAACCAAGTACCATGTCTAGAGTCCATAGACAGATCCTGAACAGGGATTGGCATTTTGAGGGTTGACAGCTTTGGCGGGGGTTGTGGTTGGAGGTGGTTGGGTTGGTGATTTGAGGGTTAATGAATTTGTGGGGGATGGTGTTTAGTAACTACAGCCAGAAGCAGTTGTTGAGTGTTATGAAACTGGGGAGAACATTCCTCCTCCTCCTCATGTCTCTGCAGAAAGATATTTTAAAAAAAAGCATTACTCTTAATTGGTAAGTGTTGAAGAAAACTGACTGGAGAAGGCCTAGGGCCTGCCTTGCTCATCACAGTCCAGTTTCTGCCAGGGGCCCTAAAACATATGTTCGACTCATTTTCACATATGTAGGGGACTTGACACTTGCTTTAGGTGGCCGCATGTGGCTGACTGGAATGTGTAATGGTGGGAATGTCATGAGGGAGCTGAAAAATATTGTCCACATAGCACTTTTGCTTCAAGACAGCTCAGCCTTGTCTCTTAAGCCATGGTTGAGGATGAGAATATTTTATGGAGTCTCCTACTGTTAATTGCCTAGCATTCTCAACTTGATGTGATGAAAGGGCTAGAAAGCCTTGCTTTAATCTATTAGTTGGGGAATTGCTTATCTTATCAATAGTCTATTGCTTTTGATGTTTAGTAATCAGATAGCTCTTCATCGTAGCTGTAGTAGACTTGTTACCTTACTGTAAGGTATACCTGCTGCTGCTCCCTTTTACACTTCTCATTGAACCAAGATGTAATAAACTTGGAGTACCAGGCAGCTTTCTTGTAAGAAACAATAAACATTATTTATAGAGCTCCTGATGAAGGTACTGGAGCATGTGTAATGCTATTTGGCAAAGGAAGATGCCTGAGGGCATCTGCATTTGCTATACGCACTCCTGGATGGTGCATAAAAGTGTACTCATATGTTGACGAAATTAAAGCCCATCTTTGAGTTCTAGCAGAAGCTATCGGTGGGATTGCCTTATCTTCACTAAACAAACCTTACAGTGGTGAAGTGCTGATCGTGCAAATATTGATGGAACATCTTTACTCCAAATATGATTGATAAGCCGCCTTTTTCAATTTGGGAGTAACCTTTCTCAGTTGCAGAGAGGGTTCTGGATACATATCCTATTGGCCTTTCAGATTTGATTTTTGTTTTTTCTCCTTATTTTTGCCACAGAGTTTTGTCTCATCCTTCATTTTGATTTTGTTGTCGGCCAAATTTCTCTCTGGTGAAATCTTAACTTGGTGCAGTTCTGGGGTTGAGCTACCCATTTGAATCTTTGAAAGTTCCTTAACTCTTCCTTCTAATGCCTCTTTTGTCTCAATCAATTGATTCTTCGGTTCTTCTGTCTCTCTTTTGTGTCTTTTGGCTTCCTCTTGAAACATTGAACACTGTTGAGTTTTTTCTTCCAACTGTTTCTTCAGTTGATTCAGAGTGGCACTTCATTCGTTTAGCTTCTCTTCATGATTTTCCCACAGAACCAACTCTCACCTGAGGGATCCTTGCGTCCTGTGAAGGTTCTTTTATCTCATTGCAAAAGACGCAATCATATTTCCTTGTCAACTCAGGATTTCTTCTTGTTTGGACTTGAAACATTTCTGACCAGTTGGTTTAATTTTTTTCAACCAATCATAGCCCAGAAGACTAGGCCCTTCACCTGTTATAACAATTACTGGCAGCTGGGCTGTCTGTTGTCTGTAGGATACAGGTACAGAGATGATACCTTTCACCCGTACTGCCTCGTCAGTATACTTTTTTAGCTGAGCTGTGGTTTGTTCCAAACTGAATGCCTTCTCTGAGGTATTTAAACATGTGTTCACCCAGCACTGTGGTCGATGCTCCTGTGTCAACCTCCATGACTAGAGGCTTTCCATTTACGTGAAGGGTAACAGTGATTGGTTCAGTTTTCCTGGCCTTGAGATTGTACAGGGACTAAATATCAGGATCAGAACAATCTGGAATTTGGTGTGTTTGGAGCCGTCAGACTACGGATTAGGTTGTACGTTTTGCTCCCGCAGACACTTGGGAGAATTGCCTTTGCTCACCGCAAAGTAGAAACCTAGGTGCTCTATGTACTGACTCCAGTCTTCGATGGATGAGTCATACGGGTCAATTCTGCCAAAGAGTGGCATTGCTGGTGAGTATACTTTGCTTCCTTCCCGTAAAATCGAAGTACACACATTCACAAAGCAAGGTGCAATTTTGAAGCTATTTATCCTTGTCGCCAATTGTAATAAATTTGGAGTACTGGGCAGGTTTCTTGTATGAAACAGTAAACTTTATTTACAGAGCTCCTGATGAAGCTACCTGCTTATACCGAGACCAAGGCTAGAAAGCTCCCCCTCTAGGCGCTTAGGGCTGATTCATCTGTACAGTCACATGATCCCCATAACAGTATGAAGGGTCTTTCCTTACAATTACTACAGAAGATTGGTGTCCCAACTTTATTATAATGAAGGATGTGTCAGTCATGAGGTTACAGATTGTCGTAGCATGCAGATTCATTTACTGTTGATGTCCCACAGAGCCTCATGAAGGCTCAGTTTTGGGCTGCTAAATTTGTCCTTGTTCTGTCCTGTTTAGCAGGGCAACACTACATGACAAAGGATATTCTAACTTTTGAGACCAGCTTTGTTTTCACAAGGGCCATGCAGTGGTCACTCTAACCAATTATATCAGACATGTCAGAAACAGCTAGATTTGTGAGGATGAGGTGCGGGGGGGGGGGGGGGGGTGGGGGGCGGTGGGGTGTGTGTGTGTGGGGGGGTGGGTGGTGGGGGGCTCACCACTGTGATGAAAGTATAATAATTTTCAGAATATTTTTCTGGTTTATTGTGAAGTAGGTTTATGGGGGTAAGTGTAGTTGGTTCTGGCTGAGTGATTTAATTATATTTGGAGTCAAGTAGACTGCAAGCTTTAAATCATGAAAAGAATCTAGGTGCTTGACATGCTAATGAGTAAACATGGATGCTGTCTTAGCATGTGAGGCGTGAAGGGAAATTTGCATTTTTAGATAAATGAAGGGATTTTTGGATTTCAAAGGGATCTTAGTCTGTTTACAACTAGCCAGATAAGCAGGGCTAAGGAGTGCGTTTATTTTTCCCAAAGGTTACTGACAATATTGGCAATATGAAAGTTTATATTATGAGGAAGATACAGTTTCAAAGATGTATGGAACAATATAATTTGCATATTAAAAAGAGAGAAACATATATAAAGGAGAATGAAAGGCTATGTGGAAAGAAGGCTGTGTAAGATCTAACAGGAGTGTATGAAATAGCCTTAATGAAGCCTCCAGCCATGTGTGCATGAGTCTGCTATGTAACAAAACTGAATTTGGAGAAAAGCCATTTGGAATTCCGCTGTCAAGTGTTAACTTGCTGAATCTGTTCTAAACCTAAAATGTATTTTGGACTGTTGCCTTAAAAAGGGCGTAACTGGGGGTCAGGTTAATTTGGAATTTTAGGAGTTATTATATTAGTAATTGTAGTCTTGTGTGTGAGCTTGAAATCTTTTATTTTGTCAATAAATATTTTAATTTAAATTTTAAAATCTCTAAAGGTCTTGGTGGACTTATTACTTCTGATTTCAGTGCACACATCTTCTTGTAATAAATACGAATTGCAAAATTGTTGTGATAGCGCGACCAAGTTTCCCTTGTGGATTTAGTCCACTTGGCACACATCATCTGTCACGTCATAACACCACTCATGTTGGTTCCCTCACCACCTGTAGCAGACCAGTCTGGCATCTATGACTTGCAGGCCTGGGTCATTAGTGGGGCAACTAAATCACTTTTGTTGATGGATATTGGAGTCCCCCAACCCAGAGAAAGTTCTGTACTGTACCTTTTGCTTCCCTTGGAGTTTCCGACAACCGATGGTCAACATGGAAGAGTACTGATTTGTCAAGCGGGAGGTATCATCTGGTCTTCAGTGTGAAGTTTCCTTAATGTTGTTTCACCTGAAGTCAGGAGCTTTCAACATCAGTTATGCCAGTAACTGCCATTCCTCTGTTGCTGGGCACTCCATAGCCTTAACCAGACTTCTTGTGGGAGCAGATCACTGGGACCAATGAGCTTTTTGGAGTGATGCATTTCTGCTATTGTAATCTACTCACTGAGACAAGAAGGACTGCTCTACATTGGAGCCAATGTAGTTAGTTGTCTAAATTGTTTCTACATGTACAGGTTATGGTTTCCGCAACTAAGGGTCCTAAAAACAATATTTCCTTTGTCAACCCTCTGAAGAAGCTTAGGAACAAGTTAGTACTAGTACAAAAATACAAATATGCCTTCTTGCAGTTAGAATTGCAAATAGTCTGACATTCATTATGTTATTTTCAAGGGCTCTGAGGAAAAAAGGAGAATAATTTGAAAATTAGTTACAAATCACATCATACAGTATCACAGAACAGCAATTCAAACTACATTGTGCAGCAACATAAAGCAGATTGTTACCACAGGTACGATATGTAATAATTGAGGATGATTAGCAGGAAACATACACATAAAAGGTCAGAAACCTTTGATTAAAATGATCTTCCCAGTGGAAATTAAAATCAGAAAATATTATTTTCATATTCTTGTAACAAATTTTTCCCTGTTGGTTAGGTTGGCATTTTTGTAAATCATTTGTAGTGATGAGGATTTTAAAGAAATTGGATTTGGGAAAGTTTTAGATGTGAGTGGAATGTTGCTAGCATGGCCAGCATTTATTGCCCATCCCTAATTTCCCTTGAGAAAGTTGTGATGAGCCATTGCCTTGAACTGCTGCAGTTCGTGTGGTGCAGACAGAGTTCTATTAGGGAGGGAGTTTTAGGATTTTGATCCAGCGATAGTGAAGGAATGGTGGTATAGTTCCAAGTTAGGATGGCATGTGGCTTGGAGGGGAACTTACAAGCAGTGGAGTTCCCTTGTGTCTGCTGCCCATGTTCTTCTAGGTGGTAGAGGTTGCAGATTTGGAAGAAGGTTTGGTGAGTTGCTGCAGTTAATCTTGTATATGGTACACACTGCTATCACTGTGCACAGCCGAGGAGGGAGTGAATATTTAAGGTGGTGGATGGGTATCAATCAAGCAGGCTGCTTTGTCCTGGATGGTGTCTAGTGTCTTGAGTGTTGTTGGAGCCTTGCTCATCCAGAGAAGTGGAGAGTATTCCATCGCACTCATGACGTGTGCCTTGTAGATAGTATACAGGCTCTGGGGACTCAAGAAATGAGTTATTTGCCATAGAATTCCCAGGATCTTTTATATAGGTTGTCCAGTTATGTTCCTGACAAATGGCAAGCTCCAGGGTGAGAGATCCTATGATCATAATGGTGTTGAAGATAGTTAGATTCTCTCATGTTGAAGAAGGTCATTACTTGGCATTTGTGTGGCACGAATGTTACTTACCATCTATCAGCCCAAGTCTGAATGTTAATGTCCAGCTCTTGCTGCATGCAGGCTCAGACTGCTTCAGCTCTTGCTCCTTCTTTGGTTAGTTGTTTATTTGTCCATTACCATTCATGACTGGGTGTGGCAGGACTGCAAATCTTTAATCTGATTCAATGGTTGTCAGGGTGCTTAACTCTGTCTATAACATGCTGCTTTTACTGTTTGGCATGTGTGGAGTGCTGTGTTATAGCTTCATCATGTTGGCACTTCATTTTTAGGCATGCTTGGTGCTGCTGTTGGCATGCTGTCCTACATTCCTCATTGAATCATTGAATTTAGAGAAAAAGAGGTACACTTAAGGTTATGTTTTAAAGCAAAGTGTTTTCACATTAAAAAAAGGCATTGAGACCGAAGATTATTAAAATGCTAATGAGCAAGGTGTTGAAATTGTTTCCCCAACTACTATAAACAATATGCAATTTGTTAATTTGTCTAAATGATTGATAAATACCTCATTTTTTTTAGGAGATTCTTCCTTCTGGGCATTTGGCAGGAGTTGTTTGGCAGATGCAACTAACATCGGGTGTGAACACAGAATAAAAAGAATTAGAGAAACTGGCAGTCAGTTTGCTTTTTAAACAGAAAGTTGTGAAGACAAGCTTTCATCAGGCTCAAAAGCACAATGTGCAGTTTGGAGTTATTTTGTTGAAAGCAAACCTGCAGATGTGGGGAAGCATAAAACTCATTATTTTGTATTATTACACACAAGTTGAACAAAGCAAGTACAATCATTATGGTTACTCTATATGCTTGCTGTGGAATAAATCAGTTTAGTAATTCATATTTATATAATATAGCCATGTCCAACCTTGCACATCCTCTGCCTTCCGAAAAATTGCAGAGGCAAATTTTTAAAAAAATGTAAGAATTTCCAGTTTAGATTCTGGGGTGGGGTGGAATTGTTGGTGTACTCTTGGGTTGTGTTATCATATAGTTAGATATTGATTAATACAAACACACTCTAAGTATAAGATGCTCCAACCAGCATTCGTTTAGGCAATATCTAAAACAAGACTCTAAACTTGTAATATTGGAAAAGGCATTATTGATTACTCTTTTTATTACTTTGATAATTGGGAGGAATCTAATAGGGAATTGGCCAAGTTAGGTTTGTGTTGCATTTAGTGGGCGGGATGTACCTAATGAATTTATCATGTTGTCAAATAGATGCCAATGTCATTGCACTGGAATAGTTTGGTAACAACCTTTAGAGGTCTTCATGAAAGCAGGAATATTGTCACGGTGTGCAGTTTTTTCTATGTCTAGTGCATTCAGCTGCTACTTAATGTTGTGTGGAGCAAACTGAGTTGGCTGGAGATTGGCATCCCTGGTCATGCGGATCTTGACTGAATAGGATCCTCTATTTGACATTTATGGCTGAAGATCCTTGAACACTCTTTAGTCTTGTTATTTATACTTACATGCTGCACTCTGCCATGTTTGAGGATGGGGTTGTTTTTGGAGCCTCCATCATTTAGTTGACTGTGTACAACCATTCTGATGTGGATTTGCTAGTGAGACAGCATTTTGCTCAAATCCATTGTTTTTTGGGTCCACTTAGCTCTGCCTATATCCTGCTTTTTTTGGTGATTCATATGTGGCCTTGTCTTATCAAGGCTTTCCTCAGTCTGTCTTCAAAAAAGTTGAAGAAGAACACATCAAAGGACATGAATATTCAATTTTGAGAATGCCCACAATATTGTGACTGTGTTTTCCAATGCAAGTACGCTTTATGTGTATTTTTGTGGAGGAAGAAAAGGAACAGGAGGAATGGCGATAATATCAGGTTGCATCAGAAGGTACTGTATCCACCTGCTGGTATTTTCAAACTCGCATTTACAAGAAGAGGTGAATCTACCTGAACATGTTATGTGGAACTGGCCAAGTGGACTCTGGGTCGGCAGGAAATGATCTGTTTCAAGGAGACTGCAGCTATCATACATTATAGGCTGACATTACCAATGGAAGGAAATGGTCAGCTGCACCCCCAAGTCCTTATGCTCTACATCTCTCATGGTATGTTGCAATTCTGTTTAATAAACTGGGTTTCGTAGAGAGGTAGGTGGGGCCATCCTCCTCACTACCATCTCTCAACCTCCACCTCATCAGCTGTCATAACAGGAAATTGGTGTGGTACTTTGCTCTACCACTTTGCCATTTTCTTGGCTTTGTGTCTCCAAATTTATTTTGTTAATCATTGGGTTTTGCCAAGCATTTTTGTTAACCTTTACAAAAGGTGAAAAAGATTTACAGAATTATTAACAGTCCTTGTAGATACTATGAAATCTTTTATTCCTGCATATGACCACTTTTAATTTAACCATTATTCTTATAAACAGCCTATTGATGCAAAATTCTTACCCTTTTCCCCTCCCCTGCCCACGGCCAATATAGACTGGGAGCTCACGCACACTATGGCCAAGATTTTCCCCTCGGCGATTTGGGGGTGGGGCCCGCTCGCCGAGGGGAAAATGACACGGGATGATGTCAGGCGGAACCCCCGACGTCAGCCCGGCCCATTTAAATTTTTAGGAAGGCGGGTGGACAGCGATATCAGCTGTCTGCCTGCCGACCTGTCAATGGCCAATTGAGGCCATTGACAGGCTAATTAAAGTAAATAGAGATCTGCCCGACCAACCTTAAGGCTGGCAGGCAGGCCAGGAGCCCCAGCGGGCTCCAGATTATTCATGAAACTTCATCCAATGGCGGGATGAAGTTTCATGTCCGTTTTGTAAAAAATTAATAAAGTTTATGTGTTCTTTATTAACATGTCCCATCTCGTGTGACATTGTCATATGAGGGGGACATGTTAATAATTTTTTAATGTTTCTATTTTTAAAGTCTTTTCCACTGTCAGTGTTCTCCCTGAGACAGGACTTTGCCTCAGGGAGAAGTGCGCTATTTCGCGTGCATGTGCGAAAGAGCGCACTTTGACAAATGGGGAATCCCTCCCCCCCGGAACAGGAAGCACATAGTGCTTCCCATCGGTGATGCCGCTGGGCGGGCTGATTAAGGTCCGCCCACTTAAAATGGCAGTGGGGCCCATTTCAGTGGCGGGGGTCGGCTAGCCGCCCACCGCCAAGCCGGTGGGGCCCGCACGCCATCCGAGGGCAAAATTCTTCCCAATATAAATAGAGCTGACCCTGCAAAATCCAGCAGGGCTAGCACATTAATTTTTTTGGAAGTGTGAGGGTGTGGGGGATTAATCTTGCATTTCCCAAAAAATGCTGAGTTGGTTGCCTGTCAGAAGATGTATTTTTCATCTTAAATGCAATTTGTGTTTGTGGAAATCCAGATTATTTTCATGTAGGTTTGTTGGGTTTTTTTTGCACTGTGCTCTATTTTCATCTATTTTGATTAGCTAGTATGCCTTTGCTCTGCTTCCAGTTTCCACCTTTGAATGCAACACTTAGGGCTGGATTTCCACCATGGAGGTGGGAAGCTCAAGTTGGGAAATCTCCCAAACACCCCCACCCCCCCAACCAACGATTTACGCTCTTGGAGGTCAGGGGTGCGAGCAATCAGGTCAGGCCTGCTGAAGGCTTTGGTACAGAGAGACGCACTGATTCTGTGGGAGTTCCTTGGCTATCCAATGGCAAGTCTGGTGGAAAACTGATGGCAACCCCAGGAAAATAGTGGAGACTTGGTTCTGCCATGTCTGAAAGATTCCTGAATGGCTTGTTAAGGGCAGAACAGAGTTCTGGCAGGAAGAAGCAGGCTGGCATTGAAGAGATGCACAGACTAGTGCTCGCTCCTACCTGACCAATCCAACTGGGTTGTGCTCCTGCTGACCCCCATAACCTCAACAGAGTTTACCACCAGAGGACCACTGGTGAGCATCATCCTGAGGAAATTTGGGGGAGACCAGATGAGAATTCATTCCCTGCTGAAACTAAGCAGAACTGATGTGCAGGGTGTGGGGGTCAAGCGTGTAGATTCCCTAAGTTGGTTTTCTTCCTCGTACTCTTCAGATGAGACTGAACGGTGTAGAGGTGGTTGGTATACTGAATAAGTGGAGGTTTACTGGCCTCCAAAAGGGTGCATTTGGGCTCGATTGGTGGGGTCCAGGAAAGGCACATGGCCTTGACTTTTGGAGAGCGCCCAATTTCTTGGTTTTTTTTGAGAATGTTTGGAAGTTGTCCTCCTTATTCAAGAGGCTGAAGACATAATGGTGAGGTGTGGTAGGTGGGTAGTGGTGTTTTGCTGGATAACCTCTTTCCCAAGAGGGAGGCACCAGAGTTCTGGCAGGAAGAAGCAGGCTGGCATTGAAGAGATGCACAAACTGGTGCTCGCCCCTACCCAACCAATCCAAGTGGGTTGTGCTCCTGCTGACCCCCATAACCTCAACAGAGTTTACCACCAGAGGACCACTGGTGAGCATCATCCTGAGGAAATTTGGGGGAGACCAGATGAGAATTCGTTCCCTGCTGAAACTAAGTGCTATTGATAACTTAGTCTCAATCAGCAGATATTTACATCCATAAGTGCCTATCAAATTTAGGTAAGATGAATGGCATTATATGGCCTATGTTTGTTGGAGTGAATTTGCATCTTTAGACAATTATTATTGTGCATTGCAGTGTGGTCCAAAAAACCCTATTCATTTTTTATAGTATTTTTGTTCAATGCAACTTGGATTCCCTGCCACATAATCCTGACCTAATCTCATTTGGATCATTTATGTGGATTTTGGTGAGAAGTCAGTTTGCTAAGTGGCAGCTGTTGAGTCAGATGACTACAAGCGGGACAAATACATCTGCTTGATGAGGCTAAAAAAACACTTTGTCCCCATTTTCATCGTAAACTCTGAATTATTACAGTTATAAATTCTTGTTTTTTTTCTGCAGAGGAGAGGAACTAACCTATAATGGTCAAGCTCATTTCTCTGATATTTTTTCAAAGACTAGTGCACTTGGGGTTTTTCAAAATTTCTTTTACCACCATCTTCTGTTCTCATTTCTTTTAGTATTTCTGAACTCATTTAATCCAATATCTTGCAAATTTCCACGTTTGCCAATTGTTTAATAATTGTTTTATTGTATTTGTCATGATCTTGGTTGCATTCTCTGTAAAATTAACCTAGGTTAACCTACTGAAATTTTCTTGATAGTTATTTATTTATCATGTATTAAAAATTGTATATCTGCATGCACTTCTTGTCCATAAGAACTTACAAAAAGCTGACAAGAAGTCATGTTTTTGTGTCAAACTTTTCCATTAAAAATTCCTATGTCCACATTTATAATGGAACCTGCCTAAAACTATGACACTGATAATTACACTGCTCTGCCTCGGAGGTTTTTTTTTTGTTTTGCATCTCTCAGCTCCTTAATATGTACTACAGAAAAGCTTCAACCAACTCGACTATTTTGCTTCACAATTTTTGCTATTTAACCAATAATAAGTCAAATATTATTTCCTTATTTTTATATAGTGATATGACTTTCACAAAGTGGTCTGAATTATGTTTGTCTACCCTGCAACAAATATCCCAAGAGCTGAATTTTGCCGTCGGCGAGCAGGTGGCGGGGCCTGCTCGCCGTCACGTAAAATGATGTGGGATGATGTCGGGGGGAATCCCCAACGTCACCCCACCCCATTTGAATATTCAGGAAGGCGGGGGCGCAGCGCGATCAGCTGTCCACCCACCGACTTGTCAATGGCCAATTGAGGCCATTGACAGGATCATTTAAACAATTAAAGGACCTGCCCGTCCAACCTTAAGGTTGGAGGGCAGGCCAGGAGCCCCAGCGGCAAATAGAGAAAACATGAAACCTCATCCACCGGCAGGATGAGGTTTCATGTAGGGATTTAAAAAGTTTAATACAGTTTTAGTGTAATTTATGAACATGTCCCATCTCATGTGACATTGTCACATGAGGGGGACATGTTAAGGATTTTTTTTTCTCTATTTTTAATGTTTTTAAAACTGTCAGCGATCTCCCTGAGGCAGCACTTAGCCTCAGGGAGAGGTGCGCTCTTTCGTGTGCATGCGCATAAGAACGCACTCTCGCTTCTGGGGAGTCCCCCCCCCGCCCGCACAGGAAGTGCATAACGCTTCCCGGCGGACGTCACGCTGGGTGGGCCTTAATTGGCCCGCCCACATAAAATGGTGGTGGGGCCCGCTTCTTCGGCAGGGATCGGCTCCCTTCCCGCCGGAGATTGGGTTGGGCCCGCCCGCCCGGCAGGCAGAAAATTCTGCCCCAAGTCTCTTAACCTTCCTTCAGCTAAAGTCCACACTTGGGCCCGGATCTGTGCCTTATCAAAAATGGTGCCAGGGGCCCCAATCCAGAAGTCCCGCCCCATATCAGGCACATACCATTTTAACTGAATAGGGAGCGGGTGCTGGATGGATTTCGCACATGCGCAGTTCACTGAAGCAGCAGTACATTTAAAAGTGCAGCTGCCTTAACTCGGAAGTGATTTTCGTCAGTGAAATTTCCAGAACATGACTTGTGGGACTTATGACTTTGAGAAAAAGGTGCAACTAGCAGAGTTCTTTGGAAAGGTTAGGTACCTTTTTGGAGCGCTTAAAAAGCTTCAGCGGGTGCCACAGTAGTTCAACAATTTCAAGCAGAGGTGTGTCACTGTATTACGTTTGAGTGATGTGACAACTGCAATATTCTTGCACCATGCCCTGGCTCCAGCACACTTTGCTCGATATCTCAGTGTGTGATTGAATAATGTGTGCAAGCTGTGAGGTGCGTGAGGATTTCAGCAATTTGAGGGTGAGGTGAAGCATATGCATGTTAGGTAAGAGTCCTGATTGATAGTTTCGCTCAATAGAATTTGCACTCTTCATTCTCCACAGTTTATCAAAAATTCGTTTATTTCTCCTTAACAGCTTACCAAATCTATCTAATTAAACATTTGGGTCTACGTGTTTACTGGTAACTGTCTATTTCTGTGCATCCTATAATTGTAACTGGCTTCCCTCCAAATATCTTTGAACACAGCATCTTTTCTTAGTGGTACAGTGATATTGTTGCTTATTTCTCACATCTATGCCACAGTATAAAATTGAATTATGCAATCACTTATTTCCTTTTGGATTTACATGTACCTTTACCATCAAAAATGGAAGGTTGTTCCTCATCTAGTCACAGTTATAGTATATGGTTGTGTTGTCTGATTTTACCTGATCTTGTGTGCTGTATTGTTCTTAGCTCCCTAGAGATGTTTGACTGGGTGAATATTTAAGAACTGTAGAGTTGAGCAACTTATAAAATTCATGCTGTTTCAAGTGGACAATATATATTCTTAAACATTGGACAGATTGCATGGATTTGGAACAGTGCACAGGGTGCACTTACCACCTGCTAAACTAGTCACAACAAAAATGTGGCCTTGGGAGTTATGTAGCCCCACCAAAACTCTGTTTTCAACTTTATCTTTCAGATGGACCTTCAACGATCACTCTCTTGGCCTTCCTTGCACTGTGATCTAACTGAAAATAATTGCCTCAGAGGGATTGTCATTATTACATGGGATTACACAGGATATATGGCACAGAAACAGACCATTCAGCCCAACCAGTCCATGCGGTGTTTATGCTCCACTCTCTTCTTTCCTCATCTAAAGCTATCATAACCGTCTATTCCCTTCTCCCTCAAATGCTAGGCTAGCTTCCCTTAAATGCATCTGTACTATTTGCTTCAACCACTCCCTCAGATAGTGAGTTCCACCTTCTCATCACTCTTTGGGTAAAGGCAATTCTTCTGAATTCCCTATTGGATCTCTTCATGACTATTTTATATTGATGGCTCCTAGTTATGCTCTTCCCCACAAGAGGAAACATTCTGTCTGTATCCATTCTATCAAAATTTTCTGTAATTTTAAGATCTCTATTGGGTCACCGCTCATACTTTTTTCAAGAGGAAAGCAACCCAGCCTGTCAATGCTTCCCTGATATCTATATCCATGCATTTCTGGTATTATCCCTGTAAATCTTCTCTGTATCCGCTTCAGTGCCTTGATAACCTTTTTATGATATGGCGACCAGAACTGCAGGCAGGTGTGGTCTAACTAAGGTTCGATACAGGTTTAACATGACTTTCTTACTTTTTAATTCTATCTCTCTAAAAATAAAGCCTAGTGCTTGGTTTGCTTTTTTTAAGGCCTTGCGAACATGTAGTGCAACTTCTAATGATTGGTGTATTTGTTCTCTAGGATATTAATTTTTAATTAGTCCATTCTGCAAACATATTAATATCCTCCTGTAATTTGTTGCAGTCCTCTTCAGTATTGGCTATCCCCCCCATTCCCTCCTTCCCCTTCAATTTGGTGTCATCTACAAAATTTAGAATTTTTTTTTGATTTTGAAGTCCAAATTGCGAATGTAACTTGTGAACAGCAGTGGTCCCAGCTCTGACCCTTATGGAACAGTACTCCCTACTCTAAATAGCTACTCTTTACTCCCACTTTTCACTTTCTGTCTTGAAGCCAGCTATCAATCCATTGTGCTGCTTGTCCCCTGACTCCACATTCTCTGACCTTATTCATGGGCTGGATTTTACCGTTGGCGAGTGGAGGCGGGGCCCACTCGCCGACGCTTAAAATGGCGTGCGGTGATGCCCGACATCACCACACCCCATTTAAATTTTCAGGAAGGCGGGGGTGCAGCAAAATCAGCTGTGCGCCTGCCGACCTGTCAATGGCCAATTGAGGCCATTGACAGAGCAATTAAAGTAATTAGTGAAATTGCCCGTCTAACCTTAAGGTTGGTGGGCAGGTCAGGAGCCCCGGCGAGAACTAGAAAAAACATGAAACCTCAACCACGGGCAGGATGAAGTTTCACGTAGGGTTTTAAAATTTTAATAAAGTTTTTTTGGAAATTATGAACATGTCCCAACTCATGTGACATTGTCACATGAGGGGACATGTTAGGGAAATTTTACTTTTCTATTTTGAGATTTTTTACATTTAGAGCCGATCTCCCTGAGGCTGCACTTAGCCTCAGGGAGGTGAGTGCGTTCTTTTGTGAGGGGGAAAATTCAGCTCCATTAGTCTATTATAGAGCATTTTATTGAAGGCCTTTTGAAAATGCAGATAAATTATAATTATGACATGACCATTGTCTACTTTCTCAGTTAGCTCCTCAAAAAATTCAATCAGGTTGATCAAGCAAAATTATCTTTTTTAAAATACATGCTAATTATTTATTGTTCTATTTTTAGATTCTGGAGTTTCTTCTTTCTTTTAGTATGGATTCCATTACTTTTTTCTACCACTGATGTTATGCTGACTGGTCTATAACTCCCTGGGCATGTTCTGTTCCCCATTTTAACTATAGGAATTACATCAGCTATCCACCAGTCCTCAGCCACGACACCTATTCCTAAAGAATTATTTAATATGTATAGTATTACTACACAAATTAAATAGCTGATGCCTCTGCTATTTTTTTCTCTAGATTCTCTTAAACTGTGTGGATGCAATCCATTCGGACCAGGGTTTTAAGCTCTTTGAGTTGCTTATTTATTCAAAACATCCCCTTTATTTTAAATGCACTTGTCATTGCTCATCTAATCATCAATGTCATGTCTACCTGTTCTACCTCCCTGGTAAATAATGAAACAATTATTTAATATTTCTGTTTTCTCTCTATCTTACATGTGGTATTGTCCGGTCTATTCCTTTAATGGTCTTATCTCATCACAGTCTTCCTATTTATTGGAGGGTTGGAGTTATTTATTGGAGTTATTGGAGGCTTGCCCTCTTTTATCATCCTTGCTGGAGAGTGGATTTGCACTGTGAAATGATTCTTTTATTTGCCATTATGCATTACTCGCAGAAGTCCCTAGAGTTTCAAAGCTATCTGATAATTAGTTCTCACTGGAATCTCATATGGGGTGTCTGAAAATAATTCTTGAGTTTCTTCCAATCCTGTCTTCATTTTATATCGACAGCTATAGTTTTAACAATTACACGTGGGATTTACAGTTATTTTAGATATATACTCAGTTAAGTTTCTATTACTCATAGCCCAATTGGGAGCACATTATCAGATGTGGATGCTGACCTAGTTATATTTATGCTTGCAGATCATCCTTTGGTCAACCTTCCTTTTTGATTTTGTCTCATATGTTGGTGTGTGTGCATGTCTGTTTATTTGCAGGAGGTGGGTCCTCTGGCCTCTGACATAATCCTTCCTGCCTTAAGCTTCTCTCCTGTATGTATGCTATCCAGAGTTCAACAAGTTTACGTGTCATTAGCATGAAGTGAATTAGTTTCCACATTTAACAAACTGATGAGCAAACCTAAAGGAGTCATTTTGACTGTAATTTCTAAACTCTCATTTTGTTACTGCACTCTTTCTGCATTTGATATTCATTACCCAATCAGACTTTTTCTGATTCTAATGACCTTCTATATACTAAAAGAATAGATTGTTTCTGCCTTGAGATATTTAAAATTCATTTCAAGTAATAGTTTCTTTTTGGAAGTCAATATTTATAAGTTGGAAAAACCCACCTTACTAAGCTATGAATAACTATGTTTTCAGCACTTTACATTCATTTCAAGTCCTCTTTACCTTGGATTTAGAATTAACTTTGTCAAGGGGATATAGGCTCTTTACGTGTGATCCAAAACAGCTTGACTTTGTTTTTCATGACCTGCTTTCTCGAGGAGGTTTAATTCTGCCTGTCGGAAATAAAACTCCATGAACAATCAAATTGCTGGGACTGACTAGATTCACCTGACACTCAGCTGCACCGTTTTTCCTTTGCAGCAGGGAAATAATTTGCATGTGACCCATTTAAATGAGTCTGCACATTATTAGCATGTATTTTGTTAATTGCACAGGACATGCTATTAGTCACTACCTCACTGCATTGGAACAATTTACACTATATCCAAGTGGAAAATAGCATACTTCCTGTGAAACAGTGTTATGTACTTTGTATTACAGTTTTACCAAGGTTCAGTCTCCTGCCTGGTGCCCTCCACCATAACACATGGTTTGTAAAGCTTCCAAAGCCTAATCTATAGGCAAGGTTCACTCTACTTTCAATATTTAAGTATTATTACTCGTACTCTTAAAAGGGCCAGACATCATGGAGCTGCTGCAAATTTATTAATGTCTGAAGTCAAAACTGGCTACATATTTTTTATGGAGCAGTGAAAACCAGTCCCTTTTTCCTAACCCGTATTGTGCATATCAGTAAAGTTGACACCAATGCCCTAAACACACACACAGTTCTCAAGAAAGGAAACATGTCTAAAGAAATTCTAAATAGTGTGGCAAAATAGGAAATATATTTAATAATTAAATATAATTAAACAATTCATTTAAATCATCTTTCAATATTATATCTAAGAAGCAGAAAATATATATCTCAAAACACATTGAACTTTGATGTTCATGCAATTCACATTTGCATAGTAGACACAGCAACCAATTATTTTTTTAATCCCAAACTACAAAAGCACCTTCTAAATAAAAAAACTTGTTTGAAAAATACTTTTTTTCTCAGTTTAGCACTTTCCCCATACTATGTATATTTTATAGCTGAGGACTCGGGTAAGACAGCTCTTAACTCCTACTAATGTGAATGCGTTTACAAAATGGAGGGTGGGTGCTGTTGTAATGTGCACAGGAATAACCTATGGGGACTTGCAATTTTTCATCCCTTTGCCTAATGCAACAATTCACTCCTCAGTGTCCCTAAGAACCCACCTAAGATTAAAAAAATCACCATCTACAGAATTGCAGCCATAAACTGGTATTGTATTACACGGTGCCAGAGTGAATGAACAGATGTGCTGTGCCACAAGGCTGTTGAAAATAACACTGTGCGCTGCATTAGAAAAATTGCTGAACTGTGTCAATTACAATTATTTTTAGCTTGCTCACCCAATAATTCAAACTCCATAACATTGACAGATTGTAAACTAATACAACTAATAATGCAAATGCCAAAAAAGAAGGGAAAGAGGTCCATAAAAGCAAAATACTGCAAATTCTGAAAATCTGAAACAAAAACAAAGCGCTGGAAAGACTCAGCAGGTTTGACAGCATCTGTGGAGAGAGAAAAACAGAGTTAACATGTCGAGTCGAATATGACTCTTCAGCTCGGAAGAACAATCATGTTTGACTCGAAACCTTAACTCTGTTTCTCTTTTCACAGATGCTGCCAGGCCTGAGTTTTACCAGCACTTTCTGTTTTTATTTATGAAAGAGGTCCATGTTAGTTATGGTGTTTACAAATGTTACAGCTATATTGAGGGTGATTATTATTGAAATATAATTTTTGGGAATCCAGCAGCTGCATTGCAAACCCATCTTTGGAATTAATGTCATGGTCAAAATTTTATAACACCTTCTACAGCATCTATTATTAAAGTCATACCAAATGTTTTGCACCTATTCAGCAGGTATTAGCCTCTTAAAAATGACAACTTTTACAGATTTCCATTGGAAAGTTTTTCCTTAGCAACTCTCAAGGCCTCACTTTTTTTCTGGGATTGTTTGATGCAGATATGAGGTGCTAAAAATCTTCCATCTCAACCTTATATTTGGTGAATACCTTTAAGAAATCTGAATAGTGATTTTTAACAAATTAATATTACGAATATGGATAGACGTCATAGTAGTTGGTAATTTTGTTCTGTGTTCCAACATTCATTCCTTCACATTTCTTTGTTAACACAAACCCTTGATATTAGTTTCATTGTTCCAATCTTCCTATTGTTGTGTTTATTTGGACTAATTCAGATAATTACTTAAAATGTGTTTTGATTTATTAATTTCAAACAATATTTATGGGGATATGGTCTTCATCAAATTTTTATCTTCAATTTTATTAAATGGATAAATGGAAAATCTATGACAATAGGCACAGATAGTCCACTCATTTTATTTTAGAATATGTTATCTAATGAGAAACAATGATTTTTATGGGGCAGGAGGTGTTGGGGTGATAGGTTTTAACAATATTCTGTTTGCCTTGATAAATTTCTCTCTCCCTTTTGAGGGGTTGACACCTTGTGTCGGATTTTCATCTCGGAGGCAGGACCAATCCCACCTCTGTCACCAGGCTGCTGGGAAACAGGAATTTCCTGTAGCCATGGCCTTAATTGTCTTGAAGATGGAGCTGCCATTGGTGGGGACAGAAGTGGGATGATACCAAGGTAGGCAGGTTAAAAGACTGGCCTCCATACCCATAAAACATCGGTCCAGTTCTTCCAGTGGAATCACCGGTAAAGGTTGAGCTGCATTGGGAAAGCCTCACAATCTATAGAAATTTAAATCTGATCAATTTAAACACCTCCTCATCCACCTCACCCTCTCACCTGCTTCACCCCCTCACCCGTCTCACCCATTAACTACTTGATGAAAATCATTTGCAAGTGCTATTACAAGCCATTGAATAGCCCTTAAAACTTCACTTTAAACAAACAGACCCTTCAAACAACCTGTGTAAACAGAGTCAAGCATTTATAAAACAATTAGGTAGTTTCATTGCAGCCAAGAGCCCAGAAGACTCCACAATTAAACAAACTGACCTCAGAACTGCTATCTCAGCAGATGCCTGAGATGAAAATGTAAAAGTAATGGGAAAAGATTAAAAATTTACACATTGTTATCATACGAGGCTACCCTTTCAGCAGTGTGAAATCTACTCTACTTTTTTATCCAGTAAATAAACTTCTTTAACTTATCAGAAGCCTTTTCCACATTTACAATTTTGATCTTTTACTAGACAGCTTTCCAGTTGGCAGAAGTAACAATGCAAACATATTCTTTAATGGTAGTTACATCTCCCAATCATAGCATTGTCATGACTCACTTTAATGAGCACAGATATAACTCATGCTACAGCATTTCATGATGAACTGTAAAGGAGGCAAAACAATTTTACTTATCTTTTAATCTCTTCCCTTCTCCAATCCATGGTTCACGTCTCCACAAAGCTGGTGCAAAACCTGACAGCTGCTAAAGTCTGGCCGCCTCCCTGAAAATTAAAAAAAACTTACCGGAAGCAGAATTTCAATGAGTCCACAAAGTTGTCCGTTGCCCCCTAATAAGAATGGGCAGATTCTGGGGTCGCTCCCTTCTCTGCCCTCATGAAAAAGCGGGACCTCCAGGCGCTTGGGGCCAATTTTTTTACAGTCCCACCTCCATTTGTGAAATCAGGTCCCCTATACAATGGCCACCCTCCTTTGCTGTTATTCATGGCTGAATGTTGACTGAGTGTTAGCAGGCTAGTCAACTGTAGAGGGCATCTCAGTGGAGTCAGATCCTGTTCTCATTTTATGTCCACTTATTTAAAGGAGTGATTAGATATTGATTAACAGCAACAATTTGACTACACTTTTTTCCCTTTTGAACAGAGGAATACTGAGACCAATTCATAATGCTTGGATCATTGTCTTGGCTGAGATCAGCTAATGCAACTAAGATAGGCATTAAATCTTCCTTGTCCTAATTCGTTGAGTATTCATCAGATTAGCTTGCTGATCTAGTAGAGACACAATTTATTATTTCTGATCAGATTAATTCAGTCTTTCATGGTAGTCAATAAATCATGAAGTTTGAATCTTTACATTATCTAAAAGTCCCTCAAACTGCCAAAACTCTAGTTGACCTTGAAATTGGGGCCCTTGCACATAAAAGGTTTTCAAATTGCATTTTAACAGCGGCCTCCTGCCTGAAACAGGCAAGCACTCTGGCCACTCATCTCAGGATCCTACCCTAGATGGCAGTTTCCAATGCCAAATGGGATGGTATGTGGCCCAGCATGATTTTCAGGCTGGTACTACCCAATTTATGCCTGTTGAAGGCAGTTAAAATTGGGCCTTTGTATTGTCTAATATTTTGCCTTTCTATGGCAGCTCTTTAGTGTTTCCCAAAACCTTTTCAAATCAGTAACTTTTGATTCAATGATTATGACCTAATCAGCTGAATTATCTTTGGTGTTGGTACAATATTTCACAGTCTTCCAACAATAACATATTCAAGATTGTCCCAAAGGATATCTTACTTTGAGATGTAATTGGAATAATCTTCCTTTGTCTGATTTATAGCATTCCTTATAGTTATAATTAACTCATAATCATCATTTCAAATAGAACTATTCATTATAAAAATCCCTTGGTCTTTAATTGAACTATGCTGATGGAATAATAAGGACAAAAATCCGTCTTTAATTCAGCTAAACAAGAGGAATTTAAAAAAAAAAAATCAATCCCAAACAGAATTAAGGGGAATTGCTGAATTCCTGTACACATTTGTGGGCGTAATGTTGTCGAGTTCCCACTCAATCACATTTATTAAACTCTGCTCTCTTAGCTTTGATTCTATACCCTTCCTGGCCACCTGTTTTGTGCTGAAACAGACTGTGCAAAACCATGGCTTCTTTGACTGAGGGGCAATGTTGGATCCTAGTCACCAGTTTGTTGGGACTTATGGACCCTGGTTGCATGCTTGTTGTGGGATCGCTGAGTTGGTACGATACTCAAAGTTGATGAGCAGACACTTCCTAGGTGGAACACATTCTGTTTATTTACAAAGATACTCAGCAGCTACACTTGTGTGCTTTCAACTCAAACCCTATCTCCGTACTACTGACTACTAACTACAGACTACTGACTACAGAGGTAGCCCGCGCTACCCCTCTATTGGTTATGTAGGATCATGTGATCTTACTTTATAACATTCTTCTTAAAGGTATACTACACTACATAAAACCATAATTACCACATTCCCCCCTCCTTTACTCGGAAACACATTTTACATTTGCAAGTACAATTTTCTCAAAATAGCAAATTATTTACACAGATAAGTAATTTACTAGTTCAGTCTTTCTGGGGGCTTCCTTACATGTGTAGAACATCTCAGCTCTACAGCTTCAGATGCTTTGTCAGGAACCTCCTTCTCTGGAGTTGTCTGAACATCAAGTTCTTTGGCGGGCACCTGCAAATCTGTTTCCTCAATTCTTGCAGGCACAACACACACATCAGACACATCTGTACTAGGTTGGGTTCTCTCAACAGGAAACTTTGACCCGGTCATGAACACTGGTGGAATCAATCCTTGGTGATTTGTTTCTCTCTTCCTTAGATGATCCACATGTCTCTGTATGACTCGGCCTTCCACCTTCATGTGGTAAAATAGAGGTCTAGTCACTTATTTCATCCGGTAACCACTTTGGTCCTTCTCCAAAGTTCTTCACATATACTGTCTCTCTCACGACAAACTTCCTGTCATGGCTATGCCAGTTGTGTCTAGTTTTCTGGCTTCCCTGACTCCTTTCCACCTTCCCCCTCTAAATTCGGCATTATTAAGCTCAATCTCGTACTGAGATGTTGTTTCATCAATAATTCTGCAGGTGTTACACCTGTTGTTGTGTGAGGGATGGTCCTACAATGAAAAAGGAAGTGTGCCAGCTTGGTTGCTAAGGGATCTCCACTTAACTTTTTCATGCCTGACTTGAACGTTTGAACCGCCCTTTCGACCAGTCCAGTTGAGGAAGGGTGGTATGGTGCAGTTTTTACATGAGTGATACTGTTGAGGCTGATAAACATTTGAAACTCAGCACTCATAAATGCCATGCCGTTATCAGATATGACTACTTTGGGTAGCCCATTAATGGCAAAACTTTGACATAGCTTCTCAATTGTAGCAGAAGCCGTTGGTGGCTTCACCTCGTATATGTCCATCCATTTTGAGTGGGCATCAATAATGAGTAGAAACATTGTTCCCATGAAAGGTCCCACATAGTCAATGTGTAACCGCACCCATGGCCTTCCTGGCCACTCCCAAGTTTGTAATGGAACTGTTGAAGGTAACTTTTGCAATTGCTGACACTGTACACAATTCTTCACTAAGCTCTCTATTCCTCCATCTATTCCAGGCCACCATAGATAGCTGTGTGCCATGGTCTTCATTTGGGATATTCCTGGATGTGCACTCTGTAGTTCAATTAACAATGGCTTTCTTCCCTTTGGATGAACAATCACTCATGCTCCCCACAATAAGATACTATCCTGGCTGGATATTTCATGTCTTCTCTTAAAGTACGGTTTCATTTCATCAGATACGGGCTCTTGTGACCAACCATGAAGCACTTGTTTTCGTACTTTGGATAAGACTGGGTCTCCACTTGTCTAGTCTCTGATCTGTCAAGCACCGGCGATGAATCTAAGAAATTTAACAATAAAACCGATTCTTGTGGAACTGGAACATCCTCCTCATTTTCTTGTAAGGGCAAATGACCAAGTGCATTGGTGTTTGCAATTTGATTTCCAGGCCTATGGATGAAAGTATACTCATATGCTGCCAGGATCAATGCCCATCGTTGTATTCTTGCTGAGGCTATGGGTGGTATAGCCTTGTCCTTGCTGAACAATCCTAGCAATGGCTTGTGGTCTGAAACAATAGTAAAATGACGTCCATGTACATACTGGTGAAACTTCTTGACACCAAAGATGATTGACAGGCCTTCTTTTTCTATCTGTGAGTGTCCCTTTTCCATTTTGGTGAGTGTTCTTGATACAGACCCTATAGGCTGTTCCATGCCATCGTCCGTTCGATGAGAGAGCACTGCTTCCACTCCTTAGGGAGATGCGTCACACGTCAACACCAATTCTTTCCTCTGGTCATAATGTATGAATAATTTGGACGAGTGCAACAATTGTTTCACCTTTATGAAAACTTCTTTCTGTGGTGTCTCCCAAAACCAACGTTGGTTCTTCTTGACTAAATAATGCGGGGGTGCCAGTTCTGTAGACAAATTGGGTAAGAACCGCCCATAATGATTGATCATTCCTAATGATTTGAGCTTGGAGGTGTTCTTTGGCGCAGGTGCCTCTCTTATGGCTCTTACTTTTTCCTCAACTGGGTGGAGGCCCTGTGAATCTACCTGGTAATCCAAATAGGTTACCTCCTTTGCTTGGAACCTGCACTTATCTTTTTTTTAAATGCATTCCAGCCTGCAAGAAACATTTAAAGACTTCTTCTAAATTCGCCAAATGCTTCTTTTCAGTGAGTCCTGTCATCAGAACATCATCTAAATGAACTACAACGTGGGGCAGTCCCTGCAGTAAACTTTCCATTGTTCTCTGGAATGTGGTGCAAGTTGAGGAAACACTGAAAGGCAAGCGGGTATATTGGTACAACCCTGTATTAATTGTGACAAATTCCTGGGAGGCCTTCTCTAACTCCAACTGTTGATAAGCATGACTCATATCAAGCTTCATGTGGGTGGTTCCGCCTGCCAGCTTGGCATTCAGGTCTCTGACTTTTGGTATGGGGTGCCTGTCCAGCTTAGCCATTTTATTAACTGTCAATTTGTAGTCTCCACAAATTCGAATGCTGTGGTCGGGTTTAAGAATGGGGACTATTGGTGCTGCCCAATCTGAGAACTGCATAGGTTGTATAACTCCCAGGGCAGAATTTTCCCCCCGTTGGGGGGGAAGTTGAAGAGCGGGCACGCGGAGGCATGCCTCCAATCGGCGCCCCCAATTGGGGGTGCGCTGCCATTTTATGTGGGTGGGCCAATTAAGGCCCGCCCAGTGTGACATCCGCACGGAAGCGCTCCCTGTGTGGGCGTGGGGGGATTCCCTGAGCCGAGAGTGCACCCTTTCGCGCATATACACGAAAGAGCGCACAGATCTCCCTGAGGCTAAGTGCTGCCTCAGGGAGATCAGCTCTACAGTAAAAAAAATCTTAAAAATAGAAATAAAAAATTTCCCTGACGTCCCCTCATGTGACACTGTCACATGAATTGGGACATGTCCATCACTTTTAAATCCACTTTAATAACGTTTTTAAAAACCTCCATGAAACCTCATCCCGCCCGTGGATGAGGGTTTCATGCTTTTTCTAGTTCCCGCCGGGGCTCCTGGCCTGCCCGCCAACCTTAAGTTTGGACGGACAGGTCCATTAATTACTTTAATGACTATCAATGGCTTCAATTGGCCATTGACAGGTCAGCGGACGCACAGCTGATTCTGCTGAGCCCCCGCCTACCTGAAAAATTAAATGGGGCACGGTGACGTCGGGAGTTCCGCCCGACGTCACCCTGTGCCATATTACGCGTCAGCGAGCAGGCCCCGCCCCCCCGCTTGCGACCAGGAAATCCTGGCCCCAGTTTCTCTAGTTTGTCCAGTTTGGTGTCAACCTTTTCCCGCAGTGCATAAGGTACTGGTCTTGCCTTCATGAATCGTTGGTTGCCTCTGGATCCACATGCATTTTTGTTTGCAGCCCCTGGGTCTTCCCAAGTTTGTTCTCGAAGACTGAGGTGTATTTTTGTAGTAGCTCTGGTAACCCACTTGCTCAGCTGGAAAACTTCAGCCCATTATAACTTAATCTCCTTTAGCCAGTTTTGTCCAAGGAGATAAAAGCAAAATACTGTGGATGCTGAGTGTTTACCCTTGTCCTGCCATTATCACATTCTGCTCTTTTACCTTAATGCCACAATCAGCACCTCCTTTATCCCTTACCACTACCATTAACACCCCCGTTGTCCTTTTGTTCATGACATCTTTGTCAATCTCTCCTTTGCCCCCACCTATTGCTGGCCTTCTATCCAGCTTCACCTGCTCCACCCCCATAAACCAATATGAATTTCATCGCATTTTTACTTCTCTTTAGCTCTGAAGAAGAGTCATACGGACTCAAATCGTTAACTCTGTTTTTCTCTTCACAGATGCTGTTAGACCTGCTAAGTTTTTCCGGCATTTTCTGTTTTTGTTTCTCCAAGGAGGCTTGACCCCTTGCTTGCTATCACCATCAAGGGTAGTTTTACAAATTGGCTTCCGTAATGGACAGTAACTCTGTTTATGCCTTTGGCTTGGATGTCTTCACCCATGTAAGTTCTTAATTTGGCATCAGTTTCTTCCAAATTTAATTTATGTTCACTATAATTCAGATATTTGAAGATGTGTTCACCAATTACTGTAGTGGAATCTCCTGTGTCCACTTCCATTCTAATAGGCCTGCCATTTACCTTCACTGTTACATGTCTTGATTCTGTCTTTCCAACTTTCAAATTAAATAACGAATAAATATCTGAATTTGTTACTTCAGGCTCTTCTACGTTGGAGATCTCACAGAGTTTTATCTTTTGTAAGAAAGGCTGCCCGATCCTTTCCTTGCACTAATTCTGTGTCCGTTTCAAAGACAATAAAAACATTCAATTTTTTTAACCTGCCAATCATTGTAAGGTTGCTTGTTTCCACCTCTGTTGCAATAAATCCTTGTTTTCGCTGTTAAGTCATTTCTTTTTATTTTTCTACTAGCAGTGGCTGTTTCCTGCTTCTCGGCAGAGTCTTGCATTTTCGTGCCCTTTTTGGCTCGGGTTTCCCGCCCAATGTGGAGGATGGCGCCATTTTGTGCTCCCTGTATGGCTTTTGAATCCCTTACTGCCCTTTCCATGGTCAGTGCTATCTCTAGCGCCTTCTTAAAATCCAAATTCATTTCAGACACGAATCTTCTGAATTGTGTCCTCATTCATATCGCACGCTAAACTATCTCTGAGCATGTCACTTGCAATGTTCTGCTAATTGTTTCAAACTTGCCACATAACAAGCAACTGTCTCCCCAGGGCTCTATTTCTTGAGTTAAATTTGAACCGTTACATCGTTATCAAGGGCTTTGGCTGGTAATGACCCTTCACAAGGTCCACCAATTCATCTAAAGTTTTCAAATCTAGGGCACTAGGTGTCGTCAAACTTTGAATCAAGCCGTAGGCTTTACTCCCACACGTAGATAAAAGGATTGCCCGCCTCTTCTCTCGCGTAATGTCATTCGCTTGGAAAAAGAACAATATAATGAGACCAATTGTCTGTGGCTGGATCGAAAGGATCAATTCTTCTGAACTGTGGCATTCTGTGAGGTGATTGCTTCGATGATTAGGATGGAAATTCTACTTACAATTACTGTGCGAGGTACAGCCCTATTTCGTTCCTTTGATTTCTTCCGTTAATTTATTTTATTCTTGAAGCCAGTTTATTGTATCTTCGCTTTATCCTTGCTTTTTCCTCATCACCAGTTTGTTGGATCCTAGTCACCAGTTTGTTGGGACTTATGGATCCTGATTTCACGCTTGTTGTGGGATGGCCGAGTTGGTATGATAGGCAGAGTTGATCAGCAGGCACTTCCTAGGTGGAACAAATTCTGTTTATTTACAAAGATACTCAGCAGCTACACTTGTGTGCTTTCAACTCAAACCCTATCTCCACACTACTGACTACTAACTACAGACTACTGACTACAGAGGTAGCCCGCGCTACCCTTCTATTGGTTACATAAGATCATGTGATCTTCCTTTATAACATTCTTCTTAAAGGTATACTATATATTGTATAAAACCATAATTACCACAGGCAATCTTTAAACCCACACCCTCTCGATGATGAAGGCTACTGATTTATACCTCAGCAACATTACCTACTTCTGCCACTACCTGAATGTTTCTGCTGCTGAAACTTTTATCCATCCACATGTGATTTCTCGGCTTGCCTTGCAGCACTCCCATCCTCCAGCTTTCATATATTCCAAATAATCCAAATCTCATATTCTGGTTCACACTTATTCCTTGCCCCCATCCCCCCTGTCATTGTCGACGTACTCTGGCTCCTTGCCCCCCACCTTGCATTAAGTTTAAAAATCCTATTGTGGTCTACAAATCTTTTTACCATCTCACCTGACAGTATATCTGCAACCTCTCCCAGCCCTCTATCCCTTCAGTACTCTAATTGCCCCACATTGGCGACAAATCTTTCTCTCTGAAACTCCCTTCCTAAATTTCTCCACTGCTCACTTCACCCTTATAAGCACCTTCTCAAAACTGGTCTTTTTGATCAAGCTTTTGATCATGCTTCCTAATATCTCCCTTCATGGCTCAGGTTTCTATTTTCCTGCCCATTTTGTAAAGTGCCCTGGGATTTTTTTTGTGTTAAGGGTGCTAAATAAATTCAATTTGTTGTTAAGAATTGCAATTGTCTGTTATGCATCAAATAACTGTTAACCAGAATAATGTCAATGCTAAGATTCCAAACTCTTAGAAAATGTCATAGTGGCTGAATAAAATACATTAAAAATTATATGTACAAATCTAACAATTGAAACGTGTTTTTATTTTTAGTCTACTGAATGCATTAGGATTACTGACTCCATTTATGCAAAGGTCTAACTAATGATTGATTAGAAAGTGACACACTACAAAAGTGAGATGTTCAATAACTTTTAAAAGAATAAGCTTTTTTTGTGCACTTGGGTGTGAGAGGGGTATATGGGTGAGAAATACTGACCTCTGGTGATGGTGGGTAGGGGCAATTGGAAAAATGAGAGATGATGGGAATAGACACTTTGACTCTGAATTTCTGCAGGAGCACTCCAAATCACCCACCGTAACATAAGCCAAGAGATCAATAGGACCTCTTGCCGAAACAACATAAATGTCCATTTTCAGCTGCTTATGCTATTTCTCTGCATGTTCTTCAAATCTCCTACTAAAATGATGCCTGGCACAACTACCCTGGCAATTCGGAGCCAATTTACCCTCTCTACCTATGTTCTCATACCATTCTCTGTCTTTACCTCAGCTGAACTTTCCAGCCATTTGTTGTGTGAATGAATCATTTCCATTTTGCAGATCATGGACATTTTTATGGTCAGATTTGGGCTATAGACTTCTAGTACACACAACCCAAGCTAATTTTAGGAAAGCAAAAAGAAAAAGTGAAAATGTTATAAGAGGTTAAAAGCAACTATCTTGTTCAGTATAGGAAATAATATTTAAATACATTTCACCCTTTCACATTTGATGTTATGGTTGATATACAGCACTTCCAGCAACATAAAGGTGTCTTGATATTGCTGTGCTTCCCATTGTGTGAATGATGCACTGTTACACCTGAGAGCAGCAAGATGGATGATAGGCAAGATTAAAAAACTAATTTGAAACTCTGAGAATGGGAGGGTGAAAATCACAGGCATGAGCAGTGAGTTGTGCCCAGAAATGGATTTGTAGCTTATAAAAACTAAACCACTAATCTTCATTCGAGCTACAATCTGCCTGTTAAACACCTGCCTCAATTGTATATTGAAATCGCTGAGTGGGTTGTAACATGCATTTCAAAAGGCATCAACAGCTCCTATGTCACATTGTCTTGATGGGAAACCACGTTGTAAAAGTGTCAACATTTAGCTGAAATGAACTGATATCTGTAGGTGGCACTGTGACAGGGGTTTTGCAGTGAAAATTAGCCTGGACCTTTGCTCCAGCTCACCCACCCAGCTTGGGAGAAATTGCCCTGAATGGTGGGATCTTCATGCTGGAAAGTGGGGTGCATAATGGAGTCAGGTCTGCCACCCCCCAGACGCTTATTAGAGGCAGCAAAAGAGACTGTTGAGTGCTGAGGTGAGCTTCTTAAAAGGCCCGCCTTGGTTCTCTGAGACTTCAAGCCATTGCGCTGTTAAATATTAGGCCCTCTAGCCCTCACCCCTCACACTCTACTCACTCCACATGCCAACACATGCCTCCCACTCAACCCCATGGCCCCTTTAGTCTTAGTTCTTTCATGGGATGTGAGTGTCGCTGGCAAGGCCAGTATTTGTTGCCCTTGAATTGAATGGCTTGCTAGGCTATTTCAGAGGGCAGCTAAGAAACAGCCACAATGCTGCGGATTTGGAGTCTCAAAAAGGCCAGACCAGGTAAGGATGGCAGATTTCCTTCCCTAGAGGACATTAATGAACCAGATGGTTTTTTACAACAAACAATGATAATTTCATGGTCATCATTTCTGAGACTAGCTTTCAATTCCAGATTTTTTATTAATTGAATTTAAATTGCAGCAGCTCCCATGTTGGGTTTTGAAACCATGTCCCCAGAGCACTAGCCTGGGCCTCTGGATTACTAGAGTCAGTGATATTGCCACTATGCCACAATGTCCCCTTAGTGCCAACCTTATATCACCTATGACAACTTAGTTCCAACTCATGCGGACCTTTTGCCCTTACCCCTGCCAACTCAACCAGTATCCACCATAGGCAGACCTCAGGAGGCATGCTAAGGTGAAATGTAGTTCTATGAATTACAGTGTTAACTATATAAAAACTCTCATTTATAAAAGTCCATTCAATATATTTACATCCCCTTGCATACTTAATCCCTTAATAACTTCACATCAAAGACAGCTAATCCTTTGACAACAAAGGAACATAGGACTTAGGAGCAGGAGTAGGCCATTTGGCCCTTTGTGTCTGCTCTGCCATTTGATAAAATCATGGCTGATCTGTTTGTGGACTCAATTACACTTTCTTGTCTGTGCCCATAACCCTTGACTCCATTGTCTATATTAAAAAAATCTAACTCAGCCTTGAATAAAATGAATGAGCCAGCCTTGGAGCTGTCATTCGGGCTGTGACCTTGCAGCTCCCCACTGTGATAATGATAGGCTGTGGAAGCAGTCAAGCAGTAATAATTCTGCAATTATAGCACTTAGGGTTATGTCAACAAACATCTATTGGAACTGCAAGCACAGACTTTTTTTTTTACAACTCAGGCTGGGATTTTCCGTGCCTGGTGGTGTTGGGCATGTTCGTTGGTGTGAGCGGATAATATGGTGAGACCAAAAATCAGTTTCACAATGTCATGAAACCAGTTGCCGATTGTCCGCTCTGCCCACCGATGGCGGGTCACATTTCCCACCATTGGACATTGGGAACCTCATTGTAATACATCAGCATATCATTATAAGGCCAGCCTGTCGGAATCGCCCCCACCCCGCTGGATTGTCTGCCCACACACACCGACGTGTTTCACAAAAGCATATAAATGGTGTGCACTTGGGCTCCACTTTGAGGGAACTCAGCGGTGAGTACACTGTAATGTTGGGGAGCGCTTGGGTCGCCTGTTGGACTTCAAGGTTGAGGTGCACTGGGGGGGTTGGTGGTGCGGGGATGTGTGGGGAAGGGCTGCCCTGTGGTTGAGGTGACTTGTTGGGGGGTGGGTAGGCAAGGACTGCCCTGCACTCAAGAGGGCATTAGATGATTATTTGAATAGAAACAATGTGCAGGGATACGGGGAAAAGGCAGGACAATGGCACTAGGCCATAATGCTCATTTGGAGAGCCGGTGCAGATACGATTGGTCAAATGGCCTCCTTTTGTGCCGTTAAAATTCAGTGATTCTGGTTGAGGTGACTTGGGGTTGGGGGGGGGTGTTGTGGGGGACAAGGGCTGCCCTGCAGTTGAGATGATTTTGGGGGTGGGGGAGCAGGGGGGCTAGGGGTGCCCTGTGGTTGAGGAGGGGGGTGGTGGGCAAGGGGAGCGGCCATACATTAGGGACATCTTGTATAAGGTTACCATTTCTCTGCAGCTGAGACAGTTCAGGCACAGCCACATTGATACGATTGGAGTCAGGCCCCTAGCTTCTCTGCCCACTCAAACAATTCAGAGGCACCAAAGTGCTCCAGAGCTCTTCACCCCTTGAGCACAGACTGCAAAGTAATGAGCATTTTAGTGGACTGCAGAACATTTGGATAACTGGGCATGTTGTACAATCACCTTGCTAAAGCTGCCCATGGAGCAGTCACTGGTGGAGGAGCTCACAGCCCCTTGCAATGTCATCATCCTGGTTTGGACCAGTATCCCCCAATGGCTCAAGCTAACAGTGCAGCCTTGCAGCACGGGTTAGGAGAATGCCTGTGCCTGAGCTGAGAGCACAGCATGCAGTCCAATGGGTAAAGCTGCTGCCAATCAGTCGGCTGGAATGGGGCAGGGGTGGGTGGGTTTCAAGCAGCCATGCAGTGCACAAATCTCTGGCCATTCAAGTGGTGGCCAGCACTCCCCGGGATGTGTTAAGGGGCCTTCAGACTTAACCAAGAGAGGCTCTTAGTACTCCCATGCTAATCCACGCATCTATCTTTCATCACGCAGGAGGAGTACATCAGGATCATGGAGTCTGGTGACCTAGCTGTATGCCTCGTGGCTTACAAAGAGTGAAGACAATGGAGAAGAGAGCGATTGAGGCCGCCTGGCTGTGCAGAGGGAGAAGCAGCACCCTCTGGGAGAAGAGGCGGCTGGGGCTCCCATACACCACCAAAGAGCCACAGCGAGCCATCGCTGGTTGGTGCCTAGCTAGACCTATGGCCTATAGATGCCACCTTTTATTCCTGCAGATGACCGAGAACCAGTGTCGCCAAAGACCATGCATCTCTAGGGAACTGGTCGGTCACATCTGTAGGATTTGGCGCCACGGGGTCATGGAGGGCATCCACTGCCAGTGGCCGTGAAATTGACAGCAGCACACAATTTCTGTGCCAGTGGCTCCTTTCAGGGCCCCATAGGTGACCTCTGTGGGATATCACAAGCCTCCACCCATAAATGCTTCCATGAGGTCATGGATGCCACCTTTGCGAGGACTCACAACTTTATGCATTTTGGGACCAGGAGAGCCAGGATGCGAGAGTGATTGGATTTGTTCAGATCTTGGGTTTCCCGCAAGTGCAGGGTGCCATCGACTGCACTCTCTTGGCGCTCAGATCTCTGCAACTGCAAGGGATTCCATTTGCTGAATGTGTAGCTGTTTTGAGACCACTGCAAATGCATTCTGCAGGTCTGCGCGTGGTTTCCAGGGCATGTCCATGACTTCTACATTCTCAGTCAGTCACAGATCCCTGAAGTCTTCCAGGGTGCACAGAAGCTGCAGGGATGGCTTCTCGGGGACAAGCGCTACCCGCATAGAGCGTGGCTGATGACACCCATGCGGTGGGCTCAGACTGCAGAAGAGAGAAGGTATCACGAGGCTCACGCTGCAACTCACAAGTTGGTGGAACAGACCATCGGGATACTGAAAGTGAGGTTCTGGTGCCTGGACTGGTCTGGTGGAGCCCTGCAATATAGTCCACAAAGGGCGCTTGCTGCACCCTTTACAATCTGGCGCTGTAACAGGGAGAGGAGCTGGCTGAGGGTGAGATGGAGGAGCTGTAAGTCTCCTCTGATGAACTCAGCAATGTGTTCAAATTGCCCTGCTGAGTTTTATTTCCCCCATGGATGAGCCATGTACTCCCCTCATTCCCCTACCAATGACAATTGGATCTGTCGGAAATGGGAGCAGGACTTCTGGATCCGGGTTCCCAGCAATATTTTGAATAAGCCATGGAGGCCCTCATGACTCTGTGAAAATCTAGGAAATATATTATTTTGGCTGTTTTGTGCTTTTGAGCTAACAGTACAGGGCAGAGCTTCCGCTTGCACTTACTTTCAGCGCAATTCATGTAAATCCCGCAAAAGGTCATGGAAGTTTTAGCACTGGTTTATGGCAGATTTTGTGCTTGGTGATATCCAAATGGGCTTGAGCAGCAACTTGAGGAATGAAAAAACAGATCTCAAAACGGACACAGTTTGCGCCTAGATCACTGGTTGCACCCAGAGTACAAATGTAAACCCAATTTGCTGATAATTTTGAGCAGTACAGGTCAAAACAAAATTGGGAGCAGCAGCACTTTGATGAGATTAGGAACTGTACTGAGTATATGCTTGTAAAAATTCAAGGCCAGCAACTATTTCTGCATACAAGTCAGGGAGTAAAATACTTTAAAACTCAATCCATGGAAAATAAGGGAAGAAGGACAGGTGGATGAGGTGGAATGCAGTGTATAGGGCTTAAATGGGACATAATGGGACTGATGCTGTGCTGGGTAGAGGAACTAGTGAAAACAGTAAGAAGTGGGGAGTAAGGTAAAAGCAGAGCAGTAGGAGAAAGAGCGAGAGATGCAGGGGAAGGTGTGCAACACATGGGGCAGAATCTTGCCCTTGGATGGCGGGCGAGCAGCCAACCCCCGCCACTGAAACGGGGCCCGTCGCCATTTTGAGTGGGCGGGCCAATTAAGGCCCGCCCAGCGGAATCCCCCACGAGAAGTGCTACGCGCTTCCTGTGTGGGAGGGGGAGGGAATCTCCATCTGTCAAAATGCACTCTTTCACACATGCGTGCGAAAGAGCGCACTTCTCCCTGAGACAAAGTTCTGTCTCAGGAAGACCAATGACAGTCTGAAAAACTTTAAAAATGTAAAAATTAAAAAATCAAAAACGAGATAGGACATGTTAATAAAGACCACATAAACTTTATTAATTTTTAAAAATACGGACATGAAACTTCATCGGGCCAGTGGATGAAGTTTCATCAATAATCTGGAACCCGCTGGGGCTCCTGGCCTGCCCGCCAGCCTTAAGGTTGGACGGGCAGGTCTTAAATTACTTTAAATAGCCTGTCAATGGCCTCAATTGGCCATTGACAGGTCGGCGGGCAGACAGCTGATTTCGCTGTCCGCCCGCCTTCCTAAGAATTTAAAGGGACCGGGATGACGTCGAGGATTCCTCCCGATGTCATCCCGCATCATTTTCCCATCGGCGACCGGGCCCCGCCCCCAAATCGCCGAGGTTGAAAATCCTGGCCATGAATCCTGAATCAAGCTGTGGGCAGTAGGAGAAGGAACTGAAACACAGCTGTGAGTGGCAAGTCAGAATCCATGATATGGTTCAAAGCACATAGTGAAGACAACACCTGCAATCTGATCACATCCTTCATGTCATTATTGGAATCTTCCTCAAGCCACTCCCTCTCACTATCCACAAGCTCAAATCCACCCCACTGTCCTGTTGGGATCTACTGACCCACATCTTGTCACACCACATTATTCTTGGTTTGCCCCTGATACTTGTAATTTTTCTCTGCCCCACTCTTTTTTTAATGTTAATCTACTTCCTGATGTTTGTACTTCTTTTAAAAACCTATTGATGTTTTTATTTGAAAGCTTCTTCTTGCAGATGCGCTTTCTGTAGAGTTGTGTTTTTTTGGTACTGCTTCTATGTTTTTTTCTTATTTTTAGCCTGGTTTCTTTTGTTTAATCCAATGCATGGTATTTATGTACTTTTTAATATACGCCCACAGTTTCTAAGAATAGTTCTGTTGTTTCCTTTTAACTTCAGCATCAACTATTTCACTCCCATATTTTCTGATGTCAATCCAAATATTTATATGTTTTTGGTACTGCTTCCATAATTTGAATTCTTTTTTACTTTCACAAGTGTTTGTATTTTTAATTACAGCTCTGCTATTTCTTTTAAGTAGCAGTCCCAGTGTTGCTATTTCTTTTAGTGTCACTCCTATTCTGGAGTTCGTATTGATCTTTTTCCAATCCAATTACCGGTGTTTTTTATTTTAAATGGCTACTCTTCCTTTCAGTAATGGTCCTGGTTTTCTGCCTATTTAAAAAAAATCCACGATCTCTAAAACCTCCCAAGGTTGCCTTTCCAAATGCTTGTAAGTGTATTATTTTTAACATTTCTCCTGCTTCTTTTACAATTTTCTTTATAGTGACTGTTCTAGATTCCTCTCTTATGCCAGTAGAAAACTAGGTCGAGGGTAGGGAGGAAGGGGTTAAGGTGGGGGTAGAGGCCACATCGGTTGCCTCCTGCCATATTCCTGTGGGGCCTGCAGGAGGGCTCCAACTGTTCCTAGCCTCACAAAATATAATTTCAACACTGATCTTTTTAAGTCTCTTCCTCTTGTTCACTAGGTTTTGCTAAATTGGGCAGCCATGGCACAGGTTCTGACTAGTAGTCCATTAAAACTTCAACTGTGTCCGATGTGTGTCATAGGACTCCAATTTGCATGGTTTCATGAGGCTTCCACCTGATGCATGTGGGGACCGGAGCAGCCCTGGGAAATTTGGCTGTGAAGCGAGAACAGGACAGCAAGTCAGCCTCCTCAACTTTAACTGCTGCTTCCACATTTCTGCCAAGTGGAGGGAGTTAAAATTTTGAGAGCATTTCCTCAGAACTCTGAATTATAGAATTTCACTATTGTATGTTAGTTAAATATCAACCACGAACAAAACATGGAATAATTAATAGAGAGTGGTGGCAAACACATTTAAAAATATTATAAACACTGAACTCATGGCATCATCACTGTAATGAGATAAAATTTGTGGGTGTTAAGATAACACTTAAAGCAGTTATATGATAGTTAAGCATATTCAAATACCATCAGCGCAGAAATAATGTAAATTCTGGTACTCAGCATCTTAATGTACTACCTAACGTATGACATTCCATTAGAACTTAATTAGAATTATTCAAATCTACCACCCGAAAAGCAAAATGAGTCACATTTACCCAGGATAATGCATGCTGATGAATGTTAATGATGGTAGTAAAGGATGCAGAATAAATACTAGTTTGAAAGGCAACCACATTTTTATTGAGGGGGAGCTGTTCATTTTGGTGAATACATTTTTTAACTTCCAAGATGCTTTTTATTGCTTGAAATCAATGTTTACAGTCACTTAAGGGCAAGCATACGCATGGATCATTGCATCTCATGAAGTGAACAAAATTTTAAAAATTCGACAAATGCCAAAGGATTGTCAGAAATGGATTATCAACCTCAGCTGGAGGAATGCATTGAAGAGAAGTCCAAAGCACATCAATGAAGCCCCAAGGTTCTAAAAATAAAACACTTAGTTGACTTAAGCATATGATTGCCAAACAGTTCCATCTATCCCATGACGGAGAAATTATGTCCCCAGAGTCTTTAACAGTCTGGTAAGTGAGAGAGTATCTTTTTAGTCAATTTGTTTGTACAATGCTAATAGCAATGAAGTATCATTCATAATATCTATCTTAACTTTCTATTATGAGCTTATAATAGTGTCTCACAGAGAGGAAATCCCATGACCATATTCCTGAACTGAGCTTGAACTGTGTCAGTTATTCCCATGCCTTCTTGGTATTTATGACAGTTCTTCAACATAACCATTCTATACGCACTACATAATGATTGATTGGAACAATGTCCTCAATAATTCCACAGGCAAATCATCTTCATACAACTCTTAACAGATTCAGCCTTGAGGCTATAACTATCTTGAAGGAAGACAGTGAAGTTGTACAAGGAAATAAAAACATAAAATGCTGGGAAAACTCAGCAGGTCTAGCAGCATTTATGGAGAGAAAAACAGAGTTAACATTTCGAGTCCATATGACTCTTCTTCGGCATCCGCAATATTTTGCTTTCATCTTGTACAAGGAAATCTTTACCATGGGCAAACTAACTGGCTAAGACATGCTGGTCAGTGAACATAATCCACACCGTGCTGCCAATTGGCAGGAAGAATCCTCACTTGGTTTCTCCTAGGTCTTATCTTGCATACAACATGTGAGCCCTGAGCCAGAGGGGCAACAACAAAATATCAGTCACATCAAACAGATACTGGTGTTTTGACGACCCCATCACCCATCCTGCAGCCTGTTTGAGAAATGATTTCCTTAATGAAGGCATTAACAATTCCCATGCCAGATACAGTCTGATGAAATCCAGATGCACAATCACAATGTTATATTGTACTTTATGCAATTAGAGCAGATTGACTTAGAGAAGCAATCAACCCTGCACAAGACATTTTGGCAGTTATGCTAGGTTGTGCCTACTGCTGCCCCCGAGCATTGACTTCACCAAAATTTATGGGATCAGTGAGAGGGAATCTCAGTTGCATGGGACTGGCGGACTCTTGTGCCTTGACATGCATGTTTTAGGCACCTGCCAGTCAGTCCCATGTTTCTGGGAACTCTGACTGGATAGCTACGGGGGAACCAAGGGGAGAAAGGATACTTAGACTTTCTTTTCAGCCCCCACCAGAGAAGCAATTTCTGCACTTCCTTTGGCCATTCCAGCCAATATTAACATTAAAAAACTTATACCTTGCTGGGCATAGCAGCTGCAACCTTTATGAAAAGTTTCACTGGGGTTAGGGAAGCAGGTACTCCCAGTGAAAGGAATTCTTAGCTGTTAACCTTCCCCCAGCTCTACCCATCTTTACATCACCACCGTTCTAAGGGGCAGGATGAGGCTCAGTAGTAACTCACATTATAGGCTAAGGTCCTGTGTATCTGAGTCCTAACTTTTTCACCAGACCCCTGCTGAGGATAGATAGGAGCCCACTGGAACTGCCAAGGAAATGTAACCCCATTGTTCCAGTAGTAAACTGAATTGCTGTGTTATTTCAGTTATTATCTGGACATATTTATAATTCTTGCCCCATTTCTCTGGGATTCTAGCAACCTTCAGTCAAAGTTGATTGGTAGAACCCCTGCAAAATTTCCACCCCAGTTTCTATGATACAAATATCAGCTTTGCTCAGTTGGTTATCCACTTGTCTCCCAAGGTTGTGCTAGGAACTTAAGTGCAAAATCTATGCTGATGCTTTAGTGAAATATTGCCAATGATGCCACCTTATAAATGAGGTGGTAAACCTAGGACTAATTTGGAGGCTTAGGTGCACATAGAAGATCTGATGACCTTTTTTGAAGAGCATTCTCCTGGCTAACATCTTGCCCTTGAAGTAAAACTCTGCAGAATAACTTGGCTAATCATTCATTCAGATGGAAGCCTGCTGTGCACAAATTTGCTGCTATGTTTATTAACAAAACAACACTGCACTTCAAAAGTCACACATTGATTTCAAGGCATTTTGGAAATTTACAAGAATGGGTTAAGCTGTACATATAAATGCAAGTTCTTTTACATGAATATGAACATACATATGAACATGTGAATTAGGAGCAGGAGTAGGCCATTCAGCATTTCCAGCCTGCTACACCATTCAGTACATTTATGGCTGATCTGACTGCAACCTCCAGCCTATCCCCATTAACATTTCACCCCCTTGTTTATCAAGAATCTATCTACATTTTCCTTGAAAACATTCAAAGACTCTGCTTCTACTACCTTTTAAGGAAGGGAGCTCCAAAGGTTCTCTAACCTCTTAAAGAAAAAAAATATCTCCTCATCTCTGGCTTAAATGTGTGACCTTTTATTTTTAAACAGTGACCCCTAGTTCTAGGTTCTCCCACAAGAGGAAACATCCTCTTCACATTCACCCTGTCAAGACCCCTCAGGATCTTATATGTTTTAATCAAGTTGCCTATTACTCTTCTAAACTCCAGTGGATACAAGCCTAGCCTGCCCAATCTTTCCTCATCAGACAATCGGCCCATTCCTGGTATTAGTTTAGTAAACCTTCTCTGAACTGTTTCTGATGCATTTACATCCTTTCTTAAATAAGGAAACCAATATTGTACACAGTACTCCAGATGGGGTCTCACCAGTGTCCAATGTACAACTGAAGCATAACCTCCTTACTTTTGTATTCAATTCCCCTCACAACAAACAATAACATTCTATTAGCTTTCCTAATTACTTGCTGTACCTGCATACTAGCCTTTTGTGATTCATGCACTAAGATACCCAGATCCCTCTGAATCGCAGAGCTCTGCAATTTCTCACCATTTAGATAATATGCTTTTTATATTGTTCTGGCCGGAAGAGACATTTTTCACGTTTTCCCACATTATACTCCATTTGCCAGGTCTTTGTCTGCTCACTTAACCTATCTATGTCCTCTTGTAGCTTCCTTATGTTCTCTTCATGACTTACTTTCTTACCTATCTTTGTATCATCAGCAAATTTAGTAACCATTCTCTCTTTTGTATGTAGTTATTAGCACAGACGGTATTGATGATAAATACATTATGCTCATTAATGGTGCAGTGAATGTGCAACATCGGGTGGAATTGTCTGGTCCCATTGGCGGCGGGTGTCATGGCAGGAGAGGGGTGGGGTGAGAATTCGTCACAAGGGGCAGAAATCGGTTTCAAGCCTGTGTGAAATCATAACGGGATCATCGCTGGTATCCACCATCTTGGAATACGAATCCCACTGGAGGCCGGCATGAACACGATTTGCATTTGGCTAATAGGATGCAAAGTAGTCCTGACAGGAATTGTCCCCCGATTTACCATTACGCCAGTAAACACGCCAGCTCAGAACACATCTGGATAGCATGGTGTGCAGAAATCGGGACTTGCCTTTCGGGCCTTGCTCAGACCATGGACATCTGAGGAGATGATGATGCTGGAGCTCTACAGTTATCAACTCTAGAGGAATAAGTGCATCACATGCTGGCTGGATTGTCATGGACATGGCTCCGCTACGATGCAGCTCCCGGAAGGTGGCAGGTCTCAGCTGATGCTTCGGGCCTGCTTCGAAACATCATGGTCTTGACCATGGGCTGCTACGGTGATTGGTGAAGTTGTTCGGGGCGGGTGGTGGTGGTGGTGGTGGTGGAGGTGGGCGGGGGGGGAGAGGAAAGTTTAGGTGTGAGTAGGAGAAGGAAGTGTACTGGGGGGGATGAGGTTGGGAAGGGGGAACCAGATGTTGGGGGTGAGGCTGGGAGGGTGGCGAAGGTGTCAAGAGGCTGAGGTTGGGAGGGGGTGATGAAGGTGTTGGGGGTGAGGTTGGGAGGGGGTGACGAAGGTGTCGGGGGTGAGGTTGAGAGGGGGTGACGAAGGTGTCGGGGGGGTGATGTTGGGGGAGATGAAGGTGTCGGGGGTGAGGTTGGGGAAGATGAAGGTGTTGGGGGGTGAGGTTGGGAGGGGGGACGAAGGTATCAGGGGGGTGAGGTTGGGCAGGGGGAACAAAGGTGTCGGGGGGTGAGTTTGGGAGGGGGTGACGAAGATGTTGGGGGGTGAGGTTAGGAGGGGGTGACGAAGATGTCGGGGGGTGAGGTTGGGAGGGGGTGACGAAGGTGTCGGGGGGTGAGGTTGGGAGGGGGTGACGAAGGTGTCAGGGGGTGAGGTTGGGGGGAACGAAGGTCTCAGAGGGGTGAGGTTAGGGGGGGAATGAAGGTGTTGGGAGGGTGAGTTTGGGAGGGGGGAATGAAGGTGTTGGGGTTGAAGTTGGGAGGGGGTGACGAAGGTGTCGGGAGGGTGAGGTTGGGGAGGTGGACGAAGGTGTCGGAGGGGTGAGGTTGGGGGGGTGGATGAAGGTGTCAGGGGAGGAGGGTATAACGGAGGCGAATGCTGCAAGTGGGGAGGTATGTATAAGGGGAGAGGAAGGTGTAAGGGAGGAAGCTCGGAGAGGGGAAGGTATTTTGGGGGAGGAGGGAGTAAGGGTGGAGGAAGGAGTAAGGTGGTGGAAATGGGGAAATGTCCAGGTGAACATGCAAGGGAGTGGTCTGTGGAGTCAATGATTGCCTCCTGGGAAGTGAACTGAGGGCGAGTGTGACTTCAGCTTGTGTCCTCTGGAGAGCTGAGGCCTTGAGGGCCCTGGCTTGCTTTGGCTGTCCTGTGGGTCAGCTGCTGCCTCTGCGGTGACAGAGGACAAGGTTGAGGGGGACACAGGCAAAGGGGACTCAAAGGGAGCGGACAGCCTCTGAGATTCCGAAGTGGATGACCCAGGGGTGTCAGGGCTGCTGCTCCTCCTCCCTTTGGGTGTTCGAGGGCCCCGGCCTGACTCCTTGAGGGAAAGGAGCACTTGGAGGGATGTCAAGCCGCTCCATTTCCCCCTTGTGTTGCCACTGCAGGAACTCACCCATGTCTACCACGATGGAGTGCAGGAATGCACACATCTCCACATTCTGCTGGATCAGGGTGTCCATGGCACCCACCATCCATCCCATGGAGACCTCCATACGTGCACATGTGGGCATCACTTCTTCAGAGAGCAGGCAGACATAGTCTGACTTGTGTGCCACTCTGTTAAGGGCTTCTAACAGCTCTGTGTGCCTTCTGCTGACTCTCTACGATAAGTTGGAAGGCCAAATCCAGAGGCTCGTCGTCTGACTCAGGCCTTAATGATGCCTCTTCCCCAGCAACCCTCCGAGTGCTGGGGAGCTTGGCTGAACATGCCTCCTCCTGCTGCGGACACATGTCCGTGCGGTGACCAGATTGTGAACCCGAGCCTACTCTAGATCTAGGTCCCACCGAAGTGTGTGTCTCTGTGCTGGCGGAGGGTGTGGGTAGGCACTGTGATGGGTCTTCCAGGCTGCTTATTTCCAGCTCTTCAATGGAGGAGGTGACCTCTTGGACGTGGAAAGAGCTGAGAGACTGGCTGGCTGAGGGTGTATGTCACTTGGCAGAACTCCCTTTGGACCAAAGTAGAGATAACTGGTGCATGGCAGCACCGTCAGGAGAGGGAGCACTCACAGTTATGTTGAGAGAGGGATAACGTAGTGCATGTGGGTGTTCGCTGTCGACCTCACTGTCGGCGCAGGCAAGGTCCACGTGTTCACCAGTCAGCGCGATGGCACGCTCCTCAAAGTGAATGAGGGGCCTAATGTGGGCCACTGCACCCCCTGTTTGGGACCTCTCCCCCCCACCCTGCTGTTGCCAGCCAGCTACTCCTGCATGAAAACAGATGGAGAGAGTGTGAGCAGGATGTATGGCACTGTACGGAATGTTTGTGTGATGTGTGGAGCCATGGATGGGTTGAGGATGCGAGCTCCAGAGGATATGAGCCTGATGGGGATGTGAGGGTGTGTGTGAGTTACTGGTGTTGTCCCTTGAGGTGTGAGATCCCTGAGGATGTGTGATGGGTTAGTGAATGTGTGAGTTGAGAGTGATGAGGTGGTTGACTTACCCTGGCAAAATGGATGAGACCATTCATCCTCTTCCTGCACTAGATGGCTGACCTCCTCTGTGCTCCAGTGGCAATGACTGCTGCTGCCACTGCCTCCAAGGCTGGATCGGTAACTCTGGACCTCCTGTGGACAGGACAGGGGTAGAGGACATTGCGGCAGCCTTCCACTGCATCCAGCAGATGCCCCAGAGAGGCGTCACTAAATTTGGGGGCTGACGTCTTCCTGGCTTTCGGAGCCATCTGTTGCTTGGAGCAGTCCTGGCCTGTAGACATGAAGTAGACTGCGCTCTGGTGCGCTTTAAATATGGTACTAGGAGCGAGGAAGCGCTGATGCCATGGCTGAGCCCGCCTGCCAGTGCTCTGGCATGTTTCCCCTGAATGCATAATTAATGAGGCGTCGGGAAGGGAACGATACAGTGTGAAAACCTGTTACTGCGGCTGGCGAGTAAAACAGCTCCTTTCATGCCCGCTATCGCACTTAGTGCAAGTTTGGGTTGATTCCACCCATCATCATTTTTATTTCTTGAAGTAAATGATGTTTGTTTTTCTTACTTATTTATATGTTGGTGGTGAGCCTTAAATTTGTTGTTCATTTACCCTCATAACTATAACTCTAACAGTTTCTGATATGTTCAATTCTTTATACATTACCTTTTAGCCTGCAAGTCCTAATAACATTCATGTGGATGCTGTCCTTACGCATACGACTACAACTAAAAATAATTTGTGTACATTTTGCATTCATATCAATATTGTGTCTATTATGAATTATGCACTAATCTACAACTCAGAGGTATTATTGTATACATTTGCAGGTAAGGCTGATACCATTATGGGATGTGCCTGAAACACTGGAGAACTTCAGATGCCTGTTGCCAAGAAAAATGGCAATTAAACCTGAATATGCCAGGTCCATAAATGTTTGTTTTAAATTCATCCATGGGGTGTGGGTGTCATTGGCAATGCTAGCATTTATTGCCTTTGAGAGGGTGGTAGGGAACTGCCTTCTTAAAGTGTTGCAGTCTGTGGTGTAGATATGCCCACACTGTTGTTAAGGATGGAGTTCCAGGGTTTTGAGCCAATGATAACAAAGGAACAATGAAGGAAATGTGCTGCAACAGGCTAGAAATACTCAGCAGATCAGGCAGCATCCATGGAGAGAGGAACAGAGATAATGCTACAAGTTGATGACCTTTCATTAGAACTGAAAAAATTTAGAGATGTAACAGGTATTAAGCAAGTATAGAGGCAGGAAAAGGGGTGGGGGGGGGTGGTGGTGGGGGGGTGGTGGAGTTGTTGGTGTTAGGAACAAAAGGAAGGATCTTTGATCGGGTGTAGGTAGGTGAAATTAAATGACAAATGGGATGCCCGTGCACAGCAGAAGGAGATGGTAACGGGACAAGGAAAATGGCAAAAGATGAGTCTAGAGGAGGTGTAAATAGGAAAGCAGAATCATCACCAACATTTGCAGTCCAAAAAACAAAAGAAAAGGGGAATATTTTATGATCTGTAATTGTTGAACTCAATATCGAGTCCGGTAGGCTGTAAAGTGTCTAATCAAAAGAAGCGCTGTTCCTCGAGTTTACAATGAGCTTAACTGGAACAGTGTGGGAGGCTGAGGACAGAGAGGCCTGAGTGGGATTTAGGCAGAGAATTACCCTGTCATTTGCCGGACGTGGTGAGTATTTCCAGCATTTTCTGTTTTTATTTTCAGCATCTACGGTATTTTGCTTATGGAAAGCACAAAGGGACTGGGACTCTTCACATTAGCTTTGTGATGAACTCATCCCCTAACTTTTTTATTAATTAGACATCCACTTCATAAGCAGTTTCTATCATCTTCAATGAGAAGAGCCAAGTGGGTGATCCTTATTGAACTTCTCCTGAAAGTCTCACCACCATAGATATCAGTCTTCAGCCAATTTGATTCACTCCAAGTGATATCAACAAAAAGTTGAGTTCGTTGAACACCGCAAAGACTTTGGGCTCCCACAGCATCTTGGCTGATGTGGTGAGCTAGTTGCACCACAAGGTAAGCTTTCTCGTTACAGATACAGCACTGACACATTCCTGACAAAGTGGAAAACTGCTCAGGTATGTTCCATCCAGAAAAAGCAGTACAAATCCAATCGGGCCAATTACCACCCATTGGTCTACTCCCAATCATTAGCAAAATGATTGAAGTTTTTGTTACTAGTGCTACCAAGCAGCAATTACACATCAGAGAATAAAAATTTGGGTGGGGATAAGAAATAGTAAATGAATGATGTCCCTAGTGGGAGTAGTTTATAGGCCCCCTAGCAGTAGCTACATAGTAGGACAGTGTGTACATCAAGAAATAACAGGGTCTTTAAGAAAGCTATTGCAATAATCATGGATGACTTTAATCTTCAGGGGGATTAGTTCACAGAGTGTATTTGGGACAGTTTCTAAGAACAATGGCCGGAATTTTCTGGCCCAGTTGGCCTCGGGCATCATGGTGGGCGATGGGGGAACAATATGGTGAGATGCCAAAAATCGGTTTCATGCCGCCGTGAAAGCAGTTTGTGATCATCTGCTCCACCTGTCAACGGCGGGCCACCTTTCCCACTGCCACATGTTAGGAATCTAATTTCAATACTTTAGCATCTCAGTATAAGCCCTGCTCGCCGGAATCATCCCCCACGCTGGATCATCCGGGCACGTCAGTGTGATTGCACACCAATATGTCTCGCAACTGTACACAAGCGATGTGTAACTGGTGAGCTGCCCTTCACTCGGGACTTCGAGGTTTGTTTGCCTACCTTGCTTCGGTCAGCACTCGTGGTCATCAGCGCCAGGCTTCACAGGCAGCACCACATCACTTTCAGGGGACTCACAGGCAGGTCTCTACCTATCAGAACAGCCATAGGGTGGTTTGGCTTTTCAACAGCTGCAGGGCTAGGGCTTGCTTGGGGAAGGGAAGAAGTGGCCTCAGGCATGGGAAGAGGCTGCATGGCGAGGGCTGTTCTGGAGAAGAGGGGGGTATCCCAGTGTAAGGGGACACATGTTGATTTGTGCAAGTGGCTTCGAGGTGGTGAGGGCTGAGGAGGCAGTCTCCAGAAGAGATGAGGCCAGATGGAGATGTGAGGCTGTATGTGAGAGAGTGAGTGGTGAGCTGGCAGTGAATGAGATGCCAGTGAATGTGTGATGGCCATGTGAGTGTGTGAGTTTACAGTGATAAGATGGTTGCCTTACCCTGGTGGCATCATCGGTTTTCTGCACCTCTTGTGTGCAGCTTTGGCACTGGCACCTCTGCCACCACCTCCCAAGCCAAAGTGGTGAGACTGATGGGCCTCCTGCGGCCAAAGCGGGGGTAAAGAACATTGCAGCGAGCCTCCATGGCATCCAGAAGGTGAGCCAGGAATGCATCACTGAATTAGGGGGGCTGCACTCTTCTTGGCTTTTGGGGCCCTGTCTTCACTGGAGCAGTACTGGGCTGTAAACATTGAGAAGTGTGCACATGGCTGCTGTTTAAATGTGGTGCCCTGTGTGAGGAAGCGGCAAGGTAACGGCGTGGTGGGCAGATTGGAGGCCACGTGCCAGCAAGATGGCATGTTTCCTGTGGCTGCATAATTAATGAGGTGGGAATGGGATGATACAGCACGAAAACCTGCCATTGCGGTGGGTAAAAGGACTTTTTTCCTGCCCGCTACTGCTCTTTGTGCAAATCTAGGCTGATTCTGTCCAATATGTTCTGGAACCTACCAGATAACAGGCTATTTTGGACCTGGTAATATGTAATGAGGCAGGATTAATTAAAGACCTTATAGTTAAGGATCCTCTAGGGAACAGCGATCATAACATGACAGAATTTCGGTTTGAGTGTGAGAATGTAGATCAATAACCAGTGTCTTACCCTTGTAATTGCTTTTATTTAAATTCATGAAGACAGAGTTGTCTAAAGTGAACTGGGAAAGTAAATTAAAAGGGAAGAGAGTACCAAAAGTGAGCATTGGTGCCTTAGAGAGTAAGATGGCAGAATGAATAATGGGGAATAAGGAAATTGCAGAGGCTTTGAATAAGTATTTTGTATCTGTCTTCACAGTAGAAGGCACAAAAAGCATCCCAAAAATAGTAGAAAATCAAGAGGCAAAAGGGAAGGAGGAGCTTAAAACAATCACTATCACTAGAGAAAGAAATAATTGGAATATTAATGGTACTAAAGTCTGACAATTCCCCTGGATCTGATGGTCTGCATCCTGGGGTCTTAAAATAAGTGGCTGCAGAGATAGTGGATGCATTGGTTGCAATCTTCTAAAATTCCATAGATTCTGGAAAGGTCCCTCTGTTCAAAAAAGGAGGGAGACAGAAAGCAGAAAACTAGGTAGGTTAGCCTAACATCTATTATTAAGTAAATGCTAGAAATCATTACTAAAGAGGTAGGAGCAGGACAGTTAGAAAATCATAATATAATCAGGCAGAGTCAACATGGTTTTGTGAAAGGAAAATTGTGTTTGAAATGTTTTTTTAGATTTCCTTTGAGGATGTAACGAGCAGAGTGGATAAAAGGGAACCATAGATGTAGTGCATGTGGATTTCTAAAAAGGATTCAATAAGGTGCCTCATAAAAGGTTATTGCACAAGAGCTTATGGTGTTGTTGGTAATATAGGGGGCATGGATAGAGGACTGGCTGACTAACAGGAAACAGAGAGTAGGGGTAAATGGATCATTTTCAAGATGGCAAACTAACTCGTGGAGTGTCACAGGGATCTGTGCTGGGGCCTCCACTATTTACGATCTATATTAATGACTTGGATGAAGGGACCAAGTGTATTGTAGTCAGATTTGCTGATGATACAAAGATAGGTGGGAAAGGAAGTTGTGAGGAGGGTATAAAGAACCTGCAAAGGGTTTTAGATAGCCTAAACGAATGGGCAAAAATTTGGCAGATGAAGAGTATACTTTAGGAAAGTGTGAGGTTGTTCACTTTGGCATGAAGAATAGAAAAGCAGAATATTACTTAAATGGAGAGAGACTGCAGAATACTTCAATGCAAAGGGACCTGGTTGTCCTCGTACATGAATCGCAAAAGATCAGCATGCAGTTACAGCAAGTAATTAGGCAAGAGAATAGAATATTGGCCTTAATTGTATGGGAGATGGAGTATAAAGGTAGGGAATTATTGCTACAACTGTACAGGCCATTGTTGAGACCACACCTTGGCTACTGTGAACAAATTTCATCACCAGGACTCACTTGCATTAGAAACAGGTCAGAGAGAGTTCTTTTGGCTGATTCCTGGGTTGAGGGGTTTGTCTTATGAGGAAAGGTTGAACAGGTTGGCCTATACTCAATGGAGCTTAGAAGAATAAGTGGTGGTCTGATTGAAACATATAAGGTTCTGAGGAGGCTTGACAAGTTAGGTGCTGAGAGGATGTTTCTCTTTGTGGGGGAATCTAGAACTAGGGTGCACAGTTTCAAAATAAGGGGTCTCCCATTTAAGACTGAGATGAGGAGGCATTTCTTCTCTGAAGGTCTTTAGTGTTTGGAATTCTCTTGCCCAGTGAACAGTGGAGGCTGGGTCATTGGATATATTCAAGGCTGAGTCAGTTAGATTTTTGATCGACGTGGGAGTCAAGGGTTATGGGGTGGGGTGGGTGGCAGGCAGGAAAGATCTCTTATTGAATGGTGAAGCAGGCTCAAGGGGCTGAATGACCTACTCCTGCTCCTATTCCTTATGTTCTTATGTAATAGCCTGCTCATTAATGGTCAGTTTGATTTCTGCCATGGCCAGTCAGATCCTGATCTTACTACAGCTTTGGTCTAAACGTGGATAGAAGAGTTGAATTCTAGAGGTAAGGTGAGAGTGACTTCCCTTGACATCAAGGCAGCATTTGGCAAGTATGGCATCAAAGTGCCCTGCAAAGTTGAAGTAATTAGAAATTGGGGGAAACTCTCTACTGGCTGGAGTCATATACCTCCCACAAGGGAAGATAGTTGTGGCTGTTGGAGGACAATCAGCTGAGCCCTAGGATATTGCTGCTGGAATTACCCAAGTCCCAACTATCTTCAGCTTCATCAATAACCTTCCCTCTATTACAAGAAGTGGAGATGTTAGTTGTGCTCAGCTTCATTTGCAACTTTTCAACTGATGAAACAGTCCATGTTGCATACAGCAAGACCTGGACAACATCCAAGTTTAGACTGTGAAATGACAAGTAATAGCTTTGCCACAGAAGTGTCAGGGAACATCCATCCCCTACAAGAGAGAGCCGAACCACTCCTTTTTCATTCAATAGTACATGTACTACTGGCTATGCAGGTGTCATACGTGATGGAATTTCTATGGAGCCCAGGAACATTTTCAAAAACTGTAGCCAAACTAATGTTTGAGTTGAGTTGGGCATTCACTTCACTCCTGACATGCCTCATTTTAACTCACCAAAGCTCTTGGCTTTGATATTTATCAGTATTGGTTGAGGAGAGTGTGGTTTAGCTACACTGGCAGAACTGATGTGGGTGGGGGTCATGCTGGGACATGATGGGTAGGATTTTCCCATTTGTGTTGTGATATTGATGTCAGCCTCAATTTCTGGTTGGGAACCCAGAATTGGCCATGCTGTGATGTCGCTTGCAATCTCCCCGGGTGTAGCCAATTAAGAAACTGCATGTGGGAGCCCTATCCCATTAAGGACAATGGGTGGACCAGAAAAGCAGGAGTTCCAATCAGAGGACCTGCTGCGATGTCTGTCCGGCAGCGAGAGAGGTGCATGCTGTTGAGGCAGGCAAAATGCAAGGATGCCTCAAGATGGAGGTACTATCTGCAGAATTGTGCAAAGTTACATTTCACGTATTGCCACAGGTGTCAGGCCACCATTTTGGAGGGGCTTCCTGTCCGTAGGATGACTTGCGGCTATGACCATTGCATTTCCGCGGGTCCTTCCTGGGGTGATGGAGGGGAGGCATCAATGACTCCTTAGTTCAGTTATGGGCTCTTGCTTCAATGGGGAGGCTGTTCCCCGTTAGTAAGATCCTGATGGTGCGTTCACCTTGGCCGAACTGGCCCAGCGATGGGCCTAATTGGCCACCTGTCACTGATGGGCTCTATTCCGATTTTGGTCCTAGTTTTGCTTCCTAATTTGTGGGACCTGGAAAATTCAGCCACATGTATCTGGATGTCGGCCTACCTTGCAGGCCTTTTGATGAACTTGAGCCAGAATTATTGCAGGAGTCTACAGGAGGACTGCAGGTCCATGATATAGAGCAGAATACTCAAGCCCAGGCGAGGTAGGGAACAGAGGTAGATGGGGCCAAAAAATGCCACGACCAGTTAGTGTTCTGGTTTCCCCATCCCGTTCCCAGTGCTGGCCACGTGACAGGCAGTCAATTCGGGTCATTAAGAGCCTTTTTAAAGGAAATGAATAGAGGTCAACTTTTCTTTCCAGTTGGCCTTTGGTTTGCCAATGTGAACATAAGAAATAGGAGCAAAAGTAGACCATTCAGCCCCATGAGCATACTCCCACATTCAATAAGATCATGGCTGACCTGTTTGTTTTTCAAATTCCATGTTCCCATCTACCCCCAATAACCTTAGATTCTTGTTAAGCAAGGGAGTCATTATACCTCTGCCTTAAAAATGTTCAATGATCCCACTTCCAGCACCTTCTGAGGGAGAGTGTTCCAATGTCGCACTGCCCTCTGAGAGAAAAAATTTCTCCCCTCTGTCCTAAAAAGGTGATCCAAATTTTACAACAATGCCCCCTAGTTCAGGATACACCCACAAGAGGAAACATCCTTTCCACATCCACCTTGTCAAGACCATGCAGGATCTTATATACTTCAATCAAGTGTCCCCTCACTCTTTTAAACTCCAGTGGAAACAAGCCCAGCCTGTTCAACCGATCCTCATAAGACAACTCACTCATTCCAGGTATCAATCTGGTAAACCTCCTCTGAACCGCCTCCAATGCATTTACATCCTTAAATAAGGAGACCAAAACTGCACATAATATTCGAGACGTGGTTTCACCAATGTCCTGTATAACTGAAGCATAACATCCTTACTTTTATGTTCAATTCTTCTTGTAATAAAGGATAGCATTGATTCCATGCTGTACCTGCATACTAACTTTTTTTGTGACTCATGCACTAGAATGCCTAGATCCCTCTACACCTCGGAATACTGCAGTCATTCTCCATTTAAGTAATACTCTGCTTTTTTATTCTTCCTGCCAAAGTGAACAACTTCGCATTTTCCCATACTATACTCCATTTGGCAGATTGTCACTTACTCAACCTATCTGTATCTGCCTGCAAACACCTTATTCTTCTTCTGACCATACTTTCCTATCCAACTTGGTTCATCTGCAAATTTAGCTACCACGCCTTCACTCCCATCATCTAAGTCATTGATGTAAATTGTAAAAAGTTGAGGCCCCAGCACAGATCGCTGCGGGACTCCACTCGTTACATCAGATAAAGACCGATTTATGCATACTCTGTTTTCTGCCAGCCAGCCAACCTTCTATCCAAGCTAATATGTTACCCCCTAGACCATGAACTTTTATTTTCCACAATAACCTTTGATGTGGCACCTTATCAAATGCCTTCTGGAAATCCAAATAGAGCACGTCTGCAGGCTTCCTTTTACCCATTGCACATGTTACTCCTTCAAAGAATTCTAATGAATTGGTTAAACGTTATTTCCCTTTCACAAAACCATGCTGACTCTTCCCAATTACCTTGAGTTTTTCCAAATGCCCAGCTATAACCTCCTTAATGATCAATTCTAACACCCCCATGACAGATGTCAAGCTAACTGGCCTGTTGTTTCCTGTTTTCTGCCTCCTTCCCTTCTTGAATAGAGGGGTTACATTTGCTACTTTCCAGTCTGATGGAACCTTTCCAGAATCTACTCAATTTTGGAAAATTAACGCCAATGCATCTACCTCATTAGCCACCTCTTTTAAGATCTTAGGATGAATTCCATCGGGACCCGGAGACTTGTCAGCCTGCAGCTCTATCAGTTTGCTCAGAACTGCTTCCCTAGTGATTGTAATTTCACCAAGTTCCTCTCTCCCTTCCACTTCCTGATTTACAGCTATTACTGTGATGTTTTCTGTATCCTCTGTAGTGGGACTATTTAACTACCTGGAAGTGGGCACCCGGCGGCAGACTGGAGGGCTAGTGCATCAGCCAGCCAAAGGCAGTCCTATAGAGGGATTCTGTCCTGCTCCATGTCAACTAAGGAGCAGCCTCTGTGAAAATCCCAGGTCAGTGACTGTTTCCCTTGGGGGTGGGTTCGGGATCTGACTCCTGTTTCCTGTCCCCAAAGAGAAAATTCAGTCCATAGATTTCATACGAATATATGAATTAGGAGCAGGAGTAGGGCCCTTCAAGCCTGCTCTGCCATTCAATAAGATCATGGCTGATCTGATTGTAACCTCAACTCCATATTCCTGCCTACCCCGTTAACCATTCACTCCCTTGCTTTTCAGGAATCTATCTACCCAATGCCTTAAAAATATTCAAAGACTTTGCTTCCACCGCCTTTTGAGGAAGAGAGTTCCAAAGACCCTCGACCCTCTGAGAGAAAAAAATTCTCCTCATCTCTGTCCTAAATGAGCTTATTTTTAAAGTGGCCCCTAGTACTAGAATCTCCCACAAGCGGAAACATCCTCTCCACATCCTGTCCAGACTCCTCAGGATGTTATATGTTCCAATCAAGTCATCTCTTCCTCTTCTAAACTCCAGTGGATACAAGCCTAGCCTGTCCAACCTTTTCTCATAAGACAACCTGCACAATCCAGGTATTAGTTTAGTAAACCTTCTCTGAACTGCTTCCAATGCATTTACATCTCCCCTTAAATAAGGAGACCAATACTGTACACAATACTCCAGATGTGGTCTCACCAATGTCCTGCATACCAGAAGCATAACCTTCCTACTTTTGCATTCAATTCCCCTCAGAAGAAATGTTAACATTCTATTAGCTTTCTTACTTACTTGCTGAACCTGCATACTAGCCCACTCACTTAACCTATCTATATCCCTTTGTAACCTCCTTGTGTCCTCGTCACATAAGAACTAGGAGCAGGAGCAGGCAATTCAGTCCCTCGAGCCTGCCCCGCCATTCAATACAACCGTGGCTGATCTCATTTTGGCCTCAACTCCAATTTCCCGCCCTCTCCCCATAACCTTTCAACCCGTTACTAATTAAAAATCTGTCTATCTCCTCCTTAAATTTATTCAGCGTCCCAGCATCCACTGCACCCTGAGGTAGTGAATTCCATAGATTCACGGCCGTTTGAGAAAAGTAATTCCTCCTCATCTCTGAATTAAATCTACCACCCCTTAGCCTAAAACTATGGCCTCTCATTCTAGAATGCCCCACAAGGGGAAACATCCGCTCCACGTCTACTTTGTCTATCCCCTTTAGCATTTTATATTCCTCAATCAGATCTCCTCTCATCCTTCTAAACTCTAGCGAGTATAGGCCTAAACTGCTCAATCTCTCCTCATAAGACAAGCCCCACATCTCTGGAATCAATCTACTGACCTCCTCTGAACCTCCTCCAATGCAACTACATCCTTCCTCAAGCAAGGGGACCAAAACTGTGCACAGTGCTCCAGGTGCGGTCTCATCAATGCCTTGTTACAGTTGCAACAACACTTCCCTATTTTTATACTCTATTCCTTTAGCAATAAATGCCAAAATTCCATTTGCCTTCCTTATTACCTGCTGTACCTACAAACTAGCTTTCAGCGATTCATGCACGAGGACACCCAGATCCCTCTGCAATGAAGCATTCTGACATTTCTCTCCATTTAAATAATAAGTCGCCTTTTTATTCTTCTGACCAAAATGGATAACTTCACACTTATCTATGTGAAACTCCATCTGCCAAATTTTGGCCCATTCCTTCTTTATTGCCTTCCTTATTACCTGCTGTACCATCGTACTATCCTATGTATCTTTCTGTCATCAGCAAATTTAGCAACTATATCTTCAGTCCCTTCATCCAAGCAATTTATGTAAATTGTAAAAAGCTAAGGCCCCAGCACTGATCCCTGTGGCACACCACTCATTGCATCTTGCCAACTTGAAAAAGACCTATTTCTCTACCTCTCTGTTTCCTGTTTGTTAGTCAATCTTCTGTCCATTTTACCCCCTACACTATGAGCTTTTATTTTTTGTAATAACCTTTGATGTGCACCTAATTAAATGCCTTCTGGAAAGCTAAATACAGTGCATCCATCAGTTCCCCTTTATCTACAGCATATATTGCTTCTTCAAAGAACTCCAATAAATTGGTTAAATATAATTTCCTTTCCAGAAAACCATGTTGACTCTGCCTGGAAACCCTGAATTTTTTAAAGTGCCCTGCTATGATATCTTTAATAATTGCTTCTAACATTTTACCTTTGTCAGATGTCAAGCTAACTGGCTAGTAGTTTCCTGCTTTCGGTCTCTCTTTTTGAATATTTGCTATTTTCCAATCTAATGGAGCCTTCCCCATATCTAGATAATTTTGGAAAATTAAAACCAACGCATAAACTATCTCACTAGCCACTTCTTTTAAGACTCTTGAATGAAGTCCATAAGGACCAGGGGACCTGTCAGCCTGCAGCTCCGACAATTTGCGCAGTACCACTTCCCTGGTGATTGTAATTTTCCCGAGTTCCTCCCTCCCTTCCATTTCTCGGGTTTACCATAACATTTTAACACTAGTAGGATAGGTGACCAAAAGCATGGTTGATGAAGTGGTTTTTAAGGAGCATCTTAATGGAGGAGAAAGAGATGGAGATGTGGAGATGCTTAGGGAGGAAGTTCCACAGCTTAGGTCCTAGACAACTAAAGGCAAAATGGTGGAGACCAGTGGGCGAGTGAAGAAAATTGAAGATGCTCAAAAGGCCAAAAATGGAACAGTGCAGAGACCTTGAAAGATTGCAGAGCTAGAACAGGATGTAGAAATGGAGAGGGACGAGCCCATGGAAGGATTTGAAAATAACAATGAACATTTTAAAATTGAGTCATTGATCGACCAGGAGCTAATGTAAGTCAGTGAGCACAGGGATGATAGGTTAGTAAGGCTTGGTGTGCATTAGATCTTTAATTTTGAAATATAAATTTACTCTATTTAAATTTTTCTCTTTTGATCGTGCATTACTATATGAACATATCTTGCTCAGCACAAAGATCAAAGAATACTGTTTGTTCAAACTGCTTGTTTTTTAGTAGGAAAATTATATTTACATATCAGAACATTTTAGTAAAAATGTAATTTTTCTGGTTAATGGCAACTCATGGCAATACTGCTCTGGCCTCCACACCAGCTGGGAGTGTCACTATTCATCCCAGAGCAGGCCCATGATAAACATTGAACTTTATATTACCTTACTTAGAGATTTCCATGCCACTATTTCCCCCATCCCAATTCATACAGCATTAGGAAAAGGAGCTCATCATCATCATCCTTTAAGTAACTATATGCAGTGACATTGTACAAAGTGTTCAAAATTTTTCTAAAAATAATGAACAATGGAATTCTTGTTGTAATTACACTGTCATTACGCATGATCGGAGAAATTCTTGTCCTTGTATCCATTATATTCCAAAATTATAAATCAATGTTTGCTTGGAATACCACATTAATATTGCTACATGAATTTTGCCAATGAAAATGGCAGTTCTAAATATCCAGCATGAAAATGTATAACATTACACCAATTTCTGTTCACTTCCAGAGACCAGAATGTGTATGATGTACTACACTTGTTTGCCTTTCAGTTACTGAATACACTTCCTTCATACAATTTTGTACAGAGCACCAGAGTATAATGACACAGTTCATGGCTCCACCACAAATGTTTTGAAACAAAAAAACTGAACCTGTCAGCAAATTCCTAACATGCTCCTAATTAATATTTCAGTGTTACCTAACTGGATGTTTCAATTAACAAATTAATCCTTTTTTTTTGCAAACTTTGGTATGTATTTGACATAATGTTTATTTCTGTACTGCACTTGCTACAAATAGTGAATGTTAATTTCTTTTAAGCCTCAAGAGTTTCATGTCTGGTATCAAATTACTGGACCAAGCAGAAGATATTTTTATTAGTAACAAGAGATGAATGAGAAATTTGCTTAGTGGCCCTAAGATAAGTTTGCAGAGCTTGGGAGGAGAAGAAATGTTTTTATCTAACTTATAGCCAGAATATTGCTGTTGGCGTATGGGGGCGGGCCCGACACGCCGACATGCAAAATGACAAGAGATGACGTCTGACGTCACTGTGCGTTATTTAGATATTTTGGTTGGTGGGCACGCCCGCCGAACTGTCAAAGGCCTGTTAAGGCCATTAGGAAAGTAATTCAACTAATTAACATCGCTGCCTGTCCAACCTTAAGGTTGGCAAGCAGGTGAGGAGCCCAAGCGGCCTTCACATTTTTCAGGAAACCTCATCCATGGGTGGGATGAGGTTTCCTGAAGGTTCAATAAAATCAATAAATAAATTTTGCTAAATTGACAAACATGTCCCAGCTCATGTGGCACTGTCACATGAGGGGACATGTCTAAATAATTTTTCTCTTTCTTTATTAAAAAATTTCAATATATACTTAATCTGCCTGAGGCAACTCTCTTTTGTGCGTCCGCAGGCCCTGACTCTCCCTCCTCCCCCCGCCCGCACAGGTAGCGCTGAGCGCTACGGAACGCGTTTTATGCCAATTAAGGCCCACCCACGTAAAATGGCGGTGCGCAGCCGATCGTGTGTGGTGATCGGCTCCGCACCTGCCCCCGCCCACTCCCGCCCGGCCCGCCCGACATAGGTAAGTTTCTGGCCTATGTCTTTTTTGTTGGATGTTAGTATTAATGACCACAGATTATTGCTATGTGGAAGTAAACTGGGTGAATTTTAGCAATAGTACTTTGTGGTGGTATTAATGCTATTTTAGCATTTTCCAGTCCTTTGAAATACTGAACTCAAATGAAAAATTGGAAAAAAAATGAATTATTTGCACATTAAGGCCTTGTGAATTACTTGTGTTGAGAAAGTGAAGTTCGTTTTCACTCTGGAATGATAATAACCAGCTAGAATTAGTATGTAGGCTGATCTGGAATTAATTTAGTGACAGTACAGCATCAACAGCAAGTATTAAGTGCTTCATCGATTTTTGGAAAATGAATCAAGTGCCTCTTTTAAGGTGTTTGGTAGATCTGAGGAGACAACATGCAGCAATGTGGACTTCATCAAAAAATGACCACACACAACATAAATTCAGTGAGCAAGCCTATTGGGAGGGATGCAACTACCTTGACCTTGCGGAGCAGCAGTGTCTGATGATGCTCAAAATCACAGGGGCAGCTGTGCCTTAGTTATGTCACCTAGTGTAGGGTATCCAATCTCCACACTCTGGACCAAATTCAACTTCCTACTTGACTTCATCTGGCTTGTGCACCAATTTTTCACCCCCCCCCCCCCCCCCCAAAATATTTGAAATGATGTAATTTGATTGACTGAAGCTAACAGTGCAAGGAAATTTTTTGAAAATTGTTTGATATATCAAAGAGGATGGGGTGGGACTTTCTTTAGGAGAGTGGCAGGCAGTGTGACATGATACCTTGGGTTGAATCTTCCGAGGAGTGGCAATCACCATGGAATTGCCACTCCACTCCTATTTATTTACCTTACGCTGAAGCTCCACATTTCTCGTCTAGATTTGCAGACCAAGCCTCATGAGAAATGCAGAGCATACCTGCTCCTGGAGTCCTTCCCTCATAGTGCAGGAAAGCCAAGCCACACCCCTTTTTTTACGGCACCAGCTGCCATATATCATTAAGTTTAAAGGTCCCAAAACCGCTTTGACAAACCACGGAGAGAACATTAGTGCATAAGGTAAATGGGTGAGGGGGTAGCGTGGCTGCTAAGTGGGCGAGGGGTAGGGTGCCAAGTGGGTGGGGGGGTTGGGGGTAGTTGGGGAATCCAGTGGGGAGTCAGGGGGTTCAGTAGTATAGCTACCCAGGAGTTAGAACTGGTTTTAATCCTTGTAACCTTTCCTAGGTAACTATTCTCCTAAGTAAGTCAGAACCATTCAAAGTCTTTGCCATTAAATCAGAGGGTTCCAGATGTGAGGTAATTGCCCAATGGAAGTTGAAACTTCCTGGGCAATTCTCAGGCAGTCAGTGTGTGGAGACTTACGGGGTACAACCATCCGGAGACCAGGATATGTGTGACGTACTACACTTGTTTGTCTTTGAGTTACTGAATACACCTAGCATGGGAGCCAGCTTACTTGTCTTAGAACTTCATCTTATACATATCTGAAAAACTAGAATGATTTGGAGCAATCCTGCACATCAACATATATATGAAAGCAAAATGTCAAACATCAGGGAGTGGATTCTTGTTTGTCTGTGCCACAGAGCAATATGAATAATGTTTCTTGGGAAAAAGCTGGTTAGATTCCTCTCTGATTTGTTTGTATGCTATCAAAGAGTAGAAGGAAACAAGGAAAGGATCAATGACTCAGAGATCAGAGGGATATTAGACAGAGATAGAGATCACCAGAGACAAGTATCAAAATGAAGCAGAGAAAGGAAGTGAGAGATTAACAAAAATGATTAAACAAAGCGGAAGGGAAAGCAATTATCAGAAGGAACCAGCCAGAAGGAAAGATCGACTAACGCACACATTTTGTTCTAGGCACAATATCCTGGATCTTTGCTCCTGGGACATTTCCCGGCTCCGACCTGAACGATTTTTGTTCTGGGTGGCGAGGTTTCCTGCTAGTTGGGCAGGGTAACCCCAGATTGAGTGTGGAGGATACGAGTTTGGAGGTGCGTGAGGTGGAAGGCCTGTCTCAGTGCAACAGCACTGTATCGAAGTTTTAAAAAAAACAGAGGGCAGAATTTTTCCGGGCTCAGTGGGAGCAGGCGGGGCAGTCGGGAAGCCGACTCACCGCTCGTGATCGGCTTAACTCCGCGATTTTACGCAGCCGGGACAATTAAAGCCCACCCAGTGTAAGGCACAACAGCGGCAACAGGGAGAAGGGGCGGGTGGGGTCGAGAGCTCAATGTCCACCAGGTCCAATGGCGACCCAGCGGCTGATTCCAAAGCGGCCGTGGCAGCCATGCGAAGGCTGCCAGTGAAGTACATGCATCTCGTCATGGAGCTCGTTACTGGTGAACACGGCAGGCGGGAGGACAGGTTGGCCCCGCGTTTTTCTGATGTGTGTCTCACTGCCTTTCTGGAGGAGGTGGCAGCACAAAGAGAGATCCTTGTCCCCAGGAAGGGGAGTAGGAGAGCCCCCCCCACCTCACCAAAAATGCTTTGGAGGAGGTGGCATCCAGGGTGAGCTCCCATGATGTGGTGAGGCGCAAATGGATGCAGTGCCGTAAGTTCTTCAATGATCTCCTGCGATTGGGAAGGGTGAATACCGTGTTGGCATGGGTCACTTAGCACAGCAGTTAGGAGCTGTTCCTCCCTACCCCCACCCCCGAGTGTGAGTGGCAAATGTCAATGAGGCAGCATCTAGGCAAGGGGGTGAGCCCTGGCTGCTTGTGATGAGTGTCTTGCGGCTCCAGGGTCACGAATCTGCTGAACCCTGCGAGGTATTCCTCAGGTGGGGTTGGCCGGGCTGCAATGGTGCTGCAGGTACAGGGTGGACTAATCAATGCTCCTCTGTCCTTTCAGGAGAAGACATCCCATAACAATGCCGAGAGGTTGCAGACTGGCGGAGGACCTCCCCACCTTCTAATCCTAACTCAATGTGAGCAGGAGGCCCTGGAGCTGGAGAGGTGCTGTGCGCCTAGGTCAACCGGCCACGGTGAGGTTGGGGTGCCACAGGGAGGTAAGAGTGCTGTGCACTGAGGTCAGAATGTCTGTAATAGCAACCATTCCACTGTTGTCTCTATATTCATGTGAGCCTCGAACATGGAATCCCCACTGATAATGGAAAGACGAGGGCATACTGATCCGGGTGACAGGCATGCACAGTAACAGTGTAATGACTTCAATTAATGAACTAATGACATGTCCTTGTTCTTCCTTTCAGGTTCACCAGCAGCCCATTGGGGTGAGAAGCCTGAGGGCCCACCACTGACCCCAAAGGACAGCAATCATCGAAACGCACATGCATCACACCCTCTCAGCCAAGCAGGCACCAGCACAGATACCAGCACCTCAGTGGGCATTACATCAGTGGCTAGTATCTCAGTGCACATCGGTGAGGGCATTTCATACTCGCTTGAGGTGCAGGCGGAGGCAGAAGGTACTCAGAGGACTGCTGGGAACCAGGAACATGCTCAGTCGGTAGCTAATGATGTGCCTCTGGAATCGTCCCTGAGGCAGCAGATGCTGGAAGTCCGGCAGGGTATGCAGGAGGATCTGGCGGAGATACATGAGGGAATGCGTGCCATGGTCTCCGCTGCGGAGCATGAGCAATGTAATGACCTTCATGGCCGAGCGCACTGCCTCCTCCATGGAGATAGTGGCGGCTCTCATGGAGAGGCTGCTCCAGGAGCTGAATCAGGGGCTCCTGGGGATGTGCTCGGACCTGCAAGCCCTCACACTGGCAATGACCTCAGGTGGTCACTTGTCAGTGTGGGAGATGGATTAGGCACCCAGTATCCCAGCTAGGTGCCCACCCATCAGTGGTGAGCAGGGAGGTCCAAAGTGACCTCATGGTGCACGAGCTGACTGTTGTCTTTGCGAGCTCCTCTCAGGGCACTCTGGATGATGTCAGCAGCTCCTCCGCCCCTCTGCCAGTGACTATGGCATCCAATGAGGCTGCGGCGACTGAGGAGACGCCAGCCGTGGCACTGGCCGCTCCCTTCCAGGCGGGGCCAGCGCAAGCTCCACTGGCCAGAGGACGCCCGCCAATGTCATCACGGCCAACAGGACAGCAGAGTGAGCAGGCTGTCTCCAATGCCAGTGCCAGCGAGGGGGGAGCACCTAGACGTAGCACCCGGAAGCAAAAACTTAAAACACCTTAAGCACAACACGGGCTCATCACTGGTGATATTTTTTTCCCCCATTTTTAAGTTAAATATTAGTAGGTGTGATGGATAACACCTGTCAATTTAATTTGTATTATGTATTCCAGGCACCAGAGCATTAAATGTGCTTCTGTTCAACAAGCCTCTGGGTGCTTCATTAGTTCTGCAGGTGCAAAGTAACCCATGATGTTATGAGTGACTTGTTTGTCATTGAACTTTATTGAAATGGCACATAGTGCATGTTGTTCACCAAGCAAATGTTCCTTTCAGGTATCGAGTATGGAGCCTGCAGTTCTGGCATGTGTTGGTGGTTCTTATTTGATAGGCTAGCTGAAGGAGCGTTGGATCAAAACATCTTGCCCAGGTCAGCGTCTATCCTCTCAGTGTTCTCCTGACCATGCTCGTCCTTGGACTCACTACTGGACTCATCGTCTGTTGCCAGAGCAATTGCGCCAACAACTTCTTCCTCAACTGCGTCCCCCCTTTCCAATGTCAGATTGTGGAGAGCGCAGCATGCAACCACCATCAGTGACACATGATCAGGGGAGTATTGCTGTGCGCCCCCTGAACGGTCCAGGCATTGGAAGCACATCTTGAGAAGACCTATGGCCCTCTCCACCATCGCCCTTGTGGAAGCATGGCTCAGCCTCTGTTCTTGGATGCCGGAGAGGCTTCGTGAGCCACCTTTTGAGGGGATAGCTTTTGTCACCCATCAGCCATCCATCCAGTCGGGCTGGAGCACTGAAGAACCTCAGCACCTGGGAGTATCTCAAGATGTAAGTGTCATGGGAGCTGGCTGGGTACCTTGCACAGACTTGCAGGATCTGCATGCTATGGTCACACACTATCTGCACGTTCATGGAGTGGAATCCCTTCCTGTTGACGAAAGTACCCAGCTCATCCGCTGGCACCTTGATGGCCACGTGTGCAGTCGATTGCACCCTGGATGCGGGGGAACCCAGCAATCACTGCAAAGTCTCTGGCTCGTTTTGCCTGGTCGGCCTCGTCCGTGCGGTAATGAATGAAAGTTAATGTATGCCTGAACAGAGCGTCTGTCACCAGCTTGACCCAACTGTAGACAGCTGATTGGGAGACTCCACAAAGATCACCCACTGACTCCTGGAAAGAGCCAGAGGCATAGAAATTGAGGGCCACTGTGAACTTCAGTGCCACTGGCATGGGGTGTCCACCTACAAAGTTGGAGCTGACCTCAGGGCCGGTCATCTGACAAATGGAGATCACGGTCTCCCTTGAGAGATGGAGCCTCCTTTGGCATTGCACCTCAGACATATTGAGGTAGCTGCATCGCCGCCTGTAAACCCTGCTATCAGGATAGTGATGTCTTCTGCAGCCCATTCCGCCTTGGACTTCCTGTTGGCTCTGCATCCCTTGTGCCTGCGCCTCTCCTCCCACAGGTCGCTCTCCTGGAGGCTGAATAGGAACACCTGGCCTCCTCCTCCCTTCTGGCCGTCTCTTCCTCCTCAGAGGAGATGCCTCCAGCGGAGACCATAATCCCCATTCCCAGAGTAAGGGAAGGCTGTCTGATACCTGGATGGACCCAAGTCCTGAACTAAAGCCTCTTATTTCTGTCAAAGCAGCTCTGAAGTGAAATGAAGTTGTCCTGATCACACAGGCAAGCAGCAGTAAGTTATAAGCTCAAATGCTAACAACTCGCATTAGCGAGCCCACTCACCCCTTTCAGCCCACCCGTGGATGAGGTTTTTGAAAATGTGGCCTACCCGCCAGCCCGTTGCACCCATGCGATGCCCTGAAAATCGCACGGGCTACGTAAACTCCCGGACAGTTGGTGTCTCAAGGGCTTAACTGGCTCATTAATTAATGGTGGGCATGCCTCCGTTATCATCTCGCGGCTGCCTAGCGAAATATCGCAAGGGTGAGTGGTGATGTCGGGACGCATGCCCGATGGCATCACGCGTCATATTACGTTCGGGTGTGTTGGGCGCGCGCCTGCACGCTTATGGTAAAATTCTGGCCAGAAAAATATAAAACAGCCCTCTCACTCGCCCACAAACTCCTCATGCCCCATCCATGCCAACTCATGTACCATCCATGGCCCTTCATATTCTCCATGGCAACCTATGCCCCTCTTCCCACTCCAGGGACACTCCAGGCCAACCTATGCCACCCATCCACATGGCCTGTCATACCCTCCATACCACCTTATGTCCTCCACCCACCCTGATGACTCATACCCTTCATGCCAACCTATGTCCCTCTGCCCACAACACATTATCCCTCATAGCCTCCATGCTAACCTGTGCCCCCCACCAATTCCTATGGCCATTTATAGACCCTGTGCCTAATTAGTGCCACCTGATGTCAACCCATATGCCTCCACCCTCCACCCTTTGCCATTCATCTACCATGCCAACTCACCCAGTATCCACCATGGGCAGACTTCAGGACCCATGCTGAGATTACATAAAGTTTCATGTGTCTATTTCAAACTTTATTTTAAAAAAACACTCCATTCACTAAGAGCCCATTTACTACATTTATATTCCTTCAACTACAGTATTCCTTTCACAACAATAATTTAATTCAATTGCATAATCCCTTATATAAAAAAATGCATGATTGTTTCATAGTCCCACTTCAAAGAGTCCATAACCACTTGGAGCTGTCAATCAAATTGTGAAATGGCAGGCACCCTACAGAAATAATGGATGGTTGTGAAATCAGTCATGCAGCACTAATCCAGTAATGGTACTCCTAGGTTTATGTCAACAGACAGAGTGAAATAGCAATAATCATTTTTTTAATGCTCCGGACATTTTTTTTTTTTCCAAAGAGTTAAAGGGCAGGAGTTTTAAATGCCTTGACAGCTTGAGAGTTCCCTTTGACAGTTCATTTGACATTTTTGACAGTTAGATTTCACATTTACAATGAGCTCCACAGTTCCAATGTACTTTTTACACACATTTATGCCTACTTTTAGCAATCCCAAAGGACACTTTACCTCTCTCAAGGACACCCCCCACAAAGCTGCCCCAGGACCACATCCAAAGGGGTACCTTACTTCTCGAAAAAGGTACCCTGGCTATCCAGATGAATGCACAAAGATCACATGTGCTCCTACCAGGTCATATATGCATAGGTTGGGTTTTAGACATCCATCACACCAAAATCACACAATTGGAGACAACTGCTGATTTCTGTGGGCAGCTGCCTCCCCAAACCACACATATGAAATGTGACCTGGGCTAATTCTCGCTCCCACAGAAATGGTAGGTGCCGTGTTCGGGGGTGGGACTACCAGATTTTGGGCTTGTCCTGCATTTGCATCATCGTTGTGAAAATCCAGGCCAATATCTGTTAAAAGAAACATTGGGATGTGACATGATGGGAAAATGATCAGGTTTGTATACAAGCTTAATTATTGTGGCTTCCTAATTCAAGTTTTGACTGCAGGAGGAAATAACTTTGAATTGAAGACAAGTGTCCTGCTTGAACTGAAAAAGCTGGCAGTGCTATCTGTTTTATTCTCACTCAAGCTCACTGTTGGATCAGCTGTTTCTTAGAGAGAGAGAGAGAGAGACAGAAGAACTTACATTATGTATGGTCTTCACTACATGCCAAGGCTGGGGGAAAAATAGCTTGGATACTGGAAGAACTCCCTGCTCTTCAAGAAGTGCCAATTTATCCTTCATGTTCATCAAAAAGATAATGGAATTACCTATGTTGTGAACCCCACTATCAGGCTCAGATGGAGACCAGAAACCTGCAATTTGTTGGAAACAGTCACTCACCTGTGATTTTCCCCAAATTGGCCAATTAATGGCCAGAGGGGCATGGAGTCACCAAATAATTATGGATGTGTCTGAGTTCTCAAAGCTGGGGGACCATCAGACGTCTTCCAGCTTGGAAGCAGCAGTGAGGGAATGGACACCCCGAAATGGAGGTGCTCTCTCTACAACTTTTTCAAATTTGAAAGAAATAGATTTAACCACTGGGCCACCACTTCTGGCAGGAAAATGCAATCACCTATGGCACTGTGAAGTGGTATGCAAATGTGCCATTCATTGTATATTTCAGAACAATGTTTAATTAAGAAGATCACTGATTGTAATGCTGTATACTTATTACGCTGTCAAAAGGTAGTGACTGCAAACCATAAATGTGCTTACTGTTCCTATGTACAAGAAGCTCTTTCTGCTAGCGTTATCTCGGCGTGTGAAGCATTGCAAATGAAAACAAGGTAATTGTCCAGATCTTTGTGTCATTCGGCCGATTGAGCCAGCAACAGCTCTTTCAAAGGGCAATTCTATTCTTTTTTTTCTCCACTCCAACCATGCATTCCTCATATTCCTGCAGATATTTCTCCTTCAAGTATTTATAAATTTCCTTGTTACTATTACATTTGTATCCGCCGGCCTATCAAGAAGTGCATCCCAAATCCTAAGTACTTGTTACATTAAAAAATGTTTTCCTCACATTGTCCCTGGTTCTAATTGCCAATCACCTTAAATCTGTGCCCTCTAGTTATCAACCCTTCAACCTTTGGAAACTGTTTTTCTTTGTTTACTCTGCCTAAGCCCTTCATAAATTTAAACACTTCTGTCAAGTCTCCTCATCCTTCTCTGCTCTAAGGGGATGTCATGAAACTAACATTTTTTCATAATATTTTTCTGGTTTATTGTGAAGTGGGTTTATGGGGGTAAGTATAGTTGGGTCTGTGTGTATGATTTAATTACATTTGGAGCCAAGTAGACTGCAAGTTTAAATCATCAAAAGAAGCTAGGTGCTTGACATGCTAATGAGTAAATATGGATGCTGGCTTAGCATGTAAAGTGTGAAGGGAATTAGTATTTTTAGATAAATGAAGGGATATTTAGATTTCAGAGGGATCTTAGTCTATTTACAACTAGCCAGATAAGCAAGGCTAAGGAATGTATTTATTTTTCCCAAAGGTTACTGGCAATATTGGCACCATGAACGTTTATGTTGTGAGGAAGGTACAGGTTCAAAGACATGTGGAACAATAGAATTTGCATATTAAAAAGGGAGAAACATATATAAAGGAGAATGAAAGGTTATGTGTCAGAAGGGCATGTTAGATCTAACAGGTGTGTCTCAAATAGCCTTAATGAAGCTTCCAGCATTTGTGCATGATTCTGCTGTCTACCAAAATGGAAGCTGGAGAAAAACCATTTGGAATGCCATTGTCCAGGGTATTCTGTTAACTGAGTTTGTTTCCAATCTAAAATCTATTTTGGACCATTGCCTTAAAGGGAGAGTAACTGGGGGTCCTGTTAATTCTGAATTTTAGGAGTTATAATAGTAGTGATTGTAGTCCATGTATGTGTTTGAAATCTCTTATATTTTGTTAATAAATATTTTAATTTAATTTTTAAAACTGTTAAAGCTCTTGGTGGACTTATTACTTCTGAATTCAGTGCACACATCTCGTAATAAATACAAATTGCAAAACCGTTGTGATAGCGTTAGTAAGGGCAGAATCGTCTGCTCACCGACGCGTAAAATGATGTATGGTGATGTTGGGGTGTGCATCCCGACGTCACCGCGCGTCATTCCAATCATCAGTTTGGCGGGCGCGCATCGAAGTCGGCTGCATGCCCGCCAAACTGTCGAAGGCCTATTAAGGCCATTTATCAACTAATTGAAGTACTTGTCATGGCTGCCCATCCAACCTTAAGGTTAGCAGGCAGGCAAAGAGCCCAGACGACCTTTGCATGGAACTTCATCCACGGGCGGAATGAGGTTTCATGAAGGGTTTAAAACTTTAATAAAAATTTTTATTAAAATTCATAGACATGTCCCAGCTCATGTGAGACTGTCACATGAGGGGACATGTCTAAATAATTTTTAAAATTGTTTTTTCCATTTTTCACAATCAAATAATCTCCCTGAGGCACGGAGCTGCCTCGGAGATTTCTGCACTCTTTGCAAAAGATTGCAGGCCCCGACTCTCCCTCCTCCCCCTGCCCACATCATCTGCCGCATCATAACAGGGGGACAACCCCAGATTTTCTAGTCCATCCAAGTAACTGCGATCCCTTATCTCTGAACCATTCCGGTACCCTGACCAAAGCTCCCATTGTCCTTCCTAAAGCATAGTGGGCATAATTTGACACAATTCTCCAGGTGTGGCTGAACTAGTTTTATAAAGGTTTAGCAACATTTTCTAGTTTTTGTGCTCCATGCTTCTATTTCTAAAGCTCATGATATTATAGGCTTTATTAACTGGTTTGTTAACATATTCAGCTACCTTAAAAGATTTGTGCACAGATGCCTTCAGGTCTCTTGTTTGCACCTCCTTTAAAATTGTACCTTTTACCTTGTATTGCCTCTCCTCTTGCAGTCATCATCACCTTTAGTAGAATTTGTTGTTGCAGCACTTGAATAGTAAAAATATTTAAGTTTTATGTCATTACAATAAAAGCTAGTATTTCCATCTGCTTAAAATCAAAAAAACAGCTTCCAACCTGATAGTCGCCCAACCTCGGATGGCCCGCTTCTATCTCCTACCCAAAATCCACAAACAGAACTGTCCCTGCAGACCGATCGTGTCAGCCTGTTCCTGCCCCATGGAACTCATTTCTCGTTATCTTGACTCCCTTCTCTCTCCCCTTGTCCAGTCCCTTCCCACCTACATCCGTGATTCCTCTGACACCTTACGTCACATCAACAATTTCCAGTTCCCTGGCCCCAACCGCTTCCCCTTCACCATGGACGTCCAATCCCTCGACACCTCCATCCCCCACCAGGATGGTCTGAGGGCCCTTAGCTTCTTCCTTGAACAGAGGCCCAAACAATCCCCATCCACCACTACTCTCCTCCGTCTGGCTGAACTTGTTCTCACACTGAACAATTTCTCCTTTAACTCCTCTCACTTCCTCCAAATAAAAGGTGTGGCTATAGGTACCCGCATGGGCCCCAGCTATGCCTGTCTCTTTATGGGGTACGTGGAACATTCCTTGTTCCAGTCCTACTCCGGCCCCCTCCCACAACTCTTTCTCCGGTACAACGATGATTACTTCGGTGCTGCTTCATGCTCTCATTGGGACCTGGAAAAATTTATTAATTTTGCTTCCAATCTCCACCCCTCCATCATTTTCACATGGTCCATCTCTGACACTTCCCTTCCCTTCCTTGACCTCTCTGTCCCAATTTCTGATGATAGACTGTCCACCAATATCCATTACAAGCCTACCGACTCCCACAGCTAGCTCGACTACAGCTCCTCACACCCCGCTTCCTGTAAGGACTCCATCCCATTCTCTCAGTTCCTTCGACTCCGTTGCATCTGTTCTGATGATGCTACCTTCAAAAACAGTTCCTCTGACATGTCCTCCTTCTTCCTTAACCAAGGTTTTCCACCCACGGTCGTTGACAGGGCCCTCAACCGTGTCCGGCCCATCTCCCGCGCATCCGTCCTCATGCCTTCTCCTCCCTCCCAGAAACATGATAGGGTCCCCCTTGTCCTCACTTATCACACCACCAGCCTCCGCATTCAAAGGATCATCCTCCGCCATTTCCGCCAACTCCAGCATGATGTCACCACCAAACACATCTTCCCTTCATCCCCCGGCGGCATTCCGTAGGATCGTTCCCTCCGGGACACCCTGGTCCACTCCTCCATCACCCCCTACTCCTCAACCCCCACCTATGGCACCTCCCCATGCCCACACAGAAGATGCAACACCTGCCCCTTCACTTCCTCTCTCTTCACCGTCCAAGGGCTCAAACACTCCTTTCAAGTGAAGCGGCATTTCACTTGCATTTCCCCTAACTTAGTCTACTGCATTCGTTGCTCCCAATGCGGTCTCTTCTACATTGGAGAGACCAAACGCAAACTGGGCGACCGCTTTGCAGAACACCTGCGGTCTGTCCACAAGAAAGACCCAAACCTCCCTGTCGCTTGCCATTTTAACACTCCACCCTGCTGTCTTGCCCACATGTCTGTCCTTGGCTTGCTGCATTGTTCCAGTGAAGCCCAATGCAAACTGGAGGAACAGCACCTCATCTTCCGACTAGGCACTTTACAGCCTTCCGGGCTGAATATTGAATTCAACAACTTTAGATCTTAAACTCCCTCCCCCCATCCCCACCCCGTTTCTTCCCCCTCCCTTTTGTTTTTTTCAATAATTTATATAGATTTTTTTTTCCCACCTATTTCCATTATTTTTAAATCTACAACTAATACTTTGTCAGTCTTTCCACCCCACCCCCACTAGAGCTGTACCTTGAGTGTCCTGCCATCTATTCTTAATTAGCACATTTTCTTAGATAATATCACCACCTTCAACACCTCTTTGATCCTTTTGTCTGTGACATCTTTTGATTATCTGCTCCTATCTCTGCTTGCTTGTCCCTACAACCACCCCCCCCTCAACTTCTCTCTCCCCCCCCCCCCACCTTAAACTAGCTTATATTTCACCCCTCTCCTAACTATACTCAGTTCTGTTGAAGGGTCGTGAGGACTCAAAACGTCGACTCTTTTCTTCTCCACCGATGCTGCCAGACCTGCTGAGTTTTTCCAGGTAATTCTGTTTTTGTTTTGGATTTCCATCTGCTTGCCATTTAAGGGCAATCTCATTACCTATGCCCCCGAAACCTTCTCTAGTGTATTTCTGTTGGCTTACTTAAGTGTTGTGTTGAAGTCACAAATCTTTACCTACTTCAGCTAGTACTCAAAACGGGGTTCATCATGCTAAAAATTATGAAGCTGTCTTGCAATGACTGTCACACTACAGACCCTTGCTGTACCAAAATGTACCAAGAAGAGAAAATGGTCCAGCCAGAAAGAAACGCTTTGTGATTATGTTGCTGGGCTATAATCCTATGGAATTATGTACTTTACATTTGTATGTATAGTTCAGGCTATTACCTTCAATGTTTAAATGGCCATTAAACAGCTTCAGACCTAATATCACTAAAATATTTTAGATGCATCAAGAAATAACAAAATATTTTCCATGAATTCATCCAGTGGAAAATAATAGTGAGTAATTTTATTTCCGTTATATAAAAGTTACAACAAAAATGGAGAGTTTAAGAGACTTTGGGGAGAATTTTCTCCCCGTTGGGTGGGTTGTGTGGGGGCGGGCGCAGGCGGGCACACAGCCTTTTTATGTAGGCAGTCCAATTAAGGCCTGCCCAGCATGACGCGTGCCCGGAAGCACTGAGCGCTCCCTGTGCGGGCGGTGGAGGGGTGGGGGGTGGGGGGGGGTGGGGGGCGTTGCCTGAGTTGGGAGTGTGCTCTTTCATGCATGCACGCGAAAGAGCTCAGAAATCTCCCTGAGGCACAGAGGTGCCTCACGGAGATTAGTTTTAAGTTTAAACAGTTTAATAAAGTGTTAAATTTTTTTATGACATACCTCCTCATGTGAAACTATCACATGAGCTGGGACATGCGCATTAATTTTAATAAAAAATTTTCTGAAAATTTTAAATCATTCATGAAACCTCATCCCGCCCATTGTTGAGGTTCCATGAAAAATGCAATAGAATACATAGAGCAGAATTTTCTCGTTGGCATGTGGGGGTGGGTCCCGCACATCCGCATGTAAAATGACGTGCGGCGATGTCGGGCGAGCGTCCCGACGTCACCGTGTGCCATCGCGATATTTCATTGGGCGGGTGTGCAATGATCTCTGCTGCGCACTTGCCATTAATTAACGGGCCACTTAAGGCCCTTGACTCACCAATCGATGCCAATTTTTCGACACCCGTGCAACCTTTAGGTCAATGCACTGGTGCAATGGGCAGGCGGGTAGGACACATTTGTATGAACCTCATCCATGGGTGAGTGTGCTCTCTCAAGTATTGATTCTTCAAAGTTATTGAAACTTGCCTGTGTGATCTGCAATACTTCAAACACATACCAGCTGCTTTGTCTGGACTCTTAACTTTCAGGTCAGCAATCTGCAGTGAGGAATCTTTTTTGCAGGTTTCAGGAAGCCTTCTCTTAGCCTGGGAATGGGAGCTGAACTCTCCACTGGAGGCACCTCCTCTGAGGAGGAAGGGAGGGCTCAAAGGGGGAAGGAAGCCAGGAGCGCACATTCAGCCTCCAGGGGAGCCACCTTTGGGAGGTCAGGCACAGGCACAAGGAGCGCAGGGCCAAGAGGTAGCCCAAGGCAGAAGGGGCCGCAGAAGACGCCACTATCCTGCTGCCAGGGTATACAGGCGGCGAAGCAGCTACCTCAATATGTCTGAGGTACAGTGCCAAAGGAGGCTCTGTCTCTCAAGGGAGACAGTCAACTATATTTGTCGGATGATTGGGCCTGAGATCTCTCCTAACTATGTGGGCGGACACCCCATGCCAGTGGCTCTAAAGGTCACAGCTGCCCTCAACTTCTATGCCTCTGGTTGCTTCCAGGGGTCGGTAGGTGATCTTTGTGGTGCCTCTCAATCAGCTGGCCACAATTGTGTCAAGCAGGTTACAGGCACTCTGTTTAGGTGTGCATTGACCTTCATTCACTTCCGTTGGGACCGGACAGGCCAGACACAGCGAACCAGAGGCTTCGTGGCCATTGCTGGCTTCCCCCGCGTCCAGGGTGCAATAGGCTGCACACTTGTGGCCATCAAGGTGCCAGCAGGTGGGTCCGGTGCCTTCGTCAACAGGAAGGGCTTTCACTCCATGAACGTGCAGATAGTGTGATCACAGGATGCTGATTCTACAAGTCTGTGCAAGGTACCCAGGCAGCTCCCACGACGCCTACATCCTCAGACACTCCCAGCTGCCAGGGCTCTTCTATGCTTCAGCCCGGCCTGATGGATGGCTGCTGGGCTATCCCCTGTGAAGGTGGCTCATGACGCCTCTCCGCCATCTAAGAAGCTGAGCAGCGGTACAATAGGTGTCACGCCTCCACAAGGGCTGTGGTGGATAGAACCATCGGTCTTCTCAAGATGCGCTTCCGATGCCTGGACTGCTCAAGGGGCGCACTCCAGTGCCCCCCAGATCGTGTCTCGGTGATAGTGGTTGCATGCTGCGCTCTCCACAATCATGCGCTGGAAATGCGGGATGCAATGGACAATGTAGATGTCAACACAGTGGCTGCGCCTGCACACGATGAGTCTAGCAGTGAGTCTGAGGATCAGCATGCACAGGGAAATGCTGAGAGGGTGGATGCTGACCCAGGCATAAACGCAAGGAGGCAGGGACACCCAGGAGGCTTTAACCCAAAGAACCTGCAGCTAGCACATCACAGATGGACCTCCAGGACGAGCCTGGGCTCTTGGCTCCATACTCGATTCCTAAGTGCCAAATCTGCCAGGTTAGGAACAGTAACTAAGGGCCTTGTTAATAAAGCACTCCGAACATTTTTGGAAACCATACACATGCAGAAGAAAAGAGGCACCCTTAGCCATGGTCACATGTCTGAATTTAATATCTCAAGCAAAGAAACTTAAGCCAAAAAAATGACAATGGTGTTCCAATTCAATTCAAATCTTAAAGACCTCATCTCGGGCCAACACAAAAGCACCAGTGATAAATCCGTGGTGTGCCTAAGGTGCCTTATGTTTACGTTTCCGGGTGCTATGTCTTGGCGCTGCACCATTGCTGGGAGTGGCATCTGAGACAGCCTGCTGACGCTGCTGTCCTGTTGGCCTCGGTGACCTTGGTGTTCGTCCTCTGGCCCGTGCTGCCTGTGCTGGCCCCACCTGGGAGGGAGCTGCCAGTTCTACAGCTGGCATCTCCCCAATCATTGCAGCCTCACTGGATGCTACAGTCACTGGGAGAAGGACGGAGGAGCTGCAGCCCTCATCCGGAGCACCCTGAGAGGTGCCCACAGAGATGACAGGCGGCTGCTGCGCCGGCGTGAGGTCGCTTCGGACCTCCCTGCTCACAGTGGATGGATGGGCACCGAGCTGGGAAACTTGGTGCCCAGACCATCTCCCACACTGGCACTGACCAGCTGAGGTCAATGCCGATGTGAGGGCTTGCTGGTCAGAGCGCATCTCCAGGAAGCCCTGATGGGTCTCCTGGAGGAGCATCTCCACAAGAGTTGCCACTCTCTTCATGGAGGACGCATGGCGCTCGGACATGTGGCTCATTGCTTCAGCGATTGCCCACGTAGACTCCTCCACCACGGAGACCAAGCCAAGCATAGCCTCATGCATCTCCCCCAGATGCTCCCGCACACCTGGACGCATTTCCTGCCCCTGCTGCATTGCGGACAACTCCAGAGGCACATCATCAGGCACTGACTGAGCACGTGCCTGGTCCCCTGCAGTCCTTTGACTGCTGGTGCCATGGGCACTCTCTGTCTCTGCCAGCTCCTCCAGCGACTGTGAAGTGCCCTCACCGCTGTGCCCCAGGATGCTAGCTGATGTTCTAACTCCCACTGAGGTGCTAGTATCTGCGCTGGTGCCTGCCTGGCAGAGATGGTGTGACGTTGGTGAAACTTCAGGGCCCTCAGGTGTGAGAGGGGGCCTCTGCTGCTCCTCCTCCCGGCCCTGCTCTGCTGATGCTGAAAGGAAGAACAAGGACATTGGATCAGTTAATGTGGAGACAATGAGAAAGTGCATCCCTGTCCCCCAGATCATTATGCGCTCATCCTTCCATAAACAATAGTCAAGCCATGTTGCAAAATTAAATCACTTAACATTTGGCACTGCTATGGCTGTTGGGAGAACAATGCTGACCTCACTGCTGGGCAAACATACCTGCCCGTGGCACCCCAGCCTCACTGACACCAGTAGACCTGGGCGTCTGGCACCTCTCCAAATCCAGGGTCTACTGCTCAAACCAGCTGAGAATGGCTAACTGAGCCTGGCTGCCGCCAGTCCTCGCACGCTCTGCAGCATTATGTGCATTCTTCTCCTGAAAATGAGAGAAGAGCATTGATTTGTGTGAATTGTACATGGACTCTCTTCGCACACGGCCCACCCCAACCAGAGTGGGACATATCAGGGCTCCAGTGCCTCCTCACCCTGCTGCTACTGAACGCTCATTCAAAGATGCTAGGCCTGTTCCCCAGCCCCTACCCCCATCTTGGCCACATGCTGCCTACATCACTTTAGGCACCACATGGTATATTCTTCCATAGCAAGGAGGTGCAAGCACATGGAATGCAGAGGGCAGCAAATTGTTCATTGCCATGCCACCTTGAAGCTCCCCTCCCAGCATGATATCACCCTGACTTGGACATGTCCTGCAGTTCAAGTACAGCGCCTAGGTGCAGCTCCTCCAGGTTGCCCCCAAAACAGTGATGTGGGTCTCAGTGTACCACATGCTGCAGGCGCAGAACCCATCTCTTCACCATCCTCTCAGGCTGACCTTGGCATGGGCAATATCTGCTGCCCCATCCAGCAAAGGACATATGCCATCAATGATTCAATGCAGTGACTACACTCAGACTTGGGAGATGGTGGGCGGCAGGGGGGAAAGCCGACCTGCTGGGTTAAGTGACCAATGCCAACATTGTCCTCACCCTTCCAGAGCGCAACAAGTTGTTGAAGTGCTTGCGACACTGGATCCAGGTGCACCGCACCATGTCGTGGGAGCTCATGCCCCTCCTCCCGTCAACTTTCCTCATGTGGTGGGGGGGTGGGGGGGCCTCCTCCTCCCGTCCTGGGGAACCAGCTCCTCCCACCGTGCTGCCACCTCCTCGAGGAGGGCAGCAAGGCAGTCATCTGAGAAACGAGGGGCACACTGGCCCCTGCCCTACCCTCCGTCCTGGCGTGCTCCAATGGCCTACCCTCTGGCCTGGCCTGCCCGATGGCCTATCCTCTGGCCTGGCCTGCCCCGATGGCTTACCCTCTGGCCTGGCCTGCCCGATGGCCTATCCTCTGGCCTGGCCTGCCCGATGGCCTATCCTCTGGCCTGGCCTGCCCCGATGGCTTACCCTCTGGCCTGGCCTGCCCGATGGCCTATCCTCTGGCCTGGCCTGCCCCTGATTGCCTACCCTCCAGATTTGCATAACCTCCATTGCCCCTTTGCAGAGCCCTTCGCCCAGCCATTGCGAGCAGCCTTTCCAAGGCTGCCAGGCCTTCCTTTATACAGGCCGCCGGGTCACCATTGGACCCGGTGGGCTGAGCGCGCCCTCCGCCACCTGCCCACTTCCGCTATATATGGGAGTCATGAAGTATGCGCTAGGCGGGCCTTAATTGGCCCGCCCACATAAAATGGAGGCGCGGACCTGATCGTGAGCGGCAATCGGGTCCACTCCCTCTCCCGCTCCGCCCCTCCGCCATCAGAAAATTCTGCCTATATTCATTCATTTTTTGAATCGGGGAAAGTGGGTAGTGGTTGCTGAAAAAAGTACAATTTGGATCAGTTGATTGCATTACACCAAACCCGTTCACAAACTCACAAAGCTACCAGTTGCTTCAAGGGAATTTATCCCTGAACTTTACAACACATGATCTGTGAGACTTAAACACAGCAATTGCTTAGTTTGCAATTGAGGATGTCAAAACAGGACAACGTATGCTGTAATTTTGAAAGACATTTATGTGATATGTGTATAATTATTGCAGAACTATTTCAGTGAGTCTTCTATTTTTATATTTATATATACAATATATATATATCCTTGCATTTTATAGTTTTAGATTCCACCCCCACCCTGATGCTCTTGGCTGCCACACAGCCTCAGCACACCCTGTGTTGGGTGGTGAATCAATCACTCTTTACAGTTCATATCCTTTCTCCACCATCTTACCAACCACTGGTCCTCTATAGCATAAAACTGGTTCAAGATCACAAGATAATTAAAGACGAGGAAGACTTTTGATACATATTTGTTTACCAATCCAGAAGCACTCCTGCAGTTTCCTGTTGCAGCATCTAATCATACTGAGGAATTGATGCGTTGTCACTGTATGTCTTATGGATAAAACCTTAAATCAAGGCAATATCTATGGGTTCTATGGGTGTGCTGACCAATTTTTCTCCCTCTAAAAACATACTTAAAGCATCTTACCTTTATGGAATCTAATTCTGTTGGCGAGGTTTTGTAATGCCTAAATTGGCTGCTATGGTCCCTAGATTACATAGTGACTTCTCCCTGAGTTCTCTACCTGAAGGCATGTCCAACCCACAGCACCACCACTTCCACCATGGGTAGGGCAAGGAGGCAGGTCCCGAATACACACCAGCTGGAACAGGGATCGAACTTCATGCTGCTGTCACCAATCTGATCCATGCTAGCTGCTCAGCCAACTGGACCCCCGAGGAGTCTGAATTGTTGTGACAACATGCACTTTTACATGCATGTTGTAGCCTGGAACTATGGATGATGATGTTCGAGGCTCTAACATTCTTTTCATCACATGGCTGACTAGGAATCTCTCTGGCTCTTACCACCTGTCATTAGCATGTGTTGGAAGGATTTACAAGTTGATGCTCAACATATTTAGCCATGTTGTAAATGCACTTTCCTTGGCCATCAAGTCTTGGTGTGGGACTTGAACCTGGAGCTTCTGGCTCAAAGGCAGGGGTATTACCTGCTGCACTACCCACAACAGCAACTACACCTCAAAAATACTTAATTGAATGCGAAGCGCTTTGGGACATCCTGAGGTCATGAAAGATGTTACATAAATGCGAGTTTGTTTCTTTTAGTAGTTTAAACTTGTGTTTCCATACCCTACTCCTACAAATTAATTTACAATAATATTCTGGATTTACTTGTTCTATACTCTTAATAACTGAAAGATCTGAGCCTCTTCTGTCTTTCCCCTGATACCAAAGATAATTCTTGTGGCTTCTCTGTGTTGCCTTAGTATCCAGAGCTGGATGCAGTACTCGAGGTGTGGCTGGACCAGGGTATGAGTTTGATCATGATTTATTTAGACTTGTATTCAATTTTTTTGGCTACATAGTTCAACATTCACTGGCATTGTTAATAGCTGCTCTACAATGATTGGTCCTAGGTATCTTTGTACCTCATTCTGGTATGAATTTATTCCCCTCTATTATTCCCCTTCCCAACTCAAAAATGGAACTCTTGGATGTATTTACACTGGTAAACGGCAATTCAGGTTGCAGCCTGGTGTAACTCAGGTTATATGCTCGACTCCTGCCTGATTGTATCTTTGACTCTCCTGCTTAGGGAAGAGAGAGAGCTCTGTGCATGACTGGACATTTCTATGCATAGAGCTCACTCTCAAGAATTAATCAATTAAATGTTAGAAAGTGGGGATGATAAAATTCCTTCTCACAAGCCTCTGAAATTGAGGTCAGCTGGTTTAAAAAGTGCCAAGAACATCTAACAAATGCATTGAGTACTTTGTAAACCAAATTTGACACTGTATTGGATTTATACACAAACAAAAGCAGTATGCGATTACTGGCTCAAGAAAGTCTTGCTCTGCTTTGATATGGAATCAGTTGGATTCTGTCTCTGGATATACATTGCAAGTTTACGTTAAATAATGCATCTTGTCTTCAATTTATTAATTCTAGTAATCAAATGAGAAAAGATGCTGCACCTGTTTTTAAATCATGCCACAAAGATAGAGACAATTCTTGATGAATGTAGTATCATATTGTACTATATTCCTTTGAGGTTCCCACAGCTCTATGCCCAAGTGGCCATTGCCTGCTTGTTACAGATACCGACTATTAAGAATAACTTATATTATGTAGGAACGTTTCTGCTCTCATTCACAATAATGAGTGCAAACAGCAATGTAAGAAAATGAAGCTATCATAAATGAGAACTTTATTATTATCAATATGACTAGGCTTTTTAATGTTCTGTATGTTTTGCTTTGTCATAGGTTGCAAATAAATTAGCTATCAGTATTTGGCATGAAAGTTCCACTATGACATATTAAGGTATAATTCTTCACACTAATAGGCTGGGATTGTTTGGGCAGGACTGGAAATTCCTGCCTAAAGTCAATGGACGTTTGGCTGCCTCTCCAAATTTTCTGTCTCACCTGCGATGGGTCCCGCCCAAAACCCCTGTCTAAATTTTTGATTTAATGCTTATTAAAGCTATATCAACTCATAATTATTCCCTCTAATATACATCTTTAAAATACAGCAGAGGTCTGAAGAATTAGACAAATGAGAATTGGAATGCAATTTAACTATAAAATATTGACTATATTTAAAATATTATGTGTATTCCACTACAGCAGTCAAAGAATTTTCAGTTAGGAAATTGAGTAAATTATGCATTGTGCTCACAGTTTGGTTCATGGTTCAGATCTAGCCCAGACTGATGAGATCTAATCACTTTGACAACTGTAAAAATCCTGCATGAAATCAGTTTTGGCAATTTCAACCAAATGTCTAATGGGCACAAACCCACAACACAGACTTGTCCATATTTCAACACTAATTGATGCTATATTGGCAGACTTAATTGGAAAAAATCATGCAGATGACTGATGTGAGGAATAAAATTATAACCTTTGTACAATGGAGATGCTCATCTGAAATTAGGGATAGCCCCATAGTTAGAACAGTGCAGGGGGTAAACAGTGCAGTACTTCACTTCAAAGTACTTGGGACTGAAATTAATCTTTGCCAAAAGCACAAAATAACTAAAAACAGATTGGCAGCTTGTTTTATGCCACGCCTGCTTTTCTTTTGTAATGCAGTCAATGAAAAAGAAAATTGAGCATAGTGGGTTACCATTTTGCAATTTTGCAACAGACCACTTTCATCACATCCTCTCTTGACCCATTTAACAGGGGAACATTGACATTTAACAGGAGAAATGTTGACTTCCCTCACCTTAGTAAATACAAAATTAGTAACCCCACAAAAGTCAGGCTTTGATTAAGCAGGAATGTGATTAGGCAGCTATAAATAATGGAGGTGACCACTGAGCATTAAGAACATATAGGCCAGAATTTTACATCGGGTGTGGGCAGGCGCCCGACACGCCCGACATGCCTGAGTTAATATGACGCATGGTGACGTCGGGCGTATGTCCCGACGTCACTGCGCGCCCTCATGATATTTCGCTAGGCAGGCATGCAATGTAAATGGAGGCATGTCCGCCATTAATTAACGGGCCAGTTAAGGCCCTTCAGGCACCAATTGCCTGGGAGGTTACATAGCCTGTGCGATTTTCAGGGCATCAAACGGGCGCAACGGGCAGGCGGTGGGCCACATTTTCAAAAACCTCATCCACAGGCAGGATAAGAGGAGTGAGTGAGCTCGCTAATGCGAGTTGTTTGTACCTTAGCTTATAAATTGCTGCTGCTTGTTTGTGTGAACAGGACATCTCCATTTCGCTTCAGAGCTGCTTTGACAGAAATGAGAGGCTTCAGTTCAGTACTCTGGAGGAGTCATAACACTTGTGTCCTTCCAGGTTTTAGACAGCCTTCCCTTATGCTGGGAATGGGGATTGTGGTCTCTGCTGGAGGCACCTTCTCTGAGGAGGAAGAGAGGGCCAGAAGGGGGAGGAGGCCAGGTGTCCCTATTCAGCCTCCAAGGGAGAGACCTGTGGGAGGAGAGGCGCAGGCACAAAGGGCGCAGGGCCAACAGGAAGTCCAAGACGAAAGGGGCCACTGAAGATGCCACTATCCTGCTGCCAGGGTTTACAGGCAGCGATGCAGGTACCTCAGTCTGTCCTAGGTGCAATGCCGAAGGAAGCTCCGCCCCTCAAGTGAGACAGCGACCTCCAACTGTCAGATGATTGGCCCTGAGATCAGCTCCGACTGTGTGGGTGCACACCCCATGCTAGTGGTGCTGAAGGTCACAGTAGCCCTCAATTTCTATGCCTCCGGCTCTTTCCAGGGGTCAGTGGGGGATCTTTGTGGAGTCTCCCAATCAGCTGTCCACAGTTGTGTCAAGCTGGTACAGATGCCCTGTTCAGGCGTGCATTGACTTTCATTCACTACCGCACGGACGAGGCCAGCCAGACAGAGCAAGCCAGAGGCCTCACAGTGATTGCTGGGTTCTCCCGCATCCAGCGTGCAATCGACTGCACACATGTGGCCATCAAGGAACTAGCGGGTGAGCCGGGAGACTTCATCAACGGGAAGGGATTCCACTCCATGAATGTGCAGATAGTGTGTGACCATAGGATGTAGATTCTGCAAATCTGTGCAAGGTACCCAGGCAGCTCTCATGATACTTACATCTTGAGACACTCTCAGGTGCTGAGGCTCTTCAGTGCTCCAGCCCGACTGGATGGATGGCTGCTGGTAACAAGACTAACCCCTCAAAAGGTGGCTCATGACGCCTCTCCTGCACGCAAGAACAGGGGCCGAGCTGCGGTACAATAGGAGCAATGCCTCCATAAGGTCGGTGGTAGAAAGAACCATCGGTCTTCTCAAGATGCGCTTTCGATGCCTGGTCCATTTAGGGGGTGTACTGCAATATCTCCCAGATCATGTGTCATTGATAGTAGTTGCATGCTGCACTCCCCACAATCTGGTGCTGGAATTGGGGAAGCAATGGAGGAAGAAGATGTTGACGCAGCTGCTCTGGCAACAGGCGATGCCCAGTAGTGAGGATGAGCACGGTCAGGAGAACGCTGAAGGGATAGACGCTGACCTGGGCAACCTCCAGGGAGGCAGGGACACCCAGGATGCTTTGATCCAATGCTCCTTCAGCTAGCCGACCAAATAAGAACCATCACCACATGCCAGGGCTGCAGGTTCCATACTCGATACTTGACAGGAACATTTGCTTGGTGGTGAACAACATGCACTATGTGCCATTTTAATAAAGTTCAATGACAAACATGTCACTCATAACATCATGGGTTACCCCGAACCTGCAGAACTAATGAAGCACCCAGAGGCTTGTTGAACAGAAACACATTTAATGCTAGGTGCCTGGCATACATAATACAAATTAAATTGCAAGGTGTTATTCATCACACCAAATAACCATTCCCTACTCACCATTGATTGATGGGCATCTAGCTGGGATACTGGGTGCCTAATCCATCTCCCACACTGACACTGAGAGGGTGTGATGCATGTGCGTTTCGATGATTGCTGTCCTCTGCAGTCAGTGGTGGGCCTTCAGGCTCCTCAGCCCGATGGGCTGCTGGTGAGCCTGAAAGGAAGAACAAGAACATGTCATTAGTTGAAGTCATTACACTGTTACTGTGCATGCCTGGCACCCGGATCAGTGTGCCCTCGTCTTTCCATTATCATTGGGGATTCTATGTTCGAGGCTCACATAAATATAGAGACTACAGTGGAATGATTGCTATTACAGACATTCTGACCTCAGTGCACTGCACTCTTACCTCCTTGTGGCACCCCACCCTCACCGTGGCTGGTTGACCTAGGCTTATGGTGTCTCTCCAGCTCCAGGGCCTCCTGCTCATATCAAGTTAGGATTAGAAGGTGGGGAGGTCCTCCGCCAGTCCGCAACCTCTCGGCACTGTTATGGGATGTCTTCTCCTGAAAGGACAGAGGAGCATTGATTTGTCCACCCTGCACCTTGGACGTTGGACATTGCAGCCTGGCCAACCCCACCTGAGGAATACCTCGCAAGGTTCAGCCAATTCGTGACCATGGAGCTGCAAGACACTCATCCCAAGCAGCCAGGGCTCACCCCCTTACCCAGATGCTGCCTCATTGGCATTTGCCACTCACACTCTAAGATCTCTGAGGTCCAAGGGGAGGGACGGTGGGCAGCTCCTAACTGCTGTGCTACGTGACCCATGCCAACACGTAACTCACCCTTCCCAATCGCAGGAGATCATTGAACTGCTTACGGCACTGCACCCATGTGCGCCTCACCACATCATGGGAGCTCACCCTGGATGCCACCTCCTCCCAGGCATCTTTGGTGAGGTGGGGGGGGCCTCTCTTCCCCTCCCTGGGGACAAGGATCTCTCTCTGTGCTGCCACCTCCTCCAGGAGGGCAGCGTAACACCCATCAGAGAAACGCTGGGCCAACCGCCCCGCCGACCTGCCCTCCCGCCTGCCGCGTTCACTAGTAAGAAGCTCCATTCACAGGCAGCCTTCACATGGCTGCCGCGGCTGCTTTTGAATCGGCCGCCGTGTCGCCATTGGACCTGGCGGACATTGAACTCCCGCCCCCGCCCACCCGCCCGTTCTCTCTGTTGCCGCCGTTGCGTCTTACACTGGGCGGGCCTTAATTGGCCCACCCGTGTTAAATTGTGGTGTGGAGCCGATCGCAGGTGGCGGTCGGCTTACCGATCACCCCCGCCCACTCCCGCCGAGCCCGCACGCCGACTGTAAAATTGTTTGAATATAAGAAATAGAAGCAGGAGTAGGCCATATGGCCTCTCAAGCCTGCTCTGCCAATCAATAAGATCGTGGTTGATCTTCTACATGAATTCCACTTTACCGCTATCTCCATATCCCTTAATTCCTTCGGTGCCCAAAAAGCTAACAATCTCTTGAATATACTCATTGACTGAGCATGCGTAACCCTCTAGGCTAGAGAATTCCAAAAGATTCACAACCCTGCGAGTGAAGAAATTTCTCCTCACCTCCGAACGAAATGGCAAACCCCTTATCCTGAGACAATAACCCCTAGTTCTAGACTCTCCATTCAGGGGAAACTGTCCCTCAGCATCTACCCTGTTGAGAATTTTATACGTTTCAGTGAGATCACCTCTCATTCTTCTAAATTCCAGGAATATAGGCTCATTTCATTCAATCTTTCCTCACAGCACAGCCTTTTTTTCCCCCCAGGAATTAATCTAGTGAGCTTTTGTTGCACCCCTCTAAGGCAAATATACTTGTTCTTTGGTAAGAAGACCAAAGTGCAGCAAGACTTACTTTGACACTCCAACCCCTTTGCAGTAAAGGTGAATTTGCCTTTTGATTTCCCAATTGCTTGATGTACTTGCATGCCAACTTTATGTGATTCATACAAGTACACTCAAATCCCTCTGAATATCAACAATTACTGTCTCCCACCTTTAAAAAAATATTCTGCTCTTCAATTCTTCTTATCAATATGGAGAATTTAATGTTTCAGCACCTTAAACTCCATCTGCAGTCTTCTTGCTCATTCACTTAATCTCTTTATATCCCTTTATAACCCCTTTGTCCTCCTCACAGTAAATTAGCTTTGTATCATCAGCAAATTTACGCTAGGGTGTAATTTTCCAGCCCCGTTGCAGCGGGAGCAGAACCAGAAAATGCGGCGAGCCATTCAAAAGTCCATTGACTTCGGCAGGAGCGGAAGGTCCCGCCCGTGGGAATGGCCCAAAAATTCCTGCCTAGGTCCCCTCATTTAAGTCATTGATGTATATTTGTAAATTGCTTAGGCCCAAGCACAGATCCTGTGAAACCCCTGTAGTTGCACCCTGCCATACCGAAAATGACCCATTTTTTCCTACTCTATTTCCTGTGTGTTAACCATTCCTCAATTTATGCAAATATATTACTGCCAAACACATGAGCCCTGGTACTGTCCAACAACCTCTTATGTGGCCTTCTAAAATTCTAATTGCTACACCAACCGTTTCTCCTTTATCTGTCCTGCTGGTTATACCCTCAAAAATTTCATAAATTTGCCAAACAAAATTTTGCTTTCATAAAACCATGATTTTGATTTTCCAAGTGCCTCGTTACCATGTCCTTAATAATAGATTCTAGAATTTTCCCTACAACTGTTGTCAGGGTAACTGGCCTATGGTTCCCCGTTTTATATCTCCATCCTTTCTGGAACAGCAGGATTACATTTTCTACCTTTCAATCTGCAGGAACTGTTCTGGAATCTAGTGAATTGGGGAAGGTCTAACCCTAACATTAACCCTAACCTTAACCCTAATCCTAACCCTAACCTCTGCAGCCACTTTTTTTTTAAACCATAAGGGAGAAGGTAATCAGATCCAGGGAATTTGTTGGCTTTTAGTCCCATTAATTTTCCCAAATTTTTTTTCTTCTTTTTGAATTCTCTGTTTGAAGGCAGGTCTTCAACAATTATTCGCCAAACCACAGCAAAGAACCATGAATTTTTTTTACTATGGGTAGGATTACAATGGGGCTGGTCCTGAGTCTACCTCGGCCGGAACAGGGAATCAAGCCCTGTGCCATTGGCATTAATCTTATCCACATGCCAGCTATCGAGTTGACTGAGCTAACTGGTCCCCATTTTTTTCTTTACTAATGTTAATTACTTAAAGTTCCTTTCTCTCATTAAACTCTTGGTTCCCTTCAATTTTCAATATGTTCTTCGTGGCTTCAACATTTGAAGATAGACATCAAGTATTTGTGTAATGGATATACTTGCCAGTTAAAGGGATAAAATGTAGGAACAGAAAAAACAGCTGGTGAGCAATGGGGAATGAAGACATGAATAGGAATAGCTACATTTTTCAAGCTTTAGTTTAAACCATAGGATGTGAATACTAAATGTAGTTCTGATTGAGAATTGCATTAATGTTAAAAAATACTGTTCACAAAATAAAAGGATCTGTTACATATTTTGGAAAATTAATTCAGGGACCACAGGTATTACTTCCATCATTTAAGGAGGGTAAGTAGGGTACATGTTGATTTTCTTTCTTATGCTTTTTATTACAAAGATATTGAAAATTTTGTGTAGGAGATAAATTTCAGCAATTGGTGACTTTTGATGTTTACTCATTGCTTTATACCTTTTGAAGAGTTGAAAATCTGGGGGCAAAAACACAGGTCAGTTCCATGAATGAACAGAATTATGACCTGGACTTTCGTGGAGTCATGGAGGCTCCTTGGACCTTTCAAAATGGTGGGTATGACGTGGATCCAGAAAACCTGCCCCATTGCTGACAGATCCCATTTTTGTCAATAGGGGAAAAGGCTGAGGTGGGAATCAGACAGATGGGAAACCCGATCTTAGCAGGGCCATTTGAACTCATGCTATAGCAAGGGCTTTAAGCCGCAGTGTGGGTGTTGCAAATTTTTAGAGCAGTCATAAAAGCTCTTGAAAAGTAGTTAAGGTCTGTAGAACTGTCAGGCTGCAAGTTATTTGAATTCTCAGGCTTTTTGAAAAAAAAAGATGAAAAATAGGCTGCCTGTGTCAGAGTTGAAAAAATCTGGCCTAGCAATTGCAATAACTGTTGACATTATCCTGAGGTCCTTCATTATGTCATTGTCAACGCTTGCCTGCTTTCCACAACCTAAGTTCATAGATTGATTTACAGCTCAAAGAAGCTATTAAATGATTATCTGTCTTTGGTGTAAGGTAATAGATACAAGTCTGGTTACAAGGGATTACGTACTTGAGGTGATTTAAGAGTTTTGAATGGGCTTTCATGAATGTGAGTTTTTTAATGTATTGAAGGCTGTTGTAGGGATTTAAACCTTTATTTTATTTCATCTCAAAATGACTCCTGAGGTCTTCCTATGGTGGATAAGTTGGAATGTAGGGTTTAAGGGAAAAGGGTGGTAGGTTGCTTAGCATTAAATTGGCATAAGGGCTATAAGAGGCCAAGGGGATGAGTGGGGGGCATGGGTTGGATTTAAGTTGACATGGGAGCATGGATGGGCAGGGGAGGAGGTGTGAAGCATGAGGGCCAGAGGGCCTAATATTTAACAAAAGAACTGGGATAAAGTCCCAGAGAACCGAGGCGGGCCTTTTAAACAGCCCGTCCATACGGACATATGAAGGAAGAGCAGGAGTAGGCCATTGGATGCCTCGAACCTGTTCCACCATTTGATAAGATCATGGCTGATCTTAATATGGCCACAACCCTACTTTTCTGTCTATACCATATAGCCTTTGACTCCCATGTCAATATAGAATCTATCTAACTCAGTCTTAAAAATGTCAATAACTCTGCCTTCACTGTTCTCTGGGGAAAAGAATTCCACAGATTAATGGCCCTCCAAGAGAAAAAAATTCCCCTCATATCCATCTTAAATAGGAGACATCTTATTTTTAACTTGTGTCCCCTAGTTGTAGAAACTCCATAAGGGAAACATCCTCTCGGCATCCATACTGTCAATTTCCCCCAGGGCCACTCAGCTCCTGACCTCTTACAGTCTTGGTCCAAACACGGATCAGTGAGCTGAAGAGGTGAGGTGAGAGTGACTGCCCTTGACATCAAGGCAGCATTTTACTGATTGTGGCATCAAGGAGCCCTAGCAAAACTGGAGTCAATTGCAGTCAGGTAAAAGACTCTCCACTGGTTGGAGTCAAACCTAGCACAAAGGAAGATGGTTTTTGGAGGTCAATCACCTCAATTCCAGGACATCACTGCAGGAGTTCCTTAGGGTAGTGTCCTAGAACATCTTCAGCTGCTTCATCAATGACCTTCCTTCCATAATAAGGTCAGAAGTGGGGATGTTTGCTGATAATTGTATAATATTCAGCACCATTCGCGACTACTCAGAAACTGAAACAGTCTGTGCCCACCTGCAGCAAGACTTAGGACAACATTCAGGCTTGGGCTAACAAGTGACAAGTAACATTCGTGCCACACAAGTGCCAGACAATGACCATCTCCAACAAGACAGAATCTAGCCATCTTCCCTTGATAGTCAATGGCATTACTATTGCTGAATCCACGACCATCAACACATAGCACAATGGAGGATGAAGATGGGACTTCATCTCCCGAAGGGCTGACCATTCCCAGCATCGCCCATTCCCACTTGTGGAAAAAAATACAATTTTATTCAATAGGTGTAAAGCTTCAACAGTTCGCTTTTAAATTGCAAACTTATCTTTTAAAATGTTCAAAAATATTCAGTTCAGGTTTTATCAAATACATGTGAGCTGTACTTGTGTTTTTCTTTCATGGTTTTAAGAACTTTCATTAGTGCTATAATCTTTTGAATGGCTATTGAACTAAGAAATAGGCATTTCAGTGAAACTGATTTATGTGCATTTCCTGAGGTACTGATATACAGGATGATGCTTGCTGTAGGGGAGTTTAATATATTATGGTCACTGCATTTTACTGCAATTGCAGTATGTAATACTGAGCACAATATCATGGACACCCAAAATACAGGTCAATCAAAAAATGAGTCTTGATCATAAATGGACAGAAGGCAATCCACAGCTGCCTTTTGGAGTTGAAGTATCATTTTGCAGCCTATGAAAAACTCAAGAGTTTATGTATACTGATAAATTGTACTAAATTGTAGAATTACTTGTATCTAAAAGTTAAAAATCATTTATTTTCAATTGCCTAGTTGTCTTTTTTGGTTTATAACTTATTTTAAGTTTTTACCTATTTGATATGTAGTGGTTAAAGTAACTTGGCTTTATATGTTCATTGTGAGGAAAAGTTTGGTTAGATAGGTAATGGCATGCTGACAATGCTCTGGGCAATAAACAGGAAGATTTAAAGATGCTGCATTGGCTTCAGTTGGAAATAAACTCAATGCCTTGCTGATGGGATATCAAATTTCAAAGTGCCCTGGAATTTGCAGTCTCAGTGGCAGATCAGAGTAAGACTTTTAGTCACATGCGAACATCATACTTATAAATATCTTGAACTGGTCTAAAGTAAGCCCCAGCCATTGTTTATTTTTGTGCTTCATGCCGTAATGATGTCAGTGACCTTGGAGAAATCACCATGTGATCATTTCCATTCATATTTTACCAACTGATTTCCAAATGGGGAAAGAACTGCTCATCGAGTACTTTGCATTCTATAAGTGGCCATGAGAACTGCTACACTGTCATCAAATTCTATCCATTGGTTATTTAACATTAAAACATGATGCAGTTATTGACATTTTCTTCCCTGACTGAGATGTGTTCTTTAAAAAAAAGCCTGGAATTGTGCCCAGTACTCGCTCTGTAACCATATATCAAGAAGCATGAGGCAATTTGAGGTTTTGACCTGGAAAATCAAAGACACATTTCAGCTGAGAAGTTAATTCAAAATATAAAATTTATAGGTACAAGGTCACAGTGCTAGATATTGTAGTACAATGCACAGTATTAAGCTATCAGATATTGCAGGAACAAAGAATGTCCAGTAAAAGGACCAAGTGAAGGACTTTCATTTCTATATAAAGTATGAAAGCAATATCTTATCATGCTCTTATCAGTAAGTATATAATCAATCCTTAGAATCTTGACTTTTAAAATCAGTGAGAGAATCAGTTACTTAGTTTCCATTGATAAATGTAGGTACACTCTGTCTCTCAAGTCAAAATTGTGTAAAGGCATTAAAGAGCAAGCCGAGTATTTTTGACGATGTCACTTAAATTAACCAATTGTTATAATGTTGATTAAATATGTCATTGCCATCATATCAAACTCAAAGTGTATTGCAATGATTTCCTTTTGGTAAATAAAACAATCATTTTTAATTTCCTGATTGGTTTGATTAATGTATAAACCCTTTCCTTCGAGATCCATTTGTAACTGCACAGTTAATTATGAATAATGTTGCACTGATTTCCAGTATTGATAAATGAAAGGTAAATTGACACTTTCTTCTTATCTGCAGCCTGCCCTGCTAGGTTTTCTAGAAAATAGTTAGAAACAGTAAATTAAGCTGTGCAAAGAAACAATTCCAGCATTTAACACAACACTTGGGTACTTGTTCAATGAAGTACAGCAACTACATTAAATTTATGGTTACAATTATTATGATGAGTGAAATTGCATATGAATTATTTTTTAAATGCCAGTGAATGCTCCTGAAGGCGTTTCATGGAATGTCGAAGACTGATGTACAACCTTCCTAAATGCTTTATTTAGGAGCCATGCCCTATTTTGTCACATTTTGGCATTAGTTTAGTGATTATGGTTGTTGGAGCAATAAATTACATTCTAACTATTTTGTTTATTTTTAAAAGTGTGACATTTTTACTTAATGCATCAATATTTTAATCTTCCAATTTGAAGATCTGTTTCTCAAATGTATCTGAGATAGTCTCTTCTATTTACAGCTGCAAATCACTAGTACGCAGCAATCTGGTTGACAGTATCCAGATGATGCAGATCTATTGCCAACCAGCAGGGAGCATTCACAACCTGTTAGCTACTTATGATAAAGGATCCGAATCCCAGGTTACATAACTAATGTAAATAAAAACAGAAAATAGATCAACAGCTAGGCAATGGGCATCTGAAAGTCAAAGATATGTTAATGCTTGGGTAGCGCCTGAAATACTAATCCATCTTTCTCTTTTAGATGCTTTCTGGCACATCTTCTGTTTCATCTTTATTTCAAATCTCCATTCTTCATTGATTGTCTTTATTCCTCAATTAAACCAGTGTGAGTAATTTAATACCTGTTTCTACAAATCACCCAGGTGAAACTTAATGCACCTGGTATTAATCTGCCATAATCATGTAAAATCCTTTTGTATGATATCCATAGCACATGTTTATATATTATTCCTCCTTGCTTTAGAAAAGTGAAACATAATTTGATGAGTGCAAATCTATGGGACTGTACATTCACTTGGTTCTGAGAAGGTTGTGGGTTGAGGTTTCAGCCTAGGATGTCAACACATAATCCAGACTGACACTGCAATAGTACTGAGGGAGTGCAGCATTGTGGGAATGCTATATTTTGGACGATGCACTGAACTAAAGCAATGACAGCAAGCAATGCTTTTCAGAGTAATTTATTTATATGATGTGCTTTGGGACATTTCTGAGACACTTGATAAGATGCTTTATAAATGCAAGCCTTCCTTTATGTTGACCCTAGAGCAATATTTTGTAATTCTGTATTACCCACACCAGTTGGGTTTTCAATGTAAAAATATAAATTGTGCAGCTCCTCACAAAATGCTTTGTTATACATTTTCATAATTTGTAATGAGAAATATAAAAAAAGTCATAAATTTTTATTTTTAGTCCAGGTCTCTAAGTCTCAGAGTGTATAAAGAGAATGATATTTCACCGTTAAAATATTCAATACATTACCACATTAATATTTGTAATCCCATATCATTGCATTTGAGCATTGATACAACTGGTCCTGTGATATGTTAATGATCAACTTCTTCCTTAGATTATGCTAGTGAACAAGCAAGATTTGTGTAAGTGCAGAGGTAATCCAGTACTAATCAAGTATGCAATGCTGTTTACCTTAAAAGAATTTGGATTTAGTCTGACCTTGTTCATTTTATGTACCATAGATTAATTGATCACTGCTCCCATACAATTGGAGGATACTTGATATGAAGTTGTTGAATACTATTTTTTATTCCATGAGACAATGAGACTGCAGAACTCTCAATTAATGAAATTATGAATAATATTCCTTTGAATAAACATTTGGGAGCTAACTGACTTACTAAACTGCCAATATGGTGTGCCGGAAGTGTGAAAGTGAAAGTAAATGCGCCAACCATCATATTAGTAATGGTACGGGCACTGGTGGTAGGAGTGCAAGTCAGAAACATTTGAAGCTCAGGATCTTGTATTCAAATTAGGATCCATGTCTTGCAGGACCTGTTCTCCATTTTGAATGGCCCACTGCTTCACTCGCTATGTGCTGAACTTTCATAGCCCAACTTGGAGCAAATGGGTAGAATCACCCCCTTCACTGGTGCTATTTAAAAGGATCATGAAGGGATCATACTGGTTAGTTACTGGTTTCTCATTTAAGGATGCTGGATGCTTTTTTTGGTGTGCTTTATCACTCTGGAAAGTTCACTCTGCTGAAGCACTACCAGAAACTGAACTGGACTAGCCATATAAATACTATGGCTACAAGATCAGGTCATAGGCTAGGAATCATGCGATGAATAACCCACCTCCTGACTCCCCAAAGGCTGTCCACCATCTACAATGCACAAGTCAATAGTGTGGTGGAATACTCCCCACTTGCCTGGATGAGTGCAGCTCCCACACAACACTCAAGAAGCATGATAACGTCCAGGACAAAGTAGCCCGCTTGATTGGCACCACATCCACAAACATTCACTCCCTCCACCACCGAAGCACAGTAGCAGCAGTGTGTGCCATCTACAAGATGCACTGCAGGGATTCTCCAAGGCTCCTGAGACAGCACCTTCCAAATCCACGACCACTACCATCTAGAAGGACAAGGGCAGCAGATAGATGGGAACACCACCAACTGGAAGTTCCCTTCCAAGTCACTCATCATCCTGACTTGGAAATATATCACCGTTCCTTCACTGTCACTGGGCCAAAATCCTGGAACTCCCTTCATAACAGCACTGTGGGTGTACCTACACCACATGGACTGCAGTGGTTCAAGAAGGCAGCTCACCACCACCTCTAGGGCAACTAGGGATGGGCAATAAATGCTGGCCCAGCCAGCGAAGCTCACATCCCATGAATTAATAAAAAGAAAGTGACAGATTTTGCTTAGTTCCAAAGAAGAGTCATATTGGACTCAAAACATTAACTCTGTTTCTCTCTCCATAGATGCTGCCAGATTTGCTGAGATTTTCCAACGCTTTCTGTTTTCATTTCAGATTTTGCTTACTTTATTATTTGCCTCAGAATAGTTTAGCCGCAGACATGGGTAGTCTCACTGGGGCTAGAGAATGAGGGGGAACATGAAGGAAGATACCACAAACAGGAGCAGCTGCCAGGAGAGGAAGGAGGAAAACGGCACTGTTCAGGAAGCCATCCCCACAGGGAATACCTCCTACATTAAGTTTACTAAGAAACAATGTATGAGATGTCTGTATTTCACCAAGGAGGCTGTCAGCAAACTATACCACTTGTCTAAGCCACAACTTGAGCCTTGCACCAGGGCATGGACAGCACTGCTTGTGGCTGCCAAGATCACCACTGCCCTCAGCTTGTAAACCACAGTCTGATTTCAAGTTGCAACAGGTAACATCAGCCGCATCTCACAGTTCACTGTACACAGGTGTGGTGAAAGTTGTTTTCCTGACAGGAGGGAGGTATACAGTGGTACCAGGCAGCAAAAAATCCGATTTAATTAATTTATTAAGGGCCTTAATAGGCTTCTTAATTGTTGGCGGGTGCGCTGCCGCCTCTTGCACATGCTTACCAAGCGAAATATCACGAGAGTGTGTGATGACGTCAGGACGCTCGCCTGACATCATCATGCACTATTTTACCCTCGTTTGGGTCGGGCGCACACCCACCTCACGAGAGAAAAGTTCTGCCCCTGGGATCCGTAGTATGAAAGGTTAACAAATGGGTTATGCTAATGCAGGACATAGAAGATGATGGTGTACCACTGACACTAGTCAGTCATGTGTTAGACTCGAGACAGAGAGGTTGGAATCATGCCTTGGAACAATGTGCGAACTCTGTAGCCTTTTTAGAAGTAGTGCTAATAGGTGAGTGTTAAGCAGATACCAGAGTACACCTACAGTCTGCCTAAGAGCCAAATTCCAAGTCTGGAGTCCAAGTTAGAAGGACACACCACAGAACAGGGTCAACCTTCTCAAGTTTTGAAGCTGGCTGGGCACGCTTAGAAGGTCATTTAAAAAAAGGCATTGTGGTCACTTTTGGGCCTCATATTTTAAAGCATTTGACAAAAGCAACAGAGGTGACATGAAGAAAAAGCATGATGGAATCGTATGATCTGGAATGACTGCCTGAAATGTTGATGAAATCAGATTCAATAATAACTTTCAAAAGAGAATTGGATAAATACTTAAAGTGAAAAGTTTTGCAGGCCTAAAGGGAAAGAGCAGCAGAGTGGAACTAATTAGATAGCTCTTTCAAAAACCTGGCACAGGCAGGAATGGCATGTTGTGCTGAATCATTCAGTTTTCTATGATTCTAAGAAAGGAGTATGCTAGTGAGAGTCTTGTGAGATGTTTGGAGAATGTGGCTGACATTGTGAAAAAGCTGATGGTCTGTGAAATGTGAGGTAAGTGAGGGTTGTAAGTGGTGAGTGTGAGAGTATAAAGAGATATATTTAGTTATATTTGAATGAGATTGTACTTGTACAGCTTAGTAGTGAAGTAAAATGCAGTGATTATAGGAAGGTGAAGGTAAGTGTGGGAGGGAAGTCTTGTATTTGCTATCTGTTGTTATTAATGAGCCTTTAAAAATTCTCCCATGAACAGTGAGCATAAGAGCATCGTTTTATCGTATCAATTCTGGTTATATCACTAAATGTCTTTTGGCATTGCAACCATGCTCAGCAATTCTTTTCCACTGTTGGTGAAGTAAATACCTGGAGGACTTCTGCCCTCTGGATGAAGAAGATGTCGCTCCTCCTCTCACCTCCACCAGATTCTTCAAGACATCATTGGAGAACATTGAAGGAGGTAGCAAGAGGACACCAACCATTTAATAAACAGAAGCTCTGCCTTAGTGTTTCCAGCCAGAATGCAGTTCGCCTTTGAGGTACTGGCTGTCTTTAAGGGCCCCCTCCTACCCCAATAGCCTGTAGCCAATAAACAGCAGCTACATTTCTGTGTCAATATAATTAGCAGAAACAGGCATGCAGTGGGACCCTGTCCCTGCATGCCTGATTTCTAGTCCACAATGCCTCATCACTGCGTGGGTAATATCCGAACTTAGTTTTATCTGATGTTTATTTAAACGTATTATTGCAATGAAAATCCATTGTTGTGTTTGACATTGGTTATTGTTCCATGGTGCAGAATAGTGTGTAGTAATGCTGCAAAATTTAGCTGAATGGTGCTTGTGATATGCCATCAGCTGATTCCTTGTTACGGAGAAAGGAATGAAGGGTTTTTTTAAATTCTTTCATTGGATGTGGGTGTCACTGGCAAGGCCAGCATTTGTTGCCCTTGAACTGAGTGGTTTACTAGGCTATTTCAGAGGGCAGTTAAAAGTCAACCACATTGCTGTGTGTCTAGAGTCAGATGTAAGCCAGACCAGGTAAGGATGGCAGATTTCCTTGTCTAAAGGACTTTCATGAACGATGATGATTTTCATGATCACCATGACTGAGACTAGCTTTATATTCCAAATTTATTAATTGCATTTGAACGTGTGTCTCCAGAGCATAAGCCTGAGTCTCTTGGCTACTAGCCCAGTGACATTACCTCTTTGCCACTATCTTCCATGTGTGAACATGTGTGTGCTTGAGCATAATCATATGTATCAGCCATTAAGTGAGAAGATTTGGTTATCATATTTTATTGAGATTGTGTTTGAATCACTTAATTTTGAGTTGTATAAATTCTTTGGTAGGTCATCTCTATAACAATGAATATTTTATGTGTACTGTAAATCCTCCACAGTACTTCAGGGCAGACATGGCAAGTGAGTGACCATACTTATAACAGTGACTGGCTGAGGCTGACAGTAAGCAGCCATTTATTTTTAATCTGTCAAGGGAGCATTGAAAGGTAATTCCAAACAAGTTAGTCTGGATTTTCCTCTTCTCAGTATTGGGGTGTAACTGCTACGACCTCACCATATTACATTTTTGTGCTGGGGGTCATTTGGCATCCAAAGTGAACTTCTGGAGAGATCCTGCCATCAAGAGAGAGCACATTGCTGGAGAGGAAGGAAATTCTGCCAATGCTGTAGCAGACCTTGGGTGAGACTGAAATTTTAAAAGGTTGATACTAGGAGCTGTTACAAAGGGAGAGCAGGTGTCAGGTGTGACTTACTTTTGCCTCTGAATCAGAAGATTGTGGCTTCAAGTCTGATTCCAGGGACTGAGCACAAAACCTAGATTGACAGTACAGTGTGGTACTGAGGAAGTGATACACTGTTAGAGGTGCAGCCTTTCAAAATAGCCATTAAATGGATGCTCAGTCTGCTGTCTCAGGAAGATATAAAAACAAATCCCATAGCATTTTTGAAGAAAACATGGTAGTTTTTTCTGGTGTCCTCAACAATTGTTATCCATCAATCAAAATCACTAAAAAAAAAGATTATCTGGTCATTATAACATAGCTGTTTGTTGGACCTCACTGAGCACAAATTTTCTGTGTTTCCTACATTACAATGGTGACTGTACCTCAAAACATGTATGATACATCGTTGCCTGTAAATTGGATTGGGATGGTCTGAGCTTTTGAAAGGTCCTCTATAAACATAGGTCTTTCTTTCTTTCCATCTTTCCCCTCTCCATCCAATGACTGACTCTGGGGACTTACTACTGCCCCAAGGCTGATTGCCACATTTCACCTGGCCATTCTTGGATTTGGTGGAGATAGCAGTGGTAACAAGGGAAATTAACATGGAGCCCTGGCCTTTCAGCAACACTGACATTTACATGTAGTCAATCTGAAAGGAGTGTCCAGCAGCCATCCTAGCAGGATGGTGGGAAATCAGAGTCTGAGCTGGAATGTGCTGGTTGGTCTCACTGCCAGATTTAGCCTTTTTTCCTGTTGATTTCTTGCCAATTTTGGGCAGCAACAGATGAAAATGCAGTTTTTCTTTCTCATTATATATGTGGCAAAATATCATATTGCACGTACCTAAATAACAAAGGGGTAGCATGCTGTTTTGAGCTGCATATGTTATATAAAACCAATTATAATAATGGTGCAAGCTAGCCTGCTTGCGAATGAGTGAATATTTTACATTTTACGTCTGCTATTTTCTGTGACCTTCAAATTGCACTTAATATATTTTTTTCCCAGAACCAGGTAGTTTGCCAAAACTGTTCTACTTTTGAGATGAAATTCTGCTGTTAACTTTACGAAAAAGGTTAGTGTGAGTATAAAGCAGGAGTGACTATTTTACTGAAACTGTGAACAGGAACACTTCCATCTTCTACGTGATTGCCATCACAGATTGTGAAAATGCCTACAAGGAGCAGTCACTGAAGTACAATCTCGACATTTGACCTCCAGAAAATAAATACAAAATTAATGCACAAAATTTGATCATTCTTGCAATGGTCCAGATTAAGGTACCAAACTGCTCACCATTTTCATTCTACAAATGGAAGGCTGTTCCATTTACTTTGTATTTTGCATTGATGATAGTATGCTTAGCTCTAGCATTTCATGGCTGTCCCAATATACACCAAGTAAATATAAGCAGTTCTGAGTAAAAAGGTATTATAAATCAGAATGTTATTAGCATGATTTCAGCCATTGCTTAGCCTACCATACCAGCTGTGAGTGATCTATGATCCTGGATTTTCCTGTGGCTCCAAAATTTTGATATAACTGAAGCCATATATTTTGCAAGTTGCTGCCCAGTGACATTATGTCCTGGATTTTCACAGAGTCATGGAGACTCAGCACCTTAGCCAAAATGGTGCAGGACCAGAAGTCCCGCCCCCATTTCCCACAGATCCTATTTTTGCCGGGTGGGGAAAGGGTGTGGGATATGATTCACGCATGGGGGAAAGCAAACCCAGCAGGACCATTTGAACTCACTGCTGAGTTCAAACGGAGCCCATTTTGCTGAAGCAAAGTCCGTTTCTTGCAGTGTGTGACTTACGATTTTTAAAAGTCGACGTGGATGTGCATAAAAGATGGATGAGGCCTGTTTAACTATCAAGCTGTCAAGTTATTTAAATCCCCTGCTCTTTAAATTTTGAAAAAAAAATCTGCTTTGTCTGTCTGAGTTGAAAAAAATCAATGCTTGCAATTTCAATAGCTGTCTGTTGACATAAGCTATCATTATAGTATTATTACTGCTTGACTGCTTCCACAATCTATCATTATCACACTAGTGGCACTGTAATTCACAGCTTGATTGACAACTCCATGATGTTATTAAGGGATTAGCTGTCTTTCATGTGGGCTATGAATACAAATGTTTTCTTTCATAGAGGATTTAGTGCTTGAAGGAATTTAAATGTATTGAATGGGCTTTTATAAATTAGAGTGTTTTGTGTACAATGAATTCTGTAATGGATACTTAGAACTTTATTTCATCTCAAGCATGGGTCCTGAGGTCTGCCCAAGGTGGACTGGGTGAGTTGGCATGGAGGGTGTAAGGGCAGAGTGATAGTTGGGAGGGGGGTGGTATTAGTTCATATAGCGGTGATAAAGGGCCATGGGGATGAGTGGGGTGTCATTGGTTGGTATGGAGGGTATGAGGGGTGATGGGGGTTGGGTGGTGGGGCATAAGTTGGCATGGCAAGTATGAGAGGGCATGGAGAGTGAGTAGGGGCATGAGTTGTCATTGGTGGGGCATGGGGAGTTGTTGGGGGGGGTGGTGAGGGTGTGTGAGGGTGAGGGCTAGAGGACCTAACTATTTTTATTACACTGGAACGATGTCCCAGGGCACTGTTGCAGGCCTTTTAACCAGCCTGCTTTGGCATTCAACAGACCTTGTGGCTTCCCCTGAACTTCCAGCACACACCCACTTCTCCAGAATGAAATATGGCCATTCAGGACTTTTCCTTCCAAGGTGTGTGCACTAAGCCATAAACTTTCCTGACTAAATACGGGCCTATACCTGGCTTTTATTTCTGGCGGCCTGAGAGTCCTGTTTTCCATTTTCCAGCTTTTCCATCTTGGTTCTAAAAATACGTGGGCTGGATTTAATGGTGGTGGCAGTAGTCCTGCTTCCAGGGCCAAAAGGTGGGGGTGGCAAATCCGCTTTGGCAGTCAGCTGGACCTGGGAGCCACGTTAGGTGCAAGTAAATAGGTTCTATCAATGTCCATACATTCAAAATTTTGTTACAGTACTCCTGTGGGACACATGATCAAACGTGAACTAAAAATTCACATTGACTACATCTTTTACATTTTCTTTGTTTACACAATGAACCACTTAAAAAAAAAACTAGTATAATTTTCAAACATGACTTCACGTTAAGAGATCCTTATTTTCTCTTGTATTTCTAAATACTCAGCAATTTGATATCAGACTATAAAATCTAAACCTCCCAGATTTTTGGGATGCATAAATGATGGAAAGCAGGCACAGCATTTGGTTGCAGTGCTGGGGGAGGGTGCTGGAATATTCTGCCAGGACCTGTGTAACAAATACCATAAATTCTAGCTGGGAGAGAACCAGGTGAGTCCCTTTGTTCAGTGCTATAAATCAAGGCAGTGCATCTGTGAGAATTTCTTGACTACCCAATTTCTTGACTACCTCATTATTCCTTAAAGACATAATAGAGCTCTTGCCAGCTGAGACCAGCCTCCTGGAAAATTTATATATTTAAGGAAGATTGAAAAGTTGTGGGTGGAGTCTCCATTGTCTCATGTCCAACATCCTTCAACAGCTTGTTTGGTGGAGTGGGTTTCTCCCCAAGAATTGTACTATTACCCATCCTGTTCTTGAACTTCATCCATGTAGATTCTGTTTCGTGCAAGCATTTAGAACATGCTTACATTCTATCTTTATTGCCATTGGTCTTAATCTATGCAACAAATGTTTTATGTGACAATGCATTGTATTCTTTTGGATATGTAACATCCACTACCTTCTTTTCATCTATATATTTGGTGATTTCCTCATCCTTTTTGAAATCTATATCCCTTATGAATTCATTTGCATTGTTAGAGCTATTTTATCATATAGCTTCTTTTGAGTTTTAGTTTTGATGTGTCCCTATGAGATGAAAAGAAATCCAGAACTTTATTCTTTTGCCATTTTAAAAACATAGACATTCTGCTGAACCAAAAAGGATGGTTGCTACAAGTCACATGACTACAGGGTTAGCCCTTTGTTCAGGGAGCTACCACCAGGAGTTGCAAGAACATAGGGCAGAATCTTCTGGCTGGCATGTGGGTGGCAGAGCTCGCACGCCAGCGCTTAAAATGTCGCACGCTGACGTTGCGCGATCATCTCAACGTCAGCGCGCGGCATCACGATATTTCGGTCGGCGGGTGTGCTATGCAGCGGGACGCGCGCCCGCCATTAAGTAAAGGCCTCATTAAGGCCCTTAACTTGCCAATCGTCGACAATTTTGAGGGGCCTGTGCGAACTTCGGCTCAGCGCACAGGCCCAATGGGCAGGCGGATAGGTGATTTTTGTACAAACCTCATCCAGTGGCGGGATGAAGTTTGATAGCGGTTTTAAAAATGTTTAATAAAATTTTTGTTTATTTCATTAACATGTCCCATCTCGTATGACATTTTCACATGAGGGGGACATGTTAATGAATTTTTTATTGTTCTGTTTTTTATATTTGCCAGCCTTTCAGCGATCTCCCTGAGGCAGCACTTTGCATGAAAGAGCACACTCTGACAGTTGGGGAATTCACCCCCCTTCCCCGCACAGGAAGTGCATAGCGCTTCCTGTCGGGCGGCCCGCTGGGCGGGCCTTAATTGGCTTGCCCACTTAAAATGGCGGCGGGACCCGTTTCGGCGGTGGCGATCGGCTGCCCGCCCGCCGCCAAGTCGGTGGGGCCCGCCTGCCCATCAACGGCAAAATTCTGCCCATAGAGTTCTTCTCTCAGCCTGTGGAATCTCACACCTCATTCTACAGACCCCCTTGCAATCAACAAAAGCAGAGAAAGCACTGAATGAACTGGCTCCCCAATCGAACTTTCATAAAAGAGAGAGATCGAAACCCATTATATTGGAAGAGATGCTAATAACCACCTCGTCTCTCTCCTAAGGAGGAACAATGGAATTTTGGCCAGAAGTACAAAAACTGATTGTTAAGCAGCAGTTGACCATTAATGGGCCATGTCACATGACCCAAGCCTCTGGCCCTTTGGACAGTCTAAAGATACATCTTTGGGCCTTACAGGCAGTTTACTGTTTAACATCCAACCAGTGAACCCTGCCCCCCCCCCCACTCCCCAACCCCCTCCAAGAAGCAGAACTATAGGCAGAACAACAGCCTGCTCGTCGAAGCCTGTCTCTGCTGGAAGATTTCCTACCAGTGCCTGCAGAACTGACCCAGTCCCTGTGTACCGACTTCATCTTGTGGTATCAGCACCATCTGTAAAGTGAACTCCATAACCCCAGTCTTCAGCCAGCTGAACTGAAACTCCTATGTGAAAGAATTCCTTATTGGACTCGGCTCTGACTCCAGAAAAGATGTGAACTAATTTTCATTCTGTGGTTCTTGTACTGTTACTATCCATAGTTGTAAAGCTCCATTTTCTATTCCCCCACACCCCCCTTTTAGTGTGTGTGGTGTTGTGTGTAGTGGAGTGGGAAGTTGTGAACACTCCTCCCCCGGACTTTGAATGTGAAATAAACTAACTTTCTGAGTTAATTATAACGCAGGTTTGCTGCAGGTTGTTAGGAAATTGGATCTCACAAACTGAGGGTTTGGGAAAACATGCCACTGCATGTTTTAAAAACAACTCAAAACAGTTTCTGCTTACGGACATTTAGTATTTAGAGCTATTAAAGGTTTCTTCACATCTTCCTTGGTACACCTTCATCCCTTCCTTCACCTTCCTCAATGCAAAATACTTGTTAGTTATTTCTGCCATTCTTTTGGCTCTCTGCACTAAGACTACCTCATTTATTATCCATTAGTCTCATTGCTTCTTTAGTTTTCCTCTTGATGGTGAAAAACATTTTCTATTACTCGTTACATTGATTGCCAGTCTGTTTTTATGCTTTCTCTCAATGTTTCAAATCCTCATTTTGTTTTTGTCCTTCACGTTCGGAACTTCTGCTGCTTTTCTTCATTAATATCAGCCTCTTTCTTTGAATTTATTTTTGATCCAAGCTCTGTATTTGCCAATGGAACATTAACCTTTGCCACAACCCTATTAGCTCTGGTCAGAATATTTTTCATCCATACTCTACCAATATTTCTCACTGGTTGACTGTTTTTTATAAGACAACTTTTCTATGCAATTAAGCTGAGTTACATTTCCTTTCCTGGTTCACTCTTTTCAGTCCAGCACCGCAGGTTTATTGAAGAATGATGGAATAATCAAACTGCCATCCATTCAGTTGAGGACCTACACTTGTAGCTGATAAGCAAGCTACATAGCATGCTGTAAAAAGTCTCAGCATTGTTGTATGTATTAATGCAAATACTTTAAACTGCCAAAACAGTTACGATTACTTACAGTAGTGCCCATCTCCTGCTAAGCCAGACATGCTGGGAGCCTGGGAACAAAATGGTGCCACTTAACCAACTTGACATTTCCATAATAGATTCATTGCCTTTTGCACTAGCAATTCATTTACTACATGCGGTTTTAAGGTAGGGACTCAGCCTGGAATTGCCCATGGGAGAATTTTTTGCTATTAGCTGGACTGTCAGAGAGATGGTGAAAGTGCAGTTAGGTACTTTCCTACAATAGGATTGGGCGTAAACAATGATCGAAGTTTACATTTGTTAGTGCAATTTAAAAATCTCACATGTGGATTTTGCAAACATACCATTAAAAGCCTAAATCTAATTAGCAGAAACTATAACCTGGGATATAAATTATTCTTTTATGGCAGCTTGTTCAAATTTTTTTGTAATATTCATTCATGAAATATGGGCGCTGCTGCCAAGTACAGCATTTATTGCCCATCTCTAGTTACCCTGAGAGCTCCTACAGCCTTCATAGTGAAGCAACCCACACAGTGCTCTTAGATAGGGAGTACCAGGATTTGAGCCAGAGACAATGATGGAATGGTGATGTATGTCCAAGTCAGGATAATGTGTGACTTGGCATCTTATTTGGAGGAAATGGTACATCCATGCACCTGCTGCTCTTGACCTTCTTGGTGGAAGTGGCCACGGATATCATCAAGATGGTGAAAGACTTGAATGTATACATAAGAACATACTAAAACGAAGCAGGAGTAGGCATTTGGCCCTCGCGCCTGCTCCACCATTCATGATTCCACTTTCCTGCCTGTAATCCACTTAATTTTTAACAGCTTTTGTAGATCAAAAATCTGTCTATCTCAGCTTTGAATATATTCAATGACCTTGGCCTAGATTTTTGTCCCTGGACCAGGAGCGCAGAGTCGGGTGATTTCCCATCTTGGTGAACCTGACCTTTAAAAATGGATCCCCGCAGGTGAGATTTTAGGTCAGGTGAAGGGGGGGGGGGGGGTTGCAGTTGGGGGCAGGGTGAGGGCTGAAACAGGAGTCATGATGGGCGACCCTGGAATGAATCTGCAGGCTGCTAGGCACAAAGGTGGGCTTGGTGCAAGTCCTGCCTCTGTGCCCCAGCACTGTGTTTAAATAAATAATAATGACAAAACAAAAAAAATCCCTTCAGAACTCACCCCTTACTCCTCCCCCACACACTTCCTATGCCCAATCCATGCCAACCCACGCCCCCACCTCCCCGTGGCCCCCATTCCCCTATGCTGACTTAGTGCCCCTCTACCCACCCAATTTCCCCCATATCCCCTATTCCGACTTAGTGCTGACTCATGCCCCCCAACCATTCTTTGAACTTTGCCCCTCCATACCAACTTACTTAGTATCGTTGGACACTTCCTGGATAGCTTTGACAGATCTGACAGCTGGACAGCTCCTTAACATTTCCTTGACAGCTGGACATTTCCTGGACGTGGTGAAAATCTGGACCCTATTCTCACTGCTCTCTGAGGTAAAGAATTCAAAAGATTAATGCTAACCTAAGAGAAGGAATTCCCCCTGATCTTTGTCTTAAATGGAAGACTCCTTATTTTGAAACTGTGATGCCTGGTCCTAGATTCCCCCATAGGGGAAGCATTCTCTTAGAATCTACCCTGACAAACCCCGTTAGAATCTTAAATGTTTCAATAAGGTCACCTCTCATTCTTCTAATGAGTATAGGCCAAACCAGCTCAATTTTTCCTCTTCAGACAAACCCCTTCATCCCAGGAATTAACCTAGTGAATCTTCTCTGAACTGCTTCCAATGCAAATATAGCTTTTTTTTAAGCAAGGAGATCAAAACATTATGCAGTACTCCAGGTTTGGCCTAACCGATGCCCTGTTAAAAAGTCAGTACATTAGTCATGGGTGACTTTAATCTTCATGTAGGTTGAGAAAATCAAATCGGCAGATGTAGACACGAGCAAGAATTCATAGAGTGTATTCAGGACAGTTTCCTAGAGCGAAATGTTTTGAATCCAACCAGGGATCAGGCTATTTTGGATCTGGTAATTGTAATGAGACAGGCTTAATAAATGATCTCAGAGTAAAGGATCACCTAGGAAACAGTGACCATAATTTGGAAGAATTTAGCATTCAGTTTGAGAGTGAGAAACTTGGGTCGGAAACAGCTGTGCTAAACTTAAATAAGGGTAATTACAGTGGAATGAGGGCAGAGTTGGCTGGAGTGGACTGGGAAAGCAGTTTAGCAGAAAAGACGGTTGAGGAACAATGGCAGATGTTTAAGAAAATAGTTCATGACTCTGAACAAAGATATATCCCAGTGAGGAAGAAGGGTTCAAGGAAGGGGATAAACCAACCATGGTTAACCAAGGAAGTTAAGGACAGTATCAAATTGAAAGAAAAACATACAATGTGGAAAAGATTAGTGGTAAGCCAGCGGATTGGGAAAGTTTTAAAAACCAACAAAAGATGACCAAAAAATAATAAAGAGGGAGAAAATAAACTTTGAGGTCAAAATAGCAAGTAATATAAAAACGGACAGTAAAAGCTTCTTCAAATATATAAAAAGGAAGAGAGAGGCCAAAGTGAACATAGGCCTTTACAAAATGAGGCTGGGAAAATAATAATGGGGAACCAGGAAATGGCTGGGGAGTTGAATAAATACTTTGCTTCAGTCTTCACAGTAGAAGATACTCAAAAAATACTAAACAATCAAGGGGCAAAAGTCGGGGTGGGGAGGGGGGAGCTGTGGTGGGGAGGAAATAAATACAATAACTATCACTAGAGAAAAAGTACTAGGGAAGCTAATGGGGCTAAAGGCCGATAGGTCCCCTGGACCTCATGGGTTGCATCCTAGGATATTAAAAGAAGTGGCTACAGAGATAATAGATACACTAGTAGTAATCTTCCAAAAATCCTTAGATTCTGGAAAAGTCCCAGAGGATTGGAGTACGACCAATTTTTCACCCTTTTTCAAAAAGGGAGAGAGACAAAAAACAGGTAACTATAGGCCAGTTAGCTTAACATCCATCATTGGGTAAATGTTGGAGTCTGGTATAAAGGATGTAATAGCAGTGCATTTAGAAATACATAATATAATCAAGCAGAGTCAGCATGGCTTCATGAAGGGAAAATCATGCCTGACAAATTTATTAGAATTCTTTGAGGAGGTAACAAGCAGGATAGATGAAAGGGAACCAGTAGATGTAATATATTTGGATTTCCAAAAGGCTTTTGATAAGGTACCGCACGTAAGGCTACTTAATAAGCCCATGGTGTTGGGGGTAGTATATTAGCATGGGTAGAGGATTGGCTAAGTAATCGAAGACAGAGAGTTGGGATAAGGGGGGCATTTTCAGGATGGCAACCTGTAACTAGTGGAGTGCCACAGGGATCAGTGCTGGGGCCTCAATTATTTACAATATATATTAATGACTTAGGTGAGGGAAGTGAATGTACTATTGCCAAGTTTGCGGATGAAACAAAAATAGGTGAGAGGGCAAGTGGTGAGGATAACACAAGGAGTCTACAGAGGGATATAGACAGGTTAAATGAGTGGGCAAAAACTTGGCAGGTGGAATATAATTTGGGAAAATGTGAGGTTATGCACTTTGGCAGGAAGAATAGAGGAGCTGAATATTATTTAAATGGAGAAAGACTGCAGAAGGCTGCAGCACAGAGGGAGGTGATGGCGTAATGGGATTGTTGCTGGACTAGTAATCCAGAGACCCAGGTTAATGCTCTGGGGACCCGGGTTTGAATCCCGCCATGGCAGATGGTGGAATTTGAATTAAATAAAACTCTGATGACCATGAAACCATTGTCGATTGTTGTAAAAACCCATCTGGTTCATTAATATCCTTTAGGATACCTGGTCTGGCCAGTATGTGACTCCAGACCCCACAGCAATTGTGGTTCACTCTGAAGTGGCCTAGCAAGCCACTCAGTTGTAGCAAACCGCTACAAAGACACAAAAAAGGAATGAAACTGGACAGACCTCCTGGCATCGACCTAGGCACCGGAAACGACAATGTCAACCTTGCAAAGTGTTCCTTACTAACATCTGGGGGCTAGTGCCAAAATTGGGAGAGCTGTCTCACAGACTCGACAAGCAACAGCCTGACATAGTCATCCTCACGGAATCATACAGATAATGTCCCAGACTCCATCATCCCTGGGTATGTCCTGTCCCACCTGCAGGACAGACCCAGCAGAGGTGGCGGCACAGTGGTATACAGTCGGGAGGGAGTTGCCGTGGGAGTCCTCAACATTGACTCCGGACCCCATGAGGTCTCATGGCATCAGGGCAAACATGGGCAAGGAAACCACCTGCTGATTACCACGTACTGCACTCCCTCAGCTGATGAATCAGTGCTCCTCCATGTTGAACATCACTTGGAGGAAGCACTGAGGGTAGCAAGGGCTCAGAAAGGTCTCTGGGTGGGGGACTTCAATGTCCAATGGCTCGGTAGCGCCATGACTGACCGAGCTGGCCGAGTCCTAAGTGACATAGCTGCTAGACTGGGTCTGCGGCAGGTGGTGAGGGAACCAACAAGAGGGAAAAATATACTTGACCGCACCCTCACCAACCTGCCTGCTGCAGATGCACCTATCCATGACAGTATCGTTAGAAGTGACCACTGCACAGTCATTGTGGAGATAAAGTCCCGCCTTCACATTGAGGATACCCTCCATCATGTTGTGTGGCACTACCACAGTGCTAAATGGAATAGATTTCGAACAGACCTGACAACTCAAGACTGGCCATCCATGAGGCACTGTGGGCCATCAGCAGCATCAGAATTGGACTCGAACACAATCTGTAACCTCATGGCCTGGCATATCCCCCACTCTACCATTACCATCAAGCCAGGGGTTCAATGAAGAGTGCAGGAGGGCATGCCAGGAGCAGCACCATACCGAAAAATGAGGTGTCAACCTGGTGAAGCTGTAAAACAGGACTACTTGCGTGCCAAACAGCATAAGCAGCAAGTGATAGACAGAGCTAAGCGATCCCACAACCAACAGATCAAATCTAAGCTCTGCAGTCCTGCCACATCTATTCGTGAATGGTGGTGAACAATTAAACAACTCACTGGAGGAGGTGGCTCCACAAATATCCCCATCCTTAATGATGGAGGAGCCCAGCACAGCAGTGCAAAAGATAAGGCTGAAGCATTCGCAACAATCTTCAGCCAGAAGTGGATGATCCATCCTGGCCTCCTCCGGAGGTCCCCAGCATCACAGATGCCAGTCTTCAGCCAACTCGATTCACTCCACGTGATATCAAGGAATTGCTGAAGGCACAGGACACTGCAAAGGCTATGGGCCCTGACAACTTTCCGGCAATAGTGCTGAAGACTTGTGCTCCAGAACTTGCCACGCCCCTAGCCAATCTGTTCCAGTACAGCTACAACACTGGCATCTACCTGACTATGTGGAAAATTGCCCAGGTATGTCCTGTACACAAAAAGCAGGACAAATCTAACGCGCCCAATTACTGGCCCATCAGTCTACTCTCCATCATCAGTAAAGAAATGGAAGGGGTCATCAACAGTGCTATCAAACGGCACATGCTTAGCAATAACCTGCTCACTGATGCCCAGTTTGGGTTCCGCCAGGGCCATTCAACTCCTGACCTCGTTACAGCCTTGGTTCAAACATGGACAAAAGAGCTGAACTCCCGAGATGAGGTGAAAGTGACTGCCCTTGACATCAAGGCAGCATTTGACCGAGTGTGGCATCAAGGAGCCCTAACAAAACTGAATTCAATGGGAATCAGGGGGAAAACTCTCTGCTGGTTGGAGTCATACCTCGCACAAAGGAAGATGGTTGTGGTTATTGGAGGTCAGTCATCTCAGCTCCAGGACATCACTGCAGGAGTTCTTCAGGGTAGTGTCCTAGGCCCAACCATCTTCAGTTGCTTCATCAATGACCTTCCTTCCATCATAAGGTCAGAAGTGGGGATGTTCACTGATGGTTGCACAACGTTCAGCACCATTCACGACTCCTCAGAAACTGAAGCAGTCCATGTCCAAATGCAGCAAGACCTGGACAATATCCAGGCTTGGGCTGACAAGTGGCAAGTAACATTCGCGCAACACAAGTGTCAGGCAATGACCATCTCCAACAAGAGAGAATCCAACCATCGCCCCTAGATGTTCAATGGCATTACCATCACTGACTCCCCCACTATCAACATTCTGGGGGTTACCATTGACCAGAAACTGAACTGGACTAGCCATATAAATACTGTGGCTACAAAAGCAGGTCAGAGGCTAGGAATCATGTGACGAGTAAGTCGCCTCCTGACTCCCCAAAGCCTGCCCACCCTCTACAAGGTACAAATCAGGAGTGTGATGGAATACTCCCCACTTGCCTGGATGAGTGCAGCTCCTACAGCACTGAAGAAGCTGGACACCGTCCAGGACAAAGCAGCCCACTTGATTGGCAGCACATCCACAAACATTGACTCCCTCCACCACCGATGCACGGTAGCAGCAGTGTGTACCATCTACAAAATGCACTGCAGGAATTCACCAAGACTCCTTAGACAGCACCTTCCAAACCCACAGCCACTACTACCTAGAAGGACAAGGGCAGCAGATAGATGGGAACATCACCACCTGGAAGTTCCCTTCCAAGTCACTCACCATCCTGACCCGTTCCTTCATTGTCGCTGAGTCAAAATCCTGGAACTCCCTTCCGAACAGCACTGTGGGTGTACCTACACCACATGCACTGCAGTGGTTCAAGAAGGCAGCTCACTACCACCTTCTCAAGGGCAACTAGGGATGGGCAATAAATGGTGGCCCAGCCAGCGAAGCCTACATCCCGTGAATGAATAAAAAAAATAAATAAATTTGGGAGTCCTCGTGCATGAATCCCAAAAAGCTAACATACAAGTTCAGCAGGTAATAGGTAAGGCAAATGGAATGTTGGCCTTTATTTCAAAGGGAATGGAGTATAAAAATAGGGAAGTCTTGCTAAAACTATACAAGACACTAGTTAGACCACACCTAGAATATTGGGAACAATTTTGGTCCCCTTATCTAAGGAAAGATATACTGGCATTGGAGGCAGTCCAGAGAAGGTTGATCCTGGGTATGGAGGGATTTTCTTATGAGGAGAGGTTGAGTAGGTTGGGCCTGTACTCATTCGAGTTTAGAAGGATGGGAGGTGACCTTAATGAAACATAAAAGATGCTTAGGGGTATTGGCAGGTTAGATGCTGAGAGGTTGTTTCCCCTTGTGGGAGAGTCTCGGACCAGAGGGCATAATCTCAGAGTAAGGGGGCACCCATTTAAAACAGAACTGAGGAGGAATTTCTTCTCTCAGAGGGGAGTCAATCTGTGGAATTCTTTACTACAGAGGGCTGTATAGGCTGGGATTTTTAATCAGTAAGGGAATCAAGGGTTATGGGGAAAAGGCAGGAAGTGGAGTTGAGGATTATCAGATCAACCATGATCTCATTGAATGGCAGAGCAGACTTGATGAGCCAAATGGCCTACTTCTGCTCCTACGTCTTATGGTCTGTACATCTGTAACAAGACTTCCCTACTTTTATACTCCATCCCCATTGCAATAAAGGCCAACATTCCATTTGTCTTCCTAATTACTTTCTGTATCTGCATGCTAACTTTTTGTGATTCATGTACGAAGACAGCCAGATCCCTCTGCAGCACAGCCTTCTCCAGTCTCCATTGAAATAATATTCTACTTTTCTATTCTTCCCACCAAATGGACAACCTTACATATGTCACATTATACTCCATCTGCCAATTTTTTTCCTGCTCACTTAAGCTATATATATCCCTTTGAAGACTCTTTGACTGGAATCTTCAAACCTTCCCTTTGGCAGTTTGGTGGCAAGGGCATTTAATCAGGGGGGGAGGATGGTGAAACCCAGCCACCTACCCGCCTCCACCCCGATTAAGTCCGCGACAGGAAGACCCATGCAAGTTCAGCAGGTAATAGGTAAGGCAAATGGAACGTTGGCCTTTAATTTCAAAGGGAATGGAGTATAAAAATAGGGAAGTCTTGCTATAACTATACAAGACACTAGTTAGATCACACCTAGAATATTGGGAACAGTTTTGGTCCCCTTATCTAAGGAAAGTTATACTGGCATTGAAGGCAGTCCGGAGAAGGTTGATCCTGAGTATGGAGGGATTTTCTTATGAAGAGAGGTTGAGTAGGTTGAATAGCCATGAATAGCCTTCCCACCCTGTCGCCAATTGAGGCCCTTAAGTCGCCAATTGATGCCCACATCAGGGCATCATCCGACTACTGTTGGTATTAACACAGTGGCGGGCGGGGTCTTGCCATGCGGGATGCTTGTGAGCTTCCAGGAAGGGGGTCCCTCATTCAAAGGCCTGCAGTGTCTGAATGAGGGACCAGGTATCAGGAAGGGGAGGACCCACTGGGAGCCTTTGCCCTTGCTCCTGAACCCACATCCCCCCTTGCCTGTGACCACCCCTCCTCTCCTATACTCTCCTTCCCTCCCACTACCCCTGCCATCACTCGCCTGGGATCCAGTGATGATCCTAGGCCTTGGGCGGGTGTCTTACTGGCAGTAGCCTGTGCTTCCACAGTGGCGCTGCCATTCAGTAAATTAGCTGGCAGCTGTTTGGTGGATGGGACTTCCGTCCCCGGGGTCCTTGACCCCAGGGAATGGCCCGCTGCTGGCCTATCAAGTACCTGAGTAACATATGATGTGGTGGACCTTTCTAGAAAGAGGTGACATGGGGCTGTCGCTGCCTCTTGAGCAGATGGCCGAGACTTCATCACCTCCTTAAGAATCCGGCCTTTGTGTCCTCCTCACAACTTGGTTTCCTACATATCTTTGTATAGTCTGCAAATTTGGCTACAAAATGCTTAGTTCCTTCATTCAACTTGTTAATATTGATTATAAATATTTGAGGTTCCAGCATTGATCCCTGCATGTGGCACTCTACTAGTTACAGTTTGCCAACCTGAAAATAACCCATTTACCCTGACTCTCTGTTTCCTGTTAGTTAGCCAATCCTTTATCCATGCCAATATATTACTCCCAACAATGTGAGCTCTTACTTTCTGTGTGCACCTTATCGAATGCCTTTTGGAAATCCAAAAACACTACAGCTCCTGATTCTCCATTATCTGCCCTGCTTGTTGCATTCTCAAAGAACTCTAAGAAATTTGTCAAACATGATTTCCCTTTCAGAAAACCATGTTGATTTTACCTGATTGTATTATCTTTGCTTTTTTGCTTTTGCTTTTTAATTTACTCCCTTAACGGAAGCTTTTTCTTTATTCTACCTATGTCACTTGTACCAATGTGGACCATGAAAACTGGATCCCTCCCATCCAATTCAAATTCCTCTCCAGCCCCAAGGAGCTGACCACCATATGTGTGACCACAATATGATTGAATTTTACGTCCAATTTGAAAGGGAGAAGAGTGGGTCTAAGACTAGTATTTTAAATTTAAATAAGGGCAACTATGTGGGCACAAAAGCTGAGCTAGCTGAAGTGAACTGCAGTACAAGGCTAGGGGATAGATCAGTAGAGAAGCAGTGGCAGACATTTAAAGGGATATTTCAGAATAAGTTTATTCCTATTATAAAGAAAAATTCTAAAGGGAGGACCCACCATCCGTGGTTAACTAAAGAAGCTAAGGAAAGCATCAACTTGAGGAAAAAGCATATAACTGTGTAAAGATGAGTGGCAGGTCTGATGATTGGTCAGAATATAAAGAACGTCAAAGAATGACTAAAAGGTTAATCAGGAGAAAGAAGTTTGAGTATGAGAGAAAACTAGCTAGAAATGTAAAAAGAGTTTCTACAGGCACTTAAAAAGGAGAAGAGTAAGAAAAGTGATTGTAGGTCCTCTAGAGAGTGAGAATGTGGAGTTAATAGCAGATAATAAGGAAATGGCAGATGAAACGAACAAATATTTTGCTTCTGTCATCACTACAGATGATACAAAAACTTTCCAGTAATGGCTGTAAATCAGGAGGTGGAAGGGAGGGGGACACTTGGTGAAATTACAATCACTAGGGAAGCAGTACTGAGCACACTGATTGAGCTGAGGGCTGACAAGTCTCTGGGTCCTGATTGACTTAATCCTAGAATCTTAAAAGAGGTGGCTAGTGAGGTAGTACATGCATTGGTGTTAATTTTCCAAAATTCCCTAGATTCTGGAAAAGTTCCATCAGACTGGAAAGTAGCAAATATAACCCCTCTATTCAGGAAAGGAGGGAGGCAGAAAACGGGAAACTATAGACCAGTTAGCTTGATGTCTGTTGTGGGGAAGGTGTTAGAATTGATTATTAAGGAGGCTACAGCTGGTCACTTAGAGAAACTCAAGGTAATCGGGAGGAATCAGCAAGGCTTTGTGAAAGGGAAATCATATTTAATCAATTTATTGGAGTTCTTTGAAGGAGTAACATGTGCTATGCATAAAGGGGAGCCTGTAGACATGCTGTACTTGGATTTCTAGAAGGCATCTGATAAGGTGCCACACCTGAGGTTATTGCGGAAAATAAAAGCTCATGGTGTAGGGGGTAACGTAGTAGCATGGATAGAAGATTGACTGGCTGTCAGAAAACAGAGTATGCCTTTTTCTGTTTGCAAGATGTGACGAGTGGAGGCCTGCAGGAGTCTGTGCTGGGGCCTCGACTTTTTGGAATTTATATCAATGACTTAGATGAGGGAAGCGAAGGCGTGGTAGCTAAATTTGCAGATGACACAAAGATAGGTAGGAAAGTATGTTGTGAAGGAGACATAAGGAGGTTGCAGGTGGATATAGATAGGTTGAGTGATTGGGCAAAAATCTGGCAGATGGAGTATAATGTAGGAAAATGTGCAATTGTTCATTTTGGCAGGAGTATTACTTAAACAGAATGGCTGCAGAATTCTGAGATGTAGAGGGATCTAGTTGCTCTAGTGCATGAGTCACAAAAAGTTAGTCTGCATGTACAGAAAGTAATGAAGAAAGCTAATGGAATGCGATTCTTTATTATAAGAGGAATTGAAAATAAAAGTAAGGATGCTATGCTTCAGTTATACAGGGCATTGGTGAGACTATATCTTGAATATTAGGTGCAGTTTTGATCTCCTTATTTAAGGAAGGATACAAATGCATTGGAGGCAGTTCAGAGGAGGTTTACTAAATTGATGCCTGGAATGAATGGGTTGTATTATGAGGAAAGGTTAGACAGACTAGGCTCGTTTCCACTGGAGTTTAGAAGAATGAGGGGTGACTTAATTGAAGTATATAAGATCCTGAATGGTCTTGACAAGATGGACATGGAAAGAATGTTTCCTCTTGTGTGTGAGTCCAGAACTAGGGGACACTGTTCTAAAATTAGGGGTTGCCCTTTTAGCACAGAGATGAGGAGAATTTCTTTCTCTCAGAGGGTTGTGTGACTTTGGAACTCTGCCTTCAAAGGCAGTGGAGGCAGGGTTATTCAATATTTTTAAGGCAGAGGTAGATTCTTATTAATCAAGGGAATCAAACGTTATTGGGGGTAAATGGGAATGTGGAATTCAAAACACAACCAGATCAGCTATGATCTTACTGAATGGCAGAGCAGGCTTGAGGGGCCAAATGGCCTATTGCTGTTCCTACTTCGTATATTCGTATCTCCTTAAACCCTTGCACCTGGCAGTCAACACAGCCTATGGGACTCTTAGTCTCAGTTGTAGAGAGCAGTATCTATCCCCCAACAGTACTATCCCCTACTACATTCCTTTTTCCTACCCCCACTTTGGACTAGTGCCTAAGGTGCCAATGAAGTGGACTGCTTTGCCTTGGATAGTTGTCAAGAGTCTTGTATTTTGTGCTTTGGGAATGAGGAGGTGCGCCACTTGCTGCAGAATTGTCAGCCTCTAACCTGTGTTAGTAGCCAGGGTATTTATGGGGATGATTCAGTTGAGATCTAGTCAATGGTGACCCCAGAATGTTGATGGTGATGTTAATGCCATTGAATGTGAATGGGTGATGGTTGGGCTCTGACTCTTGTTGGAGATGGTCATTGCCTTGCACATTTATGGTACAAATGTTACTTCACATTTATCAGCCCAAGCTTAGATTTTGTCCAGGTTTTTTTAATATGTGGACCTGGACTGCTTCACTATCTGAAAAATTATATATGGAGCTGAATACTGTGAAATCATCAGCTCACAGCAGCACTTCTAAGATGGAGGGAAGGCCATTAATGAAGCAGCTGAAGATAGTTGGATCCAGGATGTTGTCACGAGGAACTCCTGCAGCAAAGTTTTGAAGTTGAGATGATTGACCTCCAGTAACCCTAACTATCTTCCACTGTGCCAGGCATGAGACCAGCCACTGGTGAGTTTTTTCCCTGGCCCCCATTGACCTCAATTTTACTGGGGCTCCCTGGTACCACACGGATGCAATCTTTGGAATTCATTTCTTTATATGAGCTGTAAAATACAGATGAGAGTGAAACATCATCCTTATCTCAGTTGGAACAACATACTGAAAGCCAGTATCCCTGCTGGTTTTGCATTTATTTCTAGGATTGTCTTGTAGCTTCATTGTGATGATACATCTATTGTTTTCTGCACGACACTTGTTAACTTCTTAATCTAAATAGGCGGGAAATCTATTTCTGAACTTGTTGAAAAATAAATACTCTATATTTACTGGCTTACCAAACGTTTGGATGGTATAGCTCTTGAAAAACCTAGGCTATGCTATTGCTGCAAGTTGAATCCAGACCTCTGTAATAAAATTTTAGGAGCATTTATTGGTTTACTTTAAAAAAATAAATAAATGGCTGATTAAAAACTGGAAAACCTGAAGGGGATCGATTCCGTCCTTTTACCTTTGCATGCATCTTATCATACCAGTGTTTAGTATATAGCTTTATCTGACAGCATTATCACAGGCTCTATATTTAATGAATATATGACTGATAAATTTCAAAATGACTTTGTTAACTAATTGACCTCTGTATGGATTTCTTGTGCTACAACCCAGTGTAATCTATACTTTGTCACATGCACTGCATAACCGATTGTAAACAGAAAATAAAACAAAAATTGATGCTATGGATTACGGTCCTAAGGTTTAAAATTTTAAAATAAATACAATTTCATAAAATTCTGAGGTGTTCTGAAAATACTTATAATCAATTATCTACCCATCTCATTAGCAAGGACTTCAGTTTAAAAAAAATTCAATGAGCAGGACTTTTAGCCCCCAATTGGGGCGAGCGCAGAAGTGACCCATAAGTGCAGGTAATCAATTAACAGCAATTAAAGACACTCGTCAGAGGCCAAATAGAATTATCCCACCCAAGACATCAAGGTCTAGAGCGGCTGCCTGGAGGCAGCCTCCTGGCGGCAGACCGGCCATTGGGGAGGCAGGTGCAGTGCTCCAGGCAAGCTTTGAGATCCTCCCCACCTGTCTGGCTGTAAATGTGGTCACAGGCCGCCGTGTTATTGCTCTATATTGGTGACTAGCTGCTGAATCTATTTATTATTTCTAAGTTTGAGAAGTTGGAGAGAGGACGCCTCCATCTTGAGGACGCCTCCTCTCTCTCTTCCTGAAAAGGCAGCCTGCTACTTCCCCCACTCTGGAGGACCTCTTATTGCCCTCCAGCTTCGAGAGCCCACCCGCTGTTCTTAATTGAATGGTAAGCTCACTCTCTGGAACTATATGGCCAATTTGGGGAAATCACTGCATAGTGTAAGTCCGTGAGCCCCATTTGACTGGGACATTAGGGCTTGATTTTCACCGAGTAAGAGCTCTTTAAAAATGGCAGGCAGGTCCCGATTCCAGGGTTCCTGACCTCATTCCTTGGGTTTCCAATTTCAGGAATGCCTTTTAAAGTTGTGGCTTGTTTGGGTCAAAAGTCCACACCCTGCACTCCCGAACTGGTCAGCTCCATTGTGGGAGTAGGCATTCCCTAGTCGACCACAATTTTAATGGAATTAGGCCAGCATTTGTGTAAATAAACATGATGAAATTGACAGAAGAGATCAGAGAACCAGAGCAGTAAATCAACCAATGTTTTCTCTGTGCCTCAGGTGTTTCAACAGACTAATAGATTTATGGGCTGTCAGCCAAGCCTCATTATGTATTCTTGGCTGAGAGTCAGTCATCCACCTTCTGTCAAGTTTCACAATGTTTACACAAGATAAAGAGGTTTCAAGTGCTTGCAGCTTCTGCCATTGAAACTGTAAAGGGTTTGGATGATTGACACTTTTATTGGGCTGTAGTAAAAGCTAGTTTATGAATGAATGACTTTTAAGAAGCTTTTTTTGACATATCCTACTGTCACTATAGGGTTTGTTGTTTCTATACAGTGTATAGTGGGTGAATGGACATGGAAATGCCATAGCATGGCATAGGGGGCTTGACTGGCCATAGGGTTGTTTATGGGGTATAGGGGGCATGAGTGGCTATAGGGTTGTTTGTGGGGCATAGCATGGCATGAGGGGCTGGGTGGGGGGGGCGGCCATGAGGTGGCATGGATGACGCATGGGGAGCGTGTGGGGGTGCGGTGAGTGGCAAGTGCTGGAGGGCCTTTCTGCTTTTATTTTAATTGGGATGAATTCCCACAGCACCAAGACGGGCCTTTTAAACAGCCCTCCTTCATACCTGGCAGCCCATGAGGCTGCCTCCAAGCATTTTCCAGGTTGGCTGGCCCCACACCGCACATGATGTAAATTCCAACCTTGAGGGCACTTTCTCCTGGATGGGTGAGGCCAGCCAGGAATTTTCCTGGCTCAGGATCTTGACCCCAAACCTTGTCCAATATTTTCTCATAGTTCCTTTACTTTGAAACATTAATATGGTGGTTTCCCATTTCAAAAAAAAACCTTATATATTTCAAATGCTTGACTTCTGAAAGAGGATCTTTTAATTGAGCATCTGTGGCACTCACTGTGTGGGTGAGCAGATTCTGGGTCATATCTATAGAATGTTTTTACTTGAGACATATCAGGACAGCGTAAAAATGTGGAAAGGAAGATATGAGTTGCTATCTGCAGGGGCAGCAGAGGGAAATAAGGCTCACTCGAACTAAGACAGCCCCAAAGTTCATGTGTAAAGAGTAAATAGACCAGAGATTTAAAGTTTAAACTAATATAACAGGTGACTGGGGAAAGTTCTACTTTAGAGACTTGATAAAAAGAGCAAGATTAATAATGATGTTGGAATATAGACTGAAGTTTAGGTGAAATAGTGAGAAATAGTGGTGGTGGCGGTGGTGGTTGCGGAGAGAAGGGAGAAAAACAGAGACCCATTTTTCAGTGCCTGGGCATCTAACAGCATCTGCCATTAGTTAGATTTACCCCTGCACCATTCAACTCAAAAGATTTTTGTCCACAAAGTTGGTGAAAACATGAGCTGATGATGTCTCAATGAGCGAGACACTGCATCTGTACCTGAGTAAACAAGGAAAGCAACATGGTAGTTCCTTAAACAATTAGATTTTAAGGATTGGAAAATAAACATTGGAAGGAGTTAGAAAGAGGGTAAATTAAAGCAAGTCAATTCACTGTGAAATCAGTTACAGAAAGAGAAATAAAGGAGAAAAAGATAGGATGAAGAGAGAATAAGAGACAGAAAGCAAAAGACAAAATAAAACAAAATTTAAAATTTGACATTTTAAAAAATCTCCCTGAAAAATTCAAAATCTGAAGGAATTTGGTAATAGTTAATTTTCAATGCCAGGGAGATTGATTGGCAGTAATTAAAAATTGCCACATCATTAAAAGGGTACTTATGTTGTTAATTAATTAGAAGGTGAATTCAACTTCAAATCAGGCACAGAAAGAGAAATATTGGGAAATTAAGATTGGATTAAGAAAAACAGAGGCAGAAAGTAAAAGTCAACATTTTGAATGAAAAAAATGGTTAAAATCTCCCAAAAATTCAAGTCCTAAAGAAATGAGACTCCATACTTGCAATAGTTATTTTTCAGTGTTGGAGAGAGTGATTGGCAGTCATTAACATTTATCACATTGTTAAAAGGATATTTCAGCTTTTAATGACAAGATCTAACTTTTTGTGGTGAGTCTATAACAGGCAGATACAACAAGCTCCTGAAGAAAAGGAAGTCTAAAGGTGAGATGCCATTTTTATGAATTGAACGATGGAGTGACAATTTTGGATAGTCACATATCGCCTGTTCCTTGCCTGATGTTGCTATACCATTTATTCTTCAATAACGGTGAGCACCATTTGCCCTGTCATTAATTGACAGCAAATTATCGACCATTACTACTTTACTACTTATTCAGTCCTATAAATATATTGAACAGTCTAACAATAATAGTTTTGGTGTCTTACTTATGCTACTTGGGCTGTCATGGTGAGTTTTGTTTTTGTATTTTGAAATTTCTTCCACTTCAGAGGTACCAAGGTTAACTGTAGGAAATAAATATTACATTGGGGTCTGGATTGGTTAGAACAAGGAGGCATTTATGCCAGCCATCAATCAGTTGGCATTCAGTCCCCCCTAATCCTGTGAACCTATCAGTGTTTAGTAGTCAGCATTTTTATTGCCTCTTGCACTTCACACAGATTCGCATTTTGTTTGTGTGCATGCATGAAGATTTGCTGATATCAGTCATTCTTAACATCGCTTTTTGGGTTGTTGTATTATATACATTAGATGCTTTGGGGGCCCACACAGCAATCAGAAAGGAACTAATGTTTTTTGGTCTTTTGGGGAATGTGTACAGCAGGCTTTGTTTTTTTTTTATAAAATTGCAGTATGTTGCAGGGATCAGGGGAGTCGCAGTTATATAGTTTTGATCAGATTTTTGCAAGGTTTTGACCTTGTTCCTCATACATCTTTCATGAAGAAGTTTCAATTTATGGGAATATAATGTCAGATTTTAGATATTACCCAGGAGGTCTACTCCAGCCCCTAGATCTTTGTAAGGGTACACCAACAATTCACTGAATCTATCTCTGAGTCATCACCCATCATTTTTGATGTTTTCATTGAAGATGTATTGGATGATAATGTAATAGCTGGCTTTCAAGTCTGTTCTAGGCATTTCTAAATTGTGGTCCTTTTGATATTGTGATATTTTGATAAGAAGCAAAATATTACAGATGCTGAAATAAAAATATAAAACACTGGAAAGACTCTGCAGGCCAGGCAGCACCTGTGAAGAGAGAAAGGCAGGCTTAATGTTTCAGACCAATATTATTTCATCAGAACTGATATCATTGAGAGGCTAACTTGAAGTTCAAGTACAGTCTACTCAATGTCAGATTTGATTTCTAAAACAGATTACAATAGACACCAAGCTACAAGAAAATGCACAAAAATATCAGAATTACCTGAGAGGCATTGACCCAAATTTCTCTAAGAAATTAAGATTGTACCTCAGTGTACACTTCCTCCGTTAAAAAATTTCTAATCCAATACTGCAAAAGTTTCAAATTTTTCCATATAGTAATTTTAATGAAATATTTGATATGCCTGCTGCAACAGGATAATGGACCACTTCACGCTCATTATAGCTACTATTTCTCTTAAGTAAGGCCGTTGGATTGCAGTTTTCACAAGAAAGGAATTTTGGAATATAAAACTAAAATACCCAAAATACTTAAGATCCAGTATAATAGGTGCAACAAATTTACTCAATTCAAAACAGTGACTTTGACATAGGTCTTTATTCAGAACTCTGTTTTGGTTCTACATTGCCTCAGTGGTCAGCTTTTTGTGACTGTGTAAGCCATTTTGAAACCTATCATCAGGTGTGATTTTTGCAGGTTGGTATGACTGGACTAGATATTAAAAGAACAAAATGATGTGAAGTAGCTAAGTAGGCTACAAAAAAAGCTAGAAAATCTATTCACACAAAAAAAGGGAACAAAGGAGTAGGTGAATTGGGGAAATTGACCAGGAAATGGAAGGTATGGCTAAGATTTGAAGTTACTAAATGTGGTGTTCAGACCAGCAGGCTGCAGAATGCTCAGTAGGACGATGAGATACTATGAGTTTGTGCTGGATGCTTAAAGGATTAAATTATGAGGACAGTTGCATAGTCTAGGCTTCTGTTCCCTTAAATATGAAAGATTAAGGGTGATCTAATTGATGTGTTTAAGGTAATCAAAGGAGTTGAGGGTGATAGAGAGAAACTTTATCCTATGATGGGGAGTGCAGAACAAGTAGAGCCAGGCTGTTCAGGAGTGATGTCAGGGATCACTTCTTCACACAAAAGGTAATGAAAACCTGAGACTCTTTGCCCCAGAAACTATTGAGGGTAGGACAACTGAAAATTTCAAATCTGAGATTAATAGATTTTTGTTAGAAAAGGGGATTAAGGGATATGGAAACAAGATGGCTGGATGGAGGTAAGTTAGAAATCAGCTCTGAGCTAATTAAAGACTGGGACTGGGTTGAAAAGAACAGTGGCCTTTTCCTATTCCTATGTTCCTAACAATATAGAGAGTCAAAGCAAGAATAGGAGGGGAGTTAAAGTAGTGAGCAACAGAGAAATTGGGATTATGTTTGAGAACAGAGCTGAGATGTTTGGCAAAGCAATTATCTACTCGATGTTTGGCTTTCCCAAAATGCAGGAGACCACATTGATTGGAGGGAATACATGTAAACTACAGAAATACTCTTTGGGGTCCTGAACATTGATGTGGGAAGAGATGAATAAGCATTGATCACAGCTGCATGAGAAAGTGCCAAAAGCAGGGCATCCACATGTTGGGGTAATGCATAAATGAATTGTGCCTTTGGGACAATGTGCTTGGTGATAGGAACATGATGTAGCTGTTGGGAATGGTGATAAGTCACCTGGCAAATGTGAAAGCCAGAGGGATACAATGTAATGGCAATGACTATTGTTATCGTTGTGGGTCTTAGATGTGGGAGTGGGGATCTGGATTCAAAGATATTGCTAGAGGCTAGACTATTGATAAACTTTACCTTATATTGAACATTATACTAACTATGTACAATACAGGCTCAGCATGAATCTCTACAAAGAAGTATTTCTCTCTATGCACTGTCATCATGTGATCTTACGCCACTGATGATGTAGACCAAATATTTAAACATTTAAAGGAACCCTTTATCCTATCACTCCTCCAAGTCTCTGACTTCAATAAATACTATTCCTATTATCTTACGTCTCCCCCCGAAGTCTTCATCTTCATCTCTGACGCACAGAGATCAGCGTTGTGGTGGTTTCACAAATCTCCCCAACCTTGATCTTATCTCTCTTCGAGGTTGTATAAGATTCAAGTTCTCCATGTTCTGTCTCGAACTCTGTAGAGTACTATGTGAATCTTCAGAGACAATTGGTTCTCTGTTTAGGTTGTTTTCCTGATTACATGGGTATTCCACAACCAATGGATCAGATTTAAATTCTGCAGTTCTGCCGCATTCAGTTGAGAATGGTGGCTTTCAATTAAACAACTAACAGGGTCCACAAATATCCCCATCCTCAATGACGAGGGAGCCCATCGCATCAGTGCAAACGACAAGGCTGAAGCATTTGTAACCATCTTCATCCAGAGGTGCCAGATGGATGATCCATCTTGGCCTTCTGCTGATGTTCCCATCAAGAAACTGCTGAATGCACCAGGTACTGCAAAGGCTATGGGGCCCTGATAACATTCTGGCAATGGTATTGAAGACTTGTACTTCAGAACTTGCTGTGCCCCTAGCCAAGCTGTTCAGTACAGCTACATACTGGCATCTTCCTGGCAATGTGGAAAACTGCCCTCAAAAGGTAGGACAAATCCAACCTGACTAATGACCACCCCATCACTCTGCTCTTGATCATCAGCAATGTGACGGGAGGTGTCGTTAACAGTGCTATCAAGTGACACTCATGCAGCAATAGCCTGCTCACTGATGCTCAGTTTAGGTTCTGCCAGGGCCATTCAGCTGCTGACCTCAGTACAGCCTTGATCCAAACAAGAGGTGAGGTGAGAGTGATTGCCCTTGACATCAAGGCAGCATTTGATTGAATGTGACATCAAGGAGCAAAACTGAAGTCAATGGCAATCAGGGACAAAACTCTCCACAGGTTGGAGTCATACCTAGCACAAAGGAAGGTGGTTGTGATTGTTGGAGGTTCCAGGACATCACTGCAGGACATCTCAGTTCCAGGACTTCACTGCAGGAACTCCTCAGGGTAGTTTCCTAGGCTCAACCATCTCCAGCTGCTTCATCAGTGACCTTCCCTCCATCATAAGGTCAGAAGTGGGGATGTTCGCTGATTGCACAATGCTCAGCACCATTCGCAGCTCTCAGAAACTGAAGCAGTCCGTGTCCATATGCAGCAAGACCTGGACAATATTCAGGCTTGGGCTGAGAGTGGCAAGTAACATTCATGCTACACAAGTGCCAAGCAATGACCATCTCCAACAAGAGAGAATCTAACCATCGCCTCTTGACATTCAATGGCATTACCATTGCTGAATCCCTACTATCAGCCTCCTGGGGGTTACCATTGACCAGAAACTGAACTGAACTAGCCACAGAAATAATACGATTAAAAGAGCAGGTCAGAGGCTGGGAATTCTGCAGAAAGTAACTCACCTCCTGACTCTCCAAATCCTGCCCTCCATTTACAAGGCACAAGTCAGGAGTGTGATGGAATACCCTCCACTTGCCTGGATGAGTGCAACTTCAACAACACTCAATAAGCTCAACACAATCTAGAACAAAGCAGCCCACTTGACTGGCACCCCATTCACCACCTTAAATATTCACATCCACCACCACCGATGCACTGTGGCAGCAGTGTGAACCATCTACAAGATGCACTTCAGCAACTCATCAAGGCTCCTTCAATAGCACCTTCCAAACCCATGACCTCTACCACCTAGAAGGACAAGGGCAGCAGGTGCATGAGAACACCACCACCTGCAATTTCCACTCCAGCCACACACCATCCTGACTTGGAACTATATTGCCATTTCTTCACTGTCGCTGGGTCAAAATCCTGGAACCCTTTCCCCTAACAGTACTGTGGGTGTACGTACACCACATGGACTGCAGTGGTTCAAGAAGGCGGTTCACCACCACCTTCTGAAGGGCAATTAGGAATGGGCAATAAATGCTGGCCTAGCCAGTGACACCCACAACCCTTGAATGAATAAAAAGATAAGTTAATCTATTCCATTGATGATCTTCCTCTCATAGATATGAGTGCACTTCTCTTTCTTCTCACTAGCCCATTCTCAATCTTTATCAGATAAGATCTTGGACTTTGCATCTTTTCTAGTACTTGGCCTTCTCTACTCTGGTCTCTAATTCAGACTGATTCACCTGGCTGGAGTTCTGGTAAATCATACATTCTATGGTGTTAATTGTAGTTTCTGGTTTGATTTGCATGGCACTCATCCTCCTTCACCTCCCTTACTCTGTTGATATCAATTGTTTTTAGACATGGCATGAGTGTATATGAAAGCACAGGAAGTTGAGTCCATAGTCATCTTCCCATCAGAAGTTCTGATGGAACCAAACAATTCTGAAGTGGTGTGGAATGGTAGCTCAACAGTGTTAAGTTGATATCATCACTCTGTTTTAACAAAGCTTTTACCGCTCCTTCTGTTCTTTTCATCTCTCCATTTGCTTTTGTGGGTGATCTAGTTGTATGGACAAATCCATAGCCTCCTGCAAATTTCTTGAACCATTCATTCGCAAACTGTGGACCATTTTCTGAAGTGACAAGATCTGGAATGCCATGTGTGGCAAAAATTTCTTTTAGTGAATTAATGACAGCTTCTGAGGTTGTACTATGAAGACGTTTAACCTTAATCTATTTGGAGTAATAGTCAATAACTGTGATAACTACAGGAATGACTTCCCCTTGAGCTTAAAAAGATCCATTCCGAAATGTCCCCACAGTCTGGAAAGAATTGACAATACCATTGATGGTATTGCAGCTCAAAATCATTTCCTCTAGTAATTTTTGAGATTTCTGGCCACCAAACTGAATACCGTGCACATGACACTTTGTGATGCCTAGGTGTCCCTGGTATATTCTTTGAAGAATCTCAAGCCTGAGAGCTCTTGGTATGACCAACCTCTCAACATAAATTGATAAGTCATCAATGATACTAAGATATCTCTGTTGCTTCAAGTATTGTTTTAGGATGAGATTGTTTGGAACATATATTCTGGCCACCCATCTTTGCAGCATTCTCCAATTTTTAGTACATTCTTCACCTGTCCTTTATGCATGTCGTATTTAATTCAGCCTCTATGTGGTTTCTGGCAGGAATCTTGTAGTCAGGAGCTGTATGATTCTACCCTTAACAAGATTTATGTCCCCTGTTCAGGCTTTCCAACAAAAATGCATGACAATGCATCTGCTGTTGTTTGTTCTTTGCCTTGGACATATTCAGTTGTGGCATCGAATCTCATGAGTCTCAGCTAGAATCTCTGGACTCTAAGTAGCATCTTTGCTAGTTCTTTTGGTATTTAATAAGTTAAAAAATGGTTTGTGGTCTGTCTCGTTTGTAAACTGGAGGCCTCCGATGTAGTCAGCAAACTTCTCACAGGCCCATGTGGCTGCCAGTGCTTACTCTTCGATTATGGCGTAGCTTTTTTCTGTTCTGGTCAATGACAGCGATGCGTAATATACTGGTCTGCAGGTTCCATTTTACTGGATTTGAAAGAGTACTGCTCTTAGTTCAGTCGCAGATGCATCCACAGCAACTATTGTGGGCAGTTATGGGTCATAGTGTGTCAATATGTCTGGTGAAATGAGCATGTTCTTTACATTCTGGAACAAGATTTGTTGATGTTCTCCCAACACTATGCTTGGTCTTGCCTGAGCAATTATTATAGTTGTTGTAGGATTGCCATTGTAATGTAAAGGTGCTCGCCAGAGCAAGGGTTAATCTGGGACTGGAGAGTAGCACCTTCCACAGTATGATGTATAGAGTCACATGGTAATCAGCTGAGAGAACAGTCTAGAGAGAACACTCTGGAACCAGCCTGCATGGAGGTAACAGCACCATGCATGACAATAGCTTGGACCTGTAAATAGTTAAATGTTAATGATAAAGGGTTCATGTTTAAATATACAAGTCTCAGGATCTCATCATTGAGACACCCAAAGAACCAATATTACAACATAGTTGGCAGCAGTGGGATAGCGGCGCTATCAGCATAGTACACATGGTCAGCAGAGGTGGTTGTTTCTAAAAGATATGACATCAGAGAGAGTACCATAATCTGATATGGTGATCCACAGTGAAATGAAAGGTGGCAGCTAAATGTATGAACCCAGAACGGGTATCCCAAGGTATGAAACACTAAAAGCAGCTGAAGCTGAACTAGAGAGAAGTGCACCTAAGAATAAAACTTGAAGAAACAATTGCAGATGCATTGCTACAGCTTTACAGTTACAGTTGAGGAATCCATCAGAGTGAGTGTAAGTTTATTGCAAGACCTCCAAGTAAAAAGGAAAAAAAATCTGGTTGGATCACAAAAATGGGTGCGCAAAACTACAAAAATTGCAAGACCCTGAGTGATGCTGAGTTAAGGAACCTGATCACAAGATGGTGAGCAAAAACTATATAAAATAAGCTGTACTTACATTATAGATTAGGTGGTGGTCCCAGGGCTCAGCAGGTTGCAGCAGTGGTGGCCATGCTGCACTGAAGTTTAAAAAAAAATCAGCTGGCAAAGTCAAGAGAAAATTGCAGGGCACAGTGAGAAAAAACGAAAAAGCCTACAGCATTTAAGAGACAGGGAACCACTTTCAGTAGGAAAACTAAAGTTTTTCAGTAAAGAAAAAAAAATTGCTGCAGTTTTAAAGGTTTTAAGAAAAAGAAACCTTAAGGACCAGAGGATAACAAGCGGCAGTACCAATGAAATGCAACACAGGCTGTGAGTACTACCCTTACAAGCATTTCGAAATGCTGAAATCATAGTTTTAAAAACACTCTAAACTGAACGGAAATAGCTTTGAACACATTACTTCAAAATAAGGATAGTAGGTTTTGTCCCAAAACAAAGCAAAGGGGTAGACAAGCTTCAAGCCCAGTGCAGTGCAAAAGATGGAACACTACCTGGTTTAATATATTTGCTTCAAAATACAACACCTGCAAAGTTTAAAAAAAAATTTAACCAGAAACCACCCCAGCAACAAGACACAGGAAAAAAAAGATGGAGGGAGCCAATTGTATCCTAGCAACTACAGTTTGAGTGGGAAAAAATGGTTACTGCACTGATAGCCTTAAAGAGGTAACGAAATTTGAAGCTGTAACCACAAGAAAAAACAAACAGCCATGGGCAGCAAATTAGAAAAGCCGGGCACATTTGTGTTATGGAAAGGGCTAAGAATGAGATTCTTGGAGATGAAAATTTTTAGTTGACAGAAGAACTACAAGATTAAGCAAAGAAGTAGGCGAAGTATATGTTGATAAGTTTTTATTCATCTTTGGCTCATTTGCTGAAGTACTCCACATGTATAAATTAATACTCAACAACATATAGTGAGTTAAAAGGCTTGACAGGTATTTTAAACTCAAGGTTGTGGAGAGCGCAGACCCTAGAAGAAGGTCTAGCACACTCCCAATAAAGCATGAGGGCAACAGAAGACCCCAGATCAAATGCAAAAGGAATGTGTAACCATTCAGTAACATGAAGAAATCAAGACTGTCTTAAACAGCAGAATGAAAGCACAGCAGAATAAACTCAAGGAGACTGTGCTGAATTCCAGGAAGGCTCAAGATGTAGCAAGCATCTTTGCAATGGAAAGGAAAACCTGTTAACAGAAAACCTGTAGACAGACCTTCACACGCTACAACAATTCCTTAGGACAAAGTTTATTCCTCTGGAAAATTACGAAGAGAAGGAAAATGAATTTAACATCACCAGAATGAACTGACCAACCAGTTGGCAGAAAAGACTCAGCAATGTCCTATATTCCAGGAAGAAGCCGAAAGCTCCAAGAAATAGATTGAAGAGCTGAAGAAGCAGTTGAATGGAAAAGAGGGGCGTTGAAAAGAAAAGTTGTTGAACTTTCCAAACTGCAACCGGATAATGAAACCATGAATTGCACAATTACAGAATTGAAACAAGCTAAGACTTCACTAGAGATAGACATGACTAATAGTGAAACCAAAATGAAGGACAAGGACAATGTTCTGTTGCAGACAAAGAAAACAAAAAAATAAGATTGGAAAATGTAAATCCGACACTGATGCACAAGAAACTATAAGGAGAAAAAGCACTGGATGTCTCAGACAGTGAAAACCATTGACTTGAATGAAAAGATTCATAAGCCTGCAAAATAGTTTAAAAATAAAATAGCAGACAAGTATTTGGCAGCTGAAATTGTAAAACAAGTGGAAATGAAGATTCCATTTGCGAAATATATACGTCTAGCAAGAACATGGCAGACACCACTGAAAAAGAAAATTTGAGCCTAATCTAGGAATGAATGGAGTGCACATTTCCCTTGGAAGGAATGGGACAAACACACAAGAGCATCTGAAATGCAGGGTACTGCTACCATTCCTCCAAACATGACAGACTGAGATGTGAAAGAACTGTCAAGTCTCAAGACTGTCTGAATTCATAAAGCCAGAGACTCGAGGTGGGGGGGAAAGGAATAGCAAGTAAAGATTGTATTGTAATACTCCATTGGAAGGAAAAGAAAGTTTTCATTGGGGAAGAAAAAGGATGTTGTATGATGTGCCTGCATACCATTGTAATGTTAAGGTGCTCGGCAGAGCAAGGGTTAATGCGGGACTAGAAGATAGCACCACCTATGGTATCATGCACATAGTCACATGGAATCTTATGGTCAATGGCTGGAGGGAGTTTTAACCACTTTTCTGTGTCTGAAAGAATTGAAAGTCCCGCTCCAGTGTCTATTTTGAAGTTTGTTTTATGTCCATTGACCATTTCTGCACTCCAATGTTGCCCAATTTGATCCTGTAATTTCTCCCAAGAATCGTACTTCTTTTTCTTTTTCTTCTTGAATGTTTCCAACTTCTGGAATGGTACATGATCTAATTGCTGCAGGAAACTGTTTTAAAATGATCTCTCTTCTTGCAGGAATGGCACTCTGCATTTTTGGCCGGGCATTCTTCACGCCACAGCAGCCTTTTCCTGCCACAACGAGAACACTGAGTAATGGTGGCTACTGCACCCTCTTTGCCTTTTCTCTGTTTGGAATTAGGTGCACTGGAACTTCTATTATCAGTCTTTTTTCTTCATGAGATTTCCTTTTCGCCTCGAATAGAAGTTTTCTTCTGCCTGCCTTGTTAGCTGCACAGCCTTCTTTTGGGTCAAATCTTCCTGTGACTGCAGAAAAATTGATAATGTCCCTTCTAAGACTCTCTCAACAATGCAATCTCATATTTGTCTTTCAGGGCTCCGTATTCACAATTCTCAGCTAATCAATTTAAATTGTTAATAAAGGAATCTATGGTCTCTTCAGGACTTCTCTCTATAATGGTGTTCTTTCAAAGACCAAACTAAGTATCAAAGACTTTAATAACTTTTTTATATGTCGCTGTTTCTTCCTTTATGCCCTGTCTGACCATTAGGCACTACTACCTATAATACTGTCCTGCTCTTTGAAAGTCTTGTCTGCTAGTCCTGATGTTGTTCTGTACTTGTGTTATTATCCCAGCTGACGTTACTACTGGACAAGTCATATCCCATAGTGGAACCTGGCTTGATAGATCCTCACTTATATTTTTTTGTTTAGAAGTATGGAGAGTGGCTACTGAACAGAGTCACAGAGTGCATTGATGAGCTTTTAACAAAAGAATGAAACATTTATTAAACAAGAAGAAATGAACTATATTACACCACTCCTTCACCCACAAATATACCTTTATAGATTCGTAAAGATAACACAAGTTACAAAATCAATCTTAAATTCTAATGTTCACAGTAAACATACAGTCCATGTAAACCAATAGGCGACCTGTGGACAGACACCCCACACTCTGAAACCAAGGGCAGAAATTTTAGGTTGGTGTGCAGGCGTGCGCCCGACCTGATTGGACGTGATATCACATGGGATGACGTTGGGCGAGTGTCCCGATGTCATCCCGCGCTGGTGCAATATTTCGGTTGGCGGGCGCGCTCAAAAGTCGGAAGAGCGCCCACTGACAATTAAGAGGCCAACTGATGCAATTAAAGTTGTATTTGTCTCCGATTTTTCATGGTCCGTCCAACCTTACAGTTGGCGGATGAGCAAATTGGCCAGGCGGACTTTGCATTTTTCATGATACCTCAACCAAGGCGGGATGAAGCTTCCATTATCAAATTTTAAAAAATAAAAATATATGGACAGAATTTTCATCATATATATGTTCAGGTGACTGTGATGTGTGGATTTTTTTTACCGGATTTTAAAACCTTTATTTATTGGTTTTAACGTCTTCAGCTCTCTGCCTTCAGGGAGCTTTCATTCAGTGTTTGCCTGTGCCCATGCTTATATCAACGTCCGCCCTCCTCTGCCCCCACCCCAGCAGTGCTGAGCATTTCAGTGCACACTTCATGTTGGCTGTCCGTTAATTGGCCAACCAGTGTGAAATCGTGGTTGGGGGCCAATCGCGGCAGTGGCCCATTCCCCGGCTGCTCTTGGGCCCACCGATCGCACTCACATGCCGACCTAAAAATCCTGCCCCAAGTGACATGCCACCCAAAACAGATGCTATGGATTTCTCATCAACTCCCCCCAGAGACTTGTCATACCATGAGCCAACCAGTCTCACTGAACACTGTCTTTCTCCCGAGGATTTCCAAACTCAACGCTCGAAGTACTCGTGTTGCAATTTTCTCCCAAAGAATACTTTCGCTTGTATGTCCTCAACAAGTATTCACCTCCAAGGGCTTGAATTCTCTTTCCGATGTTCTCCTCCCCTGGATCTCTACATGCATTCAGGCTTCACATTCCATACACACTCTCAGGTATTTGGCTGTGCTAAGTAGAACACCACTACTTCACATGCCCATAGTAAGAAGCTACCGACCTTTGGCTGTCTCCTCGGATCCTCTGGTTTCTCGCAAGTCCACTTTCCATTGATTCTGCTCCCCGCAGCTTTCTATCTTTAATTCGGAGCCATTTCCTCAACTCCTTACTTTCAATTCCACTAAACAGGACTGGTTCAGATTCCTGTTCTTTTCCCTTGATTTCACTGTCTTCCTGGCACCATCTTCTGCCCAAGTCCCTGGTTTTTGGGACTTTCTTCTTTGGGACCTGGTCCCTGCAGTTCCCTTCTTGCCTGCTGTGGCAGATTCTGTGGAATGCCCCTACCAACTGAAGTCAAACTGTTTTTCTGTTTTTACCTGTCTCTGTGGGCCCCCTATTGCTAGGCAACAACATTTTTTAATACATTTTTTAACTTCCCTCAACCGCTTCAAGGGTCATAAAACTTCATTAAAATGCAGGTACACAAATGAACCCACAGACTTGCAGGCAACATTCAACAATGACCAAAACCCAGGTCTCCCCTTTCTTAAAACACACGTACAGCATATAAATTAACCTTAGAAATAAGCTATAGCTTTAAGTTTAACACCCATCAATACAAATATAACTTACTTAAAACTAACTCTGGTTCCTAACATATGCTAAACCTGCAACACCAGTTCTGCCACTTCTCAGCTTGATCTGGGCCTTCCACCTGATCAAAGCACTCTGGTAAAGATAGGATTTTTTCCATGTCTTCCTTTTACTGTTGCCTTCCCTGAAGTTCAGTTGAAGATTTTGCCTCACTGTCTTTGCCCTGCAGTCATTTCTCTTGCTGCTTCTTCCCGTTGCTGGGCTCTTCAGTTGTTGCTCCTTTCATCATGTTTTCAGTCTCCATGTTATCATCATTGTGGGTCTTAGATGTGGTAGTTATGGATCTGGGATTTACAGATAATGTTGAAGGCTAGGCTGTTGGTAAACTTTACCTTTTATTGAACACTATACTAACTATTTACAACACAGGCTCAGCATGAGGCTCAACACACAAGAACACAAGAAATCGGAGCAAGAGTAGACCATTCACCATTCAATACAATCATGGCTGATCTTGGGCTTCATCTCCACTTCCCTGCCTGTTACCCATATCCCTTGATTCCCCAAGACTCCAAAAATCTGTCTTAAATGTATTCAGTGATAGAGCATCCACAACCATCTGGGGCAGAGAATTCCAAAGATTCTCAACCTTTTTAGTGAAGTAATTTCCACTCATCTCAGTCCTGAATGATCAGCCCCTTATCCTGAGACTGTTGCCCCGCATTTTAGATTTTCCTACCAGCAGAAACAATCTCTCAGCACGTACCCTATCAAGCTCCTTCAGAATCTTGTTTGTTTTAATCGCCTTTCTTCTAAACTCCAGAGAAAGTACACTCAATCTGCTCAGCCTCTCATCATGGGACAACACCCTCATCCCAGGGACCAATTTAGTGAACCTTCACTGTACCGCCTCCAATGCAAGTATATCTTTTCTTAAATGTGGAGACCAAAATTGAACACAGTACTCCAGATTTGGTCTCACCAAAACCTGTACAATTGTAGCAAGACTTCTTTTTTCCTGTACTCCAATCACCCTGCAATAAAGACCAAAATAGAACTATCTCCATGCCCTGTTGTCATGTGATCTTACATCACTGATAATATATATTATGTCACTGACTATATATTTACATATTTAATATTAATACTTTATACTAAATAACAATGCGGATCATGTCAATGTTGGGAGAGCGGGTAGGAGCAAAGGTACAAGAAATAGGGAAGATATTGACAAAGCGTAACTTCTCTGAATTCCAAAAGAATGCTAATGGGAGAAAAGAGAGGAGCATAAAATATGCTCAACTATTTCTTCCTTCAATTATTAGCTGGCCAAGGCAGTAGCACCACACTGTCTAAGTAAGATTAATGATAATCTAAGTAATTAATGTCTTCAATATCAATGAATTGCAGCTTCTCGACAGGCTTAATGAGCTCAAGACAAACAAATCCCTATGGATGTAAGGTGTTTTTCCTAGCATACTGATCCATAAGGTCCTGATGGGTATCACTGTGTTTACTGAGAATTCTCGCTTGGTTGGAAATAAATTAATGTAGTACTCATTTTCAAGAAAGATAACACCAGGTAACTATAAACCAAACAGTCTTTTGTCAGCGTTAGGTAAAATAATAGAGCTGGTCATCAGGATAAATTCAAGAATTATTTGTAAAGTAATAACCTAACCATCGTGATTCATCAGAAGTGGAAGTTCCTGCTCAATTTTTTTGAATTACTGTCTCAAGTGGCCTCTAGAAAACCTTATGAGACTGCACTTTATAAAGAGAAAATTCTCCTCTTTGGTACATATCTCTGGCAAGGAAAGAAGTCCATTTTCCTGTGTTTGGCCTCATTAAGTATACAGGATGAACTCTTGGGGGGATTTCTACCATCAGGAGGGAGCATGCCAATGCAAAGGAGGAAAATCAATGTTACTGAAGCACTGGAAGATTCACTAAGATTAAGGAAAGAAGCATGAATGAAAACCAAGACCAATGAAAGCCTCAAAGGACTGGAACTTTGAACAGTTGCAGCATTGGAGACAGATGATGGGGCAGAATTTTAACTGTGGCACATCATTCACAATGGTGGAACTGGCAGTGGATGCTCCCGCTCTCCTGCTTTTTTCTGGTTCCCATGCGGTTACAATAAAAATTTGAAGTGCGGCGGCATGCATGGGAGGCACATGCAACCGTGTGGTGGGGGAAGTGTTTAGTTGGTGAAAACTGCTGTCAGCTGACAGGGCAGCATGTATGGACCGGCTATAAAAAAGCTTCTTGGACAAACAGGGAGGCTCTGTATCATGGCTAGAACTTTCCTGCCAAACTCTACCGCAATTAACATTAGACTGAGAACTGAGAACAACTGAACAACTGAGAACAAAAAGGTGGCATAGGTGCTTTTCAAATTTAAATTTCATTTGTAAATATCTCACATTATATTGGTTTCACTTTCTTCATGTGTGCATCATCATGATTTGTTGAAACTAACTTAGTCAGAGCTAAATGTACTGGCACACCTCATGGTTGGCACACATTGATGGTTACAAGGGAGTTAGGGACATTTCTTTATTGTGGAAGAAACAGTGATTTTTTTGCATTCACTTTTTATTGAATGTTCACATTAGTGTCCAGTGTTGTACTTACCATTCTGTGGGACATGGCTGAACTTGCAGGCACAGCTGGCCCTCCCTTCTATGCATTGTAAAGGAGATTTTCCGAGATCACTCTCAGCGATTGTCAGTGAACTCAAAGCCCTAAGGGGTCTGCCAGCCAACACCCTGAGATGGACCCACATGTGGACAGTACTGACCCCGCTCTTTAGGTCCTTAATTTCCTTACCTTCACTGATTGTCCCCACCATACCAGGACGCTAGGCTCTTCCCACTTGACACCTCCATGTTCACAACCCCATCCTCTGTCCTTCCTTGGATCCGTATTCGGCTATTCCATGCCCACGATCCCACTCCACAACCGCATCCTCCCACCCCTGACTCACCCTTGCCAGTCTTGAGCTTCCATGCAAGCTGCCATTCTCCTTCTCCACTCACTTGTGCCACAGAGTTCAACAAGGAAAACTGCTGACCTCAGACACAACTGCATAAAACTGACTGTGGCATGCCACCTTTAAACAAAAGTGAACCATTTGCCATGAGATTCTCCTGCACCACTGACATAATAAATTTAGGTAATTCCAAAAGGTTTTAATGTTATGAGTATTAATGGTATGCAAATGTATTACTCGCCACAAAGTCATAAGGTTTAAACCAGCACAAACTGCTGCTGACTTAATCCCTAAATTTGAACCCATCAAATCATGCTTGACAAATCTACTGGAAATTTTCGAGGATGTAACTAGTAGAGTTGATGAGGGGGAGCCAGTGGATGTGGTTTATTTGGACTTTCAGAAGGCTTTCGACGAAGTCCCGCATAAGAGATTGGCGTCTAAAATTAAAGTGCATGGGATTGGGGGCAGTGTATTGAGCTGGATAGAAAACTGGTTGGCAGACAGGAAACAAAGAGTAGGAATTAACGGGTCTTTTTCCGAATGGCAGGCAGTGACTAGTGGGGTCCTGCAGGGATTGGTGCTGGGACCCCAGTTATTCACAATATATATTAATGATTTAGATGAGGGAATTAAATGTAATATCTCCAAATTTGCAGATGACGCAAAGCTGGGTGGGAGGGTGAGCTGTGAGGAGGCTGCAGAGATGCTTCAGTGTGATTTGGACAAGCTGAGTGAGTGGGCAAATGCATGGCAGATGCAGTATAATGTGGATAAATGTGAGGTTATCTATTTTGGTAGCAAAAACAGGAAGGCAGATTATTATCTGAATGGCTATAAATTGAGAGAAGGGAATGTGCAACGAGACCTGGGTGTCCTCGTACACCAGTCGCTGAAGGTAAGCATGCAGGTGCAGCAGGCGGTAAAGAAGGCAAATGGTATGTTGGCCTTCATAGCCAGAGGATTCAAGTACAGGAGCAAGGATGTCTTGCTGCAATGGTACAGGGCCTTGGTGAGACCAAACCTGGAGTATTGTGTGCAGTTTTGGTCTCTTTATCTGAGGAAGGATGTTCTTGCTACAGAAGGAGTGCAGCCAAGGTTTACCAGACTGATTCCTGGGATGGCGGGACTGACATATGAGGAGAGATTGAGTCAATTGGGATTATATTCGTTGGAGTTCAGAAGAATGAGGGGGGATCTCATAGAAACCTATAAAATTCTAACAGGACTAGACAGGGTAGATAGAGGAGGGAAGTTCCCGATGGTGGGGGAGTCCAGAACCAGGGGTCACAGTCTGAGGATATGGGGTAGACCATTTAGGACTGAGATGAGGAGAAATTTCTTCACCCAGAGAGTGGTGAGCCTGTGGAATTCATTACCACAGAAAGTAGTTGAGACCAAAACATTGTATGCTTTCAAGAAGGAGTTAGATGTAGCTCTTGGGGCGAAAGGGATCAAAGGGTATGGGGAGAAAGCGGGAGCTGGCTATTGAGTTGGATGATCAGCCATGATCATAATGAATGGCGGAGCAGGCTCGAAGGGTCAAATGGCCTACTCCTGCTCCTAGTTTCTATATTTCTATGTTCCTATTAGGAAAGCAAAATTTTGGCTCCCACGTAAGTCACCCTGCCTACCACGTTTCCCACTTTTGAAGGCCTAATAAAATTACCCCCATGAGGTTATGAGCCCTATGGGAAGAGTTCAGGGCAGTTACTGCAATTTCCTAATGCCGATGAATCCTTCCCAACAGCAGTTACAAGAATTAAGAGCAGAAGTAGGCCGTTAACTCCCTCGAGCCTGCTCCATCATTTGATAAGATCCTGGCTGATTTGATTATGGCTGCAACTCCCACTTTCCTGTCTTCCCCACCATAACCCATGACTCCCTTGTCGATCAAAAGTCTAAGTAACTCAGCCTTGAATATATTCAAGGGCCCACCCTCCACTGCTCTCTGGGGAAGAGATTTTCACAGAATAAAGACCCTCTGAGAGAAAACATTTCTCCTCATCGCTAAAATGGGAGACCCCTAATTTTGAAACTGTGTCATGTAGTTCTGGACATCCCCACAAGGGGAAGCATCCTTTCAGCACCTTCCTGGTCAAGTCCCCTCAGGATCTTATATGCGTCAATATGATCACCCCTCAATCTCCTAAACTAAAATGAGTACAGGCCCAGTCTGCTTAACCTTTCCTCATAAGATAACCCCTTCATCCCAGGAATAAGTCGAGAGAACATTCTCTGAACTGCCGCTAATGCAATTATATCGACCCAGATCTTTGGTTCTCCAGATGGTCGTACTCCGGTACGAAGTTGCTCTGGGGACCATTCAGAAGTCCCCACACAGTAACTACACTGGAACTGCCTGGGAAGTTTCAACTTCTGTTGGACAATTACCCTTCAAAACTCTGATTTAAAGTCGGAGACTTTGGATGGTTCTGACTTACTTACCAGAATAGTTACCCAGGAAAAGTGAGAAGTATTAAAGCCAGTTCTAACTCTTGTGTAATCATACTACTCACAACCACCCAACTACCCTCAACCCTCTGACTACTCCCCTACCATCCCCCAGACACCCTCCCCGCCACCCAACCATCCTTGAACCCCCCTCATCCCCGACTACTTCCCCCACCACCACCCGACTCCCCCCCGACTTCCTGACTATTACCGCCGCACCCCCCACAACCACCCGACTGCCCCCTGACCTCCCCTGATAACCCACCCCCCCACCCCCCCCCCCCACTTACCCACCCCACTCCCTCATACACTTACCTTCTCTCCTTTGCTTGTCAAAGTGGCTGAGACCTTTAAACCTACCAGACTACTACAGCGAGTACACTCCAAGGGAGGGACTCTAGAAGCAGCTGTGCTCCACATTTCCCAGCACGCCCAGGTCGGAAGTCCGGGTGTCGGATCCTGGTCACCAGTTTGTTAGGACTTATGGATCCAAGTTGCGCACTTGTTTTGGGATGGCCGAGTTGGTACAATGGACAGAGTAGGTCAGCAGACACTTCTTAGGTGGAGCACATTCTACTTATTTACAAAGGTATTCTGCAGCTACTCTTGTGTGCTTTAAACTCAAACCCTGTGACTGCACTACAGACTCTTACTATAGACTACTGAGGAAGCCTGCGCTACTCTTCTATCGGATACTAAGATCATGTGATCTTCCATTATAACATTCTTCTTAAAGGTATGTTACATGTCAGATTACCACAACACCCCCACCCCCCCCACCCCCACCCCCTTACTCAGGAATACATTTTAAGTTACAATTTTCCCAAAATATCAAATTATTTACACAGATAAGTAATTTACAAATTCAGTCTTTCTGGGGTTTCCTTATGCGTGTTGAATGTCTTAGCTCTACAACTTCAGATGCTTTGTCAGGAACCTCCTTTTCTGAAGTTGTCTGAACATCAGGTTCTTCGGTGGGCATCTGCAGATCTGTTTCCTCAACTCTTACAGGTACAGTTGACCCTTCAGACACTGTACTCGGCTGAGTTCTCTCAACAGGAAACGTTAACTCGGTCATGAACACGGTGGAATCATTTCTTGGTGATTTGTTTCTCTCCTCCTTATATGATACACATCTCCCTATGACTTGGTCTTCCACCTCCACGTGGTAAGAAAGAGGTCCAGTCACTGCACTTATATCACCTGATAACCACTTTGGTCCTTCTCCAAAATTCTTCACATATACTGTTTCTCCTACGGAAAACTACCTGTCACGACTATTTCAGTCATATCTAGTTTTCTGACTTCCCACCCTGGACTCCTTTCCACCTTCCTCCCTAAATTTGGCATTAGTAAGCTCAACCTTGTCTTGAGACGGCATTTCATCAATAACTCCGCAGGTGTGACACCTGTTGTTGTGTGAGGGGTGGTCTTATAATGGAAAAGAAAGTGTGCTAGTTTGGTTGCTATGGAACCTCCAGTTAATTTCTTCATGCTTGACTTGAATGTTTGAACCGCCCTTTTGGCCAGTCCATTTGAGGAAGGGTGGTACAGTGAAGCCTTTACATGAGTGATACTGTTGAGACTGATAAACCGTTGAAACTCAGCACTCGTAAATGCCGTTATCAGCTATGACCACTTCTGGTAGTCCGTGAACGGCAAAACTTTGACGTAGCTTCTCAATTGTAGCAGAAGACGTTGGTGACTTCACCTCATATATGTCCATCCGTTTTGAATGGGCATCAACGAGCAGAAACATTATTCCCATGAAAGGTCCCACATAGTCAATGTGTAATTGTACCCATGGCCTTCCTGGCCACTCCCAAGGATGAAACGGAGCTGTTGAAGGTAACTTTTGCATTTGTTGACACTGCATACAATTCTTCACTAAGCTCTCTATTTCTTCATCCATCCCAGGCCACCATAGATACCTACATGCTATGGTCTTCATTCAGGATATTCCTGGATGTGCACTATATAGTTCAATCAACAATGGCTTTCTTTTTAGAGGAACAATCACTCGTGCTCCCCACAATAAGGTACCATCCTGGCTGGATATTTCTTGTTTTCTGTTAAAATACGGTTTCATTTCATCAGATACCTATCTGCTCTTGTGACCGTAAAGAACTTGTTCTTGTACTTTGGATAAGACTGGTTCTCGACTTGTCCAGTCTCTGATCTGTCTAGCACATACCGGTGATGAATTGAAGAAGTTCAACAATAAAACGAGTCCTTGAGGAACTGGATCATCATCTTTTCTGGCAAGGGCAAACGACTAAGTGCATCAGCATTTGCAATTTTATTTCCAGGCCTGTGGATGAAAGTATACTCATATGCTTCCAGGATCAACGCCCATCTTTGTATTCTTGCTGAGGCTATGGGTGGTATAGCCTTCTCCTCGCTGAGCAATCCTAGCAATGGCTTGTGGTCTGAAATGATAGTAAAATGACGGCCGTGTATGTACTGGTGAAATTTCTTGACACCAAAGATGATTGACAGGCTGTGAGTATCTGTGAGTATCCCTTTTCCGTTGTGGTGAGCGTTCTTGATCCATATCCTATAGGCCTCTCCATGCCATCGTCCATTTGATGGTAGAGCACTGCTCCCACTCCATAGGGAGATGCTTCAAATGTCAACACCAATTCTTTCCAAATAGATTGGAAGAGTGCAACAATTTTTTCACCCTTATGAAAGTTTCTTTCTGTGGTGTTTGCCAAGACCAACGTTGGTTTTTCTTGAGTAGGTAATACAGAGGTGCCAGTTCTGTAGACAAATTAGGTAAGAAACTCCCATAATAATTGATCATCCCTTAGAATGATTTGAGCTCAGAGGTGTTCTTTGCTGCAGTTCCCTCTCTTATGGCTCTCACTTTCTCATCAACTGGGTGGAGGCCCTGTGAATCTACCCTGTGACCCAAATAGATTACCTCCTTCATTTGGAACATGCACTTTCCTTTTTTAAATGCACTCCAACCTGAAAGAAATGATTTAAGACTTCTTCTAATTTTGCCAAATGCTCCCTTTCAGTGAGTTCTGTCACCAAAACATCATCTAAATGAACTACAACGTGGGGCAGTCCCTGCAGTAAAATGTCCATCGTTCTCTGGAATGTGGTGCAAGCTGAGGAGATGCCGAAAGGCAAGCGGGTATATTGGTACAACCCTTTGTATATATTAATTGTGACAAATTCCTGGGAAGCTTTCTCTAACTCTAATTGTTGATAAGCATGACTCATATTAAGCTTCGTGTAGGCAGTTCCACCTGCTAGCTTAGCATATAGGTCTTCAATTTTTGGTATGGGGTGCCTGTCCAGCTTAGCCACTTTATTAACTGTCAATTTGTAGTCTCCACAAATTTGAACGCTTTGGTCGGATTTAAGAATGGGGACTATTGGTGCTGCCCATTTGGAGAACTGCACAGGTTGTATAACTCCCAGCTTCTCTAGTCTGTCCAGTTCGGTGTTGACATTTTCCCGCAATGCATAAGGTCATGTCTTACCTTCATGAATCTGGGTGTCACCTCCTGGTCCACATGAATTTTTGCTTGCAACCCTTGGATCTTCCCAAGTTCGTCCTTGAAGACTGTGGCATATTTTTGTAGTAGCTCTGGTAACCCACTTGATCTCAGCTGGAAAATTTCATCCCATTCTAGCTTAATCTCCTTTAGCCAGTTTTGTCCAAGGAGGCTTGGCCCCTTGTCTGCTACCACCATCAAGGGTTGTTTTATCAACTGGCTTCTGTAATGGACTGTAACTCTGCTTATGCCTTTGACTTGGATGTCTTTTCCCATGTAAGTTTTTAATTTTGCATCAGTTTCTTCCAAATTTAATTTATGTTCACCATAATTCAGATATTTAAAGGTGTGTTCACCAATCACTGTAGTGGAAGCTCCTGTGTCCATTTCCATTCTAATAGGTCTGTCATTTACCTTCACTGTTACATGTATTGGTTCTGTTCTCCCAACCTTCAAGCTATACAACAAATAAATATCTGGATCTGTTACTTCAGGCTCTTCTACATTGTAGATTTCATGGGGTCTTTTCTTTTGTTTGAAATTCTGCTTGATTCTTTGCACTGTCTCATTAGGTGTCCATTTCAATGACAAAAAAAATTGATTTTATTTAAACTGTCAATCATTATAAGGTTGTCTGTTGCCATTATTCCATGTTTTTGCTGCTAAGTCACTTTTTTTTTTCTGCTGGTGGTGGCTGTTTCCTGCTTCTTGGCAGAGCCTTGCATTTTCGTGCCTTTTTTGGTTGGGTCTTGCCGCCCAATGTGGGGACGGCACCATTTTGTGCTTCCTGTATGGCTTTCGAATCCCTTACTGTGCTTTCCATGGTCAGTGCTATCTCTAGCACCTTCTAAAAATCCTAATTTATTTCAGACAGTATTCCCTTTTGAATCATGTCCTCAATTACACCCCACATTAAATGATCTCTGAGCATGTCATTTAAAGATGTACCAAACTTTGCAATGTTCTGTTAACTGTTTCAAACTTGCTACATTACAAGCAGCTGTCTCCCCCGGTGCTCTATTTCTTGAGTTAAATTTGAACCGTTGCATCGTTACTGAGGGCATTAGCTGGTAAGGACCTTTTATGAGGTCTACCAGCTCCTCAAAACTTTTCGAATCGGGGCACTGGGTACCGTCAAACATCAAATCAATCCATAGGTTTTACTCCCACATGTGAATAAGAGGATCGCTCGCTTCTTCTCTTCCCCCATAATGTCATTCACTTGGAAAAAGAATCTGAGGCATTCAATATAATGAGACCAGTCGTCCGTGGCTGGATTGAAAGGATCAATTCTTCCTAATTGCGGCATTCTGTGAGGGGATAGCTTCGAAAATTGGGAGGTACAGCCCAATTTCATTTCTCTCTTTCCTTCATTAACTTGTTATATTCTTGAAGCCAGTTTATTGTATCTTTACTGTTTCCTCGCTTTTTCTTGCTTTTTCCTCGTTGCCTGTTTGTTGGATCCTGGTCACCAGTTTGTTGGGACTTCTGGATCTGAGTTCCACACTTGTTTTGGGATGGCCGAGTTGGTACAATAGACAGAGTAGGTCAGCAAACACTACTTAGGTGGAACACATTCTGTTTATTTACAAAGGCAGCAGCTCAATTCAGCAGCTACACTTGTGTGCTTTCAACTCAAACCCTGTCTCTGCAGTACAGACTCTAACTACAGACGACTGACTGAGGTAGTCCGCTCTACTCGTCTTTTGGATACTAAGATCATTTGATCTTCCATTATAACATTCTTCTTATAAGTATATTATACATCAGATTACCACACCGGGCAAGGAATGTGGAACTTCAGTCTAAGGTAAGAAAATAGGAGCGGAGTGGCAATCCGATGGTGATTGCCACACCACAGAAGAAAAGGCCCACCCTTTAAGTAAGGACACCAAAACTATACACAGTACTCCATATCTGCTCTCACCAAGCCCTTGTACAGCTGTAGCAACATTTCTTTACCTTTATACTCAATTTCCCTTGTAATAAATGACAGCATTCCATTTGCCTTCCTAATCACTTGCTGTACCTGCACACTAACTGTTTTGTGATTCATGTACCAGGACACCCAGATTCCCCTGTATCGTAGAGTTCTGCAGTCTCTCTTGATTTAAATAATATACTTTATTTTTTATTTTCCCTACCAAAGTGGACAAGTTCTCATTTTCCCACATTATACTCCATCTGCCAATTCTTTACCCACTCACTTAACCTATCTATATCTACTTGTAGACTATTTGGGCGCAATTCTCTATAAATAAGACTAAGGGCAGAATCGTCCCAGATTTGCACTAAATGTGGTAGCAGGTGGGAAAAATGACGTTTTGGTGGCTTTTCACACCAATCGTCCCAAACCCGCCGCATTAATTATGCATTCCCAGGATATACCCTGTTTCCATGGCAGGTGGGCACTGACTTGCCTGCCATGCCATCATCTCGCTGCTTTATTGTGCCAGGTACTTCATTTAAAGTACAGCCGTGCTCAGTGCTCCCAGCCCAGGACTGCAGCAAAGAAGACATGGTCCCGAGGTGCAGCCCTTGAGCACCTTTTGGATGCCATGGAGGCCCACTGTGATGTCCTCTACCCACGCTCTGGCCGCAGGAGGGGCAGCAACATTACCACTCCGGCTTGGTAGGCAATGGCAGTGGTGACCAGTGTCAATGCTGCACAGAAGAGGTTGGCCATCCAATGCAAATAGAAGGTGAATAATCTCATCTGTGCAGCCAGGGTGTGGCAACCATCTCATCACTCTAAACACATTCACTGGCATCTCACTCACTGCCAGCTCAAGAGATATCACCACCCATTCTCACACTCATACCCTCACATGTCCATCTGGCCTCATCTCCTCTGGAAACTGCCTCCTCAGCCCTCACCCTCTTGAGGCCACTTGCACAGATCAACATGTGCCCCCCCAAACACACCCTGGGATACCCTCCTTACCCAGTACAGCCCTTGTACTGCAGCCTCTTCCCTTGCCTGAGGCCACATCTCACCCTTTCGCAAGCAAGCCCTAGCCCTGCAGCCATTGAAAAGCCATCCATATATGGCTGATCTGGTAGGTAGAGACCTGTCCATGAGCCCCCCTAAAAGTGATGTGGTGTTGTCTGAGAAGCCTGGCACTGATGGCTGCGAGTGCTGACCGAAGCAAGGTAAGAAAACAAACCTTGAAGTCCCAAGCGACGTGCAGCCCGCCAAGTGCACACCTTATATATGCTGTTGTGAAACATGTCGGCGTGTTTTCCCGCCGACGCGGGTAGATGATCCAGTGGGGGGGAGGGTGAGATGTGCCCGGCAGACTGTCCTTATAATGATGCACTGATGTATTACAATGAGGTTCCTGACATCTGATGGTAGGGAACGCAGCCCGCCATCGACGGGCTGAGCAGACGATTGCAAACTATTTTCACGACGTCGTGAAACAGGCTTTTGGCCTTCTCACCATATTGTTCACTCATGCCACCCGACGCCAGCGGGCACAGAAAACTCTGGCCTAAGTGCGTTGGCGGGCTGTTTTGGCAGTGCCCACCACGCTGACTGGAATGGCGGGAATTCACGCCCAATTCTGCGCTTGGAGCCTAATTAATTATGCAAAGACAAGTATCGGTCTGAATCACCTGGCGAGTCAGGGGTTGCTTCATGCGGCCGTCGTCAGCTGGCGGGTCCACAGGTCCGGTGCCAATTTTAAAGGCCAGTTCAACACATAATCCCACTCTCTCCAGCCCACCAGAGATGCCTGGCAGCCAGAAAAGAAAGGCCGAGAGCCTGAAGAAAGCAACACCCTGCTTCATGCACCAGGCCTTGATCAGAGGGGTGCAGGTGCACAGACAAGTGCTCTATACTAGGGATGGCTGCAGAAAGCACAGCAGCCTCAACTCTCTGGCCTGGGAGGCTGTCGTGGAGCAAGTTAGCGTGGCTGGCACCTGCGCCCAAAGTGCCACCCAATACAGGAAGAGGATGAATGATCTCACCTGCTGCACCAGGTTAAGTCATCCTTCAACTCCCTCCAATATCAAACTCTCATCATGACATCATGCACTCAAACGGCTACTCTCTTCAGGGGTCTCATGCAACCATTAGTGGAGGACACATATTAACACTCATTCTCTCACCAAGATTTTAATATTATCCCCATCCGGTTTGTCATGTTGCTCACACTCCATCCTCTGGTCCTTCTGGGGAGGGCTCACCACACACAGGCGACATGCATCTCACCCAACATCTGCTCCATGTCTTCTCATCACATACCTTTCTTTCTTCTTCATCCAGGCCAAGCTGGCGCACAACAAAGTGAAAACCAGGGGAGGGATGGCCAACATCACCGCCCTCCGAGTTCTGAGTAGCCCTTTAACAGTGCTAATGAAGCCGTTGGCTTTAAGTGGCTTTCATTGCAAGGAGGTATTCCTCCTTTCTTTCTAAGCAGACTCCTGCTCACTCCTGCAGCAACAAGAGGTTAGAGGGCGACCCCAAAAGGGCCCCCCCACGTGTTCCATCTTCCCTCTCACTGCCATTCCACCACCTTCCCTCCCCGTTGCCCACCTCGTGCTCATCAACCTGACCCTCATCTTATGTCCCACCCACGGTTGAAGTGCTAGTCTCTGAAAGTGGAGGCCTGCATGAGTGCCACAGCACAGTGGTGTGCCTTGGGACAATGAAAGCAAAGAGAAGGATCAGTCCAACCCTACAGCCCCAAGAGAGTGTCGTTCATCGCAACACAGACATGGTCCAGACACCTTGAAGTTACATGCGAACGGAGGTCCGCCACCCTATTTCAAACAGGCTTGAGGCCGACATAATTTCCCGCTGGTGTGACAGAAGATTGGAAGGTGTGGCAAGATTCCGGCAAGCAACTGTTTTAATCAGCATTCATGACATGCTAATGAATGTAAATGGCGATCGTGCCACTAATCGGCAGGATAACCAACCCGCCATGTACACACCGCCGGGAGAATTGCGACTTGTTTTAACGACAATGGGTTTGCAACTTTTTGCCTGCCATTGGATTCTCCACTCCTGCCTGCCACGAAACCTGCTGCAGGTGGGATAGGAGAATTCCGGCCTTTATGTCCTCTTGACAACTTGGGTTCCTATATAACTTTGTGTCATTAGCAAATTTAGTTACCATACGTTCAGTCTTTTCATCTGAGTCATTGACATAGATTCAAAATAGTTGAGGCCCTAGTACTGATCCCTGTGGCACTCCACTAGTTATAGCTTGTGAGCCTGTAAATGGCCCATTTATCCCTACTCTCTGCTTCCTGTTACCTAACCAATCCTCTATCCAGGTTAATATGTTGCCACCTATACCATGAGCTCTTATTTTGTATCGTAATCTTTGATGAGGCACCTTATCAAATGCCTTTTGGAAATCCAAGTGCACCACATCTACAGCTTTCCCATTGTCTGCCATGCTTTTTAGTCCTGGGAAAGATCAGTAAGATGGGTGGAGAGAAAAAAAATTCCAGGCCTGGAATCTGGGCCACCACCAAACCTGCTCACTATTATTTGATGTTGCAGTCAAGGAAGGAGCATGTGTGGTAGTCTCAGTAGAGGATGGAAAACCCAGTTGGAATGATGAGGTAGCAATAGCCCTCAACGGCCAATTTTCCCTCATTTCCACACCATCTTGAAGATGTGATACTTTGCAATATAAATGCTACTTTCTTCACATCCTTTTCTCCTTCCTTAAAGCTTTGATAAAATTCTGCCCATAAGGCCTAAAGTAGTTGGGATTCAATTGAGGTAACAAGGATAAGATATTGGCGGAAATGGAGGAAGCAGCAGCCACATGTTAGGGTAGTCATGAGTGGATGGAAAGAAGTGCTGAATGAAGTTCCCAATGATCTGTATTAAGACTGCTGCCATTTTTAAGTTATACTCATGACTTGAAAATGGATGAGTTCTATAACAGACGAGTGAGTCATCCTGCCAGATTACTGGGAGGTGAAGATGAAAATTTACTCCAACATATAGAATATTGGTGGCCATTGAGTTTAATATTTGGATTTTGCAATGGGGATGGAATCAAGAGTGCAGAAAATGGATCTCATGGGATGAACTTGAAGAGTGGGGAAAACTGCAAAATATTGAAGGCTACAATGTGTTGGAGTTTTGGGGAGGATGGGAATTAGGTGATTGAGGCAACTGTGTGAATTACTTTGATCTTAGAAAGGAAATAAATTGTGGAGGTGAGAGTGGAAAGCTAGGAGACAGACACATAATGAGACTGTTAGCTGTGGAAATAAGAGTCTTGGATTGCTCTTGCCCTGTGGGATGGTAGAAACCCATAAGAATACAAGACAAAGAACAGTTTGTCATCCATTCATGCCACTGACAGCATTGCAACTGCAAGAATAGCACAAAATACCACAGTGGTAAAAGTAATCTCTTTTGTCTGGATTTATCTTTTTAATCATATTGTGCATATTGTGCTTTTCTAATTTCTTCAGTTGTCTTTTAACAGTCCATTTGTTTTTGCTGCTTAAATACTTATGTAAATAGATATTATCCAAGATGGTTTCCATATGAATAAATCTGACATTCTAAACATGGCTGTGCATTTCTGGAATATTTTTTGAAGAATTTCACTTTATTTCATATTTTTTATGCCAGAGATCCCTATATTTATTAATATATTTAGTATTATTAATAGATTTAGTATTATTCAGGCAATAGCTGTTTGGGAATATTACAGCATACTTTGAACTTCACTGAAACTAGTTGAAGGCGATTGATTAATCTACTGATGATGCCTAAGTAAACTGGTTACAAGAAAATAATTAAGACTTTATTAGCAATTACTAGCAAAGCAGATGGCGTTCTTTGGAATTGTCATACAAAATTAGCCCTGAAATTGTACTTTAATGCAATACATTGCTTTGTCAGTATTTGGATGTAATGGTAGTGACTTGCCAAATGCAGTTCAATATCTATGCAAACATGAATTTAAATATGGGATGTAATTTTATTGAAATAAGTACAAACATACATTTTATGAGCAGTGGTGACTAATCTTATACTAAATAAAGTACATTTTTCACCAAACACATGTAAAATTTATGCTTCTCATCACATTTCACAAGGCTGCTTAATGTTGGTATTCTTCCTCAACAACACTCAGACCAAAATAGTCTCCTGAAGGGAAAGTAAAGATTAATCTTGTCTAGCCTTTGCATTCCAACTAATGGACTAGAAAACCATTTCCCCATGCTTCAACTTGCCTTCAAGCCAATTGTTCTTGTCTTGAAAATGTTGACTGCGTCTAAAATAACAAGAATTTAGCAGCACTCTAAGGTATTGTTCTATACTTGAACAGAATGAATCTTATGGACTGATTTTAACGCTGACTGTACTGTGGCAACCAGGCTGGTGAGCAGTTAAAACGGCCCATTGAACTTATCTGTTTGGATCCTGCTGTCTTTCTGCGGGTACTGATCTCAACATACTCTTCTGGACAGGCGAGAAGGACACCTGACAGAAATCAGCAGGGTCCTTCTTTAAATACGAAGGTTGTGCTATAATGACGTAATTGGGGCCTGACTACAACATGAACTGAGGTCTGCAAACATTCCTGCCATGGCCAGGCTAGGCCAGCATGTAGAGCTGGAGCCAATAGAAGCCCGAAAATTCTAAACAGACCTTTTTATTAATTTGCTTGTGGGGCCAGGAGGTGCAGGAGTGTTCCTCATGTTGCATTGAGGAAAGTTTAGATCCCCCCTCCCCCCGCATTGAGGTTCTTCCCTTCTCACTTGACTGTGGACCTCCCCGAAGTCTCTCCTTGCTCACCCAAGTGCTGGCAATCATTTCTTTGGGTCTCTGGTGGTGTGTTCCTACCAATGGATATTCTGTTTCTGCCCATTGGCCAACTGTTGTTCTCTACCGGGTTTGGGCAGGAGACTGCCAGAGACGGCTTGGGAAATTTGTCAGGCTTCACACAGCCAAGATCTGGATGGATTGCTGTCAGCCTCAGGCTTTGCCACACAACTTCTACCCTGACTTAAAAATCATAGAATCATAGAATATATTACTGAAAAAAGAGATATACTGACACAGCTTTTTGTCTTGCACTCATCAGGACTTATTTGCAAGAATGCCAATTGTAAAGGGAACAACAATTTACATTGCATGAGAAGAGAGTGTTGATTGGTTGGCAAATGGACTCTGATTGGTAGAGGCATTACCATAGAGAATGCACCAGGAACAGGTAATTGCCAAGCTATTGTTTAAATTCCAACCAGGCAGGTTGACTCTGAATGCCCAAGGCATTGCCCTGGGGAATGAACCAGGGAATGGCTATCCCCCAATCTTTCGATTAGTTGAAAAAGGCACAATGTGTGGACATACTCCTTTTTCTGCAAAGGACACGGCCCTTTGTGTGAATACATGTAGCTTCTAGCATGCGTAAGTGAGCCACACTGTGAACCCGACTGATAGTCTTAAATTGGCTGTCAGTGTAGTTCTTAGTACAATCAGGATTGTTTAGCAAATGCTGTCTAATTGCGGAATCACATATAATATTGGACACAATGTTTTGAGTTTGTATGTGCAACTGAATGGGCCTAAGGCCACCACTTTTGGTCCTGAATAGGTGCCCAATCTACATAGGATTACCCTGGAAGGTTATTGTGTCTCAAAAATTTGAGCAACAGGTGAAGCTAGCCATTTCATGCTGCTATTATGCAGTAGCAACACGAGTGGTATTCTCCACTAACAGAATGCTGCCATCAAGCCAAAAATTCTGCCTATCACACAAATGAGTGATGTAGTATATGAATTTCAAAGCCAGTATGATACTAGATATGTTGGCTAGACGCCCCAATGACTGTCAGATAAGCTCGTCCCTTCGACTGTTCTCAACAGGCAGAGTACTGACCGTACCCAACCAGCCTATGTTTCAAAAACCCAAAACAAATTATGGGCACGTCTCCCACATCTTCCTTCCTCCATGGAGTGATTGTACTCATACTGACCCTCAGCAGCCTCGTGAGGTTCCTGGGCCTCCAGATCTTCATCCTCTCATGAGCTCTCATCCTCCTCCAATTCATCCTCTGGCAGAGGTTCACCTCTTTACCTTGCCAGATTGTGAAGGGCACAACACACTGTGATGATGCTGGAAACCCTGTCAGGAGTGTATTGGAGTGAGCCACCTGAGTGGTCCAAACATCTGAAGCGCATCTTCAGAAGCCCTATGGTCTGCTTCATAAGGGAGCGTGTGGACCTGTGAGCAACGTTGTAACTCTCTTCAGAATGACTCTGAGGGCGACGCACCGGTGTCATCAGCCAGAGTTTGTGGGTGCTCCTTATCCCCAAATAACCATCCCTGCAGAAGTAAAGGCCCCTTGAATATCTCAGGCACCTGGGAATGACTCAGGATGTAGGAGTCATGGCAACTCCCAGGGTACCGTGTACAAATGTGCAGTATTTGCTTCCAGTGGTCACACGCCAGTTGTACATTGATGGAATGATACCCCTTGTGGTTTATAAACATTAGTGGTCTGCTGCCATGGGGCCCATATAGCCACATGGGTGCAATCTGTTGCACCCTGCAGACTTGGGAGGCCTGAGATGGCGGCGAAGACGGTGAAACTCGCAGCCTGGCTATCTCCATCCAGAGCAAACCTGACATAATGATGGGCTTTCCTGTAAAGGGCACCTGCGACCTTCTTTATGCATCAGTGTGTTGTGGACTGAGAGATGTGCACAGGTCACCTGTTGATCCTTGGAAAGAACCAGAGGCCAACAAATTGAGTGCTGCAGTCACCTTCAAAATCACTGGCAGGGGATACCCTCCAATTCCACGTGGTGTCAGGTCTTCATGATGAATGTGGCATTTGTGATGTACCAGAGCTCAGGACAAGCGCAGACATGCATGGCATTTCCTCTCACTGATTTGTAAACAGGAGATGCGTTTATGGTAAAAACTACCTGGGTTGCCCCGGTTGTCTGGGTCTCTCCTTCTGACCCTCTTGTTCTTGTGCTGGCTCCGCTTGACCATGTCCCTGCTGCTGGAGCTGCGCACAGAGTCGCCTCTCCCTCCTTCACCTCCTCCATTGCATAAGGACCCTGACAAAGGCAGCATTGAGCCCTAGATCCATATATGCTTGTGCCTTCTCTCTGAAAGGAAATATTGAAGACATTAATGATTCAAGGGGCAAGAAAGTGAAGCTCAGAAGGTGACATGTTTGGAAACTGTAAGGGTCCATAGTTTTTCCTGCCCTACTTGCATGGTGGCTGATTCCACCTTGTCTCTGAGACACTAGCACACACATCAAGGTGACCCAGATGGCATCGCAGATATGTAACATCTTGAGCCCTGGGTGGGATGGTAAAGTTTCAGTGAGATGAGTGACCCAACCTAGCTCTGTGCTCCAGTCTCTGACGTGGCATATTGATGACCAATCAGTTGTTCATGGTCAATGAGTGGATGCCCTTAGGCCTGTTAGGAGTGTCAATTCTAGTGAACACATGATAGGCCTTCATTAATGGAATGCCATATATGATACATCTGTGCCTCCTTCACTACTCCCTGCATTCCCAAATTCTACACTCTTATATGTTATTTTTGAGATGCAGCGCCTGTGATGTGAAGCGAAGCCACTGAGTTCTGAGTAGCCCTTTAACAGTGCGAATGAAGCCATTGGCTTTCAGTGGCTTTCATCGCAAGGAGGTCTTCCTCCTTTCTTTCTAAGCAGATGCCTGCAGCAACAACAGGTTAGAGAGCAATGCCAGAAAGGTCTCCCTCGTGCTTGCCCTTCCCCCTCACTGCCATTCCGTAGCCCTCCCTCCCCGTTGCCTTTGTGTTCATCAGCCTCATCTTTGCCTCACAGCCCACCCTTGGTTGAAATGCTAGTTTCTGAATGTGGAGGCCTGCATCAGTGCCACAGCACAGTGGTGTTCCTCAGGACAATGTAGGCAAAGAGCAGGGCCAGACCAACCCTACAGCCCCAGCAGTGTGGTGTTCATCACAACAAGATTGGTGCAGCGCTATGGCAGATTGGCTATGTATGTTGCACTCATCTCGAAGCTACCAGTGAACTGAGGTCCGACATGTACATACTACCCTTTTTCAAGCAGGTTTGAGTCCGTCGTAATGTCCTGCTGGCACAATGCAAGAATAGAAGGCCTGACAAGATTCTGGTGAGGAGCTGTTTTAATGAGCATTCATGACACGTTAATGAATGCAAATTGTGTTCGCGCCACTAGTTGATGGGATAACCGGCCCGCCATAAACACACCACTGGGGGAATTGCAAGCTGTTTTTACGACAGCGGATTTGCAACTTTTTGCCTGCTGCTGGAGTCTTCGCTCCCGCCTGCCACTAAACCCGCTGCGGGTAGGTCAGGAAAATTCCGCCCCATGTCTCTTTTTTCAGCAGTACACAAGTTCTTTATTGCCAAGCGACTAATCATAGAATGATTGCAGCACAGAAGGAGGCCTTTTGGTCTGTTGTTTCCATGCTGGCTCTTTGCAAGAGCAATTTACCTAGTGCCACTCTCGCACCTTTTCCCAGGAGCCCTGCAAATTTAGCATTTTCAGATAATGATCCAGTTCTCTTTAAAATGCCATGATTGCATCTGCCTCCATTACACTCTCAAACAGTGCATTCCAGATCTCAACCAATTGCTATATAAAAAAACAAAAACAGAATTACCTGGAAAAACTCAGCAGGTCTGGCAGCATCGGCGGAGAAGAAAAGAATTGACATTTTGAGTCCTCATGACCCTTCAACAGAACTGAGTAATATTAGGAGAGGGGTGAAATATAAGCTGGTTTAAGGTGGGCAGGGGGGCGGGGGGGGGGGGGGTGGGGGAAGAGAAGTTGGGGGGTGGGAGTGGTTGTAGGGACAAGCAAGCAGTGATAGGAGCAGATAATCAAAAGATGTCACAGACAAAGGAACAAAGAGGTGGTGAAGGTGGTGATATTATCTAAATGAATGTGCTAATTAAGAATGGATGGCAGGACACTCAAGATACAGCTCTAGTGGGGGTGGGGTGAAAAAACTAACAGGGCATTAAAGGTATAGATTTAAAAATAATGGAAATAGGTGGGAAAAGAAAAATCTATATAAATTATTGGAAAAAACAAAAGGGAGGGGGAAGAAACGGAAAGGGGGTGGGGGTGGAGGAGGGAGTTCAAGATCTAAAGTTGTTGAATTCAATATTCAGTCCGGAAGGCTGTAAAGTGCCTAGTCGGAAGATGAGGTGCTGTTCCTCCAGTTTGCGTTGGGCTTCACTGGAACACTGCAGCAAGCCAAGAACAGACATGTGGGCAAGAGAGCAGCGTGGAGTGTTAAAATGGCTATATAAAAAAGGTTTTCCTCATGTCGCCATTGATTCGTTTGCCAATTACCTTAAACCAGTGCCCTCTGGTTCTCGATCTTTCCACCAATGGGAACAATTTCTCTCTATCTACTCTGTCTGGTCACCTCATAATTTTGAACACCTCTATCAAATCTCCTTTCAGCCTTCTCTTTTCCAAGGAAAACAGTCCCATCTTCTCCAATCTATCTGTGTATCTGAAGTTCCTCATTCCTGCAACCATTTTCATGAATCTTTTCTGCACCCCCTCTCATGCCTTCATATCATTCCTAAAGTGCAGTACCCAGACATAGGCCAGAATTTCCCCCCCCCCGTCGGGGAGGAAATTGATGGGCTGGCGCGGCGCCATTTTATGTGGGTGGGCCAATTAAGGCCCGCCCAGCGTGACGTCCGCAGGGAAGCGCTATGCGCTCCCTGTGCCGGTGGGGGGGAATGCTTAAAATCAAGAGTGCGCACTCATCTCCCTGAGGCTAAGTGCTGCCTCAGGGAGATCGCCTCTACTTTCAACAATAGTAAAAATAGAAAAAAAAAATTTCCTTACATGTCCCCTCATGTGACAATGTCACATGAGTTGGGACATGTTCATAATTTCCATAACAACTTTATTAAAATTTTTAAAACCTTACATGAAACCTCATCCCGCCGGTGGATGAGGTTTCATGTTTTTTCTAGTTGCCGCTGGGGCTCCTGGCCTGCCCGCTAATTGGCCATTGACAGGTTGGCGGGCGCACAGCTGATTTTGCTGCGCCCTCGCCTTCTCGAAAATTTAAATGGGGCGCGGTAACGTAGGGAGTTCCGCCCGACATCACCGCGCATCATTTTACCCGTCGGCGAGCAGGCCCCACCCCCGCTCGCCAATGCGCAAAATATTGCCCATAGACTCAATACTCCAGTTGAGGTTGAAGTGGTGTTTTACACAATGTTTTATTTGGTCCTGGGATTTGATTTTGTAATTAGCATAATATTAAGCAACTTCAATGTCTGATGCCTAAGAATCCTCCTTCCCTGCATTTTATTGACCAAACTAACAAATGTTTTAAACATCCCAAGCTTAATTTATCTAAAACATGATTCTGTGATACATCTCAATTAGAACAATCTGAGAATCAAGAACATAGTTTGAAATTTTGAATTACACTGATAAAATTGTTCTGACATAAAGATTTTTCAAATATATTTTCCGTTTCTTACTGTATGAGGAAGTGCAATTTGTTTTGACTATATATATATCTATCTATTATATAATTTCTAAAATTCCTTTCCACAAAATGTTATCTATTTTGTTGCATATATTGTGAATTTATTATAAGAATTAGAAAGTATAATTAGGGAAAATCGCAGATTCAAATAAATAGTTTTAAATCCAGCATTTTCCTGAAATAAGTTTATTTAAAGAATCTCTTTGTATTTAATTCCAGAAGTTCAACTGCAATTATGAAAGGACTGAACAGACTTGCATGAATGATGATTAAGAGGAAAAATAAACCATTTATTTAGTTTACAGAGCTTCTATTTGGCATTCTAATAATACAATTTTTGGAAGTAAATTGAAATGTCCATAAAAGTAGGAAGAAATGGATTAAAAACAATCTTTTTATTGTACAAAAGTTCCTCATTCCTGCAACCATTTTCATGAATCTTTTCTGCACCCGCTCTCATGCCTTCATATCATTCCTAAACTGCAGTACCCAGACATAGGCTAGAATTTTCCCCCCCGTCGGGGAGGAAATTGATGGGCTGGCGCAGCGCCATTTTATGTGGGTGGGCCAATTAAGGCCCGCCCAGCGTGACGTCCGCAGGGAAACGCTATGCGCTCCCTGTGCGGGTGGGGGGGAATGCTTAAAATCAAGAGTGCACACTCATCTCCCTGAGGCTAAGTGCTGCCTCAGGGAGATCTCCTCTACTTTCAACAATAGTAAAAATAGAAAAAAAAAATTTCCTTACACGTCCCCTCATGTGACAATGTCACATGAGTTGGGACATGTTCATAATTTCCATAACAACTTTATTAAAATTTTTATGTCACAATGTCACATGAGTTGGGACATGTTCATAATTTCCATAACAACTTTATTAAAATTTTTAAAACCTTACATGAAACCTCATCCCGCCGGTGGATGAGGCTTCATGTTTTTTCTAGTTGCCGCTAGGGCTCCTGGCCTGCCCGCTAACCTTAAGGTTGGATGGGCAGGTCCACTAATTACTTTAATTGATCTGTCAATGGCCTCAATTGGCCATTGACAGGTCGGCAGGCGCACAGCTGATTTTGCTGCACCCTCGCCTTCCTGAAGTTGAAGGCAAAGTTTGAGGCAATCTCGAGTACTGGGCACTTTACATCCTTCTGGACTCAACTCTGAGTTCAACAATTTTAGATCATAACCTCTGTCCTAATTTTGTTTCATGTTTCTTTGCTGGCTTGGCTTTTTCTCTCATTTCTCTCTTATTTTCTTTACCTTGTGTTTGGATGGCAGCTATTCTGTCATTCATACTTTCTTTTAGACACATCTTTAATTTCTTTCACTTCCTTTGGCCTTGCACCATGAAACCTTTATATCATTTAATCTCTCCTGCCCTCTATCCTATCACAGACCTTTCCTTTCGCTCCTCTTCCCACTCCCTCCCACCCCCCTTTTCACTTACCAAAACCTATTGGCCTAAGTCTTTGGGCCTCTAGATCGTCAGAGACTGGACATACAACTCAAGATGTGCGGTGGGACACTGTACAGGTCCTGGCACGCTGACCTCCATGGGAATTGCTCGGGAAGTTTGAACTGACAGGCAATTCCCCTGCTCTCCAGGACCCTCTGTGAATGTCTCTGACTCTGACTTAGTGTCGGAGACTGTGAACAGTTTCCATGTACTCACCTGAATAGTTACCCAGAAAATGTTAGACAGGAAAATCCCACTCCAATACAGAACTGACCCCAACCATTCATACTGAACCCCCCGATTCCTCCATTGATCACCCAATCATTCACCTATGGCCCCCCCTGACTCTCCCCACAACCCTATTACCCCCAACCAGATCTACCTACCCTCCGCCACCCACTACCCCTCTGACCTGACCTGATTAGCCCATGACCTGACTACCCTTCCCGACCTGACCTGACCATACCCCAACCCACCTACCATCTCATCCACCTGTCACTCTCTCTACACATCTCTACCCTACCCACCTGCCATTTTGTCCACCTGCCACCCTACCACCTGCCACCTCACCCACCTGCTGCCCTATCCACTTACCTCACCCACCTACCCACCCTACCCATGCACCCAATCACTAACATTCACATTAGACATTTAAACTTACCATGCAATAACCAGTGCCATAAAAAGGGGATGTGTCTTGCCTTCTAATGGAAATGGCAAAATGTGTAAAATGCAGTGTATAAAGTTATAGGGGTTTGTGGTGGAATTATTGAAGTTGCATTCAATTGAGGTTCTTTCTGATTATATAAACCTTAATGCAAAGCCTGAGCAGCTGGGAATCAAAATGAATGTATTCATCCAATAGTCAGGTTAGCTATTTATACATCAGATTTGGCAGTCCACAAAGATTGTTTTTGGCAGATTTCCTTGATAACTCATTAGTGCATTTTAACTAATTTCGGAGCCAATTTTTGTGGCCACCGATAAACAGATCATTATCAGTGTGCAAACAAGTAGCCAAATGGCCTTCTAACTGAAATAGAGTAGCCAAAGTGCACTTTGTTATTATGGAATTTGCTGATTGTTGGGCACAATATGAAAGTTATAAAAACCCACAGGTATAATTACAACCTTTGACTTTAATTTATAGTGTCTGTTATTTCATATAGTTTGTGATAATTTCATACTGCACAATTATATAACTTGTACCAAATGTGTTTTTATTTTACTGAATTTGTATTTTTTGAAGATGTAAAGTGTTAAATAATTGGCTCTTACTGTTACTGCTGAGTTGTAGAACTGGCTTGTGAAAAATGTGATTAATTGCTTGATGAAATGCACCTCTTAGATTTACTTCGTAAGATGATCTCTAACGTTCTATTCATAACAGCAAATACGAGCAGAATTAATGCATCATTCGGCTTTCATTTATCACAACAAAGGTGAAATTGTGCACAAGCTGATTTTTTAAAACTCCATTATTTCAAGCCTCGCTTTTTTACTTCTGTAAATGGTTGCACCTCAAGAAATTAATAGAGCACAGCGTAAAATAAAACACAACTATAACCTGCTTACCTGGCCACAGCTCTTTGTTTCACCGTTACGCTCCCATACCATTGTATTAATTTTACATAAACTGATACAGAAAATATTTGACCTCTTCGATAAATTTAAAGGAAATGGCTGACAAAAAAAAATGCTTTTGGTATTCACAATGAATACAATATACTTATGCTGTATCAACATACACATACACAGGTGTGGTTGGAGTGGTAGGATGCAAGGTTGCCTTGAAAGGATGCTGCCTCATCAGACAGTTATCTTGTCACACCCTGATACTAGATGTGCCAACTGACTGCTCTGTGTGAGAGCAGCCAACATGGTGTTTCTGATGTTGATAAAGTGGGCTGTCACTGTATTTTCCAAATTATTGCCCAATCTATCAAATCTGGCAGTGATGGCATCCTGTCTCTTAAACATAAGTAATAGGAGCAGGAGTAGACCACTTGCCCTTTGAGCCTGCTCTGCAATTCAGTACTATCATGGTTAATCTTTGGCTTCAACTCCACTTTCTCACTCACTCCCCATATCCCTTGATTCCCCGTGAAACCAAAAATCTCTCTATCCCAGCCTTAAATATATTCAATGATGGAGCATTCAGAACCCCCTGAGACAGGGAATTCCAAAGATTCACAACCCTTTGAGTGAAGATATTTCTCCTCAGCTAAGTCCTAAATCCTCAAACTTTATCCTGAGACTGTGGCCCCGTGTTCTAGATTGCCCAGCCAGCAGAAACAATCTCTGTGTCCACCCTATCAAGTCCCTTCAGAATCTTGTATGTTTCAATGAAATGGCCTCTCATTCTTCTAAAGTCTAGTGATTATAGACCCAATGTCCGCAGTCTCTCATCATAACAACGCCTTCATCCCAGAGAACAATTTAGTGAATCTTTGCCATACTGCCTCCAATGCAAGAATATCCTTTCTTAAATGTGGAGACTGTATTCCAGATGTGGTGTCACCAAAATCCTGTACCCTAGAGGAGAAGAAATAAGATTTATAATGGCTGGCAAAATAGGTAAACTCGCAAGAGTTTCTTAAGCACCAATCAGCTACTTAGTAAAAGTAAGGATTGAAAGATAGAGGGGGGGATTTTAACACCCAAGGATGGGCAGAAGAACAGGACTTGAATTGTAAAACCTGACCCCAACCCACTGCAAATGGGAATACTTCCAATTTAACCGGGGCAGGTCGGGGATCGAGTGATTATAACTGGCTTTCGAGAGACAGGTCGGTAATTATAACATGTTAATGAGGGTTAATGTGTGTAACTCAGCTTTTAGCAGCCATTTGGATTTAACAGCTCTAGCACAGGTTTCCCAATCTCGGGAAACCCATTAGATAAAGGTAGGCAAGAACTACCAGATCCAGTGCTATTCCAGCACTGACTGGAAGCCAGTGGGAATAGGAGAGCTTCCCCCAGCCCCCTAAGCCAAACTGCCTGCCTGACTCATGATTTCTAGACAACCCCCAATCAACCAGCATCCCCCAGAAATCAACAGAATCACCATCAATCTACAGAACTTGCCTCCCACACCACAACCACAGACACCTTTGATCTCTCCCTGGTGATCTCCATGATTGGTCCCTTCTGTGATCTCTCCCTCACCATCTCGCCCCTTCCTGTGATCTCTTTCCCCTTCTCTTCATTCCAAGCTGCTGCTTTGTACAGCATGCCTTCCCATCCGGCCGTTGACCAATCTCTGAATCTGTCTGGGAAACTGAGGACAAAGTTCTAATGAGGTCCTGCCATTAAATTTGGCAGAATCTCTGCCTTTCCTGGATTTTGGGTTTCCTGTGCTCCCCCAACCCCGCCACCCACTCCCCCAAAAACATCCCTTCCTTCCTTTGTTTATATATTATTGTCCTGACAAAAAATGGAAGGACTGGAGCATTGTGAGGGTATCATTCCTGCCTTGGAACAATAAGGGCCTCTCATTATCTTCCTGGATTCCAAGGGGAAAGTAATTAATTGTTTGCCTTTTCTTATGACACCATTGAGGCAGCAGCTGAGCAAAGTTACAACAGAACCCATGCAATCACTAACTGTAAGCATCTTTAATCAACTCTTCAGATACCTGGACAGGTGATGAAGGAACGTTTTACAATAAAGTCCTGGCAGGGTCCTGAAGCTTATTGGAGCTTGCTGCATGCTGAACTACTTTAATGCAACTGTGTACTGTGGACTGACTTGTGTTGCTGATGGTCTGTGGTAACTTGTAATGCGCCTGAGGCACAAAGGTAACCTTGACTGACATTGGCAGTGTCATCTCTATAATGAGATTGTCTGTATGACACCCAGCTCCACCTCACCAACACCTTTCTTGACTCCTCCCCTGGTGCTAAGTTATCAGGTTCCTTACCCGAAATCCTGTACTGGATGAGCAGAAATTTCCCCCAATTAAATATTAAGAAGACGTAAGCCATTGTTCCAGTCCTTCCTCCAAACTCCATCCCCTAACTACCAACTGCATCCCTCTCCCTGGCAACAGTCTGAATTTAAGCCAGTCTGTTCATACCTTGGTATCACATTTGATCCCGAGATGAGCTTCTGACTTCATATTCATGCCATCACTAAGACCACCTATTTCCATCACTGTAACATTGCTGGGGCAGAATTTAACACTTATCGGATGGGCTCGGCGGGCAGGAGTGGTCAGGAAGCTGACCACCGCCCGTGATCAAGGCTGGAAGGTACTTTCACAGAGCTGCCTCAGGGAGATGAAGAGTTGTTTAAAAAAAAATTTGAAAATGTAATAAAACATGCCCTTCATGTGACACATGAGCAGGGGCATATTATTAATTAAATTTTAAAACTTTTATTTTTATTTGCTTTAGGAAACCTCATCCCGCTCATGGATGAGGTTTCCTAAAAAACGCAAAGGCAGCTTGGCCTTTCCTCCTGCCCGCCAACCGACTCTGGCACATGCCTGCGTAACGGAATATCGCGCGGCTGCGCGTTGACCTCGGGAGGCTTGCCCGACGTCAACGCGTGTCATTTTACCCTCGAGCAGATCAGGTGCGCGCCTCCCCACCGAGTTTGTTATCTCTAGACTCAACTATCCCAATGTACTCCTGGCAGGTCTCCCACATTCTACCCTCTGAAAAATTGAGGTCATCCAAAATTCTGCTGCCTGTGTCTTAATTCGCAGCAAGTCCCTGTCCCCCTTTCACCCCTGTGCTTGCTGACCCACGTTGGCTTCCGGTCAAGCAATGTCTTGATTTTAAAATTCTGATCTTTGTTTTCAAAACCCTCCAAGGTCTTGCCTCTCTCTATCTCTGTAATCTTCTCCAACTCCACAACCCTTCATGATATCAGCACTCCTATAATTCTGGCCTCCTGTACATTCCCTATTATAGCTGCTCCACCATTGGTGGCTATGCCTTCAGTTGCCTAGGTCCCAAGCTCTGGATTTCCTCCCTACACCTCTCTGCCTCTCTACCTTGCTTTCCTCCTTAAAAATAGTTCATAAAACCTACCTCCTTGACCAAGTATTTAGTCATCTGATCAACTATGTCCTTATGTGGCTAAAAGTCTTATTTTATTTTATAATGCTCTTGTGAAGTGCGTTGGAATGTTTGATTATGTTAAAGGCACAATATAAATGTAACTTGTTGTTGTAGGTCAGATTCAAGAAGGTAGTGCAACTCTTGTCACTATCTTGCTCCTGAAATGGAGAAATTTCATTCAATATTCCAAAGTATGCTGGGTCTGTAGATATGGCTGCTTGGATAAGGGGATCATGATGCAAGTGAACATCCCTCTTTTTATCCTGTTTCCTCTTCTCTAAATAAGACAAAAAGACAAGAATGAGGAATGGAATGTTCATATCTATGTTTTTCATTGTAGAAGTGAGAAATTTTTAGTGAAAAAACCTGGAACAAGACAAAATCACTCAAAAATTTAGATTTCACAAGTCACAAATCTATTTTCTTATGGGTCCCAAATAAAAGTACAACCACCCTCCTTTAAACAATGATTTCCTGTGAGCTAGAAAGTGCCTGACCCTCATTGCTCATTTTGGACAGGTGAACTAAGCACAAAATGCATTATCAGCAGAACAAAACAGGGAAACCACTCCTACATTCATTTCCATTTCATTATTGTTCATTAACATATTAAAACAATGCTTTGCATGTTCTGTGTGAGGGTACATTAGGCCAGCTGAAAGCTCACATGTGGTATATGATGGTCACAGATCCAGCAAGAGCATTCTCCAAACATTCTTTTCAGCCCCAAACTTATGTAATCCAATATGCCACTACCTCATAGTGACAGTAGAAGTTAAGTTATACTTTTTACGATTTCCAGAACCATTGGCTGGAATTTTCCAGTCCCCCTGTGGTGGGCTGGCGAGCCATTGAAATCCCTGTTCACATCGGCGGGACCGGAAGATCCCGCTGGTGTAAAGGGCTGGAAAATTCATTGTTTTATTAATGAACGTCTGTTAATTGTTTCATAAGCTAGGATTCCACATTTCTAAGACCCAAGTGAGAAACTCTGCAGTTTCTGATATCAACAGATTTGTTAAAGAAAAACCCCAAAAACTGAAACAATTACAATTTATCATCAGTTATAATTAAAGGCCGAATTGTTAGTTTAGCATATTTAATTTATAAATCATTCCATGCATTAACATAGTTTGATATCCACTAGCAAACAAGAATTGAATAACCTTCTGCATTTTGGCACTTTATGCTTAGTTTCAGCACTTGACTGCTTAAATGAATGGCACATTATAGCTTCTCATCCATAATATTGCTATTTTAAAATAGCAATTCTGCAGTACCTCTACAACAAAGGTACAGTAGAGAAATACCTGTGTCTGAGCTTTGTCAGAAAATGCTAACTGTTGTATGTAATTAGTTGCGTGAACAATAATAACTTTCACAGTTGATTATTAACCATTTTAAAGGAAAACATTTGGCTGCTGCAATTTCTGATGAATGCTATATTTTCAAACTGGGTGGTAGTGGACTCCTCATTATTGGAGTATGTCAAAGCTATACGCAACATCATCGTCTTCTGTGGATCCGCTCATGTCTGAAGAGTTGGATGTTGGATTGGCACAGACATCCACAGAACTGGCAGTTCATGGTTCATGTTGGTGCTTCGGGGGATCTTCTGCAGCCGCACCACTTCTGGCTTTCCTCTTGTTGGACATCGCAAGTTTGGTGTAGATTGTCCTGCAAGCATGCTGAACCAAATTTCAGTGCTTGCTTCCACATGGGCCTGTTGACTTCAGTGTTTTCCTAAGAGAGATAGCCTGCAATGCAAGGGTTTGGAAGGCTTTTCTTTAGGGTGTTCTTGAATTGTTTGTGGACTTGGAAACATCTTTTAATTAAAGTGCTTGCATTTATATAGTGGCCTTCAAGACGGCAGGATGTTTTAGAATGTTTCATAGTCAATGGAGTACCTTTTAAATTGCAGACACTGATGTAATGTAGATCAGCACAGCAGCCACTTTCTACACAAGGTCCGACAAACTTCAACAAGATTAATGACTCAATAAATCAGTTTCAATGATGTTAGTTGGATAACAGATATTGGCCTGGAAACGAGGAGAACTTCTTGCTCTTCTTTGAACATTGCTAAAGGATTTTTTTACATCCACCTGAGAGTAGACAGGGCTTCAGTTTAACATCTGATTTGAGATGTTAATCAAATCATTAAATGTGTTATCAATTGTTAAAATAGCACATGTAAGAAGTTTTTTTTTAATTTGTTCGTGGGATGTGGGCATCACTGGCTAAGCCAGCATTTATTGCCTATCCCTAATTGCCCTTGTTCATAGGGCATTTTAGAGTCAACCACATTGCTGTGGGTTTGGAGCCACATGTAGACCAGACCCAGGTAAGGATGGTAGATTTCCAGGCATTGTGAACCAGATGGGTTTTACAACAACTAGTAATGTTTTTGTGGTATGTAGATTTTTTTTTATCGAATTCAAATTTCACCATCTGACATCAGTGAGATTTGAACCCAGGTCCCCAGGAATACCAGTCAAGTGACATTATCACTGTGCCACCACTTCCCTCAGTTTCTCCAAGAATGTTATCCAGTGCACTAAAAATTGCATTCAGCAGAACTTCAATTCTTGTTTAGTTTTGAAAAAGTTCACTGAAAATGCTTTCTTTCCATTCTAATACCTGAGAACAATGAACTGGGATAAGATTGCCAAACTGCTTTATGTGGAAATGTAAATTTGCCTTTAACAATTGTCAATGTTTTAATTTTGTTTTAGTAAGCACATTGTAATTTTTCACAAAATGATGGACATTTTCTAAGTATCCAGTTGCTTGGCTGGTTGCATGTAGACAGTCACCATACTCTGATCAATTTCAAGGCACGCAAGTGTGGGGAGAAATTGGATTGCCTGTTGATTTTTTCATTCTACCTCCCTCCCTCCTCCTTGCCCCATGGGGAAATGCCTGGTTTCTCTGCACTTTCCTTGGACATGGCTTTGATCATAAACCCATTGTGTGGATGATCATAGGAACAAACTAGAGGTCATAAGTATAAGATAGTGACTAATAAATCCAATAGGAGATTCAGGAGAAACTTCTTTACTCGGGGAGTGGTTAGAATGTGGACCTCACTATCATAATGATTAGTTGAGATAAATAACATAAATCCATTAAATGGAATGCTAGATAAACACTTGAGGAAGAAAGGAATAGAAGTCTATGCTGATAGGGTTGTATGAAGAGGGGTGGAAGAAGCCTTGTGAGGAGCATAAGTCAGTTGGCTTTAATGGCATGGACTAGTTGGGTCAAATGTTTCAGTGCTGTACATTCTCTGTATGTAATTTATGTTTTGATCATATTAAATTGTTAGCTACTTTCAGTCTAGCTGTTCAAACAATGTGTTTATTATTTGGCCTTTATCTAGTCAGATGCATATGGTTTAGCAACACAATAATGAGGCCTTACAAATCCTGCTGACTTGAATATAAGCTTCCAAACATTGTTGCTGCTTGGTGCACAGTGACAAATAATATATCTTAACTGTGAATATAGCCTGTTATTGATTAATCACAATATCTGTCTTCAGTGTAAAAGAATTAATATAAAAAATCTTTGAAACACAAAATTGCTTTCAGATAACAGGGGAATTCATTTTACCTAGCTTGGCATTTTCCTGTGCTGAAAATGCAACCTTCTTGCCTGAAGGCTGTAATCAATGTATAGAAGATGCAGGGAATGCAGCTGGTAGGAAGGTTTTAACGTAATAAATCAGCTTCTGGGCATTTTTTTCACATTGCCGGAATCATGAATTATAACTGTTTGTAATATAACAATGATACTTCTGTGTATTGGGAAGAAAAAGAAAACATCTGTTTTTCTTGTAGTCACAAGCAGTATGGCAGTAAACTTAGTAACCACGAAGTTTACTCTATAATATTGTCCTTGCTAGGAAAAAGCAACAGCTTCTGCTGTAAATGAGCAACATGAGATAACTCAACAAGATATGTAACTCAAAAACAAGAGATTGAGATAAACTGAAGTTATTTTATTTTAAATATTGTTTGCTGCAAATTTTCACCTCAGTGGCAGGAAACAAGAGCCAGGTCTGTTTTTGGGACAGAAGCCTGCCTCCGTGGGAAACTGAAGTTTTTTTGGGGGTAAGCCCATAATTGATATGGAGATGGGTTTCCTGCCCACTTAGAGAGAGAGTGGGTGGGAATGGAGGTGGGTCAGATGAAGAGTGGGACTCATTTAGACTTCCCACGGCAGCCATCACTGAGGCTGCTTGTTTGTCTAGAGGGAGAGATCTGCTGATTGTACCAAAGCCTTCCACTGCACCAGGGAAGGGAGATGTCACAGGGGAGCCTGAAGCCTGGCACCCAGGGCAGGGTAGACCCTGGCTTCATTGATGTCAAACAGGATCTAATCCTGGAGGCGGTGTGGGAGAGGAGGAAGGTCCTCTTGGAGAGTGACAGTTTGAGGTTACCTCGTCATGCTGCAGGGGCACCTCTCTGTTCAGCGTCATCTCCCCCCTCCTCCAATTCCTCTCTTCTATTATTACCTTCTGCTCCAGTGGTGAGCTATCTTCCTCCAGGGTCTCAGCATCCTCAAGGTCTACACTTCTCTGGGGAGTAATGTGATGGAGAGCACAGCAGATCACTACAATGACTGATAGCCTTGCAGGAGAGTATCGGAGGGCACTATCCAACTGGTCCAGACACCAGAATCGCACCTTCAGAAGCCTGATGGCCTGCACAATGGTTGTTCTGCTGAACAGGTAGCATTGGTTGTATCTGCTCTATACCTGTACCTGGAGGCCCCACAGAGAGATCATTAGCAATCTCTTCCAGGATTTCCCTTGTTCCCTAAGATCTGTCCATGGACCTGGGGGTTGGAGTGAAGACCTGAGGCAGCCTGAACTGGCAGAGGATGAAAGAGACGTGGCAGCTGCCAGGAAAGCAAGCATAAACCTGAAAAAAAGCTCTTGTTGTGGTAGCAGAACAGTTGGACACTGAGGGAATGGAAGCCCTTCCTGTTGGTAGATCTCAGTGGCTGATTACTGGGTGCCTTGATGGTTACATGGGTGAAATCAATGATGCCCTGCAACTTGGTGAACCCAGTAATGGAGGGGAATTGAGTGCTTTCTATCCCTGCAAGGTCATGTCTGTTGTTAAATAAATGCGCTGTCTGGCTCTGGCACAGAGGGTATCAGTGACCAGAGAGATGCAGTGGTGTGTAGGTGTTTTTGAGATGCCAGTAAGATCTGGAGATGATCCTTGGAAGGAGCCAAAAGCAAAGTGGTTTAAGGCCACGGTGACTTTGACAGCTATTGACAAACCATGGCAACCAGCACTGAGAGGTGCAAGATCTTTAGCAATAAGGGCACCGAAGTTTGTGACCATCTGGCGGATAGTCGCAGTCTCCTGTGGCACAGGTTTTCGGTCATCTCCAGGTAGCCTGACCTTTGGCTGTTGATCCTGTGTTGATGGTTTGGCCTCTGTTGGCTTTTTGCCCTTCTTTCCTCTCCTGTACCCTCCTGATGCCCACGTTCTTCCTTTCCTTTGAAGGGTGTTGCCCCTTGATGCTGTTGGGCCCCAAATCTGACAGTCGTACCCTCATTGTCAGCTGGAGCTTCCTTCTGGGCAAGTTGTTGCCCCCTTATAATAGTCAGCCTTGCCCCCTACTCTTCTGCCCCCTTGATGCCAGAAGTATGTCAACCCCATTCAAGGCTCAGGTGCTGAGTGCCCACTCTCCCTAGCACTTGTGCAGCGCCAAGGGAACCTCATTACCATGGCCAGGATTATCCCCTCGGCGATTTGGGGGCGAGGCCCGCTTGCTGAGGGTAAAATGACGTGAGATGACGTCGGGAGGAACCCCCGACGTCATCCCGGTCCATTTAAATCTTCAGGAAGGCGGGCAGACAGCGAAATCAGCTGTCCGCCCACCAACCTGTCAATGGCCAATTAAGGCCATTAACAGGCTAATTAACCTTGTTAAAGACCCTGCCCGTCCAAGCTTAAGGCTGGCGGGCAGGCCAGGAGTCCCAACGGGCTCCAGATTATTCATGAAACTTCATCCACTGGCGGGATGAAGTTTCATGTCCATTTTTAAAAAATTTAATAAACTTTGTGCTTCTTATTAACATGTCCCATCTCATGTGTCACATGAGGGGGACATGTTAATAATTCTAATATTTCTCTATTTTTTGACTTTTCTTACCTGTCAGTAAACTCCCTGAGACAGGACTTTGCCTCAGGGAGCAGTGCGCTCTCTTGAAAGAGCGCACTTTGACAGATGGGGAATCCCTCCGCCCCCTGCACAGGAAGTGCATAGATCTTCCTGTTGGGAAGGCCGCTGGGCGGGCCTTAATTGGCTCGCCTACTCAAAATGGCGGCCGGCCCCGCTTCGGTGGTGGAGTTCAGCTGCCCGCCCGCCGCCGAGCCAGTGGGGCCCGCCCGCCATCTGAGGGCAAAATTCTGCCCCATGTGTACAGATCCCTTTGCTCCGCTGACTCTTGTATCACTGCGGCACCCAATCAATAGCAGCTTAAGAGCCTCATACCACCCCTGCCGGTATTTTACCCAAGGTGTGGGGAGGCTCACACCATGCGGGAAGCCCAGAGGCATCCCTCCAAGGTCATCCACCCCCTATAACTAACCCTCCAGCCTCTTGAACCTGACTCTCCACCAATACCCCCTTATTCCCTCGCCATAATGCCCAACCCTGGACTTAGTTGTCATTCCAGGCTCCTTAGAATTGGGGACTGCATGTAGTACCAGCAAGGAATCTGAGTGTTGCAGCTGGGACTACAGAGCTGCCGGCCATCGATTGGCTAGTAGCTCTCTAAAGTAGGACTCACTCAAGAAAGGGTCAGAAGCAATTAACGCTACTCCCAGAATTGAATCACTGCAGGGCAGCCATCAGCATCATGGTTGGTTTCCCTGGCCTACTTTTTAGCCGGGGGAGGTGGGGCATGGACCACCGTAAAATCCAGCCCTATGAATCTGCAAGCTATAATATTCTTGGTCTCATTGTGCTAATACTGAATATTAACAGAATCTGCTGAGGTAAGGAAAACACTAACTTCATTAAGCAACATCTTACTATTGTGGTTTCATCTTGCCACGAGGTCTACAAGAGACAGCAAGATCATGTGACCCTGCATCACTTTGATGATGTCTACTGTGTCTCATTAGCATATCATACAGTTAGAATTAACCCCATGCACTACATTTCCCCGCAAGTCTCCAATTCACCCAATTATACTAAATATTTCCCCAAGTCTCTGACTTCAATTCCTTTTTTATAGGGACAACCTCCATGGCGCTTTCACTAGTTTACCCAAAAGGGTCCTCAGCTTCTTTGATGGAGTTTGGGGATCTCAGTCCTGTGGATGGTCTCTCAGAATCTGCTGGGCAGAAAGAGAATTGGCAGATAACTCCGGTTCAGCAACCTGGCTGTTGTCTGGATTGGTAGCTGAAAGCAGCATCTCTGGTCTGGTCAATCTGGTAGATGACTGCTTTGAAGGGGTAGAAGATTGCTTCTGTGTGGCAACTAGTGTACGCCTGTTCCATGTCACTGTACCATTATCTGTTTGTGTGAGGTAGGACTGTGGATGTGATGGCTGTTCAACCACTTTTCCATAGTGAGCTTGGTCTTGCATCCAAACTGGCTCTCCTGGTTGGAGGTTTGGCAGGTTGCATGCTTTGTGACATTTGTCATAGTTCTACATCTGGCTGGAACAATACTCATCCTTTTTCTCCCTCACCTTGTTCAAGTCATCAGCATGTGTTTGCAGCATGTGTGTGTGGGAGAGTAGGGAGAGTTCTCCGTCTTCTTACCATGAGGAGTTCACCTGGTGCTAAACCATTGTGGAGTGGAGTTGAACGTTAGCTCAGAAGCGCAATTGATGTCATTGTTCTTCTTCAGCGATAATTTCACTGTACACATTCCTCTTTCAGCTTCACCGCTGGTATTTTGGAGTGCTGGCAGTATGGTTTGATATCATGAGCTCTTTAAAGTATTGGCAAACTGCGGTGCATGTCTGAGATTACAAGGTCTGAGATTCCATGTGTTGCAAAACTCTCCTTCAATGATGTAATCACTGCTTCAGAAATGTGACTCTGCAGTTGCTATAATTCTATCTATCCTGAGTAGTAGTCTAATATGATCAAGAACATCTTACCTCTGTTTTCAAATAGGTCCATTTCAAAACATTTCCATGGTCTTGATGGAAAGGAAAATTACATTCACAGTTCTCTAGCCTACTGACAATGAATAGCACAAGTAATACAGCTTAATATCTTCTTTTCCAGTGATTTTGAGAGACTTGGCCACCAAACAGAATATCTTACTTTGGCTTGACATTTTGTGATGCCCTTTTGTGATGTCTTGGTGCAATCGTTGCAGTATATCGAGTCTCAGAACTCTTGGAATGTCTAATCTCTTGTCAGAGATGAGTAAATCATCAATGACAGAGGTGTCCCCTCTGTTCATAGTAGTGTCTGAGAATGAGATTGTGTGGCATGTATGCTGGCCATCTTTTGACGCAGTACTCTCTGACCTGAGCACATTCTTCATCAGATTTCTGTACTTCTCTGATTTCATTTAGTCACTGAGTTGTTGCTGGTAGAGTTGTGGTTGTTGTCGATGCAAAGGTTTCTACCTCTTCAACAAGGGCTACATCACCTTCTTCAGGCATTGCCACTTGGATATTAGACAAAGCACCTACTGTAGTCTGCTGTTTCCAGAACATACTCTGTCTTTGCATGAAACCTAATCATCTTCAGTCTGAATCTTTGTATTCATGGCAGCACTTTTGCTAACTCCTTAGGGTTTAAGAATGTCACTAAGGGTTTGTAGGCTGTCTCTATCTTGAAGTGGAGACTAAGAATATAATCTTCAAACTTTTCACAAGCCCATTTTGCAGCTAATGCTTCTTTCTCTATCATTGCATAGCTGTGTTCAATCTCTGTCAGTGAATGGGATGCGTAGTAAACTGGCCTATGCTTTCCATCCATCTGTTCTGAAAGAGTACAGCTCCCAATCCTGTGGAAGATGCGCTATCAGCAATGATAGTGGGTAGCTCTGGGTCATAGTGAGCTAAAATATCAGGTGATATAAGCATCTCCTTTATTTTCTCAGAAGATCTCTGTTGTGCTTCCTCCCAGCACCATGTATTGTCTTGTAACAATTGACATGGTGGCTCATTGATGACAGCTAGGTTGGGCAGGAACTTTCTAACTTGGTTTACCATGCCCATGAATCTCTGGAACTCAGTAATGTTGCATGAAGTTGGAAACTCCTTGATTGATTCTTTCTTCTGTTTGATCAACTCTGAGACCAGATGCATACACAATATGCCCAAGGAACTTGACAGTCGGCTGTGAGAATTCACATTTGTTGTTCAGTGCAAATCCTGCTTCCTGTAGGAGGTGCAGCACAGCTCACACTCCAGTGTCATGTTTCGTCTGAGTGGGATCCATGGATCAGGACATTATCCATGTGGCATAAGGCTCCACCCAGTCCTCCTAGGACACTTGATGTTGTCCCCTGGAAGATTTATGGTGCTGATGTGATATCGAAGGGTAATCTGTTGAAACAGAACTTCCCAAACAGTGTAATGAAGCTTGTGAGCAACTTAGATTCGCCATCAAGGGGTAGTTGCCAAAAACAACTATTTGCAACTAGCTTCATGAAGATTGCACTCTTTCCCAATTTTGCTAAGCTCTTGTCCACAAATGACATAGGATAAATTTGCATTCAACTGCTTTGTTCAGCTGGGTAGGATCTACACCAATTCTGATAATTCTGTTGGGTTTGACATTGGGACCAACCCCAAGCACCCGCTTGTTGGTTCTGTCACAGGTTAAATAACCCACTGCTTCAACATAGAGCCAATTTCCTTCTTTACCTTTGGCAAGAGTGGATGAGGAACTTTTCTGGGTGTAGACGAGCACACTGGCTTCATTTCAGGATGTAGAGTGATGTGGTATGCTGTCTTCAGCTTTCCTAGTCCTGTGAACAGCTGTGGAAATTAAGCTCCGAAGTTTTTACTTTGACCTTTTCAGCTTTCCAGTTCCTCTACTCTGCAAATCAGGTGGAAGTCTATACAGGCTTTCTTGCTTAAGAGTGAACAACTCTGCTTCAGGATCATATATAAGGTTTCAGTGATTTTACTCTTTCTATTTTGTAGGGTTGAATTCAGTTGCCCTAGGACCGTAAGTTCTATGCCTCCTAGCCCGTGTAGTTTTTTGCATGATGACTGAAGAGAACTTTTCTCCAACCACGGTTCAGCATCAGAAAGAACCAAAACTACTGCCCCTGTGCCAAACTTAAAGCATGCATTGCTTCCCTCTACTAGAAGATCAGCCCTCCAGTGGATTCTGCTCGGTTCCTGGATCTCTTCAAGGAAAGGCATCTCAGTATTGTTGATATCTTCTACTTCATGGATCTTGCCACCTTTCGAAGGCTTTTCTTTTTGCTTATTCTGTACAGGATTCTTGTTGTGACACATAGCCTGGAGGTTACCCTTCTTACTGCAGAAATGGCATTCAGCCTCTTTGGCGGTCGGGCCTGTGTTTTCTACTGCCAAACCAATTACAGTTAGCTGGAGGCAGTTGATGGATACTCTTCCTGTCTTTTTTAGGTCTCTTGTTTTTAATGTTCTCCACTCAGTCATTCTTTTCTTATATAATCATTCATGGGATAGGGGTGTTGCTGGATAGGCCAGCATTTATTGCCCATCCCTAATTGCCCTTGAGAACTGAGTGGCTTGCTAGGCCTTTTCAGAGGGCATTTAAGAGTCAATCACATTGCTGTGGGTCTGGATTCACATGTAGGCCAGACCAGGTAAGGATAGCAGATTTCCTTCCCTAAAGGGACATTAGTGAACCAGATGGGTTATTACGACAATGGTTTCATGGTCATCATTAGATTTTAAATTCCAGATTTTTTTAACTGAATTCAAATTTCACCATCTGCCGTGGTGGGATTCAAACTCAGATCCCAGAGCATTACCCTGGGTGTCTGGATTACTAGTCCAGCAACAGTACCACTACATCACCGCCTCCCCATATGTTTATGGGATATGGTTCTCCCTGTCACCCCAAATCACCAGTCAATTTTGCTCCCTAACTTCAGCTTGTCTGCTCAGTTGATTTGCCTTTGCTAAGGTTAAATCATCCACCGACTGCAAGTGGTCAGAAAATGCTTAGGCCAAGACTCTGACAACAATTATGTCCTTGATTAGTTCATCTTTTAAGCTGCCATATTCACAGTTCTCTGCAAGTCTATACAGATCATTGATAAATGTATCAATACTTCCCCTTGCCATTGGATACGCTTGTCAAATTTAGTTTGCTTGACAATGGTATTCTTTCGCAAGTTGAAGCAGGCATCAAGTGATTTTATTACTTTATCGTACGTAGCTTTTTCTTTGTCGATTCCTTGCTGGACTAGGATATAGTCTGCACAGCCATCCATAGCGTACTGACCTGTGCACTGCTTGGCTTTGCAGCAAGGCCTGATGCGGTGTGATATCTGGCAAATCTTTGATACCAATTCACCCACGCTTCTGTCTGGTTGAGACCTGAGAGCTGCTCAAAGCTTCTGGTAAGGGCAGAGAGTTTTCCATACTTGTTTTCACTCACTGCCACCATATAATATTCTTGGTCTTGTTGTGCTAACAGAGAAGATTTACAGAGGCTGCTGAGGCAAGGAAAACACTAACTTCATTAAGAAAAATCTTACTGTGGATTCATCTTGCAATGAGGTCTACAAGAGAGAGCAAAATCATGTGATATTGCATCACTTCCTGTGATGATAAATACCATCTCATAAGCATATCACAGTTTGAATTAACCTGTCATGCTACATTTCCCCCAAGTCTCTGATTCTCCCTATTATACTACACAAGCGACAGGAACAACTGCCTTCTCCTTTGTGTTCCGGTGTTAAAACTGGCACCTCAAGCTTCGACATGGGCCCCTGGCCCCATGACAACCAGGTCACCTAGGCTTCACTCTGGGCTTTGTGTAAGGTCACATGCCCCTTTCCACTACTCTATTTTGCCTTGAATTAAAGGAGACAGTTCAAAACATAACCATCTTATAAAGTCTTGCATTTGTAAAAAAAACTGAGTAAATTCTCTGAAAGGTAACAGTTATAATCCTGACCAAGAGCTTTAGCTTTTTTAAAAAAAAAATCCTGTCAAGCATAGCTTACATTAAGCAGGCTGACACATTATCTTTGCTGTCACAGAAAGTCACTGTAATTCTTACCAATTCCAGATGCTCACAGCAAGTAAGAATGTTTGATTTACAAAAAATAGACAAAACAAGTTGCGCATCTATATATATTTTTTAAAAACCCTTATGTCTAGTGCTCATCCATCACACCTCAAAGTGCCACACTGTCACATTGCAAAGCAGCAGACTTGAAAACATCCCTGTTGAAAGTGCTTCTTTCTTCTCAGTCTAATACAGCTTTGTACAAATATGTTGTGCCTTGCAAACAGGAAATCATAGTTTGTCTTTGGTATAGACAGTCTTGTTCTCAAAAATAAAAACAATTCTGGTAACTTATTAACTCATCCTAATTTTCTGATTGGACAAACAAAAACAAACATTGGAATGAGACTCAGGAAAAAGGACTGTTCTAAAAAGAGCTTCTGTCACAGTTTTCCTCATTCCTGGAACTATTAAGCAGGTAAATCCCTACTCTCCTCAATCTCTGATAGTTTTCATTTTAAAATTCTGGTCAGCAATTCCCTTCCCATCTTGCCTGTTGTTCCCCATTCTCTGATCTCCTTCACTGTACTCTGCTTTGTTCACCAGCCTCTTCCTCGCTATGCACTGCACTTTGGCTCTCCCCTCCTGTCCCCATCACTATCTCTCCCCATCCCCATTTTGCCTGCTTGCTTGCTGTGCTCTATTCTGCAGCCTCCATCTGCTATGATTTACTCACAGCTCCCTCTGCTATGCTGTACACCACGGTCTACCCTTTGTCAGACTTTGTTTATCAGCCCTGACTGTTCCCTGTTTCCTAGCTTTCCTATTATGCTCTGCTCCTTAGATCTCCCCCTGTCCCTCACTGTGTTCTATTCCCTTGCCATGCTCTGCTTCCCACATCCTCTACTCCACTGTTCTCACTGTATGCCATTCACCAATTAAGGACGAGGCTATACCAAAAATCAGAACTATGACCAGAATTTTACACTCTCCAAGGGGGTGGTTTGGCAGATGGGGGTGGGGGCATAAAATTGGATTTCAAAGCAGTCGCACTGTGCTTGTCCCTTGTCATGGGCAAGTGAGGCCCTTAAGTAGCCAATTAATGACCACTGACGGGCTTCCTTCCACTGTCGCTGCAATTTAGTCCACGGTGGGCAGGGAGGCTGGCGCAAAGTGCCCAGGCACATGGTGAAACATGGTGGCATCATGGCAGGGCTAGGGGATGTGTCTCCTGTTCAAGCACGCTGTGCCCATCAGAAGCTTCCACAAGGTATTTGCCCCACCCTGTTTCACCACACCTCACAGCCCTGTTGATCCTGGCCCCTCAACCCCCTCACCGGGGCCTGACAGCTTGGCCCTGGCCAGACCCTGGACTTATCTTTACGTCCAGACACCATGGCTGCTTTTCTTTGGGGCCTATTGTAGTCCCAGCTGTGGCTACTGCTCCCAGTGGCGCTGCTGGAATTCCCTAACAGCACTGTGGGTGTACCTACACCACATGGACTGCAGCGGTTCAAGAAGGCAGCTCACCACCACCTTCTCAAGGGCAACTAAGGGTGGCAATAAAGGCTGACCCAGCCAACGAAACCCAAGTCCCATGAATTAATTTTTAAAAAATGAAGCCGAGAATACTGTATGCTTTAGAACAGCTCTCCCTACCTGTTATTGGTAGACATTATGCTCTTACAGCAACATTTGGGGCCATTATAATTTCAAACCTTTGATTGATGCAACAAATTGTTTTCAGTAACATAGTGCAGAATTTAATGCTCCCACCCGCTGGGGACCCCACTGGCTTCCTGCCACCACCCCTATTAATTCCAGGGCAGGCAGGCTTGAAGACAGCCTTCCCACCTGGATGCTTACTGAGGCCCTTATGCGGGCAATTAATATTCATTTAAGGGCCTCCTTCCATCGCCATTGGTTTTCAATTAATAGCAGGTAGGAGAGTTGCTACACAGGAAGCTCGAAAAGCAAACCATGTCCGGTATTCTTGTGGACTCCCGTGAGGAAGGGGCGGCGGGGTTGCTCTCATTGCCTGATTGAGGGACTTGGCATCAGGAATTTGGCCGGGGTGGGGAGCGCTGAGAGTTACCCCCTGCCCTTTTCTTCTGACACCCGTCCCCTCCAGACAGCAATTCCCACCCTGCTACCCCCACTCCAACCTCACCTACCTGTTACCTTGGTCCCTCATTGATACTCGGCCTCTGGTGGGTGCGTTACTAGCAGCAGCCACCACTCCCAGTGGTGCTGCCTGTAATGGAGAGCTGCCGGTCTCTGATTGGCCAGCAGCTCTCAGGCAGGCAGAATTTTGCCCCTGGGGAAGGCCTGCCACTGGCCAGTTAAGTGTCCGATTGGCACTTAATATGGGGGGGCCTTCCCTAAAGAGGTGACATGGCTCTCACAGGTTCTCCAGCTGGGCGGCTTGACCCCATCACCTGGTTTAAATTCCGCACATACTCTATCATTGTTTATTGCCATGTTATAACCCTTGATGTTGCATCTTAATTAACAGAAAATAATGTCTTCCTGTCACATGACAGATCAACCTGCTTGGAAAACTTGGGGCAAAATTCAATAGCATTGCAGGATTTACCGTTGCTATTGCTTTCAATGCAGGGGCCTGCTAATTTAAATGTTTGTAGCCTGCAGCTGCGTGGACATGCAGCAACCCCAAAAGCCCCCATGCAGGCCATGCACAAGTGGACCGTTTTAAATCACTTTGCATGCGTGGCTGTGCACAAGATTTAATGGGCCATGCACTTAAAGGATTCACCCATGCAATCATAAAAGAATTAGAGGGAATGTTGCTCAGAAGAAAGCCCAAGTTCGTGCAAGGCTATCACCACTTAAAGCCAACCTGTAAAGCTAGATGCAATGGAGAAACTGCTGACCCAATAATGCTAAACTATTGTCTCCTCCAAAAGGTCTAGGAGATGCAGGCATAGCTGCCCCTGCTGTTTCTCAGCTGCTACGCATGGTTATGTGCAACCTTGTCCTGCAAGAGAGAGGGATGCGTAGCAATGAGTGTATTGCAATGTGTCTGGATGATGTGCCTGCCATAACTGAATACTGGAGGCGTGTGCAAGCTGCAAGAGGTAGTTATGAGATCATCTGAATGTTAGACCATATTATGATGCGTTAGTGATGGGGCTGTGGCGTATTGAGCAGCATAACTGATTGGTTGGTTATGTGATGGATAGAAGATGTCATTTGAAGATGTATTCACGGATCTTGACCACATGTGTGAGGACATTGAACTTTTTCCAGATCTGCAGCCAAGTCCTTGGGGTCAAACTCCAGGAATTTACCCCTGTGGCCACCTGCTTCTATTCCCTTAAGAGAGATTGCATTGATCGCTTACTGGCTGTATGTGGAAACCTTAGGCTAAATTTAATGCCGTCTCCCAGTGGGGAGTTTGCTGGCAGGGGGCATTTAATTGGTTGGGAGGATGGTGAGTGGGGATCCCACCGTCTTCGCACTTCTGCCCCGAATAATTCCGGAGCAGGAAGGCCCATCGGCAGGCTTCCAAACTCACCACCAAATGAGGGCCTGGCAATTAATGCCATCTTAAAGGTCTCATACAGCCACCACTGATATTCACCCAGAGGTGGGTGGGAGGTCTCACCGTGCAGGAACCTCGAAAAGCAAACTCTGTTGGGCTTGTTGCGGGATTCCAAGGATGGGGGTGGGGAGGTGGTGGTGGGTGGGTTAGGGTCCCCTCATTCAAAGACACTCACTGCCTGATTGAGGAATCCAGCATTGGAAAGGGGAGTGGGGCCTGCTGAGAGCCACTCCCTTTCTCTGCTGCGGACCTCACCCTGGGACCCCGACCCACGAGCCCCATCCTACCATCCCTCCCCTGTGGCCTGGGTTCCTCGGTGATCCTGGGCCTTGGGAAGGTGCATTAACTGTAGCTGCCACTGATCCCCCAATGGCACTATCTACAATGATAGCTGTTGGCCTCTGATTGGCTGACAGCTCCCAGTGAGCGGGATTTCTGCCCCAGGGACTTTCACACCGGGGAAGGCCTGCCACTGCCTAGTTAAGTGTCTAATTGATAGATTTGATAAGAAGTATATAAGATTATGACAGGTTTAGATAAAGTAAACAAGGAAAACCTCTTCCCATTAGGTGATGGTGCAAGGACAGGGGACACAGATTTGGGATTTTGGGCAAGAGATGCAGGGGGAATGTGGGAAAGAAAATTTTATCGCCACAATTGGTGACTGGTGCTCGTTGCCTACGAGGATGGTGGAAGCAGAGGCGGTTGGTGGTTTTGGGGGAAATTGGATGGGCACTTGAAGGAGGCGCACTTGTTGGGCTCTGGGGATCGACTGGGGAAATGGGACTGACTGGATTGTTCCTTGGGGAGCCGGCTTGGAATCAATGGGATGAATTGCCTCCTTCTTTGCTGTGGATGACTCTGACTTTATGATTTACACTTACTTCAGCAATACAGGGTTCTTGCTGGCACTTCAGCTGGTGGGCGAGACCCCCGTCGCTTCCATTAAATACCACCCCTCACTCCCCTGATCTCCAGCCCCACACCAGAGAACCTGGGAGCCCTCTCTTTAGTCTGTTGCTCTACTTGCTGTGTCCTTCCTTTCCTAAAAGTCATTCTTTTGTGTTCCAGTAGTTGCTGTAGCCTGAATGCACCTCCCATTTAAGAGGGGTCCTGTCCTGTCCTGCTTGTGGCTACTCCTACCAGCAGATCTGCTGTCATGGTATGTCATGCTTGTCTGTCTTGTGCCATCCTCACACTCCACTGTAGCTCGCCTATAACCATTCTGTGACTCCGATCATCCAACTATACCTAGGTCGACCTCTCTTTCTGCTGCCCTCCACTGTTCCCTCTAGAAGACGTGTCTGTAGCTTTTCAGCTTTCAACAAATGGCCAAAACGTTTTATTTTCTGGATGTCACTTTTCAGAGTTCTTTTTGCTCTTGCAATTTCAAGCACCTCTTCATTTGTCTTATGATCTGTATATGAAATTTTTAGCAAGCATCTTAACATCCACAATTCAAAGGCCTCTACTTTCTTCCACAGATCTTTATTTATTGTTCAGGTTTCTGAGACAAAATGGAAAGTGTATTGAATGTAGATTTTTAGGAGTCTTTTCCTAGTTTCAAGCTTGTTTTCTTCTTGTTAACACATCCTTCACCTTCACAAAATTACTTCTGGCCATCTCTATCCTTAAGAGGAATAGGCTGCCTTTTAAGAAGTGTAGGCTAGCTAGCTGGCTAGCTATGCATACTCCTGGACCCCATCTGAGTATGCAGTCAGTGGCAGCCCATGTTACACTGGACTATATGCTGCAAACATATTGATCAGCGCACAAAATTTGTGTGCTAACAGTCTAAACTTTAATGACGTGGGGGTAATTATACATCCTGATCCCCATCCTGAAAACTAGTCAAATCTAATTTTTAGCTCCCTAGGTGGATATAGTTTCCTGCTGAGATTCCGTTTTTTCCCTCCTCCACCTCCTTCATGCAGCTTGCCCTGCTCTGTATCACCTCTGCTAATTCTCCCTGCTGTAGGCAGTGTAGGCACCCATATCTGGGAGCAAATGCTTTGTGCAGAATCCTTGAAGTGGTGACAAAATTCTTCAATAGCTGCCACACCACCTCCAATAGACTTCAGTATCGTTAAATAACTGCATGAACCACCAGTCACTTCTACAAAACTCAGCAATAGCTAGTAGAAATCAAATAGTTGATCCCTTTAAATAGCATTGGTGAGGGAGTCTTTCCTACCATTGAATGCGTGTTCAGATTTGCGAGATTAAGAGAGGGCATTTGCTGGAGTGTTGAGCTCCAAAATGGCAGCACTGGTGTTAAATCAGTGTTAAATGCTGATCAATGCCACAATCTGTCTGCTCAATAAAATTCTGGCACATGGTTCCAGCGCCCATGCTAATGCCCTACCTAAGATGAGGTCCAATGCAGCCTGCACCAGGATTGTGAACACATGCTGTGTATACCAATTTGAAAGCAAAACAGCTCCTGTAGTGTCAAAACGATTGACGCTATGGGACCAAATTTTGTAGCCCCAGTGTTCACTCCATAATATCACCAACACCACTCAATTTGTGGAACTCACAGAACATTTGAACTTTCATGGTAAAACTTGAGGACAGAGAGGACAGGAGATAATCTGGATAAATCCAAGAAAATAATTTCTGAATGTGTTTTCTAGACATTTACAAGTAATTTAGCATTCACTGTCAAAAATGATGGCATTCGCACTCCTTGAATGCAAAACAGAATTTTGTGGTACTTTTTTTTGTTATTTGTTTATCTATTCTTAACACTAATGTTTGAATACCTAAAAAGTGAAGGGAGAACAGTGAAAAATCTAACCTACATGTCCTGTTGCCAGTCTCACAAGCATAGAATGTTGGTATCCAGTGTCAGAAAAAAATAGAGTAAAATTAACCTGCTATGTGTTCCATTCAAGTACAGAAAGCTAATAGGCATGCTGCACATGCATTAAACTAATGGAATGGCTTCTTGAGGCAAAACATGAATATGTGAAGGTTACCATGCTCTCTTAAATCCTTAACTCCTTTACTCATCTAAATATTAACAAAATAAAAGGCAATTTGCTATTGTTTCTAAGTGCTTATGTGAATTTCTAAGAAAATACTTATCAATTCAGCTGTATACTAATTAATTATAATATATTTTTCTGATTTCCTTTCTATTATTTTCTCTATTATAACCCAATATAACAAAACACAATACCAATATCTAATAGCGGAAAATTAGCACAACAAGCTCATAGTTGGCACAGTGCACAGTACTGGGATGAAGCCAGAAAGCTGAGATTGGCGCAGGTTTCCTAGAGCTTCCACAACTTCAATTAACTATAATAATGGAACAGTTGGAGGCAGGAGTTGTGTAAAAGCTGAGATTTATTCATTCAATTCAAGATGTGGCAGTTTTAAGTTTACATGAGTTTTTGGATTACCATTTAATGGCTGTCCATATACCATTACACTGAACTGGTTTATGTCACATCTACCTATATTATTGTCTGTAAAACAAAACTAGAATGTAAAAAATGCTGCAGTTGCTCAGGAATCTGCTGTCAATTATTAGAAGATTACAGAGACAGAATTGAAAGGTAATGTAGGCTTGGAAGTGGAATTAAGACTTGTTGGTTAAACCAAGCAATTAATTTGCAAAAAATAAATACTCTATCAGTTGATAAAATAATTAACTGAATCTTCAGATAAATTAAGCAGTCATAATCATGGTATATCTCAATAGTTAAAAAATTCAGAGCCTTATACAGTAATGCATTAATGATACTTTCAGTGAAATCCATTTCATTTGGATTATATTTTTCACGTAATACATATGTGCCAATCGCACAGCTAAATATTCTTGACATCGTATTGACATTAAAGTGTCAACTAGCTTCTGTGAAAGGAAAGCGAAATGAAAACATCCTATCTGCATAGTATTCCACTATGTCATACTGGTTTGTGGATAACCAACTGATTAATAAATTACTGTAAATAATCAGTTGAGTGATGGATTATATATATCAGTTAAATAGTAATTTGAAATGGAAATAGTGTTGATGATTTCACAAGATTTCAGCTCTTAAAGGTAATGACATTATTACTTTTTTATTTAATATAAGCTATAGATCTTCTTGAGGCATTGCAGATGCCTGGATTGAGGTCTCTAATGTTAATTACATTCCTATTCATAAATGCTGGATGGATACCTGCACCTTGCTGTTTTCACTCACAAAATGCCACAGCTGCACAGTGAATTAGTGCCGTGAAAGCTGGGCATTGTAGTCCTTACTGCTAAAGGTCTACAGCAGAGATGCAAGCATACTATAGACAATAGTAACAGCTGGTTCTTGGCACTTAAGTTGGAGGCAAGCAGGAACGCTGGCAGCAAATTCAAAAATTACATCTTTCACAGTAACATGATTAAATTTACCCCTTGCAATGTATTTTGCATTTTTAATCCTTCATTAAAGATTTTAGTTCAAGGCCTCAAAAGTTTGACCTTCAACCGGAATGCTTTCACTTCAAAAATATTGAGAGAACTTGCAGTCATGTTTATGCATTCTAAGCATGTGCAGTTAGCAGAATTTCCCAATATGCATTCTGAGCACCTATAATTTTCACATGTTCCCAACATGCAATTTGTGCATCAACAGGAGTTAAAGAGTAGTAGGATGTCTTCCATCAAATCGTGAGGATTTAAGAGTATGTACACCCAAACCTACACCACAGATATGCACATACATACAATGCATACTTGTATACAATGCATATCCATGATATTGTTATCAGACTTTGTGCACAGCCAGACTACAAGTCTTAGGCACTCTGACAACAGTTTAAGTGTTTTGCCTGAGGCTTTTGCCACTGGTATCAGCTGGACTTGCTGTCATTGCAATTTGCTGCATAGAGATCACCATCCTGTGCCGCCCAAGTAAATAATCTTTTTGCCTTTATTTTGGAGTATGTGAGCTGCCAGATACTTAACAGCATCTCACCTATACACTTCTAGACAGGTTAATTCTGGCGATGCTGAAGTCAGCGGTAGCCAGCTTTACATTCTTCTAAGTCACATCAGCCCATCACTTTTCTGAGTTCATAAACACTTCATCCAGCTCATAACCAACTGTGATTGACTACCCTGCAGGCTTCCTGCCAATGGTGATGATCATGCTAGTCTGTTCATGTCTTATAGATATAGGGAGAGAAGGCATAACTTTGGATGGATAGGTCTAAGTCGTGCAGAAAAGAGATCAAAGCAAAATACTATATGGCTTTGTGATATGTATAGACTGCTGTACTATTAGGCCAGAGCTAACGGTGAGCATATTTCCCAAATAGGGGAAATTTTCCACTAAATTGCAAGAATGTTAGAGTAGAGTAGATAATCCTGATTATAGGTTTTTCGTTTTGGAGGGGCTAATATTAAATCTCCAACTTTGGTAGTTGGAACGGCCTGTGCTCAAATTACAGAGGCTGTGGTCCTGCTGCCAAATTCTAGGCGACTGACTCAGTGTGAGGCCCCTTGAATATCTAAATTAGGAGCCAAAATATTGTTCTTGCCAGAGTGGGTCATGTGTCAGGCCTGTCCTGGATTCTTCAGCTGATCTGAGGTCGGAAATAAAAGGTAAGTTTTAAAATTTTTATTTCACAAATATCTGATGGAGCCAGGAGGAGCAGGAGTGCTCCCTCTACTCCATAGGGATCATGATCTCGCCCCCTCCCCCACACCTGCCTCCACCTATGCTATTCCTTCAGAGACCACTGCAATTCCCCTCCTGGGACTGACCTGAGGACTGCTGCCAGTGAGGCAAGCTTGAGACTGGTTTTTCCTGTGGGGTGAGCTCCCTGTGGAGGTGGGACCAGTGCCAGAAGCTCTATCCCGAGATCCTCAGGCCTCCTCTTCTAGACGTGCAAACAGGCTTAAACTCTTGAAAGCAGGCCCAGGCTAATTTCCACCCCAAATCTTTTTATTCAATCAATAGCAAATGTAACATGCTTGAATATTTAAACACTTTCTCCAAATGTAAAGTAAAAATTAATGAAGATTATTTCAAATATCATTCAAATAGCTTAATGTAATTTTTATTGCGATTATATATTTGGGTTCGAGTCCACTCCAGGACTTGATTGTCATGGAAGGTGCTTTCATAACACGGCCAAACAGGTTGATTATCAATCTGCAAATCCTTCCAATATGCCTATGGCAGGTGGTAAGAGCAGGAGAGATTCCTGATTAGCCATACTTTATGGGGACTGATGTCATTCAAACTACAGCCTCTGGCTTCAGGCTAGTGATCTGTGTCAGGGAAAAAGAAATAAACTATAAAAACCGACATAAGCATGTGCTTTGTTTGCCTCATGCACCTCTAGGCGCGGGAAGAGAGTTGAGAGAGAGAAGGAACAAACAAGTTTGTTATATTTAAAATTGACTGTCAAAAGGTTGAAGTAAAAATAGCTGCAATTTGCAGAATTTATTTTCTGCACACTAATTAAAGCCATTACTTTTAGCAATTTATAAAAAAATATTGATAGGATAGCTATTAATCAGTCACTACAAGACAGGACCCTTGACAACAGTTTTTTTGGATGCTATGATGTTTTCTTGGGGCAGGATTTTGCCCTTGGTGAAGGTGCTTGGCAGGGGCGGGCAGGGGTGGTTGGGCAGCTGACTGTCACCCGTGATCGGCTCTGCTCTGCAATCTCACGTGGGCGGGCCAATTAAGGCCCGCCCTGCGTGGATTGCGAGCGGCAGCGCTGAGCACTGCCTGTGCGGGTGGGGGGAGGAGGGAGAGCTGGGCTTAGCATGCAGTTCGCGCATGCATGCGAAAGAGCGCTTCAATCTCCCTGAGGCACGGAGACTCTGTCACATGAGATGGGACATGTTTTTAATTCCAAAATAAAGTTTTTATTTCATGTTTAGGAAACTTTAGGAAACTTCGCCCCACTTGTGGATGAGGTTTCCTAAAAAATGTAAAGGCCGCTTTGCCTTTTCGCCTGCCCGCCAACTGTAAGGTTGGATGGGCAGTGCAAATTTGAATTTAATTAGCTTGTTAATGGCTTTAATAGGCCTTTTAATTATCGGCGAGCGTGCAGCCGACTCCGGCATGTGCCTGCCAAACGAAATATCGCGCAAGTGCGCGATGATGTCGGGACGCTCGCTGGATGTCATCAAGCGTCATTTTACACTTGGGCGTGTCGGGCGCGCACCCACATGCCGAGCATAAAATTCTGCGCTTGATGTTTTATTGTAATTAGAAGAACTCACAATACTGAGAAATAGAAGCTTGGTTCACTCTTCTATAAAAGAAATATGATTTTGTGGAGACACTTACTGTCTTGACACAATTAGAATACTTCAAGTCCAAGACTTGAGCCCTATTTAAAGAGCAGAAACCACTGAGTGAAATTAACACGCTGACAGTTGTGGTTTAGTGACACGGCATGCTTTGGGGTAATTCAGGGAAGAAAAAATATTGGGAAATTCCTCTCTGAAAGCAATCAAAATGAGTTCCAGGAGATCACAGTGACAGTGAGACACATCACCTAATCATCTAAATATATTTTGTCTGCTGTGATACCAGCCTCAACTCGGAACTCAGCCAGCTCCCATTTTAATGCTTGTAGTGAATCCTCACTCACTGAATGACAAGCAAGGTCAATGACCCTCTGCTAAAAGAAAAGTCTCTTGTCATCTAACCTAGTTCTATGCTTATGTAACTTACTCACGACCTGTCACTAACTTATCTAATTCAAATAGTCTATCTACAAGGACACAGTTTAGTTTCTTCCTTATCTTAAACACTATAGTCAAATTTCCCCAAAGCCAATGTTTTTCTAGAGTAAAAAACCCAGCTTTCTAAGTCTGTCATGGTAATTTAGGCTTTTAAACCAGACATAATTCTTGTGACTCTCCTTTGAACACTTTATAGGGCTTCTATATTTCCCATCATGTGAGGAGACAAAAAGTGCATTCTAACTCATGGTCTTACTTTATATTGGATTGTCTGAGCATTACATCCTAATACAGCTACCGGACCCCATATCTGGGAAGCTCGCAACCGGATGTGTGCCACATTGTGAGATTTTACGGATTTTGGATCCTAGTTGCACCATCCATTTGTCAAAATACCTTGGGGTATATTGACCCAGGCCTTCGCAGCATCTTTTACAAAATAATTCTTTTAGGAATTCTTTTGCATGCAGGCAACATTCTGCGCATGAATTTAGTCTTTTACACGGTCTTGAATGCCATGGTCCATGGGCTGGCTAAGGGACCTACAGTTGGGGGGAAAATAAACTTCAAAAACATTGACTTTGCTGAGGAGTTCTGCATCGGGATGTGCAGCAGAATTATCAAGGAGTAACATAATGTTGCAGCCCCAAGAAGACCCATAGACCAACAATGAGCCCTGGCTTCAGGGACAAAATGGTTCTCGTACCAATCAAGGAAAATTTGTCTGGTCAACCATGTGTGCTTATTGGCTTTATAAACAGTAGGAAAAACCCTGATCCCCTTGAAAGCTCTAGGATTCTGCCTTTTACCAATAACAAGCAATTTACACCTGTGTGTACCTGCTGTGTTTGAACATCTGAGTGCAGTAAATATTCCGTAGAATCTTTGAATCCCGTTGGTGCTGACTCATCCATGGTTACATAGGTTTTCCTGGGAACATACCTCCAATATAATGGGGTCCCATCAGCATTGTACACTTGCTCCTCTGTTAAGTCTTCTTCCGACATCATTGTGGAAAATTCACACAAGCATGCTCTGTATGGTCAGCAAAAGCTTTTTCACCGCATACTTTCAGCAGATGTACACCATGGTGTTTTTCAAATTTGTTATACCATCTTGAGGAGTATTCACATGGTGTTGTTAGACCTAACTCTTCACAGAACACTTTTGCTTGGGCCATGATAATGCAGCGATCCAATGAATATTTTTCACTCTGATGCTGCCTAATCCATTCTAGTACCTTTGCCTACGTGGACAGCCTTTGACTGATAAGAGTGTTTTCCTATTATCCATTAATTTTGGCACATAGCTGCCAGCATAAAATTTAAGTAACTTCTCCTTTTGGTTCTTCAAATCATAAATGGCTGATGTACCAACACCAAATTCTTCATTTAATCTTTTCACTGAGGCGCCTTTCTCTAGAAGCGTTAGTAACTCCACTTTCTGCTTAATATTTAGCAGCAATTGCTTCCTCTTGGCACTACTGCCAACCACGGGACTTCCTGCTGGCCTTTTCAACATGATTTTGAAAAAAAAACAGGGCTATAAAAGACTGGAATTACTGAGAGACACTTGTATGCACTAGGAGCAGTGTTTGAACCACGTGGGAATCGGTGGTGCCTTCAACCAAAGCGGCAGCTTGAGGAAGTACTCTGCGTGCTAATTTCAATTTGTTACCCTGGGCGCCAGCTTTGAATGTAACTGGTGTTCAGGTCCTTCCGGATTTTGGGACACCGGATAAGGGGTCCAGCACCTGTATTCTCTTCTGTTGCTATAGACTTCTGGCACTAGTCATGAACATTTAGCGACCTACACTATAAAACCAAGGTCTCTTTCCTTCTCAGATTTTAATCTCAGGCTTAAGACTTTAATTCAGAATCTTTTGTATTTATGCATTCTTGCTGTTACCCATACCAATGCCAATACTCATACGTATAGCACTACATTCATCTACATTAAAAGCAAATGTTGAGATGTGGGCCCATACCCTTAATGCCATTACATTCCAAATATATCATCATAGGTTTTCATTGTTCATCACTTCATTTAGTCATTTCCCTCAAGGAGTTAATTTGCTGTACCGTATTTGAACAAGTACATGGATCAATTCCTTTATAGCATCCTCTAAAACTATAGCAAACAAATAGGCTATTTTGTCTATTAAGACATGGTGGTGTTTTCCTTCTTGAGAGACATCTAGTTAAAGCTTACTCTCCAACTCGCTACCCATACAATTAAACAACCAACTTTTTCAAACATTGTCTTGTAAAGAATTGATGAATACTATTCTTGGGCCAGTGAATTCAACATTCTGACCACCTTTATTCTGTTTTTTAATTATCTTAAAATTGTGTTTTCTTGTTATTGCCTACCTCCCCCCCTACTCCAATCAGTAGAAACAATTTATTAATATTTACTTATTAGAACCATCATAATTTTAGAAGATTTCAATCAGGTCAGCCCTTCATCTTCTCAGCTCTAAGTGAAAAAATTCCTTACTTTCCCAGGCTCTCTTCATAATTATAACCCATCATTCTGGTATCATGAATGAATCAATGCTGCATCTTTTCCATTGCTGTTAAATCTATCATATAATGGGGTGCCCAACACAATGGAGGCTACTCCAACTGCAGTCTAACTGAGCTTTTGCATGACTTCAGCATTGCTTCCGTCCTTTCCATTCTATTCCTTTAGCTACAAAATCAAGAATTTCTTTTTTATGGCATTATCCATTTGTGCTACCATCTTTAATGGCCTGTATACCTGTACATCAAAGACCTGCTATTGGCATTTAAGGTGGATTTCTATTCCATATTCTTACTGCCAAAATATCTTTCTGAACATTTTTCTACATTGAACTGCTTCTTCCACCTATCTCCCATCCTGCCACCCTATCTATGTCTTACAGGTTTTAGCAATTTATCATAACTTACAGCTTGCATCATTGCCAAAGTTTGATCTTGTTCCTCCAATTTTTAAGTCTAAATAACTTATGTTAAGGTGTAGTCAGGTTGTGAGTTAGCATCAATGGAGAAGACACAAGCTTTGATCCTGTTGTCAAATTGCTGTTGAGAGTAAACAGACTTGGACTGAGTTGGTGTTATATATTTCTCTGCTAAGAGTTTGCCTAGAAGCAATTAGCAGGGTACATGGCAATTTTCACATGCTGTGATTTTCACACAACTGAAGCAGGTGTAAAAGCACCACAAAAATCCAATAAAGTTTGAGGAATGAGCAGAATAAGATATAGCTTACAGAATTAGTCAATTATTTATGGTGAATACAGCAGCATGCATATAGCATCAAGATTCTTCATGAATTGCCAATAGTTGATAGTAGTGTGAGTACTTCAGACATGCTTTTTATCAAGACCCTATCAAGTAGCAAAGTCTAAGGACATTGCCCCTTGATAGAGATATAAAAATCTTTACTTTGTGCAAGCTCCTAGGCTGGACTTTTGTCTCCTGCTGGGGCCAGGATCAGAGGTGGGAGAAGCTAAAAATAGCCCTGCTGGATGGCGTGCTGGTTCCAGGGCTCCATCCTGCCTCTGGGTATGTTTTGAATGTGTTTTCCAGACCATTGCGGAGTTTTACTTGGAGCTAGTGTATTTGGTCACTGCCTTTGTCCCCTCCGACAAGGCATGCTTGGCCAGTTCCCCAGGCAGCAGCAGCAGGCGCACAGCGGTCTGGATCTCCCGGGAGCTGAAGGTGCTGTGCTTGTTGTAATGGGCCAGGCGGGAAGCCTCACCTGCGATGCGCTCGAAAATATCGTTCACGAACGAGTTCATGATGCTCATGGCCTTGGAGGAGATGCTGGTGTCGGGGTGAACCTGCTTCATCACTTTGTAGATGTAGATGGAGTAACTTTCTTTCCTGGATCTTTTCCTGTTCTTGCCGCCCTTCGCGGACAACTTTTTCTTCGCTTTCTTGGGAACCTGCGCTTTTTTCTCATCAACCATGATCACAATCAGCTTCAGACACAGAATAAAGCCAGCTTCACCTGGTATTCCCAGGCAGTCCCCCATCCAAGCACTAACCAGGCCTGAGTTAGCTTAGCTTCCAAGATCAGACAAGATCGGGCATTTTCAAGCTGGTATGGCCATACAGAACCTAATTGAGGCCAATTAAAGGAAATCAACTGGAATTTTCCAGTCAGCGTCCAGGTGATGGGGAGCAGTTTAGATGCCTGGAAGTGGACGCCCTGCAGTAGGCCAGGGGCTAGCCCTCTAGGTAGGACTGGAGGCCTTCCTTGCCTGTCTGGGGTGCAGGAGCAGCTACTGGCCAATCTGTGGAGGGGTACCCCCACAATGGTGGCCTCACTGCGGAATCTGTTTTTGGAGAGAAGGAGCCTCCATCTTGAAGTGCCCTCTCTCTTACTTACCTTCCATTGCAGCCTGCTGCTCTTTCAAAACTGTAAGGTCTCTGATTGGTCCTCTATTTTCGAGAGCTTGCCCGTCGTCTTGAATTGAATGATAAACCTGCCCTCTGGCCATTAATTGGCCACCCCTGTGAAAATCACAGATAATGGACTATTTCCCCCTCTGTTTCCCAGCTCCAGCAAGAAAATCCAGCCCTAGAAGCAGACTAACAATGATGGAATTGAAAGCAATTCTCTGCATAAGTGTCTAAGTAGGTAAGCACAAGAAAAAGTCAGATGAGTCTTCTTTTGCTATAACGTCTGCATCGAATAAATTCACTGACAATCAGTACCAGTTGAAATAAACCAGTTCTTCAGCATATTGATTTCTTGAGCATATTATTTGTAGTTCTATTGCCAATTTTGTAGACGGTACCTTCCCTTTTGCCAACAGAAAGGGTTATTGTTTTCTTAACATACAAATGGTACATGACGATCAGCAAAGTAAAGTTGTACAAGATATCTGGGAATTACTCACAATAGAATGTATTGAGTGAATTGTCAGTTCCCAACTATTCAAATGGAAGACCAATTACAAGGTTGTCTTCTCAGAGATTGGGTTACCCCATAAAATGTGCCCAACAACACCTCTGAACAAGCCCTGGACCCCTCAAGAAAGAATTTAGCTGAAATTAGTATGTTGTTAAAAACACAGTATGACGCCATTCAACAAGATATAACTTTTTGAAGGGTTTTTACAGTGAGATTGACAGTGTACGGGTGCAAGTCTTCCCATTGATTGCAGTGTGTGAGGTGCCTCAACAGTGCAACCTCTGCAGAACCATAGAATCACTGGCAGCACTTTCTGGATTTCTAAATTATTCTGTGCTTGTGTGATCTCCTGAAGTTGCTGTCAATTTAAGAGGGTGAGCATTTAAATCTCCAGGAATTTTGCTTTTCGCAAAAGTTAGGAAAGTAACCTCCTGATGGACTGTAGCTTTTGTGTTTAATTAGAGTTGAAGTACTTGCAATTTCTGGAATGCTTTTTTTGAATGATTTGGTGGGGAGAGATGTGGGATACTTTCCCCCTTTTCGCACCGCTCAGCTAACTGCAACAAGATATATATTAGAGAAGTGCTTTACCCCTTGGTACTGTGATCTTTAAGAACAGACACAAACAGGCTTTCTTGTAAGTTTAAACAAAAAGGATTGACATTTGTTTTTCACAACAACCGAGATGTGAACTCCCACTCCTCATTCATATCAAATACACACACACAGACAAACACATAAACACCCGTACATACACAAACATGAAAAAATGTTTTCTAAAGATATAGCATGCACTTAGTTGTCTTAAAGTGTCAAATAAAGGTCACTTCCAATTAGTTTAGAAGATGGTAGTTGAAACATTGCAGGCCTGAAGGATTATCTCTTGATTATTATTTTGATGTGTTGAAGAAAAATTAAGATTAGAGGTTTCTGGTGATGGATTCATACTGGTTCACCCCAAACAACAGCAAGTTTCTGGCTTTCCAGCTTAAGTTTGTCAAGCCCCTGTCATGAAAAACTTGCAGGTAAAATGAATAAGCCCCAATACTCTGCCTAAGTTGACTTTTAAGGCAGGCTCCTCACTTGTGCTGAGCAAGAGATGGCTTCCCTCTTACCTTTGTATCTCAGACTGACCTGCTGGGCTGCCTTGTCGTTTAATAAGATATTGGCTATCTCCAATCAGTTTCAGTCATGTAATAACAGTATTGATGTATTCCATTGTCCACACAAATGATTCGATGTCATAAGCCATCGGGTTGGAACTTCCTCAGAGTGGTAATCAGCATCAGACTGTCACTCCGTGCGCACTTACCTACGCCAAATTTCTTCCATGTCTGTATCGCCTGACCTTCTAACTCAGGCCAGGTGATATCCAGGCGGCACAGCTGTCTCAGAAGTCCAGCTTCACAGTCCAGCACTGTTGAATTGAAGGAGGATATGTCCCCTTTCTTATGGCCCTAGCTGCCATAGAGCAGGTAAGTCTAAAGGTCCGATTGAAATTGACAAGCCAGGAAAAGGTAAGTGGATAGATTTGTGGGGTGGGGGTGTTTGGAAGTCGGGTGGGGCTGGGTGGGAGGGTTTCAGACATCGGAGGGGGTGGGGGGGCTTGGGCATTCAGGGGTTGGGCGGCTGGGGGCATCAGAAATCGTGAGGGGGTGGTCAGGTTGGACATTCAGGGAGGTGGGGGACTGGGGGCTTCGGACATTCGGGAGGGGCTGAGGGGTCAGAATTTCAGGGGATTGGGTGTGGATCGGACATTCGGTGCTGTAGGGGGTGTCAGATGTTCAGTAGGCGTGGGGGGTCAGACTTTTGGTGGGGTGGGGGGGTCGGACATTCAGGGTGAGGTGGGGGCTCAGACATTCGGGGGGTTGGGGGTGTTTAGAATTTCGGTGGGCGGGGGGTCGGATATGTGGGGGACTGGGGTGTTGAACATTCAGGGGGGTTGGAATTTCAGGGGGCTGGTCGTGTCGGACATCGGGGTGGGGGGGTAGGGTGTCGGGCATTCAGAGGGGATTGGAATTTCAGGGGGCTGGTCGGGTCGGACGTCAGGGGTGGGGGATGTGGTCGGGTCGGGGGGTGAGAGTCAGATCTGTGGTGAGAAGGTTGGGTCGGGTGAGGAGTCCTGTGCGGGTGGAGGGAATCCCCTGGTTGTTGGGGGTTAGTTAGTCAGGGGTGGGGGAGTCTTCTGGGGGGTTGGGGGTATCAGGGGAGTTCCAGGGGATTGGTCTGGATCTTTACAATAGTTACCCAGACATTAAAAGAAGTTTAATTCTTCTAACTTTTTCTGGGTAACTATTGGTGTAACCCTGTCGGAACCATCCAAAGTTTGCATTTTAAATCACATTTTCGGATGATTCCCAGTGCAGCGCAATTGCCCAAAGGAAGTGTACGCTTCTGGGCAATTGTGTGCAAATACTTACCTGAGAAGTTCTGAGAGGGTTTCCCCAGCACAGCTTTGGGGTAACCCCCCAATCCCACGCTGGGGAGCTTGGTAGTTACAGCCCATTGTCACACAATGGGGAATGAATGCCAGCCATTTATACTGGTTTGTGATAAAATGGTTCCTTCACACCCCACTTTGCTTTTCAAGTTTGCAGACACCGAGCTTGGGGTGACCATTATATCTGAGTTTCTGTAAATATCCAGACAATAGTATCTGTAAATTCCACAGGTATTCTTGTTGCATCCTCTTTCTTTTAATGGAGGTCCTCCACAAGGACATTTACATGCGCGCCCGCCGAACTGAAGATAGAAATGACGTGCGGTGACGTCAGGACACACGCCTGACGTCACCGCGCATCATTTTACCTGTTGGTGAGCGGGGCCCGCCCCCGCATGCCGACCAGAAGATTCAGGCCAATAGGTTTTACAGGCAAAGGACGTGACCGCGGCAGGAGCAATGATGGCAAATGCTGACAGTTCCACCGTCATTATCACTGCAAAATCCGAAGTAGTGTTTTGAATATATTCGACAGCCCTGATGACATCTAAAAATACAAATTGACAGAATAATATTATTTTTCACTTTATTATAATTGAAAGTGGCCTGCTTATACCAAGTGTACTTGTGTATGTGCTGTTTTTTATCTGTATGACTTCTTGTACTTCTTATAACTTTTGTGAAGGAATAGATATGGAGGATTCCTGACATGTATTCTGCTTGCATTTCCAAAAGCCATATGCTGCCATGGGTATTGACTCAGATAGCTCTGTCTATGTGCCAGGAACAACCTGTCCTATTCCTGCTGTGCAAGCCTTCATGAGCCAAAAGTGGGAAATATGGGTGGCTCTCAAGTGGCTACCAACTCATTGCACCTCTAATTCTGGCAGGTTCGTATTACCAACATGATGTTTATTTGCCAATACTAATAAAAGATACCTTATGCAATAATAGGACTGTTTAATCTGATGGTTGTTGGCACTATTTTTCAGAAACTTTAACATAAGTGGTTCGAGGAGGCATGTAGCTGGGAGTTGCCCACACAGGAAAGTTTGAAAACCACTGCCTTAAAGAATCATTGAATTACATTGTAATCCTAAATTGCAGTATATTTTATTTATAGATTTGGTTGTAGTATCTTTTATTTATTTATAGATTTGGTTGTAGTATCTTTTATTTATTTATAAGTTTGGTTGCTAGAGAGCAATGCCTATGATAAGTAGAAGAAATAATAGAATGCAAGTCAGAGAGGATAGGCTGGGTTTTTGCCATCGATGGGGGTAGCTCAAGTTGGGAAATTTCCCAGCTCAGTGCAGCCACCTTGGGAGAAGGTGCCCTGAATGGTGTGATTTCCATTACGGAGGTGTCGGTGCAGGATAGAGTCAGCCCTGCTGCACCCCGGACATAGATCGGTGACAGGGGCTGCAGAGTGCTGAGGCAGACTGATTAAAAGGCCCACCCCAGTTCCCTGAAACTTCGTCTCAGTTGTTTTGTGAAATATTAGGCCCCCCCAACCTTCACCCTCAAGCTGCCTCAACCCCCCTACCCATTCCCTTCCCCTATCCATGCCAATTCATGCCACCTCATGCCCCACCCACCCCTAATGGTCCCCATACCCTCCATGCCAATTCATGACCCCCACTCATCACCACAGCTCCTTATAGCCCCTATGTGAACTTAGTGCCAACTCATGATTCTCCACTTATTCCTGTGGCCCGTTATAGTCCCGATGACAACATGGTGCCAACTCATGACCCCTCACCCACCACCCTTTTCCCTGACACCCTCCATGTCAACTCGCCCAGTATCGACCATGGGTAGACCTCAGGAGCCATGCTAAGATGCAACAAAATAAAGTTGTAAGTATCTATTACAGATTTCATGGGCTGAATCTTCTGGTCGGCATGCGGGGGTGGGCCCGACATGCTGATGCATAAAATGACGCGCGATGACGTCGGGCATGGGTCCTGACGTCATCGCATGTCATCTCGATATTTCGTTTGGTGGGCACCCGTCGAAATGTCAGCAGCATATTAAGTCCATTAAGAAAGTGATTAAATTAGTTGAGAATGCTGCTTGTCCAGTCTTAAGGTGACGGGCAGCCGAAAAGCCCATGCGGCCTTCGCATTTTTCAGGAAACCTCATCCATGGCAGGTTGAGGTTTCTTGAAGCTTCTATAAAATAACTGAATAATTTTTCCAAACTTCACAAACATGTCCCAACTCAGGTGACACTGTCACATGAGGGGGCATGTTTAAATAAATTTTCACATCATTTATTAAAATGTTTTATTCTCTATTCAATCTCCCCGAGGTAGCTCCATGCCTCAGGGAGATTGCTGCGCTCGAAAGACTAGCTTTTTGGCTAGAAAAGGAGGTGATCTTATTGAAGCATGTAAAATTGTTATGGGAATGGAGAAAGTTAATCCACAATATTATTTCAAATTAAAATGTGGGAGTAGAAACAGGGGACATGGATACAATTTTAGGACAGCTATCAGAAAACTCTTTGCACAGAGAGATTAACATGTGGGTTAAACTTCTAGAGGAGGAAAAAATCCTGAATCATTTAAGAAACAATTGGATACTACAATGACAAACTTTTATAATTTCCTTGGCTGGATGAATTAAGATGGCTGTCCTCAACTCTAATTATCTTGTAGTCTTATATTGAAAAATCATCAAGCTGTAGGATAGTCAAAATAAAGGAATAAAATAGTCATATTGTGAAAAGCAAGTAGCTTGGTGCTATATGTTTTGAAGGTTCTTTCACTTACCATACTTCATTCATTTCTAGGTAAATGGAGCCTGATGCAGAACAGATAACTGTACAGTTAACAAGATAATGCAACATCATTAGCATTACTTTCTTCGCTAAAGACTATACAATTTTAAAATGAATTACTCAAGATTGTGTGCCTCTGTGTGGTGTCAATAATTGCAGCTTATATCTGTATTGGTATCATTTGACCCTGAGAAGAGCTTCCAAACTGTCACGACTCACTGGGGATAATGCACTGTAATATCAAGCGCCACTCTTCCCCGAGCTGCGACAAATGTGAAAAAGTTCGATCAAACCACCAGATTGCCCCAATTCTACATAACTGTTTAATTTAGGTTAAGAGAATACGAGCACCAGGTTTGTAAACTTAATAAGTAAATAACTATTTATTGAACAGACTGTCATTAACCAGTGGCAAAAGAAAGAAATATGAACTGCCAACTTCTAACACTATAACTTAAACTCTACCCCCTTCTTAAATCCCTATATGCACACGCAGATGCGCAAGACACATAAGACACACAAATCATGGATTTTAAGGGTGGGATAAAACAGTTCAATAGCACCAATTCCGGAGTGCATGATTCGATGGGTTGATTTTGATCGATGCCTTCTAAATTCCTTTCAGTTCTTGTTGATGACACAAGGTGGTCTTCCAGCACTTTTAGAATTTAGTTCACTGGTTGAGCACTTGCCTTTCAATGTCTCTAATAGTGGTTTTCCCCTTTGCCTCTTGACAGGGGTTTTTGGAGAGAGAGCAGGTTATAGAAATATGAGAAGAAAAAGCCAGCTAGCTATTCTTGTAGGATTACTGGAATCTTACACACACAGGAGAGAGAGGTTTTAGGTATTTTCCCTTTCAGGCTAGGAGCTATTCTGCTGCACTGCTTCTCACTCAAAACATGGTTACCTCGTCAGGAGCCAATTAAAATGTTGTTGCCAGGCAGCTCCCTTGATCCAGAACTCCTTTCCAGCACCATCCCGTCTTTCATGGCACACTCTGTTCCAGGACTGCAACATTGTATATATCTCTCATCCTGTGCCAGTGGACATGTCCTTCAAACTGCAGCCATTGTAATTTGAATCCCCAGTCCAACAGAAAATAAAAAGATATATTCTTTACAACAGCTCAAAGAAATAAAAAGATATGTTCCTTACAAATCACATATCCATGCTATCACTAATACTGCCTATGTCCACCTCTGTAACATCACCCAACTTTACGCTGCCTCAACTCAACAGCTGCTGAAACATTCAGCCATCTCTTTTTAACCTTGAGGCTTCACTATTATAATACGCTGTGGGCCAGCCTCCCCTGTTTCACTCTCCACAAACTTGAGGTCACTCAAAACTCTGCTGCCACTGTCTTAAGTCACACTAAGTCCTGTTCACCTATCAGCCCTATGCTCACTGACTTACAATGGCTCCTGGATAAAGCAATGCCTTAATTTTAAAATTTTCATCCTTGTTTTCAACCCCTCCTTGCCTCTCCTTACCTCTGTAATTTTCTCCAGCCCCACAACCCTCCAAGATATGTACACCCTTCCAATTCTGGCCTGTTGACAATCCCTGATTTTATTTGCTTCACCAATGGTAGCCGTGACTTCAGTTGCCAAGGTCCTAAGCTCTGAAATTTCCACTCTAAACTTCTCTGTCTCTCTTTCCCCCTTTAAGTCATTCCATAAAACCTACCTCTTTGTCCAAGCTTTTGGTCATATGTGCTACTATCTTCTTATGTTGCACGGTTATCAAACGTTTGATAACAAATCTGTGAAGTGTCTTGGCCTGCTTTACTATGTAAAAGCACTATATAAATGCAAGTTGTTGGGGAGGTGGGGGTGTGGGTGTTGGGAGGATGCAGTGCTGGGGTAGTGTTGTAGTTGCCGTAAAAGCACAGGCCAAGTTAACAGCTGAAAACCATAAAAATGATTCACACCTGACACTACTGGTGAACAATACCATGGGAGATTTGCTAATTTTGCTATCTTGAATTTTTTCCAGTTAGTGAATTATCTGATAAATCATTAGTGTTGCAGTTGCTACTGCTGTCAGAATAAGATGTTCTGGTATGAAACACAGCTAATTAGTTTGTTGAAATCTATTGGAATGTTATCGTGGAATTTTGTTATTTTAAATCTTCAGGTATCAGAATCAGTTTGTTGGCAGGTTATATAAATGATTGTTTTATGTCTGTTTCTATAAGCCTTACAACTAAGCAACTTGTAAATGTTTTAGTTGATATTAAAACACTGCAGATAAGCTAAGCATAAAGCATTTGTCAATCCACCCAACTAGGCTGGTAATAATAAGATTTGCAGTAAGAAATAGATTTGAAGGCCATTTATGCTTGCACAGATGAGTGTATCTGCTATTCCCCTTACATTCCATTTTTGGTAGTTTTGATCTGAGCCTCCACTAGCCTAAATATCTGATAAAAGGCCATTGACCTGAAACAGTAACCCTGTTTCTCTCTCTACAGATGCTACCTGACTTGCTGAATATTTCTGGTATTTTCTATTTTTACTTCAGATTTCAAGGCTGCACAGTATTTTGCTTTGTTGCTGCCCAAAGAATCACAGAATTGTTACAGCAAAGAAGGAGGCTCTTCGTAGGAGCAATTTACCTGGTGCCACCCCCCCACCTTCTCCCCATAGCCCTGGATATTCTTCCTTTTTGGATAACAACCCAATTCCCTCTCGAATACCTTGATTGACCTGCCTCCACCACACTCTTAAGCAGTGCGTTCCAGATCCTGAACACTTGCTGCATAAAGAAGTTTTTCCTCATATTGCCATTGCTTCTTTTGCCTGAAAAGATTGTCTGAAATCTCTTGTTCTTGACCCTTACATCAATGGGAACAGTTTTTCCCTATCTTCTCTGTTCAGATTCCACATGGTTTTGAATACCTCTAACAAATGTCCTCTCAATTTTCTCTTCAAGGAAAATAGTATCAACGTCCCCAATCTATCCATGTAATTGAAGTTCCTCATCCCTGGAACCACTCTTGTGAATCTTTTCTGCCCTCTCCACAATGCCTTCACATCTTTCCTAAAGTGTGGCACCCAGAACTGGATGCAATACTCCAGTTGAGGCCAAACCAGTATTAAGTTTAACATAACTTGCTTGCTTTTATACTCTATGCCCCTATTAATAAAGCATAGGATGTTGTATGCTTTATTAACCACCCTCCCAACCTGTCCTGTCACTTTCAATAATTTATGCACATGTATGCCCAGATCCCTCAGCTCCTATTCCCCATTTAGATTTGTACCCTTTATTTTATATTGTCGATCCACATTTTTCCTACCAAAATGAATCGCTTCAAAGTTTCTCTGCATTAAATTTCATCGGCCACTTTTTCACCCATTCCACTAACCTGTCCGTGTCCTTTTGAAGTTCTGCACTATCCTCTTCACAGTTCACAGCACTTCCAAGTTTTGTATCATCCGTAAATTTTGAAATTCTGCCCTGTACACCAGAGCCTAGGTCATTAATATATATCAGGAAAAGCAAGGTTCCCAGCACCAATCCCTGGAGTACTTCACTAGAAACTCTCCTCCAGTCCAAAAAGAATCCATTAACCACTACTCTCTATATCTTGTTACTCAGCAAATTTCATATCCATGGGCAGGATTTTGCCCTTGGCGGGGGTGGTCAAGAAGCGACTGCCGCTCACGATCGGCTCCACACCACAATTTCACGCTGGTGGGCCAATTAAGGCATGCCCAGCGTGAAACACGAGCTGCAGCATTCAGCGCTGCCTATACGGGTGGGGACAGGAGGGCAAGCGGGCCGAGCGTGATCTTCGCGCATGCGCGCGAAAGGGCGCTTCATAATCTCCCTGAGGCACGGAGCTACCTCAGGAAGATGAAGCTGTTTAAAACAAATAAAGGAAATAAAGTTGTTATAATACATGTTCCCTCGTGTGCTGGGATGTGTTTTTAATCCAAAAATAAAATTTTTATTTGATGTTTATTTGCTTTAGGAAACCTCATCCCGCCCGTGGATGAGGTTTCCTAAAAAATATAAAGGCCGCTTGACCTTTTTGCCTGCCTGCCAACTGTTAGGTTGGACAGGCAGTGTAAATTTGAATTTAATTAGCTTCTTAATGGCCTTAATAGGCCTTTAAATTGTTGGCGGGTGTACAGCCGACTCCGGCGCGCGCCAGCTGAACGAAATATCGCGAGACTTTGTGATGACGTCAAGTGCACGCCCACACACCGAGCATAATATTTTGCCCCATGTTACTACTGTCCTTTTTATTCCATGAGCTATATCTTTGCTCACAAATCTGTTGGGCGGCACTTTTTCAAATGCCTTCTAGAAGTTCATGTATGCGACATCGACAGTGTAACCCTCATCAACTTTCAAAAAATTCCAGCAAGTTAAACGCAATTCACGCTTAACAAATCCATGCTGGCTTTCCTTAAATAACCTGTATTTTCCCAAGTGAGTATTAATTTTGTCCCAAATTATTGTTTCTAGAAGCTTCCCCACAACTGAGGTTAAACTGACTGGCCTGCAATTGCTGGGCTTATCTCTACACTCTTTTTTGTCTTCTAACATGGATAAATTGTAACATTTGAAATTCTTCAGCTCTCAGGTACCACCCTGAGCTTAAGGAAGACTGGAAAATTGTGACCAGTGACTCCTCCATTCCTACTCTCACTTCCCTCAGTATTGTTGGATGCATTTCATCAGATTCTGGTGCCTTATCAAGTCTAAGTCCAGACGGCCTACAAACTTCATTGTCTCTTGCATTTCTTCAGTTGTCTTTGGTACTCATTCCACAACTGTGATGTGCCTATTTCTTTAGATTTGATGATTTTTGACCATAACAGTTTGTTTTTATGACCTCTAATTCTGAGTCTCAAATTGCTTATTATTTTAGTACTCTGTGCCTTTGAATTATTGTCCTCACTGTAACTTTTCATTATTTTGGTTAACATTCAGAGATAAGCTGGGAAAGAAAATAGATGTGCCACAGTTGTCTGATGCTTTTAAACATTGTATAGTGTTGACATATAAACACATAATTACTGATACATGTATAATCACTGATCTATGTAATCAATAGCTTTGATTTAATAACATTCAATTGCACGTAACTAGTATCATTTATTATTATTTTAGGATTATGCAATATGACTTGATTACTCATAAAAATAATGGCATTTTATTCAAAAAACACATTCACAGTCTGAGGGGTAATTGCGGTGTAACTTGCATTGAAAAATTAATAAAAAGGCTAAGTAATCAGGTTAAAAACAAGAGAACATGTAAGAATCATGTAATAACAAAAATAGGCAAATAAATTCAGCAGGTAAGAGGCAAGTGTTGAACGGGAGATTAAAAGAAGGGTAAAACCGAAACAAAATTATATTAAAATTACAAACCAATGCAGCATTCCTACAATACAGGCACTGAGGTACATATAAATTTAATCACTTAAGTATTTAATTGAGGATCCAAACAATGTAAGGAATAGGGCTATATTGGTACCTTCCTGTCCTGCATCTTATGGGGTTGAATTTAGTCGAACTTCTGAGTTGCCTTGATTGCTGTGGGTTTGGTTGGGGTAACCAGTCCTGATGTGGTTCTCAAGCAAAAACTTGGCTCTTACAGCACTTGACTTAAGCAAATTCAATTTAAAAATTGCCTTTTAATTCACTTACGTTGATTTGACTTGTCAAATTATATTAGTTCCTGGTTTACAATAATAAATGCCATTTACTACTTGTGCTTCCAAAATGAAGCTTTAAAGGGGCTCTGCCTATTACTGTGGCTAGCTCTGCAACCTAGTTGCACCAGCTTTCACTGCAGCACACAAAGTTACCATAACACTCAACTGCATGTTACAGGCTCATTCCAAAGAGCTGTCAGGAGACTTTTGTAAGATCAGCCAGAGAATCTGATAATTAAATTGTTGATGTTGATAACCTGGCACATGAATAACAAGAAGCCCGGGCAGTAGCAATGGCTGCTTTGCAGTTAAAAGACAGACTCAGCTGGCACATCTTCATTGATGAAAGGAACACTATTATTTGGATACCTCACCCTTCAAAGGACTGTCTTCTTTTGCCAAACTCGCTATGGCTTAAGTAAAATCCTTATCCTCACAGCAAGCCATTACATTCTAACCCCAAGACTTGACACCAGTACTTTACCAATTCCCCACTGCTTTACAAGAAGTCCAAACACTAAGCATATAAAATATTCCAATGATTTATTACCACTATTTACAGAAACCCCTTGTGACCACACAAGTTTTCAAACACCTTTTCTGTCACTTAAGAGCCTGAGATGTAGACTGCAGCTGCAAACTATTACGATCTTTTGGGGTGTAGATAGCCCTAATCTCATGATCTTTGAATGGACATGGGATAGGTTGATTTTCTTCAAGGGCTCCTTGGTGGTCTGATCTTTCAAAATGATGTATTTTACAGGGAAATAACTGAGTGTCCCACTATGCTACTGCCACAAGGAAACCAGCTACTATGGCATGTACACCAGCATCTCCACTTGTACCAAGTACTGGTTTCTAGTTACCAGCAATCAATGGGAGAACAAACCTCATGGATTCAGAGCAATGCTGAAATCTCTGAGTTCGAGTCAACCAAATACCTCTTGGTCCCTGTGAGTTGCTGCCTGTATATTTTACAATTTTGTTGTCAATTACCTCTTCATATGGACCACCATGATCTGGAACCTTCATTCAAAGCCTTCGCATTGCGTTAACTGACTTGCCTTGATCTCTTATGAAGCAGAGGAAGGTTGAAGATGCTCCTGCCTCTTGTCCAAGTTGCCCTGCAATGTTTTTAAATCTCTTTGGATGTTGGTGCATAACTGCTATCCTAGCCATTTGCCAAAAATGTCAGGAGATTCCACACGAAACATCCACATGTGTCTTGAGCTCTGCCAGGATCCTTCTCTTCAAAACAGATCATCATTCTTTTCCTCTGCAGCCAAGGTCTTACACATCTTAGCCCCTGCTGAAATATAATAGGCTCCACTTCCACATCTACACCCTCTGGTTTCCTTTTGCTTTGTGTCTCACCACATGGCAAACCCTCATCTATGATCTATCTAACACCTCTTTGATCCTTTTGTCTGTGACGTCTTTTGATTATCTGCTCCTATCACTGCTTGCTTATCCCCACAATCACCCCACCCTCAACTTCTCTCTCTCCCCCCCCCCCCCCCCCCCCCCCAACCTTAGACCAGCTTATATTTCACCTCTCTCCTAACTATACTCAGTTCTGCCAAAGGGTCATGAGGACTCGAAACGTTAACTGATTTCTTCTCCACCGATGCTGCCAGACCTGCTGAGTTTTTCCAGGTAATTCTGTTTTTGTTCCTCATCTATGCTATCTGCACATACTTGAGTAGGTATTGATGGACTGCTGATTGCATGGAAATGATGGAATGGGTGAGTGATCACCAGTGTTGCTAGAGGTGGAATGCTCTGTCTCACTCTTCAAAATTCAGATTCATTGGCTCCTGGCTGCAGTCTCCAAAGGAAATGGAAATTGCTGTTAAGTTTGGTGCACTTGTGCAATATTTCATATTTCCTCTGAGCAAATTGGTGAAGAGACTGACGAATATAAGAAACGTTAAATATCAAATGGTTTGCATCATCACAAACCTTCTGAAGATATAGAGAGCTGGGTTTTATCAGCCATTTGCAGACTGGCTGGGAGGTGAGAGGGTTGGTAAAATGATGACAGAAGGCATCAGGAGGGGAGCCCGGTGTCCTTCCGCCGCCATGACATATTACCAGCAATGGGAAACTTAGTGGCCCAGCCATCTGCTGGGTGGCCAATAGTGCCAATTTACTCCCCAATTAAGGGCCACCTTCTGCTCTTGTCAGCATTTTACGAGCATCAAGAGGAGCGCTGCTGCACGGGGAGACTGCCAAGTAAAGCCCTGTGACCTTTCAGCAGATTCCTGGGGACTCCGATGCTGCTGATGGAAGGTGCCTCCCTCCCCTGGCAATCAGTGGGACTTGCCTGCCTGGGCCATGCATTCCATTGTGGAAGCCAATTATGGTCATTGCTTACAAACATACATACAAATGTGCAAAATAGGAACAGAAGTAGACCATTTGGCCCCTTGAACCTGCTCCGCCAATCAATACAATCATGGCTGATCTGTTTTTTTTCGAATTCCACATTCCCATCTACCCTGATAACCTTTTATTCCCTTGCCTAGCAAGAATCTATCTACCTCTGCCTTAAAAATATTCAGTGACCCGCCTCCACCACCTTCTGAGGCAGAGAGTTCCAAAGTTGTACAACCCTCTGAGAGAAAAAAATTCTTCTCATCTCTGTCCTAAAAGGGTGACCCCTAATTTTAAAACAATGCCCCTTTGTTCTGGACTCACCACAAAAGGAAACATCCTTTCCATGTCCACCTTGTCAAGACATTTCAGGCTCTTATATACTTTAATCAAGTCACCCCTTACTCTTCTAAATTCCAGTGGAAATAAGCCCAGTCTGTTCAATCCGCTCATTCCAAGTTATTACTCTAGTAAACTTCCTCTGAACCGCATCCAAAACAATTACATCCTTCCGTAAATAAGAAAACCAAAACTGCACACAATATTCGAAATGTGGTCTCCTTCATCTTCATGTGGTGTTAAAAGCCGAATTTTGGTATGTCTTCCTCTTGTACACAAACTTCTCTGGCTTCTCCTGCAGGAAGAATACACAGGGCAGAATTTTCTGCCTGTTGGGTGGGCGGGGAGCTGATCCCCGCCGGAGAAATGGACCCCGCCGCCATTTTATGTGGGCGGGCCAATTAAGGCCCGCCCAGCGTGACATCAGTGGGAAGCGCTGTGTGCTTCCTGTGCGGGTGGGGGGGGATTCCCCAAAAGTGAGAGTGCGCTCTTTTGCGGATGCGCATGAAAGAGCGCACATCTCCCTGAGGCTAAGTGCTGCCTCAGGGAGGTCGCTTACACGTTTAAAAATATTAAAAATAGAAAAAAAAAATTCCCTAACATGTCCCCCTCATGTGACAATGTCACATGAGATGGGACATGTTCATAAATTACAGTAAAACTTTATTAAACTTTCTAAAATTTCATCTTTTTTCTATTTGCTGCCAGGGTCTGAAGGTTGGACGGGCAGGTCCTTTAATTGTTTAAATGATTCTGTCAATGGCCTCAATTGGCCATTGACAGATTGGCGGGCCCACAGCTGATTTTGCTGCGCCCCAGCCTTCCTGAAAATTTAAATGGGCCGGGATGATGTCGGGAGTTCCGCCCGATGTTATCCCGCGACATTTTACGTGTCGGCGAGCGGGCCCCGCCCTATGCTCGCCAATGGCAAAATTCTGCCCACAGTGTTGGTTGTCTGCTTAAGTGCTGAAGTCTCCAGATCATGCCATCACAGTCACTCAGGACTCTTGGGGCAGAATTTTACGAGTCAGCGAGCAAGGGCAGGGCCCACTCGCCGACACATAAAATGACACGTGGTGATGTCGGGGGGAGCTCCCGATGTCACCGCGCCCGATTTAAATTTTCAGGAAGGCGGGAGCGCAGCAAAATCAACTGCGCGCCCGCTGACCTGTCAATGGCCAATTGAGGCCATTGACAGGGTTAATTAAGTAATTAAAGGACCTGCCCGTCCAACCTTAAGGTGGGATGAGATTTCATGTAGGCTTTAAAAAACTTTAATAAAGATTTTGTAAAAATTATGGACATGTCCCAACCCATGTGACATTGTGACATGAGGCGACATGTAAGGGAAATTTTATTTTTCTATTTTTATCCTTTCTATATGTACAGCTGATCTCCCTGAGGCAGCTCTTAGCCTCAGAGAGATAAGTGTGCTCTTTCGTGCACATGTGTGAAAGAGCGCACTTCGATTTTGGGATTCCCCTCCCCGCCTGCACAGGGAGCGCATAGCGCTTCCGTGCGGACGTCATGCTGGGTGGGCCTTGATTGGCCCGCCCACGAAAAATGGCGGTGCACCTCCGATCGGGGGCGCCGATTGGAAGTGCACCTGTACGCGCCCGCCCATCAACTTTGACCCTGACTGGGGGAGAATTCAGCCCTTGGAATGAATTGTAGTAAGGTGGGTGTTGATGATCAATACCTAAGTTATGAGCCATTAGGATGCTGGAATACATTACAGGATGTAAGACACTTAGAGCAGGATTTTATCATCGGCGAGCGGGGGCAGAGCCCGCTCGCCGACGCGTAAAATGACGCGCGGTGACGTCAGACGGAACTCCCAACGTCACCGCGCCCCATTTAAATTTTCAGGAAGGCGGGGGTGCAACAAAATCAGCTGCGCGCCCGCCGACCTGTCAATGACCAACTGAAGCCATTGACAGATCAGTTAAAGTAATTAGTGGACCTGCCCATTCAGCCTTAAGGTTGGCAGGCAGGCCAGGAGCCCCAGCGGGAAGTAGAAAAAACATGAAACCTCATCCACAGACAGGATCAGGTTTCATGTAGGGTTTTAAAAATTTTTTAAAAGTTGTTTTGGAAATTATGAACATGCCCCAACTCATGTGACATGAGGGGACATGTAATGGAATTTTTTTTTCTATTTTTAATATTTTGGAAAGTAGAGGCGATCTCCCTGAGGCAGCACTTAGCTCAAGGAGATGAGTCCGCTCTTTTGTGCGCATAGCGCTTCCCTGCGGACGTCACGCTGGGTGGGCCTTAATTGGCCTGCCCACGTAAAATGCTGCTGTGCCTCCAGTTGGGGGTGCCGATCGGAAGCGTACCCACATTCGCCCCCCAATCAACTTCCCCCCCCAACGGGGGGAAAATTCAGCCCTTAATATGAGTTTTGTTAAGTGACTGCTTCTGGGTCAATGGACATAGTGCCATATGATACCTAAAGGGAAATGCTACACTATTGTTCCCAACAATATCCGTGTGCTTCTCTGTGACTCAGCCAGCTGGTTGTTATTCCTCTGATAATAGTCTTAGCTTACTTTATCTCATGAGGTTATTAAACTTCTTTTGATGCTTTAAGACAGTTCTGCCTTGCCTTTCTCCTTTTGCTAGAGCTCCCCAGCTCAGCCCTTTAAATAGGGAAGTCACACTCTTCCTCTGTGCAGTTACTGAATTTTCTGGGTTCCACTGGTGGATCCAGTTCTCTGGATTACTCCTACATGTTCTCAGTGAGTGCAAGACACCTGTTGCTGGTGTTATAATGGACACACAAAAAGTATAAAGTCAGGCTTTCTTTTGTCTTGCCAGAATTATTAAAACTAGGTAGTCCTGGAATTTTGTACAATTTTGTCCTTGGATTTTGGCAGGCATACGTTTTATTCTGTCACATATATGCTGGTGGAGCAACACATCAGGAATTTCCTGGTAGTTATGTCTTTATGCTTTTGTTTTCTTTGTCATGTTTCTTGATACAATGATCAGGACACCAAGAACTGAGTTGACTGTAGTCAATTAACATTGGCAAGAATCATCAATATATATATTGACAAACAAATAATGAAAACCTAACAGCCTCAGGATGTTCTAAAATACTTAAAAGCTAATAAAGTATTCTGAAGTGTATTCACTGTTGTAAAGTGAGGAAATGTGTCAGTCTCTGCAACCAGCAATAGGATAAATTACTAGATAATCTGTTTTGCTGCTGTTCATGAGGTTTAAGTGCTGGGCAGGCCAGCAATTTTCCTTTTCTTTGAAAAATGCCACAGGATCTTTTATGTCCACCAGAGTAGACACATCAGCTACTGGTCTTTCTCATCTGAAAGATGGCACTGCTGACAGTGTAGCATTCAGTCAGCATGACACTGAGAATGAACCTAGGTTATGTGCTAAAGTCTTTAGTGCTTTGAACCATGATCTCCTGATTCAGAGAGGACAATTTTCTTCTTGTCGGGGTGTTTGGGCGGGAGCGGGCACGGGCGTGCACGCAGCTGATCGTCACCCATGATCGGCTGGGCGCCGCCATTTTATGTGGGCGGGCCAATTAAGGCCCGCCCAGCGTGACGCGAGCCCAGAAGCGCTGAGCGCTCCCTGTGCGGGCGGGGGGGAAGTTGCCTGAGTCAGGACCTGCGCACTTCCACACATGCACGCGAAAGAGCACAGAAATCTCCCTGAGGCACACAGATGCCTCAGGGAGTTTAGTTTACGCTCAAAAAAATTTAATAAAGGAAAAAAATAATTTTAACACATGTCCCCTCATGTGAAACTGTCACATGAATTGGGACATGTCTATTAATTTTATTAAAATTTTTTACAAGACTTTTAAAACCTTCATGAAACCTCATCCCACCCATGGATGAGGCTCCATGAAAAATGCGAAGGCCGCCTAGGCTCTTCGTCTGTCTACCAACCTTAAGGCTGGACGGGCAGCTCAGTTTATTGTTTTAATTAATAGTTAACTGGCCTTAATAGGCCTTTCACAGTTTGGCGGGCGCACAGTCGACTTGGGTGTGCCCCCGCCGAACCAAAAATCTGAATGACGCGCAGTGACATCGGGACGCACGTCACTACGCATCATTTTACTCCTCAGCGAGCGGGCCCAACCCCCACACACCGAGCCAAACATTCTGCCCAGAGGCAAGAGTGCTACCACTGAGACAAGACTAATGCTTTATAAGCCCAACTGAGGCAAAACTCAAAAAGATAAGAAATAATTTAACTTATTTGTCCCAAGTTCTCACTTTCTTTCTTTGTCTTCTTGTGACTCTCTTTGTTGCCTGTCCGTTCATTTCTTTCTCTTGGCTTAATTTTGTCTATCTTCTCGCCCTCTTTTCTTTCTTTCTCTGCTTGTTTTTGTTTTCGCTTTCATTTTGTTTATGTCTTGCTTTTTATCAGCTGTCTCTCTCTACATTTTAGTAAACAGTTATTTTTCTGATTAAGAATACATGGAGCCCAACCCCCACACGCCGAACTGAACATTCTGCCCAGAGGCAAGAGTGCTACCACTGAGACAAGACTAATGCTTTATAAGCCCAACTGAGGCAAAACTCAAAAAGATAAGAAATAATTTAACTTATTTGTTCCAAGTTCTCACTTTCTTTCTTTAATTAATTAATTTTAATTAAGAAAACAATGTTTTCAGACTAAGGTTCCTGGACCCTTATTGGTAGCTGTGAGATGGCAACTGTAGAAGTGAGAATACAGCACAAGTATTGGATTTTCTTTCTCTAGCAGGATCTGGGGACATATTTTGGAATAAACATTTCAGAGATGGAAACATTTTCTGACATGTTTACTTCATATGAGAGAACATGCTCCAGTTTAATGATGAATTGAAAGCATTGTGGAAACGTATTAAAAAAATACTAACATTTTGCTGTATAACTGTACTTTGTTGATGATATTGGCAAATGAATGCTTATTGCACCCGTATGACATCCCTCTCTGCTATTTTAATACCAATGTTAACTCACTTATTTAAACAAGTAAAAATTTCTGTTAAAATGGTGGACAAAGTGTCACCATATAAATGTGCTAAGTGTTGTTCCACTGCTACTGAAAACAGTCATTCCGAGGCTTTGCTTCCCAAATTGATGCCTCATGGAAGTATGACAGTATAGTTAAAAAATATACTCCTTGTTGCAGCAGCCACCGTGGAGCTATACAATTTTCAGGAGGTGACTGCTCATGTCGTCATTTGCTATCATATCTTTTTGGAGATCAAAAAATAAAAAGTGGACATATTCAGTATATCCTGGATTACGTGCTGTCAAAAACTCTTCCTGCACAAATAAATAATGAGTTTTATGTATTGATAGCACAACTTTCCTCTCAATAGCTGACACAATGGGGTTGATTTTAACTGTTTGCACCTGGTGGAATGAGTTTGGCAAATTTCTGCGTTCATCATCAGCCTGGCATCTGACCCCATGTTTTATAGTTGCTGAAGTTGTGATGATGCTGTATGAGGTGCTGGTAAGTAAGGTAACCCTAGGTGCCACCCCATGACACCGTCCCACAGGTCAGCTTTGCAGCATGCTTGCAAGGAGGGTGAACCTGTCAGTGAGCTGCTGCTGAGGAAAGACACACAGAATCAGCACTCAATGACAAGGCCAGCTGGTGCATTGTGCACTGTGTGAATCCAACAATGGAGGTAGTATGTGTAACAGAGAATGAGCAGAAAGAAGAAGTGTGGATCAACAGACTAATAAAGGAGGATGTCTGGCAGGTCAGTGATATTAAATGGGAGAACAATGATAATGTATGGGAAACAGAACATAGGGACACATGGGGATATATAGCCAGTAAATTGGTGCAGTATTTACATAGTTCATACTTGTAGAATTAAAATTTAATGCAAAAAAGCATTTTTCAACTATCAGAATATAGCTCTGGCACAGAAGGTAAACAGAGACAAAATTTGAGGCTTGTTTTAGCTTAGGCTCAATATATCTATTTTAGTGGGCTGAGGTGTTTCAAGAATCACATAGCATAATGCCTGTGTGCATTCTGCATTAGAGCTGGCAAAAATAACATAAAGTATGACTTGTAAGGATGACAGCAATGCTGTAAGGATCTTAAATAATGACTGAATACAGTTAGGATTGCATATTGTCTTACCAAGTCTAATTTAAATCTTTAATAAGCATTTCCCATTAAAGAACTTGATGGAGTAAACTGTTATGCTTTATTTATTAAGGGTGATTTTTTGACTCTGTTTTGTTGGTGAGGAACCTTGCCTGCTGAGAACATATATTGGAAATTCCAGCGCACGCTGTGCACAGTTTTCATACCATTAACACTAAAGGCTCGAAAATTGTGTGTAATTTATATATTTGTATATTATATATATTACCATTGGTAGCTAGAAGTCGTAAAATTACTGTAATGAATTCATATTTCTGAAAAATTAAGGAAAGAATGTATTTAAGAGGATCAAGTTATTTATTCTTGAGTCAAGGTGTTGGAAGCCAACATTAGATTTTTATTAATGCTTCCTTTTTGAACTGCTGAGGGAGTTTTTATAATAAAGAACATGACCCTGAATTTCCTTGGAATTCCTGCAGCACTTTGAACAAAGTTGTGGTGGTGCGGCAGCAGAAAATATGAGGAAATTCAGGGCCATGTATATTTCTGTATGACAGCTGACATTAGATCTGACTTTAGGTAATTTTTATAAACAGATGGTTCCCTAATATAAGTTCAAATCACATTAGATTTATTGTGTGTGTTCCTGGGGCTATACTGAGAGATGCACTGTCACGTGCCACTGCAATATGTTAAAGATCACAATACTCACAGCGTGGTATTGTTTTACTGTACTTTGTTATAACCAAGCTAAGTCAAAGGAGGTACAATTCGATTTTCTTAGCTGGAATATAAATGTACTGTTATGCCCAGCAAGAAAAATAGCACCCACGATTTCCTTTGACAGGGCATGGTCATTGGAAAAGTGAGCATCGATGCAAAACATGACATAAAAATTGAAATTTTGGTGTTCTGATCACGTTAGACAGGTAGCCAACAAAAGGAGATGTGTTCTTGTAGAGTTTAAGTATATCTTGTAGAGTTTAAGTATATCAGTGCATTTTTCTGACCAACATAGTATAGTCACTATAAAAGTTGGCATTTAAACATTGTTCATTGTATGTAAAACTGGAAAGATGTGTTTTCTTCAAAGTTGTCATAGTAATTCTGATAATCTGCAAGGCAAAAGTAACATGATATGGATGTAATGTAAGCTTTAACTGATCCCATGCCGCAACAGGAGATAGAAGTTTCTGCTCCGACTGAACTCTCTGTTTGCCTACCTCAGGCAGATGGGAGTTTCATTTTAATAGTCCGCTAGTGTCAGGGATGCCCTATTTCTCAACATTCGGGAATGCAGGCTATTAGCACTGATTTTAATCGCATCATGCCTACTGGAAACAAGAGCCTGAATTTTTTGGCGTGGGGTGGGCGCATGATGCATCCCACGTGCTATAAAATAAATCATAATGATATTGGGAGGGGGTTCCAACGTTATCATGCCGCATTGCAATATTCCAGGAGGTCAGCATGCCCGAAAGTCAGCAGCCCACCCAATGTCAATTAAAGGGGCAATTGAACTAATTAAAGAGGCAATGCACTGCAATTTTAAGTAGCCCGTTCGGTTTTACGGTTGACGCATAGGCTGCATGGGTAGGCGGAAACCTCATGAGCACTTTTTCAATCCTGGGTGGGATATTGGCTGCAGAAGGAACAAAGTGTGGAGGTAGGAGTTAATATCTACAGCATAAGTTTTGACTTTCTGGATTGTTTTATGAACCAGTTAGTTCAAAATTTTTTGGGGGGTAAAGAGGCTACTGTTTTTAAAGAGCCACGAACAGACTGACCATAACATCAGTTAGTCTGCATCTTAGCAATCCAATTGCTTAAATATGGGGATTCATAGCTTATTTAAAGAAAGCAAGTCAGTAAATTGAATCTGCAATCTTTCATCTGGAGGCTATGGCTCTGAATTCTCCGTTGACATCCAGTAGAATACAAGCATCCGGCAGCTGGGATAATCAGTTGCAGCCTACAGCTGCCATTCAGTAAAAGGCCTGCCACATTCAGTGACAGGTTCAACCAGCTGTGGCTTAAAGCTTCCTTGTCATGCATGTTACAATGCTCAACAATAGCAATGGTATCAACAAGTCATCAAGTGCCATCTTGTTTATTTTAGATAATCTAAGTTCTAATTTCCAGAGTATTTCTATTATTTCTCAGAAGGTGGGGAATGCTGAGAACTTTTATTATGCACAGTTAGTTGCCCTGAGTAGATGGTAGCTCGGCCTTCTCCTTGAAACACTGATAGCACAATGATGATACTGCTTCCATAATGGTGTTAGGTAGGGAATTGGAGGATCTTGACCCAGCGATGATGAAGGATAGCCAGGGAACTACAGGCCAGTGAGTCTCACGTCAGTGGTAGGGAAACTATTGGAGAAAATTCTGAAGGAGAGAATCTATCTCCACTTGGAGAGGCAAGGTTTGATCAGGGATAGTCAGCATGGCTTTGTCAGAGGGAGGTCATGCCTAACAAATTTGATTGAATTTTTTGAGGAGGTGACCAGGTGTGTAGATGAGGGTAGTGCAGTTGATGTAGTTTATATGGATTTCAGCAAAGCCTTTGACAAGGTCCCACATGGGAGACTTATAAAGAAGGCAAATGCATATGGGATACAGGGTAATTTGATGAGGTGGATTCAAAATTGGCTTAGTTGTAGGAGACAGAGGGTGATGACAGAAGGATGCTTTAGTGACTGGAAGCCAGCATCCAGTTGCGTACCACAGGGATCTGTGCTGGGTCCCCTATTATTCGTCATTTATATAAATGACGTAGATGACTATGTGGGGGGTAGGATTAATAAGTTTGCGGATGACACAAAGATTGGCCGGGTGGTTAACAGCGAGGTTGAGTGTCTTGGGCTACAGGAAGATATGGACGGGATGGTCAAATGGGCAGATAAGTGACAGATGGAATTTAACCCTAAAAAGTGTGAGGTGATACACTTTGGAAGGAGTAATTTGACAAGGAAGTATTCAATGAATGGCATGACACTAGGAAGTTCTGAGGAACAAAGGGACCTTGGCGTGTGTGTCCATACATCTCTGAAGGTGGAGGGGCATGTTAGTGAGGTGGTGAAAAAGGCATATGGGACACTTGCCTTTATCAATCGAGACATAGATTACAAAAGTAGGGAGGTCATGTTGGATTTGTATAGAATCTTGGTGAGGCCACAGCTAGATTACTGGTGTGCAGTTCTGGTTGCCACATTATAGGAAGGATGTGATTGCACTGGAGGGGGTGCAGAGGAGACTCACCAGGATGTTGCCTGGGATGAAACATTTAAGTTATGAAGAGAGGTTGGATAGGCTCAGGTTGTTTTCGTTGGAGCAGAGAAGACTGAGGGGGCGACCTGATCGAGGTGTACAAGATTATGAGGGGCATGGACAGGGTGGATAGGGAGCAGCTGTTCCCCTTAGTTGAAGGGTCAGTCATGAGGGGATATAAGTTCAAGGTGAAGGGCAGGAGGTTTAGGGGGAGATGTGAGGAAAAACTTTTTTACCCAGAGGGTGGTGACGGTCTGGAATGCACTGCCTGGGTTGCCTCACATTCTTTAAAAAGTACCTGGATGAGCACTTGGCACGTCATAACATTCAAGGCTATGGGCCAAGTGCTGATAAATGGGATTAGATAGGTAGGTCAAGTGTTTCTCACGTGTCGGTGCAGACTCGATGGGCTGAAGGGCCTCTTCTGCACTGTGTGATTCTGTGAAGAAAAGATGTACCTGCATTTGTGTAAAAGATTTAAGTCTGAGACCAGAACAACACTTTTAACATGGAGGGCTAAAAATGCGTTTGCTGCTGTTTTTGAGGTTTTGGGGTTTGCTATTTGTGATCAGCCTCTGCCCAATCCTATTAATGCAGGCAGCATGCGAACTTCACACTGCTTCTCCGTTCAAGCCACCCCACTGCCCTTGCTGACAATTCCCTGCCCCCACAATCCCGCCCTGTGATTCCTCTCCTGCCCTCACTCAACTGTGGCCTGGGTTCTCTGACAATCCTGGGCCTTTGATGGGTGCATTACCACTTTTGGGGAAGATGGTGACATAGTGGTATTGCCACTGGACTAGTATTCCAGAGACACGGGGTAATGCTCTGGGGATCCGGGTTCGAATCCCACCACAGCAGATGGTGAAATTTGAATTCAATAAAAAAAATTGAGGCCAGAATTTTGCGGGTGGCGTAGCCTGCACGTCAGCGCATAAAATGTCGTGTGCCGACGTCAGCGCCCGCCATCACAATATTTCGGTGGGCGGGCACGCTCAGTTTGCCTGCCATTAATTGAAGGGCTCGTTAAGCCCCTTAACTTGCCAATTATGTACGCTTTTGAGGGGCCCGTGCGAACTTCGGATTGGCGCACGAGCCCAACGGGAAGGTGGGTAGGAGATTATTTCAGAAAACTTTTGCAATGTCGGGATATGTGGACTCAGAGGGGTTATTCATATTTTTCACGAAGTTATAATTGATGAAAGTGTTTAAAAGTTGCCTGTGTGATTGTCAGTAGCTCTCATCGATTTCCAAGAGCTTCTTGTGTACTTTGAAACCAGTCTGCAGACAGTAATCTTTCTCGGGCCTGCAGCTTTCTGGAGGCCTCCATTTAGCCTGGGGCTATGGGTTCTGACCTCTCTACTGGAGGCAGCTCCCCTGAGGAGGAAGGGAGGGATAGAATAAGGAGGAGGCCAGGATTGGACAGTCAGCCTCCAGAGGAGACACCTTTGGGAGGCCAGGCGCAGGCACAAGGGGCACAGGGCCAAGAGATTGTCCAAGGTGCAAGGGTCCGCAGAAGACGCCACTATCCTGCTGCCAGGGTATACAGGCGGTGAAGCAGCTACCTCAATGTGACTGAGGTAGTGCCGAAGGAGGCTCCGACTCTCAAGGGAGACAGTCAACTATATCTGTCAGATGATTGGCCCTGAGATCTCCCCTAACTGAGTGGGTGGACACCCCATTCCAGTGACTCTGAAGCTCTCAGTTGCCCTCCACTTCTATGCCCCTGGCTCCTTCCAGGGCTCGGTGGGTGATCTTTGCAGTGTCTCCCAATCAGCTGTCCACACTTGTGCCAAGCAGGTTACAGATGCTCTGTTCAAACGGGTATCCACCTTCATCCACTTCCGCTGTGACCAGGCAAGTCAGGCACAGTGAGCCAGAAGCTTCGCGGCCATTGCTGGTTTCCCCCGCGTCCAGGGTGCAATAGACTGTACACATGTGGCTATCAAGGCGCCAGCAGGTGAGCCCAGTGCCTTCGTCAACAGGAAGGGCTTCCAATCCATGAATGTGCAGATAGTGTGTGATCACAGGATGCAGATTTTACAAGTCTGTGCAAGGTACCCAGGCAGCTCTCACGACACCTACACCCTCCGAAACTCCCAGGTGCCGGGGCTCTTCAGTGCTCTGGCTCGGCTGGACGGATGGCTGGTGGGTGACAAGGGCTATCCCCTCAGAAGGTGGCTCATGACGTCTCTCCGCCATCCAAGAACAGAAGCTGAGCAGCGGTACAATAGGAGCCAGGGCACCACAAAGGCTGTGGTGGAGAGAGCCATCGGTCTTCTCAAGATGCGCTTCCGTTGCCTGGACCGCTCATGGGGTGCACTCCAGTACCCCGCAGATCGCATCTCTCTGATAGTGGTAGTCTGCTGCGCCCTGCACAATCTTGCGCTGGAAAGGGGGGATGCAGTTGATGATGAAAACCTTGACGCCCTAGATGAGGCTGCACATGATGAATCCAGCAGTGCCTCAGAGGATGAGGAAGCACAGGACGATGATGAGGGGCAAAATGATGACCCTCATTTACACCAAGGAGGCAGGGACACCCGGGACAATTTAATCCAAAGAACCTTCAGCTAGCTCCACACACATGGATCAGCAGGACCAGCATTGTCTGGCACTTCCACACATGGCACTTAGGTGTCACATCTTCCACCTGTTCAGCTGCAAATAAGGGCTTAGTACAGAAACATCAATGTCCACTCAAACACTCATGATAAATATGTGAAAAAGAAAAATGCACCACAAACAAAAGACCCTCAGCCATGGTTACAAAGGTGGACTTTATTTTGTCCAAAACAAAAACACACACCACTTGTTAGCGATCACAAAAATATGGGTACCTATTCTAAGGTCAACACAAAATCACCAGTGACATACCCGTGGAGTGCGTAAGGTGCCTTATGCTTACGTTTTTGGGTGCTACGTCTAGGTGCCGCCCCAACGCTCGGAGTGGCTTATGAGACAGCCTGCTGACTCTGCTGTCCTGTTGGGCTCGATGACCTTGGTGGGCGTCCTCTGGCCTGTGGAGCCTGTGATGGCCCCGCCTGGGAGTGAGTGGTCAGTTCCAGAACTGGCACCTCCCCAGTTGTCACAGCCTCAACGGAAGAAACTTTTACTGGCAGAGGGGCGGAGGAGCTGCTGCTCTCATCCAGAGCACCATGAGAGGAGCTCGCAGCGACAACAGGCAGCTGTTGCGCCGACGTGAGGTCCAAATCTACCTTCCTGCTCACCTCAGATGCATGGGCACCGAGCGCCGAGGCTTGGTGTCCACAACATCTCCCACAATGGAAAACACCACCTGTGGTCAGAACCGCTGTGAGGGTTTGCAGGTCAGAGCGTAACCCAATCCATTCGGTTAAAGCCCCTCTCTATGAGAGTCGCCAATCTCTCATTGAAGGAAGTCTGATGCTCTGCCCTGAGGGCGGATTCTTCACGTGCTCTCTGCCTAGACTCCTCCGTCGCAGAGAGCAACTGAAGTACTCCCTCATGCAACCCTGCCAGATGTAAACGCACTTCCTGCCACCTTTCCAGGAAGGGTGGAATGGGGACAACTCCAGAGGCACGTCATCAGTGCTGGACTCAGCATGTGCCTCATCCCCTGCAGCCCTCCGGCTGCTGGAGCCATCGGCACTCTCTGCCCCTACCATCTCCTCCAGCGATCATGATGTGCCCTCTCCACTGTGACCTGGGACACTAGCCGACGGTAAAGTCCCCACCGAGGTATGTGTGTCTACGCTGGTGCCTGGCTGGCTGAAATGATGTGCCACAAGTTGCACTTGTTGTCCCTCAGGTGTGGAGGGGGGGGCTGCGGGGTCGAGGTGCAGGTCGCTCTGGCAGTGATGCTGAAATTAACAACAAGGATAGTGCATCAGTTATACTACATTCTGTTCAACCTTTCATCCCTTTCCCCCCCCAGCCTCATAAGTCGCTCACCCTTCAAGACCCTAAGGAGAAGAACATTGGTGAGTTGAAAAAGAGTCAAGATGAGCTCCAAACATTAAACGCACATGCAGACAGGCTGGTCGGATGGCCTCTGGAATGCCACATGGCATGTTATGAACCATAGGAGTGGGAAGAGTGCAGAGGTACCTGACCTGGATGCATTGTGGCCTGGATAGTTGCGGGGCTGAGGATTCATCGCAAACAGTAGCGACATTTGCCGTCAATCACAGGAGATTATCGGCCTTCATTCTGTAAGAAGGGGCATAGATCAGATGGGCAGAAGGCAACATTTCCCCTTGGCGCAGGGATGAGTAATGTGGTGGCATTCATCTAAGTTGAGTGCCATGATGTTCACAGCTGAGGTGCTGAGGACCTTTTGGACAAAGTAATGTGGGTGCACTGGCTAAAAGGGTGCTGGAGGTCCCAAACCCCCTCAGATGAAATAAGTCTTTGGCTATGCAGCAGTGATCCAATGGCATGTTAGACCATGGTGATAGTGGTCACAAATGGGATAAGGTGACTTTGGAAGGTGGTGGATACGTGATTCCTCAAGGGGACAAGGGTCCCTTCTGTATGACCCACATGTCAGAATGTCTCAGCCTGTGAATGAGCATTGTTTCAGCATTAACGATTGCAGCAACCATCAGTGGTTTGAATGGTGTGCAGACAGAGTGGATGGGACTGTGGACCTCAAATACCTGGCCGCCGGACCCCAGCCTCGCTGCCCCCGGCCACCCTGGCCTCCTGACTGCTGCCTAGCTCCATGGCCTGCTCTTCAAAAGGCACAAGGCGCTGCAGGAGGGCGCATCCACCTCTGGTCCGCTGGTGCTCCTGGGCATTGTGGTGAGTTTTTGCCTGTAAAACAGAGAAGAGGATTTATTAGGGCTGCTCGCTCATGTAGTCTGCACGCGCACACTACACCTCAACCACAGTGACCCATCTGAGGCCTCCAGTGGCTCCTGTCCACACTACTGGTAATCAGTCCCCAGAAGATAGCACAGCTGGTCCCAACCCCCTCTCCCAACGGCCACCTTAGACACATTCGGCGTCCATCACTTTGAATATCACACGGTTCTTAGTGCCCATGGCAATGAGGCGCAACTAGGTGCGGCGCCAATGACAGCAGATGGGACTTGCCCAAAACATCTTGAGGCACCCCTTGCACCATCTCATTACCATCAATATAACATGTGTTGGAGCTCTGAGTATGTGTTGTGCGGCCTCCCCTGCAGGTTTCCCCCAGGCTACTCAAATGCCACAAAGACCAACATATGCTGTGGGGAGAACCCTTCTCCTCAACCACTAAGGCTGGTGTAAGCATGGTCAGTACCCGTTTGCCCACCCAGCCTGCGACAAATGCCCTATGCAGTAATGACAGCAAGACATGGTGGGGGGGTCAAAGGCTAAGGCTGCCTTCTGGGTCAAATGGCCAAGACAGACAAGGTACTCACCCTTCCAGAGCGCAGCAAATCATTGAATCGTTTCCTGCACTGTGTGCCAGTGCACCGCACATCATCATGGGCGCTTACAGTGTCACCCACCTCCTCCCACGCCTGGCTGGTGACATGGGGAGCCCTCTTCCCATCCTCCAGATACAGAAGTTGCCGACGGATGCCCACCTCTTGCAGGAGGACAGGAAGGCATGCATCAGAAAAATTGGGGGGCACAGTGGCCCCCCTGCTGGCCATTCCTGCAGCCTGCCCCCATCCTCCTGCTCATGCTCATGCTGCTCTGCTCTGCACTCGCACCTACCTACCTCCCTCCCTCCCTCTCTCCACGAGTGGCCATGGTGCATCGCCTCAAGCAGGCTGCCTGGCCACCCTTTATGCAGGCTGCCGGTTCACCATTGGAACCGGCAGCCTAAGGCTGCCCGCCCCCGCAACTATTTTCCCGTTCTCCACGGGAGTCGCAAAGCCGCTGAGTCGGTCAGGCCTGCCCGACCGGCAAATGGAAAATTCTGCCCTGAAAGTCTGACAATGACCATGAAACCATTGCTGATTGTTGTAAAAAACCCATCTGGTTCACTAATGTCCTTTAGGGAAGGAAACTTACATGTGACTCCAGATCCACAGCAATGTGGTTGACTCTTAAAATGCCCTCTGAACAAGGGCAATTAGGGATGGGCAATAAATGCTGGCCGAGGGACGTCCACATCCCATGAACGAATAAAAAAAAGGCAAGTGCAGCTGCTGGCCTCTGATTGGTCAGCAGCTCTTGGCATAGAGGGGCTTTCTCCCCAAGGGTCCTTGATCCCGGGGAAGGCCCACCACTGCCCAGTTAAGTGCCTGATTGGCACCTAATGTGGCACTTTCCCCAAATGAGGCAACGCAGAGCTCTTGCCGGCTCTCCAGTTGGCAGGCGAGGTCCCTGTTGCCTCCATTAAATACCATGTTTCTGCTGGGGGCCAGGAGGCCCTCAAGAAAAGCTTTCAAAAGCGGTTGGGAGCAGGTGGGCATTGAGATTTATTCCCAGATTCTCACCCAGAAGCAGTGGCAACAGTGACGCAAAAAGTTTAATAACCTCATGCAGGTGGTCAAGGTCAGTGAATGCATCTTCACAGTATCTCCTATCCACTACGCCACCAACCTCTCATGCTGCTCAATGCACCCCATCTCCATCATGCAATCCCTAGCTCTCAGGACTCTGATCTAACATTTAGATACCTCACCTCAACCTTCACACCCCCACCAATGATGCCAGTCTCATACCCACCTTTCACAGTCTTGACACACCTCCAGCTATTCATCCACGGGAGGCACATTATCCAAATACATTGCAACACGCTCATTGACATTCTTCCACTCTCTTTTAGACCAAAGAGTGCAAAGAAGGGGTGGTCGGCTGGTCAGATAAGGGGATGGTCAGGTCAGGTCAAGTGTAGTCAGATCAGGGAATAGTCAGGTTGGGTCGGAGGGTAGGCAAATTTTCAGGAGAGTAGTTGAGTTGGGGGGTAGTCGGATGGTTGAAGGGTGGTCAGGTCAGGTCAGGGGGTGCGTAGTCGGGTCAGGGGTGTAGTCAGATGTTCGGGGAGGTGATTGGGGGGTGGCTCAGTTGTAGAGTTACCCAGCTGTTAAATAAAGTTTAAATGGGCTAACATTTCAGTCTTTGTCCTGAGCTCAAGGTCAGAAGCTTTTGCAGAAGGTCCCGGGCAGCAGGGAATTTATTGGAAGTTTAAACTTCCTGGACAATTCCCACATATGTCAGCACATCAGGACTTGATGCGCATCTCCCGACATACGTACCATCTCCAATGATCCAGAGACAGGGAGATTTTGTCCTATGTATCAATACAGCAGTCACATCCACATCTACAAGAGGAGACAGAGTCTCTTCTCTGCAACTTGACTCACTCCTGAACAGTCAAAGTCTCTCCAACTTTTACAAGGCTCAATTCAAGAGTACAGTGAGAATGCTGACTACTCAGTGGGATGGCTATAATTGCAACAATACTCAAGAAGCTTAACATTGTTCAAGATAAAGGGGTAAACCTGATCAGCACCCTTGGTACTGGATTCAGATCCACTCCCTCCATCACCATCACATTGTGGCCGCAGTACATAAAATCTACACGATGCACAGCAGTAACTCACCAAGTTTACTTTGAAAATACCTCTCAACCCCATCACTTCAACCATTGAGAAGGACCCTACCATCACTGCCAATTTCCCCTCCAAGTCACACGCAATTCTGATTTAGACAAATATCACAGGATCACACAGTGCAGAAGAGGTCCTTCGGCCCATAAAGTCTGCACCGACACGTGAGAAACACTTGACCTACCTCCCTAATCACATTTATCAGCACTTGGCCCATAGCCTCGAATGTTATGACATGCCAAGTGCTCATCCAGGTACTTTTTGAAGGATGTGAGGCAACCTGCCTCCACCACCCTCCCAGGCAGCGCATTCCAGACTGTCACCACCCTCTGGGTAAAGTTTTTCCTCACATCCCCCCTAAACCTCCTGCCCTTCACCTTGAACTTGTGTCCCCTCATGACTGACCTTTCAACTAAGGGGAACAGCTGCTCCCTATCCACCCTGTCCATGCCCCTCATAATCTTGTACACCTCGATCAGGTTGCCCCCCTCAGGCTTCTCTGTTCCAACGAAAACAACACAAGTCTATCCAACCTGTCTTCATAACTTAAATGTTTCATCCCAGGCAACATCCTGGTGAATCTCCTCTGCACCCCCTCCAGTGCAATCACATCCTTCCTATAATGTGGCGACCATTACTGCACACAGTACTCCAGCTGTGGCCTCACCAAGGTTCTATACAACTCCAACACGACCTCCCTACTTTTGTAATCTATGCCTCAATTGATAAAGGCAAGTGTCCCACATGCCTTTTTCACCACCCCACTAACATGCCCCTCCGCCTTCAGGGATCTATGGACACACACGCCAAGGTCCCTTTGTTCCTCAGAACTTCCTAGTGTCATGCCTTTCATTAAATACTTCTGTCTTGACAAAGTGTATCACCTCACACTTTTCAGGGTTAAATTCCATCTGCCACTTATCTGTCCATTTGACCATCCCATCTATATCTTCCTGTAGCCCAAGACACTCAACCTCACTGTTAACCACCCGGCCAATCTTTGTGTCATCCACAAACTTACTAATCCTACCCCCCACATAGTCATCTATGTCGTTTATATAAATGACAAATAATAGGGGATCCAGCACAGATCCCTGTGGTACGGCACTGGACACTGGCTTCCAGTCACTCAAGCAGCCTTCTGTCATCACCCTCTGTCTCCTACAACTAAGCCAATTTTGAATCCACCTCGTCAAATTACCCTGTATCCCATGTGCATTTGCCTTCTTTATAAGTCTCCCATGTGGGACCTTGTCAAAGGCTTTGCTGAAATTCATATAAACTACATCAACTGCACTACTCTCATCTACACACCTGGACACCTCCTCAAAAAATTCAATCAAATTTGTTAGGCATGACCTCCCTCTGACAAAGCCATGCTGACTATCCCTGATCAAGCCTTGCCTCTCCAAGTGGAGATAGATTCTCTCCTTCAGAATTTTCTCCATTAGTTTTCCTACCACTGATGTGAGACTCACTGGTCTGTAGTTCCCTGGATTATCTCTACAACCTTTCTTAAGTAGCGGAATCACATTAGCTGTTCTCCCGTCCTCTGGCACATCCCCCATGGCCAGAGAGGACTTAAAAATTTGGGTCAGAGCCCCTGTGATCTCCTCCCTTGCCTCCCTCAACAGTCTGGGACCCAAATCATCCGGACCTGGAGATTTGTCCACTTTTAAGCCTGCCAACACCTCCAATACTTTGTCACTCCCTATATCAATTTGCTCAAGAACCTCGCAATCTCTCTCCCCAAGTTCCATGCCTTCATCCTCATTCTCTTGGGTGAAGACGGATGTGAAGTATTCATTCAACACGCTACCGATGTCCTCTGCCTCCACCCAAAGATTGCCCCTTTGGTCCCTAATGGGCCCTACTCTTTCCCTGGTTATCCTCTTCCCATTGATATACTTATAGAATATCTTGGGATTTTCCCTATTTTTACCAGCCAGAGCTTTCTCATATCCCCTCTTTGCTCTCCGAATTGCTGTCTTGAGCTCCACCCTGCACTTTCTGTACTCCACTATTGCCTCTGTTGATTTGCTCCCCTTGTACCTGCTAAAAGCCTCGTTTTCCTTCTTATCATAACCTGAATATCTCTGGTCATCCATGGTTCTCTGGGCTTGTTATTCCTTCCTATCACCCGAGAGGAAACATGTTGAGCCTGTACCCTCCCCATTTCCTTTTTGAATACCCCTCACTGCTCTTCTGTAGATTTCCCCACAAGTAGCCGTTCCCAGTCTACCTTAGCCAGATCCTGCCTTATTTTACTAAAATCCGCTCTCCCCCAATCCAAAACATTTTTTTGCAACTTGTCTATTTCTTTGTCCATAACAAGCTTAAATTGTACCATGTTGTGGTCGCTAGCACTAAAATGCTCCCCCACCACCACCTCAGCCACCTTTTTGGCTTCATTCCCCAGAATTAGGTCCAGCACGGCGCCGTCCCTTGTTGGACCCTCTACATATTGACCTAAAAAGTTCTCCTGTACACATTTCAAGAAATCCACTCCATCCAAGCCCTTAACACTATGTCTATCTCAATTAATGTTGGGAAAGTTGAAATCACCGAATGTAATTACCCTATTGTTGTGGTTTTTACACACCTCCGCAGATTGTGCACATATTTACTCCTCAATTTCCTGCTGACTATCTGGGGCTCTATAATAAACACCTAACAATGTGGCTGCCCCTTTTTTATTCCTAAGCTCTAACCATAAAGCTTCATTCGATGCCCCCTCCAAGATATCATCTCTCGTTACTGCAGTAACTGACTCCTTAACTAATAATGCAATGCCTCCTCCTCTTTTACCCACTCCCCTGTCTCGCCTGAAGATTCTATAACCCGGAATGTTGAGCTGCCAATCCTGCCCCTCCCTCAACCACGTCTCTGTGATGGCTACTATATCACAATTCCACATGTCAATCCTCACCCTTAACTCATCCGTTTTACCTGTAATACTCCTGGCATTAAAGTAGAGGCCATCCAGCCTTTCCCTTGAAACTTAATGCAGCTGTACTCCCTCTGACTTGATTGTTTTACTGTATTATGATGTGTCCCTATTCTGCTAACATTCTGTATCCCCTCCCCCTGCCAAATTACTTTAAACTCCTCCCAACCGCACTAGCAAACCCACCCGCAATGATGTTAGCCCCGCTCTGGTTCAGATGTAGACCGTCCCGCTTGTACAGGTCCCACCTTCCCCAGAAATGGTCCCAGTGATTCAGGAATCTAAAACCTTCCCTCCTGCACCAACTCTTAAGCCACGTATTCATCTGCAATATTCTCCTATTGCTGTGCTCACTAGCACGTGGCACTGGAAGTAATCCAGAGATTACAACCCGAAAGGTCCTGCTTTTCAGTCTACTGCCTAACTCCTTGAATTCTTGATGCAAGACCTCGCCCCTCTTTCTACCTATGTCATTGGTATCAACATGTACCATGACCTCTGCCTTATCACCCTCCCCGTTCAGGATGCCCTGCAGCCATTCAGTGACATCCCGGACCCTGGCACCAGGGAGGCAACACACCATCCTGGAGTTATGTTGATGGCCACAGTAGCGCCTATCTGTTCCCCTAACTATAGAATCTCCTATTCCTATTGCTCTTCCTCTCTTCCTCCCCTCCTGTACAGACAGGTTGCTTGTGGTGCCAGAAGCTTGGCTCTGTCTACACTCCCTGGAGGAATCAGCCTCCAAAATGGAATACCGATTTGCGAGTGAGACCCCAGGGACCTCCTGAATTACCTGCCTGTTTCTCTTTGACTGTCTGGTAGTCGCCAAGTCCCTTCATCTGCGGTGTGACCACCTCTCTAAACGTGCTATCTACGATGCTTTCAAACTCACGGATGCTCCACAGTGTCCCCAGCCGCCGTTCCAGCTCTGAAACCCGAGCTTCCAGGAGCTGCAGCTGGACACACTTCCTGCATATATGCTGGTCCCGGGCCCTGGAAATGTTCCCGGCTTCCCCCAAAGAGCACAAGGAGCACACCACGGCTTTGAGGTCTCCTGCCATGACTTATCCCTTTAAATTAAACCTTTTAAATCAATTCCTCTTGGGCCCTTCTTTCCTGATCCTCGTTACTACAGAATATACAAACTATAAATCACAAAAAGGCCTTAAACTATAAGCGATAAAACTCTTTCTTACTGAAAGAGTGGGAAGATTGAGGAACAGGCTATAGGCAGAAGTGGTAGAAGAAGTATGTTGTAGATAGGTGGGTTAGAAAGACCAAAGATTTTCTCCTACCGGAAACTATTATCTTCCTTCACCCCTCATCCACTGGAAACGATCTATTTCTATGTATTCCAGTGAAGCATATAGTCAATGCTTATCTCCAAAATGCTGTGGTAGGGGCCTTAATATGGCGGTTCTATTTTGGGTTGAGTCAGCATAGTTATGTTTTCTTTTATTGGAGCAACACATTGCCTGACACTTATGCAACACAAATTCTACCCAGTTGTTCTAGCCAAAGCTTGAATACTTTTCAAGTATTGTTGCAGGTTGCCAGCAGCTTCTTTAATATTGAAGGAGTTTAAAAAAAAAGCCAAACATTGTCATTTTATGAGAAACAGCTTCAACCCTTACCTTAGGCTGGGGAAAGGTCATTGATGAAACAGCTGAAGATGATTTGGCCAAAGAAATTGTCTTGACGAACTCCTGCAGGAATGTTCAGAGATTGCAATGATTAACCTTTTACAACCATGAGTACTTTCCTTTCTGTCAGTTATTTCTCTATATCTGGAGGGTTTTTTCCTTGATCCCTAACAATCTCCATTTGCTGGCGCGAACTCAGTCAAATGTTGGCATGATACTAAAGTACAGCTATTTAAATCTCTTCTGGCTTTTAGTGATGAGGTTTCACAGAATCACAGAATCTTTACAGTGCAGGAGGCCATTCAGTCCGTCGAGTCTGCACTGGATCTCTGAAAGTGTATTCTACCTAGTCCCACTCCCCTGCTTTATCCCCATAATCTTGCACATTCTTTTCTTTTCAGATAGCAATCCAATTCCCTTTTGAATACCTCGATCGAACCTGCCTCCGCCACCCTCTCAGGAAGTTTGTTTCAGATTCCAACCACCCTCTTGGTGAAAAGATTTTCCTCGCATCACTTCTACTTCTTTTTCCAATTATTTTGAATCTGTGCCCTCTAGTTCTTGATGGTCTCTTGAATGGGAACAGTTTCTCACTATTCACCCTGTACGTGTCCCTCAGATCTTGACTACCTCTATCTAGTCTCCTCTCAGCCTTCTTTTCTCCAAGGAAATCAGTCCCAACCTCTCCAATCCACCCTCACAGCTACAGTTCTTTATCCCTGGAATCATTCTTGTGAATTCCCTCTGTATACTCTACATTGCCTTCACATCCTTCCTCAAGTATGTCACGCAGAACTGAATGCAGTACTCCAGATGAGGCCTAACTACTGCCTTGTGAAAATTCTACATGACCTCCTTATGCTTGTGCTTGACATGCCCCTATTAATATAGCCTAAGATACTTTATTAACTGCTCTCTCAACATGCCCTGCCAACTTCAGTGACTTATGTACATATACACCAGGGTCCCTCTGTTCCTGCACTCCTTTAGTATTTTTCCCTTTATTTTATACTGTCTTTCCATATCCTTCCTGCCAGAATGAATCACCTCACATTTCTCTGCATTGAACTTCATCTGCCATTTGTCTGCCCAACCCACCACTTGTCTTTGTTCTTTTGAAGTTCAAGACTATCCTCATCACAGTTGACAATGTTCCCAATCTTTGTATCATCTGCAACTTTTGAAATCATGCCTTGAACATCACAGTCTAGGTCATTAATATATATCAGGAAGAGCAAGGGTCCCCACACTAATCCCTGGGAACTCCACTAAAAACCTTCCTCCAATCTGAAAAACAACCATTTATCACTACTCTGTTTCCTGTCACTTAGTCAATTTTTTATCCAAGTGCCTACTTTCCCTTTTATTCCATGAGCTAGAATTTTACTCACAAGTCTGTTGGGTGGCACTATATCAAATGCCTTTTTGAAAATCCATATACACCACGTTAACAGCGTTGCCCTTATCAACCTTCTCTGTTACCTCCTCAAAAAACTCCAGCAAATTAGTTAAACATGATTTTCTCTTAATGAATTCATGCTGGCTTTCCATAATTATCCTGCACTTGTTCAAGGCCACAAACTTATCTGTGTTGGGCAGGCTGGGTGGTAGCGGGCGGGGGCAGGTGCGGAGCCAATCACCGCCCACAATTGGCTGCACGCCGCCATTTAATGTGGGCGGGTCTTAATTGGTCCTCCCACTGTGACGCACAGCTGGTAGCACTCGCTGCTTGTACAGGCTGGGGGAGGAGGGAGAGTCAGGGCCTGTGCTCTTACGCACATGGGCGTGAAAGAGCGCAGCAACCTCCCTGAGGCAGCTCCATGCCTCAGGGAGATTAAATTGATAGTTCAAATTTTTAATGAATGACCTGAAAAATTATTTAAACATGTTCCCTCATGTGACACTGTCACATGAGCTGGGACATGTTTGTGCATCTCGCAGATTTTATTTAATTATTTTATTAAACTTTCAGGAAACCTTATCCCGTCTGTGGATGAGGTTTTCTGAAAAATGCGAGGGCCACTTGGATTCTTTGCCTGCCCGCCAACCTTAAGGTTGGATGGGCAGCATTACAAACAACTTTAATTGGTTTTTTAATGGCCTTAATAGGCCATTGGCAGTTTAGCTGGCGTGTGCCTGCCGAACGAAAGATCTAAATGACGCGGGATGACGTCAGGATGCACGCCGACAGCAATATTCTGACCCAGATGACTATTGATTCTGTCCCAAACTATAATTTCCAGAAGATTCCTTACCACTGAAGTGAAACTGACTGGACTGTAGTTGCTGGCTTTATCCTTGCACCCCTTTTTGAACAACAGTGTAACATTCTCAATTCCCCAGTCCTCTGGCACCAGCCCAGGTTTGGAGCCGAGCAATTCTGGTGGGATCTGACTTGAACCTGAGGGTATAGGTTATTGGTGAGTAGGTGCTGTTTGATGGCACTATCAATGATTCTTTCCATTATTTTACTGATGATTGGGAAGGAAAATAATTTGTTCAATTTGATTTATCCTGTGGCTAGGGCATACCTGGGTGATTTTGTATATTGCTGTATAGAGCCCAATGTCATAGTTCTACTGGAATACCTTAACTGGGCTGTTCTGTTGCTCAGTTCTTCAGTCAGGACTGAACCTGCTGAGTCATACAGTACATAGAAACAACCTGCATACCACTAAGAAGATAGAGTTATATGGATTTGTGTTTAGAATTAGCACTGTCCAGCATTTTTGAGAACCATTATGGTACTGCCTCCAGGATGCAATGTTCTCAAAGAAAGAACGTTATCAGGAATTAGTGCCTGCTCAGCAGCCAACCAGATCAAGCATCAATTTGCATCGCCTAGTTTTTAGGTCCATGAATGTTAAATAAATGTGCCTCGCGCTTCATTCTGAGCAGTATAGGTTGAGGAACTGCTTTTTGTAGAAGTTCTATAATATGTTGAGATACAGGTGTTCTGAAACCTGCCCTGTGAATCCTGTAGGGTAGATTCCAGAACATCACTTACAACATAGGGATTTACAGTTTAGAAGTTGCAGTTATGACTAATTTTATGGCTTCCAATACTAGGGTAGGTATTTACAGGCGATCAATGTTGAAATTGGAGGTTGAGTGCTCAGCTCATTAGCAACGAAAATAAAAAGTTTGTCTGTGGAAGCAAGCTGAATGTATCTTTTTCTGTTTACTCATATAGTGATATTGTGCCACTAATGGTAAGGACACAATCACCTCTTGTGATGAACATTCCATGCTGGTACAGTCATTTGTATTACAACTTGCCTTTGAAGCTGGAGGCAATACTGTTCTCCAACTACAGCATTGGACTAGACCTTGCTGGAGTAATAATGAATGTGTTAATGTCAGTGGGTGCAGGCCATTATTAAAGTGAAAATCAGCAAGCAAGCTCACGGGAGATGCTGTGAGTTGTGAATATCCAGAACATGTTGGTTGATTTATGCCTCTCTGTCATTTCCTTCTTATAAATAGTAGCTCACCTGAGCCTCCCCATTAGTATTAATAACATTGAATTTGCACATTCAAATCTTCACAGAAAGTTAAGTCTGGCAATTAGAAGCATAATTATCCTTTTAACAATGTGATAATTGTTAATCCATTGCCAATCAACGTTTCTGCCCCAGAGAGAGAACAATTGATATAGTTCATTGCTGCTCAATTGTTGTCATAGGTGTAAAAAACTTCATTTTTTCTTACTTTTCCTTTCTTTTTTCTTTCCCTCTTGATCGTCTTTCTTTTCCTTCCTTCATTTCTCTTTCTCTACCTGATTTCATTCTCATTCGCATTTCTTCTCTGTCGAAAAGAGAAAAACCAGAAGAACTAGCAGTGAAGATATTTGACGATGAGAAACAAACAAATTTTAAAATGGAAAGTTAATTACATAAATTTAGCATATCTATAATTTCCTTAATAGACAGTTAAAGCAAATGTATGGGAAAATACTCTTGAGATTAAACTTTTCTGAGGTGATGGGCAAGTAGTTTGAAATTGAGGAAATATTTTCAATCTTAGCATTCTTTTCACTGTTCATGAAGATCTAACATTTTGGGTGCTAATTCTAAACAGGGAGCCATTCGGTCAACATCAGCTCTAGAGTTGTCAGCAAGCTGGCCCAGGGAAATTCTACAGATTGACACAGTCTTAAGTAAGAACGTATCTTTATATAACATGTTACCACATCTCTCAGAAACATTTTCAGGCACTTCAAAAATGAATTGCTTCTTAAAAGAAAAGACTTGCATTTATGTAGCGCCTTTTGCAACCTCAGCACATCCCAAAGCACTTTACAGCTAATGAAGTACAGGACAGTTCTGTAGGGAAATGCAGCAGCAATTTTGACACAACAGATTCCCACCATAGTTACGAGGTGATTGACCAGTTGATCTACTTTCTTGCTGTGAGGAAAAATAGTGGCTTGACCACCAGGAGAAATCCCTGCTTTTCTTTGAATATGCTGTAGTATTGTTAACTCCCACGTGAACCACCAGCACAAGCAGATAAACCCTTTGTTTAACAGCTCATCTGAAGGATGGTTACTTCTTCAGTACAGAACTCTCCAAACTGCTCTGAAATATCAGTCTAGATTGTGGGTTCAAGTCCAACATTTTGAAACAAGATGACTACCACTGAACCAGGCTACTAATGAGGTGTTTCAAATGGGAAAATGCAGCATCAGCAAATCATACAGCCAAAGTGTAATAGTTTTATTAAAATTGGGAAGAAAGTAGAAAATAAGTGAATAAATTGAAAAGAAATATTGAAAAATTAGAAATTAAAAATAAAATTGAAAACATTACCAACCCTTTGTATTATCTTTTTTAAAGTCAAGAACATTAAACTATAAAGATACCAAAGATAGACAAACAAGTAATGGGCTCACTTTATTCATGCTCTAGTAACACAAGCATCCTTGATTTTCCATTGAGGATGGCACCACAACAGAGAAAAATGTTTCAAATGTTGACAGGAAATTAGCCTTACCTCCATTCCTTCCCCCAGGCTTAGTTGGCAATTTAGCATCTTTCAAGTGGTCACTGCTGGTTTGTCATGAAATTATGACATTTTTGGTATTGTATTTGTCCACACCTCTTACATATGTAACTAGATTCACAGCATTCAAAGCTGGAGCATTGAAAATGATGGTGGGCTGCAGAAAATAAACCATTGATAGGCATAGTTTCTGTACTTTATGGGCATTATCAATATGAGTAATATATACTGGCAGTGATACACAATTTATTTTCTGTAAACCATCAATAATCAGTTTTTATTCTCTTTACAAAACAGGTACAGTTTGCTTAAAGTTCTTTTCAATTCAGTAGATTGCCAATTGTTTGAGTTCTGTGGCGAATGGTGTAGCAAAGGAGGTAACAGCACATGGTAGGCCGGAAGAGTGGGGTGTCTGTGGTTGGAGAAAATGTTACCAAGTCCATGGAGGAATTGTGAATGAGATTTTAAAATCATTCCACTGGGGAATGGGGAACCAACAGAGGTTAACAAGATTAGTGGTGATAGCTGTACAGGACTTATATGTGATGAACGCTGAATGAGTTGGAAGTTTATATAGGATGGAGTTTAGAAGGCAGCAAAAAATAATGCTGGAGAAATCAAGCCTTGAGCAATAAAGGTATACTTGACCATTTGAGTTGCAGTGGGTTGAGGTAGGTATGTAGATAAGCTTGGTTACAGGAATGAAATTAAATGCCTGCAAATATGGAATTAACTCCCCATGCACAGAGGTCATACTTAGTGATAGGCATAGGCTGGAATTTTCCATGCCCGCTGGTATCGAGTGTGTTCGGTGGCGTGAGCGGACAATATAGTGAGAAGGCCAAAAATTGGTTTCACGACATCGTGAAACCAGTTTGCAATCGTCTGCTCAGCCCCCCGATGGCGGGCCACGTTCCCCGCCATCGGACATCGGGAACCTCATTGTAACACAGCTGTATATCATTATAAGGCCAGCCTGCCGGACTCGTCCCCCAGTGGATCATCCGCCCACGTCTGCGGCAAAACACGTCAGCGCAGAACACGTCTTGACAACTGTGACATACAGAAGTTGGGACTTACCGCCAGGGCCTTGCTCACATCGCAGATATCTGAGGAGTAGAAGATGCTGGAGCCTGACAGCAATGGGGTCCTGGAGGAACATCCATGACATGCTGGGTGGATTCTCATGGACATGGCTCTGCTGCGAAGCAGCTGACGGAAGTTGGAAAGTCACCGATGATGCTCACAATGGATGATGGCCGAGGGGGTGGGAAAGGATGGTTTAGGATTGACTGGGAGAGGAAGAGGCGTCGGAGGGGGTGAGGTTCGGAAATGGGGAATGAAGATGTTGGGGGCCTGAACCCCAGCAGTCCTCTGAGTGCCGGGGAGCTCGGCTAAAGCTGCCTCCTGCTGCTGCAGACATTGTCCATGCGGTGACCACTAGATTGTGAACTCAAACCGACTCTAGATCTAGGTCCCACCGAAGTGTGTGTTTCTGCGCTAGTGCAGGGTGTGGGTAAGTTCTGTGATGGGTTTTCCATGTTGCTTATTCCCAGCTCTTCAGTGGAGGAGGCATCCTCTTGGCTAGAGGTGAGGATATGGATGGAGTTGAGTGACTGGCTGGCTGAGGGTGTCGGTCGCTTGGCAGAGCCCCCTGTGAACTGAAGTAGTGATAAGTAGTGCATGGCAGCAGAGTCAAAAGCAGGAGAGAGAGCACTCACATTTGCATTGAGAGAGGGATAATGTGGTGCAGGATCCTTGCAAGGGTGTTCGCTACCGTCCTCACCTTCACCACAGGCATGGTCCAAGTCCTCACCAGTCAGTGCGATGGCACACTCCTCATTGAGTGAGGGCCTAATGTGGGCCACTCCACCCCCGGTCTGGGACCCCTCCCTGCTGATATGAGCAGGCTTCTCCTGCATGAAAACAGAGTGTGAGCAGGACACATGGCACTCCGTGGAATTTTGTGTGGCGAGCAGAGCCATGGATGGGATGAGGATGCAAGCTCCAGAGCTTATGAGCCTGATGGAGATGTGAGGGTGTGTGTGAGAGTTAGTGGTGTTTTCCCTTGAGGTTTGCCATCCATGTGGATGTATGATGGGTTTGTGAGTGTGTGAGTTGAGAGTGATGAGAAGAGTTAATTACCCTGGTGGAACGGGTGAGACCATTTATCCTGTAGCGGCACTGGGTGGCTGTCCTCTTTTGCGGGGCCTTGGCGCTGACCACTGCCTCCCAAGCCAGATTACTGAGCTTGTTGCCCATCCTGTGACCAGAGTGGGGGTAGAGAACATCACGGTGAGCCTCCACTGCTTCCAAAAAGCACTCGGGGGACGCTTCATTGAACCTGGGAGCTGCATTCTTTTTGCCTTTCAGGGCCATCTCTTCTTTGCAGCAGTCAAGGGTTGGAAGCACTGAGAGGTGTGCGCCCGGCTGGACTTTAAATGTGGAGCATGTGTGATGAAGCGGCGAGGCAATGGCGTGATGAGCGAATGAGATCCCGCCCGCCATGGAAACGGTGTGTTCCTTGGGAGTGCATAATTAATACGGTGGATTTGGGATGATACGGCATGAAAAGTTGCCATTGTGGCCAGTGGATAGAACATCACTTTACCTACCCACTACTGCACTTAGTGCAAATCTGGGATGATTCTCCCCATAGTGTGAATTTAAAGGTTAGATCAGGGTTAAAAGGGTACTTAGATAATAGACCATCAGGTTCAGCTTGACTGAGCTCCTTGGAGAGCTGATCTTATCAGTAAATAAATAAAGATTCTGCCACAAAGTAAATATTCCCCATAACTATTTTGTTGCCGCTCAGTTTCATTGTAAGGGTCATTTCAGAAGGACTGGAAAGGATTATGAAGGGCCTTAGAAACAAGCAGCCCCTCATCGTGATCCACATGAGAGCCAATGAAATAGGAAATTAAATGCCTAAAGTTCAGCATAAGGAATTTCTGAGATTAACAAGCAGACTCAGGGGCAGGATTTCAAGGGTAATCATCTGCAGATGTATTCCACCAAGTATATGCTAGAATAGAGAATGATAGGAAGATTAGCAATTTCAACACATGGATAAAGAGGTAGTATCAGGGAAAGAGTTTGCATTTTATGAACTGTTGGTACTAGTTCAGGACTCTTCCTGAAGGATGGGACGCATCTCAATGAGAAGGGAGCTACTCGACTGGCAAGTGGATAACATGAAAATCAAGAGCCAGATAGATTAGAATGAAAGGTGCAGAAGAAAAAAACTCAAAAACAATTAGAAAGAGCAAGTAGAAATGGTAGAAATAAAAAAGGCTAATCAGTTTTTAAAAATCTTGCAAAAGAGTAAGCATGCAGAAAGTATAAAATGGAGTAGATGAATAAAAATCAATCAACTAGTTATAGCAGGAAAAAGACAGATAAGGAAACAAGATGTTAGCTTGGACAAAAAAATCGACAAAAATGAATATCATTAAATACACATGAAAATGATAAATGTACATATATTACAATGTGTTACATGCATGTAGTGTGAGGAATAAACCAGGGAAGTTGGAAGTAACTATGGAAAAGGACCAGTGATGTAAATAGTGTCTGGAATTCCAAAAGCATCAGCATGAAACTGAAAGAACGTCTAGTACGGTCACTAGTGTGGAGTTTTGCACTTTATGGATGTGAGAGGTGGATAACGGCTTTTGAAATAAAAGCAAAATACTGCAGATGCTGGAAATCTGAAACAAAAACAGAAAATGCTGGAAAAACTCAGCAGGTCTGACAGCATCCAAGTTAACATTTCGAATCCGTATGACCCTTTTTTTTAAAGCTTTGAAATGTGAGGATGCTCAGAATCAGTTGAGTGCACAGAAAGACAAATGAGTGGATTAGGCCAAGAGTAGAAGTTCAGGAATCAAAATGGTTGCAAAGTACAGTTAAGAGAGAAAGATAGCCGAGTAAGGGCATGGAAGTGGAGACCCAACGGCCTTGCCCTGGCAACAATTGAAGGAGAAATTGAGGGTAAAAACAGAAGAGGAAGACGAAAAATTGCTCGGGTAGATAACGTTGAGACGAGAACTGAGGAAGGCTTGAAGAAAGTCAAAGAAGCAAGACAATGCTAATGGCCTCACTATGACTGTGGTGACAACAAACAAATGAACGAACTATGTCGGAGGAAGATATCCGGCCTGATTTTCATGGAGGAGGCAGGAAGTTCAAGTCAGAAAACTTACTAATGCGGCAGATCTGTTTCCTTTATAAGGACCACCGCCTGCCATATTTTTGCTCTGGGGAGCTGTGATCAGGATGAAGTTGGGTCCATTGTCTCCAGAGGTATGCCTGAGGTGACAATAGAGGCAGGTGGATGGCCAGGCTGACAGACTGAAATGCCTGCCTCCATTCACTGGGACATTAACCCAGCTTTAATGATTGATATCAGGCCCTTAGATTCTCAGTCCTTACCCCCCTCATCATCCTACTAAATCCACATGCCCCTGAGTCTCCATGCCCCCTCTATGCTCTCTCGTATTCCATGCCCCCTCCATGTCACCTCATGTATCCTCCATTGCCACTCGCCCAGTACCCTCTTTGGGTAACCTCAGGAGCCATATCTTTGAAATGGACATTGAAAACAATAAACTTCTATCTAATAGAGCTGTCAGTCAAATAGACTTCTTACTGAAAAATATCTCTCAATCAAAATGATTAATCTGCTGTAAAATCAAAGAAACATCTATTTCACCAACTACATCAAAGACAGATAATCCTTTAATAAGCTCTTAAAACTATCAATCAGAATATGAACACAGCCCCTTGCTGAGATAAATAATTCTGGAACTTTTGAAACTCAGCCAAATATTCATAATGGATTCAGCTATAACAACAAACCATTGCAGCTCGCAAACAATAAAGTCTACAGAAATTGTAAAAACAAATGGGTATTTTCTCTACGCTACACCAGGTGACCTGTCAATCAATGCTCTCCAGCAGCAGGTGTCTGTTTCTTTACTTAAAAGTTGAAGACTGATTTATTTTCAATTTTAAAGAGCTTGGGATTTAAATCACTTCAGAGCATGACACTTAGGGACTGATGTTGGCTACTGAGGTGGGCAGCTCATGTCTTGCTGGATCTGCCTCGATATAAAGTAACTCAAAATGCACAATTTTCACTCTGCGGGTTGGTTGCAGGATAGAGTCGGGCCTGCCAACCTAAGCAGCAGAGCGTAGATGACCACAGGGGTGGGTGAGCCTAACTAGCCCACCATGGTTCTCTGGGATTTTGTTCCAGTTGTTTTAGAAATCATTAAACCTTCTAGCCCTCACCCCTCACACTCCCCTTCCACACCCCACGGCCCCTCCAAGCCTCCATGCCATTTCCATAGCCACTCACTTAGCATCCACCATGGGCAGACCTCAGGAGCCATGTGGAGATAAAAAATAAACTTCTAACAATCTAATACAGCTCTATCTCCTATACACTTGATGGTGAAAAACAGTCCCACTCATAGGGCAGAATTTTACGAGTCGGTAAGCGGGGGCGGGGCCCGCTCACCGATGCGTAAAATGACGCGCAGTGACTTCGGGGGTAACTCCCGATGTTACTGCGCCCGATTTAAATTTTCAGGAAGGCGGGAGTGCAGCGAAATCAGCTGCGCGCCCGCTGACCTGTCAATGGCCAATTGAGGCCATTGACCGGGTCAATTAAGTAATTAAAGGACCTGCCCATCCAACCTTAGGGTTGGTGGGCAGGCCAGGAGACTCGGCAGGAACTAGAAAAAACATGAAACCTCATCCATGGGCGGGATGAGGTTTCATGTAGGCTTTAAAAAATTTTAATAAAGATTTTGTAAAAATTATGGACATGTCCCAACTCATGTGACATTGCCACATAAGGGGATATGTAAGGGAAATGTTATGTTTCTACTTTTATCTTTTTTACATGTACAGCTGATCTCCCTGAGGCAGCACTTAGCCTCAGGGAGATGAGTGTGCTCCTTTGTGCGCATGTGCGAAAGAGTGCACTCTCGATTTTGGGATTCCCCCCGCCCGCACAGGGAGCGCATAGCACTTCCGTGTGGATGTCACGCTGGGCGGGCCTTAATTGGCCCGCCCACATAACATGACGGCATGCCTCCAATCGGGGGTGCCGATCAGAAGCGCATCTGTATGCGCCCGTCCATCAACTTCCCTCCTGACGGGGGGAAAATTCAGCCCATAAAATCCATTCAAAACTTTTAAATCTCCAAGTAGTTAATCTCTTATAAAAATAAGCAGATTCCTATTCAGTAGCCACAACAAAGACATCTACTTCTTTAATAGGCTCTTTAAACTGTCAATCAAACTGTGAATTCAGAACCCCCTGCTGAGGTAGTTGTAGATTTTGAAACTCAGCCAAGTATTCATTATGACCTAATGATAGCCCTTGGGGGAATGTCAGCTTTCTAACTTATGCCTGTCAATCAAAGCAGTCCATCAGCGAGATTTTTTAAAATATAACTCTCCCTGATAGATGCAGCCTGTTTGTTTTTAAAGTTTAAAGAGCGGGGCATTTTTAAAAAAAAACTTCAGATCATGACCATTATACAGGCCTTTACCCACCTTTCAAGAGCACTTATGTCTGCTCCATCAATTCATGCCTCCCACACTCCGAGTTAATGCCCTTTGAACAGCCAAAATGGGCCCTGTTTGAACACAGCACTGAGTTCAAAAGGCCCTGTTATGTTTGAGTTGTCTGCATGTGTGAATCACGCCCTACCCACTACTGGCAAAAATTGGATCTGTTGGAAATGGGGAAGAAACTTTCACATCCAGGTCCCGCCTGCCATTTTTAAAGGTCCATGGAACCTTCCGGATTTGGCAAAAATCCGATCCTCAGAGCTCCCAGGCAGTGTTTAGTTCAGTTTTGATTGCACATCAGGACTTTTCTCAATGGGAAAAATATTCTAATGCATCCCACACTTACACAAAACTGGTGAATGTAATGGTCAACTTAACTTTGCAGGACAGAGTCCTGTAAGTAAATATTGTAAAAAGACACATATACCTTACAATACAACATCTAACTATTGGAACAGAAAGAACTGAATTTTTTTGTGTTTCAAAGCTTGTCAATGAAAGAATTCCAGGAGCAGGTGACTGTTTGTTTTTGGTTCCCCACTTGGGACTGGGGTTTGTGACTCCTCTAGATGTTGTGAACCATGTATACTACTGAATGGGACTGACTGCACACAAGTTGTGGGGGACTCTAAACTGTTCACCCCAACAATAGAACCGGCAAGTGTTGCATGCAGGAGGCCTATCCACACCCTTACTTTGTGCTGATGAAAATTGCTGGAAACGGGAGTGGGAGGCGGAAATCCTGGAATTGAGTCCCACCCATCATTTTTAAAGGGCTAATGGGTCGTCGGCCCGACTTGGTGAAAATCCGAGCCATAGATCTAATTTGACTAACAGTTAATGGGCTGAATTTTTGACCGGGCCCAGGAAGACCTGACCTGCATACTTTCTCAGCTCACAAAATGCACACCCGACCCATGTGTGCCTTTCTGAGGAAATTTTATCTTTTTGCACACAGAGGTCAAGTTCACAGTACAATTTATGAACTGCAACAGAGTGCGGGTGTGGAGATGGGCCAGTTAGAAGGCACGCCTTGGTTCTCCAATACAGCAACCCAGCTCCCAACGTAGTTTAAATGCCTCCTAAATCTCACCACTCAAACCTTCACCCCTCCACCCACCTCCCTTTCCATCTCACATTCCTCGTGCCACCTCTATGACCCCCATTTATCCTGCATAACCATTCACTCAGTATGGACTATTTTTAGTTCTTAGGAGCCATTTAACAGCAATAGGAATTATTTTAAAATTTTTTGAAAACCATTAAACATCTAACAATGTAAGAAAACCCTGAATTCAAGCTCACTAGCATTGATACTGCACTAAAAAAACCAAGGGGAAAAAGTTGTGATCCTTTAAGTGCTTAATTGGTTTGTAAACAAACAAGAAACCCTATCAAAGACATATTCTGTTATTATAGGTCCAAAAAGTTTCAATAGTTCTTGGATCAATAAGACCACCTGGTGAGCTGAAGCTTTTGAAACTCAGCCAATTACTCATAATGCAACAACTGTCATAACAAAAGCTTCCAGCTCCACTGACAATACAGATAACCCTTTCCATTTAAAAACACAGTCCCTGTCAATCAACAAAGGGGAACCAGGTGCAGACTATTTTTTTCTACCTTCAGAAGCAGAGATTTTTTTAAACAGCCTGATCTGCCAGTCCAATTAAATCAAAGCACAAAAACATGAGAGCAGAGGACTTTTTTTTAACATTTTTTAATACATTATAGTACTTTCTCCATTGGAAAAGTACTGTAAATGCATGTGAACAATTACACAATGCTGGTCAATATAAGGATCAACTTACCTTTGCAGGACAGATCCCTATGAAGAACCACAGCATTCGATTTGCATCTACATTAGAGTACAGCATCTAATATTGACATTTTAAGATGTCAAAATATTTTACACTTACATTTCAGAATGTTCCAGACTCCTCAGTAGGCTTTCCATTTTCTTCATGAACTCCCAAACCTGGCATGCTTTTAAGGGGCTTGCAAAAACCCATACCACCAGATGAAAATGGTGTGCAGGAGGAAACCCAATTTTTGTTGCCCATTTAAAATATACACTAGGCATTTCCGACTCGCAAAAAGGCCAGAAGAAAATAATGTGGAGTTGAGACCATGGAGGAAAATTGTACTTTACAAAAAAAACAAAGTGTGGCTATTCATGCACTGAAATGTGCCCCCGCACCCAGATGAAAATTCAGCCCAATGTTTCAGGTTGATTCTCTTCTGACAGAAACTGATAACGTTACATGTGTAACAGGTTTTAAGTAAGTACAGGTGCACTGAAGGTGGGGCTGCAACAAAATGGAAGGTTCTCTGATAGGATGTAATGCAGAAGGGGTGCAGGCTGAGGACTGGGAGGTCAGAGTGGGGTGGAGAATTAAAATGGCAAGCAACTGCAAGCTCAAAGTCATGCTTGCATTATGTTAAATTTGTATTGAACTATAGTTAGATCACATTGTGTACAGTTCTTGTCCCTATATGAAAGAAAAGATTAAGAAGCGCTGGCAACGTTAAAAAACAGATTCACAAGGTTGATACCAGAACTGGAAGGATATACTTATCAGGAAAGGCTGAACAGCCTGGGGATTTATTCATGGAAAAGAGAAGGCTGAGAGATAACATGATAGCGGTCTTTAAGGTAATGAAGGAGTTTGATGGTGTAGACTTAGGGAAAAGGGGAGTGGACAGAGGCTCGTGTGGAGTAAACAGTAGCTTTTGGATGAATGGCCTGTTTTTGTGCTGTAATCTTGATGTAATTCAATGTAATACTTTCCATTTATCAGGTATAGAGTGCTGATGCTATTTCTGCTAAGATGAACCCATTACCTTTAAGAAATTCAGCAATCGAGGTGTACATATTTCATTTTAGTGAATGTAACTATATCGCAGGTGCCTTTTCAGTTATGACATTTGCAACATGATAGTCATTTGTGTCATGGCATTCAGTTATGGCATTCTTAGTGGGTGCCAATTGTGAAATATAGGAAACATAATAGGTGAACATAACCTGTCATCTACACACCATATGTTGTAGATAAAAATATGATAGACTTCTGAACGTTGCCTGAATTAACTCTACCACAACCATTCCAAATATCAGTATAAACCAGATCCTCAGCTTTTCACTGAGTGCTCTATAATTCCTGCCAAAGCTATTACAAACGGTCCCTGTGGTACTGAGCTTAAATGTGTCCTTATTCGCATGCCACTATTATGTATTCACTGAAAAGCATAACAGAGAAATTGGGTTATCACAATCACGTGAGCTTTGCTCTGAGCTATACCTTAGTTCTGATGTAACAAGACTAATTTAGCTGCATATTATCTTGAAAATACTAACATTTTAAACATTCTTGACGAACTCGACATTACTATCATATGACAAAATAAACATTTGCCTATTTGGAAATTAGACAATTAATTTAAAAATCAGAAATACATGTGAACTTGATTTTGCAAGGCTCTAGAGATCTCTGTACCTGATTTGCAGTGTACTGCACTTCATGGTAAGGAAAATGCCAAATAAAGGGATGCTGTGCTGGTCACCAGTGACAACTTCATTGTGATATGCTAATTCTATGACCATCAGGTCCCACAATGAATTCCACGTACTCCGGATGAGCTCTGCCCTGATTACTCACCTTGGCCATATACAACGGTGCATGACTAATCTACTGGCCTGGCTTGAAGGAGTTGGATTCTTAAAGCTAGATTTCTATTGGAATAGGTATTACCAAATTTATTTGAAGAAACATTGATGTTTTGCTTCATTTTGCTCCCCTTATTAGTTTTTGTTGTTGTGGAGATCATCATTTTGCATCATAATATTTTTTCTCTCAGTTGTAGCCAATGTAGTGCTGGGGATGGGAATCCCACTGGGAGCCCCCAAAGCACTCCACATTTTAAATGAGGGGGCACCAAATGCAAGTTTGCTGACAACTGAAGAGTATGCTTATACCTGATTGTACTCCAAGACCTAGATTTCCAGACAAAGTAACTCCTATGCTTTTCTGTGCATATCTGAGGATAATTGTGAAACTTGCCATATCTCTGCTTCAATGCAAAGGCTGTCACTGAGCTACAATATTCTCACCAGGCTGAACTTCAGGAAAATTACACTGGAGGGACAGCTCTTCTCCTAGTTGTATACCACAGTGTTAAGCTTTTCTGCTAACCAATCTTGCCAAGTGACCAGAGAAAACACCTGCCAGATCAGCCAGTCTGAAGTGCACAGGTGTATCAAGAAAGTGGCAGATGCTATGGGAGGTTGATGGGAGAGAGGCTACTTTAGGATCGGAAACCCAGATGAATTGGTTTCCCTTAGCCTCTGCCAAATTTAACAGTAGGACCCGATTAACATTTTTTGCCTCTGCTTCTAGGCTGCAGCCGGCCAGATCGAGAAGTTGGTTGGCTGCCAGCCAGGTGGAATTTCAGTACCAGGCTGCAGCTGCAAGCGGAGAGGGGGCAAAGAGGGATCGGAGGCCACGGGGAGTAATTGGGAAGGTTGATAGTGGAGATCAGAAGCCTTGGGTGGGGGGAGATCAGAAACCTCGTGGGAGTGATCATAAGAGACGGGGGTGAGATTGGAGGTGTATTGGAGGAAATTGGAAGAGTTAAGGCAGTGTCTGAGTGAGGGGATGGGCAGAGGAAGTATGGTGATGGGTGACTGATAAAATGGATCCATCAGGAAAGTGGAAGGGCACTTACCTCCTTGATCTAGTAGTCCTCGCTTCCCTTTAGCTGCTGGATTTCCTGAGAAAACTCAGCCAGCCGGGGTTAAATTCAAATTTTTCATTAATATGAGGCATGTAGCCTCATTATAATGTTTAAATTATCAACCCGCCTCCTGAGAGTGAGTTGCTTGCCTTTCGTCCATCCTGCCTCTGTTAAAACTGGAAATGGGTTGGAGGCAGCTTGTGGTCGTGTTTCAGATCTTTAACATGCTAAGATCCCACTCGACCCAAACCCAGCCATTTTTTGGGGGTTAAATTTCCCTCTTATGTTTACAAACACCTTTGTTACTTTTTGTGGAAAGGAGGTGGTAGCTGGACTAGGTACAGAACTTTATTTGAATGCAGGAATTCCAAGAGTACTGGCATAGGAGTTGGCAGCAGGATTGACATTATAATTGATTCCTCACATCAACCCCACATGAACAGGGATTGCTTTATTTCAATTAATGTTTAAGCAGTTTCTGATCAGAGAAACATTACAATGCTGGCAAATATCCATAATCTGGAACGCACCTATGAAAGCTTTAATATGGGGCAGTCCATCATGTCTGCAATATTTGATTCCTCACATAGACTGAATGGGATGGCTGCTGAGAGACCAGGGTTATTTCTTGCTACTGCTATTTCTTCTTACTGCTGACCTTATGGAGAAACCTGTGAACAATAGTGGAACTTGAGTTCAATGAAACACAAACCTCAACCAGAATCCCAGAATGAGACATTTGCTAAAACAAAGGTTCACGTCAGTTGAAACCACTTCGGTGGGATGCTGCCCGAAAGTCAACCAACACTGTCCAAAATAATCACAGTCTGCCGGTGCTGCATGATTTTATGATACAATAATGAAAGAGAGTCTGGTGGCACAACATCAGCAATAGAGGAAGAAACAGAAGTCCCAGCTAGGAAGATCAGACATTGCTGTAGCTAGCCATTGCCCACTGATTCACTGATGGTAACTCCCATGATCTGTTCACTGTACAATCATTGCAGACCATTATTAGCGTTCCCAGAAACACTGTGAACACTTTGCAATGTTTAATTAGCCCCCAATTTAGTCCATTTCCATCTCTCGCACCTTAACTGCCATCAATGTTCCTTTAATATGGTTGTTACAACTAAAATTGCCTGCATGAAAGAGAAATAAAGAGCTCAAAATTTACTAGCTGATATTTATAGAACATAAAGTGCATCAATTGCCTAGTACTGTGCTTCCCCTTGTTGACCCTTTCTCTTACTGTTTAATCTTCTGTTATCTTTTAGTGGTTCCTCAGAGGAACTGGCCTGGTGGCAAGCATTTGGTGTGTTTTGCTGGCCTCAATGGATGGAAGTGGCGCAGTATCCGTTAGTGAAGACTCATGACGCATCCCTGTTACAGTTTTAGTCAGGTCTAAGATGGTGGTGGCTCATAAATTCTGCCTGCTAATGGATATTTCTTAAATTGCTTTTGTTGGGGGGCGGTGGGTGGGGTGGTGGTTTGGCTGGGTTCGCAGATATTCAGTCAACCTGAGAGCAAGTTGCCTCATCTGACTCTTTTTCTGCTGGACACTTTTCCAGGACGGCCTTTTGATGTGCCTGAGAATAGATCAGCTATCACCAAGGACTGTGAAACCTGCTGTCATGATTCCCTTAAATGGATCCCTCTAGTCAACCAAATCCAGACATGATAGATTGCTGTGAATCAGAGTCCAAAGTCTCTAAGGCCTCTGTCACAGCGTTTGCTAGAGAAATGGTACCTGGGTTTGTCTTCTGTTCTCTTCAGTATTTCTCTAGGTGTCAATGAAGTTGTCGACTACTGCATGTTGTGTTGTAGTTGTGTAAATCCCTCAATCGCTGTCGCTTTGTGGGCAGAGGCTGCTGCACATTCTTTGACAAATTTTGCAGGTTGTTCAGCTCAGTCTCAAAAGATGGCAGGAAAAGTTTTTGCTCCTCAGCCACCTGCCTTCTAAAAGCTGGTCCAGTAGGGCACCAACTGCTTGACCTCTGGATGGAAGCTTCTTATTGCTTGGCTGCTACCTATACTAATTTCTCCTCACTGTGTGAGGTGCTTAGCCAGATGCTCCTTCAAGCTTACTACTTAAATGCCAAGGCTGTTTGGATTTTCAATAATGCTCACACAACATGGAATGTGCTAGGCAATCCTGCTGTGAAATGGTTGGGTACTGATGACCACTATTTGGCACCTTTTCATCTCTTAGGAAGTCCCGTTTTTTTGCATATCATTTTTGAAATAGTTTAACATATATACCAGCTGTACAGCAATATTTTGCTTTTTAGGCTGGGACCCCAATGTCAAGGTAAAAAGTGGGCCCTGATTCCGCACTGTGTTGGGAGCGGTAACCCAATGCGTATTTTTACATTAATAAAAACAGAAAATGCGGGAAAGACTCAGCAGGTCTGGCAGCATCTGTGGAGAGAGAAACAGAGTTAATATTTTGAGTCCAATACCTTTGCCCAATTAGTGACCAGAGGGCATGCTCGCTATCTAATTAAGGACAGCGGGTGGTCTCCCAAATCTGGAGGGTCTATAGGATGCCCTTCAGCAAAGATGCATCTGCAGTTCCACCAATTAAAGGGCACCCTCTCTTGTCAGATGGTCTCTGAAAAGAAGGTTAAAAAAAAATTCATTTAAAAAAGGCCACAGTTGCCCGGCTGTGATCGTGGATGGGCAATCCCTCCACTGGATGGCCAGTGGCTCAGCTTTGACCTGACAGCCATGGCAGATGTGGGGGGTGGAGGGGTCCTCAGCAAAATGAATTGTGTACCCCCACACCCGCCAAGAGGCCGTTTTGATTCACTGACTAAGGGCTTAATTTTCTCTTTGGCATGCGGGGGTGGGCCCCGCACGTCCGCGCGTAAAATGACGCGCGATGATGTCAGGCGAGTGTTCCGACGTCACTGTGCACCATCACGATATTTCGCTGGGCGGGTGCACGATGATATCCGATGTGTGCCCACCATTAATTAACGGGCCAGTCAAGGCCCTTGAGGTGCCAATCGACACCGATTTTTCGGCACCCGTGCGATCTTCGGCTCGGCGCACAGGCGCAACGGGCAGGCGGGTAGGACACATCTGTATTAACTTCATCCACGGGCGGGATAAGAGGGCTCACTGGGGTCATGGGTTATTTATTTCTGAAAGTTTTTGAAACTTGCCTGTGTGATATGCAGCACTTCAAAACGCATACCAGCTGCTTTTTCTGGACTCTTAACTTTGAGGTCAGCACTTTGTAGTGAGTAATCTTTTCTGGGCCTGCTGGTTTCAGGAAGCCTTCCCTTAGCCTGGGAATGGGAGCTAAACTGTCCACTGGAGGCAGCTCCTCTGAGTAGGAAGGGAGGGCTAGAAGGAGGAGGAGGCCAGGAGTGCACATTCAGCCTCCAGGGGAGCCACCCTTGGGAGGACAGGCGCAGGCATAAGGGGCGCAGTGCCAAGTGGTTGTCCAAGGCGGAAGGGGCTGCTGAAGATGCCACAATCCTGCTGCCAGGGTATACAGGCGGCGAAGCAGCTACCTCAATATGTCTGAGGTGCAGTGCCGAAGGAGGCTCCATCTCTCAAGGGAGGCAGTCAACTATATCTGTCAGAAGATTGGGCTTGAGATCTCAGCTAACTGTCTGGGTGGGCACCCTGTGCCAGTGGCTCTGAAGGTCACAGCTGCCCTCAACACCTATGCCTCTGGCTCCTTCCAGGGGTCGGTGGGTGATCTTTGCGGTGTCTCCCACTCAGCTGTGCACACCTGTGTCAAGCAGGTTACAAACACTTTGTTCAGGCGTGCATTGACCTTCAAGTACTACCGTTGTGACCAGGCAAGCCACACACAGCGAGCCAGAGGCTTCGTGGCAATTGCTAGCTTCCCCTGTGTCCAGGGTGCTATAGACTGTACACATGTGGCCATCATGATGCCAGCAGGCGAGCCCAGTGCTTTCGTCAACAGGAAGAGCTTCCACTCCATGAACGTGCAGATAGTGTATGATCACAGGATGCTGATTCTACAAGTCTGTGCAAGGTAGCCAGGCAGCTCCCACGACGCTTACATACTCAGACAGTCTCAAGTGCCGAAGCTCTTCAGTGCTCCAGCCTGGCTGGTTGGATGGCTGCTGGGTGACAAGGGCTATCCCTCAGAAGTTGGCTTATGATGCCTCTCCGCCATCGAAGAACAGAAGCTGAGCAGCGGTACAATAGGAGCCACGCCTCCACAAGGGCTGTGGTGGTGAGAACCATCGGTCTTCTCAAGATGCGCTTCTGATGCCTGGACCAATCAGGGGGTGCACTCCAAACCCCCCAGATCGTGTGTTGGTGATAGTGGTTGCATGCTGTGCTCTCCACAATCTGGCACGGAAAGGGGGGATGCAGTGGACAATGAAGACGTCGACACAGTGGCTGCGGCTGCACACGATGAGTCCAGCAGGGAGTCCGAGGATGAGCATGCACATGGAAATGCTGAGAGGGTAGACGCTGACCTGGGCATACTCCAGGGAGGAAGGGACACCCGGGATGCTTTTATCCAACAAACCTTCAGCTAGCACACCACATATAGACAACCAGGACAAGCCTGGGCTGTAGGCTCAATACTCGACTCCTAAGTGCAAAATCTGCCAGGTTAGGAACAGTCACTAAACTGGCCTTGTTAATAAAGCTGAATGTCCAACCAAACATTCATTATAATTTTGGAAACCACACACATACAGAAGAAAAGAGGCACCCTCAGCCATGGTGATATATCTGAATTTAATATGTCCAGCAAACCAACTTATTCGAAAAAAAAGGCAATAGTGTTACCAAAGAAAACAAATCATAAGGACCTCATCTCAGGTCAACACAAAAGCATGAGTGATAAACCCATGGTGTGGCTAAGGTGCCTTATGTTTATGTTTCCTGGTGATTTGTCTTGATGCTGACCCATCGCTCGGAGTGGCATCTGAGACAGCCTGCTGACTCTGCTGTCCTGTTGGCCTCGATGACCTTGGCGGTCGTCCTCTGGCCCGTGGAGCCAGTGCTGGCCCCGCCTGGAGGGATCTGCCAATTTTACAGCTGGCATCTCCCCAGTCGTCACAGTCTCACCGGATGCTACAGTCACTGGGAGAGGGGTGGAGGAGCTGCCACCCTCATCCGGAGCGCCCTGATAGGTGCCCGCAGAGACACTAGGCAGCTGCTGCGCTGACATAAGGTCGCTTCGGACCTCCCTGCTCACCGTAGATGGATGGGCACCAAGCTGGGAAAGTTGATGCCCAGAACATCCCCCACACTGGCACTGACCTGCTGAGATCAATGCCATGTGAGGGCTTGCTGATCAGAGCGCATCCCCAGGAAGCCCTGACTGGTGTCCTGGAGGAGGCTCTCCACGAGAGTCGCCACTCTCTCCATGGAGGACACATGGCGCTCAGACATGTGGCTCATTGCTTCGGCGATCGTCTGCAAAGACTCCTCCACAGTGGAGACCAATCCAAGCATAGCCTCATGTATCTCCCCCAGATGCTCCCACACACCCGGACGCATTTCCTGCCCCTGCTGCATCGCGGACAACTCCAGAGGCACATCATCAGGCACCAACTAAGCATGTGCCTGGTCCACTGCAGTCCCCTGATTGCTGGCACCATGGGCACTCTCTGTCTCTGCCAGCTCCTCCAGCAACTGTGAAGTGCCCTCACCACTGTGCCCCTGGACACTAGCCGACGTTCGAATTCCCGCCGAGCTACTAGTTTCTGCGCTGGTGCCTGCCTGGCAGAGATGGTATGACGCTGGTGAGACTTCAGGCCCCTCAGGTGTGACAGGGGCCCTCTGCTGCTCCTCCTCCCGGCCCTGCTCCGCTGATGCTGAAAGGAAGAACAAGGACATTGGATCAGTTAACGTGGAGACAATGTGAAAGTGCTTCCCTGTCCCCCGGATCATTATGTGTTCATCCTTCCATAACCAATGGTCAAGGCAAAATTAAATCAATTAACATTCAGCACTGCTATGGCTGTTGGGAGAACAATGTTGACCTCACTGTTGGACATAAATACCTGGCCATGGCATTCCAGCCTCACCGACACCAGTGGACCTTGGCGCATGGTGCCTCTCCAGATCCAGGACACAGCGCACCCCAACCAGAGTAGGACATATCAGGGCTCCAGAGCCTCCTCACCCCGCTACTGCCGAATACTCTCACAAAAATGCTAGGCCTGCTCCACACCCCTCCACCCCCCTCTTGGACACATGCTGCCTGCATCACATTAGGCAGCACACAGTATATCCTTCCATAGCAAGGAGGCGCAAGCGCATGGAGCACAGATTGCAGCAGATGGTTTATTGCCACGCCACCTTGAAGCCTGTCTCCCAGCATGTCAGCACCCTGACTTGGACATGTCCTGGAGTTCAAACACAGCGGCTAGGTGCAGCTCCTCCAGGTTGCTCCCAAACCAGTCATGTGGGACTCAGTGTAACACATGCTGCGGGGGCAAAACACATCTCTTCATCACCCTCTCAGGCTGACCTCAGCATGGGCAATATCTGCTGGCCCACCCAGCAAAGGACTCATGCCGTCAATGATTCAATGCTGTCACTACACTCAGACTTGGGGGCAGGTGGGGGCAGCAGGGAGTAAGCCAACCTGCTGGGTTAAATGACCAATGCCAACATGGTACTCACCCTGCTAGAGCGCAACAAGTCGTTGAAGCGCTTGCGACACTGGATCCAGGTGCACCACACCACATCGCGGGAGATCACAACTTCTGCCACCTCCTCCCAGGCATGTTTTGTCATGTGGGGGTGCCTCCTCCTCCCGTCCTGGGGAACCAGCACCACCCGCTGTGTTGCCACCTCCTCAAGGAGGGTAGTAAGGCAGTCACCTGAGAAACGAGGGGCACACTGGCCCCCCCCACCCTACCCTCCGGCCTGGCCTGTCCCGCTGCTCTACCCTCTAGCCTCGCCTGTTCTGCTGGCCTACCCTCTGGACTGGCCTGCTCACCAGAAACCCTTTGGTGAGCCCTTCCACTTGACATTGTGAGCTGCCTTGCAAAGGCTGCCAGCGCTTCTGATAAACATTGGACCTGGCGGACAATGCACTCCTGCCGCTGCCCGCCCACTCCCACTATCTTTGGGAGTTGGGCATTATGCTGGGCGGGCCTTAATTGGCACACCCATGTAAAATGGCAGCGCAGACCCAATCGCGGGTGCCGATTGGGTCCGCGCCCGCTCCCGCTCTGCCCCCACCCCGCCAAACAGAAAACTCAGCCCTATGTTGCAGTTGATGTGTGAGGCCCACCTGCTGACTGGAAAATTTCAGTTAGCGTGGGTAAGGGCCTTAATAGGCCCCTTAATTTGCTCAATTGGCTACCTGTCACTTGCAGGCAGGTAGCCATTCTGCCCTCAACCCAGTCTCCTTGGAAATTACTTGGGGACCAGATGGCGCTGACAAACCATTACACCAGACAGTATTGCAAAATTACCTGCCCACCTGCCTCAGTTCCTGACACCATTGGCCTCTGAAAGCCCTGCTTGTGGTCTCAAAGTTTTTTTTTTCAAGACTAGCTACAGCCACTTTTAATGCATTAACTGAATTTATTTGAGCTTTTCTGTCACCGCACTGCAAAATTATTGGAACTCAGAAACAAAATAAGGAGTAAGGGTGGAGTAGTGTTGAATTTTACTTAATTTAAGAATTACCCTGTGCTTCTCATATTTAGAACTTTTCAACAGTGACCTGTGACAGATAATATGGATCATTACCCGCTAGTGCAAATTTATATTTTCTAACATTGAGAGTTGTTTTATTTTGCCTATGCACTCGTGGCATTTACTGTGCAGTAACTGGGAAAGAGCTTGTGCCATTCATATTAGAACAATCGACATTAAAAGGGAAATGCGAACTTGTTACTAATTAAAAGGAATGTAAAAGATTATAAATTCCAGACTGAACACACAGAATTCAGCACTCCATATCAGTTCCTGCAAATCATGTTTTTGTGCATATCACCTTTTTAAATGATTTCATTTTTCAATGATTTTTATTTCCTACACAAGAACGTGAACTTTTTTGACAGGATCAATATAGGCAAAACAAAAACAGAATTACCTGGAAAAACTCAGCAGGTCTGGCAGCATCGGCGGAGAAGAAATCAGTTAACGTTTCGAGCCTTCCATCAATCAGCCGTTAACTGATTTCTTCTCCGCCGATGCTGCCAGACCTGCTGAGTTTTTCCAGGTAATTCTGTTTTTGTTTTGGATTTCCAGCATCCGCAGTAGCTTTTAGCTTTTTGTTTTTATCAATATAGGCAATATAGGCTAGAAATGACTGCTGGCAATAACAGTGGATAAGTATTTGATGTTTGCATATAATTGTTCTGTCCGCGAGTTTAATTGAAGTTTACCTGTTTATTTTAAAATAGAAAACAGAAGAATGGTATACACATTGATGGCATCTCCACTATCATCGTCAATAGTAACTTCATGCCTTATATCTTAAGATTTTAAAAACGGAAACTGTTTGAAATACACAGCTGGTTGCTCAGCATCTAAAATACAAAAAGACAGATCAATATTGTGATGTGGCCATCAGAACTTGGGTTTTAGGATTTTGTTTCTGCTAACTTTGATAGAAACAGTGAAGTTGACTTAGAGAGCGTTGGATTTTGAATGGGAATTCATTGGCTTGTATTGATTCACTTTTAGTTTATACATTTATATGCTATTGGAAACTGGTTTAAACCTGTAAGTGTTGAGACTGGAACTGAATGCTTGGCTGTTTGCTGTTAATTGCATAATTTTAGCTAACTAAACTGAGGGGGAAATAAATGGAAGAGCATGTATGAATAAATAAACTAGCGCGAGTCACTCAAGCAACAAAACAGAGCTTAAAGAGGGTACAGTAAGTCTCTGTTTTCAGTTGCTTATTCAGTGTCGTTCTGCTTTAATGTCACAGATATAAGGGGACTGGTATGTGTGCCTAGAGTCAGGACTTCCGTTTTAGTGTTGTCTTGTGTGATCTGATCATCACCATTTTGGAGCAGACTCTGCCGCTCCCCAACACTCTCCCACTTGTGTCATGAACAGATATTAATATATATAATGTTATTTTTTTTTAAATGCAGGTTTACTCTGTGTGTGTGTTAATTGGATTAAAACCAGTTAGTCTGGGTGCTTTGATGTATAGTAGTTTTGAGATGTAAACAGTAAGGTAGAGGGTACATTTGCATTTTATTGACTAGAGCATTCAAGAGTAGGAGTGAACTCTTGCACCTAGCTAGGAAACACCAAGCAATGTTTATATTAATAACAAAATTGGTATTATGAAAGGAGTTCAAAGGGCCTGGTGATACAATGAGAATTCACGTTCAAAGGGGAAGGCTGGGTATAACAGAAAGGAGTTTGTGTGTGCAGGACAGAGGCATGTAAGATCTAAGCATGTAAGTCTACCACTGTGCCTGTGAAGGAACAAATTGAAAGGAACCTCATTTTGAATTCGTAAGGTGAAAAAATGCTTTGCCTGGTGTCTGTTTAAGTCTATTGGTTATTGTTGCCTTAATGGAGATTAATTTGGGAATTTGTTAAAAAGTTATGATAGTAGAAATTTGTAGCCATGTGTATGCGTTTAATTTGTTGTGAATTAATAAATGTTTCATTTAGTTTGATAAAAAACCTCTCGTGAACTGGTGATCATATTCCTGACCTTAGAGTTGTAACTCAAAACATACCAATTGAAAATATAGGTTATGACAGTTGTTTAAAATTTCCCTCTGGGATTTTAAATAACTCAGCCTTTATCAACTGCTGTGTCATAACACTCGTCGCGTCCCTCCCCAACTTTCCCACTTGCTGCTTCCATCCCCAACCCTCCCGCTCGGCGCTTCCCGCTCCGACCCTCCGGCTCAGCGCTTCTCTCCTCGACTCTCCCCCACTTGCTGCTTCTGTCCCCAACCCTCTTGCTTGCTGCTTCATTCCTCGACCCTTCCACTTGCTGCTCCCCTCCCTGATTCTCCTCCACTCACTGATTTCCCCCCCCACAACCCTCATGCTCACCACTTCCCTCCCCAACTCTCCCGCTTGCCGCTTTCCTCTCTGATCTTCTGCTTGCATCCTCCCTCTCATTGCCTCTCTCCTGAGCCCTTGCTCACAGGTTGTTCTATGGCTAGAAAAGAATAGTGAGGCAGAGGACTGGAAATGGTTAATGCTTTTGGGGTAGGGTGAGGATTGGTCAGGGTAGAAGGATCCAGGTTGAGACAGTGTAACGAACACCTAGGGGTCTGAAATTCTGATAAGGGTGATGATACCTATGATGCAGCCTAAGATGGCAACACAGGGGAAGCACTGTGGCATTCTGGAGTAAATGATAACCTGGAATAATCTAGTAATCCAGAGGCCTGGACTAATGACTTAGTGACGTGTGTTCAACTCTTCCCACGACAGCAGTCGGGAGCCCGATTTAAAGTACATTTCTGCTGTGTGAGTTTCCTTGAGTTCAGAAACTCCAAAGTGAAAGGGAGGCAGGAGCTGCTTGTTCCACAAGGTAAGTGCATTTCTCAGCGCTTCTTGTGGACCAGGAGAAGCCGGAGTGTTCTCCTTAACCCTCAACGAAGCCTTCTTCCTCACTGCTCTGTGACCTATCTCTTTCTCCTATTGCTGATTGCCACCTCTCTCTTTCCCATCCCCTTCAATTACCAGGGACTATCCCCAATGACTGTCACCAGCTGTGGCTTCCTGCCAGTGCCATGTTGTTTACCATTTAGTTGATATAATGTGGGCTGTAGAATGTTTGAGGTTGCAAATGTGCCTTGTGTCAGAATGGAAGATTGTGGCAGCAAGTGAGTTTCATGTCATGGTAACATTCCCCTCTATGGGTACAACTGATTCTATTCCAGTTATTGTCTGCAGGATATTCTTTATTTAAAATATTTAAATCAGTGGATCTAAATGCTGTAATCACCTGATTGCCTCTGGGCTGCCTTGGGTCTGAACAGGAACAGATGGGATCGGGAACCAGTTGTGCCTGGTGCGTTTGCAGCCCATTGCTGATTAGAATTAATGTAAGTGCAGGTGAGAAAAATGGTTTCAGTTAACTAATTAACATGATTAATCAGGGATAAAACCTGAAAATGCCAGCATCTGTGGAGAAAGAATAAGAGTTGACATTTCAGGCCGATTGCCTTTTGTCAGAATTGCAATAAGTTAGAGATGTAGTTTTAAGCAAATGAAGAGGCATTGAAAGTTGGGAGGGGGCAGAGAGGGGAAAGGGATATGAACAAAAGGGAAGGTCTGCAATAGGATGTAAGTCAGAGTGATTTAAATGACAAAATGGATGGTGGTGCAAGGCAAAAAGATTTGGTAATGGAAAAAATGAAGAAGCAAAAAATAGGTCTAGAGGTGTAAACGGGAGTAGCAGAATCATTATCAACATTTGTTGTCTGAAAAAAATGGGGGCAGTGGGTATGATCTGAAATTGTTGAACTTAACGTTAAGTGTGTAAGGTTGCTTAATCGAAAGATGAGATGTTGTCCCTCATTCTTCCATTGAGCTTCAATGGAATAGTGTAGGAGGCAGTGGTAGTGGGGCAGAGAATTAAAAAGAAAGGTGACCAGAAGCTCAGGGTCATCTTTGTGGACTGAATGTAGATGTTCCACAAAGCAGTTACCCAATCTGCATTTAGTCTTCCCATTGGATACCAAACTGAAAGGAGTACAAAAAAATGACAGTTTCACCTTGATGGAACGTGTAGGGACTTGGACAATGATAGGGTTCCCCTTGTCCTGACCTTCCACCCCGCCAGCTTGCACATTCAAGGGAACATCCTCCTCCATTTTGACCATCTCCAATGTGATGCCACCACCAAACACATCTTACCCTACCCTATTGAGCATTCCATAGGGAACATTCCTTCCAGAATATGCTGATTCATTCCTCAATCACTCCCAACTTTCCCTCCCCTTCCACAGCACCTTCTTGTTGAAGTGCAAGAGATGTAACACCTACCTTTTTGTCTCCTCCCTCCCTGCAACCTAAGTAAACTATTGACATGCTTATGACCCGCTTCACTTTTAGTCTAATTTCCTGTCTTGTATATCATAGCAAATTGCCTTTAAATAGTGTCTTAAACATAAGAAAATGTCCCAAGGCATTTCACAGAGTAGAGTAATATGGCAAAAATTGACATCTCACTAAAGATAATATTAGGACAGGTTGCAAAAAGCTTGGTCAAATAAATTTTAATGGGGATCTTAAAGGAGAAGAGAGAGATGGAGAAAACAGAGGTCTAGGGAGAGAACACCATAACTTAGGGCTTCATGATTGGCTACCAAATGTCGGGTGAATGAAATTGGGGCTATACAAGTTCCAGAGTGGCAAAATGCAGAGCTCTGGGAGGGTTGCAGGTCTGAAGGAGAATAGAGAAATATGGAGGGGTGAGACCATGGAGCGATGTAAACAAAGATGAGCGCGAGTTTATGGAAGGCGGAAGATGGAAGATAGGACAGGGAAACATCGGAATAACTGAGTCTACAGGTAACAAAAGCATGGTTGAGTGTCCTAACAGCAGACAAGCTGAAGGAGGGATGAAGATGGACAATGCTTCGTAAGTGGAAATAGGTAGTCTTTGTGATTGAGAAGCTGTCAGAAACTCAACTCAGGGTAAGGTAGATTACAAACAACCGGGTTCAACCTGCGACAGGGGCCATGGAGGGGGATCAAATCAGCGGTGAGGAACACATTTGTGGAGGGAACAGAAGACAATGGCTTTGGTCTTCCAAATCTTTAATTGGAGGAAATTTTGGCTAATCCAGGTCTGGATTTTGAACAAGCAGTCTGACAACACAGAAGCACTGAGGTTCAAGCAAGATGCTGAAGTAGAGCTGGTTGTCACCAGCATACATAATGTCATGTCTTTGAATGACGTTGCCAAGAGGCAGCATATAATTGAAAAACAGGAAGAAGCCAAGGATAGATCCTTCATGGACTCTAGAAGTAATGGTACAGGAGTGAAGAAGCCATTTCTGGAAATCCATTGGTGATGACTGCTAAATAAGAGCAGAAGAGGGTTGAGGGTAAGATGAATAACAGGTCAGACATTAAATGAGAATGATGTGGTAAATCATGTCAACGGTTGCAAGGAGGTTGAGAGGGTGAGAAGGATAGTACAGCATGGACACAGTCACGTAGGATGCTATTTGTGACTTTCATTAGAGCCACATCAGTGCTGAGGTAGGAATGTAAACCTGATTGGACGGACATAAACGTGGAATTGCAGGAAAGATGGGCAAGAACTTTGGAGGCAGAAACATGTTCAAGGACTTTGAAAAACACTGCCATTGCTCTCCATTGATAGAGGACTCAAGGTTGGGACTTCTGAAAAAGGGATCCATCCTGCCAAATCTATGAACATCAGCGAACGTCCCCAGTTCTCACTTTATGACGGAGGGAAGGTCATTGATAAAGCAGCGAAGATGGTTAGGCCTAGGACATTACCCTGAGGAACTCCTGCAGTGATGTCCTGGGACTGAGATGTTTGGCCTCCAATAACATCAACAACCATGCTTTGTACTAGTTATGACTCCAGCCAGTGGAGAAGTTTCCCCTTATTTCCATTGACTATAATTTTTCTAGGGCTTCACTCTCAGTCAAATGCTGCCAATGTCAAGGACAGTCACTTTCACCTCACCTCTGGAATTCAGTTCCTTGGTCCATGTTTGGACCAAGTTTGTAATGAGGCCAGGAACTGAGAGGCCCTGATGGTTCCCAAACTGAGCTTCAGTGAGCAGGTTATTTCTGAGTAAGTGCACTTGATAGCACTGTTGATGACTTTTTCCATCATTTAGCTGAATATTGAGAGTAGACTGATGGGGCTGGTTGGATTTGTCCTGCTTTTAGTAGACAGAACATGTCTGTGCAATTTTCCACGTTGTCAGGTAGATGCCAGTGTTGTCATTGTACTGCAACAGTCTGACGTGGGGCATGACTTGTTCTGGAGCACAAGTCTTCAGCACCACAGATGCTGTCAGGACTCATGGCCTTTGCTGTATCCCGTACCTTCTGTTGTTATTTGATATCATATGGAGTTAATCAAATTAGTTCAAGACTGGTATCTATGATGCTGGGACCTCAAGAGGAGACTGAGATGGATCATTGACTTGGCATTTCTGACTGAAGCTGCTTGCAAATGCTTGAACCTTGTCTTTTGTACTGACATGCTGGGAACCCCTATGATTCAGGATGGGAGAGATTGAGGAGCCTCTTCCTCCAGTTAGTTGTTTAATTGTTCACCACCATTCATGACTGGATGTGGCAGGACTGCAGGTCTGTTGGCTGTGGGATCACTTTGCTCTGTCTATATGCTGCTTCTGCTGTTTAACATGCATGTTGTCCTGCGTTGTAGCTTCACAAGGTACACCTCATTTTTAGGTATGTCTGCTCCTGGTATACTGTCCTGCACTTGAATTTGCATATTTGAATACAGTTTTGCTGCTGCTTCTGAACCTCATGGATGCCCTCCTTGAGTTTCTGGATCTGTTTTGAATCTATCCCACAGCATGATAGAAGACAAGACTTCATTGCCACATTGACTATGTAGTGGTTACACTTAGCAATACTGTCATGGACAGATGCATCTGCAACAGGTGGATTGGGGAGGGTGAGGTCCAGTTGATTTTTTTTTCTCTTGTTATTTCCCTCACCACGTGCTGCAAGGCCATTCTGACGGATAGTCCTTCAGGATTTGACCAGCTTGGTCAGTAGTGGTGCTACCAAGGCACACTTGGTGTTGGACACTGAAGTTACCCACCCAGAGTACATTCTCTGATCTTGCTATCCTCAGTGCTTCTTCTAGGTGGTGTCCAACATGGAGGACTACTAATTCATCAGCTGAGGGAAGGCAGCAGGTGGTAATCAGCAGGAGGTTTACTTGCCCATTTTTAGCCTGATGTTATGAGACTTCATGGGGTCTGGAGTCAATGCTGAGAACTCCTAGGGCCACTCCTTCCCAACTGTATAATATTATACTGCTACCCCTGGTAGGTCTCTCCTGCTGGTGGGACAGGAAGTACTCAGGGATGGTGATGGAGGAGCCTGGGACAATGGCTGTAAGGTATGATTTGATGAGTTTGATTTTGTCAGCCTGTTGCTTGACTATTATCTGGGACAGCTCGCAATTTTGGTACTAGTCCCTAGATAATAATAAGGAAAACTTTGTAGGGTTGATTGGAAAAAGGTGTGCATTCTGTCATTTTTAGTGCCTAGGTAGCAATTTGATACAACTGAATGGCTTACTCAACCATTTCAGAGGGAAATTCAGAGTCAACTACATTTCTGTAGGACAGCAGATTTCTTTCCCTATAGGACATTAGTGAGCCAGATGGGTTTTTACAGCAATCCATTAGTTTCATCATCATTACTGAGACTAACTCAGATTTATTAATTAATTGAATTTAAATTCCACCAGCTGCTGTGGTGGGATTTGAACTCTTGTCTCCAAAGCATTAGTCTGGGCCTCTAGAGTACTAGTCCAGTAACATTGATACAACATTACCATTCCTAATATCCAGCTATAGGCAATGCTTTTTATTCTTTTTAGAAGAAACACCTTTCTGTGAAGTCAAGAGGAACAGTGTCCAGCCAGCTAGCCCACAACATTAATCCCTTCCCCTCCCTTTAGTTGTTTGAAAGTTAGCGCAGCACAACTGCTGGTAGGGCAGGCAGCCTAAATTCATTTACCTCATGGGATGAAGGTTGAGGGGGTGACTAGTGTCAGCAACTTGTCCTGGAAATGTAGTTCAGGAGACCAATTAATGGTAATTTCCAGGTCTCTTGGGTCAGGCACATATTGCCTCCACAACACCGAGCCTGTGTCCGAAAAGCTAATTCCGTGGTAAATTTTATGTAATATTTACTCACTATTTTTATGTCCTGTTTTTGCACAGTATTTCCTGAATGTTAGGGCACCTAGTGCCCAATTCCTAAGCCTTTGATTATTTTTCTATTCAGTAGACCAGTTGGCTGTGCAAATTCACACTTCCACTAACATGGACAAAGCAGATCAAAGGCAAGGCCTCTCCTGATGAACATTTCACAGAGTTACAAACTTGGGAAACTATTAATCCTGAACCAAGGAATGTTATATTGAGAGAGCAGGAGGCTCAGTTATTCACCCTGTCTGACTTGTCTCTATTGATACAGATTATTTCCAGTATTGATAGTTGACAGAGGGAAAACTAAACAGTAGCTTGAGAGGTTCCAGATTAGGGCGCACAAATTATTAAATGCAAAATCTTTGGCACAGGAAAGCAGAAATGGAATTTGAACAATGGGCAATAAAATGCTCAAGTTACTTACTTGTCATGGAGCTGCTAGAACTCTACATGTGATTTTAACCTGCTGTCCTAACCAGTTGACAAGGGCACCAATCCAAAGGCAGTAGGATCTTTTTTTGCATAGACATGTTGTCTTCCAATGATGTTATTATGACCCAACTGCAATTTTAACCCAGGCCTAAATAGTGAGGCCACTGTGGCTATCCGCCAGGCTAGTAGAGGATCAGGTTCAGAAGAGGACAAGAATTGTAAGTACTTGTGCTTTGCTTTGTGGGAGGGGCACACAATTTTCTATAGCTTGTGAGCAAGAGGCCAGCCAGCAAGATTTTTTTGTAGCCCGGCTGTTAAAATCATTTGCCCTCAATAAACTGTCAATTAACTCGCCACCTTAATCCCATTGAAAGTTAAAATCCAGGCCTACATTTTAAAATAGTAGATCACAAATATTATTGGGAAGAATGAATATTAAATAAAGATGATGACCATTGGATAATTAGAGGAATATGATCTGCCTTATTCATCATCATTCACCTGTGTTCTGCCTGAAGGCAAGTCCTTGGCTCATTGCCTGCTGATGCTACCTGCCTTATAGTATCTAGTAAAATTCAGTGAAATTGGAGTTCACTTTGAATGAGCGACATTGATTATGTCTGTGATATCTGCAGCACTCAATATGGACTACCGATGAGCTCAATGCTCTATGCTGAGTTTTAAAAAGGCAACTAAAGGGTTTGAAAAAATGTTGCAAGTAAAACTCAGGCAACTGAAATAGATCACTTCAACACTTAATGGCCACAATATGTTGCAGCAGTGCCATATTTGACAAAATGCTTTTTTGTTCAGTAACAGTTTCAAAGATTGTTTTTGTATGTATTACAATATCATATAAGCAGAGCTTGTGGAAAATGAGTGGTATTTTTGGCTCATCCTGAATAAACAGGCGTTGGACAAACAATTTAGTTAAAGCAACTGGCATGGCTGACAAATCAACAAGGCACAATGATGTCAGTCACCACAGGTTCTGTCTCCCTTATCCTTAGTACCCCAAGCTAATTCAGTTCATATCCTTGCCAATGTTTACAGTGAAAACCAAGATCGTGGGTTAGGCCACTTCCACCACAGAAATTGAAGGCATATTTTAGATAATTCATTGGAAGATAAGTTAGCCAAATGAGTTGCAAACACTAAGATAAAAGCAAAAAACTGCAGATGCTGGAAATCCAAAACAAAAACAAAAATATGTGGAAAAACTCAGCAGGTCTGACAGCATCTGCGGAGAGGAACACAGTTAACGTTTTGAGTCCGTATGACTCTTCAACAGAACTAAGGAAAAATAGAAAAGAGGTGAAATATAAACTGGTTTAAGGGGGTGGGTGGGGGTGGGGGGTGCGGGCAAGTAGACACTTTAGTTTTTTCATATAAAACTTTGACATTTTCAGTTCCTAGCCCATTGCCTTGCTTAGTGACTTACAGCATTCCCTTAAAAAAACCTTTTCTATCTGAAAGAAGAAAAGGCTGCAAACAGATCTTTTACAACTTTTGGCCTGAATGGAAGTTACCATTTTGGGTCTTTGTTGGTACTTATGATTTTTCAGCAATGTAAACCATAGAGGCACATGCATGTCTTCTAAAATAGCCATGTTTGATTTTCATGGGAGTTGATGATCTGGACCAGACAAGGGACCCATACATGGAAGAATTATTACTGAGTAGGCACCACGCTATTGTAATAGGTAGGAGAGGTAGTAATTATTTATTTAAATAGTCAGAAGAGTATTTTATTTCAAATTCAGGTCTGTTTAATACTTATCTCCTACAGGTTTCTCCTTAGTTTTGAGAAATGCAGTTCACTTTTAAAAATTTTTCCATCCCTACCCCCCAACTTTTAACACTTATCTGTTGTTTTCCAATCCTCTTGCACTGTCTCAGTTCCTTAGATGGTCACTCTAAGATATGTTGAAAGTTATTTAATTATAACTAATGAATTGGCTCTCAAATTGTATTGTAATCAAATCACAATTTATACCTGCCTTCAAATTACAAAATAATAAGTGGATCTAGCATCTAGATCAGTGGTTTTTACTTTATTCCTTTGATTTGCATTTACCAGGTATTTACATGGTCATAAAACTTTATCATGATTTTACCACTCTTGCAGAGTATATTAAGTGAAAAATAAATCAGGCATATTTGAGTTATTGTGTGGCCTTTAATGCAGTTTCAAAGTTCATATAATTATGAGGTAAAAAGGCATGCAGGGTTGACTGAAATACATACAGACATTATTAGAAGTTCATGGAGATGGCAATCAGCAAATGAAAGAGAAAATAACAAATTATATTTACACGGCACTTTTAACTTAATAAAGTGTACCAAAGCATTTCACATGAGCGTTATCAGATGGGCAAAGGTAGCATAGATGAGGAGTTCATAGAATGTTTTCAGGATAGTTTCTTAGAACAGTGTGTTCTGGAGCCAACCAGAGAGCAGGCTATACTAGACCAGGCATCTTGCAACGAGATAGGATTAATTGATAACCTCCTAGTGAAGGCACCCATAAGTAGCAGCAATCATAATATGGTTGAATTTTACACTCATTTTGAGGGAGAAACGAACGCATCCAAAACTAGTATTTTAAACTTAAATAAGGGCAATTATGAGGGCATGAAAGCAGAGCTAGCTAAAGTGAACTGGTAAATGAGGTTAAGGGATATGTCAATAGAAGTTCAATGGCAAACATTTAAAGGGATATTTCAGAATACACAAAACATATACATTCCAACGAGAAAGAAAAACTCCAAGGGGAGGGCCCACTGTCTGTGGTTAACTAAAAAAGTTAAAAACGGTATCAAATTTAAAGAAAAAGCATATAATTAAGCAAAGACGGGTGGCAGGTCAGAAGATTGGAAAGAATATAAAGAGCAGCAAAGAATAACAAAAAGACTAATAAGGAGGGAAAAATTAAAATTTGAGAGAAAGCTAGCTAGTAACATAAAGATGGATAGTAAGAGTTTCTATAGATACTTAAATAAGAAAAGAGTTAACAAAGTGAGGGTTGGTCCTATAGTGAGTGCATCTGGGGAATTGATTATGGAAAGTAGGGAGATGGCGCATGAATTAAACAGGATTTTGCTTTGGTCTTCACTATAGGGAACACAAGTAACATCCTGGAAATAGCTGTAAATCAGGAAAGGGAAGGGAAGGAAAAATCTGGAAAATTACAATCACCAGGGAAGTGGTATTGAGCAAATTGTTGGGGATGCGGGCTGACAAATCTCCAGGTCGAATGGACTTCACCCTAAGGTCTTGAAAGAAGTGGCTAGTGAGATAGTTGAAGCACTGGTTTTAATTTTCCAAAATTCCCTAGATTCGAGGAAGGTTCCATTAGATTGGAAAATAGCAAATATAATTCTTTGTTCAAAAAGGGAGGGAGACAGAAAGGAGGAAACAATAGGCCAGTAAGTCAAACATCTGTCATAGGGAAAATGTTAGAAACTATTATTAAAGATGTTATAGCAGGGCACTTAGAAAAATTAAAGGCAATCAGGCAGAGTCAACATGACTTTGTAAAAGGGAAATCATATTTAACCAATTTATTGGAGTTCTTTGAAGGAATCACATGTGCTGCAGATAAAGGGGAACCAGTGGATATACTGTACTTAGATTTCCAGAAGGCATTTGATAAAGTGCCACATCAAAGGTTATTGCAGAAAATAAAAGCTCAAGGCTTAGGAGGTAACATATTGGCATGGATAGAAGATTGGCTAGCTGACAGGAAGCAAAGAGTTGGCATAAATGGGTCTTTTTCTGGTTAGCAGGATATGACGAGTGGTGTGCTACGGGGATTAGTGCTGGGGCCTCAACTTTTTATTTCTATAAATTACTTGGATGAAGGTACCGAAGGAATGGTTGCTAAATTTGCTGACGACACAAAGATAGGTAGGAAAGTAAATTGTGAAGAAGACTACAAAGTGACATAGATAGGTTAAGTGGATGGGCAAAGATCTGGCAAATGGAGTATAATGTGGGCAAATGTGAAATCATTTACTTTGGCAGGAAGAATTAAAAAGAAGCTTCTTACCTAAATGATGAGGGATTGTAGAGTTCAGAGGGATCCTGGTGTCCTAGTGCATGAATCACAAAAGGTTAGCATGCAGGTACAGCAGGTGATTATGAAAGCTAATAGAATGTTACCATTTATTCTGAGGAGAATTGATTACAAAAGTAGGGAGGTTATGCTCCAGTTGTACAGGACATTGGTGAGACCACACTTGGAGTACTGCATAGAGTACTGGTCTCCTTATTTAAAGAAATATGTAAACATGTTAGAAGTAGCTCAGAGAAGGTTTACTCAACTAATACCAGGAGTGGGCCGGCTGTCTTATGGGGAAAAGCTGGGCAGGTAAGGCTTGTATCCTCTGGAATTTAGAAGAGTAAGAGATGACTTAATTTAAACCTTTAAGATCCTGATGGGTCTCGACAAGGTGGATGTGGAGAGGATGTTTCCTCTTGTGGGAAAATCTAGAACTAGGGGTCACTGTTTAAAAATGAGTCGCTCATTTAAGGCAGAGTTGAGGAGAAATTTTTTCTCCGAGGGTTGTGGGTCTTTGGAACTCTCTTCCTCAAAAGGCAGTGGAAGCAGAGTCTTTGAATATTTTTAAGGCAGAGCTAGATAGATTCTTGATTAACAAGTGGGCGAAAGGTTATTGGAGACAGGCAGGAATGTGGGGTTGAGGTTACATTCAGATCAGCCATGATCATATTGAATGGCACAGCAGGCTCGATGGACTGAATGCCCTACTCCTGCCCCTAATTCGTATGTTCATTGGTTATAAAGCAAATCAGGCACTGACACATAAGGTGATATTAAAGCAATTGGTAAAATGCTTGGACAAAGAAATAGGTTTTAAGGAGTGTCATAAAGGGAGAAAAATAAGTAGAGCATCGGAAGGGGTTTAGGGAGGGAATTCCAGAGCTAAGGGCCTAGATAGCTGAAGGCATGGCTACCAATGGTGAAGCAATTAAAACCTGGGATGTTCAAGAAGCCATAATTAGATCAGTGCAGATATGAGCAGTGGGTTGCTACAAAAAGTCAAAACACCTGGAAGTTGCTGGTACCTGGTGCACCTCTGGAGAGAGATTGGTTGTGAGAGGTTGTGGCCCAAAATTTGTCACAACAATCTTAATTTTTCTCCCAAAAATTGGTGAAATGTGATTGAATTTCTCTCTATCACACTGGGAGTTATGCAAACGTTAGTGGAGCATAACTAAAATTAAATGAATGAAGAGACAAGAGAATAAAAGAGCAGATTGTAGATAGTGGCAGGAAAGATCCAAAAAAACTAAAAGCCACATTGATAATACCTGTTTTTTTAGAATTTAAAGACCAGAAGATCCATTGATGGCACAGCAGCAGCAGGCATGGGGAGAAGGAGCAGAAATATTATGGAGGAAAAGAATTGGCAGAACAGTTAAATGAGTTTTCCAGACCTGTCCTTGTTCAATTTGTATCCACTCAATTTAACTCTGATTTCTATGGCACATGAGGATAGGTTTTCTGACTCCCTTCACCAGATGCTCTGACGTGAATTGGGTGATCAGGGACCGGAATATCAGAAAAGCAGACTTTAACCACATTTCTCTGCTGTTGCAATGCATGTGGAAAAATTATTGCTAAGAACATCCTCCAACAAATTGTGCGAGTGCCTCAGTAAAATGGACAGAATTATGGAAAATATCTAAATAGACTGAAGGTGTGATTTCTCGGCTTTAGCACTGTGATTGCACAGTTTGCTTTCTAAGCCCATCTGGTCTAAGCCTAAGGGAAGCTCTATGTGATGTTAAAGTAGCAAGGGGTTCTTTGCCATTTTTTTTTCATGTAAATCATAATGGTGCTTTAGGTTTTCATTAATTTTGACAATATATAAACGAAAATTTTATTTTAATTTTTTGGGCACTTCTGATATGAATCTTAATTTTCTCATAATCATAGGTGACATTTAAATTCATGCCAAATCTTGTCTACTGATTCACTGGAAAATCATTCATTGAAACATTGTCAATATTTTGGCAAAAAAAGATGATGACAAAAAAGGGGACATTATAAAAGGAACTTTCTTAATACTGACTTTCCTGGAACCTCTGGCTGTGACAAAGCATTTCTGTGTAAGCTATAGAATCCTGTGAGTGGTCAGCAGTGCAAGGTGAAATTATTGATGGGCGTTGGTTTTGAACACGCCTATGCAGTTTTTTATTATTACAGTGGTACATGATGAGAGATGGCATGCCATGGAGGCCAACAGGACAGGGGCATGGGCAGACCACCACCTGCAAGTTCCCCTCCAAACCACACAGCACCTTAACTTGGAGCTATTTCTGTTCCTTCACTGTTGCTGGGTCAAAATTCTGGAACTCCCTTTGTAATAGATGGATTTCAGCGATTCAAGAAGGCGACTCACCACCACCTTCTCAAGGGCAATTAGGGATAAGTAACATTCGCATCCCATGTAAGAATATGAAAAAAAACAGGCACCAAATCTGCACTGTGCACATGACCATATTATCATTACTATACCAATGTTATCTGTAGGCCTTGGGATACCTGCACTGCAACAACCACAGGGAACTTGCTCCACCTTGTTCTCGGCAGCAAATAGGCAGCTACTAAACTGCATTATCTGTGATGACACCTGCAAACTAGAAGCGGTAGAGTCAATCCCATTCAAACTCATCATGTCCTTCTAGAGTATCATAGAGATTGCCTACACAATGGGAGGAATTTAATACCCTCCTCTGAGGTGAGTTTGGGGGTGTGGGATATTTAATTGGACAGAAGAGGCCATTGGTGCGGACCCCACTGCCTCCCTGCCTCTGCCTCGATTAAGTCCAGGGTGACAAAGCTCGTGCACAGCCTTCCCACCCCACCGCCAATTGGGCCCTTTAAGTGGGAAATTAATGCCCAATTAAGGGCCTCATCCTACTGCCAGTTTTCAACCAGCAGTGGGCAGGGGAATCCCTGCGTGGGGAGCCCAAAAAGAAAATACTGCCATTCTTGCTTGGGGCTCCTGGGTTGATGCTCATTGGCAGGTGGGGGCGGGGGGTAAAGGGGATCCCTCATTGTCAGCCAATTAGTGCCTGATCGTGGGACATGGCATCACAAAGGGCGGCGGGGATGAAGGGGGAAGTAGCCACTGAAAGCCATCCTCTGCCCTTGCTGCTGAGCCCCCTCCCCCTCTCCCTACCCTAATCCTGCAACCCATCCTGCCCTCACTCACTTGTGGGTGCATTACCAGCAGCTGCCACTGCTCCTGCTGGCACTGCCTGCAATGGCTAGGTGCCGGCCTCTGATTGGCCGACAGCACTCGGGGTGGGATTTCCGCCCTGGAGTTTTTGATCCTGATTGGCACTTAATAAGGTGGACCTTCCCCAAAGGAGGCAACACGGAGCACTTGCCGGCTCTCCAGCTGACAGGCGTGACTCCTGTCACATGGATTAAATACTGGGCTGCATTTGCTGCCAATACCATGCATGCGGGGTTGCACAGTTTTACTCCATGACATCATCGTTATACCACAGTAAACTTAATCACAATTGTCAGATTAAGTCAACACATTTAACCAGGTGCTTCGACAAATAATTGGTTGAGAATGAGCGTTTTGTACACTGCATGTTGTTCCACCTTACAGCTTTTTAAAAAGCAACGAACATTTAACCAACAAAGGACAACAGCATCTCTAAAATTTACTCGCTGCGGCCGGGATCTTAATTTAATCTTTAGGATTTTGCTTCAGATTTGATTGCAGAATAGCAAAAAAGACTGACTTCCTTTCTTTAAAAAAAAGACACACACTCAGTGTTGCTGCTCCCACCTAACATGCAGGTTTGCCTTTTCAAAACAATTGGCGTTTAAGTGCTTACCAGCTCACTATCAGCTAGAGTTGGGGGTGGGGGAGCGGGGTGTGCTTTAGCAAAACATCACCAAAGCGATTCTTCTGTTGGTGTGTCTAAGCTACGAGGCATCCAGCAGCTGGCTGGATAAACATCAACATTGAGAACAATGTACAAGACTAGCAGGGATGCCAGCCTCTTTGAATTGTCTGTAAACAATTAAAGGCCATACACTGGGTGCAGTGTCATTGGTTTTCTGTGCATGCATGGATCAGTGAGCATGCACAGACATGTATTGGTGGCCATTTTTGCGGCCATCTTGCTTGGCAGGGGACACTGTAAATACTGCCCAATGTATAACGCATGTGACTGGTGCATCAAATCGCATTGCCAATACTTTCATCTTGTTTCTCACTGCTTGGGCAATGTATGACATAATATTGTTGCTAATGTCCCCATGCAGCAGAGGAGTTACTGGTGGTGACTATATTCCCATCCAGTGTAGCGGGTTCCTGCTTATCTTCTGTCACTACCACCTGCTCCTCCTCACCTGTACATGCTGACTCAGACAGTTGTACTGGCTGTGCATCACAAACAGTTTCTTTGAGATGTGTATAGTTGAGCTGGTGCTTGAAAACATTTGTAAGAAAGTGGTGAAGAACTTTGAGGCGCAATTGATGATGCTGGCAGGTTGCTCAACCAAGCCAACAACGGCATAAATGTAGCAGTCATTAAAATGCTGACATCCAAGGCGCATATTCAAATATATGTAAAATAAAGATTTAGGACAGCGAGCAGGAGAAACCTTTTTCTATACACCGAGTGGTGAGGCTATGGAATGCACTGCCAAAGTTAGTGATTGGAGCAGAGACCATTTTACCCCTCTCAGGAGATTGATTACAGGACTAATGGTGGACAAGTAGGTAATGGACATCTAATCATAATGTTCCAGGCATCAGAATTGTCTGGGACAGGCTCCAATGGATCAACTGGTCTTTACTTGCCCGTCAATTTTGTATGTTTCTATGTCAATATTTAAGAATAGGCTAGATAGGTGGTTGAAGGAAATAGAATTAAAGCTATATGGGAACAGGGCAGACATAGGGGATCAGAACTACTGCTTGTGTGTAGGATAAGAATTTACACAGACTCGTTGTAATTTCTGAGTAACTATCTCTTTTGAGGAAAGGAGGAGCACTCCTGTTTCTTCCTTCTGTCCTGCAAGGAACCTACATTTTAAAAATTCATGCATACCTGCACCTCCTGTACCCAGGATTTTAGCAAAGCCAGCTTTCACTGGCAGGTTCCAGACATGTGAACCTTGATCAGATTGACAGTTAAATGACATGCACGTCTTGGTATCATTGCAGCACACAACTTTGCTATTGAAATTAACTCCAGCTGCCCGTGATTAGGTAGCTTTTCCATGCCTGAATTCAGGTAAGTTAAAATGGTAGGAGGGAACATGGTACAAACTCCTTTATCATCCTAATCAAACCCTGCCTGCACCATTTCTGACAGGCAAGCTGAGTTAAAATCTGAAATTTTTAATGACGTGTTCTCTCAAGTTCTCATTGTGGTGCTCAATAGACTAATCAATGCACTGTATGTATTTTCTTAAAGAAAACAGTTTAGTTTTGATGCACACATTTTACAACATGCTCAATTATTTTATGCATTTGCAAATTCTTTTTCCACACAGCATGGGGAACCCGGTTGAAGCAGAAGCCATTGCCTGGTTTAACTATGAGAGTATTCAAGTCCTCTGTACACTGTTTCACAACAACAGATAGGTACCATCTCTAGTGGGCTAATGGAAGAGAAACGTTCTCAGTGTGCTATAAAAATAAAGGACTTGCATTTATATAGTGCCTTTCATGTCATCAGGACAATCCAATACTTAACAGTCAAAGAACTCCTTTTGAAGAGTAGTTGTTGTTGTAATGTAAGAAAAAATAACTGACTAAGAGGCCTAACTGTGAAAACATATCTCTCAATTGCATTACTTCATGATTACAAGTCGGTGCTACTAATCTAATAAAGTAATCTGTAGCATTATCCAAGTGATAAAGCTGCTGATTAAAGACAGCACTACTACCTAATTAAGTTATTATCTAAATGAGCTTTCTTAAAATTTTAAGTCATCCCACTCTCTGAATATGTTTACTCTTTCCTTTTAATTATGTGTACATGCACTATACATTAACTACTTCATAAAACATCATAACAAGCAGATTTTAACAAACAAATTTGCATCAGTGCACGGGTTACATATATTATCATAGGAGAATCAGATCTGGAGATAAGTATACTTCACATTTAAGACATGGATTCAGAGTAGACCTTAAATGATGTGAGTACAGGAAGTAACACAACTCAAATTAACAAAGAGGGCTGCAATGTGAAACTCTTAAAGTGTTAACTTTAAAATTCCTTATCAACTTATCAAAATATGAACAATATTACAAGAGAACATGTAAGTATATTTTCCTTGAGTCATAATGCGAGCAATAGAGTAGTAGTTTTCCCCATTTTATGCTTGCATTTAGATTAACAAGAGGAAAATATACCCAAAGGAGTATTTTTGGTAATAACCTTGTAGTGTAACTTATCCAGACTGAAAGCCAGTCATAAAGTACTGTCAAAATTTTAACTATGACTCGGAAATAGGATCATGTGATAGTGGTAGAGGCTACTGGCTTCAATCAGTCAGATGAATAAATCAGAGGCAAGAGAAATCGACAAAAAAAGACTGGAGTTTAGATAAATATTCTCGGCTGCGTATGATTTATTTATAAATGACACGGTTGAAGAAAAGGAATCTGTATAATTAAGGTGTTTAAGATAATTACAGAGTTGAAAGAGTAGATAGAAAACTATTTCCTCTCGTGAGGAAGTCTGGAACAAGGGGACGTAAACTTAAAATTAGAGCTAGGCTTTTCAGAGGTAATGTCAGAAACACTTTGCACAAAGCATGTGGAAATTTTGAACTGTTTTCTCCCAAAATGCTGTTTGAGACTAGATCAACTGAAAATTTTGAAACTGAGATTGATAGCTTTTTCTTCAGCAAGGGTATTAAGGGTTACAGAACTAAGATGGGAAAATGTAGTTAAATAATAGAGCAGGCTCGAGAGGTCAATTGGTATATTCCTCTTTGAGAACGACTAAGAACTGTCAGCTATAAGAAAGATATTGTGCAAACATTGAACAAATAATAACTTCATATATTAAAGGTGAATGAATTATGCAATATAGAAGTTCAAATTGGTCCTGCCAACAACAATGTACAATTATTAACATAAGAGTTGATTTAGGATTGTGGGATAATGATTAATGCAATTTTAGTCACAAAATAATGTCCAGAAAACTACGGCCCAGAATTTGCTGGGAACTTAATTATGAATTTGATGTACACATTCCTATGATCCTAAGTTCTCCCTTACAGAAATTGCTCAGCAATTTGTGGTGAGGATGAGTGAACCATGAGTTGCAAATCGCCACAAATTGCTGAATGGCTTGCACCACCCTGACATTAGCCTCACAAAAACAACAGCTACCCTCAACCACCCCATGAGTTTATAAAACTTGCTTCATTTGTGCAATAAATATGAAATAGGGCTGGTATGTAATAGCACAAGGATCCTTTTAATGATGAGTTATTTATTTGTTCAATGTCACTCAATATTTTTGGCTCAGAAAGAGAACAATTGAAGCGGTGGAGTCTCATTCCTATAAGCAGGAAGTTATTCTTAGAGATTTTTAAATTGTCTTTTTTTACTTTTCCTTTATGTATCATTTTTCCTTTTTCTTAATCAATGTATCTTTCTATTTCTTTATTTCTTCTTCTGCATCTAATTTAACTCTAATTCACCCTATTTTCTTACTTGTCAAGCCTGATCTTTCTAAATTAGGTTTACAGATATTGGCCAGGATTTTCCTGTCGGTGACTGGGGGGTGGGACCCACTTGACGACGAATAAAATGACGCACGGTGACATCGGGCGGAACTCCCGACGTCGCCGCGCCCCACTTAAATTTTCAGGTAGGCGGGGGTTCAGCAAAATCAGCTGTGCGCCCGCCGACCAGTCAATGGCCAATTGAGGCCATTGACAGAGTCATTTAAGTAATTAATGGACCTGCCCATCCAACCTTAAGGTTGGTGGGCAGACCAGGAGCCCTAGCGGGCTTCAGAAAAAGCATGAAACCTCATCCGCGGTTACCACTCCATGAGTCTACCCTCATCACCAGTAAAGTAATGGAAGGAGTCATCAACAGTGCTATCAAGCGGTACTTGCTTAGCAATAACCTGCTCACTGACGCTCAGTTTGGGTTCCACCAGGGCCACTCAGCTGCTGACCTCATTATAGCCTTGGTTCAGACATGGACAAAAGAGCTGAACTCCCAAGGTGAGGTGAGAGTGACTGCCCTTGACATCAAAGCCGCATTTGACCGAGTGTGGCAGCCCTAGCAAAACTGGAGTCAATGGGAATCTGGGGAAAACTCTCACTGGTTGGAGTCATACCTAGCACAAAGGAAGATGGTTGTGGTTGTTGGAGGTCAGTCATCTCAGCTCCAGGACATCACTGCAGGAGTTCATCAGGGTAGTGTCCTTTGCCCAACCATCTTCAGCTGCTTTATCAATGACCTTCCTTCCATCATAAGGTCAGAAGTGGGAATGTTCGCTGATGATTGCACCATGTTCAGCACCATTCACAACTCCTCAGATACTGAAGCAGTCCATGTCCAAATGCATCAAGACCTGGACAATATCCAGGCTTGGGCTGACAAGTAGCAAGTACATTCTCGCCACACAAGTGCCAGACAATGACCATCTCCAACAAGAGAGAATCCAAAATCACCCCTTGATTTTCAATGGCATTACCATCACCGAATCCCCCACTATCAACATCCTGGGGGTTACCATTGACCAGAAACTGAACTGGGCTAGCCATATAAATACTGTGGCTACAAGACAGGTCAGAGGCTAGGAATCGTGCGACGAGTAACCCACCTCCTGATTCCCCAAAGCTTGTCCATCATCCACAAGGAACAAGTCAGGAGTGTGATGGAATAGTCCCCACTTGCCTGAATGAGTGCAGCCCCCACAACACTGAAGAAGCCTGATACCATCCAGGACAAAGCAGTCCGCTTGATTGGCACCACATTCACTCCCTCCACCACCGACGCACAGTAGCAGCAGTGTGTACCATCTACAAGATGCACTGCAGGGATTCACCAAGGCTCCTGAGACAGCACCTTCCAAACCCACGACCACGACCATCTAGAAGGACAAGTGCAGCAGACAGCTGGGAACACCACCACCTGGAAGTTCCTCTCCAAGCCACTCCCCTTCTTGACTTGGAAACATATCGCGGTTCCTTCACTGTCACTGGGTCAAAATCCTGGAACTCCCTGCCTAACAGCACTGTGGGTTTATCTACACCACATGGACTGCAGCGGTTCAAGAATACAGCTCACCACCACCATCTTAAGGGCAACTAGTGATGAGCAATAAATGCTGGCCTGGCCAGTGAAGCCCACATCCCATGAATGAATAAAAAAAAAAGATTGTGCCTTCTGGTTCTAGATTTCCCCATTGTAAGATCCTCTACCTGGTCTAAAGGTTATTTTGTCTTTACCCTGGATATCACTGACACAACAACTTGGATGAAGTTTCACCAAAGGTGATACACCTTTACTAAACCACTTAGCAATTGTACACAGTCACGATAATACTGGTTGCTTAGCTTCCCTGCGAGCCGGAGTCCCTCTTGGTGGTCAATCCAATGATGCATTCTTCATGTGCATCTTATGAGTGATTGACCAAATCGCTCTAACCACTGCAGCCCAGATGGTTCTGTGGACTCTTTCTTTACATCTTTCTTTGCTATGGCCCTGTACCATATAAGGTAAAGCCTGCTTTTAGTGCATTTAATTGGTTTTTAAGTACATCACCATACGTGTCTATGCTTTCTTCAAATGTTGGCTGGCTAGGCCCCCTTTGAAGGTCACACTTGAAGTACCATAGCCACTTGACTCCGCTTTGTTATCTGCAACACTGTTATCAATCTCCAGAGTTGGGAGAAGGCAGCACATTTATTACTCCTTAACGAAGCTCAGTCTGCTTATCGTCCCTGGTACAAGTCCTCCTTAAGTTTAAGTCATTTTGCAGAACTTGCTGATTCTAGCAAGGTTTTTACTTGACTAAATTAACCATCATACTTTGTGTTTTGAGCCCACAGTGCAGTTCAGTACTGTTCTTTACTTATTTTTTACCTCAATGTTCTATTTCACCCATGTGATGGACTCCACACAGCGTTACACCACAACCAGTCTACATTAATTAAGGTAAAAGAAATAAAGAAGCAGTTACATAGTTGAAAAGTGATTGTACATTAAAAAGGTAATTAATACATTGGCTTACACCACGAGGAGGAGGGAGATTGACTAAGGAGAATATTTACAGTGCTGGAGCGATAGGGTATCCCAGAGGGTCAAAGACAGAATCTATTTGGTTAGAGTTAAGAAACAATAAAAGTATCGTTACATTATTGGGCCACCAATTCGGGGAAAGATCTAGAGGAGAGAATTTGTAGGGAAATTACAGAAAGGTGCAAAGACTATAGAGTGGTGATAATTGGGGTCTTCAGTTATCCTAATAGAAACTAGGATAGTAATAGTGCAAAGGGAAGTGAGGGGAGGAGTTTCTGAGGTGTGCTCAGGAGAATTTTCTTAATAAGTGTGTTTCTGGCCCAATGAGAAAAGAGGAACTTCTGGATCTGCTTCTGGGGAATGAGGTGGGTCAAATGGATCAAGTGTCAGTGAAGAAACCTTTAGGAAACAATACTCATACTATTGTAAGATTTAGATTAGTCATGGAAAAGAACAAGGAACAATCTAAAGTAAAAATGTTAAATAAGAGAAGGGTCAATTTTAGTGGGATCTGTCCCAGGTGAATTAGAATCAAAGATTGACAGGCAAAACTGTAACAAAACAATAAGCTGCATTTAAAGAGGAAATGCTTCGAGTACAGCGGAGGTACACTCCCACAAGGGGGAAAGATAAGACAACTGAAGTCGGACATCCTTGGATGATGAAAGAGATAAAAGAGTAAGACGAAGCAGAAAAATGGCAGATATGGTTGTCAGGTTGATAATACAAGTGGGAACCAGGCTGAATATAGAAAGTTCAGAAGGAAAATGAAAAAGGAAATCAAAGAGCCAAAGAGAGGATATGATAAGAGACTTGAAGCTGACATAAAAGGGAATACAAAAGTCTTCTTTATGCATATAAGTAATAAAAGGTTAATAATAGGAGGGTTGTTAGGAACCAAAAAGGGGATCTACACATGGAGGCAGAGGGCATGGTTGAGATACTGAATGAATGTTTTGTATCTGTCTTCATTAAGGCAGAGGATGCTGCCAAAGTCATAGTGAAAGAGGAGGTAGTTGAGATATTGGATGGGCTAAAAATTAATAAAGAGAAGGTATCAAAAAAACTGGCTGCACTTAAAGTTGATAAGTCACCAGCATTGGATAGGATGCATCTAAGGGTGCTGAGGAAAATAAGGGTGGAAATTGCAAAAGTAATGGCCATAATCTTCCAATCCTCATTACATACAGGGGTGATGCATGGAGACTGGAGAATTGCAAATGTCAGACCCATGTTCAAAAAAGGGATAAGGATAAACCCAGCAACTACAGGCCCATCAGTTTAACCTTGGTGATGGGAAAGCTTTTAGAGGTGATTATCTAGGACAAAATTAACAATCACTCATTCAAGTGTGGATTAATTAGGGGAAACCAGCACAGATTTGTTGAAGGCAAATTGTGCTTAACTTACTTGATTGGGTATAGCTGAAAAAAAAGGCATCAAAGCTTTTCGTTTTGCACTCATCTGGACACTTCAGAAAAATATTAGGGAAAACAACAATTTATATTGTATGGGAAGAGAGTGCTGATTGGTTGGCAAGTAGACCCAACAGACAAGGTACAGACTGTACCCAACCAGCCCACGCTTGCAAAACTCAAAACACATTGTCTAACATTAGATGTGATTCCACGATTGGACGACATTCGCTAAATAATCCTCAGTGTGCTAAGAATTATGCTGACAACCAATTTAAGATTGTCAGTCAGGCTTGCAGCGTGGTGCATTTGTGTGTAGTGGAAGCTACATGTATTAATACACAGGGCTCTGTTCTTTGCAAACAGAAATAACATGTACACACATTGCGCCTATTTCAGCTAACAAAGTAAGTGGTAGCCATTCACTAACTCATTCCTTAGGGAAATGCCTTGAACAATCAAGGTCAAGCTGCCTGGTTTAAATTTCAAACAATACTTGGCAGTTAACTGTCAGTCACCATCAATTTGTGTATTCTCCATGGACAATCAGAGTCCACTTGCCAATCAATCAGCACACCCTTCTCATACACTATAAGTTATTGTTTTCCCCTTATATTGGTATTCTTGCGAAATGTCCTGAAGAGTGCAAGACAAAAAGCTTTGACATGTCTCTTTTTTTCAGCAATACTCAAGGCCTGTACTACCAAACGACTATTTGCTTGATTGTAGTTCTTTGATAGGGTAACAGAGAGGGTTGATGCGGATAATAAGGTTAATGCGGTGTATATGGACTTCAAATGGCATTTGATAAAGTGCCAATAATAGAGATGCCAGCAAAGTTGAAGCCCATGGAATAAAAGGGAAAGTGGCAACCTAGATACAGAGTTGGTTGAGTAACAGGAAACAGAGGGTAGCAGTGAACAGTTGTTTTTCAGATTGGAGGAAGGTATACAGTGGGGTTTTCAGGGATCAGCACTAGGATCACTGCTTTTTTTGATATATTTTGATGACCTAGATCTCAGTGTACAGGGCACAATTTCAAAATTTGCAGCTGACGAGAAACTTAACTGCGAGGAAGATAGCGACAGACTTAAAAAGGACATAAACAGGCTGATGGAGTGGACAGATATGTGGCAGAAGAAATTTAATGCAGAGAACTATGAAGTGGTCCATTTTGGTAGGAAGAATAAGGAGAAGCAGTATAAAACAAAGGGCACAATTCTAAAGAGGGTGCAGGAACAGAGCAACCTAAGGATATATGTGCATAATCTTTGGAGGTGGCACAGCAGGTTGCAAAAGTGGTTAAAAAGGCAAATGGGATCCTGGGCTTTAGTAAATAGAGGCATAGAGTACAAAAGCAAGGAAATTATGATGAACATTTCGAAAGCACTGGTTTGGCCTCCATTGGAGTATCATATCCAATTCTGGGCACTGCAGTTTAGGAAGGATGCAAAGGCTTCAGAAATGGTGCAGAAAAGATTTACAAGAAATGTTCCACAGATGACAGATTTAAGTTATTTGGATAGATTGGAGATACATGGGTTGTTCTTCTTAGAGAAGGGAAGGTTAAAGGGGATTTGGTAGAAGTGTTCAAAATCACTAGGGGTCTAGACAGAATGGATGAGGAGAAACTGTTTCCATTGTTGGAAGGGTTGAGAAACAGGGGACACTAATTTAAGGTGATTGTCAAGAGAACCAACAGTGGCATGAGGAAAATCTTTAAGATGTAGCAAGTGGTTAGGATCTGGAATGCACTGACTGACAGTGTGGTGAACGTGGGCACAATTGGGGCTTTCAAAAGGGAATTGGATAAGCATCTGGAGAGAAAAGAGTTGCAAGCTATTGTTACGACCAGGATGGAGGAGTGTGCGAATTATCAAGCCCCACTATTTCATAGACCGTACCATTAATTTAAATGTTTAATTTTTTCACCAAAGTGGCCAAATGTTTACCTATACTTCCAGTATCCAAAAGAAAAGAGGCTCTGATCAGGCTTTTTTCAAAAAACTCAGAATGATTAATTTATTGTAAAACAAAACTCCTTTTAAACAACATTCAAGAACTGGTTGGCACATGATTGTAATCTGGAAGTGTAACTAACTAACTCTTTTAAACCTCCTCAGTACACACATGGACACACATACACAGACAAACAAAAGACACCGGTAGTCTCTGCAGAGTTGGGCAGATGGAAAAAAGCTTTCTTAGAAAGCAAAAAAATTAAAGTTCACTGAGGTTCGATGTTGTCGGCGTGAAGTTTCCTCTGGTCCAATAGATGTTGGGAATTCACCAATGATGCTACAGCTGGAGGAGAGTATAGCTGGACCAATTATTCCTGTCTCAACTAGCAAGTTGAAAATTATGCAGACAAACTACTCAGATGAAAATTATCAGGCTACAGGTCGAGAACTGCAAACGGTTTCACAAAGCAGAGAGGGAGAGAGCGAGCTAGTCAGGGTAGCCTTCTGTTCCCAGCCTTTCCCCAACAAGACTGAAAGCAAAACCACAGGTTTAAACTTAAGATTTGCCTCTGTGATGTGATTGCCTTTTTGTGTTCCAGCCTTTCATTAATTAAAGGACTTTGCAGTTCAAAACAAACGAACGACTCCTTCTCAAGTACCACACAGCTCAGGTGATTGCTTGGAAGAGGCCTGCATGTTGACAGTTCCAAGGTGAACTTATGACCCTTTAAAAAAAAAATTCTTGGGCAGCCTCCAATGTCCAAATACTGCAACGCCCTTCCATATTTTAAAAGTAAAATCCAGTATAAAGAGATATGATTCTAACACTATGGGGAAAAGGACTACCTGAGTTGTTCTTTCAGAAAGCTAACACAGACACAATTGGCTGAATGACCTCCTTCGGTGCTTTAACCATTCTATGATTCCAACCTTAAATCTCATTGGTCAAGGGGGTAGATAGTTGGTTCCATCATTCACCAAAGCACCAGTTTGTATTTCCAGAAATTTGTGATGCAAAATACTTTGAGCTGAAGGGTGAGGGAAAAAGGCTAAGTAACAGGGAATGCTGCGAGATATTCCCTTCCAGCATATTTAGTGTAAATGATCTATTAGAGTAGGAAATTAGAAATTTGGCAGCAATGTAATTTAATGTTCCAAAAATGGAAAGATTTTGATTTTTCTCCATGGTTTCCTGATATGTAAGTAGTGAATTTAAGTTTAGATATGTTTTTCTCCATTTTGAAACACAGTAATGTTGAATTTTCTGTAAAAATATTTCTTTTCTCTTTTTTTCTATTCGTTCATGGCTTGTGAACGTCGCTGTCAAGGCCAGTATTTGTTGCCCATTCCTAATTGTCCTTGAGAAGGTAGTGGTGAGCTGCCTTCTTGAAATAGCTACAGTCCACGTGTTTTAGAAGCACCACAGTGCTGTTAGGAAGCAAGCGCCAGAATTTTGAACCAGCAACAGTGAAGGAGTGGCAACATCGTTCTATGTCAGGGTGGTATGTTACTTGGAGGGGTACTCAGCCCGGTGTGGGGGGGGTGGGGGGGATGCAAACAGCACCAAACACTGGGGCCTAGGGGCTAGTGGGTGTGTGCCTAGGCTTATAAACAGAGTTCCTTGTTATCACCCAGCCTGAGCAGCTGGAGGCAGAGCTGCAGACCTTTAAAAAAAATCAGAATGTTATCCTAAGATGGTCAGTTTCCCTAATAGCTGCACTGTTGCTTCCAACCTTTGGGCAGCTTTGTGATTCCGATTTTTAAAAAAAATCAGAAATGCACAAAGCTACCCGAAAGTCAACAGCAGCATGGCAGCTTAGAATGTTCTTGCTTGAAAAATGATAAGAGAAATCTCTATTTTGAGCCAATTGGGTACCGTTAGAGGGGTGGGGGAGGTTGGGGGCTGTTGGAGAGATGGGGGTGGTTTGGGGGAGTTGGAGGGGTGGGGGGAAATTGGAGGTGGTTGAAGGGGTGGGGGGAGGTTGGGGGATGTTGGGGGTGGGAGGGAGGTTGGAGGGTGTTGGATAGGTGAGGGGGAAGTTGGGGAGGTGGGGTAGCATGGTGGGGGAGGTTGGGAGTTGGGGTGGCACGCGTCACTTTGTTATGGCACAGCTGATGGTAAATGCCGAGCTACTCAAATTCCAGAGGAAAACTTGAAACAGCTGCCACAACTGTTTTGCAATTTATGTTTTATTTCGAGATGGGTGCCTTGAATTTAGTAGTAATAAGTCCACTGAGTCTTAGAGGTTTTTTACATAACTAAATTAAACATTTATTAATAGAAGAAAAGAGCTTAAGCACAAACATAGGCCTGCAAATTAGTACTGTAATAACTCCTATCTCCCCTAAATAATCTGACTACCAGCTATACCTCCATTAAGGCAACAGTAAAAACAGCAGCGGAGACTTTTCGCACTTGTTAGATCTTATAATGCCTTCTCCTTACACATAACCTCATCTCCTTTATACATGCCTTTTTAACGTAAATTCCATTGTTCCAATATGTCTTTGCAACTTTATTTTTTCATAATAAAAATCTTTCATAGTACTCATATTATTAGTAACCTTTGGATAAAATAAACACACTGTTTGGCTTAGCCCCTTATAGCTAGGTATAACATCTCATCATCTCTTTGAAATTTAAACTACTCTGGTTTATCTAAAAATGCAAATGTTCCTCACACCTCACATTCTAAAATTTCAACTATGTTTTTGTATTTATCATTTCAAACCTAGCTTCCCTTTTGATAATTCAAAACCTCCAGGCTAGCTATCTTCAATTCAATTAAATTCCCCACATACACACATACATACAGTGAAACTAACCCAAACCCCATGATTAACCCGCTTTACAATAAATCACAATAATATTATAAAAGTTATTATATTTTCATGGCATTTTGCTGTTGGAGTTTCTTATTTATTAATAACATTTTTCAATTTTAGGCTGTAAATTCACAGAGTACAGTGCAATTTGTATGACAGTTTCTGGGGGAAGGGGAAACAATCCAGTTATTGAGTTAAGGCTGTACTGAATTTGTGTACCTCGCATCATTCTTCTCAGGAAAATTTAGATCAACAATTCAACCTACATATTTCCTCAGCTGCTGGTAGATGCCTGATTGACAAATCCTGGGGCTAGTGTCATTCATGTAAAAGAAGCAGATGCCATTTATGGTGTATTGTGGATTGGCGCCAGATAAGTCAGAATGGTAATGCTGTATTAGCTACAGAGTTGAATTATTTTGTAAATGTAGTGATTTCTTTGAAACCACTTTCCTAACATCAGTTAATTGTTCTGTGATTAATTGCCCTTAGAGAATCAGCATTGGGCTTTCAATTTCACCATTGCTACAGTCATTCTGCCCACTGCATGCACATGTAATGAAAGAAAGACAAAACCTATATTTATACAGCACCTTTCATGATGTTTCAAATTGCTTCATAACCAATTAAGTACTTTTGAGTGGTAGTCACTGGTATAATGTAGGCAATGTTGTCAAACAGTGCAGCAGTCTTGAGGGGCCAAATAGCTTACCCCTGCTTCTAATATGTATGTTCAAATGTCTTTCTGGATGGATGAGATGAGCTGGGCTAGATGGCCTTTGTCATCCATAATTATCTTGCGAACAGAAGGTGGAATCATGTCTGGAGTTCTGTTTATTTTGTTGCAAATGAAAGTTTACTGTGAGCAGGCTTTGTGAAGTGAAATTGCCAGGCAGAAGTATGTAATGGGCTCATAATGAATCAGTAATCTGTTTTACACTGCACATGATTCTGAAGAGCATTTTCCATTGACTTCAATCTTGTTCTTTTGTCTACTTACCTATTATTCCCCTCTATCTTGGTGCGTTTATGATCTTTTTGAGGAATTAAATATCATGATAAAGTAGTGTTGCATAGTAGATATTGAAAATATATTGTAGTGAGAAGAATATTTAGACTTGCTGATCAAGAAAACATAGATACAATTGTGAACCATTCAGCCTTTGTCCTCTGGCCTCTTAAAAGTGTGTGACAGAGAGACACCCAGGGACTCCAATGCTTCTCACTGAAATGCTTCACGGCCTATGTTGTTCAATCATTCCATTTTGTTGCTCAGGAGTCATTTGATCTTTCTACCTTGTGGCATTGTTAATAAAATAGAATCCAATTACATTCCTTCTATGAAATAATTATATTAAATAATATCGTGCACCCAGAATTTCTAATTCTGCTACAGAATGGGAAAGATCTTGTGCAGTTTATCCGAGCTGCAAGTATTGAATCTTTCCCCTCAAATATGAATTTACTGTCGTCGTGTTTATATGGTACAATGTGCAGAACACTTAAATAAGGGCTGAGGCCATCACCAAAATAAGTGTTATCATCTGCACAGTGTTATAAATAGCCAATGTTATATTTCCCTGTCAAATTATCAATATTGCATAATGCTGATAAAGTAAAATTTGTACTCTCTGGTTTGTTTAATAGTCGTGGCGGAATCACCTACAGGATGGACACACACTAAAGCTACATTATATCATTACTGCTCTTAATATTAATGACCCATGCTGCATATACATCGGATGATATTTGTAACCAGATGCCAGCAATGGGCGCTATCATTTTACTAGTACGTTTCTGTGATTGGTGAATTGACTGGTGAATCTTGATAAAGGAAAAAGGAGGAGAGTTAAATGGGGGTGGGTGTGTGTGGAATAAGGGGCCCAGAAAGAGGAGATGCACCAGGGCCAGTAATTTCTCTCCCTGGCCCTGAGGGAACTTGCAGGTGGTAGTGCTCCCATGCATCTGCTGCCCTTGTCCTTTTAGGTAGTAGAGATCATGGGTTTGGAAGGTGCTGTCGAAGGAACCTTGGTGAATTGTTGCAGTTCATCCTGTAGATGGTACACACTGCTGCCACTGTGCGTCGGTGGTGGAGGAAATGAATATTTAAGATGATGGGTGGGGTGCCAATCAAATGGGTTGCTTTGTCCTGGATTTTTTTTTAATTCATTCATGTGATGTGTGTGTCACTGGCTGGGCCAGCATTTATTGCCCACCCCTAATTGCCTTTGGGAAGCTGATGATGAGCTGCCTTCTTGAACCGTTGCAGTCCATGTGGTGTAAGCACACCCACAGTGCTGTTAGGGAGGGAGTTCCAGGATTTTGACACAGTGACAATGAAGGAACGGTGATATATTTCCATGTCAGGATGATAAGTGGCTTGGAGGGGTGGCGGTGGTGTTCCTATGTGTCTGCTGCCCTTGTCCTTCTAGGTGGTAGCAGTCATGGGTTTGGATTATGCTGTGGAAGGAGCCTTGATGAGTTTCTGCAGTGCATCTTGTTATTGGTACACATTGCTGCCTCTGTTCACCGGTGGTGGAGGGTGTGAATGTTTGTAGATGGGGTGCCAATCAAGCAGGCTGCTTTGTTCTGGATGGTGTCAAGCTCCTTAAGTGTTGTTGGTGCTGCACTCATCCAGGCAAGTGGAGAGTAGTTCATCACAATCTTGACTTGTGTCTTGTAGATGGCGGACAGTCTTTGGGGAGTCTTTGGGGAGTTGATGGGTAACTCTTCGCAGAATTCCCAGTTTCTGACCTGCTCTTGTAGCCACAGTATTAATATGGCTAGTCCAGTTCAGTTTCTGGTCAATGGTAAACCCTGGGATGTTGATAGGAACATGGGAATGTGAGGGATTCAGTGATGGTAATTGAGTGTCAAGGGGAGATAGTTAGATTCTCTCTTGTTGGAAATGGTCATTGCCTCGCACTTATGTGGCACGAATGTTACTTGCATCTTAATTACACAAGGAACTGAGAGTTCATTCAGCCACTAAGACCCTATTTAGAACTATGGAAATTTGCAGCAAAGTATGTGGCCATTTGGCTTGTGGTGTCTGTCCCAGCCTTTGCTAAAACAATCCAAAACTAATCCCACACTGTTTGCGAACTGTGTACCTTTCCTGATTCAAATATTTGCCCATTCTGCCCTTAAAAAATGCACTTAGCTCTGCCCCAACTACTCTCTGTGGCAAACCATTCCATGCTCTAACAGCTTTCTATATAATGACGTTCCTTCCTTCCCCTATTCTAACTCAGTAATGGCACATTTAAAATATAACTGATTCCCCAACCAGAGGAAATCAAGGATTTCAAAAGGGGAGTGGGTAAGCACCAAAGAGGAAAAAAAAGACGGCTATGGGGAAAGGGCAAGGGAGTGGGACTAGCTGAATTCTTTCAGAGAGCTGGCGCAGATACAATGGGCTGAATGGCCTACTTCTGTGTTGTAACCATTCTGTGATTCTAACCTTAAATCTCAGTGGTTAAGGAGATAGACAGTTGTTCATGCTTTTCCAGAAATTTACAGTACAAAATACATTGATCTGAAGGGTGAGGGAAAACCCTTCTTAGTGTAAAAAACTCTATTACAGTCTCCTCTGTTCCAATGGCAATAACTCTGTATATACAGCTACTCCATAATTTGTTGTTCATCCTTGGCATCGTCCTGGTGAATCCATACTGCACATCACATATATCTACAAAAAAACACACCTTACGTCACATCAACTATTTCCAGTTCCCTGGCCCCAACCGCTTCCTCTTCACCATGGACGTCCAATCCCTCTACACCTCCATCCCCCACCAGGATAGTCTGAGGGCCCTTAGCTTCTTCCTTGAACAGAGGCTCGAACAATCCCCATCCACCACTACTCTCCTCCATCTGGTTGAACTTGTTCTCACACTGAACAATTTCTCCTTTAACTCCTCTCACTTCCTCCAAATAAAAGGTGTAGCTATGGGTACCCGCATGGGCCCCAGCTATGCCTGTCTCTTTATGGGGTATGTGGAACATTCCTTGTTCCAGTCCTACTCCGGCCTCCTCCCACAACTCTTTCTCCGGTACATCGATGATTACTTCGGTGCGGCTTCATGCTCTTGTCGGGACCTTCTCTCCCAACTTCTCTCCCCCCACCCCCTCCCCCCCCCAACCTTAAACCAGCTTATATTTCACCCCTCTCCTAACTTTACTCAGTTCTGCTGAAGGGTCATGAGGACTCGAAACGTCAACTCTTTTCTTCTCCGCCGATGCTGCCAGACCTGCTGAGTTTTTCCCAGGTAATTCTGTTTTTGTTTTGTGACATATATCTTCAACATCTTTTCCATAGTCCACTACGCATAACTTCACAAAATACTATAACTGTGGCCTGACCGTTGTTTTGCAAATAAAATACCAATACTTATTTTCTCTTGCACTATGTGACCCTATGGGCAGCATTGCCCCAGATTTGCACTAAGTCTGGTAGCGAGCAGGTAGAACGATGTTTTACTCGTCAGCCGTAATGATGGCTTTTCATGCCAAATTATCAAACCCGCCACATTAATTATGCATTTCCAGGAAATACGCCGGTTCCATGCTCTCATTCACCCGCCACTCCATCACCTCGCTGCAGCATCACGCCGGGGGCCATATTTAAAGTCCAATCATGCGTACACCCCTCAGTGCTTCCAGGCTACGATTGCTGAAAAGAAGACATGGCCCTGAAAGGCAAAAAGATTGCAGTTCCCGTATTCAATATCGCATCCCTTGAGCATTTTTTGATGCAGTGGAGACTTGCCGTGATGTCCTCTACCCCTGCTCTGGCTGCAGGATGGGCTGCAACCTCAGCAATCTAGCTTGGGAGGTGGTGGCAGTGATGGTCAGCGCCAATGCCCTGCAAAAAAAGGTCAGCCATTCAGTGCCGCTACAGGATGAATGGTCTCATCCATTCCGCCAAGGTAATTCACTCTTTTCATCACTCTCAACTCACACACTCACAAAACCATCACATATCCACAGGGATCTCACGCCTCCAGGGGCAACACCACTAACTCTCACACACACCCTCATATCGACATCAGGCTCATACCCTCTCGAGCTCACATCCTGATCCCTTCCATATCTCCATTCAGCACAAAAATATTCCATGTAGTGACATGTGTCCTGCTCACACTCTTTCCACCTGTTTTCATGCAGAAGAAGCCTGCTCAAATCAGCATGAAGAGGTCCTAGACCAGAAGTGGAGTAGTCCACATTGGACCCCTCATTCACCTTGAGGAGCATGCCATTACACTGACTGGTGAGGATGTGGGCCGTGTCTGCAGTGATGGCGAGGTTGGTGGCGAACATCCTCGTGAGGATCCTGTACCACATCATCCCCCTCTCAGCGCAAATGTGAGTCCTCTATCCTGCTTCTGACTCTGCTGCCATGCACTACTTATCTCTACTTTGGTTCAGCGGGAGCTCTGCCAAGCGACCGACACCCTCAGCCGGCCATTCCCTCAGCTCCAACCACAGCCTCACCTCCAGTCAAGAGGACACCTCCTCCATTGAAAAGTTGGAAATAAGCAGCCTGGAAGACCCGTCACAGCGCTTACTCACACCCTGCACTAGCGCAGAGACACACACCTCAGTGGGACATAGATCTAGATCAGGCTTGGGTTCACAATCTGGTGGTCACCGCAGAGACATGTGTCCACAGCAGGAGGAGGCAGGTTCAGCTGAGCTCGCCGGCACTCGGGGGACTGCTGGGGATCAGGCATCTGTGAGGTCCGAGTCAGATGACGAGCCTCTAGATTTGGCCTTTGAACTCATCCTGGAAAGTCAGCAGGTTTGAGAACATCACACAGAGCTGTTGGAAGCCCTCAGCAGAGTGGCACGTGAGTCAGAGGAGTGCATCAGCTTGCTCTCTGATGAAGTGGTGCCCATACGTGCTTGTATGGAGGTCTCCGTGGGGAGGATGGTGGATGCCTTGGAGACCCTGGTCCAGCAGAATGTGGAGATGTGTGCAGACCTGCACGCCATCGTGGGATCCATGGGTGAGTTCCTGCAGTGGCAATGTGAGAGGGAAACGGGGCACCTCAATGTCCCTCCAGGTGCTCCTTCCCCTGAAGGGAGGAGGAGCAGCAGCTGAACACCCCTGGGTCATCTAATCAGGTATCTCAGAGGCCGTCCTCGCCCTCTGAGTCTCATTTGCTTGTGAGCCCCTCAACCTCATAATCCATCACCGCAGAGGGAGCAGCTGGACAACAAATGATTCTGGAGGTCGAAGTGTGTGTGTGGCAGGGCCTTTTGGAGCACTCTCCCATGCAGACGGATCCTTCCAGTGTTACGCTCACCTCAATGTCCTGAGCATTTTCACTGCTGTCTGTTGGGGTTCGCTTGCAGTTGTCCATCTGAGCTGACCTGCATCTCCGCCCACCTAATGATCACACTCCCATGCAGCACATGACATTGCCCACCATGACTGTCGTTTAACTTTCGATTTGGCCTGGATTTGATTTGTTTTGCGTGATCCCCTGTCTATTCCCCTCCTCCAGTCACCATTTCCTTTCTCCCATCACAGTTGACCCCCTGTCATCATCTTCCACCCCCTCTCCGTGACCTACCAGCCACTTTTCCTTCTGGATGCCTAGGTGAATGTGCACATTCCCTTCCTTCCCAAAAATCCCATCCCCATTCTCATTCACCTCCCCAACCCCCTCCTTCCTACCCCCAGGGTCCATGCCTGCCTCCAAGTCCCCACCAACCACCCTAGCCATACCTTCTACTTCCATCGTCGAACCCTTGCCCTCCCATCCTACTGCCTCACTCTGCCCTCAGTCATTCTTACCATTCCTTGATAGCACGCCCACCCTCAGTTCCCTCCCCAGGAGGCAGTCGTGGACCCATCAGACCCCTCCCTGGCATGCTCACCTGAACACCCCCCACCCCCTCCGGCCCCTGGAACCCCTTACCCCCCGGAAGCCCTTCTTCCCCATTTGTCCTCCCACCCCCCAGACTTCCGCTGCTTAGTTTCTCCACATTCCTGACTCCCTCAGACAGTCTTACATCTTCCGCCACCCTAGTCCTTCCCCCTTCCTGACTCCCTCAGACACCCTCACTTCTTCCTCCAGCTTTAATCCTTCACCCTTCCCAGCTTTTCTTCCACCCTTACTCCCTGCCCTCTCTGAACTCCTTCCTCCTCCTAGACTCCCTCCCCTCTCCGCGCTCCTTCCTCCCCCTGGACTCCTTCCCCTCTCTGCACTCCTTCCCGCCTCTGAACTTCTTCCCTTACACCTTCCATCTCCCTTACACCTATCTCCCCAGTTGCCATCCTCTCCCCTGTTACCCCCTCCTCCCGCCATAATCCCTTCCCCCGCCCCAACCTCAGCCTCTTGACACCTTTATTTCCCCTTCCAACCTCAGCCCCCGACACCTTCATTCACCCCCCTCTCAACCTCATACTCTGACACTTCTTCCTCTCCCCGTCAATCCTAGATCTTCTTTTCCACTCCCTCGGCCATCATCCATTGTGAGCATCAACGATGACTTTCCAACTTCCGTGAGCTGCTTTGCAACAGCGCCATGTCCATGAGAATCCACCCAGCATGCCATGGACATTCCTCCAGGATCTCGTTGGTGTCGGGCTTCAGCATCTTTTGCTCCTTGGATGTCACCGATGTGAGCAAGGCCCTGGCAGTAAGTCCCAACTTCTGCGCATCATAGTTGTCAAGGTGTTCTGCACTGGCGTGTTTTCCCACCTACATGGGCGGATGATCCAGCGGTGGGGAGGATTAGACCAGCGGGCTGGCCTCACAATGATATGCTGCTATATTATATTGAGGTTCCTGATGACCTGTGGTGAGAAACATGGCCTGGCATCGGCGGGCTGAGTGAACAATCGCAAACTGGTTCCACAATGTTATGAAATCGATTTTTGGCCTTCTCGCCATATTGTCTGCTCACGCTACCAAACACACCTGATGCCAGTGGGCACAGAAACTCATGGGCCATATATGAAAGCCAAAGTGCTTTTTCTCCCATAGACTATGTATAATTGCTTCTATCATGGCATCAATCTGGTCACTTAATCTCCCAAGGAAAGATTCTGCGGAGTATCCCTCTTTCTTCCACTCCTCCCCCAACACATACACACAAAACACACAATATAATTAAAGGAAACTTCCAAAATACTGACTTAATCTTGCAAACAACATTTTCTTCCCCGACTTTCATGAACATTTTAGTTGCATAATCCCAGTGGTGTACGAGCCATCAAATTTCACGCAACATTCAATTATTGCTATCTCTACTTGGCCTCATAACCTTCAATTCCTTCCTAATTAGATACTTATCTAACTCTTTATTGAAGATGTTAATCAACATGGCATTAACTACTTTATCTGGGAGTCAATTCCACATAATCAGTAATCGCTGGGAGGAATAACCTGATGATTTTACGTCTTGCTTCAGGCTTATTTGTTTTATACTTGTGTCCTCTAGGTTTGCATTCATAGTCTAGGTTGAATAAACTGTTTGCATGTGAATGTACATTTTCCATTTCTACCACATTTTTATTAAACCTGGATCATGTCTTCTTGATCTTCAGCTTTCCATGGCTTAGAGTTCTAAGTCTTGTGTGCTTTTCTCTGAACTGCCTGTAACACATAGGCCTGAATTTTCACTCAGACGGAGAGGCAAAAATGCCAGCAGACGGCAGAATCCACAAGTCCAGTACCTAAACTTGGTGCCACCATTTTCATAGGGTGGGGATGGGGGAAGGTTATAAACTGCACATACATGGTTCCTGGAGGCAGCTGCCATATAAATCAGCAGGTACCTCCACTCATGTATGATTTTGGTGAGGTAGGTGTCTGAAACCCAAAGTGTGCAGATTAGGCCTGGTAGGAGCATGTCTGAACCTTGTGGGTTTGTTTGGATAGTCAAGGTACCCTTTTGGAAAGGTAAAGTACCCCTTTGGATATGGTCCTGGGACATCTTTGGGAGAGGTAAGGCACTCTGGGAGAGGTAAGGCACCCTTTGGGTAGGAAAGGTGCACTTTGTGATTGTTAAAAGTAGATACCATTGTGCGGAAAAAGTGCATAAACCCTTTGGAACTATTAAGCTGACAAAAAACTGTCAAGCTATCAAAGAACTGCCGAAGCTGTCAAAGAACTGTAAAGCTGTCAAAACTTATTGGAACTATAAAAGCTGTCAAGGGATTTAACTCAGCTAGGCTTTAATTGTAAAAACAAGTGTGGAGTTTAAAAAAAAAAATCAGTGCCTGCTTTTTTTTACTCTGTCTGTTAATGTAAGGCTGAGGGTTATCATTATAGGACTTGTGCTACATTACTCATTTTACAACCTAACATCATCACAGCAGGGTGCCTGTTAAATGAGTAGTTTGATTGACAGCTCCAAGTGGCTATGGAACAGAAATGTTTGTTTTCATAACAGATTAAGTATTTAAGTGAAATGTTTGTTTTCATACGGAGATTAGTTGAAGGAATTTCAATGTATTGAATAGTTTTTTTTATCTTTGCGATTTTTAAAAAATAGTGATATCATCAATAGACACATAACGTTATGTCAGTATGGCTGCTGAGGTTTCTCCATGGTGGATACGAGATGAGTTGGCATTGAGGGTTTAAGGGCAAAGTCTGGTGGGCGGTTGATATGGGTTGACATAAATTGGCACTAAGTCAGCATAGGGGCTGTAAAGGGCTATGGGGATAAATGGGGGAATCATGGGTTGGCATAAGGGCTATGAGGGGCCATGGGGTAGCTAGAGTGGCATAGGGGTTAGGAGGGGCCATTGGGTGGGCAAAGTGGCATGGATTGGAATGGGGTGAGTGTGGGCCATTGGGGTGGGGCATAAGGTGGCATGGAGGGTATGAAGGACCATGGGGTGTTGGTAGAGGGCTTAGAGTGGCATGGGGGTATGAGGGACCATGGGGTTGGGTAGAGGAGCATGGAGAGTATGAGGAACTATGGGGGCTAGGTGGGGTCATGAGGTGGCAAGGTCAGCATGGATGGGGCATGGGGAGTGTGTGTGGGGAGGGTAGTGAGTGCTGGGTGACTGTTTCTTGTTTTAATCGCCTTTTTAATAATTTCAAGACAGTGCTGGAGCACAGAGGCAGGCCTTCTGCCCAGCCCGCTACACCCGGCAACTTCCTCACTCATCCCGGGAGCAGTGGGCCTGACTTCTAATCCAACCTGCACCCCCACAGAATGAAAATCTGACCTTCTGGGCCTCTTTTTCCTAGGTCGGTTTGGCGAAGCCAGGAAATACCCTGTGTCTGTGCTCCCAGCCTGGAAGCAAAAATCGGGACATGATATCCTGTTGATAAATAGGAAGTAGAAGGATATGGTCAGAACCAATCTTGAAATAAAACCAGGAGATTGGTCTGGTGGATGGGCAATTTAGCATTAACCAATTCTATTATGTTATTTTTTTCTTGACTGATGAGATCTGCATGGTTTTGAAAATCTGAAATTTTTCTCATCCCTTTTTTGCTACTGTCTGGGTGAATAAAAATGATTTAATTTTTTTTTTTGTAAAATTCTGTACCTGCAGGAGTATATCACATAAATGTGGAGTATGCAATTTGAAAAAGAAACTACACAAAAATGTTTTCTTATTTTAACTTGGCTAATGTTACCATGATTATATAGATAAACCAACACAGCTATAGTTAAATGCCTCTAACAGTGGTTATGCTCGGGTAGGAATAGCATAAATTTTCTTTAGAGGTTTATATGAAGGTTTTTGTGATCATCTTTGGGAATATCTTGGTTTGGATGTTAATAGTAGAACTAAACAAGTGAGGAGCTTTCCTTCAATTTTTACATCTAGTCTAATTTTTGGCATAGCTTAAAATGAGTGTAAGGAGGGGAGTATTAAAGGGAAAGTTTATTATGGACCTGTTAACATCCGTTAAAGACCTATTTTAAGAATCACATCCAATTTTGTTTAGGGGAGGTAAGTTAAAAACAAACTGTGTACTGAACTGTATTTCAGAAAGTGATTTTGTCACACAAAGGAAGGACAAGATTTAGATGTATCAGCATAACTGCCAGAAGTGAATTGTATAGCGGATTTTTCAGTATCACAGAATGGATGCAGGAGCAATTATTGGCTGCATCCTCAGGATAGAGCAATCCAAGCAATTTGCTGTCATAGGAAGTGCATCACTAACCCATCTACCAAGCCAGAATCACCCATCCGGCCAAGATGGAAGATCAACGCATAATAAAGCTCGTATTCTGAAAGGCTGTTCAGTACACAGTTTTTTTTCTTATGCTGCCCGCCTCCAAACAAAGTTGCACATGACTCTTAAAATAGGCCTTTAACAAGACTTTAACAGTTGTTCGGCAGGGACACATGGACTGAGGTGTGCAGCCTGATCCACAGTTACTAGCCAGCACAATAAAATATCATTGAAGGTCAACTACTGTCTTCAACATACATGTGACACAGTCTTTCCAGGCACATACAAAGGATGACATTGCAGAGATCAGCTGCTGTGTTATCCAATACTGCATTCAGCAGGTTACTGAAGCCCTGTTTTATAATTTATGCACCTACATAGATTTTAACAGAAACCAAATCAAATGTCCATAGCACAGTGGACTGCTGCAGAATGAAGGCATCATGAAAACTGCCAGTATACTGGGCATTGTCCTGCATGATTTACTGCTTTTGGTTACGTAGCAGCTGTACATTGAGGGAGTGGAAACCCTTTCTGTTGAGGTACGTCTCAGTGTTGATGTGCAGCATCTGCTAAGTGACGTGTGCTGTCAATTGCACCCTGGACCACAGGGAAACCTGCAGTTCTTTCAATGCCATGTTCTTGCTCTGCCTGCTTCTCTGGCAAGAGAGAATGAAAAGTAGTCAGATCTCTTTTGAACTTAATGCATAGGCTGCTGGGTCATGGTCACCTTCCTAGTCAATGGCAATGCCATCCTTGCCTCGCTCTGAGGTTATAGTTGTGGCTGCAGCAGGTGGAGTATTTCAGTGTCGACGTCTTTAGTGAAACACAGACATGTCACACACTGTTCCTTATTGAAGCCTAGGTAGGAGAATTGCTGTCTGAACAGACCGATATGGCTTTCTATTGAGAGTGCTTCTCCCCTTCCTCCTCCACCTGCTGCTTCTAGTAGTATGCCCTGCTCTGCATGGCTGCTGCTTTTTCCCAAGTCATGCTGTATACCAAGGGAATGCCTACTACTGCACATATGTCTGAGAACAACTGATTTGTGCAGAAGGCTTGAAGTCAGGACAAAATCTTTCAGCATCTTCCACCATTTCCTGTAGACTTTTCAATTTTAGAGAATTCTAGAAAGCAGCAAAGATTTATACAGTAGTAGCAACACCCAGTAGAAAATCTTCTGAAAGTATTTGGTGATCCTTTTAAATAGCACAGGTAGGGATTCTTTCTGCTGTTGAATGTCTGTTCAGCCTTGCCTGATTAAGAGAGAGTGTTAGCCAAAATGTTGAACTCCAAATGGCAGTGCTGATGTCAATTTGGTGGATGGAGGTCACAGTCTACATACTTCGCATACTTCTGATGCACACTCACAGTGCCCGCATGCTAATGCCATCACCAATATGTTGGCCGACACGACTTGCAGCTGAAATGTGCAAGTCTACCACGAATGCCAGTTTGGTTCTCTAAGGTCATTCATAGTGCCCAAAAACTAGGGCTATGCATCCAAATTTTGCTCTGATGACCTATAATTTCCTGTCTTATCTCTTTCTTATGAAGTGTATAACATTTGTTAGCTACAGTCTTTGTTAAAATCCCATCACCAAAGATTTTTAAAAATATTATGGTTAGTGCTTTCATTATTTCTGTTCTAGTCTCCTTTTGCATTTTGGCATGCACGAAATCTGAACCTAGACAAATACATACTTTTTGTCCCACTAACTTCTCAAATACTTATTTTCCAGTAATGGTCCTTCTGTACCCTCATCAGATATTTCTGCAGTCCCACTTTCATCTTCCATTGTGAAAGCTCAAGTGAAAATCATTACTGCACTCTAAAATATCAGAGATTTTTAAAATTAATTTACGGGATGTGGGCTTTGCTGGCTAGGCCAGCACTTATTGCCCATCCCTAATTGGCCTTCAAAAGGTGATGGTGAACTGCCTTCTTGAACTGCTGCAGTCCATGTGGTGTAGGTACACCCACAGTGCTGTTAGGGAGGGAGTTGCAGGATTTTGACTCAGCAATAGTGAAGGAACGGCGATATATTTCCAGGTCAGGATGGTGAGTGTCTTGGAGGGGATCTTCCAGATGATGGTGTTCCTATTTATCTGCTGCCTATGTCCTTCCAGATGGTAGTGGTCATAGGTTTGGGAGGTGTTGCCTAAGGAGCCTTGGTGAGTTTATGCAGTACATCTTGTAAATAGTACACACTGCTGCCACTGTTCATTGGTGGTGGAAAGAGTGAATGTTTGTGGAAGGGGTGCCAATTAAGTGAGCTGCTTTGTCCTAGATGGTCAAGCTTCTTGAGAGTTGTTGGAGCTGCACTCATCCAGGCAAATGGAGAGTATTCCATCACTCTCTTGACTTGTGCCTTGTAGATGGTGGACAGGCTTTGGGGAGTCATAAGGTGAGTTACTCGCTGCAAGATTCCTAGCCTCTGATCTGTCTTGTAGCCACAGTATTTTATATGGCTAGTCCAGTTCAGTTTCTGGCCAATGATAACCCCCAGGATGTTGATAGTGGGGATTCAGTGATGGTAATGCAATTGAATGTCAAGGGGTGATGGTTAGATTCTCTCTTGTTGGAGATGGTCAATGCCTGGCACTTGTATCGTACGAATGTTACTTGCTACTTGTCAACCCAAGCCTGGATATAGTCCAGGTCTTGCTGCATTTGGACATGGACTGCTTCAGTATCTGAGGAGTCGCAAATGGTGATGAACATTGTGCAATCATCAGCGAACATCCCCACTTATGATGGAAGGAGGTCATTTGATGAAGCAGCTGAAGATGGTTGGGTCCTGCAGTGATGTCCTGGAACTGAGATAATTGACCTCCAACAACCACAACCATCTTCCTTTGCATTAGGTATGACTCCCACCAGTGGAGAGTTTTCCCCCTGATTCCCATTGACTCCAGTTTTGCTAGGACACCTTACATAGAAACATAGAAAATAGGAGCAGGAGTAGGCCATTCGGCCCTTTGAGCCTGCTCCACTGTTCATTATGATCATGGCTGATCATTCAACTCAATAGCCTGCTCCTGCTTTCTCCCCATATCCTTGATGATCCCTTTCACCCCAACAGCTATATCTAACTCCTTCTTGAAAACATACAATGTTTTGGCCTCAACTAGTTTCTGTGGTAGTGAATTCCAGAGGCTCACCACTCTCTGGGTGAAGAAATTTCTCCTCATCTCAGTCCTAAATGGTCTACCTCGTATCCTCAGACTGTGACCCCTGGTCCTGCACTCCCTCACCATCGGGAACATCTTTCCTGCATCTACCCTGTCTAGTCCTGTTAGAATTTTATAGGTTTCTATGAGATCTCCCCTCATTCTTCTGAACTCCAGCGAATATAATCCTAACCGACTCAATCTCTCCTCATACGTCAGTCCCACCATCCCAGGAATCAGTCTGGTGAACCTACGCTGCACTCCCTCTATGGCAAGAGCATCCTTCCTCATAAGGAGAGCAAAACTGCACACAATATTCCAGGTGTGGTCTCACCAAGGCACTGTATAATTGCTCCTGTACTCGAATCCTCTGGCTATGAAGGCCAACATACCATTTGCCTTCTTTACTGCCTGCTGCACCTGCATGCTTACCTTCAGCGACTGGTGTACGAGGACACCCAGGTCTCGTTGCACATTCCCCTCTCTCAATTTATAGCCATTCAGATAATAATCTGCCTTCCTGTTTGTGCTACCAAAATGGATAACCTCACATTTATTCACATTATACTACACCTGCTGTGCATTTGCCCACTCACTCAGCTTGTCCAAATCACACTGAAGCATCTCTGCATCCTCCTCACAGCTCACCCTCCCACCCAGCTTTGTGTCATCTGCAAACTTGGAGATATTACATTTAGTTCCCCCATCTAAATCATTAATATTTTTGTGAATAGCTGGGGTCCCAGCACCAATCCCTGCGGTACCCCACTAGTCACTGCCTGCCATTCGGAAAAAGACCCGTTTATTCCTACTCTTTGTTTCCTGTCTGCCAGCCAGTTTTCTATCCATCTCAATACACTACCCCCAATCCCATGCGATTTAATTTTACACGCTAATCTCTTATGTGGGACTTTGTTGAAAGCCTTATAAAAGTCCAAATAGATCACATCCCACTGGCTCCCCCTCATCAACTCTACTAGTTACATCCTCAAAAAATTCCAGTAGATTTGTCACCCTTTCGTAAATCCATGCTGACTCTGTCCGATTCTGCCACTGTTTTCAAAGTGCTCAGCTATTAAATCTTTTATGATGGACTCTAGAATTTTCCCCACTACCGACGTCAGGTTGACTGGTCTATAATTCCCTGTTTTCTCTCTACCTCCCTTTTTAAATAGTGGGGTTACATTAGCTACCCTCCATTCTGTAGGAACTGTTCCAGGGTCTATAGAATCTTGGAAGATGACCACCAATGCATCCACTATTTCTAGGGCCACTTCCTTAAGTACTCTGGGATGTAGATTATCAGGCCCTGGGGATTTATCGGCCTTCAATCCCATCAATTTCCCCAATACCATTCCCCTACTAATACTGATTTCTTTCAGTTCCTCCCTCTCACTAAACCTGTGTTCCCCAACATTTCTGGTATGTTATTAGTGTCCTTCTTTGTGAAGACAGAACCAAAGTATGTATTTAGTTGGTCAGCCATTTCTTTGCTCCCCATTATAAATTCCCCCTGTTTCTGACTGTAAGGGACCTACATTTATCTTCACCAATCTTTTTTTCTTCACATACGTATAGAAACTTTTACAGTCAGTTTTTATGTTCCCCGCAAGCTTACTCTCGTACTCTATTTTCCCCTTCTTAATCAATCCCTTAGTCCTCCTTTGCTGAATTTTAAACTGCTCCCAATCCTCAGGTCTGTTGTTTTTTCTGTCCAATTTGTATGCCTCTTCCTTGGATCTAATACTATCTCTAATTTCCCTTGTAAGCCATGGTTTGGCCACCTTTCCTGTTTTACTTTTGTGACAGACAGGAGTTAACAATTGTTGCAGTTCACCCAAGCATTCTTTGAATGGTTGCCATTGCCTATCCACCGTCATCCCTTTAAGTAACGTTTCCCAATCCATCATAGCCAACTCATGCCTCATACCATCGTAGTTTTCTTTATTAAGATTCAGGACCCTAGTCTCAGAATCAACTACGTTACTCTCCATCTTAATGAAAAATTCTATCATATTATGGTTGCTCATCCCCAAGGGGTCTCGCACAATTAGATTTCCAATTATTCCTTTCTCATTACACAATACCCAGTCTAGGATGGCCTGTTCTTCAGTTGGTTCCTCAATGTATTGGTCCAGAAAACCATCCCGTATAGGCTCCAGGAATTCCTCCTCTATGGTATTGTTACTAATTTGATTTGCTGTGATGCTACATTCAGTCAAATGTGGCCTTGATGTCAAGGGCAGTCACTCTCACCTCACTCCTCAAGTTCAGCTCTTTTGTTGATGTTTGAACCAAGGCTGTAATGAGGTCAGAAGTTGAGAGACCCTGGCGGAACCCAAACTGAGTGTCAGTGAATAGGTTATTGCTAAGCAAGTGCCACTTGAATGCACTGCTGATGACCCCTTCCATCACTTTGTTGATGATCAAGAATAAACAGATGGGGCGGTAATTGGCCATGTTAGATTTATCCTGTTTTTTGTGAACAGGACATACCAGGGCAACTTTCCACATTGCTGGGTAGTTGCCAGTGTTGTAGCTGTACAGCTTGGCTAGGGGCGCGGCAAGTTCTGGAGCACAAGTCTTCAGTACTATTGCCAGAATATTGTCAGGGCCCATAGTCTTTGCAGTATGCAGTGCCTTCAGCCGTTTCTTGATGTCATGTGGAGTGAGTCAAATTAGTTGAAGACTGGCATCTGTGACGCTGGGGACCTCTGGAGGAGGCTGAGATGGATCATCCATTAGGGACTTCTGGCTGAAGATTGTTGCGAATGCTTCAGCCATACCTTTTGCACTTATATGCTGGGCTCCTTCATCATTGAGGATGGGGATATTTGTGGAGCTTACTCCTCCAGTGAGTTGTTTAATTGTCCACCACCATTCACGACTGGATGTGGCAGAACTGCAGAGCTCAGATCTGATCTGTTGGTTGTGGAATCACTCAGCTCTATCACTTGCTGCTTATGCTGCTTGGAATGCAAGTAGTCCTGTGTTGTAGTTTCAACAGGGTGACACCTCATTTTTCGGTATGCCTGCTGTGAGTAACTGCTCCTGTGCTCCTGGTTGTTCCTGGTATGTCCTCCTGCACTCTTCATTGAACCAATAGGCACATCATCCCCTACCTACTAGCCTGTCATCACCATTGGCATGTCTCTCACACTATGTTTCTTCAAACACGTCATTAGTCACCTCTTATCAGCTGTCTGTATCTGAACTGGTGTCTGGGGCAAATATAAACGTTGATAGATGGTGCTTTGAGTAAATCTTCTTGTGCTCCTGGTTGTTGTAGACTACTGGGTTCATCTTCCTAAGTGAGGAGATGAGTGGGAACATTATAAGTGCAGAAGTTCATAACAAGCTGGATATTATATCATTACATGAACTATTAAGTAATACACAATCAGTCTTGTCACATTGATGTGAAATATGGATCAAATCATAAATTATGCTATGGTACATATCTTTTGAGCGATGTGCCTATCTGTGCACCTTTCCAACTTCTTTATCAACTACTGTACAAGACTCTCTTCCAATGCAACAAGTTATCTTTCATAACTAGTTAGTAATAGTTCCTGGTAGCTTACACTGCCTGTTGTGATCCTTAATGTTACATTGTGTCCAATTTTGGCTTAAAATAACAATTGTGTGGCTTAAAGTAGGATAAATTGCCATTTTGAAATTCACCTATTTCTGAGACTACAACAGATTGACATCCATATATATCTATATTTACTGGGAATTATGCAAACATTTGATATGCATCCATTTAATTACACATTCACATAACTCATGTATATATTCAGTGAGGGTCTTTTAGCAATTTGAAAAATATTCATTTTTCACAGCCAGTAACAACTATTTAATGTCATGCCTATATATTTGCATATCATCTCAAAAGCTGTTATTTGGTGATGTCATATAATAACATTGTAATCTTACTTTGGTCTTTCTCATACTATTAAGCATTGCACATCATGGCCTGCGCTTTTGACACATGGGTCTGTGATGTATTGCTGTGCTCGCTCAATAACTACATTGTGTAATTGTTCACTGTTCTATGACTAGAGTACTATTCTCTGTGATAACCATGTTCTGGTCTATAAATCCAAATTCCCAAGTTTAGTGGCCAGCCATAATGATTGAGTTTTACTCTCTCCTGCAAGTATACACCCATGGGCACATCCTCCACCCGTATACAAACACACCCACATACAAATGCCTACACAACATTCAGGATTTATACTGATTAAAAGGCAATTTAGGTGCTAATGAAGTATGAAACAAGATTATTTCAGTCAAGTCACTCTCACTAAATTAATGTTTAATGAATTTGACAGGAGTAAAATGTCTGTCAGCCACTATTTCGTTTGTATGGAGTTATCAAAATAATCTTTTAAGAAAGTTGCACCTCATGTTATTTACTGTGGCTAGTAGAATTTGAAATATATGGCTCTTGATTGGTTTCTAATACAGTGAGGTTATCTTAGTTAGGCAAGCAGCAAGAGGTTGATTCATTTTTGGAATTTGGTTCATGCCACTCCAGTTGCTCTTGGGTATCTTGACTAAATGATCAATATTCATGCATGTACCTTGAGGTTGATTGTTAGCAAACTATTTCACTAGGGGCAATGGGGCATCACAACTGAGTCCTTATCCATACCGGCACATGTACATAGTAGTCAAGGCTGGAAACCTGGCTGGTTGCTCCCTCCCTGAAAGTTCTGAGGTCACCTATAGCTTTCTTACTGCTGTCCTATCTAAATTCAGTTAACTTAGCAGAGACTAGAGGTTGAATCTGGGCCCTTCATGTCTACTTAATTTAACTGCTAACTGATTAAAATTGCTGAGCCATCAGGGGATCCCTCAGATTGCAATTTAATCTAACTTTGATTTGCTTAATTGATGTTTTTACTGTACTGTAGTTAGTACTGTAGCAAATTTGGTTGGTGCCTTCAGACAACATTAGCACTGTAAAAGTGTGCAAAATTTATGCATTATATGTTGCATATATTTGCTTATTTCTCTGTAAGGAAGGATTTGTTGTATGCGTGTGTATATGCATACATATATTTTATATATACATATTTAATACACACATATGAGTTTATATTTATTAGGTTATTTTTCTTGATACCAGAGGGATCAGTTTAGGTAATATGATCCTTGAAGGGCAGTATGCTGTTTAACTGTATACACTAGAATTTTTCTGAGTTAACATTGTCAAGGTTAATGTTATTTCTGTCCATTACCTATTTGGTGCTTTTAGCAAGAGGTTGTGTTGAACCAAGTATAAATGATTTGTTTTTATTTATGACTAGTACATTCAAAGTTGTAATCACATTCACAATTTATACAGTTTCAGTACATTTGCAAAAGCATTTTAAGATTGTATTATCAGTATATAAAATCACGTTTAGAACTTACCTTAGGGTGGTTAGTAATGTAAAAATTAATAATAATTGCTTGAGGATAGGCCCCTAAGGGACTTCAGTACAAACTGACAGAAAAATGTCAATATTGTCTTTATATATTAACTAGATACTTGTCTTTTCTAATATTAGTTTAAACTTCCACCTGTTTGTTAAATATTTAGGCAATGAAGTGACATAATATTTTTTGACACAAACATATTTGTGATAAACATTTGCTGTGATTTCTGAAAAAATAACACAGCATTTGTAACCTATTGTACTGGCGCAGAAAAAAAGAACTACAGTAAGTGTGCTGTCATGGATTGCTAAATTTGTGTCAGAGACAGGGTAAGTATTTTTACCGCCTCAGAGGGAATAGAAATGCGAGAGAAACTGACAGTGAAGGATCTAATTACCCAGGCATGAAATGAGAAGGTGAAAGTAAACGTTATTTTACCCCTCTGAAGGAGGCTTGTGGGAATAGTGACATCACTGCCTGCGTACGACAACATGATGTCATTGGAAGGGCAATGACAGTAGAAAATGAAAACGCTTGTTCTAGACGTTTAAAAAATGCCTGCCAGAATGAAACACAGAGTTGAATGAATCTTCACATTATAGTGGTAATCAGCAACGTAAGGTTGGACATCAATCCTCTACCTTTCACACACATCCAGTTGGGATCATGTTGATAACATTTAAATCATAACAATGTAACTTGAAGTCTTATATTTTTAAACCTGTTGGCAAGCCATACAATAGCTTTCACTTATTTTCAGCTAATGGAAATCAGTGATAGTGATCTTGGAAGGACAGGGAGACATTAGCTGCTGGTTCTTGAATTCTCAGAATACTTGCGAATACTGTACTCTTTCATTCCCAAAAAAAGAATGCTAACTTTATTAAAGAATAAGTGCAACGTAAAACTCTGCCCTGAATGCATTTTCAAAACAGTAATTTAGCCCACTATAGCTTGCTGAGCAGTCAATATGCGCATGACTGTTGGATGTCAGCAGGGTTAAGTTTCCATTTTCAGTATACCCACATAAAAGATCCCGCAGAATGCTTGTGACAATAAAGTGAATTGTCTTTAAATTAGCCTACTCCTTCTGGGCAATAATTCCTCCACTGCCCAGTGTGGCTAATGTAAGACAAAAGCTTAACAGATCTCAGACTCATTATGTATTATGGAACAGCTTCTTGGCAAATGATATAAGCATGGCTGGTCTGATTCTTATTTAAATTCTATTGCTTGCACAAAATGAATAATTTAGAGTTTGATGAGGTTTCCAGCACCAAAATTTACAAAAACATTTCAAAGTCAGCGAATGTATAATGTTACAAGATTATGCAGGGTATAGAATGAAGTCCTCCTGGCTCCCCCATAGTGGATAAATGCAATACCTCTGTGACATTAAACTATACTGACCAAGGCCGAGTTATTTTATTGCACTGAATTGGGGTGTGAGCTTGATTCAGCACATGCTGCATGCGGCTGACGAAACTGGTGAGTGCAGATACCAGTTGTGGAGGAGGGGACACGGGATGGAGGGGCGTGATTAGAGGACTTGGCTGGTTCAAATGTAAACTGAGGACCTAAGGTGAATCTGCATGGGAGATCTGGGGTAATGGGGGGCAGGAGGAAAATGGTAGGAGTGGTGAGCAAGAAGATATGACTGGCAGTGGTCTGTGGATTTTATGGTTCTTTAAGCTCCACAATAAGGTAAGTAAAGAAGTTAAATCTCTTTCTGGTCACAACCTTGAGTAGTGCCTTTGGCTGATCAGCCTGAAGAAACTGACCCCAGGATGCACAGTGCATTCGCCATACGCAATCAAATTTTACAAAGCATGGCTTCAAACCGACATTAGGCTAATTATTTTCATGTGAAAAGGGCCTTTTTTCAGGCATGTGCCCTGGAGGACCCTTTACCAAAACGGTGATTGGTGCATTTCCTACATGGAATGAGCGTGCACACACCACCCGCCATATTGTATAGTTGGGATGCCTGTTAATTGGCCTGTAAAACAGAAGAAGCGCAATCCAATTATTTGGCCCAGTAAGCTCCCAGGCTCAATCCAAATTCTGTGCTTAGTTAGATGGAGCAGCAATAGGACTGCTGTGAGTGACATAAACTTTCTCAACAGTAAGATGGAGAGAAAAATTACCCAGGTTTCCTGCTCTTAATTAAAAGAAAAACAAAATACTGCGGATGCTGGAAATCTGAAATAATTTCCAGCATTTTCTATTTTTATTCCAGCTCTTAACCCCTGCTGGAAAGTACATACCTGTGAAGACTGGAAGAGAACATGATCAGGTTAGGCTATAATGCTTTTTGTAGTTGAAAAACCTGATGACCCTTACTACTCAAAATCACATGTGAACAATGAGGCTTTGGGTGAGGTTCTGGTGGATTTTCAGAATCTATTCAGGCATTTGATACAGTGCAAATCTGCTCACTGGAAGTTTAAACTCGCCAGGCAATTGCTGCACATGTGCACGCATCAGGAACACTGTTGGCATTGGAAGATCCAGGCCAAAGAATCTGCAAAGGAGTATAAATAGGCTAAGTGAATAGGCAAAAATAGGCAGATGGAGTAGTATAATGTGGGAAAAGGTGAGGTTGTTCAGAGGTGGGAAGAATAGAAAAGCAGAATATTATTTAATGGAGATAGACTGAAGAATGCTGTGGTACAGAGGGATCTGGGTATCCTCATACATGAATCACAAAATTTTATCATGCAAGTACAGCAAGTAATTAGGAAGACAAATGGAATGTTGGTTGATCTGATTGTGGCCTTAAATCCGCTTTGCAGCCTGCCCCCCATAAACCTTGAAATCTCCAGAAAACTATCTTGAATAATCTACTCTAAAGAAATTCACTATGGCCCAGATCTTCTAGTCAGTGACAATGCTGGGTGCATTGCCGCTGCCCGCAAAGCTTTCTGTGCCCGGTGGCCTGCCCATTTTCAGCCAGGACTTCCAATCCTGGCTGAAGCAAAAATGGGCCAGCGTAGCCTTTCCAGGGTAAGTCTAGTGAGCTCAGGACTGTCGAAGGAAGGCAAAGGCATGCCCTCTTTTTTCGGCACCAGGTGAGGTTTTAAAGGTCTCAAGTCTTTTAATGATGAGTGTGGGTTAGTGAGTGGATAAGTGAGTGAGTGGGTTGGTGATAGGGCAGTTGGGTCAGGTGGGTAGTTGGGTTGGGTGGGTAGTCGGGTCGGGTCAGGTGGTAGTCAGGTTGGGTGGGTGGTTGGGAGGTGGGGGAGTGGTTGGGAGGGGGGTTGATTGTGGTGCTCATTTTAGTTATGCTGCCTAATCTTTGAGTTAGACCGGGTATTAACCAGCATAACATTTCCTGGATAAGTATCCAGCCAAGTTCTGCGTATCTGGCATTTTGCCAGTGGTGGGGATGGTGGTGGGCAGCCCTCCCACCCAGAGCCCAACTGCACCACCTATGTGGCGTAGCACCAGCAGTGGGTGAGCACTCAACATTGTGGAGAGGCTGCCTGGTGAACACTGTCAGCCTGCCAGTGGGCTTGGGAGCCCTTCTAATTGGGCACTCTATGGCCGATAGGATTCTCCCATCATTAATGGCCAACCCCTCCACAGCAATCGCCCTCCTGTATTGTAACTTCACCAGGTGGACACCTCATTTTTAGGTATGTCGGGTGCTGTGCCTGGCATTCCCTCCTGCACTCTTCGTTGAATCAGGATTGATCTCCTGGCTTGGTGGTAATGGTAGAGTGGGGGATATGCCGGGCCATGAGATTACAGATTGTGGTTGAGTACAATTCTGCTGCTGCTGACAGCCCACAGCGCCTCATGGATGCCTGGTCACTAGATCTGTTTGAAATCTATCCCATTTATCACGGTGGAGAGCTTCCTCCATGTGAAGACAAGACTTTGTCTCGACAGTGGTGGGATGGTTTGTGGTAATCAGCAGGAGGTTTCCTTGCCCATTTTTGACCTGATGCCACGAGACTTCATGGGGTCCGGAGTCAATGTTGATGACTCCCAGGGCAACTCCCTCCTGACTGTATACCACTGTGCTGCCACCTCTGCTGGGTCTGTCCAGCCAGTGGGACAGGACATACCTAGGAATGGTGATGGTGGTGTCTGGGACTTTATCTATCAGGTATGACCCCGTGAGTATGACTATGTCAGGCTGTTGCTTGACTAGTCTGTGAGACAGCAGTCTTAATTTTGGCACTAGCCCCCAGATGTTAGTAAGGAAGACTTTGCAAAATTGGCAAAAGTTGTTGGGATCTGGAACGCTTTACCTGAAAACTTGGTGGAAGCTGATCCCATGAATAATAAAGGGAGTTGGACAGGTACTTGAGGATAAGGAACTTACAGAGTTATAGAAAAAAGGGAGAATATGGGACTAAGCATGGCAGTTCTTCCAAAGAGCCAGCATAGGCATGATGGGCTGAATGGCCTCCTATGTTATACATTCCTATGATTTCCTCACAGGCCCAAGCAGCAAATCATAGAAAACAAGGTACAGCCTTTGCCTGACGAGACACCATTCTGACTTTTGTAGTTCGCTTTCAATTCCAACTCCTTCAACTTGCATGTTTCACTTGCCATTTTAATTACTGGAGTTGATCTATCCTTTCCAAAGATATCCCCTCCAACTTGCATTCTCTCCTTCCCTCCTTTCCACTCATCAGCCATGGCCTGGTACCTCAGGCCTTCCTGCCTGATAGCCAGCTAGCCTCTTAATATGGCAGGCTGCTAGCTGGAAGATGGAATCCAAAAGTTTACATCACTGCCATTAAATTTGGCAGGTTCTCTGGGAAACTGGTTCTTCCGGGTTTCCTGGCCACAACACCTCCTCCCTGATCTCTTATTCCCTCACTGTGAAATAAATATTGGGGCCAATGACTCCCTATGATGGGAAAGTTTAAAAAAAAAAGTGAAATTAATAGGGGTTTAAAAATATCAGCAGTGATTTCAAGATTCATTGGTTCATCCGAGTCACTATTTGAAGCCTATTACTCTTTTATTTATGTAATCAATGGTTAATGCTATGTATAACTTTTTTTTACCTTGCAATATATGATTGATTTCAGAATGCTTGATGTCTTATCTTAGTCCAGTATTTATGATGATATTGTTAAGGAATATTAAATGGTTTTGCAGTTACGAGGTGAGTTTTTTGTTGTTAGTTCACCACAAAACAGAAAAAAAAATCACCAGATTTGAAGAATTTTACTTCACTTTTAAAGCCAATGGTTGATGTAGCCCTAAGAAAGTGTTGAGTGTTACCTGACCTTCAAGCTGTTTACATTTCATTGGGCTTCCTTGTTTATGATCATATGGATGGTTCCGGATTCAACCAGACAGCATTTGAAGATGCTAAGGTTGATATAAGAGTGGAATAAGACATAGAATTAATATAATGGATTGCTTTTGTGTCCTAAATGGGCAACAAGTCAGCCGAGTGGCTGCTCCACATGGCAGTCTGTGCTGGCCTGAGGCCTGTGCTCAACTCAGCACCAAGCATCATATGCATTTAACAGTTGAGCAACTAGTGCCGAAAGTATGTCCGGAAGCAGCTAGTTTGATCAAATGGACGCAATTTAGGTCAGCTGTGATGCTGGCAGTGGGCCTTTAGTTCTGTGAGGGAGAGGGTAGGTGATGCTAAGAGGGGAATCCAGAAGCCACAGGCGTTTTATGGAGCTAGGTGGACCATTTCTGACTCCATAAAATACAAAGATTTGCAACGTATTTTGGACCTTTTTCAGCAGCCTCCAGCTGTCCTCAGCTAGCAAGGTGTATTCTCCATCTTTGCTGTGATATTTCACATCAGGGTTCTGCAACCTTTTCAGGGATAATCTAAACAGCCTGATGCCAGTTTCAAGCAGGTATCTTGGGCAACTAAAAGTCATCTGATTCAATTTTGCAAGATCTGTGTATTTCCAAATCATTTCAATGACCAGTAGCCAATAACTAAACAAAAACTGTGTTGTTTGCAAAAATTCCCTCAAAAGTTAGCAAGTCTGCTAGCAGGCCTGAAAAAAACCCCTACCCAATGTTGTCAACTGCACATCCTCCCTCCATCACAACCCCCACCCCGCTCCCTGCAATCTCACTGCTGGCAGATATCAGCAATCCATCAATGAGACAAGCTTCACATCTATGTCCACATTCTGAAAAACACTATTTTCCACTCCACATTGACCTAATACCAAAGGACATCTGGGACGCCAAATCCCTACATCCCCAAAGCAGTGCTACTAAACTCCAAGATACCATCTCAGTTCTTCGACTGTCCCCAAATCTCTGAAATATTTCTTCCAGTTTATAGCATTATTGAGAAATAAGAGAGGGTGTGGACACATCTTCCAGCTGCCTCCCTCCCTCGATAACATTTTTAGATGTGTGAATGGCAGGAGGATGGGCTTTCCCGGAAACCCTTCCGGTTTAGCTTGCTGTACAACCAAAAATAAGTACACCAGCGGGGAGCAGGTGCACAAAGCTGTAACTGGGCTAATAAGTTCCGTATCCACGTGGCAATTGATTCAAGTGCCGTGAGATTATTGGCAACACATCAAGGGAATATCATTCAATTAAATTTTGTTTCTGCTGTATAGATAGACTTTGAAAGAGTAGTAAGGCTTTGCTTTGGAATTAATTAATGATGCTGGTACCCATCCTCAAGGTTCAAATGAACCCACCCTCATGATTTGGGATGATGTCAAACTGATGGTAAATGAGTGGGCATACATCATGCACTTCCAGCAGCGCACTGGATGTTTTCATCCCGTCTCTCCCCAATGCATCAATACCTTCTACCCGCTTTAGTATTGCTAATCACCAGGGTGAAAATATCTGTGCATCAGAAGCAAAAATTAATTGACTGATGTGCTGTCGATTTGCTAACAGCTCTTGAATCAATTGCCATGTAGATTTGGCACTGTGGACCCCAGTTACAGTTTTGTACACCTGCTCCCTGCTGGTATACTTACCGCTGGTCATACAACAGGCTAAACTGACAGGATTTCCAGGGAAACCCGTTCCTGCTGCTCACTGATCCAAAAAAGTTGTAATGACAGAGGTAAGAGGCAATGGAAGAAACATCTGGACTCCTTCATATGGAATTTCTCAACCATGCTCTACATAGAAACATGGAAGGAGGAGTAGGCCATTTGGCCTGTCAAGCCTGCTCCACCATTCATTTGGATCGTGGCTAACATCCTGGGAAACAGGAAATGGAAGTGATGGAGAAACTCGGGAAAACTACAATCACCATGAAAGTGAGCAAATTGTTGGGTCTGCGGGCTGACAAATCCCCAGGTCCAGATGGACTTCACCCTAAGGTCTTGAAAGAAGTGAGATAGTTGATGCACTGGTTTTAATTTTCTAAAATTCCCTGGATTCAGAGAAGGTTCCATTAGATTGGAAAATAGCAAATATAACTCCTTTATTCAAAAAGGGAGGGAGAGAGAAAGCAGGAAACTAAAGGTCAGTTAGCCTAACATCTGTCATAGGGAAAATGTTAGAGGCTATTATTAAAGATGTTATAGCAGGGCAGTTAGAAAAATTCAAGGCACTCAGGCAGAGTCAACATGGTTTTGTAAAAGGGAAATCATGTTTAATCACTCTTTGAAGGAGTCATGTGCTGTGGTTAAAGGGGAACCGGTGGATATACTGTACTTAGATTTCCAGAAGGCATTTGATAAAGTGCCACATCATAGGTTATTGCAGAAAATAAAAGCTCATGTGTAGAGAGTAACATATTGGCATGGATAGAAGATTGGTGAGCAAACAGGAAGCAGAGAGTAGGCATAAATTGGTCTTTTCCTGGTTGGTAGGATGTGACGAATGTTATGCCACAGGGATCAGTGCTGGGGCCTCAACTTTTTACAATTTTTATAAATGACTTGGATGAAGGGACCAAAGGAATATTTGCTAAATTTGCTGATGACACAGAGATAGGTAGGAAAGTAAATTGTGAAGAGGGCGTAAGGAGGTAACAAAGTGACATAGATAGGTTAAGTGAATGGGCAAAGATCTGGCAAATGGAGTATAATGTGGGTAAATGTGAAATTGTTCATTTTGGCAGGAAGAATAAAAAAGAAGCTTCTTATCTAAATAGGGAGAGATTACAGAGCTCTCAGGTTCAGAGGGATCTGGGTGTCCTAGTGCATGAATCACAAAAGGTTAGTATGCAGGTACAGCAGGTAATTAGGAAAGTTAATAGAATGTTATAACTTATTGTGAGAGGAATTGATTACAAAAGTAGAGAGGTTATGCTTCAGTTGTAAAGGCATTGGTGAGACCACATCTGGAGTATTGTGTACAGTACTGGTCTCCTTATTTAAAGCAAGATGTAAATGCATTAGAAGCAGTTCAGAGAAGGTTTACTAGACTAATACCAGGAATGGGTGGGTTGTCTTATGAGAAAAGGCTGGACAGGTTAAGTTTGTATCCACTCGAATTTAGAAGAGTAAGAGGTGACTTAATTGAAACCTTTAAGATCCCGAGGGGTCTTAACAGGGTGGATGTGGAGAGGATGTCTCCTCTTGTGCGAGAATCTAGATGTAGGGGTCACTGTTTAAAAATAAGGGGTCGCTCATTTAAGACAGAGAAGAGGAGAAATTTTTTCTGAGGGTTATGAGTCTTTGGAGCTCTCTTCCTCAAAAGGCGCTGGAAACAGTCTTTGAATATTTTTAAGGCAGAGCCTTAAAATCATGATTAACAAGTGGGTGAAAGGTTATCGGGGATAGGCAGGAATGTGGGATTGAGGTTACATTCAGATCAGCCATGATCTTATTGAATGATGGAGCAGGCTTGAGGGCCTGAGTGGCCCACTCCTGCTCCTAATTTGTATGTATGTTCGTATGCTCATCTACCTCTAGGCCATTTTTCTCCACTATCCTCATACCCCTTGATTTCATTACCATCCAGAAATCTAACAATTTCTGTCTTGAACATGCTCAACGATTGAGTTTCCACAGCCCTCTGGGGTTGAGAATTCCAAAGATTCACCACCCTCTGAATGAAAAATTTTCTCATCATCTCAGTCTTAAATGGCCTGCCCCTCATTCTGAGACTGTGTCCCCTGTTCTGGACTCACCAGAAAGGGGAAACATCGTATCCACAGCTACTCTGCCATGCCATGTAAGAATTTTGTGAGTTTCAATGAGATCACTTCTCATTCTTTGAAATTCTAAAGCATATAGTCACAGTTTCCTCAATCTCTCCTCATAAGACAATCCCGCCATCCCAGGGCTTTGTCTGGTGAACCGCCATTGCACTCCCTCTATGGCAATTACATCCTTCCTTAAATAAGGAGAGCAAAACTGTGCACAATACTCTAGGTGCAGTCTCACCAATACCCAATACAATTGCAGCAAGGCATCTTTACTCCTGTACTCAAATCCCCTTGCGTTGAAGACCAATATACCAATTGCCTTCCTATTGCTTGCTGTACCTGCGTGCTAGCTTTTAGTGACTCATGAACAAGGACACCCAGGTCCCTTTGTAAATGGCAGAAATGGGTTCCACCCTTTATTCCTGCTGCTCCAGGGTTCAAAGACCCAACAACTTGTACATCATGCATATGATCTTGCTGCAGATTCTTAGCTCTAAAACTGGTTAGGGGTAAAATTAAGAATAAAGGAATATTTATAAAATTTACAGTTTTCACAGGATAATGAGCATGTTATTGGAATGCAATCCTCAAAGCACCAGCAAAGATCCCAGGATACCATCAAATAAGAATGAAATGTAACTTATTAGGACCAATTTTCCTCATGGGAACATCCCCTACCTTGAGAGCTCTTTGGCTTAGTTTGGAAACTTCAGGCAGTTCTAGCTTCTCATAGACACAGCACACATCTGGTAACTGCGCCTGCTTCTTGTCTGGTCTCCAGAATTGAGGTGGGGAAGGAGTATGAAGAACACAAATTTGAACGTATCCAGTCACTCTAAAACAGGCATCCTAATGCTCAACTATTAACCTCTTCTGTTATATAAAAAAAACTCCTCCAATTCACCATGAACAATGCCATGAGAAGTTTTCAGTTGCAGGAATTGTGGGCCTAATCAGACTCAATTTTCCACTAATTATGGAGGAAACTTTACAGTGAATACACCTGCCATTTTCTGATATGGCTTCTGAAGATAAGGTTCCCACCAGTTATACTCTCATCAAATTAGTCCTCTAGGTTTGACTTTTTCGATGTCCCCTAATTGGCCTCCCTGCTTCATCTTACATAAGCTACAACTATTTCAGACCTCGGTTGCCCAAATCCTCTCGTGCCTATCATCCCCTTGCCTAACAGCCAGATCCTCACCCATTTCTGTGGACTCCCTCTCTCTTAGTGAATCAGATTTCAAATTCTCATGCTTGTTTTCAAATCTCATGATTCTTCTTCAATCTTCTTCAGACTCAAGTTCCCATCTCCACCTCTAGTTCCTTCAGCTCTGGATTACTACAGGTTGTCCCATCCCTGCACTCTATTGTTGGTGACATCTTAGTCCCACATTCTGTAAATCACTCTCTAACGTGCTATATCCTGGACCAGACCCCCAAGTTTTTATACAATCCAGTTAGGGACCAGTAATGTTTTATTTAAAGTAGACAAATTTTGAGATTCAAGGCACTTGCTAATCGAATAAAGTCACAAGATTCCACGGGTTTTGAACAAACAAAATAAACTTACTATAGAAAGTCAGAAAGATAAAACAATTTACAATATCTAACTTAATACAGTATCTCGCTTAATATGAGGTACGTGTGAATTACCAGGCAAATCGTGGTCGAATACACCATACTGCACAATAAATGGCAGATACAACCAAGACAGATTCCACAGGTATCTCAACAACCCACCCAGACGTCAGTAACCCTGTGAGTCAATCAATCTCGATGAAACTCTGCCTCTCTCACAAGGGATTCCAGTCTTCACCTTTGAAGACCTCACCTTGAAATTCTCTCCAAAAAGTCATTCCAACTTGGATGGCCTCAATGACGGCTCACCTTGTAGGATTTCAATCTCCTCTCTCATAACTCTGTTCCCTTGGATTCCCGAATCTGCACTTAAGCACCAACTCACAAGCACAACTTCAGCTCTTTGGCTACGCAGAGCAGCACACTACTGCTCCAAAGGGGTACTTTTGCCCTAACGGCCTGCAGCATGGAATTACCAACCTTCTGCTGCCTCCTTTGATCGCCAGGGCTTCTCCTGGTCCCTCATCACTCAAAGTCTGCAATTGCAGCCCTTTTTCAGCTTAGAGCATCTTACTCTGCTCTTCTTTCTTCTTAACTGGAACCTCTCCCTACCCCCTCTCCCTTTGGGACCTCTCGCTGTCCCCTGATGGGGAGTCTTCTCTGGATATGGTGCCACGCTCCTGGTCAACATGACTGAGGCTTTTGCACTATTTTGTTTTCCCTCTATAAGCAGGCGCCCTGGTCACTCCAAAATGCTGTGTTGCGCATACGCAGCCTGCTTCCTTATAGTTCTCAGCCTACCCAAGATGAGGTAAGTCTGGCTCTCTTGACAAATTTCTGCCTTGTTATATTTCTGTTCACCGTCAAAAACCCGTTTAAAACTACCTCTTTTGGTCACCTCTACTAACTCCATGGGGAGAATTTTCTCCCCATCGGGCGGGCTGGTCGGGAGTGGGTGCAAGCGAGCGCGGAGCCGATCGCCGCCTGCGATAGGCGCCGCCATTTTACGTGGGCGGGCCAATTAAGGCTTGCCCAGTGTGACACACGCCCGGTAGTGCGCTACCTGTGCGGGCGTGGGGAGGAGGGAGAGTCGGGGCTCGCGCTCTTTCACGCATGCGCACAAAAGAGCGCAGAAATCTCCCTGAGGCATGGAGCTGCCTCAGGGAGATTAATTTCATAATGAGAATTTTTAATAAAGAGGGTAAAAAATCATTTACACATGTCCCCTCATGTGACAGTGTCACATGAGTTGGGACATGTTTATGAAATGTTCGAAAAATATTTATTAATTTAATAAACCTTTCATGAAACCTCATCCCACCCATGGATGAGGTTTCATGAAAAATGCAAAGGCCATTTGGGCTCTTCGACTGCCCGCCAACCTTAAGGCTGGACGGGCGGCCCTGTCAATTTGTTTAATTGGTTTGTTAATGGCCTTAACAGGCCTTTGACAGTTCGGCGGGCATGCAGCCAACTCTGGTGCGCGGCCACCGAGCGAAAGATCAGAATGACGCACGGTGACATCGGGACGCATGCCCGACGTCACCATGCATCATTTTATGTGAAAATTCTGGCTCATATTACTCTTCCTTTGGTCTGATGTACAGCTGCAAAGCATCTTGGGCATTTTGTTATGTTAAAGGCATTGTAAATATACAGACGGCTGCATGTATATTCTTTGTCATGGCCAACAATTTATTAGGCCGTGTAATCATTTTTATATTATGCACATTTCCAGTTTATAATTACATTTTTATTATTTTACCACTATTGCAGATTTGTACTCAACACTCCCAATTCAATGCAATCTAATGAGGCTTGTTATGTAACAAAAGTGGAAACATTCCTATAGGAATGTGCTTTGTATATCCCTCTTGTCTATTTATTTTGTTTATATGTGGGCGAATTGAAATGATTATTGCTTTAAAGGCAAGGTTCATATCAACATTTGGACTAATAGCACATGTGCAGCCAGCCAACTCTCCTTAAAGGCAGCCTTCCCCTCTTAAAGTGAATCTGCACTGAACGATGTTGCTGGAGTTTAAAATGGAAAATGGGATACCAGTGCACAGAGAAGTTTCTAGGGTGATGGATGAAACATTGGAGGCATTAGTGGTGGAGGTGAGCAGGAGGAGAGTTGGCATGGTTCTGTAGGGAGTCACATTCTATCGCAGAAGTGAATGGGAGCAGGTGATAAGCACGGTCAGTTTCCATATTTTAGACCTGAGGACCTGGCTGCAGTGCCACAAGAAGTCCAGTAACCTCACACGGGTGGTCAGGTCAACGAATGCAGCTTCAAATGACATCTCTTACCCACCACACCACCAGCCTTTCCTCCTGCTTAATGCATCATAAGATCATAAGAAAAAGGAGCAGGAGTAGGCCATTCAGCCCATCGAGCCTGCTCTGCCATTCAATAAGATCATGGCTGATCTGATTGTGATGTTAACTCCACTTTCCTGGCTGCCCCACGTAATCCTTGTAGATCTATAATCTGTCTAACTCAGCCTTGAATATATTAAGCAGCCTCCACTGCTCTCTGTCGAAGAGAATACCAAAGACTAACAGCCCTCAGAGAAGAAATTCCACCTTATCTCTGTCCTAAATGGGGGACCCTTTATTTTGAAATTGTTCCCCCCCCCCCCAGTTTTAGATTCCCCACAAGGGGAAACATCCTCTCAGCATCTACCCTGTCAAGCCCCCTTAGAATCTTATGTTTCAATAAGATCATCTCTCATTCTTCTGAACTCCAATGAGCAGAGACCCAACCTGCTCAACCTTTCCTCATAAGACAACTCATCCATCACAGAAATCAGCTTAGTGAACCTTCTCTAAATTGCTTCTAATGCAAGTATATCCCTCCCTAAGTAAGGAGGCCAAAACTGTAAACAGTACTCTAAATGTGGTCTCACCAATGCCCTGTACAGTTGTAGCAAGACTTACCTACTTGTAAACTTCATCCCCCTTGCAATAAAGGCCAACATTCCATTTGTCTTCCTAATTACTTGCTGTACCTGCATGCTAACTTTTTGTGATTCATGTACAAGGACTTCCAGGTTCGTCTGTACCGCTACATTCTGCAGTTTCTCTTCATTTAAATAATATTCTACTTTTTTATTCTTCCTGACAAAGTAGACAACTTCACATTCTTTCATATTATACTCCATCTGCCGATTTTTTGTCCACTCAGTTAACCTCTCTATTGCCCTTTGCAGATTCTTCATATCTACCTCACAACTTACTCTCCGACCTATCTTTGTATCAACAGCAAGTTTGGCTACAATGCAGTCGGTCCCTTCATCCAAGTCGTTAATGCACATCATAAATAGTTGAGGCCCCAGCACTGATCCCTGTGGCACTCCTCTGGTTACAGTTTGCCAACTTCAAAATGAGCCATTTATCCTGACTCTCTGTTTCCTGTTGGTTAACCAATTCTCTATCAATACTAATATATCACCCCAACACCGTGAACTCTTATACAATGACATTTCATGTGGCACCATATTGAATGCTGTTTGGAAATCCAAATGCTGTACATCAACTGGTTCCCCTTTATCACCCTGCTTGTTCCATCCTCAAAGAACTCTAATAAATTTGTCAAACACGATTTCCCTTTCACAAAACCATGTTGACTCTGCCAAAGATAGGTGGAGGGACAGGTAGTATTGAGGAGGCGGGGAGGCTGCAGAAGGATTTGGACAGGTTAGGAGAATGGGCAAAGAAGTGGCAGATGGAATACAACATGGAGAAGTGTGAGGTCATGCACTTTGGTAGGAAGAATAGAGGCATAGACTATTTTCTAAATGGGGAGAAAATTCAGAAGTCTGGAGTGCAAAGGGACTTGGGAGTCATAGTCCAGGAATCTCTTTAGGTTAACTTGCAGGTTGAGTCGGTAGTTAGGAAGGCAAATGCAGTGTTGGCATTTATTTCGAGAGGACTAGAATCTTAAAGCAGGGATGTGCTGCTGAGGCTTTATAAGGCTCTGGTCAGACCACATTTAGAATATCGTGAGAAATTTTGGGCCCTGTTTCTCAGGAAGGATGTGCTGGTCCTGGAGAGGGTCCAGAGGAGGTTCACGAGAATGATCCCAGGAATGAAAGGCTTAACATATGAGGAACGTTTGAGGACTCTGGGTCTATACTTGATGGAGTTTAGAAGGATGAGGGGGGATCTGATTGAAACTTACAGAATACTGAAAGGCCTGGATAGAGTGGACGTGGGGAAGATGCTTCCATTAGTAGGAGAGACTAGGACCCGAGGGCACAGCCTCGGAGTAAAGGGAAGACCTTTTAGAACAGAGATGAGGAGAAACTTCTTTAGCCAGAGAGTGGTGAATCTATGGAATTCATTGCCACAGAAGGCTGTGGAGGCCAGGTCATTGAGTGTATTTAAGACTGAGATAGGTAGGTTCTTGATTGGTAAGGGGATCAAAGGTTACAGGGAGAAGGTGGGAGAATGGGGTTGAGAAACTTATCAGCCATGATTGAATGGCAGAGCAGACTTGATGGGCTGAATGGCCTAATTTCTGGTCCTATGTCTAATGGTCTTATGATTGTGTTATGATTTTCTAAAAGCCTTGCTACTACCTCCATAATAATGGATTCTAACACTTTCCCGATGAGAGATGTTAGACTAACTGGTCTATAATTTCCTGTTTTCTGCCTCTCTTCCTTCTTGAATTGTGGGGTTACATTTGCACACCCCATTCAGTCATGCAGCAGCACTCCCTGGCACTTGGGACTCAATCCTAATATCCAGATACTCCATCTTGCCCGTACACACCTATTAATGCTGCCAGCCTTACAGCCACCTCTCCCTTCCTCCACAAACCTCCAACTATTGAGCTATGGTTTGCACATCATGCAAACACAGTGCTACACAATTCTGCCTTCTCTCTTGCAGGACAAATGATAGAAGGGAACAGAACAGAACTGGCAGGGGACAAGGACACCTGTGTCTCCTGAGCCCAATGGAGCAGATTGCTCTCAGCGTCATTGTGCTGGCTGCAATAGTGCCCGCTGAGAACTTTGTGGGTGACAGCATCTTTCTGCCTTATGCCCCTTTTCAACTTGCTGCTCACCCTCATCCTGAGATCTGGCATGAAGTTAAAACTACAGATGATGTGACCATGAACCTCTTGCTGCGCACCCCACTTCCCCCACACAAACCACCTCCTTCTGATTCTCTGCTTTTAGATACCCAAGAACCTCTGCCTGCCCGGCCACAGCCACCCAAAGAAGAAGAGAGAGAGGGAAACAGGACAGCACTAATGAAGAGAACCCCATCGCTTGATCCAACACTTGCAGTCACCAGCTAAGAAACTAGCACTGCACTTACCTTGGAGGCAAGTACAGAGTTGGGATCAAGACATGGTGAGTCATCCGAGAAAGAGGGGCTGCAGCCAGGCTGGAGGTTGGTTTGTAAGCTCACCAGAGGGCAAGTTTACAGAGGAGGTCTTCTACAGAGGATTTAGCTGAGGACCTCAATACGGCAGCATAGAGGATTGCATAGATGGGCATGCACACCGCGATACTGGCTGGTCTTGGCCTACCATTGGCTGGCCTACCAGAGAGCTTCTTGTCACCGTCAAGGAGCATGGATGAGTCCGATTCCAAGTTTGCAGAGGGCATGTTGCAGAACTTTTCATTTCTACAGCTTTTTCTTTATCTCCCCATCGTGATGCTGACCCAGAAGCGCTAATACAGCTGACCCTCTACCTGTTGCAGCCTTTGTGTAGACAGGCTACTTAATTCCTTGTGGGGATTCAACAACACTGTCAAATCCAGGAACTCACCACAATGCAGGAAAGCCCCAACACCCCATAGTACTTCCAGATGGTAATAGACTCTTCATTATTGGAGTATGTCAAAGCTCTAAGTGACTTCATCATTTTCTGTGGATCCTCTTATGACTGAAAATTCTGATGCGAGATTGGCATGAACATCCACGGAACTAGTAGATTATGTTGTTGTTGGCACTTGGAGGAACTTCTGCAACTGTTCCACCTCTGGCCTTCCCCTGGGCATGTGGGATATTGTGGGTTTGGCGTAAATGGTCCCTGAAGCATGCCAAAACAAATTTCAGTGCTTGCTTCCATGTGGGCCTGTCGGTTGCAATGTTTTCCCAAGAGAGGTGGTATGTAATGCAGAATTTATTAAGGCTCTTTTTTTAGGGTGACCTTATATCATTTGTGCTGACCATCTTGATGTCGTTTGCCCTGAGACAGTTCCCCATAGAAGATCTGTTTGGGGATTCTGTAGTCATGTGGTCATCCACGTGGGAAATGTGGCCTGCGAATCAAAGTTGAATTTTCTGGAGGGTGGCCTCCATACTGTTGAGCCCAGTACAATGAAGGATGTCGTTGTTTGTGATTTTGTCCTGCCATTGTATTCTTATGATGGACCTCTTTGGTGGAGGTGTTCCAGAGCTTTCATGTGGCACCTATAGCAGACCCAGGATTCTGCACCATATATTAGTGTGGTAAGGACAATGGCCTGTGTCATGACCATGGATCATAGCTCCGAATTACTTACAGACATTTTGAACTTTTAAGTAAGACATACGTTTTTTTTAAAAAATGACATACGAGCAAAAGTTGACTGAGACTGTAAAGTAACCACTTGTTGGAAAATCCCTATGTGGATTACACTTGACCAACTATTCCAGAGAACAGAATGTCATACCTAAAAAAGTATCAAGGCCTACTTCAGGCAGAGACACTTCAAAGGAACAGATACAATGCAAAAACTGGACTGTGGTTGCGGAGATAATGAAGGATGATTACCATCTCAGCAGAAACCATCTCCTGTGAGTTTTATCCCAGACTGTGCACATGATGTGAGTTGAAAAGAAAGCAGCTTCTGGGTGAAAAACATTTTTTGTTTTTCCCCTTCCAGAAATACACAAGAAAAAGGGTTAAAAGCCAACTGCAGCCCTGATCTCTGTGTGTTAGTTTTGGTGTTTCAGGCCTGGTGTGCGAAGGTATGCAGTGAAGGTCAGAGCTAAAGAACATCAACTCAGCATCCCTGCTCTTACAGGTAAAGAAGTCCTCTCTCTTTCTGATTGCTGGAGGCAAGTCACAAGTCAGCAAAACCACAGTCAAAAAGGAAACAGGGCAACTCCTTTCAGCCAACCTGCAGAACCAAGAATCTCCAAACCCACTGCTCAACTGCCAAAGTCAGTTCTATCAGAATCACCCAATTTAACAGTGGAAATGTTTCACCATCTACTCCTCATGGACAAGCCAGAAGACTGGTTCATATACCTTTCTTTTAACCTTTATTTCTGGATTCACTTCTCATTTCTAATCTGTGTGTGTGTGCTGCATTTTTATTATTCTTTTTCTTGTTTTAGTAACTAATAAACTCACTCTTTCTTTCACTCAAGAAAGCCTGGTTAAATTGGCTCCTAAATACATTTGGACTGGGAAAAGGTTTCCATGAGGGAAGGGATCCTTTTTAAATTAGCCTTGTTGCGACCAACTGAGAGGATTGAATATGGAAGGGGAGCCAATTCAGCCCTCCTCACCTGGGGGCATAACAATTTGGGGTACCTCATTCAGGATCATAAGAAGTTGGGAGGACCTTGCCCGGGGACAGGTCGTAACACCTGGTAAAATTTGATTTTAATCTTCAGATTAATACTATGCTGCTTCCAGACACAATCATTGATTTGGCTGAAGGCAGAACTTGCTTTCTGGATTTATGTATGGATGTCTTCATCAATCGTGGCATATAGAGAACACATTATCAAGCAATGAGAATTTTACTACAGCCTTGGGACTGGTGCCATCAATGGTTATGCCCAGTGCTTCATAGCATACACCTGGCACTGGCTGAAACATAGCCTCAGTTTTGGAGACACTGATTTGGAGATCAAAATTTTTGGCAACTCTCGAGAATTTGTTTGCCAGAATTTGGATGTCTTCCTTGTTGTGGGCAACTAGGGCACAGTCATCTGTACACAGAAGCTCTCTGATTACTGCCTCTGTGACTTTGGTGGAGGTAGGCAGTCTGGAGGGATAAAGAGCTTCCCTTAATCGAACTTTATGTTGATATCTGCAGCCAAGTTTCTGGTAGCTTCCTTAATCATTGCAACAAAGAAGCGATTGAAGAGTTGGGGAGTCAAGACGCATCCTTTCCACCATTGGTTACTGCAAAGACATTAGACATTTTGCCACAGGCACAAACACATCCAGCTATCCCATCATGCAGTCATTGCAGTATTTTGACAAACTTGTTTGGACATTTTAGATTGGAGGAGAAGTGCCATAGACCAGGTTGGCTCACACTGTTAAGAGCTTTAGTTAGGCACATCACAATAGCAGAAGTTCTTAAAAATTACCTTACCTGCAATTTGGCCCTTTAAATAATGTTACTGCTGGGCCCACCTTGAAGCTGAGTGCTTGCCCTTTTGCAGAGTGATGCATGAATTTGTGGCCTGGATCTGCATGGTTCAAATTTGGTATCCTGGCATCACATCAGCTGGTGGACTGTGTCATACCACAATAGCACTTCTTTGCAGCCTTCTGGCGCACACTGGGATGTCAGCGTGGGTTCTTTTCTCAAGAGCGTGGACTGTGCCGAAAGTGGCCGGTGGAGGAGCATGTCACAGCAAAACAATGCTTTGCCTCCACAGTGTCATCTCCAGTGCTGCTGCGGAGATGAAATTTGTGCCCATGATGTTCTTTCACAGTTTTCAGTTTTATAAAATAAACTTGTGTGTTTGTAAGCTATATAGTTAAGAAGTCCTTTTTGAGTGAAGAATGCCTGTTGGCCAAAACGTTCATGAACCAGCCTTACAGAAAATGTTCAAGAGAATGTGTTGGAATTTCTCACAGGTACTGTGTGTGTGAGTTAGTGGGCCATCCACTCTAAGTGGATGTGAGCCTAACACTTGGCTTGGATTTTCAATTACCACTGATTCAGATTTCTTGAAAAGAGTCAATGAAAGATGAGTTTCTTTAAGCAAGATATATTCAGCCTGTGACTGCTTGTTGCCTAACTAGTGTCTTATTAGTGCTTGGTTCCTTCCAATCTGACACATAATGCAAACTCAGTACTCTGGATAATCGTCTTTATTCTGTAAGGCAGCTGTGGTCCTCAGGTGAGTCATTGTCAATGTCTTGTGGGATGCATTGCGTGATGTGCAACTGCTTGCAAACAGTATATTTCCACATCCACTCTGAGCAGCAAAAAGGTTTCCTAGGAGTTCAAAGGACCATAACATCCCACTAAACCTGTGTCATAGCAGATCAACTTTTCTATCGGTGCAAGTTTTATTTAAATCCAGGTGAATATATAGTTTAAAAAAAAGTTCTCTTTGCCGTGCTGGCACATATAATTGACATTGAAGTTTTCATTTATTGGGAGATTTCCCAAACCTTATCTGACAGCTTCTAGATATGCAGTGGAAATTTAATAAAGTGGCTATAATGCAAGTTCGCAGTATCATTGGGCTAAATTTAATATGCGTGACAGGGTTCTCATCAACCTGTTGGAGAACTGGTGGGAGTCCCGCATTGCTTTTCTCTGGAAGACCCGACGCAATTACCAGGTAATCAGGCACTTACCTGGGCAGCCTCCTGCTGGATTAAGGCACTAGTAGGGCGGAAGTCCCGCCTCTGAGAGCTGCCAGTCAATCAGAGGCCAGCAGCTCTTCAGTACTGGCAGCGCCACCAAGAGAGGTGCCCACTGCCAGTACTATAATGGGCCTACCTCGAGGATTGTTGATGGATCCCTAGATAGAGGTGAGTGTGGGTGGGGAGCACAGGGAGGGGAGGGGAGTCAACAGCAAGGGCAGGAGTTAGCTTCTTGCAGAGCCCTCATTCCTGATGCCAGGACCCATAATCAGAAACAGATTGCCTGCAAGGGATCCTCCCAAGAAAGCTGGAAAGAAACGCAACAAAGTTTCCTGGGCGGCCTCCCCAGATGGCGAGTCCCTGGCCCGCCACTGGTTGAATACCAGAGGTGGAAGGCTGAGACCCTTAAGTGGCTACTTAAGGGCCTTAATTGGCCTTCAGGCAGGATGGCCACCTACAAGGGCCTCGCCCCAGACTTAATCAGTGAAAGGCGGGAGGGCGGTGGGATCTCCATCTTGCACCCTACCACCTCATCACACAGTTAACTCCTGGCTCCAAACTTGATTCCAGGAAGGCAGTGAGGGCACTAAATTTCTCCATTGCCTTTCAGACAAGTGCATACACTTATTTTCTATGCAGTGTAAAGACGGACAAATGGACTTAGTTAATGACAGTGGGGAGGCAGTGGCATAGTGGTGGTGTCATTGAACAAGTATTCCAGAGACCCAGGATAATGCTCTGGGGACCCAGGTTCAAATCCCACCATAACAGATGGTGAAATTTGAATTCAATAAAAATATGAAATTAAAAGTCTGGTGATGACCATGAAACCATTGCTGATTGTTATAAAAACCCATTTAGTTCACTAATGTCCCCTAGGGAAGGAAATCTGCTGTCCTTACCTGGTCTGGCCTGGCCTACATGTGACTTCAGACCCACTCTTAACTGCCCAAGGGCAATTAGGGATGGGCAGTAAATGCTAGCCTAGCATGAATGAACAAAAATATGTCTGTCTGTATAATTCAGCTTCAGTATTTAAGATAATTAAATTGCACATTGTAACTAACCCTTAAAGAAGGTTTTGTTGGTGGCTGGGTCCAAACAGATAGGCCCATTTTCGCCATGGCAGAGAGCCTCTCCATCATGGCAAAAATCCTGGAAATAGCTGAAATTTCGAAGTCTGGCCCCCAAATCCAGCATTTCCCCTATTCGCGGGGGGTGGGACTGAAGTTGGGCCGGCATTCGCCATTTAAATCACCAGCTGCCTCCACTGAAGTAGGGTTTTGAAAGAACAAGAGTGTGGAATCCGGAGTGTGCAGATTAGAACAGGTAAGTAGAGGTCTGAACTTGATGGATTCTTATGGATAGCCAGGATACCCCTTTGAACAGTTAAAGTACTCCTTTGGATAGGGTTCCAGGGCACCTTTGGGAGAGTTAAGGCATCCTTTGGGATTGTGCGCTTTTTGTGCATAAACTCATTGGAACTGTCAAGTTGTAAAAGAAGTGACCAGCTATCCAGAAACTGTTCAGCTGTCCAGATGTCATCCAGCTGCCCAGGAACTGTCCAGCTATCCAGGAGATGTTCAGCTGCCCGGGAGCTATCCAGCTGTCAAAGAAGTGTTAAAGAGCTGTCCAGTTGTCAAATCTGTCAAATCTATGCAGGAAGTGTCAAATCTGTCAAAGAACTGACCAAGGATACCAGGTGGGCTGGCATGGAAGGGATAAGGGTAAAGGGTGGTTGAGGGCATAGTTGACATCCTTTGGCACTAGGTTGTCATGGGGGTATGGGGGCAATGGGGTGGGTAGAGGGTCATTAAGTTGGCATAGGGACATAGGGCCATGGGGGGGGTGGGTAGGGGCATGGGTTGGCATAGGTTGACATGGATTAGTCATAGAGTGTGTGGGGGGATGAAGGGGTTGAGGGGGTGAGCTCTGGAGGGATGTTTTTTGTTTTATTATTTTTTAAAATTTATTTAAACACAGTGCCGGGGCACAGAGGCAGACCTTGTGCCCAGCCCACCTCCATGCCTGGCAGCCTGAAAATTCATTCCGGGGTCCCCCGGCCTTTCCCAACCAAAAATCCCACCTGTCGGGGGCATTTTTAAAGGTTGGGTTCACTGGGCCAGGAAACCATCTGACCCTGTACTCCCGACGCAGGGGCAAAAATCTGGGCCACAGTGTCTCTGATCAGCAAATAAATCCATTTCTGTACAGACAAGAATAAGTTACAACTCACTGTGATGCACCCAGATAAATTGTCATGTATCTTCATGAAGTACAAATCAATTACAAAACCAAACAAAGAATACATTTAAAAATTAACCTTAAATATAAAATATTTAAGTCATGTGTCACACCCATTTTTAAAATTCAAAAAAACTTGCTGCCATTGTTTATTAGAAATGACAGTAGTGAATTCTCCTACATTGCAGTTGTCTAAACAAGCTGTGAACTGACAATGCTATCTTAATCCAAGCTGATCTGCACAACCGACCTAGGTTGAGCAAGACAATTTTCCAGATGCTGGAAGCAGGAAAGTCAAAAAAACTAACTTGATTTTAGAAAAGTTTCTGTAAACTCTAATTAAGTTCCAATCAATTATGGTGATGTTCTCTTTGCATGGAAAAGATCTTAGCCATTAATGCTTTTTGGGTAGGGGTGGTGATCTAAAAAGCAGCCTTCAAAGTGGATTTTGCAATTCAATCTACTATAAATCAATTTATGATTTACAGATTCTGTCTGGATTGGAATTTGTGTTTGTTGCAATGATTAGTAATCCGCTCTCTTGAGTCTAGGTGATTTAAACTAGCTATATTCCTGGCACAGAATCTGCAGCAGTTCTTTGAATTCCAACAATCTTACCATAATTTAACCTTGGGATTCTTCTGTGACATAGTTCCTCTCAGCTGGAAATGGGGTACTCCTGCAATGTACTTGATTAAATGTGCTTCAGCCTCCGGTGCTCTTTATAAATTCTCACAGTTTAGTATATGAATAGACTTTTCTAAAATGCTTGATCAGATAATCTGGTGCACTATTTAATGTGGGTTTGGTACATTGACAGTAAATTTGCAAACAATGCTAAGTTAAAAGTGCTATCCATTGTAACCATATTTAACATTTGAATTTATCTCACTGTTAAGTTCTTAACAAGTAGTTAAATGCAAAAGAAACAGCAAGATATACAAGTTCTCCTCTCCAGTTAGATTTGTTCATTTCAGTAAATTTAATAAAGTGTAAGATTTTGTCAGAAATAGCATATTTTGCAATAGTTCAAAATTAACTCTAATTCCAAATACCATACATGTAAATTGACAGATATTAAAGTAGGACCACAATGGCTAATGTTCTAGTGTTGGCTGTTACATAAGAATGCTTGCTCTGTCAAGTGTTCTATAGGTCACTTAAAAATATTTAACAATATATATTATCAGAATATTGTTTTTGTTTCTTCACTTCAAATGTCCTTGCATTCCAGTGCCTATATATATTAATAAATTATAGCTTTTGATTACAAATTTCGGTTTAGTATATATACATTCTCAGTGTCAGTGGCATCAGTCACTATTGTAAGCAGGCTAAGTGCCGTATCTTCATGGGTGTAGATTCAAATTGTCCTCAATCTCCTTGTCAGATAGCATGACTCAGGTTGTAATAATGTAACTCCATTATGACCTGAACCAGATGTCCACATCTTTTGCATTTGTTTTTCATTACCCTTTCTGAGGGCATAGTGAATGAGCCCTTGATATAATGAAATTTGATAGGGAAGGTTAAACTACTTTGTTACCCATTGAATGAATAGGGCAACAGTTAATGATTGGATTCATTTATTTCCATTAATACAACTTTTTTGTGTAATATATAAAAATGATGAATATGCTACGTCACACCACTTTAGGGGATCATCAATTTTTAAACTAGAAGTTAATTTTCTAACTCCCCTCAACTTCATCCTTCTCACGGTCTTTTACTGTCTGATTGCTTCCATTTTTTCTAGTTCTGTCTGGGGGTAATTTTGACTCTGATCTCCTGATTTTCATTTGCATTGAAGTGGAAATGACAAAGTCAAAATTACCCCCTCTGTGTTTTAACAGCTTTACTTGGCATTGACCTCTGCTGAGTTCAAATGAATAAGGTTGTCGCAGCAGCAACAAGTGTGAACGATTCCTGGAATACCAAATTAGCTTTTATTTTTAACAACACACAGACTCAGATGCCCCATCTAAAATTTAATTGACACCTGCCAGCTGTGCCCATTGGAATGAAGTAATAGAAGTATTTTTTAAATCTCAAAATAAAAATAATTGTAGGGTATGTTTATTAACCAGATTTGACCTCCAAAGATTTATGGTGAGATATTGCAATAGACAACTCGTAGAAGAATGCTTGCAGCAGTTTTCCCACTAGTGCAAGACTATTAACATCTAACTGGAGTTTTGTAATTGGATAAACTAATATTTATTCCATGGAATGCATGTGAACTAGATTTCACAGCAAGCTGATAATACTCTTTTTCTAATGTTGCCATATTCCAAGGCTGCTATTCAGCTGCATTTGTTATTGTGTGTACCTTATTTTTAATGTTACTGTTCGGTGCATATTATTTTTGAATGGGTGTCATGACATTTTTTTCGCAGTTGTAGAATATAGACATGACAAGCTGGGGATATTGGATCTTCCTTCGGATTGGGAGAAGGAGAGTTACTCATTCCACTTATCCAAAAATTCAGAAATGAGTCAAGCAATGTGAATAAAATAACAATTTTTGTTTAGTAATAACATGGGAACCATGGAAACTTGTTAGAGATGCTTGGGGCCTGATAATTAAACTTGAAGCATCTTTGGAGCTGGCTGGGGGTAGGTGGAGGGAGGTATTGGGTGCAAAACCCGGAAGAACTTTTGGCATGTTGGAATGTGCAACATCAATGAATCACTTAATCATAATTTTACTTCTGGATTTGGCGTCTCCAATGTGTGACAGCAGGCATGGTGCAAATCCTAATGACATAATCTGAACTGGAGTATTTGAAGGGCAGATCCAAAGATGAAATTTGGAGGAGTTGCAGTAAATAGAAGTATTGTGATGGATTCAGAATGGCCATGTATTGCTTGCTGCAGCGAGGAGAGGGATACTTTTTAGTATCAGAAGGAAGAAATCTGTTGTTCCAATAAAAAGGGCATGGCTGGCGGTACCTGAGGAGGTCAGCAGCAGGAGTATAGTGCTCTACTCCTGGATTCAGTGCAGGAAGTGCTTTAGTAATCTAAACAAGTAAGTTTGCACATTCACACATGAATCTGTATTCTGTTGTGCACATCAGCCCACCTCTCACTCTGCCTTGTCAAGCCTACTCCATCACATCACTCCTCTCAGTCACTTAACTTGCAAGCACACCCATTTCTTTCTTTCTATACACCTCCTCATACCCCTTCTGTACATCCACCACTGTTACTCACCTTCATCTTTATGCAGTTTGTTGCTGCCACCTGATAGTTATGCACACCAAATGCACTGTATCCATTGGGTGCCATTACAGTCATTCATTGGTTTGTCTTATCCTCATTGGAGGAGAGAACATAAAATATTGGGGAAAGGAAAATGACAAGAGGTGGTCTACCACAGATTGTGTAATTGACAGCTGTAGAGCAGAAGGCTCCAGGGACCAGTGGTGTTTCAGCGTCTCTGACCATTGGAAATGGAGACATTGGGAGATTGCAGAATTAAATACCAGTGACCCACATGTCATACAATACTGAGTCATGATAATTTGATTTCAGCAACAAGTGAAATGTAATGATTTTCATCGTACTAAATCATAGCATTCTTACCTTCCCAGTACTAATTCATATATTTTCTATCTGCCTTGGCTTTTATAAATACGGTAGATCTTCCAGACAATGATTCCTCAGATGAACTGATTCCTTTTAAGAGTGCTTCCTTACAGGACCCATGCTTACCATGCACCAGCGCAAATACTAACACTTAAGTGGGTCCAGCTGGCAGTTAGTTGAAATTTCACTTGGTGATTCACCGTTCACAAATGAGCATGAACAGACAGTGATGGCCAAAAATGTGTTATAAATAGATAAAGAGCAACAGGATAATCAAGGAAAGAGTACTGTCTATTAGAGACCAAACAGTTAACCTACACGTGAACATGGAAGAGGTGAGAATGCTTCTTAAAGAGTACTTCACATCTTTCTTCACAAAAGAGGGGAAGGTGCAGACATTCTAGTTAAGGAAGAGAAGTCTGAAAGAAAGGATACAATAAAGGGAGTGCAGGAGCAGATACAGGAACTATATATGCACTAATTATTGAACGTGGTAGGGTAGGTTGAGAAAATGGTTAATAAGGCATATGGAATCCTGGGCTTTATAAAGAGAGGCATAGAGTACAAAGGAAGGAAGTTATGGTGAAACTCTATGAAACACTGGTTGAGCCTCAACTTGAGTATTGCGTCCAGTTCTGGGTACCATACCTTAGGAAGGATGTGAAGGCATTTGAAGGGGTGTAGAAAAGATTTACGAGAATGATTCCAGAGATGAGAGACTTCAGTTACATGACCAGGTAGTTCTGTGACCAGGTAACTGTAAGATCCTAGCCTCTCCATCTCCGATGGTCAAAGACAGCGAGATGCCACTGATCTCTGGTGCCTTTTCCTCTGCAGCTGTCAGAAGGGTCAAGAACCAGAGGACACTGATTTAGAATGATTGGTATAAGAACCTGAGGCGACCTGAGAAACAACTTTTTTATGGAGCAAGTGGTTAGGCCCTGGAATGCACTGCCTGAGAGTGTGGTGGAGGCAAATTCAATCATGACTATTAAAGGGGCATTGGATAATTATCTGAATAGAAAATAATTGTAGGGCTACTGGGAAAAGGTAGGGGAATGGGACTAGCTGAGCTGCTCTTATGGAGAGCGGACATGAGCATGATGGGCTGCATAGCCTACTTCTGTGTTTTAACTATTCCAAGATTCTATTAGTCTGTGATTCTATTGGACTGAATAAACATTGAGAGAGGAAATATTGAGGAGTTTAGCATATTTGAAAGTAGATAAATCACCAGGTCCAGATGAAATACATTCCAGGCTGTTAAGAGAAGCAAGGGAGGAAATAGCAGAGGCTCTGACCATTATTTTACATTCTTCTCTGGCTCCAGGCATGATACCAGAGAGCTGGAGGACTGCCAACATTATACCATTGTATAAAAAAAGGAGAAAGGGATAGACCGAATAATTACAGACCAGCCAGCCTATCCTCAGTGGTGGGTAAATTATTGGAAAAATTTCTGAGGGGCAGTATTAATTGTCATTAAGAAATGCATGGATTAATCAAGGACAATCAGCACGGGAGCTGTGGACTGTGTTTGACAAAGTTGATTGAATTTCCTGAGGAGGTAACAAGGAGGGTTGACAAGGTTTTTGTGTTTGTTATACTCTGCATGAAAGTTTTCAAAGCTCTGGCAAGGTTCTACATGACAGACTGGTCAAAAAAGGAAAAGTCCATGGATTCCAGGGAAAGTGGCAAGGTGATCCAAAACTGGCTCAGTGGCAAGAAGCAAAGGGTTATGGTCAAAGGTTGTTTTTGTAACTGGTAGGTTGTTTCCAGTGTGGTTCTGCAGGGCTCAGGCTTAGATCCCTTGCTTCTCTTGGTACATATAAATGATGTATAACTGAGAAGTTTGCAGGTGAAACAAAAATTTGTCACGTGGTAGTGAGGAGGAATGTTGTAGATTGCAAGAAGATATCAATGGACTGGTCAGATGGCAGAAAAGTGGAAAATGGAGTGCAATCTGGAGAAGTATGAGGTAACATTTTTACAGAGGACAAACAAGGCAAGGGAATATTCAATAATTGGAGGTTATTTTACCCAGAGGGTGGTGGAGGTCTGGAACTGACTGCCTGAAAAGGTGGTCGAGAGAAAAACCCTCATTGCATTAAAAAAAAACTATTGGATACACACTTGTAGTGCCATTATCTACAAGGTTATGGACCAAGAGTTGGAAAGTTGGATTAGGCTGGATAGCTCTTTTCTGGTCAGCACAGTCATAATGGGCAGAATGAGAAGAATGGGCAGAATGACTTCCTTCTGTGTCATAAATTTCTATGATTCTAGCTGTGGAGAGACCATATTGGAAGGCACAGATGCTATACTCTGGGGGCCACCAATGAAAAGCATAGTCATTGAGGGGAAGCAGAAAAATCAGAGACATACTGGCAGGCCTTCTATGCACACTATCTATGCTTTTTTTTATTCGTTCATCTGATGTGGGCATTGCTGGCTAGGCAAGCATTTATTGCTCATCCCAAATTTCCCTTGTTCAGAGAGCATTTAAGAGGCAACCACATTGCTGTGGGTCATGAGTCACATGTAGGCCAGACCAGGTAGCAGATTTCCTTCCCTAAAGGACATTAGTGAACCAGATAGGTTTTTACAACAATCGTCAATGGTTTCATGGTCATCTTTAGATTTTTTTAATTACATATTTCTATTGAACTCAAATTCCACCATCTGCCATGGTGGGATTCAAACCCAGGTTCCCAGTGCATTACCCTGGGCCTCTGGATTACTAGTCCAGCGACAATACCATTATACCATTGTCTCCCTCTCCATTGCAGAGAGAAAGGAGGATCAATCATGGCAATCAGTTGAGTCCATGCATGCCTTGGCCATGGCTGTGCAGGCGCTGGATGTAAACATGTCTAGCACCTTGTCAGATGTCAGACACCTAAGCATTGGCTTTACAGCATATCACTGATCTACTCCAAACTGCAGAATGGTTGGAGTGAAATGGGTGGCCCACGAGAGGGATGATGATGGGATATGAAGTGTGAACTCCACTAGAACCATTTCCAGATCTCACCTGTTGCTCCCCCTCAGCCAGTACCCAATGTGCTGCCTCCTCTGACGATGGCCAAATCTGCCGCTGCACAGATAGAGGTGGAGGTGGATGTAAAGGTCACAGACCTGAAACATTAACTCTGTTTCTCTCTCCACAGATGCTGACAGACGTGCTGAGTATTTCCAGCATTTTCTGTTTTTTATTTCGATTTCCAGCAGCTGCAGTATTTTGCTTTTGTAGGTAGAGGAGTCTTTGGTGGAGCCCTCAGGGCTCCAACACCCAAAGGTAGTCAGACAAGAACATCTCAACAGCTAAAGCACCAGGTCTAAGTTGCCTACTTCGACCTCTGCTGCAGGCCCAGGGGTTGCACAGGTAGGATTGATAGGACGAGAACAGCTTTGTAATTTAACAAGGTGTAGTAACTGTAGCTTTAAGGAAGGTAGTGACTGTAGCTTTAAGACTTATTATACTCTGTGGTATCATGTGACAGCATGAACAAATCAGCCGTGAGCGCGGGGAACCTAAAGGGAAGATTTTGTGTCCACTTGTGGTTCTTGATGGAAGCATATAGCTGCTGCTGAAGCCCTGTAAACAAAGTTCATTGTTACTTATGAGAAACCTGTCTGGAAAACCAAGTCTATAACAACTGGCGATGAGGATAAATTGGTTCCGGCGTTGTCCCTTGCCCTGTGAATGTGAGTATCTTGTTTTAAACAGAAGAAAGGGAAAATATACTCACCAGGTGTGCCACTTGGCAGGATCGCCACCTTTGACTCATCCACAGAGGATTGGAGTCAATATATAGAATGCCTCGGTGTTTTTTCCCAAGCAAACGAAATAACGGTGGAGGAAAAAGGAAAACAATTCTCCTAAGCATCTGAGGGAGTAAAACTTATAATTTAACCCGTAGCTTGATGGTACCGAATGCTCCTGATTCAAAGACGTTTAGCGAATTGGTAGAGCTCATAAAGGGTCATTTAAAACCCAAACCCACTGTAAACATGCAGAGGTTCAAATTTACTTCAAGAGTAAGACCCCCCGGGGGAGGCCATAGCAACATACATAGTGAAGTTGAAACAGCTAAGTGAACATTGTGACTTCGGGGAGACCCTAAACGATATGTTAAGGGATCCTTTGGGCTGTCCTGTGCACAATGATGCCATTCAACGACAGTTATTAGCTGAAGTAAATATTGATTTTAGGGGATACGCAGGCCTTACAGGTTGTACAAACTGGTGCCATTTTCCAGTCGTGGAGGGAACAGACAACCGGGCGTGGCACCAAAACCAAGGAGTCAGCCACGAAGCGGGAGACAGTCCCTGCTTCCGAAAAATGTAAAAAAATACACAGGAGATAGCCCAGCAGCAAATCTGAAAATGAATTGTTACCGATGTGGAAGTAATCTTATCCCTGAAACTTGCCGTTTTAAAGAGGTGGAGTGCCATTATTGCCATAAAAGGGGGAAAAAACTGAAGCAATGTAAAGCAAGATTGAGACAGACTCCCAGGCAGCAAACTAAACTGATCAAAGCACATTTAAAAAAAATTCTTTCACGTGATGTGGGCTTCGCTGGCTGGGCTAGCATTTATTGTCCATCCCTAGTGGCCATTGAGAAGATGTGGTGAGCTGTCTTCTTGAACGGCTGCAGTCCATGTGGTGTAGGTACACCCACAGTGCTGTTAGGAAGGGAATTCCAGGATTTTGACCCAGTGACAGTGAAGGAACAGTGATATATTTCCAGTCAGGATGGCGAGTGACTTTGGGGAACATCTAGGTGGTGGTGTTCCCATCTACCTGCTGCCCTTGTCCTTCTAGATGGTGGTGGTTGTGGGTTTGAAAGGTGCTGTCTCAGGAGCCTTGGTGAATTCCTGCAGTGTATCTTGTAGATGGTACACACTGCTGCTACTGTGCGGTGGTAGAGGGAGTGAATGTTTGTGGATGTGGTGCCAATCAAATGGGCTGCTTTGTCCTTCTTGGTGTCAGGCTCCTGGGAGCTGCACTCATCTAGGCAAATGGAGAGTATTCCATCACATTCCTGACTTGTGCCTTGTAGATGGTGGATATAATGTGGAAGAACCAGAAACCACTAACTCTGATGTTTGTCCTCTATTTAGTATGAAAGTAGGGAAAATAGAGCCAATCACTGTAACTCTGCAGGTCAATGGAAAACCTTTGATTATAGAAGTGGATACTGGTGCATGAACCACTGTAGTGGGGGAGCACACATTCAAATATTTAAACAAGGGTAATCAACAATTGAATATGGAGCAGACTGCAGCCAAATTGAAAATGTATGCTGATGAAGCCATATAAATGAAAGGTATTACCACTGTACCTGTTTATTACAAGCACCAGACAGCACAGCTCCCTGTATTTGTAGTGGAAGGTGAAGGATCAAGCCTTTTAGGTCATGACTGGTTAAACAAAATTAAACTAAATTGGTCTGAAGTTTTCCAGCTGAGAGCTGGAGGAAAGCCAGAGCTGCTAAAGAAATATGACAAGGTCTTTCGAGAGGAACTGGGGAAAATCAAGGGCCTGCAGGTTAAGATCTATGTTGACTCTGAAGCAACTCCTCATGTTTTTAAAGCCAGACCTGTGCCTTATGCCCTGAGAGAAAAGGTTGACATTAAATTAAACTGCTTAGAGAAGCTGGGTGTTATTCAACCAGTTCAATTTTCAGAATAGACAACACCCGTAGTCTCTGTCTTGAAACTGGATCAGACCATCCGTATCTGTGGGGATTATAAGTTAACAGAGGATGATGGAGGGCTTGCTGCAAGGGCTACCTCAAGTCATGGTCTACCTGGACAACGTCCTAATAACTGGGTTAAAAGAAGTGGAACACTTAGCTAATTTGGAAGAAGTCTTAAAATGATTCTTGGAAGCCAGGGTGCCAAAAGATCATAAGACGTAGGAGTAGAAATAGGCTATTCGGCCCATCAAATCTGCTCTGCCATTCAATGAGATCATGGCTGATCTGATAATCCTCAATTCCACTTTCCTGCCTTTTCCCCATAACCCAATGTGCTTGAAAAAGGAAAAGTGTACCTTTTAGGCAAGTGAAGTCATTTACTTAGGCCAGCAGGTGGATGCCCAAGGATTACACCCGGTAGAAGAAAAAGTCAAAGCTATTAAGGAGGCACCCTCGCCTACAAATGTCTCAGAGCTCAAGTCATTCTTGGGTATTGTAAATTATTATGGTCGATTCCTACCCAACTTATCAACGGTCCTAGCCCCTCTACACTCATTATTAAAGAAAAACCAACAATGGTCTTGGAAGTCACCTCAAGAAGAAGCCTTCACAAAAGTTAAACAGTTCCTGCACTCTTCGAACTTGTTATTGCACTATGACCTGACAAAAGAATTGGTGCTAACTTGCAACGCTTTCCCCTATGGCATGGGAGCGGTCCTTTCTCACAAGATGGACGACGGTTCAGAAAGGCCAATAGGCTATGTATCCAGCACCCTCTCTATGGCCGAGAAGGGTTATTCACAAATCAAGAAAGAAGAATCATCAATTATTTTTGGATTTAGAAAATTCCATCAGTATGTACATGGCCAACACTTTACTATAGCATCTGATCTTAAACCGCTCTTGGGTCTGTTTAGCAAAGAAAAAGCTATCCCTCCCATAGCTTCCACAAAAATTTAAAGATGGGCTTTGATTTTATCAGCATATGAATATACTTTTATGCACAGACCAGGGATGCATATAGCCAATGCAGATGCCCTAAGTTGCCTTCCTTTGCAGGAGAGCATTGAACATGCTTCAACTCCCCAAGAGATTGTATTAGTGATGAAATTCCTGGACTCTTTGTTAGTCTGTGCAAGACAAAAAAGAAACTGTACAAACTGTGATCCAGCCTTGTCTAGAGTACGAGACCAAGTATTGAAAGAATGGTCTCAGGAACCAGCCCCCAAAGAATTGAAGCCATTCTTCACTCGAAGGAATGGATTGAGTAGTCAGGATGGTATCCTATTATTCGGTGCACAAGCCGTCATTCCTTCACAAGGAAGGGAACCGCTCTTAGCTGAGTTGCATGTTGCGCATCCTGAAATTTCCAAGATGAAAATGTTTGTAAGGAGCTATATCTGGTGGCCAGGTTTAGTCAGTGTATTATCATATGACAGTGTGAACGAATCAGTCCTAAACACAGGGAACCTTAAGGGCGGAGTTTATATCTAGTTGTGGTTCTTGATGGAAGCATGTAACTGTTGCTGAAGCCCTGTACATAAAGTTCACTGTTTCTTATGAGAAACCTGTGTGGAAAATCAAGTCTATAACACAAAGGTATGCGCTTAGATGTTACTGCAAATGTTCAAAATGTTATTAAGTTGCTGTTGTCACTGGAACCACATAAAATTTATTGCTTTGCACCACCTTCCTCTGTTGCCCATTTTTGTTTGCCAGGTGTCAGCGTGCCTTTTTAGCTGCTTGTGGGTGATGGGAAGACTGGAATTAAGAGAAAGAAAGACTTGCATTTTTATAGCATTTTTCATTATCACCAAACATCTCAAAGCACTTTAGAGTCGATGAAGTGTTGTCACTATTGTAATGTAGGAAATGCAGCAGCCAATATGTGCACAGCAACCTCTCACAAACAGCAATGTGATAAATGGCTGGATAATATGTTTTCTGTGATGTTGATTGAGGGATGAATATTAGCCAGCACACTGGGGATAACACTCCTGCTTTTCTTTGAAATAGTGGCCACAGGATCTTTTACAACTACCCAAGCAGGCAGGTGTGGCCTCAGTTGAACATCTCAACTGAAAGACAGCACCTTAGACAATGCAACGCTCCCTACAACACTGCATTGGAGTATCAGCTTTTGATACTCACTCAAACTGTGGAGTGGAACTTGAACCCAGAATGTTGTGACTCTGAGACAAGAGTGCTACCAACGGAACTACTGCTGACACACAAGAGGGACCACAGAATCACAGAATTTTAATGGCACAGAAGGAGGCCATTTGGTCGATCGTGTCTGCACTGGCTCTCCAAAGGACATTATGACTTAGTGCCATTGCCCTGCTTTTCCCCCATACCCCTGCACATTGTTTCTATTCAAATAATAATCTAATGCCCTCTCAAATGCCTTGATTGAACCTGCCTCCACCATACTTTCAGTCAGTGCATTCCAGATCTGAACCACTCATTGTGTGAAAAAGTTTTTTCTCACGTCACATTTGCTTCTTTTTCAAATCACTTTAATTTTGTGCCCTCTCGTTCAAGATCCTTTTACAAGCGGGAACAGCTTCTCCCTATCTACCCTGTCCAGCCCCCTCATGATTTTGAACATCTCTATCAAATCTCCTGTCAGCCTTCTTTTTTCCAAGGAGAAAAGTCCCAACCTCTCCAATCTATCTTCGTAACTGAAGTTTCTCATCCCTGGAACCATTCTTGTAAACCTCTTCTGCACACTCTCAATGTGTTCACATCCTTCCTAAAATGTGGGGTCCAGAACTGTACACAATATCCAGCTGAGGTCTAATGAGTGACTTACATAAATTCAGCATAATCTCCTTGCTCTTGTACTCTATGTCCCTATCAATAAAGTCCAGGATACTGTATGCTTTATTAACTGTTCTCTCCACCTGTCCTGCCACCTTCAATGATCTATGCACACATACACCCAAGTTTTTCTGCTCCTGCACCCCCTTCAAAACTTCACTCCTTATTAATATTGTCTGTCCATGTTCTCCCCACCAAAATGTATCACCTCACACTTCTCCGCATTGAACTTCATCTGCAAGCTATCTGCGCACTCCATCAACTTTCGTTTGAAGTTTTACACTGACTTCCTTGCAGTTTACAATACTGGCAAGCTTCATATCATCTGCAAACTTTGAAATTATCCCCTGTACACCAAGATTTAGATCATAAATATATATCAGGAAAAGCAAGGGTCCCAATACCAACCGCTGGGGAACTCCACTACAAACCTTCCTCCAGCTCAAAAAATATCCATTGACCATTACTCTCTGCTTCCTATTTTTCAACCAATTTTGTATCCACATTGCTACTATTCCTTTTATTCCATGAGCAATCACTTTTCTCACAAGCCTGTGAGAGGCACTGTATCAAATGCCTTTTGAAAGTCCATGTACACCACATCAAGAACATTACCCCCATCAACCCTCTCTGTTCCCTCTTCAAAAAACTCCAGGAAGTTAGCTAAATAGATTTCCCCTTTAGAAATCCATGCTGGCTCTTACTTATCAACCCATATTTTTCCATGTGACTACTAATTCTATCCCAAATAATTGCTTCTAGAATCTTGCCCACCACTTAAATTAAACTGACTGGCCTGTAATTGCTGGGCTTATCCTTACAACCTTTTTTAAACAAGGGCGTAATGTTTGCAATTCTCCAGTCCCTTGGCACCTCCCCTGAGTCTAGGGAAGACTGGAAAATTATGGCCAATGCCCCTGCAATTTCTACTCTCACTTCCTTCAATATCCTTGGATGCATCTTGTCCGGCGCCAGTGCCTTGTCAACTTTAAGTACCGACAGTCTATTCAACTCTTCCTCCTTATCAATTTTGAACCCTTCTAGTGACAGAGTTTCCTCACCTGTCACCATAACTGGGTAGCATCTACCTCCTTGGTAAAAACGGATGCAAAGTATTCATTTAACACCTCAGTCGTGGCCTCCTCGTCCATGCGTAAATTCCCTTTTAGGTCCCCAATCGGCCCTACTCCTCCTTTTACCACCCTTTACCATTTATAGCCTGTAGAAGACTTTGGGATTCCCCTTTATGTTGGTTGCCAGTCTTTTCTCATAATCTTTCTTCGCTTCTCTAATATGCTTTTTCACCTCCCCTCTGAACCTTCTGTATTGCTCTTGGTTCTCAATTCCAGCGGGGGAATATACAATGGATGGCTAGCTGGTTACAGGGCTACTTTATGTCATTGGAATTGGGTAAAGGGGACATTAGATCTAATAGTTACTTTGGTCCGGGGGAATGACTAACTGAATGTTATGACTATAATGGAATCTCTGGTATTCTGGGCAGCAATATGTGTAGCTGTTTGGCATTAAGGGCACCACCTTAATCCCCTGCCTTCTCTTCACTGGAATTATTTAATTTCAATAGTAGCTACCCCTGAAGAGTTCTTTCCCCCAGTTGTTCCCATGGCTTTGTAGTTGAACATAGCATTTTCTTCAGCGATTTTCTCAAGCCCTAATTTTAACCTGACATGAATGGGGCAGATGGGCAGTTAAAATGACAGTTGGGGGAGTTCATGCCTGGTTTCCAATACATTCTCTCATAATGCCATTTTAATTTGAGAGAAAGCTTGTCTCAAAAGGCAATCGTCCCCAGATACTTTGTGAATAGAAAAGGTAATTGTATAATGTGAAGCAAGGAAAGGAAGATGTTAGTGTTCTTGTAATGAGAAAGATAGTTTTTGTGGTGTGTCCTTGTGATTGAGGGGAGGGAACTGTTGAGAGTGTTGGGGGAGAGAGGTGAAAAGAGTGTTATGAGATGCCATTGTGGAGAGGCAGAGAAATTAAAATGCTTGCTGCTCATGTGAGTTCCTGATATCTATTGTAATGTACTATAGAGTATTGCGTGTCGTTCTAGTCCCGTATTATAAAAAGGATGTGAGGCACCAGAGAGGGCGCAGAGAAGATTTACAAGGATAATACCAGAAATGTAACAGGAAAGGATTGACAAACTGGGTCTTTTTTATTCTTGGAGAAAAGAAGAGGCTGAGGGATGACCTGATGGAGGTATTAAAAATTATGAAAGCTTTTGATCGAATGAATACAGAGAGAATGGGTAGAATCTTCCAGTCCTGGCAGCAATGGGAAGTTTGGCAGGTGGGGGATCTTAATTTGGTGTGAGGCCAAAAATCAGTTTCTCGACAGCGGGATGAACTTTAGGAATAAAATTCATAGGACTTTAAAGACATGCTAAAGGCTGGTTGAGCTTCCCAATGAACAATGCCAGGAAATCCTTTTGCATGCATTAGCAAATCATGCATGCTCATTAAAAGGCCACCTCACCAGAATTAAGTTCCCCCTCCAAATTAAGTTCCCCGCCAGTGAGAAATTAGAATGTTCACTTTAATGACTGCACGTAAGTGGTGTGCACCTGGCAAAGTAGACTTCTTCCATGATTAATGGTGAGTTTCTGCTGCATTGTCCTCTTTGTGGAGCATCTGTAAATGCCAGCCTATGCTTGAAACCTGGTGGTGGCAATTCAAGTTATGTGGAGGATGACCAAAGAAGGGAGAAAGGGTTAGAAGGGAAGGGTGGAGCAGCAACCGGGCAAAGGTGGAAGGGATAGTGCAGGCTGTCCAGGTGCCCTTTAAATGTGGCACCTGGACCTTCGACCCCCATGAGTTAACAATGGGGATAGCACCTTCCAGCCTGCCCCCGCCGCGAGAATTGGCGAGCTCCTCTTGGATGCATATTTAATGATCAATATCACGCATGGTCAGCTGACTTGCCTCACAGTGGAAATCACTCCTACTTCTGTGCCCACCACTGAACCTAGACTCCAGAACGGAAGATTCTGGCCAATGTTTCCTTTTGTGGGAAAGAACAAAACTGTAGGCAACCAATATAAGATAGTCACCAAGAAATCCAATGGGAATTCAGATGAAACGTCTTCACCCAAAGAGTGATAAGAATGTGGAACTTGTTATCACAGGGATGTAAATAGTATAGATACATTTGATACTTCAATATGTGAATCCCTTAGTAAAATCTGTTAAGAATATATTGCAGCTCTGCCATATGTAGTATGTTCAAGCTGCTGTATATGCAAAGTGTAATTTGCTTCCCCCATTAATCTTGTAGTTTAACTGAAATCCACTAAAAGATTAAAGCCTAACGTCAAGTAGGGGAAGCTGGACTAGAGGGACACAATGGTAGATTTAATAAGGAAAGATGGGAGGTGGCTCAAGTAGAGCATAAACACCAGCATGGACTAGTTGGGCCAAATGGCCACACACACACACACACACACAAATGTGCAATCCTGTTTCATTTTACATTGAAGCCAGGTCCTGGCAATGATACTGGAGGTATTTGACCTTTTCAGCCACCTCTGTCCAAACTTGCTTCAGCCAAGCCTTGGAGACACCTTGCATTCTGTAAGATTATGTTGAGCCATCAAACAACATTATTGGTATAATCAAGTGCTTATGCGTCAGGGTCAGTTGTTTTTCTTGTTTTTATAAAGCTATGATTATGACTGGTTACATTAATAGGATGTTGATATTGATGGTATTTTAAAGCTCAATAGAGCTGAAAATCAGGCATAATTGGCTCAGTGGTAAATGTGAGTGGTTAGAGCTTGTTTGTCCTCTGAAAATAGGTCCTCAGATCTTTTAAAGGTGGGAACCAATAATCATTTGGAGCACCTCAAAAATTTGGGGGACAATTGGCAGTAGTTGACATTAGGCTTTAATCTTTTAGTGGGTTTCACTTAAGCATGATCATTGGGAGAAGCAGGACACACTTTGCATATACTGCAGCTTTAACATACTTCATATGGCAGAGCTGCAACATATTCTTAACAGATTTTACTAAGGGAGTCATATATTGTAGTATCAAAAATAGAACATTGTTATGTTTGAATATCATTTCTATCATATGTGTTGAAAAGATGTTCTGGAACAAATTATTGACATTTAAAAATAAACATGTAAAATATTTACTGGCCTTGAAGGCATAAAACTATTGCTGCAAATACCTTTATGTCCAAAGTGCAGATTAATGGAGCACTTCAAAGTTGAGTGAAGGGTATGCTCTGTAGTATTTGTGCTTTGAATGTCATTTTATGGAAGCAAGTAATAGTAAATGCTGCAGCAAGTTCCAGGTATTGGTAGCAAAGAGGATTTATGCATGTTTGAAGGTTTTATGCATATAAATAGGTTGTTTTAAAAATTAGCAGTAGACTTGTTTGTCTGAACAGCAATTTAAACAACTTTCAGAGTTCACCCAGTTTAGACCTACCCCAGTGCAGCCCTAAACCACTTAAAATTAGTTTTTGTACCAGTTGAGTTATTAGCAAACAAACTTGAATCATTCTCGTGTGCATTGCCATGGTTGATGTTTATGTCACAAACCAGTCTATAACAGGCTGTGTGCAAAAAATCTGCTAGATTAATAGATAAAGCCAAACATATGCACAGGTCTAACTAATCAAGATGTGGCTGAACAGCGAAGTATAGTAAAATATATGGGCAGGATTTTATGTTTTGGCTCAGGATTCAGGATCAAATGTGAGGCCTGACGCTGCACTGTGTGGGGCGCAGGCATCCAACAGTGATTTTGCCTGAATTGGCCAATTAGTGGCCTGAGGGCGTGTTTACCACCCAATTAAGGATGATGGACATGCTCTTGAAGCTGGAAGAGTCAATGGGAACAATTTTCAGCCTGCTGTTGCAGGTAAGGGCGAGAGGAGATGCCTTCATCTTGAGGCGCCCTCTCAGCAACTTAAAAGAAAATCACAAGTAAAAAATGGTCACAGCTGCCAGTCCATAATCACCTGTGGCCTCAGCTGTGACCAGATAGGTGAGGCGGGGCTCAAAGACAACTTGGAACGCTGGCCCTCTGGTCTGCCACCGGAACGTTGTCTTCATGCATCTGCTATGTTCCTGAGGTCACGGGGAGCCTGCAAAGCAACTGGCTGATCCCAGTTGGCTTCTTTGGCTTTGGCCTTTAAATTATCTAAACAAACCACTTTCTGCTTGTAGACTGCTGTGCTGCCCCGAACCGGCCTCCAGCAAAATAGCTTGGGGGTGGGATGGTGACAGCAAATTGGCACGCCAGACAGTGACATGAAGTTACTCACCTGCCTGCCTTCATTCTCATCCCTATTTTGGGGCAAAAATTCTGGCCATGGGGTCAATTTCAAATGCTTCTTCTGGGCACTTAGAAGATAGGAAAATCGAATGGGATGTGAAATGGACATCTAACCCAGTGCTGCTGCTTTCCCACCTGGCAGGAACAGTTAAAATCATGCTTGTGGCCACAACCCATGGCAATGCAATCCTTTATACTGCATTGCACAAATGTGATTTTCCATAAATTGGCATTGATATTTCTGCAACTCCATTTGAATAATGAATTTCAGATATTAGTGGTGCAGTACGTTCTGGAGAAGTAGGAAGTAGTTGATGTGCAGCACAGAAGAGAATGGCTAAAAGGTTAATCAGGAGAAATAAATTAGAGTATGAGAGGAAGCTAGCCAGAAACATGAAAACGAATAGCAAGAGTTTCTACAGGTACTTAAAAAGGAAAAGAATAAGTAAAGTGAGTGTTGATCCTCTAGAGAGTGACAGTGGAGAGTTAAGAGTAGATAATAAGGAAATGGCAGAAGAAACAAGCAAATATTTTGCTTCTGTGTTCACTATAAAGGATACAAAAAACATTCCAGTAATGGCTGAAAATCAGGAGGTGAACAGGAGAAAGGAACTTGGTGAAATTGAAATCACTAGGGAAATGGTACTGAGCAAATTGATGGAGCTGTGGGCTAGCAAATCTCCGGGTCCCGATGGACTACATTTGAGGGTCATAAATGAGGTGGCTAATGAGGTAGTCACTGCGCTGGTGTTAATTTTCCAAAATTCGCTAGATTCTGGAAAGGTTCCATCAGATTAGAAAGTAGCAAATATAACCGCTCTATTCGAGAAGGGAGGGAGGCAGAAAACAGGAAACTATAGGCCAGTTAGCTTGACGTCTGTTGTGGGGAAGTCATTAGGATCGATCATTAAGGAGGTTATAGCTGGGCACTTAGAAGAGCTCGAGGCAATCGGGAAGAGTCAGCATGATTTTGTGAAAGGAACATCATGTTTAACCAATTTACTGGAGTTTTTCGAAGGAGTAACATGCGCAGTGGATAAAGGGCAGCCTGTAGACATACTGTACTTAGATTTTCAGAAGGCATTTTGATAAGGTGCCACATCAAAGATTATTATCGAAAATAAAAGCGCATGGTGTAGTGGTTAACATATCAGCATGGATAGAAGATTGGCTGGCTGGCAGAAAGCAGAGAGTATGCATAGGGTCTTTTTCTGATTGGCAGGATGTGACGAGTGGCGTTCCCACAGGGGTCTGTGCTGGGGCCTCAATGTTTTACAATTTACGTCAATGATTTAGATGAGGGGAATGAAGACACGGTAGCTAAATTTGCAGATGACACAAAGATAGGTAGGAAAGTATGTTGTGATGATGGAAATAGATAGGTTAACTGTGTGGGCAAAGATCTGGCAAATGGAGCTTAATATGGGAAAATGTGAAGTTGTTCACTTTGGTAGGAAGAACAAAAAAACAGAATATTACTTAAATGGAGAACGGCTGCATAATTCTGAGGTGCAACGGGATCTAAGTGTTTGAGTACATGAGTCACAAAAAGTTAGTATGCAGGTACAGCAAGTAATTAAGAAGGCTAATGGAATGCTCTCCTTTATTACGAGAGGGATTGAACCTAAAAGTAAGGATGATATGCTTCAGTTGTATAGGGCATTGGTGAGAGCGCACGTCGAATACATTGTGCAGTTTTGGTCTCCTTATTTAAGGAAGGATGTAAATGCATTGGAGGTAGTTCAAAGGAGGTTTACTAGATTGGTACCTGGAATGAATGGGTTGTCTTATGAGGAAAGGTTGGACAGACTGGGCTTGTTTCCACTGGAGTTTGGAAGTGTGAGGGATGACTTGATTGAAGTATATAAGATCCTGAACAGCCTTGACAAGGTAGACGTCGAAAGGATGTTTCCTGTTGTGGGCGAGTCCAGAACTAAGGGGCACTGTTTTAAAATTAAGGGTCGCCCTTGTAGGACAGAGATGAGGAGAATTTTTTTCTCTCAGAAGGTTGTGTGAATTTGGCACGCTCTGCCTCAGAAGGTGGTGGAGGTGGGGGTCATTGAATATTTTTAAGACAGAGGTAGACAGATTCTTGTTAGGCAAAGGAATCGAAGGTTATCGGGGCTAGTTGGGAATGTGGAAATCGAAACACAAGAAGATCAGCCATGATCTTATTGAATGGCGGAGCAGGCTCAAGGGACTGAATGATCTGCTCCTGTTCCTATTTCTTATGTTCTTATGTTCTTAATTTATCATATGATGATTCCATATTTTATCTCTGCTGTCAGGCAAAGAACAGGGTGGATGCTTAGTGTATTGTCACAGGGAGAAAGAGAAGCTTGAACAACTACTATTTGCACAGCTCTCATGCATTTCTTAGCAGATAGCTCAAGAGAGCCTTTGACTAAGTATGGAAGAAACCTAGCTGGCCTCTTGGTGCGGACCTGTAAATGTGGTCTGCAAAACTTTTAAAAAACTAAGAACTAAAAGCAAGAACATAATATGAGCCTTATTAAGCATCCTTTTTCCTGTACTGCTGGAATGAAATGTACATCATTCTTGATATTAAAAAATTAAACAAGCAATTAAATGTATGAAGTGCTGCAGGATGGAATCCCACTGTATACCAGCTATCGTATTCAAATAAATACTATTTCTGTGGAAAAGCACCAAAATGACATCACCCAATAACTTTTGTGTTATTATTTATAGGATCGTTAGTGAATAGAACTAACAATGCTGAAAAGTATGCAAAATAATATTTGGCACACCAGTAATTTCAAATGAATGAATTTATATTGTCCTACCACCTTTAATAATTCAATTTTCTTTAAACTATATATCATCTCCATTTCTTTACAGCACAGGGATATAATACCTGGCCCCTGGCATTTACAGTCTTCATTAGGAGCAGCTTTTCATCATTTAATACAAATCTCAAAATTGAAAAACAGAGTAACACCGTACTGAATATCTATAAATATTTAGAGGTAGTCCTTGTAACACTGTTGTACAGAAGAAGGAACACCTTTTGCATTTAGCTTCAGAAACTGAATAACAACCTTTTCATTTCTAAAGAGTTCAAGGAATGCATAGCCTTATTTAGAAATATTCTTGGGTGGACCAGATGTGCATCACAGTCAGTAACAGAGGTGATAGTACATCACAGTGCCTTACAGAGAGTGATGATATATCACAGTGACTTTCAGGGAGTGATAATATATCACAGGGATTCACAGGGAGTGACAATACATCATGGGGAGTTTACAAAAGTTTTGCAATCTTAAAGAACCTATGCAAAGTTGGTGTGTAGGTTCCCAGCACATTCGTCATCATCGGCTGTCCCTCGATTTGAGGATGACGTCTACTCAGGGTCGTGTGTTTCTGCCGTGGGTCTTCATGTGACTGAACAGGCTGATTCTTGACCCCGAGATCTTTGGGCAGGATGTTCCATGAGTTAGTGGGATCTGGCATGCAGGATTTGCTTCCTATTTTTTTCTTCTCTGCTGTCGCTCTGCCTCATCATTAAGATTTTGTGACTCAAAGCATGACGCTGCTTAATGGGCAAGTTGTCACCATTCTGAACATTTGGTATAGCTCCTCCCAGACATTATTGTTAATGCTACCAAGCTTCAGAGTGTCTTTGAAGCATTTTCTTTGTCCACTTCTGGAATATTGACCATTTGAGAATTGAGAAAACAGGACTTGGCAGGAGAGATGGTTTCAGCCATCTGAACACAGTGCCTGTCAGAGTTGATTTTGTAGGAGTTTTGCCTGAATGCTTGTGGAGCTGACTTCAAGGAGGACACTAGTGTTTGTTCGATGGTCCTTCCAATGAATCTGGAGATTGTGGTGGAGGCACTGTTGATAAAATTTCCCTGGTGCTCATATTAATGGCTGATATACAGTTCAGGTCTTACTATAGTGCAGGAGTGTGGTGATGGCAACTGCTCTGTACGCTAGGACTTCTGTTGACTTGCGGAGGTCATTGTTGTCAAACAGTCATTGCCGTAGTTTGTAGAAGTCTGGGCTGGTGTGCTGATCCGCTGTTGGATCTCCTCACCTTTTGAGAAAGGTGGCTACCAAATTATGGCTAGAGCTTGACATATTCCAGAGTCTTTCCTTCAACATATATGGGAGGTCAAATATTTGGCTGACCAGGTGTGAGTTGATATTTGAGTTTTGTTTTGGTATTGTTCAAAGACAATTAAATTTCTTGCATGCAGGATTGAAGAGATCGAGAATGGTTTGCAAATCTGGTGCAAGTTGGGGAACGACTCTGCAGTCATCCTCAAACGGTAGATCATTTCTATCTATGGTGGGCAATTTAGTTTTGGCATGGAAGTGACTGAGTTTACATCTATTCTAGGATTGTATTTAATACTGACACCAGAGGGCAGCTGATCTTTGATGAAGTGAATCTACCACTGTCAGGTAGATTGTAAATAGTATGGGGGCTATCATACAGCCTTGCTTGACACCGGTCCAGATTTAGAAGGCATTCATTTCAAATCTTCCAATCAAAACAGTTACAGTCATATCATCATGAAGCAATTGCAGGATTGTGATGAAGTTTCTTGGAATCCAAACCTTTGGAGCACAATATATGGGAGGTAGTGGTAGTGTCCTAGAACCAACCATCTTCAGCTGCTTCAATGACTTTCCTCCCATCATTGGGGCGAAAGGGATCAAAGGATATGGGGAGAAAGCGGGAGCAGGCTATTGGGTTGGATGATCAGCCATGATCATAATGAATGGAGCAGGCTCGAAGGGCCGAATGGCCTACTTCTGCTCCTATTTTCTATGCTTCTATGTTTCTATAAGGTCAGAGGCGGGGATGTTCACTGATGATTGCACAATGTTCAGCACCATTTGCGACTCCTCAGACACTGAAGCAGTCCATGTCCAAATACAGTAAGACCTGGACAATACAAAACAAAAACAGAATTACCTGGAAAAACTCAGCAAGTCTGGCAGCATCGGCGGAGAAGAAATCAGTCAACGTTTCGAGCCTTCATGGCCCTTCGGCAGAACTGCAGCATAGTTTCAACAAGGGAGAAATATAAATTGGTTTAAGGTGGGTGGGGGGGAGTGGGGGGGGCAAGAGACACATTGAGGGTGTGGTGTGAGCAGATAATAATCAAAAGATGTCACAGACAAAAGGGTCAAAGAGGTGTTGAAGGTGGTGGTCTTTGTCTGAGAAAAGTGCTAATTAAGAATGGAAAACAGGATATTCAAAGTACAGCTCTAGTGGGGGTGGGGTGGAAAGACTAAAGGTTTTAGTTTTAGATTTAAAAATAATGGAAATAGGTGGGGAAAGAAGAATCTATATAAATTATTGAAAAAAAAGCGGGTGGGGGGGGAAAAGAAACAGGGTGGGGATGGGGGGAGGGGGAGTTTAAGATCTAAAGTTGTTGAATTCAATATTCAGCCCAGAGGGCTGTAAAGTGCCTAGTCGGAAGATGAGGTGCTGTTCCTCCAGTTTGCGTTGGGCTTCACTGGAACAATGCAGCAAGCCAAGGACAGACATGTTGGCAAGACAACAGGGTGGAGTGTTAAAATGGCAAGCGACAGGGAGGTTTGGGTCTTTCTTGCGGACAGACCGCAGGTGTTCCGCAAAACGGTCGCCCAGTTTGCGTTTGGTCTCTCCAATGTAGAGGAGACCGCATTGGGAGCAACGAATGCAGTAGACTAAGTAAGGGGAAATGCAAGTGAAATGCTGCTTCACTTGAAAGGAGTGTTTGGGCCCTTGGACGGTGATGAGAGAGGAAGTGAAGGGGCAGGTGTTGCATCTTCTGCGTGGGCATGGGGAGGTGCCATAAGTGGGGGTTGAGGAGTAGGGGGTGATGGAGGAGTGGACCAGGGTGTCCCGGAGGGAACGATCCCTACGGAATGCTGTCAAGGGGGGTGAAGGGAAGATGTGTTTGGTGGTGGCATCATGCTGGAGTTGGCGGAAATGGCGGAGGATGATCCTTTGAATGCGGAGGCTGGTGGGGTGATAAGTGAGGACAAGGGGGACCCTATCATGTTTCTGGGAAGGAGGAGAAGGCGTGAGGGAGGATGCGCGGGATATGGGCCGGACACGGTTGAGGGCCCTGTCAACGACCGTGGATGGAAAACCTCGGTTAAGGAAGAAGGAGGACATGTCAGAGGAGCTGTTTTTGAAGGTAGCGTCATCAAAACAGATGCGACGGAGGCGAAGGAACTGAGAGAATGGGATGGAGTCTTTACAGGAAGCGGGGTGTGAGGAGCTGTAGTCGAGGTAGCTGTGGGAGTCGGTAGGCTTGTAATGGATATTGGTGGACAGTCTATCATCAGAAATTGAGACAGAGAGGTCAAGGAAGGGAAGAGAAGTGTCAGAGATGGACCATGTGAAGATGATGGAGGGGTGGAGATTGGAAGCAAAATTAATAAATTTTTCCAGGTCCCGACGAGAGCATGAAGCAGCACCGACGTAATCATCGATGTACCGGAGAAAGAGTTGTGGGAGGGGGCCGGAGTAGGACTGGAACAAGGAATGTTCCACATACCCCATAAAGAGACAGGCATAGCTGGGGCCCATGCGGGTACCCATAGCCACACCTTTTATTTGGAGGAAGTGAGAGGAGTTAAAGGAGAAATTGTTCAGTGTGAGAACAAGTTCAGCCAGACGGAGGAGAGTAGTGGTGGATGGGGATTGTTGGGGCCTCTGTTCAAGGAAGAAGCTAAGGGCCCTCAGACCATCCTGGTGGGGGATGGAGGTGTAGAGGGATTGGACATCCATGGTGAAGAGGAAGCGGTTGGGGCCAGGGAACTGGAAATTGTTGATGTGACGTAAGGTGTCAGAGGAATCACGGATGTAGGTGGGAAGGGACTGGACAAGGGGAGAGAGAAGGGAGTCAAGATAACGAGAAATGAGTTCCGTGGGGCAGGAACAGGCTGACACGATCGGTCTGCCAGGACAGTTCTGTTTGTGGATTTTGGGTAGGAGGTAGAAGCGGGCCGTCCGAGGTTGGGCGACTATCAAGTTGGAAGCTGTGGGAGGAAGATCTCCAGAGGAGATGAGGTCAGTGACAGTCCTGGAAACAATGGCTTGATGTTCTGTGGTGGGGTCATGGTCCAGGGAGAGGTAGGAGGAAACATCTGCGAGTTGACGCTCAGCCTCCGCGAGGTAGAAGTCAATGCGCCAGACAACAACAGTACCACCCTTGTCAGCGGGTTTGATGACAATGTTGGGGTTGGACCTGAGAGAACGGAGTGCAGTGAGTTCAGAGAGAGACAGATTAGAATGGGTGAGAGGAGCAGAGAAATTGAGACGGCTAATGTCACGCCGACAGTTCTCAATGAAAAGATCAAGAGAAGGTAAGAATCCAGAGGGAGGGGTCCAAGTGGAGGGAGAATATTGGAGGTGGGTAAAAGGATCCGTTGAACGGGGAGAGGACTCCTGCCCAAAGAAGTGAGCACGGAGACGAAGACGGCGGAAGAAGAGTTCAGCATCATGCCGAGCCCGAAATTCATTGAGATGAGGGCGTAAGGGTATGAAACTAAGTCCTTTGCTGAGCACTGAACGTTCAGCATCGGAGAGGGGAAGGTCAGGGGGTATAGTGAATACGCGGCTGGGGCTGGGATTGGAAGATGGGGTGAGGACGGAGGGACAAGCAGGGGTGGAGGGTCCCAGATGGGTGTTGGAGTCGATGAGTTGTTGGAGCTTGCGTTCCTTAGCACTTGAGAGAAAGAGAAAAAGTTTCTTGTTGAGGCAACGGATGAGGCGAAGAATAAAATGAAACTGGGGGCAAGCGCAGCTTTGAAAAAGGGTCTTTGAAAAAGACCTGGACAATATCCAGGCTTGGGCTGACAAGTGACAAGTAACATTGGCACCACACAAGTGCCAGGCAATGATCATCTCCAACAAGATAGAAACTAACCCTTACCCCTTGACATCCAATGGTTTTTCCATTGCTGAACCACCACTATCAACATCCTGGGCATTACCATTGACCAGAAACTAAGCTGGACTAGCCATTTAAATATTGTGGCTATAAGAGCAGGTCAGAAGCTAGGAATCCTGCAGCGAGTAACTCACCTCCTGACTCCCCAAAGCCTGTCCACCACTTACAAGGCACAGGTCACTTGCCTGGATGAATGCAGCTCCAACAATGCTCAAAAATATTGACACCATCCAGAACAAAGCAGCCTACTTGATTAGCACCCCATCCACAAACATTCAATCCCTCCACCACCGATGCACAGTGGCAGCAGTGTGTACCATCTACAAGATGTACTGCAGGAACTGACCAAGGCTCCTTAGACAGCACCTTCCAAACCCACAACCACTACTATCTAGAAGGACAAGGGCATCAGATACATGGGAACACCACCACCTGGAAGTTCCCCTCCAAGCCACTCACCATCTTAACTTGGAAATATATCACCATTCCTTCACTGTCACTGGGTCAAAATCCTGGAATACTCTTCCTAATAGCACTGTGGGTGTACCTATACCACATGGACTGCACCAGTTCAAGAAAGCAGCTCACCACAATTTCTCAAGGGCAATTAGCGATGGGCAATAAATGCAGGCCTAGCCAGCAACAGCCACATCCCATGAATGAATATTTTTAAAAAATCCACAGCACCTCATGATTTATTGAGTCAAAGCTTTGGTCAGATTGCTGAATGCAATGAGGAGAGTTCCTGATATTGTTCTCAATATTTTTCTTGGATTTGTCTGGCAACAAAGATCATGTCAAAGGCTGTGTCCCTGGGAGGAATTCCTCACCCACAGGAAGTAGGTGATTCAGGAGAATGCATGTCAGGATTTTCCCTATGGACAAGAGGGGAAAACCTCAATAGTTTCCACAGTGTGGTTTATCTCCCTTCTTGAAAATAATTATAACTGTTGCATTCCTGAAGTTGAGGTGGGCGCTTGGGGGATGTCTGCCAGCTTTGAAGAACTCAGCTGGAATACCATCAGGTATTGTTGCTTTTCATCCATTCGGTTGCTTGTGGCGCTTCTCCCAGCGAAGGTGATTCAGCCATGGATGCTACCACATTGTGTTGGCGGATAGCCTGGAGAGAAACAGCTGCCACTGTGAATTCACGGTTGAGAAATTGTTGAACATCTTCTTTCCAGCATTGACGGATATGCCATTAAGAAGAGATTTTCCTTAAGAAGAGAGACACCATCCTGCGAGTGAAGGGGATTTTGTCCATTTGTTGTTGGTCTATAGATGGTTCTGGTGGCTTTGCATGTCAAGATGATCAGCATATTTGAATCTCTCAGGCTTTCTCTTCCTACCGCATGTCCTTTATCTTCCAGATTTCTCTTTGGGAATCAGCTTTGAGTTATTGGGATGCTGCATTCTTGACTTGCAACCTTCTGTCAGGCAATGAAGGCTGCTTGTTTTTGTTCCAGGAGGTCACATAGTTCAGCATCATTTTCATCAATCCAGACTTGGTGACAATGATGCTTGAGCCCAGTGGTTGGGGCACAAGAGTCTGGTACAGTTTATTTGATCGCACTGTTCTGGAATTGAGTTTGATGTGAGTAGTGAGCTGCACTTGGAATTCTTCTCTTCAGTTGGATTGCTTTAGGGCTGAGATATTGACTTTCTTTCTCTTGGACTTTTGGGCCCTGCGATGTCTTGGTGTTGGTTGGATGTTCATTACTGATTGAACAAGTCAGTGACTTGTCCAGCAGGCAGCAGTCGCCTGCATGGATCAACTGATACTGATATCACTTAGGTCTTTGACACAAACAATGACATAACCCAGGAGGTGCCACTGCTTTGATCTTTGATGGCTCCAAGTGGTTTTGTATTTGTCCTTCTGTTGGAAGAGGGTGTTTGTTATAATGAGGCCTTTTGGAGCACACTTTGTCAGCAGGAGGATTCCATTTGCATTGGCTTTCCCCCCCCCTCTTTTTTCCTAATGCTTCCACTCCAGGTATCAGAATCATGGAAAACCTGGCACAGAGGATGATATTTCCTTCCATTGGGATGGCAATGAGGGCTTCATCAAGGCCAGAATAGAACTTTTCTTTACATCTTCATCAGAGTCAAGGGTTGGAGCATAAACACTAATGACAGTGGCCATATTGATTACAGCTGAGCTGTAGGTGAAGTGTCATGAGCCTTTCATTTACGTAACTGGGGAGATCTGGCAGTGCAGCCATGATCCTATTCTGGATGGCAAAACTATCCCTGTGGAGAGGAGGGTCGTTGTCAGCCATTCCTTTCTGGTAGGAGGTTTATCCTGCTGCTTGTTCCTTCAGCTGTTCCTCTCAGGAAGGCGGGTCTCATTGAGGGTAGTGTCGTCAACTTGGCATCTTAATAGCGCACGTGAGACAGCTGCAGTTCTTCTTTGTAGATAGTCACTCTTGAGATTAACCATGTGTGTTCCAACATCCCAAGTTGCAAAATTTAAAGTTTTCTTTGACCATAAAGACAGTGATTCCGCAAGGGTGTGGTTCCCCAACAGGAAGAAAGTGGAACAGCCTATTTTTAGGGCACCTTTTCGAACCCCCTCCCCATTTGGGGTAAGCCGAAGTTATCCTGAAGAGGACTGCTTCCCAATTATACCTCTGTCCCAATGACCTTCATGTATCTGTTGCCTATGTGCAGATTCTTGATTGGAGACTCACAGGTTCGTGTTTCATGGACATGCTTATGAAGGGAGACTGTAGCCTGACTCAGGTAGTTGTTCCAAACTGGTTTATTTACACTATGTACAATATATACAAGGTGGGTTACTGAGTGGGCACATCTCACCTGAGTGTTGCCTGTCTGCTGTAGAGAGTCTTTAGCACATGATTGCTGATGTCACAGCTACATCCTGGGCTACATCATTCACTAGCATATCTATTCTATTAACCCATTACACTACAGTTCACAGTTCTGTCCCCATCACCAATTCTTCATCGCCACAGGACTTGATAAATGGATCCTGGCAGAAGTCTGCACATGACTTTATTTACCATGGGGACCTTGGGGCGCTGTCATTGTCCATACAACCTTGACGAGTTAGTGATCAGATTTCAATGACATGCCAAACTATGACGACTGGGACCACCTTGCTACTGCAGCCTTCTTCTGCCTTCGCAGCCAGTAAGCTGCACGGTCTTCCTTCACCTGTTCTGCCGTTGAGGACTTGTTGGATCATACTTTGTCTGAAACCTCTCCCCGACCTTGCCACCATGGGTGACTCTATCTAGAGCAAGGAACTCCTGATGGCATCACTCAAGGGATCATCAAGGTGGCGATCCATGGAGCACTGGCTGGCTGTATTGGATAGTACTTTGCAGTACTCATCGGGCAGAGAACAGGTCTCAGACATTGCTTCCCAATATAGAAAACTACTGCCTAATGCAATTCAAAATCTTGGGTGGCTGCCTTCATATTTCTTTGTCCTATGCAATTACTTTTTCACCTCCTGAGACCTACAGCTCAAACACAACATTTCTGATATATTTATTCTCTACATGGATAAATCCATTATTGTTCAAAGTGCAGATTAATGGGCCAAAGAACTATGTTGAAATTTGCTTATAAGGTTATGGTTAAGTAACAGCCTTCTTAGAATGATGGAAAAATTCTCTCAAATATTGGAATTACACATGAAAATTCATACTAATATGTTTGCAGTTTATTTATCGAGCAGTTCTCAATCAGAATAATTTGCATCAAGATTTGCGTTATTTGTTGAATAACAATTCCCTCTCCAGCGCCCTCCTTCCACCACGACCGCACCCCCACCCCCACCCCAAAACACAACAATACAGTAAATTTTTTGGAAACAAAAGCTGGGATTTCACCAACCCAGTGGAGAAGGGCTGAGAGGTGGGAGAGGTAGAAAATGGTAACGGAAGGCATTAGGACGGAAGCCAAACTTCTTCCTTCCATCATGGGATAATATCAACAGTGGGAATGACAGCGATGCAACCCTCTGACCAGAGGAAGGTGGGCGGCCGATTAATCCAATTAACTGGCCTATTAGCCATTTTGCCATTATCAGAACGGCCCCCGACCGGGTACATATAGGTGGTCTCCCAGAAACTTCATTGGGGGTGGAGAAGGTGGGGGTGTCCTTCTTTTCCAGATGCTTGATGGCCCACGAAGGGGCACCCATGTGACATTGGCTGTGCCCACGACTCCGCCACTGCTGCTGGTGAGTTCATCCTCCAATTTCCAGGGCCTACATGCCTGGTTCCGGCGCATTAAGAAAATTTCTCCTCGTCCCTTCAAGGGTGCCTCAATACGAAATGAGCCTTGCTGTCTCGGCAGCAACCACCTCTAAACATGGCGCTGTCAAGGCTGCCAAGGTGCTGGTCGTCTGATTGGACAGCAACTTGGAGAGTTGTCTTTAATGGGATAGCAGGCCCGGCGGTGACCAATTAAGACGTCACCACTGATAAATTCACTCCCGTCGTCTCACTGTTTGCGCACTCAGGTTCGGGATTTACATTTGGGCCCGGCAGTTGGACCTTCAACCTGCCAGTAAAATTCCGCCAAAATGTGAATTTAACATCTGGATCTGTGCTTTGCTTAGCACCTTGTGCAACATGTAAAGGGTACTTTTTTGCAGCTTTTATTAAAGGCAACTTAGTTGAATTGCTCCTTATTTGAAGGGGGGTGACAATGGACAGAAAAATTTGGGAAGCTGTAGTAAGCACAAAGAAACAATAGAAAAACAGATGGAGAAACAGTAGGTAGAGAAAAAGGTTGAAACAGAAAAGAGACAAATGAAAGGCAGAAAAACAGGGGAATGAGGAACACAAGAGAAAGAAACTGAAGACAGAGAAACAGAAGGGAGTATCTGGAAAGAGGAAAAACAGCAGAGAAAGAGAGATAGGAGGGGAAAATGATTAGGAGAGTAAGGTAGTAAAAAATGAGGTCAATGGAAATGAAAATTGGATTGTAGTATAACCGGCACCTGGTCTGCTGTTGCTCATTTTGCATTAATTGCGCCTCAGACTTCTAGCTCACAAATTGCCAGAAATGCCAAGAGAATAGAACATAAAAGTGAGAAAAAAGGAAATGTAATACAGTACATCTACAAAAGAAAAACAAATTAGTTGGTTTGCATTTCCCATCTACTCATCTTACTTCAGGTTGTGATATTCATTCATACTTGTGCCACCTTTACCATTGTAATTTGGATGTTCACACTTCCCATTCAATTTTCTTATGTCCAGAATTTTCCTGTTGGTATGCGGGGGCGGGCCCCACAAGCCGCGCTAAAATGACGCACGGTGACATCAGGTAAGTGTCCCGACGTCACTGCACGCCATCATGATATTTAGGTGGGCATGCGGGCGATGTTCTCTGATGCACACCTGCCATTAATTAATCACGTACTTAAGGCCTTTGAGGCGGCAATTGTCTGCTATTTTTCAGGGCCCGTGCGATCTTCAGGACGTCGCATGGGCACAATGGGCAGGCGGGTAGGAAACATTTGTATAAACCTCATCCATGGGCGGAATAAGAGGGGTGAGTGGGGTTGCGAGTGGTATTGGTTAGATATTTAATTGTGAAAGTAACTGCTACTTGCTTGTGTGAGTAGGAATACTTCAAAATTCATACCAGCCACTTGGACAGGAGTAACAGCCTTCAGGTCAGGACTCTACAGTAAAGGTCATTTTTGGGGCCTGTAGGTTTCAGGAAGCCTTCCCTTAGCTTGGGAATGAGAGTTGTGCTATACATGGGAGGCACCTCTTCTGAGGAGGAAGGGAAGGCCAGAAGGGGGAGGAGGCCATGAGTCCACATTCAGCCTCCAGAGGAGCCACCTTTGGGAGGAGAGGCGCAGGCACAAGGGGCGCAGGGCCAACAGGAAGTCTAAGGCAGAAGGGGCTGCAGAAGATGCCACTATCCTGCTGCCAGGATATACAGATGGCAAAGCAGCTACCTCAATATGTCTGAGGTGCAGTGCCGAAGGAGGTTCCGTCTCTCAAGGGAGACAGCCACCTCCATTTGTCAGATGAACAGCCCTGAGATCTCTGCTAACTGTGTGGGTGGACACCCCATGCCAGTGGCACTAAAGGTCACAGCTGCCCTGAACTTCTATGCCTCCGGCTCTTTCCAGGGGTCGGTAGGTGATCTTTGTGGAGTCCCTCAGTTAGCTGTCCACACTTGTGTCAAGTAGGTGACAGATGCTCTGTTCAGGTGTGCATTGGCTTTCATCCACTACTGCTGGGATGAGGCCAGCCAGACAGAGTGAGCCAGTGGCTTTGCAGTGATTACTGTCTTCCCCCGCGTCCAGGGTACAATCGACTGCACACATGTGGCCATCAAGGTGCCAGCGGGTGAGCCCGGTGCCTTCGTCAACAAGAAAGGATTCCTCTCGTTGAACATGCAGATAGTGTGTGATCATAAGATGCACAGATTCTGCAAGTCTGTGCAAGGTACCCAGGCAGCTCCCACGATGCTTACATCCTGAGACACTCCCAGGTACTGAGGCTTTTCAGTGCTCCAGCCCGACTGGATGGATGGCTGCTGGGTGACAAGGGCTATCCCTTCAAAAGGTAGCTCATGATGTCTCTCCGCCATCCAAGAATAGAAACCAAGCAGCGGTACAATAGGAGCCACACCTCCACAAGGGCTGTGGTGGAGAGAACCATCGGTCTTCTCTATGCGCTTCCGATGCCTGGACCGCTCAGGGGGCGCATTGCAATAGCCCCCAGATCATGTGTTGCTGATAGTGGTTGCATGCTGTGCTCTCCACAACCTTGTGCTGGAAAGGGGTGACACAGTGGACGAAGAAGATGTTGTCGCAGTTGCTCCAGATGCACATGACGAGTCCAGCAGTGAGTCTGAAGATGAGCACACACAAGAGAACGCTGAGGGGGTAGACGCTGACCCGGGCATACTCCAGGGAGACAGGGACACCCGGGAGGCTTTAATCCAAAGAACCTTCAGCTAGCACACCACATATCGACCTTCAACACACACCAGGGTTGCAGGCTCCATACTCGATACCTGAGTGCTAAATCTGCCTGGATAGGAACATTAACTAAGGCCCTTGTCAATAAAGCTCAATGTCAAACAACTCACTCATAACATCATGGGTTTCCATCCACCTGCAGGAGTAAGGAATCACCCTGAGCCATGGTTACATATCAAAATTTAATGAGATTACAAAATCACGTTCAGAAACCAAAAAAAAGTGTTGCACATCACACCACCATGAGGCTCATTGCATTGGTGATACTCTGCGTGGATCCTCTAGCACGGGCACTATGCCACGCATAGCCTCATGTATCTCCGCCAGATCCTCCCGCATACCCTGCTGCACTTCCAGCGTTTGCTGCCTCATGGACAACTCCAAAGGCACATCATCAGCCACCGACCGAGCATATGCCTGGTCCCCAGCAGTCCTCCGACTGCCGGCGCCTTGGGTATTCTCTGTCTCCGCCTGCACCTCAAGTAAATGTGAACTGCCCTCACCACCGTGCCCCGGGACACTAGCCAAAGATCTAATTCCCACCGAGGTGCTAGTATCTGTGCTGGTGCCTGCCTGGCAGAAATGGCGTGATGCTGGTGAGTCGATATGTTTTGTGCCCTCAGGTGTGTTCCCCTCTGCCTCCTCCTCCTGGCCCTGCTCCGGTGATGCTGAAAGGAAGAACAAGACATTTGATTAGTTACAGTGCAGACAATGCGAATTTGCATGCCGATCCCCTGGATCATTATGCGCTCATCCTTCCATTATCAATGGCCAACCCATGTTGCAAGCTTCAATCACTGAGCATTCAGCAGTGCCATGGCTGCTGGGACATATATGGTGACCTCAGTGCTCAGCAAACATACCTCCCTGTGGCACCCCAGCCTCACTGCCACCGGTGGACCTCGGCGCATGACACCTCTCCAGATCCATGGCCTGCTGTTCAAAAGGAGTCAAGATGGCCAACTGGGCCTGGCTTTCGCCAGCCCGCATCCGCTCGGCGGAATTGTGTGCAGTCTTCTCCTGAAAAGGAGAGAAGAACATTGATTAGTCCAGCCTGCACCTGGATTCCCATCGTATCCCTGCCAACCCAACCAGAGTGGGACATTGCAGGGCTCTAGTTCTTTGTTACCCCGCAGCTGCTGCACACTCACGCAAAGAACCCAGGGCTGACCCTCCCCTTGCCCAAATGCTGCCTCCATCACATTTGGCACCACAAGGTGTAACCTTACAAAGCAAGGAGGCACAAGCACGTGGAACGCAAAGACCAGCCACCTGGAAGCTCCCTCCCAGCATATCAGCACCCTGACTTTGACCTGTTGCCCAGTTTCAGCACTATGCCTAGATGCTGATCCTTGACTTTCACCCCCATTCTATACTCTGGGTGTCAGTGTCACACATGCTGCAGGTGCAGAACCCATCTCAGTTCAGACCGCTCAGGGTGAACTAGGCATGGGCAATATCTGCTGACCCACCCAGCAAGGGATACACGCTGTGAAAGATTCAGTGATGTAACTGTACTCAGTGTAGCTGAGGGTGGGGTGGTTGGGGGGAAAGGGTGACGGCTGCATTAAGTGACCTCAGCCTCCCCCAAGCGCAGGAGGTCGTTGAATATTTTTTGGCACTGGAACCATGTGCGTCGCACCACATCATGGAAGCTCATACTCTCGGCTATCTCCTCCCATGCACATTTGGTCAGGTGGGGAGGCCGCCGCCTCCCATCCCTTGGAATCAAGATCTCCCACCGTGCTGCCACCTCCTCCAGGAGGGCAGCTAGGCATTCATCCAAGAACCGAGGGGGACACTGCCCCGCTGCCATACCCTCTGGCCTGGCCTGCTCCACTGGCCTACCCTCCAGACTTGCCTGCTCAACAGAAGCCCTCTGGTGGGCCCTTCTACCAGCCATTGTGAGCAGCCTTGCAAAGGCTGCCAGGCCTTCATTTAAACAGGCTACCAGGTCGCCATTGGACCCAGCGGTCTATGCATGCCCGCTGCCGCCCGCCCACTCCCACTATCCTTGGGAGTTGAGAAATACACTGGGCAGACCTTAATAGGCTCGCCCGCATAAAATGGTGGCGCAGATCCGATTGTGGGAGGCGATCGGGTCTGCGCCCGCCTGTGCCCGCTCCCGCTCAGCCCGCCCAGCATGGGGAAACTTTTCCCCTATGTCAACATTCACCACAGTGCTTTTTGCATTCAAAAAAGTTCACTTGCAATTTTTTCAATGATGAAAATTCAGGGCTAAATTTTGCTGCTCACCTGGAAGTCCTGCTGCCAGAAACAAAGGCAGGATGCAACCCCGCTTTGTTGGGCAAGGGGATCCCGGGGCAGTATATTGTTGGCAGTGGCCAATTAATGTGGGGGGACACAATCCAATTGAAGATGATGGCCTGCCCCCCCAAGACCTCCCAGTTATATTGTTATATTATTCCTAAATGATTTACGAACTATATTGTTCATGCATATGTATACATGTATAGTAAATGCCACATCACTCACTACTGCACTAAGACTGTACACCAAAACAAGATTGTACTGTCTACAGCACATGGTGAGGTCTAGAAAAACACAATTAATGTAAGCTCCAGCACTTTTGTCTAAAAGTACAATTATTTTGAACCATTGGGAACCAAAAGACATAACACTGCTGCCCAAATCAGAGGGCAGGCAGCTCAGCAGCTTTAGCAACACCACAACTAGTGGTTCCCAGTGTTGTGGCTGCAGCTCCAGGATGAAGGCACCTCAGTGACAAGGTGCCCTCAAAGAGTTGTGAGTTTGCTTGGGGAAGGCAGGCCCCTGTGATTGGGGTGGGGGTCATGGTGCACCAGTGGCGCTGTTGCCATGGAGGCAGCCACTGCTCCCAGGGGGTTGCCTCCATGAAATTCCTAGATCTGCAAGAGATTGTATGAAATTTTAAATTGGAGCTGGAATTTGGCACTTTCCCTGGTTGTGCTGTGTTGCTGTCCACAGTCAAAAATTCTGACAGGATGTGGATCATCTAATCTAATGCCACTGAAAGAGTTGGGACTGTCAGATATGTCCCCTACTGAAATCCTGTCAATTCCCTCTTTCCTGCAACTAGGGGATGGTATATGTACAATAATGCAAATATAATACAATAATGCAAATATACCTATTGTACTAAAATGGATGTGGGTGTCTTCTATTGGTTTCCTAATGACAACCAATCACCAACTAATTGATTGTCATTAGGAAACTAGCAAACAAAGACATTCCTGGCATTTTTAGAGAAATAATTACCGTATTATCTGAAACGGCTTTCATGATGGAGTAGCAAAATGTTGTTCCAATATTCTGTTCCAGTATTCCTGGCTTGCTCTGGGGCAGATATCCAGGTAGTAATGACATGGGCACCTGCCCATTTTGTGTAAATGACTCTATCCTCAGGATTTGGGGTCAATGATGTGCTGAACCAACAGCTGGGTTTTCTGCTTCACTGCATTTCCAGCAGTGGATAGGGACTTGCTGTTTCAGGGCCTTTATTTTAACTATTGTTGCTTTGTTTGTTTTGATATGGTTGAGATTTCAGGAGCTTATTATAACTTGAATCCCACTTCACAATCTTTCCTCACATTGATGGTGTCAAAAGCTACAAATTTTCAAACAACAATTCTTAATTTTACAGTATATAGTTGTAGTACTTTTATGTTGCTTGCAGTTATAATCACTGTAGAAACCATCAGTGAAGGCAATTTTTTCTATTTCATATTTCCAATAATGGGGAGGCTTATCCAGCGAAAGCGCCCAAAAGAAATTTGGACATACGCTACCCATGATTTTCCTACCAATCTATAAAATAGCCTGAAAATCTTGGATGTTCTAACCCCAAAATATTGATGTACTCTTGGCCATTGAGACTCCATGCCCCCTTCCCCTTCAAGAGTGAGGTGAAAAAATCATCTTGAGCACTAACTGTATCAGGTTTACACTGGAATTGATATAATCATTTTTGACATAACACTAGGTAATGTAACACAATCCAATTAACATGCAAAGACATGTTAGTGTGCAGTGCAACTAGCCAATAGATACTGTTCAGAGAATCTAATTAGCCCAGATTTACTGTAAGATTATAACCTCTGGAATTCTGCTCTTAAATATTTTGGTGAATCATTTGTCATTACCTTGGTTATTATCACTCTCTTTGACAAGGCCTTCATGTAACAGTGACTTGTTTGTAAATGCAACAAGGCTTCCCACTAAAGCTGTGTCATGATTATTTAGTTTCCTTCCTCTTAAATTGATCTGCCTGCAGTCTTTGATGGCTCAGGTTCTGACTTATTTCTTTGTGACTGTGTCGTTTCTCTAGTCTCTTATTGTATGTCCCACTCTGCTCCTTCTTTACATTAATTACCTCCATTTATCATGTAGCGCTATCCACATTACATTCCACAATTTTCTTCATTTCACATGTTCACAACCTGCTAAAATGGGGCAATGAAAGTTTTCTTTTTTTAATTCCTTGGAGATAGAGGGCCATTGCCAGTTGTACTGCAGCACATCTGCACCAGCTCCCTTGATTATGATGAGTAACTCTTTCGAGTACATTCACAGTTCTTGACTTTTTTTTTCCGGGAGTGGGACATGAACCCACAACCTTCTGACTCAAAGGCGAGGGTGCTATAAACTGAGCCACAGCTGACACCTCGATTATGATGAGTAACTCTTTCGAGTTATCAACAGATCGCATGTAACTCTTTCGAGTACATTCACAGTTCTTGGTTTCCGGGAGTGGGACATGAACCCACAACCTTCTGACTCAAAGGCGAGGGTGCTATGAACTGAGCCACAGCTGACACCTCAATTATGATGAGTAGATGCCTGAAGCTTACCTTTCATCCAATTGGCTTGACATTCCACAATGGAGCTGCCCAACAAGCACTGCAGTGGAGCCAATGAACAAATTGTACACAAAGCTCATGAAGACACCTTATTAATTTAAATTTGGAAGCCTTCCTGCAATGTGACTATTGGGCCTATGACTTTCAGGAAAGAACTTTGCTGCTCAGTGACTTGCACCCAAAACAGGCAACTCTTCATTTTCCTTGTACTTCTCTTTATCCTTCAACAGCCAGGGGTTTTACATTCCCAGCAGTGGTAAGGGAACAAAATGATGGCAATGTCCAGTCAAGCAGCAGCAGGCAATCTAATAAGCAACTGATTGTTAGCACCTAACATTCTAGCCCCTGCTTCTACATTCCCCTACCACTCACCCACCCCTGTGGAGTTTCCAACATCACACTACAAAAGTATTTAAATGAAATTTATCAGTTAATTTTGCTACATTGTCAAGATGTAGCCCCATTATTTCTTTAAATCCCTTACAAGTCCTCTGGTCTCAAGCTGAATTTGTACACCAATTTGAAACATGCCAAGGACAGAAAGGTCAGAGTGGGAGCAAGGTGAAGAATTAAAATGACAAGTGACAGGCAGCTCAGGATCATGCTTGCAGATTGAACAAAGGTGTTCCACAAAGCAGCCACCCACTCTATATCCTCTACAATAAGGAAACCACATCATGAGCAGCAAATACAGTGTGCTAATTGAAAAGAAGTACAAGTAAATTGCCATTTCACTTGGAAGGAGTGTTTGGGGTCTTGAATGGTGAGAAGGGAGAAGGTGAAAGGACAGATGTTGCATCTCCTTCATTTGCACGGAGTGGTGCCATGGGAAAGGGAAGGGGTGTTAGGGATGACTGAAGAATGAACCAGGGTGTTATGGAGGGAACAGTCCCTTTTGGAGTGCCAGAAGGGGAGGGCAGAGGAAGATGTGTTTGGTGGTGGCATCATGCTGAAGCTGGTGAAAATGGTGGAGGATAATTTGTTGAAAAGAAAGCTGGTGGAGTGGAAGGTGAGGATGAGGGAAACCCTATCATGGTTCTGGGAGGGAGGGGAAGGGGTGAGAGCAGAAGCTCTTGAAATGTATCGGACACAGTGAAGGGCCCTGTCAACCACGCTGGGTGGGGATCCTTGGTTGAGGAAAAAGGAAGACACATCAGAAGCACTGGTGTGGAAGGTTGCATCATTGGAACGGATGTGACGGAGATGGAGAAACTGGGAGATTGGAATGGAGTCCTTACAGGAAGAAGGGTAGTCAAGATAGCTGTGGGAGTCCGAGGTTTGTAGTGATTATTAGCTGATAGTCTATCTCCAGAAACAGAGACAGAGAAGTTGAGGAAGGGAAGGGAGGAGTCAGAGATGGACCAGGTGAAGGTGAGAGAAGAGTGGAAATTGGAAACAAAGTTAATGAAATTTTCCAGTTCAGGACAAGAGTAAGAACTGGCACCAATACAGTCATCAATATACTGGAAAAGGAGTGAGGGAGGGGGCCCAAGTATGTCTGGAATAATGAATGTTCCATATATCCCACAAAAATGCAGACCTACCTGGGACCCATGCAGGTATCCATGGCAACACCTTTTATTTGGAGGAATTGAGTGGTTTTGAAGGAGAGGTTGTTCAGAGTGAGAACAATATCAGCTAGGTAGAGGAGGGTTGTGATGGATGGGAACCATCATAACTCTAAAAGACAGCTTCATTTTAATAAACCATCTCACACTACCTCATATACTTATTACATTATTACATTACCAGATGAACACTTTAACACAACAATATATATGTACACAAGTTCTTGGTATCAACAGAAATCACTCCAGGTCAGTGTCTAGGTTTTTTTAAAAAATATCCAATTTTCCTTTAAGCTGCAAACAGATTTTCTTTTCCAGCAATATATATAATCCGTAGATTAAATGGTTGTAATAATAGACTCCATCTGAAAAGTCTTGCACTTTTGCTTTGAAATTTGTCCAAAAACTTCAGAGGATTATGGTCTGTATAAACAGTTGTTTCTGATGAATTGATTGCAACATAAATTTCAAAATACTGCAATGCTAACACCAAACTCAAAGTCTCTTTTTCAATCATTGAATATCTTCTTGCTGTACATTCAGGTTCCGTGACAAATACCCTGTTGGTTTTTCAATTCCAGTGTCACCTTATTGTAACAGTACAGCCCTAATGCCTATATCACTTGCGTCAACGGCGAACTTGAATTGCTTGGCATAATTGGGTACTGCCAAAACTGGTGTCGTAGTTAATACAGTTTTCAAGCTATTGAATGACTTCTGACACTCCAGTGTCCATTGAAGCTTCTTGTTCTTTTTTAATAGTCCAGTCAGTGGAGCAACCACTTGGTTAAAATTTGGTACAAATTTCCGTTAAAACCCACTCATGTCCAGAAATCTCAAAACTTCTCGTTTTGTCGTAGGCACTGAGAAATCCGTGACAGCCTTGACTTTCACATCTCTCGGAGCCACCTTACAATGTCCAATGGTGTGGCCTAGATACGTAACTTGCGCTTTTGCAAATTCACTTTTAGCCAAGTTCATCACCAAATTAGCTTCTTGTAGCCAAGTAAATGATTCTTCCAGATGCTGTAAATGCTCTTCCCACATCTGACTGAAAATGATTAAATCATCGATATAAACAGCACAATTGCTTAGATCTGTAATTACTTTGTCAGCCTTTGAAATGTCGCAGCTACATTCTTCATAACAAATGGCATGACTTTCAACTGGTATAGGCCACTTGGCATTACAAAGCTGATATCTCCTTTGCTCTCTCCGACAACAGTACCTGCCAGTATCCTTTTAGCAAGTCAATCTTTGTGATAAATTTCGATTGTCCCACTTTCTCAATACAATCTTCCAACTGTGGTATGGGTTATGAATCCGCTTTTGTCATCCCATTCACCTTTCGATAGTCCACACACAGGCTTTGTGTTCCATCCGGTTTCAGTACCAGTACAACTGGCGAACTCCGATTACTGCAGCTAGAGTCAATGATATCATTTTGAAATGTGAAATCAATTTATTTTTGTACTCGTGATAACTTTCTTATCTGCTTAGCTTTCTTATCTGCTTTCACTTTTATCATTTGCTGTGATGTCTTCAAATGTTCCCTAGCCAAATCACATGCTCTGTTCAATCTATTCCTGAAATTTGATACGTAATCCAGGAGAGTAGCTTCTGAATTTTGACCCACCAATTTCTCATGAATCAATTTCAGCTGTCCCCTTACCGCATGACTATAAATTCGTTCAAAAGGGCTAAAACCAGTTGATACATTAAGAGCATCTCTAATAGCAAATAACAAAAATGGAATTCCTGTATCCCAATCCTGTGCATAATCCTGACAGTATGCTCTTACCATAGTTTTTAAAGTTTGATGCCATCTTTCCAAAGCTCCTTGTGACTCTGGATGATAAGCTGTTGACTTAAATTATTTTATCCCCAAACTGTTCATTACTTCCTTAAACAGCTGTGACATGAAATTTGACCCCTGATCTGATTGTATTTCCTTAGGTAAACCATAGGCAGGATTTTGCCCCCGTTGGGGACGAAGTTGAATTGTGGACGCCTGTGATTGGTGCCCCCGATTTGAGGCATGGTGCCATTTTACATGGGCAGGCCAATTAAGGCGCAAGTGCTATGTGCTCCCTGTGCAGGCGGGGGGAATCCCTAAACCTGAGAGTGCGCTCTTTCGTGCATGCGCACGAAAGAACGCACTCATCTCCCTGAGGCTAAGTGCTGCCCCAGGGAGATCGGCTGTTCTGTCACAAATATTAAAAATAGAAAAAAAAAATTCTGACATGTCACCTCGTGACAGTGTCACATGAGTTGGGACATGTCTATAATTTTTACAAAAACTTTAATAAAATTTTTTAAAATCTACATGAAACCTCATCCCGCCCGTGGATGAAGTTTCATGCTTTTTCTAATTCTTGCCGGGGCTCCTGGTCTGCCCGCCAACATTAAGGTTGGACGGGCAGGTCCATTAATTAGCTAAATGACTCTGTCAATGGCCTCAATTGTTCAGCTGATTTTGCTGCGCCCCAGCCTACTGGAAAATTTAAATGGGGCGCGGTGACGTCGGGAGTTCTGCCCGACGTTACCGTGTGTCATTTTACCCATCGGCGAGCGGGCCCCGCCCCCGCTCGCCAATGGGAAAATCCTACCCCGTATCTTGTAAAAAATGTAATTAACATCTCCCTATCTTCTTAGTTGTAATAGTTCTTAAAGGTATCACTTCAGGAAACCTGGTAAACACATCTATTATTGTCAATAAATACTGATTTCCACTTTTAGTCTTAGGAAGGGGTCCTACACAATCAACCATGACCCTGGTAAAAGGTTCTTCAAATGCTGGTATTGGGATTAAAGGTGCCGGCTTAATCACTGCTTGTAGTTTTCCTGTTATTTGACATGTATAACAGGTTCTACAGAATTTGACTACATCCCTATGCAATCCTGGCTAAAAAAAACCTCTGCATCTTTTCCTGTGTTTTCCTAATTCCTAAATGTCCCCCCATTGGAATTTCATGAGCAATCCTCAGAACCTCATTTCTATACCCAAATGGGATAACAATCTGAAACACCTCTCTCCAGCTTTCATTTGCTGAGACATGATCTGACCACCACTTTCTCATCAAAATACCCTCCCAAAGATAATAACACACTGGAATACATTTTGCTTCTGTTTCTGAATAAGCTTTCTAATATAATTGTTTTAATTGCAAATCATTTTTCTGTAATTCCACTAACCTCTTTGAGTTAAACACTTCAGCTGAACTGTCCTGTATTCCTTCCTCCTGAACAATGTTATCAAATACAATGCCAGCTAATTGGATTTCGACGCCTTCTTCTTGCCTTTGAACTGCCTACTTGTCTTGTTTGTCTTGTTCTTCCCTATGAGCCTTTGATCTCATTGCTACACAATTAGGAAACAATCCAGGATGTTTCTTCTGTAACACCTCCGTTGAAAACACTTCTACAGGCCACTCAACTACCATAGGCATCACCCACATTTGTGATCCAGCTATATCATTACCCAGAATAAATTGAACCTTTGCAATGGGCAATTTTTCCACCACTCCAACTATAACTTCACCTTTCTTCCATTTGCTCTTTAAATTTACTTTCCCCAACAGAATAGATTTAGCATCCCCATGAAGCCACTTATTATTACCTGCTCCTGCAATACTCCCTTTGAACAGCAAATATCACTATCCCACAACATTAAGGATTGACTAGCCCTCGTGGCTTGTAAAATTTTAACATCTTTACCTACTCCACCCTTTATACATGGAAAGACTTTCCCTTCACATACAAAATCTTTAACCATTTCTGCAACCTGCTCCTCAGAATTCTCTTGGGCAGGATTTTCCCCCTGTTAGGCGGGGACGTTGAAGTGCGGGTGCATGAAGGCGCACCTCGGATCGGGGGCGCGCCGCCTTTTTACGTGGGCGGGCCAATTAAGGCCTGCCCAGCGTGACGTGCGCACGGAAGCGCTATGCGCTCCCTGTGCAGACGGGGTGGGAATCCCTAAACACACGAAAGAGCGCACTCATCTCCCTGAGGCTAAGTGTTGCCTCAGGGAGATCGGCTCAACTGTCAAAAGTATTAAAAATGGGAAAAAAAATTCCCTGACATGTCCCCTCATGTGACACTGACATATGAGTTGGGACATGTCCATAACTTTTAAAAAACTTTAATTAAATTTTTAAAAACCTACATGAAACCTCATCCCACCCGTGGATGAGGTTTCATGCTTTTTCTAATGCCCGCCAGGGCTCCTGGCCTGCCTGCCAACCTTAAGGTTGGATGGGCAGGTCCATTAATTAGTTTAATGACTCTGTCAATGGCCTCAATTGGCCATTAACAGGTTGGCGGGCACACAGCTGATTTTGCTGAGCCCCCGCCTACCTGAAAATTTAAATGGGGCGCGGTGACATCAGGAGTTCCGCCCGACGTCACCGCGCGTCATTTTACGTGTCGGCGAACAGGCCCCACCCCCCGCTTGCTGACGGGAAAATCCTGCTCCTTGAGTAAACTATGAACACATTCCCACTTCTTTACCTTTCATTGATTCTCCCTGTTTCACCCGTACACAAACCACTGGGCTCTCCTGTGCCTGAACCTCAGAACCCACGGTACTTTTATTTCCAGAGCTTTTCTGTACCCCAACAATTCCAACAGATTTTTCCTGTAATTTCCAACACACTGACTTTGAGCGCTCCACTTTATTACAATGAAAACACTTCAATTTTTGAATGTCACTTCTTCCTTCAGCACCTTCCTTTTTATTCTGAGAAAAAAACTTCCCGGGAACTTCCAGCTACTCCTTCTTTTCCCTGACTACCTACCTTCCTTTTACTTTCTTGCTTTTTATCCTTTTCCAATTTGAAAGGGTGACAAAAAAAAGGCTTAGCTCTATGAACTAACTCATAATCATCAGCTATCTCTGCTGCTTGCCTTACTGAATCAACCCCCTCTCCTCCACATGAGTTCTCACTATTGAAAGGATTGATTCTTTAAATTCTTCCAAAATAATTACTTCCCTAAGAGCTGCAAAGGTTGTTTCTATTTTTAATGCCTGTATCCACTGGTCAAAATTACTTTGTTTTACTCTTTCAAACTCAATATAAGTTTGCCCAGGCTGTTTTTTCATATTTCTAAATTTCTGCCCGTATGCTTCAGAAACCAACTTATATGCACTCAAAATAGCTTTTTTCACCACATTATAATTCACTGACATTTCTTCTGATAGCGAAGCATATACCTCATGCACCCTATCTGACAACTTAGACTGTAATAATAATATCTAGTTTTCCTGTGGCCATTTCACCTGTTAAGGTAGCTTCTCAAATGAAATAAAGAATGCTTCAATATTTTTTTCCTCAAACTTTGGAAGAGCTTGTACAAATTTAAACAGCTCCCCACTGGGTTCTACTCTAGAGCTAAATCCTTCCTCACCTACTGGCATCTCTTTTTTAACTGCCAACATTTTCAATTGGAATTCTCTCCCTCTTTCGCTCTTTCCTCCTTCTCTATCTTCACAATTTCTAATTCCATTTTAAAAGCCATTTCTCTGTCCTTTGCTTCTAATTCAAGCTTTTTCATTTGCAACTGAATTCTCACTACCTCTAACTGTGATTCACTAGTGTCAGGTTTTACTTCCAACTGTAAATGCTGTGCTATACTTCTAATTATATCTGATTTCCTAGCCCCCACAGGTAACCCCAATTTTAACGTATCTGCCAACTCTGTTAACTTACTTTTGGTTATTTTCTCCAACCCAATCAGAGTCATCTCTTCTACTCACAGACAAGTCTTAGCCAATTGCCAAAGCCACCTTGCAGTCTCACCACTTCTAAAATATCTCACCAACTCCTGAATTCAAAGTGCTTCTCGTACTCGTAACCTTAAGATTCACCAATTCCAAACCAATCAAGGAATTAGAAATATTTTTATCCTGGAAAGAGCCCCCAATTGTTATGACACAGCAGTTGGTAAAGCTGAGTTCTTTAAAAATCCCTGAGAGAAACTTTAAACAACTTCATAACCTATATTTTTAAGTGGTATATTTGAGATGCAACTCTAAATTCAGGAATCAGACCACCAGTTCTTGAGAGACTTTATATTAAACTAAATGAAGCATTTTATTAATTTACACAAGTTAAATATATATGCATGGCTACAAATTACTACTATCATAACTTTTAACTAATTCCCAAACTAATCTCCATTAATGCAACAGCAACCCATAGACTTAACCAGACAACAGGCAAAACATTTTTACCTTATGAATTCAAAATGAGGTTCTTTTAACTTTGGTTCCTGTGGAGACAATTGTAGGCTTACAGCTACTTTGACCTTACATTGCCTCTGCCCTGCACACATTAAACTGCCATCGGTTATATCCACATCTCATTGAATGTAAATTCTTGTTGTATCACCACCCTCTTTGAACTCCACCTCTTCTAACAATAAGACTTCTTTCATAGTAACAATTTTATTAGTAATATAAACATATTGTTTGGTCTCTGCTAGTTTGGAGCCAGATTTCATCCTACTTCTTGAATGCTCTATTCAAAAAATGCAAATGCACTCTACTTCTCTTACATCTTAAAACTAGTACACATCAAAGCATCCAGACTAGCTGGCTTTAATCCAATTAAGACACACCCACAGACTAAACCTCTAGTTTAGAAGAAAAATATTTTCCAATAATATATACGTTAGTAACTTCATGACACCCCCACTCTGACCTTTCTGTCCATGGCCTGCGCCAGTGTTTCAGTGAAGCTCAATGCAAGCTCGAGGAACAGCACCTCATCTTTCAACTCAGCACTCTACAGCCTTCTGGACTCAACATTGCTTTCAACAATTTTAGATCATAATTTTAGATCTATCTCAATATTGTTCTATGAGTTTATTTTTGTTGCTTTTTTTGCAGTCTTTTTTTTCTTTATTCCTTCCTGTTGCATTCAGATGGCTGCTATGTAGCCATTCACACCTCATCTGGACACAACCTTCGTTTCTTTGTTATACCCACTACCACTCACTTTGGCTTTTTTTATCATGAAATCTTTTGTTAGTTAATTTCTCCTGCCCTCCACCCTGTTACAGACCTTCCCTTTTGTTCTTCCTACTCCACCCCCACAACTGGCTTAAAAACTCTTACATTTCTATCTTGCCTCTGTTCCGATGAAAGGTCTTCAACCTAAAACTTTGGGACGTGAGCTGAAATACTTTAAAAAATGTTGCCCCCGCAGTGATAATACGCTGAGGGCAACCTTAACAAGGAAATTGTGGGATTTCTGCCCAACAGGCAAAGGAAGTCCCACCCTCGAGAGCTGCCGGGCAATCTAATTGGCTGGCAGCTGAGTAGTCCCAGCAATACCAAAACTCAGTAGTAGCTGCTGCTGGGACTACGCTCAGTCCAACGATGATCGGGTCCATGTCAACCAGACTTTGTGGCAACTCTGAGGTTTTGGTCAGGGAGGAATCAGAGACCTTGGGGAGGGGGTTTGGGGTCAGGATTTGGAGGCCAGAAGCGAGTCACAAAGGGTAGATGACCCAATGGACAAAGGGCTTAGGAGGTACATTCCTTCCTTCCTTTTCATCTCAGATAGTGAAGAAGGAGACTGGCCTCCTTCATTTTACCCTCCCCAGCCACATGTATTATTGCAGCGGGGCAGATGAGGCCCTTAACTGCTCATTAATTGGCCAGTTAAGGGCATCAACAGGCCTAAGGGCAGCTGGGCTGGCTGACTCCTTACCTGACCACCGTATTCTGGGGGACAGCTTGGAGTGGGTGGGTAGGTGGTGGGCTAGCCACCCATCATATTTTACGTGCCCCCCTGCCATCAAATACACTGGCTAGTGGAGGCTGTAAAATTACCCCCATCTCGCTGTCTGATCTACTGAGTATTTCCAGTATTTTTTGTTTTTATTTGAGATTTCCAGCGTCTGCAGCATTTTGTTTTTGTATACCACCTCCTTTGCTAAAGCTGCCATCGGGGAGCTTGGATTTCTTTTTTATACCAACTATTTTCCCCTTAACAACCATTATTTCTTTGTGAACTGAAGTTTATGTAAGACTTGACAACTGCTCCCATATCTTCCATTAGCTTTCACATACAACAGGACAGGAGATGAGAAAAGGTTTGTTATTTTATAGGTAATATTTCTCACACTATTAGCCTCCAATATTTCATGTCCTGATGCAATCGTTCCCACCTTTTATCATTGCTACTATGGCCAATGCTCCTCTACTCTCAAGTTTGACTTAAACTTCAAATATCAATATTAAAGGCCTCTTTTGTTGCAATTCTTTATAACTCTGTTGCATTGAGATCATGGGCCGAATCTTTCTATAGGCTCGGGAAAACCCGACCTGTGCACTTTCACAGCTCTCAAACTGCATACCCACCCATGTGTAACTTCACATGCTATATTTGTCTTTTCACACTGTGTTCACAGTGCAGTTTTTTGAGCCTGGATGGTGTGTGTGAGGACTGTGGGTGTGGAGGCTGGGCAATTAGAAGGCCCGTCTCAGTTCTCCAACACAGTATACCAGCTCCCAACAGTGTTTAAATGCCCCCATAACCTTGCCCCTCACCTCCCTCACCCCTGATTCACCCTCCAGGCCAACCAATGCCCCTCAGATTGCCCATGTCACCCCACACCACCCCTAAGCCCCCTATGTATCCTGCATAGACACTCACCCAGTATGCAATAGGTATAGTCCTCAGATTCCATGCAATATCAATGGAGAATATTTTACATTCCTTGGGAAAAAAAATAAACCTCTCACCATCTAATAGAAATTCCCATATCATTGATTCTAATGGAAAAAATGCATTCTGCCGTGTGAAAAAAAATCATTGTAATATTGGTAATCTTATTAGCTTGTGTCAACAAACCAGAAACCACATAAAGAGCCAATCTGTTATTACAACTTCTTGAAACTATCATTCATTTTCAAATGAATGGAACACCTACTGTGCTGAACCTATAGCACTTGAAACTCAGACAAGCATTGGTAATGGCCACAGCTGTCCAAACAATAGACTACCCTCTGGGAAGAAAAGAACAGGGAGCAGGCGGTTAGATTTTTTTCAAGTCTCAAAACCATTTGTTTCAGACAGAACTAATTCAATCACACCAGAAAGGATGACAGCACAGGCTAACAGGACATTTTGTAACATTTTTCGCTGCATTATTGTGCTTTCTCCATTCGGAAATCACTGTAATACATATGAACAAATACTCATTGTAAGGGTACCTTTACAGGACAGATCCCTATGATGAATCATTACATTAAAAACACATCAGATTATAATACAGCACCTAATAGTGACATTTGAAGATGTGAAAACACTTTACACTTACCTTTCAGAATGTTCCAGGTTCCTCAGCAGGCTTTCCATTTTCTTCACAAACTCTCAAACCTGGCGTGCTTTTAGTGGACTTCCAAAGCCTCATAACACCAGACAAGAATGATGTGCGAGAGGAATTCTGATTTTCGTCCCCGATTTAAAATGGGGAACTCCACCTCAGCAGGGAAGCGTGTGCATTTTGCATACTGGGCATTCCCAACCCACAGAAAGGCCAGAGGAAAATGGTGCGGTTTTGGGAATGTGGAGGAAAATCATATTTCTTCCAAAAAAGCCAAGTGTGACCATTCATGCACTGAAAAGCAGCTCTGCACCCAGACAGAAATTCAACCCCATAACTCATTGCACAATATTCTGTTCTCATTCATTTTCTCAATACCTTAAATCTAGGAGATTCTTACCTTTCTCTGTATTTACTCTCACCTGTGATCTCCTGTATTTTTAAAAGAAAAACAGATCATTATTTTGTTCTCTTTTCAGGTTAAATATGTTGCAATATCTTCTTGATAATATGCATATATAGCAACACAGTCAGCTACCCTGCAGTTACTGTAATGTAGGGCAACCCCTCTACAGATGCTGTTTTATAACTTAGTCAGTTCATGGATATGGTCCAACACCCTGCAGGTATTGAAACAAAGCCCAACCAAATGTAGTCCAACAAGCTCACCTATAATGTCATATAGATCACTCAGCCTGAACATATTGTAATAAGCTCAACTGCGACAAATAGAATGATTTCTTTATCTTTTATTAAATGTTAGATCAAGTAAATCTAATTTAGACATGGCTTCACTCAACTATGTCTCTAAGATGATCCCATTATTCTGTGGTAAATATAGGTAACTTGATGTATGGAATCAGACCTAATTATCAGGCTGGGAACAGAGTCGGAGGGCACTAATAATAGTGCTGTGGCCTGCATGCCAGTTCCCTGGCACTATCCCACACCTGGACCATTTTCCTAGAGTCAGGATGGGGGAAAAACAGGGCTACCCACTTGCACGCAGCAGGAGGCCGATTAAACTAATTATCAGCCATTTAAAGCCAATTAAAAGAGCCTGACTGGGATTTTCTAGAGGCAGTGGGGGCCAGTTTAGCTGCCTGGTGACGACCTCCTGGATGACAGTCTGACGTCCAGAGCTCCAGGCATGCTGCCTGGGTGCAGCAACAGCTACAGGCCACTCTGTAGGGAGGATTCCCTACCTCCACAGTGGTGGCCCGACTTCAAATGCCAATTTTTTATTTCAAATTTTAAAAATTGGAGTGGTGCCTTCATTTTAAAGCATCTCCTCCCTCAAATAACTGCCATGGTATCCTGCTGCTGCTTTCAAGCTGGAAGGCCTCTGATTGACTCTCCAGCTTCAAGAGCCTGCCATCCTTATTTGGACTTTGAGCCTGCCCTTTGGCCATTAATTTGTTAATCCAGTGAAAAATCACATTGAATGACTGTTTCTCCCACTGTGCAGGCTTCTGATCCCATTTGACCCTGACAGTGGGGTTCAGGAGCCCTCAGGGAAGATCCTGCCTATCTCATTTAGATGTCTATTGGTTTTCTTTATTGTTTCATGATTAGAAGATGAGTCAATGATCTATGTGGTTACACCATATCTGGATTGGATAGGCCTGATAGTCTTTTATTGCTCTCTTCATGTGTTTGTATATTTTCAATGCCTTTGTACAAAAATCAATTAAGTCAAAAAGTTGACTTGTAACTGGAAAATTTACAAATAGCACAGAACTTGAGTATTGCGAAAAGAAGAGACATGTCTAAGCTTTTCGTCTTGCACTCATCAGGACACTTGCAAGAATACCAATATAAGGAGGAAAGCAACAATTTATACTGTGTAAATCACATACAGCATAAATTGTTGTTTTCCCCCTTATATTGGAAAGTTTATTTGAGATGTTAGCATATGCAGATTAAAAGACAAAGAATTAGATAATTCTCATCACTAAATGCAGAGTCATGCACAGAATGTACAGTGGAAGTGGCAATATCCCAACATGAAGATCTCATTTCTCAATATCACCACTATCTTATCAATGGCAATTAGGGAAGGGCAATAAATGCTGGCCTAGCCTCCCATAAACAAATAAAAAAAATGTAAGATTTGCTCAACTTTCAGTCTGATTGTTTACATTGAGGAAATGAGTTTAATGAAAAACATCCCAAGGCATAGATCACAGCCTGGTTCCTCATCTTTAGTTTGAACAAAAGATTTGAAATCCATGGGAAAAATGAAATTTGTGCCATCCATGTACAATATTATTCCTGAAGGTTGACAAAGAGAAGTGTTTTGTCCAGAAGCCATGTCGCTTATCAAATTCTGTAAGAAACATGATTCAAAATGGGTATCTAACCTTTTGTGGAATTATTCTACTTTGTTACATATTTAACTACGGCATGGTTTCAGTATCTTGCTGCATCTTTCTGCTTCTGTGGATTTTTGAATCTATAAATAAAACTGACCAAATAGTTTTAGCCTGCATGCATTTTTCTGATGTCATGTTATTTTCTGCCTTTTGGACAGAAGAATATACACAGCTATCATGTGATTAACCTACAGCAATAAGATAATTATTAAACCAGGATATGCTAATCTGCAAATGTCATATATACTGATAGGGGGCTTATGCTTTTGGGACCAACTAATAAACAGCAAGAAGATGAAGAAATGATTGGGCAAAAGCGTGAAATGTAACATCTAGTGTCCTGGACATCCTGGATATAATTCCAATTTGCTACCCAGGAGTAAAACTTGTTGGATGGAATTTTCCATTCTGGAGACTAAGTGCGGTGGCAGGCGGGAAAGTCAGCATGATTCCCACTGGGTGGCAGGTCGGATTAATCTGCACGAGCTTCCACTTTTAAGCTAATTAATTATGCATCAGCGGAGAGCTCATCAAATCTCATGGTGAGGCAGGCAGGGATTCGTCTGCTCCGCAATTACCTCATGGAGTCGAAAGCACCCGCACAAACGTTCACTCACTGCAAGTAGTTTCGTTGTGCTGGCTGTTTCGTCGAACTGTTGTTTCAGCCTGGCTCTCAATGGGTGTCCAAAAGAAACAAACCCTCTGCCCCACGATTCAGTGACGCCTCCCTGGGGATTCCCTTCCAGGAAAGGCAAGAGGCACTCTTCCCTCGAGCTGGGAGCCGGAGGTCCTCCTACCTGACTACGCCGGCCTGGGAGGAGGTCGCCAGGGAGGTCAGCGCCAGTGGCCAACAGAAAGGGACTGCCCTGCAGTGCAGGAAAAGGATGAATGATCTGAAATGATCCACCAGGGTAAGTGAAACTCCAAACTCTCACTCTCATAAGGGTAGTCTGAGGGTTATAGTCCACAGGGATGTCACACACCATCAGCACTGAATGTCTGCCAGCCACTTTAAGCTCAACATCTCATGTAAGATCCTACACAAATTGCATCTTAACCCCTTACTGGGGAGGGCTCAGCAGAGACAACAGGCATGCATGCTTCTGAACTGCTCTTTCACCCATAGTGCTCACAGTCAATCCATTTGTCTTTATTCAGGACAAGATCACCCAGAACAGAAGGAAGAGGGCAAAGACTAAAGGTGGGACCCCAGAGTTGAGGACACTCTCCACTCACGGAAAGCAGGCGGCAGAGCTGGCTGGAGAGGATAGAGATCATTCCTGCGCAAAAAGCGAGTTCAGCCTCTCCAACAAGCCAGTGAGTGTCCATCCAGTATACATCGGCCACATGCAGACAATGACTGTGAGTGACCTATAATGTTGGTGCCTGCTTAGCCAATCACTAATTAGCTCTTCTCTCTATTCGAGCTACCAGCAAAAAAAACGAATGCTGTTCTAAAGCAAGTGCTTCAGCCCCAGCCCTCATCCAGCTTGGATGAGGATGCTGCACACCTATGTGATGAAGATCTATCACTGCGTTCATCTGCACCCTCCACCAGCGCAGATACACGCACCTCGATGGGTCCTAGTTCTAGAGTAGGCTTAGGTTTACAACCTGGTGATCGCCTTGCCGACACGGGTCCACAGCAGGTGGAGGCAGTGACAGCCAAGGTTTCTGACACTTGGAGGACTGCTGGGGACCAGGACCCTGCTGAATCTGAGTCCGATGACGAACCTCTGGAATCGGCTCTGATTCAGGGGAACATCTGACAGGGTTGACAGAGGCTATCACTAGACTATAATGAAGGATGGAGGAGTCAGTCCACGTTCTGTCTGATGTCATGGCTCCAGCATCTGAGCGAGTCAAAGTCTCCATGGGAAGGCTGGCGGCCGCCTTGAAGACCCAGATTCAGCAGTTTCTGCTGGATTTGTGCTCGGACTTGCACACCATCGCTCTAACCATGGTGCGCTCCAGCAGTGGCTGGGTGAGAGGAGGACGGGGTACCTTGACCTCCCTTTAGGTGCCCTATCTCCTCAGGGAGTCAGGGAGGGACCTTTGGACACCCAAAGTGAGAAGGAGCGCCAGCCAGACACCCTGAGGGCATCCACCAGGACAATGCAAGGGTGTCCTGCCATTCCAAATCCCCTCTCCCAGTGACCCCATCAATTCCAGCAGGTCAGGCTGAGAAGGGTTCACCTGCCCCAGGGCAGGAGACCCCAAGCAGGCTGGGGTCCTCCAGGTCTCGGGCCTCCAGAGGACCCACGCCAAAGTAATCTCAGACAACAGAGTATAGCAGTCAGTAGGCTGCCTCCACCTCTGCTGCGGACTGAGGCTGCACCCAGACGCAGCTGTAGGATTAGAAAAATTAAGAAGTTTAGAATGCACAATAGTGGCACGGGTGTTCATTCATTGTATATACTCTTCACTATTGTAAATATGGTTCACACTTAACCATCTCCAAGGCCAGGATTTTCCCCTTGGTGTTTTGGGAGTGGGGCCTGCTCGCTGAGGCGAAAATGATGCAGGATGATGTCGGGAGGAATCCCCGACGTCATCCCTTTAAATTTTTAGGAAGGCGGGCGGATAGTGAAATCAGCTGTCTGCCCACCGACCTGTCAATGGCCAATTGAGACCATTGACAGGCTAATTAAAGTAATTAAAGACCTGCCCGGCCAACCTTAAGGCTGGCGGGCAGGCCAGGAGCCCCAGCGGGCTCCAGATTATTCATGAAACATCATCCACTGGCGGGATGAAGTTTCATGTCTGATTTGTAAAAAAGTTATAAAGTTTATGTGCTTTTTATTAACATGTCCCATCTCGTGTGACATTGTCACATGAGGGGGACATGTTAATAATTTTTTAATGTTTGTATTTTTAAACTGTTTTGGACTGTCACTGGTCTCCCTGAGACAGCACTTAGTCTCAGGGAGAAGTGCGCTCTTTGACAGATGGGGAATCCCTCCCCCCCCGCACAGGAAGCGCATAGCACTTCCTGTCGGGCAGGCCGCTGGGCGGGCCTTAATTGGCCCGCCCACTTAAAATGGCAGCAGGCCCCGTTTCAGTGGCGGGGGTCGGCTGGCCGCCCACCGCCAAGCCGGTGGGGCTCGCCCGCCATCCGAGGGCAAAATTCTGCCCCAAGTCTCAGATATTCAGTGGCCAATTGATGAGATGCAAGGTGCCACATTCATTCAATGGTCCAAAATGAACCCCCCACACTAAGCTCCCATCTGGATCCTCAGTTCCATTAACTCTCACTTAATCTCATCATAGTGATTAGCCTTTATTTTCACGTTTTCGACATGAACATGAACAAAGGCACTTCACATGTGAAAATGATGGCTGAACCATACACATGACCCTTCGAAATCAGGCAGACAGTATTTGGCCTCAGGAGAATAGCTTATCAAGGTTAATGATTATCCTGATGCTATCTCACTGAAGTTTGTAATTTGTGGATGTAACAAGTATTAGTTATGACCAATGTTAGAATCTTTTCTCCCAGGTGTACTTTGCAATGGCCTTTATTTTATGACTGTGAGTTTTTAGGAAAGGCAGTATTTATCATCGAGCACCAGAGCCTTTCATGCCTCACTGCAGCATCTTCACGGTTTTCGACTCCACAGTTAAGGCTGAACTTTATTCCTTCTTAGCTCCCACTCTTTCTATGCATCACGTTGAACGATTGAAGTCGGCTCCACTAAGTGACATTTGAAATGTTTACTAGATGGGTGTGTGATGTCAGAGGTGTGTGCTCATCCTGATAAAGCCGTCCACTTAACAGTGAGGATCTTACTTTGCTCCCCAATGGCTGCCTAGCGGTGCTTTACGGAATCCTTCTGTAAAGGCATAAAATATGGAATTCATTGCATGATTATGCACTCATTGACTCAGGGTAGATAGAAAAGATTGGTCTTTGTGAGATGGACAATGTCGAGGACTGTAATGTTATGAAAGTGAAGCTTCAGCACACCTCCTGAGTGTCCACCAGGATCAATGAAGGAAGAAGTTGTCATAGACTGCTGTGTCAATACTGACTGGACCACGTCTCTCCCAATTGCCAAGACAATGCAGGATGTAGAGTTGGCAAGCTTCTGACAAATTCAGGGCTATGAGTGTTTGTAAATAATCAAACTATGGCCCTGCTAGCCACCCTCTGTGAAGACAATGTGAACATAGCTTTAGGTGCATGCTGTAGAGTAACAGGTCTTTGTGTCCTGATGTCCAAAGACATATTGGGGCTCAGTAGCAAGATAATGCCTCTGCGTGATTCATCCATGAGAGCTGGCATTTGGAGTGATGGTGCTGTTCAGATGTTGCCCCCTCTTGAGACGGCCAAGCACTAAACATTGAGGAATGTTTTTCCTGTTAGTGCCGCCTTGTTAAGCTTCAGTCATACTGGCATGAGTGCAATCTATGTGTACAATGGCATTTCAGCCGCGTGAAGACTGCCATGCCCACCGAATTGTTGACACCATGGTTGAAAGGATTACACTTGAGGAGGTGCACTGGTGGAGTGCTAGTCACGTTCCACAGCAGCCACGTTTTCCCTAGGCACTGCTTCTTCATTCCTGTTATTAGTGTTGAAGGTGACATATGCTGCTGCCATGATCATTGTGAGATTGATGACCTTTTTTGATATGTTGACGCTGACAATGAAGGTTTTGTTGTGCCTTGTGCATTGAAGCCTGAAGAGAACTTCAATCATGAAAACTTGTCTTCACCTCAGTCCTCTTAAAATTTTGTTGCTATGAGGCTGTCATGGGCATGTCTGGTGCGTCGTGCCCGTGCAATGACATCCTCATGTGGCTTGTCTGAATCCTCGTCCTCTTCAAATTCACCCCCTTCCAAGTCCTTCTCATTCGAAGAGACATCTAGCTCCTCAATGTCTCCCTCTGACAACACACTTTGCAGTGCAAGGTTGTGCAGGGCGCAGCAAACAACAATTATGCAGGACACTTCTTGTGGCCAGTATTGGAGACCCCCAGCTGACCAGTCCAAACATCAGAAAGACTTCTTGAAGAGGCCAATTGTTTGCTCTATTAAGGATATTGTGACAGAATGTGCAGCGCTGTATCTCTCCTCAGGTGCACTCTGTGACTGACAAACAGGCATCATTAGCCATGTCTTCTGGGGGTACCCCTTGTCACCAAGGTGCCAACCCCCTTAGTGCTGAGTTCAAATATCTCTGGCATCTGGGAAAGACTTAAAATGTAAGAGTCGTGTGAGCTCCCTGGGTACGGAGCACAAACATCTGGATCAGCTTTCTGTGATCATAAATGAGCTGGACGCTCAGAGAGTGAAATCCTATTCGATGAATGAATCTCACAGGCTGTTGCCAGGGAGCACTCAAGGCAACATGTGTGCAGCCGATGGTGCCCTGCACTTACGGGAAGCCTAAGATCGCAGCGAATCCCACAGCTCTGGCAGCCTGGCTTGCTTCATCCATGCAGAACTGCACATAATAGTCAGCTTTACGGAAAACGACATCTGTCACCTCTCTTATGTATTTGTGTGTAGCTGATAGTGAGATTCTAGAAAGGTCCCAGTGGAACCCTAGAAGGATCCACTGGTAAAAAAAGTTCAATGCAGCAGCGGTAAGTGTGGCGAACAATATCCAGGTTTTGGCTAACAACTGGCAAGTGACATTCACGCCATACAAGTGTCAGGCAATGACCATCTTCAGCAAGAGAGAATCCAACCAGTGCCCCTTGATGGCATTACCATCACTGAATCCCCTACTATCAATATCCAGGGGGGTTACCATTGACCAGAAACTGAACTGGATTAGCCATATAAATACTGTGGCTACAAGAGCAGGTCAGAGACTAGAAATAGTGCGACAAGTAACTCACCTCCTGACTCCCCAAAGCCTGTCCACCATCCACAAGGCACAAGTCAGGAAAGTGATGGAATACTCCAAACCTGCCTTGATGAGTGCAGCTCCCACAACACTGAAGAAGCTTGACACCATCCAGGACAAAGCAGCCTGCTTGATTGGCACCACATCCATGAACATTCACTCCCTCCACCACCGATGCACAGTAGCAGCAATATGTACCATCTACAAGATGCACTGCAGAAATTCACCAAGGCTCCTTAGACAGCACCTTCTAAACCCATGACCACTACCATCTAGAAGGACAAGGGCAGCAGATAGATGGGAACACCACCACCTGCAAGTTCCCCCCCAAGCCACTCACCATCCTGACTGGAAATATATCGCTGTTCCTTCACTGTCACTGGGTCAAAATCCTGAAACTTGTTTCCTAACAGCACTGTGGGTGTACCTACATGACATGGACTGCAGCAGTTCAAGAAGGCAGCTCACCACCACCTTCTCAAGGGCAATAAATGTTGGCCCAGCCAGCAAAGCCCACATCCTGTGAATGAATAAAATAATAAGCTTCAGAGCAACCAGCATTGGATGCCCTCCAAATCAGTGTGGCATGAAATCCTCATGGAGAATGTGGCAAACCACATCTCAAGATAAGCGAAGGCATCTGTGGCACAGGCGCTCCTTGTATAAGCTCCATCTTCTGTAGACCTTTGGTCGTGCCAAATCTCTTTGTGGATTTGGCACCTCCTTGTCAGCATTAGGGACTTTCTGGAACCCCACTGGCTCTTTATACTCAGGGTGATGGTCTCCCCTGAATGTGCCAATTGGCGACTTTTCCTCATTCTAATCAAAGCTATCAAGAAGACACTGTTCCCTGTAGCCTGCATTCTCCACTCCTCCTTGTACATGTGAATGGATAAAATTGAGCAATCAATGGAGGTTCTCATGGAATTGTCTCCCTCCATATACAAGGAAAGAACACAGTCCCTAGCCCTTAACTTTTCCTCAGTCTGTACATGGCATACCGAGGGGATGAGATCATCTTGAAGGACAACATGTGGCTGAGCTTTCCCCTCAGATGTGACTGCACATTCACAATGAAGATCTTAATTAGGGTCAAATGATCCAAGTCTTCTGACCCACAGTCAGCCTTCTGGTGGTTGTCCTCCAGTGGCCTTGACAATAAATATTGATACCCAATCCTTGCACTTATGTCACGACTGCAAGCATGGTGCCTTGAATGCCATGACCAGTGCACTGGGAACCCAGAGGCTTACAGGATTGCTGTCTCTGCAGAGCAGCTGTGGCCCTTGATTGTTTGACCATACATTCATTCTCACATGTCTGTAAGGATCAGATGCTAGTTAAGACCATATACACCACAGCACCTATACCTAATGGATTCTCGCCTGAATGTGCAACATTAGTAAAGGAGCCAAACCTATTCATTGTGCATGAGACCCTCGAGTCCAACTCTCAGCTGAATCATGGTCTCTATGGTTTGAGCAGGAAAGTTATAGGGTGCCCCTTCAACCAGCCAAATATTGCTGTGCTGAACTCCTCCCAGATGCCTAGACACACCACCTGATCAATCTTTTTCCAGCTTGTTTTCAAACGGTGTCATTCTTCATTGAATACAGAAATGGTGCTGCTGACTTTCATGTATGAGACCAGCTTCCGACCTCCCCCTTTTACCCACCAAGTTCCTCCCATCCTCCTCCATAGTCGCCACCTCCTAATTTCCCTTTCTCCTCTCACTATCCAGCCTCTCCCTGTTACCCTTGACCCCATCATTGTCCATGTGGATATTCGTGTTCTCCCCCAAACCCTTTAATATTGATGTCTCCATGCCATTTATCAATCTGACACCTCCCCTTCTTGAGGCCACATGCACCCTTACTTTTCGGGACCCATTCCATGAGACCATCCAATACCCTGCGCCCCCATGACTTTTCAGTTACTGAATTACAGGGTCCAGATGCCTCCCCTGAACATTGCTGTGCCTTCTGCCTCACAACATCATGACTTGAATCTCCTGGACCAAATTCCTTAGGTGACTGACCACACCCTGGTCATACTGTGCATGACCATCGCTGTCCAATGAAGCCTTCCAAGACATGTGTGTCATGCAGATCCCTCTAACATGGCCCACACAACCCCAGGACAGTCTCTTAAAAATACCCCTGACAGCGTGGCCTCAGCCCCAGAACAGTCTCTTCAATATGCCACCAACAGTGAGGCCTCAGCCCCAGGACAGTCTCTGATTCCTCCATGGACAGTCTTAAATCTCTTGCTCCAGGACAGTCTTCACTACTCCACTTAGTCCCTTGACCAGCCCCTTGTCTTGTCTCTGTCTCCCAAACCTCCTCTCGTGTTTCTCATCCTCCCCAGCCCTGTCTCTGTTTCCCCACTCCCCTCTCATGTTTCCAGCCCGCTAGTCCTGCCTCCGTCTCACCCCTCACCGATGGTCTTGCCTCCTGTGCCCAGCCTTGGCACAGCCCGATAGCTCACAGCCACGTTCTTAAAGGAAGGAGAAGGCAGCATCTACTGACCTCCAAGTTGTGGATGAAGTGAAGCTCGCCAGGTGTGCGCTCCTAATATACAGTCGGCAATCAGACTGTTTTAATTATCCGCTGGTGGGGCATTTAATTTGGGGAATGTAATTCTGGCGAGTTGGCCTTTTAATAAACGTTCATGAGGAGCAAATTAATGTAAATGTGGCTCCCGACATTGATCAGTGGGAAACTCGACCCACCTTTCACCCACTCACATCAGAAAAATAAAATTCCAAACTTATTTCCTGCCATTGGGAAACTGACTTTTTCAATCATACCAAATTTAATGCCTCAGCTCACCATGGTTTCTGCCACGGGCAAGGGCATAAAATTCTGCTTGAAGGTTGGCTATCCATTATAGATACCACCTAACTTTCATTTTAATAGATTTTCAACTTGGCACCAAGGTGGCAAACCTGCAATACTAGTTTTGCACAAGATGGCTGTAATACAGTCTGACTAACATGCAGCTACTGTAATACAGCACCATTAGTCTGCACTGTTAAGGCACAATTAGCCTGTAGTTATCAGAGGACAGCTAGTCTTCAATAACATTGAGATAATGTGATTCATACCAACTGGATTTGCATTGGAAATTGAAACACTGTTGAGGTGTGGCAGGTAGTGATGGTGATACCAATTGACTGCAGTAAGACGTAGATTAGTAGAATGGGCAGACAAGTGGCAGATGAAATTTAATGCTGAGAAGTGTGAAGTGCGGCATTTTGGCAGAAGGGATAGTGACAATACATATTAAATGGCACTATTCTAAAGAGTGTGCATGAACAGAGGAACTTGGGGGTTCATGTGCATAGATCTCTGAAGGTGGCAAGACAGGCTGTGAGAGTAATCAGCAAACCATATGGGTAGGAGCTTAGGTTTCATAACTGCAATGTTGAGTACAAAAGCAGGAAAGTTATGCTGAACCTGTATAAAGCTCCAGCTAAACAACAAATAGAGAATTGCAGCCGGCTCTGGTAACCACATTTTAGGAAGGTTCTGAGGGTCCTTCAGAGGGTGCGGATGAGATTTACAGAATGGTTCCAGGGATGAGGGATTTTAGTTATAAGGTTAGGTTGGAGAAGCTGGGATTGTTCTCCTTGGAGCAAAGAAGATTGAGAGGAGATTTGATAGAGGTGAAGAAAATTTGACAGGTTTGGATAAGGTAGGCAAAGAGAAACTGTTCCTATTAGCTGATCATACAAGGACACAGATTTAAAGTTTTGAGCAAAATATGCAGGAAGGATGTGAGGAGGAATGTTTTTATGCAGTGAGAGGTAATGACCTGGAACTCGTTGCCTATGAAGGTGGCAGAAATGGAGACAGATGAATGATTCCAAAAGGAAATTGGATGGGCAATTGAGGGTTGTGGGGAATAGGACTGATTGGATTGTTCTGCAATGAGTCAGCATGGATGCAATGGGTTGAATGGCCACTTTCTGTATTTACTGACTCTGACTCAGTGATCTGTAACAAAGCCTGTAGCTACTGTAATACTGCACAGCTAACTTGCAGATATTGTTATACAGCTTATTTAAACTGTAATTCAACATAACTAACCTGCAGTTATAATACAGTTTGCATAAATTGTACAACACAGTTAACTTGCAAATATTAACACAGCCCACAAATATTGTAATACAGCACAATTATCTCTTTTGCAGTTGATAGGATATCATATTTTGATACGTTTAGGTTTATTCATGCATAGTTTATAAATCCTTGGTTTAAGTAAGCTTGTACCTGTAACATTTTGAGAAGATTTTCAAAAGGAAAATAGATTCATGTGGAGATGCCAAGGGCACATTTTCTCTTATTCTTCCCAGTTGTAATAGTGCGTCAGCATTCCCAGTATTTTCTTTTGGAATGCACAGGTGATTCATTTAAGCGCCTGGCTCCTTTGAACATTTTTCAGTGTCACTGGAAGCGTAGTAACTTCTGCGTGGCGTCGCGCAGTTTATAGGAATATTGACACGGAATTTTCAACTTTTGCCCAAAACCGACATGCAGTTGGTGAAGTAGCCATGCTACACATCTAAGCCATTTGCAATTTCAGGTTTCATTGGCATAATGTGCGTGCCTAGCACTCAGTGAGTGCTAGTGGGGAGCTCGTCACAGAGTGGGGTGGAGAGTAGGAAATCTGGCAGCTCTTCAAATTGGGGAGGAAGAGGCCCTACTGAGTGTCCCGCAGCAGGCAGAGTAGTTTTGGAGGAGCATGAGGAGTATTCTTGTCTCTCTTAACCTACAAAAAATCTCCTAAAGTATTTCTGTGCCTTTCTTGGAGTGGCTGACAGAGGTCCTTTAAAGGACTGCTGATTAGGTCTCTCACCGCCTGGTGTAATCAGGAGGATTGCGTTTGGTGCAATTAAACCTAAAAATTATGTAGGGATTCAATCTGCATGTGTAAGCAATCTCCCACCAATTTTAGGGAACATGTTGGGTGCCCATTTAAAGTCAGGCCTAAAACTTGCATCAGTTAAGCCATGGAGTGGCCGAGGACCCTCTATCCTGATTTCCCATTGTTAATGAGCTAGTAGCTACTTGCTGCATTTGGATTTACACTTTGGATATAGGAAAGATAGATCTAATTTTCTAAATGGGAAAGAGCTAGGTACTGTGGAGGAGCTGAGAGATTTAGGGGTCTAATTATCACTGAAATCACTGGGCAGGATCTTCCAGTCGGCAAGTGGGGAGGCGCCCACTCGCCGACACGTAAAATGACGCGGGATGACGTCGGGTGGAACTCCCGGCATCACCCCGCATCATTTCCATTTGCAGGTTGGCGGGGTGCGCCCGCCAACCTGTCAACGGCCTATTGAGGCAATTGAAAAAGTAATTAAGGTCGTTAATGGACCTGCCCATCCAACCTTAAGGTTGGTGGGCAGGCCGGGAGCCCTGGCAGGCTTCGGATAAAGCATGAAACCTCATCCACGGGCAGAATAAAGTTTCATGAGGGTATTTAAATCTTTAAGAAAGGCTTCAATAAAACTTATGGACATGCCCCAACTCATGTGACAGTGTCACATGAGGGGACATGGCAGGGAAAATTTTTAAACATGTTTAATGAAAGTTTTAAATCGGAGCTGATCTCCCTGAGGCAGCACTTAGTCGTGCGCATGCACGAAAGAGCGCACTTCTGGTTGAGGGAATTCCCCCTCGCCCGCACAGGGAGCGCATAGCGCTTCCTGGTGGATGTCATGCTGGGCGGGCCTTAACTGGCCCGCCCACGTAAAATGGCAGCGCGCCCCCGATCAGGGGCTCCGATTGGAGGTGCGCCCGCTTGCGCACTTCTCCCCGACGGGGGGAAAATTTTTCCCACTGAAAAGCTAGTCCAAAGGTACAAAAAATAAACAGGCAAATGGAACATTGACCTTTTGCTCAACCTTTCTAGATAACAATGGAGTGGAAGTAAAACTTTTACAGCAAGAAAGCAGGTATCACTGGAAAATTGTGCCCAATATGCTCATTATTTTCTGTTCAATGCTAGAACCTCAGGTTTGTGGCAGCAGTCATTCATTTTACAGCCACCTTCCTCTATTCCCAAATTTGATGTTCATATCCCTGTCAGCATATTACAGCAATTCAGATTTTAGACAATTAATTCAATTTATCAGTCTGATTATACTTATAGAAGAAAGAATTTTGTTTTTTCATTAACTAAACTAGAGGTTTGTTTTTCATTGTGTGTGTGTATATACTAATTGTTTCCAAGAAAAATGGAGGAACAGAAAACCATTACAGGCTTATGAATACATCTAGAGGTCACAGGGATGGTTAAAGACTAAGAAGATCAAAAAATCCACTGATTAAGTGAGTGGACTAAACTATTGTAGATGGAGTAAAATGTGGGGAAGGGTGAGGTCCTAGCACTCTGTACAGTTCTGAATTTTAATTTCCTGTGTGGATGGAAGAAGTACATGGCACTATAAATCTACATATTGTTTTAAAAAAAGACAAACCTGGAGGCTCCAGAATAACTCTGCATTTAATGGTGTCCTCTATGTAATGTGAATGAGATTGGAAACTGGGATTAGATGAATGAAATTTGAATCCCATTACTAGTTTGTACTGATGCTGTTAATTGCACAAGCTTCTAATGTTTTGAATCCAATTAGTAGCTACTTGCTACATTTGGATTTACATTTTGGATACAGGAAAGATAGATCTAATTTTCCAAACGGGAAGGAGCTAGGTACTGTGGAGGAGCTGAGAGATTTAAGGGTCTAATTATCACTGCAAAGCTAGTCCAAAGGTACAAAAAATAAACAGGCAAATGGAACATTGACCTTTTGCTCAATCTTTCTAGAAAACAATGGGGTGGAAGTTAAGCTACAGCTGTACAGCACTTCAGTTAGCCCCTATTTAGAGTACTGTGCTCATTTCTGAGCATCACAGCTCAGAGGATATATTGGCCTTGAATAGCATGCAGTGCAGATTCATGAGGATGATACTGAGACTAAAAGGATTAAATATTGAGGATAGGTTCCATAATCTAGATTTATATTCTCCTCAGTATAGAAAGTTAAGGGTTAATCGAATTGAAGTGTTTAAGATGATTAGAGAAGTTCATAGGGTAGATAAAGAGGAACCATTTCCTCTGGTGGGAAGAGGTGTCAGCTGTGGCTCAGTTCATAGCACCCTTGCCTTTGAATCAGAGGGTTGTGGGTTCATATCCCACTCCTGGAAAACCAAGAACTGTGATTGTACTCAAAAGAAGTTGCAATCTGTGACTGTTGGTAACTTGAAAGAGTTTCCTCTGGTGGGAGAGTTCAGAACAACTTTAAAATTAGTGCTAGGCTATTCACTGGTGATGTCAGGACGCACGTCACACAAACAATAGTAGAAATCTGGAACTTTTTCTTCCAAATTGGCTGGGCCAATTGAAAATTTCAAAATAATATTAGATAGGTTTTTGTTAGGCCTGAATATTAAGGGATCCAGAACCAAGGTGGGTAGATGGAGTTAAGATAAAGATCCACCTTGATGTAGTTGAATACCGAAGAGACTAAATGATCCACTTGTTTTTATGTTCCATTTTTATGCTTTTGGGTGTGCTGGATGAAGAAAGTTGGTAGATAGTAGGAGGCTGAAAATGTGAGGATGGATAAATATCTCAGAGTTTCAGCCTGATGATCCTTGAAGATCAGGAAGTATCTATGTAAATGGGTGGGGCAGAGTCCCTGACAGGGTAAATTGTACATGGTCTGTGGAGAGAACAGATTTAGTGGACTTGCCTTTGGTCATGATCTTCCAGTCCTGCCGAAAGTCAATGGATTTGGCTGGCTCGCTGCATCGCCCCATGGTGGGTCCCGCCACGGCGGGGCCAAGAATCCCAGCCTTTGTCTTATTTCGAGATATAAAATCCAAATAAAAATCCAGAGAGATATAAATTGAGCTGGAAACTTGCTTTCAAACATTTTACACTACTAAAGTCAAGATCCACCCGATGGTTTCTTATGTTTTTATCATAACTTGGCAAAAAAATTAATAGCTCCCTTTAATAAATAACAGAGGCTGAAGGAAAAAGCAAACAAGACAACCCAATCTGTGATTCAGTATGATTCAACAGTGAAATTAGTTTCAGCAGTGTCGAATTATAGCTTGGAGAGAGCACAAATAATATTTCCAATGTTTACAAATGCCTGTTTGGGTATATCAATGAAAATCCATGAAATTTGAAAGAGATAATTAGGGAAGTGATTGAAAACATTGAGTATAAATTTCTTGTTATTAGTGAATCTTTTCTGACATTATTCACAACTGTGGGTGAAATCGTCCCAGATTTGCATTAAGTGCAGTAGCGGGTGTGCAAAAAAAGTTTCACCTGCTGACCGGAATGGTGGGTTTTCGTGCTGTATTGTCCCCTTCCCACCTCATAAATTATGCAGTCATGGAAGCACACCGGATTGCTGGCGGGAGGCCTCCAACTTGCTGGCCACATCATTACTTTGCCGCTTCCTCATGCCAGGCGCCATATTTAAACTGCAGCCGTGTGCACAGTTCTCAATGCTTACAGCCCAGGACTTCTCTGATGAAGAAATGGCCTGAAAAGCCAAGAAGAGTGCAACCCCCCCTCCCCCAATTCAATGACGTATCCCTGGGATGCCTTCTGGATGCTGTGGAGGCCCACTGCAATGTCCTCCACCCTCACTCTAGCTGCACAAGGCCCATCAGTCTCACCACTCCGGCTTGATGGCAGTGGCAGTGATGTTCAGTGCCAATGCTGCACACAAGAAGTCGGCCATCCAGTGCAGAAAACAGATGAATGATCTCATCCGTGCTGCAAGGGTAAGGCAACCATATCATCAATCTCAACTCACCCACTCACAAGCCCATCACACATTCACTGGCATCTCACTGCCAACTCAAGGAACATCACCACTCATACACACCATCACATATCCATCTGGCCTTATCTCCTCTGGAGATAGCCTTCTCATCCCGTCCATGGCTCCACTCAGCACACATGCACACCTGGCAATCTTCTCATTTGGCCTGGCATGCACCTTGCTCACACTTTCTCATCTGCTTTTATGCAGGACAAGATCCTACACAATCAACAGGAGAGGTCCCAGACCAGAGGTGGAGTGTTGGACATCAAGGCGATCACTCCGTTCGAGAGTCGCGCATTGGAGCTAGCTGGAGAGGCGTGGACTGTTCCTGCGATGACGGTGAGGTTAGTGGTGAACACCCACTTGAGGATCCTGCACCACATCATCCCTCTCTCAATGCTACTCTGAGTCCATTGTTCTGTGTTCAATGCGGCTGCCAAGCACTAATAATCTCCACTTCTGTCCTAGGCAATTCTGACATGTTGCCCTCAGGCAGCCCTCACCCCGACCGCAGTGACAAGGGCATTTCGGATGAGGACTCTGAGGGCAGCACCATTGAAGACCTGTCACAGTTCTCACCCACACCCTCACCGATGCAGCGACATACACCTTGGTGGGACCAAGATGTAGAGCAGCCTCAGGATCACAATCTGGTGAGCACAGCACACAATCTGTTCCACAGCAGACGGAGGCAGGGACACCTGAGGTCGCCAGCATTCAGAGGACTATTGGAGGCAAAAATTCTGCTGAGTCCGAGTCAGATGATGAGCCTCTGGACTCGGTCCTCAATCAGTTGGTGGAGCTGCAAAGACAATTATCGCACATCAGGAAGGGATGTCTGGGGCACTGCTCAGATTGCAAAGGACGATGGAGGAGCCTGTCCGCCTTCAGTCCGAAGTGATGGTGCAGGTATGCCAATGTACTGAGGTCACCACCTGCAGGATGGCAGTCGCCATGGAGAGCTTGGTCCAGTATATCTGTCCTGCACTTCTGTGGGGGCTGCACTCCATCGCTGATGCCATAGTTGGCCTCCAACAGTATCAATGCGAGAGGGGTGCAGGGCAGCTCAATCTCATACCAGTTTCTCCTTCCTCACAAGGAGTCTGCCAGGGGCTGTCAGGCACCCATAGGGAGGAGGCCCAGCAGCTCGACATCCTGGGGCCATCTACTCAGGTGACTCTGGGAATGTCCGCGGTCTCCAAATCCCCTCCCCCTGTAACTCCCACAGCTCCAGCTCCACAGGCTGAGGAGGATGCAGCTGGCCCACAGCAGCAAACCCAAAGCGGGCCAGGGCTCTCCAGGTCTTGGCCCTCTAAAGGGTGCATGCCGAAGTCATCACCGACAGGGTGTCATAGTCAGCAACCTGCCTCAACCTCCGCTGTAGATGTCAGGGGAGCACCAAGATATAACGGCAGGGTTAGGAAGGTTAAGAAGATGTAGTTGCACAGAGTGTGCACGGGTTTTAATCACCTGTACATAATGTTCACTGTTGTAAATAAACTCCAAAGAATGTCTCCTTGCCCATAGCTCTTTGTAATGACGAACAGTGTTCATGTCACTCAGATGTGAAACCTTGGTTCCTGCACAAGATAAAGCCAGGTGTCTCAGTCCAGGGCCTCTTCCTTGTGCAGTGTGTAACCTTCGGACCAAAGTAATGGTCCGGCTTCACAGTCACTGGACACATTAATGATGCCTGCACTTCGATGGTGCTTGTCATTGCTGCCAGAATGTAGTGGACAGGCACCATAGAGTTCCATCATTCTCTTTTTGTGCTCTCAGCACCTTTGAGGTGGGGCTACCACCCACCCCCCATCTCTTCAAAATCTGTGTCAGCTGACAGTGCTCCTGAAGGGGTCAGGTACTGAAGGCAGACAAAGGATCAAGTGCATTTAAAGTTCCAGGGCTGCATCTCCATGACATGACCCTGATCACAGGGTGCAAGTGAGCTGCCCTCAGCCAGGGAGGAGCCGAACATTCACAGAGACAATGTGAAGATCTATGGAGTGCCCTCACTGCATGTCTTCATCATCCTCCTGGATTCTGGCGACTATAAGGGCCTCCGCTGCGTCTCCATGACACGAGCCTGAGCACTGAGGGTATGTGCGCTGCCATCAGCCTCACAGGAGTCAAACATTCACAGATGCAAGGTGAGGATGTCGGGACTGTCCTCAATGCATCTTGTCATCATCCTCCACAAATCTTGCAGCTATAAGGGCCTGCTGAGCGCGCCTGCCTCATCTGGCCAGTGCGATGGCCTCATTGCCGGCATCTTCACCTTCATCCATCATCACCGACATCCCCTTTGATGTCCTCCTCTTTGGAGAAGAAGTGCCGCTCTTCCATCTCCTCCTCAGTCATGTCCTCCACCCATTGCACTGCCAAGTTGTGTAGCGCACAAGAAGCTACAATGATGCGCTACACCCTCGGTGGACTGTGTTGCAGTGCTCCACCAGACCTTCCGAGGCACCAGAACCTCACTTTCAAGATGCCTATCATTTGCTTCACCAAAGTCCGGGCTGTGAGCCTCATTAAACCTTCGCTCTGCTGCAGTCTGAGGCCACCACATGGGCGTCATCAGCCACATCCTCTGTGGGTAGCCCTTGTGCCTGAGGATCCAACCCTGCAGCCTCTGTGGACGCTAGAAGATATCAGGGATCTGAGACCTGCTAATGATGTAGGAGTCATGAACGCTCCCTGGGAATCATGCGCAGACCTGCAGGATGCGTTTGTGGTGGCCCCAGACCAGGTGAACATTCAGTGAGTGGAAGCCCTTGTGGTTGACGTAGCTAACTGCTTTTTAACACAGAGATCTAAGCGCCATGCTAGTGCAGTCGATGGCGCTTTGCACCTGTGGAAAAGCTGAGATCTGCGCAAGTCCCAGCGCTTTTGCTTCCTGGCTTTCCTGATTCCAGGCAAAATGTACAAAGTTCTATGCCTTCGTGAAGTTGGCATCCATGACCTACTGAATACAGTTATGCGTGGAGGCTTGCGAGATCCCACACAGGTCACCTGTGGGACCCTGGAAAGAGCCACTGGCATAAAAATTGAGTGCCACAGTCACTTTCACGGCCACTGGCAATGGATGCCCTCCATGTCCCCATGGCGCCAAATCCTGCAACATGTGATCGACCAGTTCCCTAGACATGTGTTGAAAGGGGTAGAGGTGAGAGGGGCAGAGGTGGGTGGGCTTTTGAACACTGATATGGATATGATATATATCTGGGGATCAGTTTTGTCAATTGTACATTAATGTGATAGAAATAACCACATATGTACTCAGTTCTGAAGAACTGAAGGACGCTGTTTCTCTCTCTGCAGATGTTGCCAGACCTGCTGAGATTTTCCAGCTTTTTTCATTTTTATTTCAGATTTCTAGCATCTACAGTATTTTCCTTTTATCACATATGTACTTTGCCATCTTCTGATTTCATAGTAAGGCATTAAATTTATAGCAGGCAGAAGGTCAAAGTCACCAGTGGCTTATGAAGTGTAGCATTAGCACAAAATATCCATTTACAATTCTAGACAAGTGAGTGAAAATCTTCAAGTGCATAAAAGAAAAGTTAAGGTACATTAAAGGGATGCCAGGGTAGCAGGAAGAAAAGGTGTTGGGAAAGCAGATTCCTTTGAAGGAACTCCCTTGGACTACCTCAGAAAAAACTCAGCACAAAAACTGAAAGGACAGCCAAGTAAGAAGATCAATCTATTGACTACTAAGAAAATGTTCTGCTACAAATAGAAAAGGATATCATTTTACAACGCAATAAATTTGAGAAGTGCAACAGCTACACAAAAGTGAACGCAGAATGTTTTTTTGTTATTGAACGACTTATTTAATCTTGTTTTTCTTTCTAATTATTTGAACTATTGTGAGAAATTTGGAACATAACAAAAGAATGAGTAGAACAAGATATTGCCCAGGGCGACCTCTCCTCTACAGCCCTCAACCGATGACTATCTTTGTCAAATGCCTATTCAATATCAAGTTGCAGATAAGCCAGAATTTTCTCCAACAGACCTAGCTTTTGTTTTCAGACACTGACTACTCTTTCTTCCATCTTGGTAACTCATTCAGGCTAAAACAGACTGCACAATAACTTGGCATTGTGTTTGATCCAGAGTCAAGCTTTAAATTCTTCATCCTCTCTCCTCTACAACATCAGGTGTCTCTGCTTCTATCTCAACCCCAGCGCCAATACAACACTCTTCTTTGGTATCTTTCTGATTGCATTCACATTCTCCATAAGTTCCAATTTGTCCATAAGTTCAGTCACATGTAACCTATCTCCTACAAAGTCACACCAACATCTTCAGCTAGTTTTCACTGACACATATCGACTTCTTGTGTATTGAATTTGTTTCCTCTTGTCTTGAAATCTGTCTACAACCTCAACCCACCCAGTCTCTGAGACCTCCTCCAGCAACTCAAATTCTGGTATTTTGTGCATTCCCAACCTGCTCCCAAATGCCTTGGGAACATTTTCTACATTAATGGAGCTACTTAACTGTAAGTTGGCGTATTAAGCTAATTTTTGGGGATAGAAAAACATAAAGTTGCAAAAATGCAAATAGGACAGTTAAAAATGTAAAGGAAAAGCAAATGGGAAGAAATATAGGGCAGGATTTTTAGTTCGGTGGGCACATGTGATTGGCGGGCCCAGGAGCGGCCGCAGATCAGACCACCAACTGCAACCAGCTGGCTGACCAATTAACGACCAGCTAGCGTGAAGCGTGCGCTGAAATGTTCAGCGCTGCTGGGGTGGGGACGGGAGGAGGGCAGGTGCTGATGTAAGCCCAGGCGCGGGGGAGCAGAATGAAAGCTCCCTGAAGGCAGAGAGCTGCCTCGGAGCTGAAGAATTTAAAAGCAATGGATAAAGATTTTAAAATCCAGAAAAAAATGCCCATGCATCAGAATCAGTCACCTGAACATATAGATGATGAAAATTCTGTCCAAATATTTTGATTTTTTAATTTAATAACAGAAACCTCATCCTGCCCTTGGATCCTTTTAAGCCTTTCCCTTTGTTTCCTGTTAGCGAGCCAATCTTCTATCCATGCCACTATGTTACCTTCTACACCATAAGCTTTTATTTTTGCTATAACCTTTGATGTGGCACCTTATCAAATGCCTTCTAGGAATATAAGTACAGTACACTCACCAGTTCCTCTTTATCCACAGCATGTTACTTCTTCAACAAACTCCAGTAAATTGGTTTCATGATTTCCCTTTCACAACACCATGTTGAATCTGCCTGAATTTTTCTAAGTGCCCTGCTATAACGTCTTTAACAATAGCTTCTAATGTTCTCCCTTTGACAGATGTTAAGCTAACTGGCCTGTAATTTCCTGCTTTCTGTCTCCCTCATGTTTTGAATAAAGGAGTTACATTCATTATTTTCCCCTGATCTAGGGAATTTTGGAAAATTAAAACTAGTGCATCAACAACCTCCCTAGCTACGACTTTTAAGACTCTAGGACGAAGTCCATCAGAACCCGGGGACTTGTCAGCCTACAGCTCCAACAATTTGTGCAGTACCACTTCCCTGGTGATTGTAATTTTCTTGAGTTCTTCCCTCCATCATTTCCTGATTTAAAGCTACTTTCTTTGTAGTGAAGACTGATGTAAAATACCCGTTTAGTTCATCTACCAAATCCTTATTTTCCACTGGCCAGAATTTTACATTGGGCGTGTGGGCATGCGCCCGACACGCCCAAGCGCAATATGACACGCGATGATGGCGGGCATGCGTCCTGAGGTCACTGCGCACCCTTGCGATATTTCACTAGGCGGGCGTGCGATGAACACGGAGGTGCACCCACTATTAATTAACGGGCCAGTTAAGGCCCTTGAGACACCAATTGTCTCAGAGTTTACCTATGCCGTGCGATTTTCAGGGCATCACACAGGCGCAATGGGCAGGCGGGTAGGCCACATTTTCAAAAACCTCATCCACTCATCCACGGTCGGGATAAGAGGGGTGAGTGGGCTCGCTAATGTGAGTTGTTTGTACTTCAGCTTATAAGTTGCTGCTGCTTGCTTGTGTGAACAGGACAACTTCATTTTGCTTCAGAGCTGCTTCGACAGAAATTACAGGCTTCAGTTCAGAACTCCGGAGGAATCATAACACTTGGGTCCTTCCAGGTATCAGACAGCCTTCCCTTACACTGGGAATAAGGATTGTGGTCTCCACTGGAGGCACCTCCTCTGAAGAGGAAAAGAGGTCCAGAAGGGGGTAGGAGGCCAGGTGTTCCTATTCAGCCTCCAGGGGAGTGACCTGTGGGAGGGCAGACGCAGGCACAAGGGGCGCAGGGCCAACAGGAAGTCCAAGGTGGGAAGGGGCCGCAGAAGACGCCACTATCCTGCTGACAGTGTTTGCAGGTGGCGGTGCAGCTACCTCAATATGTCTGAGGTGCAATGCCAAAGAAGGCTCTGCCTCTCAAGGGAGACAGTGACCTCCATCTGTCAGATGATTGACCCTGAGATCAGCTCCGATTGTTTGGGTGGCGCTGAAGCTCACGGTTGCCCTCAACTTCTATGCCTCCGGCTCTTTCCAGGGGTCGGTGGGTGATCTTTGTGGAGTCTCCCAATCAGCTGTCCACAGTTGTGTCAAGCTGGTGAAATACGCTCTGTTCAGGCGTGCATTTACTTTCATTCACTACCGCACGGACAAGGCCAGACAGGCAGAGCGAGCCAGAGGCTTTGCAGCGATTGCTGGGTTCCCCCACATCTAGGATGCAATTGATTGCATGCATGTGGCCATCACGGCGCCAGCGGGTGAGCCCGGTGCCTTCGTCAACAGGAAGGGATTCCACTCCATGAACGTGCAGAAAGTGAATGATCACAGGATGCAGATTCTACAAGTCTGTGCAAGGTACCCAGGCAGCTCCCATGACGCTTACATCCTGAGGCACTCCCAGGTGCTGAGGCTCTTCAGTGCTTCAGCCCAACTGGATGGATGGCTGCTGGGTGACAAGGGCTATCCTCTCAAACGGTGGCTCATGATGCAGCAGTACAATAGGAGCCATGCTTCCACAAGGACGGTGGTAGAGAGAGCCATAGGTCTTCTGAAGATGTGCTTCCGATGCCTGGACCGTTCAGGGGGTGCACTGCAATACCCCCCAGATCGTGTGTCACTGATAGTGGTTGCATGCTGCACTCTCCGCAATCTGGCGTTGGAAATGGGGGGACGCAGTAGAGGAAGAAGAGTTTGATGCAGCCGCTCTGGCAACAGACGATGAGTCCGGTAGTGAGTCCGAAGACGAGCACGGTCGGGAGAACGCTGAGGGGATAGACGCTGACCCGGGCAACCTCCAGGGAGACATGGACACCTGGGACGCTTTGATCCAACGCTCCTTCAGCTAGCCTACCAATTAAGAACCACCACCACATGCTAGGGCTGCAGGCTCCATACTCAATATCTGACAGGAACATTTGCTTGGTGGTGAACAACATGCACTATGTGCCATTTCAATAAAGTTCAATGACAAACAAGTCACTCATAAAATTATGGGTTACCCTGCACCTGCAGAACTAATGAAGCCCCCAGAGGCTTGTTGAATAGAAACACATTTAATGCTGTGGTGCCTGGCATACATAATACAAATTAAATTGATAGGTGTTCTCCATCACACAAAATAATATTTAACGTAAAAGTGGAGGAAAAAATATCAAGCCCGTGTTGTGCTGAAGGTGTTTTAAGTTTTTGCTTGCAGTTGCTATGTCTAGGTGCTCCCCCATCGCTGGCAGTGGCATTGGAGACAGCCTGTTCACTCTGCTGTCCTGTTGGCATTGCTGACTTTGGCAGGCGTCCTCTGGCCTGTGGAGCCTGTGCTGGCCCCACCTGGCAGGGAGCGGCCAGTGCCATGGCTGGCATCTCCCCAGTTGCCCCAGCCTCATCAGATGCCATGGTCACTGGCAGAGGGGCAGAGGAGCTTCTGACACCATCCGGAGCGCCCTGAGAGGAGCCTGCAGAGACAAGGTGAGGTCGCTTTGGACCTCCGTGCTCACCATTGATGGATGGGCACCGAGCTGGGATACTGGGTGCCCAATCCATTTCCTACACTGACACTGACCACCGGAGGCCATTGCCGATGTGAGGGCTTGCAGGTCCGAGCGCACCCCCAGGAACCTTTGAATCAGCTCCTGGAGGAAGCCTCTCCATGAGAGACACCACTCTCTCCATGGAGGAGGCAGTGCGCTCGGCCATGAGGGTCATTGCGTTACTCATGCTCTGCAAGGACTCCTCCACAACGGAGACCATGGCACGCATTCCCTCATGTATCTTTGCCAGATCCTCCCGCACACCCTGCTGGACTTCCAGCATCTACTGCCTAATGGATGACTCCAGAGGGACATCATCAGCCACCGACTGAGCATGTTCCTCGTCCCAAGCAGGCCTCTGACTGCTGGCGCCATGGGCACACTCTGCCTCCGCCTGCACCTCACGCGAGTGTGAAGTACCCTCACCGATGTGCACCGAGATACTAGCATCTGATGTAATGCCCACGGAGGCGCTGGTATCTGCGCTGGTGCCTGCCTGGCTGAGAGGGTGTGACACAGGTGCGATTCGATGGTTGCTGTCCTCTGGAGTCAGTGGTGGGCCTTCAGGCACCTCACCACGATGGGCTGCTGGTGAGCCTGAAAGAAAGAACAAGGACATGTCATTAGTTGAAGACATTACACTGTTACTGTGCATGCCTGGCACCTGGATCTTTCCATTATGAATGGGGATTCCATGTTCGAGGCTCACATGAATATAGAGACAACAGTGGAATAGCTGCTATTACAGACATTCTGACCTCAGTGCACTGCACCCTTACCTCCCTATGGCACCCAACCTCACCGTGGCTGGTTGACCTAGGCGCATGGGCCGCCTGCTCATATCGAGTTAGGATGAGTAGGTGGGGTGGTCCTCTGCCAGTCTGCAACCTCTCGGCATTGTTATGGGATATCTTCTCCTGAAAGGATAGAGGAGCATTGATTAGTCCACCCTGTACCTGCATTGCCATTGCAGCCTGGCCAACCCCACCTGAGGAAAACCTTGCAGGGCTCAGTCGATTCGTGACCCTGGAGCCGCAAGACACTCATTTCAAGCAGCCAGGGCTCACCCCTTGCCCAGATGCTTCCTCACTGACATTTGCCACTCACACTCTAAGACCTCTGAGGTCCAAGGGGAGGGACGGTGGGCAGCTCCTAACTGCAGTGCTAAGTGACCCATGCCAACACATAACTCACCCTTCCCAATCGCAGGAGATCAATGAAGCACTTACAGCACTGCACCCATGTGCGCCTCACCACATCATGGGAGCTCACCTTGGATGTCACCTCCTCCCAGGCATTTTTGGTGAGGTGGGGGGGCCTCCTCCTCCTCCAGTCCCTGGGGTCAGGGACCTCTCTCTGCTGCCACCTCCCCCAGAAGGCACTCATCAGAAAAACGTAGGGCCCACTGCCCCGCCGACCTGCCCTGCTGACCTGTCCTCCCGCCTGCCGTATTCACCAGTAACGAGCTCCATGACGAGGTGCATGTGCTTCACTGGCAACCTTCGCATGGCTGCCGTGGCCAGTTTTGAATCGGCCGCCGGGTCACCATTGGACCTGGTGAACATTGAGCTCCCACCCCTGCCTGCCCCTTCTCGCTGTCGTGTCTAACACTGGGCGGGCCTTAATTGGCCCGCCCGCATAAAATTGCAGTGCGGAGCCGTTCGCGAGCGACGGTCGGCTTCCGGCCACCCCCACCCACTCCTGCTGAGCCTGCACAGCGAACGTAAAATTCTGGTCATTATTGCAGACTCACTCTCTATAGGACCAACACTCACTTTGTTAACTCTTTTCATTTTTAAATATCTATAGAAACTCTTAATATCTGCCTTTATATTTCTAGATTGTTTTCTCTCATACTTCAATTTTTCCTTCCTAACCAAGCTTTTATTAATGTGCTACTTTAATAACTTCTATTAAGAGATTTAAATGGCTTTATAAACATAGTACTGTTTATGCGTCACGGTGTATTCACTGAAGAGAAAAACGATCAGCCCAGGGAGAAAAAAATTCTGGTCCTGTTAGCAGTCTAAGGATGAAATGCATTTTTAAAAATGTTTTCATTCCAATGGGTTGCATCTATGTATATTTAACTAACCAATTGTGCATTGCATTGTCTAGTAAGCTGTTTACAGTGTGGGTGTAAAGGTTAGCAGATTGACTTGAAAATAAACAGCTTAATAAAAGAAGAGTGAATCTTTGGATGTGATCCAGTGAAAAAATAGTTTTGGACAAGATAAAAGGTCTTAGATTAATAGTCTGTCAGCAAAGCAGTCTTTTGATATTCTTAATAACATTGTTTTTTTTACCCAATATAGTTGACACAATGGTTTAAAATTACTGACTGTCTTTCAATTATAAATAAAAACAGAAAATGTTGGAAATATTCAGTATGTCAAGCAGCAGAGAGAGAAACAAAGTTAACATTTCAGGTCAATGACCTTTCATCTGCCAGACCTGTTGAATATTTCCAGCATTTTCTGTTTTTATTCCAGATTTCCAGCATCCACAGTATTTTGCTTTTGCTTTTTCAATTTATTGTCTGTAACTTGGAAATTAATCTAATCCCTTCTTTTAATGCTTTTGCATTCTGATCTTTCCTGAAGGTTTTGTATTGAAGCTTATTGAATCAGAAACCATGTGACATAAAACACTGAAAGCTTGGTATTTTAAAGGATTTTTTTTTCAAAGTGTTCGCAAGGACAAAAAAATATGTATTCTTTTCACTTCACCTCCTGAGATGGAGGAAAACGTCTGTACTACATATACATGCTGACAGCTGAACTATGAATTTCTCTTGTAAGAGGCATTTTACAACTATGGAACATTTTGATATGGATCCCATTAGGCCTTTGACTGTGTGCTCTATATCTTCTGCTCTGACTTGTAGTCTGCATCTGTCATGAGACAAACATTCTGGTACAGTGTAACAGCTGAAAAGCCATAGCCTTTTGCGCGTGTTCTCTCCCTCCCCTGAGTAACTAAGACAAAGTTCAGCTGAAGGACAGATCTTTACTTTAGAGTCGTGTGACACCCAGGTGAGCAATTTGGATTGTGCTCTATCATATTTTAACAAAGCCAGTCCAGACAGCATAAAACAGGATTTAAAAGCAACATGCAACTTATTTCGCAGATCAGATTACTGTATGAGTAATAGTATAGCACATTTCTTAATTGATGTTAGAACAAGAAATAATGTATACAATCTTTAGTTTTCAGTTACCTTCAGTTTGACAATTAAAGGAATGAATACTTGGAGTGGAAGAGTAAGTAACTGGCATGGTGTATTGGATTTATCAGAGCAGATGATTATGCTGATTATACTTTCATGTTGCAGTCTCTTTAGCTTAGATAGATCTTATTGAATATATATAAAATGGCCTTTCAGAAAGACAAATTGTAAGTATGGCTGCAATATGCCTGTCACTTGTTATGGCACTGGAGCACTATTATGACAGACTTTAATCAATCAGGACCTAAGCAGTAGAGGATCCGAACAGCAACAGATAGTAATGCATGCAGATGGTAGAAAGGAAACCCTGCCCCCATTCCTTCGGACATGATAGAACGAAGTATTGCAGCTGTTACTCAAAGATATTCTAATTATATTTATGAGAAATTATACAATAGCACAGTGGAGGTATTTTGCAATATGGAGGTTTCTAAAATTGTACTCTGTCAATGGGGTCAAAGTTTGACCTATAAAATGGATCAGATGAGTAGCATTATTCTGTTGACTCATAAGCAGTCCAATGCCGATTTCTCAGTTATGGGGTGAATCTGCCACTTGTCTGTCTTAACTTTGTGGGAAGAGCTGCAGAAACCCAGACAGAACAGAGCAAGCGTATTAACAAGATCACTTTTGTGGATATGTACCCCCACTCATTCAGTGTAATTGTGACAGAAAAGCCTAGGAAGTGGTGTTCATGGCATTTTCCCCAGATTTTTTAATAGTAAAAGTTATAGTGGATGAGAAGGAGAAGGCCTGCGAAACACAACACCCCCCACCTCCCTGCCGACTGACATAATCCATCTATCGCTGTGCTTTGTATGGGTTGTCAGGTTCTGTCAGTCTTAGGAGAACTACAGGATCCCTTTCAATTGCCCTTCCCCTTACCAATGTGCTAATATTATTCTTCTGTTAGTCCCATTCCTCTGATATTCAGCAATGGGGGGCTATTCCTTTCATTTTTCCTTTTGGCTTGAGCAGAATCACCATGAAAGAGACTCATGGCTTATACAGCTCTTATCTCTCCTCAAATGAACAGAAGTGTGTGCCAAGCATTTTAAATGAAACCTCCATAAAAGTCAATAGCAGACCATAAAGAAAAAAAGGTTTAGGATGATTATGCTAAAAGGAGAAAAGACGATCGAGGTTTATAATAGTTTATAACTTACTAGCCATCATATGATTGCAAACTGTAAAAAAATAGCTTCTCAGCTGAGGGAAACCAATAGAAAACAATCAAAAATATTATAATATTTTTGTGTTTTGTTAATTCTTCCAGAGAACCTCAGGCTATTCACATTACAGACAGGAATGGATGAGGCAATGGGCTGAGATTAAAATAGCTTTTGCAATCAGTTGAATAAAAATGGCAACAAATTGCCCTCCCTTTTATGATGGTGTGAATGAGAGGAATGCGATGAGCAGCCATCTGACATGCTGCATAGCTTTGAAGCTAACACTTTGTGTTGTAGCACATTGCTGTGATCTTCTTCCCGAGAGGCATTTGTTTTTAAGTGGCCCCAGCTGACAGAAGAAATAGAAATAAAAGAGCAGTAAAATATTAGGAGTATCTGTGGCTGTGTGAATATTAACTCAATTACAAATGTTTCCACACATACTCTTCAGGTTCCAGTAAAATATAATTATGATATTCCTACAAACTGTCAATGGCTGCATTGTGGTTAGGAACACAGCATAAATAATCATTGGCAACTGATTTCCCATTTTTCTGAGTCTCTCCTATGATTTCTCTCCTGTTTCTCTAAAACCTTCTCTGCTACTTATATGCATTCCTTTACTTAATTGCTTGATTTGTATTTTTAATCAGTAATATTTTCAAAAGACTCGTGTGCAATAAGATGACAAGCAAAGTGTACCACTTGGCGGTAGGTGCTGGGCCCAGGGAGGGTGATCCGGAACTAAGGACAGGGGTGCAGAGCTGGTCAGGAAACTGCTCCAACATCAGCTTGTAAGATGGAAAGTGAAAGTGTGGACTCAGGCCAGAAAAGATTGGGCTGCTTAGGCTAGATGGAGATAGTGGGAGCTCACTATCTAGTTGGGAGGAAGGCTGTGGCCTGGGGCAGGGAATGGGAAATGAGCAGATGCGGTGGGTCTGAAGGGAAGAAAAATAGCAAAACATTTTTCCTCTCTTTTCCTTTCTCCTAAAAACATAGGGGCAGATAGGGGCCCTCTGGCAGGCCAAAACAGGGTGCCAGCAAGGCCAATTACAGAATTTACTGTTTCTTTCCTGCCAGTGACAAGGTGATCACGATTTTGTTTGGGGTCTTAAACTTTAACAGCTCAGATAGTCCAGGCACTCACTGGAAACAGGCAATGTCTCACTAACCCATGCAAATTGGGATCTCATGAATCAATAGGACCATAATTTAATTTTGAGGTACACATGGGCAGAGTGTGACTAAATTGTCAGACTGCTTTTCTGACATTCACTACTAGATGAACCGAAATTGCCTCCAATGAAACACTGGGAAGACCAAAGCCATTTTCTTCAGTCTCTGCCACTCTGGAAGCTTTGTTTCCTAATGACCAATTCCATCCCTCTTCCTGGCAACTGTTTGAGGCTGAAGCAAACTGTTCACAAACTTGGAGCTGGATTTTATGTAGCCCATCGCAACAGGAATTGTGGCGGCCAGGCTCACTTAATTATAGGAGAGGCCCTATGTCAGTCTTCCGGTGGTGAAAAAACTCCGCTAAGTCAGAGGGCGGAAGGGATTGACATGGGATTCCTGGTTGCCGATGGTAGGATATCATTTAAGCTCATTAATGAGCCAATTGACACCCATTATCCCTGAGCCCACTGCAATTTAGTGGTAGCTCAGAGATTAAATGGGGGCTGCATTGGTCTCCCACATCCTTGGAAGGCCACCCTGTGAGGTTTGCCAGCGGCCTTCTGTGGAGGTCCCTCAATATCAAGCACTCATGCTTGATTGATAGACTCAGCATTGGGCAGTGGGGTGGTCGCTGAAAGCCACTCCTCTAACCTTGCATCTGACCTCCTTTCTCTCTTCTCACACAGCCCCACCCCATGAATCACATTCCGTCTTCACTCATCTGTGACTTGGGGTCCCTCCACAATCCTGGGCCTAGGGTAGGTGCAGTGTTGCCAGGAACCATTGCTCCTGCTGGCACTGGGGGCAATGATAAAGTCCAGCAGCTTTTGGTGGGTGGTATTTTCACTGCTGGGACCTCAAATGCAAGGAAGGCCCGACAGTGACCACTTAAGTGCCAGAGGGGCATTTGATTTTGTTGGGCCTCACTCAGGGAACTGTTCTCTGAGCTGTGGGCTGACAAAATCCCAAACTTGGTGTCATGTTTGACCCAAGATCAGCTTCCAACCATATATCTGTGCAATCACTGAGACTTTTTAAAAATTCATTCGTGGGATGTAGGTGTCACTGGCTAGGCCAGCATTTATTGCCCATTCCTAATTGCCTCTGAGAAGGTGGTGGTGAGTTGCCTTCTTGAATCGCTGCAGTCCATGAGGCGTAGGTACACCCATAGTGCTTTTATGGAGTGAGTTCCAGGACTTTGACCCAGCAACAGTGGAGAAGTGGTGATATATTTCCAAGTCAGGATGGTGAGTGGTTTGTAGGGGGTGGTATTCCCATGTGTCTGCTGCCCTTGTCCTTTTAGATGCTAGTGGTTGTGAGTTTGGAAGGTGCTGTTTAAGGAGCCTTGGTGAATTCCTGCAGTGCATTTTGTAGATGGCACACACTGCTGCCACTGCGCGTTGGTGGTGGAGGAAGTGGATGTTTGTGGATTGGGTACCAGTGAAGCAGGCTGCTTTATCTTGGATGCTGTTAAGCTTCTTGAGTGTTGTTGGAGCTGTACTCATCCAGGCAAGTGGAGAGTATTCCATCACACTCCTGACTTGTGTCTTGGAGATGGTGGACAGGCTTTGGGGAGTCAGGAGGTGAGTTACTCACTGCAGAATTGACAGCCTCTGACCTGCTCTTGTAGCCACAGTATTTATACGGCTAGCCCAGTTCAGTTTCTGGTCAATGGTAACCCCCAGGATGTTGATAGTGGGGGATTCAGTGATGGTAATGCCATTGACTGGCAAAGGGTGATGGTTAGATTCTCTCTTGTTGGAGACGGTCATTGCCTGCCACATGTGTGGTGTGAATGTTATTTGCCACTTGGCAGCCCAAGCCTGGATATTGTCCAGGTCTTGTTGCATTTGGACATGGAAGATCCTGAGGGGCCTTGACAGGGGTCTTGACTAATACCAGGAATGGGTGGGTTGTCTTATGAGGAAATGTTGGACAGTTTAGACTTGTATCCACTGGAATTTAGAAGAGTAAGAGGTGATTTGATTGAAACCTTTAAGATCCTGAAGGGTCTTGACAGGGTGGATGTGGAGAGGATGTTTCCTCGTATGGGAGAATCTAGAGCTAGGGGGTCACTGTTTAAAAATAAGGGATCCCCCATTTAAAACAGAAATGAGGCTAAATTTTTTCTCTCAGAGGATCGTGAATCTTTGGAACTCTCTTCCTGAAAGGCAGTGGAAACAGAATCTGTGAATATTATTAAGGCAGAGGTGGATAGATTCTCGGTAAGCAAGGGGATGATAGGCTATCGCGATTAGGCAGGATGCAGATTTGGGGTTACTATCAGATTAGCCATGATCTTATTAAACAGTGGAGTAGGCTTGAGGGGCTGAATGTTGTTTGCATGGACAGGATTTTTCGTTGAGTGGGCGGGCACATGCCAGACCCGCTCGAGTGTAAAATGATGCGCGATGACGTCGGGCTAGTGTCCCGACGTCATTGTGCACTCATGCGATATTTCAGTCGGTGGATGTGTGCAGGAGTCAGCAGTGCACCGCTGCCAATTAAAACACCTATTCAAGTCCCAATTAAATGTTATTTTCTGCTGCCCATCAAACCTTACGGTTGGCGGGCAGACGAAAAGGCCAAGCGGCCTTTGCACTTCTTAGGAAACCTCATCCATGGGTGGGATGAGGTTTCCACCAGCAATTAAAAATAAATTATTAATTTTAACATTTCATTAAGAACATATCCTTGCCCATGTGACAGAGTCACATGAGGGGATATGTTTGTTAACAATTTAAAATTGTTTACTTTTAATTCTTAAACTCTTCATCTCCCTGAGGCAGCTCTGTGCCTCAGGGAGCTTTTCCAGTGTGCACCTGTGAGCATGTGCGAAGTTGCCCGCTCACCCTCCTCCCCTCCCACACAGTCAGCGCTGAGCGTCGAGCGCTGCCACACGCGTTTCACACTGGGCGGGCTTTAATTGGCCCGCCAGGGTGAAATCGCGTTGGGCCCCAATCGCGGACGGCGGTCGGCTTCCCGACCGCTCCTGCCGTGGCTGCCCGACAAAGGAAAAGTCTTGGCCAATGTTCATATGGGCTGCTTCAATATCTGAAGAGTCGTAAATGATGCTGAACATTGTGCAATCATCAGTGAACATCCCCATTCCTGACCTTAGGATGGAAGGAAGGTCATTGATGAAGCAGTTGAAGGTGGTTGGGCTTAGGACTCTATCCTGAGGAACTCCTGCAATGGTGTCCTGGAAATGAGATGATTGACCTCCAACAACCACAACCACCACCATCTTCCTTTGCACTATGTGTGACTCCAACCAGCGGCGTGTTTCCCCCCTGATTCCTAGTGACTCAGGTTTTGCTAAGGTGCCTTGATGCCACACTCGGTCAAATGCTGCCCTGATGTCAAGGGCAGTCACTCTCATCTCACCTCTGGTGCTCAGCTCTTTTGTCCATGTTTGAACCAAGGCCTTAATGAGGTCAGAAGCTGAGTGACCCTGGCGGAGTCCAAGCAGTGAGCAGGTTATTGCTAAGCAAGTGTCGCTTGATAGCACTGTTGATGACTTTTTCCATCACTTTCCTGATGATTGAGAGGAGACTGATGTGGCAGTAATTGGCCGGGTTGGATTTGTCCTCTTTTTTGTGTACAGGACATACCTGGTCAATTTTCCACATTGCTGGGTAGATGCCAGTGTTGTAGCTGCACTGAATCTGCTTATCTAGGGGTGCGGCAAGTTCTGGAGCACAAGTCTTCAGTATTATTGATGGAATATTGTCAGGGCCCACAGCCTTTGCAGTATGCAGTGCCTTCAGCCATTTCTTGATATCAGGTGGAGTGAATCGAATTGGCTGAAGACTGGCATCTGTGATACTGGTGACCTCCGGAGGAGGCCAAGATGGATCATCCACTTGGCATCTCTGGCTGAATATTGTTGCAAATGTTTCAGTCTTATCTTTTCCACTGGTGTGCTAGGCTCCCCTATTATTTGTGGATGGGGATTTTTGTGGAGCCTCCTCTTCCAGTGAATTGTTTGATTGTCCACCACTATTCATGACTGGATGTGGTTGGAGCATAGAGCTTAGATCTGATCTGTTGGTTGAGGAATTGCTTAGCTTCATCTGCCACTTGCTGCTTATGCCGTTTGTCATGCAGTTAGTCCTGTGTTATGGCTTCACCAGGTTGGCAGCTCATCTTTAGGTATGCCTGAAGCTGCTCTTGATATGCCCTCCTGTACTCTTCATTGAACCAGGGTTGAACCACTGACTTGGTGGAAATGCTGGGCCATGAGGTTATTGATTGTGGTTGAATACAATTCCGCTGCTGATGATGGCTCACAGCACCTCATGGATGACCAGTCTTGAGTTGCTAGATCTGTTCGAAATCTGTCCCATTTAGCACGGTGGTAGTGTCACACAGCACGATGCAGGGTATCTTCAGTGACTCCACAAGGACTGTGCAGTGGTCACTCCTACTGACACTGCCATGGACAGGTGCATCTGTGGCAGGCAGGTTGGTGAGGATGAGGTCAAGTATGTTTTTCCCTCTTGTTGGTTCCCTCACCACTTGCTGCAGACTCAGTCTAGCAGCTATGTCCTTTAGGACTCAGCCAGCTCGGTCTGTAGTGGTGCTACAAAGCCACTCTTGGTGATGGACATTGACGTTTCGCAGACAGAGTTCGTTCTGTGTCCTTGCTGCCCTCAGTGCTTCCTCAAAGTGATGTTTAACATGGAAGAGTACTGATTCATCAGCTGAGGTTGGGGAGGTGGGGGGGCAGGGTGTTAGGGATTGGTGGTGGCTGGTACAGTACATGGTAATCAGTAGGAGGTTTTCTTGCCCATGTCTCACCTGATGCCATGAGACTTCATGGAGCCCAGAGTCATGTTAAGAACTCCAAGGGCAACTCCCTCCCGACTGTATATCACTGTGCCACCATCTCTGCTAGATCTGCCCTGCCAGTGGGACAGGACATACCCAGGAATGGTGTTGGTGGTGTCTGGGACATTATCTGTAAGATATGATTCTGTGAGGATGACTATGTCAGGCTGTTGCCTGACTAGTCTGTGAGAAAGCTCTCCCAATTTTGGCACTAGCCCCCAGATGTTAGTAAGGAGGGCTTTGCAGGTTGACAGAGCTGAGATTGCCATTGTTGTTTCTTGTGTCTAGGTCAATAGATTCCAGATTTTTGTTGAATTCAAATTTCACTATCAGCCGTGGTGGGATTCCAACCTGGGTCCCCAGAGCATAATCCTGAATGTCCAGTGACAATACTACTGCGCCATTGTCTGTCCGGCAGTCTGCCTATTTCCACCTCTGTAATATCATCTGACTCCACTATTCCTATATCTCACCTACTGCTGAAACCCTCATCAATGCCTTTGTTGCTTCTAGACTTCACTATTCCAGTGCACGACTGGCTGACCTCTCACATTCCAGTCATCCAAAGCTCTACTGCCTGTATTCTAACTTGCACCAAGCCCTGTTTACCTGTTACACCTGTTCTCGCTGACCTTTATTAGTTCCCAGTTATGCAGTGCCTCAATTTTAAAAATTGCTGTCTTTGTCTTCAGTTTCCTCCATGTCCTTGCACCTCCCTATTTCTGTAATCTCCTCCAATTTGACAACCCTCCATGATATTACCTGTGCTCCTTCAATTCTGGCCTCTTGTACATCCCCGATTTTAATCGCTGCACTATTGGCTCCACCGGTGCCTTCAGCTACCATGCACGGTCTAAAAATGCACCAAAGTTGAAAAGTTGAATTCTTCAACGTCACAATGTACTCAACAACTGTTTCACTACTTTTTTGATTTATGGCACCAAATTTGTAGTTTTCCACTATCTCTAGTTGCTTAGGGTTGAAATGTTCCTCCAATTTCGTGATGATTGTTTGAATGGCGTTTCTTTTGCCTTGGGAGCAAGGAGGTTTTTTACTTTGCCTTACACTTCTGGACCAATTTCCATTAGCAAAGTTGCTTTCTTGCACTCAAAGATCTCTTTAGAGGTCTGGACCTCTTCACTTTCACCTTTGAGTTCTAAAATTGTTGTTCATAATAGGCAGAGTATTCAACTATCTTGAGCTTGCAAAGGCCAGAACGAAAAGTCTGCTGTTGGATGTGATTACAGGATTGGGTAGCACTTGCTAAACAATTCTGAACGTGCCAATAGCTACACTAACAACCAATTGAAAATAATCAATTGAATTCGTAATGTGGTTCATTTATGCTTGCTAGAAGCAACAGGCATTCATAAAAGGGACCCGTTGTCTAAAAACAAAAGGACTAAGTGCAAGCCTTACATCTTTTTTGAATTACTCGGGAGCTTTCTCCACGCCAACACCTTGGCCAAACAGTTTTGAATTGCTATCCAGTCAGCATCCTTTTCCCTTGTAGTATAAATTGTTGTGATCATTTGAAATTTGGCATTCTTGTGTCTGTCCTGATGAGTGCAAGTTGAAAAGCTTCAGCAACATGTCTCTCTTTTCAGCAACTGAATTGTTCTCGCGCTCTTTCATATGTTCCTAACCTTTCCATGTATCCTGTGAGCACAGCCATTTTGTCCTGTTTCAAATGCAACAGTGATACAGTAAATACTTTAATGTTGCTGTCTGTAACACTGATACAAAGGCTAAGTCAGCCTAGGTAGCACAAACTCACCCCAAGCCAATCCACTTAGGGGTTGAATTAGATGGACACTTTGACCTTGCAGCAGCCCATTTGACTGAGTGCGGCCTCGCAATTTCAGGAACAGTGAGGCTCTGCATCATTCAGTGGAAATCTCCACCATATGGACAGGTAAGCCTCTGGGAGTTAGCTGATCTTGTTCATCACAGTCCCTGCTGCTGTTTGATGCCAATATTTTCGTACTTTGATTCTATCTCATCACCAAAATCTGTTACCTATTGGGAGGCACTTGCAAAGAAAGACAGACTCCAAGATGCCTAGCTCACATGTTTAATGACGTCATTGCACTCTGTGCATGCTCATAACATATAAATACATTACAAGACATTTGGACGTTTGTGGTCACCTTTATTGACACAAGCTTTTTATTCCAGATTTATTAAATTAATGATAAATTTCCAATCTGCCATAGCGGGTTTGATCTTATGGACAGAATTTTTCAGTTGGTGTGCAGTGGAGTGCCCAACACACCGACACGTAAAATGATGTGTGATGACATCGGGCATGTGTCCCGGCGTCACCGCGCACCATCGCGATATTTTGGAAGGCGGGCACTATGAATTCCAAGGTGCATCCGCCATTAATTAATGGGCTAGTTAAGGCCCTTGAGACTGCAATTGAAAACGATTTTTCACAACCCGTGTGATTTTCAGTGCATCGCACGGGCGCAACGGGCAGGCGGGTAGGCCACATTTTTAAAAACCTCATCCATGGGCAGGATAAGAGGCGTGAGTGGGCTCACTAATGCGAGTTGTTAGAACTTTAGATTATTATGTACTGTTACTTGCTTGTGTGAACAGTACAACTTCATTTTGCTTCAGAGCTGCTTTGACAGAAATAACAGGCTTCAGTTCAGGACTCTGGAGGAATCATAACACTTGGGGCCTTCCAGGTATCAGACAGCCTTCCCTTACCCTGGGAATGTGGATTGTGGTCTTGCTGGAGGCATGTCCTCTGAGGAGGAAGAGAGAGCCAGAAGGGTGAGGAGGCCAGGAGTCCATATTCAGCTTCCAGGGGAGTGACCTGTGGGAGGCTGGCGCAGGGCCAATAGGAAGTGCAAGGTGGAAGGGACCATAGAAGATGCCACTATCCTGCTGCCAGGGTTTACAGGTGGCGATGCAGCTACCTCAATATGTCTGAGGTGCAATGCCGAAGGAGGCTCCACCTCTCAAGGGTTCAATGACCTCCATCTGTCAGATGAGCGACCCTGGGATCAGCTCCGACTGTGTGGGTGGGCACCCCATGCCAGTGGCGCTGAAGGTCATGGTTGCCCTCAACTTATATGCCTTCAGCTCTTTCCAGGGGTCAGTGGGTGATCTTTGTGGAGTCTCCCAATCAGCTGCCCACAGTTGTGTCAAGCTGGTGACAGACGTCTGTTCAGGTGTGCATTTACTTTCATTCACTACTGCTCGGATGAGGCCAGCCAGGCAGAGCAAGCCAGAGGCTTTGCCGTGATTGCTGGGTTCTCCACATCCAGGGTGGCCATCATGGCGCCAGCGGGTGAACCGGGTGCCTTCGTCAACAGGAAGGGATTCCACTCCATGAACACGCAGATAGTGTGTGACCATAGGATGCAGATTCTGCAAGTCTGTGCAAGGTGCCCAGGCAGCTCCCATGGCGCTTACATCCTGAGACACTCCCAGGTGTTGAGGCTCTTCAGTTCTCTAGCCTGGCTGGATGGATGGCTGCTGGGTGACAAGGTCTATCCCCTCAAAAGGTGGCTCATGACTCCCCTCCGCCATCCAAGAACAGAGGCTGAGCAACAGTACAATAGGAGTCACGCCTCCACAAGGGCAGTGGTAGAAAGAACCATCGGTCTTCTCAAGATGCGGTGCTGATGCCTGGACCGTTCAGGGGGCACACTGCAATACCACCCAAATCTTGTGTCACTGATGGTGGTTGCATGCTGTGCTCTCCACAATCTGGCGCTGGAAAGGGGGGGACGCAGTGGAGGAAGAAGATGTTGACACAGCTGCTCTGACAGCAGATGATGAGTCCAGTAGTGAGTCCAAGGACGAGCACGCTCAGGGGAATGCTAAGGGGATAGACACCAACCTGGGCAACCTCCAGGGAGGCAGGGACAGCCAGGAGGCTTTGATCCAACGCTCCTTCAGCTAGTCTACCAAAGATGAACCACCAATATGTGCCAGGGCTGCATGCTGCATACTCGATACCTGAGAGTAACATTTGCCTGGTCAGCAACATGCACTATGTGCCATTTCAATAAAGCTCAATGACAACCAAATCACTCATAACATCATGGGTTCCCCTTCACCTGCAGAACTAATGAAGCACCCAGAGGCTCGTTGAGAACCAAAACATTTAATGATTTGCAACTTGCGTACAGAAATGAAAGTCCATTAAAAGGTGTTGAGCAGCACACCAACTGAAAAACAACTGAAACGGGGGGTCAAAAGAAAACCACCAATGATAAGCCTGTGGTATGCCTAAGGTGATTTAAGTTTAGGTTTGCAGGTGCTACATCTAGGTGTTCCCCCCTCGCTGGCACTGGCATTGGAGTCAGCCTGTTCACTCTGATGTCCTGTTAGCCTTGATGACCTTGGCAGGCATCCTCTGGCGTGTGGAGCCTGTGCTGGCCCCGCCTGGGAGGGAGTGGCCAGTGGCACATCTGGCATCTCCCCAGTCGCCGCAGCCTCATCAGATGCCATGGTCAGTGGCAGAGGACAGCGGAGCTGCTGCCATCATCCGGAGAGCCTTGAGAGGAGCCCGCAGAGACGACAGGCAGCTCGTGCACCAACATGAGGTCACTTTGGACCTCCCTGCTCACCACTAATGGATGGGCACCTAGCTGGGATACTGGATCCATCTCCCACACTGACAGTGACCACCTGAGATCAATGCCACTGTGAGGGCTTGTAGGTCCAAGCGCATCCCCAGGAAACCCTGATTGTTCTCCTGGAGGAGCCTCTCGATGACAGTCGCCACTCTCTCCATGGAGGAGGCAGTGCACTTGGCCATGAGGGTCATTGCATTGCTCATGCTCCTCATGGACTCCTTCACAACAGAGACCATGGCACGTATTCCCTCATGTATCTCCGCCAGATTTTCCCACACACCCTGCTGGACTTCCAGCATCTGCTGCCTCAGCGACGACTCCAGAGGCACATCATCAGCCACTGACTGAGCACATTCTGGTCCCCAGCATTCCCCTGACTGTGCAATGCAATGCAATGACCCTCATGGCCGAGCGCACTGCCTCCTCCATGGAGAGAGTGGCGACTCTCATTGAGAGGCTCCTCCAGCAGAACAATCAGGGTTTCCTGGGGATGCACTTGGACCTGCAAGTCGTCACAGCAGCAATGACCTCAGGTGGTCACTGTCAGTGTGGGAGATGGATTGGGTATCCAGTATCCCAGCTAGGTGCCCATCTAGGTGAGCAGGGAGGCCCAAAGTGACCTCGTGTTGGTGCACGAGCTGCCTGTCGTCTCTGCGGGCGCCCTGGGCACACTCTGCCTCCGCCTACACTTCAAGCGAGTGTGAAGTGCCCTCACTGCTGTGCACCGAAATACTAGCCAATGATCTTATTCCCATCAAGGTATCTGCGCTGGTGCCTGCCTGGCTGAGAGGGTGTGACGCTGGTGTATTAATGTCTTCTGTGCCCTCAGGGGTCAGCGGCGGTCCCTCCTGAGCCCGTGGGTGCTCTGGTGCGGCTGAGAGGAAGAACAAGGACATTTGATTAGTTGAAGTCATTATACTATTAATCTGCATGCCTGGCACCCAGATCAGGATGCGCTCCTCCTTTCATTATCAATGAGGGTCCCATGTTGGAGGCTGAAATCAACATACAGTCAACAGTGGAATGTTTGCACTGACAGACATTGTAACCTCAGTGCACAGTCTTACCTCCCAGTGGCACTCCAACTTCTCTGCGGCTGGTTGGCCTGGGCGCATGGCACCTTCCAGCTCCAGTGCCTCCTGCTTGTATCTGGTGATGATGAGAAGGTGGGCCTGCCCTCCGCCTGTCCACAACCTTTCTGCATTATTATGGGCTGTCTTCTGAAAGGAGAGAGGAGCATTGATTAGTCCACCCTGTACCTGCATTGCCATTGCAGCCTGGCCACCGCCACCTGAGGAAAGCCTTGCAGGGCTCATCCGATTCATGACCCTGGAGCCGCAATACACTCATTCCAAGCAGCCAGGGCTCACCCCCTTGCCCAGATGCTGCCTCCATCACATTTGCCACTCACACTCTTAAGAACTTCCAAACCCATGAGCACTACCACCTAGAAGGACAAGGGCAGCAGATAGATGGGAACCCCGCCACTTGGAAGTTCCCCTCCAAGTCACTCAGCATCCTGGAAATGTTTCGCCGCTCCTTCACGGTCGCTGGGTCCAAATCCTGGAACTCGCCCCCTAACAGCATTGTGGGTGTTCCTGAACCACATGCAGAGGTTCAAGAAGGCAGCTCACCACCACCTTCTCACAGGCAACTAGGGATAGGCAATAAATGCTGGTCCAACCAGCAAAGCCCACATCCCATGAATGATGAATACAAACACAAAATTATGCTTTGTTGGGGTCTTGGGGGACCAACCTAACTGCTGTGCTCAGTGACCCATGTCAACACGTTACTCACCCTTCCCTATCGCAAGAGGTCATTAAACTGCTTGCGGCACTGCACCCATTGTGGGAGCTGACCCGTAATGCCACCTCCTCCCAAACACGTTTTGTTAGGTGGGGGGTGCCTCCTCCTTCCGTCCCTTGGCACCAGGATCTCTCAGCGTGCTGCCACCTCCTCAAGGAGAGCAGTAAGGCACTCATGGAAGAACCTTGGGGCCGACTGCCCTGCCAACTTTCCCTTCCACCTGGCCTGCTCTCTGAGGACGTTCTCCATCATGGTCCTGACCGAAATCAGTGGCAGCCTTAGGATGGCTGCCTGCGCCATTTTTGAATAGGCCGCCGGGTCGCCATTGGACCCAGCAGACACTAGCCTCCCACCGCCGCTCGCCCCTTCCCGCTGATCTTGGGAGCCGCGATTTACGCTGGGCGGGTCTTAATTGGCCTGCCCATGTAAAATGGCGGTGCGGAGCTGATCACCGCCCACAATTGGCTCCGTGCCAGCCCCCACCTGCTCCCACTGAGCCCGACCGCCATATGAAAAATTCTGCCCTATGTCTCTGTATCATTAGTCCAGGCCTCTGGACCATTAGTCCAGTAACATGACCACCAGGTTACCATTCTCCAACCTGAGAGGTTGGTAGTGCGATGGGTAGGAGATAACATTTGAAGATGTATTCACTGATCTTGATTACACGTGTGAAAGCATTGAACTTTTTGCAGCCAGATTCTCAAGGCTGGATTCTGAAAATTTATCTCCTTGGTCACCAGCTCTCATTCCCTTCACAGGACATGCCTTTCAGGACCCCTGGCCCCTGTAGATACATGGATACATGGCCTCTCTCCTCCTTTTGTCCTCCTAGATTAAGGTCTCCAGTGCCTCATCAGGGAAACTGGCAGCCCTCTCTCTGTCCTCCATTATCAGTTTTCTTACTTGTAGCAAAGCCTTTCTGAGACTGTTCCACTGGCTGCTGTAGCACCACTGCACCTCTCCTTTGTGAGTGGCAGGTTGCCTTTAAGAAGTGCTGGTTAGCTGTGCATCATGTTGGCCATGCACATTCCTGGGCCCCATGCTGAGCATGCAGCCAGTCAGCAGTGTGCTTTGTGCTGGCCTTCATACTTAAATAATTTAGATGAATAGGCAAAATGACATTTGTGTGCTGCCTGCCTCAGCTGAATGGGTGTTGGGTAATTGCGCATCATGTCTGCTAGCAGACTTAATTAAATTTTTTCCCTGAGATTCCTTGGAACAAAGAGTCCTGCCTTGTGAAAATGACAAAATCAAAAAGAATGGACTCTGGAAGTGTTTCAAGAATAGTTAAACAGCCTTGGGGTGTCAACTGGACTTGTAATTTTCCTCAGTCTAACTTGATCATTTCTCGGCACAATCCAACTCAATTGAACCCCAGCTTTGTTTTAAGCATTTTGTCCTTTGTTAAAAAAAATTGATGAAAAATTCCAACCAGTGACTAAATGTTTCAAAAGCAAATGTGTTATTCATCACTATTCAAACTTTCTAACAGCTCTATCAGGCTTCAGTATTAGCCTCACCTAACATTACCACTTACTGCTTACCATTGATTGATCATTTACTTTTTTTCTGAAATTTTGTCTCTTATGTGGCATGGATCAAACTAGATTGCATAATGGCCGATAGATAAATTGTAGGTGTATTGTTGCTTTATTCATTTTAACATAAGGCCATCTAAAAGAGTACTTGAAGAAAGTATTTTCCTGTTTGGCATGAATGACATTTGCAAAGACTTTGAACTATTAAGTATTATTAACAGTTGTTCCAAGAAAGCCATGACCTTGTTTTCTGCTGCTGGTTGGGGAGTAAAGTTGTAGATGAGAATTACAGTAACATGTGCATGTGGAGCTAGGGCTGATCTACCATCAAGGACCTGTGTTTTGTTTCTGAGGTGATGCAACTAGAAAGGCTTCTTGAGACTACATTTAATTCTGTGAAAACTCCTGTAGTTGGTTGTAGGAAGGAATGTTGTGTCACAGAAAAGATAAAATGTGATTGTATTCTCTGAAATAATTCATTAAAATGTTTGCATTATCTGTCCAATTTAAGAAGAACACATAGATCTTAAGTGCATAAATACATCATTTTCCCATTTCCAATATAGTTTTCATTTTCAAGTGCACACACAAATTTACTCATAAAAAAATTTGTAAAGTGAAGCTTTTCTCCATATCATCTAACTTTCATAAGGCTAATGATTATCTGCAATGTAGTTTCCATAATTTATTGTAAATATTGGAAGTCACAAAAAATGTAATTTAGCATTTCAGCAAAAATTTTGAACAGCAGCCTTGCTTCGATATGGAATCTTACAGAGATGCTTTTCCGTTTCTGAAATTCACGAATGCAAAAATTAACTAGATTAAAATGATGATTATTACCTTAGCTTGGGTGTCAAGCATCTTAGTTGATGCTTAGTTGTAGTCCAGCTTCTGAGTCAGAATGTTACAGCCTCAAGCCTTACCCCACAAACCTGAACACAGTCTAGTAAAGAGGGAGACTGAAAAAACTGCTTAGTTTACCTACATCACAAAGAGTGCAACAAATGTATGAAATGGATTGACAAAAGAGGTAAAGGAAGCTGACTGTGTCATCAAATGTATAAGGGTCTTATAGGTATCTAGTGGAAAAGTTGACAGAGAGTCATAAGAGTTTTTTTACATTTATTCGTACATGGGTGTGGGCATCGCTGGCTAGGCCAGCATTTATTGCCCATCCCTAATTGCACTTGAGAAGGTGGTGGTGAGCCTCCTTCTTGAACTGGTCAGTCCATGTGTTGTAGGAACACCCACAGCACTGGGAGGAAGGGAGTTGCAGGATTTTGATCCAACGAAATTGAGGGAACATTGATATACTTCCAAGTCAGGATGATGCGTGAATTGGAGGAGACTTGCATGTGCTGGCGTTCCCATGGATCTGCTATTCTGGTCCTTCTAGGTGGTAGAGGTCGCGGGTTTGGAACGTGCTGTCGAAGAGGCATTGGTGAGCTGCTGCAGTGCATCTTGTAGATGGTACATGCTGCTGCTACTGTGCATCGGTGGTGGAGGGAGTGAATGTTTAAAGTGGCGCATGGGGTGCCATCAAACGGGCTGCTTTTTCCTGAAAGGTGTCAAGCTTAAGTGTTGTTGGAGCTGCACTCTTCCAGGTAAATGGAGAGATTCCATCAAACGCCTGACATATGCCTTGTAGGTGGTGGACAGGCTTCTTGGAGTCAGAAAATATGTTACTCTGCACAGAATTCCCAGCCTGCTCTTGTAGCCACAGTATGTATATGATCCAGTTCAGTTTCTGGTCAATGGTATAACCCAGAATGTTGATGGTGGGGAATTCGTTGACGGTAATGCCATTGAATGCCATGGGGAGATGGTTAGATTCTCTTTTGTTGGAGATGGTCATTGTCTGGCACTTGGGTGGCATGAATAATACTTGTCACTTATCAGCCCAAGCTTGAACATAGTCCAGGTCTTTCTGCACATGGACACAGACTGCTTCAAGAGGAGTCGTGAATGGTGCTGAACATTGTGCAATCATCAATGAACATCCCCACTTCTCATCTTATGATGGGGGAAGGTCATTAATGAAGCAGCTAATTGGGCTTAGGACACTACCCTGAGGAACTCCTGCAGTGTTGCCCCAAGACTGAGATGATTGACCTCCAACAACCACAACCATCTTCCTTTGTGCTAAGCATGACCCCAACCAGTGGAGACTTTCCCCCCTGCTTCCCGTTGATTTCAGTTTTGCCAGGGCTCACTGATTCCACACTCGGTCAAATGCTGCCTTGATATCAGGGGCAGTCACTCTCACCTCACCTTTTGAGTTCAGCCCTTTTGTCCATGTTTAGATCAAGACTGTAATGAAGTTAGGAGCTGAGTGGCTCAGCTGAACCCAAACTGTCAGTGAGCAGGTTTTTTTTAATCATATCAATTTATCTTATCAATTTTATCACATGTGATATTTTCTAGACATTGGATCTGGTCAGATGGACTGTAATTTCTATGTTCCTATGCCCATGCATCATAGGTGTGTTTCAAATATCATGGGAGCTTTAGTGAATATGCAGAGAAGACATATGTCCTTTGATAGGTTACCATTTAAGTGACCACAGTGTCTGTTTGAGAAGACAGAGAATCCAGTTACAATGAATTGCAGTTCTCCTGTTACAAATAATATGCCTCTGAGTTTCAAATATCACACCTTTACAATGGTGGCCATGTCAGTTCCATTAAAGACTTCTCGCTGTAGCAGTCTATGCCCAAATGTAGCAAGACCTGGACAACATTCAAGCTTGGGCTGATAAGTGGCAAGTAACATTGGTGCCACACAAGTGCCCATCAATGACCATCTCCAACAAGATAATCTAACCATATCCCCTTGACATTTAGCGGTATTACCATTGTTGAATTCCCCACTGTCATATCCAGGGGGTTACCATTGGCCAGAAACTTAACTACACCAACCATATAAACACTGTGGCTACAAAAGGTGGTTGGAGGCTGAGAATTCTGAGATGAGTAATTTACTGCCTGACTCCCCAAAGTCTGTCCACCATCTACAAGGCACAATTTAGGAGTGTGATGGAATACTCTTCACTTGCCTGGATGAGTGCAGCTCCAACAACACTCAAGAAGCTCAACACCATCCAGGATGAAGCAGCGCTCTGATCAGCAACCCAACCACCGTCTTAAATATTCACTTCATCCACCACCAACACGCAGTGGCAGCAGCGTTTACCATCTACAAGATGGTATACCATCTCAAGAGTTTAGAGTAAATTACCTCTGAGGAAAATTATCTCATGTTTTATGGAGGGCATTAATCTTTGTAGTTGGCAAAGGAAGCACCGGTCTTCAACGTTACTGCAAAATCAGCCTCTGGAGATATCTTTTAAATTGCTTGAAGTCTCAATGAAATGTAAGTTTGAAGTTGATTTCATTGATATGTTTCTTATGTAGTTGCAATTTGCAATAGCTATATCATATCTTTCATTTCTGATGGGAGAGGACATTTCTAATTCTTTGCATAGAAAATATAATAGCCATCTTCAGTGCCATATCCAATTCAACTCACTAACTTAACATTTTGTTCTTCATCAATGAATGAAAGTTACTAATATTTGACAGTTAGCAACAACCCAAATGTCTGAATTTTATTGAAATCAGATAAGTCAAATTGTAGTATGGCTTAACTAGTAAGAATGATGATATGCAACATACATGTGATACATATGCACAGAAACATAGGAATGTACAGGATCAGAAAATATCATTGCAGTTCATCTGACCTGTCCCGTTTTCTGTAAAAAAAAAATCAAGCTTCACAGTAGCTCTCTTGCTCCTCTATCAATGTTTCCACCAGGTACTTATCCAACTCTCCCTTCAATTTGCTGATACAGTCAGCCCTCTCTTTCTGTCTTGGCAATCTATTCTATACATCCGTCACACTCTGGATAAAGTAGTTAAACTAAACAGTCTTTTCACCCTCCCTCTTCTAAGTTTGAGCTACACCCTCGTGATAGAATCTGTGACTACATTAAAATATTAGGGATGATTTTATTCAAATTTAAGGGAATATGGATTGAAGTTAAAGACAACTGTAGAGAACATTGCAGGTAGCACTTGCAGGATGAAAGCCTCAACTATATTGGGAGAAGTCTCTTGAAATACCACTGATATTTAGCCATAGTTAACGAGGGATTATAGGCATTTTTCTCTATTAGAGAGGGACAAGTGCTTATATGGCTTGAGAGGCACCACTATGCATCAAGCACGGGGTAAGGTGAGGAGGCAGGGTTCCATGAACTACCATAGCCAGAGCAAAGATTGAACCCACGTCATTGGCATCATTCTGCACCAGATTCTAGCCATCTAGTCAACTAAGCTAACCAACTCCAGGGCTAATATAATGTAAAAATGCATAAATTTAAGTCGGATACATAATTTGCTTAGTTTTGTGAAACAACCCACTGGAAGCTTCACAGGATTTAAGTGTTAACCGGTGAGTCAGCCAACAGGTGAATGAACAAAGCAATGAGTAGTATATCGAACTACTAACATATGCCATCTAATAATTACTGCATAGTTGCAACAAAACTCTTGCAAAGCAATGTTGTCATTCTTTTAAAGATTCAACCATATTCATCATTGTATTTTATAATGTTCAGAGCAGAAGGTTCAAAGGACATGCATAATCTGGATTGATCCATAATTTTGAATGTTATAAAGAATAGGCCTCTTCAGTATGGTCTTGTGCTTCACCGACAATGGCCTTAACATGGGGCCATAGGATTACCACCCAGGGGTGTTCTATATGAAATATCTATTGCCAAACAGTCCATAGCTTACAGTTTTCTTCTCTTTGTTGCCACCTTTTATCTGCTATCATCCTCTCCTTAAAGAGTTGACTCTTTGTTGGGGTACTGCTCCATGGGTACCAATTACCTTCAGTACCTCACCAAGGGGTCAATATTCATGGCATTGAATGTCAATGCGATTGCAGGGGCATCATAGCTAAGCATAAATCAGTCTTCAATCACCATCTATATATGTGTACTACTGTAAGGATCACGAGAGATTAGGAGTAGGAACATTGAGGTGTGAATGCCATTTGTAGTGCTTCTGTTACTGCTCAGGCTGAGAGCAGCTATTTCAACACACACGGGGGATTAAACCAAAGACATGGAATTGCATAGAAGTTACAGCATGGAAACGGGCATTCAACCCATCTGTTTTTATGTTTGTCCTTTTGATCAGTAGCCCCAATCAAATGTGCATGTCCCTTTTCTATATTATTTTATCCTTTCCTCAGCCACATGCGTAACCTGATCTTAAATGTTGACATGGTCTCTGTTTCAATCACTACCTCTGGTAGTCCATTCCACTGTCTCATATTGAGCTACTGGCATATATCACCCAAGTTTCTTGCCCTCTCACCCAAATCCCTTGCACTTAATCCACGTTCCCTTGTTCCAGACCCCTCAAAACAGGTTTCAAATTAGCCTATCCATCGCTTCATAATTTTAAATAACACTCTCAATTCATCATTATTCTAGAAAAAATAGTTGTTTGCTCTGTGTAGTTCTGGGTAACTTAGGGAGATAGCCATTGATTTTAAATGTGTTGGAGTCTGCAGGTTGCAGAGTCTGGGAGAGTGGGCAGGCAGTGGTAGCTGCTCTATCCTGACTTTAACGATGCTAATGGCTTTGTGGGGCATGTTTTGAGGGCGGTGGTGTCAGCCACGAGGGCCTCCTGTGGGCTTCCTCAACCCGGTGATGGGTTTGATTTTTGCTGGAATTTACTTCGATTTCGAGCTGATTGACCCTGGGGCTGCATGCGTTAGCATGTATAGTGTCACAGCTGCCGGGGTCGCCTCGGAGGCCGCAGTGGGATGGCAGGGCTGGAGGACAGATTTGGCTTGCTGGTGGATGTAAGTGATACCATTCTACAGTGAGTGCGTATTTTGCTGGGTGATGCTTCAAGTGCGAATGGGGACCAGCATCCAGTTCTCCCGGCAGGACCTCTGCCTCTGAATGGGTGCAAAATGGGCGCATGTGACCCAGGGTGCAGCATGAAAAACAGGTGCCCACATGACCAAGTTGGTGAGGGAGAAGGCGGAGGCGCAGTTGAAAAGGGGAAACCTGAAGGCTGGATCCAGGAGGTGGGCGATAAGCAAAAATAAGGTTGCTGCTGCTGTTCCAGTTTAGTTGAAGTAACTGATTGACTAGAACTGGCCATCAGTGCATAGGGTGGTCACTGGTGGTTTGGATAAAGGTAATACTGGAAGATCCATGCAATCAAGACCAATGTGAACAGAGCTGAAAAGATTTTGGAGAAGTGTGCCATTTGGTTGAAGATTGTACCCATGGAACTTGGGTTGAGGGGACCCGCTGTCAGGTGAGAACTGGCGGCTAAATCATTGAAGAAAAGGATCTGGAATTCTATCTGAGGAAGATTGGAGCTTTGAAGGACTGTGTGGCTGAGATTAGTGCCTCATTTGTTGAGTGGACTGCCTAGTAAATCTGTGAGATCTATCTTTGTTGCATCTGCTATTTAATGTGCAATTTATAATTTATATTGACCACAATTTGCTTGTTAATTCATGTTTAATTTATGTTGATTTTGATTTGATTGTTAAAATAGAAGTTATAAAAAGGTGAAATCTTGTCTATTGTTTTGTTTTCTAATTCGGGTTATTCGGTAAATTCAGTTCTTTTGGTTTGTTGATCTCTACAGGGATCATAACTGGTAGGAGGCAAGCTTTTAGATGCTCATTTTTGACATTCTGGATTTTGGATATTAACTTTATTTTGCAGCATAATCAAAGTGATCCCACTGGCATCATAAGCATCATTTCTGTCAGTACACAACGTGAAACTCAAAGGAGCAGAATTTTCTCTTCAGCACCCAGGCATAAGAGCTTGGCAGGGCAAAAGCACTAATTGTCACTGCAGGCTCAAGCTGCCCATAATTTTCCATTCATTAAAATTAAAATTGACAATTGACCCTGAATCAAGTACCTTCACTGGGAGTCTGTTTCACAGGTCAGGAGTAATTTTCTGACTTCACCCAGTCCGTTATTTTTAAAGGGCTTGGTAATTATATGCAATATTTGTGAATTTCTGAAATACGCCACCACTGGTTCCAAAATTTATGCATTCAAGCCCACTCCAGAACTTGAGCACATAGAGACAACGATCCAGGACATAATAAATTAGTATTTGGAAAAGTATAAGTTAATAAGTGATAGTTAGCGCAGACTTGTTCCATACAATTCGTGTTTGACTAACTTGATTGAATTCTTTGATGAAGTATGATTGATGTTGTGTACATGCGCTCTCAAAGGGTGTTAGATAAAATACCACAAGTTAGAGGACAGAATTTTCCGTTCCGGAGGCTAAGTATGGTGGTGTGCAAAATAAGCAGCGTGTTTTCCGCTGTGCAGCCGGGCGGGATTTCATGCCCGATTTTATGCTGGAAGCTCATTAATTATGCATCGGCAAGCAGCTCCCTGGTGGTGGGGTGGTCACTGATTCGTCTGCCCCGCCATCACCTAATGGGGTCGAAAGTCCTTTATTTATTTAAATGCCACTCGAACACATACAATCACTGTCTGCAGCCCAGCTGTGTTCACCACTGACCCTGAGATGGCCTCCTGGACAAAGAAGATTGTAACCCTGAGGTTTAGCCACAACTCTTTGGAGGTTTTAATAAGAGGTGCCCACCACCTCTACCCGATGGATTGTTCCAAACCAACCTCACCTTGCTGCCCTGGAAGGTGGTTGCAAAGGAGGTCTGTGCTACAGGCAACTGCCAGTGAAATGCCCTGCAGTGCAGGAAGAGGATAAATGATCTCATCGCACTGCCAGGGTAAGTCAACCTTCAGCTCACCCCAAACTCTCACTCTCAAAATGGCATTGTGCACTCAAAGCTTATGGTTTTCGGGGATCTCATACAATATTAGCAGGGGAGATATCAGCATTGAATGTCTCATGGACAGTTTAACATCACCAGCATCTTATCTATCATGTTTCACAAACAGCATCTTCAGCCCTTACTGGAGAGGGCTCTCATATGAACAAAGAGCAGGAGTAAGCCATTCAGCCCCTCGAGCCTGCTCCGCCATTTAGTAATATCCTGGCTGGTTTGAAATCTGCATCTAACCTATCACTCTCTTGCTTACGAAGAATCTATCTACCTCTGCCTTAAAAATATTCAAAGGCTCTGCTTCCACCACCCTTCCAGGAAGAGAGTTCCAGAGACTCATGCCCTCTGAGTGAAAAAATTTCACCTCATCTCTGGGCAACCCCTTATTTTTAAACAATGGCCCCTAGTTCTAGATTTTTCCACAAGAGGAAACATCCTGTCCACATCCACCCTGTCAAGACCCATCAGGATTTTATATGTTTCAATCAAATCACTTCTTACTCTTCTAAACTCCAGCGGATACAAGCCTAGTCTGTCCAACCTTTCCTCATAAGACAACCTGCCCATTCCAGGTATTAGTCTGGTAAACCTTCTCTGAACTGCTTCCAACACATTTACATCCTTCCTTAAATAAGGTGACCAATATTGTACACAGTACTCCAAATGTGGTCTCACTAGCGCTCTGTACAACTGAAGCATGACCTCCCTACTTTTGTATTCAATTCCCTTTGCAATAAATGATAACATTCTATTAGCTATCCTATTACTTGCTGTACTTGCATACTAGCGTTTTGCGATTCATGCACATAAGACACCCAGATCCCTCTGAACTTCAGAGCTCTGCAATCTCTCACCATTTAGATAATATGCCTCTCTTTTATTCTTCCTGCCAAAATGAACAATTTCACATTTTTCCACATTATACTCCATTTGCCAGATCTTTTCCCACTCACTTAACCTATTTTTATCTTTTTGTAGCCTCCTTATGTCCTCTATACAACTTACATTCCTACCTATCTTTCTGTCATGAGCAGGCTGAATACAACATTGCATGTCACTCACTGTGATTATCGGATCTGATTATCTCATGGAGGGATTTTCCATACTGGATTTCTGAGAGAGGAGGATCTCGCCTTCACCACAGGAACAATCCCTGTCCTTCCCTGCCAACTCGGTGGCATCCCCCTTGAAGCGACTGAGCTCCAGGATGTCAGTCATCCATGTTCTGGTCTGGGATCTCTTTGTCCTGTTGTGAGCAAGCTTAGCCTTCGTGAAGTCAAATGGATGGAATGTGATGAGATGCACCTGCCTCAGAGCAGGGGACCCAAAGCAGGCCGGGGCCCTCCAGACCTCAGCCCTCCAGAGGGCACCCACCAAGGTCATCACAGACAACAGGGTGTGGCAGTAAGCAGACTGCCTCTACCTCTGTTGCAGATATTGGGGGTGCACCAAGATGTGGCAGGATTAGAAAAAGTAAGAAATTCTGAGATTACTAAGGGGCATGGGTTTTCACTCATTGTATATATAATGCAGCTTTGTAAATACATCTGTTCATGACAATGGCTTCATGATTTGAATGAGTCATTCATATGCATCTGTGTTCCTTTTTATTGCAAGTGTGACCCAAGCTCCCAGTCCGTAATTGCCTCCCCTTGTGAGCCTCAGATCCATGTGATATTGAGCAGAATCATGTTAGTTACTTGCCCCTTGCATAATGCCAGGGATGTGTGTCAAGCTCTTTCCTGAAAGCGTCTGCACCTTGAGTTTGGGATCTTTAGGCCTTACAACACACCATAGAGTTATGTGTGCTCATGTATCTTGGAGGCTTACACGTTATTTTATTTAATCAACGCAGCTGTTTTCATAGTTAGTGCGAAAACACAGGTCCTGCAGCCATTATGGTTTTCACAACCTTGTGCGCATCTCTGTGGCTGCACAAAGTGTCTCATTCAGGTGGCCATGATTGCATCATGTGCAGTTGATTCAGGATTTGTGCTGGTGTGCAGTTTTTCACTTCCCATAAAGGCTATGTACAGCTTTGGCTGCTGACCTTTCCAGTGATAAGGGCATCGTGATCCTTGAGGGTTGCATTTCCAAGGCAAATTGCTAACCCTACTTACAATGTCACTGCTTGTAAAGGCCTTTCCAATCACTGGCATGGCACTAAGGGACAGGAGAAATGTGCTCAGGTCCCCTTGCCTGGACCTTACTCCTGCTGAAACCTTGTGGCTATCAGAGTGTCACGGGCACGTCTTCCGCATTGTGCTGCTGTGAGGGCATCCTCACATGGAAGCTGACGATCATTGCTGTCTTCAGGTCCCTGCCCTTCCAGATCTTCTTTGTCTGAGGAGTTCTCAGCCTCCTCCGTGTCTCCCTCTGGCAAGTGATCTCCCATTTGAAGCACCAGGCTGTGCAGGGCGCAACAGATCACAATAATACGGGACACCTTCCCTGTGGAGAGTACTGCAGGGCCCCTGAGAGGTCCAAACATTGGGAGGACATCTTCAGGATGCCAATGGTTTGCTCAATGATGGATCTTGTGGCACAATGCGCCCTGTTGTATCTCTTCTCTGAGGCACTTTGAGGTTGACACATGGGTGTCATGAGCTATCTCTTCAGAGGGTATCCTTTGTCACCCAGCAGCCAACCCTGTAAGCACCACGGCCCTTTGAATATCTATGTCACCTGAGAGTGACTCAGGATCTAGGAGTTGTGGGAACCTCCAGGGTACCTGGCACAAAGGTGAGGTGAGAGTGACTGCCCTTGACATCAAGGCTGCATTTGACTGAGTGTGGCATCAAGGAGCCCTAGCAAAACTGGAGTCAATGGGAATCAGGGGGAAAACTCTCCGCTGGTTGGAGTCATACTTAGCATAAAGGAAGATGGATGTGGTTGTTGGAGGTCAGTCATCTCAGCTCCAGGAGATCACTGCAGGAGTTCCTCAGGGTCGTGTCCTTGGCCCAACCATCTTCAGCTGCTTCATCAATGACCTTCCTTCCATCATAAGGTCAGAATTGGGATGTTCGCTGGTGATTGCACGATGTTCAGCACCATTCGTGACTCCTCAGATACTGAAGCAATCCATGTCCAAATGCAGCAAGACCTGGACAATATCAAGGCTTTCCGCTGACAAGTGTCAAGTAACATACGCGCCACACAAGTGTCAGGCAATGATCATCTCCAACAAGAGAGAATCCAACCATCACTCCTTGATGATCAGTGGCATTACTATCACTGAATCCCCCACTATCAACATCCTGGGGGTTACCATTGACCAGAAACTATTTACCATATAAATACTGTAGCTACAAGAGCAGGTCAGAGGCTAGGAATCCTGCAGTGAGTAACTTACCTCCTGACTCCCTAAAGCCTGTCCACCATCTACAAGGCACAAGTCAGGAGTGTGATGGAATACTCCCCACTCGCCTGGATGAGTGCAGCTCCCACAACACTCAAGAAGCTTGACAGCGTCCAGGACAAAGCAACCCGCTTGACTGGCACCACATCCACAAATATTCACTCCCTCCACCACCGACGCACTGTAGCAGCAGTGTGTATCTCTACAAGATGCACTGCAGGGATTCACCAAGGCTCCTGAGACAGCACTTTCGAAACCCATGCCCACTATCATCTAGAAGAAAGGACAAGGGCAGCAAATAGATAGGAACACCACTACCTGGAAGTTCCCGTCCAAGTCACTCACCATACTGACTTGGAAATATATTGCTATTCCTTCACTGTCGCTGAGTCAAAACCTGCAACTCCCCCCCCTAACAGGACTGTGGATGTACCTATACCGGATAGACTGCAGCGGTTCAAGAAGGCAGCTCATCACCACCTTCTCGAGGGTAACTAGGGATGGGAAATAAATGCTGGCCCAGCCAATGAAGCCCACACCACATGAATGAATTTAAAAAAAGTGCGTGATCTGCTTCTGATGATTGCACACCAGATGAATGTTGAAGGAGTGGAACCCTTTCCTGATAATGAAGATCAGGTGCTGCTACCAGGGAGCTTTTAATATAGCATGTGTGCAATCGATTTCACCCTGCACTCTTGGGAGGCCTGAGATCGCCGCAAATTCCAGAAATCTAGCAGCCTGGATAGCGTCATCAATTGTGAGATTATATAACAATCAGCCTTACTGTAGAGGGCATCCAACACCTCCTTTAATCATTTATGTGTGGAGGATTAGGTCCCATGTGGATCACTAGAAACAGCCATTTCCAAAAAACTTGAGTGCGGCGATGACCTTCAGGGGCACTGGCAGATGATGGTCTCCCAGTCCATTTGGCATTAGATCCTCTTGCAGAACGTGGCAGATATGAGTCATCACGTCCCTTGACAATCGCAGACATGCACAGCATTGTCTCTTGCTCATCTCCAAATAGGAAAGGTGTCTTCAGTAAACCCGTGGTCGTGCCAGTTGTCTCCGTGGGATGGGTCTGACCACTTCAGCCTCTTGTTCATCCTGGGGCTCCCTTGGACCATGCAACTCAGGCCTGTGGTCTTCTCTAAGCTGTGCTAGACGGCGCCGGGCCCTTCTTCTCCTCCGCCATCTGAACACTGCCATCAAGAAGGCAGCATTAAGCACAGCCTCCATTATTAAATCTTCTTTCTTCCTGTGGACAGATAGATCCAACAGATGAAATTAGATTGACCAACTATAGTAGACCTCCCACTCTCAGCTAGAAAGCCACTGCCTTGCCCTAGTGCTGCGCCTGCACAATTTGTCTTTCCCTGTTACAGCCTTGTAGCTGAGGCGCTCCCTCACAGATTATAGATGCCGAAGAAGGCATCCCAACAGCCATGCTTTGGTCACCCTCACTAAAGGCACTCATACAATGCCTGTTTTGGATTAGAGATTAAGTCTGCCATGCACTTTTTAAATGACTGGATGCCTTTTTGCCCCTAACCCATGTCATTTGGACAATGCACTTTATAGGGTTTGATGGAGCATCTTGCAGATATCCAGCAGCTGTGCTCCCTTAGTGGCTGGATGCCTTTTCCCTTCTTATACTCCTGAAGTTTAAATGCTCAATGAGACCACCTGTAATGTTAGCCCTTGACTATTGCTGTCTTGCATAAAAGCACATCATTAGTGGTTCCAACTCTCAGTTCTCAATTAAGTGTTCATGAATTCTATAAAGTGATCCTTCATCTCCATGTTGAGAATCTACTAACTATAAGGCTGCCCCCTGAAAGAGTTTGTGTCTAGCTGTGGGCTCCGCTGACACTGCTTCAGACCCCCCTGTGGAGATCTCTTTACAGTTTTATTTTTAAACAACATCATTGATTCGGGGTCTCAAGATGGTGGTGCTGCACTTCAACTTCCAGACCAGTTACAACCCTCCCCCATCACAGTTCATGCCCCTCTGAAAATCCTGCAAACCCACAATGTGCAAGCTGACCTCCATCTGATAGTTTTCCATCCTCCCCCAGTAACCCTGGAACACATAGTTATTGTTGTGGAGATTCCAGCCCTCCCAAACCCATCACTGCGAATGTCACCATGCCCAAGTGGACCTCACCCCTCCCTATCTTGAGGCTTTGTGCATGTCCACTTAGAGAGGTGACTGCCCCCCAACTCCCACGAGAGCTTGGAGTATCCCCCCCTTTCCTACGTTTTCCCCATATATAGGCTGCAGATGCCTCCCCTGACCATGACCATCCCATCTGCAGCCCAGTACTGAGCCAGCCAGCCCCAGGACCACCTTCGTAATTATATTATGAAGCATATATTGATGCAAAGACAGGTGGCAGGTCAGAAGATTGGAAAGAATATTAAGAATAGCAAAGAATGACAAAAAGGTTAAGAATAGGAAAAGTTAGAGTATGAGAGAAAGCTAGCTAGTAATAGAAGGACGGATAGTAAGAGTTTCTATAGATTTTTAAATAAGAAAAGAGTTAACAAAGTGGGCATTGACCCCATAGAAAGTGCTTCTGGGGAATTGATAATGAAAAGTAGGGAGATGGTGGATGAATTAAACAGGTATTTTGCTGTGGTCTTTACTATAGAGGACACAAGTAATGTCCCAGAAATAGCTGTAAATAGCTGAAATAGATGGGAGGGAAGAACTTGGGAAAATTACAATCACCAGGGAAGTGGTATTGAGCAAATTGTTGGGGCTGCGGGCTGACAGATCCCCAGGTCTGGATGGGCTTCACCCTAAGGTCTTGAAAGAAGTGCATTGGTTTTAATTGTCCAAAATTATCTGAATATAACTCCCTTATTCAAAATGGGAGGGAGACAGAAAGGAGGAAATTACAGGCCAGTAAGCCTAATATGTGTCATAGGGAAAATGTTAGAAGCTATTATTAAAGATGTTATAGCAGGGCACTTAGAAAAACTCAAGGCAATCAGGCAAAGTCAACATGGTTTTGTGAAAGGAAAATCATGTTTAACCAATTTATTGGAGTTTTTTGAAGGAGTCACATGTGCTGTGGATAAAGGGGAACCAGTACTATACTTAGATTTCCAGAAGGCATTTGATAAAGTGCCACATCAAAGGTTATTGCAGAAGATAAAAGCTCAAGGTATAGCAGGTAACATACTGGCATGGATAGAAGATTGGCTAGCTAACAGGAAGCAGAAAGTTGGCATAAATGGGTCTTTTTCTGGTTGGCAGGATGTGACGAGTGGTGTGCCACAGGGATCAGTGACAGGGCCTCAACTTTTTACAATTTCTATAAATTACTTGGATGAAGGGACCGAAGGAATGCTTTCTAAATTTGCTGATGACACAAAGATAGGTAGGAAAGTAAATTCTGAAGAGGACATAAGGAAGCTACAAAATGACATAGATAGGTTAAGTGAGTTGGCAAAGATCTGGCAAGTGGAGTATAATGTGGGCAAATGTGAAATTGTTCATTTTGGCAGGAAGAATAAAAAAGGAGCATATTATCTAAATGCTGAGAGATTGCAGAGCTCTGAGATTCAGAGGGATCAGGGTGCCCTGGTGCATGAATCACAAAAGATAAGTATTCAGGTGCAGCAAGTAATTAGGACAGCTAATAGAATGTTCTCATTTTTTGTGAGGAGAATTGATTACAAAAGTAGGGAGGTTATGCTTAGGTTGTACAGGGCACTAGTGAGACCTCATCTGGATTATTGTGTACAGTACTGGTCTCCTTATTTAATGGACGATCTAAATGCATTAGAAGCAGTTCAGAAAAGGGTTTACTAGACTAATACCAGAAATGGGTGGGTTGTCTTATGAGGAAAGGTTGGACAGGTTAGCCTTGTATCCACTGGAATTTAGAAGAGTAGAGGTGACTCGATTGAAACCTTTGAGATCCTGAGGGGTCTTGATAAGGTGGATGTGGAGAGGATGTTTCTTCGTGTGGGAGAATCTAGAACTAGGCGTTACTGTTTAAAATAAGGGGTCACTCATTTAAGACAGAGATGAGGAGAAACTTTTTCTCTCAGAAGGTAGTGAGTCTTTAGAACTCTCTTACATAGAAACATAGAAAATAGAAGCAGTAGTAGGTCATTCGGCCCTTCGAGCCTGTTCCGCCATTCAATATGACCATGGCTGATCCTCTATCTCAACAGCATACCCCCGCTCTCTCCCCATACCGCTTGACATCTTTGGAGTCTAGAAATCTATCTATTTCCTTCTTAAATATATTCAGTGACTTGGCCTTCACTTCCCTCTGTGGTACAGAATTCCACAAGTTCACCAACCTCTGAGTTAAGAAGTTTCTCCTCAACACAGTCCTAAATGGCCTACCCTGTATCCTGAGATCATGACCCCTTGTCCTAGACACCCCAGCCAGAGGAAACATCAAACCTGCATCCAGTCTGTCCAGTCCTGTTAAAATTTTATATGTTTCAATGAGATCCCCTCTCATTCTTCTAAACTCCAATGAATACATACCTAGTCAGCCCAGTTTCTCCTCATATGACAATCCTGCCATCCCAGGAATCAGTCTGGTGAACCTTCACTGCACTCCCTCTATGGCAAGTATATCCTTTCTTAGGTAAGGAGACCAAAACTGCACACAATACTCCAAGGCCCTGAAGAGCTGCAGTAAGACATCCTTGCTCCTGTACTCAAGTCCTCTTGCAATGAAGGCCAACATATCATTTGCCTTCTTAACTGCTTGCTGCACCTGCATGCTTGCTTGCAGTGATTGATGTACAAGGACACCCAGGTCCCTTTGTATATCAACACTTCCCAATCTATCACCATTTTAATAATACTCTGCCATCCTGAATTTCCTACCAAAGTGGATAACTTCACATTTATCCATGTTACACTGGATCTGCCATGTATTTGCCCACTCACTCAACTTGTCTAAATTGCCCTGAAGCTTCTTAACATCCTCCTCACCACTCACACTCCCACCTAGTTTTGTGTATTCAGCAAACTTGGAAATATTACATTTGGTTCCCTCATTCAAATCATTGATATATATTGTGAATAGCTGGGGCCCAAGTACTGACCGCTGCAGTAACCCACTATTCATCACCCGCAATTCCGAAAAAGACCCATTTATTCCTACTCTCTGCTTCCTGTCTGCTTACCAATTCTCAATCCATGCCAATATATTACCCGCAATCCGATGTGCTTTAATTTTACACACTAACCACTTATGTGGGACTTTATCAAAAGCTTTCTGAAAATCCAAATACATCACATCTATTGGTTCTCCCTTATCTATTCTGCTAGTTAGGTCCTCAAAAAACTCCAGAAGGTTTGTCAAACATGATTTCTCTTTCATAAATCCATGTTGTCTTTGCTTAATCATTAGCGTGGAAGCAGAGTCTTTGAATATTTTTAAGGCAGAGCTAGATAGATTCTTGATTAACAAGGGGTGAAATGTTATTGGGCTATGCAGGAATGTGCGGTTGAGGTTACAATCAGATCAGCCATCATCTTACTGAATGGCAGAGCAGGCTATAGGGGCCGAGTGGCCTACTCCTGCTCCTAATGCGTATGTTCGTATGTGTGTGAGACAATGACCACACCCTGCATTCCAAGCTATCCCTGACCCCCATTGAGCATACAGGCCTCACCCTCCCTGGAGTGGGACCACGATATACATGCCATTCATAGCCCTGTAGCATTCCTCACAGAGCCCCAAGATTACCTTTAATCTCTCAAACCAACTATGAGGCCCACAGAACCCCAGGACTGTGTTTAATGTGACTTGTTTTCCTGCTGGTGAAATTCAGACTTTGGGCCTCATTCCAAATTTTCCCCACCTGCCTCCCACGAAACCATTGGTGGGACCTGAAAATTCCGCCCTGACTTATTAGCAGCATTAAAGCCCATGAGATTACAAGTGTAATGGCAGTGTGGATACAAGATTGCCTGACAGAAAGCAATGGAGAACAGTTGTTTTTCAGACTGGAGAGAAGTATGAAATGGTTCTTTCCAGCAGTCAGTATTAGGACCACTGCACTTTTTGCTATATAGTAATGACGTGGACTTAGGCATTGTTACAATCCCCATAGAGCCCAATAACTTTTAAAGATATAAAATGCCCAGTGCCCAATGAAAAGGAATCAGATAACAAAATTTCATGTTTTAAGACTTACTGTGACAAACAAACTAAAATTATCTTCGACTAAACATTACTTAGTAGGCAACTACTATACTAAACTACAGAAAAGTATTCCATAGTAATTTCTTAACACAACCGAGAATCCCATGCTGCAGTTATACATTACAGCACATTCTCCGCTGAATTGTAGTCTTCTGGTTAATGAAGTTTGGAGCTGAGTAATCCTGGCAGAATCCAAACTGGGCATTGGTGAACAGATTGTTGGTGAGTAACTGCCATTTCATAGCACTGTTGATAATTTCTTCCATCACATTTCTGATGATTGAGAGTAAGTAGATTGGGCAGACACTGCTTTTTGCAGACAAGACATACTTGGGCATTTTGTCAGGTGGATGCCTGTATTGTAGCTGTATTGGAACATCTTAACTAGATGTGCAGTTAGTCCTGGAATATAAGTCTTGAGTACTGCAACCAACTTGTTGCTGGGGCCCACAGCCAATGCTGCATCTAGTGCGTTAAGCTGTTTCTTGATATCATGTGTAGGGAATCAAATTGGCTGAAGACTGGCATTTGTGATAGTGGGGGCCTCAGGAGGAGGCAGAGATAGATCATCCACTTGGCACTTCTGGCTGAAGATGGTTACAAATGTTTCAGTCTTGTCTTTTGCATGGATTTTCTGCGCTCTGTCATCATTGAGGATTTTTCTGGAACCTTCTCCTTTAAATTGATAATTGTTCCACCACCATTCACAACTGAATGTTGTATTCTGCAGGTATTTGATCTGATCCGTTGGTTGTGGGATTGCTTTGCTCTGTCTATAGCATGCTGCTTCCATTGTTTAGTCTTCCTAACAGCACTGTGGATGTACCTGCACCACATGGACTGCAGTGGTTCAAAAAGGCAGCTCACCACCACCTTCTCAAGGGCATTTAGGGGTGGACAATAAATGCTGGTCTAGCCAGCGATGCCCACATCCCCTGAACACATAAAAAAACAAGCTAGATGGCCCAAAAGCCCCTGCTCTAGTCTTGCCAACCTGTTCCACTTTTATTGGTTGTTTATGCCAAGTTCACCAGCACCCTGACAGTTAGAAATGGGTAAAACTGAAACATTAGGAGGTTTTCAAGGACATTTTTGGGACGTAAAAAAGACAGTGTATATCATAAAAGGCAAAAATTCCACTTGTGAAGCTAAGAACCATGGTCAATGAATGAGGTAAGTGACAGTATTGTGCTGGAAGAAAAATTGTACACAAATGCAAGAAAAAGTTGAAGACCAGCAGACTCAGAGCACTATAAAAAAAATCAAAGGGTTACAAAAGTAAGAATAAAAGTTTTTTTTTATAAAATTGCTAAGAGATCAAGAGTGTATGTGGGAATTTTGGCCATATTAAGGGAGTGACTGAGCATTTGGACAAGTATGAGCTGATCAACATGGATTTGTGAAGTGCAGGCCATCACTAATCTGGTTTATTGTTTTTTTTTATATGGTCACTAACTTTGTGATATACCAGACGGCATTTGATGTGGTTCTTTAGATTATTAGCAAAACTGAGATTGCGTGGATTTGGAGGTGATCTAGCTACACGGGCCATTAATTGGCTGTACCATAGGACAGCTTGCTAATTCAGGATTGAAATCAGGAAGCACCTTTTCATATCAAGGGTAGTGAACCCTTCAAATCCTCCGTGGATTATGTGGATTCTGTGTCAATTGAAAATTCCAATTTGTGTTGGGTAAGGCTATTAAGGGATATAGATCAAAGGCAGGTTAATAGAGTTTAAGGACAGATCAGCCATGATCTAATTGAATGCTTGAAGGAATAAATGGCTTACTTCTGTTCCTATGCAAATAATATTTTGCATTCTATGCATATCCATATCTACCTTGTTGTGCAGTGAAGATGCAATTTAAAACTGTGCACTTTATCACATGCACATCTTTCATGCGCTTCATGGTACTAAAAGCATTGAAACATAAACCTGATTACTTGCTGACACACAGCAGAGGCTTCAGGTTGGGCACTTGGAAGCCATTGATATCCCCTGCACTTTAGGAAACATACGAGTGGTTAACATCAGTCTCATTAGTCTCATCTGCAGAAAAGGAAATTAAAGTGCTGTCCATGCCACCCACTGAACGGACGCCTGTTTGATTCATGTGTGAGCAATTAGATGATATTGCAGTTATAGCTAGGAGTGAACCACATGTAGAACAGATGCAGACAGTAGCTGTAGTGTACCAATCTGGATACTATGTTCAGGATTTTCCATTCTCACTGTCCTGTAGCAGATCAGGAGTGCATATTAGAAAGTTTTGCATCTCTAGGTTATGATTTTCAAAAAACACAAGCTAATGTAGAATTTCCTGATATGTGCTTCCTTGCAAATCAAGGTGACTGAAAAAATTCCTGGCCATGGGGAGGAGCTGGGAAATTTTGTTACTGAGAAGTTAACATCAGGGCCATGTGAGAATCACAATATTTCAGCAACAATAATTGGTTAAGCATATTAATGAATTATCTCAGCCAAATCCAAGATGAGCTTAGAAGATAATAAATAGTAAGTGCTGGTCACTGGTAGCACTCTTGCCTCAGAATTATAAGGTTGTAGATTCAAGTCCCATTACATAGCCCATACACATAACCCAGATTGACTGTGGGAAAGTGCTGCAGTGTCTGTGGTGTTGTATTTTGAATCACACATCAAACTGGATGTAAAATATACCATGGCGCTACTTGAAGAAAAGTAGGGGAGATTTCCCTTGTAACCTAGCCAATTGTTTTCACCAAAATAGATTGTATGGACATTATGTCATTGCTGTTTATGGGATCTTTTTATACCCAAATTGACTGCTGCGTTTCCCTATCATGGTGGGACCAATTGGCAATCTGCTTCTGCTGCCCAAAGCTCAGTGATACCATGCATTTCAAAATTATTTCACTGGCTTTGGCACATCCTGTATTCATGAAAGGTGCTATACGAATGCAAGTTCTTCCTCCCTTGAAATGTTTTACGCAAGCTTTGTCTCCCAGTAGATCTGCGTACGTCAAGGCTGAGTCAATAATTATAGATTCAGTGTGTCCCATGCATCTATATATTTTCTAGATAATAATACCAGCTTTGCTAATAATATGGACTTAACACATTTGACAAAATAACAACTCTTCATCTGTCCCATCAGGGTGGCAGTAGTGAATGCATTGGTTTAATTATTGCATAATGAGTTTTGATATCATGAATAATATTGAAAGAAACCTTTGTTTTCCTATTATGAAGGAGAGATGCATACAACATGCTATCTGACACCGGACATGATGCAGACTGTGAGAAGTCTAAGCAAGCCCGAACTGATTATGTTAGTCCCAAACTGTAATATATGGGTCATATTTCTATGGGCTATATAACACAAAAATGAATCTGCATATTTTGTACATGCATACACTTGCATCGACAAGCAGCAAAATGTAATTTCACTGATTTTGGTTATGAAAAAGCACAGATTATTGAAGGGCATTGGTATGAGATTTTCTCTTTTGCCAATCCCTGGAGAAAGTGAGAACCTTAGATGAGCTTTCAGAACTGGTAAGAACACTTGATCTAACTGAATGTCATGCAGCAGCTGTTAAAACTAAACGACATGTTTTTAACAACCAGATAAATGTCAAGTGAAAAGTGCATCATGCCAATGCAAAATCCTAGTCAAGCCAAGTTAACTCTAATCACATGTACTCTTACTGTATAAATAATTCTCTCACACTTGTGATTGTACAGCAAAGGGTTAAAAAGGTTGTGCGTGCTGGAAACAAAATCACATCTCTTGTGCTGTAAGTCATGCATCCGTAAATCTCTACAAAAACATCTGATGCACCATGCTGGCCCAGAACAGCACAATATGCAGCAAGTTTCTGAAACAGAACCTACTGAATGCAGCTGTGTAGGTGATGATGCATAGTTGTTCATCATATCAAGAGACCACACCGTGAATTTGGTAATCAGTAATGGGCTAATGACTATGGTCAGAACTTTTCCATCGGCAAGTTGGGGGTGGGGCCTGCTCGCCGACACGAAAATGATGCGGGATGACATCAGGAGGAACCCGACAGGGTAGTTAACCCAATTAAAGGCCCTGCCCGCCCAACCTTAAGGTTGGTGGGCAGGCCAGGAGCCCCAGCAGGCTTCTGAAAAAACATGAAACCTCATCCACTGGCAGGATGAGGTTTCATGTCTGTTTTTAAAAAGCTTAATAAAGTTTCTGTGCTTTTTATTAACATGTCCCATCTCGTGTGACATTGTCACATGAGGGCGACATGTTAATAATTTTTTTATTTTTCTATTTTTGATGTTTATAAAGTTTTCACCAATCTCCCTGAGACAGCACTTAGTCTCAGAGAGATGTGCGCTCTTTCGCACGCATGCGCGAAAGAGCGCACTTTGACAGTTGGGAAATCCCTCCCCCAGGCCGCTGGGCGGGCCTTAATTGGCCCGCCCATTCAAAATGGCGGGCCCGCTTCGGCGGTGGAGTTCGGCTGCCCGCCCACCGCCGAGCCGGTCGGGCCCGCCCGCCCATCAAGGGCAAAATTCTGCCCATTTCACAGGTACAAATTTAAGCCATTGTTGATTACAGTTGAACATGGAATATTATCAGTAACATTCAGTTACCAATCTGTTGCTGCTCATTCTGAATTATGACTGAAGCTCCAACATACAAGATCAAATTATATCCATTTGACACAAAGACACCTCTTGCAATGCTTGGCAAATGCTTTGCTCATATTATCTTCGAAATTGATTATGCTGCACCCTTTTTATCCTGGAATTGTGTGTTGTGTGCCATATTGGATTAAACTGCTCGGTAGGCATCTACTATTAGTAGGTGTGCACATGAAACTGGTGTTAGGTCCATTACATATGTAATTGGGAGCCTAATACTGTTTCCAGACTCTTTGAGAAATTAGTCTGCAAATGACCATAGTATGCACCTAATGCTGCAGCTGGGTTTGTCAGTCATTCAGCAGCCATATTAGTGGTCTTTAGAGGGGCCACAGGAGGCTACTACCCAAAAGGCAATTTTAGCAAATGTTCTTATATTTTTGTGGGTCCAGGAAGAGTAGGAGTTCTCTTCACAGCTCCATATTCAAACAGCCATGGCTTGTCCCTTAATTCCTGATTGCTTCACTCCATGACTCTCCTAAGACTCCTGGCCAGCATCTGAGCCATTTGATCTTGTTGTCCCCTCCTACCTGCAGGCTGCCTCTGCTGTTTGCAGTTCACTGATATGATGCTAATGAAGCTGGCACGCATTTTCCTGTGGTCCTACCCTTGGCCTCATTCGGCACATGCAGGGTACACTGCACCAAAACTGTACCCCAATTTGGGCATGATCCAATTTCTAGGCCAAACACTGTTAACTGATGTGCTTGTTATGAAAAGTTGTCACTGAAGATACAGATGGTCTTATAACTTAGATTTCACCTTTAATCATCACCCCAAACCCAAAAATTCTAATTACATATATCTTTATGATGATATGTGAGCAGCAAACAAATTGATTATTGCCGCTATTTTATGTTTGCAGCACCTATTGGTCTAAAATGATATAAAAGGATTTTAGTATAACTGTCAGTTTGGATCAGTGATAACATTTTTAATTCTAGGTCAAAAAATTGTTAGCTTACATCCTACTTTTGTGACTTGATCAAATAATATAGGTTAACACAAGTCCAGTCATGAGGGAATGTTCGGTTGTAGGAGTTATCATCTTTAGATGAATTGTCAAATTTAAGCCCCATCTGGCTGTCCAGTTGGATAAAAAGTTCTGACCAACATTTATCAGTCACCAAAGCAGATAAACAGGTTATTTGTCACATTTCTTGTTTGTGGGATTTTCTGATGTAAAAAAATGGCTGCCCCACTGGCCTACATAACAACAGAATAGTCACAAAAAGTAATTAATTGTCTGATGGCCTCCTTCTGCACTGTAAAAATTCTGTGATTCTGTGAAATCAGGATTGTGAAATTCTGAGGAAGTGTCAACTAACTTCCTTTCATTCTCTCTCTCTCTCTCTTTCTTTCTATCTCTCTACCACTCTTTCCCTCTCTCTCTAATTCTCTTTTTCATCTGATACAGTATTGTGGAGATCTTGAAAGTAAGCAACACATGCATCCACTGAAGCAAAATATAACAAGCACCGTTGCATATTTTTTTCATAGGCTACATGACTTACACTCACCTGTGAAAAATGTCATTTTGGTAAGGAGGGCTCAGAATATTTTCTCCATAAATTAGGGAACATCATCAGGTCACAAGAAAATAAACAAAGTTCACGAGATTCCAGCTCCAAGTAACACTGATCTAGGCATGGCTGCTTACCTTACTATTATATTTTCAATTTGGCTACAGCGACAGAACCATTGTGAGGAGCTCTTGTGGCACAGTGGGTGGTGTCCCTGCCTCTGAGCCAGAAGCTCCAGGTTCAAGTCACAAGGAAGATAAGTTCATAACATGGCCGAACAGGCTGAGTATCAACCTGCAAACCCTTCCAATGCATGCCAAAGGCAGGCGGTAAGATTGGGAGAGATTCCTAGTCAGCCATGTGATGAAAAAGAAGTTGGAGCCACTATCATCACTATCCAAAGCTCCAGACTACAACATGCATATTGCTGCAGCAACTCAGACTCCCTGAGTGAACTGTAACACACCACTACCACAGAACCAATAAAGATAATGGGATAGCATTTCTGCAGGGGCTCTCTTGATTAATTTATCATAACTTTTAAGGAAACCCCCCAAAACTGGCAGTTTTCACAAGTTCTGCTGGAGTTACAACAGGCAACCAGGAGAAATTCTAGGCACCTATATTCATGTGGGAAGTCAAGCATTATCATGTCCTACTTTACATTATGCATCTGTTGACTAGTTATACAATAAGGGCTTATTTGATAATACTGTAATAGGTCGCTAGAGTGTTAAATAGATGTCAGTTGTGGCTCAGTGGGTAGCCGTCTTACCTCTGAGTCAGAAGGTTGGGGGCTCAAATCCAACTCCAAAGATAAGCATATATCCTAGGATGCGCAGGATTGAGACCTAGGCTGTAACGTGCTTTTGGATGTTCTGAGGTTGTAAAAAACATTTTATAAATGTTACTTCTTACTTTTGATATATATGTTAATGCCAGGCTGGTAAATTTTGTACAATGGGACCTATCATCCATGACAATCATTTACTTAATTCCACAGAACAGTACTGCAGCCAAATTGAGCATGTGTATTGACAGCTATATGGCTGTGCAACAAATCCACCCATCTATCTAGAGTTGACAACTAAAGTGTTTATAGATCACTAACTTTTGATCCCTGTGTAAAGCACAGTGCTGAAGATCCAGTCTTATGACATGATCATTAATTATATGTAATCCTGCACACTACATGTCACAACTCATAAGTTGTTACTCAGAGAATTTCCAAATTGTTTAATTTTGTAGTTTAACATTCAACACCCAGGAAAATTGTCCATTGATAAGCAAACTACACAGAGTGATCTTACACTCCAAGTATCCGTACAGTGTCTACACACAAATGAATGAAGGCTGACTACTGCCAACTATGAGCCATCTATAATTGCAGATGATATTCTACGTGATATGTATATAGTCTTCCTAGCCAAGCTATAGAGATGTATAACTTCTCTCACCTATGTTGGTTGTAACGGAAAAGTCAAAACCAAAACCAAAACCCTCTTCAGAACCCAAGTGTGGTCCATTGGCATGGACAATAAGGAAAGAAGGATGGTAGTAGGGGAAGACATGTAGTTGCATATTAATCTCATCATGTCCTCGATGTGTTTCAAAGCATTATAAATTAACTTTTGAAGAAAAGAATAGACAAACCTGGAGCTAATTTGTCCACAGCATGATCCCACAAATCTTGAGCTAATCTGTGTTTGGTAGCATTGGTTGAGGGAAGAATGTGGGCCAAGATATGATGAAAGCTCTTGTTCTTCTTTGAAAGTGCTAGGATTTTTTTCCCCGTTTGAAGATAGAAGTAGCTATTAAAGATGTCTCAGCTTTTGGGCAGCAACTATTGAACTCAAAACAGCACCTATTAGATTGTAATAAATTTATCTTTTTTTTCCAAATGGTTTTTGAATGCTTGTTTATTTATTTGAACAAGATTAGGATATATTAAGTGGATTAAAGATTTTTTAATGGCTGTGTTTTATTGACAGCTTTATGAGCTTGTAAGCAGGTAATGTTTTCAAAGGGAATTTTGAATGCTGATTTTTTAAATTTCAAAGACTTGTCAGTGTTATGATATGGCTCATAGGTTTGTACTAAGTGGATACTGGAAGAGTGCTTCAAAAGCTCAGCAGATGTCAGGACATTAAATCAATGTGAAAATCAAACCACAGGGTCCATAACAGGCATGAATATCTGATTCTGTATGCTGTTTAATGCAGAAGAGGAATTTATCAACTGGATAAAGTACTCTAATACATATCAACCCTTATACAGTGCTGGTCAATTCAAAGGACAAGCCCTAGGATAAATTACTACATAACATATTGAACTTTTCAAACAGCTTTAATTATGACAGTTACCAAGTGAAGTTGGCAAGAACTTTTAAGCTTAGCTGCCAAAATGTTCTCCACAACAGGCTTCCTTCAAGGTTCACAAACTGACTTATTTGGCATAGTTCCCAGAGTCTTTAGGAACCCACCCCCAACGTTGTGGCTGATGAAAATAGCAACCTCAGGGAAATTGTATTTGGAGCAGGCATTTGAATAGTGGGTGGCAGGAATCAGAGGGTATATATGAAATTGCAACCCCGCACACCTCCCATTTGATCCTCCCAAAGCGGGGTTTCTCAGTGTCATGAGATGAAAGTTCATTCCCTTATGCCTACCATTTATAATGGAAATTGGCTATGTAAACTGTTCATTTTGCAATTGCATTCTCTGACCTTCAGGTGGTGGTATATCATTTTAACCCCAGTTCAAAATTCTTTGACAAATTGTTTCATCAGAACAATCTTGATGTAATATTATTTTCTCAATAACTGAAATTGCTAACAAAATTGTGATCTATATATTTAACCTGTGATGTATAAGAATTTTCATTATGTGGATGGTTGTGGCTGGACAAAAGCAATATGAGGAATACATTTTTTAATTTAGAAAGCTAAAAATATCATGCTGTAAGCATCTTTTCAAAAACATCATTTGCTAAAATTTAGGTTACTGAAATTGAGGTGGATTTGTTTTTCATGAAGTCATTTAAAATCAACTAATTGCCTGCATCAGTTTGATTTATGAAAATGTCTTTTATCAACTGAAGTGCTTTTATTTTTAAATCCTCTGGAATAGTAAACCGAATGGTCAACCTTGGGATTTGAAAGGAAAAAATTCTTTCTGATTTGCTTTGAAAAATAAGTTGTAGCATAACCATTGGCTCACAAAAAAGCTGACTCAGTTCCACAGAGGTCTGCTTATGGTATGTGTAACAGATGATTTATTTTAACATGAAAGATGCAGTAGTGAGGTTGTCTGTCATTGCCTCTTTATTCAGAAGTGATAGTTTGATGCAGTGTTGCTTCATGCAATATTTCTCAGTTGGAGAATACTATAATAGAATAAGCAGCACACAATTTTTTTTAATTCTTGCACTTTTATGGTGCCATCTATTCACTTCAACAACAGCATAGTTTCCTTGCCTTCCTTAAAGAACTCTATTACTCTGTTGGAATGTGATGTGTTTTGAAAAAAGCTGAAGTAACAAATAAAAGAGATTGCATTAAATGGCATTCCATTTTAATGCAGTTTATTAGATGGTTAGGGGTTTGGTGCAAAGATGCATGTAGCCTGGATCTGGTTGTGCTAAATTGTACACTTGGGATTGCTACAGCAACTCTTTTCCCTCCTCTTTTCACTACAACCTTGCAACCACCCCAATTGTTGCAAACCCCACCCTCAGTTGTATTGTCATTTTGACAGTACATTCTTCAAGTATATAGGAAGCTGCTTAAAGCTTCAGAAGAATACAGAAGAACATGTTCATTAAAACAATGTCTAAACAACAGCTGACAGCCTTAAACCTAGAATATCAGTAAAGTAAAACTGTGATCTCAGTACTTTGGTCAAGCAGCGAGGGCTTACTGCCAATAGTAAACAATTAAATTTTCCACTGCTGATCACAAGACTCTGTTGTACATACCTGAATATTCTGCTGGCATCTGGATGCCAGAAAACAGTTGTGAGGGTGCCAGCAGGAAGGCAATGATAACTTCAGGTTGGAAAGGAAAGCTAAATATTTTGGACTTTCCTTTTAATACGTTCCCCTCCCTCCCCCTAAACCCCAATCACCATCCGTAGTGCCAGGCAATCCATGCTTGGAGCCTATCCTATTGAATTCCTACCAGCTGATAAAGGAGAGAGCCATTACAGGAATATATTTGGTGGTCTGCGGACAAAAGCAACTTAGTCTTTATTTTCATTCTTGTGGGCATGTGAAGCAATACGTCCAACTTATCCCCAGTAACCCTGTTCCAGCAAAATTGACAGCAAACTACAAACTCTAACATAAGTTGCTTTGAGAAAATGCTTTTATCTGACAGACGATTTTACAAACATGTAAATGTAAGATTCACAATTAATATAGTTCCCAGCAGAATGTCCAGCCCCAGACTATTGCAATATAAATCAGGTGGTGTAATATTTGGAAGAGTGACAATGGACAGACAGCTGCGGGAACTAGCAAAGGAGAGAGTGCAATGATGAGGTCTTGTGGCGTCTGTAGTCAACCTTGTCATGATGACTGACTAACTGATATAATATTACTGCTGTCATGTCATACAGTCATGGGAACCTGCCACGCTTTGAATTACCATTTCACATTACCCTAGAATAGTATGAAGTTAAATAAAGCCTGTCTTCATTAATAGCATGTATTTGACAAAACATTTTTGTTTTGGAGCAAAAATACTTTTTTCAGTTTAATCACAATGATATAATGTACAATTAATGCAATGATGCATTTCACCATGATTTACGTCAGTGGGCAGCATCTTGTGCTCTCCCCCTTGGCGAATTTGGTGTCGGCAGGCATTTAATCAGGCTGGAGGGTGGTGGGTGGGGACCACGCCACCTTCCTGCCTCCACCCCGATTAAGTTCTGACGGGAAGGCCAGTGGATGGCTTTCCCGCCCCGCCACCAGTTGAAGCCCTTGTGTGGCCAATTAATAGAAGAAAATAAAGGACTTTGAAATGTGGATGCCAAGACGTATGCTTAAAATTCCATATACTGACCATGAGACAAACGAAGAGGTGCTTGAAATTGCAAGAGAGAAAATAACTCTAAAAAGTGACATCCAGAAAAGTAAATGTCAGTATTTTCGGCCATTTGATCAGAGCTGAAAAGCTAGAGATCTCTTCTAGAGTGCAAAGTGGAGGACAGCAGGAGGCATAATGGTTTTGTTACTGATCTAGTATTCCAGAGACCCAGGGTAATGCTCTGGGGACCTGGGTTCATATCCTACCACAGCAGATGGTGAAATCTAAATTCAATAGACATCTGGAATTATAAGTCTAATGATGACCATGAAACCATTGCCGATTGTTGTAAAAACTCATCTGGTTCACTAATGTCCTTTAGGGAAGGAAATCTGCTGTCCTTACCTGGTCGAGCCTACATATGACTCCAGACCCACAGCAATGTGGTTGACTCTTAAAAATGCCTGCGGGCAATAAATACTGGCCTAGCCAGCGAAGCCCATGTCCCATGAACAAATGAAAAAAAAAAGGAGCGACAGGAGATGGACGGTTGTGATAATGGGCAGGCACTCTAATTGACTTGGTGTCCTGCAAGAATGTGCAGGGGCCTCAAATATTCACCATATTTGTCAATAACTTGGATGATGAGATAGAAAGCCACATATCCAAATTTGTCGATTACACAAAGATGGGTACCATTGTATGCAGTGTAGATGAAAACATAACATTAGAGAGACATTGATAAGAGATTTACCAGGATGTTGCCTGGGCTGGAGAGTTTTAGTTATCAGGAGAGATTGGATAGACTGGGGTTATTTTCCCTGGAGCAGAGGAGATTGAGGGGGACATGATTGAGGTGTATAAAATTGTGAAGGGCATAGATGGGGTAGACAGGAAGGAACTTTTTTCCCCTTGGTGGAGGGATCAATAACCCGGGCATAGATTTTAAGTAAGGGGCAGGAGGGTTAGAGGGGATGTGAGGAATAATTTTTTCACCCAGAGGGTGGTAGGTCTCTGGAACTCTCTGCCTGAAAGAGTGGTAGAGGCAGAAACCCTCATAACATTTAAGAAGTATTTGAATGTGCATTTGCGATGCCATGGGATACAAAGTTATGGGCCTAGTGCTGGAAAATGGGATTAGAATAGTTAGGTACTTGTTTGACTGGCGCAGACTCGATGGGCCGATGGGCCTTTTTCTGTGCTGTAGACCTCTATGACTCTATGAAGAGGGGTCAACCTAATTGGATGATGGATGTCACAGAGTGATTGCAGATGACCCACAGTGGATGTGTAAGCATGGTGCAAGGCAGACGAGAGTGACATACCATGACAAGGGATCTCTTGCTAGGAATAGCTACAAGCAGCAGCAGCACTAACGACCTTATTCCGCTGCTGATATTAATCCAGTGGTGGGTGAGGAGCAAACAAACCTGGCGTGTAGGCTTGTGGATTCTAGGTGGGGGTTGGGTGGGGGGGAGGGTGGGTGGGGGGCGGGGGAGGGGGTGGAATTCCTTCTTCAAAAGCACTCAGTGCCTGATCAAGGGACCCGGCAAGGGAAGTGGGGGAGGGGGAAGGGGTGGTGGTGTTGAAAGCAACACCTTTGCCCTTGCTGTCAATCCCCTTCCAACCCACTCTGCCATGACCTCCAACCTGCGATCCCCTTGCCACCAATAGTCACCTGTGCCTGGGTGCCTCCACGGTTCGAGGCCTCGGGTGGAGGTTGTGCTGGCAACAGCCAACACCTCCCAGGTGGCCCTGCTGAGTACAGAAGATCTGCCAGCCTCTGACTGGCCGGCAGCTCTTGGCAGGCGGCTCTTCCGCCCGCCAGGGTCCTTCATCCCGGGGGGAAGGCCTGCCATTGGCCTGTTAAATGCCTAAGTTGCATAAGACGTGGCGGGCATTCCCAAAAAGAGGCGATATGAGGGTGTCACTGGCTCTCCAGCTGGGGGCCATGACACCCAATTGCCTTCACAAGATTCTGCCCATTGTGTCATATTCTAGGAAATGGACAATGCAAAGTTTACCAAGGCCTTTTATTCTGGCTGAAGCAGACACGGCAGATTTGCTACAATCTTCAGTCAGAAGTGCTAAGTCAATGATCCATCTCAGCCTCCTCCGGAGGTCCCAGCATCACAGGTGCCAATCTTCAGCCAATTCAATTCACTCCACGTGATATCAAGAAATGGCTGAAGGCATTGGATACTGCAAAAGCTATGGGGTCTGACAATATTCCGGCAATAGTACTTGTGCTTCAGAACTTACTGCACACCTAGTCAAACTGTTCCAGTACAGCTACAACACTGGCATCTACCTGGCTATGTGTGAAATTGCCCAGGTATGTCCTATACACCAAAAGCAGGACAAATCCAACCAACTACCACCCCATTAGCCTACTATCAATCTTCAGTAAAGTGATGGAAGGGATCATCAACAGTGCTATCAAGTGGCACTTGCTTAGCAATAACCAGCTCACTGACGCCCAGTTTGGGTTCTGCCAATGCCACTCAGTTCCTGACCTCATTACAGTCTTAGTTCAGCATGGACAAAAGAGCTAACCTCCCAAGGTGAGGTGAGAGTGACTGCCCTTGACATCAAGGCTGCATTTGACCGAGTGTGGCATCAAAGAGCCCTAGCAAAACTGGAGTCAATGGGAATCAGGGGGAAAACTCTCCACTGGTTGGAGTCATACCTAGCACAAAGGAAGATGGTTGTGGTTGTTGGAGGTCAGTCATCTCAGCTCAAGGACATCTCTGCAGGAGTTCCTCAGGGTAGTGTCCCAGGCCCAACCATCTTCAGCTGCTTCATCAATGACCTTCCTTCCATCATAAGGTCAGAATTGGGATGTTTGCTGGTGATTGCACAATGTGCAGCACCATTCGCAGCTCCTCAGATACTGAAGCAGTCCATGTCCAAATGCAGCAAGACCTGGACAATATCCAGGCTTGGGCTGACAAGTGGCAAGTAACATTCATGCCACACAAGTGCTAGGCAATGACCATCTCCAACAAGAGAGAATCTAACCATCACCCCTTGCCAGTGATGGCTTTACCATCACTGAATCTGCCACTGTTAACATCCTGGGGGTTACCATTGACCAGAAACTGAACTGGACTAGCCATATAAACACTGTGGTTACAAGGGCAGGTCAGAGGCTCGGAATCCTGCGATGGGTAACTCACCTCCTGACTCCCCAATGCATGTCCACCATCTACAAGGAACAAGTCAGGAGTGTGATGGAATACTCTCCACTTGCCTGGATGAGTGCAGCTCCCACAACACTCAAGAAGCTTGACACCATCCAGGACAAAGCAGCCCACTTGATTGGCATCACATCCATGAACATTCACTCCCTCCACCACCGACGCACAGTGGCAGCAGTGTGTACCATCTACAAGATGCACTGCAGGAATTCACCAAGGCTCCTTAGACAGTACCTTCCAAACCCATGACCACTACCATCTAGAAGGACAAGGGCAGCAGACAGATGGGAACACCACCACCTGGAAGTTCTCCTCCAAGTCACTCACCATCCTGATTTGGAAATATATCACCGTTCCTTCACTGTCGCTGGGTCAAAATCCTGGCACTCCCTTCCTAACAGCACTGTGGGTGTACCTACACCACATGGACTGCAGCGGTTCAAGAAGGCAGCTCACCACCACCTTCTCAAGGGCAACTAGGAATGGGCAATAAATGCTGGCCCAGCCAGTGAAGCCCACATCACGTGAATGAATGGAAAAAATTGTAGCCCTTTAAGTATTCAATCTGCTAAAGTAACTGATATTTCTACCACAGTTTGATGTATGTTATATAGACCATTGATGGCCAAGACCTGGCCACCGCCAGATGCTTCTTTAATGGTTGCAAAACTTCTGCCAGTTCGCAACTTTCTTGCACTTGTGTACAGAAGACCACTTCACCATCAAAAGCTGTTTAAAGTTCCCGGATCTGCAGGACTGCAGAAGGCTGGTCCAAATGTACATGTCAGGAGCAAATTCACCAATCCTCTAAGTCTGCCAATTTTCCACCACTCCTGTATTGCTTTAGTAGCTCCAGTCAAATCTATCTCACTACATTGTTTGTAGAGGAAACTCATTTTAAATTGAGATTGTATTCTTGAAACTTTCTGAGAAAAATGGGGAAGAAAGCAGCAGATGAGAGAGGAAGACAGACAGCACCAGGCACTCCCTCCCTACCATCACTGAGGGTGTACCTACACCACATGGTCTGCAGCGGTTCAAGAAGGCAGCTCTTCGTCACCTTCTCAAGAGCAACTAGGAATGGGCAATAAATGCTGGCCCAGCCAGCGAAGCCCACATCATGTGAAAGAATAAAAGAAAATTGTACCCCTTTAAGTATTCAATCTGCTAAAGAAACTGATATGTCTACCATAGTTTGTGGTATGTTATATAGACCATTAAAAGGGAACAGATATTAAAAGGGAGCAGAAAAGAGAAAAATAAAAAAAAGTGGGAGGAGAGATGAGGCAAGAGACACCCTGAGGAGAGAGAGAGGATTGGAAAGACATGGGGCTGCATCTTTCGGTCAGTGAGCGGGAGGTGGGGCCCGCTCGCTGACGCATAAAATGATAGGGTGTCGTCGGGCGGGCTTCCAGATGTCACCCCGCATCATTTACATTCTCAGGTCGGCCTCTCAGGACAGGCCGACCTGTCAACGTCCTATTAAGGCCATTAAAAAAGTAATTGAAATTATTAATGGACCTGCTTGTCCAACCGTAAGGTTGGTGGGCAGGCTGGGAGCCCTGGCGGGCTTCTGAATAAACATGAAACTTCATCCATGGGTGGAATGAGGTTTCATGAGGGATTTAAAAATTTCAGAATATTTTAAAATAAAAATTATGGACATGTCCCAACTCATGTGACAGTGTCACATGAGGGGACATGGCAGCAAAATTTTTTTCTCATCTTTATTTAATGTTTCAAACCTGAGCCGATCTCCCTGAGGCTGCACTTTGCCTCAGGGACATCTGTATGTGCCCGAAAGAGCGCACTCCTGGCTCAGGGGATCCCCTCCAGCCTGCACAGGGAGCGCATAGTGCTTCCTGGCGGATGTCGCACTGGGCGGGCCTTAAATGGCCTGCCCATGTTAAATGGCGGCACCGGGCGCCGATCGGGAACCCGCCCACCCATGCCCACTCCCGCACATCCCCCCCGAGGGGGGAAAATATTGCCCATGATGTAGGAACATAAAGACTGAGAAGAGGACAGTGAAAAAAGAACGCTTCGGGTAAAAGAGAGGACGAGTGGAGGAAAAGGAGAGGGTACAAAGGGGGAAAATTGCGAGTCTCACTTGGTCTCACTTTTCTGCATATGGGACAGTTTCATTTTTTTATGTGTGACTCGTAGTTTTATGTTTGAAGTTCACATTTTCATAATCCATTATTTGGATTGTAAACATATATCCGGCCTCCAAGTCAAAAAGGTTGGAATTCTTTGACATTGAAAGACAGGAATAAATTCTGAATGCTCTGAGTGGAATCATCCCAGATTTGCACTAAGTGTGGTAGCGGGAGGGTAAAACGATATTTTACCCATTGGCCTCAATGGCAGGTTTTCATGCTGTTTCGTCCCAAACCTGCCACATTATTTATGCATTCCTGGGAAATATGCCATTTCGATGGTGAGCGGGCTGTCATTTGCCCGCCTGCCATCACCTCACCGTTTCATCACACCGGGCGCCATATTTAAACTGTAGCTGCGCGCACACATCTTAGTGCTTCCAACCCATGACTGCTGCACGGAAGACGTCCATGAAAATCAAGAAGAATGCAGCCCCCAGGTCCGCCCCACTCCACCCGACTGATTAGTGGCATCTTTGCCCATTGGACTGTATGCTGTCCTCTCAGCTCAGGTGCAGGCATTTTCTTAACCCACACTGCAAGGCTGCACTGTTTGCTTGAACCATTGGGGAGACTGGTCCAAACTGGGATGATGACATTGCAAGGGGCTGTGAGCGCCTCCACCAGTGACTGATCCATGGCCAGCTTTAGCAAGGAGATTGTACAACATGTTCAGTCGTCCAATTGTTCTGCAGTCCACTAAAATGCTCATGACTTTGCAGTCTGTGCCAGGGGGGTGAAAAGCTCTGGAGCACTTGGTGACACTTTGATGCCTCTGCGTTGCTTGAGTGGGCAGATAAGCTAGAAGCCCGACTCCAATTACATCAATGTGGCTGTGTCTGAACTGTCTCAGTTGCAGAGGAATGGTCACTTTATATAAGGTGTCCCTAATGCTTACCTCTTGCCCCCCCCACCGCCACAAATGCTTGTGTGCTATATTCAATGGCAGGGCTGCCTTACCCCCCGCCCACCCACATCACCTCAATAGCAGAATAGCAGGGCAGCCCTTGACACCACTCCCCCCAACCAAACGTGCTTTAATTCCATGCATAGCCCTGTAGCATGGCCCACAAAGCCTCAGGACTGCTTTTAACCTTTAAGTCTGACTGTGAGGTGCACTTAGCCCTAGGACTACCTTTAATCTCTCACTCAGACTACTTGGCCCCAGATCAGGGACTATGACTGCCTTTTAATGAGCTGTCCCATTCCTTCTTTACTGCCGACAAAACAGTGTCCCTCCACCTCCCACTCCATGAGTCTCTGCAACCCGTCCCTCATGTGCAAGCCTGTCCCTCTTGTGCCACACTATCACTACCCCCCTCGTATTCTGGAGTCTGCGCGCATCCCCTCCTATTCGTACAGTTTGGTTCCCATTCCACCCACTTCTGTGTTTGTGTTCCAGTCTTTCATGTTGGGCTCCAGCTTCCCCACCCTTGGTCTCCCCTCCGCCTGCCATCATCTTCCCCCCCCACCCCACCCCACTCCAACCCCACCAATGCCCATTGCCCTCCTGTCACCTTCCTCCTTTCCACCTCCCGCACTCCTACCCCACCATGGCCCATTGCCCTCCATATCTCCACCCTCCTTCCCACCCCACCTTTCCAACCCCAACATTGCCCATTCTTCCCTGCATCTCCTTCCCCCTCCCTAACCCCGATTGCAAAGCTGGTCTCTGTCTGATTTGCTGTCCAGCCTGAGCACCCAGATAACACCCTCCCAGAGAATGGAGGAAGCCAGTGAGCAGAGTAACCCTACACCCCCACCAGCGTAGTGTCTCACTGGCAATGGTGAGAAACCGGAGTGGCGTTGTTGCATGAAGGCTTTGAGTGTTGCGCTCACCTCAAAGTCAGGAGCGAAGTGAGGGCCAACAGCTGCACGCCACTCATTTCCAAATGTGATTTAGACTGGTCTAATTTCCCGCTGATGTGGCGCTAGCTTGGGATGGGTTACGTGATTCCGTTGAGTAGAGTTTTTAATGAACATTCGTGACATGGTAATGCATGTAAATGGTGTTCCCGCCATGGATCAGCGGTAAACCTGACCTGCCTTCAGCCCGCCATGAAATTGGTGAGGGGAAAATTCCAAACTGTTTTCCCACCAGCGGGATTCCGATTTTTGGCTTCTTTCCAAATTTTCCGGTCTTACCCGCCACGAAACCCGCTGCGGGCTGGAGGGAAAATTCTACCCTATGATCATAAAAATAGAGCACTGTGGAACTCTGCAGCCCTGGAACCATTTATCAAATGGTTCTTTGCTACTTTTACTCAGAATCGCTGTGAGTAAATTTGAAAATAATTCAGAGGTCAAGCATCTTTTATAAATACTTGTGAGGGGTTGAGGAATAAAGGGAAATGGGGCAGGGTACTGTTGTCAGAGGGGAATCCAATATTAATTTGTTTCCAAAAATGCATTAGAGTGGAAATTAACCACCTAGTATTTATTATAGTGCTGAGCGCTGTACACATTGGTATATTTAGTAATAATTGACTGAGTTAACAACTGTTGCCTGATCAGCATTCCTTCAAGGTACATTATGTTCAGGTCTGCAGATGCTGAACTTTGTCCTGAGTAAAACTTTTAATCAGTTAAACAATCTTATTATGCAATCTGCAAATTGGCAGAAAGGAAACAAGCTCTAGTACTCTCACACATTCGTATGCAGTAGGCTTCTTTATATTTTTAAAGCAATTTTTACAACAGGACAAGAATAAAAGCAATCTGACAGTACTAGAACAGAACAGTGCACCACAAAAGGGATATGAAAGACAATTATTACCTCAGGTTCAATCAATCAAACTTGAAAGGCAGTTAGTTTCCCTTGAATCACACAGCGAATCCCAAATCCAACTCCAAACAGCTAGCAAGCTTCCAGTCAGGCAAAGCAAGGATAAAAGGGCAGATTATCTCTACTCACCACCATCCCCCCATATCAAGACCACCATTATCAGGCCCCTCCATGAGAAACTCTCCAGCCTCTACCCTATCTGCCGCCTCCGCCATTTCTTTCTAAGTTTTTGGAATGCGAATTTATTTGACCACTACATTCCCAGCTCTCTCATCACTCCTTATTAAGGGCCTTTCAATATGCTATCTGCCCCCTTCTTCAGAGCATTGAGACCACACTGATCAGAGAAACAAACAACATCTGCACACTCATGATGATGGCTCTCTGACTCTCCACATTATTGGGATGGAATTTATTGCCTTCTCCCGTGGAGTGTTTGATGACGGGGGGGCATTTAATCAGGTGGGTGACGACCTGGCCACCTTCCTGCCTCTGCCCCAATTAAGTCCGTGGCAGGAAGGCCTGTGGGTGGCCTTCCCATCCCCAGGTGAGGTCCTTAAGTGGGCAATTAATGCCCATTTAAGGCCTCAACCTGCCGCTGCTGGTAATTACCCAGAAGTGGTCGGTGGACTTGACATGCAGGAAGCCCAAAAAGGAAACCCTGTCAGTGTTGCTTATGGGCCTCTGTGGGGTCCCTCATTCAAAGGCACTTAGTGCCTGATCGAGGGACCTGGCAATGGAAAGGGAGTCCAGCTGAGAGCCAACCCTGCCCTTGCTGCCTACCCCCATCCATCCTCACCCACAAGCCCCACCGGGTGATCGCTTTCCCCCGCCATCACTCACCTGTGCTTGGATTGATCAGTGATCCTAGACCTCAGGTAGGTGTAGTACCGGCAACAGCCACCGCCTTCGCAATGACACTGCCAAGCAATGAAGAACTGCTGGCCTCTGGCTGGCAGGTGGGACTTCTGCCCTGGGATCCCATGTCCTGTGGAAGGCCCCATTACTGCCCAGTTAAGTGCCAGAATTTAGTGGGCCTTTCCGAAAAGAGATACCATGGGCTCTCGCTGGCTTTCCAGCCAGTGGGCAAGAACCCCATCGCTTCCATTAAATATCCAGCCGCCAAGTCCAAAAGGTTGGAATTCTTTGATATTGACAGGGCAGGAGTACATTCTTGAGTTCTCCATCTTGTTTTAAATATTTTACCAAACTGAAACTGTGATCATGGGCAGAATTTTACAGTTTCCCACCAGTGGATTTGCAGGTGGCAGGGGTATAAAATTCTCTGGGTGGTCTTCTCGTCGCCCTCCCACTCAACCCCGATCTATCCACAAAGGGGCGAGTGAGGCCTAGTGTGGCCCACACGCCCTCATCTTACTTGACCAGTAGTGACCAATAGCTGCTTCCTGCCCAGGGGTTCAGTGGCAAGTTGGGGCAGGGGGAGGGGCTCGGTGCTGCTCAGTGAGTCATCCTGCTCAGGTCTCGGACAGGAAGGGAAACCAACAGTCCCCTTTCCACATTCGGTGCTGCACTCAAAGTCTGCTCCCCACACTCTGCCATGGCCTCTCCATCAAGACCACCACACTCCTCATCCAGCCCTCTGGGCCTCACCCACCCCCCCCCCCCCCCGCCCCCCAACCTTCCCAAATGAGACCCCCCGCACTTACCTGGTCCTGGTCTCCAGGATTTAGAATTTGGGGACTGCTTGCAGTCACAGTCCTGGACGCTGCTGCCACTACCAGATTGGCCAGCAGCTCTCTGAGATATGGAATTTCTCCCGAGTTAGGGGTGGAAGTCCCATCTCCAGGCAATCAATGCTTTTCAGAGTGTTAAATGGCTGTGGAGCTGCTGTGATCCACCCCTTCTGGTGGAGGAATGGGAAACCCCGACATCCAAAATGTCCCGCGCCATGAAAATAGTGCATTATGGAACCCTGCAGGCCTGGAACCGTTTATCAATTGGCTTTTTGCTCCTTTTTATGTTGACTTGTTCTTTCAGGTCCTTCCTCTCTTTGCTAATGACTATGCCAACTTCCTCCAACAGTCCAGTTCTGCTCTCCTAGCTCTATTGAGACTTAGTATGTGCTTCCAACACCTTCTTTGTTTTTGCCAGCACAACCACCACCCTTTGTACTCAGGGGGCACATGTTCACATTTACATGCTTTCCATTGGCAAATTCATCCAGCAGCAAGAGGTTAACTCCCATATTTATGGCTGGTGACCCCAAATCTATTCTCTTTCTCTTCCATTGACTCAAAGACAAATATTGCACTCTTCAACTCCTGAATTTTGGAACTCTTGAACAGTTTGCTCATGAACTCAACTTCCCCTCCCCTATCTGTTTAATTACTGAGTACTTTCTTCCATTCGCTGGTGTCTCTGCAGCTGTGTCAATGTCCCAGTCCATACTAACATCACATGTGGCTCGACTTCTCTAACACTGTCCCAGCTGACTTCCTTACTTCAACCTCTTCTTCCCTGCATCAAATCTCCATGAGCTTTAACTCATTCAATTAATTGGTTCACTAATGCTCTTCAGGAAAGGAAACTTGCTGTCCTTACCTGGTCTATATGTGACTTCAGATCCACAGCAATGTGGGTGACTCTTAACTCCCCTCTCAAATGGCATAGCAAGCCATTAATTTCTATCAAAAAGCCACTGTGAGAAACAATGACACCTAACAGCACTATGGGAGTACCTTCACCACATGCACTGCAGTTATTCAAGAAGGTTGCTCACCGCTACCTTCTCTTGGGCAATAAATGCTGGCCTTGCCTGCAGCACTGGTATCCTGTGAATGAATATTTAAAAAATCAAAATGCTGCAGCCCCTATTCTCACTTACACAAATTGCCACACTCTCAATACCCATCTTCCTAAGTTTGACTGGCTGCCGTGTGATCGTGTGGTCGACTTCAAAATTTTCATTCTCATTTACAAATCCTCACACTTGCCTTGTCATATCCTATCTTAATAATTTACACCTGCTTCATGTATCTTCTGCAACTCTAGCTTCTCTTTATATCCACTCCCTCAGTTTGATCGCTGGTGGCCCCTCATTAAGCCACTGCAGACCTGGTTCCTGAGTTTTTCTGCACAGTTCTGGCTGCTCTGCCACCTATCTCCTCTCTGATTTGACCATTCCTTTGGTCCACCAGCATAATCATCTCCATTATTTTCTCTCCTCATCAGCTAAGCATCAGCTATTCTGTTCTTCTTAATGTGAAACATTTTGAGACATTTACCTGCACACCATGCAAGTTGTTGTCAATGGGCAATTTGTTTTGCTCACAATATTTCAACAAACAATGTTTCACTACTCACTAAGAAAAGTTATAACACTTTCATGTTACTGTTTGAGAGTATGGAGAGACCAGAAGGTAAGGCAAATGTTGCACTAGACAAGGGTGAGAGGATTGGTAGTTGGTCAGGCACTGAAGTAGGAAATGTGACCTTGATATCTGAAAACATTTTGGGGAGCCGTTTTAACATTTTACTCTTGGATTTTTTTTCCATTTTTGCTTATTGCCTTTTAGTTATTGCTTTGGAGGTCAGTGGGGTGTTCAATGTTAAATTGGGGATTTCCCACAGGTGAGGGCCTCCTAAAACTTGGGAGTAAAATTTGCGGCCAGTGTGAATGAGACACCAAGCTGCACACTGCCTCCATTTCGACCCACTGTATGCCTTGTTATCAGCCAGAACAGGGAGTTAAAATCAGCCCTGCTCCCTCCAAAATAATTGATCCATGCTATGATCAAATTAGCATGAAAATCAGCATTAACCTGTTTATTTTAAACATAAAAATTTGCACACATAACAATGCAGTTCTAGTGTGAGAGGATCCAGCACAGATGTCAGCTCATTTTCGGCTCCCCTTTAAACAACAGTCAATTCTATGCTCCATTTTGCATTTGAGAAGATGGTCAGCAACTTGCTGTGGCTTTAAGTAATGCATTCTGAAACAAACTCGAGAATGTATACACTGCTATCTCAATGGGATGAAATTAGATAGCAATGGGATGAATAGGCCTGAGACAAATTTCATTTTGGGTTCTGGGTTTCTTTTAAATCAGGCTGGCTGGATGGCCTCAGGCAGCTTGTTGGCGAAGTACATTTAAATTTTAGACCACTGGACCTTTGGCAGTAACTCACAGATGGTTTCTGGGAATAGTGGGGTGATCTGGGGTGGGGTGGTGCTGGGAGCTTGCAGGTGATTGAGGTGGGGGAGATGATTGTTGGAGGTTCAGCGATCTAGAGGAGGAAAGCGGTACGGATGCAATCACTGGGAGCAGCAGGGTGCAGGAGATGATGGGCAGGGAGAAGCTGATTGGAAGGGGTGGAGAGGATTGTTGCAGGGAAGGCAAGCTGGAAAAGAGTGGGGTTCCGGTTGGCAGGAGAGGATCTAGTCGGGAGGAGATGATTGGTAGGAGTGGAAGTGATCGTTGGGGGAGGTGGATGGTAAGCGATCTGGAGAGGGAGAGGATTAGAGGTTTGTGGGGAGGCAGAGGATCAGCAGCTGGGAAGTGATCAGAAAGAGGAAGGCTTTTGGAAGGGAGAAGGTGGTCAGTGGGCGAAAGTGATGATGGAGGGAGGTAGAGGCGATTGTTGGAGGAAAGATAGTCTGGAGGGGAGAAAGTATCCAGCGAGGTGGAGAGGACCCAGGGGGAGGCCTGATAATCTAGAACAATCAGGAGTGGGCGGTCGAGGGTGAAAAATGCAAACAGTTCTGGGAAAATAATTGGGAAGTGTAGAGGTAATTGTTGCAGAGAAGCAATCTGGAGAAGGTAAGAGATCTAGAGGGACATGGTGATTGGGAGGTGGAAGAGGGGATCTGGAGGGGAGGAGGTGATGGTTGTGTGGTATGGGGGAGGATCAAGAGGGAGGAAAGCAATAAGAAGGGGTGGGTAATTTTGAGGTGAAGAGGCAATTGGGAGGGGTGGGGCAATTGGCAAGAGGCCAAGAACCGCCTTTGGAACTGCTGTAAAACTTGGGAGCTTTTTTTTAAGTTTACTTTTTTGGTGGAGGCCTCCAGCAGTCCTTAAAGGGACTGCTGGTTTGGCTGCATGTAGACACTGGTATTGAAACAGAATTTAGGCCCCATATTTACATATGCAACAAGTCTAACATCAGTATCAGGTGGATGGCTCACTGCCTATGTTTTTCCATTATGTCAGGTGGCACACTTACAGATGTTGCAGTGTATCTTGCAAATGGTACACACTTGCCACTGTGAGCCAGTGTTTAGGGAATAAGTTGATGGATTTGGTGCCGATCATGTGGGCTGCTTTGTCCAGGATTGTGTCAAGCATCTTGAGTGTTGTTGGAGTTGCACTCATCCAGGCAAGTGGAGAATATTTCAAC